>NC_136068.1:364293507-366811201 GCF_964261635.1 Lissotriton helveticus | reverse complement strand
GTTCACTTTCATTAATTTACATTTGCCGCGTGGCGCCCCCTCCCAGGCCACTTTTGGCCCCGTGGACCTCATCCCCCAGGGCCTGGCCTCTCTGTTGGGGACCGTGGGAGGAGCACATCAGTGATGTCATCAGTGATGTCATTGAGATGTCATCAGTGATGTCACTAGTGATGTCACCAGTGATGTCATTGACCATGTCATGAATGATGTAATATGTGACGTCATTAGCAGTGCATTGCAGGGGTGCAAGTTATAGTTAGCTCAGCTAACTATAACGGCTGAATTTCACTGGTTTTGTACGAGTGAAATGTCCAATTAACAATAATGTGCCTGAAACCTATGGTTTTTTCTGTGAATTTGTAAGGTTTTTTAATGCTAATTTTTAACTATAACATGCCTGAAACCAATGATTTTTTCAGTGAATTTCAATGTTTTTTAAATGCTAATTTCTAACTCTAACTTGCCTGAAACCTATGGTTTTTTTCAGTGGATTTCAATTGGTTTTTAAATGCTAATTTCTAACTATAATGTCCCTGAAACCTCTGCTTTTTTTGTGTGAATTTCAAAGACTTTTTAAATGCTAATTTCAAATTATAATGTTCATTAAACTATGTTTTTTTTCAGTAATTTAGAATTTGTTTTTAGTAATAGTTTGTAACTTTAATATCCTACAAATAGTATTTGTAATTTGTTTTGTGTGTTTTTAAAATAATATAATGTCTCCTGTTATCTTAAATATTAATCTATATTTTTTTTTGAGAAAGAAGTGGAGTCGCGCACTTATCTTTACCTATCTCAGTGGATGCGCGGATTCAAACTGCCTTATTGGTAAAATCGTGAAGGATGCGCGTTTTAGCCAGCCTACTCCGCTTAGGCTTACAGGGAGGGAACTACAACGCTACATGTCCCAGGTCTTCCCTGTAGTGATCTGCTGATCATATGTCTAGTTGTCAGCATGCCACAGCCACTCCCTCAGGGGTGGTTTACACCCACACCACACCCATCCAGCACAGGCATCACAGGACATGTAACTCTGCCAATAAAAATGGCCGGGCACACGTGCTCAACGCCATTTCCAATCTCTATCTGGGTGTGTCCGTGTGGTTATTGTTTATGCATGAGGGCCTAGGGACCTATCACATCACATTCTTCACTGCAGGAGGTGACATGATGGCATCCACACAACGATATTCAATCATAAAGGGCCCATGACTTGAGGTGCACAGAGTTGGTGGCAGCCGAGGCACTTTGGCTGACACTGGCCTCCCACAACGTGGTGATGACATGAGATGCACAGAGTTGGTGGCAGCCGAGGATCTTTAGCCGACACTGGCCTCCCGTCACATGGCGATGACTTGAGCTGCACTGAGTTAGTGCCACCAGAGCTGAGCGGGTCTGCAGCCTGTGATGATGCATAGGCCTGGATAAGCCATCCTGGCAATCAAGATCCAATTTGAATTGTGAGATTGGCTGTACTGCATGTATGCCAAAGGCAGATGGCTGTACAGGCATGACTCCTCGGTGCGGTGCAGCAGGATGCGCTGGGTGTCTGTGTGGCTGAGGAGGTTGCTCCGGCACGTGGTGGGGCCTCTTGGAGACACGCCGGTGGTGGCAGGTGAGCATTGAGATCTGGGTGCGCAGGGTCCGGTAGTTATCGCTAAGCGGCGGACTGGTCTGGGAACCCGGGCTGGGATGATTGCGAAAGCTGTAGGAATCATGCACACTTTCTGAGAAGTTTGCAACAACATTAGTGTACAGGCCCCTGCGGTCCAGTTCTGCCTGCACATTCTTGGAATGCATGTGGTTTCTGTTGCGGTGATTCTGTACAGTGTCGGCAGGGGCACAAGTAGTACATATGTGCAGTCAATTGCACCCAATATGTGCAGAAAGTCTGTTATGGTGTGCTTACCTTGCTTTGTCTCCAGCTGTTCCTGTGCAGTGTGGGTGAAGTGAACATGCAGGTGTATCAAGCTGAAATGAACCATGATTCTTACAGGTATGATAAATTCTGCATAATGAGACCGTAACAGAAGATTGTGTGGTTGTAACGTTCTTTTTCTTTCCTACGAAGGATACGACCACACAAACTTCTGTAACTGACATTTTGTGCAGGATTGATCATACCTGTAAGCATTCAGGTTTGTCCAGGTGCAATACATTGTACCATATTACGTTTGTGACCATACTAACGCTTGACCATTGTCTTCATTTATCCAACAGATTTCTGAATACGGAGTATTGGGATTTCCAGGACGATCCACAGTTATTTTGATCCACAAGTTGTCCTGATGATGTTCCCTGTTGGGAATGTCACTTGTTGTTTGATGTTTTTGTGTTGTTATTTTATGTTTTTCTAATAAAGTACTGTTTTTTCACCACTGTTGACTACTAGACTTCATGACCTGGTGCAACCCTCTTTGACTACAATCTTGGATCTGGAGAAAAGAGGCATCAAGCAACCACTGGGGTTGGGGTTGGTTGTGCAGGAATACTACGAATTGGGACAAGCGGGTGGTGCGGAAACAGGGGCCCTACGTTGCTTTTGTGGACATGCATCCAAGACGTGTGAGGAAGTTTAATAGGGCTGGATGTGAGACTCCTCTGACTCTGGCAGTTGTTAGTAAGAAAGTACCAGAGGCTAATAGGTGCAGCACAGCCAGCAGCTTTGTCTGCAGAAGGATGTTGATTGTCTGCTGTGTTGGTACCGTCAGCCTGTGGGCAATGTGGCAGTGTGCACCAACTTGAGAATGGGGCGATAATTCTTTTGCCACTTTTGCTGTGCTAAAGTGCTGATAACTCAGTGATAAATCCCCACTGTTGGGTTATAGGGTGACTCTAAAATGAGCCCTTGGTGGTGGTGATGTACGGAGCATCTGAACCAATCAAACACTCAAACCCAGTCAAAAGATCTGGGTTTAATCTATCACCGTTCTTTAGCCCACTTCGCCACCCCAGTCCAGACATGGCCATATGTAAATCAGTCTGACCCTGTGCCTCATGGGAACAGTCCAGCCCGAACTGCCAAGCCATGCCATCCCTGGACCGGAAATAAGCTTCCTAGGACCGGTTTCTGGCATTTCAGCCGTCTTCAGCCAGGCTTGCTTGAATCCAGTGGAAAAGTGAGCAAGGGACTCACGTCTGAGCATACCCTGCCAACTTATGGCGAACAAAGCGGTACAAAAGGGGGTGGTGATGTATGGAGCATCTGAACCAATCAAACACTCACACCCAGTCAAAAGATTTGGGTTTCCGTTCCTTAGCCCACTCTGCCACCCCAGTTCAGACATGGCCATATGCAAATCAGTCGGACCCTGTGCCTCATGGGAACAGTCCAGCCCAAACCGCCACCCCCGGGGCTACAAAATAGATGGGTCGAGGGCTCAAAGAAATCCCCAGCCCCGGGGATCGCCACCCCCAGGGCTTCACTAGTAAATAGGCGGGGGCTCAAATGCCTCCCAAAGCCCCGGGGACCACCACTTCCCTTGGGTCTTTGTACATTGTGGGAGGGAGGCCCTCGAGGGCCCTGGGGTCCACCAGGGCCAGCTCCTGCAATGTCCCGGGGTGCTCACCCCCGGGACACTGCTGTTTGATATGGCAGGGTGGGAGCCTCGTGGTAGAGTTGATATCGCATGTACATCCTTTTCTGCCTGGGTTCAGTGTTGCCTGATTGGGATTGGTGCATAAGATATTTACATTTGGAGGCACCCGGACGGCACCCACCCACTGCCAGAAACTGTGTGGGTGAAGTCTCTGCCTCATCATAACAGCAATAATAGTGGCTCCCAATGACTCATTGAAAATGGATTTTAAGCTCACCCTGTTCCTCCTTGACTGCGTTGTATCGTCAAGTGTTGCCTCCCGAGTCGGACCAATCAGAGCAGTGTCCCCACATTTCACTCCCCCAGCTTATTGCGCAGCTGCAGCGCTTAGTCGACTAAACAAGCAAGCAGCATGTAGCGCAGCGGCAGGCCTCTGTTTTAAACCAAATTTCGGTAAGTAAGTAATGATTTCGTTTTTTAACAGGCACTAACTGTAGAGCTAATTATTTGGTATTTTGAAAATGAAAGCATTTTTGGAAAGGGAGCTGGGCAGGGTTGGGCGTGGAGATGGCCCTCTCTACTTCTCTGGGTTCTGGAATGCCCACAATGCCGTCTCCCAATTAAATAGCCACAAAGTATTTAGTGAAGCCCACACTGTGAAGCGTTTCACAAAACGTGAAACAGCAGTGTCTGACTGGGATCGATAAAGAATTGCCCACTGACGAGCACAGAGCAGGCAAATTGTACATGGGGTTTTCGAACGCCAGTGCCTGCTGCTCGCGCCATCTCTTAAGGTTAATTCGAAGAATTGTGTACTCCTTTTGCTCCTAATGTACACAGCGCTCCGTCCTCTCTGTTTGCTTTCCTCTCTGTTATCCAGAGGCCCCTGGGGAAATATGACGGCTTCCCTACAGCCAGCACCTCTGAAAAGCTAGAAGAGCTGGTAAAGAGTCAGCCAGGGGTATTACACCACCTGTCATACAACTCAGTACTGAAAAAGGCATAAAGTGGAATCAAGAATATGCAGAATTTAGGGTCAGACTGGGACAGAAAATATGCGCAGGCACTAAAGTAAAAGTTGCCCTCATTAATGAATTAGTCAGCTAGAAAATAAACTAATGTATGCAAATTGAGGCACCTTTGAACTTGTAAAGAAAGCAAAATAGGTACTTTTAAGATATGGAAGTCCTCGTGAATTTGAGTTTGCTGTAGATCATGTTTGGTTCAATACCAGAGAAATCAACAGTAAATACCAGCCCAGTAGACCATAAAACACGCCCACAAACCGTCCAAAATGGTCCATACTCTAACCTGTCAGAGCAGCCCATCACTGTCTGATTGTCCTATAGGCCGGTCCGAGCATGGCAGCCTTGGCATTCTGCACGCTGACATTCAGTAACACCAACCATTGTCTTATTAGTAAAACTTTGAGCCCCGGCACTTATTCTTTTACAAATTAAGTACTGGTCATCCGACTTCTGGTAGGTTTTATATTTTTAGATTTTCCTCTTCCTCTGCTTCTTCACTACACTCTGGTCGCTGTAGTACACGTGTGTAAGTAGTGTTAGTATGGGTTTATACTAGCAAATGCATCATGTTCCCAGGGAGGGCGACCTCTCAGACGCAGCTCATGCAATGTCTCGGGGTGTGCATTCGCTGTACATTTGTGTTTTGTATTAGAGGGCTTGTGCATGGCTTCCACCCTGTGATAGCAAATACGTGTTCAACTATTTGAAGCAAGAGGAGGAAAACCTTGTATCGCTGTAATAGAGGGGATGCAGATGGTAGAAAAGGAGAGAAACGAACAAAAAAAACAGACGGGTCTGACAGTTCTTTTAAATGAGGCCTCTTGTGGGTAATGATCCGTGGCCAATCCAATTATTGTATTGCGGGGTCTCTGTAGGATTGGGGATCTAAATGTCACATATGAATTGGGCGCGGAAGGGCACAGATATGTTTTGTAGTCTAGGAGAGCGCCACCTTCCCGGGTATTGTTTACAAATTGTTCGGGGGGGTTCGAGGCCAACTTAAGTCCGGGGATCGCCATACTCCGGGTCTTTATTTAAATATGCAGGGTGGGCCTCGGCAATCCCTGAAGCCTCGGTGGTCCTAGGTAGAGCCTTATTTGTTCTGTAATCACACGAGCAATACTTATGGTGTCATAAAGTGATACACTCATAGAACATTTGCAGTTGTACAATTACCCAGGCTTCATTTGTCTAACAGTTAGTTACATTATGTTTTGTAGGTGCACTCTAATATTAAATAATGTTGTCCTTAAATTCTCCTATAAACAGATGATTATCACAATAAATAATAGACAAGTGTTGTCAGAAAATGAAGACCTATACACTCAGTTATTTATTTTAAAAAAAGTAACCTTTATTAAAACAGAAATAAATAGGTATGTAACTTTAATAGAATAGTATAAAAAAAACGTGGGTTGGACTTCAGTGGAAGCAGCGAAGGAAACCTGCAAGACAAAAATGAAACCTAAGTATGTCTGCTATGTGGAAGAGGTAAAGAAAGCTATTTCGAATGACCACAGTGAAAATGGAAGTGAGGGGGTGGAAGGGAGAAGGGGAGGGAGAGTTAAAAGAAGATTGGGAGGAGGGGACAGAGCATAGGCCTATTGCACTCAGCCCTTAGTGTTTATCGGCGATAAGGGGATCATAATATGCCCTTGTTAATTCCTTTGGAAGCTCAGGTTTTGGTGTGAACCTGGGATTCTTTGGGAATTCACAAGGGCATATTATCAACCCCTTATTGTCGCTTTAGCTGCAGTTTCCTGTCGCTAAATTGGTGATAATGTTATCGCTGTTCTTTGATAACATAGTCCTACATTATTAGCTAGGGGAAAATCGCTTGCATGCACCGGTGCACCCAGGGTGCTGCACCCCAACCGCTTCCCCCACTCTGTGCTCAATTGTAGGTCTTGCACACTGAGGCTTCACTGCTCACCTGCCACCACTGGTGTGTCCCACGACGTGTTGGTGCAAGCCCTGAGTCTGGGGTACTTCTGTATGGTAGACCAGGTCTCCAAAATGGGACGGTGTCTTGATATTGCCATGGAAGGTGTTAGAATGCTCAGGGCATCATTGCATGGAGAACTCCCGCTTAGCCCTTTTTAAGCAAATCAATGGAAGTTCTGTACAGGGAGGATTAATTTAATGGTGGAAATGTCTAGAGGTAAATGAAGGTTTATTTTAGGCTTGATAGAAAATATGAGTTGAGTACATCCTTCGTTTTTAAAGTACGATCAACCAACCAACTGTTAGTGGTACTCGTGGTTCAAAGAGGAGTTGGAGTGCATAAGAATACAGAAGGTTAAATAATAATATGTTATGGCAAGGTTTACATACAAAGGAAGAGAGCGCATGCTAGAAGCATAATGTTCGCATGTAATGCAGTGGCGGGAGCCTGTGTGCATGTACACTCAGTAAGGAGCTCACTACAGTGTCCTAAAAGCCAATGCCACATGTCTGTAGGGCAGCGCTACCCGCTTGCTCAGGTCTAGAGTACGGTCCAGCAGGTCCTTAAAATTAGACCGATGTGACTGAATGAGGTCAGAGATCACATCATTACGGACAGCAGCATCGCTTTTTTGCACGTGCGCACTCAGGGTGATGCACCCTACCCCTCCTGCAGAACCGCTCTCAACAGGTATCTGTAGGGCACTGCTGCCCGTAGGCTCAAGCCTACCTTATGGTACAGCTGGTCTTTAAAATGAGACAGAGATGTGACTGAATGAGGTCAAAGATCACATCATAACTCATGGCAATACCGCTTATTTGCAGGTGCCCACTCTGGCTGCTGCATCCCACCCCTCTCGCAGCAGCGGGCTGAAGAGGTGTCTGTAGGGCAGCGCTGCCTGCTAGTTCAGGCCTACAGTACGGTCCAGCAGGTCTTTAAAATGAGACAGAGATGAGACTGAATGAGGTCAGAGATCACATCATTACGCACTGCAATATCGTTTGTTCGCACCTGCGCAGCGAGGCCGATGCACCCCACCCCTCTCGCCGCACCACGCTCAATTGGAGGCCCTGTGCACCTAGGCCGCTCTGCGTACCTGCTGTCATTGTTGTTTGAGCAAACACTACAGGTAGTAGTGCTCACAATTCAAGTGGAGTGTTGATTGTATGAGACTGTACACCTTATGGATCCCTTTTGAACACGAAGGAGAACTGGTTTCACAACTTAGAGGCAGTGTTGTCGCCGTTCTTGATAAAATGGCCCTCTAAGTTAAGAATGAGAGAGAGGAAGAGACAGAGAGAGAGAAAGTGTGAGAAAGAGAAAGGAAGAGATGGAGAGGGAGTGTTGACACTGGAAAAAATCTTCACAGCTCACCTTTCTGCCACCTGTGTGTGTCCAACCACGTGCCGAGTCATAGTGCACCCTCAAGTTTAGTGATCTGAAAGATAGTATACAATTACTAATTGCAGAGTACATACAACTGCACACGCATAATTCTCTGTTTCACCTCTGCGCACCCAGGCTGCTGCACCCCATCAACTCTCACTGCAAGGAGGTGTCTGTGCGCTCTTTTGCTCCCAGGGTGCTGTATCTCATCCACTCCCACTGCCCAGCGGTGACTTCCCATTCCTGCACACCCAGACTGCTGCACCCCACCCACTCCCACTGCCCGGAGGTGAGTGCCCATTCCTGCGCACCCAGACTGCTGTACCCCATCCACTCCCACTGCCCAGAGGTGACTGTCCGTTCCTGCGCACCCAGACCGCTGCACCCCATCCACTCCCACTGCTCGGAAGTGATTGCCCGTTCCTGCGCACACAGACTGCTGTACGCCATCCACTCCCACTGCCTAGAGGTGTTTGCCCACTCCTGTGCACTCAGGCTGATGCACACTATCCACTCCTACCACCCAGAGGTGACTTCTCGCTGCTGCGCAAAGAAGCTTCTCTGCTCACCTTGTGACACCGGCACGGGTGAAAGAGGGTCCACCACGAGCCGATGCAACCTTCTCAGGCATTGTCAGGATGGCCACGCATCATCGCAGGTTCTACAGGCGTTGAGCTCTTGTGGTATTGGGGGGAGATGCCAATTCGTGAAACACAGCCTGTTGGATAAAAAGCAAGAGAAGATTGTGCGTCATGCATTCATCAAAGGAGAGAGGAAGAGAGAGAGCGAAAGAGTGAGAAAGTGACACTTGCTCACCTTTATGTCACCGGTGTGTCTCCTACCATGTGCAGGGACATAGCGCACCCTGAAGCCCCTCTGAAAGATAGTAGAGAATTAGTAATTGTAGGAAAGTCCAGTATGCAGCAATGAAAACACAGAGACGGTAATTCTCTTGATGTGGATTGATCCTCAGAACACGTCTTTTATGCAGCAAGTATAAACCAAGAATGACTGAACCCCCGTTAATTTCTACTTCCCAACCTTTTCACATTTAAAACATAACATTCCCAAAGTGACGCGAGGCAGCCACGAGCTGTGAGAGGAATGTCACGCTCGAGCCTGCATGCTTCGATGCTTGCAACACACCATACCTCCTTAAAAACAAGCATTTGCAATTCAATAGGTCTCGCATTATTAAAGTTTGAGCTACTGGCATTGCTAAATAATGCAACACCAATAGCTCAAACTTTAATAATGCGAGATCTATTGCATTGCAAATGCTTGTTCTATGAAAGAGTTCAAGTTAAAGTGATATTGCAGAAACCATTATGGATGACATAGATGTTTTAACAGGAATAACATGAAGGAAGATATTATGACTGGTAATTGCCACTATCTTAGTCTGGACTATAATAACACTGCCTTCTCCTCCCCCTCATCCCCCATTAAAAACACAACCACCTGCACGGTCCCAACTATTTTAATGGGCGTCGATTTTCTAACAATTACTAAAATATTCTATCTTTTGTAACTAGTTACTGGCCTCCAATTTGAGTGAAATGCTTGTCAAACGTAGTATTCTCATGGTCATTCATACCTGCCCTGCCAAGTCAGGTCTACAATGCTTTCCGTCCCCAACGCTCCCCCTCGCCCTCCTAAGGCGATTGGTGCCTTATGACTTAGATGCACTATCTGTGATATTAGGCACTTAAACGTTCATGTGACCAGTGGTAGGCAGCACTGCTACTTAGCCACCCTGGTGTGAGTATCCTGGGCACCTCGCTCTGAAACATTGCATGCATGCTTTACCTGTGTCCCAGTACGAACCAATGTACTCAAACCTGGTTCCCCAAGTGAGTCAAAGTTATAATCTATAAATGTTTTCCGTGCACGCAGAGGAAAAAGCACCCTGGGATATCTGTGCAGTGCTAGATGCACTCAAGGGTACCTCCTTGCTGCGCTCATCATTCACATCCTTCATGCCTTCAAGCACCCATTAACACCTGTTCTAGTTTAAACGTGTAGAAGAGTAACCTGCCCGCCCCGGAACTGCAATATGCTCTCTTGTTGGGGGCCAGCAATGGAAAAGGGTAACCTACACAGAAGAGAAGATCCCTCCTGAGCTATCATGAAGGCTTGGGTGTGGGAGGCGGTGCGGGGGCTGCTCTGACCCACGTCATCAGCTTCGACAGTACGGAAATGCTTGCACTGTTCATAAGGTCACCTCACACCTCACCCAAGGGCTGGGCGTCACTCACTTGTTTCCCCGATGATAATATACTTGAAAAGGTACACATAAGCCATAGTACTGCCGCCCACTGGCTGCTGTTGTGTTTGCCTCAGGGCAGGGGGGTCGCGATCCTTACTTCAATCTCAACACGCAGATACGGTTGAGGGGCAGGCCAGTCCTGAGCAGTGGGGGAATCAGTGGTGTGCGCGCACCACAGAGGAGCGGGGGGAGGGAGCGTGGCAGCGAGGCAAAAGCGCACTGCTGTGCGTGCTAGCCACCGTCGGGAATGGGCGTTACAAATGCGGGACATGCGCCCGCCTTTGCTCAATTGCGTGACTTTTTTCTTTTTTAAGACAAGTGAAATCTGTGTGGTCAGCTTTGAAAACCCCATACAAAAGGTCTCTTGCTGCGCGTGCAGTTCTGCGTACTGCAAAATAGGCGCGAGCCCTAAAAAAACAGAAAGGAAAGGTTGTCAAAATATGATGGTAAATTTAAGGGTACAAAGTATGAAAATAAATACTCCACTACTTTGCTACAGATGTGGGAGCGACGGACATTTGGCCGACTCTAAAAACTGTCCTGCTACTGGAAAAAAAATCTAAATGCAATAAGACAGGGTATATACTACTGCATATGCCTAAATTGCTGTGTCGCCTTTCTGTAGCCAGGCTGCTGCACTCCATCCACTCCTGCCGCCCAGAAGTGTCTGCCCGCCGCTGCGCACCCAGGCCTCGCTACTCACCTTTTCGTGGGCAGTGCACCCTCCACATCATGCAGCCCCGCTTTGCAACCAAGAACTCATGCACCCATCATCATCGCAGGTTGCTCACCCGCTCAGTCCTTCCGGTGCTACAAACTCAGTGACCAGTGAGGCCACGCACGTGGCGTTAGGCCCCCGTGTTGCATGGCTCAGGCCTACACTGCGGTCAAGCAGGGCACCCAATACATGAGGTGTCCGGACCACCGGAACGGGCCACTACCGCAGGCTGCATACCCGCTCAGCACTTACAATGCCCCTACCTCAGTGGACCGAAATTCACCGTTCCGTGGCTGTGTGCCTGTGCCGACCGCAGTGCAGCCACTGCATGCAACTCTAAAATGGCGTCAAGCACGTGTGCCCGGTCTTTTTTACTGGGAGGGTCACGTGTCTTGTGACGCCTGTGCTGGATGGGTGTGCTGTGAGTGTATAGCAGCCATGAGAGAGTGGCTGTGGCGTACTGACAACTAGACCTGTGACCAGCAGATCACTACAATTAAAATCTGGCCCATGCAGCGTTGTCCTTTCCTGTAAGCGTAAGCGGAGTGGGCTGGCGTGGCGTATGCTAGTACTGTGTGAGGCTATGAAGAATGACCCCAGAGCTATGGGTTGTGGCTTCATTGTGAGGTATATGAGGAATCAACTGATGTGGGTTTCAGTTTTGTAGGGCTCCCGTCACCTGGGCTGCAAGCGCAAATGTGTCATTCTGTGAGTGAAGTCCCACAACATGGCCAACATGACAGGTAAGGGGAATCACTGACCCTACATTCATCCATAGTTCCACACATGAAAGATGGTGCACATGACGCATTTCTGTAGATATTAAAGTTTATTGCACATTCACTGGAGTGTTGTGGCGGTAGCAATACAAGGCCATGGAAAGTTCAGGTTGCAGTTTTTGGCACATGGAGGGCAGCTAATTAGAGCGAAGCTCATGGTCGGAGTCAGGCTGCGCCAACATATGTACTTATGTGGTCCGTTGGCTTGACTACAGAACTTGGTGCTGGAAACCAGGGTTCGAGCCTCGGGGTCACGTCCACATCCTGTGATTGTGGGAAAATCACGCAATCTCCGCGTGCCTGAATGTGTAATGTAAATACGGTGCTCATGTAAAACGCTGAACTACTTTTGGGTCGAGTTCACGCTATATAAATATGCAACAACAAAAACAATTCTGGCAATCCCCACTCACTTAAAAATGTACTATACACTTTGCTTGCAGTACTCTAATGATCCAGTCTCTACGTTCATACGTGTAGAATGAGCGAGAGAAAGTTACATACCCGAAGTTTTTTCTACTGCCAGAGGTAACATGGTAGCATACTCTGTCTACAGCACAATGTAATGTGGTAGGACCCAGGGGAAGCATCTTGCAAACATAATGAACGCACGGACACAGATAGATAGTTGAACTGGGTATGGTCACATGCTCTCGACTCCTTTGTATTACCAGGGTCACATGTCCAGTGATGTCTGTGCTGGG
This sequence comes from Lissotriton helveticus, assembly GCF_964261635.1. Lineage (NCBI taxonomy): Eukaryota > Metazoa > Chordata > Amphibia > Caudata > Salamandridae > Lissotriton > Lissotriton helveticus. Next base: position 366,798,833 of record NC_136068.1, on the reverse strand, counting down.
TGCATGTGGGGTGAGTGTAAGCCAGCCCTCCGGGAATGGTTGGTGCTGGTAACAAGTACAACAGTAATCATCAGATCATACACAGAGATTCCATCATAAAGGGTCTATGACTTGTGCTGCGGTAAGGTTGGAGCACTACAAGTGAAATAATACACAAAAGATTCTATTGTAAAGGGTCCATGACTTGTGGTGCACTGAGGTAGGGGCAGCAGATCTCAAATCATACACAAATGATTCCATCAAAAAGGGTCTATGAGTTGTGGTGCACTGAGGTACGGGCATCAGAAGCATTCAGTGTGTGTGCAGCCTGCGATGATGCGTGGTCCAGGCAGGCCGCACTGGGAACAATGTCTGTTGCCTACTGGACTGCGTCAACTGAAATTACGACTCGATCTGAACTGTGAGGCCTGCTATCCGCAGTGTAGATCGAAGGCAGTAGTCAGCACAGACATCAAGGAATGCTTTTTGTCACATCCTTTAACAAAACCTGAGGACAGAGTTAAATTCTCTCTGCAATTAATAAAACAAGATGGAATTCAAATTGTGAGCTCAGCTGACCGCAGTGTAGGCGTATGGAATAAAAAATGAAATATGTATGCAATACATTGTCGAAACATGAAGGTGTCAGGGACATTATAGTTCAAATTGTGAGCTCAGCTGTCCGCAGTGTAGACTGCCATTCAGTGTTTGTTTGGACTTGCAAAACAAATGTGGTCATTGTAGTAAAGCTATAAATGATAATACAAGTTCTTGAAGCAAGGATACTAAAAGGATATTGTGTAGGTTTGAGGGATGTTATACTTAGTTGCCTACTGCACTCTGCAATTAATGAATGTGGAGACTCAATTTCAATTGTGAGCCCTGATGACCGCAGTGTAGGCAGGAGGCAGCTGTCAGCAAGGGCCCACAGCCACATGGCTTTGAGTTGAGCTGCATAGTTATTGGCAATTCAGCGTGTGTGCAGCCAGCAATGATAAGTGGTACACTGAGTTAGTGGTACCTGTAGCAACCAGCTTGTGTGGAACCTGCGATGATGCGTGGTCCGGGCGGGCCGCACTGGGAGCAATGTCTTTTGTCTAATGAATTCTGCCTTAATAAGGCCACGTGGCGATGACTTATGGTGCAGTGAGTTAGTGGCACCTGAAGGACTCAATGTGTGCGCACACTGCGATGATGCGTGGTCGAGGCGGGCCGCACGGTACAATGTGTCTTGCCTACTGGACTGCATCATCTGCAATCACCACTCCACCTGAATTGTGAGCCCTGCTGTCCGCAGTGTAGATTGAAGGCAGTAGTCTGTACAGACATACTTCTGCGGTGCTGTGCCGCTGGGTTCGCAGTGGGCTTGTGTCGAGGTGGCCCGAGGTCATAGCAGCAGCCACGTGGCAGAGTGAGGGCCGCCGCTCTGGCAGATACGTTGGCCTTCCCACAAGTGAACCACGCCCAGAGCCCCAGCCTTTTTATTCACACTCCTCAGCTGGAATGGTATATGTTGGACCAGCCCACTCCGCTTGCTCTTCCAGGGGGGGACAACACAGCTACATGACAGTGATCTTCCCACTGCCGGAGGTAACATGGTTGCATCCACTACGCACAACACTACAAGTATCAGCAGTATATGTACACATGGAGAGGTTTGGGCTCTGCATATTGAGGTCTGTCCAGCACATCACCGCTACACTTGGTATTGTGTGCATTAATATTGATGGGTGACTTGCGTCCTTCACACATACTTGGTTGCCACCACTCCTCAACATTCAGCTATTGTTTGGCTGAGGGACCATGTCGTTTTTGAAAGGTCCGCTGACCTGTTCTGCCCTGCCTCTGTGGGAGAAGGGAGGGTGTGGCCCCGGGGGAAGTCCTGAGGCTGGTGACAGTGGTTATTGTGGTCTTTCTAGGTGTCGGAACTGCATGATTAATAACACTATGACATTTGTTGGTCATCAGATGTGATTCTGGGCTGGGCTCCCTTTCACACTGTAGGCATTTGTCCTGGTTTACACCAGTAAAAGGCAAATGTTAGATTCCTACTGCTAATGCGGCTTAATACCTGTATTTGGATTGCACCCCAGATTTGGCTGCTCATTGATAATATCGGGAAGTGGTGTTTTTGTGTTATTTTTGCACGGGAATGCCTACTCAGCATATTATTACCGTTAATTGTTGCTGTCATTTGTGACGATTTTTTTGGAGGAAGCTACTGCTGGAAAACTGGTGATATCGGCTATTGTCACCAGGTTGAGAATGGAATGCTAATTTTAAATCACTGAAAAAACTTTACGTTTAATGTACATTATAATTAGAAATTAGCAGTAAAAAACCATTGAAATTCACTGTATAAAACATAGATTTCAGACATGTTATAGTTAAGAATTAACATTTAGAAACCTTGGAAATTCACTAAAAAAACGATAGGTTTCAGGGCTGTTATAGTTAGCTGGACATTTCACTCTAACAAAAACCATTGAAATTCCTCCGTTATAGTTAGTTCTGCTAACTATAACTCGCGCGCCCGCAATCCACTACTGATGATGTCACATATAACATCATTCATGACATGGTCAGTGATATCACTGATGACATCTCAAATGACATCCACATGACAAACAGATACACCTCATTATACTCTAGTATAATCTTTCATCACTCACTGTAAAATACAGAGTACCATATTTGAATCCATTGACACACCAATACAAGTTTCTGAAAATCCATTCAGTGATTCCTAGATAGATCTACACACACATCTAATCACTTACCTATAGATTTACTCATACATGCTGTCAATGATCAATAGAACACTATCAAATATACTTATACACCTATATCGACATTGCACACCAGCACACATCCTATTCACTTATGCAGTCATCCTACTCACTTATGCAAACAATGGATCATACTTACATTTAGTCAGCTACATACTTATACAAACACCACTTCATTTATTCATACAGATAGTAACTCATACTTAGTGTGTTATAAAATCACTATTACAAGTATACAGTTATCCATACAGTCACTCACACAATCAATGAGTCTTATGTAGTCATTCTTCAATGCAGATTGCTATATATATATATATAATACGTATTTAAATAACGAACCAAACCACATTTACTGGATGATGTCATCAGTGATGTCATTTGAGATGTCATCAGTGATGTCATCAGTGATGTCACTGACCATGTCATGAATGATGTAATATGTGACTTCATCAGCAGTGGATTGCGGGCGCACGAGTTATAGTTAGCAGAACTAAATATAACGGAGGAATTTCAATGGTTTTGTACGAGTGAAATGTCTAGCTAACTATAACAGCCCTGAAACCTATGCTTTTTTCTGTGAATATATATATATATATATATATATATATATACATATATATATATATTTATATATATATATATTACCTACTGGCGGTCGCCAGTAGGTAGATATAGTTAGGACCTAGTTTCCATAGGAAATCCTGTATTGGGAATAACTTTGGCGCCGGTTGATGAATCTTTGCGAATTTCTCAAAGAAGATGGCCCGTTCTGCTCCGCTCCTTCCCTGAAAATTTGGGGGGGATTTGTCAAGTGGGGGCTGAGAAAAAAGGGGGTCCCAAAACGTATTTTCCACATGTTATTTTCCATAAGGCGATTAGACACGGCTACAGCCCGAACTGCTGAACGGAATTACAAGAAATTTGGCAAAATGGTAGAGTCTGATTCGCAGATCACGCTTTTGCTTAAATAGTGTAAATCCCTTCAGTAGTTCCTGGGACAATCAAAAGAAAAAATATATATATATCTAGAATCCGCAACATTCTATTTGGAATAACTTTGGCGCTGGTGGACGAATCTTTGTGAATTTCTCCAAGAAAATGGCCTGTTCAGCTCTGCTCCTTCCCTGAAAGTTTGAGGGTGATTCGTCAAGTGGGGGCCAAGAAAAAAGGGGGATCCCAAAACGTGTTTTCCCCATGCAATTTTACATAGGGACCTTTAGCCAGGGCTACAGCCTGAACGGCTGAACGGAATTACACCAAATTTGGCAGAGAGGTAGAGTTCGGTTCGCACATTGTGCTTTTTGTTAAATGGTGTAAATCCGTTCAGTAGTTCCTGAGGAAATCAAAAGTAAAATCATAGCGATATCTAGGCACAGATTTCAGAAGTCTGTGCAGTAAGCGTACCTTCCCGAGCACGAGCTGCATGCTGATTGGCTGTCAACTGTCTGTCAACACTCCAAACCAGAAAGTGTTGGCAGCCATCTTGTGCCTTGGTAGAACCGAGGCACAAAAAAACAGAAAAAGAAACGCAAAAAACGCGAACAGGGGGCAGGGTAGAAACACCCTGACCCCCTAGGCGTGCTTAGGGGGTCCCACAAGGACCCCCCCCCCAAAAAAGTTTGTTGAAAAAATCACGGGGTACGCGTACCTTGCTGATCCCCCTAAAACAATTAAGGCACCACTCTGCAAACGCGCCCCCTGGTGCATTTGCAGAGGGGGAAATAATTCCCCTTGAATACTGGGGGTCCCTAGGGGCCAAGTAGCCCACCCTGAACCTCCAGTATGTGCCAGGGGGCTGCCTTGCAGAGACGTGTAAAGAGGCCACGCCCATTTTTACACCTCTCTGCAACGCAGTCCCCTGGCGCATTTGCAGAGGGGGAACTAATTTCCCTAGCATACTGGTTGTCCCTGGGGGGCAACTAGTCCGCCAGGAACCTCCAGTATGCGCCAGGGGCTGCGTTACAGAGAGGTGTAATGATGCAACGCCCCTTTTTACACCTCTCTGCAAGGCAGCCCTCTTGCGCGTTTGCAGAGGGGGAACTAATTCCCCTTGCACCACTCTGCAAGCACGATTCCTTAAGGCCATTTTGCTAAATTGTTTTGCTACATACATTGCATTTAAGGAATCGCAAAATTTCTGATTCCTTAAATGCAATCGCAAAATAAGGAATTGCAAATTTAGCGATTCCTTATTTTGCAACAGATTTTGCTTAATACATACCATTTAGCAAATTTGCATTCACAAAGGCCGAAATTCTGCGAGTTTCTATTGAAAGAGAAACAGCAGTTTGAGATAATCACTAAGGATAAACTTCCACACTTTTATTGCCATATTAAGAGTTTCTAGGACACTCTGCCACATGATCTTCTTCCAACAAAAACATTATTTTAAGGAAATGATATAACCAAACTTTCACCTGAAGATTTTCTATTTGAAGTAATTCCCCTTGAATACTGGGGGTCCCTGGGGGCCAACTATCCCACCAGGTACTTCCTGTAAGCGCCACAGAGCTGTGTTGCAGAGTGTTGTAAAAAGGGGTGTGGCCTCATTACACCTCTCTGCAATGCAGCCCACTGACGCATACTGGAGGTTCCTGGTGGGCTAGCTAGACCCCAGGGACCCCCAATATGCAAGGGGAATTAGTTCCTCCTCTGCAAACTCGCCAGGGGGCTGCCTTGCAGAGAGGTGTAAAAAGGGGCGTGGCCTCATTACACCTCTCTGCAACGCAGCCCCCTGGCGCATACTGGAGGTTCCTGGTGACTAGTTGCCCCCAGGGACCACCAGTATGCAAGGGGAATTAGTTCCCCTCTGCAAATGCACCAGAAGGCTGCATTGCAGAGAGGTGTAAAAAGGGGCATGGCCTCATTACACCTCTCTGCAACACAGCCCCCTGGCACATACTGGAGGATCCTGGTGTGCTAGTTGGCCCCCGGGGACCCCCAGTATGCAAGGGAATTAGCTTCCCCTCTGCAAACACGCCAGGGGGCTGCGTTGCAGAGAGGTGTAATGAGGCCATGCCCCTTTTTACACCTCTCTGCAACGCAGTCCCCTGGAGCATACTGGAGATTCCTGGTGAGCTAGTTGGCCCCCAGGGACCCCCCGATGCAAGGGGACTTAACCCCCCAACTTAGAATGTGCTACGGGGCGCGTTTGCGCAGTGGTGAAGGTAGGGGGCGAGGCTTGAGGTGATATGTGTGCAAACATGCCCTGTGGCGCGTTTTAAGTTGGGGAATTATTTCCTCTTCAATCCATAGGTCCCCTTGCGGCCAACTAGTCCAACAGGTACCTCCAGTAAGCGCCATGGAGCTGCATTGCAGAGTGTTGTAAAAAGGGGGCGTGCCCTCTGAACACCTCTCTGCAACACAGCTCACTGGCGCATACTGGAGGTACCTGGTGGGCTAGTTTGCTCACAGCGTACCTCAGGGTTGAAGAGGAATTAATTCCCCAAGTAATCCATAAAGTAACTTATTGCATTTAACTAGAAAAACACATTGAGGCCAATGTTGCTCTGTGTTTGAAATTGTTTTGCCCACTGCATTAACTGTAACTACTGTACTTAAAAGTCTATTGCCTATTTGCGAAGTATTTAAACTAAAGTAATTCATTCTGAGAAAGTATATTTTGTAATATAATGTATAATGTAATTACAATGTAATTTAAAAAATAAAATATCTTAAAATAAATAGTTTAAAAAATATAGTAAATCAGTATAAAAAAAATATAACAATTAATAAATTTAAATATATTAATTTACAAAACCTTCGAAATTCACTGTAAAAACAAAGGATTCAGGCCTGATATAGTTAGGAATTAGCATTTAAAAAACGTTTGAAATTCACTGAAAAAAACATAGGTTTCAGGCCTGACATAGTTAGGAATTAGCATTTAAAAAAGTTTGAAATTCACTGAAAAAACTGTAGGTTTTAGTGGTGTTATAGTTAGCTGGACATTTCACTTGTACAAAACCATTGAAATTCCTCTGATATAGTTAGTGGTACTAACTATATCTCGCGCGCCCGCAATCTACTGCTGATGATGTCACATATTACATCATTCACGACATTGTCAGTGACATCACTGATGACATCTCAAATGACATCACTGATGACATCATCCACGTGGCGATACACCTCATCATACACTAGTACAACCTTTCATCACTCACTGTAAAATACAGAGTACCATATAAGTTTCTAAAAACCCACTCAGTGATTCCTAGATCTATACACACATCTAATCACTTAGCTACAGATTCACTCATACATGCAGTCAATGATCAATAGAACACTATCAAATATACTTATACACCTATATCGACATTACACACCAGCACACATTCTATTCACTTATAAAGTAAACCTATTCACTTATGCAAACAATGGATCATACTTATATTTACTTAGCTATACACTTATACAAACACCGCTTTATCTATTCATATAGATAATAAATTATACTTAGTGTATTATAAAATCACTATTACAAGTATACAGTTATTCATACAGTCACGCATACAATCACTGAGTCTTATGTATACTTATTTATAAACAACAACTGACACATACATTGCCTTTTATTTTTCTACTTAGTTGGGCATGTACCATTAAGATAGATATTTCCTCATCACCACACCCATTAAGATATTCACTCACCCAAACAACTGTTATAAAATATAGTCTTAACGTCATATACCTACTAAATCAACTATTCACACATCTTTGGGCAGTCACACACCTCCCACCGAACCACATACACATTCACTCTCCCATACAAATACTCAGTTAACTAATCAATAACTAATATAGACTTTCAAACAGCTAGTAACCAACTGGAAGAAGTAGTTTTTACAACAACTGACAAAGTGATACAGATGTTCACACAGTTTAGTCACTATCCAATATATTTAGAGAGACACTTTAAATTAGTCAAGTAAACAGTCAATCACACTGCTACTAAATCCTCCATCCAGATATTTATATTTATAAATCCACTCATTCTTCAATGTAAATTGCTATATATATATAATACATATTTAAATAACGAAGCAAACCACATTCACTCGATGATGTCTTCAGTGATGTCATTAGAGATGTCATCAGTGATGTCACTGACTATGTCATGAATGATGTAATATGTGACATCATCAGCAGTAGATTGCGGGCGCGCGAGATATAGTTAGTACAACTAACTATATCAGAGGAATTTCAATGGTTTTGTATAAGTGAAATGTCCAGCTAACTATAACAACCCTAAAACCGAGAGTTTTTTCAGTGAATTTCTAAGGTTTTTTAAATACTAATTCCTAACTATATCAGTGAATATATATACATATATATTGTTGGCCACCTGTAGGTAGTTATAGTTAGGACCTGGTTTCTATTCAAAAGGCGTTTTTTCGTTTGCCAGTATCTTTGGCGCCGTTTGACGAATTTTCCAGAATTTTTCAATTTTTCTCTCACTTCAACTGTTGTGTTGTAAGTTTCAGGGTGATCCATCAAGCAGGGAAGAGAAAAAGGGGGGTTGCAAAATGCTTTTTCTTCATGTTAATTTCCATAGGAATCTTTGGACATGGACATGGCTACTGCCCAACCTACAGAACAAAATTACACCAAATTTGGCAAAAAGGTAACTCTTTGTTCAGAAAGCACTCTTTTCATTAAATGGTGTTAACCCATTCAGTAGTTCCTGAGAAATGTTAACAATTCTCAGATATACAAATGGAGACGCAGAGGATCCGCAAACCATCCAGATCTTGTGCCTACAATCTGATTGGCTGCCAACACTTCAAACCAGGAAGTGTTGGCAGCCATTTTGAGACTCGGTTGAACCGAGGCACAAGAAAAATGGTTAAAATGGTTAAGAAACAAGAAAAGGGGACAGGGTAGAAACATCCTGACTTCCTAGGCCCCCAGGGCCCAAAAAATATTTTCTTAAAAATTTTCAGCTGGATTCTTGGTGGATCTGCGAATCCAGCTAAAAATGTCATAAAAAATGAGAAATGGGCTAATGCACTTCGTTTCCTTTAGGTCCCCGGGTGGGCCAGGCCTGTGGGCAATCAAAAATAATGATGCAATACCCTATGGACTGCCACCTCCCTGGGGATAATTTTTGCAAATGCGAGGGGACAGGCAACCCCCCCAAGCCCCAGGGACTGCCACCTCCCTGGGGCTAAAATTACAAAAATGCATGGGGGGGCTCCAGCCCCCCCAAAGCAGCCCCATGGACCGCCACCTCCCCATGGCTAAATGCACCATAATGTTTGATGGGGCTCCTGCCCCACCACGCAGCCCCAGGGACATCCACCTCCTGGGGCTATGATAAAAAATGTTGTGTGGGGGCTCTTGCCTCCCCACACAGCCCCAGTGACCACCACCTACCCGGGGGAATTTGAAAAATGGGAGGGAGCAGTGCTGCCCCCTTCCTGGAGCCATTCATGTCCCTGGGGAAAACCAGCCCTAAGGGCTGTCTCCAGCAATGTCCTAGGGTACCCACCGGTTAGAGATAGCTGAGCTAACTATAACTCATGCCCCTAAAATGCACTCCTTATGAACTCACATATCACATCACTCATGACATGGTCAGGGATATCACTGATGACATCACTGATGACATCTCAAATTACATCACTGATGACATCAATGATGACATCATCCACAAAATCACTAACGCATTCACTCACTCACTGATGTCATCAGTGGTGTCATTTGGAATGTCATCAGTGGTATCATCAGTGATGCCACTGACCATGTCACGAGTGATGTAATATGTGAGGTCAGTTCTCTGGTTTTGTGCAAGTGAAATGTCAGCCTAACTAGAACAATCCTGTAACCTTTGCTTTCTTCAGTGGATATATATAGTATATATATATATATATACATATATAATTATGTGAACAAGGGCTTTCGAGCCCGAAACGTGTCATCTTGCTGGAAGGGTCTAAATAAACATCTTGCGAGATATACTGCAGTGGTCCGTCTCTCCTTCTTCGCCAACTCAGAGGTTGCGGGAGTTCTACATTGTGAATATATATATATAGATATATATATATATATATTATTCACTGAAAAAAACATAGGTTTCAGCCATGTTATAGTTAAAAATTAACATTTAAAAAGCCTTAGAAATTCACTGAAAAAACATAGGTTTCACCCGCGTTATAATTAAAAATTAGCCTTTAAAAAACCTTAGAAATTCACTGAAAAAAACCATAGGTTTCACACACGTTATAGTGTCATTTGAGATGTCATCAGTGATGGCATGAGTGATGTCACTGACCATGTCATGAGTGATGTAATATGTGACGTCATCAGCAGTGCATTGCGGGCCCGCGAGTTATAGTTAGCTATAACGGGGGAATTTCAATGGCTTTGTATGAGTAAAATGTCCAGCTAACTATAGCATGTGTGAAACCTATGGTTTTTCAGTGAATTTCTAAGGTTTTTTAAATGCTAATTTTTAACTATAACGTGTGTGAAATCTATAGGTTTTGCAGTGAATTTCTAAGGTTTTTTAAATGCTAATTTTTAAATATGAGTTCCCCTCACATACTGGGGGTCCCTGGGGGCCAACTAGCCCACCAGCAACCTCCAGTATGCACCAGGGGGCTCCATTGAAGAAAGGTGTAAAAAGGGGCATGGCCTCTTTACACGCCTCTGAAATTACTTCCCCCTCTGCAAACGCACCAGGGGGCGCGTTTGCAGAGAGGTGCAGGGAGGGGGCGTGGCCTCATCCCGATCCCGTTTTTTTTTAAACAAAACTTTTAAGAAGGGGGGTTGTGTAGCCCCCCCTTCTTTTTCTTTTTTTTTTGGGCCCTGGGGACCCCATCCCCCAGGGCCTGCCCCCAATTTTTATTTTTATTTGTTTTTTAAATCGGGAAGGGGGCCGCGTGGCCACCCTCCCGTGGCCAATTTCAGCTCCGGGGACCCCATCCCCCAGGGCATAGCCAACTTAATTTTTTTCATTTTTGTGGAGGGGGGCTGCATAGCCCCCCTCCTGTGCCCTCCTCAAGGGCCCGGGGACCCCATCCCACGGGTCCGGCCTTTTTTTTAATATAATTTGTTATTTTGAGAGGGGGCCATGTGGCCTCCCTCCCCGGCCACTACTGGCCCCAGGAACCCCATCCCCTGGGGCCTGGCCCTCCTCATTGGGGGCCGTGGGGGGGTCCCCAAGCCCCCCACTGTCCCTGCTGGCTCCCCGCATCCTGCGGGAGCAGGCATTGCCTTTCTGTATGGGGAGCAGCTAACATGCTGCTCCCTGTATACTTACAGACACTTACAGACAAAGCCCCGGGGGGTGGCGGTCACCGGGGCTTGGGGGGCCTCATTAATGTATTTGCCCCGGGTGGTGGCGGTCCCTGGGGCTGCGGGGGGCCGTGTGCCCCCGCTAGCATACTAACTTTGCCGGGGAGGTGGCGGTCCCCGGGGCAGTGTGGGGGGGATTGGGGCCCCCCCATGCTTTTTATAAAATATGCCCCCTGGATTTGGTCCCCCCGGCGGCTAATTTTTAAAAAATCACACCGTTTTTTTATTCACGGGATACACGTACATACGCGTACCCCGCTGAGCAGGCCTAGGGGGTCAGGGTGTGTCTACCCTACCCCCTTTGCGTGTTTGTTTTCAGCTTTCTTGTGCCTCGGTTCTACCGAGGCACAAAATGGCTGCCAACACTTCCTAGTTTGGAGTGTTCACAGATAGTTGATATCCAATCAGCATGCAGCTCGTGCTCGGGAAGGTACAGAGTACAGTAAGCTTACAGTAAGCTTACCGTAACACCTCCAATATATATCTATGATTTTACTTATGATTTTCTCAGGAACTACTGAACGGATTTACACCATATAACAAAAAGCGTGATCTGCGAACCAAACTCTACCTTTTTGCCAAATTTGGTGTAATTCCGTTCAGCCGTTCGGGCTGTAGCCCTGGCTAAAGGTCCTATGGAAAATTGCATGGGGAAAACACGTTTTGGGGCCCCCTTTTTTCTCGGCCCCACTTCACGAATCACCCCAAAACTTTCAGGGAAGGAGCGGAGCAGGCTATTTTCTTGGGGAAATTTGCGAAGATTCGTCCACTGGCACCAAAGTTAGTCCAAATAGAATGTTGCGGATTTCCTATGGAAACTAGGTTTTAACTATAACTACCTACTGGCGACAACCAGTAGGTAATATATTTAAATATATATATATATATATATTGCATGTAGCCGCTTACATTTTGAGAATGAATTCATTTAACTGTATTGAAATGTTTGGAAGTAATGGTTTGATCTCTACATTGCACTAGCACTTTATGATTCTATCTGGATGCGGTACAGCACAGTATATTTAAACTTTTATGAAGTTCTGCATCTGCACTTTATTGCCGCTGACAGATATTATAATGTAAGGTTTTTTTTTTAAGTAGTTGATAAGGAATAGGCATTCGCCAAAATGTGTCAACAATTGCACGTGTCAATGAGATCAACTCAAGATAGGAGCACTATGCTCGTATTATAATCAAATATTGTTACTTCCTGTATATTGTACTTCCTCATGTTGTCGTTATGTTTTATGGCTACTATGCTTTTCTTTCACTTTTGCCTTTTGTCCCTATTTTTTTGGGGAAATAGGGCTTTTAGCGACTTTAAATTCACTCACCTGCTTTTGGCCCGTCATGTGACCAAGCTCCGTCCACGGAGCGAAACGCGCCAGGGAGAGCACTTGCTCTATGATTTTTCAATAAATCTTCCACTGCTGACACGATCTAAGTGTAGATGGCGTCTTATTCAAGAAATTAACTGCTAAAGGGGGAGAGAGGTCCTCACCTGCTTAGGTCTGTGTGAATGGCGGACAGGATCGCTTTTGATATAGATATATATATATATATATATATATTCACTGAAAAAACCATAGGTTATAGACCATATATAGTTAGGAATTAGCATTTACAAAACCTTGAAAATTCACTGAAAAAACCATAGGTTAGAGACCATATATAGTTAGCTGGACATTTTATTGACATAAAACCAATGAAATTCCATATATAGTTAGTTGCACTAACTATATATCGCGCACCCGCAATCCACTGCTGATGATGTCACATATTACATCATTCATGACATGGTCAGTGACATCACTGATGACATCACTGATGACATCTCAAATGACATCACTGATGACATCACTGATAACAACATCCAGTGATTTTTTGTTTCTGTAAAGTTTAAATATGTCTTACATATTGAAGAATGAGTGGATGTGTAAGTGTCTGGACGAAGGATTTAGTAGGTGCATGACTGACTGTATGAGTGAGTGATTAAATGTGTCTCACTGAGTGCATGGGTTAGTGACTAAACTGTCTTAATTTGTGCATCATTATGTCTGTTGTTCTGTAAACTGCTGCATGTGTTGATCAGTAGCTATAAGAGTAACTATATGTGTTATTGATTGATTGCCCAAGTATTTGTATGGGAGACTGCGTGTGTGTGTGGCTAGCTGGGAGGTGTGTGACTCTGTGCAGATCAATGTGTACTTGTATCAATGATTGTATAAGAAGGTAAGTATGTGTTAGTATATGTTTGAAAATGTAAGGTGCTCTATGTTTAACTGTATAGACAAGAAAATGGAAGTGTCATTGATTCTTTACAGGACTGACTAGGTGTGTGAGTAACTCCATGGATGAGTGGCAGACTGTGAGTGTCTGTATAGGTGTATGAGTGCATATGATAGTGTTGTAAAGATGAGTGATTGTATGTATGAATGATTGTATGGGTGAATGAGTGAAGGTGTGTGTAGATGTAGCAATCAGTGAGTGCGTACGTAGTAACTAGTATTGGTGTGTCAATGTTTTCAAAAATTATACTCTGTATTTAACACTGGGTGAAACAGAGGTTATATTAAAATGTGAGGAGACGCATTGTATTGTCACATGAATGATATCATCAGTGATGTGGTCATTGATGTCAAATGAGATGTCATCAGTGATGTCATCAGTGATGTCATTTGAGATGTCATCAGTGATGTCATCAGTGATGTCACTGACCATGTCATGAATGATGTAATATGTGACATCATCAGCAGTGGATTGCGGGTGCGCGATATATAGTTAGTGCAACTAACTATATATGGAATTTCATTGGTTTTATGTCAATAAAATGTCCAGCTAACTATATATGGTCTCTAACCTATGGTTTTTTCAGTGAATTTTCAAGGTTTTGTAAATGCTAATTCCTAACTATATATGGTCTATAACCTATGGTTTTTTCAGTGAATTTTCAAGGTTTTGTAAATGCTAATTCCTAACTATATATGGTCTATAACCTATGGTTTTTTCAGTGAATTTTCAAGGTTTTGTAAATGCTAATTCCTAACTATATATGGTCTATAACCTATGGTTTTTTCAGTGAATTTCAATGGTTTTTTAATAGCAAATATCATAAGCTGTCGAATGTCAAGTACGTGATAAGTAAAAACATTTTCGTGTTTATGCACACTGATCTGCTTTGAATGCTGCCCCCCACCCCTCATTTCTATTAGGAGTACTCTCTCTTTGCAGATAGTGAAGGGTAGTTAACGCAGGCCTTTGCCCCCGTTGTAATCCGTCGTGCCTGCTTCTCTCTCCATTTGATTGATTGTTCTCTTTGGTTCATTCTCTATTTACAAACAAGCACAGAGTCGCAATACTCTGTTTAGTCTTTGCAGATAGCGAAAAATCGTGTAAAAAAACAAAAGGAATCGAGCAAAATCAGTAGGCCACTAATGGGATCTCTTTTTGACCTCGCTAAAATAGAAACATTAGGAACAACCTGTTGAAAATAGCAATGTGTATGTACATAAGCGGCGTTCATTTGTGTTCACAGTACCCCTTGTTGATTGTTTGAATCGAGCATTGAATTGTTCGAAGTTGGTTCTCTTAAGGATCTTCTCTGCCTGCAAACAAGGAAGAATAGGAATATTCTCTCTCCCTTTGCAGATAGTGAAGGGTAGGTAACGCAAGCCTTTAACACGTCGTACCTATTTCATTCCTCATTGATTGATTGATTGTCCGAACATTGACTGTTTGGGAATTAGTTCTTTTTGGAGGTATTCCCTGTTTGCAAATAAACGTAGGAATATCTTTGCAAGTAGTGAAAGGGTAGGTAATGCGGACCTTTCTCCCCCGTTGTAATCTGTCATGCCTATCTACTCCCCACTGATTGATGCACCTGTTTCACCCGGACCATTTACTAGAGATATCTGGCCCAACAAGAGAGCAACCCTAGTGAAAAGGACATATGCAATAATAACGAAGTGATCACTGTATCCTGTTAACAGAAACTTTAGCATGAAACAACCTGGAAAGAAAAGAATAGGAAAACGAAAATCAGTAGGCCACTGATGAACTTTTTATTAAATAACAAACAAAGAAACGATAACAATACGTAATGATAAAACCTATTATTGTCCTAGAAACAAGAAACGTTAGAAGTAAGCCCGTAATAAGAAACCTGAAAACATCGCCCCTCACTGCCCCAAAACGTGTCTGTCCCACCGCCTGCCACGGCCAAATAACGGCAAACTGGGAAAGATAGAAGTCAGCAGACATCCGCCCCATTCTAGAAACTTCCAAAGGGCAACAGGTTTTCGGCTACGCCCAGCCGGAAGCAACACATATAAGGCGGGTCCTGCTGCCACGCCTCGGAGATCATCACGTAGGGTGTAGCCGGAGGAGAGGCCGAGGCCGAGGCCAGCGGGACCCGGCCAGGGGGATTGACAACGCTGGAGAGTTGCAGGGGGGGGAATGTCCGTGTCCTCGACCCTCCCCTCTCTCTCCCAGTCCGGCCGCGGTGGCCCTTGACAGTTTCAGGTAGTCCCGCCACATTTTCTACCAGTCCGGCCACCAACGGCCGGGGCCGATGGGATCCGGCTGCAGCCGATAAACCAAGGAACCCGTTCATGGGGCCAGAGCAAGGGGCGTCCGGCCGACATCCACCGGAAGCCCGGCCCGAAGACGGACGGGACACTTCTTCTTTCTTGAATAATGGCTGCGACAACACTGGGGGGGGATGTCTTGCACATGCCTCCGACCCCCCCCCCCTCGTCCTCATCGCCTGGTCCGGCCATAACAAATCTCAAGCGAGACGCCGTGGGGTGCACTGGGAGGGAGAGACGGTGCGAACAGGCCTCTCCCGCCTCCCCAGTGGAGGCTTCCCACCTGCACCCTCAGCGCTCCAGGCGCCCGGAAAAGGGTTCTTCCACTGTGGCGATGCTGCAACGTCTCGCCCGGCAGGGTGGAGCCCGTCCGCTCATTTGACCCCGCGATCGCCAGTAGCTACCGAACTCTCAAAATGGCGATCGACGTGGCAAGAGCGGGCCCAGCATAAAGAAATGGCCCGGTCACTGGTTGACTCCACCACAGTAGTCCTCCACGACCTTGAAGATTCTAGAGGAGCCGCGGGAGTCTCCAACCCCCGTAGTCACCCCCGATGGGGAATGACTGCCATGATCGCCCGTGGAGTGACGAAACTGTATCCGCGGGACGTCGGCGCTCCCATGCTGGCGCCAGCCTCACTTTGAATTACTAGAATCCTGCAAACCTCAGTTCCGGTAAAAGCACACTGTGACCCGGTAGGAAAAATTGTTGCACCCCCTCCCCTTTTTGACTGATAGTTCAAACCACCGATCCTTTCCTTTGCCCTTTTACCAGAACTTTGGACTGCCTCCCCCTCTTTTACATTTTCTAGAGAAAACAAAACATTAACCACTACATTAGCATAGCAGTTGACACCAGAACTGTTTTCAAATTGAAAACCAACAACATCTTCAACAGAATCCTTTTTGTTTCTGCTGTGACCCTGCTACAGCACAGGCATTGTCCCCAGCAGTAATTCTGCAATGCCGGTAAAAATACCTGTGGTGCCTACTGGACTCACTCACCCCCGCGGCGCCCCACGCCGTTATTTGCTGGGCGGCAACTTACTAGACATCACCTTTGTGCCATCTAGATTTCAGCGCGTTCTGCTGCCTTGGAACTATTCGCACAACAGACTGCTACTGACGACCCACCCCCAGGCAACATCTTCTGAATTTTCATAATTTGAAAGAACTAGTAACATGTCCTCATCAGGAATTTCCTCATGAAAAGTCTGCAATGATGATTCTTGTAACTCTATGGTCTCCAAACATTCGATAAATTCGCCATCAAGAGATTGATCAAAAAAATCATTCAAGTCATCTCCTCCTTGTGAGAAAATTTCATTATTGGTGCTGTCAATTTCAATAAATGTATTGGATAATTCAAAAGAAATTGCCACGGTCTCTTCGTTGTTTAAATGTTTTTACTGTTTTTCTTTTGTTGTATATATTTATAAGTTATTAAAGTTTTATAATCCTACTACTTTGTTGGAGTGCTATATATTTTTAATGTGACACATAAATGTAAAAACTTTGATGTACAAAGAGTCATCCCTGGAATCTTCCGCTTCAGGCTCGGTCCCCTCCCCAATCACAATACAGGATGGTTTTCAGATAGTAGGAACACGTGTGGTGTGACGGATCTCATCGGGTGTGGGCCTTGATCTACTATAACTCCTTTGAAGAGGGGTGATTCTTTACAGCTGGGGGCATAAACTACATCTGCAGGGCTAGCTGATAGCCTGGACAATCGGACACAGAGGAAGAGGAGTGTCAGAGGGTGCGGTAGTGAATAGGGCGAAAGGGAGGTGTCGGGCGGGCACAGAGTGTGATTCTCAGGGAAGAGCAGCGCAGATGGGGAGAGGTTTATTGCCCATGCATAACACAGAGAGTGGGGGTGACCAGTGCCTGGGGAAGATGCTTGCGAGGGTGGGGAGCCATGCTACGAATCGACAGCGTGCAGAGAGTGGGTCTGGTCAAGGCATCTAAAATGGCTGCCGTGCACGACAAAAGTGTGGCATTTCAAAAAAGGCAAGATGGCGCAAACAATGTTTTTCAACACTTCCTCATTTCCTTCGAATCGAACGTTAACAGACGTTGGTGCATATTACCAAAGTTAAGCGATATTTATCGCTAACGATGCTTACCAAAGAATTTTTTACCGCTAAGCATCGTCAGAAATTATCGAAGATAAACCTTGCTATTATCAAGGTTTATCGCAAATGCGATAAAAAACGACCGCAATGCATTAATATCGCTGAAAACTCAGCGATATTCATGCATTACCGAGCTAATGCTCTTAGCCATGTTATCCACCTCCCATTGGATAACATGGCTAAGAACTGCTCAGGGCAGGTGTTAGTTTTTGGAGATATTCGCGCTTAGCGCGAATATCTCCAAAAGTTGGTAATAGGAGATATATATCTTGCATGTTGTAATGCAAATTATTGTGGTATATGGAACTCATACCATAATCTCTCAGGAAAGCAGAAACTGATCCTTTTGGGACCGCCTGAGAAGGCCTAGGGGGTAAGGGGTACTCTACTTTGCCCCTTTTTCACGTTCCGAACTATTTTATTTTACTCTCTTCTGTAATTACACAAAATAGCAGCGATAAGATGCATCAGAGACACACAGTGAGAGAAAGGAGGCCGGAGATGAAGAAGAGATGTCAAATACACATTGGAGATAATATAGTGGGAGAAGGGAAGTAAATATGAGTAAACTTACCATGTAACATAAAAATGTTGCACTCTATACTATAAGTCTCATTTTATACTACAATCACTTCGCTACAACCTCATAAATTAAAAATAAAAATGAATAATGTCTCAAACAATTTTTGATTTCTAAATATAAATTTATTCTTCTGAATTTTCTACATTTGAAAGAACTAGTAACATGTCCTCATCAGTAATTTCCTCTTCAATCATCTCATCTGGAATCTCCTCATTAAAAGTCTGCAATGATGATTCTTGTAACTCTATGGTCTCCAAACATTCGATAAATTCGCTATCAACAGATTGATCCAAAAAATCATTCAAGTCATCTCCTCCTTGTGACAATATTTCATTATTGGTGCTGTCAATTTCAATCAATGTAGTGGAATCATTCAAGTCATCTCCTCCTTGTGACAATATTTCATTATTGGTGCTGTCAATTTCAATCAATGTAGTGGACAATTCAAAAGAAATTACCACGGTCTCTTCATTGTGAGCCATTTTATTTTCAAATTGCTTGCTGTAAATTGCAGAAAAAAATAATCACTTTCATTTATCGTTTTTAGTAATACATAATATAAAACTAACTTTATCAAGTATTTAGTATAACAGAAGGACTGCAAATAAATAACAGGAAACATTTTTCAAATTATCTTCAAGTGTACAACATAGTTCCCCTTACAAATTAACAACTCACCTTTTTAAAAGTAGGAGAAGTGTTAGTACTGTGTAAATCAAACACCAGAAATTCACCACCAAAAATTCCTCACAAATGTACCTCAGACAGTAGTATCACAAAATGGCTGTGGTTTCCTCTCATTTGAGATATATATATAACCAATTAACTTTCATCACACACAAATACAAAACCAAAGTAACATTTTAATTGGTTCTAAATTTCAACACTTTCAAATGTGTTTTCCCCATGCAATTTTCCATAGGACATTTACATACGTCTACAGCCTGAATGGCTGAACGGAATTACACCAAACTTGGCAAAATGGTACATCAAACCTAAGAGGTCAGGAAGGATCTACTATGCCCCCTTATGGTCATTTGCCCCTTCGCTTTGGCCTCCTCTTGTCTCTCGATCCTACCGAGAGACAAGATGGCGGCCGCTACGGACTGTTTGGAATGTTTACAGACGCCGGAGAACCAATCAGCTTCGCAAAGCTCCGTAACGCGAAAAGTACGCGAAGCGGAGCGCTGTTACAGATATATATCTTTTTTTGAACGTTAATTTCTCAAAATCCACTGGAGCACATATATTGAGACCTAGCAAAGGCACATCGGGCTACCAGTCCCTAATATTTTGCCAAGTTTCGTGCAAATCCATTCAGCCGTTCGATTATTATTATTATTATTTTTTTTTGCCCCGCAGGGCCCTTTTAAAACCTCCACATCAAACCTAGGGGGTCAGCGAGGATCTACTATGCCCCCTTATGGTCATTTGCCCCTTCGCTTTGGCCTCCTCTTGTCTCTCGATCCTACCGAGAGACAAGATGGCGGCCGCTACAGACTGTTTGGAATGTTCACAGACGCCGGAGAACCAATCAGCTTCGCTTCACAAAGCTCCGTACCGCGAAAAGTCCGCGAACCGGAGCGCTGCCCGGTCCGCTGTTACAGATATATATCTTTTTTTGAACGTTAATTTCTCAAAATCCACTGAAGCACATATATAGAGACCTAGCAAAGGCACATCGGGCTACCAGTCCCTACAATTTTGCCAAGTTTCGTGCAAATCCATTCAGCCGTTCGGGCTAAAAGTGAGGCCAACCGCCCTATGGGAAACTCAATGTTAAAAACACGTTTTGGGACCCCCCTTTTTTCTCTGCCCCCCCTTGACGAAACCCCCCCAAATTTTCAGGGGCTGCTCAGAAATAAAATGTTCCATTTTCCTGAAAATTTCAGCCAATTCCGTCCACAAACGCCAAAGTTATTAGACATAGAATTTTCAAAAATCCCATAGAGAAAAAATCCTAACTATATATACCTACTGGCGACCGCCAGTAGGTAATATATATATATATATATATATATATATATATATATATATATATATATATATATATATATATATATATATCCACAGCCAGCTCCAGCATGCTATTCTCAACGACCAGATACCGACACTGCAGTTCAGTTGAAGTGCTGTTACCCATTTCGGCAGAATACTCTGCCTTGCTCACACTCAGAGCTCCATTACTACACTTCCTTCATCAGGAGTTGCAGTCAAATGGTTCCATGGTCATGAACAACATACTATACAGGTGCATTTTTTGTAATAGGAGTCATTGTTTCAAGTATTTTAGATGTTACACACTTGTATCATGTTTGAGGAACGTTTTCAGCATTTGCAAATAAAATAAAAGAGAAAATATAATGAATATCAAAACATTGTTTTACTTTTGCATGCTCTACATCTTGTTTCCTTCCCTACAACTTCACATTCTCCTTTTTTATTTATTTTTATAGCCATTTGTTTTCATTTTTGTATTTCTCCATATTGTTTACTGTCATGCAATGTACATTCTCGTGAAAATTATTAAATACTGTGCTACCCTATGATTAAACCCAAATGTTTCCAACATTCTAACATTGTGATTAACAAGTGTGCCCCTTGGAAATACCTCTTGATTTTGCACCCAAATATTTTTTTTTGTTTTATGTTGTTATTGGCAAAGTACTTTAATTATTTATTCTCTCCCACTTTCACAATTGAGATATAAATGATACCCTCAATGCTTCATAATTGAAAATTATAAAATTCATATTTTTAATCTAAGGATGTCTATGCAGTTACATTATAAAGTGCATAGTGCGTAATGGGAAGAAAACATATATACTACACTAAGGGCCTGATTCTGATGCGGGTTGGAAAGCTACCCGACCAAATCGGTTTGGAAATGGTTTCCGACCCACTCGGATTGGGAGAGTCCCACCGACGGAGTACGGTGCATCCGGATACTTCCCAATACGATTTGGCTATACTCCTATTGACTTCAATGGAAGCATTTGTTCCTAACCACATTATAATTGGGCCCTCGGTCGGGAAGACATGTTCCCGATGCGATTTGGAAGGCTGTTAGGAGGCCTTCCTAACTGCATCAGAATCAGGACCTAGGTGGGAATGCTTTCGTAACCATATCAGAATCAAAACCTAAGATGTAAAAATGAGGTATTTTCCCTCCATGATATGTTAACTGATCCGATAGATGCAATTTCACATTAAAGTGCAAATGCATTTGTGCAAAATTTAGTAAACCCACAGTGGTTCATTTACCAATGCAAATTCTTCTAGTGATGTACTGTTACATGGACATAGGGTTTAAAAGTGCAAGTGCATCTGTGCACAGAGTTACTTCAATTCTAAAGTGCTAGTGCCTTAACCACAATCTCTTATAAACTTTGGGCTTAAAGTGCAAGTGCATTTGTGCAAAAATGGCTCAGACATGTCTTTATAATTCCTGTCCACAAATCAACTCCAAGCCCTAGGTGTAAATGCGGCTGTACATTATTGCTATATATAAAGTGCAAATGCCTTAGTCATATTCCACTGTAAACATAACACTTTATGTAACTACATTCTGCATCACTTCCTGCCTTACATTAGTAGTTTCCATTTTGTGAAAGTTGCAACATCTAAAAGTGCTAGTGCATTTTAAAAGTATTATTCTTTTAGGTGACTTCTAATCTCTATCCTAACTGTTATCATTTGATCTCATTGCCAAATTATTATGTCTTTTCAATGAGCCAACCTTAGGGGCATGACAGTATAACAAAATAACGTGCAGTAAAATATGTCTATACATTCAAAACATTTCCTAAAAGCATTGATAAAACCCATACATCATTGCTTTATAACATTAATTTCTGTATAGGTCAATCTCATACACTTCCTCCCCAGAGATGGACATGCTTATCTTCTTCTGAATTTAGGCCTCGTGGTGTCTTGCTGTCAAACATTAATCTATTCCGGGATTTGAGCTGCCTGGGAGATAATTATTGCACCCTACTTTAAAACCCAAAAGGATCCTACTTTAGATGTGAATGTTGGGGAAAATGACTGGGTGGCAAATTTTGCAAACATCTTTTCTCTCAGCGCTTCCCCTGTCCTATCCGCCACACCCACATACCACTCTACCCAGGTTACCCTAATATTCACAATAGATGAAGTAAGGAGTGGGCTGGAGGCATGCAGTACTGGGAAGGCCCCCTGACCAGATGGGGTCCCAATTGATCTTTTTCAGGTGAATGAAGATCTGTGGGTCCCTCTATTGACCAACATTGTTGATAAAATAGCAATAATGGGCCCACCGCATTCCTGGACAACTAGTGTAATCGTCCCGATTCATAAAAAGGGGATAAGGGTACCCCTAAGAACTACAGACTGATTTCCCTCATTGATACAACACCAAAACTTATGGATCGCCTCCTCTTATCAAGACTGGAGTCCTGGGCAGAGGATAGAGATATTTAATGCAGACCCAGTATGGTTTTTGGTGAGGAATGGAGACCGTAGACTAGTGCCTGAACCTTTCTTTAATCATGGACAAGTACACCAGGGTAAAGAGTGGGAAAAATGATCTTGCTTTTATGGATTTATCAGCAGCTTTTGACTGCGTCTCCCACTCTAAGCTCTGGTGTATAATGGAGGGTATGGGGATCGAGCAGGCTATAATTGATTTCAGAGAAAAACCAAAGGTGATGATGGACGGAGCGTTGACAATACAAACACTCACCCCCAGTCAACTGATCTGGGTTTAATCCATCACCGTTCTTTAGCTCACTCCGCCACCCCAGTTCAGACATGGCCATATGCAAATCAGTCTGACCCTGTGCCTCATGGGAACAGTCCAGCCCGAACTGCCAAGCCATGTCTTCCCTGGACCGGAATCAAGCTTCCCAGGACCGGTTTCTGGCATTACAGCCGTCTTCAGCCGGGCTTGCTTGAATCCAGTGGCAGAGTGAGCAAGGGACTCACGTCTGAGCATACCCTGCCAACTTAGGGCGAACAAAGAAAAACCAAAGGTGATGATGGACGGAGCGTTGACAATACAAACACTCACCCCCAGTCAACTGATCTGGGTTTAATCCATCACCGTTCTTTAGCTCACTCCGCCACCCCAGTTCAGACATGGCCATATGCAAATCAGTCTGACCCTGTGCCTCATGGGAACAGTCCAGCCCGAACTGCCAAGCCATGTCTTCCCTGGACCGGAATCAAGCTTCCCAGGACCGGTTTCTGGCATTACAGCCGTCTTCAGCCGGGCTTGCTTGAATCCAGTGGCAAAGTGAGCAAGGGACTCACGTCTGAGCATACCCTGCCAACTTAGGGCGTTTTATGTCACGATTCCTACCTCGACCATTTCTTGGGACTGAATCAGTTACATAATAAGGAAAGCTCATTCATATTGCCTCCATAAATCTCATTGATGTGTGGGGCTACGAGATAAGTTTTATCTTTGTTAATTACCGCCCTACGGTGTTGGGGGATTCTAACGTGTGCCATGTGGACTTTGCTACCCACCTAAATCTTGGGACAGGTGCACTGAAGGACATACACCACATGGTCGCTCCTGCAATTAAAGAAACATGAAATGTTCCACAGTTTACTCATCAGGGGTAGTTGGATTTCCCTTTTGTTTACTCCATGCTGACACGCCTTGAATTTCTGACACTTGTTAAAACCTGCATTCACCTTCTGCCAACTCTCAGTGGAATCACATCTGTGCTATTCACTACCAACTGCTGCCTCATGGATTTTGCTCTTCTAAAAGAGATACGGGAACTTTTTGGAACTATACCATTCATTATTGGATCATCCTTAACCACATGCCAACGTCTGTTCATGCAGTCTCTTTTGGTATAGGTATTGTATCCAGTTATCATTTGAGTTTTTACCCCCTTGGCTCCCACTTCTTTCCCTTATTATCCTTGAAGATAATAGCCTCTATGGGAAGTCCATCCACTTTGCTCAGTGCTTGATCTAAAACCTGCTGGCTGTACCCACTCTCTCTAAATCTTTGTGTTAATCCGTTCAGTAGTTCCTGAGAAAGGTCAACATTTCTCAGGTATACAAGTGAAGACGCGGAAGATCTGCGAAACCTCCAGATCTCATGCCTGCAATCTGATTGGCTGCCAGCATTTCAAACCAGGAAGTGTTGGCAGACATCTTGAGACCCGGTTGAACCGAGTCACAAGAAAAAAGGGTAAAAACATGAAAAAGTAAGAAAAGGGGGCAGGGTAGAAACCTCTTGACTTCATAGGCCCTAAGTGCCCAAAACAGCATTTTCTTAAATCTTTTTGGCGGGATTCGTGGTGGATCTGAGAATCCAGCTGAAAATGTTTTTAAAAATGAAGCACAGGCTACTGCACTTCATTTAGGTCCCTGGGTGGGTCAGGTCCCAGGGACAATCAAAAATAATGATGCAAGGACCCACGCGGGCCCCGCAGCCCTGGGCATTGCCACCTCCCTGGGGATACATTTTGCAAATGCGGGGAGGGCAGGCATCCCCCTGCAGACCCAGGGACCACCACCTCCCCGGGGCAAAATGTAAAAAAATATATCGAGGGGCTCCAGCCCCCCAACGTAGACCCGGGGACCACCCCCTCCTCAAGGCTAAATGTACTGTGATGTGTGATGGGGCTCCTTCCCTACCACGTAGCCCCAGGGAACAACACCTCCCAGGGGCTATGATTAAACATAATTTGTGGGGGGCTCCTGCCTCTGCATACAGCCCCGGGGACCACCACCTACCTGGGGCTATTTGAAAAATGGGAGGGGGCAGCACTGCCCCCTTCCTGGAGCCGTAAATGGCCCTGGGGACCACCCTAGGGCTGGCTCCAGCAATGTCCCGGGAACCCACCAGTTAGAGTTAGCTGAACTAACTATAACTAACACCCCTGCAATGCACTCCTTATGACCTGACATATCAAATCACTCATGACATGGTCACTGATGACATCACTGATGCCATCATCCCCAAAATCACTAATGCACCCACTCACTCAGTGATGTCATGAGTGGTGTAATTTGGGATGTCATCAGTGATATCATCAGTGATGCCACTGACCATGTCAAGAGTGACGTAATATGTGCGGTCATAAGCAGTGCATTATGGGGTGCGTGAGTTATAGTTAGCTCAGCTAACCCTAACTGCAGAATTAAAGTGAAAGTTCAGCCTAACTATAACATCCCTGTAACCTTTGTTTTCTTCAGTGAATATATATATATGCAAAAAAACAGAGAACTCTGGGTAGTTCTCAAGTTTAGGTGGAAAGCAGCTGCTGCATAGAGCACCCTCAACATCAGTAACACTCCAGATCTGCTCATTTCAAATGTCTGCTTTTCTATCAAAGTCATTAAGAGCAGAATTATCAAAGTGCCTGCCATGCCAAGACAGATGGGAGAAAGTCTTTTGCCATTCCTACAGCAAAGAGTCTTTAAGCATAGGACTAGCACAGTGCTGGCCATGCCGAGCTGTAAAATGACAGAGCCTTTCACTTCTCCAGGCACAGTATTACAGCTTTAAATTGGTAAAATACCAACCAGGCCAAGCTAAAATGAATAAAAGCAACCCCTGACACATGTTTAGCTCTCATTAGAGCTATTCAGAGAGGTATAGCTTTTACCAGACACAAGGGAGCACCCAGTATAAGTCAAAACAATAGGTAGTTCTAGTTAGGACCAAAGTTTCCATAGACAAAACGTTTTTTGTTTTGCCAATAACTTTGGCACCACTTGATGAAATTTCACATAGTTTCACAAAACGACCCCTTTCAGTTCAGCTGCTGTGTTGAAAGTACCAGGGTGATCCATCAAGCGGGGACTGACATAAAAGGGGGGTCCCAAAATGCATTTTCCCATGTTCTGTCTATGGAGATTATTCATTTTTTGAACATGACTACAGCCCTTACCGCTGAAAAGTTTTCACCAAATTTGGCAGAAAGCTAGATGTTGTTCCTGAAAGCATGCTTTTTGTGATTTGGTCCATTCAGTAGTTTCAGAGATACTTAAGTCACTGCCTCATCACAAATATCACACATGATTAATAAAATCAATTTGTGATGCATAATTTGTGTCACTAAAACTCCCATTTATCAAGCATGGGGTCAGAGAACTTCTACTCTGACCCCTTATGTTAGATTTTTCAGAAATGTTCAGCCCTGGGAACCATTCCCAATAGATAAAATGATGGCCTCAACTATCTGTTCAGGTTGTGTCCAGTCAATGAAAACATTCCCGTTGGCGTGTACATTTGGGAATCATCGTGTAACCATTCTGAAATATCCGTGGCCAGAGATATCACTATAATTTTAAGCATACATTTCTCAACAACTACTGAATGGATTTACACCAAATATGCAAAAGGCACTTCTTTGAGCCGAAGTCTACCTCCCTGCCAAATTTAGTGTAAGTCCAATCAATTAGGGCTATAGGTGTGGCTAAAGGTTCCTATGGAAATTAACATTACAAACACAACCTTATTTTGCACCCCAAATTTTTGGTCCTCACTGCACGGATCGCCCCCAAACTTTACATAACAATAGAACCTACCTTAAACTTTTAGGGGAAAATTTCATGAAGATTGGTCAAACTACGTTAAAGTTATAGCCAAGTCAAAAAAAAAAATCCTATGGAAACATGGTCCTAACTATAGCAACCTACAGGCGACCGTCAGTAGGATATATATATATATATATGTATATGTGTATGTATATAAAAAGAGAAAAACATTGATCATTTAGAAGAGGGCAGCCATGAACTCATAGATAGAAACGGGTTTAAACTAAATAAAAACTAACGAAGTGTAATGCTCTAATGGATTTGGGAATGCTGCCAAAACCGTGAATAACAGCAATGGTACCAGAAAGAACAAATAAAAAGAATCACTTGTAGAACAAATCTCAATAGCAATTATAACCCAATAACTAAGGATCAAAGGGGAAATAACAATAAGAAGTAAGTAGAGTAAGAGTGATGAATTATCTGAAAAATCATCAAAGACATTGCTGACTGTAAATCTGAACCATGAAGGATCGACGTGCTAAGAGGGAATTAAAAGCTAAAGAACTTTTCCACAAATACCAACCAGCAAGTGGTGAGGATCAACAGAAAATTGACCCATCTCCCTTAAAACTGGTTAAAAAATTGGAACAAACCAGTATTACAGAGACAAACAAATGATGTGAAATGACCCCATTAAATATTTATTTAGAGTGTGAAAAGATCCTGAAAGGCCTTAGAATCTTTGTACTACCTACCATGAGTGTCCTAGACCCTGACTTCTCAAAGCAATGGCAGAAAGATACTATGGAGTGCTCCAACAAATTATTGCGGACATTAATTACACATGCAGATAGGAAATTAACAACAGCAGTACCGAAAATAAAGGAACTTGAGGAGGTTTTCGAAATGATGCAGGACAGGGAAGATGTAATGAGCGCATTAGTAAAAATGGGAAAAAAAAGCTGGAGAAACATGAAGAAGAGCTGGAACAAAAAAGGCAAAAAAGTTCAATAGAGATAAAAGACATTACGCTGCAGGACAAATATATACATTTGCAAGAACATTTGATTATCTATATGCTAAACAAACTGTAGCAATAAATACCACTTGTATCATACCAGCTACCTCAAGTGTGGAGAGCTCTGAAGCAAGTTCGGGGAAAGAGGGGCCCACAACCTCGTTCCCCAGGCTGGATTTTTCAAGGGAAATGAGGCTCTACCAGGTGACAATAAGACAAATTGAAAGGGGAAAAATGAATGTGACTATGGAAAACCCTGTAAAACCAGAAGGTCCAAAGGGAGCTACAAAAAGAGGAAGAGGAACGCAAAACAAGAGGCCCTAACGAAATCCAATTCGTTTTTTACAACAAGGTGGGTTTGGTCCTACTAAGGTCAGGTGAGACCCTATAAACTTTTTTTGAAGAAAGCGGACCTGAAACTGCTGTTTCAACCAATAAACAGACTTAGACCTTAATCTATTTCGAATGGTCTGAGTAATTTAATTACTGTGTTTTGGAACATTCATTTGACTAATTAATACAGTATTACAAAATGCCTGTCTAAAAGGCACACATAAATTAAATCTGAGTATGTTGTAATATGTGAAATCATCAGCAGTGCATTGTGGGGGCGCGTGTTATAGTTAGCTGTACTAACTATAAGAGCTGAATTTCTCTGGTTTTATACGAGTGAAATAACGTCCCTAAAACCTGTGATTTTTTCAGTGAGTTTCTAAGGTTTTTTAAATGCTAATTTCTAACTATAAGGTCCCTGAAAACCATGTTTTTTTGAGTGAATTACAAAGGTTTTTTAAATGCTAATTTCTAACTATGCCTACAAAGGTAGGACATGTGAAGAAAGAGGCAGAAAAGTGCAGACAGAAGCAAAACAAATGAAGAAAGAGGCAACAGAAGTCCAGAAAGCTAAAGAAAAGTGCAGGAAGAAGCAAGAGATGTACAGAAAGAACCAAACAGAGGAGCAGAAAGTCCTTCTATGCCCCAACATTTTGCTGACGGGTACTGGTGGTAACGCCTAGAGCCAGTGCTATGCTAAAAGACACTTAGAATACAGTGAAAACACCTATATACACTAGGGAACACTATGCGTTGGGGTACCCGTGTGATTAGAATGACCTCCTCTGTGTTTGCCATGAGTTAATGCCTGGGTCATAGCATAAACACATGGTTAGTGACTGGATGATTAGAGTGCTGCAAAGATACTACATGGTGAATTTATAAGAGCCTGGGTATTGGCACTGTGATTGGATAAGTATACAGTGCTGACAGGGTGATTAGAAGAGTGCTCACGGAGTGACAAGGGGAATGCTGGAGTGCATAGGTACTGCTCTGGGGATTGTAGCAGTGAATGTATTAGTGCCTAGGCCATTGCATGAAGAGTGCACAGAGAGCAACAGGGGAATTGCTGGACTGCATGGGTTGTGCTCTTGGTATTGTAGCACTGCATGAGTTATTGCCTGGGCCATTGCATGTGTACATGGGTAGTAACTGGATGATTAGAGTGCTGCAAGAAGAGTGCATGGTGAATTTGTTAGTACACATGTACGCATGCAATGTCCCATGCACTAACACATGCACTGCTACAATCCCCAGAGCACTAATCATGCAGTCCAGCAAACCCTCTGTCACTCCCGGAGCACTTTTCCAATTACCTTGTCAGCACAGTGTACTTATCCAATCACTGCTCCAAAACCCTAGCACTTATAAATTCACCATGTATTCTATTTGGAGTACTCTAATCATCCAGTCACTAAGCATGTACTTATGAAACGCCCCAGGCACTAACAGGTGAGGAAATAAAAGCCAGAAAACAAAGAAAACTGAATCGCGATTACACAAATTATGAAAGTGGCAGGAAACGTACCTTCAGCAAGTAATATGATCATCTGTATAAAACCCAAAATTCCACCAATGGGTCAACTCCGGACATTACAACAAACATAGCCACAGAGAACTCAACCATCAGTGACACTGAATCTGATATCTCAGGAGGAAACACATCAGGGGATGATCGCAACCCAAGACAGGCCAATTTTTTAGACGAGTTTTGGGTCCTACGGAGAGGTTGACAAATACTGATAGACAACCCACCATCGAGACCATGGGGTCGAGGACGAGGCAGAGGACAGGGAAATGCTGAAACAGAAAAAAGAGACTCCAACAGCGTTGGCAACACAGGATGAGGAAGGACGCAATGGGAAATCACAAGGCACGCTCCAACAAGACTTACTAATGGATATTGAAATGGTAAATAGAACTGTAGTTAACCTTTCCAAAAGACTCATGAGTGATGTGGAAAAACAGACACTGTGTTTGGGGCTCTCTTTTTGTCACTCATCTTCTTTTAATTATACCAACACTAGAATTGACCTCTTTAAATATGTTAGTGAATTGAAGTTAAAGAAATGGCACAAACTTAAGAGACTGGGACGAAATCACACCAGGAGGAATTGTAACAGTGGGACTGATAGCAATCTTATTATCAGTGATGTAGATACACGTATTACTATGTTGGAACTTAAAAAAAATAGGGAAGAAAGAAGTGAACAGACCAGTGCCAAACAAACACTTGAGGATATGGAGATAGCACATGATGCCGCTGCACGTCCTGACTTCAAAGTCAAGTCCAATTTTCTACCTTTACTCCCACATGACAATAGCGATACGTTCCATGAGTGTACCATCAAGGTGCTCATGGACCTGAGACTCAAGACTAGGAAACAACAAAGAGACCCTAATATTAATCTCTCCTTTGTTCAAAGACTGGCACTCAAAGCATTAACAGAGGACACTAACATTGTCATCCGTCCAGCGGACAAGGGTGGAAATGTGGTTATCCTCAACAAAGATGATTACATCAATGAGGCCTTACACCAATTAAATGACAACAAATTCAACATGCACATAACCTATGAGACATACAACAACAGTATCACTGACATATGGGACAAGTTGACAACTTGGAGGGACAAGGGTCTTCTGGACTGGGAGGAGTTTTGTTACTTGAAGAAAGACCATCCTCAACTACCCATAATGTACCTACTGTCCAAACTCCATAAAGATAGCACTAGACCACCAGGACGCCCCATTTTATTATCTATAGGGAGCGTCACAGAACATATTTCTAAATATGTTGATAATTCTCTGAGGGATTCTGTCACACAATTGCCTAGCTACATAAGGGACACTAAGGATTTTCTCTGTAGAATGGAAATCCTTACTTGGAATCCAGAATATCTCCTCATTGTCCTAGATGTATACTCGTTGTACCCCATAATTGATCACCAACAAGGTCTGGAAGCGTGTGAACACTTTCTGAAACACAGGCCAGCGAGATTTCGCGACCACAGTGGCATGATTTTAGAGATGACAGATTTCTGCCTTAAGAAAAATATGTTCTCATTTAACGGCACCCTCTACAGGCAGGTTACAGGCACTGCAATGGGATCTTGTTTTGATCCCAGTTTCGCCAATTTATTTATGGGTTACTGGGAGCAAGAAATCTTTGCAAGTGCCACCCTTAAAGAGGACCTCCAGAAAGTCATCATGTGGCTTCGTTAGATCGATGATTTATTCATCATCTGGAGGGGCCCAAAGGGGGCGGCAGAGGAGTTCATTGAGAAACTTAACACCAACAGCTACAACATCCTTCTTACTGGCAGCATCAATACAACCAAAGCAGAGTATTTGGATGTCTGCCTTGAGATCAAACAAGGGGTGATTTGCACTTCTCTTTTTCAGAAGGCCACAGCAGGCACAGTGTCCTTCATGCCCTCAGCAGTCACCCAGAGGCACTTAAATGGAGTATACCCTACGGAGAACTGTTGAGGGCCAAAAGGAATTGCAATAATGCTGAAGCCTATACCGAGGAGAGCAAGACTATCATCAGTAGGTTCAAAGCCAGAGGATATCCCAATTGGGTCTTGAATAAAGCAAGAGACAGAGCAGAAGGGGTGGACAGAACTCTCACCTTAATTGGCAAGCCGGAGGCACACAATGAGGGAGATAGTGACAACACTCGCATGATCCTAACATACAGCTCTGACTCTCACAAGATCAAACACATTCTTGCTAGACACTGGGATATTCGGAACACAGACTTTGTTATAGGTGACACAATTACTGACAGACCAAACATAACATACCGACGGGATAGAAATACCCGAGATCTGGTGGTTAAAAGTGACATTACCAGCTACCCTGTTACTGCCAGCCATGGCCTTATTGGGTTTTTCCCCTGCGGTCATTGCAAGGCGTGCAGACACAGTAAGTTTAGGGGAGTCCTTGCCTACTACAGGGGTGTCACCAAAAAGATCACACAATTTCTTACATGCAGCACGAGTTTTGCCATTTACGCCATCCAATGCACCAGTAAGTTATGGTACATTGGGAGCACAACTTGTACAGCTAAGAAAAGGGTCCTAGAACATATTAGAGCCATTACTAATAATGACCTGAAATACCCTGTGGCACACCACTTCTACGACAGACATTTCTCTAATGTAGCTGATTTAAGCTTTTTGATTCTCGAACAAATCCCTAAAAACCCTAGAAGAAGGGATAGAGTGCTCTTACTCAGGCAACAGTAATCAACATATATTATTGCCTTTCAAACTAAGAGCCCAGGAGGTTTGAACATTGATGAGGAACTGTCAATACATTTAAAGGAGGAGTCCTAGATAGCCCCCCCTTATATCATTGTCTTTACACATTTATGTGATAATGTTGTGCTTTTTCCAATGTGTCCCCAGAGAAGGCAGTACGTTTTTCTCCTCATTATCTGTTTCCCCCGTGGCCCGGGTGTGTATCAGGAACTGTTTATAAGGTCTTACAATTGTATGTGATTTTGTGTAGTCAGACTTTGTTTCATGATTTTAATATATCTCTTTATCTCTTTTTCTTCTGTTTCTTTTGCAGGAGGCAAGGAAGGAGCCCATTCACTTGTATTCACTTGCACGGGCAGCCTACCCTTTTCCCCCTCACATCCTTCACATCTTTAGAGTAGATTCCTCACTTGTGGGTAACTGATATGTGTTTGGGTCATATATGTTTTATTCCATGGTTTACGCCAGACATGTTTGGGCACTTGTACTGTATATCTCAGTTCATTTACATTGATACATGCGAGTTGCAACCAGGAACCTTTTAGTAGCGAGATCACATAGATTACGGTTTTCTGTATTAGCGGGAGCATAACAGTGACGTTTGCCAGTGTTTTCCCATTTGGTTCAACATTTATTTTCAGGTTTGCGTGCACTTGACAATTGGCACTTGTCAAATATTGAGATTAGTCTCTATGGCAACAAGGGCAGTGGCCTTTCAGTTGTGCCCTCACTTGAGGCACAGTGAGAGCTGACGGTACATAACGTTAGTAGGCTCTACAATTTGCATTTCCCATATCACTGTTGCACGTCCTACAACTCGCTACAGACGGGAGGACATCCAGTCAATAGATTGCTTAAAGACAGGATAATCATTAGCTGTATATGGGGCAATTTCCCGATCCCGATCGAATATTTGTTACAATATTGGGACTAGGTATTTCATATGTATGTATTTCACATTATTGCATTTCCTGTGTATATTTGGATGATTTCATTGTATTTCCATGTTATGCATTATGTGTTCCCCATTACATCATGGCGGCCATGGTTTTGTCAATTGGCAAAGTCCTTCTTCCATTCTATTAACTTGTTTGGAACTTTATCAGTTACCGGTGTTGGTGTGCACATTTCACGTGATCAAGGCTGTGTCTACAGTCGAAAGGCGTTGTGCAATTAACTTGGACTATACATTGGCGATCGGCTTACTGTCCTGAGAGCGTACGTTACTGGGTTTTGCTTGGAATACTATTTGCCGGTACGCTCTGCCGGCGTGTACGCCACCCTTCACTGGTCCCTGCACTCTGGAAGGAGCAACTTTGTATATATATATATATATTTATATATATTACCTACTGGCGGTCGCCAGTAGGTATATATAGTTAGGATTTTTTCTCTATGGGATTTTTGAAAATTCTATGTCGAATAACTTTGGCGTTTGAGGACGGAATTGGCTGAGATTTTCAGGAAAATGGAACATTTTGTTTCTGAGCAGCCCCTAAAAATTTGGGGGGGTTTCGTCAAGGGGGGGCCGAGAAAAAAGGGGGGTCCCAAAACGCACTTTTCCCATGCAATTTTCCATAGGGCGGTTGGCCTCACTTTTAGCTCTAACGGCTGAATGGATTTCCACGAAACTTGGCAAAATTGTAGGGACTGGTAGCCCGATGTGCCTTTGCTAGGTCTCAATATATGTGCTCCAATGGATTTTGAGAAATTAACGTTAAAAAAAATATATTTATCTGTAAGCGCGCTGCGGGCAGCGCCCCGGTTCGCGTATCTGACGCGTAACGGAACTTCGCGAAGCGAAGCTGATTGGCTCTCCGGTGTCTGTCAACATTCTAAACAGTCCGGAGCGGCCGCCATCTTGTCTCTCGGTAGGATCGAGAGACAAGAGGAGGCCAAAACAAAGGGGTAAATGACCATAAGGGGGCATAGCAGATCCTCCGTGACCCCCTGGGTTTGATGTGGAGGCTTTAAAAGGGCCCCGCGGGGAAAAAAACAAAAAAAACGTTTTTTTTGCGTGGGGAGCGCCCGGTACGCGCACCGGGAAGCGGTCTGGGAGCGTACTATAAGGAAAAAAGAATGATAGACTTTTTAAATATTGTATGTTTATTGATTGTTCATTTTGTTGTTTTTTTTTTTGTTGCTTTTTTTATTAAATATAAATTTATTTTTGTGATTCTTTTTCCAAATTTAACAGAACATTTAACAACACATTGTCGGAAATGTCCTCATTTTCAATCAGCGAATCTACTGCATCTACACATTGAATTAATTCATGGTCCCGTGATTCATCCATGAAATCTGACTCATCATTGTCCTCAATATCTTTTTCTGTGTTGTTCTCCAGAACAATTTTGAAGGAAATATTCTGCTCTCCTTCCATTTTCTTGCTGTAATTTGCATAAAAAATAAATATATCAGTAGAGATAGGGCACTGTTGGGTTTAAGTTCAGACAGGTACTTGTGAGTTTATAACAGAGAAGTAATCTATGGGCACTGTATGGTTTCAGGCGTGAAGTAGTACTATCAAAAAGCGCCTGTGAGGAAGCCTAAGTAAATTCATAATTATACCACAGAAACCTAAATCAATCCATAATTATAATAAACAAGCCTTTCTCAATGTCTAACTCTTACAGAGGGACAGTATATAACTATCTAAAAATGTTTTCCCAAATTAATTTAAAGTGCATGATATAGTTCTCCTTTCAAATTTACAAAATAACATCTTACCTTTTAAAAACAAGTTTAAGTTGTCAGTGAAAATGCTCTTGCAGTGTACTTCAGGAAGTAGTAGTGAAAATGGCTGTGTTTCTCTCTCTTTCTTTATATATATTCAGGTACATAACCAATCAAATGTCAGGTAAAAAAAGTAGAAAATGAAAGTAACATTTTAATTGGTTGTCAATTCCAACAATTCAGATGTGTTTTGTGAAGTAATTTACCTCAGGGTATTTAGAGAGGTCTACAGTCTAAATGGCTAAATAGAATTCCAACCAAATTTGTGAAAATGGTAGGGATTGGTATGTAGTATGAGCTAATCTATATTTGGTGAAAGTGTCTCCAGTGGTTTTTCTGTATATTACTTTCCCACCTTTTTTGAGCGAGCGCTTCCCGGTGCGCGCCCCGGTACGCGAACCGGCAGCGTTACGGGAGTCCTCCATTTTGTGTTTCGATAGAATTGAGATACAAGATGGAGGGCAAATAATGTTGAGAATTTCAAATTTTTGCGCGGTTAGCGTCCGGTGCGCGTACCGGGTAGCTCTCCGGGGAGCGTACTTTGGTGAAAATTAGTGAAAAAAGTTAGAGTAAAATAATAATTGTGAGTGATCAGATGTAGGGTAGCTCTGAAAAGAGCTTTTGGGTCCTGTGGCTGATTTAGGTACCTACAAGTAGGTACCAATGCACAGTCTTAAATTCAGGATGAAAATTCTGTTCCCTTCATCTGAGAAGTGAACTCCATCTGCTCTGTAGATATCTTGCATGTAGTAATGCAAGTTATTGTTGTAGATGGAGCCCATTCCATGGTCTCTCATGTAAGCTGAAACAGACTTATTTACATGCTTCCTCGATTTCTCAATTTGTGAACAAAATTGGTTGGACCACCTCCATTTCTGTCTTTGGCATATATTTGAATATACCAAGGCAGTTTGAGGAAAAAGTGCCATCAATTGGTCAAAGGTGTCTTTTAAAAGCATTTCCAGACCTACCCCAGTCAAAGTGCCCAAGTCATTTCCTCCACAGTGCACAATTAACAGGTCAGGTTTTGGCAAATGCAAAAAGGTTTTCACCAATGGTATCAATTGGTGACATCTTAATCCTCTGTGGCCAATCCAGTTGATTTCCACATTTTGTAAATTGAGGTTGTGTAAATTTCTGTTATCAGCATACCTTTGAGCCCAGTGGATGTAACTATGTCCAATAATCCAGACAGAAAACATGGTGAGAGGAGGTTCTGCTGCAGTCAGATGAAGTGTGGGAAGGAAATGGCAGTTGGAACAGTAGGAGTATGTAATGAAAATAACTGTGGAGTTTCTGTGGTAATTAATCAGTAGCAGTGATTGGTGGATTTTGATTGCTGAAAACAGAAAGTTAGGGTACATGGATGAGTTCTTTGAAAGATGTAATTTGAATGGTCAAGAAAAAATCATTTTATGAAAGATTGCACTGGATACGCAGGTGTACTGAGAGTTCAGAGTTCAATTGAAACATTGTTGTGTGAACTTGCAAACATGAGAGGTCTTTCAGGAGGTGGTTGCTATGGAAAAAAGGCAGAAAGGGTAGAAGGGGGAAGGGTGTTGATTTGAAAAAAGTGAGGGAAGAGTTTTGATTGGGTGACATGAGAGATATGTGTGATGAATTACAGCATTTCTGTGCCATTGTTGGTTGCAGCCTCTGGAGTGTATACCTTTTGCTCTGCTGAAGACAAATTGGTGTGTGTCTGAGACTGTTTTGAAACTCAAAAAGTATTTGCTAAGGTGAGAAAAGATTCATTTAATTTAGATAGAGAATAGTATGCTTTAGGGAGAAAATTATGAAGAAAGTTGTGTATTTAAAATGTTGCTTTGTTTCATAGGGTGCTTGGGGCATATTTACAAGGCCTTTGAGTCCCTTTGATGTTATTTTTCCCATTTTAATTTAAGACATTTCCCCGTGGTGCAAGGTGCTTGTAAATACGCCCCATGTGTGCTTGGCAAATTTAGATTTTGTTTCTTTGAGTTACATAGCCATGTTAAAAGTGATGCAAAAATGGTGCAAGGGCCTTCAAAATACGCTTTCATGTGTGTTAGGGCATTTTAAGTCACTTCCCCGTGAATGTAGTTGAATAACTGCTTTACTTGATGTGTTTAAAAACGTTTATTGAAGTCATTTAAGTTTCTTTATATGTACTGCTAGAGTTTCATGGCTGCTTGGGGCATATTTACAAGGCCTTTGAGTCCCTTTGATGTTATTTTCCCCATTTTAATTTAAATCATTTCCCCGTGGTGCAAGGTCCTTGTAAATACGCCCCCATGTGTGCTTGGCAAATTTAGATTTTGTTTCTTTGAGTTACATAGCCATGTTAAAAGTGATGGAAAAATGGTGCAAGGGCCTTCAAAATACGCTTTCATGTGTGTTAGGGCATTTTAAGTCACTTCCCCTTGAATGTAGTTGAATAACTGCTTTACTTGATGTGTTTAAAAACGTTTATTGAAGTAATTTAAGTTTCTTGATATGTACTGCTAGAGTTTCATAGGCTGCTTGGGGCATATTTACAAGGCCTTTGAGTCCCTTTGATGTTATTTTCCCCATTTTAATTTAAATCATTTCCCCGTGGTGCAAGGTCCTTGTAAATACGCCCCCATGTGTGCTTGGCAAATTTAGATTTTGTTTCTTTGAGTTACATAGCCATGTTAAAAGTGATGGAAAAATGGTGCAAGGGCCTTCAAAATACGCTTTCATGTGTGTTAGGACATTTTAAGTCACTTCCCCTTGAATGTAGTTGAATAACTGCTTTACTTGATGTGTTTAAAAACGTTTATTGAAGTCATTTAAGTTTCTTGATATGTACTGCTAAAGTTTCATAGGCTGCTTGGGGCATATTTACAAGGCCTTTGAGTCCCTTTGATGTTATTTTCCCCATTTTAATTTAAGTCATTTCCCCGTGGTGCAAGGTCCTTGTAAATACGCCCCCATGTGTGCTTGCCAAATTTAGATTTTGTTTCTTTGAGTTACATAGCCATGTTAAAAGTGATGGAAAAATGGTGCAAGGGCCTTCAAAATACGCTTTCATGTGTGTTAGGGCATTTTAAGTCACTTCCCCTTGAATGTAGTTGAATAACTGCTTTACTTGATGTGTTTAAAAACGTTTATTGAAGTCATTTAAGTTTCTTGATATGTACTGCTAAAGTTTCATAGGCTGCTTGGGGCATATTTACAAGGCCTTTGAGTCCCTTTGATGTTATTTTCCCCATTTTAATTTAAGTCATTTCCCCGTGGTGCAAGGTCCTTGTAAATACGCCCCCATGTGTGCTTGCCAAATTTAGATTTTGTTTCTTTGAGTTACG
This sequence comes from Lissotriton helveticus, assembly GCF_964261635.1. Lineage (NCBI taxonomy): Eukaryota > Metazoa > Chordata > Amphibia > Caudata > Salamandridae > Lissotriton > Lissotriton helveticus. Next base: position 366,760,301 of record NC_136068.1, on the reverse strand, counting down.
TAGCCATGTTAAAAGTGATGGAAAAATGGTGCAAGGGCCTTCAAAATACGCTTTCATGTGTGTTAGGGCATTTTAAGTCACTTCCCCTTGAATGTAGTTGAATAACTGCTTTACTTGATGTGTTTAAAAACGTTTATTGAAGTCATTTAAGTTTCTTGATATGTACTGCTAGAGTTTCATAGGCTGCTTGGGGCATATTTACAAGGCCTTGAGTCCCTTTGATGTTATTTTCCCCATTTTAATTTAAGTTATTTCCCCGTGGTGCAAGGTCCTTGTAAATACACCCTCATGTGTGCTTGGCTAATTTAAGTACTGATAGGATGTGCTTCTACATAGGACCTGTGTTGTGTTTTCAAATTATGACCAGAAAATCGTTTTTTTTTTAAAAAAAAACCTTTTCACATTTATGAGAGGGTCATATTGGTGTCTGGTTCTTTAAATAAATATTGAACTGAGAAATATTAAACTGAGGCTTCTGTAAGTGTCAAAGGAGGTGAGTAATGTACATTGCTTTGTTGCATACAGTCCTCATCCTCTGCGTACTCTTGGATATGCTAGACTAAATCTGCTCAATGAGATAACTAAGCTGAGGAAACACAGGTGATGTGATTGTGAATTGAGCATAAATATTTGCACGTTTTTCAATTACAACACCTGTGTTTCCTAACATTACGAATCACATTGTGCAGATAAGGTTTAGGCCTGTCCAGGGAGAGAGAGGAGGTCTGGCCTTTCTTCAAGAGTGCAGTGGACATGACTCACTTCTTTGGTAGGCCTGCACATGTATTATCTCCTCTGTACTCTTCAACAAGCCTAAATTTCATCTGCAACACTGAGTAGGCCTCACCTCAAACAAACCTCTGGATAGGCCACACCTTATCGTCATCCTGAATCAATCATTTAAAATGTTAGGGGCAGATTTATGATGGCTGTGCAACTCTTTTGCGCCGCTGTTGCGTCACTTTTGTGATGCAGCAGTGATGCAAAAGATGCACCATGTTGCAAGATAGGCCTCACTTCATCTCCAACAAGATACCGTCAGTTTAAACTGTAAACATTTAGGACTGTGTAGGGGGCATGGAGAAGCTGAATCTTCTGTAAATGTCAAAATTGTTGCATACAGTGCTCAACTTCTGCGTACTCTTTGATATGCTAGACTCCATCTGCACAATGAGATACCTAAGCAAAGGAAACACAGGTGATGTGATTGTGAAATGAGGAAAAGAAATTCCACATTTTTCAATTACATCACCTGTGTTTCCTAACATTACGAATCACATTGTGCAGATGAAGTTTAGGTCTGTTCACGGACACAGAAGAGGTCTGACCTTTGTTCAAGAGTGCAGTGGACATGATTCACTTCATTGGTAGGCCTGCACATGTATTATCTCCTCTGTACTCTTCAACAAGCCTAAATTTCATCTGCAACCCTGAGTAGGCCTCACCTCAAACAAACCTCTGGATAGTCCACACCTTATCGTCATCCTGAATCAATCATTTAAAATGTTAGGGGCAGATTTATAATGGCCGTGCGCCTCTTTTGTGCCGCTGTTGCATCACTTTTGTGATGCAGCAGTGATGCAAAAGATGCACTATGTTGCAAGATAGGCCTTACTTAATCTCCAACAAGATACCGTCAGTTTAAACTGTAAACATTTAGGACTGTGTAGGGGGCATGGAGAAGCTGAATCTTCTGTAAATGTCAAAATTGTTGCATACAGTGCTCAACTTCTGCGTACTCTTTGATATGCTAGACTCCATCTGCACAATGAGATACCTAAGCAAAGGAAACACAGGTGATGTGATTGTGAAATGAGGAAAAGAAATTCCACATTTTTCAATTACATCACCTGTGTTTCCTAACATTATGAATCACATTGTGCAGATGAGGTTTAGGTCTGTTCACGGACACAGAAGAGGTCTGACCTTTGTTCAAGAGTGCAGTGGACATGATTCACTTCATTGGTAGGCCTGCACATGTATTATCTCCTCTGTACTCTTCAACAAGCTTAAATTTAATCTGCAACCCTGAGTAGGCCTCACCTCAAACAAACCTCTGGATACGCCACACCTTATCGTCATCCTGAATCAATCATTTAAAATGTTAGGGACAGATTTATGATAGCCGTGTGCCTCTTTTGCCCCGCTGTGCGTCACTTTTGTGACGCAGCGGCGGTGCAAAAGATTTGCTATGTTGCGACATATTTACAACTTGATGCATCTAGGCAGATGTGTCATGCTGTAAAGTCCTGTGCCACATGAAACCTCGTCAGATTTCATGTGAGCGTTTTGTTGTAGGGTGGGCAGTCATTTGCATGAAAGCCCTGTAAAACTAACACAGTAAAATTAAGAAGATTTCACTGAGTTATATTTATGGCATTGCTGAATCAAATCCTTACGCCTGTTTGAAACAGGCATAAGGAGTGATGCACCATGCAATGTGTGGCTTTCTCCTGTGCATTGCAGTAGATATGTCGCGCTTACGACGTGATTCCTGCAATGCGCCGTTTTTGTGGAACAGATGCGTGACGCATCTGTGCTGTTTTTGCTCAATGGTGCTCTGCATTGTAAATGCGGCACATCATGGGTGGCAGAGCAGTGGCGCACGTTAACTGGTGTATCCCTGGGGATGCGCCGGTTAACATAAATCTGCTCCTTTAAATTTAAGTATTAGCAGGGGACACAGTGTTGGTGAGCCTTATCCAAGGTTAAGAAGAGATGAGTCCTGTTCACTGAAAAATTGGACATAGGCCTCACCTCCTCAGCATCGCTGGACATGGTTAAATAATATCTGCAAAATGTTACTCTTGTTAAACAACTTTACAATTATAGTCTCTGAGATTTGTCTCTTACTCTGCAACATCTCATTGTTGTTCTCTTTCTTTAAAGATAACGACAACATCAAGCATGAGTGATAATGAGCAATCTGTTGATCTCGATATTATCATTGAAATTGTGATTGAAACATCAGTGGAAGTAGATCCCTTGGATGATTTAAATCCTGAGGATGATGAAGAACATGATGAGGGTGCCGATTTGTCAGAATTGTATGACATAGGGTGGGAAGCTGACCTGCTCGAGCCTATGGAACTGTAAACAGTTATTTTTAAAAGTTACTGGAAATGAAAAGTAACCATGTTTACCGTTTCATTTAAAATTAAACACATCTTCAAAAACAGCTTGTGTGAAGTGTCTTTAATAAAATAGGGAAATATGCTGATGAAAATTAGTTCAGATTCACATATAAAAGAGCAAAGGTCAAATGTAGAAGCATTCTATTTCTTTGCTACTATTTTTGAGTACTAAATTTGCCATTGCACTAAAAATTATTGTATGTAAAATTGACAAGTAGTGTGTTAATTTTTTGACGACTGTTATTGATTTACTGTTTGGTAATAGTGGTTAATAACATTTTTTATTATATTTTACCACAGATTCAACTGCAGATCATTTCAAAACTACAAAATGCCATCTAAAGAGAGAACAAGAAAGGCTACAAAACGTCAAAGACAGCAGCTTAGTACATGCTTGCAGCAGTCCTCTACAATAAAAACTCGTCAAGTCACCAAGAAAGCTCCGGGTAAGAGAACGAAATCATTCCTAAGAAATATTTTCAGAAAAAAAAATATTACTACAGAACATGTTTTAGTCCAGAAAAAGAGAGCCAATTTAAACGGAAAGGAAAGGCCAATCAAAAATGTTACTGCTAGAGCAGGAGATAACTCTGTGCATGGTAGTAGAAGGAAAAATCCGTTTATGGACATTCGTAGACGAATGTTCCGCAACAGGATAATTGGCAATTAGTTAAAAAATATTAAGAAAGGTCAACATAAAGTGGCTTTTTATAAAAGAAAAAAAAATATTGAGAAAATTATTGATGAGGCATTCGAAATTAAGCGAAAGTTATTTATTTTGATAATCAATAGAATTAGGAAACTAAACAAGGCAATTTATGATTTCAAATCAAATAGTAGATGGAAGAGAACAGTTAATCGTAGTAATTTTTGTGAAGTATTTTCAGGAGAATGGATGCATAGTTCAAGTTGTGAGGCATTTTTTAATGAGGAGAGTTATTTCCAGGATAATGATTTGGTGCATGCAGTTGACACCAGTGGTCGAGCTTATGAGGTGAAAGATGGTTGTCCAGTTGAAAAAGAAAAACTTGTGACAACAGAGGCAGAAGAGGTGTTAGGTAATGAGGTTTTAGGAAGACGTCCTAAGGGACCAGTGTATACCTGGAAGTGTAGTAGTATTTGCAGTGTGCGACAGGATTCCATCAATTTGCTTTGTGATTTTGTACGGACATTTAATAAGAAAAGTTTAAAACAGAAAATGAAGTTGTTGCAAGAATTAGATCCTTGCAGAGTGAGAGAAGTGACAGGTTTGCATGGTCATTCACTGGCTTGTCTTTCCAGGAGAGTATGCCAGAGTGTTTTTCATCATTTCAGGATGCTAGCAGTACATCATAATAAAGTGAGGAAATTAGTTAGAATGTTGTATTATGCTAAGAGTCCAGCAATTATGCTTAAACAATTATGCACTGCTCTTTTGCATGGTTCTGAAGTAGATGTGAAGAATATTTGTGAAGAAATTGAGTTTTGTTACTTTGCAAGTAAAGAGGAGAATGTTGAAATTGACCCAGAAGAAGAAGGTAATGTGGAAGATAGTGTACAGGTTTCCAGTACAGATAATTTTCAGAAAGAAATTGCCACGTTTCAGGTGAAATCAAGTGAGAGGCCTAATTTCACTTGTGTGTGTTGTCGACGCACTTATTATAAAAATCAGACTAAGTTAGTGGATTTATATGCGAAAAGTGAAAGGAAAAATATTATTGAATGGAAGGATTTTGCAACATACTTGATGGTAGAAAATTGTTTTGATTTGGGATCGGATCAACGTGTGTGTACTTATTGTTGTAACAAATTAAATGAAAACCGGATGCCTGCTAGAGCGGTTCATAATAATCTGGAATTGGTTGAGATTCCTTCTGAATTGAAGGATTTAAATACTTATGAATCTATTTTGATTCAAAGTATCCATCCCTTTCAGGCTATTGTACGAATGGAGCCAAAGACAGGGAAATTGCCTCCATCAGATTTACAGAGAGGATTAATGGGAAGAGTTGTTTATTTGCCTCTAGATTTGAAGAAAAACATTAATACAATTGGAGTAGAGAAGGTGGAAGAGCAACCTCTGGTTATCTTAGTTAATGGGGTTCCGACAAAGAGTAAGAAAATCTGGCAAGATTTAGTGGATGTTAGGAAAGTCAAAAAGGCAACATTGTATTTGAAGAAAAACAATAAGTACTACAAGAATGTATATGTTGCAGAAGAGGAAGTAAGTGAAGAAGAGGATAGTGATTTGTGTGCTGGTCAAATTGAGAAAGTAAAAAGCTCTAAAAATGAAGAAATATATGAACATTATAGTGTTCATCCTTTGCATTCCAAGGAAGTCATGGGGAATGCTATTGAGTTGTTTCAAATGAAACAAGCCAAAGGAAGTCCCATTAGTGTTTGGGAGGAAAGTTTGGAAGCTCGGTGTTTCCCACAGCTATTTCCAACAGGTCAAGGAGGAAGATATGATGAGCGACCTGATCATATTCCTGCTTCTGAATACCGGACTTTACGATTGTATGCAGAAGATCCTAGGTTTCGTCAATGCATTCCCTATTTGTTTCATCTACTGTTTGAAAGCGATCTGTCTGGACTGTCATATGCAGTGAACCACATCTTGAAAAGTGGTGTACACATGCAAAATATCTCGGCAAGGTACTTTATGGATAGAGCCAATGTGCAAGACAGTATTTTGGATTCTCACCTGATTAATCTCATGGCGTGTCAGCGTGGTACTAATGAGTACTGGTACCGTGGTCATGGTGATTTAAAATGTATGCTGAGGAACTTAGGAACTCCCACATGGTTCCTCACTCTCAGCTGTGCCAAGTATGGCTGGGAAGACTTACTTGAATTTCTACGAGAGGCAAATGGAAACATTGAAAATATCAAATTCAAGACACCCGGAGAACTGTGCTCTTTGGATCCAGTGAATGTATGCAGGTACTTCAATCATATATTTGAAGCTATGATGTCTTTCATCATGAACAAGAAAAATCCACCTCTTGGAGAGGTGTTGGATTTCTTCTGGAGAAAGGAGTACCAAGCAAGAGGTGCTCCTCATATAGATATGCTGCTGTGGATCAAAGATGCACCCAAATTTGGAACAGATCCGGATGACTTAGTGATGAGTTTCATAGAACAGTATTCTACATGTGCTGTTCCAAAGGCAAAGGAAGACAAAAGCCTAAGAGAACAAGTTTTACGCTTCCAAAGCCATCGTTGTGGAAAGTACTGTCGTCGTAAATTCAGAAACAAGGACAAGTTCTACACAAAATGTCGTTTCGCCTTTCCACGACCGGTGATTTCTAAAGGAAGAGTGAACAGTTTGATGTCTTCGCTGCGACATAATGTGATGAAGAAATCACCCAAAAATACCTACAATTTGAAAAGGAATGAAGAGTCCAAGTACATCAATGACTACAACCCAGTGATTTTGTCCATGTGGAATGCTAACATGGATATACAGTTTGTGGCTGATAACTGTATGGCTGTGGCTCGGTATGTGACATCTTACATCACCAAAAAAGAAAAGACAGAATTGAAGGATATGTGGGAGGACATTTCCCATGAAAAGAGCCTCAGTAAGAAGTTGTACAGTTTCAGTCTGAAGATGTTGTCGAATCGAGAAATCGGAGCTTACGAATGTTCTGACCGGTTGTCTTCAGCAAGTCTCTATGCCAAATCCAGGAGTATCATTTGGGCGAGTCTTGGTCTTGCTGCAACGCGTAATCGAGTTCTGAAACCTGTACGGGAAATTGAGTATTTGGCGGAAAAGGAGCCAAACAGTACAGATATTTTGAAGACCAACATGTTGGATACATATTATCCAAATAGAAGCAGTCACCTCGAGAATGTTTGTCTGTATGAGGTTCTACAAAATTACATATTCAAGAGGAACATCAAAGACGATATTGATAAAGGAGTGTATGCTGTAATTGGAAGTGAGGGATGTCTGGTCAAGCAAAGAAAATGCCACTTGGTAAACCATCGAAAATTGAGTGGCGAATCTCCTGAAAGAAAAGAGTTTTTCTATTTAGCACTTTTGCAACTTTTCAAGCCTTGGCGTGCAGAAGAGGAACTGCTTGGAGATTTCCTCTGTTACGAAGACTCTTTCAATGCCGCCAAGGAGACCATAGAATGTCCTGTTTTTCCCAAATATCTAGAAATGTTGAAATCGGAAATCGAGCAGGAAGCAACGATTGCAGCCAAGATTGCTAGAGACAGTTCTCAGGACAGTCAGAGTTCTGTTTCATTGAGTCAGGATCCACTAGGAGGACAGAGTTATCGAAAATGAAGCTGCCACTGCCATGATTGAAGTGGAAAGAGCCATGGCACATGCTCAGGAGGATGCGGTTAACTTAGAAGACTTGGAAAGACAACTCAACGTTGAGCAGAGGAAAATATATGACGAAGTTACCAACCAAATAGATCATGGATTAAGTCATGAGAAGAAAGAGTGCTCATGTACGTCGTTGAAGCCTTTCCGACTGTACGTGAGTGGAGAAGCGGGAACTGGAAAAAGTTTCCTCATTAAAGCAATTTCATGTTATTTGCAGAAAAGGACTGAGTCATCGCTGTCTTGTGTTGTCACCGCTCCAACTGGACTGGCAGCACATAACATTAAAGGTATTACTTTGCATCGTCTACTGATGCTGCCAGTGGAGCATGATAACAAATTACAATACCACAAGTTATCTGGAGATGCTTGTTGTGAAGTTTCAAGAGTCTTGAGGAAAATGAAACTTCTTATCATTGACGAAGTAAGCATGGTTTCCAATGTCATGCTTGCCTTTGTGCATTTGAGAATGCAAGAAGTTCTCAAAACAGAGTATGATGTGTTATTTGGTGGCAAACACATCATTGTTTTTGGTGATCTTCTGCAGCTGACACCAGTGAAAGGACAACCTGTGTTCAAAATGCTCACGCATGAAGATACCAGGAAGTGCCTAGGGAGCATTGGCAACGTCAATATATGGTTAAACTTCAATTATGCTAAACTGCGTGAAAATATGCGTCAAGCGAAGGATGAAGATTATAAGAATATTCTACAAGATGTTAGAATCGGAAAAGTGACCGAGCATGGGAAAGAAGCTTTACATGCACGATTACTGTCAAATTTGTATCCAGAAGAAGACGTTGTGCCTGAGAATATTTTTCGGAAAATTACTGAGAAGAAATCTGGAATATGTTTGATGCCAACTCTTGCAGAATGTGCCATCTTCAACAACATGTTGCATTTAGAAAACCAAGAGATTGTGAAACTGGTAGCTATTGACAGAGTAGAGCATATGGGAGCAACAATTATTTTGTCTGAGAATTTGAAATCAAAATTGGATTCATTAGAGAAGACTATATCTAAAACTGCTGGTTTTGAAAAGACTCTGAATGTGTGCTTAAATTGCCGTATAATTTTAAGAAGGAATTTACATGTTGAAAGAGGTCTGGTAAATGGATCAATGGGTAATGTTGTTGATTTTGAGAAATACAGAAATAGAGATGGAATTGAATTTTTAAAAATTAAATTTGATGGCATTGAGGAAGTAAAGCTAATTGGTCGTTGCTCTGCTAGGTTTTTGCTTGTAAAAGACTTATATGTTCGCCGTAAGCAGTTTCCTGTTTGCTTGGCATATGCGGTGACAATCCATAAATCACAAGGTTTAAGTGTAGACAGTGCATTGGTGAATATTGGCAGTTCTGTGTTCAAGGAAGGTATGGCATATGTGGCATTGTCACGAGTCAGAACTTTATCGGGATTGTACTTGATTGATTGTGATGTCACAAACATTTGTGCGGATCTAGATTGTGTTAAGGAATACAATAGGTTAATAAGAGAGTATGCGCCACATTTGCCTCAATATCCTTTGTTTGAGACACGTGTGGTAGGCCGGAAACGAAGAAATGTGACCAATAGTAGGGAGGTTGTAGCAAAAAGACGAAATGTCGATGAACCCGAAATTATAAGCAGAAAAAAAATGGATTCTGTTGAAGATGTTGTTGGTTTTCAATTTGAAAACAGTTCTGGTGTCAACTGCTATGCTAATGTAGTGGTTAATGTTTTGTTTTCTCTAGAAACTTTAAAAGAAGAGATTGTGGTCAATTCGGATCAAAGATTTTGCAGTTTGTTGAATTCTGTGTTAGAGAAATGTAGCACTGATAGAACAAAAATAGAAAGTGTGTCTGAAATTCAAAATCTGTTAGACAAATGTTCAGGTCAAACGCAATTCTCTCAAAATATTCAGCAAGATTGTCAGGAGTTTTTAATGTATATGCTTGATGTATTGCAAGATGAAGGTGTAGATGTAGATCACCTGTTTGGCCTTTCTTATCAATGGCAGCATGACTGCGAGAACTGTAGGGTATCAAGTACTACTAGTGTAGACTCAGAAAGATTTATATATTTAACTTTGCCAGACAGTAAATCAGTGTCCTTTAATAAGCTAGTAAAAGCAGCCGATCACAACATGGAGTGTAGCCAATGTAAGTCTGAAATGTTGTCCACATTATTTATACGAACATATGGCCAGTATGTCATTTTAATGTTCCAACGGTGTAGGCCTGATGTAACAAAATTGACAACTTTAATTAAAAATGTTGTGGCTTTGCAGTTGTCAATATCAGGAAGGACTTTTGTAACTGCAGCAATTATATATCATGACGGTCCTTCAACAACATCAGGACATTACACAGCTTATTTGAAGTCTAGACACGGCTGGTCATTCTGCAATGATTCTGTTTTAACTTTAACAAAAAAATTGCCTTTTGACCTTAAAAATTCTTACCTGGTGTTTTTACAACCAAAATTTTAGGGAAAGAATCTCAGGATTTGCTCTGAGGAATTTCACGAGGTTCTAATGGCTCCTACACTATTTGGCCTTGAGGATAAGTGTAGTACAGAGTGAAAAGTTATTTTTGAGTTTTAAGTAGTTCCTGAAAAATAAGAAGGTTTTCTTACAGAAAGTGGTGGGCACAGATTAGTTAAAGGACAACAGAGTATTTCCCAAAGCAAACGGTGTTCTTACCATAACACTTGACGTCATGGAAAAATAACTGCACTTTGAATGAGTTCAGAAAAACTGTTTCTTTTAATAAGCTAATTCAAGCAGCCAATCAAAACATGTTGTGGCTACACAGTCGTTGATTTTAGGAAGAACATTTCTAACTGCAGCTATTATATGACATGATGGTCCTTTGACAACATCCGCTTATTACACAGCTTATTGAAAATGTAAAAAAAGCTGATGTTCCGGAAATAATTCACATTTCACTATGAAACAATGTTGCCTTTTTATTTAAAAATATTCTTACTTTCTGTTTTCAGAAGAAAGAATTTAGGGTAGGTAACTGGCCTATAATGATTCTAGGAGTTGATATAATTTTATGTACTGTTTTAAATTGCTTTGTGATTAAAAGTGATGTAGAGAATTAAATAATTGTAGTAGTCATAGAGGTAGTGTAAGTCTGCTTCATAGTAAGCAGTATCAGTGTCATAGGAAATGTGGAACATGAGTGAGCAAGAAGGGTGAGATATTACTAGTACAGGATTGTGAAAGTGATCTTGAACATTTTCTTTCTGAAAGTTGCAGAAAAAGAAAATGACGGGATTTGCTTAGAAGAATTCCAAGACTTATAAATGGCTCTTACACGATTTGGCCTTGAGGAGAAGTGTGATAGAGAGCGAGAAGTCATTTATTGTATGTAACATATTTGTCAAAACGATTGAGCTTTTCTTTCAGAAAGTGGCGGGCTGAAAATAATAACAGCAAAACAGAGTATAAGCTGTTCATAGGACATCCTTTGACGTCATGGAAAGTAAGTTACTTTTGAGGAGTTCTGATTTCTGATTGGTTATGTTATATGGGTTTTTTAAACACAATCATTTTGATTGTGTTTTTTTTCCCCGCTGTTATATGATGAATACCTTCAAGTCACTGTTTTTAGTGAAATTTGATATATTCTGAGAACAGCAAAAATAAACCATTTAACATGTATAATTAATTCTGTACTTTTTGTATTTATGATATACATTTAGAACTGTGTAGGAGGCATGGAGAAGCTGAGGCTTCTGTAAGTGTCAAAGCTGTTGCATACAGTGCTCACCTTCTGCGTAGTCTTTCATATGATAGACTACATCTGCACAATGAGATACCTAAGCAAAGGAAACACAGGTGATGTGATTGTGGAATGAGCAAAAAAAATTGCAAGTTTTTCAATTACATTACCTGTGTTTCCTAACATTACGAATCACATTGTGTAGATGAGGTTTAGGCCTGTTCCAGGAGACAGAGGAGGTCTGACGTTTGTTCAAGAGTGCAGTGGACATGACTCACTTCGTTGGTAGGCCTACATAAGTATTATCTCCTCTGTACTCTTCAACAACTTAAATTTCATCTGTAACCCTGAGTAGGACTCACCTGAAACAAATCTGTGGATAGGCCACACCTTATCAGCATCTAGAAACAATCAATTAAAATGTTTGGGGCAGATTTATGATGGCCGTGCGCCTCTTTTGTGCCGCTGTTCCATCACTTTTGTGACGCAGCAGCAGTGCAAAAGATGCACCATGTTGCAAGTTAGGCCTCACTTCATCTCCAACAAGATACCGTCAGTTTAAAATGTATATAATTAGGACTGTGTAGGGGGCATGGAGAAGCTGAGGCTTCAGTAAGTGTCAAAGTTGTTGCATGCAGTGCTGAACTTCTGCGTACTCTTTCATATGCTGGACTACATCTGCACAATGAGATATCTAAGCAAAGGAAACACAGGTAATGTGATTGTGAAATGAGGAAAAAAAATACACGTTTTTCAATTACATCACCTGTGTTTTTTAACATTACGAATCACATTGTGCAGATGAGGTTTAGGCCTGTCCAGGGAGACAGAGGAGGTCTGGCTTTTGTTCAAGAGTGCAGTGCACATGACTCACTTCGTTGGTAGGCTTGCACATGTATTATCTCCTCTGTACTCTTCAACAAGCCTAAATTTAATCTGTAACTCTGAGTAGACCTCACCTCAAACAAATCTCTGGATAGGCCACACCTTATCGGCATCCTGAAACAATCATTTAAAATGTTAGGGGCAGATTTATGATGGCCGTGCGCCTCTTTTGCGCCTCCGTTGCGTCACTTTTGTGACACAGCAGCAGTGCAAAAGATGCACCATGTTGCAAGATAGGCCTCACTTCATCTGCAACAAGATACTGTTAGTTTAAAATGTATATATTTAGGACTGTGTAGGGGGCATGGAGAAAGAGGCTTCTGTAAGTGTCAAAGTTGTTGAAAAACTGTTTGTCCTTCAATCTTTTCCCTTGTCTTTTCTAATTTTTAAATACATGTTTTAATATTTTTCAAATTTTTGTTCTTTCTTTCACAGATTGAAAGTATAAAAATAACAAGTGACTAAGTTAACGACAATTATAAGGTAAATGTTTTTTACTCTTTTCGTTACATTTCTATCACATTTAACTTCTATTAGTTCCACTGCTTCATTTCTTTAACCCTCAGTTTCCTGCCTTTGCTACTTCCCTCATTCCTTTCTCTATTACTTACTTACTCTACTCCTTCCACTCCTTTTCTCAGTCCCTCTGTTCTCATAGTTCCTCACTCTTGTTCACTCACTCCGTCTCTATTACTCTCACTGTCTCTGACTGATCACTCTTTCACTACTTGTTCATTATGCTTTCTCCCTGTAGTTCAAGCACACTAAGGGGCATATTATCAACACAGGCAATAAAATTATCGCTGCTTTTATTGGCAGAAAACTGCCGCAAAAGTGGCTTTAGCGGCAGTTTTCTGCCGCAAAAACGGCTTTAGCAGCAGATTTCTGCTGATAAAAGCAGCGATAATTTTATCGCCTATGTTGATAATATGCCCCTATGTTATTTACATTTCTTTGCTGTTTCAATCATTCCTTTTCTGTTACTTCTTCTTTTCTGCTTTCTGTTTTTTCTCTCTGTTATTCCACATGTTTTAATCTTATTTTGAACATTCACTCACATTCTCTAAGAAACTCTTGTTTATTATTCTTCTACTCTCCTTTTTTTCTTTCACTTCCTTATCTATTTTGTTTTTCACAATTATACCCTCTTCCATCTTTTCTTCGGTAAATAGATCTATTAAACAGTATATCTGTGTTACTCCCTATAGCGGTCTTTCTTTTAACATTACTCTCTGTTTCCTTCCCTTATACTTACTCTTCTTTTTAAAAAAAAAAAAATTTTTGGTTCGCTTTCGGTTCGCGTACCGGCGAGCGAACCGGGAAGCGAACCAAAAGAAATAGAGGTTGCCAGAGTGCTAAACATTCTAGCAATTTTTTTATAAAGGGGAGGTAGTTCTGAAAAGAACTTTTTTTTATTATTTTTGTTGTTTTATACTTTTTTAAATATTTTTCTGAACATTTTTTTACTTTTTTTGTATTTTTTGAACAGTTTTATATTTATTTGGTTTTTTTGGGGGGGAAACGAAAACGATTCATTGTAAAGGGCTCAACAGGAGCAACAAAAAAAAAAGATAATTTATTTTCGGGGGCGTTTTGGACAATCATGATTGTCAATTGCTAAGTTGATTAAATTGATGCTACTTTCTCTGCAGCAAATCAACTGACCGCAACGCACGCACACTTGTTTGACTGTCCCGAACCTCATCTGTATATTTGGGACCGTCTCCCTCGCCTCTGGTCCCGTCACTTCCTCTACATTTTATCTTCTGGCCACAGGAGGGGGGTTATCCTGCAGGTCACGTACCTGCGCAGCACTGTAGTTGATAGGGTGCCACCTCTCCATATGGCGATGCATCGTATAATTGCCATAACTATATTTTTTATCTGTCCCTCTGGACAGATCATTCTTGCAGATAAGGCAAGTTACATACCGGGCCTACACTTTTTTTTGGCCTCGGGGATATTTAAAAAATTGCCAAATGCAATTCTCTTTGACACGGGACCTCCTAGGCTCTTCTTCCAAAAAATGCCTCTCTTCTTCCTCTTCCTCTTCTTCCTCTTCTTCCTCCTCTTGCTGAACCATAACCTGAGGAGGTGGTCCTCTCTTCCTAGGAGGTGGTGGTGGTGGGGGTGCACCAGCTGAAGCTACAACACTTGCTATTGCTAAGTGATGAAAAAAGGTCTTCCTCTCACAAAGATGAAAGTCAGAGTGAGGAAACAAGGAGGGGTTTTCATAATTTGGGGAAAGAAATAGTTCTGAACCAATGAAAAGTGTTATTTTTAGGTCACATGACCTAGCCTTACATCATTAGGAAACCAAAAGTGAAATGAACCAATTAAAAGTGTTATTAACAAGTCACATGACCTGTTATGCTTACGTTACGCGCTCCGCGCCGCGTCCCGGATCGCTTCCGGGAAGCTGCGCTTCGCGCCTCGCTTCACGTACCGGAGCACTTCCGGGTGCGCTAACGCGACGCGTCATATGACGCATTACGCGACAACGCGATACGTCGCGATTACGCGACGTGTCACCATGTTGTTTTCTAACGCGGCAGTTGTGCAAACGGAACGTTTACCGGTTCGGGGACCGGGTCGCGGCAGCAAATTGAGCTAACGGGAAGCGACCCAGTTCGCGGACCGGGAGCGAAACAAAAAAATATATAAAAAAAAATACATAAAAAAATCTTATTAAAAACATATAAAATATATTTTTCGATTTAAAGAAGAATACATTTTAAAGCTTTTGATATTTACTATTAAAAAACCATTGAAATTCACTGAAAAAACCATAGGTTATAGACCAAATATAGTTAGGAATTAGCATTTACAAAACCTTGAAAATTCACTGAAAAAACCATAGGTTATAGACCATATATAGTTAGGAATTAGCATTTACAAAACCTTATTTTACTCACACAAAACCATTGAAATTCCATATATAGTTAGTTGCACTAACTATATATCGCACATCCGCAATCCACTGCTGATGATGTCACATATTACATCATTCATGACATGGTCAGTGACATCACTGATGACATCACTGATCACATCTCAAATGACATCACTGATGACATCACTGATGACATCTCATTTGACATCAATGATCACATCACTGATGATATCATTCATGTGACAATACAATGCATCTCATCACACTTTAATATAACCTCTGTTACACCCAGTGTTAAATACAGAGTATAATTTTTGAAACCATTGACACACCAATACTAGTTACTACATACGCACTCACTGATTCCTACGTCTACACACACATTCACTCATTCACCCATACAATCATTCATACATACAATGACTCATCTTTACAACACTATCATATGCACTCATACACCTATACAGACACTCACACTCTGCCACTCATCCATGGAGTTACTCACAAACCTAGTCAGTCCTGTAAAGAATCAATCACACTTCCATTTTCTAATCTATACAGTTAAACATAGAGCACATAACATTTTCAAACATATACTAACACATACTTACTCTCTTATACAATCATTGATACAAGTACACATTGATCTGCACAGAGTCACACACCTCCCAGCCTGCCACACACACACTCAGTCTCCCATACAAATACTTGGGCAACCAATCAATAACCCATATAGTTACTCATATAGCTACTGATCAACACATGCAGCAGTTTACAGAACAACAGAAATAATGATGCACAAATTAAGACAGTTTAGTCACTAACCCATGCACTCAGTGAGACACATTTAATCACTCACTCATACAGTCAGTCATGCACCTACTAAATCCTTCGTCCAGACACTTATACATCCACTCATTCTTCAATATGTAAGACATATTTTAACTTTACAGAAACATACAGTCACTGGATGTAGTCATCAGTGATATCATCAGTGATGTCATTTGAGATGTGATCAGTGATGTCATCAGTGATGTCACTGACCATGTCATGAATGATGTAATATGTGACATCATCAGCAGTGGATTGCGGGTGCGCGATATATAGTTTGTGCAACTAACTATATATGGAATTTCAATGGTTTTGTGTGAGTAAAATAAGGTTTTGTAAATGCTAATTCCTAACTATATATGGTCTATAACCTATGGTTTTTTCAGTGAATATATATATATATTCACTGAAAAAACCATAGGTTTTACACACGTTATAGTTAGGAATTAGCATTTAAAAAACCCAGCAAATTCATTGAAAAAACCATAGGTTTTTTATCAGTTATAGTTAGCTGGACAATTTACTCATACAAAACCATTGAAATTCCCACGTTATAGTTAGTTGTACTCACTATAACTGGCGCGCCCGCAAAGCACTGCTAATGACGTCACATATTACATCACTCATGACATAGTCAGTGACATCACTCATGACATCACTGATGACATCTCAAATGACATCACTGATGGCATCATCCAGTGAATGTGTATCTTTCTGATAAAAAAAAATATATTTTATATATGTGTACCTAAACATCGATGGAAGAACAAACGATTAAATTAGAGTTTAAATGGATGGGCTTTTTTAATTGATTGTATTAGGTTGGTGAGTAGCTACATGATTGTCTATATTAGTTATTAGTTAGTTTTCTGAGTATTAGTATGAGTGTCTGTTAAGTTTGGTGGGAGGTATTACTTTGTGCATATATGATTGAATGAGTGCCTTATTGTTTGCATATGTTTTGAAGACAGCATGTGTGCACAACTGTATGGATGGATGAGTGTGTGTATAGGTGTGTTAGTGAGTGAATGACTGTCAGAATCATTTCTTTATAAGTAACTACATATGCTTTAAAATAACTACAAGTAAGAATTGATGCATATAGATAAGTATGTGTGAGAGTGAGAAATTGTAAGAGTTTCTGTATAAATGCTTTTTTGTTCCTATCAGAGATAGTTTTAGTAAAAAAGTATGTGTACTTTTCTGTAGAAGTAATAGTATTGGTGTATGTATAGCTGTATAAGCAAGTGTATGGTTGTTTTATAATTTATTTGCTTGTGTGAGTATGTGTGTGAGTAACTCTAAGGATGAGTGTCGTTTTGTAACAAAATGTATAGATGAATGAGTGTTTATGATGATTGAGTATGTGTATGAGTAACTATATAGATATGTTGGTGAATGTGCGAATGTGTATGTAGATTTTGCAATTTCTGAGTAGATTGTTGTAAGTGGAATTTGTTTCTCCATTGTTTTGTAATTATTTGATTCTATTTTTCAATGTGTGTATCAAAACTTATATTACACTGAGAGAGAGTCTGCCATTTTTTCACAAGGATGATGCCATCAGTGATGTCATTTGAGATGTCATCAGTGATGTCATGAGTGATGTCACTGACTATGTCATGAGTGATGTAATATGTGACGTCATTAGCAGTGCTTTGCGGGCGCGCCAGTTATAGTGAGTACAACTAACTATAACGTGGGAATTTCAATGGTTTTGTATGAGTACATTGTCCAGCTAACTATAACTGATAAAAAACCTATGGTTTTTTTCAATGAATTTGCAAGGTTTTTTAAATGCTAATTCCTAACTATAACGTGTGTAAAACCTGTGTTTTTTTCAGTGAATTTGCAAGGTTTTTTAATTGCTAATTCCTAACTATAACGTGTGTAAAACCTATGTTTTGTTTTGTGAATTTGCAAGGTTTTTTAAATGCTAACCCCTAAATAAAATATGTGTAAAATTATTTTTGTTTTATTATGAATTTAAATACAACATCAACACTGAAAGTAGTTTTTTTTTCTCATTTCTTTATTGCCCTTCCTTTAGTTTTTCAGTACTCTTAACTCACTCCCCTACCCTTAGTTCCCTTCTTTCAGTTACTCTTCAACTCCTCTTTTGTCACTCACCATACTCCCCTTTTCTCACTCTTTCCCTCAGTCCCTTCCTTCCCTCAGCCATTTCATCGTGGCTGTAACCTATGTTTTTTTCAGTGAATTTCAATGGTTTTGTAAATGAACTTTTTTAATGTAATAATTGTTATATTTTCTATACTGATTTACTATATTATTATAAATTTTGTATTTTTAGATATATTATTTTTTAAATTACATTACATATTTTTAATATAAATTGATAAAAAATGTTTGTACACCTCTCTGCAACGCAGCCCCTGACGCGTTTGCAGAGGGGTAACTAATTCCCCTTGCACACTGGGGGTCCCATGGTGCAAGGGTGTATGTATTGTTGGCATGATTTATTTTGTGCAAGAAGCAGCACTGTTGGACTTGGCCCTTTTTGGCGGGTTCACTCTTAAACTTTTTGCCTGTCTCCTAGCCTTTTCCCTGTGTAGTGTTGGTAGTTTTAGACCTCTAGGCACTTTATCACTGCTGTCCAGTGTAAAGTGCGTGCAGTCTGGGTTACATGTAGTGAGATTGGCCTGCCTCCAATAGGAATGCATGGGGTATTCCCTGATGAATGTAGGTCAGTGGTAAATAATGGTATGAGAGACGTAGCGTGGTCAAGTCTCGTATGTGTGAAATGGTATTAATAAATGCTGCACAATGGTGTGCGTAGATTTATAGTGCTTATGTTAGAAATGACACTTTTAGAAGTTGGTATTTCTGTGTGCTATGGGTCTGCCTGCCTGATGTGAAATGCATGTCTGGCTTTTGAGTGATAGGGGCAAGTGAGGTGTGAGTGGCTCCAGGAGGGGCAGGGTGAGTCAGTGCTAGGCTGAATGGGACATCTACATTTTGAGTAGTGGGAGGAGAAGTCCCTGGTTCCTGAATTGGAGTGTGCCTGCCCTAGTGAAGCTGGATCCGCCCCCAGTGGTGTGTCTGATGACGAGCCCCCACCTAACAATAAGGAAGAGGAGCCTGGTAAACAGCTTGCTCCAGAACCAGTTGGAACTGGTTACCACAAGCCCTGTGCTCTCAGACAAAGGAAAATGTCCTATAAACGAAGGGGCTGTGACCCCATGAAAGTTGTTCCTGTGGTTGTGCTGTTCCTGACTTGAGGGGTCTGTCACTGGGCTCCAGAAGGAACCGCCATGAGGGACTGCCTCCCTGTTGGAGGGCCCTGTGTGCTGGCCTGCCTGGACCCAACTTTGCCCCTCTGGACTGATTCTAGCGCGTGAAGAGCACTTTACTCATTTTTGCAGAGCACTTGACTTTTGTCCTTGTGAGCCCTATATTTCTGCCCCAGGAGGACTGCTGTTGGCCTGCAGCGCGAAGTTGCATCATGTGGGATTCCCCTACTCGGCATAGGAAAAGCGGGAGCCCACCCGGCATTATTTCCGCTAATTTATGCTAAAAGCCAAGCGAGAGCCCACCCCGCATCGGTACCTTAAAATCGGGTGTCCACCCCACTGCCTTATGTCTTTAGTGGGAGCCTACCCCGCATTTTGGTGCCAAAGGATCGGGTGCCACCCTGCCTTTACATTTTATTAATCAGCAGGAGCCCACCCTGCGTTGTCTGCCTTTTTAAACCAGAGAGTGGGAGCCCACCCCGCGTCTTGGCAGCAAAATCACTGCTGCGGCCCGGCACAAGAAGCCCCAACCCAGAAGCCAGGCAGAGTCCGCCTGCTTGGGGGCAGGCCGGAACCAGAAAGCGGGAAGGTCCTGAGCCTCGCGGGCTCTACCTCAAAGTCCCGGGTCCCAGGAGGGGGCCCGGGTGAAGTGCGGAGGGGTCCAGAGAGCGGGAGACAGGCGAAACTGTACCTAAGTCAAGGCGGGCTCCCGAGTGGTGAGGAGAGCCCCGGGTGCAGTTTCACAGCCACCGCCGCCACGAGACCGGAGGAGAGGCCTGACTGGAGCCTCGAGGGCTCCCAGTGTTAAAGTCTCCATAGTGGGAAGGAGACAAAGCCTGCCTCCACCCTGCATGCAAGACGAGCTCCACAGCGGGAAGGAGATGGAGCCTGTCTTCGCCACGCATGCCAGACGAGCTCCACAGAGGGAAGGAGAGTGAGCCTGCCTTTGCCCCGCGTGCAAGACAAGCTGTGGACCGAACGAAGCCTCCCCAGCGAGGGAGACACACAGAGTCTGGTGAGTGGAGCTGGAGGGAGGGGGGTATGTCGAGGCACGCTATTGGTGCATGCCCCCCATTGTTGCTTCCCCAGACACCCTTTCGGTGCCCACGTTGTTGAGCATGCTTTGCTTTGAGAGCCCGTGTGGCCCAACGAGGGGGACACATTTGTGTAGAGGGCCCAGAGGGGCCCGTGATCTCCCCGGTCGGCCATATCTTCAGCTGCCCTGCTTGCCAGAGGGCAGCTGCAGCATGGAGCATGTTTGTTTCTGGAGCCCCAGTGAGGCCCAGAGGGCACAGTTGTGCCAGGACCTATTATTGATTCACTGCCGCACTGCCTGCTAGAGGGCAGCAGCAACGTTTGGGCACATTTATTTTGTGAGAGTCCCAGTGGGGGACAGGAGGTGCCAGTGCCCACATTTTTGCCTGCACATGTGCCCAGCAAGTAGTGGGCAGCTGCTACATTTAGTCCTGATCATTTGCGCACCTTTTGGGAGATTGCGCATTGGCAGCACAAAGCCCTGGCACTGCGGGACATGGGCATTTGAGCCCAGAGAAAAGGCCAGTCGGCCTGGGGTCAATATATGGTGGTCCGCAAGGCTCTAATGTGATGCCCAATGTGTTTATGTGATGGCGCTCATGCTTACAGTTATTGTATAATGTATTTATGCTTGTAATGTCTACTGTGATGCCTATTGCGTAATGTGGTATACTAATGAAGTTTGGGCCTAATATGTTTCATGCCTAATGTAATAATGCTGAGTTCATTATTGTGCCAGCAGTTATTGGTTGTGTTTTATATTTACTTACCTGCATTCTGATGGTTCTGACCATGGCCTGATTGGCCCGGTCCTGTATATAATCCCCTGTGAATATTGCCTGTGCCAGTTGGCACAGTGTAAATGTATGATTAGGTTTCTAATGTGTTTATGATAATACAAAGGCTATTTTTAAATAACCTTGTATGGAGTTCCTTTTGTGTTGTGCCTAGTGTGTTGCTGCTGTGAGTGTGTGTTGCGCAAACGCTTTACACATTGCCTCCGGGATACGCCTGACTGCTCGTGCCAAGCTACCAAGAGGGTGAGCAGGGTTTATCTTTGGCGTGTACCTTCCTTGCCCTGACTAGAGTGGTGGTTTCTGTCTGGTTTTGGCGCAAGCCTTAGCTAACCCAGAAATCCCATTTCTAACAAGCACCTTCCTGCAAAAACACAATCGCAAGAGGTGTTTTCCTCATTATATGTGTGTTGTAGAATTCATTTCTTGTGGAAAGAGGAAATGTAACATTTCTCCTTGTTACGCCTGCTCTGGGTAGGCATACGTTTTATGCGCTGCCCCCTTTACTTGATGTTGCATATCCGGGGCAGTGTCAAAATCTATGGGTGTTGAGTGGTAACACCCACAGCAACGCCCATGGAATGATTCTTTGATTTACAGTAAGGCAAGGCCCTGCTTTGAGCTGCCTTGCCTTACTCCATAACTATGAAGCCAGGCAAAGCCACGCAGGGTAGATTTGCATCACCTCATAAATATGATTGAGAGGCCTGCATCACTGGATCATCATAAAAAGTGATGCTCTAGCGGCAAAGGTCAGTTACACCACATGTGTGTGAAATACTTGGCTGCATACAAAGAAATACCTAAGTGCCTCATTTACAAAAATTTGGCATAGGGCAGGGTTGCAAGTCTTTTCCTGCGCAGCCCTTTGACATTCCTGTCCTTTCTGCCAGCACGGCACACAATTTGGTGCCTAAAACCAATGCAGGCACCCTTTCACCTTGATGCAAGGGTGTCTGCTTTGTTGGCAGGATTGCTTTTGTGCAGGAAGGGAGACCTCCCTGTACAAAAACAATACCAAGAGTAATTTTCATCATTCTATGTGCGCTGCAGAATACAGCACACATGGAAAGAGGAATAGAACCAGGAGAAATGAAAACATTTCTCCTCTCTCTGGGGAGCCATAAGGTTTTGTCATTGTCGCAGGTTTATGTGAATTTGTAAATCTGGGGAAGCGTCAAAATCCATGGGTGATGCATATGAACACCCACTGCAATGCCCACGGCATGCCTCCTTGACGCAAAATAAGGCACTGCAGCACTTTCGGCTGCCTTGCCGTACTCCATATTGATGAGGCCTTGCAAAGCCATGCATGATGGCTTTGCGTCACCTCATAGACATGATTGAGATGCCTGTGCCAACTGAGTGTAAAAAAAGCGACACTATGGTGGTTCAGGCCGCTTGTAAATAAGCCCCTAACTCTCCAAATTGTACTACATTTTTTGTACGCAAAGAACAGCAAGCTTAGTAGTACATAAAAGCAATCTTTCTTGTTTGACAAAACTAGTGAGGAAGGATATGTTTAACTGATCTCTGGTAGCTTTCATTACAGGAAAAACATTGCCCAATTGAGTAGTGTTCCTCGTTACTAAAGTGCTTTAACCCCTTGCATGTGCTGCAAATTTTCGCGCTGTGCGGGCAATTTATATAGTGAGTGGGATTTGGACGGCCCCTGGCCGTCATAAGCACACGCCACCGTGACTCATGCAAGGAGTAAAAAAAACACATTGGTGTTCTGTGTCTTAATATTTGTGAGGAAGATTAAAGTTATAAACTATTACTTGATGAGAAACCTCTCATCAGCTCTAATACGTTTCGTGTATCCATCCACACTCAGACCATCCTCCCTCCCAGACAAAAAACACTCTCTTCATTAGCCAAGATGATGCAGCATATTTCGGTCTGGACCATTTCATTTCCCATGTCTGAAAGGCAGAAGTGGATGGCAACAACAAGAGGCTTAATCGATAAAAGTCTCTATTCCTCTGATCCCTATAAAAATATTGGAGTAGCAGAGCATAATAATATTTATGGTCTTACAATTAAAAACAAATAAAACCAAGCTTGGGCAATTAAAAATATGCCACTAATTTCCCCATAAATCAAGCAAAAGAAGACGCAATTGAATGGCTTAAATGCGACCAATAAATCATCTTCGAGTGTTGAAGAACTATGCAGTTCATCTGGTTCCTTTAGCATGACTCTACTAACTCAAATAAGTCTCCATGGCTTGAAAAAAATGAACTTTTAAAAGTGATGTGGAATTGAAATATAAAATACATTACAAAACACACATGTTCAAATTACAACATACCGATTTTGGAAAAGGGGGGTGGTGATGGACAGAAACCGGTCCTTGGATGCTTGATTCCGGTCTGGGAAAGACATGGCTTGGTAGTTCGGACTGGACTGTTCCCACGAGGCACAGGGTAAGAGCTGATTTGCATATAGCCAGTGTCTAACCCAGGGTGATGTGGAGTGCAAAAAAACGATGGATTTAGGCCCAGATCCTTGTACTGGGGTGAATGTATGACATTGTTCTACATTCTGTCCATCAACTGTGTTTTTTGCAAATTACAACATACTTCATCTTCTGTTGGTACCCAATACCACTGCAAACGCAGCTTTTTAGAAGACCATGATGTGTCACATAAATTGCGCTACAGACCTCAAAACATCCAAGGGCATTTGCACTTGCTCATTTCAAGCTACTGTAGAGAAGATGTTCCAAATACTGGCAACCTGGGTCCTAACATTTATGCTTTGAGCCATAGGGGCAACTTAGGATGTCCGACTGACATATATGTTTTAAAGTCAGACTGCCTTACTACAATGTAGGCGGTCGAAGTTTTAACAGGCAGGTCATTCCGTCTGGCTTCCGATGGGCCCTGAGGAGCCTGTCAGGCAGTCGGACACCACCACATAATCCCTTACATTAAGTATTTCCGCTTTAGGGATTGTGGTGACACTTTCTGACAGGCTTTCCATGTCGGGCCTCCGGACATGGAAAGCCTTTCAGAAAGCAACTTATGGGGCCCCTAGCAAGGCACCCATCCCTCAGCGGCCTCTCGTTGGCCCCC
The DNA here is from genome assembly GCF_964261635.1 of Lissotriton helveticus. Lineage (NCBI taxonomy): Eukaryota > Metazoa > Chordata > Amphibia > Caudata > Salamandridae > Lissotriton > Lissotriton helveticus. Next base: position 366,736,367 of record NC_136068.1, on the reverse strand, counting down.
CTGTAAATCCCTGCACTGTGTGGCAGGCACCATGAGGTGCAGGGATTTGGACAGACTCCCATTTCTCTATGGGCACTTCTGCTGCAGGCTCAAACCCCCCTCAGCACATGCTCTCATAGAGAAATGGGAGTTTGCAACAGCATGTGCAGTTGCATCATAATATAGTGTTCGGACCAGCCAACCTAGGGTCAGTTGGTTCCCACCCCGAAACATGCTGGGCAGACTACAGGGGAAAGAACAGGGCAAAGCACACTTAATATGTTTCACGTGAAGACCATAGGCGACCTTTATATAGAAGGCCAAGTATTCTCGATCTCGGACAGGGACACATTTTTAGAGGCCTCATTTATGGCCAGGTCTGTGCTTGCCCTCCTGCGGGCAGCTTTTAAAGCCAAGATTCCTTGCTTCCCAATTGAACCGAATTCTCGAACCCCCCTGTCCTTAATACTAGACAGTTGCAGGGGGAGCATTTGGTTTCTAAATTATACAGGGCCTGCATAGAGATGGCCCCAATATACGGCACCAAGATTCAGACCATTTGGGAGACAGACCTGGGCCACCCTATAACTGATGATCAATGGGCCGCGTGCTGTTCACAAACTAAGGAGGTGACCTTGAATAGCAGACTTAAGCTTATCCACTTCAAATTTCTACGGAGAATCTACATTACGCCTGAACTATCACACAAAATAGATCCGGACAGGCCCCACTGCTGCCTTAAATGTATAGCCCCTCATGCAGACTTTGCGCACCTGGCATGGACTTGTCACAAAATAGGTAAATTCTGGACCGAAATATTCCACACATTGGGGGACATGATTGGTTTTGACATAGACCCTGCACCAGCCATAGCCTTATTGGGTATGTTCTTAACATCCCCAAACCAGTCCGAAAGTTCACAGCGCTAGGGCTACTGTTTGCAAAAAGGTAAATTGCACTCAAATGGAGGCAGAGGGCAGTACCACAGTGCAGGAACTGGCTGTACAGTCTCGCAGATTGCCAATACAATTATGATCTCTATGCGTTTATGTTGCCCAGTAAATCCCACCCCCGGGATATCTGGGGTCCTTTTAAGCAATACACAACCACAACACAATCACAGTCTAATATGCAGCCTAATAGCGGGTATTGGCTAAATATTGAAATACTGTCTATTCACACACACAACAGGGATACACAAATTTAAGCAGGTACACAACTCTTTGACTGTGATTTAACTGCGACACCTGCATATGATGGCTAGATTGTACTTATTCAGAGCAAAATACTATGTATCAGCTGTGATATTGGCCAGCAATCAAAGAGTCCATTCTGAGCTATGTCTCATGTGTGACAGGCACATCTGCCAAATTATGTATAAGGATGCACATTTTATTGTATTTCGAGCTGGTAATGCTATTGTGTTTATTACTGAAACTGGAAAATAAAGTTTTATAAAAAAAAACACGTTATGCGGACGCTAGTCGGCCCAACACGGTAATTGGGGCCTTAATTGTTTGCATTTTGGCTACCCGAAAAGCGTTCAGAGACAACAGTATTGGTGGAAGCGCTGCTTGACGACCTGAAGCAGCCACTAAATTCTAACTCAAAATTCTAACTCAGGAAGTGTAGTAACATAAATGTTTTTGTCCATTTCACTGTCACAGCCAGGCTTATGGTCCATTATACTTCCTTCTTCTCTTTAGAACGTTTAATAGAAAACCCTTTGTCGCCATCCTTTTCTGCTTATGCTTCCTCATCTGAACGACTGTTAACCATTTTATTATCCTTCAAATTCAGATTTGAAGTTTCAGAACCTTTCTGTTTCTTTTTGCACTCAAACTCTGCTTCAACCAGAGGCAGAGAAAATTCAGTTTCTTCTTTCCTTGTGGCTTTTCTTAAACCTCGGGTGATGAGTGAAGGATAGCTGTAATAGCATAACTTTCGGCAAGGCTAGTACGATACAGTACGGTAAACTGATAGAAATAGAGACTATTGCCTGGCATTGTCAGCCATTTTTCGATCAGTCCCAATACAAGCGGATAGTTGCAGGCATGGCAGTGGTGGGTAAAGCATAGAAAAGGCTCTGATGGAATGTGCACCGCACCTGTTGACAAGTTCAGTTACTTTATGCACGGTACAGATTTACCGCAGTTGTTCGACAATGCATAGTAGGTCTTTCGGATCCTACTTGTGTCTTTACGTGATCTGTCCTGGTAAAAGGTGGGGAAGAGGAGAACATTAGCCATGATTAATGCACCAGTACCCAGGAAATCCATCGATGAGTCAGGCAATAGGCTTTCTGAGGACCTTCAGGACTGAGGCAGCAAACAACAGTCTTAAAAAGATATCTTCCAAAACAGCATTTTTTGCCAACAAAGTCCAATTTCTGCTGCCCCAAATTCTGCTGGTACGCCCCTCGGTCCCATACATGTAACTTTGTCTTCACCTCCTTGGGGAATGTGTGGAGATCTGTATTGTTATCATCTCATTACTCCATCCTGTGATGTCATCCATCGGATTTCCATGTACCGAAGATTCCTCCCCAGTGTTCCCTGTTTGGCAGTTGCAGCTGCTGTGTCTTCCCCTCAAGCTGGACGGCTCTCTTCTCCTGAATAAATCCCAAACTACAATCTCCTGCCTCCGCCTCATCTTTACATTGGCGACGGAGGATGGGATGCTGTTCGTCAGCTGTCGTTTCAACTCTCTTCACGTAAAGTGCTTTGAGTTTCAAGACATTTCCTTCCTTTACGATCTACATTCATGTGAGTACATTTACGAACTATTTTTCCCGCTGTACTCGTTGAGAGCCGTCGCAGCTCCAGGACTCTTTTCTTTTCAACTGACTTTGCCACAATTTACGCTGACGTGCACAGCATCTGCACACTGACGTGCACAGCATCTGCACACTGATGTGCACAACATTTACACGCTGATGTGCACAGCATTTGCACGCTGATGTGCACAGCATTTACTTACATCAAAAAAAAAAAAATTACGATTTTTACACATCTTCATTGTCAATTGCAAAATCTTATTCTGAAGTCCTATTTACAATAGTTACTCTTATTCTATAAATACAGTTTTTTATTTATTTTTTTATTTCATTGAATCGAAACTTTCCAATACAAAGGGAAAAATAGAAGATCTCACAATGCAAAGTGTTTCTCCCCCAGCTCCATTTCTTCAGACTCCTGGAGATCCTCCTCTCGAATGGAATCTTTGGTTGAGATCTTTCATGGCCTACTTAGGAGCAATTGATGGACTCAGATATCGAGCAGAAAGAAAAAAGAATTTAATGTACTATCATCTTGGTGTAGAAGGCCAAAACGTTTTTGACCATCTACCTCCTTATGTCCCACCGCCTGGTGAAGCTCCAGATGAATTCGACATAGCTATAGCCAAATTGGACAAGTACTTTGTCAAGACTAAAAACATGGTTGTACATCGCTACAAATTTTTCACCAGAGCTCAAAAACCCGAAGAAAGCATTGACACTTTTGTTACTGCTTTAAAAATACTTGCTTCCAAATGCGAATTCGACAATTTCACCTCTCAACTTATTAGGGACCAACTTGTTGCTCGCTGTTCCTGTAAACAAATCCAAGGGAAACTATTATCCTGCAAAGACCCTTCTCTGGATAAGGCTATTGATATAGCCAAAAGTATTGAGACATCCTTGGAAGATTCTAAACAATTAGAAGTGTCCCTCTCCAATACTTCTATTTCCAGTGCAGTTTCCACTAAAACGCCTGCTCCTCTTAAGACTTCCAATTTTATTCCTCGTGACTCACGTGGTTATTTTAGAAGAATGGGAAATACCAGTACTAGAAGACCTTTTATGCCCAATAGACAATTCAGCCAAAGTACTTTTTGTTTTAGATGTGGTTCTTCTTACCATGTTTCCAACTTCAAAAATTGTCCGGCCGCCAACCAACAATGCACTCAATGTGGCAAAAATGGTCATTTCTCAAGGGTCTGTATGAGAGGTAGAAGAGGTAGTGTGCGATGTGTCATGAATGAGAATGACTCCTCTCCTGATTTAAACCCTCTTGAGCAATCAACTGAATATTCAGAATGTGATGTAGCTACTCAGGAGTATATAGTTGTTGTGAAAGACAATGACAGTGTCAGTCGCATCTTTCATGTTCCTGATCCTGAAGTTGACACTATCATTGAAAAACATCATGTCCAACTACTCGTAGACACCGGTGCTCGCATCACAATTGTTTCCCATGACAAATATTCTCATTTTTGGCAAGATAAGTGTTTACTTCCCCCTGATGTTCTCACTGTGGCTTTTGAAGGAAGCAAAATTAATCTTTTAGGTTATTTCTGGGCTGAAATTTCCATCTTTGGTAAATCTATCAAAGGGAAAGTTTACGTTGCCAAGCGTGGCATTAATGTCCTAGGTCTCATACATCAGGCAGAATTTGGCATTACTATTAAACCTGGTTTACCCAACCCTGTATTTATTGAAGGGTGCAATCTTCCTTGTTCTACCTCTTCATCTTCTGTCCCTGTATGCAACATTTTGAATGGCAAATTGTGGGAACACAAATATGAAAAAGTCTTTGAAGATCGTCTTGGTAAGATCACCAATTTCCAACATTTTATCAAAGTCAAGGATTGCATTACCCCGGTCAAACACAAACTCAGAAATGTCCCACTCAGTATTAGAGAAGATTTGTCAAAACACCTAAAATCACTATGCGAACAAGGAGTTATTGAAAAGGTAGAATCTACATTATGGCTTTCCCCCATTGTTCTTGCTAGGAAAAGGTCCGGTGACCTTCGGATGTGTGTGGATTTGCGCAGTCTTAATGAAGCCATCTGGGTCGATGGTTTTCCTCTTCCTCGTATTGAGGATTTGATAGCAAAAGTAGGATCATCTACTTGGTTTTCCAAACTCGATTTAAAAGCGGCTTACCACCAGATTGAATTACATCCTCTCTCTCGACATCTCACCGCTTTTGTAACACCAGATGGTGTATTCCAATTTTGTCGCCTCCCTTTTGGGTTAGCTTCTGCCGCCGCTGTTTTCCAGCGTATCATGTCCGAAATGTTTGAGGAACTCTCTAATGTAGTCCTTTTCCAAGACGATATTCTTATATTTACCCAAACCGAGAACGAACATGACAAAGTCATTGACCAAGTTTTTAACATCCTGGAACGAAGAGGTGTAACTCTACAAAAGAGTAAGTGTGTTTTCAAAACCAGAGAGGTAGAATATCTTGGTCATACCATTTCTGAGAGTGGCATCAAGCCCAGATCAGGTCTGGTCAAAAGCATCATGGAAGCTCCTGCTCCTTCTAACGAAGAACAACTGTTATCCTTTCTGGGTCTCTGTGAGTTTTACTCAAAATTCATGAGAGACTATGCTAAGACCACTGAATGTTTTAGAATTTTACTTAAAAAAGGTGCCACCTTCAGCTGGTCTGATGAATGTGAAAAGGGCTTTGAGCTCATTAAAGAGCATATCACTAATGCTCCTGCTCTTCAGCCTTTTAAAGGTAATAGAGAAACTGTAGTTACTGTCGATGCCTGTGAATATGGCTTAGGAGCTGTCCTCTCACAACTGGCCCACGGCAAGGAATTTACCGTGGGATTTGCCTCCAGGACTCTCCGTCCTGTTGAAAGGAAATACTCAGTAATAGAGAAAGAACTGCTAGCTTGCGTTTGGAGTATTGAGAAGTTCAAATCCTACTTATGGGGTAGACCATTCATTCTTCAAACCGACCATCGACCTCTTGTCGACATTTTATCAGGCAGAAATGTCAATCGCACAACTGCACGATTGGCTAGACTTTCCACTAAATTATTGGAATTCAACTTCAAAACTATCTATATCCCTGGTGGAAAAAACAAACGGGCAGACTGTTTGTCCAGGTTACCTGTACAAGAATCTGATGAAAATGATTGGGAAACTGAGATTGAGGAATGTTTTGTGGCCAATATTTCCCAAAATTCGATTTCTTTTGCTGAGAATGATTGGATCAAGGCTGTTGAAAATGATATTGTTCTCAAAGATGTAATTTTGTTCATACAAAAAGGTTGGCCCAAAGAAAAATCTCTTTCTCCCGAACTTCAAATCTATTGGAAAATTAACTCAGAACTTTCCTTGGAAAATGGCAAAATTGTTAGGGGTGATAAATTCATTCCCCCTTCTGTCTATCGTGAGAAAATCATTGCTGATGCCCATTCTGGACATCTAGGAGCCACCATTACCAAGAGAAATGTCAGATCGAATTTTTGGTGGCCAAAAATGGACAATCAAATTGTGGAGGCTATCAAACTTTGTACACGTTGCAACACCAGTGACAAGGTTCTTATCTTAGAAGGTGTTTGTGATTCTATTGTTCCCCCACCTGTTAGAGCTTGGCAAAAAATTGGTCTGGACTTTCTAGGTCCATTTCATGTTCTTCCCAACACTTCCAAATACTTCCTGGTCCTAGTTGATCATCTTTCTAGGTGGGTCGAAGTTGAACCTATCAATGTTCCCAACTCCAAGAGTGTCATTGATTGTTTAAGCAAAATCTTCCTGAGGGAGGGTTGTCCAGAAGAAATTCTCACTGACAACGGGGTACAATTTATCTCTAAGGAAATGGGTGTTTTTTTGAATAATTGCTGTATTAAACATACCAGAACTCCGTTGTATCATCCCCAGAGTAATGGCAAAACCGAGAGGTTTAATAGAGTTATTGTTGAATGTGTGCAAGCAGCTTTCAGGTCAAATAACTGTATTTTCCAAGCTGTAAAAGATCTTATATGGTCTTATCGGATTTCCCCCCATGTTGCCACGGGCTTCTCTCCTTTGGAACTGATGAGAGGGAGAAAAGCTTGCTCCCAGACTTTCCCCTTTTGGATGGTTAAAAGCCTCCACCGGGGCTGTGACTTGGAAGAGGTGTGGGAATGTGCTAATAAAAAATCTGCCAGTTCACTGCCTTGCAATGTGGAATCAAGTAAGAAGTCTTTTCACAGTATTCGTGCTGGCGATTGGGTCAGAATTAAAAATCCTGTCACGTTTAAGAAAGGTTTTTCAAAATTTCTTGATTCTCAACAAGTTGTGGAAGTTCGCAAGAATGCTGTCAAATTGTCTAATGGCAATTGGTGGAGCACTTCTCGTGTTGCTAAAGATCCCTCCCGTGCAACTGCTCTTTCATCCAATGTCAATGTTAGTAATGGCTTAAAGAAAAGTTCAAATGTAAATGTTGGTAATGGTTTAAGAAGAAGCTCAAGAGCAACTGTTAGGCCAAACAAATTTCGTGATTTTATCTGATTTGTTTCATTGTAACTTTTACTGTGTTTTCAGGATTGTTTTTTTCTTTAAAAAGGGGGGAGGTGTGTGGAGATCTGTATTGTTATCATCTCATTACTCCATCCTGTGATGTCATCCATCGGATTTCCATGTACCGAAGATTCCTCCCCAGTGTTCCCTGTTTGGCAGTTGCAGCTGCTGTGTCTTCCCCTCAAGCTGGACGGCTCTCTTCTCCTGAATAAATCCCAAACTACAATCTCCTGCCTCCGCCTCATCTTTACAGAATGTCTGAAGCCCCTCCCAGTGCTGCACTCCACACTCCCAATGGCAATGTTCCAACTCCTCTTGGCCTTTGCATCGCCCCTCTCTTGCCTGGGCTGCACACTGTTTTCTCAAAGTAGGCAAAGGGGTTCATGGGGAAAAGACCCCTGGGGAGCCTGGAAACCTTGCCCGGCCCTGACTGAAGGTATGCATACCGGGGATCTGCTGAGCATCCCTGCTAGTACGCACATCCTGATCCGTCGCCTCAGCTGCAAGATTTGTTATTTATTTTATTTTATTTCATGCGATTTTATATAGCGCGAACATTACCCGAAGGTGTCAGAGCACTTTACATAGGAACCCGTTGCAAAACATAAGGACTTAGGATTACATGCGTTACATAAAAGATACAAACAGAAAAAATTGCAAATGTGCAAGATGTAAAATCACACAAGGAAGAGATACAAACAGAAAGAAAAATTGCAAATGTACAAATGGTAAAGTCACTCAAGGAAGAGATACAAATGGATATACTCTAAGAGTGACATAGGAATGGTAGAGAGTACGAAGGTTTACTGCATAAACTAGTGATTAGAGTTCTCTCTATATACATAGGGAAGGGATACGAATGGATATACTCTAAGAGTCACATAGGAATGGTAGAGAGTACGAAGGTCTACTGCATATACTAGTGATTAGAGTTATCTATATACATAGGGAAGGGATACAAATGGATATACTCTAAGAGTCACTTAGGAATGGTAGAGAGTACAAAGGTCTACTGCATATACCAGTGATTAGAGTTATCTCTATATACATAGGGATGGGATACGGATGGATATACTCTAAGAGTCACTTAGGAATTTTAGAGAGTACAAAGGTCTACTGCATATACTAGTGTTTAGAGTTATCTCTATATACATATATACACATAGTAGATTTTCTCAGGTTAAGACCAAGAGAGAAAAAAAAGCAGAGTTCCATTAAGTGGGGTCGGAGCGGGGGATGCAGTCACAGCACCAAGGGAGGGTGGGAGGGATATAAGGGTATGGAGAAACGCCAAATCAGAAAAGGGAAGAAACATTTGAGGATCGTCAAGGGGGAAACGGTCTTGGTTCTGCTCCTGAACCTCAATCTCCATGGTGCCTACGGCGTCCACACCATGGCGCATTGTCGTCATTTGTTCCATGAGGTCAGCTTTCAATTGATCCATAGAGGATTACAAGTTCTATTCGAGTTCCTGGAATAATACTATCCTAAAGTCCCGTCGGGTAGCCACCAGCTCCTCTCTTGTAAGAGACATATTCTGTGGGCGGACTGTCTATGCTGGAGGAAGAGACTTTTCGGGTGTAGCAAAATAGCGAGAAACCTTGTTTGCGGTTTTCTTTGGAGGCATAAGGGCAAGGTCTGGCACGGTGAGCGATCCGATAGTGCAGGTTCAGGGTAGGTCTAGTCTCCAAACGAGAAATAGTGAATAGCAAGCATGTGAATTCCCCACAGGGTGATAGCAAACTTCCACTGAATGGCGGGTTCAGGACGCCATGTTGGAGTCAGGCAAAGCGAGGCACACCTTGGAGGAGAGAAAGCAGCCCTGAGTTGATCCAGAATACACAAAAGTCACTCCACCCATGGGGACGGCTATTCATGCTTCCTCAAGCTGGGAGAACAGTCAGGTTATGGATCAGCCCTTTGTAAAGAACACTACCCACCTAATTCCCCAATAAATCTCACAACCAAAACTTGAAATTTAATGCATAAATAAAAAATAAATACCATACTTTAGAAATAATACTACAGATAACTAACAAATTCAATTATTAGCATTATCTAATATTTAATACAAATTCTACCAATCCAATACCACCTTAAAGCCAACATCACAAAAACATAAATAAAATTATGTATTTATAAAAAAAAGAATTATATTACAATAACACATATATAAAACGAAAAACATATCATACATATAATACAGCTTAATAAACAAAATATTAAAATAAGTCATGTTTTAAACTTCAATATGAAAGTAAGGATTTCAAAACAAATGAAATGCTTACTCTCAATATTTTGGTCCATGACACTTTTTAAGAATTATATTTTGACCACAATCTCAGACAATATTTTCGCAACAATGTTTCAGTAGAACACCCATCCATGTGCACACACTCATAAACACACAAGCACATGCACACTCAAAAGCCTATGGCCACCCCACCATAAAATACCCCCCTCATTGTAAAACAGAAAGGTAATCACCAACTAGTATTGGATAAGTACCCCACTACTATGGAATTGAGAAATGTTAAAACGTGCCAAATTTAGATACAACTCATTCAGGCATTAGACAAACAGAATAAGGAGTTAAATGTTGCTAGAAAATACACACCCTAGAAGCAGAAGAACTCCCCATTTTCACAGTAAATAAAACCTTAACATGCTGGCCTTCCCAAGCACAATAGAACAAAACACTGTCAATATCTTCAATTCCTTACTTCAACAAATAAAACCCAGAGCGACACATACTCAAGGAACATGTAGACAAAAACTATTCTACCACATAGTGAAGGACTCCAATGAATCACATAGAATGTAAATGTAAATGTAAATGTAAACATAGCTACACAGTGTGGGTATTAGAGTGTCTCACCGACACGGTGCTCAAGCCCGCCCCCACACGCCGCACGTCACAGGCCGGGATTTCGGTGGAAGCAGGATCAATGGTGGCCAAGCCGAGACTCTTCACAGTTGAGGCTGCCCATAATCCCTTACTCTGGGTTCAGTTTCGAGGGTAACACTCTGTTGCTGCGGCCAGTTCCAGTGCTCTAGTTGTACCCCTCACCCCGTAACTGCGGTGAGAGGACTCATGTGATGCGGCAGGGAGTCTGAGTGGAATGCAGCGACTACGGGTTGCGCCTTGCTGGCAAAAGGTCGAAAAAGTGACGGCCACAGCACCAGAATTCCCTTTGGTGAACCTCCTTTTAACCCTCTTCTGTCCATGATTATGAGGTACTTTTGTCCTGTCTTGAGCTTGAGGGATAGTATGTCAGTTGCAACTTAATTGATATCCTATGGCCACCTTTTCAGGACTGAACAGCTGCAACCTTTGTGCTATCTGTGCTTTTATGCCACCAGCCAGGTGTCTGGGCTGTTTATGTAGATTGTTTTAAACTTTTCTCAGGTCTGTAGCAGTCACCAGGCACTAAGCATTAGCCACAACCCACTTGTCGGGCTAAATGCAGTTACAGTTGCAGCAACAGCCACTCTCATCTCTCAGCATGTGCGGTTCTCTAGTCTGCCCTCTAACACCCAAGGACTGTAGACTTCGATATACGGGTTGCGGTGACTGGTCGGCTGTGTGGATGGAAACAGCGGCTGCCAGACCAGGGAGAGTAAGGGCACATTACTGCCAAACCTTGCTATACAGTCGTGTTCTTCTGAACACTTGAGTGTCGGATAATTTCATTAACATTGCCTACTGCTCCACAATTGTTTTTTCTGGCCTTCACCCTGGTCTTTATCCTGTGTTTTAGTAATCCCCGAGCTCTGTTACAAGTTACAGGCTCATAGGGGGCAAGCCGAGGCTTTGGACACTGCTACCGAGGTCATGCTTTTCGGACACTTTTTTTGAGTTTTAAGGATTCCTGCTTTATATTAGTTTTATATTCCTTGTTCATTTGCCCCCTTCCTTGCTTATTGACTATGCCAACACGGAAGGCCAGTGTGGGGGCCAGTAAACTAAAAAAAACTAAGAATAGTCATAAAGCTGGGGACAACTGTAATCCTGACTCCAGGTGCCACCATACCTCCCTCTCATGCTGCTCCCATCTTTGAAACTCTTGATGTAGGGGGAATTTAGCAGACAGCTACGGGGATGTTTTTGAGATACTGTGGACAGGGTCAGGGTGAGGAACAGACCACAGTTCCCCCGATAGCACAGTGTTCTTCCCTACTAAATATTTCTTCAACTGTGCCCTTATCCCCCTCTGCTATCTTAAATACCAATTATAATGTGGGTGATGTGGCTGATTATACTTGCAGTAATCATTTTACTCCCTTGAGCAGTTCGCATGCTTATCAAATAAATATTATTACTGAAGTCACTGAAGGTACTAAACATGAACATCATTGGTTTGCCAGTGTTTGTGAGTCCCACTAACACTAATACTAAATAAACATTTCTTATTTCCATTGCTCAATCCTCAAAGGAGGAGGTGGGCACCCTAAAATAGCTGGTTTTATCTTTAGCATTGATAGCCAATACGTTACTAATTCTTTGAAGGCCACCAGTAACCCCGTGTATTCACATCATGTAATGCCTTTGTGATGCAGGCGTGTATTGGGAGCACCACCAATAATAATGAGGTAACCATGTCCCCTTCTAAAGAGCATATATTGCAGAGTTTTCTCATCAACGCAAGATCCCTGATTAAAAACAAGGTGGCTTTCAGAGACTTTGTCTCGTTAAGGAAGCCAATTTGGGTCTCCATCACTGAGACTTGGGCCATGGATTCTTCAGGTCCTGGTCTTGTAGAAGCAATCCCTTCTGGGTATAGCCTTGTCAGACTGGATAAGGTAGGCCGGCGGGGTGGGGGTTTGGGCATTCTCCATAGAGAGACTCTGGTCTGCCGTACACAGCCGTTGACCGCACCCCCTGGCCTCTACCAGGCTCTCTACTATTATGGAGGAAAAGGGGCTTTACTGTTCAAAGATCACAGAGTCAATGAAATCCTATAGGGATCTTTTCAATGTCATCAATTCTCTTACGCCCCCCCCCAATCACAGATCCTGCAGAATTTTCTCAGGAGTTCTGCGATAAAATATCTGATTTCTTTCGTACCAAAGACATTTATTCCTTGCTGGAAGCCTCCTACCATAAGGCAAGGTCACCTGCTCAGTCTACCTTCCTTCCTCATGAAGTTGCAATTACAGAGGAGACTGCCAGACTACTCACAGTCCCTTGTATGTCGCCAGAAGTTACTGATCAGCTTCTAGAAGGATTCAAATATGACTCCCCTCTGGACCCCTGCCCCCTTAAGGTGCTAAAAATTGGTTTAGAGATTATTATTCCCCACCTTACTACTGTATTGAACGTATCTATCTCAGAGGGACAGTATCCTACCCTGTGGAAGACTGCAGTGGTTATGCCACTTTTAAAGAAGCCTTCTTTGGGCCCTACATAATTTAAAAATTATAGTCTGATCTCATTACTACCAGTCCCAGCTAAGATCCTGGAAACTTATTTAAATTCTCACCTTAGTGCCTACCTAAAGGATCACCAATTACTTGATGGATCACAACATGGGTTCAGAAGCCATCACAGTACGGAAACAGCATTGACTGCCATATTCAACCGTATCCATACTCTAGTGGACGCAGGGCACAGCACTCTGCTTGTTCTACTTGACCTCACTGCAGCTTTTGATACCCTATCTCCTCTGAGACTGGTTGAACGTCTCAGAGAGATTGGGATCGAGGGCTCGGCCCTGGGGCTATTTTCTTCCTTTCTCAGTGATTGGGCACAAACAGTGACATTTGTCCTGTTGGGTAACCAGAAACTCTATTTGTTGACCTGTGTGGCTTATTTGATCTGATACTCTGGGAAAGCATTTGGAGAGTACTAGCAGACATGGGAGTTCCAGGTGGGTTAATTGAATTACTAACTAGATTGCATGGAAAAACTACGTGCAGGTCAGGTGTGGTGATAGAGGTGAGTTGACAAAGTGCATCAAAGTCACAAGAAGGGTTTGACACATTCCATTTATTGTTAATGTTGATATATATATATATATATATATATATATATATATATATATATATATATATATATATATATATATATATATATATATTCACTGAAAAAACCATAGGTTATAGACCATATATAGTTAGGAATTAGCATTTACAAAACCTTGAAAATTCACTGAAAAAACCATAGGTTATAGACCATATATAGTTAGGAATTAGCATTTAAAAAACCTTATTTTACTCACACAAAACCATTGAAATTCCATATATAGTTAGTTGCACTAACTATATATCGCGCACCCGCAATCCACTGCTGATCATGTCACATATTACATCATTCATGACATGGTCAGTGACATCACTGATGACATCACTGATGACATCTCAAATGACATCACTGATGACATCACTGATGACATCTCATTTGACATCATTCTTGTGCTAATACGATAAACCTCTTCAGACTCTAATATAACCTTAGATACACTCAGTGTATACAGACACTCACACACTGTCACTCATCCATGGAGTTACTCACACACCTAGTCAGTCATGCAAAGAAACAATCTCACCTCCATTTCCTTAACTATACAGTTATACACACCTTACTTATTCAAGCATATACTAACACATATTTACTCTCTTACACAATCCCTGATACAAGTTCACAATGATCCATACAGCCACTCACACATTCAGTGGCTCTCATGCACAGTTAATTATATATGCCAACTCTCACATGTACTGTGTTTTACATATGTACTTACTATGACATGTAGCATTGAGATATCCATTCACTCATCAATACACTCATGCACACAGTCAACTGCCCATGTAGCTGTTTCCACATGCACTCTTGAACTCATACACCTAGTGAATCAACTGCTGACACATCTACGCACAGAGTCACACACCTCCCAGCCACCCCCACACAAACTCAATCTCCCATACAAATACTTGGGCAACCAATCAATAACACATATAGCCTCTCGTATAGCTAATGATCAACACATGCAGCAGTTTACATCACAACAGACATACTGATGCACACATTCAGACTGTTTAGTCACTAACCCATGCATTTAGTACGACACATTTATTCACTCACTCACAGTCAGTCACGCACCTACTAAATCCTTCATCCAGACACTTATACATCCACTCATTCTTCAATATATCAAACATATTTAAACTTTACAGAAACACACAGTCACTGGATGATGTCATCAGTGATGTCATCAGTGATGTCATTTGAGATGTCATCAGTGATGTCATCAGTGATGTCATTTGAGATGTCATCAGTGATGTCATCAGTGATGTCATTTGAGATGTCATCAGTGATGTCATCAGTGATGTCACTGACCATGTCATGAATGATGTAATATGTGACATGATCAGCAGTGGATTGCGGGTGCGCGATATATAGTTAGTGCAACTAACTATATATGGAATTTCAATGGTTTTGTGTGAGTAAAATAAGGTTTTTTAAATGCTAATTCCTAACTATATATGGTCTATAACCTATGGTTTTTTCAGTGAATTTTCAAGGTTTTGTAAATGCTAATTCCTAACTATATATGGTCTATAACCTATGTTTTTTTCAGTGAATTTCAATGGTTTTTTAATAGCAAATATCATAAGCTGTCGAATGTCAAGTACGTGGTAAGTGAAAACATTTTCGTGTTTATGCACACTGATCTGCTTTGAATGGTGCCCCCCCCCCCTCATTTCTATTAGGAGTACTCTCTCTTTGCAGATAGTGAAAGGTAGTTAACGCAGGCCTTTGCCCCCATTGTAATCCGTCGTGCCTGCTTCTCTCTCCATTTGATTGATTGTTATCCAAGTATTTACTGTTTTAGAATTAGTTCTCTTTGGTTCATTCTCTATTTACAAACAAACACAGAGTCGCAATACTCTGTTTAGTCTTTGCAGATAACGAAAAATCGTGTAAAAAAAAAGAAAAGGAATCGAGCAAAATCAGTAGGCCACTAATGGGATTTCTTTTTGACCTCGCTAAAATAAAAACATTAGGAACAACCCCTCATGACAAATACAAAACTAGTGAGATGAACTGAACTCCACACAATGATGGCTGCAAAACAGCTCGGCTCCGCCACCCACCCCGCCCAAAATAACGATAAAGAACGGCTGCCATGATTGGTTGCGGAATGACCACGACGGAGCTACGAAATGGTGCTGCTCTCATGCTAACCCCAGCTTCAGTCTGAAACATCCAGAAACACTGTAGACTACCAATTCGATCAGTTCCGGTAGCGCCCCAATGTAACCCGGTAGAGAAGAACTAGCCCTCCCCTCTTTGACTGATGGTTCTTGTTGCCTGTCCCTTCTGTTGTCATTTAACAGAACTATTTAGCCTGCTGAAAGGGGTTGTGTTCCGACCGCTGGTTGGTGGAGACATTTTGACTATATTCTGTACCTGCGTTGTCGCGTAATGCGTCATATGACGCGCCGCGTTAGCGCATCCGGAAGTCATCCGGGGCGCGCAGCGCGTAACGTAAGCATAACAAGTCATGTGACTTGTTAATAAAACTTTTCATTGGTTCATTTTACTTTTCTTATTGTAATGATGAAAGGCTTGGTCATATGACCTAAAAATTACGCTTTTCATTACTTCCGAACATTATTTTTTCTTAAATATATGTTATAATGTTCCAGGCTAATGTACTTTCCCGGAAATTTTACAACTGTCCTGCAAGTAAAATATATTCTTTTTTCGAGAAAAAGAGCGTTTCTTCGTCCCATGACGGAGCCGTTGAGCAAAAGAGGGTCGACCTGCTGTCTTAGTCGCCGATAAGCCTGAATATGAGATTCTTATCGATCACTTTATGTTGCAGGAATAGAAAAAACAACAGCCCTTGACCATTTATCTTTACTGCGTTCCTTCGTATTATACCTTTTACCCTTCATGTAATTGGTCTGCTTTATTTCACTTGCCTTTTAATGATTCTAAAACAGTCACTATTATTAAAAACTTTACCAATGTATATACTACTACCATGTTTTCTTTTAAAAACCTTTATTGTGAAAATTTCATTATACAAATACGAGCCTATAACCACGTGGGCCTGCCACAGAGCAAACTGTAATCGTATATGATGAATAGACATTTACACTGTAGAGGAACGTAACGGGCGAGCCATTAGGTTGCAAGAACTAAGGTGTCTAACAGTTACGGAATCGGTGGACGTACATTTTATAATTAAAATACGACAGGGCCAGTTACAATAAAATTATCTAGATATACATTTGCGGGCAAGTACCATGGGTGACGTTAATTCGAACTTTCAACAGTACAGTAATCAATAACACATCAGAACTTAATATCAATAGGGATGTCGAAATATTCAATCAATTCTCGTCCCCGCCCGCCATGTGCTTCAAAACTGCATACGTATCTCGTGATTTCAAGGTTCTGCAACCAGTACACAACAAGGAGTTACGAGTCCCATTTATTCCGGCGCCATTTTGGGCGAGGACGGGCAGGTCCAGGATATAGTCAAAATGTCTCTACCAACCATCGACTATGATGATGTTCATATGCTGTATTTATTAGAGTAACACTCATCTGTCCACATGAAATTAATTTGCCACAATCTAAACATGTCATTTTCATCTTTCCAAAGTTCTTCTAAATATTTGGGACCGTTTCCCTTGCCTCTGAAGCTCTCAGTGCCACTTCTTTGATGAATGTACTAGCAGGTCAGGGGTTCTCCTCCAAATCTCTCTTTTATGCAGCACTATAATTAATTGGTGCCACCTCTCCATATGACGATGCATGGTATAGTTACCACAACTATATATTTTTTCGGTTCCTCTGGAGAGTTCATCGTGGCAGATGAAGCGTGTAACGTACCGGGCATTTACCTTTTTTTGCATGTACAGGAAAGGAAAAAAAAATCGAGCGTCCGAGTTCTAAGGTGTCCCAGGGCCATTTTAGTGGACCAGGCCCAAATCCAAAGAACAGGCCGCCATTTTGAGAGTCCTCTTGCAGCCGCCTGTCGCTGTAGCATCAAGAGCAGCCGAAACTCAGCTGAATGGCAACTGAAACGGTAAAGGGGCGCCCCACTACAGCAGACGAGCCTCCACCTAGGAAGGCCCATTCACGCCGGCTCCCCCCCCCTTCGGGCACCCCACGCCGTTATTCGGAGCAGTATTGTAGGATGGCCACACCAGTGCGGCAACTTGCTAGACATCACCTCGGTGGTAACCGAATCTCAACGCCTTGTGGTGTCTCCTATTCAGAAAACATTGTTATGCTGCCTTCGACCTATTCGCCGCAAGTGCGCACACAACTCAACTGCATAGCTTGCTAGACACCACCTCGGTGCCATCCGGATCTTGGAATGTCAGCACCTTTTGGTGTCTTCTCTTCAGAAAATATTATTGCGCTGCCTTTGGCCCCATTCGCACATCAGTCCGCTACTGACGCCATCTCACAGGCTAATGGGGCGCCCCACGCCGACTTTCAGCATTGTAGAATAACCACACCAGTACAGCAACTTGCTAGACATCACCTCGGTGCCATCCGGATCTCGGCGCCCCACTGCAGATGAAGTCCCTCTCAACTATGAAACCACCACGGTGACATCCGGATCTTGGCGCGTTGTGCTGCCTTCGGCCTATTCGCACATCGGTCCGCTACTGACGCCATCTCACAGGCTAATGGGGCGACCCACGCCGAGTTTCAGCATTGTAGGATGACCACACCAGTACAGCAACTTGCTAGACATCACCTCGGTGCCATCCGGATCTCGGCGCCCCACTGCAGATGAAGTGCCTCTCAACTATGAAACCACCACGGTGACATCCGGATCTTGGCGCGTTGTGCTGCCTTCGGCCTATTCGCACATCGGTCCGCTACTGACGCCATCTCACAGGCTAATGGGGCGACCCACGCCGAGTTTCAGCATTGTAGGATGACCACACCAGTACAGCAACTTGCTAGACATCACCTCAGTGCCATCCGAATCTTGGCATCTCAACGCCTAGTGGTATCTTCCATACAAAAAATATTGTTACGCTGCCTTTGGCCCCATTCGCACATCAGTCCGCAACTTAGACACCACCTCGGTGCCATCCGGATCTTGGAATGTCAGCACCTTTTGGTGTCTTCTCTTCAGAAAATATTATTGCGCTGCCTTTGGCCCCATTCGCACATCAGTCCGCTACTGACGCCATCTCACAGGCTAATGGGGCGCCCCACGCCGACTTTCAGCATTGTAGAATAACCACACCAGTACAGCAACTTGCTAGACATCACCTCGGTGCCATCCGGATCTCGGCGCCCCACTGCAGATGAAGTGCCTCTCAACTATGAAACCACCACGGTGACATCCAGATCTTGGCGCGTTGTGCTGCCTTCGGCCTATTCGCACATCGGTCCGCTACTGACGCCATCTCACAGGCTAATGGGGCGACCCACGCCGAGTTTCAGCATTGTAGGATGACCACACCAGTACAGCAACTTGCTAGACATCACCTCGGTGCCATCCGGATCTCGGCGCCCCACTGCAGATGAAGTGCCTCTCAACTATGAAACCACCACGGTGACATCCGGATCTTGGCGCGTTGTGCTGCCTTCGGCCTATTCGCACATCGGTCCGCTACTGACGCCATCTCACAGGCTAATGGGGCGACCCACGCCGAGTTTCAGCATTGTAGGATGACCACACCAGTACAGCAACTTGCTAGACATCACCTCAGTGCCATCCGAATCTTGGCATCTCAACGCCTAGTGGTATCTTCCATACAAAAAATATTGTTACGCTGCCTTTGGCCCCATTCGCACATCAGTCCGCAACTTAGACATCACCTCGGTGCCATCCGGATCTTGGCATCTCAGCGCCTTGTGGTGTCAGTCAGAAAATATTGTTGCGCTGCCTTTGGCCCCATTCGCACATCGGTCCGCTACTGATGCCATCTCACAGGCCAACGGGGCGCCCCACGCCGACTTTCAACATTGTAGGATGGCCACAGAAGTGCGACAACTTACTAGACACCACCTCGGTGCCATCCGGATCTTGGCGCGTTGTGCTGCCTTCGGCCTATTCGCACATCGGTCCACTACTGACGCAAACTCACAGGCCAACGGGGCGCCCCACGCCGACTTTCAGCATTGTAGGATGGCCACACCAGTGCTGCAACTTGCTGGACACCACCTCGGTGCCATCCGGATCTTGGCGCGTTGTATTGCCTTCGGCCTATTCGCACATCAGTCCGCTACTGACGCCGCCTCACGTGCCAACGTATTTTCTCCGCATTTTATACCCTATGCCGCATAACAGGTCATGTGACTTGTTTATAAAACTTTTCATTGGTTCATTTTACTTTTGGTTTCCTAATGATGGAAGGCTTGATCATACGACCTAAAAACAACACTTTTCATTGGATGAAAACTTTTTTTTCCCCCCAAACGATGAAAGCCCCACCTTGTTTCTGGATGTTTCAGACTAAACTGGCGTCAGCATGAGAGCACCACCATCTCGTAGCTCCGTCGTGGTCATTCCGCGAGCAATCATGGCAGCCGCTCCCCACCAGAAGCCTGCAGGAGTCGGGGCCCCCAAAACTTTTGATGAATTCTCAAGGCGGAGGGGACGCTTTCGAGAATGGGGTCCAAGACCTAGCAGACAAGCGTCCGATTTCCAAGGTGTCCCAGGGCCATTTCAGTGGACCACGCCCAAAAAGGAAAGAGCCTGCCGCCATTTTGAGAGTCCTGTGGCAGCCGCCTATCGCTGCACCGCAAGAGTGGGCGCAACTCAGCTGAATGGCGGATTTTGACACAGTGGACCAAAAGCGGACGGAATGGCAACTGAAACGGTAAAGGGGCGCCCCACTAAAACAGATGAGACTCCACCTGGAGAGGCCCGTTCACGCCGCCTCCCCCGGGGCGCCCCACGCCGTTATTCGGAGCAGCATTGTAGGATACCAAAACCAGTGCGGCAACTTACTGGACATCACCTTGGTGCCATCGTTCTGCTGCCTTGGAACTATTCGCACAACAGTTTGCTACTGATGACCCACCCCCCGCGACGCCCCACGCCGTTATTTGCTGGGTGGCAACTTACTAGACATCACTTTCGTGTCATCTAGATTTTGGCGCGTTCTGCTGCCTTGGAACTATTCGCACAACAGTTTGCTACTGATGACCCACCCCCCGCCGGAAATCTGGACGTTGTGCTGCGTTGGGACTATTCGCACAGCCGACCGCTACTTCGTTGTTTTTCCCTAAAAATGTTTATATGTTATTACTATTTTTGTTTTCTTGTATATATTTATAAATTATTAAAGTTTTATAATCTTACTACTTTGTCGGAGTGCTATATATTTTTAATGTGACACATAATTGTAAAAACTTTGATGTACAAAGAGTCATCCCTGGAATCTTCCGCTTCACGCTCGGTCCCCTCCCCAATCACAATACAGGATGGTTTTCAGATAATAGCAACGCTTCTGCTGTGACGGATCTCATCGAGTGTGGGCCTTGATCTACTATAACTCCTTTGAAGAGGGGTGATTCTTTACAGCTGTGGCCATAAACTACATCTGCAGGGCTAGCTGATAGCCTAGGACCGGCCTGGACAATCGGACACAGAGGAAAAGGAGTGTCAGAGGGTGCGGTAGTGAATAGGGCGAAAGGGAGGTGTCGGGCGGGCACAGGGTGTGATTCTCAGGGAAGAGCAGCGCAGATGGGGGAGGTTTATTACCCATGCATAAGACAGAGAGCGGGGGTGACCACTGCCTGGGTGAGATGCTTGCGAGGGTGGGGAGCCATGCTAAGGATCGACAGCGTGCACAGAGTGGGTCTGGTCAAGGCATCTAAAATGGCTGCCGTGCACGACAAAAGTGTGGCATTTGAAAAAAGACAAGATGGCGCAGACAATGTTTTTCAACACTTCCTGATTTCCTTCGAATCGAACGTTAACAGACGTTGGGGCATATTACCAAAGTTAAGCGATATTTATCCCTAACGATGCATTGCAAAGATTTTTTTACCGTCAGAAATTATCGCAGATAAACCTTGCTATTATCAAGGTTTATCGCAAATACGATAAAAAACGACCGCAATGCATTAATATCGCTGAAAACTCAGCGATATTCATGCATTACCGAGCTAATGCTCTTAGCCATGTTATCCACCTCCCATTGGATAACATGGCTAAGAACTGCTCAGGGCAGCTGTTACTTTTTGGAGATATTCGCGCTTATCTCGAATATTTCCAAAAGTTGATAATAGGAGATAGCGATGTTAGCGACTGTTTCCAGTCGCTAACATCTTGGCATGCCCACTTTGCATGTCATTAGTGATAAATATCACTCACATGCAAAGTGGGACCCAAGATGGTCGCTATCTCCTACTAGCCGTCGCTAACTGGTGTTAGCAACAGCTAGGTAATACAGATATAATTTTATCTCCGCGAAGCGGAGCGCTGTTACAGATATATATCTTGTTTTTGAACGTTAATTTCTCAAAATGCACTGAAGCACATATATTGAGACATAGCAAAGGCACATCGGGCTACCAGTCCCTAATATTTTACCAAGTTTCGTGCAAATCCATTCAGCCGTTCGATTATTATTATTATTTTTTTTTTTTGCCCCGCGGGGCCCTTTTAAAACCTCCACATCAAACCTAGGGGGTCAGCGAGGATCTACTATGCCCCCTTATGGTCATTTGCCCCTTCGCTTTGGCCTCCTCTTGTCTCTCGATCCTACCGAGAGACAAGATGGCAGCCGCTACGTACTGTTTGGAATGTTTACAGACACCGGAGAGCCAATCAGCTTCGCTTCGCAAAGCTCCGTAACGCGAAAAGTACGCGAAGCGGTGCGCTGTTACAGATATATATCTTTTTTTTAACGTTAATTTCTCAAAATCCACTGGAGCACATATATTGAGACCTAGCAAAGGCACATCGGGCTACCAGTCCCTAATATTTTGCCAAGTTTCGTGCAAATCCATTCAGCCGTTCGATTATTATTATTTTGGGTTTTTTTTGCCCCGCGGGGCCCTTTTAAAACCTCCACATCAAACGTAGGGGGTCAGCGAGGATCTACTATTCCCCCTTATGGTCATTTGCCCCTTCGCTTTGGCCTCCTCTTGTCTCTCGATCCTACCGAGAGACAAGATGGCGGCCGCTACGGACTTTTTGGAATGTTGACAGACGCCAGAGAACCAATCAGCTTCGCTTCACAAAGCTCCGTTGCGCGAAAAGTACGCGTCCTGGGACGCTGCCCGGTCCGCTGTTACAGATATATATCTTTTTTTAAACGTTAATTTCTCAAAATCCACTGGAGCACATATATTGAGACCTACAAAAGGCACATCGGGCTACCAGTCCCTACAATTTTGCCAAGTTTCGTGCAAATCCATTCAGCCGTTCGGGCTAAAAGTGAGGCCAACCGCCCTATGGAAAACTCAATGTTAAAAACACGTTTTGGGACCCCCCTTTTTTCTCGGCCCCCCCTTGACGAACCCCCCCCAAATTTTCAAAGGCTGCTCAGAAACAAAATGTGCCATTTTCCTGAAAATTTCAGCCAATTCCGTCCACAAACGGCAAAGTTATTAGACATAGAATTTTCAAAAAACCCATAGAGAAAAAATCCTAACTATATATACCTACTGGCGACCGCCAGTAGGTAATATATATATATATATATATATATATATATATTTTTTTTTTTTTCACTGAAAAAACCATAGGTTTTAGGAGTGTTATAGTTAGCTGGTCATTTCACTCATACAAAACCATGGAAATTCCTCCGTTAGAGTTAGTTGTACTAACTGTAACTCGGGCGCCAGCAATCCACTGCTGATGATGTTACAGACTACGATATTCATGACATGGTCAGTGACATCACTAATGACATCACTGATGACATCTCAAATTACATCACTGATGACATCATCCAGTGAATGTTGTTTGGTTCGATATTTAAATAAGTATCATATATATAACAATGTGCATTGAAGAATGAGTGGATGTATAAGTGTCTCTATGGTGAATTTAGTAGCACTGTGATCGACTATCTAAGTGAGTAATTTAAAGTGTCTCACTAAATATATGAGATAGTGATTCAATTGTGTCGATCTGTGCTTTACTTTATCTGTCTTTGAGTAAACTACTACATAAGTTGATTAATAGGTGTGTGAAAGTTTATATTAGTATTAATAAGTTAATTAAGTGTTTGTATGGCATAGTGAATGTGTATGTGTGGTTGAGTGGGAGGTGTGTGACTATCCAAAGATGTATAAATAGTTGATTTAGTAGGTATATGAGGTTAAGACTGCAAGTGAAAACACTTGTTTGGGTGACTGAATCTCTTTATGGGTGTGCTGATGAGTAAATATATTTCTCAATGATAAATATCCAACAAAGTGGAAATAGAAAAGGTACTGTATGTGACAGGTGTTGTTTATAAATAAGTATATATAAGACTCAGTGATTGTATCAATGACTGTATTAGAAACTGAATAGTGATTTTATAAAACACTAAGTATGAGTTACTATTTATGTTAATAAATAAAGCGGTGTTTGTATAAGCATGTAGCTGAGTAAATGTAAGTATGATCAATTGTTTGCATAAGTGAGTAGGATGACTGCATAAGAGAATAGGATGTGTGCCGCTGTGTAATATCGATGTAGGTGTATAAGTATATTTAATAGTTTTATATTGATCTTTGTTAGCATGAATGAGTGAATCTACAGGTAAGTGTTTAGATGTGTATATAGATGTACGAATCACTGAGTACGTTTTTAGAGTTTTGTATTGGTGTGTCAATGATTTGAAATATGGTATTCCATATTTGATAATTAGTGTTGACAGGTTATATAAGTGTATGATGAGCTGTATCAGATTGTCACATGGAAGATGTAATCAGTGATGTCATCAGTGATGTCCTTTGAGATGTCATCAGTGATGTCACTGACCATGTCATGAATAATGTAATATGTGACATCATCAGCAGTGGATTGCGGGCGTGCGAGTTACAGTCAGTACAACTAACTATTACGGAGGAATTTCAATGGTTTGTACGAGTGAAATGACCAGCTAGCTATAACACTTCTAAAACCTATGGTTTTTTCAGTGAATTTCAAAGGTTTTTTAAATGCTAATTCATAACTATGACATGTGTGAAACCTATGGTTTTTTCAGTGAATTTCTAAGGTTTTTAAATGCTAATCCCTAACTATAACGTGTGAAACCTTATTTTTTTCAGTGAATTTCTAAAGTTTTTATAATGATAATTTATAAAAAAAAATTATATTGTTTTACTAAATTTTTTTATCTTTTTTTAGATATCTTATTTTTTAAATTACATTAAACATATTTAATAAAAATATATTTTAAAAAAAGTAAAAAAATATATTTATTATAATTTTTTGTTCTTTTAAATATATTTATATTATTGTCTATATTTTTTTTCTATTGTTTTTGGAGTCGCACACCCAATGCGCACCCTTCTTGTTCACTGAGCGGAACGTGTCCGCCATTTTAGGATTGCTGTGCAGGATCCGCGTAGGATGTGCGACGAGTACGACTTTCCTAACGCGGAAGCTATGCGATTGGTACGCGACTTATAGCGCATATGCAACATGTACGTATTACGCGTTACGACGTTCGCGCGGTGACGTCATGCGCACATCAGACGCGGTGGGTGCGCAACCCTGCGAATTTTTTTTAATGTTCAAAAACTTATATATATATATTTCATATAAATATTTAGACAAGACATTATCTGAACTAATTATACAAATAATATTCTTTAACTTTCAAAAAAGTTAAATTCCTTTTAAATATAATTTCGCAAAGTCGCGCTAGGTGCGAGCTGCGTGCGCGCACCCTACGCGGACCCCATGTGACCAGAAAAAAAGAGAGTTGATTGGTTCTTTCCAATTCTTATTGTAAGTATTGAAGGACACCACCCATTTCAATCATTTGTGTTAGACCTTCATTGGGAGAAGACCTCAACTACCCAAAAATTTTGTTTTTGTTGATTACAGGCCTGTTTCATCTTAACATTGCAAAAATTACTTCAAATCAGCCTTCTTCTGATTCAGAGCAGTACAATGAAGAGGGGTTTGTTCCTGAACTACCACGCCCCAAGAGATTTGAATCAATTGTCTGGAGATATTTTACATTCCCAGAAGGATAGAAGAAAACAAATGCCACAAAGGTAACCTGCAAAATTTGCAAGGCAGTTTTATCAAGAGGAGACCCCAACAAAAAATATTCTTGTGGAACTGCCAGCATGTTTAAACATATGCACAGTCTGCATCCTGTCAATCTGACAAGAGAGTAGTGCAAGAGACTGCAACAGACTGGACCACCACCATCTCAAGTTGCAAGCACTTCTGGGGCGTCCACTTCGACATCTACTTTGGACATCCGGCCCGAACTGGCAAATGCAAAAATTAATTGCATAAAATGCAATAGGTTCCTTTGCAATGCAGCGCAATCAGTTGATTTGGTTTGCAGGGCTCTGGAGAACCATCATTGTTAGATTGTTTTTTTTGCCCTAAATTTCATTGTTCTTTTCGTCCCGTTCAGTTATTTTTTCATATTAAAAAAAACAAAAAAATTGTTAAAAAAAAAAAAATACAAAACAGAAAAAATAAAGTTATTTTCGGAACTACCTACTCTGGTTAAAAAAAAGAGCTAAAGTAGTATGCTAGTGTGTGAAAGTTTAGATGAATGCATGCATAGTGCATAATTGAGTAAAATAATGCATTTGTGATGTGTGGTGAATGCATAAGTGCATAATTATAAGAAAGTGCTGCAGCATGACACTGTAAACTGTTTAACTACAGCATGCTCTGGTACTTCCAAAGAACAGGGATGCAACATATGTATATAAATATGTTGCAGGTCTGTGCTTTCCTCTGCACAGCTGCTTAAATTACAGGCATGTGGAGATACATGCACCCTTGCACCATGGTGCAAGAATATCTGTGTCGTGTGGAGTTTGTTTTTGTGCAGGAAGACACACCTTCCTGTACAAAAACAATCAGTGAAGGCATTTTTCTCCTACAATGTATGCTGTGCATTGTAGCATATATTGGAAGAAAAAAATAAGGAGAAATGAAAACAATTCTGCGGCAGATTTACAAGCTCTCTGCGCCACTAGTACGTCACTTTGTGCGACGTACTGGTTGCGCAGGTGGCTCCTCCATATTTACAAGGAGAGAAAAAGTGACCCTGCGTGACTTTTCCTTTCCTTCTAAATATGGCCCCTTCATACACACCTCTTTACGTAAATATATTACATCATTCATGACATGGTTAGTAACATCACTGACTGCATCACTGATGACATCTCATATCACATCACTTATGACATCACTTATGACATCACTTATGACATCACTGATGACAGCATCCAGTGAATATGGTTTTGTTTATTATTTAAATATGTATTATATATATATATAGCAATCTGCATTGAAGAATGAGTGGATATAAAAAAAATCTGGATAAAGGATTTAGTAGCAGTGTGATTGATTGTTTAGTTGAGTAATTTATAGTGTGTCACTAAATATATTGGATAGTGACTAAACTGTGTGACTATCTGTATCAATTTGTCAGTTGTTCTGTAAACTGCTGCACCAGTTGGTTACTAGCTACGTGAAAGCCTATATTACCTATTGATTAGTTAACTGAGTATTTGTATGGGAGAGTGAATGTGTGTGTGGTTCGGTGGGGGGTGTCTCACTGCTCAAAGATGTGTGAATAGTTGATTCAGTAGGTATATGACATTAAGACTACATGTTATAACAATTGTTTGGATGAGTTAAAACCTTTAAGGGTGTGGTGATGAGAAAATATATCTCTCAATGGTACATGTGCAACAAAGTACAAAAATAAAAGGCAGTTTATGTGACATTTATTGGATATAAAGAAGTATACATATGACTCAGTGATTGCCTGAGTAACTGTATGGATAACTGTATACTTGTAATAGTGATTTTATAACACTAACTACGAGTTACTATCTATATGAGTAAATGAAGGGCTGTTTGTATAAGTGTTGGGGGTAGTGTTTTAGGGTTTAGGGTAGTGTAGTGGTGTGTGTGTAGTGAACGGGTTGTATTGGAGATAGATTTAGGGTTTAAGGTAGTGCATTGGTCTTTGTGTAGAGTAGGGGGTCGCGTTGGTGGTAGATTTAGGGTTTAGGGTAGTACAGAGGTGTTTGTGTAGTGTAGAGGGTCGTGCTGGGCATAGTGTTTTAGGGTTTAGGATAGTGCAGTGGTGTTTGTCTACTGTAGGGGTTCATGCTGGGGGTAGTGTTTTAGAGTTTAGGGTAGTGTAGTGGTGTTTGTGAATTGTAGGGGTTGTGCTGGGGGTATGTATTAACAGTACACTATGACCACCCTAAGCAAAATTATCAGTAGTAACCACCAAAAAAATCCAGATGAAGTTATCAGCAGAATGCTAGGAAAACGTTTATCAATTATAAATGCTTCTAATCAAGTAAAGTTCAAATCATCACATGCAGTATTACCACAGCAGTAAGTCTCCCCAACTTAAATTTAAAGTGGATAAACATGTTTCATGTGACAGACCCATAGGCCTACGCTGCAGCTTCCACATGCTTCAACACCCTCCACATACTCAGCAAGACCTTCAAATAGATCCACCCCCGAATCAAGGAAGACCATCACCCAAGCACTCATCACCAGCAGGCTGGACTACGGGAACGCCCTCTATGACAGAATCAACAAGTCTCTAATCCACAAACTTCAGACTGTCCAGAACACCACAGCCAGACTCATCCTCAGCATCCCACGACAAAACCACATAACCCAGAATACACGAGCACTCAACTTGCTCCCCATCGAAAAAAGAGTGACATTCAAGCTGCTCACACACACCTATAAAGCCCTCCACAACACAGTACTCCAATACCTCAATCTCCTTCTATACCCCCAAAAGAAACCTCCACTCCACTGACCAGGCCTTGGCCGAAATCCTCTGTATCCACAGAACCAGACAGGAGGCATACCCTTCTCCTACATAATGGCCATGACCTGGAATGAACTCCCCTTCAGCATCTGATGAAGCCCCTCACTGAAAGCATTCAGGAAGAGCCATAAGACCTGGCTTTTCGAATGACCAAAGCTGCACAAATCCCCCCACGTACTCCCCCCGCACCTGGAAACCCTCACAGTTGAGTAGTGCGCTCTATACATCCCTAATTGATTAATTGATACACCACCACAGTGTGTGTTTCAGTGTTATCAACAGGCCCTGCCAATGGTTTGGCTGTCTGTAACTCTTAAGGATACTGAAATGAGCAGTGCTACCTTCTTTAATAAACACAGAATCTCTGAGATTGGCTTGGTTTGGATTCACCTCTGAGAGCTACTTTCAGTGTGCTGGTGACCTACCAGTAGCTCCCACGATACTGGTTGGAGACCCCTGGTATGTATAGTGAGTGGGGAATTGTAGTCCTGAAGCACAAATGTGAAGGATATTACACCACTACATACATAATACATAGCACTTTGAATCACTCCATACCCTAAAGCCTAACTCACTGCATGAGTACATGCTTACTGACTGAATGTGTACATTATGTAAGTAAAAACACTGTGTGAATTCGTAATTGGTTGACCTCTACTTTAGTGAATGAATTACTACATGATACTGAAAGAGTCATTATGAAATTGCAACAGCAGTCACACTGTGTTTGCTGGAGTATATGGATTGTGACTGGGGAATTGTAGGCTTGAAGCAGAAATGTGAAGGTTGTTACACCACTACATGCATAATGCATAGGAGTTTGAAGCACTGCATGCCCTAAAGCCTGGCTTACTGCAAGAGTGTACGTACTTATGTAACTGCAAACACATCAACCAACCAAATCATTCTCTCTCAATTTTGCCAAATGCACACTGATTTATGGTGTGACTAGATCAATAACAGTATCCCTTGCAGTGTATAAAGAAAGATTTAAAATATTAGATACATAAATGTATTAAAACTCGGAGTAATGGAATTAAATAAATTAATACTCGGATATAAATTAGAATAATCTAAGTTTAATAGAGAGTATCTCTGGCAGGGGATGCAGGGAAAATAGGGGTTTAGGGTAATGAAGAATAATACAAAACGTTTTTAAAAAAAAGGGAAGTTACTAGATTAATAAGTCGGAAAAAAAAGGGGGAATGAATGTTAATACTCGTATTAAAATAAAGTAACCATTGGAAATGCTTTAAAAAAACGAGTTTAAATAAAGCATTTTAGAAATTATCCAAAAGTTAAAAAGTATGGAAAGAGACAGGTTTACATAAACAAGTGACGTACTAAAACAGTGGAAATGAGAACACCTGTCAACTAAAAACGTGAGTTAAAAGTGGGAGGAGCAATAAATTGCTCCCATAGACTGTTAAGTAACCAAAAAGTATATTCACCACACCCGTGGGATGATTAGTTTTGTTTCAGAGAATCAATACGGGTGAAGAAACTACGAGCAAGGTAATGATTCAGGGCTGCAGAAGCATCTTGAGAATATCTTTCATTTCCTCAGAGGGAACATATTGTTAAAGTATATTTAAAAATACATAAAACATTATGTCCCCTCCAGAGGAGTTGGATGAATTTCGACGGAGGAAGGAAAGAATATCGAAGAAAGGTAAATTATCTCAATGGATATATGTTTGATATTTTTAAACATGAAAGTAAAAATATTTAAATGCTTATAGAATGTGGTATGATTAAGTTTAAATGGAATATAATAACGAGTTGACGAAAGAACCATTACAAGAAATATAGGTTAATGAAGGAATTACTACGTGCAAAGTAATGATTATGAGCGATGCCATCATCTTGAGTTTATCTTTCATTTTCACAGAGGGATCATATTGTTAATGTATATTTTAATTTACATTCAACTTTATGATCCTTCAAGTGGAGTTGGATGACTTTCAACATAGAATTTGAAACAATAATAAACAATATTTTTTTTAGTATGTAAGTATTTCTTAATGATTGAAAAATGTAGTATAAATAAACTATCGACGAAAAAAGGAAATACTTTGGAATAAAGGAGAATACTCTTTATCTTCTATTGTGAAAATGGGCTAAAAGTATTTATATTGAGTAGTGCGTTTACCAATTTTGAATCGTGAAGAACAGGCGGATTATCATCGCAAGCACTTGCTTTTCAAAAAAATAATATATTTGTGTAATAATGACATGAAATGTACATAAAAAAAGAAAGATGAAGTAGTGAGGGAGTGTTTGTCATAGCACCTCTATTCTACTTTATCTGAAAGTAAAAGAAGCCCTAACAGTAAATAAAGATGATGGGGCAACACTTATATAATGTAAACATAAGGAATGAGTGCTTATGATAAAATAAAAAAAATGTGGTCCAACGCGTGATACCAATGAATGTATAAAAGATTTTGCATGTCACCAATATAAAAGACTAAATTAAAATATTTTGAAAATATGAGCATTTTTCTTTCAAGAATGGTTTGAACAATTAGTACTCCACGCTAAAGGAGAAAAGTCAGCACAATTATGATAGAATAGAAAATAGAATATTAGTTTTACTTACCTTTACAGTCAACACACTCGTAAGCAGAGTACACAGTTTAAGTAAAAACACCCTACCACAACTAGTTTTTGAAACGCATTGTAAAATAAAGTGCGTCACAAAATGGGCTACGGACATGGTGAGGGTATCGTAATGTCACATAGAAAAAACAAGCCAATCAACATTAGGATCAGGAACGTAGAGTTAACCACACAACAGCCAATCAAATGTTTTTCAAAATCTGCGCAAGGAAAGGGATTGGTCGGTAATACGTTTTCTTACAATGATTCACAACCAATGAAAAAGGAATGTAGAAAGTTTCTGTTTTTAACATACGAGCAAATCAGATGACACGCAGCGGGAGGCGATTATTGAAGATGACTTGCTTTCGCAAGACCTCGAAAGGCTTCTTGCACAATAAGTACGCACTTATCTGCCAGACCTCATTTAATGATTAACCAGGCTCTGAAGCCTAAACACGTCGGAAATCATCTCTCGTCACTTTCTCTTCTTCCAGGTTCACTGTGAAAGTGCGTGTCTTCTTCTTTTTTAACTCCTTTCTTTTTCATAGTAATTGTTACTCATACACTATCCAGCTAATACCCAACAGATGCACCACCTTGGGGTTGGAATATTTTTTTTTACTGCTACACGACCCAGGACATACCCTACAGATGCATCCCCCTTGAGTTAGAATAGTAATTGTTACCTCTACACTAACCTGCACTTACCCTACAGATGCACCCTGCTCTCTCTTTCAAAATCCAAACCAGATTTACAACACCCTTGCTCCACTTTTGCGTCACTTTTCCCATCTTAAAAGTAATGCAATAGTAAAGCAATCAACTTGTAAACATGCCCCTATGCACATTCTGAGCAAAACAAGTACACAACTCATTTAATTCTTTATCGATCACAATTAGACACTGTTGCTACACGATTTACAATGAACGTCAATAAATACTTCAAACCTATTTAAATGGAAGATGAGATTGTCGATATTACAAAACTTAGTGGCATATTTACTAAGACAGAGTTAACATTGTTGTCGCTTTAACACCTGCAAAGTACAACAAAAACGCCGTAAATGGACTTCAAAATCCTTTATCTTACCGGAAGATTTTCTCAACATTGCTGTTTCTTATACAAGACTGAGAGACACCCCCCGGGGCTATAAAATAAATGGTTGTGGGGGGCTCCAAGCTCCCCCTGCAAAATTAGAAGTGTGGGGACCTCAATGACCGCCCTAAATCCCAGGAACCACCACCCCCGGGGATTTGTGCATTGTGGGAGGCAGACTGAGTGGCCCTCCGCCTGGACCCCTCGAGGACCCTGGGGACCATCACGCCCCAGGGCCGGCTCATGCAGTGTCCTGGGGTGCCTACCTCCGGGACACTGCTATTTTCTATGAGAAGGCAGGAGTCCCACGGCTCCCGCCCTCCCATAGCAAACTTAGTTTGCATTTTGAAAGACACAGCAGTGAAATCTGTTCTCACTTTCAAAATCCAAACCAGTTTGCTTTTCCACATGCAAGTTAGCATCTTCCCATGCGGAAAAGCAATGCCGGCTCCCGAAGGACGCAGGGAGCTGGTGGGACCATGGGGGCATTGTGGCTCCCCCCACGGTCCCCAACTTTTTTTATAAAACCCGGGGGATAGGGTCCCCAGGAATATTAGAAATTACTGATAGAGGTTATTTTTTTACGGTAAAATTAGAAGTCGCGCACCCAGCATGGCGCTCAGTGCAGCCCCTGGTGTGCATGCGCTGGATGCACAACTCATAATCTGTAGGGTGCGCGACTACAGCGCCTTTGGTGCACAACTTCTATGCGTTTGGGAGCCGGCATTGCTTTTCCACATGGGGAGCTACTAACATGCAGGTCCCCATGTGGAAAAGCAATCTGATTTAGATTTTAAAAGAGAGAACAGATTTCCTTGCTATGGGAGGGTGGGATGGACAGCCCAGGATACTGCACGATAGGGGTGGATGGAATTTGCGTAATTGCGTTACACAAATCTCCGTGAAATGGTAAATAATCTCCACGAACACGGAGAAATTCCGCAAACATGCAGAATTGCTTGTTGGCGATGCATTTTTCCTGTTCGCAATTGCTGTTTGCCTGCTCGGGGGGAAATAACTCACGAACACGTATTTTGAGAATGTGAACAAGTAAAACATTTCGCGAAGTTGCGGAACGCAGAATTTTGGGCAATTTTGCGTTCCCAGTGGAACACGAAATTACCCAAATTCCACAAATGGAACGAATTAACCTCCCAGGCGTACTGCAGGAGCCGGCCGGCCGGCCCTCCCACAATACATAAAGCCCCGGGGAGTGGTTGTCCCCGAGTATTTGGAGACCTTGCAGTACCTCACCCCAATCATTTTTTTTGTAGTCCCGTTGGGTAACGCAGCCCTCGAGTGCTCCAGGAGGGGGCCACACAGTCCCCCTCCCACAATAAAAAAAGCCCTGGGGGGGTGATCCCCGCGGCTTTGGGGACCTTGGACCCCTCCCCACACTATTTTTTTTTTTAGCCCCAGGGGGTGACGATCCCCGGGGCTGGGGGCCCCTCTGGGCCCCCCATAAAATGTAATAATTTTTCCCCCAGTATGTGCCCTAGGGGTCCTTCTGGGACCCCCTAAGCAGGTCTAGAGGGTAAAATTATTTCTATCCTGCCCCCTTTCTACGTTTTGTACACATATTCGACTGATTTCCTCAGCCTCGCTTCTACTGACAACCACTTGAGAGCCAAATAGCATTCAACTCGTGAAGGGTGCGCTTATTGTACGATGACAATGCGAGCAGAATCCGCGGATCCACCGTGCCCATAGATATATAAATGATTTTAACTGTCATTTTCTCAGGAACTACTGAACAGATTGACACCATTTAGGCAAAAGGCACAAGTCTGAACGGAG
The DNA here is from genome assembly GCF_964261635.1 of Lissotriton helveticus. Classification (NCBI taxonomy): domain Eukaryota; kingdom Metazoa; phylum Chordata; class Amphibia; order Caudata; family Salamandridae; genus Lissotriton; species Lissotriton helveticus. Next base: position 366,702,648 of record NC_136068.1, on the reverse strand, counting down.
GGCTACCTCTTTGCCAAATATGGTGTCATTCCGTTCAGCAGTTCAAGCTGTAGCTGTGGCTAAAGGTCCTATGGGAAATTGCATGGGGAAAACACGTTTTTGGGACCCCCTTTTTTCTCTGCCCCCACTTGACGAATCACTGTGAAACTTTCATGATAGGAGCGAACCTGAGCTGGCCAAAAGTTTGGAAAATTTGGCAAAGATTCATCATTTGACGCTAAAGTTATTGGGAATAGAATGTTGCGGATTTCCTATGGCTAATAGGTCCTAACTGTAACTACCTATACTGGCGACCACCAGTAGGTAATATATATAAATATATATATATATATAGTCTATATAAAAATACTTGGTATGCATTCAAGAAACTCATATCCCATGGAGTAAGCGAAAGCTGCTGTCAGAATTGGATTTTTGCATGCTGGCATGCACAGAGCAATCCACGACCATGAGGGGGTAGCCATTTTAGCTAAAAGTCATATACAGGGTACCGGCAGAGTTGCAGCAGATAAAACTGGGAGATTGGTCATAGCGGATTGTATGATTGGTAAACAGAAGTGCACTGTTTGTTCAATCTATGGATCGAACCATGACAAGGTTCTGGTATTGGAGGGGTTGAATGTGGAACTCTCATTATGGCCCACTCAGTTGATACTATGTGGAGACCTAAATATACATTAGGAGGTAGGGCAGCTACACGATAATAACAAGGCTTACAGTGGAAGAAAACCAAATGTTTTTAAGGCACTGCAGTCTTTAGTCAAGGATCATGGCCTGGTTGATGCATGGGCGACACTGCGGGGGTCAGAGCCTGGGTACACTTTTTTTTCATATCCACACCAGAAATTGGTACGGTTGGATTACTTTTTCGCATCTAGGCCATTATTGTCTGGTGGTAATATTAAGGTGCATCCACGTATCTCCTCGGATCATGGCCCTCTTGTGCTGAATCTCAATATGTACAAATCTGGAATTACACCACGCACATTTTAATTTGATAAGAAGCTGCTTCTAGATAGTGAATATGTGACATATATGAAAGTGTGGATTGAACAATTCCTGGCCATCAACCGTAACAATGCTCGGATAGGAGCATGTGGGATGCCCTAAATGCGGGTATCAGGCGTGAAACCCTATGCTATGGGCTTCACAAACAGAAGCAACTACACATTTATGTGCAGGAACTATGCTTTAATTTGTCTGCAGCAGAAGAAAGACTTATGCAGGGGATTCAGGCTGGGCAGGAAATCACTGAGTTACAGGCGCAAGTTGCTAAATGCAATGGAGGGGGAAATAGCTAAAAAACATATTATTAACAAGGTTCGAAGCTATGAAAATAGGGAGGCAACTGGCCGCTGTCTGGCACAAAGGGTGCAATCAAGGGAAGCGGCCCAAAGAATTGGACCAGTAATAGATACCGGAGGGAACATAGCTGATACAGATGAAGGGATACTAAAGGTATTCCAGGCATATTATGAGGCACTTTACACAGGTGAACCTCCTGATATACTAGCGGTGGAAAAACTACTACAGGGCCGTGACTGGAAAAAAATAGAGATATCAGACACAGAGAGACTTGAGGAACCCATCACTATGGACGAGTTGGAAGAGATGTTAACAGTCTAGCCATGGGAAAAGCAGCAGGGCCTGATAATTACCGTTAGAGATATAGAAAACCTTTTTTAAAGAGCTTAAAATGGATATGCATATCACCTTTCTTGAAGCACAGACTGGGGCCCCTCAGCTGTCCTGGGATGAGCAAGTATATTAGTTTTTTAAAAAAAGGATAAACCTGCCAAACAGCCAAGCTCGTATCGGCCAATATCATTACTGAACGTAGATGGCAAAATCTACGCCAAAATCCTCACGACCCGGTAGGCTGACGTTATCACTCCGCTAGTTTCTCCACGGCAACATGGATTTATACCAATGCGGGGGACTACTAACCATTTTAGCCGTGTATATACCTTTCTGGATATAGCCAATGCTATGGGGAATAATTTCAACTTGATTTTATTTGACGCTGAAAAAGCGTTCGACCGGGTTGGGTGGGAATTTTTATGGGCAGTATTACAACAGATGGGTTTCCAGCAAAGTTTCTTAAAGCTATTCAAGTTTTGTATAGATGCCCTATGGCAAAGATATGTATTATGGGTCTTGATTCAGGCTCAGTAAATATAACACGAGGGACAAGGCAGGTGTGCCCCTGCTCTCCCCTACTGTTCTCCTTGTATATTAACCCTTTTTTAATGATGTTAGAGCAATGTGCAAAAATAGAACCAGTAATATGGAAACAAGAACAGTATGCTGATGATGTGGCAGTAGTCACTCCTTATCCAAAAGAGGCAATCTCTAAGATAGAACAATTAGCTACAGAGTTTGGAGCCACAAGTGGAAGAGGTGTGGCGCTGCGGCCAGGGTGACTGACTCCGGAATCTGGGGATCACGGTTCGATCCCCGGCACCGGGGGCAGATTAGCCCAGCACCATGTGACTCTGGGCAATAGCTTGCTTAATCTTCCTGACGGCCCCCAGCGCCTAGAGACCCTTACGGGTGATTGTGCGCTTTACAAATGTGGATTATTATTATTACATCAGGATACAAATTAAATGTGTCTAAAACACAAATACTATGCTTGAACCAAGAGTGTTTAAATGATCAGCGAGTTACAAGTGAGGTATCATATTTAGCGGTGACAATAAGAACTTGCCTGAAATCTTTAGTTGAGATTAATTGGGGAGCTATTTTAACGGCGGTTCGAAAACAGCTGGGCCAGTGTGAATGTCTACATCTGACACTTGTTGGGCGGTGTAATGTCCTTAAAATGCTTATCCTACCTAAGGTCCTGTACTTTTTTAGATCTGTGCCTTTAGAAGTAACAACTAAGCAATTGGCTACACTACAGTCGATATGTTTGAGGTTTCTATGGGAAACCCCGGGGAGCAATGCGCTATATGGTTTATCCACAGGAAAAGGGTGAATGGGCAGTTCCCGATTTTACTTTATACTATCTGGCTTGTATGTTACAACGTATGAACATTTTATTTCCAGGGACAGAACCATTGGATATTGCTGAATCACCTTCAATATATCAAATACTATTGGGTAGTGATGCGAGAAATTGTCTGTTTGTTAATGTGGTACCTAGTTATTACAAAAAAACTCGATTTAAGGTTCTGCATGCGGCATATAAGGTCTGAACTGTGGTACAAAAGAGGTATAAAGTGGAGAGGGTCACTTATTACACTCCGTTGTCCGCTTCTATACTGCTGTCCCCGATATTTTGGGATCGGACAATAGACAGATGGCGCATAAAAGGTATCCAATATATTGGGGATCTCCATGAGAATGGGGATATGATGTCCTTTGAGATGTTGGTTGGGAAATATCATATCTCTAGAACAGAATTTTTTTGATTCCTGCAAATCCGGAAAATTAACATAAACCCCGTAATTGAAGGTGTAAGGAAATCGGCACGTATTGGTTCAGCTATATAATTTGTTACTAGAAACTAAAGAAGGTGATCTGGATAGGCAAAATAGCAATTGGGATAACAGACTGGGGTGTCAAGGCACACGAGTGGAAAATTCTATTGACTTGGCGGGGAGATTATTGATATCCGCCAACCTTCGTGCACAGCATTATAAGACAATCTTTAACCTTTATTACAATCCAGCTAGGTTATTAAAATGGGGTGGTGTTAAGGATGGCAAGTGCTTTAGATGTGGAGCAGAAGATGCAGGAATTGTTCATATATTTTTTAAGTGTAGACATTTAAGTAAATTTCTTGGAGATACAGAAAATGTCCTGGAAGAATTACTTGGGGGTCCCAGTTAACTTACTGCATCACATGTGTTATTGGGGGTTATAGAGGGAGATGGATGTAACCAGCTGGCATATAGACATCAATACTTGATTTTCCTAGTTTCAGCTATAGCTATGTGTGGCAACAATGTGGTTACATAAGGATGCCCGATGTTCGAGTAATGGAGGGCAAGATTTGTATCCATCTTTAATCTTGAATTTAGCATATATGCACTAAAGGATGTTAGAAGGAGGAAGCTGGGTAGAGATATATGGGGGCCTGTGATCGTCTACATGAGTTATTGAAATGTTAAGAAATTAATGCAGTAGCTTAAGAAATTATCATATTGTATATAGTACACATTGCACTTTTGAAGATTGCACAAAGCACTATGCACTTTAGTATTTGTGTAAAGATTTCCGCTAAATGAATGTTTAATGCTAGCATTGTGTTTTTCTTCTTGTTTTTTTTTTTTGTGTAGGACCTGTGGAATGGGCTTTAACCATTGATTGTATAAATTGATATGTATTTATTGCTTTCTGATGGCTTCATCGATTAATAAATAAAATATATATAAAAAATAAATCTTAGAAATACACTGAAAAAACCAGAGGCTTCAGGGATGTTATAGTTAGTTGGACATTTCACTCTTACAAAACCAGTGAAATTCGGCCATTAAAGTTAGTTCAGCTAACTATAACTCGCGCCCCCGCAATGCAGTGCTAATAACGTCACATATTAAATTATTCATGATATGGTCAGTGACATCTCTGAAGACATCATTGATGACATCTCAAATGACATCACTGATGACATCACAGGTGAGATCATCCAGTGACTGTGTGTTTCTATAAAGTTTAAATATGTTTTATATATATGCCAAGGGTATTGAATAATGAGTGGGTGTATAAGCGTCTGGATGGAGTATTTAGTAGGTGAATGTCTGCATCTGTGTGGCTGTTGTTGTGTAAGCTGCTGCATGGGGTGGTGAGTAGCTAAATGAGTGCCTATATGGGTTATTGATTGGTTGCCTGTCTGTATGGGTGCCTGAGTGTTTGTGTGGGTGGGTGGGGGGTGTGACTTTGTGTATAGATGTGTGAGTGGGTGATTCACTGGGTGCATATGTTCAAGAGTGTGTCTGTGAAGGGCTGTATGGGTGAGTGAGTGTGTATATGGCTGTGTTGGTGAGTGAATGGATGGCTCAGGGGTATATGTTTGAGTAACTACCTATATGAAAGGGAGTATATGTGAGTGTTGGAGTATATAAATGACTATATGTGAGAGTGAGTGATAGTGAGAGTGGCTATATGGATGAGTGTGTGCTTGGGTCAATGATTATATAAGAGAATAAGTATGAGTATGAATAGGTGAGGTGGTGTGTGTATAACTGTATAGGTGAGTAAATGGGAGTGTGATTGATTCTTTACATAACTTACTAGTTGTGTAAGTAACTGTATGGGTGAGTGGCGGATTGTAAGTGTCTGTATAGGTGTATGAGTGCATATGATAGTGCTGTATTGATGAGTGACTGTATGTATGAGTGACTATATGGGTGAATGAGTGGATGTGTGTGTAGACCTACGAATCAGTGAGTGAGTATGTATTAACTGGTGTTGGTGTGTCTATGGTTTCGAAAATGGTACTCTGTATTTTAGAGTGGGTGTATCAAAGGTTATATTAGGGTGTGAGGAGGTGCATCAGATTATCACGTGGACGATGTCATCAGTGATGTAATTTGAGATGTCATCAGTGCTGTCACTGACCATGTCATGAATGATGTAATATGTGACATTATCAGCAGTGCATTGCGGGGGCGCGAGTAATAGTTAGCTGAACTAACTATAACAGCCGTATTTCACTGGTTTCGTAAGAGTGAAATGTCCAACTAACTATACCGTCCCTGAAACCTCTGTTTTTTTCAGTGAATTTTTATGTGTTCTTAAAATGCTAATTTCTAACTATAACGTCCCTGAAAGCTATGGCTTTTTTAGAGAATTTCAAAGGTTTTTTAAATGCTAATTTCTAACTATACCTACAGAGGTAGTACATGTGAAGAAAGAGGAACAAAGGCACAGAACGAAGCAAGACAAATGCAGAAAGAGGCAACAGAAGTCCAGAAAGACAAAGAAAAATGCAGGAAGAAGCAAGAGATGTGCAGAAAGAACCAACAGAGGAGCAGAAAGTCTTCCTGTGCCCCCAACATTTAGCTGACGGGTACTGGTGGTAACTGACTCTGACTAACCAGGCCTAGAGCCAGTGCTATGCTAAAAGACACTTACACTAGGGAACACTATGCGTTGGGGTACCCCTGTGATTAGCATGACCTCCTCTGTAAGGCCCTATGACATTATAGGGCAGGGGGTTTAAAACTACCTATAAGTCAGAGGTGCAGAAAGATGCTTCTTTAAGTAGTAGTCATGTTTATAGAAAGGTGGAGAAAGGGTGCTGGGCCTCCGACCAGCACTCAGGAATTCTGCTGCATGGGACTTACAGGAGGGTTTCTTGGCCCCTAAACTCCCCAGGACTAAATTGGAATACATCCCGTAGTCTGCCAGGAGGGGCGTTTGCAGATGGGTGGAGAAAGTGGGGCATGGTCTCCGAAGACGTCTTAGAAATCCCACTGTGTTGGACTTACTAGAGGTAACAAGAGGGGTAGTTGGCCCCCAAGGACATCCTTGGGGGACAAATTCCCCTCCTATTACCTCCAGTGAGTCCCACATAGCAGCATTGGTAAGTACACAAACTAGGCCATGCCCCCCTTGCCCACCGCTCTATAAATGGGCTCTCTAGCACGCTCTTGGATGGGGATTGAAGTCCCCTTCACTGCTGGGGGTCCTTTAGGGGCCAACTAGCCTACGTTTTACCTCCGGTAAGCACCACGCGGTGGGATTGCTGAGAGATAGACAAAGACCACTCCCCATTTCTCCACCACTCTGCAAAGGCACCCCCTGGCACGTTGTCAGATGGGGAACTAATTCCCCTTGAACACTGTGGGGCCCTGGGGGCCAACTAGCCCACCAGGTACCTCTAATATGCGCCACAGAGCTGGATTGCAGAGAGGTGGCCCGAGGCCATGCCCCCTTTTTACACCACTCTGACGCACCTCCTGGCTCCCTGCTGCTCGTGGGATGAAGTCCACTTGTGTCCTGAGGTCCTCCGGACACAACAGGACCTCATCGCCTCACCAACAGTGCGCCTAGAAGCGCGTTTGCAGAGTGGTATAAAAAGGGGGCGTGGTCTCGGACCACCTCTCTGCAATCCAGCTCTGTGGTACTAGCTGGAGGTACCTGGTGGGCTAGTTGTCCCCCAGGGAACCTCAGGATTGTAGGGGACATAATCCCCCAATTTACAATGTGCCAGGGGGGGAGTTTGCACACTTGCAATGTCAGGCCTCGCCCCCTCCCTGCACCACTGTGCAAACACACCCCCGGGCGTGTTGTAAATTTGGGGGTTAATTCCCCTTGAGTCCTGAGGGTCCCTGGGGGCCAACTAGCCCACCATGTACTACAGTAAGCGCTACAGAGCTGCGTTGCAGAAAGGTGTAAAAAGGGTGGGCCTCAGAAAACCTCTCTGCAACACAACATTTCGCTGTTGTGTGATCTTGGGCAGCTCTGTAACCACTATTCAGCCTACGTTGTCTTCCCTGTCACCAGTCCATGCCAGTGTCCCAGACTAAGCCCTGACAGGCAATCAGATCTTAAAATCTACCGACAGGTCTCTAGTCTGCCAAAAAATTATAACCAGGGGCACTCTGGGCCACCTAATTGAGCAGTTCTTGGCATTTAAACCTACTTCTATTTTTTAAAGTTATATGGACAATATAACACCATTTGCCAAGAACTTGTTTATTAGATTTAGAACAGGCTGTTTCCCCCTGCGATCATTATTATAAAAATTTGAATACAAATTCCTTGTATGATTCATGTCCAGCTTGTGGCATGAATTCAGACAGTGCACAGGCACACATGTCCAAATTCTAAATGTGTTTACATCTTATATTCAGGGATAGTGATGTGTATTTCGAATATTGTAACACAGAAGCAGCTCCCTAATAATACTGCAAATAATCTCTGTGACACCCTCCCACTTCTCATATGTGAGATGCTGTTTTGATCTGAAAGAAACTTTTTTATGAATGTTGCATGGAATATAAACACAACATTTCGTTGCAAAATCTCCATAATAGACTCCCACAAATCCCTCACAAAATAAATTAGAGTGAAATATTAATAAAAGAATTCTGTCTAATAATTATTCATGGTCATCAGGGCAAGACTCTTTGCAGAGCAGAGCTGGCTGTGTCAGGTGCACCCTGAAAGGCTGGGGCCCTGGGTCAGATCCAACTTTGCCCAAGCCTTAATACACATCTGCTTTTGTGCCAAGCTATCAGAGGCACAGGTTTCATTCATTCATTCATTCATTTAAACTTTATTCGGTTATTAGATAAAAACAACCATAAAAGTACAGTTAATACATTACATTTCAGAATATTCGTAAAAACAATATTATTAAGGACAAAAAATAAAATATGCTCATCATATTTCATTAGGTGATCGATTTTCGAGATCTAAAAAGATTTTTAAAATACACAGAGAGAGATGCAACAGTTAATATGTTATCTAATATTTGAATTGCTAAAAAAGCAGGGCGACACTGATTAAATTCCATGATCTTCAATATGGGCACAATCCATCTTCTCCTAGGGATTGTGTAAAATCTACAAAAAAAGAGGATATGAATGTCTGACTGCTCAGACGAATCATCACAAGGACACTTAATAAGTTGTTTTGACCAATTGTTCAGATTGGGGAAACTGAGGGATCTGAATAACAAATTCAACCTAAAACGCATTAATAAAAACCTTTCAAATCACTCATTTTTAATCTGATGTACGGTTGCATTTGGTCTGAGATCATTATTAATTGAAGCGTGACCACAGTTTTTTTTTACATTTCTATATTGGTTCTGCGCTCTCCCATATACCTCATGCATATACCCTTAAGGACTTTTCTGGGGACATCACTCAAACATGCGGGATCATCATAATATTCCAGATGGCCTATGTTTGAGAAAAATGTCATTACATAACTTAGCCATCCCACCTTACCACCCTTCTCTAATCTCATCACGTCCCTTAAAAGAGAGCGGTTGAAGGCACACTCCTCGGTGGTCCATACCCTATGCCACAGAACAACCGGTGCAACCTTAATAATATCTTCTAAAAATGGCTCCCCTAGTTCAGCGTGGCAAGCGTATGTAGAGACACTGTCTGGGATTGCTAGAAGGAATTTCATAAAAGTGTTTTTCACCACCTGCAATGATTTCGCGTTTGCATATCCCCATAAGCCCAGAGGCACAGGTTAATCTAGTGACTTTTGTGGTTCATCCTGACAAGGATTGTGGCTTTTGCTTGAGAGTGGCTTCTACCCCCCTCACCAATAACCCAATTTCTTTCAGCAGTCGTTTGCCATTTAGGTGCATGTATGCAGTGATGTACACATCCTTTCTCTATCTCCATTGTAGTCAATCATGATTGGTGGGACTACTATTTTTGACTCCTAAAGTTTTCATATTTTTCTCAAACACTGAATATTATAACACAATGCCTCCAGTGTCTCCAACCACTTTTTAAAGTTTACTAGAACCGGCAAGTAAAACATTGTAGCGGCCACACTATGCATGCAGTCTGCTTTGCGTAATAACCACAAGCGCAAATTCAGACTGACCTCTTTGGATTACCTTTCTCCCTTGACTTGCTGTGTGATCTTGGGCAACTCTGTAACCAGTATTCTGCCTATTTGTCTTTCCTGCCACCAGTCCTTGCCAGAGTCCCTGACACATAACAGTGTCCCAGACTGAGTCCTGACAGGCAATCAGATCTTAAAATCTACCTACTAGTCTCTAGTGTGGCAAGAAATAGTAACCAGAGACATTCTGGGCCGCCTTACTGAGCAGTTCCTGGTTTTTAAACCCACTTCTGTTTTTGAAAGTTATGTGGACGATATAACATTGTTGGTCAAGAACTTGTTTAGTGAGGAAATAACTCCTTCCTCTGAAGCAATTAGCTCATGGTTAAGGAACAAGTCCTTGCCCGTGTTAACGAAAGCCGCCAAAGACTCGTTAGAAGCACCTATCTCCATGGAGGAGATAGAGGTCCAAATAAAGAGGGCAAAAATCAAAAAAGGGGCCAGCCTTGACTCTCTCCCTAATGAGATTTATAAACTGTTAGCTGATGAGCTTTTGCCTACTCTCCATTTACTTTTTAACTCAGTCTACTCCACCTCCGGGGTGGTTCCAAGATCTTGGAAAGAGGCCACAATAGTTTTAAGATTGAAGCCAGGGAAAGACTCCCTCTTGGCAGATTCCTATCGTCCAATCTCCCTGATAAATGCCGACTATAAGATCTTTATGGGTATTTTAGCAGGGAGGTTGGCAAAACTGGCACCAAGCCTAATAAACACCAATCAGAAAGGCTTCATGGTAGGAAGATCCATCCAGGAGCAAACTCAAATCTTGATCGGTAATATCGACTTGGCAGAGAGACGGAATGACTCCTTAGCAGTAGTGGCCTTAGATGTCGATAAGACATTTGATCCAGTGTGCTGGAGATATCTTTGGGGGGTGTTAGACTCGGTGGGAATGGGCCCAGTATTTGTGCAGACCTTAAAAAATGTTATACTGGGGCGTCAGCAAAAATCTTGTTAAATGGTTCCCTGATTCCAAGCTTTGAAATACAGAAAGGAACAAGGCAGGGATGCCCTCTGTCCTCGCTTTTATTCAATATATATATTGAACCCCTGGCGCAGATGATCAGGTCGGATAACGGTATTAGACCATTTAAATCACTAGATTATCAGTGTAAAATTGCCCTTTATGCTGATGATATCATTATCTATACTAGTGACCCCAATATTGCCATCCCTCAGATCGAGATATTGTTACAGGAGTTTTGCTCATTGTCGTGATACTTTGCTAATTCGGCAAAAACTGAAATTATGTGTTGGAACACAGCCTACAGGGAAGGTTCAGAAAGTGGGGCGTTTAGGTATCTCGGGATTAAAATAGTGAAAGACCTGCGGAGCTCCAGCAAGACCCCAGATGCTGTCTATTAAATATTTGGCCACCTACTGACTTAAACCGGGCACTGCAGAACTGGGCTACACTTGGACTAATGATCGCTCAACGCAACATTGCAAAGAATTGGGGGCTCCGTGGTGCTACCTACAAGGCAGCAGTGGGAACATGACATGGACAGCACCATGGTGGCAGAAAGAGCAGTATACACCCACCGAGGATGTCCCAAAAAATGGTCTAAAATATGGGGAAAGTGGAATGAATACCGGGGAAATATTTGTGAACCTCCGCAAACAATATCTACCCCGGAAGATAGTCCATAACTACACAGCGGGGCAAGCTGACTTGGGCGGTGATCACAACTGGATGGTGTAGACGCGGGGGGACACTGGGAGTCTGGATGTCATCTCCTGCACTGTACTGTGTTACCTAGAGGTTGAGACGAACTGTCGTGAATGCAATGCACTGTGAGGTATACTAATTAAATGGAGAGGATGATTGTTTAGTGAAGAGCAAATGTATATGATAAGGGAATACCATGCATTACCTAGAGGCCAAGGCAAAACTGTCATTTGTGAAACCTACTGTACGCTGTACCAATTACTTGAAGGTGGAGATGATTATTGTTTATTGCTGTTCAACTTATATGATGATGAAAAACAATAAAAAGTGTTTAAAAAATAAAATTAAACAATAGTGAAAGACCTGAAGAAAATCCCCCTTTTAAATTTGGTTAAAATTGAAAAAGACATAGATTATCTCTTTACTAGGCGGAAAAACCTCCCAATCTACGGAAGGGTGAACCTAGTAAAGATGAGAGTCCTCCCCAAATTGACATATCTGTTCAACACAATCCCCCTTCCTTTTACACAGAAAATTATTAATAAAATTCAGGGCAAAATTGGAAGTTTTATATGGGTGCAGAAAAGTGCAAGATTATCCTGGAAGAAGCTAAGAAGAAAGCTCTTAAAGGGCAGCTTGGCTTTACCAGATATTAACTGGTATTTAATGGCATTCCAGTTTAAAGGTATTAGGATGTTGTTAATAACACCAGCGGAGACTAAGTGGGGTAATCTTTTGAGGGAAATGGTTTTAGCAGAGGGGGGCAACGAGGGTTCCTGTATAAATGTGGGGCCCCCAGATTCGTGTCCGTCTTAAGGTCTTGAAAACCGCATTGTCAATCTGGTATAAATTGAGGCGAAACTGGGGTATAGGGTATTTTTCTGACCTCGCTCCAATATGGGACTCACCAGGGACCCCAGAATGTCTGAATGACAGCTTAGCGACACCCTTAAGGGAGGCGGGTTTGCTGAGTTGGTCGGATCTGGTTGATTCAAATGGTCTTCTTCCATGGGAAATGTTATTAGTTAAAATTGGTCCCACCGTTTCAAGGTTTAAGTACCTTCAGTTGAGATCATGGTACGAGGCGGAAGAGGGTGAAATTAAAGGGAACTGGGATCTTGAGTAGCTATTTCTAGACCCGCAACCAAGGAAAAAAGAAATATCTTATTGGTATGCAAGGTTGCTTGAGGCAGGAGATAGCAAGATTCCGTCCCAGTCTTCGGTGTGGAACTCCCTTCCCCAGGTCCTCCCTATAGAAGCTCGATTTGAATCTTCCCTTAAATTACTTTACAGATTTATAAATCCAGCGAGGTTAAAAAAGAATCGTTTTTTGTGTTAAATAGGCTTTATTATACCCCAGCTAGAATTGCGAAGTTCCCCCCTAGTTCCGATTCCACAATGTCCCAGATTTAAAAGAGATAAAGCTGACAATGTCCATATGTTCTTTGAATGTAAGGAATTAAGTTTATTCTGGAAGAATGTGGGGGAAACATTGATTGCTATTTTAGGTATAGATCTGGAAATTGACGTTAACTTGGTTATTTTTGGCTCAAATGACTTCACAGCAGAGGCGTTGTCACAGATAGACAAGGGGCAATTACTATAACTTATAACTATAGCCAGGAGGGAGATCTGCCTAAGGTGGAAAGACCCGATACCCCCCAAATAGAGAAAACTGGGTAAAAGCTGTGCTGAATATGTCACGTTTGGACCAAGGAGACAGGCCAGGAGCATATGAAAATATCTGGTCTCCCCTTTTAGTTTGGGGACGCCGTTTACACTTGCTAAACTACTAGATCAATGGTGGTCGAATCCTAGTCCAATGATTACACCTGACCTCAACCACGTGAGGAAGCCCTGGGGGGGCATGGATCTATGCAGTGTGTCGAAGGGCGCCCAGGTCCATCCTAGTCGGCTTCTAAAACCTGCCCAAATCTAAGGTGAAATGAGGAAAAAAAAAAGAACTTGTTTATTAGATTTAGAACAGGCTGTTTCCCGCGTTGGTATTGTACACAAAGTGGGAAACCCAATATACCCTTGAGGGCTTAGGCTGTATAAATGATAAGGAAGGGGACTCTACATGAATTGCTGGTGCGTGAGTTACTTGAAGCTCCGGTCCTTTCTCGAAGGTCGCTCGATTGAATTACGTAGATCGCTCTAGATACACTTGTTCCATAAAGAAAAAACGAACGATAGACATTACAAAAGACTTGTGTCGCTGTATGGAGTGACTATGAACTCTACTACTTCGACATTTAAACCATCGCCCTAACGTTCAGTGAAGAGAGTAAGGAATAAACACAGATACGTCGATTCAGACAGATCCGATCATCCTCGTGGAAGTAAACCTGTATAACATTTTGGAATACGGTTACTATTTCCCTCCTCAGGGGTCAACTTTTGTATATCTGTATTGTCCTGAAGATGGTCTCTGAATTGGAAAGATAGAGACCGAAACGTCGACCTACGCTTTTTCCTCTAATAATTTGTGTATTTTATTTTTAAAGAGGAAAAGTGATACAAAATGTTACAGTGAAGGTGTTATTTAATTGTATATGATTTTCCTTCTTGTTACATTGTATATATACATTTTCAGTACCCTTTTCAAATTCATAAAGTGAATAATTTTTATATACACCGGTTTCTGTGCTATTTTGCTTCATCCAATTTATATTTATGGTAAAATTTGTGAATTGTTATGCTATTGTTTAGCTAGGATCAGAATAATACAGACCTAAGATTTATTTCTTATTAAAATTTGAGAATTCAATTGTATTCAAACAAAATCCCTTGAAGGCACCCCTTCCTTATCGTTTCCCGCTTTGGGCACTCAGTAAAAATTGGAATAACAATTCCTTGTCTCATTCATGTCCAGCTTGTGACATGAATTCTGAGACTCTCGATCATATTATGTTTATATGTCCTGAAGAATACCGTGGTGTGCACAGAAAATAGTTCCACCCGATCTGTGTGTCCAAGGAAGTACTACATTTTAGAGAGGCGAAACAAATATGGATGACTGGCGTATCTAACCTGGTTGTAAGTATTCATGCATTATGTACATAAGTGTGTTTCTATATTTAAAATGTGTTGACCAACTCTCTTTAAAAACACTCTTCCAAACATTGCACTTTATATTGCATCAGGAGTTTTATACATCTTGGAGCCAGGAGTTAGTTTTTATTAACAATCTAGGCATTGCAGAGATAAGATTATCAATTTGAGGGATTATGTTGATATTCCAACAGAAACAATTGTAACTAAATTGCATTGCACAACGTCTGCTTGGGATTGAGTTTTATGATTTCATTTGAATGCAATTATTACATTTGTTTCTTTGATGGTTATGAAACCGAATAAAGAATCTTTGATTGATAGTACAATTCCTGTCACATTAATAACATACCTAATGATGGAACATGAACATGGCAAGCGTAAGTGTATTAAAACAGAACTGTGCCAAAAGCTTTATTAGAATGCATGTGCCCAAACATGTGCAAGTGGTAGGATTACAATTTTCAGAGTATTATTTAAGAACTGAAAATGTAGAGTATTCTAATGTTACCAAAATGGAAAATATATTTTTCACTTTATTAGAAACATGGAGACAAGTATTATGTTACCTTTCTCATTTCTTTTGTGCGTTTGTATGCTGGTGGTTTTACTTTATTACTGTTTGTGTGCAGCATAAATACTTTATACATTGCTTTTAAGCTAGGTCTCACTGCTTTCGTGCAGGGACATGTTAAAGATATTGGGGGCCTTTTTTAGGGACCCTGTTCGTGACAGTTTTGAATTAATAATCCAATTTCAGCTATTTCATGCCCTCTTTGGCCAGGTCACTGACAGTACACAGGCACACACGTCCAAAATCTAAATGTGTTTACATCTCATATTCAGAATAGTGATGTGTGTTTCCAATATTGGAACAGAGCAGCAGCTCACTTATATAACTCCAAATAATCTCTGTAGCAGCCTCCTACTTCTCATATGTGAGGTCCTGGTTTGATCTAAAACTAAATTTTTATGGATATTGCATGAAACATAATCACAACATTCCTCTGCGAAATGTCTGTAATAGACTCTCACAGATCACCCACTAAATACATTTAATTAAAATATTATTTTAAAAATTCTGTTGAATAAGTATTCAAGGTCATCAGGGCAAGACTCTCTACAGAGAAAAGTTGGCTGCATCAGGTGCAACCTGAAAAGCTGAGGCCCCAGGCCAGAGCTCACTTTGCCCAAGCCTTAAAATGCATCTGCCTTTGTGCCAAGCTACCGGGGGTAAGCACAGGTCAATTTATTGACTTTTGTGGTTCACACTGACAATCATTGTGGCTGTTGCTTAAGTGTGGCTTCTACCCTCTTCAACTAATAACTCAATTTCTCACAACAGGCATTTCTCTATTTAGTTACATGCACACAGTGGTGTACACATTCCTTTGTCGATCTCCTTTGTATTCCTTCATGGGACTACTTTTTTTGACTACTAAAGTTTTCACATGTTCTCAAACACTTAATAATATTACACAACTCCTCAAGTGTCTCCACCAAGTTTAGTGGAACTGACAAGTAGAATATTGTAGCGTGCACAATATGCAGTATGCTATTGAGCCTCTATTAATGTAATTACCGCAAGCGCACATTTAGACTGACAACGTTTTGCAAAGGAGAAGCAGCAGATATTCGGTACGCTCCGTTCTGGGTCCACTTGATGGCACTACTTCATTATTGATGTTCTTTTATTTGTAACCCTTTTTTTGACATTATTTTCATTATCCTTTACAGAGGTTACTGGTAGAGATCTTAGAAAAACTGAAATTCCACCTGGTGAGGGCCATCCTCCTTAATTTTAGTTCCAAATATACATGGCTGCTAAATGACATACTTGACTTAAGGAAAGAGGTATTTTTAAAGAGGTTTGAATGTACTTAAGAGCTTGTCTTCATGAGTCAAACATTTAACTCATAACAATTAATGGTTACTCTCAGTAATGTTACCAATGTTCCAAAAGCAAATGTCATTAAAAACATGTTTAATTTGTTTATCATGCAATTTATCATATACTTTTCTAATTACTATCATGCTTGATAGATAGCTTACCTATTTTAAAATAGAAAAGCCTGATGACATGTTTGAATCACAGATCAATTTGGAGGTTGCCTTGAATACTTTCAAGCTAGTAGCTATCACGAATAAACTTTCAAACATGAACATATTCAGACCTCTCATTTATTTTCATAAATTAAGGAGGGTAATGTGTTTTCATTACATTGTAGGATGCTACCATGATCATGTTGTCCTTATGAATCACTATTTGGGGTTGAAACACTGACTTGTTGATTAAAATGGCTGAAAGTTTAATATACATAATCTAGAACTGATAAGCTGGCTTTCACGTCTTTCAGAAGTGTCTTGCATAGACAATACTGCCTGTTTCCATTATTGTTTTCTCATGAACATCTTTCTACTGGTCAGCTGCACTGTACCGTCACATGAACAACTACTGTTTTGTTTTTGAATAATCAATTGAATAATTGTCAATACACGCTCTACTTGTTGAAATGTTTGTCCATCATATATGTCTCTTGGAGGTTAGTACATTTTGGCGCCTCACATAAGAATACAATTTTTGTTTTAGGAAAATCTGAGGGTACAATTGTTGTTTATTATCACAAATTACCCTTGAAATTGTTAGATAAGACATGTTAGGGTCAAAATTCACTGTGCCTATAATAAGCACCATAAAACAAGTATTCTGTTTGGAAGTTCTTGGTGTCATTGTCTTTTTAATATTAACCAGTAAACCACCTTAAACTACCACAAAATACCACAAACTACAAAATGCTAACTGCAAAATTGGTGACATTTAGCAAAAGTCAAAAAAGAAATAAATAATTGCCTATGTTTTGCTTTTGAGCGGCATTAAAAAAGCACTTGCCCAGATCTACCTATGACTACTTCTGCAGCCACTGCCAACACTAACCAGAAAACACTGCTGGTCACCAGTCACCTTTTTGGGGGGTATTTTCTTGATAGCAAGTTCCCAGATCCACTGCTCATTGCAGCAGGTAATTTGCCAGCTAGGAAAGACGTGCCTTCCTCCCTGTCCTCCCAGGCGGGACCCCAGATGAAACCCCAGTCAGAATACCACACAATGGTGTAACTCCAATGTACATTTCGGCATCTCAAGTTACAAATTCCAAGAGGAGCAAGGGACTTCTCTCATCCCATATTCTCTACATTGCACCTGGTCTCAGGTTGTCCCTTCACATACGTCCCCCACCAGCTTGCTGGGACAATCCCATGAGTGATGTGTTTGCTTGAGGAAGAGCACACATCGGGAGGGAGGGCTTCCTTAACTGGAAAGACTCTATGCAACATGGTATCTCTAAAATGATGGGGGTCCATGCATTCCTATTGTGCTCACCTTAAAATTATTAGGATCACATCTGGTAGTTTCCAATAGCCCAAAAAGTAATGAAACCTTTTTGGAGAAAAGTGCAGTGACAAGGTGTGTCTCACTTCCTCTAAAATTACTTATGCTGTATTGGCTAGAACGTGGTAAGAGTCAGACAAACCTGTCAGGGAATGCTTTATGTGCTGGTGAGTCTCAACTTGGTCCCACAAAATTAGTATGCGCAAACAATGGTTTATATTTTCAAACTATATCACTACTTCTCAAAGCATTAGCCAATGAATCATGTGAATTAGCATGACCGTAATTATTATAAACAACTTAGCAGATTTAATGTTAGATAGGCCTGATCAAATGTCATCACACATCCTTAACCTACTAGTCCAATCCCTAACCAAAGTGCCTGTACAGTTTCAACATTGAAACTTATATGGGTGAATTCGTTTTGTAGGTCTTAATTTTGCCAAGCAATGTATAGCTTCCTTGCAACCTTATTCGTTCATTGCATAAGAAATTGTAATGCATCGCTACAGCATCTCTCCTCAAGCAACAGGCTCATAAGTCGATCCACACCCCTTCACTGATACCTTATATACGCTTGTAATTAAGCATGACTTATGGAGCAAGGAGGGGTCACTTATGCTCAACTCGTTCTTTGACACAAAGATGTGCCCTTTTGAAAAAGCATGTAGAAACTACAGAAATGAATAATGCTTCTTTCTTTTTCTTCCAGGACAGAATGGATCTCTACATGGTAACCTTGCTCTGCACCCATGTTTACTACAAGTGCACCAGAGAAGTAGAACATTATCCTTCTCTGTCCTGTTAGTTCAAACAATATAATAAAATATTGAGTTTCTAAACAGAAAATATGGTGATTGAGCTCAGACTGTTCGAATTAGCATTCAAATGATTATCCCACTTTCTTAAGGCCGGTACCAATGGCACACGTGCTCTTAATATTAAATGCAGTCATGTTAACATGAAATCAAGTCTTTCTTGGATGCAAGGTGCTTTATTACTACATGAAAGCTACTCCTTAGCCTCCTACCTAGAGAACATGAATGAGCAGCTGTGTGGATAAAGCCCCCTCATCGAGGACATCAATCGCCACATCTCCAAGCAGACATGTAGGAAAACACCAGGTGGCATAACGAAGTCTTGCAGCAAAGTCCGGCTTGACTGATATGTTCATATCTGCATGACCATCTTGTGCTGCTAGTATTACATACATATATACGTAGATGTACATTTACCCAACCACACTGTATCTCACAATTAAATGTTTGTACATGAAGTAAAATGCCTTCCCTCATGTGTTGCATATTTGTGTTATGTCATGCACATGTACACATGCGTATTGAGTGTTGTGACTTGAGCAAAATGTATGAGAATACATAAACCATGTTCAAAAAGTTATTTTCATTCAAACATCAATAGACGCTCTCAAGTAGGATGGAGACAGTGAACATCAAAACAGAATTGAGTCAAGGTACATAATTATTGATGAAATAGAGTATGAAAGGTGGAGAGAAAATGGCGGAAGATTCAAGTGTTGGGTCAAATTCCAAAAGTAAAAATAACAAAAATACTGTCAGGGATGTATGACTTAGAGGGGCATTGATGCATGACTTAGAGGGGGAGTTTAAAATATTGTCCACTGCATAAATGTTTTCCAAAAAAAGGGCCTGATTTCGATCACTCTGTCACAACAGTGACCGATATCCCGTCCGCTGAAATATAGATCCAATGGGATATAATGGGATTTACATTTCAGCGGACGGCATATCTGTCACTGTTGTGACAGAGTAGGCCATCCGTCAAGATCCTAATCAAACCCTAAGATTTCCAAGAAGCATTACAGCAAAAAAATGCAGCAGTGTGAATAGACAAATCCATAAAATATGATCCTAAACTAAAATGAGAAGCCAAAATACAAAAAAACAAATTCATGGCTTCACAAACCAAAAAGACAATCTAAACAAAAGTCATACATCCAATCCAGCCATAATTGGTGCAATACATTCTTGACCATCCTTTTCCAAGCAAAATGACATGATGACCAACACCACATCATCAATGTGATTACGTCACTGGGAAAGCAAGGTGCAAAGTACTCTGAGGTGGGTGCAACAGAAGAGAAGAAACAATCGTGCTGATCTTTATTTGGACGGGTATTGCTTGTCGGCAGGCGAGAAGGAGAGATAACCTCAAAATGCATTGGTCTTGTTACCTCATCAGAGGACACAATTTGATATTCCTGTCCATTCAGATAACCTTGCTCACTGTCCTTTTGGTATGTGGTAGTGTTCCTAGTCAGTTCCTCCCCCTGTGTGTCCAGCTCCTGGCAATGTTTGGGAAATTCCTCTTCCTCATACTCCTCTTTCTCAGTCAGCTGTAGTTACAGCGGTGGGTACTTGTCATGCAGCTGAGGTCCTGCTCTCTTGCCCTTGGCAGTCATTCCTTATCCGTGTGCATTCCACCATGGAAAATGAGAAAGTGAAAGGCTTCTAACTCCAGTTGTCTATGTCATCAGGTAATACAATTGAAACAGTGATCAGGAATGATAGCCATTTTAAAGTTCCACGTTATACTACATGTAAATATCCTACTACATCTCAAAGATGTATGCTACTTCTTAAAGATATCTGTCATGTCAAAATATTTTTTACATTATTCCTTTATATTATTTAGATTTATTTTATGTATTTTAAGTATTTAGTTTTGCACTGCAATTTTAAATATATTCAGTGGGAAAATGTAGGAAAAGGTGGAGATTGTTTTAAAATAGGAATTTTCAAAATGTGTCCAAAAATATATGTGGCAATATATTGTTGTTTTCTCTAAATATTTGTTTAATTATTGTTTTTTTATTTTTCATGTTTATGAAAATATTTGTTATCAATTTAAATTTAAAAAAATGTAAGAAATATGCTTAAAATATTCTATATGAAATATTTAGTTTTGGTTTATGAAATGTATAATATTTTGTATGTTTTTTTAATTGTCGTGTTTTAGTAACAGTATATAAATCTAAAGGAATTTACATTTTCATATTGTTATAGTTTTTAGGGAAATATTGCTTACTTTTAATATAGATGTTATTTTACAAAAATAGCAAATTTAGATTTAAGTAGCTTTGAGGTAATTTTAGCAGTTCAATATTTTAGAGCTTGTTTTTATAACTATTTTTTTCAAACATTGGAAACGTATTAAAATCTACTATTTTCCATTTGTTCCATATTTTCCATTATTTTCAATAGACAGGTAATTGGTTTTTTTGTAACGTTCTGTTATGTTATAAACACTTATATCGCGCACGGATACTCAAGAGTGTCCCAGCACAGACCCAACAGCCAATGCAACGGAGCTGAGAGGAACTGTGGATTAATTAAAGAGCAGGGTCTTTAGCTGCTTCTTAAACAGCCTGTAGTCTTGAGTTTTCCGCCGTTCATATGGAAGGGAATTCCAGGCTTCATCTACCTTAAAAGATAAAGAGCTGTTCCCCAGTTGCCTAAGGCGAAAGCGGGGTATCACAGCTAGATGGTGCACTGCTGAACACCATTGTCTTTGGGGGACATAAAAACCAAAGCATCTCCTAAGATAGGGCGGCCTAGATCCATGAAGAACCCTATGGGCAAGAATGAGGGCTTTGAACTGGACACGTCGAGACACAGGCAGCCAGTGTAGGTCCTATAGCTGTTGTTTTACACTCAATCTTCCTGGGATGCTGAGCAGAACTCTAGCTGCGACATTTTGTATAGTTTGCCGTTTTTTCAGATGGTATCCAGGCAAGCCAATATACAATGCATTGGCATAGTGAATACGTGACAAGATAAGGGCACGAGTCACAATTTCCTTGGCTGGCCTGGGTAGCAGTGGGAGGAACTTCCTGTGCAATTTCAAAGTACTAAAGCACACTCCAGCAAGTTTTTTTATCTGAGTGGAAAACCGGAGGTCCTCACTGAACCAGACCCCCAGATTCTTAACAGGATTGGCAACAAAATTAGGCATAGGGTACTCTGTGGGCCAAAAAGCCTCCCTAAATTTTGGGGGGAAAGACCCATACAGAAGTACCTCAGACTTGTCCTCATTGCACTTAACCTGAATCAGTGCTAGCCATTGAAAAACGTCTGAAAGACAATTTTTAGCTCGATCCAGGGACAATTTGTTTTCTTTCAAAGTGAAGAGGAGCTGTGTATCATCTGCATAAGCTATAAGCTTAGCTCCCAGCTCCTCCGCTAGATAGATCAGGGGAGTAACATATACATTGAAAAGAAGGGGACTCAGAGAAGAGCCCTGTGGAACTCCAGTGGTCACCTTTCTTGGGGCCGACGAGGCAATCATGCCTGCTGCGACCTATCCTCTAGAAATGATTTGAGCGAATCCCATGCCAGACCCCCTATGCCAATGCTTGGAAGATGGGCAAGTAGTTGGCAATGGGGCACCTTATCAAAGGCAGCAGAGAGATCCAATAAGATCAGGGCAGCTCTGCCGCCTGCATCCAAGCATTCTCTTATATCCTCCGACATCTCAACAAGGGACACCTCTGTGCTATAAGTGGCACTGAATCCCGATTGGGCTGGGTGGAGAGCCCCAGATGTTTCAACAAAGCTAGCAAGCTTTTTGTAAACCATGTTCTCACACACTTTTGCCAAAGCTGGGAGAAGAGAAATAGATCGGTAGCTAGCTAATGTAGACGGGGCTAAAGAAGGGTTTTTTAATAGCGGTAGCAGTTTAGCCTATTTCCACTCAAGTGGGACTGTGGCAGTCTGAAGCAACATATTAATAATAGTGTTAACCTCATAATTGATAACCTCAGAACCCGATTTCACTGATTTCAGAATGGTCAGTGAGTCATGCGGGGTGATGGAAGAAAATCCCCTCAAATAAAAGAAATACGAATCAGAGACTGGGGTATTCTGAATGGGAGACCCCACCTGCCCAAGTGTACTCAACCCAAAATTATCCTGGATCATCTGAATCTTATCTATAAAGAAACAAGACAGCTTCTCACACCATGTATCAGAGGCAGTTGTTCATTTAGCGGCTATTTTTTACAGTACCTTCGTTTTTTAATCTATCAAACTAATTTCAGGACATTCAAGCTCTCTGCTGTCATGCTACCAAGATGCTGCTTTACAGATCAGGTCAGAGTAATTTTAAGTTATTTTGAGGTTGAGCGATGTGTTTAGGGTTAGTATAAGTTAGTATTTAGTTGTGATTAAGGGTGGGTAGAACTGGCATAATTTGCTATAGCAAAATTACGAAAAATAACTGATTAATAATGCAAGATTACACCAACCATTTTGCGCTACTTTGTTTCCACAAAATGCACTGTCACATCCAAAAAGGACCTGATGATACCTTTTGTGCTAAGAAAGTAGAGATAAATTTGTAATTCCCACCTAAGGTTTCCGCAGGTGCAAGATGCACGTTCGGAAACAAGATTTCCTCACTCACCAGAAATGCCCAACAATGTCGAAGCAAGAAATAGTGAGATGGGGGAAGAGGGAAAACAAGGAAAGAGAAAAAACACACATTCTAAGGGGCACTCAGGGATGAATGGTAAGATTCAGAATATTCTATGTGATTCCTGCATGTAAAGAAAATAATATGAACATAGTGTATGCATATGGATCTGATATAATACAAAGTACTCTTCTTCTAAATGTATTCACTGTTACTGCAGTAGCTACCCTCTTCCACTATATAGTGGTGGCAGATGCAGGATCAGATTACTATCTATGTAAGTAGGAGAGCAAAAATGAGGTGTTTATATTAATCAGAGTAGAGAACATATAAAGGAAATGTGAAGCATCATATGAACAAACATATAATTGTGATATAGCAGGGAATCATTGAAAGCCAAAGACATATATCCATACCAATAGAAAAAAATAAAAAAATGGATCCCCAATCTAAATTGTTGCTTGAAACTAAAACAGGGCTAGAAATATGGATTAATTCCTTAACCTGTAGAAAGGTGGCTCTGCATATACTATACCAAAGTAAGGTATAGTGTGTACAGAGTTCAGTGGGTCCCCAGAGGTACAGCAGAGGCTAATTTAGATATTCTTTAACAGCTCTTTTTGTGGTAGTGTGGTTGAGCAGCTAGGCTAATCAGGAGGGTGTGTTAAGCATGTATTGTATTCACTCAATTGAGGCTGATCTCACACACTCAGAGATAGAATCCAGACGAATTAGGTAAGTATAAAAAAAGTATACTTATGGTTTATTTATAGAAGCAAGCAGGACTTGGTACGGGTAGGTAATAAATACTTTCAAGTGCAAGACTGTTTGCAAAAGCATGAGTGGTCAAGGAAAAGCAGTTTTTCTTGTAACTGTAACAGTTACAGGTTGATATTGCTTTTCAGAATATTTGGAATTACACAGTAAATACTCTGATTACTTTTGGATTACTTTACCATAGTTCTCACTTTACCCCACACATTAGCATTTCTACATGGAACACTTTCTAGACCCAAATTCTCCTACTATGGGTCCGTGTCGGAGGAAAAATGGTTATCGAACTTGGAGGTAAGTATTTGACTTACAAGGTTGAGGTTCCGGGGTTAGGACTAAGGTTCTCCAAGCTCCAGATGGACATTTTAGTTTCACCACCAGCAGCACTGGGGCGGCTGGGTGTAGAGTGCAGAGGCCCAACATTTGTCAGCGGGTTAATGCGGCTTTTGGTTCGGTTTCTGCTGGGAAGCAGGCCACTTGGGTGTGGGAGCATAGCTCCTAGGGTTGCATTCGCACTGCCTGGGCCAACGACTGACAAAAACTGCACCGCCAGTGGCACTGAGGCAGCCAGGTGAAGGAGGTATAGTGGACGCCAGGCATCCCTGGGCTTCTCAGTTGAGACCGTCGGTTTCAGAAAGCTGCAGGCTCAGTTGGGTGGAGTTCTTGGAGATGACCCTTGACTGGGAAGGTGACTGGACATCTGAGAGGATTCTTGGACACCATCGGTTGGGCCACCCAAGGCCGGGAAGACATTGAGGGCTGGGGTATTTTAGGCATCAGTTTTCTTAGGCTACAATCAGTCACGGTCTATGTCAGTCGGACAGACATGGTCGGACTTCCTGGTCCACTTCGGTCAAGGAAACAGTTGTCTTACTGCGTTCAGTCATGGAGGGACCCTTCAAGTAAAGGCTGAAGGTTTAGCTTTGAAGCTTGTGAGATGTCAGGGGTCACCTGATGCCAACTTGGGATCGCCGGGGGCACCTCAATGGAGTATGAGGCCACTCGGCCTCGGTCCGTGGCAGACAGGGGCGTAGTGGTTCATAATCGCGGAGTCCGTACTCTGAAGGTTAGTATTTGGATTGAGCAAATCTGGTGCTCACCAGAGACAAAGTCTGTTACTTGAGTGCAGGGCAGACCTTCCGATGTCTAGGGGTCTGTTGCTGCTCGACACACCGGTTTCTTTTCTGTAGGCTGGTCGTGGATGGGACAGGTTGGTAGGGCTGGGGCTAAATCAGTTGGTGTCCTTGGTTTCTTCCTGGGTCAGCAGAGCTCTTCGGTCCTTCTTCTTTCTTCCTCGAATCCAAAGAGGCAAGGTTCAGGGTTGCCCTTAAATACTTCATTTAGAGGCCTTAAAGGGGTGTGTAGGATGGGACCAATAGGTCACTTACTCGGGGTGGGTACACCTCCTATTATGCTGCCATCCAGTGGGAGAGGGCATGAGCCTATTCCAAATTTGCTGGGTCACCTCATCTTCAAGATGGAGGGGACTGAGATTAGTGCTTCACCTCGCTTTTGTCACCTGAGTGGTGGGGTTGGCAACAGTGGGCTTGGATTTCCTGCCAATTCTGCTGCCCTGGTTAGGGTAAAAACTGGTGAGAGCCAGTTGCTGGGGCAGCAAAAGGCAGGAACAGCATCCAAAGGTTGCAGGCCTTAGAAGCTTCCCCTTTTGTTGATGCAGGCCATCCTCGGGGAGGAGGCATGACACCTCTGCCCTGCATGGGGTTTGTTTCTGGACCCAGAGAGTGGAGGCCCTCTACCTAGGGGTCCAGAACCTGTCTGATGATGGCAATGGCAGGAAGTCATTAAGGAACCACACCAGGGCTGGGCAATTTTCAGGGGGCATCTCTAAGATGTCTTCTGAGTGCATTTTAGATTAAATCCCACACTGGCATCAGTACGGGTTTAATGTGCTGAGAGGTTTCCTACCAAACTTCCCAGTGTTTAGTAAAGCCATTATGGAGCTGTGGATTTTGTAGTGATCAACTCCCAGACCACATAGTCTTTATGGCTTTACTACACAATGGCTATGAATGAACTTAGGCTATGTAGGGGTACAGGGCTTCTGTCTCTGTACCCTCACCTTCGGACTAGTGCATCCTGGTAGATGGGTGACTTACCTAGTCCTTAGGTAGTGGATTGCAGGCATGGTACGCAGGGGTGTGCGCCATGTCAACTCTTTACGGTTCTCTACACCAAACCATGCAGCCTGATGTGGCAGAGTGTGTGGGATAAGGTGCAGGGCCTCTAAGGATGGCACAATAGGTGCTGCAGCCCTCAGAGGCCTTCCTTGGTCAAAGAGCCCTTGGTACCCAGGGTACCATTTACAAGAGGCTTGCCTGTGGCCAGGGATGTGCCAACTGTTGCTACAAAGGTACAATTTTGGGAAAGAACACATGCCCTGGGAACCTGATTGGCAGGGACCCAAGGCACATCTAATCAGGTTGCATCAGATGTCAGGCAAAAATGGGGGGAAATCATGCAAAGAAAGGGCGCTTTCCTAAATAACTAACCCTTTGTTTGTATTTTATACGTCTTCAACAGGAATGGAATACAAGGAATGGAATCTCAAAACGCTGTTAGATTAATACTCAGATAAGAAGATACCATACTTTGCGCAGAGCATGTTATAACCTTAATCGTAAATGTGGATTATGTAAATGTTCTTTGTATATGTCTTTTTTCCAGGTTCCAGAAGACCAGCCAAGCTTAACTGCAGTAGCAAAGAGAACTGAATCAGAATTTGTGAGGGAAGAAAAGCCACCACACTGCAGTCCGATGAGGACG
Organism: Lissotriton helveticus; assembly: GCF_964261635.1. Classification (NCBI taxonomy): domain Eukaryota; kingdom Metazoa; phylum Chordata; class Amphibia; order Caudata; family Salamandridae; genus Lissotriton; species Lissotriton helveticus. Next base: position 366,675,976 of record NC_136068.1, on the reverse strand, counting down.
TGTGGTGACCCCGGAAGCCAGAGAAAGCATAAAAAGGGGAAAGAAGGTGGAGAGAAAGTTATGAAAACAGTCACAAAGGGAGAAACAGGGGTGATAAAGAACCCGCAAGAGTGAGATAATAGGCTTGGAGCATTTGGTGGTGGATTAACAAGGCATGAGGCGGTATCTAGACTACAAACCCTTGGTATTCTGCACCCCAACCTTCAATAGTACTGGCTGCAGGCTTCTTAATGAAACGGTGGGTCCTACAACTTTTTCTTTTCCAAATTAAGCACCATCTGGGAGTTGTCCTGTAGTACAGTCAGGAAGTTTTGGTATGGTATTTTTTCAAACAGTCACTATAGGTTCTTATGAACTATTGCTGGGTTCCCTCAGGTCTTGCCACATATTTCTTACTTTGATTTGTGTAACATTTGGTCAGTAATTAATCTCTCTAACATTTTCTACAATTTTCATAGCCCTCCCCTGCCATGTAATTGAATAAAACTTGTCCATTTCCAATGTGTCTTTTCTGTGCTTCCCCTTGACTGGAAGAATATCTCATGTAAGCAACTAACAGTTTGCCTTTTGGAGATTCAATATAAGTGGTTCTTTCCAACATTATGTCTGTGGGTTTTAGAATTATACATAAATGACGTTTGTAAAAGCTATATTTTAAGTAGAAATAGTAGTTAAATATGCATTACATTCTTTGTACATTTTTATACTTACAGGTTGCTTTATTATTGTAAAGATGTTTGTTGGGGTCTTTGTTTTTGTTAGAATGTTATGTGACAGGGGCTTGATTTTTGCTTATTTAAAACACAACATTTGTTAGCTTTAGATGTTTAAACAAATTGCATTTTTTATGTCTTCATTTTATCTTACTTAAACTATGCAGGGTTTTAGGCTGCTGTACTTAAATTTACACTTACTTATAAAAAGTTAGTTTTTCAAGTTGGAAGTTTTCAAATATGATATTCTCATTTTCATCTTCTAATGCATGTCTTTCTTCTGTTGATGTTTGACATATGGAAATATTTCATTTTTGGACTTACTTGAAAAATGCTGCTGTTGGTGCTATTTAGCTTTAATTTATATAGTATATATTAGTGACTGTTTAAAGTTGGATTTCTTTTTTTGGACAGTAACTTGTTTTCCTGAGTTGTTGCATTTTTTATGTAAATTATTTACATTTGTTTTGTATTTCTCATAGTGTTTATCTGATTTTTTTACTGTTCTTTGCACACATATATGGGGGTACATGGCGGTCAGCTAGTGTAGCGGGTTGAGAACACCACCCACAGGAGCCTAGAGACAACACAGGGAAGCAAGCTGCAACCCGTTTTTTTCCATTTTGGGGGTAATTGTGCCTCATAGGTCAGAGTATTGCTGGTGTCTTTTTTATAGGACTGGTTCTTCAGGGGCTGATGTACGTGTTTTCAGGCTGCAGTGGTCTTTGGTGGTAAGCGCGCTACACTGCATCTGAGCGGCTCAGCAAGTCTCCTTGCGGTGTGGGAGCAATCTGGGCAGAGCCAGTACAAGCTAAGACAAACAAATGGCTGAGAGACGGTTGCAACTCGGTAAGCAGGGGTGCTACTGGAGTAGTGGAATCAACTCAACTGAAGAGAACGGAGAATGGCTACATGAAACAGCAGCTGCAGAGCCTATGGAAGCTAAGAAGCAGTGGCTGGATGGTAAGACTGTGAGGGGAGTCAGTAGCAGCCTTAGAAGAAGAACAAAAAGGTCAAAGACCTTATAATAGGGTGAGTCTGCACTCCGAGTTACAGCTGGCAGAGGAAAAATAGCATGCATGTTAAGCACCCAATAAGGCTCATTCTACAACAGATATAACACAGATCTGTGACTGGGGTTGAGGGTCTGAAAAGTTTCAGGACTCCATCAATCCTCTACTTGTGTTTGCTTTGTTTGCCCTAAGTTGGCAGGGTATGCCCAGACGTGGGTCGGTTGCTCACTTTTCCACTGGATTAAAGCTAGCCTGGCTGACGAGGGTTGTCACCCTGAAACTAGACTGATTTGCATATAGCTGGGTCTGACCGGAGTTGGCAAAGTGAGCTAAAGAACGATGATGATTCAACCTAGATCTGTGACTGGGGTGAGTACTGAAAAGTTTCAGCGCTCCGTCCATCATCTGCTTGTGTTTGTATTATTTAATCCAATTTGTTTGAGGGGATCTCCTGTACCGGAGTCTTGGGATGAGGAAATGATTGCATTCATTCTAAAACCGGGTTAGAACCCGATGCAATGTCCATCATGTAGGCTGCTTTCGCTGCTGAACAGCGATTATAAAATCTTTATGAGCATCTTGGCAGCTTGTATGGTTACGGTAGTGTGGAGTTTAGTCAATGATGATTAAAAGGGTTTCCTTCCAGTGATGCAGATGAGAGACCTCACACACACTCTAATAGGTTCAATAGATTGTGCCACAACTCAAGGGTTTCCCCTGGCAATAGTTAATGTTGATGGAGCCAAAGTCTTTGACCGTGTCAATTTGATATTCCTGGAAGGCACACAAAAGAGGTTTGGAGTGGGGAAGGAAATCTGAAATATGCTGAGTAAGATTTACAATATGCCAAGGCCCAGGTTTTGTTCAGTGGTATTCTTAAATTTTCAGTTAAGACAGGTAGGGGGCCTAAACAGGGCTGCCCTATGTCTCCCTTTCTCTTCGACTTATATATTGAACCCCTGGTGCAGAGGTTGAGGCTGAATAGTGAAATCAAACCATTCATGGCAGGCGCCTTCTCCAGAAAGCAAGCCTTTTATGCAGATGACCTGATGTTGTACACCTTAAACATAGAAAAAGCTTTACCATGTCTGAGGTGAAAGCCTTTGGAAAGTTGTCTGGTTATGAAATAAATGACAGCAAAACTGAGATAATGGTTTGGAACAATCAAGAAAACTGAGGTACTTGGGGTTAACAATATTACATGAATTGGAGAAGGTTCCCACAGTAAATTTGGAGATAGTTTCTAAAGAGGTAGATAAGATGTTAAAAAGGTGGCAGAATCTCACTCTGCATGACTGAATAAATGTTCTCAAGATGTTTATATTACCCAGGTTTTCATATCTATTTGATAATATTCCTTTAGAGTTTGAAAAAAAATGCTCTAATGAAGATACAGGGAAGAATTACATATTTTATTTGGGGCAATAGGGGGGTCAGACTCTCCTGAAAGAAGCTGGGAACAAGCATGGCAAGTGGAGGATTAGGGATTCTGTATTTTCAACTGTACTGTTGGGCATATCAACTGAAGAACTACATGATGCTTATGCTCTACCCAGATAACTCATTGGTGGGACATATGTTCCGAGCAATCCTGAATGACCTGCCTGAGAGGGGCTTTATGTACAAGTGTGGGGCTCCCAAATTTTTCAAGAAAGTGCAATTGAAGTTCTTATAGGCAGCAGTGTAAATGTAGCACATGGTTAAGTCCCTCATGGGGATTTCTTACTATAGTAAATGGTCACAAGTGTGAGATTCATTGGGTACTCAGGAATGCTTGCTAGATTGTCTAGCAAGACCCCTGAGGGTGTCCAGCATATTGCACTGGGGACTGATGGTGGAAAGGGGTACGGCTCACTCTTGGGATACTTGGCAGGAATTGACCAAGGGAACACTCAAGGTTTAAGTTCTCCCAGATTTCCATTCGAATTAAAAATCACTTCTTCACTTTGCATAGAGTCTACTGGACCCAGGGAAGCTGGCCACTATAAGAAATAATGAGCAGTCTAAATGTAAGTGGTATGGAGCTCGAGAACTGGATGATACCTACATGTTTGCCAGCTGCCACACCATGGCAGAATTCTGGAAGACTGTGGTTAAGAAGATGTCTGACATCTTGGGACGGGATGTGGAGGCAAGACCCACTATGGTCATGTTTAGTGTGGTACAGCAGTATCCCAGTTTTGGAAGCCTGTCGCAACTTCAAAGCCTGTTCATAAATTTCTTGACTCTTCTAGCAAGGAGGGAGATATGTAAGCTGTGGTTTCAATCTCTACCTTTAACCAGGTGGGAGTGGTGCAGCTCAGTGAGATACTTTAGGCAGTTGTACAATAAGGCCAGTCGGAATAGTGAAAAGGCAGAACTGGGTCAGTGTGGAACTTGTTGGAATCAGATGGATATTTATAACGTCTGATTATTATACCTCTTGGTCAGTTTTAGGAGCACCGTGTTGGGTTGTACCTCGACTTTGACTTTGCCTGAAAAGGGACCCCGACATAAGCAAGGGGAGTGGACAGATCAAGAGGGTGCTTGCTTTATCAACGTGATATGAAGACAAAAAACACACACATATATCTTTTAAGGTTTTGTATTAGGTTACAGCATTTAAATTAGTGGTTGAGTGAAATTTAATTATAGTTATTTTTTATTAATTGCGAATGATAGTTTAGTTGTCAGTAATTATGTGGGTATTGTTCTACCTAATTGACGTGTTCAAGTTATTCTGTATTTCTTTGTTTTCATTATTTGGGTACTTTAGATATTTAAAATGGTGATATTTCTGTAGTCAATATTTGTGTTTTGTTTTAATTGCAAGATGCAGGCAAAGTCAGGCTCCTCCAGTTAAAAGAAAACAAAATGCAGGAGGCCTGGAAAGTTGACCACCTAGTTTTCCATATTTTTAATAGGTGACTGTTTCCCATTACAGTTTCAACTAGGTTTTATGGCACATGTGATCCATGTAGTAGAATAAGAACTGGAAGCCTTGGGACCATCACAAGAAAGTCCATGAGCAACAACTGATCATGTGCTTTACCTAAAATTGACATAGGGAGAAAGTTCACATTTGCCAATGAGGCAATAGACAAGCTAACCTTGGAACAAGGGAGAACAATGGGAGAAAACATGTGAACCACACTAGACAATACAAAAACTAGAAATGAAGAACTAGAGTTTTAAACAGCACCCTAAAACCTTTTTAGAATTTTCACTGACGCTTATTGTATGTTAATAGTGGTCTTTCAAATCAAGGTTCAAGTGCGCCATGTGAGAACCTGAGGACTCTTGCATTACCAGATATAAGATCTCTAGAGGCAAAAGAACAATAAAAGTGAGACAGATATGTGCTCTCTTGGAAGAAGAAAATTGTATTCTCTCACCATCTCTCACCTCTCCTTTTTGTTCTGGCAAGTGAGCATTTGGCGGCTAAGATTAGGCATCATCAAAAAGGTGAGGGGAGGCCTTTTGAGGGCAAACAGCTTAAAATATATCTGTTTGTGAATTAGGTTCTACTAACTCTGGTGGAACAGGAATTCTTGATTCCAAAGGTTATGGCAATTCTAGAATGTATGGGAAACTTGTATCGCTGATATATTATCGATACACACAATATCAAAATACAAAATATCAGGAAATAAATATTGTTAACAAAAATATCACCTTCCTATACTTAACTAATAAAGCCACAAACATTGAGAACACAAATATTGCTGGCTAAATATGGATTGTTTCATATATCAACAACACAAATATCAGAAACCTAACCATTATTACCTTTAAGTAAATATATGATATGTAAAAATATTGCCTTATATTGTATATTGACTACAATAATATAGCCAACATAATTATATTTACAAAGATAAACATAAAGAAATCAGACGATTATTATAAAAATTAAACAATATGTACAATGTTGAAATAAAAAAGTTATATTACATCACCAAAATAATTATAATTCAACCCAATAAAATATATAACTAAATACATAGCAATACCAGCAAAACAATACGTACATAAACTATATGTATACAACAATTTAAATATTACATATATATATATAAATGAATAGTAACCCAAACTATCAAACTACATATTAAACATTATAAATAAAACCTAAATTATTTAAGGTCCTTGCCAATTTATCAGGACTGGCTGTCGACGGGTTATAACTTGAGAAGTGGAAATGTTTTGAGACTCAGACTTGAAGGAATTAAATATATTGTGGAATATGAGCCAAGGACCTTAAATTACGGCAAACTTGGGAAATGGAATTTTTTGAGACTCAGACTTGAAGGAATTAAATACAATTTGGTATATGAGCCTAGACCCTTAAATTACAGAGAAATTAGTGGGATCGAGTGAGATTGAAACAGCTCCGTTTTGATTAAGATTGGGGTGAAGAATGCAACTTTGCATAACGAGAAGTGGGAGACAATACCAGCATCTTTAAGCTGTATAATTACGGAGCCCTGATGATGTCAGAAGTAGGACGAAACACGTAGGCTGTTCTTGACCTAAGGCTGTTTTTTGTTGAACTAATGATCTGGATAAATAAACATTGCATTGGATTCATGAATTGATGATCAGTTTGTTGTAATTTGGACTTGGTAAATTCCCTTTCTTTGAATTGTGGAGAAATTATTCTGACGAACAAAGAAACTAAAGGAAAGAACAAAACACGAACCCCAATATTTGATTGTTTATTTTTGTGAATTGAACGCTCCTTCCATTACTATTTGTATTGGGTAAGGTATCGGGCACCAAAGGGATAACATTTACTTTGCCCACTCCAATCTTAATGAAGTTGGAGAACATGTTGGACACTAAAAGGTTGACATTTACTATTCTTACTCCAATCTAAATTAATTTGGGAAAGGTGCTGGACAGTAAACATTTAATATACACAAACATTCACACATAATTTTTATCTAGAAATTACAATGAAAAAACCAAACTAAGCACCCATATTATAATTAAACATTAACCTATAAAAAATATGTTTAGCACTATTAAGAATGAATCTATTTTGATTAATTTTTACTAATATTCCTAAACTTTGAAACATAAGATAACAATTTAATTCATACTCCAGAAATAAAAATCATTAAGATTACAAAAAAACATATAAAGATCATGAGGGAATGGATCACTTGTACCTGTGTGACCAGTGTCATGAGTTATTGGTATCTCTTATAAAAAAAACTAATTCGTGCACAAAGGTGTTAGGGCGGTATATCTTGGTTCTCCGCCTATTTGTGACGTGACAGCATCATCATTGGGTTTTGTATTGGGTATGCTGACCTCCACCTGGAGGTAGACCAACTGGTAATACAGCAGTGCCCAGAGATAAAAAAGATGAAGTGCTCAAGTGAAGTGTTGTTAAAAAATTCCTACATTACCAAACAAAAAATCTTTAATTGTATGGACATGTGGATTCCTTAAAAAATAAAGATGTGCGTATTTTAGATCATGCTACTAATCTCACACACTGGTTAGTCCATGTGTAGGTCGACATGTTTCAGCCCCCTTTTATGGCCAGCTGGGTCTGGGGGCCTTCTTCTGGACCTAAAAAAGTGAATAATTGCTGGTGAGAAACTATGATAAGTGGGTCATTGACTTACCACTTGTTTTACTGCATTATCAGTTCATTAGTACCTGAACAGTCCCTAATGCGGGCCTCTTTGAAGGATCGCCAAGACTCTCCAGACCTGCTGCAGCCTCTGGAGTCCTGACTAGTGCTCGCTCTGATTATGGTGCCCTAGGTAAAAACCATTTTTCCAAATGTTCTACAATTTAAGTAATTATTTTAATATGACCAATAAAAGAATATTTCTTACATTTATTATAATTTATATATAGATAAAAAATGATAAACTATTTTTTAGAATAATTATTATTGTTACAAAATAAATGTATACATTTTACAACACTAGTTTGCATACCATTAAAATATTTAACATTAACTGTACATTTAAATATTAAGGGCCTGATTACGATTGTGGTGGTCCCACTGCTGCAGCAGTTGGGCGAATGGCGCCAAGCTATAGGCATCCTGACCATCGCATTACAAGTGAACTGTCAGGCCAGCGGTCTTGAGGTGGCAGCATGCTGCTGCTCATACTTTTGCCCTTACCATGCAGTAATAAATCAAAATTTCTGTGATGCGCTGGCAAACTTTTTCCCAGAAAAGATTGCTAACATTTTTAATAATCTTTCAGCAAAGAGGTTAGCTGATCAGCAGGATGGGTGTGCTTTAACGCCCTCCGTAGATTAAACCAGATTCTCCATCTTTAAGGCCCCTTCAAAAGACCAACTTGCTAAATTAATTCCACAAATCAAATCCCCTCTCCCCTCTCCCCCTGAGATATGATTCCTGCACAAGTGGCACAATATCTGGGCCATATTCTGAACAAAATGTTTGCAGGAAGAATCTTTCCTATGCTCTGGAAACTTGCCTCCTTTCTGCCCCTGGTAAAAAAAGACAATCTGAGTGCACTGTACCTGAATAACTGCCACCCAATTTTAAGACTTCTCTTTGCTGCCAAGTTGGAGGAGAAAGTAATGAATCAACAACTCTCAGAGTATCTAGGGGAAAATCGGCTTCTGGACGATACACAGCACAGGTTCAGAAAAAAATCATAGTACTGAGTCTGCCCTGGTAGTAGCTACAGAAGATATTCAGAAAATGCTGGACAGGGGAGAGACCTCGGCCCTAATTTTGTTGGATCTTTCCACAGAATTTGATACGGTCAGCCACGACATCTTGGCTGACGATCTACATTGTCTAGGGATAGAGGATACAGCATAGATGTCTTGCAATCCTTCCTGGTTAACCAACAACATACTGTGGCAATGATCAAGTTTATATCTATGCCTTTGTCCCTGCTCTGTGGAGTTCCCCAGGGATCGGCACTGATCCAGCACTATTCAACCTTTATGTTACGCCACTTACAACAATTAACAAAAATGCTGGTTTTCTCCTCACGTTTTACGCCGATGACACCAAATTGTGGTGTCACTGGCAAAGCCTAAAAACAACTCTGCTATGGCAATCAGAACATGCATGAGCAATGTGAGCAAGTGGATGGACGAAAACTGCCTTAAATTAAATGCCGCTAAAACTGAGGTCAGCCTCTTTGGTATTAGCACCTCATTTTGGATGGTGGCCACCCGACTTAGACTCACTTCCTGAACCCTCAAACAAAGTAAAACATTTAGGTGTCCTGGTAGATAAAGAACTGAAGTTGAAGGACCAAGTAAATACAATTAGATTAGTCAAATTTTTCCCCTTAAGGCTCATAAAAAAATTCTTGCCTCCCGAACTTCAGAGACGGCTATAATTGCATTGGTACTTACAAAGATCGACTATTGCAATAGTATCTATCCTACTATTGCAGCGGGTCTCATTAAGAGGCTTCAGCCTATGCAAAATGCTTCTGACATCTGCTGTAGCTATCCTCGTTTTCTGTAGCACCAAGACACCCATGGGCATAAGTTGCACTTTATATATTATATTCATTCATTCATTCATGTAGGTAATGATTTTGACATGCCTCTTGCAGTGCCTATTGCATAGGCACCACCATGGGAACACCAAAGAATTGCCTGCCGGACAGGAGAAAACTCATAATCTGGAGGACAATGAAAAAATAGGTTTGCCGATGCGGGACCGGGACCGCCCAACTCCTGCACTGCCAAATTCATGTGTGAAATACACACCAGATTAGGAGCTTCCTCCTGTCTGACTAGCAGTTCTTTAGCATTCCCACAGTGGTACCTATGATATAGGCACTGCAATGGGAACGTCAAAATCAGTACCTGCCCTCCATGGACTCCTGCTGTCTATGCTGTGTAGGTACTAGGGTGCATGCACATAGGGGGGCACAACATGTGCCCTCTGCATGCACCTCATGGCGCAGAGGCAAAAGGGGGCCATGTAGGTCCCCCTTTGTTACCACACCGCTACACCGCTACAATTTCCATCGGTTAATGAGAAGCAGAAGTACATAGATGTGTTGCAGGTGGTATAAATGAGGACCTCCTCTTGGATTACTAGGTGTGAGTAAGGATTCTCAAATCCCTTTTTTCTGGATTTCTGTTTTCTCTTTACACATCTATATGTTTATAGTGTTATCATGTGTGGCACTATGATTTTTTTGTTTTGTGTCTTTATGTAGTCACTTCTGTTTTTTGTTTTACTCCACGATATGTGATATGTTTCCATCTATCATATATTTTTTACATATTTTTTCTTAGACTGGCCTTTTGTGTATATGTTTTAATTGAGATGATATACTTTCATACTTTAATTACATGTTTTCCTCTTAAGGTAGTGCTATTCCTGCCTCTATTGGTTTCTGTGAGATTCACCTCCTATATTCAGTCCTATTTTTTTGTATAGTTGACTACCAGCCAGTTTTTCTACGAAGTTGTACGCTTAGGTGCTGGGCCTTACATGCATTCCATTTGTCATTTTGTAGTGTACATCTTAGAGGGTGTCCTAATACCTTTCCTCAAATTTTTAACATTTATGTTGTGGGTGTTTTGAGATGGGTGTGGGTGACTGAAGATCGCACGGCCTACAATTATGAATAGGGGTTTGGACAGGCATTTTATGGGATGAAGTACATTTTAAATTATTCTGCACTTTATTAATATTGCATTTTCTGTATTGCACTGGCAATATCTAAGTATGACACTCTACCTTCTTTCTTAGTTGCTTGCAGTTTAAACAAAAATGCATTCTTTCCTGAACGAGCTATACATGTTCTCTGTAAGTCGAGCACAGCCTTAGGTTTTTCAATGCAGAGAGACCCAGATTTACAAAATGATCATGCAGCACGGGGCAGCAGCCGCAAATGCTGTGCTGCATGAGGAGAGAAATGTGGCACTCTCCTCCCACCTCCCTAGCGCTGGTGCAGAAATGTGCTGCTGTGCACCATGCACACTTCATTACACCATAGTGCAAGGGTGTCTGGTTGAGTCTAGCATAGGTTTAGTACTGAAAGGATACACTACCAGTTCAGAATACTAAGCCTAGACTAACTTTAAAACTGTTCCCACCTTGTGTGTGCATTGTACAGTGCAACACCCATGTAAAGTCAGAATAGAAAGGAGAAATAAAAGCATTTCTCCATGATGGTGCCTGGTTGAAGTGATGTTATTTTTTGACGGAAACCCCTATCAACTTTTTTGGTAAATAGGGTTTTGCGTCAGACACCACGGGTGGGTGCATGGGAACACCCATGCACCACCCATGAACATCCTCTTGGCACTAAGCAATGCAAAGCTAGTAGTAAGCTATGCACTACTTTCAAATACATTTTCTGGTGTGAAACAAGTTTTGTGCTGGAAAGTAAATTAGTCGTTTTGCGTCACTTTTGTGACGCAAACATGGCGCTAAATCTTAGTTGATATACCCCAGAAAGTCAGTGGCGGTGACAAGTTATTACATTCCCTAAAAGACAGGACCAGTTTGAAAACTTTCGTTGGCTCAAAGCCATACACTAAATAGAAAGCATTTAGCTTCAAATGTTACATTTTTTTTTGGTGGTAATTAAGCATTCATGTGTTTCTTTCACTGAACCAAGTACAGAAGGAAGATGCTGTTGCTGGTTTATATACTAACCTAAACAATGTATTTCTGTCTGTGGAGAGGCAGAAGGCTTACCTAACACAGTGTGATTGGAGCAAATACTGCTGGTCAAAAATAAAGCTTTGAGCCATATTGCTGAATATATCATTTTAGGTCTTGCATGGTTAGTGCTAGCTATACCAATGCAATACTGCCTGTCATCTAGGAGACAATGGCTGCGACCCACTTTTGTGAAGGTGTGAGATTTGTATGAGGGCACCCACAGCAGTGTCTGCACCTGCTTGCATGGATGCAGAACAAACAACCCCAGTGACTTTATCTGGAAAATCAATGCTGTTTCGGAAGCCATTCAGACATTTTTAGGTGGAGCAAACAGGGCTTGGGCTTTGGCATAGCGACCTGTTGTGTATGCTTTAGGAGTTGAACTCCTCCCATTGTTTGGTGATTGCTTTTCATTTGTTTCTGTTAGTGTTTTTTACAAATGCTTGCTTGCCAATGGACAAACCTCCCTATTTGTCCCTCCTCTTTGTTTCTTTTTTCGCAGATGCAGCACTGACCAAGTACTAGATCCTTATGTTTTAGGTGTTCATGTCTTTATTTGGGGACTACTTTTCTTCTTCTAGTGTTTCCCTGCCTCAGTTCCACAGTGCTTTATGTCCCACACCCTTTCTATTTGTAGACACTGTATTGTGAAAACAACCAAATGACTTCCTTGTTAGACAGACATATACAAAGTAGATCACAAGGAATTAAGGGGCACATGCATCAACCTATTTAGGAAGTGCAAACGGTGCAAATCGGTAAATTCGGCCGTTTGCACTTCCTAAATACGTTTTTGGGATGCATCAAACACTTTTCCAATATTCGCATTTTTTTGCATTTCTTAAAAATGCGAATGCATTTAAGGAATCGCATTTGTGCGATTCCTTAAATGCAATGCATCAATTTTAAAAAAAATGCAAATTTTGAAATTGGAAGTGCAAATTAACACGAGGTTGACCCTCGTGTTAATTTGCGAAAATCTTTCAAAATGCAAAAAAATTCATTTTTTACACTGTCATATTACAGACACACATGTCCTTAGGACATGTGTGTTTGAAACATGCACTTTCAAATACATTTCAGGGGTGCAGGGGGGTCCTTTGGACCCCCCCCGCACCCTTGGAATGCATCAACAAATTGCGAATTCGTAAATGCCTTCCCATTGACTCCTATGGGCCTTTCGGCCCATAGGAATCAATGGGATTTGCGAAAAAGCAGTTAGGAATTCGGTATTTATTTGCAATTCGGTAAAAATTGAGATTTTTACCGAATTACAAGTAAATACCGAAAAAATTATGCATAGCATTTTGCAATTCTTAATTTGCGATTTGGTATTTTTCGCAAATTAAGAAATGCAAAATGTATGAATGATGCATGTGCCCCTAAGTTCTTGGATTTTGATGAAATTCCTAACAGCTCAGCGCACGCTTATTACCGCTATTTTATAAGTTCAGTCTATTGCTGATCACTTTAATATTGTGGGTGGAGCCTGTGTGATGTTCAGGTGCCACAATCAAAGGCAGTTGGCTGGCTGCCGGCACAGGGGAGAGACGCCATTGGTGTTTCTTTGTTAAAATGAGTGTTGCTCAGGGCGGAGGTGGGCTATGTGAGTATTTCTATCCTTTCACACCCTCAACTCTGTTCAGGCATTTTTCCGTCATTTCGTTGCCCAGTAAGTAAATACCGATATGGCACATGCACTTGCAATACTAGGTTGGTGATAGAGGTAAGACATCGGTGCACTCTCTCTGTTTTTCTTCACCTTTCCACTATCTCTCAGGTTCCGAGATCCTAGTGTTTAAAGTAGCCATCGAGCACATGAAACCTGTTTTCTCACCACATCTCTTGTCAGCGCAGGATTCTTAATTTACTTTGTCATTTACAACAGCAATAGCTCATTTTATTTGCCTTCAATCACTTATCATCATGAACGCAGCATGCAAATAAGCTCATTGGATTCAGAAGAGACCTATAACGAAGCTTTGGGTGCTTTAGCCAAATAATACTCTCTGCAGAAAATTACTAATTAATTTTCTGCAGCTAGTGGGGGGTTATTATTTTTTTTTGTAGCAGATGTTCAGTATCGAGGGTTAAAAAAACTGATTACATGTAACCAAACTCAGCAACGTTTAGTAAGAAGGGAAGTATAAAATAGCTGGACTAGTTTCTAGACCCATAAATTGCAGACAGGGTGTTGAAGTACAAAACTGCTAGATGTTCCCTCTCCACCCCCACGCACGGGATACATAGCCTTTCCCTGGCTGCAGCTGACCCTACATGGAATCACTATACCAAACAAACATTGGCAAAGCACAGCAGTTGGCTAATGCCTTTCAACTCATGACCTATTGGCTTTGCCAGTGCTTGTTGGGAAAAGAGACACTCAAACAACTATAGCATCTTAGTGAATAATAAATGCCTGTTGTGCTTCCACTGTAATTCTTACAGTACAGCCAGGAGGTAGCCTCACTTGTAGCTTGTACAGCAATCTGCAGTTTCATTGGTCATTAGCTGGCGAAGAAGCAAGGCTAATGGGACAATGTCAACACATTTCAATTCACACTTTAGCAGAACGCCTTTGCTTAAATTGCCAGGCCGAAATTAAGACCGCTAAGGGAAAATGGCCCACCTTAAATCACTGAGGTGATTTTTGTCTGACCAGATAGAGTTCCAAGTGTGTACAGAGAAAGTGTGTTGCAAATCCACTTCCATTAAAGTTCAACCTTACTTTTGGGGTGGTTTGGGAGAAAAAAGTGAAGCTATTTATAGATGTGGGAGGGCCAAAAGGAGGAGTAGGCAGACAACGGCACCAATGAGGGATCCAATGAAGGAGAGGAAGATCAAGAAAGAAGGGAATACTGTTGAGTTAGGAGAGTTTTTAAAGAATCGTACTTAAGAAGGGAGTCAGCGGACAAGCCAAATTTGGATTAGACCTTGTAAGGGGAGAGAAGGTGTGTTCCTCGAAACAAATGTTTAACTTGGACCAGCCCCTTTGTGACCCAATAATTTAAAAAATAGTATGGTTTGAAAATGTGATGGATTCATTATGCCATAAAGAAGAGTCAAGAAACACTTGCAAAGATGAACTTGGTGAAGACCGGGTAAATAGTCAATATAGATTGTGAAATGGTGGGAGATTTAAATGAATGAGGAGGACGTGAAAAATTAGCTAACGAGGAAAAAGGAAAGGGATGAATCTAAGAATCCTTCAATTTATGCCAAACCGATAGAGGAGTAGCCTCAGATGGAGAAAGATGTGGTAAAACTTGACGTATTAGGGAAGAAGAATGGTATTGTCGGAAGTTAGGAAAATTGACACCACCCCTATCCTTAGGTGCAGATAAAGAAGACAAAGAAATTAGGGCTTTCCGACTGTTCCATAGGGTACTATTAAGAGTTTAAAAAAAAATGTAATGGGAGCTTTACTGGTAGCATGTACAGATAAAAGTTGATGTTATGTTATGTTATGTTAAAAAGTCTTATAACGCGCACGTACACCAGACGGTTTCTTGGCGCTCATAACAGACACAGAGGGCAAGGGTAGGTGATTACTCAAAGGCAGCTTTAAAAAGGAACGTTTTTAATGACTTACGAAAGAACTCATAGGAGGGACAGTGGCGGAGAGGGGAAGGGAGAGAATTCCAAAAGGAAGGACCTAAAAAGGAAAAGCGCATACCACCATGTTTCTTGCGATGGTTGTGGGGGATGCACAGGAGATTGTCGGCGGAAGAGCGCAAGTGACGAGTTGGTAAATACCGCCTAAGCTTGGAAAAAATAAAGGCGGGCGCCCGATTGTGGAGAGCTTTAAAGAGAGTGCAGCCGAGTTTAAAGGTGCACCGTTTGGCCACTGGGAGCCAGTGGAGGCTCCTCAGCAGAGGAGACACATGCTGGTGTTTGGGCTGGTGGAACACCATGAGGGCAGCCTGATTCTGGATCAGTTGGAGTCTCTGGAGCTGGTAGCCAGGAATCCCCACATATAAAATATTTGCGAAGTCAACCCTGGAGATGACTAGAGCCAAGATGACTAAGATGAGTGCCTCTCTGGTGAGGAATCGACAGATCTTACGGATCCTGCGCAGATGGAAAAAGCAGGATGATGTTACTGCCGAGATCTGCGGTTTCATGGATAGATCGCCAGAGATGACAACTCCGAGGCTTTTCACAGAGCTGACTGGGCAGGGGGGGGCGCCAAGAGAGGAGGGCCAGAAATTGTCATCCCACGGATTGGTCGGTCCACCCACCAGGACGAGTTCCGTCTTAGGTGGATTTAACTTGAGCTGGCTGTGGGCCATCCAATCAGAGATATATAGCATGGTGTTTTGAAAATTAGTGCGGGAAGAAGGAGAAGTGTCCAAAGGAAAAATCAGCTGCAGATCGTCTGCGTAGTTATAGATAGTGGCAGGGGAGTGGCGAAGAGAGACCATAAGGGGTTGCATATATAAATTAAAAAGAAGGGGAGATAGAGCCGAGCCCTGAGGGACACCACAGGAAAGGGAGAAAGAGGGAGCCGAGAAGGTAGAAAGGTGGACTGCTTGAGAGCGGCCGTCAAGAAAGGATCGGACCCAGTCAAGAGCAACGCCCTGAATGCCGGCATTAGTGACACGGTCGATCAATATAGTGTGATAGACCGTGTCAAAGGCCGCCGACAGATCCAGCAGGACGAGGGCTTGAGAGATGTTATTGTCCGCTCCTGTTCTTAAGGTGTCCATGACTGCCGCAATAACCGCCTCGGTGGAGTGGAGGGGGCGGAAGCCAGCCTGTTGGGGGTCCAAGAAAGATGAGCTCTCAATGAAGGTACTCAGACACCGAGTTACATAAGTCTCTAAGATCTTTCCCAAATAGGGAAGAAGAGAGATGGGTCTGAAGTTGCTCAGGACTAAGGGGTCTGCGTTGGCCTTTTTTAGAATGGTTAGCACTACAGCCTGCTTGAAAGAATCTGGGACTACTCCAGAGGCTAAAGAGGTGTTAAGAAGAGCCAAAGCAGGGTCAGGGCAGGTCATAAAGATTTCTTTAAGGATGTGAGGAGGGCAGCAGTCGTTGGGGGACCCAGAACTGACTTTGTGCAAGAGGCTGTGAAACTCAGTGATGGAAATGGGGGGGAATGTATCAAATTGCTGGGAATTTGCGGGGGTAGTGAAAATGAATAGGGCGAGGAGGGAGAGGGAATATTGTTTTTGATCATGGAGATTTTATCCTGGAAAAAGGCATTGAGCTCGTCACACAGAGCTTGAGTAGGAATGGAGGGGGGAGAGACGCGATCTGGGAGGGAGAGCTCATTAACAATCGAGAAGATGTCTTTTGCTTTGGAAGCCGACTCCAAGATTTTACGGGAGAAGTATGATGATTTTGCCTCTAAAATAGAGGATTTATATTTTTTCAGTAAGATCGGGAATTCAGTTTTGAGCAGTGGGTCATACTTATGACGCCAACGGCGTTCGGCTTGGCGGAGAGCCAGTTTGTCCAGTTTTAACTGGGCAGTAAACCATCGCTGGGCGTCGTGAAGGCGCATAGCTTTTATAGTTTTTAAGGGTGCTACAGAGTTGGCGGCCGCCATCAGCCATTTCTCCAGGGTAGAGGCTTGGTGGGAGGCTGAATCAGAAAGCAGAGGGACTGAAGCTGCCAAAAGGGAGTGTAGTTCAGTTAAATTAGCATTCTTCCAATTGCGAGCTAAGATGTTGGTAGGGGGAGGGGGACGGTGGGGGATAGAAAGGTCAACTGAAAAGGAAATAAAATAGTGGTCTGACCAAGAGCAGGGAGTTACCAGTGGGGGCAAGAAATCTAAGTTAGCCGTCCAGACCTGGTCTAGTATGTGGCCCTTACAGTGAGTAGGCGTGGAAATCAATTGTCGACAGTTCAAACTAGTTAGAATTTCTGAGAACTGCTCAGACAGTCGGCTTTCCCGAGGGTCGGTGGGCCAGTAATTAAAATCGCCTATGATGATGACTTTAGCATGGTTAATAAGGATCTGAGAGACGAGGTCCCCAACTTGTTGTGGGAAAGAAGGCATGTAGGTAGGGGGTCTATACATAAGAACAGCGATAAGGGAAGACCTGGTCGAACGAAGTTGGATGACAAGAGTTTGAGTGTTGGGGATAGGAGTGCAGTCTAAGATGGAAAAGATATGCTCTTTACGAATAATGGCTGCAACTCCACCACCAGCTTGCCCCCCTGTGCGGTTAACCTGTATAATATAGTAACCATTGGGGGTGGCGGCCAAAATATCAGGTACAGAGTCATCTGTGAGCCAGGTCTCCGAGAGGAGAAGAATATCTACGGCGCTGTCTTCAAGTAAGCGATGGATTTCAAATTGGTGTTTCACCAGGGACCGGGTGTTTAGGTAAAGGATTGTTAGGGGACGCGTCTCTGGCTCTGGGGGGGTGTAGAGCGAGGGTGCGGGAGTAGGACAGGGGTCCGGCGGAATGGGGATTCCTGTAAATGGAATAGTCGATATACCACATTCCTGGGCCATCCTTATGGCACAGGGCGGTAAAGGAACAGCCTGTCGCAGAGAGAGTAAATCAGCAGATGAGTAAGACAAGGTTTGGGCAGGGTATATGCGCTCGTCCGCTGCGCTTCCGCCATATCATCTTATTTATGGAGAGCTGAATTAAGCCACTAGTCTGCTAACCTGCGCTGGGTAAGGCAGGGCGGAAGTGGTAAAGAGAAGGCGGAGAATGGCGCTCAGCAGTTCGACCCTCCGCACAAACGGCACTCAGCCGGGGCGGAACGGGGCCAGGAGCGGTAATTATGAAGGTGAGGATCTCTCACAGAAAAGTAGCAACATTAACAGTTTAAAAACACACACATACAATAAATGCGGAAACCGTTTTATAAATAAGCTAATAAGCTATTAATCAGCTATCAGCGTTTGTGTGGAGAGAGTAAAATAGAGCAACACATCTGCGGCCTCAATCGCCGCATCTGTCAACTGGTTGGCCACATTAGCGCGCAAAACATACTTCCCTCCTGAATAGCCACTAGACCGCTAACCTGCGCTGGGTAAGGCAGGGCGGAAATGGTGAACAGAAGGCGGAGAATGGCGCTCAGCAGTTCGACCCTCCGCACAAACGGCACTCAGCCGGGGCGGAACGGGGCCAGGAGCGGTAATTATGCAGGTGAGGATCTCTCACAGAAAAGTAGCAACATTAACAGTTTAAAAACACACACATACAATAAATGCGGAAACCGTTTTAAAAATAAGCTAATAAGCTATTAATCAGCTATCAGCGTTTGTGTGGAGAGAGTAAAATAGAGCAACACATCTGCGGCCTCAATCGCCCCGTCTGTCAACTGGTTGGCCACATTAGCGCGCAAAATATACTTCCCTCCTCAATAGCCACTAGACCGCTAACCTGCGCTGGGTAAGGCAGGGCGGAAGTGGTGAAGAGAAGGCGGAGAATGGCGCTCAGCAGTTCGACCCTCCGCACAAACGGCACTCAGCCGGGGCGGAACGGGGCCAGGAGCGGTAATTATGCAGGTGAGGATCTCTCACAGAAAAGTAGCAACATTAACAGTTTAAAAACACACACATACAATAAATGCGGAAACCGTTTTAAAAATAAGCTAATAAGCTATTAATCAGCTATCAGCGTTTGTGTGGAGAGAGTAAAATAGAGCAACACATCTGCGGCCTCAATCGCCGCGTCTGTCAACTGGTTGGCCACATTAGCGCGCAAAATATACTTCCCTCCTGAATAGCCACTAGACCGCTAACCTGCGCTGGGTAAGGCAGGGCGGAAGTGGTGAAGAGAAGTCAGAGAATGGCGCTCAGCAGTTCGACCCTCCGCACAAACGGCACTCAGCCGGGGCGGAACGGGGCCAGGAGCGGTAATTATGCAGGTGAGGATCTCTCACAGAAAAGTAGCAACATTAACAGTTTAAAAACACACACATACAATAAATGCGGAAACCGTTTAAAAAATAAGCTAATAAGCTATTAATCAGCTATCAGCGTTTGTGTGGAGAGAGTAAAATAGAGCAACACATCTGCGGCCTCAACCGCCGCGTCTGATAACAGGGAGCATCATCATTTTAATTGTTTTTAGCCTACCACACCAAGATAAGTTAAGGGGGGACCACTTCCCCGACATATGAAGCACTTTCAGTAGGACATCATCCAAATTAAGTTGAACTGTTTTAGCGATTGAGGAAGAATATTTGAACCCCAAAAATGCAATGTAGTTAGAGTTCAATATAAAACCCTCTTCTACAAACATCTCTTTTGAGCAATATTTATTTAGTGTGAGAACCTTGGATGTTGTCAAATTTAATTTATAATTAGTATAAGAAGATAAAAGGTCAGTAAAAGCAGGTAGGGAAATGAGGGAGGGGATGAGAAACGTATAACAAAATGTCATTAACATAGGATGTGAATTTGATTTCAGTGGTTTTGTGAAGGAAACCCTGAAATAGAAGAGAGTGTCGTAAAGAGTGCAGAAAAGGTTCAAGGGATAACATAAAAAGTAAAGGACAGCCTTGACATGTGCCCCTTTGAAGAGTAAAGTATGGGGATTGGGATCCATTAACAAAAATCAAGGTAGTTGAAGAGGAATAAAGCAAACTTATAAAAGATATATTAACATAGTCAAAACCATGGCATTTAAGGGCCCGCATCATAAAAAGTCAATGGTGGCGATCAAAGGCTTTTTCGGCCTTTAGGGTTATGGCTGCTAAAGGTGAGGAACTCTTAGAAGCAAGATGTATAGTGTTAAAAAACATCTGGAGTTATCAGTCAAAATCCATCCCTAACAAATCCAGTTTGTTCAAAACCAATTAGATCAGGAATCACCTGATTAAGGCGAAGGGTCAACACTTTAGCAAAGATTTTGCAGTCTAGATTTATTAGAGAAATAGGAAGATAGTTAGCACAAGAGTAAGGGTCTTTGTCCTTCTTTGAAATCAAACAGATCATTGCTTCCAAAAAAGTGCCACAAGCCTCGCTATGAGAGATGAAGTGATGAAAAAGAGAGAGGAGATAAGGGAGAAGAATCTGTGAAAAGCAAGAATAACATTTGGCTGTAAAGCTGTCAGGGCCAGGTGCTTGGTCCTTAGGTAATTGAGGTAAAGTTACCTTAATCTAGGAAAGATATACATTTTAATTCAAAAAGGAACAGTCAGGGGGGAGGATGGGGAGAAGGAGAGTCAAAAAACGAATCCGAGGCATGGTCCGAAGGAGAGGACTCAGGGACAGATACATTTTTATAAAACTCTGTGAAACACTGTAATATCTCTTAATATTTGATATGATTAGTACCTTTATCATCTATGATGTTAACTATTTTGGATTTTTGGGATTTGACTTTCAAATAATATGCTTGCAGTTTACCTGCACAATTACGTCCGCCGTAACATTTAGAATTGATCTTTAGTAACATCCCAGAGGCCTCCTCAGTTGATTTCTTGTTAAAGTTAAATTTAGCCTGAACTAGTTGTTTAAAAGTATCATTGTTATTGGAAGTGTAATAAGCATGCTCGAGTTGCTTAATAGATGATAGTAAAGATGAAGACTCCTTGAAAAGTTTTTTCCTCTTGACAGCCACTTTATCAATGATATAACCCCTGGCTGTTGCTTTAAAAACATCCCATACAGTATGAAATGGTAGTGTTGGTATGAAAATATTCTGACAGAAAACTTTTGAAGTGCTTCACAAAAATAGGATCTTTAAGTAAATAATTATTAAAATGCCACCTACGAGGTTTAGAGGATTAGAATGAGAGTTCTGTATCAATTCTTGCCAGGCGATCGGGCCTCAAGATGGTGCCTGGAGTGGAGCAGACACGCATTCGGACATATCAGAGCAGGGGCCGCAACATCGGGAGCGGACCCCTGGGAAACTACACCGGATTAGCGGTGAGTCTGGGGGTTCCCCTATCCGCTTCCCCGATGGGCGCCTGCAGCTGAAGTGAGCAGTGATACCAAGGGCGCAGCCCTGAACATTGGATCTGCATCCAACGAGATCCAGGCATACGGATCCGCTTGTGTGGCCCGACTGCAGCGTGTGGAAAGTAACCGCTGCCGCAACGGACATGCCGGACAAGTTTTTCAGGAACCTAGTGGCACTTGTAGCTGAGGGCAGGGGTGAGCAGACCCTCCAGCGCGAGGCAAAATGGCGGCTCCTACCGCGCTGGCCTGCAGTGAGGGGAGATGAGTCCAGGTGGGCTTATAGGGACTGTGCTACTCCCGATCGCCTGTCGACTCCTGAGAGATCTTGTAACCTTTAAAGAGCAAAGGGAGACTGGCCCATCCTTCCCTGTAAAGTACAGTAATACCTGGCCTACGTATGGTGTGGAAAGGGGTCCCTGGGGCCACCATATACTCGGAGCTGAGGCCGATGGGTGCCTGACCCTAACATGGTCGCCAGGACTGTGCCTGACCTCAAGATGGCATCTGGATTTCATTCAGACAATGATTTCTCACCCCAGCACTAATCTGACACTCTCTGAGTACACCTGATCACTATCCTGACAGGGAGTCCGAGCATTATGTCTGACGCCCGGTGGAGCTGCTCTGTTCAGCTAATTGAGGAGATCGGCCTTGGTTCATCCCCTTGACCATCACCTACCCAGCCGGACTTTGGGCACAGTTTCTCCCCATCTCCCTGTCTTGCCCATCCCCCATCATCGAATTTCTGTAACTTTACTTTTTCCTTGTCTCCTATGTTTTGATTGCGCTTGACAAATGTAACATGTTTGCATGTAACTCTGATCCTCATGAAAATCGCTCTGATACCTCCGGGTCTAGCCAGCGCTATATAAAACTGAAAATAAATAAATAAACACCGTTGAGGATTAGATATAAGTATACACCCAATTTCGGCGTGAGTTAGGTTATTGAGAAGTTGGGGAGTCACAAAAATGTAATCAATTCTAGATTTTGAATCAAGTTTGGGAGAGTAAAAAGAGAATTCCAAATGATCAGGGTTATGTATCCTCCAAGCAGCCAGGAAGCCTCTTGAGTGGATAGTGTTTGTAAAGGATTTTTGCATTTTATTGGGGATATTTCTAGAGGAAGATTTCCTGTCAATGAAAGGGTTCACAATCTGATTACAGTCTCCACCCACCAGGCGATTAGAGTTAGAACAGGAATTAAAGAATATGTGACATGGATAGCCAAAACTGTGCATCTAAACCAGTGGGACCGTAAATGTTAAGGAGAGAAAAGGGGGTACCATTAATAACAAGGTGGAGAAGAAGCCATCTGCCATCAGCATCCCTCTCTTCCTTTTCTATAGTTAATGAAAGAGACTTATGAAATAGTGTCACCACTCCATTTTTTCTCTCTTTAGCAGCAGAACAATAAACATAACCCACCCAATGCTTTTTATCATGTAAAAAAAAGTGTAATAAAAATAAGAACAGGAAACAGATTTCTGAAAGAAAAAAAAGCAAAGAAAAAAGAATATTAAGGAGAAGAAAAACAGAAAAAGGAAAGACAAAGGAAAGAGAAGAACTGCAAGTCAGGCTATAAAAGATGAAAAAAGTTCCACAGTTAAAATAGTAAAGGGAGAAAAGAAGAAAAAAAGTTGACAAAAAGCCAAGGTACTTCAGTCAAAATAAACAACATACACATCCAGTCTGGAAGGAAAGACATGGAGTGGCAGGGATGCACGAGAAGGAAGACAGACAGCTGAGTCAGCGAAGTCAAAAGAAATTGACAGAGATCGCAAAAAGAAATCAATAAATATAACTTGAGTAAGGAACAGCAGTTATAAAAGATAATACGAGGAGTTAAACCAGATAGACAAGTGATGCAATAAATAAGAAATATGCATATCAATAAAAGGGACAAACACTTACCAACATACGAAGAGGAACTATAAAGATTAGGATTAGGGAGGAAAGAACAGGGAAGAGTGCACATCGGGGAGGGGAATCTGTGCTAGACATGAGACATCTGTTAAGGGATAAAAAGAAAAAAATGAAGAGAAACAAACAGCGAAAGAAGCAAACATGCAATAACCACCTGGTTAAACATGAGAATAAAGGCAATGAATATCACTTCCTGAAAATTAAAGACATGTTATGGGCATAAAGACTGAAAAATAATAGAAAAGTCCATGTTCAGGATTTCCTGAAGTCCATCTCTTCACATTTGTGGCAAAAAATAAACTGCCTTAGATCCACTTGGCAGTCAAATAAAAATGGAGCTTTCCTTGTAGGTGACTTCAAAAAACAGGGATGCACTAGACCATATCTAGCATTTGAAGAGGAGGATGAAAGGAAAGGAACTCCTTATGATGAGCGCCAGTAGCAGGAGACACATCCTTGGAGAAAAAACCTCTGACCAGACTACAAAGTTTGTTTTCTCTGCTTTGCCACGGGCAGTACCATTAACAGTTCAGTATATTCCAAAAAGAGGACATTAATCCCTCTAGAGCAGCTGGCTGGTGACGAAGAAGATGGACTCCAAAATGTGGGGGCAATGCTGTGCACATGCTGCAAATTAAGACTAGCACCTTCCTTAAGACAAACTATTTTTGGAATATGAATCTTAAGAAAAAGGCAAGCATATCAGTTTCTTCTGGCCCTTCAGAAATACCGTAAATTCTGAGGTTATTGACTCTGTTGCAATTCTACAAGTCCTCTCTTTTTTATTTAAGAAGAACTATTTCTTTGGACATAGCGTCAATTTTAGTAACCGCATCCTGAGCATCACTAATCTTTTGCTCCACCACCGACCCTCTGGACTCTAAACTAGACCATTTCTCCTCTAGTCTCTGAAGAGTAGCATTGGTGTCGAAAACAAAGGGTTTCAAAAGCTGTATTTCCTCATTAAGGTCATCCAGACTTAGAGGCAATGGAGACTTTGTAGGAGAGCAGGGCTCATTTTTTAGGTGTTTTGAAGCGGTAGTGGAGTTTTTACAGACAGAAGAAATGTTTGTGGATGTAGTCTTTTAACCAGATGAGGTGGAGGGATCCATATAAAGTGGAAAAATAGGCCACTGAATGTACCGAAGCCACAAATGACACACAGATTTTAGAGGCGAGCCAGTATTCACAGAGCACCAAGGGGAATCCAATGACAGTGGAAAAAGGTGAAGAAAGAACACCAATATCTCCTCAGCTGGAAGCCAACTGTTAAAGTAATGACTTAAGAACTGGTGATGCAGGAAAAAGCAGAAGGGGCCCTACTGACAGCAGAGCTGGTGGGCCAAGCAGTCAGAGAAGCTAGGAGTCGGCAGTAGAATAAAAAAAAACAGGCACTGCCAAAAAACATAAATTCGTTTTAAATTAGCCCCAAAATGCTATCAATACATGGTAGGTAGATTATTTGAAGTAGTGCGTCAGCGCGGGAATGAGCCGCTCACCGCCGCAAACAGCGGTGAAGAAAATGGCAGCCACAACCACCAGGCCTGAGGAGAACATGACGTGAGGAAACAAAAACAGCTTATCTGAAGCCAAAAAAAAGAAATACCTGTCCCAGTGTTCACGTAATTAAAGCCCCCAACTCATTCCACTCCGATACGCCTATTGGTGTTCCTAGTACTCTCGGTCCCGGTCGAGGCTGGAAGCTTCACAAAGGTACGGCCATCTTGCAGGCAGATCGGCCACGACCCTCTGAATAGGTTTCAATTCTACAAAGTAATCCACCGAGCACTCTAGAGTGCTCGGTGGATTACTTTGTGACTTGTCGGATCACTTTGTGGTTTTGTTTGGAGTCAAGGCAACAGGCTCACATCTACCTGGAGCACCGAACTTACTTTGTTTGTCAAAAATTGTCCTTAATTTGCTGTGCGCTCCAAGAAGTTGCTGTCAATTGTTTAGGCTTCAATTCTAGAATGCAAGACTTGTGGATGTAAGATGTTAATCACAGCTGCGATGCAACTCCGCTCCTTTTGTTTTGCAGAGAAAGTTCTTACAATAAAGTGTTAAAACAAAAGAAAGTAAGGCATCTGCAGTTGAACGATCTTACCACCGGGCTGCGTTTATATCAACCACAAAGGTGTTAATTTACATCAAGATAATATTTAGCACTACATAGCATATTGTAAGGGTGGGATTTTATATAGTTTCAACTCTTATTGCACCACTACATTCTTTTTTGCGCCAGCAAATATAAATTATTTTATCAATAAAATGAAATTGCTGTTTAAAAAAGTAAGGCAGGAAAACAGCGCACCCTTCCACATATGATGCCACGTCGGAAGTATTAAGCAATATATAAACGCAATGAAATGTAAGAGGGTAATAGCAGTTCGATGTAATTGACTACCACCCACACAACTTATGCACTCTGCCCCTAAACACACATTTTAAATGAAAAAGTGTGCAATTTTTTTTAATCCACAAACTAGAATCTCGTGTATTTAGCCATTAAACTGTGGCTCAGTTACACTAATGTTCAGCCAGAGGCTCCTGTATGAGATTGTATTCACATGTGGCCAAACTATCAAAGGTTTCATTAAAAAAAATACTCATAAAACTCCCTGAGAAGCGCCACTACTCGCAGAAATGGTATTTCACAATTACAATTAGAGTATGGTCTGTGTTTAAAAAAAAAAAAACTAGCATTACAAAAAAAACATTTGCAATGCAAAGGGTCTCATCAGCATTACTGAATGTTTGCGCTATTGCTGTTACATTATTATGAACAACTCCAAAAGCTCAAACATTTAGTAATGCGAGACCTATTGCATTGCAAATGCTTGTTTCATTTGCTGTTTCCTGTATGCTTTTCCAATAATTGAATTTCTTTGCAAGCATTGTAAAGCAACATGTGCTTTCATGGAGGAGGAATTTGCCACCTTTGTACAACATAATATCAATTATGCATATTTCCATTAAATGTAATCTAAAACGTGGACATCTGAATAAACATGTATTTGCATTGCATTTAAGTGGCAACTAGAGTGTGGAAACACATACTTCTGTGTGGTACTTAATATATGTTTAATCCTTTACTAACCAAAGGCCATTCAGAGTTGAAGAATTTTGTGTTCAGCCTTTACTTTACTACACTTTGGAGTTCATGACATGTAGGGATGTATGACATTACAACGCATGCTTTTACATTGCATGCTTTTACATCGCAGTTTTTACAACGCATACCATTACAACGCATAGCGCTTTGGGGTGCTGGATAGTGAATAGTTTAATTTACTATTCCAACTCCAGTCCCCGTGGACACTAGGGAAGGTGTTGGATAGTAAATTAAATCTATTCCCTATCCTAGAGCAGCCCCCAGCACAATGCGTTGTAATGGTTTGCGTTGTAAAAGTTGCGTCGTAAAGGCACTGTGTGGTAAAAGTTGCGTTGTAAAGGATGTTTCCCGACATGTAGTGGAGGAATTCTCAGACTTCATGCTACCACAATCTCAGCGTTTCAAAAAAATTTACATTCTTTCCCCACCTACTACCAAACCATGTAATACTACATGTTTTCTATCTGCATTGTTGTGGACTTTGCACTGTAGGTTGGTCAGTGCTTGGAACAACTCACACTCTCAGCATCACCTCCTGTATAAATACGGCACCATCTTCTGTATCATGTTTAAAGTATGTCTTAAAGTCTCAGGCACATCACTCAACAACTAGGGCAAACTATTCTAATACTTCATTCAATTATGTACTTCAAAGAGGGATCTATTGAAAAACTGCACGCTTTGCAGCCTTTCCATGGGTATGAAGCACTATATGAATTCTAAATTACAGAACAAGGAAACCAGGAAAACGTCAGTTTTACTCTTGAATGGATCCGTTTGGGTGGAGTCCTGGGTTCATATGGGATCCTGTTGGGGGGACATGTAGATTCTTCAAAGAACAATAAGGGTTGGACATACAAATGTGGACTCTCAGCAACTGAAATGTAGAGCAAGCAACTATATTCTACACCACCTGTCCCATTACTCAGGGTGAACCTGTATTCCTGGGGGAGACAACACGGCTAAACCTCAGCAGATGTATACATTGGGGTAGGAAGCCCTGGCACACACTGCCTTTCCCAATACCTTGCAACTGATGCTCACTGTTTTCTTCAGTCCGAAATACAGATCTTTAGCATTGCGTCCTTTGTTCTGCCTACTTCTGAAGCCTTGGATACAATATTACAGTTTCACTCTCACAGCTAAGAAGCTAATTTCCTGCACACTGTCTTCAAATTCTAGAAACAGCTACATTCTACTAGTGCAACTAACTTGAATTTTCTAACCACCCATTATGATACAGAACTTCCTATGAATCTTTCCTTAAATGATTGGAGAAGAATATGGACAACTAGTATTTCTGTGTGGTTTCCTGTATCATTATCACAAACTAACACTTTTAATTTTACTGAATTGTTTATGGACTCCAAATAAATTATTTTAGGCAAAACGTGTTGAGTCATCTCTTTGTTGGCATTGTAAACACTATGAAGGATCCTTAAAGCATGTATTTTTTAATGTGGGGCAACATTACACTTTTGAAGAAATGTTTGGGATATTATTGTTAAAATATTTGCTATCACTGATTCTCTCAAATATAGCATGCTTATTTGTAAATCTCAAACATAATCTTCTAAATTATCAGGTCCCCGTCCGAAACTTTTTGATCTTCTCATTCCTATCACCATCAGGTCCATTACATCGAATTGGAAATCAGTTGATGCAGTATCAATCCAGCCCTGGTGGTCCTATGTAACCGTTGTTACATATGGTGCTCAACTATCCTCTAAGGGAGCATGTAAAAATATTTCTTCATTTCAACAGTTATGGAGTCTGATTGATCATTATATAGCTTCCTACATGTAAAGTTTAGTAATTATATGTATTACTCTTTATAGATGTGGTTGAAAGCCTAATAATTTGGGAATGAGCCATTATTTGTTCTGTTTCTACTATTTCCTTTCTATTTTTGTTCTGTTTTCACTATTTCCTTTCTATTGCATTTAAGATAATTTGCATATGTTAGCTACATTTATACATAATTCACGAAGAGTATTTTAAAGCTGTATATGTGTTGTATATGTATACCAACAATGTACGTTTTTTTTGGGATTGTCTTTTTGATTGCAAAAAACAATAAAATATATTTAACACAGCTAAGAAGCTAAGCCCTGAATGAGGATGGAGTTTAAATAGTCCCTTTCCTGGGCATTTTTGTGCACAATTACATTCATGCCCTAAATATACAGAATTGCCTTGAGGTGATGCACTTTGTTAGGGAGGCAGTGTGTAAGATAGAGGAGCATGATAGTGGGAGTCATTTACAGAGGATGGAAAGGATAGCAGAGAGACCAGAAGAGGGGACAGCATTCTAGTAAGGGACATGTAAAGACTAGTAAGAGACATGTAAAAAACGAGGGAAAAGATGTAGATAGGAGAGAAAGGGATAGTGAGTAAGACACATGAGCAGAATAGTGAGAGATGTGTGAAAAGATGGAAAGGAAAGCGGACAAAGAATGAACGTAGCAGCAGAATACTGTGAGATGTGTAAAGGAGGGGGAATAGAGTGCAGACAGGAAGGAAAGGAATCGTGAACAAAGGAGAGACTGGAGACACATAGTAGGAGATGTGTAAAGGTGCAGGAGAGAAATTAAAGAATATCTCTCATTCTGCCACTCACTTTTCACAGCTTGAGCACTTGCATAATAAATCATTGCATGTCTTCAGTGCATGGAAGCTAAGTTTCAGTGCACAGAGAACCTTCATTGCCGCACACACAGAAATAAAATTAGAGGGAATATTAATTATCAGTGTCACTACTTTCAAGGAAACTACCAACTCATCACAAGTTGTGGTCACAGCCTTGTCATTCTGCAGAAGTAGGCTTGAAGCATTTCTGGTGCAGTCCTTATTGGGGAAAAGTAGGAAGTACAAGATCCTCATCTTAACATAACCATTCACCTGTGGGAAACATACCTGTATTTCTGTTGGTGCTGTTTGTGAAGGTAATTATGGGCAAGAAAGGTGAGTCCCAAGGAAAAAAAGAACAGTTGAAAACAGAGCAAGGAGTTACACATGAGGTAAACAAAGTGGAACTTTCCTCGAGTAAAGGTATGAGCTCTCGGTAAGAAAGGACACCCGCATAATTATCTCTTGCCCTTAGATGCTGTTGTTTGATTGTTTTTATGATAAAAAGAAAGACTTTCCTGGAAAATGATGTAAACATGTGCAGTATTATTAACCATTGGATCCAGTGCCTCTCCGTCCACTGAATCTGGCACATTCAACACTCCCAATTGAATTAGCTCTGTCAGAAGGAACACATTCCTAGTTTATTGTGTTCTCATCTTAAACCGCAGTTACACTGCCAACTAGACTGTCCATGCCACCAAGTCACTATGTGGGAAGCCATGTAAACATTTTAGCCCCACTAGCCAACACAGTCACTTGTAAGGCAAACAGGGTCCAGTGTCTGCGGGGACATCATGATTCTGCGATGCTTAGCTCATCCAGTCCCTCAGCTGTACACAGTCTCAGTTGGAATTACACAACACAAGGCGGGGTACAGTTGGCGGTAAAGGAGAATGGGAAAAGAAGGAGGTGGAGAAAGAGATGCTATATCTGCATTCACATCAAGACCTGCAAAGTAATGGAGAATACTAAGGTATTTGGTGTCATGTAACTCCCTACACCACACGTGCACCCACCAGTATCTTGCTGTATACAGATGGTCAGAGACTTATGTGTGATGTCACTACTATCTTAAGGGACCACATTCTTATGTGCAGTAAACTCAGAAAGGCTCCCACAATTACTTTTCTCTCTGGGTGTAGTACAGCAGAGTCTGTGCGTCCTCCCAGAGTCTCTCGGGTGTTTATGAAAATGCACTAAAAGTCGCACAGCAACTGGGGCTCCTGATTCAAAATCTAATAGGAGTTTGGGCTCTGGAATCAATGGCGTGCAAGAACGTGGGCTCTGGATTCAATGCCTCAAGGGCATGGGCTCTAGATTCTATATATCACAAGAATGTTGGCTCAGGATTCTCAGGTTTCTCCAAGGATTCTCCCAGGATCTTACAAACTAATGTGCCACAACAGCATGGACTTATGATTCATAGTGCTTGAGATACCAAACCTGGATCCCTAGTAAATCACACTTTATAACAAGAAAGTGAACCAGAAGCTCATTGGTGAGGGGAGGATCATTTTCCTTAAAAAGTTGTATCCTGCTGAGCGCTCATCAAACATTGTGTACGGAAAAATGACACCTCAGGGTCACACAATACGGTAAAGGGCCACATTTTAAATGGCGTCCACTCAATCTAATCATCAGCGTCGTTTTATGTGTGTGTCTATGTGTGTGGACAATCTAGAGTAACCGTGAGGAAGGAGCAACAGTCCCCATCGATTTCTCTTGCCATCTCTCCATGTTTATCACGGTTTTGGTGGTGCAACACCTTAGAGTGGCCCATTCAAGCTGATGCTAAGCCTGTAAAGTTATTAACAATGATACTATGAACATTGCCCATATGCCCTAGTGCAAGAGTCACACAATGAGAGGGGCTGGATGAACATGTATACAATTGCATGCAGAGACCTGCCTGTCTTTTTAATGTGATCCGATTCTATGCAAAATTTAAAACAATGCACATGCACTAATGCATATGAGTTTGGGTCATCTTGTTTCACTGGAATCACGCCATTCTGCATTTCATCTACATATACAAGGCTTAGGAGACTCACTACTTACGGGTTAGTTCTTACGGTATCCACTGGAGAGAAAGGTGTAGAGGCATACAACTTCGGCTCGTGGCCCAATGCTGTATGAATACATATAAATACAACAATGATTCTAAGTACCAAAGAGCACTCAAAATATGAAGAACATCCTATAAATTGTATTCTGTACCCCTTAGAACATGCAGGACACAAGCCCAAACCCGTGATAAGTACCAGAAGAAAAGTCTTTTGATGTAGGGGAGACACCTAACACTGCCCAGCATTTACTTATTGCTCACACTCCACAAGCATAGATATGGCTGAGCAGGCAACAACGTTATGGTACAAATCAGTGATCTACCCCATGAGCGAGAAGAGGAGAAGAGAAGAGAAGAGAAGAGAAGAGAAGAGAAGAGAAGAGAAGAGAAGAGAAGAGAAGAGAAGAGAAGAGAAGCGAAGCGAAGAGAAGAGAAGAAAAGAGAAGAAAAGAAAAGAAAAGAAAAGAAAAGAAAATAGAATAGACTAGAATAGACTAGAACAGAACAGAATGCGGGATCATCTGATTACTAAATCGCTCTCCCTAATAATATTGTGTTCATAATAAAGGTATTAAGGTCTAAATGTGTCACAATGACGTAGATTAAAAGGTTCATAATACAAGTATCAGATTCTCGTTGTCTGTGTTACTGAGGGGTCTTAATGCAAATCCAACGGACACATAAAAGTAGCGAAAGTGCTTTGCCATTCAGTGCGACACAAGCATTCTAAAGTGTGCTTGGCATTTTCTTCCGCAACTTGCAGGGCTAAATTGCCTTTCCAGTATTCCTTGCTTGGGAGCAGGGAAGAGCATTCATTTCTAAAGGCTGTGAGCTGTTTTCTCCCCAGAAACGGGAAAAAGTGAACCAAAAATGATCCAGTATTATAGGGACTTAGGGGCATATTATCAAGACAGGCGATAACATTATCGCCGTTTTAGCGGCAGAAAACGGCCGCTAAAACGGCGATAATGAGCTTGATAATATGCTCTATGGAATTCCAATTGAAGCCCATGTTAGATGTCCTTCACATCTAACATGGGCTTCAATTGGAATTCCATAGAGCATATTATCAAGCCCATTATTGCCGTTTTTGCGGCAGTTTTCTGTCGCTAAAACTGCGATAATTTTATCACCTGTCTTGATAATATGCCCCTTAGAAGTTATTTCCTGTTCCTGGCAGAAAAGTACTAATCACTGGATTTGGGTGTGGCAATTCCAGCAGACATTCCAGACCTCCACCAAAAACTGACATAAATGTGGGGAAGGAGTAACGGTTGTTATTTTGTACATGTCATCAATTTGGGGGTAAGGACGTAAAAAGAAGAAGCCCATTCATCTTTCCCCACCTAAAGTGTTCTTTTCAGATGTCACACTTGTCAACTGGGAATTAATTTCTGCCATTCTCAGTGACTATGTGTGGTATGTGAGAAGTGTGGCTCAGGGGTTAGAGGCAGCAGACCCGGAAGCTGAGATCGGTCCTGGACCAGGGTTCAATTCCCCGCCTCGGCGGGTCTTGGGCTAAAAATTCCACGGATTCGATAATTCTCGCCCCGGTGCCTCCTCGACTCACGGGTTCACACTCTGCGACTCTGGGCAATAGCTTGCTTAATCTCCACAACGGCCCCTCGCGGCGGGATGCCTGACTTTCACCTTGTGGATACCCTGCTATCTCACAGGGGAATACCAGGAAGGGTTCCCTAAGCAAGCGCCGGGAAACCCACTGCGGGTAGCTGTGCGCTATATAAGCTCAACTACATTTACATTTACTATCTCATCAATTCATGGATAAACAGGCAAAAGAGCAGTGAGTTATGCGCTATCTGGAAAATTCCCAAGAAGCATAGTTTACCCTTACTTCCTGCCATGCATGCCGCCGGGCATGCTGCGGTTACAACTTTTTGACAAAGATGCGCAACCAACTGGCCCCGCACCTGATTTCATGTGCATCTCACTCCATTGACCTTCCTCATCCAAATCACATCTTTTGACTGTAAGGGAATATGGGTGGAGAGGGAACTCAGGGCGGCTTTCTCTCAACTATGCCACCCTGGGCAGTACCATTTGTGTAAATCAAGCAATTCAGGCCACCTCCTCTTTCTCTATGAAACTAACCCACCTTGGTGTTTCTTTGAACTCTGGGTGGAACGGACAGACTAAACTATGAGAGACGGGGACGCCTAACAAGTAGGCACAAACGTGATTCAGTGAAAGGTGAAAGAGCTAAAGAACAGCAAGCACAAACCAACGACTGGTAGACTAAGATCCATGCCATTTTCGGTTTGCCAGTAATAAATGCAGAATTATTTCTCGATATTTTACCTTTGCAGAGCTGCTTTAGCACAGCTTAAAGAAGAGACTCTTGTCTACAGAATGTATCTTTTTTCCTGCAAGTATTTTTAGTGGCAATTATTGTGCACATGCAGAAGTTGTATTGAGGCATGGAAAGTCTGCCGTCGACCTTCGCACGAATGTTGTGAGAAAAATAACTTAGCAACTTTGTGACCGCACGACAACCATTGCCTTCGGTCATATCTTTATGATGCAAGAGCCCAGGGACCCCATCACAAAATATTTTTGGACTGGTGCTATTTCATGTCCTTGGTGATAAGTTAAGGCATGTTAACTTCAAACGCCTTTTACACTTTACTATGAATAAAAGATTCTGGAGGAGGTAATATGTGAAAAAAAACGTTCACATTTGCTGTGCGGAATCTTATGTGGCCATGTCTTCTGTTGTTTTTTTTGTGCTTGTGTTTTTTGTGTGTTATATTAGGGCAATGTGGTTGTGTTTTACTGCAGCTGTTGCATTACAGTTTTGACTATTCTGTTGTGATGTGTCATGGTATGTTTTAATTGTGTTGCTAGGTTGCTTTGTGCATGTTATTATGTTGAGTTCTGTTGGTTGCATTAGATATGTGAACAAATGTTGCTATATTTTTTGCTAAAAGCAGCACACGACTTCCTTTGACAAACAACCTTTTATCATCGTATAAGTAGTCAAAATAGCTTCACTTTAATTCTCAAACCATTTACGAGAGCATTCATCTAAAAATTATAGCAAAGATTCTGAAGGTGTAACGTGTGCGAAGAACTGTTTGGCACCTTTGCAGTGTGGCATTTTGTCTGCTTCTGATGAGTTCTGCTTTTTTGTGCCGCTGTTTTTTGTGTGCTGATTCTTGCGAAGGATTTTTTTTTTTGTACTGCAGTTTTTGTCCAGCTTCTGTCCTGGCTGTTTTTTTGTGACGGCCTATGTTATCTTAAAATTGTGGTGTTATGTTGCTTTGTGTTTGAGTTGCTTTGTGTATGTTACTCAGTTCTGCTTACCTCTTTTCATTAGATATGCCAACAAATGCTGATATATTTTGGGCCAAAAGCAGCACATGCCGTAAAAAAGGTCTTGTGATAAGTAACCTTTTACCACTGTCTAGGATGGTAAAATAGCACTGTTCTGGCTCCTCATCCACGTAATCCACCCAGAAGCCCCAAACTGTGGCTATACCTGCTGCTCATTTTATGTGATATGGCCCTTGACTCTTAACTTAGCGCTCCAAGGGGCAGATTTACAACAAAGTAACGCAGCACGGTGCAGCAAGTCATTTTGCTGCGCCATGCTGCGTTAATTTGGAAGGCACAGTGATGCGACATATTTACAAGAATATGTCGCATCTCTGTGCTTCCCCTGTGCTGGCGCACAAACTGCAGCCATGCGCCGCGCAGGCACCCATGCACAATGGTGCAAGGATGCCTGTGTCGTGGGGAGATTGTTTTGATGCAGGAAGGGACACCTTCCAGCACAAAACAATCACAAGAGGCTTTTTCCTCTTTCAATGCGTGCTGTATGCCACCTCTAGGATGGCGTAGCATTCACACACATCCCCTGATGTACGATTTCTCGTAAAACTGGAGATGTGCTTGTTCCATGGGTGTTGCGTGGGAACACCCACAGCAACACCCATGGAACGCCCCTTCCACGCACAGTGCTGCATGTGAAGGGGACATATTTACGAGGAGAGGAAAAGTCACACAGGGTGGCTTTTCCTCTCCTTGTAAATATGGAGGAGCCCCCTGCCCACCAATACGTCACAAAAAGTGACATAATGGTGGCGCAGGGGGCTTGTAAATCTGCCCCACAGTGCTCACTTTTGTGATACAGTCCCAGATAAAAAAAACAATGCAAATGCTAAGCTTCCTGTATTGTCATGCTACATCTCTTTTCCATTCTGCCCACCCCCCTTTCATATCTAGGTGCCATTTAAGTCCTTTACTGGATGTGTGACATTTTAGAATTCAGTTATAAATGAAAATGGACCTATGTATTTAACAGTGTCAAAGGCTGCCCTGGGTAGGGATGGTTGGAAAAGTGGTTAAACATTCTTGAATTCCTTACGTTTTAAATTACATTAAAAATAATAGTTATCTTTTTTCTGCTAGGATCTGACCCTGGTAAAAATATTCCACCATGGATTGTATAATGACCCAAATTTCATCCGAGTCGATTTTGATTGCCAATATTTCGCTCCTCTTTTATGAAAAATTAGGTCTTGCATACAAGCTTAGAGTTTCCACTCTTAACTTGTAAGCAACGAACGTGCCACCTCCCTCTGCCCTTCTCCATGCCTTGAGCACCAGGCATTCCCAACTACTAGATCCCTTGTGCTGTCAGAGTGGCATTACACGTCCCCAGCACGTTTTCTAAGAATAATCTAATATAGTCCAATTGCCTCTTTACATGTAAGTTTGCCAGTTCCACTGTCACTATTTTCTCAAATGAAATTACACACAGGCTCTTACAATTGAACATTGGCAATTCACCTGGAGATATACCCTGAAGCTTTCTAAATGGTCTATTTTCCAACGCAGTTGGCCATGGGTCTGGGTTTTTCCTGTCTATCCTCTCTAAAATATTCTCTTTTCAAGACATCTAATGCATTCTTGCCTGTTTGTTCCCTTGTTTGGTTGCCTATGCCATTTTCTTCATTTTTTCAATTCATGTATCCCTTTCTCTTTCTGATGAGATGCCACAAACTTCCGAAAGACGCTGTTAGTGGAATCATCACTTGTGCCAAATTAGATCTATGATATTATGGCATTTGTTTGCTGTTGCTTTCTTTTCGGCTTCCTTAGTTTAAAAGTTTGATGTGTAGGTTCATATTTGTATATGTTACGCATGTTGTCACCTTTTGTATGCATGAATCCATCTTGGCTTTTATATGTATTTTTCAGATGCGTATGTTTATTATATACACGTTTACATTCACTTTTTCAAACATTTACTCAATCTCCAAATCTGGGATTTATTAATGCATTATTATTATATTTGTTATTATTATTATTATTATTATTATTATTATTATTATTATTATTATTATTATTATTATTATTATTATTATTATTATCATTATTTCAATTAGTTGTTTCTATCATTGCATAGTTATCAGCAGTACTACTAGTACTACCCTTATTATTAGTAGCAATTGTATTAATAACAATTATTGGAGGTTTTATAACTGTTATTAGTACTAGTACTTATATTACTACTCTTCGTCAATTAAACATCACCAAACAGTGATCTGTCAGTCTGATATGTGTCCCATCAACTAACCATGAATGAAAACCAGTTTAAATATAATGTCTTGTGTTACGTTGATAGGTTTCAGCCCCTGACATTTCAATCAACAGTAATACTTGACAATTTAAGAAGTGTATAAACAACTACATCCTTAAAGTTGATTAAAATATGTTACTAACTGGTTGAAACTTGTCAGCTGAGGTCTATCTCGTCTAAAAGCTTAAGATCAAATATATCTGCCCTTTCAACCACAATAAGTCTCAGTGTTTTAACTAGAACCACGATTTGGAACAAAGAAATACATTTTTAGAATTTTTTTTTTTTAATTGGTACAGTTTACTGGAAAGTCTACCCCTTTCTGACAGAAATGTGTCCTCTGACATTTTATAAAACAAACAGCAAATGAAATTGCCACTAGAATATTAGAACAGACTTTGAGAAGTGGGTTCACCTACCATCAAATGTTGAGAAACGTCTATGTGATTTGCCCAAGAATCATTCGTCCCACAGACAGGAAAGGAGGGTATTTATTATCTGCTGCTTGTGGTCCCTCAAGACTTTCTGTAAGAATGACAAATTATTCCCTGCAGCCCTGAACTGCAAACAGTTGCGATGATTACTTCTGAGCTCCATTGGGACTTTCAGAAGCAAAGGTACAGGTGCCAAGGGAGTCTGAGATAATTAAATCTCCCCAACTTTCAGGATCAACGGAGCAGAATATTGACGAGCCTGAATCCTCCAGAGTCCATGAGGTGAAGCCACTGTGCCCGCTTGATTTTCTCTTTTGATAAACAAGACACTTCTATGTGGTTTCATGAACCCTCCTGGATGAATTGTTTATACATTTTGCAAAAGCAAATATTCCCACTGAGTTGGAAGCAGTTTCCAGGACCTTCATTGTAAAAGCCCTAAGGTCAGGCAGATACAACTCTGGTGATGCTTGGAAAAGATAGGAGGAAAAGTGAGAGGGAGGTCATTGACTGGTTTTGATTTTTTTCCTACCGTATATCTTTTTAAGGTATAGATACTTTTTACTATCAGTGCTGAAGATAGATCACTGTTTAATGTTTACCACAAGTGACATACTCACATTTGTTGTGGAGTACTGCAAATTAAAAAGATAAAACATAGAGGCTGATTTCAATGTCGGTCAGACCGTCACCGAAAGGCCTTCAGTGACAGCATGACCAACCAACAGACCTTAGGTCTGACTGCCGGATTTTAATACCGGTGGTCAGACCACAAGCTGTTGGAGGCAAGACCACTGCCCCCACTAGGATCCCAGATCCTGATGGGGCAACAGTCGGAATCGTAGTCACAGTCTTACAAAAATGGGGTGACCACGTGTCCCTCAGAACCTGGGTATATTGTAATAAACAAAAATGATTCTGTTGGGTTACTGATTACTTCTGCAAGCGCATTAAGTGTCACATATGTCAATTTTGTTATAACAATCGTATCTCAAATGCCTAGATGCAGGACACATTTTTACAAACGATGACTCAAATTGCTGTCTACTGTGTAAGTTTTATCAAAATTGTATCATTCATAAATTTTACACATAAAATCACGAATGTCAACACAAGTGAAATATTACAAATAAGTGGTGGCTAATGGGCCAGCTAACATAGGGAAATGCAATGATTCTGCCGGCTGATAATTATTCTTTGTTTGGGCAGAGCCTTGGACGATCTGAGCCTAATGTTGAAGTCGACATTTCAACCCAATATATGCTCCTTTCTGTAGTCAAGAACGTGTCTTCATCAGGACGGAACGGGGTGGGGAGGGGTTAAGGACAGCCTACAATTAAGAAAGGCGGTGTTAGGTGTGTTTACATCTGGCAGAGATACGAATTGAGAATGCATGTGGTGATGGAATTCATCCTAAAAGGACCAGAGTAAATCCTGGAACGGGACCTCATGGCATAATCAATTGTGGCCCAGGGGGTGATAGTCCACAAAGTAGAAAGGCAAGTGTATTATACCAGAGGGATGTGCAAGCGTCACATAAAAACCACCCAGGGGGTGGTGCACCATCCCTTCCGGAGGAGGAAAGACGATAAATCATAGTCCCGACAAGCAAGAGGAGGTGCTGAGGCAGGCACCGCCATCTGAA
Source organism: Lissotriton helveticus (assembly GCF_964261635.1). NCBI lineage: Eukaryota > Metazoa > Chordata > Amphibia > Caudata > Salamandridae > Lissotriton > Lissotriton helveticus. The sequence goes on along the minus strand of NC_136068.1, from coordinate 366,637,316 downwards.
TTACTATATTCCTTTTCAACAGCCCTTTCATGTCAGATAGACCATCATCGGAAACAGGTTTTGGGGCCGTAAACAGGGCCCAATCCCTTGTGAGCCACAGCAGAGTGTTCCTGGGGACAAATGTGTTGCCCACACACCTCCACGCACCACATGGTGCATGGCACAAGGTGCATGGAGGTCCAGGATGGGCTCCCTACCACGGTGGCTTGTGCTGTGGCCCTTTTCAACAGCTGCAGCACAAACCACCATGGTATGGAGCAGTTGCCAACTTTTATCAAGGCAGTTGCATGGTAATGTGACAGTTGGACCACTGACTTCCTGACGGGCGGTCTCCTGACCGCCACCATAGTGGTCAGAAGTCCAACTGTGCCGCATTGCAATGATCCCCAGAGATTCTTAAAACAGTGCTAGCTTGAATACTATTCCTTAGAGAAGTTTTCACTGGATTTACTGCTGCCCTAACATGAGAACCTTAAATATTGTGCTGAGGTAATAAACAAAAACAGAAAACACAAAGTACACTATTTAGTTTACCAAGCAATTTTACGTGCGAGTGAAAGCAATCAGCAGGGCAGGTACAGAAAAAAAACAATTGAATTAAAAGTGCATAAACGTAACAGGGTCAGAATTATAACATAATAAAAAGGAAGGGCCCAGCAACAGAGGTTCTAATTATTCAGAACCTACAAATGTACAAAAACTATCAAGTAAAAATAATCAGCAACAGAAAGCAACCTAGCTGCACGACAATCTAGTAAAGTAAGGGATTGATAAAACTAACTTTGAATGGACAAAAATGGCAAGCATTGGCAAATCTAAAATATACCAGTAAAGAACCCTTGAGTTAGGCTGCTGTAACAAATTATTATGCAAGACACATTCATGACTCATTCATTCTGAAGATGAGATAAACACATGCTTCAAGAAAATCAGCATAAAGATGAAATATAATAATATTATTTAACTTTTATGAAAGTACTAGCACCTTCTCCAAAGAACACTAATGTGAGCCAATTGAAGACCAGTAATGATTTGTTCTGCAGGCTGGAACTTGCCTTTTATACATGTGGGCTACATTAACTCTAGCTTTGCGCATTACTGGAGTTGATTCAAGAACAGGATTCGCTCCAAAGGAGTTTGGTAATTCTGATTTCAGAAGTTACCCCGGTTCTCAAGCAGTTATAAACAACTTTACATTTCTGGGTTCAGTCTAAATTCATCTATCAGAAAGGACTCCAACAGACTAAGCAAACTGGTAGGCATGCTAAGCGCTCAGTAATGAACTAATTAGTCTTTGTCGGATTGTGCTAGTTGGTTATTTTGATCCTGAATTCTGCGCATCCTGGGTGCTGAGGTGAACACAGAAAGGGCATAAAAATGCCAACAGCCCTAAACAATGAATTCAAGAACATGAGAATACAGCATGAATCTTTAATGCTCTATAAGGTTACTCACAAACCTTTTCTAAACTCTGAAATATATTTTTAGTTCACATGACAGAGATTTTAATTTAACACATGTGAGTGAACATAACATTAAAAAGTTAAGACTGAGGATACAAATATTGAATACAATCATGAACAGTTGTCAATTGATCGTTTATGTTTTTTAAACAAATGTAATTCATTTTAATGTTTGAAGTCTTATCTCAAACTGCCACAAATACATCTTATATATGGAGCAGGGGTACATATTCATTCAGGGATGTGTTTACTTACTCAAACCCTTACTTTTAGCATACAACATAACTGTGCACCTCAAGTTCAATTACATACACTTGCGGAAAAACTAAGTAGTCGGACATAAATAAAGCAGTTATGACATTTATGCACCATTGCTGTTTCTGGTTTTATTATTAATTTGTGTAGAGCATTTTTCGGGAAGAAAAGGCACATTGTTGCTGCAAGACACGTTTCAAGGCAAAGCATATTGCCATGCATACAATGAACCATATAAATAGTTTAATCCCATTTGGACACATAAAAAAAGTACGATCATTTCATAACTCAAACCATCTAGAGACATGGTGCAAACAACTTCTTTACAAATAATTCAGTGTTGACTCAAGCCATGCCTCACATTGTTCCAATCTGTAACCATTGTTCAGGGAGTTGGGGAAACTGGTTCAATTAATGTTTTGGGTCCCCCACACAAGGCAATTGGAACAAACCCAATCAGTGGACTGGAAAACATTGAGATTCTCCAGGAATATGTATCCATCGGAATTCTCTCCATCATTTTGGCTTAAAAAGGAAACATGCGTATAACTGGCAAAGTCAAAGGGGCATATTCACAAGGAGCTATTGCCAAATTAACAGCACTTTAGCGCAGCCAAAGTCGTGATAAATGTACCCCCCCAATCACAAGCTGGTGATAACAGCCCACAGCACCAGTTTACCCACGTTAGCAGCCGCAAAAAACATTGCCACAGAGGACCCCCGCAACTATCGCTAATGAGATGCAGAGTAGGCGTTCCCAAAGCAAAAAAGCCGTGACAACACCATACCACAACATTCACAACGACCAGATAGAACCGCGATAAGAACACAAAACAGGCGATAAGGTGTGTTGGCAGCAGGAAATTAGCACCTGCTCTGACCTGGTGTAAAGTCGGACCACAGTCTGCCCACAAAAGCGAGCACAGACCAGAGCCACACATGAAGAACAACAGATGCCCCAGAGCAACTGAACATGCAGCACAGACACCCAAGTGGGCCACAACACCCACCGACACCACACCCAGGCCTGCAACACCCCCTCGGCCCACCCCCAACCACGGACAAGAAACTACTCACCAACACAAAACACCATACATACAAAAGCCAAAACAACCATTCGGATGAGTCCTAGTTGGTCCTCACTGGACAATCCGTAGGATTATTTATTTATTTTTATTTTGGATTTTTATAGAGCGCATAGTCACCCATGAGTATCCCAGCGCTAAACCTCATTGTCCTGAAGGATGAAAGTGCAGGGGTGAAGGTGGTTTAAGGGAAGAGAAGGGTTTTGAGAGATTTCCTGAAGCGCAGGAGGTTAGGTTCTGATCTAAGTTTCAAGGGGAGCGCGTTCCATTGTTTCGCTGTGTGGACTGAAAAGCGGCGGCCTCCTGCGCGGGCCTTTTTCACCCTGGGAACCACAATTAAATTTCCATGGTCCGAACGAAGCGCTCTAGTTGGTTTGTAGGGTGTGATCCAGTTGCTGAGGATAGGTGGACCTGCGTTATGCAGTACTTTGTGAGCCAGACATAGGGCCTTGAATCTCACTCTTTCCCTGATCGGAAGCCAGTGTAATTTTTTCAGTGCGGGTTTGGCTGATGTTCTGGCTGGGGTATTCGTGAGCAGCCGGGCCGCGGCATTCTGGATTTTCTGTAGTATTTGGAGAGTGGTTTCCGGAGCTCCTAAGTAAATGGCGTTGTTGTAGTCCAGCCTGGAGACAATTAGGCCTTGGATCAGTAGTAGTCGGGACTGGAAAGGGAGTAGGGAGAGCACCTTTCTGCATGATCTTAGTAGACCGTAACAGATGCCGGCCGTTTTCCTTGCCTGCGTTCTGAAGGTGAGATCTTTCTCTAGCCATACTCCCAAACTCTTAACTTCCATCTTAGGGGCAGGGGGTTCACCCATACAGACGGGCCAGATGTTTGGGGGTAGGTTCTGTGTTTTATGCCCTAGGAGAAGAATCTCCGTTTTTGACCCATTTAATTTCAGGTCGGAGTCGCTCATCCATTGATGGATATTGGAGAGGCAGTCATGGAGATTGGACGGCTCTAGCTTGGGGTGAGAGAGAGTTACCACCAGCTGAGTATTGTCGGCATAACTGACGATGGTGACTCCAAATGGAGAGACCAGCTCCTCCAGTGGGGCCACGTACACGTTAAATAGCGTGGGGCTTAGTGATGAGCCCTGTGGCACACCACACCGGAGGGGGATGGAAGAGGAGCGGCTTTCACATTCCCAGACTTGGAATGAGCGTTGGTAAAGAAAGGACGCGAGCCATTTCAGCGCTGTATCTTTCACTCCGATGTTTTCTAGACGTTGGGTCAAGACCTGGTGGCTGACAGTGTCGAAGGCCGCGCTCAGATCCAGGAGGACCACTGCCACTGATCCTCCTGTATCGAGAATTTCTCTGGTCTTCTCCACTGCCGCGAGGAGAGCGGTGTCAGTGCCCTGACCTGGTCGAAAACCCGTCTGAGAGTTTTTAAGTAACCGGTTGGTTTCCAGGAATTGAGACAGCTTTTTATTTACAAGTTTCTCTGCGACCTTACCTATCCAGGGGAGGAGAGAGATTGGTCTATAATTAGAAAGATCCTGAGGGTCTAGTGATGGTTTCTTAAGAAGCCCTTTTACAACCGCTTCCTTCCAACTCGAAGGGACTTCACCTTGGGCTAAAGAGGTGTTGATTAGGGCGGTCAGCGGGGGCACTATAATGTGGGTGATATCTTTAAGACGTCTTATGGGTACTGGGTCACTGGGGGCGCCACTCTTGATTGACGCAAATGTTGCTGTAACTTCCTCTATAGTAACCGGGCCGAAAAACGCCAGATGGGGTGTGTCAGGTTTCGCGGAGGAGTTCCTCTGTAAGGGTGATAGGTCCTTAATTTCCCCGGTGGTGTCAGGTTTAGCAGCGGGAAGAGAGGCAAGGATTTTTTTAATTTTTTCGTCAAAAAAGGTAGCAAGACTGACGCATTTTTCTTCTGCTGCTTTGGGGTCCGTAGATTTTTGTGGAGGGGCAGGGACATGGAGGAGCTCTTTCAGGATAAGGAAGGTTTCCTTGGCTGAACAGGAGGAATTCTTTATTTTTATCCTCGTAAATATACAGCCTGGAAGACTAAATCCAAGAGAAGAAGGTGTGTCATTCACTCAACAAAGGAAAGAGAGGGAGAGAGCGAGGGAGAGGGATGGAGTGAGATTGCACAAGCAGTGCAAGGCCTTGTTGTGCACCTGCCAACATGTGTGTGTGTATCTCCATCCGTACACCATGAGCCCAAGGCTGTGTCCCAATCACAGCATCAAATCCACATCACATTCCGAAAACGCAAGTAGTAGTCAGGCAAACATCAGGGATGAAAGCTCCATTGTTCCAATGCAGAAGACGGGAGGACACCTGCACCTCTGACCTTGGTCCAGAACGCGCCTGGAACACCCTGAGAGAGATGCCATGGCAGATGTGGACTCCCACACCACACATTGCGCAAATGAACTATCCAACTTATTCACACCCCACACGCAGAAGCTCCTGCCTGAGCGAACCCTGCATGGGATGCCCTTAACACTCACGGAAACAGCAACTAATTCAGCCTAACGTTGCACACACATTTGAATCATTGCCCATAGCTGTGGCATATCCTTCACACAACTGCCGCAGCTCAGAAGAGTGCCGGTTCCACGAGACGCACCAAGGCAATGGCAGGCCATACCAGGCACATGCACAACCCCCATCACGTGGAACACTATCATGCACATATGCTGCATTTACAGGGCGCAAGGCCACTGCTTCAGATAAGTTACCGGCTCACCTTCTGCATTGCCTACGTCAACTGCGTCCAGCCCTGGTTCCACTGCTAAACATGCACATTCGAGTGTCCCATGGAAATCCGCCTATCCAACACAACCCTAGATGAATTGGACTATGACTTGTGTCTGTGCCCCCTGTTGGATCACGAACAGGAGTGTAACCGAGGGTTCCCTGTTTAAATATCAACAACAAAAATATAGTTTACAAAAATATAGTTGTACAAATATCGATTAAAAAAATATCGACTCCCTATACTTAAACAGGTAAGTACAATAATATCGACTCAAAAATATAGTTGTAAAAAATATCGTTGTAAAAATTATCGACTTTAAAATATAATATAACTTAAATTAAATAATTATATAATATTAATATTATTAACCAAATACATTAAATTACATTTTTATTTTAACTATTTATAAGAAATAAACTTAATTTAATTAATATAAACACAATACATGTGTACATATACATATATTTTCTTAAATACATTTTATTATTATCTTTATTTAATTTATAAACTTTAATAATTATATACAAATAAAATAAACACATATATAAAACATTTTGAAGAAAATAAAATATTCTATATGTAATTAACACATTAAAGTATTAATAATAATAATACATACATTTAATAACAAAATAAAAACATTAGTAGTTAAAACATTTGATAGCGAAGGGGTAAATATTACTATTCCCACTCCAGTGAGTGCAACAGTACGGAAAGCATTGGATAGCGTAGGGGTAAAAATTACTATTCCCACTCCACAGGGTGCAACAGTAGGGAAAGCGTTGGATAGCGTAGGGGTAAAAATTACTATTCCAACTCCAAAGGGTGCAACAGTAGGGAAAGCGTTGGATAACGTAGGGGTAAATTATTCTATTCCCACTCCAGAGAGTGCAACAGTAGGGAAAGCGTTGGATAGCGTAGGGGTAAAAATTACTATTCCCACTCCAGTGAGTGCAACAGTAGGGAAAGCGCTGGATAGCGTAGGGGTAAAAATTACTATTCCCACTCCAAGGGGTGCAACAGTAAGGAAAGCGCTGGATAGCGTAGAGGTAAAAATTACTATTCCCACTCCAAAGGGTGCAACAGTAGGGAAAGCGTTGGATAGCATAGGGGGAAAAATTACTATTCCCACTCCAGTGAGTGCAACAGTAGGGAAAGCGCTGGATAGCGTAGGGGTAAAAATTAGTATTCCCACTCCAGAGGGTGCTACAGTAGGGAAAGCGTTGGATAGCGTAGGGGGAAACATTACTATTCCCACTCCAGTGAGTGCAACAGTAGGGAAAGCGCTGGATAGCGTCGGGGTAAAAATTAGTATTCCCACTCCAGAGGGTGCTACAGTAGGGAAAGTGTTGGATAGCGTAGGGGTAAAAATTATTATTCCCACTTCAGTGAGTGCAACAGTAGGGAAAGCGCTGGATAGCGTAGGGGTAAAAATTAGTATACCCACTCCAGAGGGTGCAACAGTAGGGAAAGCGTTGGATAGCGTAGGGGTAAAAATTACTATTCCCACTCCAGTGAGTGCAACAGTAGGGAAAGCGCTGGATAGCGTAGGGGTAAAAATTAGTATTCCCACTCCAGAGGGTGCAACAGTAGGGAAAGTGTTGGATAGCGTAGGTGTTAAAATCACTATTCCCACTCCAGAGAGTGCAACAGTAGGGAAAGTGTTGGATAGCGTAGGGGTAAAAATTACTATTCCCACTCCAAAGGGTGCGACAGTAGGGAAAGCGTTGGATAGCGTAGGGGTAAAAATTACTATTCCCACTCCAGAGAGTGCAACAGTAGGGAAAGCGTTGGATAGCGTAAGGGTGCAAATTACTATTCCCACTCCAGAGAGTGCAACAGTAGGGAAAGCGTTGGATAGCATAGGGGTAAAAATTAACATTCCCACTCCAGTGAATGTAACAGTAGGGAAAGCGTTGGATAGCGTAGGGGTAAACATTACTATTCCCACTCCAGATAGTACAATGGTAGTGAAAGCGCTGCAACCCAAAACAATAAAAAAACAAACTATCAACATTTTTAGTAAATTTAATTTCAAATATAAACATAATTAATATATACATTTAAATATATTTTTATTAACAAAGATAATAAAATATAATTAATTACACATTCATATACACTATAATATCCACCACACACACCTAAAATTAATTACAAAATTACTTTTATTATTTACTAATTAATTAATTTTTTTTAAATTATTATTAATTAATTAATTAATTACCAGGTTTCACACCATATACACTTATAAACACCACAACACAAACCTATAATTAATTACACATTTACAATTAATAATTACTAATTAATTAATGGTAATTAATTTAAAAAGTATTTAATAATTAATCGATAAATAATTAATTACTCACCACCCTTCACACCATTTACACATATAAACTCCACAACACACACCTAAAAATAATTAATCAATTAACATAATTAATAATTGACTAATTAAAATGAATTAACAACTAATTATTAAACAATTATTAATAAATTAACACATTAATAATCAATTAATTTTATATAATTAAATTACTTCACACCCTATTCCCCTATAAACCCACAACCTGCTACGGAACTAATACCACAAAATTCAACTTAAAATACATTAATAACTAATACAATTCCAAAACATATAATAAAATGACAATCAATTCTCTTCAAAAACACTAAAATACATAACCTTATTAATAAATCGATATTTTTGTAAACTATATTTTTGTAAACGATATTTATTACAACTATATTCTTGTTATCGATATTACTTACCTATCAGTCGATATTCTGGTCAAACTATATTTTTGTTGTCGATATTTCTTCCACTCGATATTTCTGCGGAGATATTTATGTAACATGATATTTCTCCGTCGATATTCCTACTCTGCACCGTAACCGAGATGGGATGCATTGACATAATGAGTATGTATTGGCAGTTGTGCATGGGAGATTGCACAAGTCCTTGTGTGCAGTGACCACATCAAGGCGCTCCCCTATTGGGCTTGACTCCAGATTGGTGAAACGGCGTCGGCTGAGCACACCTGCCTGGATCAGTTAATTGATTGGCTTACCCTGGTACTCCTTGAACATGACAACGATGTACTATTGGAACACATTGCACTTGAAGCAGCGTGGGCATTCATGGCTGAGTAACTACGTTCCTGAAGCCACATCCGATTGTTACCCACATCACAGCTCCCGACAACGTGTTGTGGGGATTGCTCATATATCCCACCACAACAGTGGACACGTCTGGCATTGTCCGGACTCTGGATGCATGTGCGTGGAGCAACGCATGTGTACACACAACTGTGCAAGGTGATGCAGGTCCATGGTCGGAGCAGCACAGCGTCGTTTATCAACGTTGCCAATTCGGACACACTGCTGGGGGAGAGCACACACATGACAATCTAGCACGACATGTGAACCTGTTGGACCCTTTCACCTGATCACTGTCAGCAGAGCAGAAAATCAGCGCACTCCGGTGGTGATCCACTATGCAGATACCATTGGCAGTGAGTTATGGCCCCTCACACGGGACAAATGACAGACGCCAAACAACACATGACTCATTCAGCAAGGCAAGGTGGCGTGGGGCGTTGCCATCCGTGATTATTGTCCATTTTTGCACCAACATATTCTGAACCTCGACATTTGCCTATGCTGCGTGTAAGTGTCTTAAGCATTGCCTGTTGTGGCCGTTGCCTTGTTCCTACTGACACGCACATGCCAGTAAAGTCTATGCCACCCCACTGGTGTCTAACTGTGAGGTGTGTTGATTAGATTGTCCACTCGTGTGCCACAATGAGCTCCGTCCCTACACAGAGATGGACTGACTGATGCATGTGCAATGGGGGTGTGTCCCTTTTCAAAGCTCAACCTCTGTGAGCCAGACATGGCTTTGGGATAGGTGCTGGCCGACATGTGCACTTACGTGACTTCAGTAATGTGGGTATGGTGTCCAACCTCTGACCATGTGGAGCAATGTTATATATCATAACAGAATGTGTCCACACAGATGTGTGTAAGTAGGTATGTGTTGTGAAGTTCTGTTGTCACATGTGATGTAGGACACCACACCTGATCTTCTACCAATTTGGTCACTCCTACACACAGCCCTATTCAACACATGGACGTGGGCCTACGTTGGGGGTTCATGAGATTGTTGTTGATGTGCAATGGGGAGACAACTAGTACTCACCTTCACAGACCAGAGAACTTTGGGGATTGTGAAGTGATTAGGAAGTGGGATACTGCAGTCTGCAGCAGGATTGCTGTGTAATTGGCCAACAGTGATGAAATGGGAGTCCATGTCGGGGTCCAGGTGAATGTCGCAGAGGGTTCCGGGGGTCACAAGAAATTTCCCAGGGCATGATGCATAGGTCATAACCAGGCAGGGACAGGGCATATGGTGGTGATGGATGCTACTGCCTCCTTCCTCATACAGTAATTCCCATGCCTATCTTACTCCCCTGATACAGGTTCTGTGTCTGGTGTGTCCGGTGTGTGTGGCAGGATGATGGCTGCATCACTGTGTGCCACTGACACAACAGACTGCGAAGGAGATGGGGCAGCATCACTGTGTGCCACGGACACATCAGAGTCAGAGTCAGAGTCAGAGCTGTGTGTGTTGATGTTCTTGTTGCAGTCATCTGGGAAAGGCTCAGTGGCATCAATAGCAAGATGAAGTACTGCAGAGTATTGAAGTTCCCAGATGCTACTTGCTGGTGTCCAGCCGTGGCAGACATACTTCCAGCCTGCATATACTCCAAGGTCTCCATTGACCTCCACATCTGTGCCAACTCTGTGCTGTAATCGCTGGTGCCTGTCTGACCAGACCGTTCTTGTATTCGATTTATGGCCACAGTGAGTTCAGCCAAGGTCTGTGCAGAGCATGGTGCATACAGGGGGCATCCGATAGGGACTGTATGTGGTCCCTGATGGGACTTAGACACCACGTATGACATCAAGTTTGGCTGCCACCAGTTCAAAACCCACCCACAGCTGTTCAACCAACTCCACCTGGCAACCCCACACATGTTGTTGGAACTCCATGTATTGGTCGGGGGTGGTGGGAGACAGCTGTGGTGGTGTGTGTTTCCTGCTCTGTATAGGTGGTGGGCTCACCTCAGGGCAGCTGGCTTACCCTGCTCCTGGGGATGGGATGCGGAGGCTGTCCATTATCCGTTGTGGGGTTTCTTGACATATGTGAAGGTTGTCCTCTTCATCATCAATGATGTGAAGTGTGGTGTGCCCTGCAGGAGGTGTTGTTTGTCCCTCTGCACTGTGAAAGGGGAGATGCAGGTTAACAGAGTTACACATGTATGTTGAGGATTTGCAGATGTTCATATTCAGACTGCATGCCAATGTATAGTGTCACTGTTTTGATGGAGCTGGCTATTTGATGGCAGTCAGTGTGTTTTTAAACCACATAACGGATATGTGGTAGTACCCGTGCATTATCATCACACAGAGTCAGGCAATGCCAGATGTGAGCTGACAGTTGATGTTGGTGTTGCACTTTGTACCTCATTGCCATCATTGCTGATGTTCTGTCATGGCTATGTGTGTGTGCTGCATTGTGGGTGAGTTGCCCCTGCAGCTCTGATTTTGTGTAGCCTTCTCCCTTTGAGGTGGAGTGCCTTTGAATTGTGTGATTTTTGGGGCCTGATTTGTTTTTGACTTGGGTCATATGTGCTCTCGGACAGATTTTGAGGCCTGGTGAATTGTTTGTCTGCTGCGTGTATTGTAGGGCCTGGGTTGTGTGTGCAAGTGGACATGTCAGACTTTTGGCCTGCTCCTTTACGGATGCGATCCTCACTGGGCAATCTCCATGTCGATTCGTGGGCCATCTCATGTTTTTGGGCTGCTGCCAGGCTATCGGCTTGCAGTGTTACTTGCATAGTCAGTGTGGGTCACAGAGCTACTTTGCTGGATTCAGCACGTGCATGGGTCGGTTGTGATATTGGTGATTTGGAGGGGGCCCCTTTGTGCACATTGTGGACGAGGGCCTACTTGGCATTTCTATGTGTTGCAGTGTGGCAAGGCTATCAGTGACATGTTCCACGATCATTGTGGGTGTGCAGTGTGCTACAAATTATTGTGCATGTGTGCCATAGTGCCCATCTCCCTAGTCCCCCCGTCCCTGGTCGTTACTCACCCTGTTGCTGTTGGGTCCGGTCGTATTGTGCTGTGTCCAGGCCCCCAATTCCTGCCACCGTCTCCATACTGCTGACTGTGGCCACCATTTCTTCCAGTCCATCAATTTCCATCTGTGTTAAAGGACTCCCACCTCCAGTCGCCCTTGCTTCCTTCCTGTTGGCGGAGACCTTCTCCTTGGTTTGGCTGTGCCCTTCATGCCATCGCCTCTTGACCTCCTCCTGTGACCTCCTCGACACTCTGATTGCGTTGACATTGTTGGCGATGGTCTGCCATTTTCCCGTTTGGGTTGCCAGTGCCGCAGTGGCGGTTCCGAACAGTGTTTGATGGTGTTCTATCACCTCTGCGATGATGATCCGGTCTTCCTGCGGACTGGTCCCCGTCTTCCTCTTCCTCTTGTCCTTGCCCTTCCCCGAACACGAGGTTTCTGGCAGTACCTCTGTGGAGTTTGTGGAGTTTGGCTTGTCCTCTGCACTCGGTCCGGGTGCATCCATGTTGCAGCGCAGTTTGAGTTGTTTTTTAATTTTTTTCTCTCATTCTTTTGTAGTGCATTTTCCCGCCAGACGCATGGGATTTGCAGGCCTGTGGATGGTTTCTATGATTTTTGTACCACAATTGGCCTCATCGCATATTTTTTGCGTTCGCATTTTTGCGGCGTGGTGTTGATTTTCACGCAGACATTTGACACGTTGTCTGTGACTATCGCATGCTTTCACTTTGTTGTGAATTCCACGTTGACACAGAGTTATTTTTCCACGATGTTGAAAGTTGCGTTACACTACTCTTGCTGTAGTTATCGCACATTCTTGTGAATATACCCCAAAGAATTTAACGTTTCCTTTTGTTGATGTATAATCGTGTAACTATAGTGCACTTAAGTATTAAGTATTTAGTGACTGCTGCCTTAGTACAGAAGAAAAATCGATGACGGTGTAGTTAGATATAGGCAATGAGTTTCATTTGAGAGTACTAATTTGGCAAAGGTGGAGGGATGAAGAAGTGGCATGAATGATCTCAGTGTTGAGCGTAATTTTAACTAGTATTTACCTATTTCACATATTATGCCTACTGGTAAATGTCTTGGCATGAACTGGAGATTATGAAATAAGATATAATGCTTGCTATTCTAGATTAAAATAAATAGTAATCATACAAGCTTAATGTATTATTTTGTCAGTAGAACTAATTTTGAAAGATTGTATTACTTACTTTGCATGCCAATTTGTTTTTTTGCTTTGGTTTTTAGCCTTCAGCTACTTTGAAGCACATGGTTCTTTCTCTTACGCAAATTATTCCTCTCCTTGTTTTAAATTTAGTGACACTCCTCAAACTTATTGATTACCACACAAGAGATACAAGTACTGGTATAACTTGCTTTCAGTATGTCAGATTGACCTCTAGGTGACTACCTCAATAGTTTTGGTGAGCTCCTGATTGTTCTCATATCTTGTTTCTTTTATGCTGCAGTGAGAGTGAAAATCACAAGACCTGTCAGGGTGAGGCTGGAGGCAGGCAGTTCCTTGGTAAGAAAACTCCTGCTTTTGATTGATAATTGTGGGTTACAGTTGCCGCCATTTTATATAATAGAAGTAACACTCTAGGTTCACAATAGACAGCCCCTAGTGGGAAACCCATTAAGTTAACAACGTCTTACTATATTTGGCCTATTTTCCACGCAACTTCTTTGACACGCACTGGTTGGTGACAGTAAGGCTGTGAGCACTACATGCTCCTTTATGAGCACTAATGATACGCTACAAATTAATGTACTGCAACATGGTATACATGTTGTGGAGTACTGCTTGCTTTACCTGTACATTTGTGATTTTCTACCTTGAAATAGTTCATTTATGTAGCTTCCAATGTTCTGTCAGTGGGTCATCATAACCTCCTGATAATGTGGTATTATTATGTTTTTGTTTTAAGTGAATATACATACCCGTGCCCCATCCTTAACAGGCCTTGAATAAAGAGCCCAAAACATGTTGACCACACTACTAGGCGTCCGCTGGATATGACCCAAAAGACTCAATTAAATTGAGTACCGTTGCTTTAAATGACTAGTGACATTCGACACATGTCCTTATAGCCCGTCCTGCTGTTCTTGAGCAGACAATCTTTTGACGGCTCAGATTTCAAAAATCCAGAATGACGGTCTTTCCTTGAAAATATATTTTTGGAAGGATTGTGCAGCAATGAATATATCCAAGAGCACTTGATGGCAGTGGTATACTACAGCCAGCACATCTACAATAGTTTTGCCCAAAGTTAAAGAGATGAAATAGATAGTGTGCTCTATGTCAGACACTGTGCCACCAGCAGTGTTACTAGGTATTAATAATACCCCTATACAAATAAAATACACAAATTTGGTTAACAGAGCACAACCCTACAAATTCAAAGGCATTAACTCCAGTGAGTCAAAAAATTGTGTAAACAATATTAAAGCAGAACAAGTTGAGTACAAAAGCAGTGGTTCTTTTATTCTTATATATTCCTCAATGTTGACTCGAAGAACAAAAACAAGGACAGCCGACACGTGTTTCGTCTTTTGAGGACTTTTTCAAGGCTAAGAACAGCGGTTTCCATCTGAGTCTGCGTTGTACAGTCGTTACCAAAGAGCGATCTCCCAAAAACGCGTAAAATGCCATGGCTCTAGATGTGAGAACAATGTCCCATGGTCCAATCTGAAAGAGTACAATTTGTCTGATCCAAAATCGAAAAAAACCCGTGATCATATGGCATTCATGTTTCCATTGATTAGGGAGACAATAACTCCATATACAGAAACGTTTCCTGTTTTTGGCTCTGAGTTGTGGGTTCTCAGTTCAGCGCCCTAGTATAATGAATTATTTCTAAAAAATTAATTTCAAATATCAGTATTTCATACCAGTATTGTTCAGGTAGAAACCACGCTTGATAATGTGGAACTTCCAGGAGGTCCCAGGGTCAGGGAACCCTTCTTGCAAAAGAAACGCTCCTTCGTCAAATCTCGCCACAAACAAACTTTTCAATAAAAGCAATGAATATATATATATGATGATTTTCTTGATATAGTTTCTGATATCTGTATGAGTAACTAATATTAAATGTATTATAAATTGGAAGAATGTGCATCAATGAGGTTGCACAAAAAAGAGATATCCAGGTTTCAGTTGTCTTGATATTGCATAACATTTCCAAATACATTTACACCAAATATATACAATATTCTCGCACTCCTTTAGGAGTCCTGCTTGACCACCTCACAGCTCCTCATGGCATCATCTACAAGGCGCACTTTTCACTCTCCTAAGGTGGGGGTTCCAGGGCCAACTCAACATCTGACCGCTAACAGAACCATCTATGCCAGAGCAACCCAATGAAGGGACACTCCCTGGCACCCAAACGGGGGGATGAGGGCGGGCAACCGGGCCATACCTTGGTCCCCTGGCACAGCCATCATTCACCCTCACTCCCCATGGGGTGAACCACAAGGTACCCTCCAGGGCCAAGGACAATTGCAGTAGCAGATGCCCCCAACCCTTGACCAGTGACCGCGTTACCCCTGCCCCGGGTAATTCAAAATCAACATCTTAAATCCGCCTGCACTTGTATTTGTGATGCCCCACGTTGCCAACCCAATTTGGTGGTCAAACTAGACTCATTAACTGCCTTCCTCATATGATTCACACATTTAAAGGGGATGGGAGGGTGGGGAAAAGAAAATTCCGTTGCTCAGGCGCTCCAGACAACATGGACCGGAAATTCACATTGGCAAGCAGGCAGCAGGTGCTCTCTAGGCTAGGACAATGCCTTTTAGGTGCTGTCCTGCTGCCCCTGCAAGCCGCCCAGGTGACCCTGCTGATCCTCCTTGCCCAATCACCATTAAACGTGGGAAAGCAGCCCACAAAAATGTCAAAGATGTAGCCACAGTTAAACCTCAGCCTTAAACCTGTCCATACCGGCTGGTACATGTCTTCAGGGCCTTCGAGGTGGGTGATGCGGCCCCTCGTCCACAAGTAGGGGTCCGTCATGAGACCGGTGTGCTGTAAAAGGAGACAGACATTTCCACCCACTCCCATTATTTAGCCATCCCACTAAAAGAAACCAACCAGACAACCGTACTAGCGTTAGAGAAATTACATCATTCTCTGGTCATATTTATTACACTTCATAAACACGACATTAAACTAAAACATTTTTCAGTTGTCTTGATACTAACAATCCATCTGATAACAATTTAAGTGTTATTTCTGCTGACTAATGTTAGTTGGATCTATCCTGCTAGTGTTAGCATTGTTTTGTACAGTAGACCGGGCTCTAGAGGGGTATGTAGTCTCAACCCTGTTGTATTCTTGTTTTTAATATAGACATTTTATTGGTTTGTGGATATTGTTGAAAAACTTTATTTCGGCCATTCAGGCCATAAAAGTGCATAGAGGAGAATACCCACAGTTTTATATAAATTTACAAGTATTTACACTTCCATAGTATATATACTCTTTAAAAATACATATATACAAATTCAATTTCCTAAAAGGAGCAAAAGAATCATTTCGCTCCACTCTAAAATGAACATAGGATTTCATCAAATAAATCCTCCCCTGGTATTACTTTAAAAGACCTCGCCTGATGTGCCACATGGAAATTAAAAACCGAGATACTGCAAATACTATTTGAGGGTCAGTACCATATTTTAAAACTCTAAAAGCCTCTGTACAACATGTAAACCCTAGATTTTTGCATATTTGGATTATCCAATGTTTGCGGGATGACACATAGGCTGGGCAAAAGAATAATATATGCAAATCAGTTTCAAACGATGTTTTACAACTGGGACACATGCTTGAGTTCTCAGGAGCCCATGAACTGGTGCACGCAGCCAAGGGGAAGTTCCCCAATCTGAATTGCATGTACAGCTTCCTAGCCATGGGTGGCTGAATTGCATCTAAAAAGGGGTCCTTCATGTAGACCTCTTTCACTTGTAAGAACTCCATTGTCAGCCTGCCCACTTTAGCATTCTCGTTTAGAGACAGCAGATTGATGTGCATAAAATGTTCTTCGAGATCTGCCCTACATATCATAGGGCAGGATAGCTCAGGGGACAACCATAGCTCTGACCTCCCCAATCTGTTCGAAAGACTCCTAATATGGGCCAACCATGTTATTTTGATGGAATTAAGTCTAGGAAGGAGCTCCTTCAGCTCCTCCTTGTACAGGTTTAGCTCGGGGGTTGTCCATAACCTCCACCAGAATATCAACGGTCTTATGGCCATTTCCTGGTCGATTGGCCTAATGTCCAGGTCCATGCAGAGGGGAACTAAAGGAGTGCTGCGTGGTAGACCTATGAGCTGTCTCATTAAGTTATTTTCTAACTTCACGAGATCCATAGAAGAGCTATGACCCCAAAGCTCTGCCCCATATAGTGTTGCCCCTCTTGCTTGGGCTTTATACATCTCCACTACAGGGGCTGCTGGCTTGAAAACGGATGTTGTCAACATTTTCATCATCCCCCCCACTGTCTGGGTAAGCCTAAGCCGTGCTTTAGTCATCTGAGGGCCCCAACCAAATTGTTCAGATAATGTAATGCCAAAATAATCAAAGGTCCTAACTTTATCAAGGGGGATGCCATTAAGTGAGGGGTTTGGACATGAGGTTTTTGGGGGATTAAATACCATAAATTTGGTCTTAGATAGATTAATCTCTAAGCCTCTCAGAATGCAGAACTGTGCACACCCATCCAGGATACGTTGGATACCTAGGGGGGACTTATACAATAACAAGGTATCGTCTGCGAACATTAATGCAGGTATCCTCCCGGTAACAAGCTTAGGGGCATCAGTATCTTTTAAGTTATTTAAGTAGGCGACAAGCCCATTGATGTATAGGCAAAATATTGTGGGGGCTAGTACGCATCCCTGTCTCACACCCTTTCTGAAAGGAAAGCGCGAGGAGAGTTCCCCTTTTTTCCCACATCTAACCTGTGCATAGTTGTCTGTATGTAACCTTATCAACACGTTAAGGAGATATAGAGGGATGCCAAGATCCCCAAGCACCGGCATAACTTCTTCCTAGGCACAAGGTCAAAGGCCGACTTTAGATCAACAAATATAAGAGAGAGGCTGCCACCCTCCATCTTCACCGTTTTCCGGGAAAGTAGCTGGAGTCTGAATATCTGGTCCACGGTCAATATACGTGATCTGAAGCCTACCTGGTTGCGGCTTAGAGTTCCCTGCTCCTCTATCCACCCCTGAATGCGGACCAATAGCACCTTTCCCATCCGCTTTTGGGTGTTATCAATTAGGCTGATGGGTCTATAATTAATAGGTGAAAGGGGCAACCCTTTTTATATAGAGGTACTATCTCCCCACCTTTCCAGGTGTCTGGAGGGTTCATCCCATTCAAAATGGCATTAAAGAGGGCACACAGATAAGGGGTCCAAATAATGGGCTCCTCCCTGAACAGATCCCCCGGGATATTGGCTAAACCCGGGGCTTTGTTAGGGAGTAAGCTAGCTATCGCAACTTGAGCCTCCATCAGTGAGATGTCCTCGCCTCCCTTCTGACAGTTCTCCATGATGTTGCTTGAGATGTCTGGGCTTGATATACCTTCTGCCTCACAGTCATACAGAGATCCAAAGTGTGATTCCCATACTTCAGGCGCGATGTTTGGCTCTATAGCTACACGCCCTCCCTCCTCCCCAGAACTGACTAGCCTCCAGAACAATTTCAGGTCATTATCCTTCAGAGCAGTCCCAATGGCCTCAAACCTTTCTAGCTCCCATTCTTTTTTTTCCTGATGCAAGATCTTCCTATGCTTTAGTCTCGCTAGTTTAATTTTTGGCCTGTCATTAGCTTTCACCGCTTGCAGAAGCTCTTGTTTTGCATTGCAGCATTTGCTATTATACCATGAGCATTTGGGTCGATCTAATTTCTTCTTGGTTGATACAGGATAGAATACATCCACCAGCTTTGCTACTATTTTCTCATGGATCACTTCGACTTTATCTCTGTCCTCTATGGGTGCCTCTACCTGTCCCACCTCCCTCATTCTGGCTATCAAATGTATTACAAGCTGATAAACTTCTGCCAGTTTATGAAGGGATTGCTGGACCCGGTTCCATCAGATTTTCCTTCGATTATTGGTTGTTTCTAAAGCACTGGTGCTAGTTATCCAGTGAGGACAGGTGGAAGGTAAGCCCAGATTCCCCAGCTTCAATGTTACAACCAGGGCATCGTGATCACTGTCCTGCCTCTGTTGTACATAGAAGTCCTGGACTTTCTCCCTGGTTCTCACTTCAACCATGATATAATCAATTAGCGAAATCTGCCCATCACAGTTGAATGTAGATTTACCAGGCCGGTCAGACTTTGTCCCATTGCAAGCCCTCAGTGTGACAGAGTAAAAGAATGGATTTGCATGGCTAGAGGGGACCAGACTTTAATTGGGGTAATATGTGTATCAGGAATTGACCAATAAAGGTCTTCTTCTGAGGCAACCTCTTGAGAGGTGTCGGTTAGAGGTTCAAATTGGCAGTTTAAATTGCCTCCTAGAATCATCAGAATTGCTGGATCCAGGGTTGCAATATAGTGGCCAAGATGGTCTACAGGGGCCGATTCTAGTCTATTAGTCACCGGCCTAAAATAGACATTGATTAGGGCAAGTTTCTTCTTGTCAGGGAATGTCAGCAGAACACATTGTATATCATTAGTGAGAGTTACCACCTGCTCTGCCTTACACCCAAGATGTGTGCCCACACAGATCGAAAGACCACCAAATGGGCGCCCCCTCCCCCCCGGTAGCCGAGATGTTAAAAGGCGCAAAGCCTACCCTCTGGTGTTCTTCACAAGCCCAAACCTCTTGAAATCAACAAATATCTTGGTTGTCCACAAGAGACCCCCAGTCAGGACATATTAAATTATTTATTAGTCCTGCTAAGTTCCAAGACAGGATTCGTAGGTCCCTACTCCTCACTCCTACCTCTATTAGAGTCTCCCGCGAAAAGGAGGGGGGTGAGGTGCAACCTGGTCAGACCCAGCTTGTTTTGCAAATAATGCACTAGGTGCTCCCATATCAGTATCACTCAACTCGGTTTCGGGAAGCGTATGAGCAGCATCCTTGCTCAACTGACCACCCTCCAGTTGTTGGCTATGCCAATAGACTAGTCCCCCACCACTAGCTCCATTCGCAACTCTCTCAGAACAAATTTGTGCAATGGATTTGTCATAATACAGTTGCTACAGATATTACCAGTACGGTGACCCCTCTGTAGTCAGTCAACCTCTTCCAGATTTTCGAATCTATTGCTTACTGCAATATTGTACAGAGGGCACCTGCAAGAGTTGCTCCACCTTCCTTCTGTGTGGGGACCAGGGCCCCCAGGGTAGATTAATGGAAATGCGTTGTCTCTATGGATGGAGTTTATCTGTGGGTAGCAAAAATCCAACGTGGGAGTATGATGCTCTACATTGGGGGTGGATAGCAATCTGCTTACAGTATTTGGGTTGTTAAAATTAATCACAACGCACTCCCCAAGCTCAGTTTTCCGAGCAACTCCCAGCCAGCCTACCCTGCACGGGCATACTCAAAGTTCTTGAACCTCGAGAACCAGAATAACCACTTGTTCTTAAGATCGAGCTGAGGTTATTTTGTGTTATGAGCTATTGGAGGGATGGTTGTCATTATAATGACATAGGGGGCACATGCTGGGGAAGGTTAATGGTAGGGAGGGGGGACACCATATTCTCACTTCTGGAAACCTAGGTTAGTGGTACAGCCTGATTTCTAGTAGCTTCCCTGTTCCCAGCCTTGGCCTTAGCCCCTCCACTTACTTCCGTTATACTCCTCCTATGACTAAGCTCTTGGGTAACAGTGCTAGTATTGTTGCTCGTTTCCCTCTGTGGGCCACTGGCTGGTGGGGTCTCAATTGCATGGACCCCCCCACCTTGTATGTTTGTTGTACCCGGCGCTGCCACTGGATCTCCATTATTAGTCCCTCCCCCTGCTTTCCTGGTCAAAGGGTCAGTTTGCACTGCAGCTCCTGTGCCCTCCCATAATCCTTCCAGTCTTTTCAAGCGGGCTACTAGAGGAGCTATTTCTTCTTTAATGGTGACTCTTAGTTTCATTACAAGGTCCACCATTAAATTATTTACCGACGATGGTTGTTCTACTATTGTGTTATCAATTTGGGTTTTGCCCTTTGTCTGCTCCAATTGTTTAGGTCCCGAAGCGTCAACCTGATTGGTCACACATGTTTTTTTCTTTGTTGGGCCTGTGCCAGAAGCTTTTTTACATTTCCCTTTGTTTGAATTAACAAAAGCACAATCCGTAGGTGGTTGCTTCCTAGAGCGAACAGGTCAGGGTGAATGCATCATGGTGTATGTTTGTTTATCCTGATCCCCAGTTCTCACTATGGGAGGGTGATCGGAAGGGGGGAGAGACAATGAGCTATGCTGTGATATGTCAATTGTCCTTGGTGGTGTGAACGCCTCAGACTCTCGCTGGAAAATGTCCGGTGTAACGGATAACCTTCTTTCTGTCCGTTCTATTTCAGTAGACACCACCCCAATGGCCCTCTGGAGCATCTTATCTATCGCAGTGGTTGGAGGTTCATATGGTGGTTTGTTTCTACTGGAGGCTACCGTTTTCCCATTTTCCCCTCAAATGACCTTATGAAACTCCTGCAAAATATACCGTACGCCACCACTACCCAGATATAAGAGACGCCCTTGGTGATTCGGGAGGGGATCAAAATCACAGAACAGAGCACCCAAATGTTCAATTAGTTCCATGGTATTGCGCAGATCATCCCCCACATCATTTACAACAAGTCCTTCCCTCCTGGGTAGTGCTCAGAAAGTGCCACCACAGTAGTCCGGATAAAAAAGTGAGCATACAGGTGTTCTTTGCTTAATGGCAGTCAGTAAGTGGTTGCTGGTATATTAATCAAGAAGAGTCTTACCCCTGATAATCACCACAGAGATGGACAATTATGCAAGTGATCAGAGGGGGGACCCTACCCTGCCTCTTCCTGTCGCTGACGGGCGCGGGACGGGCCCGCCCTTGGCCCATGCGTGTCCCGCGTTGCGGGAGGGCCGCTGTCATTTTATCACGCCCCCGGCGCGGTTTCAGGTGAGTGAGAAGCAGGGCTTCTGGGAAGTGTAGTTCTTTGGGCCGTTCCCCTCACGGCCGGGAAATGAGAATAATGGCCGTTCCCCTCACAGCGGCAGTGGAGGCTGCTTCAGGATGGCCCAGCCGAGTTTTCCGTCCTGCGTTGCGGGAGGGTCGCCGCCTTATCGCCCCCCGGCGCGGTTTCAGGTGAGTGAGAAGCAGGGGCCTCTGGGAAGTGTAGTTCATTGGGCCGTTCCCCTCACGGCTGGGAAATGAGAATAATGGCCATTCCCCTCATGGCGGCAGCGGAGGATGCTTCAGGATGGCCAAGCCGAGTTTTATGGTTATAGATAATTGTTAGCATGGTGTTTCAGTAAGATCAATTTGTTTAGTAGTTATGGCTGAAAAGAATTTCATTCTTACATTTTGTGAATATTGTAGCCCTAGCAAGGTTTCTGTCTTATATTTCTCTTCATGTGGGCGTCTGCTTTCTGGTGTGTTACTTTGTTTTTGTAGTGCAGATGTACCATTAGAAATGGAGCTGCCGAAAGTGACCTTACATCAGTTGTTGAAATGCATTAAAAAAAATTGACCTGTTTTCAGCCCTTGCTTTGGAACTTCCCCTGGCACTGCACCCGCCTACATGATTTGCTTGGCATGCTGGGAGGCTACACAAAGAGGAGAGCTATAGACATCGAGAGTTGCTGCTGAGGCCAGGATCGCCCAAACAATCAAGACAGCTGTGACTATGGCAGGCTGGTCTTTTGGAGCACCACGCTCCCTTGGTTACTTCAGCAACTATTGGGTCACCCTGAGAGCTGGCGCAACTGCCACCACCAAAGGCACCACTGTTGTTGGTCTGTTGGCCTGCCCACGACCATTGAGCCCGGTTTGCAAGCGGATACAGGTGTAAGACAGGGCAAAGGGAACAGCATAGAGCATCCTCAGTGGCGTCACCAACACAGTGACTCAGTGACACAGTGATGCGTTGTTGGACTGTACCATGCTTAAGCACTCCCTGAAGTGCTACTTTTCTGCTCGAACTGTTCCACATCACCACCAACTTTAGCTGTGTGGGGGGAGGTGGTGGCTCCAATAAGGCCAGGTGTAGGTAAGTGTATAGGACCTTCCAATTGTTTATGGTTCTGCTCTCTTCTTTGTCTGTTCGATCATCTGCCTTGACATTGACATTGACATTGACTGCTATTGATTTCCTCTTTCTTCATCTCTGCCATTAGTGCATTACCTGCTGCTTGAGTGCCATGAGAAGGGCAGAGTTGCCAGTGGATTGAGCATTTCTCGAGAGCTCTACGTCTTCCACTTTATTTATTTATTAATCCTATTGACTCTACAACTTAAACAAAAAACATAGGAAAGCATAAAATGGACAGGGAGCAGGACATTACCCATGATCCATTTAGGAGTAATACCACATTGGATGCTTTCCTGGCATGCGCTGTGGAATTTGTTGCAAGGGATATAGATCTAGTGAAGAGACATTTATCATTGTATAAAGAAACAGGGTAGGGCTTCCTGCTTCTGAGGGGATC
Organism: Lissotriton helveticus; assembly: GCF_964261635.1. Classification (NCBI taxonomy): domain Eukaryota; kingdom Metazoa; phylum Chordata; class Amphibia; order Caudata; family Salamandridae; genus Lissotriton; species Lissotriton helveticus. Next base: position 366,613,988 of record NC_136068.1, on the reverse strand, counting down.
CACTTTGTTGTGCATTGCCCCATCAGCTACTGTGATACCAAGCCCAGATCCCACAGATCTTACAGGAGCAGATCCCATGCTGGGCCTTGGCAGTGCGCTCCTGATGGACACAGCCCAGGTGAAGTAATAGTGAAGAAGAAAAGAAACCAGAAACAAGTGGTTGATAAGAAGGCCAAAAAACAAAGGATCTATGCCCGCCCTGATACCCATCCTCACACTCAATCATGCAAGCAAATACACCAGGTTACATCAGCCACACAGCAAACATTGAATACCAATTTAACTAGTAAACCCATGGCCAGCGTTATGGGTTGTGTTAAGGCCATTTACGAAATGGACTGAGTAGTGAAGGCAGAAGTAGCCCAACTAGTGGATAGGATAAGTGCAATAGAAGGTACTTTCAGAGATGTATTACTGAAACTAGAAACCCCATTGGTCCTTTACTCTCGCTCTCCGGTCCCATTCCCCAGCCAGGCGTCCTCTGGGGTGGGGTCAAGCCATATCACAATGACTGGCAACCCAAGCTGAACTACACACTGTCAAGGGAGTCCTGTGCCCATCTTTTTACCACTATCCAATTGAGGAGGATACTGGACTGCTGACGTGACGCTGCTGCACGCTGCCAAACCCCAATTGGGAAAAGGGGTATCTTTCGGTGGGTACAATCAACCTACAAGTTCCAACCGCATATCACAGCTCCTGTAAGGAAGAAAGGTGGCAACCAGTATACTCATTTCAGCCTCAGGCTTATTATTTCGACCCTGGGTTGCCATAGGGATCGCATAAGTTATATCCTGAAACATAATCCAAAATTGGATACTAACGAGGAGAACGGAGATAACTTTCCCAATCCTCCACTTTCAATACATGACCCACCTACTATTAAGAAGAGGTGTCTTAGAAGGTTCCAGTAGGAATCAGTCAGGTTCGAAGAGTCAAAATTTCTGTCTTGAGAAAGTTGGTATTATAAATATTTCCATCGAAATGCGTCAACGCTACCCATAAGAAACATAATCTGTGTAGAGACTGGGACCATTGAGTACTTCACATTAAGATAGTACCAAGTGTTAGCTAGCAACATTTAGTAAATACGGATTTGTACAGTTTCAATGACATTTCTTTTTGTCTGTTGTATGTACTCTCGTCTTTTTAATCTGTGATTGTTTTTAATCAAAATGTATTTCTCCTGAATATGTTTATTAAAAATGTATTTCTCCTGAATATGTTTATTATATGCACTGTATTTTTATCTAATTTTAATGTTGTTTGATACAACGGTACAACTGTTGGTCGACACAATAGAAAAGCAATGTATTTTTATCAATTAATTGATGCATATTTCACTATAAAATTGTTGTTTGTAGTGTTAGCCTTGGGCATATGGGTATATCTCCTAGTTTTATGAATGAGGAAAGTATGAATGAGTGAAGACTTGGTGGTGTTTGTCATAATCAGTCCTTGGGATTATAAACACTGATAATAAGCCCAAAGTAGCACTTCTATGTTGATACACATGATTTTACCACTACAACCATAGCTAGAGAGGAAAGTGCACTAACCTCAGCAATCTGTTGTCTGCAGGGGAAGAGGGTTTGGGGAGGAAGATCTCACAGGGGGTAAGGGGTCCAGGTAGGTGACCCCTGACTGACTTGTGCCAGCTACGGGCTGGTTAAATGGCAACGTTAAGGGCACGGAAGTAAACATCACCCCAGTCATATCATTGGGCCCCAATGACAATTCTTGCTTCTCCCTAGTATGGGAAAAACAATCTATTCCACTGCAGACAAGGGTCCCTTTTTGGGCCACGACTATGTAAGTGCAGCTCAGGCCGCTGCTTCAGTGGGAAAAAGCTCATTTTTATCCGCGAACATTGCAGGCCTGATGAACAAGGTCAGCTGTTTAGATTGGCCGAATTTCGTTGATCAATTTGAAATTTGTGCTTTCCAGGAGACTTGGGCAACTGGTTCTTTATTTAGAACTGGGTTCATTTGCTTTGACCAACTAGCTCTCTTGTGTGGGAGAGGACAACAATCAGGGGACTTGTCAACATGGATTAACATCACTCTTGCATGTTCTTCTAGAATAATTGACCTAGGTTCCCCCAATGTCTAGTGTGTTCATCATGGGGGACTCTATGTGGTTATATAATGTCTATTGTAGGAATGGAAATTACAAGGAAAACCTAGCATCTATTTACCTAATTAGTTGCCACCTGGTGTCTCTCCAACAAGAAGCACTTAGAATAGTGATGGGGACTTTAATTGCTACTTTGAACCAATCAATGCTTGGTCTGGGCCCATTATTGAGAAGAGGACAAACTATGTGCAATACCTGCTCTCATCCTACCATCAATTAGGAGGTGGCCAGCTGTGGTTTTACAGCAACAAGGTAGCGTGTTTATGTGCTAGGAGTAAAGGGTCGAGGGTAGAGTGCAGAGCACGTCCTTGCATTGTAATCTTCACAGAACACAGCGCATCCTTGTGCTGAAGTCTTCAAAGCTGACGGCGTGCCCTCGCGCTGAAAACATGGTGTTTCTGAAGGCGAGAGCGGTAGTTGGGATACTGCTTGCATAAATATCTGGAAGTTCAAGAAATGTTGAGTATTCCTGATGAGGGGAGTCCAGGTTGCACCGAATACAACAAGGAAAGGAACTGGATAAGGAGGCATGGTCCACAAAAGGAAGGAAGCCAAGCACTCAGGAACGTAGGCAGGCTTCTTTTGAATCATATGAGGTCAGCTGACACTACCTCGGTGCAGCATGGGAATGCACACAACCTAATCTCTCACCCAATATATTGTGGGAAAGATAGTCTTTTATAAGGAACAAGAGGAAGAGAGATAATGTGTAACAGTTCTCCCCCCTAAAGGTTTTCTCACAGGCCGAGGTTTATTGGGGTGTAATGCATGAGACCTTCATACCAGCAAAGGGGCATGTACTTGCTCAGCAGGTTTCCAAGTTCTATCTTCCGGACTGAATCCCAGCCAATCTATCAGGTATTGATATCTACCCCTGTGTCTCTGTGAATCTATGATGCGTCTGACTTTGTTTCTAGTTCACCTTCTACATTGATGGGAGGGGGTGGTGGCTCAGGACATGAAGGAATTTCGTACTGTTTAAGCAATTACGTGTGAAAAACAGGGTGCACCTGTATTTCTGGTGGTAGCTCTAATTTTACTGCTACAAGATTAACTAGGTGTTTTCTTGGTTCCCGTAAACAGAGGTTTTTGGTAGCTAACCATACATGGTCTTCCACTTTGTAGTCAGGGGCAGGGCGTCTATGTTTCTCTGCTTGTTTTTTCATCTGTTCTTTTGCCTCTTGTAATTCTTGTTTAGCCTGGTTCCAAATGGACATGAGCTGATTGTGGTGTTCTGTGACTGCAGGTATCTCTGAGGTAGAGGAAAGGAGATGAAGATGCAGGAATTTTGGGTGGTAGCCATTAGAAAAAAAAAAGGGGAGATCTTGGAGGCGGAATGAGTTGAGTTATTGTAGGCAAACTCCACCAACAGGAGAGCTTGGACCCAGTCACTACTTATTGTGCTCAATAAACACCTTAGGTATTGTTCTAAAGTCTGATTTGTCCTTTCCGTTCGACCAACCCTTTGAGGATGGTATGCAGAGGAAAGGCGATCGTCTATTTGTAGAGCCTTGCATATGCCTTGCCAGAACTGCAACACAAACTGAGGGCTCCTATCAGAAACAATTACAGATGGCAAGCTGTGTAACCGCACTATTTGTTCTATGAAAAAATCTGTGAATTCTTTAGCCTTTGGCAATTTTTTAAGGGGAAGGAAGTGTGCCATTTTACAAAATAGGTCCACCACCACTAATATAGTGGTAAATCCATGGATAACAGGCAGGTCTGTGATTAAATCCATACTGATAGAAAACCAGGGGATATGAGGAATGGGTAAAGGACGTAATAAGCCAGCAGAAAAGGATTCAGACTTAATGTTTTGCAAATCCCCCAGAGCCAATATTTTACTATCTGGGATATTGGTCAAAGGAGTGTCTGCTGTGTGTTTATGTTCATTTACCAGTCTAGATAGGGCATCAGCTTTTCCTTGTTTGGTTCCAGGGCAGAATGTGATGGCAAAATCATACTCACAAAATAAAAGAGACCCACCTCATTTGCCTGGGATTGAGAGCTCTAGCTGACTTAAAAACTGGAGGTTCCGATGGTCCGAATAAATAGTGATGATATGAGGAGAACCTAGCAGATAATGCCATCACTCCTGAAAGGCTAGTTTAATGGCTAAGAATTCTCTCTCACCTATGGTGTAGTTTTGCTAGTCTGGTAAAAGGGTCTTGGAGGTGTAGGCCCCTGGGTGAAGGATTCCTGATTTTGGATCTCTCTGTGATAAAGCCCTACCCACTGCATATTGCGATGCATCCGCTTCGACATAATAAGGCTGGGTTTCGTTAGCATGTCCTATAATGGGGGCGGATATGAACCTGTCTTTTAGCGTTCGGAACGCTTGTTCTGCAGACTCATCCCAATCAAAAACGACTCCTTTTTTCAAGAGTCGTGTAATAGGAGTGATGAGGCCAGAAAAGTGATCGATGAACCTCCTATAGAAGTTGTCAAACCCCAGGAAGGACTGCACGTCCTTCACAGTTGTAGGACTGGATTAACTGGTTATAGCAGACACTTTAGAAGGATCCATGTGGATCCCCTCAGGGGAGATGACAAACCCCAGGAAGTCTACTTTATTGGTATGGAAGAGGCACTTATCCAGTTTGGTGAAAAGATGATTATCTTGGAGCCGTTGGCGTATTAGTTTAACATGTTTAACATGCTCCTGTTCCATTTGAGAATAAATCAGTATGTCGTCTATGTGGACTATTACGAATACGTCCAAATACTCCTGCAAGATCTTATTTACAAAAAATTGAAAGGCTGCAGGGGCATTACAAAAGCCAAAAGGCATCCCACAATACTCGTACAGCCTGAATTTTGTGTGAAAAGCCGTCTTCCACTCATCTCCTTCTCTAACTCTAATCAAGTAATAGGTTCCCCTAAGATCGAGTTTGGTGAATATTTTGGCCTTACGCACCTGATCCAAGAGATTGGAGATGAGCGGAAGCGGGTATTTGTTTTTTATTATAACCTTGTTCAAGGTGCAATACTCCAGGCAGGCTCTCAAACCTCCCTATCATTTTGGGATAAAAAAAATAAGAGATAAGACAGGAGAGGTTGAGTGTCTAATGAACCCTTTCTTGAGCATGTCTTGGAGATACTCGTACAGATACTTTGTTTCTGGTTCAGTGAGGGCATATACTCTGCTGAGAGGTAAATCCGCACCCGGTACCAGATCAATCCTGCAGTCATAGTATCTGTGAGGGGACAAGACCACAGCTTTTACTTCTTCAAACACGTCAGCATATTCTTGGTACTCTGAGGGTAAAGTAACTAGAGCACAATTTATAGGGGATTGCCAGTGAGAGGCTTTCTGTTTACAATGCAACATCAAGTAGTGAGACCTTAGGATAACTTTCCTAGAAACCCAATCAATATGAGGGTTATGTGCTTGTAAACAAGGTACTCCTAGAATGGCACCAAAATTTGGAATGTCAATCAAATCAAACGTGATGTTTTCTGAATGACCATTATCACATAACATATAAGCTCAGGAGTATGATATGTTAATAGTCCTGGTGATAGCTCTTTACCATCCACTACTCTTACCTTTTCAGGCTGAGATTTTGGGACAAAGTCTATACCTAGATCTTTGGCCAGCGAAATATCCAAAAGGTTTCTGCTCACCCCAGAATCTTGTGAAATAGACATGGTCTTTCTATGTTGAGATGGCAGGATAAGTATCACTGTTATGGTTAAATGTTTAGGCGCAGGAGCTAAGGTATTACCGAAAAACTGAGAGATCTGTAGAAGAGATGGACTCAGAAGATCGATCTCTGTGTCTTTCAAGTCTTTTAGTTTTCTGAATGGATAACAGACCCAGACTTGACAGCAGGAGTACTTATTATTGCCTTTTTGTTTTACGGGACAGTCTTTTGCGTAATGACCTCCTTTGCCACAATAAAGGCAGAGATTTAGTTTTCTATGTTTTTCACGTTTTTCACGCTCTTCACTAGATAATGGGCCTCTATTGCCGCCAATTGGCATAGGCTCACTAGTATCTTTCACTTCTTTTTTCTCACTCCGGGCTATAGAGAAACGAGAATAGTCTCCTTTTGTCTTTTCTCCTCTCCTTTCATTCAAACAATGGTCTAATTTAACTACCAAACCTATAAATGTTGGGCAGTCCTCCGGAGGATCGACTATTTGGGCTAAGATGTCTTTTAGTTCATCCCTCAAACCCCTGTAAAACAATGAAGTTCTCTTTTCTTCAGGCCATTGGGTTTCTGTTGCGAACCTATTGAAAGTGGTGATGTAAGTTAACTGATCTTTTGAACCTTGCTTAAGTCCTAGCAACTCATTGTCACTAGCCTGCATACATGAGTGCCGTGCGAACAGACTCTTCATTCTGTTTTTAAACTGCGTCAGGTCATACAGTATGGGATAGTCATTTGCTACTAGGGGTACAGCCCATATTGCTGCATTGCCACTTAAATAAGATATTATAACGGTGATTTTGACAGCATCGTCTGGAAAGGAGGTGGCTAAACACAAAAACTGCAGATGACACTGATTCATAAAGACCCCATATTTACTACTATCCCTGCTGAACCTCTATGGCATTGCTAAATGCGCTTGAGGGGGTGTTACTACTGTTACGTTAACCGGAGAAGAGGCAGCTACAGTAGCAGTAGGAGAGGAGGAAGGAATTTGGAAATGAGCAGGTTGAATGAAGCTTCTCTTATATTTAGGGGTGCTATCTGCCCCTCTAGCCTCTAATAGTTTCTGTGTTTTTAGGAGGTTTGTAAATGCTGGTTTTCACTTCTCAGAACCCTAAGTTCAGTCTGTAGATTAACTACAGCTGCTGAGAATTCATTCATGGTAGTTTCTGGTGTCTCAAGAGACAGGGTACTATCCACGAGTGCTTAAAATGTGGCACCCTTATCCATCTTCGCTCAGGGGATATGTAACTAAGTGGGCTTGGCTTTCTGTCCGATTCCGAAATCCACAAGGCAGATACACCGATATCCTCAGGATCGAAGGCAGGGCCTCCACTCTCCTCTAAGGTACTGCCTGGTCCAGCCAAGCATGGGGTAACAGAACACAGGCTAATATCCCAAAGGAGAGAAAAAACAACTCAGGACCACCAGGAAGAAGGTGCAGTTATGCCAATGAAAGGAACCAATGAGAATTTGGAATATTTTCCCAATCCTGCAGTACAACAATAAAGTAATAAAACACAAGGGAAAGAGAGACAGGTATTAGTGAACGAATGCGTCCTCACATAATAATGAGCCTCACAATACAAAATGGCAAGTATTAGTGATAATAAGTTGTGTACACTCCCAAACTCACCAAAATTAGAAAAAGGTTCCACCAGAACCAAGATCTTCACACCCCGGGAGAAAATAAAACAAGAAACTGGGCACACTGTGGTAGGAGTACGATTATGCTGCAATTCCTGTTAGGCATACGTTAGCCAAATGAAGGAACCTTAATAACCGAAAGGAAAAAAGTAGGAGTCAATGCTATTCCAGCGTTATTTAGGAATGTCTGTTCTTCTCTTGTCAAATGTTGCCAGTTGAAGAAATATCCAGGAGGTTACAAAAACACTGTTTTTAAATCTGCCTGGCCAAACAAAGAATTGAAAGGAACGTTGCTCAGCTGCAGCCTAAGCACTAAAACTGTCAGCAGTGCTTCCTCGCACTGAACATCAGAAAAGTATCACTGCTGAAATCACGATGGAAAACTCCAAAAGAAAAAAAGTAAAAAATATCTACAAATTGAGTTTACACTTCCGAGGTGAACATCCTGGAAGGTGGGGAGAGGCAACAAGACAGCGCGTCTACGCGCTAGGATTAGAGGGTCGAGGGTAGAGCGCGGAAGGTCAAATCAGCGCGTCCTCACACTGAAATCTTCACAGCATACAGCGCGTCCTCTTGCTGAAATCTTAAAAGCTGACGGCGCGTCCTCACGCTGAAAACACAGCGTTTCTGAATGTGAGACGGTAGTTGAGATACTACATGCATAAATCCCTGGAAGTTCAAGAAATGCTGAGTAAACCTGATGAGGGAGTTCAGGTTGCAATGAATACAACAAGGAAAGGAACTGGAGTGGAGTGGTGTGGCTCACTGGTTAGAGGCGGCAGACCCGAGAGCAGAGAACGGGCTGGGACCAGGGTTCGATTCCCCACGTGGCAGGGTCTTGGACCAGGATCAGCGGACTTGATAATTCTCGCCTCGGTGCCTACTCTATCCGGGGACCACACTCGGTAACTCTGGGCATTAAGCTTGCCTCATCTCCACAACGGCCCCCCACAAACGCCAGGGATGCCTGGTTTCACCTTGGAGACCCCCAGGAGGGACTATCTCACAGGGAAAGCCAGGACGGGTTCCCCAGCGGTCTATAGCGCTACGAGGCCTGCGGTGCGGGTAGCAGTGCGCTTTACAAGACACACTTTACCTTTACCTTTTACAAGGAGGCGTGGTCCACAAAATGAAGGAAGCCAAGCACTCAGGATCGTAGGCGGGCTTCTTTTGAATCATATGAGGTCAGCTGACACTGCCTCGGTGCAGCATGGGAATGCACACAACCCAATCTCCCACCCAATGCATTGTGGGAACGGTAGTCTTATAAAAGGAACAAGAGCAGTGAAGCTAAGGTGTATCACAGACAAGGAGGGGAGGAACAAGTTCAACCAGCAGGGGTGCCAGAGCCGAATAGATTACATCCTGTTGTACATCAGGTTATGAGCCCTAGCTGTTGACATGGAAGTAATACAGCTGTAAGATAGTGAACACAATGCCCTGGATCTCACACTAGATTCATTGGGGCCCATGTCTCCTCTCGTACCAATGAACCATCTGATAGGAGGCTCATCCCCTAAAGCAATTGTCAAAGGCTGAGGTGATGTTTTATCTCATCAACTGAGACTATCCAAAAAACAGACCTACGAGGGTCTAGCCACTGTCTTGGACGCAGTCTTATTGATGGGGGAATGCACTGATGGAGCGATCTCAATACCATCCATAACTCCATGTTTCGCACATTCAAAGACCTTTTTATGTGGAATCTAGAACCCTCCCTGAGAAGGCTAAAGTGGCTCAATGGCACACTAACAACTGTAGTTGAGTCCGAAGACCACTTTCAGATGTCATTAGGAGCACTAGGATGGACTCCATCAAGGAAGCAAGGGCGTTTTACAACATTCCGCTAGCTAAGGCTAAATGGGAATATGAGATGGAGAAACAGGAAGTTCTGTTAAATGCTGTGAAATTGAAAGATCATCAGCTGTTCTGGCATACTTTGGCCAATCGGACTCCGGATTTCGCTTCCACATCAAATTCTATCATCTCAGGAGAATGGACCAACCCCTTTTCAGGGTTGTATGATGGAGGGGCCACTGATGAGGCTAGGATGTACCATGGCAGTGTTGAGGGCCACACTGCCACAGCAGTAGAGAATGATCCACCTAGGGAAGCCCCTCCTGAATTGACTGTAGATAAATTTACCCCTATCACCGTAAGAGAGATTATTAATGCCATAGGCTGGATCACCCCAGGAAAAGCTCCAGGGCGAGATAAGGTGCCCGAGTATTTGTTTATGGCAGATAAGTCTATCTGGAGTCCGTATTTTGACAAGTGTTTTAATTGTTTTTTGGAAGGCTCACCTACTCTGTCCACTTGGGCAGGGGCCGAGATTGTACCAATCTATAAGAAAGGCTCACAGTCCCTGCCATCCAATTATCAAACAATCAGCCTTATTGACAGCTCCAAGAGCTTTTTTGTTGTATATTGTTGAATCGGCTGTGTAAGTGGGTTGAATAAATGGGTCTCATAATTTTCCTCCAAGCAGGGTTTAGATCTGGGACCAGTTCCATTGTCCAAGTACTCCAATTACAACGTATATACCGGAAGTATGTCGTTCTGGGAGGTGGTCGGCTCTATGTAGTTTTGGTTGACTTCCATACTGCCTTTGACCTTGTACCAAGGGAGGCCTTATGGAAAGTTTTAACTGAACAGGGTGTCCCAAATTATCTTATTTATTTCATTAAAAGGCTGCACCAGAAGAACTATGCAGAGGTTAGTTATGGCTAACATTAGAAGTTAACACCATTGATACCAGTCATGAGGGGGTAAGACTGGACTGTGTTCTTGCCTCAACCTTGATTTTACTATATCTTAATGATTTGATAGTCCAGCTATAGAAGTGCAATCACAATACCCCAAGCATAGCAGGTTGAAGATACCTGCCCTTCTGTTCGCATACCATACCTTATTGGTATCCAAATCCTCTATGAATATTAAAAATCTCCTGGGCCAGTTCAGTGTCTTCTGTGAGCCAAGAGGGATTGACATCAACCTTCAAAAAAACAAGTATATCGTTTTTAATCCCAGCCATACAACCAGCCCTAAATCATATCTGAATGGTATTCCCCTTGAAAGTGTTTGCATCTTTGAGTACTTGGACCTCACCTTGACGGAGAATTTTGGCTGGTCTACCAGATCCATAAGTGCAAGTTGAAGCTTGAACATTATGCAGGGGGCATCCTGAGGGGATTTAAGGGTTCTAGCTTCCGACCAGCATCTCCGGCCATCCAAATCTTCAACCTACAAGCAACTGGCTGGGCCTTGTATTGGGGAGAATTATGAGGACACAAGAGAACTACCACATTAAAGGTGGGTGAGAAATAATTCTTATGATCTTTGGCGAATCTTCCAACTAGTGACCCAATCATGCCATTATGGTTGGATCTGGGATTCACATGAAAGAAGCGATATTACCGCTCTGTTGGAGCATGGGGATTGGGGATTTACTGTTGTCTCCAGAATCCTCAGATCCAATACATCACCCTTGATTGTGCATGCTTTGCTCCGCTTCTTAATGGGTGTGTGGAGAATCTGACAGAGCAGTGTAGGGTCCTGACTACTGTATTACACTACCCATTGCTGCTGTTAGCAATGTGACCTAGACAAAAGCTCTATTTACACCTTTAAACCCAATGGCCTTCCTTAAGGAGGTGCTAATTCTTCACTAGAATGCAGAAGTATAAGGCATATGGCTGTAGCATGTGTTATGAAATCCTAAGTCAAGCAATGACTATTGATTAAGCACTGTTCAAAATGGCCTCAGACAGCAGTGACTCCGACCACAATGGTACATCTCCGTCTTTCCCTAGAAGGGGCAGGGGGTGATCGAACAGACCTTTCTTCCGTGGAAATTTCCCACAGGGCCAATTTCAACAATGGTGGCCGCCAACACCATGGGGCTACCCTCAACATCAATTGGCCTATCCACCACCTCTAGGGCCTTTTCAGGGGTTCCCCAATGAATTTCATAATCAGCCTTTTTTAGGGCATGGCCCCGCAGATCGCGGGGCAGAAATCGCTCAGGACAACAACCAGGGGTCCATTGGCAAGACCAGACAGGCCCCTTCACAGGGACTCACAGCCAGACGAGCAAGAATCAACAGAAGGCTGGTCCATCAGGGAATCAACCCTCGTAGTCAACCTTTCCACTAGAACCTTAAGTGAGATTGAAGAACGAGTCCTCAATAAAGGTTTGGGGTTTATAATGACCAATGATGGTGATCCTTTTCAGTTCCAATGCGAGCTCAGCCAATTTTTTTGCAAATTACGCCTTCACTACTTCTTTAAGGACAAAGATAATGAACTGCCGGATGTCTCAGGAGAAAACACGGGATTGAGATTGAAATCCAAATTCCAGCCCCTGGTACACGCAACGCCTCCTCAGGTTCTGGCTTTTGAAAGAGCCGTCCAGGATGATGTCTCGAGGATATGGACAGCCAAGAAAAAATCATTTAAGAACCTCTCAAGAGAGGAACATACAGCTCTGAACACCCTTTCCGATGATCCCTCCATTATCATTAAGCCAGCAGATAAGGGGGGCTCAATAGTTGTCCTGAACAGTTGCGATTACAACTCAGAGTGTCTGCGTCAACTCAACAGCAGACAAGCATACAGGCCCTTGAAGCAAGATCCTACTGACGATCTTAGTAAACAGATCCACAGTTTAGTGGAAGAGGGACTCGCGGAAGGATGGATAACCTCTAAAGAAGCTCAATTTCTTACGACTGAAAATCCGGTTATGTCATACTTTTATATACTCCCAAAAGTCCATAAACAACAGAGGCCACCACCTGGAAGACCAATAATTTCAGGTATCGGATCGATCCTGGAACCACTATCAACTTTTGTGGACTATTTTTTTAGGCCAATTGTCCAAAAGATCCCGACATACCTCCAAGACACTAAGGACGTTCTCAGAGCTCTGCCAGAAATTGATTTTGATTTGGAAAGAGACCTCTTGGTCTCATTCGACGTAGAGTCTCTCTACACTTCTATCCCCCAGGATGAGACTCTGGAAGTGGTCAACTCTATTCTAGACACAATAACACCACTACCCTTTATCGTGGCTTTGGCCAGATTGGCCATGAAGGAGAACTTTTTTCGTTATGAGGAGACGATCTACCTGCAAACGTCTGGCACAAGCATGGGCAGCATTTCCCGCCCAGCTTGGCATGTTTATATGTCCACCAATTTGAACAGCAACTTGTGCTCACCCCGGACAATCCATTTCACTCATCTATTAGATGGTGTAAAAGATACATCGATGATGTATTAGTGGTGTGGAGAGGTGATAAGAACTCTATTGTAGCATTTCATGAATGGCTCAATGACAGAAATGAATTTTTGAAGTTCACATTCGAGTGCAGCAAAGAAAGACTGTCCTTCTTGGACCTCTCGATATATGCCACCTCTGCAGGCTTGCAGAGTGAACTTTACAGAAAGCCAATGGCAAGGAACTCTTTACTCTTGTATGATAGCCATCATCCGAAGGCCCTGCGAGATAATTTGCCTTATGGGCAATTTCTTAGAATACAGAGAAATTGCTCTAGTAGGGGAGATTTTGAGACACATGCGAGCAACCTAACTACACAATTGCTTGAAAGACACTATCCAGGTACATTAGTCAAGCGCTCACGAAAAAGGGCGAGTAACAGTAACGGAGACTCGCTTCTGGAACCCCCGGTAGATAAGGCTCCCTCAGATAGATTGACACTGGTGAGCACATTCAATACCAGAAGCAACCAGATCCAGAAGATTGTCCGCTACCATTGGCGGATCCTGAATCACACTAAAGAGAAGATTCCCCAGCCATTATTTGCCTTCAGAAAATCAAGCAGCATTCGCGACCGTCTGGTACATACTCGCCCGAGGGAATCCCCGCGAAGGACAGTAGGGACTCTATGGGATCTACCACCAGTTAGGGAGCATCACCCCTGTGGAACTTGTTCTGTTTGCCCTCAAGCAAAACATTCTAATGAAATAGACATAGGCACTAACCGGCCTTGGGTACAGACTCATTTCACGAACTGCAACAGCGACAATCTCATCAATCTCCTGACATGCCCGTGCTCCATTCGATACGTTGGCATGACCATGCGTAAAGTGAGAGTATGGATGGTGGAGCACAAGAGTTCGTTTCGATGTAGAAAATCGATAACCAGCTTGACTAAACACTACCTGGAGAAACAGCACCGAGAAGATGAATTCAATTGGACAGTCCTTGAGAAACCTCTGATCCCATCGCATATCAGCGATGTTTCTAAATATTTATTTAGGAAAGAACAGAAATGGATTTACAAGCTCCGAACGAACATAGACGGACCCAACGACGAAATACCATGGGTCTCACTGTGAATTCTTAATCCTTAACCGATATTTGCATAGCTCATAAATACCACCATTCTGTGAGCATGCTTATCCAGATAATTGAGCGGCAAGCGGATCTGGAGGTGTACAGCGGTCTTGCAATGCCCACACAATTTTAACTTGTGTATTATCTGAGTGGGCTGAGAATGTGTATCATTCTTTTCTGACTTCGAGTGTATATCTATGCAACCAGTTAGACAAGAGCAGGAGGTACGTGCTCTACACGTGTTGATTGCAAATAATAAACAAAATAATAAACAACAGACGCATTGACTCCACACCTGCTATGAATGCATGTTGTTGCTAATACATAGCTCACTGCTATTAGCAATATCATAAGAATTACAAGGTATAATATGGGTGTAGTAAGACATTGATGCCCCGAGTAGTCACTCATTATCAAATTACAATAGCGATTGATAGACCGGAATCAACATGACTGCGGTAGAATATAGATCACGCTTTAGATCCTTGTAGGACTAGATCTATTTACTTTACAAATGAGCCTATTGAACTACTTATTTCAACGCTGTGACGTCATTTTGTAGTTCTATGCGTGTGTCAACCAAACTAATGCTCTGAGTAGCGAGTGAATCACGCTAGAACAACTCGTAACGACGCTATGATGTCATTCTGTAGTTCCACTCGTGAGCTACCTCCAGGAAGCATACCAGCGTACTGGCACTAGCGGAGGATTTTAACTTCATTGAGGTGCGTGATATTAACCACATTAGTGCTACGGCAATTCCCCCTGAGTGCTGCTACTCCAGATTTCCCATTGTTCATGACGAGCTCAGCTCGTCATGAGCACACGAGCAGTGTACTGCATGACGAGCTGAGCTCGTCATGAGCATGGAAGGGGTTAAGGATATTTTTGATGAGCTAGTCGACCGAATTGACATTGATTCAGGGTAATTTGCTTTGCACTGCACCTTTAATATTTTTTGCAACCATCATTGATCGGCTGTCGCATGATCGTCCATAAGTGCCTATGGACTCGATCTTGCTCCATTAGCACATTTGTGGTTAAATGGTCTTGATGATCAAGGGACCAACCACGTGTTACGGGAGAACCGAATGATACGACTGATCACTAAGGCCTAGATGTAGGTAATAGCAAATTACCGAATGGTAAATACCGAATTTTACCGATTCGGTATTTACTAATCGGTAATTGCTATGTAGGTAAAAAATTTGGTAAAAATACCGAATCGGTAAGATTCGGTAATTACCGATTCGGTAATTACCGAATCAGTATTTGCCATTGATTCCTATGGGCCTTGAAGCCCATAGGATTCAATGGCAAATACAGATTCGGTAATTACCGAATCGGTAAAATTAACGATTTTACAAGGGGGACAGGGTGTCACTTTGACACCTTGTTGCACCCCTGTTTCTGGCTTGTGTGCCATGTGGCACACAGACATGCCCTTAGGGCATGTCTGTGTGCCGCATGGCACAGGTGTACATGCACAGATGTGCATGTACACTGGAATTCGTTATTTACCATGGAATAGTATTCCATGGTAAATAACGATTCGGTAAGGGCCTGTGGCACTGATTACAGTGCCACCTACATATTGATTTACAGAATCGGTAAATTTACCGATTCGGTATTTGATCGATTCTGTAGATTTACCGAATCGGTAAATTTACCGATTCTGTAACATTAAGGCCACCTACATGTCAATTCCCAAATACCGGTCGGTAACGGCCGAAATCGGCTGTTACCGACCGGTATTTGGCAACCCACATCTGGCCCCAAGTTCTTGTTTGATGGTTATCCACTTTTGAGCAATTGGGATTGAGTACTGTGGTACTGTATGTATGTGTTTTTCATGCACACTGACCCATCATAATTTTGCATTTTTTAAGCTATCCATGGTAACCAGGGTACCCCTTTACAAATTAGTTTTGAGTGTAGGATAGCAAGCCACACATCGTGTTGCTTTAGACCCCTTGTGTTCCTTCTGTGTATCAAAATGGCCTTATGACAGCTTTCATTTTTTATTGTATTAGTTTTACTGTTTTTCGAGTTTTGTATATCAATTGTATTTATGTGAACTTTCATGACAACATTAGCTGAATAAAGAAATAAAGGTAAATGATTGTGTCATTTAATTATATTTTGGTTATTACTGAATCGAAAAAGGGTTTATGCGTTCCATGAATAGGTACAGGTTGTTAAACAATTGAGCACAATGTTCATTAAATGAATGGAAAACTATCAATAACATAGAAATTAAGAACAAATTAAATTAAAATTAAGAAAAAGTAAAAGTCCAATCTATAGTAGCCCAACCACATGCATAAAAAACATAATTTTTTAAAAACTAGAACAAAATAAGATGGCAAGGTAATGTTGTGCATTTTGATTTGAGTCTACCTCTGAGGATTAATGTTGCTGTAGAGACTGGACATTATTTACATCAGCCCTTGTGCAAACAAACTTTCAGCTAAAAAGAAGATGATTCTATATCAAATAAGTCACTGACCCTTCACACCTTGAAATGCCAGTGTACAATTGACAAATGCATACTGCCCTTTGTACCAAGCTTGCAGTGACATTCAGTTCCTTCGAAGCCCAAGGAAGATCTGGTAATCATTCATAGTTGCCTTCTGAGATTAATCTTTCTTCCTGAAATAATTGAGACTTAATGCCACTGAGCAGACTCTGGCAGCTGTTACATTTGCTAACTTGATGTTAGGTTACAGTATATTGCACACACATTGTAATAGTCAATTAAATCTGTTGTTCTACATCAATCCAAGAAAACAGATTTTAATTATACCCTTTGGAACTGATCAATGCATACTATAACTAGCTCTTTCTTGTATATGTTTTACCTAGGCTGTGCAGAGCAGCCTTTCTAATGATCAATTACACCAATGGGAACTGCAACACTTGTCAGGAAGCAACTAACAATGCCTCATTATTGCATAGTGGCCCTGGGGAAATGCTATCAAATCAGTATTTGGAAAAAATGTTACATCTTAGAAATACATTGTAGATGTGCTTCAGAAGGGGAACTTGTGAAATGGACACATGTCTCTCAATTTCTTTTCAGGAGCTAATGTAGATGAATATTGTTGTAATTATAAGTATTATTATTAGTAGTAGTAATAGTAGTAGTAGTAATCAAAGTAGTAGTAACAGAAATACTAGTAGTAGAGGCAATAGCAGCTGCAGTAGTTTTGATTGCTTGTGGATAATTAGTGTTCAGTTTGATGTAGCGTTGCACCTTTTCACCATTCCTCAGTTTGCTTCAATTAAAAGCCAGTTTGAAGAAACAATTTTGTCTGCTGGTTGCTGAAGCACAAGTCTCTGGGTTCAGCCCTTAGGGTTAGTTTTACAGTATTCCAGAGTGTAATGCACCAAATTCTTGGATGGCTTCCTCTGTGTTTTTGATACTTGAAAGTTCATTGGGTGATCTGATGTAATGTTGCCAGCCAGAGACTTATGGCATGATCAGGGTTTTCATTGTCATGAAAGGGTCAGTTTCCAAGAGTAGAAGGATTGTCCAAAGAAGAGTCAGATCGACATTGATAATAACCACTGTGTTAAAGTTAGGTATGAATATGCAGTCAGGGCTATTGAAATTTCAAGCTTCTTGTCTTTTAGATCCAGCTGGATGCACCTCCAGATTTCTGAACTAATTAAATAGGATTTGACTGGGAGTTATCCCATCCTTCACAAGGATCTTATCCATGGCCCTTTGCAGACAGAGACAGATTTTAAAATCTAATGGTAAATGTGAACTATGCACTTAATGCGTTTTGTCTGGCTTCACTGCTCCTTCTCTAGTTTGCAAGTATTTAGAACTTCACTGTATGGTGTTCAAAAGACTGCTGCACAAAGCACACATAGATGCTGGACAATCGAGTGAGAGCAACATTGCCTGCAGTAGTTTCTACTACATTCCCCATATGGAGAAGTTCACTGCCCTGATCTCTACTTGTAAGTTTCAGTTGAAGAGGAAAGAGCAAATCCATTCAAAAGCTATTCCAACGACAACAGACCACTTCACTATCCTCTTCAGTAGTATGCAGGTATCATATGTCACTGAATTATCCAAGAGAGGCTTGCTGATCTTCATGCAGTTTGGTGAGGGGTTCTTCTATGATATTCCTTGTGTGGTTTTAGTCCCACTCTTAATCTGAATCCTGCCTGATGATCTTGGAGGAGGTAGTTTTTCTCCATAATCTCCAGATGCCTTGTCATTGCTCTTTCCAAGATTTAGCTTGCATGAGGAAAGGTGGAGTTTAACTCATAGTACACCAATATATTTGAGTCTAGTGAAAGTTTCTTGGAGTGGAGTGCATTAATCAAATGCTTTAGGTGGCTGATCATTTTAAGATGAATGTATGCTCAAGCTATCCATAGTGGGTGCTGTAAAGACTTGTTTCATGCAGTGGCAGCCTGTGGCTCTACCTTAAAGTTAAATATACTTCCGTTGTCATCAGCTTCTCTAGCACCATTTCTTTTGATGGTTTGAAGTTAGTAAACAATGGAATAGTGATTGCTTGTCTCAGGGGTATGCAGTGAAGGTACCAGTTTGATTCTATTGGAATTACATACTAATATGATTTCAAACCTGTGGAACACAGGTGCTCACAATTCAAATCTGAATTATACCATATTTTCCAAATTGCATTTAATAAAAAAGATAAAATGGGCAGCCACACATGCTCTGAAGAAAGGATGTGCTTCAAAGAGCATCATTTTTGTCTAAGTCCAATTTTGCTTTCTTTCTTGAAGATAGAAACACAGTCTTTTTCATATCATACAGGGAAACAAATATAGGAAAATCAACAGAACCATTAAATTAAGCATGGGCTGAAAATTCGTTCCGCTCGCGGAATTTGCGGATTTTCCGCGATTTCATGATCCACGAATCTCTCGGAATCGCGGTAAAATCCGCGAATCAGAGGGAACGAACTTTCAGCCAAGCACTTACAGGGTTACAGCAGCAGGTGCAAAAGTTGAAGCTAACTTTTTGTAACCTTTTACAAAAGGGTTACAAAGAAATTAACTTCAACTTGGGCACCTGCTGCTGTAAGTGCTTCCTGGCGCCTCGTTGCCTACTTGCAACTATTCTCTGACCCTGCTCCGACCCTTGAAGCAGGGTCAGAGAATAGTTACAAGTAGGCAATGAGGCGCCTGTCACGAAAATTAAACCTCAACAGGAAGCACTGACAGATATAAAAACAAGCATTTGCAATGCAATAGGTCTCGCATTAGGAAAGTTTGAGCTATTGGTCTTGTAAATGACCATTTTGTTTATTTATGTGTTGGTTTTGAAAATAGCTAAATTAATAGCTTTGTCATTTACAATTCCAATAGTTATAACTTTCGCAAATGTGACACCTATAGCATTTGTAATGCAACATGTTTTGTATTTACCTGACTTAGCTGTATTGATATTACAAATTACAATGGCTTTTAATTTTTTTAAATAATTAATACTTACATAAAAGTGATTTTAATTTATAATGGCAATAGCTTAAACTTTTGTAAATAACTTTTTGTGAAGATTATGTTCAGTGTATTTTATTGTGACGAAAATCCAAGAACAGAAGTGAAATATTAACATCTTTTTGTGACATTTGTAATAAAGTTTGAAACATTGAGAGAACATATTTGAACCAGTTGTTGTTGAATGGTTGCGCAGATTGATGCTGGGTTGGCGCTGAGTGGTGCTGTGGTGGTGCTGAGTGGTGCTGTGGTGATGCTGAGTGGTGCTGTGGTGCTGCTGAGTGATACTGGGATGGTGCTGAGTGATACTGGGATGGTGCTGAGTGGTGCTGTGGTGGTGCTGAGTGATGCTGTGGTGGTGCTGAGTGATGCTGTGGTGGTGCTGAGTGGTGCTGTGGTGGTGCTGAGTAATAATGTGGTGGTGCTGAGTGATAATGTGGTGGTGCTGAGTGATGCTGGGGTAGCGCTGAGTGATGATGCGGTGTTGCAGAGGGCAGAAAGGCACAAAAAGCAGTCTAACAAAGGGCAGAAGGGCGGAAAAACGAGTCTAACAGAGGGCAGAAGGGCACAAAAAAACCAGTCTAACAGAGGACAGAAGGGCAGAAAAAAACAAGGGAAAAACGAGTCTAACAGAGGGCAGAAGGGCACAAAAACGAATCTAACGGGGCAGAAAGGCACAAAAACGAGTCTAACAGAGGGCAGAAGGGCACAAAAAACGTGTCTAACAGAGGGCAGAAGGGCACAAAAACAAGGGACAAATGAGTCTAACAGAGGGCAGAAGGGCACAAAAAACGAGTCTAACAGGGAGCAGAAGGGCAGAAAAACTAGGGAAAACGAGTCTAACAGAGGGCAGATGGGCACAAAAACAAGGGAAAAACGAGTCTAACAGAGGGCAGAAGGGCACAAAAAACGAGTCTAACAGGGGGCAGAATGAACCCCGCCCTGTGTGTTTGTCCACAAAGATGGCACCTTTTTGTGCAATACCTCTACTCAACTGGAGTACTTTCTACTGTCTAATCAGTAAGTGCTCCCTCGTTGGCTAAATGTATAGGGGCAGATTTACAATAACTGGCGCATCCCCAGGGATGCGCCAGTTATTGTGCGCCGCAGCTCCGCCACCCATGGTGCGCCGCATTTACAATGCGGCGCACCATGTGGCAAAAATAGCACAAATGCGTCACGCATCTGTGCTGTAAAAGCAGCGCATTGCTGGAGCTGCGTCGCGCTTGCGACGCAGCTCCAGCAATGCTCTGGGGGGGCCCTATCTCCCCAATGCCGCATCCAGCCTTGCGCCTGCTTCAAGCAGGCACAGGGTTTTGACGCAGCATTGGCCTAAAAGTGACTGAGTGAAATCTTGTAGATTTCACTCAGCCACTTTTAGGAGGCGTTCCTGCGCAGGAATGCCCTCCCCTGTGCCGGAACGCCTCCTGATGGCGCAGGGCTTTACAACGTGACGCATCTCTCAGATGCGTCACATTGTTAATACTCAGCACCATGGCGCATCTTTTGTGGTGCCGCTGCGTCACAAAAGGTCTCGGTAGAGGGTGGCAGTGGTGAACCAGAGGGTGGCAGTGATGAACCAGAGGGTGACAGTGATGAACCAGAGGGTGGCGGGGGTGAACCAGAGGGTGACAGTGCTGAACAAGAGGGTGGCAGTGCTGAACCAGAGGGTGACATTGGTTAACCAGAGGGTGGCAGTGGTGAACCAGAGGTGCTGTGATGAACCAGAGGGTGGCAGTCGTGAACCAGAGGGTGGCAGTGGTGAACCAGAGGGTGACAGTGCTGAACCAGAGGGTGGCAGGGGTGAACCAGAGGGTGCTGTGATGAACCAGATGGTGGCAGTGGGGAACCAGAGGGTGGCAGTGGTGACCAGAGGGTGGCAGTGCTGAACCAGAGGGTGACAGTGGTTAACCAGAGGGTGGCAGTGGTGAACCAGAGGCTGTGATGAACCAGAGGGTGGCAGTCGTGAACCAGAGGGTGGCAGTGGTGAACCAGAGGGTGGCAGGGGTGAACCAGAGGGTAGCAGGGGTGAACCAGAGGGGGGCAGTGGTGAACCAGAGGGTGGCAGTGATGAACCAGAGGGTGGCAGTGGTGAACCAGAGGGTGCTGTGCCCATACACGACCACATGGGTAACTTCGCTATGCAAGCGGCCCGCGAACATGCAAAAAGCCCCGCGAACACGCAAAAAACCCCGCGAACACGCAAAAAACCCCGCGAACATGCCAAAAACCAAAAATCTGCAAATTTGCACGAATTCGTGGATTTTGCAGATTGCGAATTCGATTTCACGCGAATTCGCAAAACGCGAATTTGCAAATTTCGCCCATACTTACATTAGATGTTTCTTATCTATACCGCGTATACATCCTTCATGAGTTGCCATTATAAGCTAACTTAGCTTTATTATAAGCAATATGCCTAATCACTCCCATCTGACAGAACTCCATATGGACTTAAGTAAATGTAAATATTTCAGCTTCAATGACTTGATATCAAGGTCAAATAAATCATGATGCAAAACTATTGCTGCAAAAATGTCAAAGGCAAAATACTGGCATACTTAACATGTAAGGTATAAAAATATTGACCACCAAAATATAGTGGACAAAAATGTCAGCAATACATATGTAGATATTTAAATTTAACAGTAATTAACATTATAATTAATTTTAAAAATATAAATTAATCAATGAATGTCGTTCAAAATGTATCTGTATGTATACTTTTATATAAATCAAGTGTAAGAAATTAAAATTATAAACATTAAAGTAAAATATACAAATTAAAAATAAAATTTGGAAAAACAACAAAACAAAGGCAACATTTCTTATGTGAAAAAAAATGTATTTATGAACACTATGCCCTGAGTGATCGTGTGAATTACTTTTGGAAGGTGGATACATTTTGCAGGTTTGCTTCCCCAGCAGCAGCGCTATCCCTGTGCAGGGCTGCGCTAATCCACAGCAAAACATTTTTTTAAACAAGCATTGGTTCTATGTTATTTACACCCCTTACCCCCCTCCCCCCCGTCGGAGGGCAGCGCTTGTTTGTATTTTGTGGAGGGGGATGTATGGCCCTACTCACTGAGTCTCCGAGGGGCCCTAGCGACCCCACCCCCCAGAGCTGATTAAATAAATGAAGGGAGGGGGTGCACGTTCTCTTCCCAGAGTCAAATTTAGCCCCAGGAACTTCATCTTCTGGGGCCAAAATGTAAATAAAAGGAGTTGTCAGATTAATCAAAAGGGGAAGGCACACAGCTCCTCTTCCGGAATCTTTAAAGGCCTGAGGACTCAGTGACTTTGTCCCAGGGATCCCACCTCCGGGACGTAGCTGTTTCTCTCCCCGCACCAGCACAGGCATGGAAACATGCTTGCTCCTAGCTGGCTGGAGCATTTTTAAATCTCCTGCTAGACAGGAGCAAACATGCAAGTCTGTTCGCACCTGGGGGAGATTTAAAAGTGGTCTCGCAGGCTAGGAGCAGGCTCCTGTTCTGTTTCCCTGCCAGCATTCCTATAGGCAAGGAAACCGTACAAATATTGCTCCCACTCAATGGTAGCAAGCATAGATAGCTGCTTCCTACGGGCAGGACCAATGCCAGCTCCCGCACCATGCGGAAAGCTGGCATGGGCCAACGAGGCTCCCCCGCAGCCCCTAATGGTTTGCCTTGGTGGATGTCTCAGGTGGGCACAGAAACACCCACCTATATTAAAGAGAGGTGCTGGGGCCCATAAAAGCTCAGGTGGGGGAGCCTTGCAGCCCCCTCTCCTTTTAAATATTATGCAGCGCTGAGGGATGGGGTCTCTGGGGCCTATAACAGCCTGGGAAGGGTGGTTGCGCAGTTCCGCCGCCTTTTATTTAAAATAATAACCTGGCAGATGAGATCATAAGAATGTTTGGGGAGAGGGCCATGCAGCTCCCCTCTATTTTCTTAACTGAATTTGGTCCCATGAAAGAAGTTCCTGGGGCATAGTAGGGGGACCACAAGCCTCCCTCTCCTCAGTCTCAGTGTTATTTGGTGGGTGCTTCTGGTGGGCACCAGGGCACTCATCCAAAATTTAAAGTGGATCTGGAGGATGGGGTCCCTCAGGCCACAATATTCTCAGGGGGTGAGCCTGGGACCCCCTCCCCTTTTCAATGGAATTCTGCTCAGGGAGGGTGTCCACGGTCCCCATAAATGCGTGCAAAGGTGGGTTGCATACCCCTCACCATAATGTATATGTTTTGTGCTGTGTATATCATGGGGGTCGGCAACCTGCAGGGGGGCTGGCTGCCATCCAGTGGGTTGGCCACAGGGCAGGCCTTTTCGTCAACCTATCACCATGCACGGCCCGGAGCCATGCATAGCCTGGACTTGGCTGCCTGCATGGACATTGGCCACAGGGTCTGACTGCAAAGCAGGACCTGTGTCCAACCACATAGCCTGGTGTTGGCTGCCTGTAGGAGGTCATTGGGTGATCTGATGTAATGTTGCCAGCCAGAGATTTATGGCATGATCAGGGCTTTCATTGTCATGAAAGGGTCTGTTTCCAAGAGTGGGAGGATTGTCCAAAGCAGAGTCAGATCAACATTGACCCTAACCACTGTGTTAAAGTTATGTATGAATATGCAGTCAGGACTATTAAACTATCAAGCTTCTTGTCTTTTAGGTTCCAGCTGGATGCATCTCCAGATTTCTGGACTAATTCAATAGGATTTGACTGGGAGTTATCCCACCCTTCACAATGATCTCATCCATGGCTCTTTGCAGACAGAGACATATTTTAAAATCTAATGGCAAATGTGAACTGTGCACTTAATGCGTTTTGTCTGGCTTCACTGCTCCTCCTCTAGTTTGCATATATTTAGAACTTCACTGTATTATGTCCAAAAGACTGCTGCACAGAGCACAGATAGATGCTGGACAATTGAGTGAGAGCAACATTGCTTGCAGTAGTTTCTACTATATTCTCCATATGGACAAGTTCACTGCCCCAATCTCTACTTGTAAGTTTCAGTTGAAGAGGAAAGAGCAAATCCATTCAAAAGCTATTCCAACTACAATAGACCACTTCACTATCCTCTTCAGTAGTATGCAGGTATCATATGTCACTGAATTATCCAAGAGAGGCTTGCTGATCTTCATGCAGTTTGGTGAGGGGTTCTTCTATGATATTCCTTGTGTGGTTTTAGTCCCACTCTTAATCTGAATCCTGCCTGATGATCTTGGAGGAGATAGTTTTTCTCCATAATCTCCAGATGTCTTGTCATTGCTCTTTCCAAAATTTAGCTTGCATGAGGAAAGGTGGAGTTTAACTCATAGTGCACCAATATATTTGAGTCTAGTGAAAGTTTCTTCAAGTGGAGTGCATTAATCAAAGCTTGGTTGGCTGATAATTTTAAGATGAATCTATGCTCAAGCTATCCATAGTGGGTGCTGTAAAGACTTGTTTCATGCAGTGGCAGCCTGTGGCTCTACCTTAAAGTTAAATATACTTCCGTTGAAATCATCAGCTCGCAAGAACCATTTCTTTTGACGGTTTGAAGTTAGTAAACAATGGAATAGTGATTGTTTGTCTCAGGGGTATCTAGTGAAGGTACCTGTTTGATTCTATTGGAATTACATACTAATATGATTTCAAACCTGTGGAACACAGGTGCTCACTATTCAAATCTGAATTATTCGATATTTTCCAAATTGCATTTAATAAAAAGATAAAATGGGCAGCCACACATGCTCTGAAGAAAGGATGTGCTTCAAAGAGCATCATTTTTGTCTAAGTCCAATTTTGCTTTCCAAGAGAGGCTTGCTGATCTTCATGCAGTTTGGTGAGGGGTTCTTCTATGATATTCCTTGTGTGGTTTTAGTCCCACCCTTAATCTGAATCCTGACTGATGATCTTGGAGGAGGTAGTTTTTCTCCATAATCACCAGGGCACTCATCTAAAATTTATAGTGGCCCTGGGGCATGGGGTCCCTCAGGCCACAATATGCTCAGGGGGTGAGCCTGGGACCCCCTCCCCTTTTCAATGGAATTCTACTCAGGGAGGGTTTCCACGGTCCCCATAAATGCTTGTGAAGGTGGGTTGCATGTCCCTCACCATAATATATATGGTTTGTGCTGTGTATATCATGGGGTCGGCAACCTGCAGGGGTCTGGCTGCCAACCAGTGGGTTGGCCACAGGGCATGCCTTTTCGACAACCTATCACCATGCACGGCCCAGAGCAATGCATAGCCTGGGCTTGGCTGCCTGCATGGACATTGGCCACAGGGTCTGACTGCAAGGCAGGACCTGTGTCCAACCACACAGCCTGGTGTTGGCGGCCTGTAGGAGGATGTAAGTAGGGTCTGGCTGCAGGCCTGACCCTACGGTCAAACACCATAACGCATGGCTGAAGGGTGTGTAAGGCTGGGGGGTTGGCTTTATTCATGGTAATAATATATTACAGCCAATTAACCCCATATTACATCACCCATAAAATCATCTGTTACATAATTGATAATATGACTGCAACATTTACAAATAAATTATGGTGAGAAAACTGTGCATGCCCAGGACACGAGTTACAATTCATGAGTTAGAGTTACTTGAGATAACTATAACTATAACTGGTAAATTGCTGTGCTTTGTTCAGTAATAACATAACATTTTAAACAAATGTCATGTTATCACTTAACAGTTCATCTATATATGTATGTTTTTACAGAAAATATATATATATATATATATATATATATATACACTGAAAAAACCATAGGTTTCACACCAGTTATATTTAGTTGGACATTTTACTCATACAAAACTATTGAAATTCCCCCGTTATAGTTTGTTGTACTCACTATAACTCGCGCGCCCGCAATCCACTGCTGATGATGTCACATATTACATCATTCATGACATGGTCAGTGACATCACTGATGACATCACTGATGACATCTCAAATGACATCACTGATGACATCATCCAGTGAATGTGTATCTTTCTGATAAAAAGAAATATATATTTTATATATGTGTACCTAAACATCGATGGAAAAACAAACGATTAAATTAGAGTTTAAATAGATGGGGTTTTTTAATTGATTGTATAACTAATTTATTAAGTGTATGTTACTAAATATATGTATTACCAATTATTGTTTAAAATTGTAAATATCTGTATCACTGTCTCCCTTTATCTATAGACGGATGCTTAGGTTGGTGAGTAGCTACATGATTGTCTATATGGGTTATTAGTTCGTTTTTTGAGTATTAGTATGAGTGTCTGTTAAGTTTGGTGGGAGGTATTACTTTGTGCATATATGAATGAATGAGTGCCTTACTGTTTGCATATGTTTTGAAGACAGCATGTGTGCACGACTGTATGGATGGATGAGTGTGTGTATAGGTGTGTTAGTGAGTGAATGACTGTCAGAATCATTTCTTTATGAGTAACTACATATGTTTTAAAATACTATAAGTAAGAATTGATGCATATAGGTAAGTATGTGTGAGAGTGAGAAATTGAAAGAGTTTCTGTATAAATACTTTTTTGTTCCTATAAGAGATAGTTTTAGTAAAAAAGTATGTGTACGTTTCTGTAGAAGTAAGAGTAGTGGTGTATGTATAGCTGTATAAGCAAGTGTATGGTTGTTTTATAATGTATTTGCTTGTGTGAGTATGTGTGTGAGTAACTCTAAGGATGAGTGTCGTTTTGTAACAAAATGTATAGATGAATGAGTATTTATGATGATTGAGTATGTGTATGAGTAACTATATAGATATGTTGGTGAATGAGCAAATGTGTATGTAGATTTTGCAATTTCTGAATAGATTGTTGTAAGTGGAATTAGTTTCTCCATTGTTTTGTAATTATTTGATTCTATTTTTCAATGTGTGTATCAAAACTTATATTACACTGAGAGAGTCTGCCATTTTTTCACAAGGATGATGTCATCAGTGATGTCCCCCTAGGCCTGCTCAGGGGTTCCCACAAGGACCCCCAAGGCAAAATAAAAAAAATTGGGGGGGGGGGGGAATCATGGGGTGCGCCCGCGATTTTTGGATTTTTTTTTTTCCGTCTTGGGGGTCCCTGTGGGACCCCCTGAGCAGGCCTAGGGGATCAGGGTGATTCTACCCTGCCCCCTTTTTGAGTTCTAAGCTTTTTTTCTGCTTTCTTGTGCCTCAGTCTACTGAGGCACAAGATGGCTGCCATCCATTTCTGTTTTGGAGTGTTGATAGACAGTGGCAGCCAATCAGCATGAAGCTCGTGCACGGCAAGGTGCGCGCACGGTGCGCGCACGGTGCGCGCTTATAGATATATAATTGATTTCAACTTTAATTTTCTCAGGAACTACTGGAGGGATTTACACTATTTAACCAAAAGCGTGATCTGCGTACCAGACTCTACCATTTTTTTTTATTTATTTTTTTTATTAACGCAAGAGTATACGTTCAATATCAACAACTGTACACATGTGTGCCTACAACCCTGAGGCCGGCTTAAAAGGTGTCATATGCATGATATCCAAATATGCATTCTGCCCTACTCAGGTTGCCTTTATATTAACGGTCAGATAGGTTGTTGAATCTCTAGGGACATGTTAGATATGTGCATAATGATAACTTGCATTATGTGTTTTATGTAAAACTAAAAAACTCAACACATGACTCAGTTGTAACTCACAGAACGTATACTTAGCTGACCGACATCAACGCTACCCTGATGTACGTCATGCCTGCAAGCCATATAAAATTATACCCCCCTCCCAACCGCCCCCCCATCTGCTCCTATCGCATCAGACAATGTCTGTATCTATTGTGTATACCCTCTACTGTAACCCTCGGCCGTCACTCAATTTCTTCCTCATCCTCTGAACTATCAGTATCATCCTCCGGCAATGGTTCGCAAATGTCCCCTCTGTATGTGTTCCAGGGTTGCCAAATTCCATTCCATTTACGCGGACTGGCTCTCGCTTTGTATACCGCCCTTTCTGTTAACATGAGCATGTCCATATTTCTACTCCATTGTGCCAAGGTGGGGAGCTCGGCCGTCCCCCATTTTTGTGCAATGTCCCTTTTAGCTGTCATGAGGCCTATCGTGACCCATAACCTACCGTAAAATGTTAAATCAGTAGGCCCCCATACGTTGAGCAAGCACACACGTGGGTCTAGTGTTAGTGAGGTGTCAAGTGTTTGTGCGATGGTGCGGAGCACCCGCTGCCAATAACACACGAGGCTCGTGCAGCTCCAGAGTGTGTGTATGAAAGTACCTTCCTCACCGCACCCCCTAAGACAATAAGGGTGATCCGCCCTCTGCAATTTATGTAGAGTAGTCCTTGTGTAGTATATCCTATGCAGGATTTTTAACTGTACCAGGCGGAATCTAGCTGATATGCCAGCTTCACGAGGGGAAGCAATAGCTGCGTTCCATTCAGAGTCGTCGAAATCGCCGATATCCTCCATCCATTTATCTTTCAGTTTTCCCAGTGGGTCAGGCATGTTATTAAGCACCTTTCGGTAGGTTAATGACGTTGCACCCTCTTGCATAAAGTCCGTGAGCAAGCGGTCTTCAAGCGGGGAAGACTCTGGTGGTGTGGTATGCGATGGGATCACTGCCTGGAGGGCATGCCTAATTTGTATGTATCTAAACAGTTCAGTGTCCCCTAATTCGTATTGTTCCTGAAGGGACGTAAATGGAACCACCCCCTCACTGGACCACATGTCTCCCACTGTTGAAATCCCAATGTTGTCCCATTGGGTGAAGCCCTTAGTACGTCTCAAATGTCCCAATGCCTTGGTGTCCCACAGTGGTGTGAGTTTCGTGATGATCCCTTCCCAGTGTAGTTTCGTTTGCGCCTTGTACCATAACTGTACGGTATGCTTGGTGGGTCCTATCAGTTTCGCCGCAGCACCCTTGTGGTACAGAGGCATCAGTAGGGTGTGAGTGCCTAGTTGTGCCCTGTCCGCCTGAAACGCCGGGTCATCCTGTGGGGCATGTATCCATTGGTTGAGAACCTTGAGTTGGGCCGCCCAGTAATACAGTTGCACATTAGGCAGTGCAATCCCGCCATCGTACCAGCTCCTGTTAAGCTTCACATGGGCTATCCGGGCCGGACGATTCCCCCATAATAAACTCGACATCAGTGCAGTCACCTTCTGAAAGTAGCTGGGGGGTATTAGTGTTGGAGTGTTTTCAAGTATGTACAAAAAGCGCGGCAGTGCCATCATTTTAAATAATGCTGCTCTGCCTAGCAATGTCAATGGAAGTTCCTTCCAGTGTTGTACGTCATTGCGTAGCCGCACGAGAGGGGGTTGTAGATTAAGAGTAATGAAGTCTGTGGCATCTCGGGTGACATGTATGCCTAGGTATTTAAAGGAATTGTCAGCCACCTCCAGAGGGCAAGACTCTGGAAGGGGCGGGATTGGTCCCCTAAGCTCATAAATTGTCGATTTCGACCAATTGATAGTGTAGCCGGACAACCGCCCATGTGAGTTACATATTGTGAGGAGGTTAAAGACTATTACCCAGGTCCGTGAGGTAAATCAACATATCGTCCGCGTATAAGGACACTCTATCTTCCCAAGTATTATCCCATCTAATCCCCTTCAATAGCGGCGTCTTTCGAATATTAACTGCCAGTGGTTCTAGGACCAACGCGAAAAGGAGGGGTGAGAGCGGGCACCCCTGTCTAGTTCCCCGCGCCAAACTTATCTCACATGATATGTGTCCATTTGCCACTACTCTTGCCACTGGGTCTTTGTACAGCAATCTGATCCATGCGATAAAAGCGGGTCCAAACCCCATGCGGGTGAGTACTGCGAATAGGTAGTTCCATTCCACCATGTCGAACGCCATTTTGGCATCCAGGGACAGTATCGCAGCCGGTTCTGTCAACAGTGGGGTTCTCGCCAATACTCCCTGCACTCTACGAAGATTCAATGCTGTGCTTCTGTGCGGCATAAATCCAGATTGATCTGGGTGGATCAGCTGGGTTAAGCACGGCATGAGTCTGTTTGCCAATAATTTTGCTAGTATTTTTGCTTCAGGGTTCAGGAGTGAGATAGGCCTATAGGACTTACATTCGTTAGGCGGTTTACCCGGTTTCGGAATGGCCACTATGGTCGCCATCCGTTGGTCTGGTGGCAACGTACCCTTCCCTCTACTCTCCTCATACATCTGAAGAAGGGGAGCACTCAGGGATTCCGACATCATTTTAAACCATTCAATGGGCACCCCGTTTGGGCCTAGAGCCTTGCCCGAGTGGAGCGCATTAATAGCCAACTGAATTTCATCAGTTGTCAAAGTGGCATCAAGTTCTTTTGCCGCCTCCTCTGTCAGCGTTGGCAGGGACACATGATTGAGGGCCTCCCGAGCCTCTTCTTCGGTCACAATTACCGCCGGGGTGTACACCTCGGTAAAGTAATCAGCCAATACGTCGACAATTTCTTCCGGCCGTGTACGTACTGTCCCATGTGAGTCTGTAATTTGCAGTATATTCCTGTTACCCCCCTGCTTTTTATCGAGCCACGCCAAGAGTTTGCTAGCTTTGTCCCCAATGTCGTATACCCTGTGTTTAGTGGCTGCAATATCCGCCAAGGTTAATCGCCTCAGGTGGTCGTCGAGGCGACGCTGATGCAATTGTAGTGAATGTAGTGTGTCATCCATCGGGCAGTGTTGGCCCTTTCTAGGTCCAATTCCAGCTCTAAACCTTCCCTCCCTTGCGTTCTCTTGTGGTGCGTTATTGCTGCAATGGCTTGCCCTCTAAACACTGTTTTATACGCCTCCCATAGCACTGAAGGTGACTGCACCGAAGACTGATTCTCTTCAAAATAATATCGGGTTGCTTTCTTCAATTCCTTACTAACAGACGGAACCTTAAGATACCCTGGAAAGATCAGGTAGATCCTCTTGCGTGTTTTCCCTAAACTAGACATAGTCAAAGTGATCGGTGAATGATCCGAAATACCCCTCGGGTGTATCTGTGCTTCGTCTATGGTAAGGAGACCGTTTCCTAATGTGAGGAAGTAATCTATCCTTGAGAGGCTATTGTGTGGAGCTGAGTAATAGGTGTAGTGCAGTTGTTCTGGGTGTAATAGGCGCCACACATCCACCAACCCCTGCGCTTCCAGAAAACTATGGAGCTTACTGGGACCGGCTGTGTGTGCTCGTACCGGGAATCGATCAAGTGTGTTATGTAGTATCGTGTTAAAGTCTCCCCCAATGACTAAATCCCCGTCAGGGAGACTCAAGAGGAACTTGCCGAGGTCTGGCATTGCCACGGCATGCAGCGCCGGTGGGATGTAGGCCGACACCACATTTAGTGGCCTGCCTTCCCACTGGCCATGAACCGCCGCGAAGCGGCCCTGGTCGTCTATCTTGGTGGACTTCACTACGTATTGGGAGGATTTTCGTAGCATTATGCCAGTACCGCGGGATCCCGAGGTGAATTCCGCGTGTGCAATCATGTGGTAACCCCTTCTATCCATCGCCCGTGTGGCAGCACCCACTAAGTGTGTCTCCTGTACAAGGACCAGGGCGGGACCCAACCTCTTAATTCCCTGCATAACCAAACCTCTTTTGATCCTATCGCCCAGTCCCCTAACGTTCCATGACATGATTTGTAGCGGGGCTGTCGGGGTGAGGCTATCTATCCTGGCCATGGCGGTGGCCTGTCATGGTGCCCAAATAGTGTCTCCGGATTCATTCCATCCTGTAGCCCATGGGAAGAACTGATGTGGGGGCTAGCCCACCGCCTCGTGCATGGGGCATTGTGTCTAATAAGGAGCAAAGCAGGCATATCGCCCGCATGCCTATTGTTGTGTGTCCGTACGTGAGTCATGTGACGCTGTGTGGTGGTAGTGTCATATTGTATAGTGTGGTTGTGAGTCAAACCCTGAGCCTTTAGGACCAACTGATCCCGAACATGAACCTTTCCCCTTCCCTTAAACGCCCCCCCCCCTGCCCCCCTGCTACACGGACTCAAAACTGCCCGCCCCCCCAACTTAGCAGAGTGCATGCCCCATCCCCACAACAGTGTACTTGCGCGCCGGGGTAAAGGACTCTCCGAAGTCAGCGGCCCCTCAGTCTCTTCCTCGGAGGCCCAGCGCCCAGTGTCCAGTGGCGGGCCTTAGGCGTGCTGTACAATGAAACCGACAGAATGTAGAAACTGGAAGTCATCGTTCTTCGTTGTATTCTTCACCCACGTCTTCTCTTAATGGTGTGCCGCTCTCCGTTCCTCCACCTGACGCTTGGGATTCCGGATGACGTCCGGCGTTACGACCTTTCTGGTGTCGGTTAGTTCTCCGAGGGTGTGCGTCCGTTTGCCACCCCTCCAGCCAGTCTTGCGCGGATTCCGGGGTATCGAAGAAACACGTTTTATTGTCCGCTACAACACGCAACCTGGCCGGGAAGAGCATTGAGTATGGGAGTTCTCTTGCCCTAAGTTCTTTTTTTACTTCGAAAAAGGTTCTTCTCCTTCGTGCGACATCCGCCGTATAGTCTGGGAAGAAAGCCACAGTGGAGTTCTGAAGTCTGACAGGGGGGGACGACCGTGCTGCCTGCAAGATGGCATCCCGGTCCCGGAAATTGAACAGGCGGGCAACAATTGGTCGTGGGGTCGCCCCCGATTTAGGTTGGCCACCTGGCACGCGGGGCGCCCTCTCCACAGAAAAGAACGTGGACAGTCCCTTCGGTTTAAGTTCTTTCGTGATCAGGCTTTCAACGTACAAGTCCATGGCTCTCGTGCCTTCCGACTCTGGCACGCCAATAATGCGGATGTTATTCCGTCTAGAGCGCCCTTCCTGCTCGTCGAGCTTCTCGCGTAGTACCTTGTTGTCCGTCGCCAACTTCTCTACCGCCTGCTGAAGGTCAGACACATCCTCCACTAGGGATTTTGTTACCACTTCCATGGCGTTTACCTTCTCCGTCATTTTATGGAAGTCGGCCCTGAGCAATGTTATATCGGTCGAAATCGAGCCCACTGTCGTTTGTAGATGTGCCAAGGCCTGCATCACATCGTCCAGCGTCGCCTTCTTGCCCCCTGGTGCATCCGCCGATTTACCGGTTGTCCCTGTCCCCGTTGCCGGGGAGGTGGTAGGTTTGTCGCAAGCGTAGCGATCTATTCGGGTCTGTGTGGTGCCAGTCTTTTGTCCCCTCCCCGCCATGTCTGTGTTCTTCGCGATCTTCAGGTACTCCTGACCCAGAGGACCGCGTCCACTCCTCCTGCAGTTGGTATTGTGTGCTGACATCGTTGCCCGAGTTCGTGGTCAGCAGGGAACCCCACAACTGTCCAGGGGGGCCCGCGAGCAAAGTTCTGCAGATCCCCACAGCCTCGTTTGTGCCAGGTGAGGTCTACAGGACGAGACCCGCTTTACATTGGTGAATGGTCCCAGCTCTGCTCAGCATGAAGCGTGCCGCCGACCAGTTCCAGAGCAGGGGCTGGATTGACTTGTATGGGGTTGTCTGCGTATGGCGCTGTGCAGGGGTACCAAACGATCCTTCGCCGCCTAATTTCCCAATGACGTGTGTTGGCAACGGGCGATTGGATCCACCTGCTGGGCAGAGCTATGTCGTGTGTCGTCCTGCTCCACAATCCCAAGGTCAGGGTGCGTTGCCCTTCGAGTGCGGGCCCTCCGGGTGGAGGATCCCGGTGTGCTGCTGTGTCAATAGGTCCCCTGTGTCGCCGGGCAGGACCAGCGCCGGAGGTGTGTCACAGGCCCCTCTGTTACCTTCAAATCTCAGTTACGTGGATTCGATCTAAGTTCATGCAGGTTAGTGGTATATTCGGGGGGGGGGTGTCTGTCTCCCCAGCGCCGCGCGGTCCAAGTTGATGGCCCCACCGGTGGAATTTAGAGTAGGGTGTGGGCGGCTATCACAATCGTTCACCGTGCCCTTTATCTTGGTGGGCTTGATGTTTCCTCCATCCCTCCGGTTTGCACCCAGTCATCCTGCCCGTTGCAGGAGTGTCTACTCCCCACAATCACTGCGCCACACAACGCCGGGGACAGAGTACTCAGCCTGTGTGCAGCTTGCGCCTGGTGAGCAGCGACCCACGTTGTGCGAAATGGCAGCTCTCCTCTACTTTTCGCAATCTTCCCTTCTATCGGGCCGCAACGCCTGATGCGACCACCGGGGTGAAGGGGGAGGAGAGTAGGCACCGTTGCTGTGTCTCCGCTTCCGATCCGAGTGGAGTTGATCGGTGCACCCCCGGATCTCCGCACTCCCTCGATCTGCAGGGGTACTTCCGGCGTGGGTCCCCGGAGCGGCCTCACTTCCTGTCGGTCACGGTCGTCGGGACAGTCCCCGGCCTGCTCAGTCCATGTGGGCCTGTCCGCAGCTTTAATGACAGTCGGCTTCCAGGCGTCGGATTCGGACACCGCTTGCCGCCGCTTGCACCGCCCGGTCCTGGGCTCTGGTTCCCTCCTGCAGGGATGGAAAATCGTGTCGGATCACTTGCCGGATCGTCGGAGAGGCCGCCTCAACCACAGAGCTTGTCCCTTATGCTGCCGCCATCATCTGCTACTAGCCACGCCCCCCAGACTCTACCATTTTGCCAAGTTTGGTGTAATTCCGTTCAGCGGTTCGGGCTGTAGCCGTGTCTAAAGGTCCTATGGAAATTAACATTAATTTTCTCGTCCCCCGCTTGACGAATCTACCCGAGACTTTCAGGGAAGGAGCGCAGCGGAGCTGGCCAATATTTTTGAAAATTACAAGCAAATTCCTCAACCGGCGCCAAAGTTATTCCCAATAGAATGTTGCGGAATTCCTATGTAACAAGGTCCTAACTATAACTACCTACTGGCGACCGCCAGTAGGTAAGTCACTGAAAAAACCATAGGTTTCACACCAGTTATAGTTAGCTGGACATTTTACTCATACAAAACCATTGAAATTCCCCCCGTTATAGTTAGTTGTACTCACTAAAACTCGCACGCCCGCAATCCACTGCTGATGATGTCACATATTACATCATTCATGACATGGTCAGTGACATCACTGATGACATAACTATAAGTGGTGTGAAACCTATGATTTTTTCAGTGAATTTCAAAGGTTTTTTAAATGCTAATTCCTAACTATAACGAGTGTGAAACCTATGGGGCCTTATTTACGAGCCCCTTGCGCCTCCGGAACGTCACTTTTTGTGACGTTCTGGTGACGCAGAAGACTGAGTGATATTTATCAGGCAGGACTAAGCCACTTTTTGTGCGTAATCCTGCCTGATAAATATCAGTCCCTTTAACGCAGTGTCCTGCGTTAAAGGGGCGTGCAATGGGTGTTGCTGGGGGCGTTCCCAGCAGCATCCATGGACTTGAGTAATTTATAGCATCCTCAAAGTCAGTCTTTCGACAATTCCAAAGTATAGGACATGATAATCCAAATCCAAATGTTTCTCAAGAAAAGTCATAAACACTGTCCGTGGGTCATATCTGCCCAAACGCCGATATTCCGAACGATTGAAAATGACTTTTCTTGGGAAACATTTGGATTTGGATTATCATGTCCTATACTTTGGAATTTTTGAAAGACTGACTTTGAAGAAGCTATAAATTATTCAAGTCTGCCCGAATTGTGTGGGTAAAATTGATACCTGGTCACTTTGAATAACAATGTACTTACGACTCGTCTAACATTTGAAAGAAATATCAAGTTATATGACAACAGGATACCGACATAACTTGAAGGAAATAAGAACGCCCTGAAGAAGTTCTGTTGTACAGAACGAAACGGGTCGGCTGGCTGTGGTACATAAACTTAAGGAAAATAAAAGTATTTGAATATACACCAAGATTCAGCGCTTCAATAAGGACTCTAAGTGATATGATTTGATTGGACTTGTTGTGCAAGTGGTGCTGTGCCAAACTTTGGAATATTCTCCACTACTCTCTGCTACTCACTCTCTACTACTCCACTACTCTCTAATACTCACTCTCTACTACTCATTCTCTACTACTCTACTACTCTCTACTACTCTCTCTCTACTACTCACTCCCAACTATCTACTACTCTCTACTACTCACTCTCTACTAGTCTCTCTCTACTACTCACTCCCTACTACTCACTATCTACTACTTTCTACTACTCACTCTCTACTGCTCTCTACTCTCTACTACTCACTCTCTACTACTCACTCTCTACTACTATCTACTACTCACTCTCTACTTCTCACTCTCTACTACTCTCTACTACTCACTCTCTACTACTCACTCTTTACTAGTCACTCTCTACTACTATCTACTACTCACTCTCTACTTCTCTCTCTCTACTACACTCTACTACTCACTCTCTACTACTCACTCTCTACTACTCACTCTACTACTCACTCTGTACTACTCACTCGCTACTACTCTCTACTACTCACTCTCTACTACTCTCTCTACTACTCTCTACTACTCACTCTACCACTTACTCTCTACTACTCTCTACTATTCTCTCTCTGCTACTCACTCTCTACTACCCACTCTCTACGACTCTCTACTACTCACTCTCTACTACTGACTCTCTACTACTCTCTACTACTCACTCTTTCCTACTCTCTACTACTCACTCTCTACTGCTGCTCACTACTCACTCTACTACTTACTCTATACTACTCTCTACTACTCACTCTCTACTACTCTCTCTCTACTACTCTCTACTACTCACTCTACCACTTACTCTCTACTACTCTCTACTATTCTCTCTCTCTGCTACTCACTCTCTACTACTCACTCACTACGACTCTCTACTACTCACTCTCTACTACTCACTCTCTACTACTCTCTACTACTCACTCTTTACTACTCTCTACTACTCACTCTCTACTGCTGCTCACTACTCACTCTACTACTTACTCTATACTACTCTCTACTACT
Organism: Lissotriton helveticus; assembly: GCF_964261635.1. Lineage (NCBI taxonomy): Eukaryota > Metazoa > Chordata > Amphibia > Caudata > Salamandridae > Lissotriton > Lissotriton helveticus. The sequence continues at coordinate 366,576,884 of NC_136068.1, read as the reverse complement.
CACTCTCTACTACTAACTCTCTACTACTCTCTACTACTCACTCTACTATTCACTCTACTACTCTCTACTACTCACTCTCTGCTACTCTCTCTACTGATCTCTACTACTCTCTACTACTCACTCTCTACTCTCTATTACTCACTCTTACTCTCTACCTCTCTACCTCTCTCTACTTCTCTCTCTACTCATCTCTACCTCTACCTCTCTACCTCTTCCTCTCTACCTCAACACCTCTACCTCTACACCTCTACCTCTCTACCTCTCTCTACATGCACACATATACATATATATATATATATATATATATATATATATATATATATATATATCCAACACTTGCAGAAACCACTTTAGAATGAGGCCACCCAGAGATAAAATAAGCTCGTTTATTTCCGACAGCTTGCCAGCAGGAGCACATTTAAGAAACCAACTTGCATTTCAATAATCCTTGCCAGACGCGTTTCAGGAAGCAAATCCTTTCTTCAGTGGCACAGTGAAAAACAGGAAGAAACGCCTCAGTCTTTAAATACATTCCTCGCACCTGCCTCCAAGGGCGTGGCCTAGAGGCCTTCTGGGCGCTGTAGTTCATGTTTAATCTCCCCAAGTGGGTGCGTTTCTTCGAGTTCAATTACTGCAAAATAAATGATGCCCAGGGTTCAAAAAGGCACCTGCCTTGCTTTGTAGCTGCCAGATGAGCTTCAGACTGGCACCCCCCTGCTCGAGGTCACAGCTTGTCTCTGTTCGTAATTCACAGCTGTAAGTGGTGCTGTGACAGACCTGCTCAGAAAACAGTGAGCTTCATTCCACGACCTGGGACGTTTCTTCCTGTTTTTCACTGTGCCACTGAAGAAAGGATTTGCTTCCTGAAACGCGTCTGGCAAGGATTATTGAAATGCAAGTTGGTTTCTTAAATGTGCTCCTGCTGGCAAGCTGTCGGAAATAAACGAGCTTATTTTATCTCTGGGTGGCCTCATTCCAAAGTGGTTTCTGCAAGTGTTGGATTTATAACGGCTTCCCAGGTCGTGGAATGAAGCTCACTGTTTTCTGAGCAGGTCTGTCACAGCACCACTTACAGCTGTGAATTACGAACAGAGACAAGCTGTGACCTCGAGCAGGGGGGTGCCAGTCTGAAGCTCATCTGGCAGCTACAAAGCAAGGCAGGTGCCTTTTTGAACCCTGGGCATCATTTATTTTGCAGTAATTGAACTCGAAGAAACGCACCCACTTGGGGAGATTAAACATGAACTACAGCGCCCAGAAGGCCTCTAGGCCACGCCCTTGGAGGCAGGTGCGAGGAATGTATTTAAAGACTGAGGCGTTTCTTCCTGTTTTTCACTGTGCCACTGAAGAAAGGATTTGCTTCCTGAAACGCGTCTGGCAAGGATTATTGAAATGCAAGTTGGTTTCTTAAATGTGCTCCTGCTGGCAAGCTGTCGGAAATAAACGAGCTTATTTTATCTCTGGGTGGCCTCATTCCAAAGTGGTTTCTGCAAGTGTTGGATTTATAACGGCTTCCCAGGTCGTGGAATGAAGCTCACTGTTTTCTGAGCAGGTCTGTCACAGCACCACTTACAGCTGTGAATTACGAACAGAGACAAGCTGTGACCTCGAGCAGGGGGGTGCCAGTCTGAAGCTCATCTGGCAGCTACAAAGCAAGGCAGGTGCCTTTTTGAACCCTGGGCATCATTTATTTTGCAGTAATTGAACTCGAAGAAACGCACCCACTTGGGGAGATTAAACATGAACTACAGCGCCCAGAAGGCCTCTAGGCCACGCCCTTGGAGGCAGGTGCGAGGAATGTATTTAAAGACTGAGGCGTTTCTTCCTGTTTTTCACTGTGCCACTGAAGAAAGGATTTGCTTCCTGAAACGCGTCTGGAAAGGATTATTGAAATGCAAGTTGGTTTCTTAAATATGCTCCTGCTGGCAAGCTGTCGGAAATAAACGAGCTTATTTTATCTCTGGGTGGCCTCATTCCAAAGTGGTTTCTGCAAGTGTTGGATTTATAACGGCTTCCCAGGTCGTGGAATGAAGCTCACTGTGTTCTGAGCAGGTCTGTCACAGCACCACTTACAGCTGTGAATTACGAACAGAGACAAGCTGTGACCTCGAGCAGGGGGGTGCCAGTCTGAAGCTCATCTGGCAGCTACAAAGCAAGGCAGGTGCCTTTTTGAACCCTGGGCATCATTTATTTTGCAGTAATTGAACTCGAAGAAACGCACCCACTTGGGGAGATTAAACATGAACTACAGCGCCCAGAAGGCCTCTAGGCCACGCCCTTGGAGGCAGGTGCGAGGAATGTATTTAAAGACTGAGGCGTTTCTTCCTGTTTTTCACTGTGCCACTGAAGAAAGGATTTGCTTCCTGAAACGCGTCTGGCAAGGATTATTGAAATGCAAGTTGGTTTCTTAAATGTGCTCCTGCTGGCAAGCTGTCGGAAATAAACGAGCTTATTTTATCTCTGGGTGGCCTCATTCCAAAGTGGTTTCTGCAAGTGTTGGATTTATAACGGCTTCCCAGGTCGTGGAATGAAGCTCACTGTTTTCTGAGCAGGTCTGTCACAGCACCACTTACAGCTGTGAATTACGAACAGAGACAAGCTGTGACCTCGAGCAGGGGGGTGCCAGTCTGAAGCTCATCTGGCAGCTACAAAGCAAGGCAGGTGCCTTTTTGAACCCTGGGCATCATTTATTTTGCAGTAATTGAACTCGAAGAAACGCACCCACTTGGGGAGATTAAACATGAACTACAGCGCCCAGAAGGCCTCTAGGCCACGCCCTTGGAGGCAGGTGCGAGGAATGTATTTAAAGACTGAGGCGTTTCTTCCTGTTTTTCACTGTGCCACTGAAGAAAGGATTTGCTTCCTGAAACGCGTCTGGCAAGGATTATTGAAATGCAAGTTGGTTTCTTAAATGTGCTCCTGCTGGCAAGCTGTCGGAAATAAACGAGCTTATTTTATCTCTGGGTGGCCTCATTCCAAAGTGGTTTCTGCAAGTGTTGGATTTATAACGGCTTCCCAGGTCGTGGAATGAAGCTCACTGTTTTCTGAGCAGGTCTGTCACAGCACCACTTACAGCTGTGAATTACGAACAGAGACAAGCTGTGACCTCGAGCAGGGGGGTGCCAGTCTGAAGCTCATCTGGCAGCTACAAAGCAAGGCAGGTGCCTTTTTGAACCCTGGGCATCATTTATTTTGCAGTAATTGAACTCGAAGAAACGCACCCACTTGGGGAGATTAAACATGAACTACAGCGCCCAGAAGGCCTCTAAGCCACGCCCTTGGAGGCAGGTGCGAGGAATGTATTTAAAGACTGAGGCGTTTCTTCCTGTTTTTCACTGTGCCACTGAAGAAAGGATTTGCTTCCTGAAACGCGTCTGGCAAGGAATATTGAAATGCAAGTTGGTTTCTTAAATGTGCTCCTGCTGGCAAGCTGTCGGAAATAAACGAGCTTATTTTATCTCTGGGTGGCCTCATTCCAAAGTGGTTTCTGCAAGTGTTGGATTTATAACGGCTTCCCAGGTCGTGGAATGAAGCTCACTGTTTTCTGAGCAGGTCTGTCACAGCACCACTTACAGCTGTGAATTACGAACAGAGACAAGCTGTGACCTCGAGCAGGGGGGTGCCAGTCTGAAGCTCATCTGGCAGCTACAAAGCAAGGCAGGTGCCTTTTTGAACCCTGGGCATCATTTATTTTGCAGTAATTGAACTCGAAGAAACGCACCCACTTGGGGAGATTAAACATGAACTACAGCGCCCAGAAGGCCTCTAGGCCACGCCCTTGGAGGCAGGTGCGAGGAATGTATTTAAAGACTGAGGCGTTTCTTCCTGTTTTTCACTGTGCCACTGAAGAAAGGATTTGCTTCCTGAAACGCGTCTGGCAAGGATTATTGAAATGCAAGTTGGTTTCTTAAATGTGCTCCTGCTGGCAAGCTGTCGGAAATAAACAAGCTTATTTTATCTCTGGGTGGCCTCATTCCAAAGTGGTTTCTGCAAGTGTTGGATATATATATATATATTCACTGAAAAAACCATAGGTTATAGACCATATATAGTTAGGAATTAGCATTTAAAAAACCTTATTTTACTCACACAAAACCATTGAAATTCCATATATAGTTAGTTGCACTAACTATATATCGCGCACCCGCAATCCACTGCTGATGATGTCACATATTACATCATTCATGACATGGTCAGTGACATCACTGATGACATCACTGATGACATCTCAAATGACATCACTGATGACATCATCCAGTGACTGTGTGTTTCTGTAAAGTTTAAATATGTTTTACATATTGAAGAATGAGTAGATGTAGAAGTGTCTGGATGAAGGATTTAGTAGGTGCGTGACTGACTGTATGAGTGAGTGATTAAATGTGTCTCACTGAGTGCATGGGTTAGTGACTAAACTGTCTTAATTTGTGCATCATTATGTCTGTTGTTCTGTAAACTGCTGCATGTGTTGATCAGTAGCTATATGAGTAACTATATGGGTTATTGATTGATTGCCCAAGTATTTGTATGGGAGACTGAGTGTGTGTGTGGCTGGCTGGGAGGTGTGTGACTCTGTGCAGATCAATGTGTACTTGTATCAATGATTGTATAAGAGAGTAATTATGTGTTAGTATATGTTTCAAATGTAAGGTGCTCTATGTTTAACTGTATAGATTAGAAAATGAAAGTGTGATTGATTCTTTACAGGACTGACTAGGTGTGTGAGTAACTCCATGGATGAGTGACAGAGTGTGAGAGTCTGTATAGGTGTATGAGTGCATATGATAGTGTTGTAAAGATGAGTGATTGTATGTATGAATGATTGTATGGGTAAATGAGTGAATGTGTGTGTAAACATAGGAATCACTGAGTGCGTATGTAGTAACTAGTATTGGTGTGTCAATGGTTTCAAAAATTATACTCTGTATTTAACACTGGGTGTAACAGAGGTTATATTAAAGTGTGAGGAGATGCATTGTATTGTCACATGAATGATATCATCAGTGATGTGGTCATTGATGTCAAATGAGATGTCATCAGTGATGTCATCAGTGATGTCATTTGAGATGTCATCAGTGATGTCATCAGTGATGTCACTGACCATGTCATGAATGATGTAATATGTGACATCATCAGCAGTGGATTGCGGGTGCGCGATATATAGTTAGTGCAACTGACTATATATGGAATTTCAATGGTTTTGTGTGAGTAAAATAAGGTTTTTTAAATGCTAATTCCTAACTATATATGGTCTATAACCTATGGTTTTTTCAGTGAATTTTCAAGGTTTTGTAAATGCTAATTCCTAACTATATATGGTCTATAACCTATGGTTTTTTCAGTGAATTTTCAAGGTTTTGTAAATGCTAATTCCTAACTATATATGGTCTATAACCTATGGTTTTTTCAGTGAATTTCAATGGTTTTTTAATAGCAAATATCATAAGCTGTCGAATGTCAAGTACGTGGTAAGTAAAAACATTTTCGTGTTTATGCACACTGATCTGCTTTGATTGCTGCCCCCCACCCCTCATTTCTATTAGGAGTACTCTCTCTTTGCAGATAGTGAAGGGTAGTTAACGCAGCCCTTTGCCCCCTTTGTAATCCGTCGTGCCTGCTTCTCTCTCCATTTGATTGATTGTTCTCTTTGGTTCATTCTCTATTTACAAACAAGCACAGAGTCGCAATACTCTGTTTAGTCTTTGCAGATAGCGAAAAATCGTGTAAAAAAACAAAAGGAATCGAGCAAAATCAGTAGGCCACTAATGGGATCTCTTTTGACCTCGCTAAAATAGAAACATTAGGAACAACCTGTTGAAAATAGCAATGCGTATGTATATAAGCGGCGTTCATTTGTGTTCACAGTACCCCTTGTTGATTGTTTCAATCGAGCATTGAATTGTTCGAAGTTAATTCTCTTAAGGATCTTCTCTACCTGCAAACGAGGAAGAATAGGAATATTCTATCTCACTTTGCAGATAGTGAAGGGTAGGTAACGCAAGCCTTTAACACGTCGTACCTATTTCATTCCTCATTCATTGATTGATTGTCCGAACATTGACTGTTTGGGAATTAGTTCTTTTTGGAGGTATTCCCTGTTTGCAAATAAACGTAGGAAAATCTTTGCAAGTAGTGAAAGGGTACGTAATGCGGACCGTTCTCCCCCGTTGTAATCTGTCATGCCTATCTACTCCCCACTGATTGATGCACCTTTTTCACCCGGACCATTTACTAGAGATACGTCATCTGGCCCGACCAGAGAGCACCCCTAGTGAAAAGGACATATGCAATAATAACGAAGTGATCACTGTATCCTGTTAACAGAAACTTTACCATGAAACAACCTGGAAAGAAAAGAATAGGAAAACGAAAATCAGTAGGCCACTGATGAACATGAACTTTTATTAAACAACGAACAAAGAAACGATAACATAACGTAATGATAAAACCTATTAATGTCCTAGAAACAAGAAAACGTTAAAATATGCCAGTGGTGAGAGACCAGAAAAACAGTAAGAGAAACCAAATCACCCCTCGCTGTCCCACCGCCTGCCACGCCAAAAAAATCGATAGACTAGGGAAAATGCAAGTCAGTAGAACATCCACCCCCACTCTGGAAACTTCCAAGGTGGGGCAGGGTTCCGGCTACGCCCAGCCGGGAGCAGCCCATATAAGGCAGGTCCTGCTGCCACGCCTCGGCCAGGAGATCCTAACGTAGGGTGTAGCCGAAGGAGAGGCCGAGGCCAGCGGGACCCGGCCAGGGGATTGCCTTTACAACGCTGAACAGTTGCAGGGGGGGGAATGTCTCCTCGACCCTCCCCTCTCTCTCCCAGTCCGGCCGCGGTGGCCCTTGAGAGATTCAGGTAGTCCCGCCACATGTCTTTCGGTCCGGCCACCAACGGTCGGGGGGCCGAGGCCGACGGGATCCGGCTGCAGCCGATAAACCAAGAAACCCGTTCATGGGGCCAGAGCCAGGGGCGTCCGGCCGACATCCACCGGAAGCCCGGCCCGAAGACGGACGGGACACTTCTTTCTTTTATAATGGCTGCGACAACACTGGGGGGGGATGTCTTGCACATGCCTCCGACCCCCCCCTCGTCCTCATCGCCTGGTCCGGCCATAACAAATCTCAAGCGAGACGCCGTGGGGTGCACTGGGAGGGAGAGACGGTGCGAACAGGCCTCTCCCGCCTCCCCAGGTGGAGACTTCCCAGCTGCACCCTCAGCGCTCCAGGCGGTGGCATCCTAACAACTACAGTGCTGCACAGTTTCGGAACGACCTAGATAACGGTTCTTCCACTGTGGCCATGCTGCAACGTCTCGCCCGGCAGGGTGGAGCCCGTCCGCTCATGTGACCCCGCGATCGCCGGTAGCTACCGAACTCTCAAAATGGCGGTCGACCTGGCAAGAGCGGGCCCAGCATAAAGAAATGGCCCGGTCACTGGTTGACTCCACCACCGTAGTCCTCCACGACCTTGAAGATTCTAGAGGAGCCGCGGGAGTCTCCGACCCCCGATGGGGAATGACTGCCATGATCGCCCGTGGAGTGACGAAACTGTATCCGCGGGACGTCGGCGCTCCCATGCTGGCGCCAGCCTCACCTTGAATTACTAGAATCCTGCAGACCTCACTTCCGGTGAAAGCACAGTGTGACCCGGTAGGAAAAATTATTGCACCCCCTCCCCTTTTTGACTGATAGTTCAAACCACCGATCCTTTCCTTTGCCCTTTTAACGGAACTTTGGACTGCCTCCCCCTCTTTTTCATTTTCTAGAGAAAACAAAACATTAACCACTACATTAGCATAGCAGTTGACACCAGAACTGTTTTCAAATTGAAAACCAACAACATCTTCAACAGAATCCTTTTTGTTTCTGCTGTGACCCTGCTACAGCACAGGCATTGTCCCCAGCAGTAATTCTGCAATGCCGGTAAGAATAGCTGTGGTGCCTACTGGACTCACTCACCCCCGCGGCGCCCCACGCCGTTATTTGCTGGGCGGCAACTTACTAGACATCACTTTCGTGCCATCTAGATTTCAGCGCGTTCTGCTGCCTTGGAACTATTCGCACAACAGACTTCTACTGACAAGAATATTTCATTATTGGTGCTGTCAATTTCAATAAATCTATTGGATAATTAAAAAGAAATTGCCACGGTCTCTTCGTTGTTTAAATGTTTTTACTGTTTTTGTTTTGTTGTATATATTTATATGTTATTAAAGTTTTATATACCTACTACTTTGTTGGAGTGCTATATATTTTTAATGTGACACATAATTGTAAAAACTTTGATGTACAAAGAGTCATTCCTGGAATCTTCCGCTTCAGGCTCGGTCCCCTCCCCAATCACAATACCGGATGGTTTTCAGATAGTAGGAACACGTGTGGTGTGACGGATCTCATCGAGTGTGGGCCTTGATCTACTATAACTCCTTTGAAGAGGGGTGATTCTTTACAGCTGGGGCCATAAACTACATCTACAGGGCTAGCTGATAGCCTGGACAATCGGACACAGAGAAAGAGGAGTGTCAGAGGGTGCGGTAGTGAATAGGGCGAAAGGGAGGTGTCGGGCGGGCACAGAGTGTGATTCTCAGGGAAGAGCAGCGCAGATGGGGGGAGGTTTATTGCCCATGCATAAGACAGAGAGCGGTGGTGACCAGTGCCTAGGGAAGATGCTTGCGTGGGTGAGGAGCCATGCTACGAATCGACAGCGTGCAGAGAGTGGGTCTGGTCAAGACACCTAAAATGGCTGCCGTGCACGACAAAAGTGTGGCATTTCAAAAAAGGCAAGATGGGGCAGACAATGTTTTTCAACACTTCCTCATTTCCTTCGAATGGAACGTTAACAGACGTTGGGGCATATTACCAAAGTTAAGCGATATTTATCGCTAACGATGCTTACCAACCAATTTTTTACCACTAAGCATCGTCAGAAATTATCGAAGATAAACCTTACTATTATCAAGGTTTATCGCAAATGCGATAATAAACGGCCGCAATGCATGAATATCGCTAAAAACTCAGCGATATTCATGCATTACCGAGCTAATGCTCTTAGCCATGTTATCCACCTCCCATTGGATAACATGGCTAAGAACTGCTCAGGGCAGGTGTTACTTTTTGGAGATATTCGCGCTTAGCGCGAATATCTCCAAAAGTTGGTAATAGGAGATAGATATCTTGCATGTTGTAATGCAAGTTATTGTGGTATATGGAACTCATACCATAATCTCTCAGGAAAGCAGAAACTGATCCTTTTGGGACCGCCTAAAAAGGCCTAGGGGGTGAGGAGTACTCTACTTTGCCCCCTTTTCACGTTCCGAACTATTTTATTTTACTCTCTTCTGTAATTACACAAAATACCAGCGATAAGATGCATCGGAGACACACAGTGAGAGAAAGGAGGCCGGAGATGAAGAAGACATGTCAAATACACATTGGAGATAATATAGTGGCAGAAGGGAAGTAAATATGAGTAAACTTACCATGTAACATAAAAATGTTGCACTCTATACTATAAGTCTCATTTTATACTACAATCACTTCGCTACAACCTCATAAATTAAAAATAAAAATGAATAATGTCTCAAACAATTTTTGATTTCTAAATATAAATTTATTCTTCAGAATTTTCTAAATTTGAAAGAACTAGTAACATGTCCTCATCAGCAATGTCCTCATTAAAAGTCTCCAATGATGATTCTTGTAACTCTATGGTCTCCAAACACTCGATAAATTCGCCATCAAGAGATTGATCAAAAAAATCATTCAAGTCATCTCCTCCTTGTGACAATATTTCATTATTGGTGCTGTCAATTTCAATCAATGTAGTGGAATCATTCAAGTCATCTCCTCCTTGTGACAATATTTCATTATTGGTGCTCTCAATTTCAATCAATGTAGTGGAATCATTCAAGTCATCTCCTCCTTGTGACAATATTTCATTATTGGTGCTGTCCATTTCAATCAATCTAATGGAATCATACAAGCCATCTCCTCCTTGTGACAATATTTCATTATTGGTGCTCTCAATTTCAATCAATGTAGTGGAATCATTCAAGTCATCTCCTTGTGACAATATTTCATTCTTGGTGCTGTCCATTTCAATCAATCTAATGGAATCATACAAGTCATGTCCTCCTTGTGACAATATTTCATTATTGGTGCTGTCAATTTCAATCAATGTAGTGGACGATTCAAAAGAAATTGCCACGGTCTCTTCATTGTGAGCCATTTTATTTTGAAATTGCTTGCTGTAAATTGCAGAAAAAAATAATCACTTTCATTTATCGTTTGTAGTAATACATAATATAAAACTAACTTTATCAAGTATTTAGTATAACAGAAGGACTGCAAATAAATAACAGAAAACATTTTTCAAATTATCTTCAAGTGTACAACATAGTTCCCCTTACAAATTAACAACTCACCTTTTTAAAAGTAGCAGAAGTGTTAGTACTGTGTAAATCAAACACCAGAAATTCACCACCAAAAATTCCTCACAAATGTACCTCAGACAGTAGTATCACAAAATGGCTGTGGTTTCCTCTCATTTGACATATATACATAACCAATTAACTTTCATCACACACAAATACAAAACCAAAGTAACATTTTAATTGGTTCTAAATTTCAACACTTTCAAATGTGTTTTCCCCATGCAATTTTCCATAGGACATTTACATACGTCTACAGCCTGAATGGCTGAACGGAATTACACCAAACTTGGCAAAATGGTACATCAAACCTAAGAGGTCAGGAAGGATCTACTATGCCCCCTTATGGTCATTTCCCCCTTCGCTTTGGCCTCCTCTTGTCTCTCAATCCTACCGAGGGACAAGATGGCGGCCGCTACGGACTGTTTGGAATGTTGACAGACGCCGGAGAACCAATCAGCTTCGCAAAGCTCCGTAACGCGAAAAGTACGCGAAGCGGACCGCTGTTACAGATATATATCTTTTTTTGAACGTTAATTTCTCAAAATCCACTGGAGCACATATATTGAGACCTAGCAAAGGCACATCGGGCTACCAGTCCCTAATATTTTGCCAAGTTTCGTGCAAATCCATTCAGCCGTTCAATTATTATTATTATTTTTTTTTTTTGCCCCGCGGGGCCCTTTTAAAACCTCCACATCAAACCTAGGGGGTCAGCGAGGATCTACTATTGCCCCTTATGGTCATTTGCCCCTTCGCTTTCGCCTCCCCTTGTCTCTCGATCCTACCGAGAGACAAGATGGCGGCCGCTACGGACTGTTTGGAATGTTGACAGACGCCGGAGAACCAATCAGCTTCGCTTCACAAAGCTCCGTTGCGCGAAAAGTACGCGTAGCGGAGCGCTGCCCAGTCCGCGGTTACAGATATATATCTTTTTTTGAACCTTAATTTCTCAAAATCCACTGAAGCACATATATTGAGACCTACAAAAGGCACATCGGGCTACCAGTCCCTACAATTTTGCCAAGTTTCGTGCAAATCCATTCAGCCGTTCGGGCTAAAAGTGAGGCCAACCGCCCTATGGAAATTAACATGGGAAAAACGCGTTTTGGGACCCCCCTTTTTTCTTGGCCCCCCCTTGACGAACCCCCCCAAAATTTTCAGGGGCTGCTCAGAAACAAAATGTGCCATTTTCCTGAAAATTTCAGCCAATTCCGTCTACAAACGCCAAAGTTATTAGACATAGAATTTTCAAAAAACCCATAGAGAAAAAATCCTAACTATATATACCTACTGGCGACCGCCAGTAGGTAATATATATATATATATATATATATATATTACCTACTGGCGGTCGCCAGTAGGTATATATAGTTAGGATTTTTTCTCTATGGGTTTTTTGAAAATTCTATGTCTAATAACTTTGGCGTTTGTGGACGGAATTGGCTGAAATTTTCAGGAAAATGGCACATTTTGTTTCTGAGCAGCCCTTGAAAATTTGGGGGGGGTTCGTCCAGTGGGGGCCGAGAAAAAAGGGGGGTCCCAAAACGTGTTTTTAACATTGAGTTTTCCATAGGGCGGTTGGCCTCACTTTTAGCCCGAACGGCTGAATGGATTTGCACGAAACTTGGCAAAATTGTAGGGACTGGTAGCCCGATGTGCCTTTTGTAGGTCTCAATATATGTGCTCCAGTGGATTTTGAGAAATTAACGTTTTAAAAAAGATATATATCTGTAACAGCGGACCGGTTAGCGCTCTGGTTCGCGGACTTTTCGCGCAACGGAGCTTTGTGAAGCGAAGCTGATTGGTTCTCCGGCGTCTGTCAACATTCCAAACAGTCCGTAGCGGCCGCCATCTTGTCTCTCGGTAGGATCGAGAGACAAGAGGAGGTCAAAACAAAGGGGGAAATAACTATAAGGGGGCATAGTAGATCCTCGCTGACCCCCTAGGTTTGATGTGGAGGTTTTAAAAGGGCCCCGCGGGGCAAAAAAAAATAATAAAAATAATAATTGAACGGCTGAATGGATTTGCACGAAACTTGGCAAAATATTAGGGACTGGTAGCCCGATGTGCCTTTGCTAGGTCTCAATATATGTGCTCCAGTGGATTTTGAGAAATTAACGTTCAAAAAAAGATATATATCTGTAACAGCGCTCCGCTTCGCGTAACGGAGGTTTGCGAAGCTGATTGGTCATTCTGTCACTGGGCTATAGTTGGGCTACATCTGGCTGATATTTGGGCTACATTTGTTTTTTTGTGTGTCTGGCGGCCATCTTTGGGCTACATTGGGCTACATTGGGCTTCATTGGGCTACATTCGGCTAATTAGCAAATAGCTCATCGCAAACTAGGAATGGTAAAGAATCGCTATTTATTCCTTAAAGTTCGCTATTTAGGAAATGCAAATAACTTTGATGATACATATGGCGGTTCATCTCTAACAAGATAAGAAGCATAGGGATAGATTTATGATGACTGGCGCATCACCAGGGATGTGTTAGTCATTCTGTGCCGCTGTTCCGTCACCTATGGTGTGCTGCATTTACAATGCGGCGCATCACGGGGCAAAAACAGCACAGATGCGTGATGTATCTGTGCCGTAAAGGTGGCGCATTGCTGGAGTTGTATCGCAAGTGTGATGAAGGTCCAGCAAGGGTCGGGGGTGCCCCTGTCGCAGGGTTTCTGTTCTCACACAGAACTGTGGACAGAGGATTGGAACCTCGGCGAATTAGGGTGTCCTAAAACTCACGTTAGTAATCAAAAACTATTTAGCAAGCTAGGTACAGTGTCACATTGGATATAACAAACTCTCAATGTTTAGACAATCCAGAATATGAACTTATAGTACCTCAGGATACGTGGAACTCATGAACAGTCGGTCGTTATATATTTCTTAGAAACCAGAACATGGAGTTAAGAAGAACACATGTGTATTTGAAATGTTTATTTACTAATGCCGTCTTCTCAGGCGTAGTACCTTAGATAATAAAAGTACACATATTATCAGTAGCAAAATTACCAGCATAGTTACTAGTACATAAAAAGTGAATGGTGATAGTATGTTAACATGCTGTAAATGAATAAGAGTTAGCAACACTTATAAGCAGCCGCGGGCCGTGGAGGGAGTTACGGTGAGGCAGGGAGGCGGGGAGGGGGAGAAGCAGGGTGGAGAATACAAGTACACATATTATCAGTAGCAAAATTACCAGCATAGTTACTAGTACATAAAAAGCGAATGGTGACAGTATGTTAACATGCTGTAAATGAATAAGAGTTAGCAACACTTATAAGCAGCCGCGGGCCGTGGAGGGAGTTACGGTGGGGCAGGGAGGCGGGGAGGGGGAGGGGCAAGGTAGAGAGGGCTCCACCCTGCTTCTCCCCCTCCCCGCCTCCCTGCCTCACCGTAACTCCCTCCACGGCCCGCGGCTGCTTATATCTCACCCTCCCTAATACACATATTATATTATTTGCTAAGAAGGTCTCTTTGTGTTGGTTTAGGGCGTGCCCATACTTTAGTGTCTTAGATTTGAAGGAATCACATCAGCATACACCAGCTCTCTCTTCATGTGAACCGCATCAACTGTTGTGTATGTGTGTTCGGCAAAGCAATATAAAACCCGCCTCATGCCCAGAATTGGCAGAAGTTGCACTTATGTTATGAGTATGAAGTCGTGGAGATCAGACCTCATAACAATTCTGTATCGTGTTGTTCTTGAAACTTTAGCACTCGCTGTACAGATATAGTTTAACAAGTAAAGCAGATAGTAGACCAATAACATATTATTCTCATGTAAACCACGATGAACTACTAGGTGGAAAGCTAAAGCAACAACTAAATGTCGTGTGCAGAAGTTGCAAAAAAGGAAAAATGGCGTTTAAACCGGTAATGAGCCCATGCTAACTTAACACGGTGTAAAGATATCCAGGACCTAGATGACACCTCCTCATGATCCGGAAACGAACTGAATAAGATAATAGAAGTGCCATCTCATGAGAGCAGATTGCAAGTTTATATGTGGACGGTCCGCAAGGTAAAGCATTAAAAACTAGGAAAATTCAATGCTAAAGAAAAATAAAACAGCCAAGTACTTTATCGAGTCTTAAGCCAATAGGCAAGGTAAATAATAAAAACTTGACAATTAAGTCAATGAATTGTCAATGAAATTCTAGTACTCAGCATATGAAACATGAAAAAGGTCTATGACATAACTGTGTATGCAAAATAAGCTGCAACAGCCTCCAACAGGAAGTCACCGTCTTCATCCGAAAACAGTTCAGCCATCCAATTTAAAAGCGGAAAAGAACATACGTGCTCTCCCAGCACCGGATCCTCTATCACCATCAGAGGACAGCTCGGTGGGTTTTCAAGAAAGCTGTGTTCCAAGAAAGACTGTGCTGCCGCCAGTAAATTCCAGGGACCAAGTAGTCCATGCATCAATGCCACAGCCATAATCCTTTCGCCAGGACAAATCAACTCGTGAGTAATGATAGGAGTCATCAGCTGATTAAAGTCGACGTCAGGAGAAACCGGTCCGCAGAGACACAAATCAATGGCCCAATCGAAATCACAGGTCAGGCAGTGAAATACAGGCTGGACACAGGTGAAGTAGGAGAACCGAAAAGATAATCCATATGCCGTGCTTAATATCGCCAACGGCATTGTGCCATAATATTCTAGCATGCGATTGCGGAACAGTGTCAGCAGCTGCAGGGTCGGAGGTTGCATAGGAGGGACATCCATATTTAAAAATGTAAAAAAGCACAAGAGCGTCCGCTGGTAATGCAAGTAAAAATGCAATCCACGAACCAGAGTGGAGAAAATGGAATGAAAGGGAGCAGGGATGACTCCAAAGATTTTCTCAAATGAAGTCACGAGACCACTGGTAACAACTTTAAAAAAGTGTGCCAGGGATTTTGTGGAGGATGCGTTAAAGATAGTCGGAAACATGTTGCTGAAATTGAAAGGCAAACCTGTGTACGGGTGTTCGCTATGTGAAGTACGAAAGTTTCACGGGCCGAACTCAAGGCCACCTCTCTCTGAGACAAAAGAGCTCTTATTCTTGTCATGCCGTTGAAACGTGTCCCAAGGTTGGTATTTGTGGCCAGATTGAAAACTCCCTATGTTCATGTGTGGGAGGAAATAGAACATTTCTGCAGCAAATAACCCGTTCACTTACTGTTACGATAAAAGGAATACTTTTAATTAACTCAGAACAATCTTCATTATTGAGCATCAAATAACTACCATTTTCCAACAACTTGAACGTGGGGATGATAGCAGGAACTGGCGTGCCTTGCAACACGCAAGCCATATTTGGTCGGTGTTTGTTGCATGAATCGTGTAACTGTATGTGCCTACACATTAGTGAATGATCTGGCGTCTCAGTGCATTCCTCTCCATTCAGATAAACTTCTTGATCATCTTTGAAACATCTGTATGTGTATGGAAGCGACCAGACCTCATGAACAAAAGCACTACCTAAAGGTTCATAAAGACCTATTGGTATATATTTCATACAATTTGAAAACTTATATAAAGCAAAAGGCAGCGTTATTAAACCGTGGATAAGGCATGTTGCCAAAAAACCCGCAATCCTCTGCTGATGATGTCACTGAGCATGTCATGAATGATGTAATATGTGACATCATCAGTAGTGGATTATGGGTAATAGTATCTCTAGTTTACTCCCCTATAGCTGTCTTTCTTTTAACATAAGTGTGTGTTTCCTTCCCTTATACTTACTGTTTTTGGTTCGCTTCCAGTTCGCGTACCAGCGAGCGAACTAGGAAGCGAACTAAGAGAAATAGAGGTTGGCACAGTTCCAAATATTGTACCAATTTTTTAATAACGGGGAGGTAGTTCTGAAAAGAACTTTTTTTTTTATTTTTCTGAACATTTTTTTAATGTTTTTGAATTTTTCGGAACAGTTTTATATTTTTTGGGGTTTTTCTTGGAGGGGGCAATGAAAACGATTCATTGTAAAGGGCTCAACAGGAGCAACAAAACAAAAAAAAGAAGTATTTATTATTTTGGGCGTTTCGGACAAACTTGCATATGATAGTCAATAGCTCTGTTGATCAGAGTGATGCTTCTTTCTCCGTAGGAAATGAATCCATCGCAAAATACGCAGGTGTGTTTTACTTCACCAAATCTCATTTGTATATTTGGCACCATCTCCCTGCCCTCTGGTCCCGTTACTTCCGGTACAACAGATCTTCTGGCCATAATAGGGAGATTATCTAGGTCGTTCCGAAACTGTGCAGCACTGTAGTTGTTAGGATGCCACCTAGTCATATGGCGATGCATTGTGTAGTTTCCGAAACTGTATTTTTTGTCGGTCCCTCTGGACAGTCTATCTTGACATATAAGGCAAGTAACGTATCTTGCATTTACTTTTTTCTGACCTTTGGGAATTTTAAAAAATTGCCAAATGAAGTTTTCTTTCCGGTGAGACGTCTTGGGCTGCTCAGGCAAAAACTGCCTCTCTTCGTGCTCGTCCTCCTGTTCCTCTTCTTCTTCTTCTTGTTGAATTACAACTTGAGCAGGTGGTCCACTCTTCCTTGGATGTGGTGGAGGTGGTGGGGAAGCACCAGCTGAAGCTACTAAAGAAGCCATTGCTCAGTGATCACAAAGGGTCTTTCTCTCACAATGATGAAAGTCAGAGTGAGGAAAGAAGGAGGGATTTTCATCATTTGGGAAAAACAAGAGTTCTCAACCAATCAAAAGTGTTCATTTTAGATTATATGACCTAGTCTTACATCATTAGGAAACCAAAAGTGAAATGAACCAATGAAAAGTGTTATTACCAAGTCACATGACTTGCTGTGTTTACGTTAAGCGCTTTGCAGGGCCTCCCGGTTTGCTTCCAGAAACCTGCGCTTTGGCACTCGCTTCGCGTACCAGTTCGCTAACGTAGCACGTCATATGACGTATCACACGACAACGTGGAACGTCATGCGGACGGGAGGCGTCACGATGTTGTTTTCTAACGCGGCACTTGCGGTAAAGAAACGTTTACCGGCTCGCGGTCTATTTCGCGGCATCAAGGTCAGCTAACGGGAAGCTTCCCGATTCGCGAAGCGGGAACGAAGAAAAAAAAATATTTAAAAAAAAAGTTATTAATAAACATATAAAATATATTTTTGGATTTAAAGAAGAATACATTTTACAGCTACAGATATTAGCTGTTAAAAAACCAATGAAATTCACTGAAAAAACCATAGGTTATAGACCATATATAGTTAGGAATTAGCATTTACAAAACCTTGAAAATTCACTGAAAAAACCATAGGTTATAGACCATATATAGTTAGGAATTAGCATTTAAAAAACCTTATTTTACTCACACAAAACCATTGAAATTCCATATATAGTTAGTTGCACTAACTATATATCGCGCACCCGCAATCCACTGCTGATGATGTCACATATTACATCATTCATGACATGGTCAGTGACATCACTGATGACATCACTGATGACAACATCCAGTGATTATGTGTTTCTGTAAAGTTTAAATATGTTTTACATATTGAAGAATGAGTGGATGTATAAGTGTCTGAATGAAGGTTTTAGTAGGTGCGTGATTGACTGTATGAGTGAGTGATTAAATGCGTCTTACTGAATGCACGGGTTAGTGACTAAACTGTCTAAAAGTGTGCATCAGTATGTCTGTTGTTGTGCAAGCTGCTGCATGTGTTGATCAGTAGCTATATAAGTAGCTATATGGGTTATTGATTGGTTGCACAAGTATTTGTATGGGAGACTGAGTGTGTGTATGGCTGGCTGGGAGGTGTGTGACTCTGTGCAGATCAATGTGTACTTGTATCAGTGATTCTATAAGAGAGTAACTATGTGTTAGTATATGTTTCAAAAATGTAAGGTGTTCTGTGTTTAACTGTATAGATGAGAAAATGGAAGTGTGATTGATTCTTTTCAGGACTGACTAGGTGTGTGAGTAACTCCATGGATGAGTGGCAGAGTGTGAGTGTCTGTATAGGTGTATGAGTGCATATGATAGTGTTGTAAAGATGAGTGATTGTATGTATGAATGATTGTATGAGTGAATGTGTGTGTAGACATAGGAATCAGTGAGTGCGTATGTAGTAACTAGTATTGGTGTGTCAATGGTTTCAAAAATGATACTCTCTATTTAACACTGGGTGTAACGGAGGTTATATTAGAGTGTGAGGAGATGCATTGTATTATCACATGAATGATATCATCAGTGATGTGATCATTGATGTCAAGTGAGATGTCATCAGTGATGTCATCAGTGATGTCACTGACCATGTCATGAATGATGTAATATGTGACATCATCAGCAGTGGATTGCGGGTGCGCGATATATAGTTAGTGCAACTAACTATATATGGAATTTCAATGGTTTTGTGTGAGTAAAATAAGGTTTTTTAAATGCTAATTCCTAACTATATATGGTCTATAACCTATGGTTTTTTCAGTGAATTTTCAAGGTTTTGTAAATGCTAATTCCTAACTATATATGGTCTATAACCTATGGTTTTTTCAGTGAATATATATATATATATATATATGCATATATATGCATATATATGCATATGCATTTATATATATGTATGTGTATATATATGCATACATATATAAACATATATAATCTGCATATCTATATAAATACAAATATAAATGCATGCATACATATACATATATGCAAACATATGCATGTTATTTACATGAAAGTTTGAAAAACACTAATAAAAGCAAAGCTAAAAAGCCACCTCATTACAAACAGAATGGCTTTAACTTAAACGAGGGCGAGATCTATTGCATTTTCAATGCTTTTGGTTCCATCAAGAAGGCATTCAGATGTGTCACACATTTGCCATAAATTCTGAATGTTAGCACTCTAGTTGCTCATTAGATCACTGTAGTAAAGCTACTGCTCACCAGGGAAGTCTGCTGCTGGTATTCAAAGTGCATGTTTCAGTCTGCATGTCAGAATTTATTTAACCCCTTCGACGCTCATGACGAGCCCAGCTCGTCATGGAGTTTCCATTGACTTCAATGGAAATTACATGCGAAGCCATAAAACACCTTAGCATCCAAGTGGTTAATGAAATAGAAGAGGATTTGAGAAGTCAAAATGTGCCCTAATTTTTCTTTCTTCAGCACTAATCATAATTTCTATGGCAAAATATATCCCCTCATTTTGTTCCTTTTTAAATTAAATGTTTTAAGAGTTACCACTTTATTCCAATCAAGATGGCTTCAGGTGTGCCATACCTGTGTAATACGTAGGACTGTTAGCGCTCTAGTTGTTCTTTAGAACACTCTGGGAAGCTGCAGTAGAACACAAAGGAATCAACTGACAGTCTCTGTCCTTGTTGGATGTACATGTTTTACTGAGAATGTCAGACTTCATTCTCACATGACTGAGAAAGATAATGTGAATTTACAGAAAATATGTTTTAATTTTAGCTTATAGATCCCCTTCCAAACCACTGTGGGAAAAGCATGAGATAATAGTTTTCTTTCAAACATGATTCATGATATCCCAGCAGAAGGCTTTTTCACATGGTAAAATCACCTTAGAACACACCACGATTCCTAAAATGAGTATGGTACCATCAACAAATGATTTATAATGAAACTAAAGTCCTAAAACCTTCTATTAACTGCAATGCTTTTTAATGAGGTGCTATCATGTATATTGTTCCCAAGATGGCTGCCAACACTTCTTGGATGAAGTGCTGACAGCCAATCAGATCTCACAATGAGATGTGTGGTTAGGCTCCGCCCATATATATATATTTTTTTTTCTTTTGATTTTCTCAGGAACTACTGGAGGGATTTACACCATTTAACCAAAAGGGTGATCTGGGTATCAGACCCTACCATTTTCCCAAATTTGGTGTAATTCCGTTCAGCGGTTCAGGCTGTAGCCGTGTCTAATCGTCCTATGGAAATCAACATGGGGAAAACACGTTTTGGGACCCCCTTTTTTTCTCGGCCCCCGCTTGACGAATCTTCCCGAGACTTTTCAGGGAAGGAGCGGAGCGGGTCATCTTCTTTGAGAAGTTTGCGAAGATTCAACAACCGGCGCCAAAGTTATTCCCAATAGAATGTTGCGGATTTCCTATGGAAACTAGGTCCTAACTATAACTGCCTACTGGCGACCGCCAGTAGGTAAGATATATATATATATATTCACTGAAAAAACCATAGGTTAGAGACCATATATAGTTAGCTGGACATTTTATTGACATAAAACCAATGAAATTCCATATATAGTTAGTTGCACTAACTATATATCGCGCACCCGCAATCCACTGCTGATGATGTCACATATTACATAATTCATGACATGGTCAGTGACATCACTAATGACATCACTGATGACATCTCAAATGACATCACTGATGACATCACTGATAACAACATCCAGTGATTTTTTGTTTCTGTAAAGTTTATATATGTCTTACATATTGAAGAATGAGTGGATGTGTAAGTGTCTGGACGAAGGATTTAGTAGGTGCATGATTGACTGTATGAGTGAGTGATTAAATGTGTCTCACTGAGTGCATGGGTTAGTGACTAAACTGTCTTAATTTGTGCATCATTATGTCTGTTGTTCTGTAAACTGCTGCATGTGTTGATCAGTAGCTATATGAGAAACTATATGGGTTATTGATTGATTGCCCAAGTATTTGTATGGGAGACTGAGTGTGTGTGTGGCTGGCTGGGAGGTGTGTGACTCTGTGCAGATCAATGTGTACTTGTATCAATGATTGTATAAGAAGGTAAGTATGTGTTAGTATATGTTTGAAAATGTAAGGTGCTCTATGTTTAACTGTATAGACAAGAAAATGGAAGTGTCATTGATTCTTTACAGGACTGACTAGGTGTGTGAGTAACTCCATGGATGAGTGGCAGACTGTGAGTGTCTGTATAGGTGTATGAGTGCATATGATAGTGTTGTAAAGATGAGTGATTGTATGTATGAATGATTGTATGGGTGAATGAGTGAAGGTGTGTGTAGACGTAGGAATCAGTGAGTGCGTATGTAGTAACTAGTATTGGTGTGTCAATGGTTTCAAAAATTATACTCTGTATTTAACACTGGGTGAAACAGAGGTTATATTAAAATGTGAGGAGATGCATTGTATTGTCACATGAATGATATCATCAGTGATGTGGTCATTGATGTCAAATGAGATGTCATCAGTGATGTCATCAGTGATGTCATTTGAGATGTCATCAGTGATGTCATCAGTGATGTCACTGACCATGTCATGAATGATGTAATATGTGACATCATCAGCAGTGGATTGCGGGTGCGCGATATATAGTTAGTGCAACTAACTATATATGGAATTTCATTGGTTTTATGTCAATAAAATGTCCAGCTAACTATATATGGTCTCTAACCTATAGTTTTTTCAGTGAATTTTCAAGGTTTTGTAAATGCTAATTCCTAACTATATATGGTCTATAACCTATGGTTTTTTCAGTGAATTTTCAAGGTTTTGTAAATGCTAATTCCTAACTATATATGGTCTATAACCTATGGTTTTTTCAGTGAATTTCAATGGTTTTTTAATAGCAAATATCATAAGCTGTCGAATGTCAAGTACGTGGTAAGTAAAAACATTTTCGTGTTTATGCACACTGATCTGCTTTGAATGCTGCCCCCCCACCCCTCATTTCTATTAGGAGTACAATCTCTTTGCAGATAGTGAAGGGTAGTTAACGCAGGCCTTTGCCCCCGTTGTAATCCGTCGTGCCTGCTTCTCTCTCCATTTGATTGATTGTTCTCTTTGGTTCATTCTCTATTTACAAACAAGCACAGAGTCGCAATACTCTGTTTAGTCTTTGCAGATAGCGAAAAATCGTGTAAAAAAACAAAAGGAATCGAGCAAAATCAGTAGGCCACTAATGGGATCTCTTTTTGACCTCGCTAAAATAGAAACATTAGGAACAACCTGTTGAAAATAGCAATGTGTATGTACATAAGCGGCGTTCATTTGTGTTCACAGTACCCCTTGTTGATTGTTTGAATCGAGCATTGAATTGTTCGAAGTTGGTTCTCTTAAGGATCTTCTCTGCCTGCAAACGAGGAAGAATAGGAATATTCTCTCTCCCTTTGCAGATAGTGAAGGGTAGGTAACGCAAGCCTTTAACACGTCGTACCTATTTCATTCCTCATTGATTGATTGATTGTCCGAACATTGACTGTTTGGGAATTAGTTCTTTTTGGAGGTATTCCCTGTTTGCAAATAAACGTAGGAAAATCTTTGCAAGTAGTGAAAGGGTACGTAATGCGGACCTTTCTCCCCCGTTGTAATCTGTCATGCCTATCTACTCCCCACTGATTGATGCACCTGTTTCACCCGGACCATTTACTAGAGATAGGTCATCTGGCCCAACAAGAGAGCACCCCTAGTGAAAAGGACATATGCAATAATAACGAAATGATCACTGTATCCTGTTAACAGAAACTTTAGCATGAAACAACCTGGAAAGAAAAGAATAGGAAAACGAAAATCAGTAGGCCACTGATGAACTTTTTATTAAATAACAAACAAAGAAACGATAACAATACGTAATGATAAAACCTATTATTGTCCTAGAAACAAGAAATGTTAGAAGTAAGCCCGTAATAAGAAACCTGAAAACATCGCCCCTCACTGCCCCAAAACGTGTCTGTCCCACCGCCTGCCACGGCCAAATAACGGCAAACTGGGAAAGATAGAAGTCAGCAGACATCCGCCCCATTCTAGAAACTTCCAAAGGGTAACAGATTTTCGGCTACGCCCAGCCGGAAGCAACACATATAAGGCGGGTCCTGCTGCCACGCCTCGGAGATCATCACGTAGGGTGTAGCCGGAGGAGAGGCCGAGGCTGAGGCCAGCGGGACCCGGCCAGGGGGATTGACAACGCTGGAGAGTTGCAGGGGGGGGAATGTCCGTGTCCTCGACCCTCCCCTCTCTCTCCCAGTCCGGCCGCGGTGGCCCTTGACAGTTTCAGGTAGTCCCGCCACATTCTCTACCGGTCCGGCCACCAACGGCCGGGGCCGATGGGATCCGGCTGCAGCCGATAAACCAAGGAACCCGTTCATGGGGCCAGAGCAAGGGGCGTCCGGCCGACATCCACCGGAAGCCCGGCCCGAAGACGGACGGGACACTTCTTCTTTCTTGAATAATTGCTGCAACAACCCTGGGGGGGGGGATGTCTTGCACATGCCTCCGACCCCCCCCCCCTCGTCCTCATCGCCTGGTCCGGCCATAACAAATCTCAAGCGAGACGCCGTGGGGTGCACTGGGAGGGAGAGACGGTGCGAACAGGCCTCTCCCGCCTCCCCAGGTGGAGGCTTCCCACCTGCACCCTCAGCGCTCCAGGCGCCCGGAAAAGGGTTCTTCCACTGTGGCGATGCTGCAACGTCTCGCCCGGCAGGGTGGAGCCCGTCCGCTCATTTGACCCCGCGATCGCCAGTAGCTACCGAACTCTCAAAATGGCGGTCGACCTGGCAAGAGCGGGCCCAGCATAAAGAAATGGCCCGGTCACTGGTTGACTCCACCACCGTAGTCCTCCACAACCTTGAAGATTCTAGAGGAGCCGCGGGAGTCTCCGACCCCCGCAGACACCCCCGATGGGGAATGACTGCCATGATCGCCCGTGGAGTGACGAAACTGTATCCGCGGGACGTCGGCGCTCCCATGCTGGCGCCAGCCTCACTTTGAATGACTAGAATCCTGCAAACCTCAGTTCCGGTGAAAGCACACTGTGACCCGGTAGGAAAAATTGTTCCACCCCCTCCCCTTTTTGACTGATAGTTCAAACCACCGATCCTTTCCTTTGCCCTTTTACCAGAACTTTGGACTGCCTCCCCCTCTTTTACATTTTCTAGAGAAAACAAAACATTAACCACTACATTAGCATAGCAGTTGACACCAGAACTGTTTTCAAATTGAAAACCAACAACATCTTCAACAGAATCCTTTTTGTTTCTGCTGTGACCCTGCTACAGCACAGGCATTGTCCCCAGCAGTAATTCTGCAATGCCGGTAAGAATAGCTGTGGTGCCTACTGGACTCACTCACCCCCGCGGCGCCCCACGCCGTTATTTGCTGGGCGGCAACTTACTAGACATCACCTTCGTGCCATCTAGATTTCAGCGCGTTCTGCTGCCTTGGAACTATTCGCACAACAGACTGCTACTGACGACCCACCCCCAGGCAACATCTTCTGAATTTTCATAATTTGAAAGAACTAGTAACATGTCCTCATCAGGATTTTCCTCATGAAAAGTCTGCAATGATGATTCTTGTAACTCTATGGTCTCCAAACATTCGATAAATTCGCCATCAAGAGATTGATCAAAAAAATCATTCAAGTCATCTCCTCCTTGTGAGAATATTTCATTATTGGTGCTGTCAATTTCAATAAATGTATTGGATAATTCAAAAGAAATTGCCACGGTCTCTTCGTTGTTTAAATGTTTTTACTGTTTTTGTTTTGTTGTATATATTTATAAGTTATTAAAGTTTTATAATCCTACTACTTTGTTGGAGTGCTATATATTTTTAATGTGACACATAAATGTAAAAACTTTGATGTACAAAGAGTCATCCCTGGAATCTTCCGCTTCAGGCTCGGTCCCCTCCCCAATCACAATACAGGATGGTTTTCAGATAGTAGGAACGCGTGTGGTGTGACGGATCTCATCGGGTGTGGGCCTTGATCTACTATAACTCCTTTGAAGAGGGGTGATTCTTTACAGCTGGGGCCATAAACTACATCTGCAGGACTAGCTGATAGCCTGGACAATCGGACACAGAGGAAGAGGAGTGTCAGAGGGTGCGGTAGTGAATAGGGCGAAAGGGAGGTGTCGGACGGGCACAGAGTGTGATTCTCAGGGAAGAGCAGCGCAGATGGGGGGAGGTTTATTGCCCATGCATAAGACAGAGAGCGGGGGTGACCAGTGCCTGGGGAAGATGCTTGCGAGGGTGGGGAGCCATGCTACGAATCGACAGCGTGCAGAGAGTGGGTCTGGTCAAGGCATCTAAAATGGCTGCCGTGCACGACAAAAGTGTGGCATTTCAAAAAAGGCAAGATGGTGCAAACAATGTTTTTCAACACTTCCTCATTTCCTTCGAATCGAACGTTAACAGACGTTGGTGCATATTACCAAAGTTAAGCGATATTTATCGCTAACGATGCTTACCAACGAATTTTTTACCGCTAAGCATCGTCAGAAATTATCGAACATAAACCTTGCTATTATCAAGGTTTATCGCAAATGCGATAAAAAACAGCCGCAATGCATGAATATCGCTAAAAAGTCCGCGATATTCATGCATTACCGAGCTAATGCTCTTAGCCATGTTATCCACCTCCCATTGGATAACATGGCTAAGAACTGCTCAGGGCAGGTGTTAGTTTTTGGAGATATTGGCGCTTAGCACGAATATCTCCAAAAGTTGGTAATAGGAGATATATATCTTGCATGTTGTAATGCAAGTTATTGTGGTATATGGAACTCATACCATAATCTCTCAGGAAAGCAGAAACTGATCCTTTTGGGACCGCCTGAGAAGGCCTAGGGGGTGAGGGGTACTCTACTTTGCCCCCTTTTCACGTTCCGAACTATTTTATTTTACTCTCTTCTGTAATTACACAAAATAGCAGCGATAAGATGCATCAGCGACACACAGTGAGAGAAAGGAGGCCGGAGATGAAGAAGAGATGTCAAATACACATTGGAGATAATATAGTGGGAGAAGGGAAGTAAATATGAGTAAACTTACCATGTAACATAAAAATGTTGCACTCTATACTATAAGTCTCATTTTATACTACAATCACTTCGCTACAACCTCATAAATTAAAAATAAAAATGAATAATGTCTCAAACAATTTTTGATTTCTAAATATAAATTTATTCTTCTGAATTTTCTAAATTTGAAAGAACTAGTAACATGTCCTCATCAGGAATTTCCTCTTCAATCATCTCATCTGGAATCTCCTCATTAAAAGTCTGCAATGATGATTCTTGTAACTCTATGGTCTCCAAACATTCGATAAATTCGCCATCAACAGATTGATCAAAAAAATCATTCAAGTCATCTCCTCCTTGTGACAATATTTCATTATTGGTGCTGTCAATTTCAATCAATGTAGTGGACAATTCAAAAGAAATTGCCACGGTCTCTTCATTCTGAGCCATTTTATTTTGAAATTGCTTGCTGTAAATTGCAGAAAAAAATAATCACTTTCATTTATCGTTTTTAGTAATACATAATATAAAACTAACTTTATCAAGTATTTAGTATAACAGAAGGACTGCAAATAAATAACAGAAAACATTTTTCAAATTATCTTCAAGTGTACAACATAGTTCCCCTTACAAATTAACAACTCACCTTTTTAAAAGTAGGAGAAGTGTTAGTACTGTGTAAATCAAACACCAGAAATTCACCACCAAAAATTCCTCACAAATGTACCTCAGACAGTAGTATCACAAAATGGCTGTGGTTTCCTCTCATTTGAGATATATACATAACCAATTAACTTTCATCACACATGAATACAAAACCAAAGTAACATTTTAATTGGTTCTAAATTTCAACACTTTCAAATGTGTTTTCCCCATGCAATTTTCCATAGGACATTTAGATACGTCTACAGCCTGAATGGCTGAACGGAATTACACCAAACTTGGCAAAATGGTACATCAAACCTAAGAGGTCAGGAAGGATCTACTATGCCCCCTTATGGTCATTTGCCCCTTCGCTTTGGCCTCCTCTTGTCTCTCGATCCTACCGAGAGACAAGATGGCGGCCGCTATGGACTGTTTGGAATGTTTACAGACGCCGGAGAACCAATCAGCTTCGCAAAGCTCCGTAACGCGAAAAGTACGCGAAGCGGAGCGCTGTTACAGATATATATCTTTTTTTGAACGTTAATTTCTCAAAATCCACTGGAGCACATATATTGAGACCTAGCAAAGGCACATCGGGCTACCAGTCCCTAATATTTTGCCAAGTTTCGTGCAAATCCATTCAGCCGTTCGATTATTATTATTATTATTTTTTTTTGCCCCGCGGGGCCCTTTTAAAACCTCCACATCAAACCTAGGGGGTCAGCGAGGATCTACTATGCCCCCTTATGGTCATTTGCCCCTTCGCTTTGGCCTCCTCTTGTCTGTCGATCCTACCAAGAGACAAGATGGCGGCCGCTACGGACTGTTTGGAATGTTCACAGACGCCGGAGAACCAATCAGCTTCGCTTCACAAAGCTCCGTACCGCGAAAAGTCCGCGAACCGGAGCGCTGCCCGGTCCGCTGTTACAGATATATATCTTTTTTTGAACGTTAATTTCTCAAAATCCACTGAAGCACATATATTGAGACCTAGCAAAGGCACATCGGGCTACCAGTCCCTACAATTTTGCCAAGTTTCGTGCAAATCCATTCAGCCGTTCGGGCTAAAAGTGAGGCCAACCGCCCTATGGAAAACTCAATGTTAAAAACACGTTTTGGGACCCCCCTTTTTTCTCGGCCCCCCCTTGACGAAACCCCCCCAAATTTTCAGGGGCTGCTCAGAAACAAAATGTTCAATTTTCCTGAAAATTTCAGCCGATTCCGTCCACAAACGCCAAAGTTATTAGACATAGAATTTTCAAAAATCCCATAGAGAAAAAATCCTAACTATATATACCTACTGGCGACCGCCAGTAGGTAATATATATATATATATATATATATATATATATATATATATATATATATATATGGAATCGCGATACATAGTGGATCTGCAAACGAAGGTTCCTGGGGGCCTTAATAGTGGGGAGGTGATGGCAGTACATTTGGGCTAGAAGAATCACAGTTGGAAGAGCGTTAAAGTGTACACCATGCAATTTGCTTTCACGTGAAATATTCTATAGATTCACTACATACTGTTTGTGTATGTTTTTGCACGTTTTTCATGTTTCTTAAAATATTTTAAATAAATGCATGCACCGAAATAGTTAGTATGCAATATTTAAGGATAAGTTGCTGTATTGAAAGAGCCATGTATGTTCTTTATCTTTGCTATCGGGGAACGGGGGATGGTGGGAGGGAGAGTTAGAATTAGCATGATGAACTTTCTAAATGAGATTGGAGGAGATAAATGTCCCGCACTAGATCAACACAGAATCAGTTTTTTGGATGAAGCTGTTTAAAATCTGGTGGAAAACTGGAATGAAATAATGCATCGACTGATGTAATTGTTTTACAGGAGGGATGCAGCAACCCGGCTGGGTTGCAATAGCCGATCCACGGCAAGATTGTAAACAATGACGATATCGTCTAATTGTGCATATGTTTAACTGCAGATAGCTAATGAATTGCACTGTTGTTTGAAAATGCTCACTTTGATGTAAATATCCCATTTACAAATGGCGCTCACCATTGTGTGATTTGTGCAAGCATCCCTCGTTTGTGTTTACCACTTGTGCTTGATCGTTTGTTTAAAAAAAGGTGCCACGCAGTGCGTAAATGTTTGACACCGAGGAAGGGAGCTTTCCCGAAACGCGTCTGTCTTGAGAATAAAATAAAAACTCGCTTTTGCTGATATCCCGGGAGTGCTGCTTTTTCTTTTCGGAGAATTGAAAAAATTGTGGAGCTTTTATAAATATCATGGTACACCAGCGCGTTGCAGCACCCGCCCTAAGAGTGACTCGCTTTTGGTGTTCCTTGAGCAGTTATATATATATATATATATTCCAACAAAACAGGTAAGCCCCAAGACGAAGGAAGCCACATTAAGTTTTATTTGGCATTCGTAATTTTGCATCCATTTCACAGCTTGCTTCAGCAGATAAACACACAATTGCAGTCTTCGAAGTAAATGTCAGCCTGACGCGTTTCAGGATTTCTCTATCCTTAATTCAGAGTCAAAGTTCAGAGGGGATTAAAGAAGTGAGTAAATCGGAATTCGTAGTTCGGCTGATTTTACAGGAATATTTTGCTCAATAGTGAAGGAAGGGGGCTGGGTCTGAGGTAACATGTGTGCAAACAAGCCCTGTGGCGCGTTTTAGGTTGGGGAATTAATTCCTCTTCAATCCTGAGGTCCCCTGTGAGCCAACTAGCACACCAGGTACCTCCAGTATGCGCCAGGGAGCTGTGTTGCAGAGAGGTATTCAGAGGGCACGCCCCCTTTTTACAACACTCTGCAGCACAGCTCCATGGCACTTACTGGAGATACCTGTTGGACTAGTTGCCCCCTAGGGGATCTCTGGATTGAAGAGGAATTAATTCCACAACTTAAAACGCGCCACAGGGCATGTTTGCACTCACATTACCTCAAGCCTCACCCCCTACCTTCTCCACTGTGCAAACGCGCCCAGTAGAGTGTTCTAAGTTGGGGGACAACTAGCGCACCAGGAACCTCCAGCATGCCCCAGGGCGCTGCGTTGCAGAGAGGTGTAAAAAGGGGTGTGGCCTCATTACACCTCTCTGCAACGCAGCCCCCTGGCGCGTTTGCAGAGGGGGAACTAATTCCCCTTGCATACTGGAGGTCTGTGGGGGCCAACTAGCCCACCAGGAACCTCCAGTATGCGCTAGAGGGCTGCATTGCAGAGAGGTGTAAAAAGGGGCGTGGCCTCCAGTATGCGCCAGGGGGCTGCATTGCAGAGAGATGTAATGAGGCCACGCCCCTTTTGACACCTCTCTGCAGCGCAGCCCCCTGGCGCGTTTGCAGAGGGGGAACTAATTCCCCTTGCATACTGGGGATCCCTGGGGGACAACTAACCCACCAGGAACCTCCAGTATGCGCAAGGGGGCTGCGTTGCAGAGAGGTGTAATGAGGCCACGCTCCTTTTTACACCTCTCTGCAACGCAGCCCCCTGGCACATTTGCAGATGGGGAACTAATTCCCCTTGCATACTGAGGGTCCCTGGGGGCCAACTAGCCCACCAGGAACCTCCAGTATGCGCCAGGGGGATGCGTGGCAGAGAGGTGTAATGAGGCCACGCCCCTTTTTACACCTCTCTGCAATCCAGCCCCCTGGTGCTTTTTCAGAGGGGGAACTTATTCCCCTTGCATACTGGGGGTCCCTGGGGGCCAACTAGCCCACTAGGTACCTCCAGTATGCGCTAGAGTGCTGCATTGCAGAGAGGTGTAAAAAGGGGCGTGGCCTCATTACACCTCTCTGCAAGGGAGGCCCCTGGTCCATACTGGAGGCTCCTGGTGGGCTAAATGGCCCCCAGGGACCCCCCCGTATGCAAGTGGAATTAGTTCCACCTCTGCAAATGCGCCAGGGGTCGCGTTTGCAGAGAGGTGCAGGGAGGGGGCGTGGCCTACTCCCAATCCCTTTTTTTTACTACTTTTAAGAAGGGGGGCTGTGTAGCACCCCTTCTTTTTCTTTTTTTGGCCCTGTGGGACCCCCTGAGCAAGCCTAGGGGGTCAGGGTGTTTCTACCCTGCCCCCTTTGCTTGTTTTGCACGTTTGTTTCACTGCTTTCTTGTGCCTCAGTGCTATCGAGGCACAAGATGGCTGCCAACACTTCCTGGTTTGGACTATTGACAGACAGTTGACAGCCAATGACCATGCAGCTCGTGCTCGGGAAGGTACAGAGTACGGTACTTCATCTATAGATATATCTATGATTTTCTTTTTATTTTCTCAGTAACTACTGAACGGATTTACACCATTTAACAAAAAAGGGTAATCTGCGAACCGAACTGTACCTTTTTGCCAAATTTGGTGTAATTCCGTTCAGCCGTTCGGGCTGTAGCCCTGGCTAAAGGTCCTATGGAAAATTGCATTGGGAAAACACGTTTTGCGACCCCCTTTTTTCTCAGTCCCGCTTCATGAATCACCCCCAAACTTTCAGGGAAGGAGCGGAGCAGGCCATTTTCTTGGAGAATTTGCGTGTATTCGTCGACCGGCGCCAAAGTTATTCCAAATAGAATGTTGCAGATTTCCTATGGAAACTAGTTCCTAACTATAACTACCTACTGGCGACCGCCAGTAGGTAATATATATATATATTTTTTTGTTTTATGGCGCAGGGATTTGAACAGTGCAGACAATTTTGTTACAAGTTTAAATACCAATCTTGAAAATCTGAAATTCACCAAATCTATCAGTAACTGTGAGGCAGAGTTTCTGGATGTTAAAATATTTGTGCTCAATGGGCATTTGGCAACTAAACTACATAGAAAAAGCACTGCTGGCAATAGTATCCTCCACGCCAGCAGTGCGCATCCACGACATGTAGTAGATAACATCCCTTTTGGCGAGCTACTTAGGATCAAAAGAATATGCAGTACTAAAAAAGATCTTGAAGACTGCACCATGGAAGCCCTGGATAGGTTCAGACAGAGGGGTTATCGTGAATCTGTCCTGAAATTGGCTGTGCAGAAAACTAAAAATAGAACCCGTGATTCCCTGCTTGACCCAACCCACAACAAAGAGTCAGTGAGCGTTCTTGATGATAATACCCTAATTCCCCTTGCATACTGGAGGTCCGTGGGGGCCAACTAGCCCACCAGGAACCTCCAGTATGCGCTAGAGGGCTGCATTGCAGAAGGTGTAAAAAGGGGCGTGGCCTCCAGTATGCGCCAGGGGCTGCATTGCAGAGAGATGTAATGAGGCCACGCCCCTTTTGACACCTCTCTGCAGCGCAGCCCCCTGGCGCGTTTGCAGAGGGGGAACTAATTCCCCTTGCATACTGGGGATCCCTGGGG
This sequence comes from Lissotriton helveticus, assembly GCF_964261635.1. Taxonomy (NCBI): domain Eukaryota; kingdom Metazoa; phylum Chordata; class Amphibia; order Caudata; family Salamandridae; genus Lissotriton; species Lissotriton helveticus. The sequence goes on along the minus strand of NC_136068.1, from coordinate 366,544,737 downwards.
GCCAACTAGCCCACCAGGAACCTCCAGTATGCGCAAGGGGGCTGCGTTGCAGAGAGGTGTAATGAGGCCACGCTCCTTTTTACACCTCTCTGCAACGCAGCCCCCTGGCACGTTTGCAGATGGGGAACTAATTCCCCTTGCATACTGAGGGTCCCTGGGGGCCAACTAGCCCACCAGGAACCTCCAGTATGCGCCAGGGGGATGCGTGGCAGAGAGGTGTAATGAGGCCACGCCCCTTTTTACACCTCTCTGCAATCCAGCCCCCTGGTGCTTTTTCAGAGGGGGAACTTATTCCCCTTGCATACTGGGGGTCCCTGGGGGCCAACTAGCCCACTAGGTACCTCCAGTATGCGCTAGAGTGCTGCATTGCAGAGAGGTGTAAAAAGGGGCGTGGCCTCATTACACCTCTCTGCAATGGAGGCCCCTGGTCCATACTGGAGGCTCCTGGTGGGCTAGTTGGCCCCCAGGGACCCCCCGTATGCAAGTGGAATTAGTTCCACCTCTGCAAATGCGCCAGGGGTCGCGTTTGCAGAGAGGTGTAGGGAGGGGGCGTGGCCTCTTCCCAATCCCTTTTTTTTACTACTTTTAAGAAGGGGGGCTGTGTAGCCCCCCTTCTTTTTCTTTTTTTGGCCCTGTGGGACCCCTGAGCAGGCCTAGGGGGTCAGGGTGTTTCTACCCTGCCCCCTTTGCTTGTTTTGCACGTTTGTTTCACTGCTTTCTTGTGCCTCAGTTCTATTGAGGCACAAGATGGCTGCCAACACTTCCTGGTTTGGACTATTTACAGACAGTTGACAGCCAATGACCATGCAGCTCGTGCTCGGGAAGGTACAGAGTACAGTACAGAGTACGGTACTTCATCTATAGATATATCTATGATTTTCTTTTTATTTTCTCAGGGACTACTGAACGGATTTACACCATTTAACAAAAAAGGGTAATCTGCGAACCGAACTGTACCTTTTTGCCAAATTTGGTGTAATTCCGTTCAGCCATTCGGGCTGTAGCCCTGGCTAAAGGTCCTATGGAAAATTGCATTGGGAAAACACGTTTTGCGACCCCCTTTTTTCTCAGTCCCGCTTCATGAATCACCCCCAAACTTTCAGGGAAGGAGCGGAGCAGGCCATTTTCTTGGAGAATTTGCGTGTATTCGTCGACCAAATAGAATGTTGCAGATTTCCTATGGAAACTAGTTCCTAACTATAACTACCTACTGGCGACCGCCAGTAGGTAATATATATATATATTTTTTTGTTTTATGGCGCAGGGATTTGAACAGTGCAGACAATTTTGTTACAAGTTTAAATACCAATCTTGAAAATCTGAAATTCACCAAATCTATCAGTAACTGTGAGGCAGAGTTTCTGGATGTTAAAATATTTGTGCTCAATGGGCATTTGGCAACTAAACTACATAGAAAAAGCACTGCTGGCAATAGTATCCTCCACGCCAGCAGTGCGCATCCACGACATGTAGTAGATAACATCCCTTTTGGCGAGCTACTTAGGATCAAAAGAATATGCAGTACTGAAAAAGATCTTGAAGACTGCACCATGGAAGCCCTGGATAGGTTCAGACAGAGGGGTTATCGTGAATCTGTCCTGAAATTGGCAGTGCAGAAAACTAAAAATAGAACCCGTGATTCCCTGCTTGAGCCAACCCACAACAAAGAGTCAGTGAGCGTTCTTGATGATAATACCCAGGCACCGAGACTTATAACTTCCTACAGTAGACAAGCCAGACAAATCAGGTCCATTGTAACACGGAGATGGTCGGTTTTGAAAACAGATTTGGTGTTAAAACCACGATTGCCTAACGGTCCAACTGTGACCTTTCGGAAGGGCCCTTCCCTTAGGACACACATTTGTCATGATTTCCCTGAACTTAGGAAAAAAGAGGAGTGGATGAAATCCCGGTTTGGGTTCAAACGCTGCACCTCCTGTAGGGCGTGCAAATTTGGTAAAACAACCACCCAGTATTATACACCTTTTAGCCCAGACCCAGTTAACATCAAGGGTCAGTTCACTTGCAAGACCGATTTCGCTATCTATGTCCTGACATGCACATGTGGCCTTTGATATGTCGGGAGCACACGACAGCCGGTGCATGTCAGGATCCTCCAGCACCTGCGAGCCATCGTAAATAACGATTCTTCATACCCGGTGGCCCGGCATTTTAAAACCAATCACAAAAATGATCTACAATGCCTAAACTATTTCGTCATCGCCTCAGTGGACAAGCCTCTGAGGGGTGGGGATAGAGACAGGATGCTGAGGAGACTGGGTCTCAATTTATTTTGGAACTAGATAGCAGATTCCCCAATGGGCTTAACACTACGGAGGATTTGTATGTTTTCCTGTAGACACTTTCACTTACTATTACAGGTTAGATGGAGTGCGAGCCTTCAAGCACCTCCATGTTGATTTTTAAAAGAATTTCGTTTACTTACCATTTTCCTTTTCCCCTATCACCTATGGCTTCATGGTTGTTACCATACAAGCTTCCCTTTATTTTAATTATAATTTGGGCAGCACTTTATCTTATTCAATTTTTGGACATAGACATTGGGTACTATATGTGAATTTCTGTTTCCTTACCCAAAACTGCTCTGATAAGATTCAACAGTGGTCTCTCTCCACAATTTGTCCGTTATTCCAAATTGGCTTTCGACTACTGTCCTCACTTGCATTTTAGGCACAAATAATGTTGTTGCTGTATTACGTTTGGTTACTAAAGATCCTTCCCCTTTTCTTTTTGCTGCATCGCATTTACTGTTTACATTATTGCGTAATTTGCACCAAAATGCATTCGTCACTTTGTTTGACTATAAATATAGTCGCGTAATTTGCACTTTGCATTGGCACTTTATAAGGGTATTTAAAATCAAAATCTAATCTTACTTATCTAAATTCTATTACTTGGGTTCATTTTTAGGATATTGCCTGCACAATGGCAAGAGTTTGCACAAATTATATCAGCATTTTACTGTAAAAATATATATATATATATTTATACATGATTTTTATCATTTGCTTAAATTTGGTAACCCATATTTTCTATAGATTAACGCAAATTGCACTTTATTGCTTATTTGCACATGAGTAAGGTTTAATCCACAATATTGCATTGGATTAATGTTAATTTCAGCAAAGTACAACAGAGATTGACTATTTCAGCATCATATGTAGTCACTTTGCCTGGTTTGGAGTATTAAGTGTCCAATTCAATATATTTTGGTTACACAATGTATTTTATAAGGATGAATGTAAGGACCATCAAAATGTGGATTTTAACCATTTTGTACTGTTTGAAATAGAATCTGGCAGAAATTGTTTGGAAAACAGACTACGAAGTACTATAAATGTAGTATGTCCTCACTCTCTATGATCACATGGTGTAATGCAAGAGAAAGAAAAAAATGTCACTTGAAAAAAAACTGTGGAGCACCGGATATTTAACTGTGGTTGTTTTACTTACTGAATGTCTGTGAGCAAGGGCGGATGCCCGAAATGCGTCAGATTTTGTGAGGCTCAGCTTTTAAATAAACCTTTGTGCCTTCAATTACGCTGGATTCGTGTGGTTTTCCATGGTCGTGTGAAACGGAGCTCTGGGAGGCTACAGCTGTTGCATATATATATATATATATATATATATATATTCCAACAATATGGTTCCTGTTTTCCCTGCAATGACGCTTCGTAGCGGTGCGTCGCTCCTGCGGCAGAACCAAGCCGCTTGCAAATCCAACAACGTCAGTTCCGAAGAAAAAACGAAATGAGCCGCAACTTTCAGCCACTGTTCTTTTCAAAAACAAATGTGTTTATTTTACTTTTTCAGCACAGATTTCAACCAACGCTTTTCGGTAGTTTGTCTACCTTGCTCACGGTTGATTACACCTAAAGTTACACATTATTTAAAACACACCCAGATTACCCAGAAAGCATGTGATTTCCAAACTTCCTGTTTTTTCTAAAGCTCGGAATTCTGGACTATGTAGTTTTTGTTATCATTAGTAATTCATTCCCATCATGATTACTAGTCAGTATTTCTAGACATTCTGTCTGTTTAATCATACCATTTACGCTGCGCAATCAAATAATACACTATGAAGTATGGCCCTCCAGTGGGCTTTACCAGCAGCTTGTGGTTCAAAGTCAGTAATGCCCTCCAGTGAGCTTAAAGAAAAGGGAAAAGGGAGTGGGGTATGGGTGTGGGGAGAAACAGTTGGATTGGAGAAGTTAGAATAAGTTCCAAAATATAAATGGATATACAGTTCCTCCGACTGGTTCAAGCCTAAGGGTGTCATGGTTCGAAAATTCAGAATATGCCGTGACTCTTTTTGCCTCAAGAGTTCTCTCGGGGGCCACCTCGATCGGATAGGGACATTGTTTCTATTCCCCAAAACTTTAAGAGTTTCCAATTTCCATTGTGATGGCTCTCCATGTGCTTGGCTACCGCGTTATTTCTGTCCTTGTTGACTGTAGCGCGGACATGTTGTAGGATTCGTATTTTCAATTCACATATGGTGCTCCCTATGTACTTTAACTTGCAAGGGCACTCTATCATGTAAATTGTGTACTGACTTTTACATGGTATTAGTTCTTTTATTTTCCAGATTTTATTGTTTGCCATAACTAGTTCTTTTGTGGGCTTAGCAATCTCACACACCTTGCAGTTACAGCATTTGACGAATCCCTTCGTTTTTAGCCATATGGTCTTTGACCTCTTGCTTTGGAAATGGCTATGGACCAACTGGTCTTTTAAATTTGTTGCTCTTCTGTAAGTTATAGTTGGATGAGCCCCCATCCTCTGTCCCACAATGGGATCTAGTTGCAATATCTTCCAATTCCTTTTTAAAATCTGAAAGATTTTTTTAGATTCTTGGCTGTGATCCAGAATGAGTCTTATTGGTTCTTCTTGCGGTTTCTTTTCATTGTATTTTGGTTTGAGGCATTCCCATCTCGGTTTTGCATTAGCTTTTTCCCAACTTTTATTGATTAGTTGTTTTCCATATTTTCTGTTTTGAAAACGTTTGATGGTGCCTGCACTGTGTTTTTTCCACTCTGATTCTTCACTACAAATCCTTCTAAGGCGGAGAAATTCCCCGTAGGGACTGCTGGAGATCAATGAAGGTTGATGGAAGCTTGTTGCTTCTAGGGTTGCCTTAGTTGCTGTGATTTTTCGGTGTAAAGTTGTTTGCATCCGATTATCTTTCACGTACACCTCCGTGTCCAGAAATACCACTTTGGTTTTACTTAGTTTGTAGGTGAATTTTAGACACGATGTGCATGTGTTTAGGATGTCAAAATACTGTCGGAACTCGGCTTCACTCCCACTCCAAATGATGAATAAATCATCAATGAACCTTTTCCAGGTCACTATATGTTGGGTGAAGATTCCGCTTTGACTGTTCCATGCCACTTCTTCCTCCCACCAGCCCATTGCTATGTACGCATAACTTGGGCTGAAGGAAAAGCCCATTGCCGCTCCGTTCCGTTGGCGGTACAATTGGTCTCCAAATAGGAAGATGTTGTTTGACAGACACAGGGAAATCATGTCCATTATCATGTCATTGTGTTCTTTGTAGTGGATGTTACGATCTTGCAGGTAATGTTGGCATGCTTTCAAACCTAAATCATTATCAATGTTGGTGTATAGGGCGATAACGTCCATTGTTATCATCATATAGTCATTTTGCCAAGTCAATTTTTGTATGGAGCATAAAAAGTCAGTCGTATCTTTGATGTATGATTTCAATTTTTGGACATAAGGGTTTAGATAATAATCGATGAAATTAGCCATTGGTTCGAGTATTGAGCCCTTTAGACCGATAGTGTCAGCAAAGGGCTCAATAACGATGTTGGGCTCGAGCTGATTCTTTCAAGAAGTGAAAGTTTGTTGTGGTGAATATATATATATATATATATATATATATATATATATACTCGCTCCGTTACCACTTGTACAGCAGACGGAGCACTCTCAGACGGGTGCCGGTTGCGGTAGTGGTTAAACCGCCAAATAATGACGCTCAATTCCTCCAAGTTCCAAAGAATTACCGCACTCACGGGGGGCGCTTCCAAACTTTATTCAGCAGCCAGGGAAACAAACGTTTTGGCGTAAAGCCTTCCTCTGTGTTCATGACACCCCAAAGGAAGAATGTTAATAAAGCATTTCTTCGGTGGATTAAAACAAAGAAGGGACAAACATTTTACTTCTAACGTGAGTGCCATTTTGAAGTTGCATCCAAACACGTATATGAAATGGTATGTTGAGTAGTAAGGTGAAGGCCTATCTGATGACATCATCCAGGGATGTCATCAATTATGTCATTTGAGATGTCATCAGAGATGTCACTGACCATGTCATGAGTAATGTAATATGTGATTTCATCAGCAGTGCATTTCAGGGGCACAAGTTATAGTTAGCTCATCTAACTATAACGGCCGCATTTCTCTGGTTTTGTACGAGTGAAATGTCCAATTAACTATAACGTCTCTGAAACCTAGGGTTTTTTCAGTGAATTTCTAAGGTTTTTTATATGTTATTTCTAACTATGACGTTCCTGAAACCTATGGTTTTTTAAGTGAATTTCAAAGGTTTTTTAAATGCTCATTTTTAACTTAATCGTTCCTGAAACCTATGTTTTTTTTCAGTAAATTTCAAAGGTTTTTTAAGTGATATTTTGTAACTCTAATATCGAGAAAAAAATCATAGGTTTTTATTTGTTGTAAAAATATTGTGATGTTTTCTTTTTTCTAAAATATAAATATACTTTTTTTTTGTTACAAAAAGTGGAGTCAGGTACCGATCGTGTACCTATCTCGGTGGGTGCGCGGATTCAAGACGCCATATTGGTAAAGTCATGTAGGATGCGCATTTGCTTTGCGACGGGTGCGCGGTGTCCAGCCCCATGTAATATCACGTATTTCGGGGGTCAGCCCGGGTGTGCGACACCCGTAAAATATTTTTGTTCTGAAAGTATATGTATATAACTTTAAAATTTATATTAAAACAAGAGATTATCTAAACAAATTACAAAAATCATTCATTTGTAATTGCAATAAAGGTATATTATTGTTAAATATATTTTCCGAGAGTCTAGACGGGTGCATGTTTGGTATGCGATGGGTGTGTGGTTTCCAGCCCCGCTTAACAACATATACGTATGGGGTTGCGCCAGGTGCGCTACTCCGTAAAATGTTTATTTTTTTTAAGTATTTGTATATAACTTTGATATGTATATTACAGCAAGAGATTATCTAAACTAATTATAAAAATCATGGGGCCCATTAGGATGGTGGGAGGGCAAAGGGACCACCCGCCATAGGAGCGGGGGTCCCGTGGGCAGCATTAGGATGCGCCCGCCACAGTGGCGGGTGCTTCCTGCATTCATACCATTGTGGCGGGTGGTGCACTCAGCACCGCCCGCCACAATGGCAGGAAGGCATGCTGTGCACTTCCATGCACAGCATGGCAGGCACCGCGCTGTGCCTGCCATGTTGTGCATGGAACTTCTGGGGGGTACCATAGGTACCCCCTAAGTGTACCCCCCGGAGTTCCTGGGGGCCCGCAAAGGGCCCCTGCAGGGAGTCTCAGCATGACGGAAAGGCATTGTTTAAAGCCCATGCTAATATGGATGGCGGTGTCTGATAGACACCGCCACCATATAAACCATTTTCCGCCCCAGTCGCCTTGTTGGATGGTCTTTCCGTCCGCCGCGGACCCCCCAGCCATACTAATTTGGCAGGGGTGATTCCGGAGCGGATGGCGGGTGGATTGCCCCCGCCAGGCCGGCGGTGACCACCGCTGGCCTGGCGGGGGCAATCCGCCCACCATCCTAATGGGCACCCATATATTTGGTGAAGTGGTGTCAGGTGCGTGGTGGTTGCCCGCCCGGTGCGCGACTCGCATGTGACTTCAAAAGAAAGCATTTCATTGGTTTACAAGGTTTTGATTCTAGAACTTGAAGGACCCCACCCATTTTTTTCATTCCTTCAACACCATCACAGGAGACACTCCTGCTGTGTTTAGTTAGCTGTTTGGTGCATTTTTTGGTGGTTTTTTTTAACATCTTACAAAATGGCTTTATAGATTCCTCAAGTGAATTTACCATCAGATGAAGAAGATTTGGATGAGCCAGTTAAGAAAAGGAAAGAATCTATTGTGTGGTCATTCTTCAGAAATACCAGAAGGGCAAGAAGAAAGTGAATGCAAGAAAAGTGAGCTGCACACTGTGCCCGAGGGTGCTGTCACGCTATTTGTACAGAACTTCCAGCATGATGAAGCATCTGCAAACAATCCACCCTCGTCATCTGGCCCGCGAGCAACATCGTCACGTGCAAGAAGTTTTGCAGCAGGATGACCAGGTTGCTGGTCCAAGCACCTCAGGAGCCTCTACTTCCTCATCTCAGGGACCTGACATCCGTCCCGAATTTGTTAACTTAGAGCACCACTGCATCAAATGTAAGACTGTTGTCTGTTATGGGGGCAGTCTGTTGATGCTGTGGTTTCTGCCGCTAGAAATCAAACTTGCTAATTGTTTTTGTTGCAATGACAATTTAATTGCAGAGATTTATAGTTTGTTCTGTTGTTTTTCCATTTTTTTTAAAACACCAAACAAATCCATAAAATAGTTAATAAAAACACAAAAAAAAGTTTAAAAACAAAAAAGAATAAAAAAAACGGTTCTCTTTAGAACAACCTATTCTGTTAAAAAAGAGAAATATGTGGATGGTAATGGCTGGATGATTGCATGAGTACATGTGTAGAGCTGGAGTGATTGAAAGAGTGCATGGGTAGTGTGTAGATGATTGCATGAGTGCTTTAGTAGTACGTAGGTGCTTGCATGAGTGCATGGGTAGTGCCTGCGTGATTGGACGAGTGCATAGGTGATGCCTGGGTAATTGCACAAGTGCATGGGTAGTGCCTGAGTGATTGCATGAGTGCATGGGTAATGCCTGGTTGATTGCATGAGAGCATGGGTAGTGCCTTCATGAGTACACAAGTGCATGGGTAGTGCCTGAGTGATTGCATGAGTGCATGGGTAATGCCTGGTTGATTGCATGAGAGCATGGGTAGTGCCTTCATGAGTAGACAAGTGCATGGGTAATGCCTGGGTGATTGCATGAGAGCATTGGTAGTGCCTGTTTGATAGGACAAGTGCATGGGTAATGTCTGGGTGTTTGCATGAGTGCATGGGCAGTGCCTGAGTGATTGCATGAGTGCATGGGTAATGCCTGGGTGATTGCATGAGTGCATGGCTAGTGCCTGCTTGATTGGACAAGTGTATGGGTAATGCTTGGGTGATTGCTTGAGGTCATGGACAGTGTCTGAGTGATTGCATGAGTGCATGGGTAATTCATGGGTAATATGAGTAGTGTCTGGGTGATTGTATAAGTACATGAGGAGTGCCTGAGTAATTAAAAGAGTGCATGGGTAATGCTGGATGATTGCATGAGAGCATCAGTAGTATGTAGGTGCTTCCATGAGTGTATGGGTGGTGCCTGCATGATTGGACAAGTGCATAGATAATGCCTGGGTGATTTTGTAAGTGCATGGGTAATGTCTGGAAGATTGCATGAGTTTATGGGTAATACCTGGATGATTGCATAAGTGCATGGGTGGTGCCTGGGTGATTGGAGGAGAGCAAGGATAATGCATGGTGATTTTATAAGTACATAGGTAATGACTGGGTGATTGGAGTGCATGGCTACTGGCTGGGTAATTGCATGAATACATGCTTGGTGCCTTGGTGAATACATAATGTCTGGGTGATTAGAGGAGTACATGGGTAGTGGTTGGGTGATTAGAGCAGTGCATGGGTAGTGCCTGGATTATTGTATGAGTGGATGAACAGTGCCTAAGTGATTGGAGGAGTGCTTGGGTAATGCCTGGGTGATTTTATAAGTGATTGGATAGTAGCAAAGTGATTGCATGAGTGTTTGGGTACTAACTGGGTGATTGGAGAATTGCATGGGTAGTGCATGGGTGACTGTATGAGTACATGGGTAGTCCTTGGGTGATTGGACAGGGCATGGATAGTGCCTGGGTGATTGCATGAGTATATGGGTAAGGCCTTGATGATTGCATGAGTGGATGTGTAGTTCCTGGGTGATTGGAAAGTTGCATGACTACTGGCTGGGTAATTGAAGGAGTGTATGAGTAGTGTCTGGGTGATTAGAGAAGTGCACAGGTAGTGTATGGGTGATTGAAACAGTGCATTGGTAGTACCTGGGTTATTCCATGAGCGTATGAGTAGTGCCTGAGTGATCAAAGGAGTGCATGAGTAGTGCCTGGTTGATTACAAGAATGCATAGGTAGTGCATGGGTGATTTAAGCACTGTATAAATACTGTATGTGTTATTGCATAAGTGGATGAGTAGTGCCTAGGTTATTTCAGAAATGCATTGGTAGTGCCTAGGTGATTTGGTAAGTGAATATGTATTTTTTCAATGATTTTATAACTGTATATGTAATGCCTGGGTGTTTGCATGAGTGCATGGTTACTGCTTGGATGATTCCTTCAGTGGAAGAGTAATGTGTTGATGATTCAAGAAATGTATAGATAATACTTAGATGATTGCAAGACTGTAGAACTATTGTCTGAATGATTGCAGAAGTGTATGTGTACTACCAGACTGAATAAAGGTGTGGATTAGCAATGCCTGGGTGATTTTCTAAGTATATAGGTTATGCTCCAGTAGTTGAAGGAGTGCATGAGTGCTGCTGAGGTGATTAGAGGTGTGAGATGATTGAGTTTGAAAAAATGAATAACTGCAATAAAAGTGACGGTAAACATGAATTGATGTATATTACATTATTTCATCTTACCTTCTGTATTGAAGTAGATATCAAAGTCATTGAAACTATTTTATAATTGTTTCATTGTAAATTAAATTTTAAATATTTCCAAACTTCACTTTTACTTTCTATAAAAGATAAGAAAAAATACTATTATTGCAAATAATACAACATAGTCCTAGAATTACATAACATATTTAGGTTTTCTTTCTTGCTGTTTTCAGATTCTATTGAATTTCACCATACACAATGATTTCAATGTTGATCATCATGAAACAGTGGGTAAAAAAATATAATTAATAAGATTGTAAAACAGAACAAATCTATGTTCAAAATATTTACAACAACTTCAACTATTTCTTTACATCTTTAAAAATAAACATTCTAATTTTCATTGCATATAATACAAACATCAAATATATGAACTACTTCTTTCTATCACAATTTTACAAATGCAATATCAATGAACCAAAACGAAAATAAAAAAAACACTAATGGCTCATATCTACTCAATGGGCCGAAGGATGTTTCCAAAACTGTTTGCATCGAAAATATCCAATATAAAATAATTAATTCATGTTGACCTCTTCCCAATAGGCCGAATGATGTTTCCGAATTCATTTGCATTGAAAATATCAAAAATAAACTCATTAATTCATGTTGACATCTTCCCAATAGGCTGAACGATGTTTTCAGAATTTTGGCATCAAAATATTAGATATGAATTTGGTAATTCGTAAGGGAACCAACATTTGAATTCTAAATGGGCATCATTACAATGTGTCTATCCTTTATTGCACTTTAAATACACAGTATTGTGTCTAGATGTTGTAGAAGGTCCTTTGTAGGAAAATAATAGCCACTGGTTTAAAAGTTCTTACTGAGATTGACACTTGACTTGCCACAAAATGTGTTATTTTGGTTTCCGATTTTGTTCCATCTGCTCTACAACGTTGTAGCATTAAAATGACATATTGTCCAAATCTTTCTATAAATAATGTTGACAACATTTCAGATTTGCAGTGAGTACATTCCATTTTTTGATTATCGATGTTACTAATTTGTTAAAAGACACTATTTTGCAGTCTGGTATTGTCAAATATATGAATCATTCAGTGTCTATTTCAGTAGTAGAAAAAATAAACAGTCTTCACATTTATGATCACATCTGTAATATAGTCCAAACAGATTTTCAATTTCTATTCCTTCACCTTCCAATACTGCAAGCATAAGCATAAGAAATTCTTGAGCATCTTGATGTACATTAAGTGTAAATTGTGAAGAACCAGAACATATATCCAGAAGATGCTGAATGCCAGAAGCAGTTTGGATTTTAGTTTTATCGGTTGTCAATTTTTCGAAAATATTATGCAATAAAGAACAAAATCTTTTTTTTTGATTCTCCATAATTTGTTGATGAAGATTTTCTAGTAGAAATATGACGTTTACAATTACATTAGCATCGCAGTTGATACTTGAACAATTTCCAACTCAATATCATCAACAGTGTCCATTGTCATATTCTTTGCACCCTCAACATTCTCTTGATTTTTTTTCTTCTTTCCAACCTCACTACAGAGTTTCTCATGTGTTCATTTTGGACATACTACACACTTTTCAAATACGGGATATTTACCTAAGTTGGGATCATAAAGTCTTCCTAACCAATTATACTCTCTTACACAATTTGCATCTGCACTAATCTTTCTCTCATTAAAATCAATCAAATACAATCCAGATAATGTTCTTATTCGAGACAATGCAACATATGCCATGCCCTCTTTAAACACTGTACTTCCAATGTTTATCAAAGCACTGTCTACACGTAAACCTTGAGATTTATGAATGGTCATCGCATATCCTAAAGAAAGAGGAAACTGTTTTCTACGAACATGCAAGTCTTTAACAAGCAAAAAATGAACAGCACAACATCTAATCTGTTTTACCTCTTCAATCTGATAAAATTTAATAAATTCAATTCCATCTCTATTTGGATAGTTAACAAAATCAACAACTTTCCCCATTGCTCCATTTACTAAACCATTTTCCCTGTCCAAATTACACCGTAAAATTACCCAACAGTTTTTATTTAAACCAGCAGTCTTAGATATAGATTTTTTTAAAGAATCCAATTTTGATTTTAATTTTTCTGACAAAATAATAGTAACTCCTTTGTGTTCTATTTTATCAATGGCTTCCATTTTCATTATTTGTTGTTTTTCCAGCTTCAAAAGTTCTTCATTGAATGTAGAACACTGCAGTGTTGGCATTAGGCAAATTATAGATTTATGTTCTCCAATTGTTCTGTATATAATTTCCGGAGCAACATTTTTATTTGGAAACAAGTTTGTAAGTAGCCGACTTTGCAAAGCTTCTTTGCCATGTTTTGTCAATACACCAATTCTTATATCTTGAAGAATGCTTCTTTAATGTTCATCACTTGCTTGTCGCATATTCTTAATAAGTTCTTTATTTTCAAAATGAGACCAAATGTTTTTTTTTTGTCCTCATCTCACCTATGAACACATTGCAGAATGTACAGCCATTGTTATGGACCTGGGCGCCCTCCAACCAACTGCACTTGCTTAGCTCTCCCGACCACCTCCATGTACTGGAGTTAAGGTGTAATCATAGAACCGGGTACCTTTCTGCATAGATGTAAAAGATGTCAAAGCAGTCTCAAGATTTGGCCCATATTGATAAGGGGTTGCCGGAGGCTAGTTGAGGTGTTGCTAAGGTTGAGGTCAACAAAATCAAGGCGCGCCATCGCAAATGCTGATTTAAGCCAGTCTTCTGTTCTTGGGGGGCTTGGGTCTTTCCATTTCATACATATTTCTCTGCGCGCCAGCAGGGTAAGGCATACCAATAATCCTCTATGGGTCGCTGCGAGGTCCATTGTTGAGGAACCATCATTAGCAAAAAATACTAAAGACCCATTAACCATGATGTTCATATCAAAAATCCTACACAGATAGCCCCCGATCCCTTTCCAGAATGGACCACGTTCAGAGCACTCCAAAAAGATATGAATGTCATTAGCTTTAGGGGTCATGCATCTGGGGCACTTCGGCTCGGGGATTGGGGCAAATTTTGCTATTTTAGTTGGGGTATAATAAATGCGGTTAGTCACAAAGAGAAGTAGAGAAGAAGAGAAGTTTTAAGGAAGGTTCTAAAAAATCCCCTATAGCAGATTCAAAGGGGGATTGATTCCAAACAGAAGCCTGTGTTGGGATATCCTGATCATCAGCTTCAACCAACTTTCTGTACCAAATCGAAACTTCTTTCTTCAGCTGTAGAGCCGATACAAATAAAACCTCTGTATCCCAGTCTCCCCTTATACCCCCGCTTTCCGACTCGAACCATGATTTCAATTGTAGAAACGTAAATTTAGATATTCCAGGACCTATCCTGGCTCTCAAGATTTCCCACGAGTTGATACCATTCACATCCCCCAAATCTGACCAAATAGAGACTCCATCTCTCTTAATGGGAGCGGCCAATCCGTCTCTAAGGCAAAGGGGAGTACCCGGAGAGTCCCAGACAGGGGCATGGTCAGAAAATTAACCTATCCCACACCTAGTCCTTACTTTAAACCAGATTCCAAATGCATTTTTAAGGACCTTCAGGTGCACTCTTTGGAAAAAGTTTGGTAACCCAAAAGTTAAAGAGAAACCCCTCTGCACTACCCCAATTTTCATTCTTTGCCAGTTCACTAAGAAGTAACCCCCACGCTAAAGCCGCAGGGTTTGTCAACAGCATCCAAGTAGCTTTAAATTGAAATGCTACCAGATACCAACTGATATCTGGGAGGGCTAACCCACCTTTAACTAACCTCTGCCTCAGTTTCCTCCATGATAGTCTCACTCCCTTATCCCACCATACAAAGCTCCCTATCTTACTTTGGATTTTTGAAATGCCCTGTTGGGGAAACATCAGGGGAACAGCATTAAAGTTATAGGTCAACTTAGGGAGGATAGTAATTTTCACTAAGTTTACCTTCCCATATATAGTAAGGGGGAGGTTCTTCCACCTAACAAACAGACGGTCTAGTTCTTTAGTGACTTTATTCAGATTTAGAAGGACAATCTTCTCAAGCTCTTTGACTATGGTAATGCCGAGGTATTTAAACTCTATACTGATCTGCCCCCTCCACTTCTCAATATTCCAGCACATTACCTCCGTCTTAGACGAGTTGGCTAAATACCTGGAAATTCAGCCAAATTCCCGCAGGAGGATCTCGACCCGTGGCATTGTTACATCTGGATTACGAGTATAAAGGATAATGTCGTTGGCATATAATGCTATTTTCGATGAGTACAGCTGAGATTTAAAAGGAGGGATTAGGTAATCTAACCTTATAGCCTGGGCCAACGGCTCTATATATAGGTCAAACAACAGGGGGAAATAGGGCACCCCTGCCTAGTTCCCCTCTGAATTTCAAAACTAGAAGTAAGCGAACCATTGATCAGAATTTTTGCTGAGGCCCCCTGGTAGCATTGTCTTAAAGTATGAATAAACACAGGGCCAAAGCCCATTACGTCCAATACCTCCCAGAGATAGGCCCAGCAGACCTTGTTGAACGCCTTGGCGGCATCTAAAGCGATTACCACCAAGGGCTCTGATCTCGCTACGGCCAGGTCTATATTACCAATGAGTAGCTGCGTCTGTTCCTGGATATAACGACCATTGATGAACCCCTATTGATCGGGATTGACCAAACCAGGGGCCAGTTTAGCCAGTCTCCCTGCTAATATCCCCATAAAGATTTTATAGTCGGCATTTAGCAGGGAGATCGGACGATAGGAGTCTGCTCTCAGGGGGTCTTTCCCAGGTTTGGGTATTAAAACAATAGCTGCTTCCCTCCATGAACTGGGGATTTGCCCTGTTGCATTATAGATTGACTGAAATAGAGTCCCCAATACTGGAGTTACCTCATCCGACAGAAGTTTATACACCTCGTTTGGGAGGGCATCTAAGCCTGCTGCTTTCTTATTATTAGATATCTTTATTTGGGTTGTTATCTCCTACAACGAGATCGGTGAGTCCAGAAGGTCCTTACCAGCCTGCGTTAGGGAAGGTAGTGATTTAGTGCTCAGTCATGCCCATATTTGATGTTTTGCGGGGCTCAGGTTCTCCTTATAGAGATCAGTGAATAGGGAGAGGAGGCAGTCCTGTATGTCATCTATATCAGTGGATTTATTGAAACTGTTATTTATTACTAACTCGCTGATGTTGTTTTTTGAGCGGTCACTTCTAGCTTTCCAAGCTAGCAGGGCACTGGCCTTTTCGCCGTACTCATAGTTCTCCATGTTCTTATTTAGCCATTGAGCCTTACATTTCTCATCTAGCTCCTCATGCTGTACATGGAACCTCTGGCACAGGCTATGCGAACAGACTCAAGGGTGCGAGGGATCAAATTTTGGGCGTATGTTCATACGATCAGCTTATACGCCGATGATGTCCTCCTCTCCTTAGCCTCCCCTGCAACTTTGTTGCCGGCGAGCGTTGCGGTCCTGGAGGCCTTTGCGAAGGCTTCCGGCTTCAAAGTTAATATGGCAAAATCACTGGCCCTTGATCTTTCCCTGGAGGCACAGACACGTACGTCTTTGGAGGCGCGATTTCTCTTCCTCTGGGCGGACGGTGCAGTCCCCTACTTGGGGATACAGCTGGCGGCAACTCTGCATGACACGGTGCGTATCAACTACGCTAACCTCCGCCGCACCATCCGCATGGAACTGGGACGATGGCGACATGTCCCGCTTTCCTGGCTGGGGCGGGTGGCAGTGGCTACCACGTCCTTCCTATGTAAGAGTGTATCGCGACCTATGACCCTGCTCGCAGGCAGGTCGCTCCCCACGCTGCTGCACGGCTCTGCCTGCATTGTTTTTGCCTAATCTTGTTTTTTCCCCTGTGCCTAACTTGCTTTCTTGCCCAGACTTGTTTTTATTCCCCTGTGCCTGTACTTGCTTTCTTGCCCAGACTTGTTTTTATTCCCCTGTGCCTAACTTGCTTTCTTGCCCAGACTTGTTTTTATTCCTCTGTGCCTGTACTTGTTTTCTTGCCTAAACTTGTTTTTCATTCCTGTGCCCAGTTCTCCCGCGGCCCCTGCCCGTTTTGCCTGCCGCTCCGTCCCTGTGGCCCGCCCACCTGCAATCCCATTCGCCGCCCCGCTCCCGCATCCCAGCTGCTCCTCCCTCCCACATCCCCTCATATGGAAGCCGCTACGCGGCCGCGCTCAGTGCGAGAGCCGCTGGAGCACCTAAGGCAAGCCCGTCTGTGCACGTCCGTGCCTGGACCGCGCCCAGCGCCAGGACCCCTGGACACCACGAATGCCACATTGCCCGACACCGCTACGATGCCAGAACCCTCCATGCACTCAACACTGGACGATCACACACCTGCTTCCTGGCCACCCCGAAGCGCACCCATGGAGCTTTCACCTGCCGGAACTGCAGCTTCACAAGCATCCGCCCCTCCATGCTGCCGACCAGGAAAGAACCCAACCACCTCAGATGCATTCTTCAGAACACCTGCTCCGCCCGAAAACATGCCATTGAACTCTGGGACCTACTCGACTCAACCTCCCCAGACGTCGCCTTCCTGACGGAGACCTGGCTGAAGCCCGCCTCCGCACCCGACATAGCCATAGCCATCCTTGAAGGCTACAAGATCACCCGCAAGGACCGTACCAACAGAGCGGGAGGAGGAATCGCCATCGTCCACAGGAACACTATCAGAGTCTCGACCAACACCGACGACACCCTCAGCACCGCCGAACACCTGCACTTCCAGATCCACACCGACCCCAACACCACCCTCAGAGGAACCCTCATCTACAGACCACCCGGACCCCGACCACAGTTTAGCGACTCCATCGCCGACTTCGTCAGCACACACGCCCTCGCCTCCATGGACTACATCCTCCTCGGGGACCTGAACTTCCACCTCGAGAACAATGACGACACCAACTCCACCACCCTGATCGACAAACTAGCCAACCTCGGACTCAGACAACTCGTCACAACACCCACCCACTCCGCCGGTCACACACTTGACCCAATCTTCTCCGCAAGCCCCCACCTCACCTTCAACCATACCACTAAACTCCACTGTACCGACCACGGCTGCAACCACTTCACCTTCAAGAAACCCACCACGCACCACCGCACCCAACAGATGCCTCACCGCTGCTGGAGCAAAGTCACCGAAGACCAGCTAACCACCACCCTCACCCAGAGCCCACCCGCCGGCCATACTGACCCCGACACCGCCGCCCGCAACCTCAGACAGTGGATCAACGACTGCGCCAACACCCTCGCCCCGATCAAGAAACCCTCCAACAATCATACCAACAAGAAAGCCAGCTGGTTCACTGAAGACCTCCGGGCCTCCAAGCAAACCTGCCGAAAGCTGGAGAGGTCTGGCTCCGTGAACGAGCACCGGACAGCCACGCCGCCCACAAGAATGCCACCCGCAGACACCATCACCTCATCAGATCCACCAAAAGGGCCTCCTTCAAAGACCGCCTAGACAACAACGCGCACAACAGCAAAGAGCTCTTCAACATTGTTAAGGAACTCTCCAACCGCAGCTCCAACACCAACGACGTCCCACCCTCGCAAGACCTGTGCGACTCGCTGGCCACCTTCTTCCACCGCAAGATCACAGACATCCACGACAGCTTCAACGCCACGACCGCCCCGATAATCACTGAGACCTCCGCCCCCACGACCACCATCCGCACCAAGCCCCTGCTCTACTGGACCAACATCAACGACGATGACACCATCAAGATCATGAACACCATCCACTCCGGATCTCTGTCAGATCCATGCCCACACCACATCTTCAACAAAGCCAGCACATCCATCGCACCCCATCTCCAGAAAGTCATCAACACCTCCTTTGAGACAACAACCTTCCCGGAGAGCTGGAAGCACGTCGAGATCAACGCCTTACTCAAGAAACCCAAGGCGGACCCCAAGGACCTCAAGAACTTCCAGCCCATCTCCCTGTTCCCGTTCCTGGCAAAGGTCATCGAGAAGACCGTCAACGAACAACTGACCCGCTACCTCGAGGAGAACAACATCCTGGACCCTTCCCAGTCCGGGTTCCGCAGCAACCACAGCACCGAGACTGCCCTCATCGCCGCCACCGATGACATCAAGTCCCTGCTGGACAACGGAGAAACAGCCGCCCTCATCCTCCTGGACCTGTCAGCTGCCTTCGACACGGTCTGTCACCACACACTACGAACACGCCTCCACAACGCTGGGATCCAAGAGAAGGCCCTGGACTGGACCAACTCCTTCCTCTCCGGCAGAACACAGAGCGTCCGCCTTCCCCCCTTCCCCTTCTGCTCCGAAGTCACCGAGATCATCTGCGGCGTACCCCAGGGCTCATCCCTCAGCCCATCCCTGTTTAACATCTACATTGCACCGCTCGCCCACGTCGCCCGTTGGCACGACCTCAACATCCTCTCCTATGCCGATGACCCCCAGCTGATACTCTCCCTCACCAAGGACCCCACACCGCCAAAACCAACCTTCACGAAGGAATGAAGGCCGTTGCTGAATGGATGAGGAACAGCCGACTGAAGCTGAACTCGGACAAAACGGAGGTCCTTATCCTCGGATCCAACCCTTCGGCCTGGGATGACTCCTGGTGGCCGACTGCACTGGGAACCACTCCAACACCCACCGACCACGCACGCAACCTAGGGGTCATCCTCGACTCCACCCTCTCCATGACTAAACAGGTCAACGCCGTCTCCTCCTGCTTCCACACCCTCCGCATGCTCCATAGGATCTACAAGTGGATCCCCATGGAAACGAGAAGAACAGTCACCCAGGCCCTTGTCAGCAGCAGGTTGGACTATGGAAACGCCCTTCTATGTAGGAGCCTCGGCCAAACTCCTGAGACGGCTCCAACGCATCCAGAACGCCTCTGCATGCCTGATCCTCGACATCCCTTGCCGCAGCCACATCACACTCCACCTGAGAGACCTGCACTGGCTCCCGGTCAACAAGAGGATAACCTTCAAGCTCCTCACCCACGCACACAAGTCACTCCACAACACCGGACCAACGTACCTCAACAGATGACTCAGCTTCTACAACCCCACCCGCCAGCTCTGCTCCGCCAACCTCGCCCTTGCTACAGTCCCCCGCTTCCGAAGAGCGACCTCAGGCGGCAGATCGTTCTCCCACCTCGCCGCCAAGACCTGGAACACCCTCCCCATCCACCTACAGCAGACCAAAGACCTGCTGACCTTCAGAAAACTCCTCAAGACCTGGCTTTTCGAGCAGTAGCAGCATTCCCCACCCCAGCGCCTTGAGACCCTCACGGGTGAGTAATGCGCTTTACAAATGATATGATTGATTGATTGATTGATCCTCCCACAGCTCTTGAACATCTTTCGGGCTATCCCGTTCCGCCCCCCTGAGGGCTGGATCCGTCGAACGCAGTCGGTGCTGGCGCAGTTTGTCTGGAATGGGAAACGGCCCAGGATGAAGCTGAGGTTGGCAATGCTTCCCCCGGAGAGGGGCGGCCTGGGACTGCCGGACCTACAGCTCTATTATCAGGCGACTCAACTACGGACCCTTGTGGAATGGAGCAAATGGGAATCGGAACGGCACTGGCTTTTCCAGGATCAGGTGGTGGCGGGGCGCCCACTGCAGGAGGTGCCCTTCCTCCGCCGACACCACCGACCCCCCAACCTGTACGCTTCTTTTATCACACGGGTCCCGCTGGAGGTGTGGGTTCGGACTTGTGCCCGGCACGGCTTGACGACGTTTCCCTCTCCCCTCACGCCCTTGTTAGAGAATCCTGATTTTGGCCCGGGTAGAGACGTCCGAGCTTTCGCACTCTGGCGCCCCGCGGGCTGTAGATGTGTTTTTCACATCTATTCGGGTGAGGGGGTGACACCCTTCGAGGATCTACGGAGGGTTCATGGTTTACCGGAAACGGAGCGCCTCCGTTATTTACAGGTGCGACACTGGGCGCTCCATCCCCTGGTCCGTGGGGAGGCGGATCGCAAGCTTAGCCAATACGAATATTGGCTTATCACACGAACTACGGACAAGCGACTCATTTCGTACATCTATCGGCTACTCCTGGACAGGTACTCACACGTTTATAACGCAGGACGGGTGAGGTGGGAGAGAAAACTGGGGCGGGACTTGAGTAATAAGGAATGGGACGACATCTGCTATCGCGCCCGACATTCGGCTTACCACATGGGGTTGACGGACACCTTCACTAAGCTGGTAACCTACTGGTACTATACGCCTGAACGGCTGCATGAGATGGATCGCACTAGAGACGCTTCCTGCTGGCGGGGTTGCGGGGAGAGGGGCACGTTGACACACCTCCTGTGGGATTGTACGCATATCCAGGGTTATTGGAAAACGATCCTTGATGAGGTGGACGTACACTTTGATACGGAGATCCCGCGATTCCGGGCTTATGTCCTTTTGGGGCTTTCCAATGCCATTACCTTCCCTTTGAGAGCGCGCAGGGGCCGGCTGATTGCAATAGCACTGGGTCCTGCTGTTCAGACTCTTCTGGCTCTGTGGCGTACTACACATGCCCCTACTCTCCATAGTTGGTTGGGTCGGCTCTGGTCTGTCCTGGTTATGGAAAAACTATCCCTGGTTAAGGCGGGGGAGGGGGCTAAATATGCGGAATTGTGGCAACCCTTTCTGTCCCTGTTGGCCACAGAATTTAGAGAGGTGACTTGCCCCCGGTATCTACGATTACTTCGTTTATCGCACACGGATGATTGAACGGCGTAGGTATGTCTGGATCTGGAACGGGGGTGGGGGGTGGGTAGGCCGGGGGGTAGTTCTTGGAGGGGGGGTGGGGGTGGGTTGTTTCCTGTTGTGTCTCTATGGACAATGGGCCTGCTCCGACTGATGGCCCCGCAATTTCCGGGGATTATTGGACTGTGTGGGTGTACCCTAAGGCTGTGTTTCGTTGGTTTCTGTAGTATCCTCATGTTGTATTTATGTCCGTTGACTTATCTGCATCTAGCTGCTCAGCCAGTGTGAGTGTTCCGGTTAGAGTGTTGGTCTGCGAGTGGAATGTTGGATACATTCATGGCGGCGATCTAAAGAAAGAACCTACGTTTGTCAAGCCAAGAAGTACTTCAAACTACAAGATATTCAAGAAATTTACAAATTAAGAAAGGACCTCCTGCAACAAGAAAAGCTACCCCAACTGGCATTTTGACCCCACCAGTGACCTGCCACCGGTCGCCCACAGCAGTCCACCAGTTGTTCAAGCGTCTGGAGAGTCTAAAGTGTGACTGCAACTGTCCCCCTGTGAGGGTAAGCCTGTCTTGGCTCATTCTGTGCTGTGCCCTGTGAGAGAAAGCTTTTCCTTTTGTCGAGCCTCCTAACAACCACATCTGCTGTGGTGAGTTCGTTTACACACTGCCTGGTGAAGTAGTGTGTCTGTCTTGGTTCCTGACAGTTTCTACATGTGCAGCAAGATCTGGAGACTATCTGCCACTCTACGTTTGGGTCATTTCCTGCCTGCATGACAAGTCCTGCGTCAGCACCAGTGCATCTGTACCTGGACAGCTTTCGTGTTTTGCCAACCGGTTTTTATTTATTTCAAGGTCATTTATTCTGTGCGCAGTTTTACCCCGGTGAGCTGACTTTTGTTTCACAAGGAACCAGTCTGAGGTACCATTATTTTCGGTGAGTGGGAATTTTTGTTTTTACTTTCCTAATCTTTTCATCGTGTCTTTGCGCAATGGCAGTTTAACTGGCCTGTCATATTCAAACAATCACGAGCTGCGCGCACGCTCACAGCGCGTGGATTCTTACCTCATGCTTGTTCTTCCTTCGAAGCCTCCTCCTCTTCGTGTGTGACGTCTTGTCTCATCGTCACTACAGCTCTCCTGAGTTTTGGTGCAGATTTATGCGGAGAGCCATCCTGCCCTGTGACGTTTTGCGTGACATTACTTCTGTGGTTTCCAACGATGTCGCCTGTCTCAACGTCATTTGGTATTTTTCCTCATGCGATCTCAGCTGTTTTCTTTCCAGTTGGAAGTCAATGCGTTGCAGTGGACAGTGCTGTTATAAATCTTTTCAAGGTACTGTGCTCGTCCTTCTTGAAAATGCCGGAGTCTTTATGTTTTTTTTCTCCGTTTGTTTTTTTCACTCAGTTTAGTCATTGCGATACTTTGGGCAGCGAGACTAGTAAATGCAGCTGACAGCAAGACAAGTTCTATGTTTTTTTCAATTATTTAAAAACGGAGTTTCGTCATGAACCTAAGGTACTGTGCATTTCTTTTAATCATAACGATGGAGTCTTATGAAGCGCTGTCTTGAATCCTTGTGTGTTCATCATTTTATAAGGATATTTTTCGGGGGCAAGCATCGAGCCCCGGTGTTTATAAACATGACTGTATGCCTATGTGTGATCTTTAACTCCTGTGCTGCACTTTTCACGTTTTTATTTACATTTACATTAAGGGGCAGTGCAGCGTGTGCATTTCTGGTAATGCAGTGTTTATGTCCAAGAATAGCACTTTGTAAGCGCAGGGCGGCAGGAAGTGTGCTTCGTTTTATTTTCTTACTAATTTAGTATTGTGGGTTTTCTCCTCACAGGCCACATATTTTATGCGTACTCTGCTGTGCACTATAATGTTTTGGGTACTATAATGTTTTGTTCATTCATTTGCAGTGGGTTTTAGTTCCAGCTGCTCTTTTTATTACATGCTTAAGTTAAATGATTTGGAATAGGTCCCGTTTTCATTTGCTTGCACTGGGTTTTAGTCTTATCTGCTTTAATTTTCTATGTTCTTGCGATGGGTTCCTAGTCCCATTTCAACGCAGTGGGTTTGAGTCCTACCTGTGTAGTTTAAATATTTGTGATGGGTCCTAGTCCCAATTACTTACAATGGGTTTTAGTCCCATCTGTGTTATTTAAATGTTTGCATTGGGTTCAAGTCCCATTTGTTACTTAAATGTTTGCATTGGGTTCAAGTCCCATTTGCTTACTGTGGGTTCCAGTCCCACCTGTTTAATTTGCATTGGGTCTCAGTCCCACTTGCTTACTGTGGGTTTTCAAGTCCTACTAGTTTAATTGGTTATGGGATCTAGTCCCAATTGTTTGCTATGGGTTTTAGTCCCATTTGCTTACTTTACATTGTCTTTACAATGGGTTCAAGTCCCATTTACCTGCTGTGGGTTTTAGTCCCACTTGAGCTGTTTCTGTTTTTGCCATGGGTTACAGTCCCATTTTATTATTGTGGGTTTTAGTCCCACCTGGCACTACGTCAGTGTTTTCTGCCCTTTTTGGGTCTGCGTTATTTTAGTCTCTTTCAGAGGAGTTATGCTAGGGTTATAGTCCTATAGCACTATTAGGTTTTAAAACATTTTACATCCACATTTTTAGATTAGGTCTTCTACTTATGTGCTTCCTTTGCTTTCTATGCTAAATATGTTAAGATTTAAATTTCGTGCAGATTTGATGTATTTTCATTGCAACTTTTTGCACTGTTATCTCTTGCATTACGTTACCGTATTTTGCTTAGTCCTTCCTTTATTTTCTTCCTTTTTGTTCTGTAAGAAGAGAGGATGGTTTATATGGTGTATGAAGGGTGGATGGTTTATACGTTCTTTCCATTCTTCTCCCTTGTTCTCTTTTTAAAGGTGTTTCCTCTTTTCTGTTCTTCCTTTTCTGTTTTTGCTCTTTTTACTTGCTTTCATTTTCTCCTGTTCCCCATTGCTGTTTAAGCCTTTTTTTTGTTTTCTGTTTAAGGAGAGAGGATAATGTAGTATCCTGATATTCTCTATGCTATCCCTCTCTACCTCTATTGGAATGTTGATGTGATGCATCTATCAGAATGTTGGTGAACTGCTGACAGATTACAGTTGGCTGGGCTGAGTACCATGATGGATTGTCCTGGTGGGGTCTCTCTATATAACTTGGAATAAAGCATCACTTAAATACTACACCTCGTGTGGACTTCTCATCATTATAGTTTCGCTATGGAAGTTGACAGATTTTTACATGCTTTGTACAACAAGAATTTTCTGCTTTGTGAAAGAGCCTTCCTTTTTTCAATAAAAAGATTTAATACTAAAATGTCTTTGCCTTATAGTGGGCACAAGATTCAGTTCGAGCCAGCTCAGGACATATCTTATTCTCTGTTGCATGTGTGATCCCCAAAGCACCCTTAAATATACATGGATTACTTACGCCCTTGCCACCACCAGAAGGCAGTGGGCTCGACTCCTCACTCGATGTCAACCTGGTTTGAAGGCCTTGTTCATTATCTGTATTAAGACTAATAGGGATGGAAATGTCTGTTGCAGAAGCACTACTTGTAGTGGCTATACCAAAAGCCTTTTTGTGGCATCCAATCTCTCTTTCACAATCCGGATAGAGGCCCACCAGAAGGGCCAATCGGTGAGTGGGCTTCCTGGGATGAGCGTGGGGGTGTCTGGGGTGTTTAAAAGAAGATGGCTCTGAGATGAAGCGAGTGGTGCACATGCGAGAGAATTCACTTGGGATGCTGAGACAGATGGACTGGGCCTTAATACTGCTTTCTGAAGTGTACAATACAATAATAATCAGGATTTGGTTGGCCCCTCTGAGCCCTGGTGCCACTGCACCTGCTGCACAAACAAAAGCTGCACACTGTTGAGTGGAGATCACGAGATGGGATTTCTTTGCGTGAAAATGCACCATTTGCCCACTCTTTTTTCAAAGTTTTCTCGGGGAGAACCTCCCCCTTCCGTTCCCCCTGTTTTTCTGAGTTATTTTCCTGTCATTTACCTAATTTTCTACTACTTTCTCCTTCCTTTCCCCCATTTGTCTGAGTGCTTTTTCCTGCTTTTGCCTAATTTTTTAGGTGGTTCAGGTTCGCTCGCTGCAGTGAAGTACGGCAATTGTTTTACGCCTCACCACTTTCAAAGGTCACCATCCGCCACTGGGTTCGAACATGGGCAGCAGGCGTGAGCTACAAATGAGAGAAAAAACAAGGAGTAGCAGGGAAAAATGAAGTAAAAGCAGGAGAAAGCGCTTAAAAAAGGGACAGAGGATGGGGAAAGCAGGAAAAAAGTAGGCAAAAGCAGGAAAAGGCACTCAGACAAATGGGGGAGAGGAAGGAGAAAGTTGTAGAAAATTAGTTAAATAGCAGGAAAAGAACTCAGAAAAACACGGGGAAGGAAGAAGAAAACATCGAAAAATAAAGCAAAAGCAAAAACAGCACTCTGGTCCACTTTGGATGCAAGGGTGCACTAAGAATATGGCGCTAAATGTTGCATTCTGTTTATAACATAAATATGCTTAATTATATGCATTTTTCCTGTCTTTGCAAGAGAATTACGCCAGTTATGCCCACCCCTACTGTTAGCCTCTTTTTACTGATATTCACCAACCTAGCTATTAAAAAGGCTTCATAGACCTTGATAAGGTCATCATTTTTTTTAAACCTTGAGCACCTTCCAAATAAGTGTTTAAACTGTACTTACCTTACAGAATAACACTCTTAACAATTAGTAGTGTGTGAATTTCACGTAATTTGCATTTGTGTAGTTATGCAAATGAAAATCCATCATTTTGCACTATATTTCAAAGTGAAATGTGTCCTTGCTTCAATGTGTGTTGCAAGGATGCATTTCTTTCTAAAATAAGTAGTATGTACGCACCGCAAACAAGAGTCACTTGCATTCTGTTGTTCTTGTGCTGTTGTGGTAAATCTTTGACGTGAGTGGTACATAATTTGGTGAAGTGGTCTAATGACATAATTTCGGGACACATAACGTGAAATTTCTGAAAATTAGGTAAATTATATCAGAATTATTAAAATCTTGCCCAGGCCTATTAATGATTTCACATGGTCGACAATTTGTACTCAGGAGGTTGACGGGTATGTTTTTGCGATTGATGAGAAAACTTCTACCCGGCCCTACAGGAACCCTCAGGAGTTTGGTAAAATACACTACAAACATTCCTGAGATGAGCTCAATGGCACACAACCTTAAAGAATGCTTTAACATACTAGTGTTAGATAACCCCCCCCCTAAGTGGGTTACCCATATGTTCTACATTATTCAACAAACTGCAGTGCCTTCAAATCTTAATCAAAGATCTGGGGAAAAAACATCCACATGTCTTTGTTACATAGAATTTGTATTACAAATATTTAACATGGGCATGTGCCCAGACATCCACTGATGAATTGTTTGTTGGCAGCAGAAGCTTTTGTTTTTCTCAGAGATTTCATGCCAGAGGATTTGGCTTTTGGCCACAGCCTACTTTAAACCATGCCTATTCAACCATATCAAGTGCCAGCAGCATTTTTTACTTTGTTTAACATGACATGCTATCAGCACCCCAAACTTAATTGGTTTGTAAATGGTTCACCTAAAAATTTTCAACATTCCTAAACCAAATCCCATCATCAAAATATACCGACCCGATCAAGTTCAATTACGCATGTAAGACATGTTAACAGTTAACAGTATACTAGCAAAATTACGCTCAAACCAGACATAGTGAAGCCACAAGTCTTTTGTTTCAGGGATGGTGGGTGGGAAAACAAAGAAGCCCCGAGCGCGGGGCACACCGTGCTGTGAGGGAGCGTCCAGGGACAAGGGGGTCTCCTGGGCGCTCCCCGCCTCTTTATTCCCAAGGGGCCAGGCGGGGGGGCAATGCCCCCCCACCCCACCCCTCCAGTAGCCCGCCCCCCCTGACCCGGACCTTCTACACTGGTATCCGGGTCAGGGAGGTCGCCGGCCAATCGGTGGTGGGTCGCGCCCAAGGGCCCGCCCCCACCACCGAGAGGCACAAAGGGGGGAAGGGGGAAGCGGTCGCAGCGCCGCCATGCGGGCGGGGGGGCCGAGGGCCCCCCCTTTTCACATGGTCAGCGACTGGCTGCCGCCCCCCCCAATCCGGCACCCAACACCCAGAAACGTGGACATGAGACTTCTTTACTTTTTGGAAGGCGGGGGCTAGTCCCCTGGCCGTATTTATTAAGATATGAAATTAAAAAAGGTTTTAATTGCATGGTCAACAATTATACAAAAATCAGCAGGACATTAGATACAAATATCGTCAACAAGTTTGAGAGGCTAACCTTAACAAAACTCTAATACATGTTGTTTCCTAACCGAATCTAACATCCTCATCTTGATTTCTGTACATTTCTGGCCATATGGCAAGGTCGCTAACCGGTGTCAGGTCCTACAAGCTGCGCCTCACCTAGAGCTGTGCGCATGCGCAGTCGTGCCCCGGGAATTGCCCGGTCTACGCCGTGAACTCCATTTACCCACTAAAGGAGGGCCCTTACTCTGCGCCATCCGGTGACGTCATGAGTACACGCGCGCGGGGTGGCTACCAGTCTAAGGAAAGCGTGACTACTCCGACCCGCGCCCCTTTGAAGCATCAATTACCTTGCCCCTGGAGTTCTAGGAGTGGCCCAAAGGCCCCTCCCCCTGGGCGGGAACCTCCATAGGATGATGCCCGCCCCCTCAGACCTTAAATATGTGCTCACCGGTCATGACCTTACCGCCACAGGCCAGCATTGTTAACCGACGATCTGGCCTCCCCCCTCTAGACCCTACCTCAGGAACGCGCCTGTTTGGCAAATCCCTCCAACCAGGCCCAGATATTGTCAGACCACAAGACATTCCCCGCTCCATTCAAGTGAACTCCATCCCCCAAGTAATACCGTTCACCCCAGATACACCCATGAGGTATCGTTTGTAACAGGGGGGCTCGAAACAGCTTGTCCAACTGTGTGTTGATCCTCTTTACCGAGTGATTCAACGCCCTGACCGAATCCCCCCCCCCGCCACTGCCATCGAGGTATGAGTTGCGACCATACTACCGTGCAACCCGGGCAGGTCCTGGCTATCCACCCCACAGTTGAAATAATCCCTTCAATCAGAATGCGCCTCCCCAGTTTGGCCAAATCATTCTCCCCCAGGTGAAGTATCACCATTGACGGGGGGAATTGCCGGCGCGCCAACAGCCCCTGGAAGAAGTCCCTAAACTGGTTGAGACATAAACCCCCTCTCCCGAAGAATGAGATGTCAAACCCTAGTTGTGCAGCCCTCTTCTTACGGTCACCTGAAATAAAAACACATTCGGCCCGTCTCACATAGGAGTGACCCACAATCCAAACAATTTTTCTGAGTTTATCCTGATTGTTGGTCCGCGCTGATGTAGGTCGTTGCTGCCCGACGGCAAATTCCTCCCCTGCGTAACAGGTCTGAGAAACTGCAAGAAAGCGGAAACAAACCAGGCGTGAGTACCATCTTATCACAACATGTCAATTCGCACATATCGTTTGTAGCATTCTGAGGACCACCTCCCAATTTTCTTCACTCTCTCCACTGGGAGGCCCCCTGCCACCGCCTCTGTTGCTGCCCCAATTCTAAAGGAATGAGAGCCAAACTCTTTAGGGTCAAGACCTGTTTTCCTGACCATCAGCTCCAATACCCTCCTGAAC
Organism: Lissotriton helveticus; assembly: GCF_964261635.1. NCBI lineage: Eukaryota > Metazoa > Chordata > Amphibia > Caudata > Salamandridae > Lissotriton > Lissotriton helveticus. The sequence continues at coordinate 366,515,459 of NC_136068.1, read as the reverse complement.
TGGTACTTAGCCAAGGGCGTACCGTCGGCGTGACAGAGCAGTGCCCCGCCCGCCGCGCCCCCCAGCCGTCCACGAAATAATTCCACGTGCCTCACTGGGCAGCAAGGGTTGGCAAGGGCCCGATGGAGCACTATGGTGTGACCCCGTGACTCCTGGTCAGTCTTTGACTTCTGAATGGTCACCCACATGGTGTCCTCCTTTATCCTCACACCCGCCCTTTGTACGCCGCCCTGTAGGTCTGACTTGGACCCTGCCGCTAGTTCACTAATTCTCAGTGCCTCATAGAATGCCAAGGAGAATGCTGCTTTGAAAAGAAGTACCTCCCACTCCGAGCTACAAACACTGTCCAGCGCGCCCAGTAAAGTCGTCAGCCGTGTTAGCCCGATGGGCCTTCTCTTATCTTTATGATGACCTTGTAAACGGCGCCAACCCCTCAAAGCCTTGCGCACCATAAAGGTGTTAGTGGGATCACGCATGCCCCTAGCTTGAGCAAAGAATGATACCGCTGCCCTATGCCTGTTCGCCGCTGCCACTGAGCGTCCTTCCTTATGCATCCATTCTAAATAGGCCGCAAAGCCGTCTTCCTGCGCCCATAGCCCCTCCCATTGCTGACCCAAGAAAGCACAGTAAGACAAAAACGCCCCTTCATACGCCGTCTTGGTCCTGGGTGCTAAGCTAGCAACCACGAGGTCCTGTAATCTGGGGCACCAATCTGCCAAAGCACTGCTGGGAAGTGCGCTGGCGAGGGGTCTGCTGTAGGAAGATGTTCCCTGAAAACCTGCATTTTGAAGCGAGAGAGTGAGTCAGCTGCATTGTTGAGAATACCAGGGACATGCTTGGCCTTAAAAACTACATTCCATCTTAAGCACTGCAACACAATTTCTTTTATCAGACGAAGTATGAAAGGACATCGTGCCCCCTGTTGGTTTATACATTCCACTACTGTCATGTTGTCTGACCAAAACACCACTGATTGATTACATAGGTGTTCGGGCCAGACCTTCAATGCCACCCATATTGGGAAGAGTTCCAGGAAGCCAATATTAGTGGTCAGACCCCATGTTCTCCATACTTCCGGCCACCGTTGAGCGACCCACTTGTTCCCTAGGATGGCGCCGAAGCCCACACTACCAGCAGCGTCCGTCCATAGGCCCAACTCTGCTGATGTTGCGGGAGGGCCGGGCCAGACCACCCTGCCATTAAAATCCTCCAGGAATGCCATCCATATAAGCATATCCTGGCGAATCTCAGAGGACAGCCTAGTGCGGTGATGTTTCTCCCTTAGCCCTTTCATTGCTTGGGCGATGGAGCGAGAGAAAGGACGAGCCATAGGGATGACCCTCAGTGCGAAGTTCAGTTGCCCTACCACCTCCTGTAATTGCTGCAAGGTGACCTTATCTTTGCGTAAACATAAACGTAGCGCTGATCTGAATTTGTCCACTTTGTCCCTGGGCAATCTGAAACATCCCTCTACTGAATCAATCTCAATGCCGAGGAATTCCAAGCAGGTGGTCGGGCCAACAGTCTTCCTGGGCGCCAGCGGGACACCAAAAGCCCGCATGAGCACGCAAAATTCCTGCAATGCCCATGCACACTCCTGAGATCCCGCCGTACCCAGGAATAGAAAATCATCTAAATAATGCATGACCTGCTGGTGGCCCGTCGCTTGTCTCATGGCCCATTCAAGAAAAGAGCTAAACATCTCAAAGTATGCACATGATATAGAACATCCCATGGGCATGCATTTATCCATGTAGAACCTGTCCCCAAACGTAAAACCTAGGAGATGTTGATCCGCTGGGTGTACCGGGAGGAGACGGAAGGCTGATTCAATGTCTGACTTTGCCATCAACGCCCCGGGCCCCATGGCCTGCAATAAGTTAACCGCCTGGTCAAAAGAGGCGTACTTAACACTACACATACCCTCTTCAATGGCATCATTCAGTGACGCGCCTCTAGGTGCTGACAGGTTGTGGATCAATCTGAATTGCCCCTTCTCTTTTTTGGGAACGACTCCTAATGGTGAACACACAAAATTGGGTACCGGCACCTCAGTAAAAGGGCCAGCTATCCTGCCTAAAGATAACTCCTTCTCAATTTTTGCAGCCACCACTGCTGGGTTGTGTTTGACCGATAGTTGGTTCTTACAGTGTGCGCTGCCTGTGTATCCTGCCGCAGGGATCCTAAAGCCTTTGGAGAAACCTTCCTGGAGTAGGGTGGCCGTTGCGTGGTCCGGGTATCTATTTAACCATGGTATCATTGCTAACACATCCACTGGCGTGGGGGTGCCTAACTGGTTTGTGTTACAGTGGCTTTCCCCTTCCCCTCTGACCCGTGTTCCCGTGCTTGGACCTGCAGGATGTTTCTGGGTGTGAGGGGTGACCACAGGATGAACATGCATGTCTAAACTTACAGGCGCCCGGGGCCCTTGTGCAGGTGCGCCTATTAAAGTCCCAGCACACCCCCTTTTTCTCTGCCCCACCGGCCTTAAACCTCCCAGGTACCTCACTCGCTTGGGGGGGCCGAAAGGGCTGTTGGGGTCTTGCGGAGAACACCCTGACCGAACCGGAAAACTGAGGGGGGGGTGAATTATCGGAGAACTGCTTGTGCCATGACATGGAGTCCACAGTATCCCATGCTAATGATCGATTAAATTCTAATGCTTTCCTGAAATTCAAATCGTACCCTTTCCACGCATCCCCAGAATACTGTTCACTCCACCCCACAATCCTGCTCTGGTAGCATGCCAAAGGCGCCTGTAAATCTGGAGGTCGTTCGGCCTTGATAGCCGTGAATACCGCAAAAGCCTTGATCCAGTTGAGTAGTGTTTCCTCAACCCTAAATCTAGCACACTGAGCCCTCCATTCACTTGGGTGCATCCACTCTTTCAGTGTCTTAGCATGCTCCATGTCCCTGTTATCCAATAACAATGAATAAATATACACATATTTATCTGCCCAAATCATCTCCTTCACAGTCTGTGACACATGTTGCGCTAAATTCTCACTCCTGGAAGGTATAGCACCACCCCCCCAAGAGCGGCAAAACCACCTCCTTACCATGTGCGGGCACCGGGGCCGGCTGCCCACTAGCTCCACTCGGCTGGGCAAGACTGGAACCTGCAAGGGGAGAAGATACGGGCACTGCAACACTGTCGGCTACTGCAGCCGATTTAATCTTTTCCACAAACCTCGCCGCCTCTGCTGCATGATCTGCAGATGTCGGGAAAGCACCTCCCTTCTGTAGCCACGGCATCAAGGCCGTTATCTGAGACACCAATTCAGGGGGCATTGAATCTACATTCCCAGCTGGGACAGCAGGCGCCACTGGTGTTATGGCCGGTGGTGCTGGCGTAGTAGGCAAGGCGGGTGCCGGTTGCAGCAAGCCTGTAACCGGGATCGTGGCCACCGGTGAGGGAGCAGACCCTGCATCTCCTGGCGGTATGACAGGCACCGGTGCCGCGGGGGCTGGGAGTATAGGCATTGGTATAAAAGGGGGTGGGATGACCGCTAGCGGCGTGGCAGGTACCGGCACTACTGGCCCTGGGGCAGGTGCAGCATACCTGGGTTTCTTGGGCTTAGACTTCCTAGGCGGGGTAACAAAATCCCCCCTTGGCAATGGTGCCGCCCTCTGGCAAATAGGCCTACCCGATGGGCCAGGGGCATCATCATGCCTCTCATTAATCCGTGCTTCCAGTTCATCAACCTTCCCTAGCCGCTGTTTAATTTCGCCCATTTCACGCATCATGGCCCTCATCATCACCTCCATCTTGGACCCACCTTTACCACCCCGTGGCCCTGGCATGATAAAAACCCCAACAAACAGCTGCCTACTCTCCTAATATCACCACTGTGTACCTTTCAGATGGAGGGTGACCACCAGGGGGCTTTCGGCACCATGCAACGGCGCCCGCAACACCACCGGCTTATCCGGTTATGTAAGGGGTGAGTAAACCTAATGTAGACCCACCCGGCGGCCACCAGGAGCGATGAATGCCAGCCCCCCGTACCCCTCTTACCGACCAGTCCTGCGTACTCGCCGGCGATATCGGTCCGCGCACACGCCTCACACCTGGCCTTCTCGCCGACTGTCAAAAAGGGGGGGAAACTTCACGTGAAGTCCTGAAATAGAAAATGTCATTAATCCTCGGGAATACACGGTCCTTTAGCACTTGGCTGCCACCCTTAATTACACAGATTACAGTTCCTTGCCTTTACATTTAAATCCTGCAATAGAAAATATCAGTACTACTCGGGAATACACGGTCGTTCAGCACTTGGCTGCCACACATTGATGTTACACAATACAGTTCTTCGCCTTTACATTTAAAACCCCCACTTCCTGTACTCCACCTCACCAATAATACATAAAAGTAAACCGTCCTAAACTTTGAATGTAATAATCACTTCTATTTTAGTTCCTCAGAAACATGCAGGGGTCTCCCTTCGAGGTCCTGCCCTGGGCGACCCTTCCTTGCTTATGTCGTGATAACCCGGGAGCGAACCAGGGACCCTCAGATCTCTAGTTTAACGCTCACACAACTGAGCTATTTATGCTTATTTAAATTAGCCAACTCCGGCCTGATTTGCCGTTTTTTTATGAGATGCGCGCCAAAACGATCATGCGAGACAAGTCGATCATTCAACCTGCCCGCTCCGTTCCTTATTAGCAAAATTAAAGGCTCCCGCAAGTTTTTTGTATTTGCGACCCCTTGTTTACAAGACCCCTTGAACTACGGAGTCCTGTTTTACCCGCATTTGAGACTACGGTATCGAGTCGCTCTTCTCCTCTCACCCGTCTGCTCACAAAGTACACCGGCTGGCCGATGCGCCGTCCCTGATGCACCCGCCCCCGCACAATACCTTATGGAGCCTCGAGCGGCCCGTACCACGCTCCCCAGCGGCTCTGGACACTGGCGCCGCGAGTTCCCCGACGGGTCTCCTCTCGCTGTTGAGAAAACCGGCTGGCTCCACGCGGCTCGATCAACGTGGCTCCGAAACCGCTTGCTTGGACACGGCACCAACCCTAAAAACCTGAAAAAAGAAAGGAGAAAATTAACAAAACAAAGAAGCCCCGAGCCCGTGCTGTGAGGGAGCGTCCAGGGATAAGGGGGTCTCCTGGGCGCTCCCCGCCTCTTTATTCCCAAGGGGCCAGGCGGGGGGGCAACGCCCCACCCCTCCAGTAGCCCGCCCCCCCTGACCCGGACCTTCTACACTGGTATCCGGGTCAGGGAGGTCGCCGGCCAATCGGTGGTGGGTCGCGCCCAAGGGCCCGCCCCCACCACCGAGAGGCACAAAGGGGGGAAGGGGGGAAGCGGTCGCCGCGCCGCCATGCGGGAGGGGGGGCCGAGGGCCCCCCCTTTTCATTTGTGTAGTTATGCAAATGCAAATCCATCATTTTGCACTATATTTCAAAGTGAAATGTGTCCTTGCTTCAATGTGTGTTGCAAGGATGCATTTCTTTCTAAAATAAGTAGTATGTACGCACCGCAAACAAGAGTCACTTGCATTCTGTTGTTCTTGTGCTGTTGTGGTAAATCTTTGACGTGAGTGGTACATAATTTGGTGAAGTGGTCTAATGACATAATTTCGGGACACATAACGTGAAATTTCTGAAATTAGGTAAATTATATCAGAATTATTAAAATCTTGCCCAGGCCTATTAATGATTTCACATGGTCGACAATTTGTACTCAGGAGGTTGACGGGTATGTTTTTGCGATTGATGAGAAAACTTCTACCCGGCCCTACAGGAACCCTCAGGAGTTTGGTAAAATACACTACAAACATTCCTGAGATGAGCTCAATGGCACACAACCTTAAAGAATGCTTTAACATACTAGTGTTAGATAACCCCCCCCTAAGTGGGTTACCCATATGTTCTACATTATTCAACAAACTGCAGTGCCTTCAAATCTTAATCAAAGATCTGGGGAAAAAACATCCACATGTCTTTGTTACATAGAATTTGTATTACAAATATTTAACATGGGCATGTGCCCAGACATCCACTGATGAATTGTTTGTTGGCAGCAGAAGCTTTTGTTTTTCTCAGAGATTTCATGCCAGAGGATTTGGCTTTTGGCCACAGCCTACTTTAAACCATGCCTATTCAACCATATCAAGTGCCAGCAGCATTTTTTACTTTGTTTAACATGACATGCTATCAGCACCCCAAACTTAATTGGTTTGTAAATGGTTCACCTAAAAATTTTCAACATGTACAGCAACGCTTCCCTCCCTTCCCTCCTGGGCTTACACTTTTTCCATTCTATGTAAGCATAGTAAATCTGTGCTGCATATGAATATACGCTCTTTACTAAGAGATTATGGATGGAAATAGCATTAATCATGATGTCACCTGGGATGTCATCGTTGATGTCATCAATAAAGCCATTTAACATGTCATTAGTGATGTTATATGTCAGGTTATAATCAGTGAGTGATGGAGCGCAAGTTGTAGTTAGTTCACAAAACTGAAATTGGCATATTTACAATGATTTTTCTGTTTTGCATGTTAGGTCTCATCTCAGTTCAACTCCTATAACATTATGTTAACCTTTGTTTTTTGGGTGAATGTCTGCCTACTTAAATATAGGCTAATATCTTAGGCTAATATCTTATACTAAGGGTGTGCACAACTTGTGTAATTTACTGTAGTGCCTGTGTGTGAAGTTACCATAACACTGTGAAAAATGGTGTCCAATTATGCAAACTGCATCTTGCACAAAAAAAATTACCTGAACGGTTTGTTCTGCTATAAATTCAACTACAAAATGAAATGTTGAGTTGATTTCTGGTTGCTCGCTTTCAAAACTTTGTCGCTCATACTCCAATATGTAGATTTGCACTAAAAAATTACTCCAACAGTCCACTTTAGTAAACAAATTTACCTGAAATGCTGCTTGTATTCAATATTATCTGAACATACATTTCACATTAAAATTGCTCCCCAAAGTTTTGTGATGTAGAGTGATGGGGTATTCCCTGCAATTTTGCTTATATTTTATTGCATAAATGTAACACAATTACGCTGGTGTAATTTCAACCAGGCCTACCTATTAACATACTTAACTATACCTTCACTTTAAACTTTGATTTTTTAGTGACTTTCTGTGTTTTTATTTTTTCAAATTCAAAGTTCATCATTCGTCCAACCCCCTCTGGTAGCCTGTGCCTATCCCCCTTGAAGCAACTTTTAGAAAAGCTTTAGTGAAGGCTCCTGGGGGACTGCCAACCCTACACAAATTGGTGGCATCCTGTCTGCTCTAAGAGACCTCATGCATAATGTACAAATGTTTAAATTACCTTGTACGTTCTTATGGGCACACTAGTTACTACTATGCATCAATTTCTAATTCGTAGAGATAGGCGCCTGGAAACATAGGGTTACTTTAAAAAAAACTTTAGTGTACACTTTTATAGGGACTTCTGGACTCCAGGCAGCCTCAAAAACATACTGCTTATAGTTAGACGTGTGTATGGGGCACCATGAAAAAAAAAATATGCACTTTTCTAAGTCCCCCAGAGGACGCTGAGGTGCTCCTTTAGTTTCAGGCTTATATATTTTTCTGCTTGTGTGTTTGTTTTAATTAACAAAGTGGTCTCCTTCTGCAACTTTTGTTGAGGCTGAGTGACCCAGCCACTCCAAAGGGGCAACCAGCATGTGTATATTTCTGAGGTAGTGCAGTGAGTCTACTCCTGCATGGCCCACCAGCTCCTGTATGAAGACCAAGAATTAAGCAGTTTTTTGGGACCTGACCATGTCCATGCAGGTGGGTGACGATAGCCCACTGCTCCACCCAGACATAGGTATGGGGTGTCCGTCCTGATTCACTCAGAAGCGGCCGCTCCACCACGCTCCCTGGCCACTTAAGTATCTGTGCTTTGACAGCAGCGCGCATTGCTTGGTTATTTGCATCTCCTGTGACGCTTTAAAGCCCATTTCCTCTGTGCATCATTTGTCTCGTAGCGCTTCATAGAAATCAGCTGTTTGATTGCCATAATTACATGCGAAGTGCCTGCTGCATATCGTAAGCCTCGCTTTGTATTTAAAAGAACATATTCATCAGCGTGCTTTATAATCTTAGCGCTTGATTGCTCCCAGTGCCCACTGCTGTAACTTTATTCGTCCTACGCCTGGAATCTTCGTGTTTATCCTGCGGCCATTTTACTGTTTGTTGTTCTGCCTCCTGGCCCGTCTGTACACCCCGCCCCCTGCCTCACAGCTGACCCTCCCTCGCCCCTCCCCTTCCACTATCCACATATGACAGATGCAATCGCGCGCAGCGTCCACGCGCAGCGGTCGCGCCGAAGGTGCGCCAAAGGTAAGCCGTCTTCGCCCGTCCGCGCCTGGACCGCGCCCAGCGCCCGTCCCCCTGCCCTATGCCGCTCCCAACCCCCCAGAGTCACTTATGATGCCGCTACTCTCCTCGCCCTCAACGCCGGACGCACCCCACTTTGCTGCGAAGCTACCCCAGGACGTACCCACGGCCCATTCTCCTGCCTCTCCTGTAAGTTCAACTGCTTCGGAACCCTCACCAAACACACTTCCTCCACACTCAGCTCCGAACCCAACGACTTGAAATGCATCCTACTGAACACCCGCTCGGTCCACAGACACGCAACCGAACTCTGGGACCTAATCGACACTGCGTCACCTGACATCGCCTTCCTCACTGAAACATGGATGAATGCATCTTCTGCCCCCGACATCGCCATAGCCATACCGGATACTTATCATTCGAAAAGACCGCACCGATCAAACTGGAGGAGGCATCGCCATCGTCCATAGAAACACCATCAAAATTACAACCAGCTCTGACGACAATCTTGCAACCGCCGAACACCTCCACTTTCAGATCCACACCGACCCCAGGACCACCCTCAGAGGAACCCTCATCTACAGGCCCCCAGGCACCCGATCTCAATTCAGCGACAACATCACTGACTTCGTCAGCCCGCACGCCCTCGCCTCCGAGAATTACATTCTTCTAGGAGACCTCAACTACCACCTTGACAACATTCTCGACAACAACACCACCACCCTCCTGGACAACCTGTCCAATCTCGGACTCAAACAACTTGTTGACACCCCCACTCACACAGCCGGACACACGCTCGACCCTATCTTCACCTCCAGCAAGCACATCTCCTTCGATCACACTACAGCTCTCCACTGGACGGATCACAGCTGTGTTCACTTCAGCTACAAAACAACCCTGACCCACAACCGTCCACAACCCATTCCCCGAAGAAAATGGAACAAAATCACCACCGACCAACTCCTCGCATCACTCAGCCAAAACACTCCCACCCTAACAACGGACCCAGACCAAGCGGCCACAAACCTCAGGCAATGGATTACCCACAGTGCGGACGAACTAGCACCCCTGAAAAAACACCAGTTGAAATCATTCAGCAAAAGGGCTCCCTGGTTCAAGGATGACCTTAAAAAATCCAAGAAGACATGCCGCACCCTGGAGAAGATTTGGAGAAAAGAACCAACCTCAGACAACATGGCCTCCCTCAAGACAGCCACCCGCAAACACCCCCAACTGATTCGATCCGCCAAGAAATCAGCACTTAAGGACCGTCTCGACAACAATTCTCATAACAGCAAGGAACTCTTCAATATCGTCAAAGAATTCACCAACCCTCCCGCAGCATCCAACGACATCACTAACTCCCAAGACCTCTGTGATGCGCTATCCTCCTTCTTCTACAACAAAATTGCCGACATCCACAACAGCTTCAAGAATATTCCCAATGACCAACTCACCACACCCCCTTCTGATCCCACCCCTCCAACTAACTACCTCAACTCCTGGAACCCAATCACCATTGAAGATACCATTCGCCTCATGAACTCAATCCACTCTGGCTCACCTTCTGACCCCTGTCCCCACTACATCTTCAACAAAGCTGACTCCATCATCGCTCCCCAACTCCGCGATGTCATCAACTGCTCCTTCAACTCCGCCACCTTTCCAGAAATATGGAAACACGCCGAACTCAGCGCCCTTCTGAAAAAACCAACTGCAGACCCATCAGAACTGAAAAACTACCGACCCATTTCCCTCCTCCCTTTCCCGGCCAAAGTCATCGAGAAAGCCGTCAACAGCCAACTCGCAGCCTTCCTTGAATCCAACAACTCCCTGGATCCCTCACAGAACGGCTTTTGAGCCAAACACAGCACCGAAACCGCCCTCATTGCGGCGACCGACGACATCCGAGCACTCCTGGACAACGGTGAAACAGTGGCCCTCATTCTACTCGACCTCTCCGCCGCCTTCGACACTGTCTGTCACAACACCCTCATACAACGCCTCAACAACATCGGCATACAAGGAAAAGCCTTGGACTGGATCATCTCGTTCCTAGCCGGGAGAACCCAGAGAGTCCGACTCCCCCCTTTCTACTCAGAGCCCACCGAAGTCATCTGCGGCGTACCTCAAGGCTCCTCACTCAGTCCCACCCTCTTCAACGTCTACATGAGTCCCCTCGCCTCCATCGCATGTCAACACAACCTCAACATCATCTACTACGCCGACGACACCCAGCTAATCCTTTCCCTCACCAAAGACCCCAACACCGCGAAAAACAACCTTCACGAAGGGATGAAAGAAGTAGCCGAATGGATGAAACAGAGCCGCTTAAAACTCAACTCAGACAAAACGGAGGTGCTCATCCTTGGATCCTCCCCCTTAGCTTGGGACGACTCCTGGTGGCCTTCCGCTTTGGGATCAGCGCCCACACCCACAGACCATGCACGTAACCTTGGCTTCATTCTAGACTCCTCTCTCTCAATGTCCAGACAAGTCAACGCCGTATCGTCCTCATGCTTCAACGTCCTTCGCATTCTCAAAAAGATCTTCCGCTGGATCCCCCTCGAAACAAGAAAGACTGTCACCCATGCACTGGTCACGAGTCGACTGGACTATGGCAACACACTCTACGCCGGAATTACAACAAAATTGCAGAAAAAGCTCCAGCGCATCCAAAACGCATCAGCGAGACTCATATTAGACATCCCGCGCCAAGAGCACATCACCGGTCACTTAAAAAACCTCCACTGGCTTCCCGTCAACAAAAGAATTACTTTCCGCCTTCTTACCCACGCACACAAGGCCCTTTATAATCTAGGACCCGAATGCCTCAACACCCGACTGTCCTTCTACTATCCCACCCGCCAACTAAGATCATCCAATCAAGCCTTCGCCGCAGTCCAGCGCATCCGAAAAACCACCATGGGTGGCAGATCCTTCTCCTTCCTGGCTGCCAAGACCTGGAACTCACTCCACACCCACCTCCGCCTTACTCAGAATCACATCTCCTTCAGAAAAGAACTGAAAACTTGGCTATTCGATAAACAGTGAACCCCTCCCTCTAGCGCCTTGAGACCCTCTGGGTGAGTAGTGCGCTTTATAACATAACATAATGATCAATAGATGAGCTTGCCCATTTATCCTTCTGTCTGCTGACAAGGACGCACCTAGCACTCTGCTTTATGGGCATTTTTAACCCCCGTGGATGGCCAAACATTTGGGCATACCATTACAGGAGTGTATTTTCTCTTTTTCTCTTTTGTTGTTAAGGCTATTTCTCAGGAACACTGGACCACTGGGGCAAGAGAATCACTGGGGAGTGGCACCATGCATCCCTTCTATGCTCCACCATTACCTTTGTACTAATCACTTCCAGCTCTACCCTCAACTGGAGTTTAGAAGCCCTGGGATAAGAGGGCTACACGCTCCTGTCCCAGCAGGTCTCCTCGGGACACTAAGCTTCTGTCAGCATTTTCTCATCCCTGCTGGGCTGCTTTGGATGCATATGGTATCTTTTTGTTTCTGGTTAGCCACCTAGAGGGGTCTCTTTAGGGATCCTCCCTCCCCCACAAGGCCCTGTGAGAGAGGGTGTGTCTTCTTTGCCCCCCTCATGTAGCCTTTAACTTTTTTTTCTGGTGTCAAGCAGTGGGTGCCACAACATATTTGCCATGTTGTATCCAGCTGATTTAGATCCATCCATTCAATTTCAATGGACCAATCAGAGCATTCGAGGATGGTCCAGTTAACTCTAACTTTTTACCACAGTTAGCTGCTTTTTGACTACTCTGAGCACCTATTTAAATGCTAATTTCTCTAAAACTGATAAACAGATTTACACCAAATAATACAAATCATCTTTTTGGAGTAAACTTTTCATGTTTTGCCAAATTTGTTATAATTCACTTAAGCCATTCTTTTTGTACCTGAGAGCAGTTTCCTTCGGGAATCACCATGAGGTTTTGCACTGTTAAGATGTCACTTTGTCTTAGTCCCGACTTCACATGTCAGCACAAAACTATTCATGAAGGAGTCAAAGTGGACAAAGTTATTTTTTTTGAAAGTTTTGTGCAGATTTGTCAAATGAAGCCAAGGCTATTAAAGACACAAAAAATGCTTTTCCTTTGGAAACTCTGACCTAACTATAGCTACACAAATCTATCTATCTATCTATCTATCTATCTTTCTATCTATCTATCTATCTATCTATCTATCTATCTATCTATCTATCTATCTATCTATCTATCTATCTATCTATCTATCTATCTATCTATCTATCTATCTATCTATCTATCTATCTAGTATCTAGTATCCCAGCACAAAGTCTGTGTGGTCCTGCAGTAGGTGGGCATGTTAATGGAGTAGCTGGGGCCTGCTGCTGCCCTACTGTGATCACATGCAGTGGCCTGCAGGGCGGTGATGGATGCACTGCGTGCAATGACGTGTGCTGTCCCAGCTCCTGGTGAGGCTGGCTTGAGGCCTCTATATTTGTTCGCCTGGCATGGGGGCCTGAATGAGCCCACCCTGCATTTATTGACACCTGGAGTTGGGGCTTATACAGAGCCACCTTCTCTGCCTGGGGTCGATGAATGGCATTTGACTATGGTCAAAGTCTTGGGGGCCTTATCTGAGGACTGGTACTATATGCCCCCTGCTATGAAATTTATTGGGCTGTGGGATGGAGATACTATCCCTGGCTGTGACAGCGACCGGGTCTATAAACTGAGCTTCACTGTGTCTCCTGCGCTGCATGCTGTTCTTTGCCTGTACTCTGATGTATACTAGGGTTCAAGTTCAAAAGACCTTTATTCGAATTTCATAAAATCCATAAAAGTACCGCGATAAAAATAGCAATTCATTAAAATGTACATGCATACAACAATATTGTGATTTAAAATATTTCATGATATAGGGTTCCATACAGTTATAATAAAGTACAATGATATAAAGTTCCATACAATTACAATATAGTGCAATAAGCTCTAATAAGGCTAGTTTCTATTTTCAGGGATTATCCATCGTTTTGCGCACTCGTATAGCCAGTCTTAAAAAAGTGCTTGTGCGAAAGATTAATTCATAAGTATCCAGGGAAACCAACATACTGTACGATTCTTTTAGTGAGAGTGGTCTGTGTTTCTTAAAATAAGAAGTTAAGAGCCATTTAATAAATCTAAGATAAAATTTACAAAAGAATAGGAAGTGCAAGTCATCTTGTGTACTAGCACCATCACAGGGGCACGGATTAAAATCAGCACTATGGCGATACCCCAAAGGGAAAGACAACAAAAATGTTACTGTACCCGCCCTTAATCGAAACAACAGTGATCTCTCCCAACTGGTCATAGGAAGGGACAGATATTTCGGGAGGGGTTGTCTACACAGTTCATTCCCTACATATTTTGCAACACTTGATTTCTGCAATTTTCTTCCTATCCTTTCGGTATTATAAAGTGCGTACAGTGCATTTTTGACCTCAAGTTTATCCTTGATTTCAATTGACATAGGATCAGTAAACAAAGTGCCTCTATCCACTGCATTAAGTGATTTAAAAACTTCTAGGAGCCATGGAATCGCCATTCCATAATCACAATTTAAACAGTCCTTTATGATATTTTGTGTGAGAACGGCCGCATTATTCATCCAGACTCTAATCCAAAAAAGTGCTGGACTTGCTCTAATAAAATCACTTATGTATGGAAGATTCAATTCACTATGGCAAACAAAATCAGAGGATGAGATCGGGGCACCCAACATTTTTCTGCAGAAGCGACTTTCCTCTCGTTGTATACAATGGCTGCTTCCCGTCCCCCAGACCTCCGCTCCATACGAGGCAACAGGTGAGCACTGCAATTTAAAAATCTTTAAAATAGCCTTAGTGGCATCAATTTCTTTGGGCGCGGAAGACTCAAAACAGAATTATTGGCTTTCGAGAACTTGCTCGTGGCGTGGGCCAGATGCCCACTCCACGAGCCGTTCGCAGCGAAAACCAACCCTAGATAGGGAAATGTAGGAACAGATTCTAATTTATCTGTGCCTATCTGTATGGTGTTGAGTTTCCTTTTGCCGGGACCACAGGACATGATAAAAGATTTTTTTAAATTGACCCTCAAATCCAGACCCTCCATAAAATTGACAAAACTATGTACAAGCAGACGAAGAGCATTTGGTGTGCGGGCCATAAGCACCGCATCGTCTGCATATAGAAGCACTGGTAAAGGTTTCCCTAAAATTATCGGAACATCGGTTGTGGCTTTTTTCAGGCAATTAGATAAACCATTAATATAGATGATAAACAACAGGGGTGCTAAAACGCACCCCTGTCTCACCCCCCTGCCTATATTAATGGCTCCTGAAACTTCTCCGCCCATCCCGATTCGTACACGTGCTTTCAAGTCAGTGTGTAGATAGGCCAAGAATCTCACAAGGGTATCATCCAGGCCATTGTGTGATAGGATTGACCAGAGTTTGGATCTATTCACTAAGTCAAAAGCAGATGAGAGATCCATAAAAGCAAGGTAGGTAGGGGATGATCTGGCAATGCTGTACTTATCAATTATTAATTTCAAATTCAGGCATTGCTCCACTGCTCCTACCCCACTCCGGAATCCCATCTGGCAAGGGTCCAGGAAATCAGCGTCCTCCGGCCATTCAAGTACTCTATTATAGATTATATGTCCCAACATTTTTAAAGTATTGTCCAAAAGGGAGATTGGACGATAATTAGCTGGTTCTGACCTATCTCTCTTTTTGTAAATTGGGACGATAATGCTAGTTGCCCATGTGGCCGGCATAGCTGCTGTTGGAAGACTGTTAAAGACATTGAGAAGTATTGGTGTCCAAAAATCAGCGTTATGCTTAATAATGTCTATAGGAAGGCCATCAGGACCGGGCGCCTTATTTCCCAGACTCTCTTTTATGGCTATTTTGACTTCATGAGCTTCAATCTGTAAGCCACACAATTGTCCTGGGTTTGAAATAGAGTGTTCCTCTAATGGGGCTGCATAGATTTTAGAGAAGTGAGTCTCCCATGCATCGCTTGTGATATTACAACTGATTTGGGTAAGCTTCTTGCCCATTTCTCTCGTTTTTCTGACGGCGGCCCAAAAAGGACCGCTGCCACCCAGATTTGCGCTAATCACCAATGATTCCCACTGTTCAGAGAGCAAATTAGCCTTTCTTTCAGATATTTTAGCTTTATAGTGTTTCCTGGCTACTTGAACGGTCACTTTGCACCTAGGTTTGGCAGAAAGTGCCTTTCTTAGCTCCCTGTTTGCCAAGGAACAGGCTGAGTCAAACCACCTTGGCTCTTTGCCTTCCTTGGGTAATGGGACTGACAAGAGAGTTTTTATAGTGGAACCCAGTACTTCAAAGTCAGCGATTATGTTATCATGGTTGCCACTTGGAGACAGGCAAGACTCAATCAACTGCGGGTGTGACGTTTGTACATTATCTAAAATTGCCCCACAGTCAACTCCCCTCCATTTTAGTCGTAGACCATCAATTGATGGTGTGATGTCCCTCGCACCGTTTAGGTTCATAAAAATAGGGCTCGGTGCGAGATTCAAAATTACAGTTAATGGATTATGATCACTGAAAGATGTCACCACCACAGAAGTATACTAGGGTTTAAAAGAATGACTGTTGGTTGTACCCCTTGGACGGTGGGCCGAATTTGTCAGCTTTTTTAATTGATCTGTGGCCTAGAAACAGAGCCGGACTTTATATTCCTAAGTGCAAGACTTCATTGGGGGGCTTCAATGTGGTCAATCTCCTAAATCCTGAAGTGGTCAGTCATTACCTGGTGTGGCTTGCAGCTGAGGCCTGGCTGAGGATGCTGTGGCTGCTGTAGGAGATATCTTGTGCCAGGACCCCTAACTGCTCCCGCTTGCTGCGAGTGGCGCCTACTGTTTGTGCCACCTATAGGAGATATATTAGGGGCCGGGTGGGTTGTGCACTTCAAGGACTTCTTTTTTTTCTGTTTATCTGCATTTTACGTAGAATGCAACAACAACAAAACATGCAGTACATAGCTTTCCTCCAAGTGCCTTATTTTCCATGCAAGATTTCAATATCTCCACTTCGCTGCGAACCCCCCAGAATGTCCATCTGTACCATCTGTAAAAAACCTTATACAATTATCTAGACAAACATTACACCACAGCATTAGATACAGTGATCGGTTCTGTATGCAGCCTCCTCCCACATCTGGCGCACATTCCCAGATACATCACAGATCCATTGCTTCTTCTCACTGTACGTTGAAGAAAAGGGGGGTTTGGGACCGAGAGCCGTTCTTTAAAGAGGTCCTGCACACAGGGCTCTTAGAGAACTGTGCTGCAAAGGGTATGCAGTTCCTAAAGTGGACGGGGGAGAGCTAGGTCTTTCTTAATGATGCCCTCACACACCCGAGGGATGTCATGCTTCATCATTGGGCTTTGCTCCTCATCGGGCCGGCGCTGCAATGCCCGATGGGCTCTCCATGAATGGGGCTCTTTGCCGGAGATCTTTTTGAAGAAGCTGTGGGGTGCGTGCGGGTAAGAGGGTAAGCTAGGTGTAGTGCACTGGAGGTGGATTTAAAAAAAAGTCTGGATCAGTCCTATTCCTTCCCTTGCTCGGGGCCCAGAGCAAGGGTAGGATCCAAGCTAGTTGCCATCCACCAATCCGATCAGAGCCACGACGTGCTCTGTTTCGTCCCCGTCTGGTCATAGATCTCAGTACTGGGGAGGTCTTTGATTGCCGAGTACAGATCTACTAGGGCTACACTCTACTATGTCTGGTTACCTACCTACACTGTAGGAGCCAGTTCACTAGTAGTGCACCACACATCTCTTTAGGTCCTGAAGAAGTGCCATTTGACTTGTTAGGAGCAACCAAGTTCCGAAACATGTCGACCCACTACACTGTGACAGCCTGCTAGGACCATTGCATCCACATAGGGGGTCTACACTCTTTTTTAATTAAGCTGGATCTACCTAAACCATTAAAATTGTTTTTGAATAGGACTGATCCAGACTTATTTTAAAATCCACCTCCCATGCACTACACCTACCTTGCCCTCTCACCCACAGGCACCCCACCGTTTCTTCAAAAAGATCTCCGGCAAAGAGCCCTGTTTATGATGAGCCCGTCGGGCATTGCAGCGCCTGCCCGACGAGGAGCAAAGCCCAATGATGAAGCATGACATCCCTTGGGGTGTGTGAGGGCATCATGAAGAAAGACCTATCTCTCCCCCGTCTTCTTCTGACTGTAACCAGCTGACAAAGGGCTCCCACATGTCTCTAGGGCACGATTGTGATGGTAAGAATTCCCAATATATTGCCAGTTGTGCCTTACAGTATGTCACACATACTGTCCATGCCTTTGTCATGGGAGGTGCGGCCACCCCAGTGTATAGCCACCTGTCTCTTTGCCATTAAAAAGAGTATTGCGGGCAGTTTGCGGAGTTTCACCTGCACCATGTCAATTATGCCCAATAGCGCTATACCAGGCTCTTGTGGGAAATTCAGACCTGTGATTGTATTTATGTGAATGATTATCTGTATCCAATAGTTCGCTATCAGTCTGCACTGCCATGCCAAATGGAGGAAGGTGGCCTTAGAGGCCCCGCATTTCCAACATCTGTCATCCCCACGGAGGCCCATCCTGTGTAGCTGTATGGGTGTTCATTAGAGGCGATGAATGTACTTGAAATGAATTATTCGAAGGTGGTAATTCGGCATCTGTCTTTCCATTTGTCTACAACTAAGTTCCCACTGCTTGTCCGTGAGGCCCATTCCTAAGTCTTCCTCCCATGCTTTGCGAGAATTCGGGACTATGATTGGGTATGTGTTCTGAATGCCTCTGTAGATGCGGGAGACTAATTTCCAGCCCAAAGCTACTGTTATTACATTTGCCAGCACTTGCAGCAACTGCAGGGGAGCGGGAAAGGTAGTGAAGTGTTTTTTGCATGATGCCCTCATCTTGTAATAGGTTAACATGTCCAGCGCAGAGGGTGGGGCAGAATCACACATTTGTTGCATTGTGAGGAAGTTGTCTTCAGGAACGAGATCGCTTCCCTAGCTTATGTTATGCGTGGACAGGCATTGGTGTGTGGTAGTTTTCAGGAGCAGGGGGAGAAGTGGGTTGTTGGGGAGTGGCATGGATGGGGCATATAACATGGTCAAATGAGCCCTCCTGCGGAGGCCTTCCCATGTCCATCTTAGAGCTTGTTCGGTATCAATTTCAATCCAAACCCAAAAATTCTTTATTTCGGCCACATGGGCCATAAAAGAAGCAATAAAATACAATACAGATAAAAGGCAATATGTACAGTAAAAACCCAACTGAACCTGCAGTCTTTTTGGGAAGCGTGGTAGAGGAAATTTAGCCAGACATTTTCTTTCTTATTATCCATGCTGCCATTAAGAATTTGGAGACCGCAAACACAATGTGGCCCTGGGTATTAGTTTTCAGCACCCTGTAGGCTTGTGGGTAGTTGTTGAAGCCCAAGTTTCGACATAAAGGGGCTAGCCAACGCCTCCTCGGGCTCCAGTAAGCTTGGCAACAAAACATTATGTGCAAGTCATCTTCTTCCCTAACTTTACAGCATGGGCAAAGCTTGTCGCCCCCTAGCGACCACTTGTGAGTAAAGACTTTAGTAGGGAGCGTACCAAACCTCCATTGCAGGAAGAGTTTCCTCGCCAGAAGGGGATGAATAAAATCCATAAAAAGTTCAAAAAGATAAGAATTTTTGGATGCAATAAAACGATCCGTCAGGGTGCCACTATCATGTGCGCTGTCCATGTCAGCAAGGGTTTTATTCTTGTAGAGCTGTGCCAGAGTTTTGCGTGGGATCCTTCTACAGGCCTGAGCAGGGTCATCCCAAATGTCTGGCAAGTTCAGGCTGGAACACTCCGATTTGATGAGCGCCAGCCAAGGGATCTTGCCGTTAACATCCAACCTCAGGACATGTATGAGGTCCTGTCTGTAGTGGTGCAGCTCCTCAGTTGACCATAACCGGTGCCAGTACTTCACCGGCTTCGACCGTAGATCCTCTACGATTGACGGGAGGCCCAGGTCAAGTCTGAGGGGGAGGAGTGGTGTGCCTTGCGGGAGAGCAAGAAGACGTCGAAGGAAACAATTTTCCACCCCTGCCATGGCCTTCCCAGCTTTGTGGCCCCACAGCTCACTGCCATACAAGGCAGCTGCCTTTGCCTGGGTCCTGTACATTTCCAGAGCCGGGCTAACAGGCTTAAAGGTGGACTTGTTGGATACCCTCAGGAGTGCGCCCGATATCTGAGAGAGTTTCAGCCTAGATCTTGCCACCTGGGAATCCCAAGTCAGATTTTCTTGGAGTGAGACCCCCAGGTATGTAAAGGTAGAAACCCTTTCCAGGCTGGTTCCCCCCAGTTTTGGATTGGGTCTGGTCCTGGCCGGTGGGTTGAAGATCATGAACTTAGTTTTCTCCGTGTTCACCTCCAACCCATGCTGTCTACAGAAGTGGCCAAAACCATCCACTATCCTCTGGATCCCCATAGGAGATTTGGAAAGAAGGAGGGTATCATCGGCAAACATAATTGCCGGAACCCTCCTTCCTGCCAAAACCGGGGCATCATTGTCCCCGACAGCGTCAAGATGTTCAATGACGCTGTTGATGTACAGACAGAAGAGTGTCGGAGCCAAAACACAGCCCTGTCTGACACCTCGGCGGACCGGGAATTTCCCCGAGGGCCTGCCATTCCTCCCACACCTCACTACCGCGAAGTTGTTCTCATGCAGTCTGATGATGATACCAAGGAGATGGGGGGGAACTCCCAGCTTCTGCAATACCTCCCATAACTTCCCCCTCGGGACGAGGTCAAAGGCTGACCTCAGGTCCACGAAGACCATGTACAATCGACCTCCCTCTAGCGTTACCGTCTTCCAGTACAGAAGAAGGAGGCGAAAGATTTGGTCCATGGTCGACGTGTTCTTTCTGAAGCCAGCCTGTAAAGGGCTCAGGATGTTATTGGCCTCGACCCAGTCTAGGAGATGATCCAGAATGAGGCGCGCAAAGATCTTTTGGGGCACATCTATGAGGCTTATAGGCCTGTAATTGGAAGGGAGCAGAGTGGAGCCCTTCTTGTGGATGGGCACAATCTCTGCCCCCAACCACGACCCAGGGATCGCCATACCTCCAAGGATGGCATTAAATAAAACAAGAAGGTATGGGCCCCAGATGTCCGGATGGTGCCTAAATAGATCCCCGGGTAACCTGTCCAGGCCTGGCGCCTTCCCCACTGCTAGACGTTCTATAGCAAGCTCCACTTCCCCCAGGGAAAGTTCCATTCCGAGCTCCCTGGTACCCAAAGGCAGATGCAGCTCCGCGGCCGAACAAGAACTGGCGTCTAGGTAGAGAGCCCCAAAGTGGGACTCCCATACTTCAGGGGCTATATTGGGCTCAATTGCTTTGGATAGTTCCCCTGACCCATTGTTAACAAGGGCCCAGAATTGCCGGGGGTCCCTGGATTTAAGGGCATCGTGGAGGTCATGCCAGTGCTTCCAGTCCCACTCGGCCCTTGCAGCCGCCAGCACTGATTTATGGTGGTTCCTTAGGTCACGCACTTTGGCCTTGTCTAACCCCTCCTTTATGGCTGCAATAAGGTCAGATTTTGCTGCCCTGCAGTCTGGGGTGTACCAGGTGGGGAGGGGGGTCCTTTTCTTTCGAATTGGGACCTCCGGATGAAATATCTCGGCCAAGTCCCTCACTAAGACCTGGTGGACATTTCCCAGTTTCTCACAATAATCAGCCGTTCTTGGTTCGTTCAGGAGAGCCTCCACCTCCATAAGGCTTGGTAACGCCAGCTCATATAGTTTCTTAATGGACTCTTCCGACCTCACAAGCTTTCCCCACTTGACTCGGCGCCTGTTTGTGGTCAGAAGTAAGTCCCCTGTTTCAGCCCCTTGACCAGCTGGGGATGGGTCCGTCAGGGGCGATGGGCACACAATATTTAAGCAAAGGGCGTTGTGGTCGCTGTCTGACCTCTTAATAACCCTAAAATCCAACACTTTAGGCCAAAGTGAAATGTCCACCATAATGTAGTCCAGCCTCGACTCATGGCCCCTCCTGTTGAAAGTGCACACCGAGGGGGTGTCGGAAGGAGTGCGACCATTACACGCCCTCAGCGCGCTATTCAAGGTAAGGGACAGGAGTTGCAGGGCTAGAGGGGACCAGGCTTTAGGGTGAGGAGAAGAAGAGGGTGGAACCCCCCAATGGTCGTCCTCAGCCGTAAGAGCACCATCAAGTAGGCCTTCCAGGGGCTCGAAGTGGCAATTGAAGTCTCCTCCAAGTACCACCTTGTAGTCACCCGGAAGTTGGCCCAGGAAGGAAGCCAGATCATTTAAGGTGGGTGATTCACTCGGCGGGGCAACCGGGCGCGAGTAAACGTTGACAATGGCCCACGGAGTTTTGCCAGGCCAAGTGAGCCTCACACACTGGATGTCCTGCGAACCCGTACATACTTGCTCCGCCTGGCACCCAATGTGACTCGCGATCCAGATTGCCAGACCACCAGATGGCCTCCCCCTCCCAGCCCATTTAGCAGGGATTTCAAATACTTCGAACCCTCTCTTGACATGAGCGGCCCTCGCCCAGGTCTCCTGAAGAAGAAGGATATCAGATCCACCTACCAGGGAGTCCCAGTCAGGAGAACCCTCCTTGTTCGCAATTCCTGCCACGTTCCAGGAGAGAATTCTCAATCCTGGATCGAGTGGCAGGCTGCCCTGGTCTCCAACATGAGAATGCACGGTAGCCATGGGGAAACCGTATCAATTTCATCGGGGGGACATTTGTATGTGTGAAATAATGCTGTAGACAACGGGAAGGGTGCAACTCTGTCGATTTCTATAGCAACATGTGTCTGGAATGGGGTGGGGTGTGCCCAGAAGTGCAGGAATTGCGCCTGTGCACTGAGTGCATATAGAGCAAAGTCTGGTGTCGCCAGGCCTCCCTGCAATTGCGGGAGCGTGAGTACCTCCCAGGAGATTCTGGGTTGTTTACCTGCCCACACCCACTCAATCATGAGTGATCTAAGTCTATTAAAAACTGTACCGTGAGTGGTAAGGGAATATTTACAAATAGGTATAGAAGTTTAGGTAATATTATCATCTTGGACACCGCAATGCGGTCTGCCAGGGAAAGGGCAAGTGTCTTCCATCTTTTAACCTTTTTCTCAATCCAGTCTACCACCCTGCCATAATTTTCCATCCATAGTTCTTGCAAGTTATGACTGAACCAAATGCCCAGATATCGGACGGGGCCGGTTGCCCAGACCAGAGGATACTCAGGGACAAAAACCCAGGTGCCTGATGTGAGTGGCAGAATCACTGACTTTCCCCAACTTATGTGTACCCCAGATAGGCCGCTGTACCTCACAATTTCTCGTGTAATGGGAGATAAGTTTTCTTCGGGGTTGACCACGTATAGGCTTATGTCGTCCGCATACATCGACTCAGTGAGTCCCCTGGTTGTGAAACTGATCCCCCTGTTTGCGTGGTGTTGCCGCAGGCGGGCTGCCAACGGCTCAGTTGCAATTGCAAATAATAGTGGCGATAGCGGACAACCTTGTCTGGTTCCGCGTGTGATTTCAATGGGCTACGAGATCAGTCCATTTACTTTGATTCGCGGAGTCGGCTTGGTATACAGAAGTTGGATTTGTCGGATTAAGAGGGGGCTCATGCCCAGGCGGCCAAGCAGCGGAAACAGAAATCCCCATCTATGGAGTCAAATGCCTTTGTGGCATCGAGGAGAGCCGCTATCACGGAGACATGAGGGGCAAGATAGTGTAATAGTCCGAATAAAGTTAGCAGGTTATGGGAAGTGGACCTACCTGGCACAAATCCCGCTTGATCCAGCCTCACTATTAGTGGTAATAAGGGTTGGAGTTGATTTGCCAGTAACTTAGCAAAGATTTTGGCATCCAAATTTATTAATGAAAGGGGTCTATATGACTCGCAATTTTGGGGGTCCTTGTTCCATTTTGCAAGAGTGATAATAATGGCCTCATGCATCGTGGCCGGGAGAATGCCATCCTGTAGTGCCTCCTGATATACTGCCAGAAGGTAGGGAGCTAGCAACTCTGAGTATTCTTTATAGAATTTGGCCGTGAGGCCATCTGCCGAGGCGCCAAGTCTGCCAGTAATGACCCGATCACCTGTCATATGTCTTCAACCATGAAGGGGAGATCGAGGTATCCCTGATGTATTCTACCGAAGCATAGCAACTCTGTATTGTCAAAAAATTCTGTAAGGACTGGGTCCGTGGGAGTCGTCTGTGAAGTATACAGTTGGGCATAGAAGTTACGCATAGTATCTAAAATGTCTGTCGGGGAGTGTACTAGTTCGTCATCAAGTGTATGCAGAGCTGTAATGAATGTAGAGCTTCTAGGCCAACGCAGTAGATTCGCGAGTGTTTTGCCGGGCCTGTCACCCTCTCCTTATCTCCGTGTGGTCGCGTGTTTATGTAAAAATTGTCCTTCCTGTCTGCTTCTTCTTCGTAATCTGTGAGTTTGCTGCGGATCCGGCCCATGATTGTGGCAGTGGGTGTTTGGAAATACTGTGTTTCTAAGTTGTGTAGCTCTGCCTCTAGCCTGCTCAGGCCGCTTCGGATATACCTAAGTATGCCAGCTTGCCCCGCTACACAATGTCCACGGATGACCACCTTGAATGCCTCCCACAGCACCCCAAAAGATTTGATGGTGCCATTGTTGAGATCGAAATAATCCTTAATCTTCGTGCGTAGGTCCTCCCTGAATGCTGCATCTAGGAGCGCATTTGGTGGGAAGCCCCATGTGATGGGCTGTATGTAGGGTTTGGGCACGGTCAGTGTCAGTGTTACTGGTGAGTAATCCGAAAAGGTGCGAGCGTGATGCTCCGTGTCCATAACCCATGAGTGGAGGTCTCGTGTGGTGAGCCAAAAGTCTTGCCGTGACCAGGCTTTGTGGCGCTGTGTAATGCACATACCCTTCCCTATTCCGGGATGCAACACTCGCCAGGAGTCAATTAGGCCATAATTGGCCATTAAGCCCTTCAAAATCAATGCGGCCCGTGGGTGGTGTGAGAGTGATGCGCCCTCCCTATCCTGTTCGAGCGATAATACTGTGTTGAAGTCCCCCCCATATGATCGCTGCATCGCCCAGTGACTGCATTTGGTGCCATACTTGTTGGTAGAAGGTGGGGTCATCATTATTAGGCCTGGGCAGCAAATTCCGTTCCGCTCGCAGAATTTGCGGAATTTGGGTAATTTCACGTTCTGCTGAGAGTGCGAAATTGCCCAAAATTCTGTGTTCCGTGACTTCGTGAAATTTTTTGCTTGTTTGCGTTCTCAAAATGTGTGTTCACAAGATATTTCCCACCGAGCACTCAAACAGCAATGGCGAACAGGAAAAAAGCATCGCGAACAAGCAATTCTGCGTGTTTACAGAATTTCTGCGTGTTCGCAGAGATTTTTTAAAGTTTCACGCAGATTTGTATAACGCGATTACGCAAATTCCACTCACCCCTATTATTCGAGTCATAGGTGTTTGCAATTAACACTGTTCTGTGGAGTAGTGTCCCCATAAGGAGATACCTACCATCTGGATCACTAATTAATTTGATCGTCTGCCATGGAGTGCCCTTGCGGATCAATATAGACACCCCCCGGAATAGTTAGAATAGCAGGATGTGTGTACTTCACACCATCTAGTGGTTTTTAGTCTAGTGCATTCAGTCTGTTTCAGGTGGGTCTCCTGCAGTAAGCAGATATCAACCATGCCAAATAGGACTGTACCAGCCATGTTTTTGTGGTCATTTAGACCTCTGATGTTCCAGGTAATGCAGGTCAATTAAGACATTCCAGTCTGACTCCGAGGGGAGTACCACATCAGTGAACACTGGAATTTGAGGCAGGAGTGTCTGGTTATTTTCTGTGAATCCCCTTGTTTGTGAGATAATAGACTCCAAATGGGGGAGTGTGCACCGACATTGAAAGCTATTCAGGAAAGGGCACGTTGAACAGTGTGACAGTTTTGGACCTGATATGCACTGCAACAAACATGCAATTGAAACAACAACCCCCCCATCCACCCCTTTCCCACACAAACCCCCCAATCAGGTTGTGTATACCCTTTGCATCCCTTAGTGAACAGAAGCCCTAAACATGCAGGGCTGACGGGAATCATCCCAAGGGGGCGCGGAGTCACCCTCTTACTGCCCTGTCATGATGACGACAGGGTGGCCGCGCAAAAATATGCATCACCCAAAGGGACATGTAAACAGTTGGCATTAGGAACAAATTGTGAAGCGGCCCATAGTGTGCCCTGGCTGGCTACACGGCGAAGTATCACAATAGGTAAGTAAATTAGTCATTGTCACTTAGCTGACTGTCCGGGGATGCCGTTGCAGCAGAATCTTTCAGCTGTTGTTTCCTTGCTGCTTGTTTTGCGTATTTCAGGACGGCGTTTGCCTCCGTGAAGATCATGGGTTTGCCCGCCATCTGTATCCTCAATTTTGCTGGATAGAGCCTGGCATATTTAGTGCCTAATTTTTGGATTGGCTTTTTTACAGGAATGAATTCGCGGTGGCCAGCTTGAACAGCATGTTTAAAATCCGGACAGAAGGCGATGTTGTTTCCATGATGTTGAATTGCCACTTGTTGGGATCTATGCTTCTTGGAATTGTGGGGGTGTTGCTAGGAGGTTAGAATGTTATGATGTGAATAGCAGACAGTACAGAGGAAGCTGTGGAAGGAGCTGGAGGTCTCTTTACTTCTAACTAATAAAGTCTAACTTCAACTATATATCTTGGATTGAAGCTATCTTCTTTACATTGGCGACGAGGGAACCCTATACTCTGGCAGGGGCAGAGATTGAAACTGACCTCCACCCCTGGATGATACTACTACTGGAATTGACTGTGGTATACAATTTACTCCTCCAACTTGTCTTCCTACTTTTCTTCCCAAGGCAGCAGCAACCTTGTGGTATGTACATTTTACTTTATTTACTGCTCTCTATCTAAATCTTGGAGCTAGATGGATAGATAGAGCCTTATTCAAACTTCGGATTCTTTGACTGCCATCTGTGCGACAGGAATTTTCATTTTGTTATTCTTGCCACTTTTGCGCTTTATTTTTCACCGTTTTTGAAGCGTTTCAACTCAAAATTGCTGAAGCTGGATGCTTTGTACTGGATGTAACAAATTTATGTGATCGCCTACATCTTTCCCGAGATTGCATCTTTTGAACTGAGTTTGCTTACTTGCTCACGCAATTCTTTGGATTTTAAAACCGCCGCCTTGGAAGCCGCTGCCGCCTTGGAACCCTTAGACATCACCGGCTTGGTTACTGCCGCCTCGGAACCTTCGGACATCACCGACTTGGTTACGTACCTGCGTGATGTAAAGAGCGTCACTTGCGTGATCCAAGCGGCGGCCATCTTTGTTTGGGATTGTTCACGTCTAGTTGAGCATTTGCGTGGGAGCGTCATTGCTTGATCCTGCGTGGCGGCCATCTTAGTTGTCCAGAAAACTTCGTTCATGCAATCCGGTGTGGAGATCGGCTTTCTAGTTGTCAAGCATTCCCTTTACCACGTTATCGCCTTCTTCAACAGTCATTTAATGAACTCTCTTCGGATTCGTTTCTTGCCTGTAGGATTGTGATATTACAGCGACAGCGTTTTTACTTCTGACTTGAGTAATTTCACAACAAACAATTTATATACATTTATGCTATATTAATCTTCATTGTTAAAAAAGATTGTTATGGGTGATTAAACCTTCTCTACCCCCCCCCCCTTCCTTCCTCCCTACGCCTGGTGAACCCCCAATACCTTGGAAAGAATGGAAGAAGTTATTTCTCACTTATATTTTAGCATCTGGTGCAGACAAGTATGGTCCTGTTCGCAAACAAGCCATTCTTCTTCATAATTTGGGGGTGGAAGGTAGAAGATTATACGAGGATTTGCCCGAAATATCTTTAGGTGTGGGGGAAGGTCATGCTGCTAATGTCTATGATATGAGCATGTTGATGTTGGAGAAAAGGTTCATTACAAAGATTAATACTCTTTTAGAAAGGCATAAGTTCTTTTGTCGTATTCAAAAAGTCGATGAAGATGTTGCAACTTATGTGGCAGCCTTACGGGGATTATCACTAAATTGTCAATTTAAAGATTTGACAGATTCTCTGATCCGTGATCAGATCGTTAGATGCACTAATAATAAAAGAGTGCGAGAGAAGTTGCTTAGTAAAGACTGCAATTTAGAAGAAGCTATTGAGATCGTTAAAGCAATAGAAAATACTGACTTATGGATAAAAGAAATGGATAAATGCTCTGGTTCTACAATATCAAAGGATAATGTAACAAAAGAGTCAGAGTCTATTGTAAAATCTCAAACACAAGCATTTGTTGATGAAACTAAGGTTATTAAGAATGTTGGGAAGTTTGATTCTAAAAACAATAAGTTGTCAAATTTTCATCATCCTAATTATCGTTCTCCCAATTTTGTGCAACAAGGGAATTCACGTCTTCTGAAATGTTATAGGTGTGGATCTCCAGGACATATTGCATCAAGTCCTCGTTGTACAGCTAGAAATGCCATTTGCATAGGATGTGGAAAGAGGGGTCATGTAGTTAAAGCTTGCAATGCTAAGACTCAATATGTTAACGAAATTGATGATTCTTGCGAAAATATTGAGAATTTAATGCTATGTGTAGATGGACTGGTTTTGAGTGAAGGTTGTCTTTGCGCACAAAATCCTATTTGTCTTGTTGATGTGGCTAATGAGAGTACTGATAAGCTTGAGAAGCCACATTGTTTAATCAATTTTGATTCTAGAGATCCTATGCATTCTCAAACTAGAAATGTTAACATGCTGGTAGACTCTGGAAGCCTTTATACCTTATTGTCCAAAGATATGTATGTTGAAATTTGGAACGGTGATGTGGATCTCAACTCTTGGACCCCTCCAGACATAAGGGCTGTAGGATATGGTGGAAAAACCATTGACATCTTAGGTCTGAAATGGATGGTAATCACATTTCAAAACAAAAAAGTGTTTGGAAGAGTGTATCTCACTAAGCAAGGGTCTAACTTGCTTGGCTGGCGTCACCAAAAAGATCTAGGAATTGTACTAAATCCCAATGCTTCTGAACCTGTTTCTTCATTCTCTGTTCTTAGTATAGATACTTTTGAAACAGATGTGATGAAGAAGTTTCCTAATGTTTTTACAGAAAAGTTAGGAAAATTGAAGGGATTTTCTCATAAGATAATTCTTAAGAAAAATGCGGTGGCTGTGGTTCATAAAGTAAGAAATTTACCACACTTGATGAGAGAACCCCTGAAAATAGAATTGTACAAATTGTTAGATCTGAAGATTATAGAGCCTATTGAGGCATCTGAGTGGCTCGCCCCCATTGTAGTCGCGCCCAAGGATGGTGGAACCAAAATTTGTCTCTGTGTAGACTTGCGCGATCTAAATAATAATATATGGGTTGATAGGCAACCACTGCCTAATATTTCTGAGATGTTAAGTGCCATGGATGGTGGTGTGATATTCAGTGTAATTGTCATGTCTGCAGCCTACCACCAAATTGACTTAGACGAAAAATCGAGGCACCTTACCTCGTTTGTAACACCACTGGGGGCATTTCGATATTGCAGGATGCCATTTGGGTTGGCTTCGGCGTCAGCGGTGTTTCTGTGGAAAAGTAATTTTTGCCATGTTCTGTGTCCCTACGTGTCATCCATCATATGTTATGTGTGCATGATTAAATATGCATATGTATTTCCCATGTTCGATTAAAAGACGCAATTACAGTTGTGCCCACCTCTAGTATGCCAGTTTCCAGTCCTCGTGAATACTACGAATATCAGGCCTATGTAAAGCTACGTTGCCACGTTTCTCAGTGTGCACGTTATTCTATTATAAAGTCCCCGTTTCTAGGCCTCAACAGGGCCCGGACACCAGATTCAGCTCCTGTCTCCTGAAGCCTCACTGAGGAGCGATACAGCCCCCACCTGTATCCTCGACCCTTCACTTACTTCCTGCCTCGCAGTGCCCGGCCCAGCCTGGCTCAGCCTCTGAGTCTGCCAAGAATATGTTATAGTTCCAGTTATCAGTTCAGTCCTCCTTCTCTGCATTCCTAAGCTACTGAACTGCATCAATAGTTTCCGTCATTGTCTAGCCTTCACGTCTCCACGTTAGAGAAATACTGCATTTAATGGTCATTTAATATTCTTCATCACGCACTACATGTAGAATAATGCATGGTCCAGTCTTAGAATCAAGTTAGCCTTTCCCCTCCTAACTTCTAGTTTATATCAACATGTTCCCTAAACATCAGATACTAGATAGGGTTTAGGTACATGTCGCTCCGACCCTCCAGACTTCAGTCTCTGCTCCTAGCACAGAGTTCATAGCCCCCAGCTTCTCCTAGTAATACGTCATTGCCAGTTTGCGCGCACCACCAGGTTAGAGGTCCCGGCTCCTCAGGTAGCCCCCTCCATGGTTTCCGCCCCATTCATGACATATCCTGTTACGTTTGCATCACATGTCTATGTATACGCCCAGTTACACCTACTTTCGCCCTTATCTTTCGCGACTGCTACGCGTCACGCCTTCTGCTCCACCCACTGCTACGCCTACTGCAATGTAATGCTATGTGTTTGCGTTATGTATATATGCTCATGTATTGTTATTAAAAGTCAGCGCGCTCATTCCAGATCCAGCCCCAGCAGCTGCTGGGCCCTGTCATCCTATTCCCATGCAGGTTGTCCTGTTCCTGTCCTTATGCTGTATTAAACCTGCAAAAACTCCTACTACCTCGAATCTTGACTCTTATTTATTGAGCTATCTGTTATGATATATGTCTAGTCAAAAATAGGGTATTATTTATTTATTTACCACATAATGGCGCCCGAATAGGGACTTGCCCTTTCCCCACGCGTCGGTGAAGCCACGCCGACCCCCTGACCCTCTGCAGTCGTGACGGAACTCTTCTGCGCAGTGGCAGATATTTCTGCTCAAGTATCCCTCAGGCCCACGGAGGAGACGGAGGAGGCGGTCCAGCATCCAGACGAGACGGTGGAGGAACGCGGCGAGTCCCGACCAGAGCCCAAGCCAAGAGTCCAAGGTCCGAGGTATCCGGAGGTCCACCCGTAACTGAAGTCCGAAGTCCGAAGTTCGTCGTCCGTTGTCGTAGCAGTCCAGTCCAGTCTGAGGCTTTCCGTTCTTGCTGCCCGGTGAGTACCGTTACTGGGGTGGTATCTAGACAGGGTCAATTTAAATTGACTCTGGTCTGTGGGTTGGTGGTACACAGTCCCACAAACGAAGTGTCCACTTCGGTGGATGCGGGTCCTGACGTGTCTCTTTATGAGACCGGTAAGTTTCGTACTGTTTCAGCAGTGCATCTAGTTCCTGTTCTAGTCAGTTTCTGTTCTCGAGAAAATTTATGTGTTCTGTTCTCAGTATTTCCAGGTAGTATTCTGTTCGAACTGATTATTTTAAATGTTTTTCATGTATTTTAATGTCGTGGTATGAATGGGGAATAAGTATCGTGTTCATTGTGTATTGTATTGTGTCTAGATTACAGTTCAGTCATGCCCATATTTTCCAAGTTACGTCAGTTAAAAACTAGAAAGGGTCTGCTGGAAGCAGCAGTTCCCGTCCCGCCCAGGGACAGTCCAGGTCACTTTATGTATCAGAAACATGGCATAAGTGCCATATTGTATCTAGACTTATGGGTAGAGTATACCAAACAGTTAGAAGAAAAGTATAGATGGCCCGTATCGGGTACATGGGATGCCGAATGCAGCATGCGAGTACAAGAAGCATTATGGAAAAAGAAAGCCAGACAGTCACAGAAAGATGCCATCGAGTTATGGCGTAAAGAAGCTCATAAAAGAACTGAAAAAGAAATCAGAAAGTCAGAATTAAGTAGAGAATCTCAAGAGCGAGCCCAAGAAAAAGAATTAATCGAGATAGGTGAACAAGTCAAAACTGAACAGAGAGACAGACAGAGGCATGCCCTTATTAAGGGTATGTATCCTCTTCTTGCCGAGGGCTTGCCAAAAGCGACCCCGGAGGCATCTAGTAATTTTCCGCCACCACTAGTTCCGACCAAGCTACGTCACAAACCGACCGCAGCTGATATTTTTATTTCGTCCTATCTGGACGACACAGTCCCTGAATATGCAGATCCTGTTCGTGCTCCGCCAGTCCCAGTAAATCAGGCACATCCTGCTCCTCCAGACACCGGGGCACCCCATGCAGTACCTGCTACGGTACCCCCGGTCCAGCCAACATTTCAATTTCCCGCTCCGCCACGAAGAATATCAGTCGACGATTCTAGTCTAGGGGCCGCAGGAGGAGGTCCTCCTCAAACCCCGCCGCCACGCAAGCGTTTGTCAGCACTCGAATTACATGCTCAAGCATCACAGCGTACTCCCAAGAGTAATAAGTCTGTTGCAGAAATCAGGCAAGCCCTTGGCGAATGTGCCTATGACCCAGTCCCAGGCGAGAATAATATGGTTTTATATTCAGTACGCGTAAGGAGGGTGACCGAGTATCTAGTCACCCTACCCAATATGAAAGAAGATCTAGACAGAATATATCGTTTCATCCGTACAGGGGATGATCCAGAAAGTATTAGTGATGCCATGTCTCAAAGGAAAGCTGAGATCCAGCGTATGATATTAAAGTTTTTAATTAACTGTCTAATAAGAGAACAAGATTACCCGTCTAAAGATCCGGCCGAAATGAAAACCCTGACAAAGTGGAGTGATAATATAGCCGAGGGTAAGCACAATACCATTAGTGCCATGGAGAGTATGTACAAGAAAATCCGTAGAGAAATAATAAAGATACACGAACAACGTAAAGCAGCACAAGTAAGCGAGAAAGAAAGTAACTCTGACCCTGAAGAGGAAGAGGACGAGAATCCCGCCAGAATAGCGTATGTAGGAAAATCTAGATTTCCAGATCGCCATTTACGCCTAGAACACAAGTCAATTTTCCATCATTCAGCACCAGAACAAGGTTCCCTAGAACAAGTATTCCAAGCTACCGATCACATTCTGAAATCACGAATCGGTTATAGTGAGTTAAGTACTATGCATGAACAAGAACTAGCCCGATCAGCAGTCCGATGGATTACTGATTCTACCACTTTTCCAGACGAAATAGTGGCACAAATGTTTCTGAAATTGCCCCCAGCCGAGCAGCGACTGGTGGGTATGTATATGATCCAGCACCTCATTACTCTGTATGAGGGTCAGCACTCTGATCCAGGTCCGTTACACGATATCCTGAACGAGTTACTCCAGTATAGATGGAGAGGTCTAGGTACCGATTTAATTAGTGTCATTCTCGAACAGCGCCACAAATATAGAACGTTTCTGAACCCGCATCTTGTTCATGTCTCACCCCCAGAAAGTAAACCATTTTACATGGAAAGACAGAACCCGTTACGAGAAGTGCATCCAGTTAAGACAGAGGACGGTGAAATGCAACGAGTGTTTGTTTACACCCCGATTACAAAGATGGAACTCCTCGAGATGAAGAAATTAATTCCCTGTCATGACAAAGATCCAGCAGGGTTCCATAGAGAATTAAAAGACATGCTCCGTATGGGAGAATACACTTACCCGGATATCATTAAAATGTTAAAGGTCCTGTTGCCCGCAGGGGTGTATGAAAAGCTAAAAGAAAAAGAATGGGAGGTGGGAGAGAAAAAGATCGATTGGACAGTTCTAGAAGCCGAAGACAAATCACGTGTACCAGGTACTGGTCTTGGAGATAAATGTAAAGAATTACCAGAATTATTAATACAAGTTTTACCCAGATTATTAACAACGAAAAAGGAAGACTGGGATGCAATCTCAGCCTGTAAACAGAAGCAAGAGGAAGATATTAGTGATTTTTATTCTAGGTTTGAAAAATGCTTTAGCATCAATAGTGGCCTCAAGACAAGTAGCGAGTCATACCCTCACCTTTTTGTTACTAAATTAGTCGAGAATTCAAGTCCACAAATTAAAAATCGAGTCTTGAAAGTCGAAAGTACCTGGCAAGCTAATACCCCGTCCCAGATGTTGCAGATGCTCCAGTACCACCAGAATAGAATTAGGGAAGAGCAAGAACACGAGAGAAAACGTATGAAAGACACGAAAATGAAAGTACTAGTTGCACAATCTGTTCCTCAAGACAGTCAGAAGAGGGGTCCGAATCAAGCCAGTCATCCTGCAGCTCCCGTTAAAGGGAACTGCAACTATTGTAAACAGCCAGGTCATTTTATAAACGAGTGTGCAGTTCTGAAACACAACATAGCTACTGGTAAGACTAAAGAAAGACCACGTCCGCCTAGACAAGAACAAGTTTCACAGACTCCTCAGTCACAGAATGCACCACAGACAGTTACAGCTCCGCAGCCTATCGCGGCAACACAGCACGTTACATCGCAGATGTACCAGTATGCACAGTCTGAGTATCCAGAGTACCAGCAGTATTCATGAAACAGCCTAGAGAGGGAGGTAGGCTTGCCTCTCATCGAGATACCTGTAGATCAAGAAGGTCCCTATGTTCACAGTCAAGTATTAGGGAAAGACAGAAAGTTTTTGATTGATACAGGGGCAAGTAGGACCACAATTAGTCACGCCGAAGTTCCAGGGGCTCCGCTCTCAGGCTCAAGAAATGTTTCCCTTGGATTTTCAGGAAAACCTATCGTAAATGAGATTTCAAAGCCAGTTACTCTAGAAGTAGGTCCATTGTCCCGTACTACTGATCTGTTACTTACTAAGTCATGTCCAGAAAACCTATTGGGCATTAAAACACTGAAAGAGTTAGGTGCAGTTATATGCTGTTCCCCAGAGGGAATACGATTGTTCCTACGTGACTTCAAGGGTCACTATGTATTACGTGATTTTGATCCGAGATTGTCTTATGTCCCGCAGCATTTATGGGCGCACGGTCCAACTGATGTAGGTTACATGCAAATCACACCCTATCGTGTGACTCTCAAGCCAGGTGTAGTGTTACCACGAATCAGACAGTACAGATTGCCACCCGAGGCTGTAGCAGCCTTATCCAAAATTATTGACGAGCTCATCGCTCAAGGAGTGGTTGTAGAAACTGAGTCCAACGTATGTAATTCTCCGATCATTCCAGTTATGAAACGTACTGATCCAAATGCACCCCCAGTATATCGATTAGTGATCGACCTACGAGAGCTTAATAAATGCATTATTCCGCAGTATCCAGTTGTCCCAGACATCTCTTCCCTATTGACAGCCATTGATTCCGAAGCCACGTTCTTCACTGTCATAGACCTCAAGAACGCATTTTTCAGTGTTCCTATTCATCCAGACAGCCAGTTCCTTTTCGGATTCTGTTTAAATGGAAGGAGCTATATGTTTACACGCGCTCCTCAAGGTTTCACAGAAAGTCCTAGTATTTACAGTCAAGCACTTAAGAGACAACTAGACAACATTCACATGCCAACTGACACTGCCCTGCTCCAGTATGTCGATGATCTACTGATCACAGCCCGTTCCGAACGTGCTTGCGAGCGAGCATCCCTTACAGTCTTGTATTTCCTAGCCGAGATGGGGCACAAGGTGTCCCCTTCGAAGCTTCAATTCTGTGTCCAGCAAGTGATCTACTTAGGACACTTACTGTCCAAGAGGGGTAGGCAGTTGACACCAGACCGTATCCAGTTAATAGCGAGTCTTCCTCAGCCCAAGACCCAGAAGGAGGTACGTGCTTTTATCGGCCTTACTTCTTACTGCAGACAATGGATTCCTCAGTATGCATTTCTAGCCAAACCACTGATACAGTTAACGACACAGGAGGCAGCCGCATCGACTGTTCTCCCTTGGACATCTGAACATACACTTAGTTTCAATGAGTTAAAGAAAGCCCTATGCCAAGCTCCAGTTCTAGCTACACCGAACTACAGTAAGCCTTTTACACTTTTCGTTACTGAACGTGAAGGTACAGCATTATCTGTTCTCACACAAGATCAAGCAGGACAATACAAGCCCTGTGCTTATTTTTCTAGCACACTAGATCCAGTCGCCCAGGCTTTGCCTGCGTGCCTCAAGTCAGTTGCAGCCACAGCACTAGCTATCAGACAAAGTGATTCCATAGTCTTAGGACACTCCTTGACAGTACAAGTTCCACACTCCGTGGAAGTTCTTCTGAACCGAACACAGACTCAGCACTTGACAATTGCACGTTTAACAGGTTATGAATTGACACTGTTCCAGCCACACATAGAAATCAGACGCTGCAACATTTTAAATCCTGCTACACTGTTACCATCAGTTACTTCGAATCCTGACACACATGACTGTGTGGAAGTAGTTAACATTACGACAAAGCCAAGACAAGATCTGACAGATATTCCGTTACTAGATCCCGACCTGACACTTTATGTGGATGGTTCATGCATGAGAACAAATACAGGAGATTTAGTTGCCGCGTATGCAGTGACTACTGACACTGAAGTTATTGAGACACACCGCATTGACACTCTGTCCGCTCAAGCAGCAGAGCTAGTTGCTCTGACACAAGCTTGTATACACGCCAAGGAAAAGAAAGTTAATGTTTACACAGATTCACGTTACGCATTTGGAGTTGTACACGACTTCGGAGTGCTCTGGCAGGAGAGAGGTTTCATGACTTCTCATGGAACCAAGATTCAGCATGGTCTCCTTATTCAAGCTCTGTTAGATGCCATACACTTACCGACATCTATCGCTATCATGAAGTGCAAGGCACACACGAAAGTCACTGACATTATTTTCCAGGGTAACGATCTAGCAGATCGCACAGCCAAGCTTACAGCACAGACTCCAGACATTCCAGTTAACATGACACATACTCCAGATCCGACTACATGTATGACAGTTAAGGACCCTACTCAAGATGTCATAGATATCCAGTTACATGCTACTCCCGATGAAATCAAGAAATGGTCCGAACAAGGAGGGGTCCAGACAGATCAAGGATGGTTAACAAAGGGTAGAGCCACATGGTTTCTCCCCGACTCTATGGTTCAAGTCATTATTAATACCGCACATAGTCCAGCACATTTAGGGGAAAAAGCTATGTTAGACAGTATCCAGAACATTTGGTTCAACAAGCATTTACGAGCTGCAGCTAAGCAGAAAGTCCGTACCTGTATGATATGTTGTCAGTTTAATCCAGGTAAAAGTGTCCCGGTGGAACAAGGTGGTTTCCAGCCCCCTGACCACCCTTTTGAAGTCCTCCAGATGGATTATATTCAGATGGAGCGATGTCGAGGTTTCAAGTATGTCCTTGTAGTTGTATGCGCTTTGTCCAGGTGGACAGAAGCATATCCAGTCCCAGATTACACAGCCGCGACCACTGCCAAGCAGTTGGTTCGTGAATTCTTCCCTCGTTATGGACTCCCTAGAGTCGTATATTCTGACAACGGCCAGCCATTCTCCTCAGAGTTAATGAAGCACGTTTCCCTTTTGTTAGGGTACCAGTGGAAGTTCCATTGTGTACGCCATCCTGAAGCAGCCGGTCTGGTCGAGAGACATAATCAGACCTTGAAAATCCGCATCGCCAAAGTCTGTCAAGAAAAAGGTGTGGACTGGCTAGTAGCTCTGCCAGTCGCTTTATTTTATATGCGCATGGTCGCACATTCCAGATCAGGTCTGTCCCCGTACGAGGTCGTATTCGGCCGCCCCCCTAACATGTGGGGTACTCCTAGACCCCGAAGTATTACCGATGTTTCAAGTAATATGCTGACAGATTACCTAGCTTCCTTGATGTCTGCCCTCAACTCATGTCGTTCACAGGTTGCTGCCGCATTTCCAGACAATACCGAGGTGGCACCGCATGAAATCGTTCCAGGTTCAATGGTCCTCGTACGTAACTTCGACAGATCAAGTCCGCTGGAGCCACGTTGGAAGGAGCCCCGTCAGGTCCTCCTCACCACCCGTACAGCCGTGAAGTTGGAAGGACGCAAAGGCTGGGTGCACCTTTCTCATATTAAACTTTTTAATGGACTGAAACCCGCCTTAAAGAACATTTCCCAGGATTCAAAGGATTGCCAGAATATTGTTCTCAAGGACTGTCCCGCAAATGACATTGATTCAAAACCTCCCCTGTTAGAGAAAACTCCGCAGCAGGAGTATAAGCAAAAACTACGGTCTAGTAAATTAAGTCAGTCAGTTTGATTGTCTAAGTCCTCCCCTAGGTGAAACGGTTAGACTGTTTCTGACATGTATAAAATAGACCCCCATAGTGAGAGAGTTAGTCAAAACTCAATCCGATGTATCATTTTTCTATGTTTCATATTGTTTTCCAGCCTTATGATTTCCTGCACCAGTTATGCATTTTACCTATGTTTCCCAGTTTCACATGTAAATAAGTCTGCTAATGCTACAGTAGAGCACACGTTTAGTGATCTGCCCCCTCATGAACTCTCTTACCGCCTCGCTATGCGAAATAACTCCTTTATCCGCATGTTACATTACTCACACCAGACCAGCAATGCCACTAATTGTTGGGTGTGTGGTCGACTCCCCCCTTTCCAGATGCCGAAGGGAGTTCTGCCACTTTTTCCTTATCCTTTTTCACATAATGGTTCGTGTGGAGCATGGTCCACGTTAACGTCATCCTCAACAGATATGTCTTTTCTTAACAGTACATGTTTCCCAGACAAGCAAGGTCTCCCTCACCGAACAGGTTTAGATCTAGAAAATGAAGTGTATAATTTAGGTAATTATTCGTCGAATTTTATGGTCCTGAATGTTCAGTCTGATACTACTCCAGACTTACCTGCTATTTCAGTACTACCAGTCAAAGGCGAATTATGTGTCCGAAATAATGGTTCTGTACATGTAGGACATAGTGATTGTACTACTGTTGTCAAGTATAGTGACAGTGGGAAATCTATTTTCAAAGCTTCACGTCATTCATATTTTATTTGTGGTCAAACTGCATATGTTCGCCTGCCCCTCGATTGGGAGGGAACCTGTTACATTGCCTTCCTACTGCCACCAGTTTTTCTAGCCCCATCTGATTATCACAGGAATACACATCTAGTACACATTAGACATAGAAGGGAGTCCCCAATTGTCGATTATACTGAAACTACTCTAGAACAGTATACAGATTTCAACAGAGGTTTCTTTTTCTTTATAGGACCTATCCAGAATAGTAAGTTAATCCGTAGATTAACCAGAACCCTTGAAGCTGTAGTAAATGAGACTGCCTCTGCTCTAGGTAACTTAACCGAAGAGCAATCTGCTATGAGATTTGTCGTTTTACAGAATCGTCTCGTCCTTGACGTCATACTGGCCGATAGGGGCGGGGCCTGTAGAGTCATCGGATCTAGTTGCTGCATTTTCATTCCAAATAACGCGCCGTCTGTTTATTCAGCTATAACCAGACTCCATAAAATTGCCCATCTGTTACACCAAGATCCAGGCACCTGGACATGGTCCGGTTGGTTCTGGAATATAATTTCCGCATGGGGATGGAAAGTCTTGTCCTTTCTAGGTATTGCAGTAGCGATCATATTCAGCTGCTGCCTCTGTATACAATGTGGCCCTGCGATTTGCGGCATTTGTGCTACCTCTTGTATTCCTAGTCCCAAGCCCCGTTCTAAATCCCGTTCCAGGATAATTCGAGACGAGCAAATGATACTGTATGAAATGATAGATGGTATCATGAATATTGATGTTTCCTGATGGAAACGTAGTGACAAGGAGGGAATGTGGAAAAGTAATTTTTGCCATGTTCTGTGTCCCTACGTGTCATCCATCATATGTTATGTGTGCATGATTAAATATGCATATGTATTTCCCATGTTCGATTAAAAGACGCAATTACAGTTGTGCCCACCTCTAGTATGCCAGTTTCCAGTCCTCGTGAATACTACGAATATCAGGCCTATGTAAAGCTACGTTGCCACGTTTCTCAGTGTGCACGTTATTCTATTATAAAGTCCCCGTTTCTAGGCCTCAACAGGGCCCGGACACCAGATTCAGCTCCTGTCTCCTGAAGCCTCACTGAGGAGCGATACAGCCCCCACCTGTATCCTCGACCCTTCACTTACTTCCTGCCTCGCAGTGCCCGGCCCAGCCTGGCTCAGCCTCTGAGTCTGCCAAGAATATGTTATAGTTCCAGTTATCAGTTCAGTCCTCCTTCTCTGCATTCCTAAGCTACTGAACTGCATCAATAGTTTCCGTCATTGTCTAGCCTTCACGTCTCCACGTTAGAGAAATACTGCATTTAATGGTCATTTAATATTCTTCATCACGCACTACATGTAGAATAATGCATGGTCCAGTCTTAGAATCAAGTTAGCCTTTCCCCTCCTAACTTCTAGTTTATATCAACATGTTCCCTAAACATCAGATACTAGATAGGGTTTAGGTACATGTCGCTCCGACCCTCCAGACTTCAGTCTCTGCTCCTAGCACAGAGTTCATAGCCCCCAGCTTCTCCTAGTAATACGTCATTGCCAGTTTGCGCGCACCACCAGGTTAGAGGTCCCGGCTCCTCAGGTAGCCCCCTCCATGGTTTCCGCCCCATTCATGACATATCCTGTTACGTTTGCATCACATGTCTATGTATACGCCCAGTTACACCTACTTTCGCCCTTATCTTTCGCGACTGCTACGCGTCACGCCTTCTGCTCCACCCACTGCTACGCCTACTGCAATGTAATGCTATGTGTTTGCGTTATGTATATATGCTCATGTATTGTTATTAAAAGTCAGCGCGCTCATTCCAGATCCAGCCCCAGCAGCTGCTGGGCCCTGTCATCCTATTCCCATGCAGGTTGTCCTGTTCCTGTCCTTATGCTGTATTAAACCTGCAAAAACTCCTACTACCTCGAATCTTGACTCTTATTTATTGAGCTATCTGTTATGATATATGTCTAGTCAAAAATAGGGTATTATTTATTTATTTACCACATTTCAGAGAGTAATGGAGAAAGTTTTAAAGGGGATTGAGAATGTATTATGTTTTCAGGATGACGTGTTGGTGGTTGGGAAGGATTGTCAACATCATGATAGGATTTTAACACAAGTTTTAGAGCGTATGGAAGTTAATGGTCTGACCATAAAAAAGGAAAAATGTCAATTGAAGAGAGATTGTGTGACGTATCTGGGTCATGAGATATCAGGTTTAGGTTTTAAGCCAAAAAAAAGTATAATTTCTGCAATTAATGATGCTCCTACGCCAACAACTAAAGATCAGCTAAGGTCCTTTTAAGGGTTAGCTGAATATTGTTCTAAATTCATTAGAAATTTTTCGGATGTGGTAGAGCCTTTAAGGCGCTTGATGAAGAATGGTGTGGTTTTTGGATGGGATCAAGTGTGTGAGGATGCTTTCAAGCGTGTGAAAGTAGGAATTATTCATGCACCTACCTTAGGTCATTTTGACGTTAAGGCCAAGACTTTGGTTACCACTGATGCTAGTGCTGTGGGACTTGGGGCTGTGCTTTCTCAGATATCTGATGGTGTGGAAAGGATTATAGGTTTTGCCTCTAGAAGATTACAGGGTGCAGAAGTATCTTACTCGGTTATTGAGAGGGAGGCTCTCGCTTGCACTTAGGGGATTAAACACTTTAGATATTTTCTTTGGGGTTTGCCCTTCAGAGTGCGCACAGACCATAAGCCTCTCGTGCATTTATTTAAAGGAGGTAGAGGTTTGGAGGGTAATGTCACCCCTAGAATATCGAAATGGATTTTATCAGTGCTTGATTACAATTTTCAGATGGAATATGTGAAAGGAGAGAAAAATGTTATTGCGGATTGTTTATCTAGAATGCCTATAGACTTAGTAGATCTGATAGAAGTGGAAGATCCTGTAATTAGTTCTGATGAGATTCTTGCTTTTGATAAAAGTGATTGGGAATCTGCCATGGCAGATGATCAAATAATTCCTTTGGTTATGAAACATGTTTCTGAGGGATGGTCTAGGGAATCCTCTAATGACGCTCGCTTGAAGAGTTTTTCTAATGTAGAAGCTGAATTGAGTGTATCTGAAGGGAAGTTGTGGAGAAGAAACCGATTAGTGCCACCGTGCAATCTTAGATCAAAGATTATGAATATAGCACATGAAGGCCATTTGGGGAGGAACATGACCAAGAGGAGGATTCGTGAATCCTATTGGTGGCCAGGGATGGATGGTGAGATTGATGAGTTGGTTAGGAATTGTCATGCGTGTGCTGCTAGCGATAAAACGAAAGTCATTAGGCAGGCTTCTCTTTCCTGTGTTGAATTTCCAGTACGGCCCTGGGAGAAATTAGCGATTGATTTCTTGGGACCTATTTCCAAATTAGGTACTCGGAATAGATTCATAATGGTTCTTGTGGACTATCATTCTAAGTGGTTCGTAATGGAGTCCACTGAAAGTATTGACACTAAGAGAGTGATAAGTTTTTTGGAAAGAACATTTTTAAATGAAGGTATTCCAAAAACTTTGGTTTCGGATAATGGTGTGCAGCTGGTGTCAAGACAAATGAGGGAATTTTTAGATGGCATGGGAATTTGTCATGAGAAGGTTGCGTTGTTTAGGCCACAGGCCAATGGCCTTGTGGAAAGGATCAATAGATTGTTGATGGAGAACATACAGTTGTCATTGGCGAATGGTTTGGTGTGGGCTGAGGAGCTTAAGAAAATGGTCTGGTCTTACAGGATAACTCCACATTCGGTCACTGGTATCTCTCCATTTGTCTCTCTAAAAGGGCGTGAGCCAGGTTTGAAGGAAGTTCCGGGTTGGCTCAAGAACAAAGAATGTGTGTGGGTTGACCGATCAAGCGTGAAGGATTGTGTTGTCAGTAGGCAGCGTGATTCTACACATTCATATAATCTCAGAATGAGGGTGAAAGATCCGAATATATGTGTTGGTGATTGGGTAGTAACAAAGAAATGTGGTATTGTAGCTAAGGGAGAAAGTAAATATTCTCAACCTAAACAAGTAAAGTTTGTGAAGAAAAATGTTCTCATTCTAAATGATGGTTCTGCTTGGAGCTGTGGCAATGTTGCTAAGTGTAATGCTCCATAGACTTTTATTTGTTCCTGTATGCTTTATTTTTCTTTATATATTTCATTTGTACATTTCTTCTGATATTGTAATGGGGGGAGATGTGTTGGGATCTATGCTTCTTGGAATTGTGGGGGTGTTGCTAGGAGGTTAGAATGTTATGATG
This sequence comes from Lissotriton helveticus, assembly GCF_964261635.1. Classification (NCBI taxonomy): domain Eukaryota; kingdom Metazoa; phylum Chordata; class Amphibia; order Caudata; family Salamandridae; genus Lissotriton; species Lissotriton helveticus. The sequence continues at coordinate 366,472,943 of NC_136068.1, read as the reverse complement.
TGAATAGCAGACAGTACAGAGGAAGCTGTGGAAGGAGCTGGAGGTCTCTTTACTTCTAACTAATAAAGTCTAACTTCAACTATATATCTTGGATTGAAGCTATCTTCTTTACACCACTGTTTCATGGGCAAGCTGGAGCACAGCATCTCTGTCTCTATAGTTTAATAGGCGGACCAGTATAGGTCTCGGCTACGCCCCCTGGAGGGCCTGGGTCCCAAAGTGCGATGCGCTCTTTCTACTAGAAACATTTCTGACAGCCCTAAACCAAACAGTTCTCTCAGTAATTGTTCTATGTATTGTTCCATATTGGCTATGTTCATCGATTCTGGAATGCCAGTGATTCGTACGTTGTTCCTTCTTGACCGCGCTTCGAGGTCTTCATTGCGCACTTTGATTACTTCCAGCACTTTGTCCATATGGAGCAGTCGTTCGTGCGTCTCCACCTGACAATCACCGAAGTCGTAAACTCTTGTTTCCAGTGTGCCGATGTGTGATTCGTGCTTGTCTACCCTTTGGGAGACGTGGTTCAAATGCAGTTCTAGCGAGGCTAGTTTTGAGTCTATGTCACGTCGGCTGACCTTGACCTCCCTCAGCATCATTTTTCTGTCCTTCTCCTGATCTGGTTCGAGTTGCGTTTCCGGCACCACCGTGATCGGTGTAGACCCCATTTCTTTCTCGAATTTGATCTTGGTCTGTTTGTTGTCGGGTTTGCCCATTTCGATGTCTTGGATGTTGCTTACTTGGTGGCATAGGGTTCTGTGTTTGGTATGCATGCGGTATGGGGTGAGGTGGAGAGCCCCCGTCTGAATGTCCTGTCAACGTAGGGGCACCTCTTCTAATGCCAACAAAATCCCTGTGCCCCCTCCGCCAAACCACGATGCCGCTGCTATTTACTTCTTAGGGCGCTTCGATTTGTACCTGCAATGCAATCTCCAGGTCTGTAGTTGATGTGCAAGCTGTATGGAGGAACTCTGTCCAGATGTCTTGTCTGCAATGATGCGTTAGACATTAAAATTATGGCACCGCAGGCCGGACAGCAGGCAAGTGTCAGGATGTGCTCTCAAAGATGCCCGCAGCAGCGGGGTACTCTTTGTATTGGGGCCGCGCAGACTGACCTCAGTTATCGCTTGTATCGCCTCGCTGTAATCGATATGCGTTGCCCTGCTAGTAGCGAGGAGAGTCCAGATTGACAGTTGCTCTTGCTGCTGTACTGCTTCAGGGTTCCTCCACCCAGTTTCAGCGTGCAGCGTGCAGGGTCCCTCCGTGCCTCCCCCGCCGAAGCATGGCAACGCCACTTGTTCAATGAACCTGACGCGCCTGCAATGCAGACAACGTGTCTGCAGTGGTGGTTTATGCAAGGTGGGGAGTGCTTTCTACATGTCCTCCCTTATGCTCAATGCGGTGCACAGTCGGGCCCCGCTCAGTTAGGGGTGTTATTATCCAGAGACGACAGGCGGGTCGCACACCTTAATGGGAACAATGCACACCGGCTGCAACAATCTCTTGGCAGCGGCCTCTCGGATCCGCCCAGCCACGTCTGTTCTCTGCGCATCCTCTACTCCTCCCAGACCTCAGGACCACAAGGCTATTCCACGCGGCGTTCTGCTGTCCTCAGAGTCGCCACAGGTATCAAACTGCTCCGCTTCAGTCTGACTGTCCATTCCCTCCGATGGAACGCAGAGATGTGTGGTGATCACTCAGATATTTGACAGATTATGCACCCGGCCAGCAGAGCCACTTCAGCAAGCGGCCATCTTGCTGCACAGCTCAGCAATGCCCCCGTGCACTTCAAAGACTTCAGCACAGCTTTCCAGACAGATGGCAGATTGGTAGTCTTGCCATGTCTAAAGACAAAGATCTTGGCGCAACAGCCAAGCCAGGCACTTTAGATCAGTTTACCAGCATTGGTGTGGTGGCTGCAGATTCAGCAGGTGCTCCCGGGCCTGGCCCTTATAACATGGTGCTGCTGGCGGCCAATACACAGTCCCGTGACATGCAGGACACCAAATAGGACTGGCGGGTACTGATGTTTCCATGCTGCGACAGGACCTCCGGAATGCGGTAGATCGCATCAAGGAGGCGGAGACCAGGGTTTTGAGAATTTGGTGATAACTCTCCAGCAGAATGTCACTGCATTGATGGTCATGATGAAGTAATTGGCGGCGCGAGTGAAAGAGGCATCATAACACCTTGCATTTTGTGGGCTTCAGTGAGGGGTGTGCTGCCTCCTCTATACAGGCACAATGACTGCAGAGTACCTCTCGTCCAGCTTAGAGGTACTCCTACTTTGAGGTGGAGAGACCCCTTACAGCATTGGTGAAGAAGCCCTCTCCAGGTGTGAGGCCACGACCAGTTATCGCAAAGCTCCTCAACTATTTATATTGGGATGTGATTCTCAAGCATACCCGGAGCCAAGAAAAGATTATGTTTTAGTCACAGCATATCATGATATTTCCCTATTATACAAAGATGGTTAAACAACAATGCCAATCATTCATGGTGGCAAAACAAAATTTAATGGACCTCCAAATTAAATATATGTTTTTATATCCTGCTTGCTCATGGGTGGTCTTCAATTCCGGGACCCTATTCTTTGACACCCCTGAGGAAGTGTTTGCATTGGCAGAAGACTCATTACTGAGTGACAAGCGATTTCATCCTAAAAGGCCCATCGTCAAGAGTCGTAATAGGTCCCACTTGTCCTGGATGAATAAGCACTGCAACAATAAACATTAACAGCCAGTTGATAGTATGATAGACCCGATGTATGCCTTGATGAATCTAAACTGGAAAAGTAATTTCTGCTGTGCATGAGTCTCTTACATATTCCTGTAATGTGCGTAATGGTTATTAGACTGCATATCTGGAGTAATGTGGTTTGGGTTCCTCTAGGGAAGACATTATGCTAGGAAAGGGACATGGGAATCCATTGGCAACACCCGCCCCACATTAGGGATATAAGATGGCTTCTTCTAAGACAGATACTTCTGTTCATTGAAGTATGGGGGAGAGGTGAGGGGCAAGAAGGTTTGTTTCAAAGACTTTTAATTATTGTGTTCATGCACAGCCCTTGCACTCACATCCTGCAACATCCATAAGCAGGACCCCCGGGAATATCCACCATAGATACCAATGACCAGCACACTCCCTACAGGGTATTTCCATATTCTTACATGGAATGTACGAGGAGTTATTGATAAAATTAAGCACAGCACTGCGTTGAAGCAGGCCAAAATACTAAGTATGGGCGAAATTTGCAAATTCGCGGTCCGCGAATTCGTGCGAAATTGCAAAAAAAGTCCGCGAGTTCGCGAATTTTCCTGGGAACTCACGGATTTTTCTGCCAGTTGCACAAATATGTGACCATGTGTGCCTGTAACTTTGCCAGCGCGCCAAAAGGCGCCGAGGTCCCTTGAGTGAGCTGGCCATTATAGTAGGGACGGGCGGGAAGACGTTTCATACCGCTAGTGTGTGGTGGATGGGGCCAAACGGGCGGGGCTTCTATGCGAGTTCACATGCATCTTGTTTATAAAGGGTCAGAGACCGAGCAGAGCAGCAGATGAGGAGAAAGCAGCCTCCTGGTCACAGGAGCTACACGGGGATGGCGCTTGGGAAACTCATGGATGCAAAAATATGTTTGGCACAGGACCCCAGAATTCTTTAGATGTCCAAGATAGCTCTGCTGCGCGTTTTGGTACAAAGCATTCTGATCCTGCTCAGTGGGTTCCTGCGCATGTCGCATCTCATACTAAACTGCCCCGTACAGGCATATGCTGGCGCTGGGCAGTAGGGTGCAGTGGCATGCGGGTGCTCCACGCCTGGTACATGCGCATACCGGTGCCAGGGGGGACACGTGTTTATTGGTGCTGTGTAGCAAGTTGTGACTTTACATTTTGACTGCACCAGATGGTGGTACCACCTACACGGATCAGGAGCATCCAGGCAGCAGACTTCATGGTGCAAGAGCATAATGGTGCTGTGCGGTACGGGTATATATGTACTGGGGTAGGGGGACACTTAGCACAATGTGTGCTCACACCCAGAGGGCTCCCAGGCAATTTAGCACAAATGATTTTCACACTGAGAGGGCTCCGGGGCAGTTCAGCAGCACGGGGGCTCACACCCACTGGGGCCCGGGGCAGTACAGTAGCGCGTGGGCTCACAACCCCTGGGCAGCTCTGCAGCGCAGGGGCTCACACCCACAGGGCTCCTGGGCAGTTTAGCAGCGCCACCCTCTGGTTCATCACTGCCACCCTCTGGTTCATCACTGCCACCCTCTGGTTCACCACTGCCACCCTCTGGTTCACCACTGCCACCCTCTGGTTCACCACTGCCACCCTCTGGTTCATCACAGCACCCTCTGGTTCACAACTGCACCTTCTGGTTCATCACAGCACCCACTGGTTCACCACCGTAGATTATGGGGAGAAAGCACACCTGCCCAGCCTCAACCGGGGGCTGGTTAATGTGTTACTGAATTTGAGCTTCAAGTCCGGCACCTGCTTCCTTATCTGTAAGTGCTTCCTGTTGTGGTTTAATTTTTGTGACAGCCTGCAGCATTGTGCCATACTTGTAACTATTCTCTGACCCTGCTTCGAGGGTCAGAGCAGGGTCAGAGAATAGTTGCAAGTAGGCAACAACTCTGGAGGCGCCGCTCAGGAAGCACTTACAGTGTTACAGCAGGTGCCCAAGTTGCCATTTTGTATATGGTTACAAAGAAATTAGCTTCAACTTGGGCACCTGCTGTAACCCTGTAAGTGCTTCATGTGAAGAAGTGTGGCTCACTGGTTAGAGGCGGCAGACCCGTAAGCAGAGGACGGCCCGGGACCAGGGTTCGATTCCCGACGCGGCAGGGTCGTGGACCAGGGTCAGCGGGCTCGATAATTCTCGCCTCGGTGCCTACTCTAGTCAGGGACCACACTCGGCAACTCTGGGCATTAGCTTGCCTCATCTTCACAACGGCCCCCCCAGACCGCCGGGGATGCTTGGTCGCACCTTAGAGATACCCATTAGGGACCATCTCTCAGGGTGAGCCAGGACGGGTTCCCCAGCGGTCGAAGCGCGGAGATACTCCTCCGGGAGTCGATCCTAGCGCTATATAAACCCGCAATTAAATTAAATTAAATTATGTACTTCAGTTTTTGAAAATCCGTCCCGAACGCGATTTTGCGGATTTTTCTGCAATTTTGTGAGATTCGCGGACCGCGAAATTGCAGAAAATCCGCAAATTCCGAGAACGGAACGGATTTTACGCCCATGCTTACAAAATACTAGTGGCAGACATTCACCTTCTTCAGAAAAAGGCATCTTTTGCAGTCCAAAGTTCCCTGATTGGCTCGATATGGTTGTACGCAAATATTTCAGTCAGGATGTACAAGCGGATCACAGGGTACAGGCATTCAAATCCATCATAGGGTTCCCTTTCAGTCCAACATAGTGTGGGTTGATGCTTACAGCACATAAACGATAGTGACCAGTACATTATACTGGGGAACTGTCCACACTAGGTAGTATATATGCCCCCCGGGGACAGAACTTTGTACACAGTATGGGGAGAGTTGCTAGGAGGTTGCTCTGTGATGGGTAGGGACTGGAATGATGTCCACAACCTGTAGCTTGAAAGATGGTGCACTAAGTGAGGTGGGGGGCGTCACAGAGGACCAGGCTTCTTTCCCTGTTCCCTGTTGTCCGCGCTGGGCTGGATTGATGCATCTGGATATACCTAATTTTTCCATGGTCTACAGTTCCTTTTCTAGGTTAGGCTATCTGTTAGTTCCTACTGGATACATACACAGAGTATCAGGCTTTGATATACTGCAGAGATGGCTGTTTGATCATTCCCCAGTAGCCTTTGTGCTGGCGTGTGTTACCATGGCACTTGCAGAACCCATAGGCGCATTTTATTCGTTCATCAAGGAATACTTTTCCATTAATACAGACATGGCGCCCTCCAAGATCATACTATGGAAAGCCCTTAAATCAATACATATGGGAATTGATATTAGTTTTTGTGCGGGCAAATGTAAGCGTACAACGCGTGAGCGTACACTTTCTGTAAGTTCTCAAAAGTATTCCTCATCCATTCCAGTAAAGCAATCTGATATGTAGACAGATAGATATACACTCTAATACTCAGACATGTAATTTCAACACCAGCAGCAGCCTCCCAGTTAACTCATTGAATTGTTTTTCAACTACATCGTTACCACAGTGCTTTAATGAGCAACTAGTGTCCTAAAATTCTGGGCCTGATTCTCAAAGGTAACGTCAGACCAAAAGTCCACCCTAGACCAAAAGTCTAACTTTACTATGTTTTGGTATTCCCAAAAGTAAGTTATTACTAGTAAATTTACTATAAGTACTATTATGGTTACTAGTAGTAAAGTTACCAGTAGTAACTTACCTTTGTGAATACCAAAGTGTATTCACAAAATTAAGTTACTAATAGCAAACTTACTACTAGTAAAAATACTACTAGTAACTTTACTACTAGGAAAATTACTAGTAGTAAAGTTACTAGAAGTAAAGTTACTAGAAGTAACTTACCTTTGTGAATACCAAAAAGTAGTAAAGTTAGACTTTTGGTCTAAATTAGACTTTTGGTCTAGTTTTACTGTTATGAATCGCGCTCGCAGTATTTACTACAAAAGTTAAAAAAAAGCTATACACCATCTAGATGGAATCAAAGCTATAAAACTGAAAACATTTCATACAGTAAATGAAGGAATGAGGGAGCTTGATGACCAAAAGGTCTCTCAAGATGGCTGCCCAAAAAAAAGGTCCAAATATAGCTCAAAAACCACCCAAACGTGGCCCAAATATTGCCCAATCATAGAAGTTACCTGTGCAACAAATATTCAAGTGATCAGTTGGATGAAAATACAAGGATAGCAGCTCGTTTAGAAGCTTTTGGCTCGAGCAATGCAGGACAAGGTGGGGCAGAGGCAGCAAGCTGACCACTTCATGTAACAGGGAGGACAGCTACAACACAATGAACCACACAAGGCATGTGGGAGGGGCAGTGGCAGCACAACAGACCATGGAGGGCAAGAAAGTTGGGTAGGGGCATAGATTTGGACAGTGGAGACAGGAGGGAGGAGGCAGGTACAAGCTGACTATGCAGCACAGGTGGCAGAGGTTGTAGAAGCAGAATAGATCACACAGGGCAGGTTGGAGGGCATTGGCAGCACAGCCGACTATTTTGGGCAGGAGGGAGGGGGGTTTGGCACATGCACAAACATAGGAGGGCAGAAGGGGTAGGCCTGCCCAGCAAGCTGACCATGCAGGTCAGGTGGGAGGTTTATTGGTGGTACAATGGACCATGGAGAGCATGAGAGAGGGGCCCCATATTGCACAGGCACATTGACAATGGAAGACAAGGGGAAGGGAGCAAGGACAGCAAGTTGATGATGCAGGGCAGGCAGTATGGAAGTGGCAGCACATTGGTCCATGGCGTGCAGGAAGGAGAGCACAGGGGCAACCCAATAGACCATTGAGGGCAAGATGGAGAGGATGGGGCATTGACTCAAAATAGAGGACATTGGAGAGCAGGAAGGGGTGGGCAAGGGCATGCACAGAGACAAAAGAGGGCAGGGAGGCAGGAGGGTCACTGGAAGCACAGAGAATCATGGAGGGCAGGAGGGTGGGGGCATAGGCCCGCACATTGACAACGGACAGGGGGGCAGGAGCAGCAAGCTTATCATACAGGGCAGGTGGCAGGGGGAGTGGAAGCATAATGCACTGTGGGGCAGGAAGCAGGGTAATTGGCACAACAACAAACTATGATGGTCAAGATGGAGGGGGCAAGGGCAAGCACAAAAAAGAATGGAGGGCAGAAGGGAGGGTGCAGGGGAGAGGGTCTAGACTCAGGTAACAGAGTGCATGGGACATGAGCAGGGGCAGCACAACAGACCTCGCAGGGCAGGCAGGAGGGGCAGTGGCAGTACAATGGACCATGAAGGGCAAGATGGAGTGGCAGCACATTGGAGTATGGAAGGGACAAATGAGGTATCGGGAGATGGACTCAGATGATGAAAGGCAGTGGGAAGGCACAAGTTAAGGACAGCAAATGTACAATACTGGGCAGGCGGGAAGGGCTGTGTCAGAGAGAGGGACATTGGCAGGAATGGTAAGCTGATCAAATCGGAGGAACAGTGGCAGCACATCTGAACATGCAAGACAGGAGGGAGGGAGCAGAGACATAGAGTCAGACAACAGAAGCAGTGAGAAGGTGGGTTCGACCAGCAAACTAAGCCCAGAGGGCGAGCTGTTAGGGCAGGGGCAGCACAAAAGACCAAGCAGGACAGGAAGGAGGGGGTAGGACACAGACTGAGATAACAGAGGGCAGGGGCAGCAAGCTGACCACAGAGGAAAGGCCCCCAAGGTCAGACTTAGCACAACAGACCATGGAGGGAGTTTCTGAAACACAAACATAGACAAGCAATAGGGCAGGTGAGATAGGGCACAGGCATTCAGATGGAGGACAGGCAGAAGGGGGCAGGGACAGTAATCTGACCACAGCAAGCAGGTTGGCATGGTCAATACAATGCACCTGGAGAATTGACACCGGATGTAGGAAGCAAGGTCAATGGTAGCAAGCTCACCATGGAGGGCAGGCCAAAATGGGTAGGGGCACCATAATGGACCAATGGACCACAGAGTGCAAGCAAGAGGGGACAGGGGCATGCACACAGAGAATGGAGGGTGGGGCAGCAGGACAATAAGCTGACCACAGAGGGCAGGCAGGAGGTACCAGGGACTGCAGACAGTTAACAGAGGGCAGACAGTAGGAGGCAGGGGCAGCAAGCTAAACACAGATGTAGGGGCAGGAGGTGGGGACAGAGCATGCAGATGGAGAAGACAGGTAAAGCAGAAGGGAAAAAGGAGGAGCTGCAGGCTGACCATGGGGGGCCTGTGCAAATGACTGAAGGCTGCAAGCAGTGGAGGTGCTGGCTGAATATGTTAAAAACATAGAAATTCACTGTAACTTCAATGGGTAAATGCACGTTATAATTTGATATGGTCATATGATCTTCCCTAACATAAAAAAAACACAGAAAGTCACAGAAAAGGCTAAAGTGACGTTATAGTTAAGAATGGTAATTGAATTTAGCTTACATTATAAAACAAAGGAATTCATTGGAAAAAATAAAGGCTAAAGTAACGCTATTGTTAGGAGATCAAAATTAAGTTAACAAATTCTGGGAAGTCAATGAAAAAAACAAAGGTAAAAGTGACTTTCTAGTTAGTTACGATAATATGATTTTATTTTAACCTTTTACTTTAAAACATCAGAAAGTTACTGAAAAAAACAAAGGTCAAAGTGATCATGTATTTTGCAGTACTAAAATACTGTAGTATTATATGGTATTTAATTTTGTAACAATTCACTTTGGGGATTCACTCCGAATAACATTTTTACTAAATGGTAATCTTTATCAACTTGGTGGAGGTTTTGTAATGTATACTTTTGAATGGACTTATTTATATTATTACAAATATATTTGTACATTTTGTATTTTGTTTACCTTTTTGCCTGATGAAGTCGAAGTCAGAACACCAATACGCTGACACGTGTGTTAGCTAGAGGCTTGAAGATTAGAAATGAAAAAGTATATGTGTGGCTACCTTTACCTTTTAGAACACCAGAGTACAGATGAAATTCATGCAAAGGATGTTTATGGATTGTAAGTGTGCACCTGTAGATACCCTGCCACCTATTGTCAGCTTTCAGGTTGTTACCAGTCTGCCTGGGAGGTTTTGAAATACTGGGCTTCCAGTTTGAAAAGTGCATGCCAAAGGAGTGGTAGGTTTCATGTTTACACCTTGAAAACTTCAGACTATTGTTAAAGTGGGCATTTGAGAAGGTATCGGGCTTACCCAGGGTGTTTTGGTGTCTCAATTACTTCTTATTCTTGAGGCCCCTGGCATCTCCACATTGCAATGTAGCCTTAGAAGTGTTTGTAATGCTGCTTGGCAGTTTAGGGGCCTTTTGGTGCAAGGAAATACTTGTGAGCCCATCATTGCTATCACCTTTTTGGGTATCACTTTAGATTTTATAGCCAGGCTTCTGCTGGCTTCCTAAGGAGAAGGTACTGGTGTTAAAATAATTCATAAAGGATTGTCCTGCAACTATGAAGGTGACTATCCATTGTAGGAGAGTAGGGTCTGCTTCCTATGGTCACCCCCACTTTTTGCTGTGATTCTCTAGTTTTTCGACTATAATGTGGATGTGGGCCTGCTAGTCAGACCCACAGCCCAGCTGTTCTCTCTCTAAATTGATACCATGCACATTAGGTGCATTCCAGATTGGTTACTGGGTCACTCTTGTGAGCCCCTGTATAGTGTGCCATAGGTACCCAGGGCATAGGTGTACCCTAGGCCTACCAGGGGCTCCAGCATGTATTGTGCCACCCCTGATTTGCCTTCCAAACTGACACCACAGGTCTGTTCACACAGCCCTGGTAAGGTGGTGTAATCACCCCTTACTTAGATATAGTGTACCTATATCTACCTTTACATATCAACACATATACACCTATAAGCCACTCCTATGGTAGGCCTCGACAATCCTGGAGGCAGAGTGCTTGGTTTTATGTGAGAGGGTGCCCTAGCATGAGCTGAGCCCCTCTGCAGCTTTCGGAACCATCTCCTTATAGCTGTTCTATGATATAGCCATACCATATACTCTTAAGTGCATTATAATCCTCGCGGTTAATGTTAACTTTGGTTTGACTTTATCAAAACATGTCGTGCAAGGTGTCAAACTCTTTGGAATACTACCTCCCCCCGCCAATTCTGGCGGCGGGGGTAGCATTCCACCCTTCTAGAGGAAAAAGACATGTATGTTACTGCTTTACTCGGTTAAAGTTAAACAGAGCCTCAGCATCACAAAATGGATGCTGCTGCCACAGACACGAGTCTGACCTCCTGTTGCTGGGGGAACCTCCAGCAAGGGTGGCCTGGACAATAGGTTTCCTGTCCAGGGAGGTGCCAGCACCTCCCCAGACAGGGGTTTTGAGTATTGGGGCAGGGAGGGCTGCATTCAGTGAATGTATCTAGACACTGCCTGGGGCACACAAGGTGCTCCATGCATATCCCGGTTTTAACCAATTGCTGGGGCACTCCAGCCCCAGCTCTGGCGCAATATTGGACAAAGTGCGGGGTGTAACCACCCCCTTCTCAGGTCCACCCATAGGAGGGACCTAGTCAGATAATCCAGCCCCCATCCTTAATATAAGTACAGGAACTGTGTCCCCAGGACTTTAGATTATCCTGGAACAAAACTTTGATACAGAACTCTTGGACCGTCGACATTCTATTCTGACTAGAAGACGGAAGATATCTCCCTTGTGGTCAAGGAGGGACCACCCTGTTCAAACAGGCACCAACAAAAACGTTGCCAGTCTGCAGTTTCAAGGCTCCCGCCGGAACCTGAAGACTCTGCGACTCAAGAACTGGACTTCCAGACTTCTCTGACCCCAACACACGTCCACAGCAAAGCTGAGACCCGTGGCGGACACGAGAGATGTGGGACCCGACATCTTGGACATCCTGCATTTTGCTATCTGCACTCCTTTCCTGAAGACTCAGTAAGTTGTGCATTGGGGTACCAGAAGCCCCAGCCCGAGCATCATTTGAAATGAAGCTCAGGCCCCCACACTCCGCGAGTGTCCTGTGGGCCCCGCCTTTACATTTGTGCTTGACGCCTCTTCCCAGCTCCTTGCCGGTTGACTAGTGAGCCCCCTGAAGACACCATTTTGAATCTAACTTGTGATCCTGGTTGCTCCAGGCTTGCTCCAGGCTTCCCTAAAAAGGAGAAGCACCACAGACCTTGCTGGTCTGCAACAGAGCCAATCTTGACATCCTGCGTGGGTTGTAGTTGCCAAGGCTTGTTGGGTCCAATATGGATACCGACACTGCAGTCATCTAGATCCATTGTGGGGCAGCTCAAATCCAGCTCCTGGTCATCATCGATGCCTCCTGGACCTCGTGGCTGAAGAGACAAACTCACCTTCTTCACCTTAAAGCGCCCAACATCGCCTGGTTCCTTCCTGGTCACTGGCTAGTGACCCAGACTCTGTCCCCTCTGCTTTCAAGTTCTTCACATCTCCGATCCACCCTTGGATCCACCTGGACACTTTTCCTCTGGTCGCCCACAGCACTTCTTTGCAGCTCTTCATAGAAAACGACGACGAAACCCGACATCAAAAGACACCTATGCACCCGGCTTCCGTGGGTGTGGTAACACGACTACTCTGGTAATCTCGAGGGTATTGGCCCTCCTAGTATCTAAGTCTAAAAGGGTTCCATCCTAGTCCATCCGGAAGTGTCCTTAACTTGTAACTTGTAACTTCTTAACTTTTACGAACTCCATACAAAGTCAATGGGAACCCGCGCCTGTGTTTAGACACTGCACGCAGCTCCCGTGGGTCTCCTACTTCTTAACCTTTGGTTGCTTAGTGTAGCCCCAGCGATTTTACAGGCCCTAGTCCTGCTTTCTAACTCTCATGTGGTACTTATACCACTTTCTTAGTATATGGTTAGTGAGGCCCCTAGGGCATAACATATACTGTGCAACTTATTGTGTATTAACTGTGTGACTTGTATTGTATTTTTACCTCTGACCTCATAAAGAGTGCAGAGGGGTTGTGTTTAGATTAAATACATATATATTTGATATATACCTTGTGTGGTGTCCTTTCATTTGGTATACAAGGGATTATATATAGTAAAACAACTTGCTTAACTCGCTGACACTTCTAGCAAGTCATGTACATATCAAAAGATGTAATACGTTAAATCCAGCTACACTGTTGCAACTCGCCTACTGAAGTCTTAGCCTGAAGACTGCTGGTTCATGCTACCACTAGGATAGCTTTCTATAAGGTTGATTTTACAACCACCATCAATAAGGGTCAATTAGACTGGTACAAGGTGCCCACTAGAACTAGTGGACATCATATGCCAGGCTAACTTCTCACATCCATATACCAAAGAGAGAGATAGGGCTCGAGTAAACACTCCTGTACCCCATGAAGTATATCAAAAACAACTAAGGAGTGCTTATGTGAAACATTCACATACGTGAAAAGCAAAAACAAAATCAAAGTGACAGGTTGTTCCTGGACCCCTACCTGGTTCAGGCAAAACTGGGATTTAGCATGTCCAATCCTAACAGTCAGGAGGCAACAACCCTGTGGACAAGAAAAACTATATCCTTCAACACCTGTTTAGAAGGACCCTCACTCACCACTAGTTGGTGACATGCTTCATCATCGGGTCCCCGCTGGGGTGGCCGAATGCCGCCCCAGCGTGCTACAACGCCTGAGTTACAGCGGAGCGGGTTGATGGTGAGTGTAATGGTGATTCAACTCAAAAGAATGTGCAAAATATGTGAGTGCAAGGTTAAAAAATACAAGGTTGGAGCCCAAACAAAATATTTAATGCGGGCCAACCCGTATTAAGGTTAAAAGCGTGAAGGTCGGACAACCAAGGGTTCTCTATTAGGAGACCAGTGTCCTTAATTACAATATCTGGTCAACATTTTTCTGCTGTCAAAAAGCGGGATCGCACAGCATTCGTCAGGACCACACCTAAATGGCACTCCGGTGGTATGTACGCGCTAAGGTACACCCTCCCGTGAGGCGCTTAATGTGAAAAATATAAAAATAGAATAGTGAAAAGGTAGGTACTCACGGATATTACCCGTGCCGGCACACTGTGGAGTACAGTAGCCAAAGGCCAGAGGGCAAACGGCAGTCCCTGAATATAGGTGCTGGGCGGGGAGTCGCGAGCGTAGAAAGGACGCCGCGTGAATATTTCCCATGCCGCCCTGACCCAGGAAGTCAAAGCTTTTCCTCGAACCTGTATCTTTGGCTACTGTACTCCACAGTGTGCCGGCACGGGTAATATCCGTGAGTAACTACCTTTTCACTATTCTATTTTTATATTTTTCACATTAAGTGCCTCACGGGAGGGTGTACCTTAGCGCGTACATACCACCGGAGTGCCATTTAGGTGTGGTCCTGACGAATGCTGTGCGATCCCGCTTTTTGACAGCAGAAACATGTTGACCAGATATTGTAATTAAGGACACTGGTCTCCTAATAGAGAACCCTTGGTTGTCCGACCTTCACGCTTTTAACCTTAATACGGGTTGGCCCGCATTAAATATTTTGTTTGGGCTCCAACCTTGTATTTTTTAACCTTGCACTCGCATATTTTGCACATTCTTTTGAGTTGAATCACCATTACACTCACCATCAACCTGCTCCGCTGTAACTCAGGCGTTGTAGCACGCTGGGGCGGCATTCGGCCACCCCAGCGGGGACCCGATGATGAAGCATGTCACTAACTAGTGGTGAGTGAGGGTCCTTCTAAACAGGAGTTGACTTGTCTTGCCCTGTTGGATATAGTCTTTCTTGTCCACAGGGTTGTTGCCTCCTCACTGTTAGGATTGGACATGCTAAATCCCAGTTTTGCCTGAACCAGGTAGGGGTCCAGGAACAACCTGTCACTTTGATTTTGTATTTGCTTTTCAGGTATGTGACGTTTCACATAAGCACTCCTTAGTTGTTTTTGATATAACTTCTCACATCCATCAACTTCAAGACCTGGTGTAGTACGTGAGTTTTGCGCTCTGCATCATTCTGATGAGATTCCCCTTTTCCAAATCCATTGCAGAAGCGATGTTTGGCCTTAACCAAAAGTATCTTTGAACAAGGCTATCTGGAGAGGTAAAGTAGGCTCTGCAAATATGGAATGCTTTTTTTCAGCTGTTCAATTGATCAGTGGTGTGGCCAACTCTCCTCAGAAATTGTCGGGAGCTCGATTTGTTTATTAATGTGGCCAGGAGTGTAGGTTTGGTGCAATTCTTGTACAAGAGTGGTGTACACATAAATGGCCCACTGGTTGGTTTGGTGAACAATGTACCCGTTTAGACTTGTTTCCCATCTCAATTGCCTTGACTCTGTGCCCTATCTAATTTTGCGATCAATCAGTGAAATTCTGGTCAGACAGCATGGCAATGGTTGAGTCAATCAACCAACAGTGAGATAGTTGTAAAATGGTGCTTAAGTTGCTAACATAAATAATTCTCATTTTCCTAAAAAATAATATCACATTTAAGTCTGAGCATGTACATGGAGTGTTTAATAACCTTTCTGAATCTCTCTCTCCTTTCAAGCTGTGGAAAATCAGGCAATCCATCCAAAGGCAGCAGAACTATGCACGCCAATCCCTGACCATCAATTTATACTTTGTGCCCTGTACTACTAGACCTTGTGGCAGCCAGAAAAAGGCCCAAATATAAAAATGAGAGGGCATTACAGGTTTAACTGTATTTTATGGGTCAAAGGAGTGAACCAGACAAGACTAACCTGGCAGCATTGTCCCGGACCAAATTGAGGGGACACAGGCACTTGAGTCCACTCTTTCCACATTAAAAGGACATTGAGAGGCGGGAAACTGCTTGAATTATTTAGACAATATTTTAGGCAACCATTTGACGTGGTCAAGCCTGGCATTATTGTGGCTGGGCTCCTAGGGGTGTGCCTGTCGGAGTCTTAAGTGCTGCCTTTCAGGGCGGCTTTCTGTTTGGGCTTTTATAGGCCTTTCAAAGTTGGAGAGCTGGTGGCAAGATCCAAAAGGGACATCCATGGGGGCTTTTGTATAGAGGGAGTGAACTGCCAGATGGGTCATTGGCAGTAACCTTGTCCGTCTCAAAGACTCACCAGGTTGAGTATTTGAGCACATTATCCTAAATGGGGCTCCTGGATTCTGCTGCTGTCCAGTCCAGGCTGCTGAGGAATATTTTGCATTTCATTCACAGGGACAAGTGAGGGCAATGATCCTCCACCTTGATGGAACACTGCTGTCCAGATTCCAGTTCATAAAAGTGATCAACTTGACTTTAGTTGCGTTGGGAATGACCCAGTTGATTTTAGCTCCCACTCTTTTTGATTTGAGGCAGCCACTTCTGCTGCTGGTTCAGTTTTGATGACTCAGATAGTGCAAAATATTGGGAGGTAGGCAACGTGTGTTACAAGTGATATGTTCCTTTTGACTTGATTTTGCCTTAAGCACTTAAGTGATAGACTGTTCTTCCACTCACATGTTCACATAACCCCTTTCAGAGGGCCAATGGGCAGGCAGGGGTTCCTGGGGCCAATGTGGTTGTTGGGCCCTTTTACTTCTGCTATCCTTGGATACAGTTTACAATGAACTTTGTGCAACTGGGTCAAGTACTACCCCGCAAGCACTTGACTGTCAGTGGTAGCGTGGATCTAACAGTCCAAGGCTTTTGAGGGGGAGGTATGTGCCAGTGCACACGTATGTACACAAATCTACAAGCCCTCCAGCATCCCAAAAATCAGGACCTGCTCAATATTGAGTTTTATGGAAAAACACATAATTATTACACATAACAATTCTAACCACAATGAAATAATCAATGCAATTCTTTGCAGGGCAAACGTCTAGCGGTTGTAGCGAGTTCACCCCTGTCTAAAGTGTCAAGTTTGTTTAGGAAGTACTCTCCCACAGGTTCAATCCCCCTCTGCCCTATGCTTCAGTTCATAAAGTTTGCAGCGATTGCCTGCAAGTATCTTGTACAGTTGTCATGTGCAGTGCATCGCACCTTACTCCCCAAGTCAGTCAGTCAGTCAAAGCACGCTTTATTCGATTTAAAAAAAAACATAAAAGCACATACAATACATATACATTGAAATCACATTTCATATTTTATACAAAAGCAGGACAAGCCAATATTTGACTATGCTACATCGTGACTGGCACATAAAATTAGAAATCTGTTTAAAAGATACCTTATGTACAATAAAATATTCAGTGGTACACGTTTATTCGTAGTACGAAAGGCTTCTGCTAGGAAACTGGCGACACTAAAGGTAATGTAAATATTGCCCAACATCTGGAGGTAGATTAATGCAGGTCTAACTTGACTAAAGCCCGCCTCCCTCAACACAGGTAACAGATGTTTTTTTCCTAGCGGCAGTATAAAACCCTCAAAACATCATAAAATGCATGGTATCTTGCTCTGAAAAATTATCTCATTCACAAGGGGGGGCATTTTCTGAGTGGTCCCAAGATGGATAACAGCCTAAGGAAAATTGAATCAAATTAAACCTGAATCTCGCTAATAAAAGTCTATGAAGGGGTCTTGTGACAAAATTCAGGTATGGTTCCAGGGTGGGGGAAATGATTAACATAGAGTGTGCTCTTACAGATGGTTTCATTATTTCCTCCTCCTCTCTATTGAGGCGGGCCCTCTCAATAAAATGGACCTTGATCCACTTTACGTCCTCTCTCCTGATATTACAAGGAGATAAAAAAAGGTCCGGTCTTCCTAAAGCTGAAAATGTGATTTTTAAGTACTTCAGCCAAGGTATTTTCATCGCATGGTCCAAAGAGGTGACATCCTCCAGAATAAGGTGGTTCAAAGCTAATTCTGGATTCAGCCATGTCTTTGCCCAGAATAAGAGGGGTGCCAGGTTCAACTTATCTGTAATGTAGGACAAACCCACTTCCTCATGGATGGAGAAGGTAGGGGTCGATTTTGTAACTGAGAGCAATTGTCTAATTAACCTATTTTCTACCCTTTTGATTTTATCTTGAGTAACATAGTCCCACAAGGCGGCCCCATAGGTGGCAATGGGAATACACTTGGAGTTGTAAACCTTCAAAAGTGCTTCCATTGGCCTGGCCCCCAACCTTTTTGTGAAACCCAACAGAGCAGTTGTCGAACGGGCCAAGGCTAAACTCTTCACCTTTATCTGGGGGGCCCAGGACCCCCTTTCATCGAAGAGGACCCCCAGGTAAGGGAAGACCCGAACCCTGGAAACCACCTCTCCCTTGCATATGAAGGTTTTGGATCTAGATTTTCCTCTCTGCAAACCCACTATCATAGAATGAGATTTTTTCGCGTTTACCCTTAGGTCAAGATTTTCCATGAAGGAGCCAAAACGATCCAATAGTGTCTGTAGACCGATGCCTGTACGGGCAATCAGTACCGCATCGTCCGCGTATAGGAGGGCCGGGACCTGCTGCCCTCCCACACGCGGAGCGTCTACCCCCCCTCCTCTAGATGTTTTTCCAGCCCATTTATATAAATGGTAAAAAGGAGGGGGGCCAGGATACAGCCTTGGCGAACCCCTTTCTCTGACCTAAAGGTGTCCGTGCACCTCCCCTCATTTGTAACCCTTACTTTAGCAAATAATTCCTGGTGTAAGGAGGCTATGAAAGTGACAAGGGAGGAATCTATCCCCATCTCAAGAAGGATTGACCACAATTTGGACCTGTTTACCAAATCGAAGGCCGAGGAGAGGTCCATAAAGGCCAAATAAAGAGACCCCTCCCCGGCCACCACATATTTGGAAATGAAAAGGTGCAGATTCAAACATTGGTCCAGGGTTCCTCGTTTCTCTCTGAACCCATATTGTATGTTTGAAAGCCCTCCACAAGCCTCCAAATTTCCACTAAGTTTAGCCAATAAAACTCTGCCTAAGATTTTGATGGCCGAATCAAGGAGGGAAATGGGTCTATAACACCCCGGGTCCTCACGTTGGCCCTTTTTAAAAATTGGCACTATGATAGAGGTTGCCCAGGTATTGTGGAACACCTTATCATTTGCTGCCCTAAAAACTTTAGTTAGTACCTGCGACCAAGTTTTCGGGGAATATCTATATAGGTCAGTAGGTACGCCATTGGCCCCCGGGGCCTTATTTTTTGAGGTCTCCAGAATGGCCTTAAGCACCTCCTCCTCTAAAAAAACTATCGGGGGGAAACCCGGGCTATCGTATGGCCACACGGGGCTATACTATTCTTGTCACCGTATACGTCTTTAAAGTGAAGAACCCACTTCTCGTCCGGAATGACACAGTCAGTGGCTACATTTTGTTCTCCCGCAAAAAAAGGGTGATTTATGATCTCCCAAAAATTCTTGCTGTCACGCAAGACATCGACAGAGAGAAGTCTTTCCCACGCTTCACTTTTTCTTTCATCTTTTCTCTCCTTTAAGGTCCGTTTATATTCCCTCCTTAAATTGGCAATAAGCAGCTTATCCCTTGGAATTGCTTTCAACGCACGCATTAAGCGGGTATGTATTCGTGAGCAATCAGCGTCAAACCACTTTGTTGTTCTAGGTGGCCTCTTAGTGGGCATGACTGTCAGGTCCTTCGTTATTTGGACACATATAGATTCAAAAGCCTGAACAATTGTACAATTGGAGGCCTCTTGATCTAAACATGTCTCTATGTCTCCCTCAATTTTAGGCAATAAAGTTGCCATAAAATCATCTGGGATCACCTTGCCCCACTTGAGCCGCCTTCCCTGATCAGAGGGTACAAGTACCGCCTGCGCATGTGTGCTGCCCACGCCCTCACGTTTAAGATCTCCCCACCGCATCACCAGTATCACAGGGTTGTGATCGCTATAAGATGACGGAATTGTCCTATAAGTTTTTACCTTTGTTTGCAGCACCGGAGTGATAAATATATAGTCGATTATAGACCCTTGCAACGTTCCTTTATAGGTGGGGACTCTTTCCCTCCCACCTATATTTAGAGATTCGTAAAGGTTAAAACTAGCCAATAATACTTCCAGTGCTTCGCCTGGTTTTGTATGTTCAAAGTGGGGAGTAGACACCCCTGGAGGTCCCACGTGTTTGCCTATGTAACAGGGGAAATTGCATAAATGGGTGTTAAAATCGCCCAACACGATGAGCTCAAATACAGTGTGCTTATTAAGACTGAAGTTATATAAAAATTTCTCTAGGTGTGCAATGTGATCAGTGTCCATTGCCCTCTCCCAGGAATTATAAAAATTAATTAATAAAATGGAACAGATCGATGAAACAGTCCATTCCACGATCAAAAGATTAGGAGAGCCTGACTCTAGTTGCTTAAAAGACCCCGCAAGATTTAGGGAGAGGAGGAGAATTAAACCCCCCTTAGCTCTCCCCGCTGGGCTCGGTGTCGCTGGTACTAAAAAGGTAGCAAAACCGTCCAGCCAAACATTTGCTGCGGTTTCCCAGGATTCCTGAATAGCTATCACATCAAAGGAGGCAATAAAGTTGATCCATAACGGATCTTCCCTTTTAGCTCTTAGGCCTGCTATATTCCAGCTAAGGAATGTACATAGAGCTTTATCTTCCTCCTGCATAGACCCGATTGTAGAGGCGGATGGTGTAATAGAGGGAGTACGAGAGACTCGCCTCAAATCAGACCTATTAAGAGGGGACCCCAACCGTCATTCGCAGTCATCTAGACCAGAGAATGCTTCAAATCTGTTAGATGTCTCAAAAGGAGTAAATGGCAACAAATGATTTGTTCCCCTAGCCCCTTGTGAATGGTCCAGGCCTCTATAATTATTCCTGTTCTCCCTGTGTGGTACAATATTCCATCCAAAAACATTTTTTGATATTATGGGATTGGGGACCTGCCACATATGTTGGTTATTACACATTCCTGGGGGGTTATTCAAAGGGCCAGAAGGTACCCCAACAGACGTTATGGCAGACACCTGGGATCTAGGATAGAAGTAGTTTAGATCACAAGGGACAATGAGTGAACCAGTGATCCTTGGCAGCCAATTAAGGATGTGTGTAACCGCGCCTGGGTCTCTAAAGTTTATAATTATCAAATCTCCCTCTATATCTTTCACTCGGGTCCCCAACCAGGGAAGTCGCCTCACGTGGACAATCTCATTATTGATGGAACATGGGAGCGGTCTATGCTGGTCAAGCCAGTGTATGGTTTTATTTTTTAGTTGACTGAAGCCTTCCCTCTTGTTGTCTGCTAGGGTAGGGACTCCCGTGAGTACAACCACATAGGGGACCGCCTCAGGTGGTAATTCGACTTGGCGGCCCCTCTGGTTTCCTGCTCTAACTGGATGTGCCCTCCCCCCCACCCCCTGCTTATTTCCAACGGGCACTGTACTAACCCCCTTCTGGGTTTCCTTACAAGTAGGTGAGGTAGATTGATGAGCTGCCTTAGATGGATTCACCCCTTGGAGATTGCAGCTCCCAAAGTTACTCGGTGGATTTGAAACCTTTTGTATAGAAGTAGTAGGGGTTGGGACTGCGGCTACGGGGGTTAAGACTGACTTTGCTAGAACTTTCGAAGGACCTGCATTGTTGGTAATAGCCGTTTCTATGACCCCCAGTCGTTGCTCCAACCTCTTCAACCTCTCTAATATGGGGGATGTAAATGCCCTGAGTAAATGTTCAATGCTATCGAGGGAGAGTGTAGACAATTGTTCATTGGGTGAACAATTACTGGTAGATGTTGAGTTAGGTCTGGCTACAGTCAATATGGGGGTATTTAAGGGGGATATCATTTCATGTAATGCCTCCTGGTCCGACTCAAGAGGTAATATGACATTTTTGGTGGGTACAGAAGTTGCAGTGACCAGTCTACCCTTTCCAAAGTCAGTATGACTGATTTTGGCTCTTTGCTGAACGCCTCCCTTCCTCTGTCTCTTGTTTGGTGGTGGTCCGACAATTTTAGCGACTTCCTGCTTCCCAGCTTTCTTTTTCCCAAGTGCTACTCGAGGGTTTTCAGGTATAGATTCTATTAAAGTGCTAATGTCACTAGTCAAGTCAAGTCAAGTCAAAGAATTTATATAGCGCACTACATACCCAGAGGGTCTCAAGGCGCTAAGGAGGGGGGGAGGATTACTTGTCAAATATCCACGTTTTAAGTTGCTTTCTGAAAGCTAGGTGGTTCTGGGTAAGGCGAAGGTGAGTGGGGAGTGAGTTCCATGTTTTAGCAGCCAGGTAAGAGAAGGATCTGCCTCCCATGGTGGTCTTGTTGATGCGAGGTACAGTGGCGAGGGCTTGGCTGGAGGAACGAAGTTGGCGGGAGGGGGTGTAGAAGGACAGTCTTGAGTTGAGGCATTCTGGTCCGATGTCGTAGAGTGATTTGTGTGCGTGGGTTAACAGTCGGAAAGTGATTCTCTTATTGACGGGTAGCCAGTGGAGGTCTTTCAGGTGACCAGAGATGTGTTCGTTGCGTGGGATGTCTAATATGATTCTGGCTGAGGCGTTTTGGATTCGTTGGAGTTTCTTTTGGAGTTTAGCGGTAGTGCCTGCGTAAAGGGTGTTTCCGTAGTCCAGTCGGCTCGTGACCAAAGCATGGGTGACTGTTTTCCTGGTTTCGGTGGGGATCCATCGAAATGTTTTTTTGAGCATGCGAAGAATGTTGAAGCAAGATGAGGATACGGCGCTGACTTGTCTGTTCATTGAAAGGGAAGAGTCCAGGATAACGCCTAGGTTCCGTGCGTGGTCTGTCGGGATGGGTGCTTTTCCAAGGGCTTCCGGCCACCAAGAGTCATCCCATGCAGAGGGGGATGTACCTAGGATGAGGACTTCTGTTTTATCTGAGTTCAGTTTCAGGCGGCTGTGTTTCATCCATTCAGCAACTTCTTTCATTCCTTCGTGTAGGTTAGTTTTGGCGGTGCTGGGGTCCTTGGTGAGAGAAAGGATCAGTTGAGTGTCATCCGCGTAAGAGATGATGTTGAGGTTGTGTTGGCGGGCGATGGTCGCGAGGGGGCTCATGTATACGTTGAAGAGGGTGGGGCTGAGAGAGGATCCTTGTGGTACGCCACAGATGACTTCGGTGGCCTCGGACTTGAATGGTGGAAGGCGGACTCTCTGGGTTCTTCCGGTGAGGAACGAAGTGATCCATTCAAGTGCTTTTCCATGTATTCCGATGTTGGTGAGGCGTTGTAAAAGGGTGCTGTGGCAGACTGTGTCGAATGCTGCAGAGAGGTCGAGGAGGATGAGGGCGACTGTATCTCCATTGTCCAGTAGAGTTCGAATGTCGTCTGTTGCTGCGATGAGGGCGGTCTCAGTGCTGTGTTTTGCTCGGAAGCCAGATTGTGAGGAGTCGAGGGATTTGTTGGCTTCGAGGAAAGCGGCGAGCTGGTTGTTGACAGCTTTCTCGATGACTTTGGCCGGGAATGGGAGGAGCGAGATGGGGCGGTAATTTTTGAGTTCGGTGGGGTCCGCTGTGGGTTTTTTCAGAAGGGCGGTGAGTTCAGCGTGTTTCCAGTTTTCTGGAAAGGTGGCGGAGTTGAAGGAGCAGTTGATGACGTCTCGGAGGTGCGGTGCAATGACAGAGTCTGCTTTGTTGAAGATGTGGTGAGGGCATGGGTCTGTGGGGGATCCTGAGTGGATGGAGTTCATTAGGCGGATGGTGTCCTCAGTGGAGATTGGGTTCCAGTCGTTAAGGGTGTTCGCCGGGGGAGAGTGTTCAGCATGTGGTTGGGTGGGTTGGGCTCCGGGTTGGTTGTCGAAGCTGTTGTGGATGTCTGCAATCTTGTTGTGGAAGAATGAGGCTAGGGAGTCGCAGAGGGCTTGAGAGGGGGTGATGTCGTTGGAGTTGGCCGAGGGATTGGAAAACTCCTTGACGATGTTGAAAAGTTCCTTGCTGTTGTGGGCGTTGTTGTCAAGTCGATCCTTGAATGCGGTTTTCTTGGCCTTTCGGATTAGTTGGTGGTGAGTGCGGGTGGCGTTTTTGAAGGCGTCCTTGGTGCTGGTGGTTGGGTCTTTTTTCCACGCTTTTTCAAGGGTGCGGCAGAGTTTCTTGGACTTCTTAAGATCATCGTTGAACCATGAGGCCTTCTTGTTGCCAGGTTTGCTTTGGCGTTTTTTCAGTGGTGCTAAGGTGTCGGCAGTGTTGGATAACCATAGGGTGAAGTTGGCGGCGGCTAGGTTTGGGTCCGAGGAGTGGGCTGGGGTGTTTAGAAGGAGCGATGAGGAGATCTGGTCGGTGGTGATTTTGTTCCAGTTTCTTTGCAGAGTTGGTTGGAGGTGGTTGGTGGGTTTGGGCTTGTTGTAGGTGAAGTGGACGCAGCTGTGGTCAGTCCAGAGGAGATCCGTAGTGTGGCTGAAGGAGACATGATTGCTGGAGGTGAAGATGGGGTCGAGTGTGTGACCTGCGATGTGGGTGGGGGAAGTGACCAGTTGTTTAAGTCCGAGGTTGGCGAGGTTGTCCAGGAGGGTGGTGGTGTTGCGGTCGTTGATCTTTTCAAGGTGAAAGTTGAGGTCTCCCAGAAGGATGTATTCTTTTGAGGGGAGCGCGTGTGGAGTGATGAAGTCCGTGATGTCTTCACTGAATTTTGCGCGGGGTCCTGGTGGTCTGTAGAGGAGGGTGCCTCTGAGTGTGGTTTTGGGGTCGATGTGGATTTGGAAGTGAAGGTGTTCGGAGTTGGCGAGGTTGGCGTCAGAGCTGGTTGAGATGCGGATTGATTTCTTGTGGACGATAGCGATTCCTCCTCCTGTGTGGCTGGTACGGTCTTTGCGAGTGATCTTATAGTCTTCAGGGATGGCAATGGTGATGTCTGGGGTGGAGGAAGCGTTCATCCATGTTTCCGTTAGGAAGGCGACGTCCGGGGAGGTGGTGTCAAGTAGATTCTATAGGTCAATGGCGTGCCTGTGGACCGATCGGGTGTTGAGAAGGATGCATTGTAGGTGGTTGGGGTCGGGAGTCAGTGGGGTGGTCGTAGCGGAGATGTTGTCGGTGCCGCTGAATTTGCAGGAGTAGCAGGAGAAAGGTCCATGGGTTTGTCCGTAGTAACCACAATATTATTTTCTTCCGTGCTGTTGATGGCAGTCAATGAAGGGGGCGTATCTCGCAGGAGCGTGGGAAATCCCTGCGTAGATAGCGGGTCCTCATTTCTTTGTGTCAGTCCCACGCCCAATAAGTTAATCTGGAGGAGTACAACCACAGAGGATCTGTTTTTGATAGATTCAATAGAGCGGCGGCGCTCCGCCCTTCGTTCCGCCAGATCACAATCCTTATCTATTTCGACAGCCGGTTTTCTAAAATAGTTATCCAGAGTGCCTTTGATGTTTCCCCCAAAATCAGGCGACAAGATTATTTCATGAGTAGCAGCCATGGGGACTAAAAGGAATCAATGTATATAAGTTAAATCTGGGTTTCAACAATCCCGCTGAATAGGTACAATATAAGCGCGTGACAGGAATAGTCAAAGTAAAAAACCTCCTGGGATATGGAGTCCCGATCCCGACGCTCGCAGCTCTGCACACGTGCACGCACCCACAGATGTAGTCCCAGGTTCGAGGAGGGCAGACACGGCGCTGCGGGACCCGTGGAGCGGGTTCCGCGAGGTCTGGAGTTATGAACTGATGTGCGCCAGCAGCAGGAACCACGAACCAGATCCAAGGTAGCCTCCCCAAGTCTTAATGAGCCCCAGATTGATTTGTTTTACTCAGATACTGAAAAAATGAATGGGAGTGCACTAACACCATTCTCAAGGAATTAGAGTCTGTTCTTGAAATAGTAGTGAGACCCTCAATGACTGCTTTCCTTCAGTGGTATATTTTCTACACCAGAGTGCTGTCAGGAGCATCTTCATAAAATCTCACCTCCATCTGGAGGCAGTCTCTCTCTCATAGGAGACATGGTGGCAATGGTGCATAAAGCAAATTAAAATTGTTTCCAACTCCTTGAGATGCCATTTTGATTATAAACAGGGACAGGACAAGGTAGAAAAGTGTGAGATGTGCTCAAGACATTAAGGGCCTGATTACGAAAGTGGTGATCGGACCGCTGACAGTCCTTTGTTCCGACCACCCTGATATAGGAGATCGGACCCAAATATGGGGGCTGATTAGGATGGCGGACAGACCTGCATCCGTCCGCCACCCCAGAGGAAGAGGGACAGTCCACAGGGTCAGCGGCGGTCCCTCCGTGCCAATTAGGATGTGACCGCCACCCTGGCAGTCACATCCTGTATTTTTAACATTGAGGCGGGTGCTGCTTGAAGCAGCACACGCCGCAATGTTAAAAAAAAGATGTTTTCCTTTGCGTGCATGAAGCTGCAGGCACCGTGTGGTGCATACCGCTTCATGCACGCAAAGTCAGGGGGGTACCATAGGTACCCCCCATGTGCAAACCCCCCCACCTTTACCCCTGGGGCACGCAACGGGCCCCCAAAGAAAAGACCGTATGCCTTTCCATGGCGGAAATGCCGCCGTGGAAAGGCAGAGGACCGCCAACATCCTAATGTGCCTGGCGGTGTCTGATAGACACCGCCAGCCATGTTAGAGCTTTTCGGCCGCGGTCGAAAGGCGACCGCGGCGGAAAAGCTGCGGACTGAAAAAATATCCCCCAGCCATCCCAATCTGGCGGAGGGTCTTTTTCCAGTCCGCAGCGGATAATCCGCATCCTCCGGGCCGGCGGTGGCTTCCGCCGGCCCGGAGGATGCGTATTATCAGCAATCCTAATGAGCCCCTATGTTGGATGCAAGTCTACTGCCTCTGCCAGGATCATAGATCTTGACGGTGTGGCAGTCTGAGGAGCATCCCAGAATGGTGGCAGTGCTGAGGCAGGCACCACCATTGAGATTTCGATATCCCTTTCTGACAGCCTTTTCATGGCAGGAACCCCTTATTGAAAAGAATGTCAGAAAGGGATCCGGGGACCACGAAAATTGCCCCCGGCTGTCCTATGCCAATGCAAAGTGTCACTAGGGGCACATGTAGTGCCCCCACTTACCTCTGTGCACCATGTGCCATTCATGACATTGTGCATGGACAGGGCCAGACTGGGAACCGAAACCGGCCCTGGCAAAGTGCTCGGCCGGCCCCCCCCTCCCCCCGGGGGGGTTGGGGGGTGCGACCGCGCTCTTTGCTAGGGCCGGTTTTCGGCCAATTTTGTTACAGTGCCGTTTTTGCAGCTATGCTGCAAAAAACGACCCTGTAACAAAACCGGCCCCCTGGGGCCCAAAACCAGCCCCCACCCTCGCGGCCGACCGGGGGATTGCCCGGTGCCTGCAACGGACAGTCCGGGCCTGTGCATGGAACACGATGCACGGATGTGCACTGGGTGCTGCACAGAGGCTGCATGTGCTGCGGCCCTATTCCATGGACACAACATGCCCCCGTCATGGTTCTGATGATTTTCCAACCACCAGCCCTGCGGTCTAATCCAAATGTGCCAGTCAGTCCGTCACATACTCGTCGGGCAGCCTCCTGACCACAGCAATACCTGCTGATGATTCAACTGCCCAGCAACGTAATAATACCTGTAGCCTGTCCTTCACATCAAGTGAGTGATCATTAAAAAGGTCAAAAGGTCAACATGTTTTAGCCTACTTTAGCCCAAAGGTTGTCAGCTTTCTTTAGGACTGGCAAATTATTAGATCCCTAAAGTACCTGGTTTGATATTTTCCCCTGTAACGCTGATGGGTACGATCACTCCATCAAATTGGGATGTCTACTGCCACTCCTTTTTGACCTTTTGTGGGGAAAGCTAGAGCCCCATATGAATCACGGGAAGAATTCGGGATTGTTGACCAAGCTAAAGCAACTGAGCATATTGGCAATAAGTAAATATGTCAACATTGCCTCTAAATATGCATTTTAACATAGTGGTACTATCAAAAAAGAGGTCTTACTGGAGGAGCAACATTGTCTTAGTTTAATGTGCCTTAAACTATGTAGAGAAGGTGAAGTATTTTTAGAATAGGTAGTGATTCTAACACAGCAGTGCATGCTATAAGGAAGACCTCTGTGCCCAAATATCTAAAGTAAGCGTACTTACTTCTGAGCAGATGGCTGTATAGGTAGAAGCCCCTTCACTACTGCAAAAAAAAGATGTGGTCAACCAAGTGAAACGTTACTAAAGAGGGCGAGATGTTGAGTACTCATAAGTAGTGGCAATTGTATTGTAAAACTGAAGTTATAGTGAGGTGGGACTGGAGGGTTTATAGTCACTTACTTGAAAATAGGGTAGCCATTGCCTTACGTAACACGTCCTTCTCGACAGGGATTTCGGAGCGTGCAAGGCACAGCATGTATTCATGGAAAAGCAAAGAATGCTTCTGCGGGTGTTGCATATTACTCTCATTCTTTGTTATGGGAATGATAAACATTTTGCTAAAATGTGACAAAAGACTTGTAACCGCATATTGCCTGATGTGGAGCTCCCGCATGGTTATGGTAAAAGATGGTGATATGTGTGAATAAATTAATGTAAGTGGCCTCAAAAGGGGCTATTGATATAATGAAATGCCTCTTACATGAATTGTTTGATAAGAAATGAGGAAGGACTGGCAGTATTCCTTCCCCATTTCTAATCAAACTGCTCACAGATATCACTGCATTTTACCATAACCATACGTGAATCCCACATCAGAGGAGGGAGGTTCTTTCTCCATGATGGAGTTCACCTGTCTGTGGGGGTAACAACATATGTTCCTTGCTACTTGTGGCCAACCAGATGGCAAGTAAACTATGTTGGTCCCTGGTGGGGTGAAGGTATTGTTGGTCGGAACCCTTCTGGTCCCCAGGGTGGTGCTGCAGAAATCAGTTAAGAATCTGCAATTTTGGGTTGGGTATTTCCTTTTTACAGCCCTTACACACCTTTAGCTAATTGACAATGGCCCTGTGATGGTGGTTGAAAAATATGGTCTGCACCAGTGGACCAAGGAATGGCCCTTTCCCAAGATGAGCTCTCTAAGTGGGGTTAGAGTGAGAACATTAAATTCTATTCCAAACAAAATAAAAAAAAATCCTAATGTTAGTTGGGTTGGTGTGAGGATATTACGCATGCACTCTCCTAAACTATACACTTCCACCAAATAATAGTTGGGTTGGAGTGAGAATAATAAGCGTACACTTCCCAAAGTTAAACTCTTTGCCAACAGCAGTTGATTGGAAAGAGAATATTAAATAGGATCTCCCCCCAAAAAACACTTTCCTTAACATTAGTTGGGCTGGAGTACAAATTGTAAATATTCGCTCTCCAAACAGAAACACTTTCCCCAAATGTAGTTGGGTTGGGGAAAGAAATGTAAATATGCACTCTCTGAACACAGACACTATCCCTGATGTTCATTTGGCTGGAATGAGAATAGTTGAATCAATTTCAATGATTCTTTAATTAGCCTGTCAGGCCATAAAAGACACAAGATGAATACAGCATTCCACAGCAAACTAAAAACATCATGTAAAAAGTAGAGACCACAATTCCAGCATCGATTAAAATAAAAAATCTATAATTCAACAGAATAATTCATCAAAAAATATATCAGCTAACAAAAGTAAATACATAATATTCTCTAAGAAGTAATTTAAATGACTAAATATAGGTGTTCAAACCACTGAAAACTGTGATAGAAACTGTGTATGGATAAAAAGAGAAGGGGTAATAGCCATCCATCGTCCTCCTTGCTCTGATGGCAGCTTTTAAAAAGGTACATATTCTAAGACAGATGGTAGAAGTGTTTATCAATTGCAAGTGCTGTAATGCTTTGTTGTACCTGGGGTAACCAAGGTTTTTTAACAAGGGCTTAAGGAAGTGTGTGCATGCCTGTTTATAGTACACACAAAAAACAGATAGTGTAACAAATATTTTTCTGAGAGGTTGTCACATGGGCAGACTGTTGCAGAACTCCCCAGAGTAAAGCAAGGGTCAGTAAAGCACAAAAGACACCATACAGTGTCGGCCCTGAACCAAAAGTGAAATTGTAATACATAAATATTCATTCCCCAGAATGAAACACTTTACCCAAAGGTAGTTGGTTTATAAGGAAAACATTAAGGGCCTTATAAGAATGAGACTCAGAAACCGGCTTGTCATTCCGGGAGAATTCCAACGGGCTCAATGAGCCTTTCGTCCAGTCAGTGGCCTGACCATAATCCCAACAGACAGTGTTTCTGCCTTAAGGATTACCATGTCGGTTTCTGACAGGCTCTTCATGTCTGGCTTTCAATCATCGAAATCCTGTTGGAAAGTGACTTTGGGGGTTCCCTGGTATTTATTATTTATTTTAAACATTTATAAAGCGCAGCTATCACCATTGCAGGCATCCTGGCGCTAAGAGATAACAGAGACCGGAAGAAGCGGACTAGCAGGGGAATAGCCAAGTTTTAATCCTCCTTCTGAACGGGAGGAGTTCACTAATATGCCTAATCTCGATGGGGAGAGTGTTCCATAGTCTGGCGGCAGTCACTTCGAAGGATCTGCCACCGGCTCTAACCTTCCTAAATCTGGGAACAACTACCAATTTAGCGTCAGAGGATCGAAGCTGTCTAGTAGGGGTATACCAGGCAAATTTAGATTGCAGAGGAACTGGGCCAGCTCCATGGAGAGCCCTAAACACTATACAGAGGGCCTTAAAATGGATCCTCTGCCTTATAGGAAGCCAATGCAGCTTTGCCAGTGCGGATGCTCCATGAGAACTTCTCGGAAGCCCCAGGGCCAATTTAGCAGCAGCTGATGGGACCCTCTGGAGCCTGTCCAGCAGGAACTCAGGAGACCCGAGCAGGAGGGCGTTACAATAGTCCAACTTGCTAAGGATGGTACATCTAACCACTTGAGCGCGGGCACAAGTAGGTAGGAGGGGCAGGACTTTCCTTAGAGAACGAAGGATGGCAAAGCAACAGGCAGACGTTTTTTGAACATGCGTCTCCATGCTGAGCCACTGATCCAACATGACCCCTAGATTGCGAACAGATTTCACCGGCCGTACAGTAGCCCTGGTTTCCGGGGGCCAAAAATTAGATGGAAATGGTTGGGGAATCCTAGTGCCAGCACTGAAAAGCACCTCCGTCTTTCCTGCATTAAACTGAAGGGAGTTATCCTTCAGCCACCTAGACGTTTCACGCAGACAATTATGTAAAACCTCCAAGGAAGTGGAGTCCTCGCCTTCCAGGGAGAGAATCATCTGCGTGTCGTCGGCGTAGAAGGGCCCCCTTCTCCCTTCAGCCTCCGGTTGGGGGCTGTGGGGCACTGTTCATCCCTGCACCGTGTGGCAGGCATCTTGAGGTGCCTGCAACGCGGTGCAGGTGAAGGACTGGACTTTTAACAGAACCAGCGGTGCCAGGGAACAACACCTATAACCTTCATGGGATACCTGTTTCGGCGCACAATGACAGAGACACGGGACACTTCCTTCGGCGTCAAAGATCAGCGTTTATTTACTGCAGGGAAACAAGAGTCATTAGAAGTACATCGGCATGTAGGTTCTGCGAGTCTGCTTCAAATTGCATATGTAGGTCGCTCACTTTTATACAAAATGTTGCTATTGCACAACATGCGAACAAAAGATTACAATTCAGTTCCCACAGTAAACTTCAAAAGGGTCGCTTTCATGTGTTCAGAATCCCGGAACATAATTACAGTAGCAATGCCGGTTCCCAACTGTAAAAGTACATCTTCCCACCATTAGGCACACCCATTAGAGTTGTAAATGACCAAGAAGAAGAGACAAGAGCAGCTGCAAGGAAGTCAGACACGTGTAGAGAAAAGAGTGTGGGGGTAATATCGGAAGCATGATCGTAGGATCAAAGAGCTGGATCCCATCGCCTGCACGGCTGTCACAATAGACCGGCACAACCAGATTACCCTCAAGCTGAGCCATCTGCCTTCGCTGTGTCATTCCTCCGGCCATAAAGACGCATGAAAGGAATATGCGTCTTCCGCAAGGCTTGGGAACTAGAGGGTCAGGGGGCGAACAGTTACCTGCTCGCTGACTACGTGAGGGCAAGAAACAAAATGGATGCCGTATCTAAAATGGAACCCGAGGGTTCAGATGAAGAACACGTAATATTAGGCGAACCCTATCAGGTAGTGTAGCGAAAAATGCGTACACTTATCGAACTCGCCATTTACGGTTCGTAGATACCAAACTCGTCCATATTCGGTAATGCCCAAAACGTCGTAATAATTTTTACGGAACCTCAGACGCTCCTTTTGCCCTCATGTAGGCAAGCACTAGTCGGAATCATAATCGATTTCGATATTCATCAGATCATTTAGATGTTGCTGATACATTATTCTATCCATCAATGCCTCTTTGGTGACAACTGGCTGTCTTATACACGTTGTAACACAAAGGCCACATAAGGCAGGACCACATTGCACACAAAGACAACATGTGAATAGAAACGTCACAACAACCCCTATGATCATCAGAATCTTCCAACCCCAAGTCGACATCAGGCCCCAAAACCATCCCAGAAGCGTCCAATTTCCTTCGTCCACGTGTATGGACTCCGAAATTTTGTGCAACTTAGAGATGGCTTGATAAACCGTTGGAGCGTTATCAGGTATGAATATGCAGCAGCTCGAATGGATGACCTTACAAACACCACCTCTATCTGCTAGAACAACGTCTAGAATCATACGGTTCTGTAACGTCATCAGTCTATCCGCCTGAAGCTCGGCTGTCAAATTACCAAGGGCACTTGCAGTTATGTTGGCAGTTGATTCTACTACACGAGTTAACTGTCTCAGGTTCCTGCTATTGACCATAGGGCCCCAAAACGGTAGGAAACCCTTAAAGTAGTCTCCTGCTTCTTGACCGACAGTATCTTCTTTGTTGACAACCCCTCTCACAACTCTAGTTCTGTGATAATCTGAGGCCACAGTGAAAGTCAGAGGCAAAAGATTTGCAATGTAGCAGGTATCCGAGAAGTCATGAGGTAACCACGTATAGGCTCGATCATAACATACAACATAGGTACCCTTGGCAGTTAGGAAGACAGGGGATGAGAGCGTTGGTAAGACATATGTCTCAGTACACGCACTCTCCCCAAACTGCGCTCTCGGATTTCGACCGAGACCTTTCAGGCAGAAGTTACCAAGGTGAGGTACAATCCATATCGGTGATGAGCTTTTAAGCTGCCTATCACCCACTGATACACTATACTCAGCCTCACTTAGTTCCTTATATGCTCGCACCTCCTCCTCTGGGATAAGCGATGCGTCAAAAATATCTCTATCTAAATCAGCAATAGCTCTCGCCAGAGTCTTGTGGTACGGGCCAGGACCAAAGTTTGCTGAGCGTGGTTCTCGATGGGGGTAGGAATCTAGTGCGCTACGGAACATAGTTTGCAATGCTCGAGCTGACCCTTGGGAACTATAAGGCAGCACCAAGTACGGAATACACTTATCCATGGTATGTGGCATTAACCCACACACCCAACAATTGGTAGTGTTTACCACTAACTGATGCTGATGCAAGAGTTGAATAAAGGAGTTGTTTCTAAATTCCGCACGTCTGGCTTGTTCGTGCTGAGGCAGAAGATGAAAGGAATGTGGAGAGACAGTTGAAACGAAATTTAGATCATGAGATGGAAGAGTAGGTATAGTAGAAAGCAGTAAGAATTGGGACCCAAAATATACTCCCCCCACCAGTAACATAGATACAGTCAGGAACAATATGAAAACCTGTAGCAAAAACCATTTTGTACGAAACATTTTATCTAATGCAAATCTTTGCGCCAACATTTTATCTCTCTTCGACAGCTCAGATAATGACGATTCCATCCCCTAACGACCGTCCGCGACGTTCTTGACGCACTTCGTTCTGAGTAGCGATTATCAATTCCCAGGAGTTCCCAGAAATCGACAAAAGAAACCGACCTAGTGTCGATAGCTGCTAAACAGAAGGAAGTACCCGCACGGCCCTACGGCCAACCTGGATGATAGGTTTTAGCTAAATTGAACATTCAATTTATTATAATGTTCTTGGCTGTACGAAAAGGAAAAAGGTACACAATATACAATGTCCACTATGTTCAGGGCAAATGTGAAACCTAAAAACAAAAATCTTTTTATTCGTGGCTTGTACGTGGACGAAGAAAGTATCGGCTGCTCCCAGGGCGAGTCTGGTCTTCAAATAGTGGATTGGATGGCAAACGAGTGTTCGATTGTTCAGGTGATTGTTCAGCACTCGAATTTTCCAGGGTTGACGGAAAGGGAATTGTTTGAGGGGTATCAACAAGGGTGTCAGATACAAGCTGAGCTTCGCTGAATGGGACAAAACGTTGTGGAACGTCGGTTTCAGATGAAGTAAAACCTCTTCTCATCCAGGTGTCCGACGGCAAAGGAAGCGGGACTCTTTTGGTGTGGGTAGCGTGTACCCAGTGCTTCCGTCCTTCCAGTCGAACTGCCGTCCTCGTTGCTAGTTGCACCTGGTATGGTCCCACGTATCTCGGCTCAAGGTTCCGTTTTCGTCCGAAATTGCGGACAAGGAGCCAGTCCCCTGGTTGGAGCCGATGACCAGGACCCTCTGTTCGTGACGGCAGAGCCTCAAAGACCTGTTGATGAATCAAACTCTATTTAGCAGTCAGATCATGAAGATAATCAATCAACATTGGATATTCGATTCTATCAAACTCCTTAGGCCTTGGGACTCCCCATATATTAGCAGGACGACCAAACACAATCTCGTATGGGCTAAGCCCTACTCGTGAGTGTACAGTTGCCCTGGTCGATAGGAGAGCTAGAGGCAAAGCGTCAGGCCATGATAAACCAGTTGTTGCCTGAATTTTAGCCAATTTTAGTTTTAGGGTGCCATTGTATCCTTCCACCAAGCCCGCTGATTGTGGATGATTTGCACTATGAAATTTTTGATTTATACCGAGGCCACGACACACACTCTTCATCACACTTCCCACGAACTCACTTCCGTTGTCCGACCATACAACCCGAGGCATTCCATATCGGGGAAAATACTCCTTGAGCAAAATTTTTGCCGTGGATAAAGCAGTATTATCCTTAAGGGGGTAAGCCTCAATCCATCTGGAGAATGCACATACCACAACCAACACGTATTTCAAGTTGTTACATCTCTCCATGTGGATGAAGTCCAACTGGATAACTTCGAAAGGGTAAGTAGGAGGGGCAAAATGGCCAGGTGGAGTGGGAGTGCCCTTACCGGGATTGTGCATCAAACACACCATACAATTCTTAACCACTCTCTCTGCACACTTAGTAATCCCATCATTCTTCCATACATGAGACAACAACTTGCATATGCCTTTCGTGCTTATGTGTGCTGTACCATGAGCCATTGTAACGACAGCGAGCACATATGCATCCGGTAACATCCATCTCTGTTTCTCTGACAAATCAACCCAACATCCAGTCTCATCCAGCCTTCCCATACTCTCTTTCCATTTAGACCTTTCCGTCTCAGTGGCTTCATTCTGTATTCCCTTCACACTCTCAATCGTGTCTTCACACATACTAGTCTCTGTTGGCCATCTCACTGAACTCGTAACATACATTCGATTTGTTAAATCTTTAGCTGTCTCTTTAGCCGTCTCATCCGCAAACGCATTACCACGACCCACGTCATCCGTTACTTTCTGATGTGCACTACATTTGATTACGGCCACCTGTTTAGGCAATGTGAGTGCATCTAAAAGGTCATTCACAAGCTGACCATGCTGAATCTTTGTGCCATGCGACGTAAGGAATCCTCTTTCTCTCCACAATCGCCCAAAACTATGCGCCACACCAAACGCATACTGGCTATCTGTAAACACATTCACCCGTTTATCTTTAGACAACACACACGCTCTTGTCAATGCGATCAGCTCAGCAGCCTGAGCCGAATTCTGACTCAATCTTGCGCTTTCTAGAACCGTACTCAATGTTACTACAGCATACGCAGTCGTCACATCACCATTCGGCAACTTAAAACAGGAACCATCCACATACAAAGTACCATCGGGATCTACCAATGGAGTATCTTTTAGGTCAATACGACCCTTTGTTTCCTCCTCAGTTTTTAGATAACAGTCATGTAGTGCTTCACCACTTGACTCTGTGTCGATCGGCAGCAATGTTGCTGGATTCAACACATTACATCGTTTTATCCGTATATGACTGGCCAGTAACGTCAACTCATATCCAGACAATCTTGCGCTCGTCAAATGTTGAGTCTTCGTTCGGTTCAAAAGAGTGTCAACGGCATGCGGGACCATCACCGTAAGCATATTATCCATGACCAGACCTGCGGACTGTCGAATGGACGCCGCAGCTGCCGCTGTTGCTCTTAAACAACTCGGCAAGGCTCTAGCTACTGGGTCTAAAGTCGAGGAAAAATAGGCGCATGGGCGTTGTTTGCCGCCAAAAGGTTGTGTCAGAACACTCAACGCACAGCCATCCCTCTCGTGAACGTATAGTGTAAACGGCTTACTGTAGTCAGGAGTACCCAACACAGGAGCCGAACACAACGCATCACGCAATTCAGAACAACATTTCTGACACTCTTCAGTCCAAGGCAAAGGAGATGAAACATCCTTGCACGTAAGGGCTATCAATGGTTTCGCCAACAATGAAAAATTTGGAATCCATTGTCTGCAGTAGGACGCAATACCTAAAAAGGCACGAACATCTCTCTGGGTTTTTGGCGCAGTCATTAGGGAAATCGCTGCGATTCTCTCTGGGGTCAACCTTCTCCCTTCTTTTGACAATAAGTGACCTAAATAGGTAACTTCTTGACAACAATATTGTAGCTTAGAAGGTGATACCTTGTGATGTAAGTCATGCAGATAATGCAATAATGATACTGTAGCCGTTTTGCAAATAGCTTCTGTATCAGCTGCCACTAGCAGGTCGTCAACGTATTGAATCAAAGCTGCACCCGTCGGTAATACAAAGGCATCAAGTTGACTTTTAAGTGCTTGACTGTAGATTGACGGACTCTCACAGTAGCCCTGTGGAGCGCGTTTTAGCCTAAAACTGCGACCACCTAATGCAAATCCGAATAGGTCCCTGCTTTCCTCAGCAATCGGGATACTAAAGAAAGCATTCTTTAGATCGATCACCGTGAACCAGGAGGCAGAGGCCGAAATCATTGTTAGTAAGGCCGTGATATCAGGGACCACGGGAAATTGTGGAATCACTATTTTATTTACTTCTCTCAAATCTATTACGAAACGATACACAGGAGGTTTGGATGGGTCAGTTCGTTTCAAAATAGGCAATACAGGGCTATTACTCACGTTTCCACGAGTTTCTTCAACAACACCTTTCTTAATTAGATCATGAACGATTGCTAACAGCGCTCGCTCACCATCAAGAGAGATACGATATTGAGGTAAACGTGGTAATCGCACATTTGGTTTCAATTGAATCACATAACGTGGAATGTCTAACAGACCCACATCATTGGGACCTGTGGCCCATAGAGACGCAGGAAGGGAACTCAATTCCGGTGGGAATTTATCGATCGACAAGTACATAGGAGAGATCACTCTCCGACCTAATGTAAGCTCCACTCCTTCAGGAGAGCAATACAAAGTCGCATATAGTCGTTTCAACAAATCCAGACCCAAAAGATTCTCACCACAGCCGGTAGATAGAATCAGCGGAGCCTTCAGCTCACGAGGGCCAATCGTAAGGGGCAAAGGACTAGAAACGGGGTTGCTAACAGGGGCGCCAGAGAATCCAACGGAAACGTTCGTTAAGCCAGACAAAGGTGCGCCAGGGAGTTTCGAATGCATGATGGAACTTTTCGTCGCACCAGTGTCTAACAGAAAAGGCTCAACTACGCCCGATGTAGCCACTGCAACGTAAGGTCCACTCTGATCAACCGGAACTGATCCTACTCCCTCTCTTTGTCGGTGGCTGTCCTAGTAATGGTCGTTTGCAACAGTCTCATGTTCTACGTAATAATCGTCCACATTATATTGTGCAGATCGAACTGACCCCGCATTGCGCTGGTCAAAACAATTATTCGTGTCTAATTGATTTTGATGGCGATCAATCTGATTTTGGGGTGAACCACGACCTCTACCTCGTGATGCCTGTTGAGGACCACCACCACGGTTTCCTCGTGTCGACACACCATTTAGACGGTCCCGTAAA
Organism: Lissotriton helveticus; assembly: GCF_964261635.1. Classification (NCBI taxonomy): domain Eukaryota; kingdom Metazoa; phylum Chordata; class Amphibia; order Caudata; family Salamandridae; genus Lissotriton; species Lissotriton helveticus. The sequence continues at coordinate 366,435,288 of NC_136068.1, read as the reverse complement.
GCAGGACAATCATATTTTATGTGTCCCTCTCTTCTACAATAGGCGCACTGATTATACCCAAGTGAAGATCTATAGTCAGAGTTGTCAGAACGCAGCTGCATCCTATCGGGCTGTGCTCGTGGTCGATACTGCTGTTGTGAATCATTTTGGTTTGATCGTGGAGGATACGCTTGCTGCAACAAAACCTTCGTTTTGAGCTCCTTCGTTTTCTTATCTACACGATCACTTTCTTCCTTTTCCCTATTCTCATAGTATTGAGCCGTTGCTAATATCTGTGCAGTGGTTGAAACCGCCCATGCACTTTCTGAATTCTTCAATTTGTTGCATAGTTCAGGCAACAAATTCGACACGAACTTGTCGGCAAATAACCGCTGGCCTCCCTCAGCGCCCATGTCCTGACCGCTGTGGTCGACAAACGCTTCCTCAAACCTTGTGAAGAAATCCGAGACACTCTCGTCTTTCTTTTGCTTACAAGCTGATAACTTATCCCAGTTCACCTTCATCGCTGGCATGAGAGTTTTCATGAGCGTAATGATTTTCTGAGGTAAATCCAAAATCAACTGCTCAGGCTTAGCCCCACCGACTTGCAATGCATCAGCCGCTATCAGTGCAGCCCAATCACCACCTAACTCATTTGCGTGGTTTGCTTGACGAATTTTCGCCCAAACTGTTTGTGGTACAACATTACCAAACAACATGTCGATGTCGGCAAGGTTCATAACAGAAGCTTCCACCAATTGGGATAGCTCCTTATAATAACCAGCCGGATTCTTACGCGGATCAGGCAAGGATTGCTTCACTTGCAAAACTTCCGATCGTTTCCATGGGAGGTGTATCCACACTCTTCGAAAATGCGGTAAAACCGCAGGGTTAGCTTGCGGATCACCAGGCACCCAAAGTGGCGGAACCTCTCTCATAGGATACTGACCAGGAGCCGCTTTCCAATTCTCAGTGGCATCATCAAATGACACTCGAGAATGCACTGTGGATCTGAACGCTAACAAACGTTCCAGGGCACGTCGTACATCACCTCCTACAATCATACCGTTCGAAAAGTGACTCTGGAGTTCAGTTATATCGGGCGGTACGTTATCTAGATCATCGTTATACCATTCTTCCCTCAAAAAGTTACACATTTCTTCGAACACGAATCTCTGCGTAGGCTCATTAAACTGAGAAAACGTGTCGAAGACCACACGTGGAGTGTAGTTAGCAGGGTGTCTTATCCATCTATGTGCCATAGTCACTAACGTCTCTTTCTCCCTTCCACTAGGGATCTGACTCCGTCTCTGAGGAGTTTCGGAAAGATCAGACGGGAATAACTGACCAGAAAGCGGTGAATAAAGGGTAGCAACAGTGTTAGGGATACGATTACGAACAGAAGGAGAAGAAGAAAGAAGAGCAGGAGCAACAACATTAGAAGCGAAGGAAGGCATAGTAGAAACAGACAAGGTAGTCGGGGTAACAGAAATGACAGATTGAGGAGGTACAGGTACAGGAGCAGTGGGAACAAGGACAGGTGGTGGGACAAACGTAGGATTAACAACGGGCTGACCCGCAGCCGCTGGAACAACAAGAGGAACTACAGGAGGAGCTACAGGAGGAGCTACAGGAGCCGTAGCACCCTGTGCATAAGGAGGTGGCGAATTCATTAAATACGCTAACAAGGAATCCTCCTTCGAATCTTCTTCTTTCTTATCTAGACCAGTCGGTAAAACCGGATAACATTTATCTACACTCATGTGATGTAGTCTAGTGGAAACTTCCATTTCTTTTTCTTCTTTTTCTCGCTTACATTGTTGTACAACTTGCATTATCGGAACAAACCCTTCTCTTCGATCCTTTTTAAGCTGTTTGATTTCTTTCTGCTTGGCCTCTTTACGCCACAGCCGAAAAGAATCAAACATAGCTGGCCTAGCTTTCTTTTGAAATAATTTAGCTTCAAGATTATCTAAAATCGTAAGTTCAAAACTTCCATGCGGTGGCCAACTAAGGACACCGTCTTTCTTCGTGTAACGGACCCAGTATTCATTATATATAATAGGACCCACACCATGTCGACTGTAGAGCTCATATATCGGAGTTCCAACTGGAGGTATCGGACACGAGTCCTCCAACCGGGAATCCATTGCGCAACATTTGAAGATACCAAACAAACCACTATGGCTAGGCATCGTGCACACTAACCTAGTATCAAACTTCAAGGGTTACCGAAGTGCTAAATCTTCGTGTAAGACAAAACCCTCGGTTTTTGGCAATTGCAACTGTCAAATAAAATACTAAGAACCAATACTAAGAACCACAAATGCAATGGAACCATGCAATACAACAAAGCCTTAAAAGGCTACAACAAAGCTCAATGAGCTAGAACAACAAAGCTTTAATAAGCTACAACAAAGCTTCAAGAAGCTAGAACAACCACTAAGGACTGGGAGCGACCCACAAATACTTAACTCAGAACTTCAATGGCGTCACCAGGAAGGCCCGTCTATCGTCTCGCTTGTACGTAAGGTCTGCGCCGGGCGTCGAAGACAGGTCGACAGTCAGGGCATCGGTCCGTCGTAGCCGTCAGGAGGCGGGAATCTTCGCAGGGAAAATCTTCGGGCCACTTATTTCGACAACAGGATCGATAAAGCGGGGTGCACCTTCCCTCGGAGATTTCACACGAAGTTCCTCACGATCGTCAGGCTTTGGACCGGTACCGCTGATGTCGCCCCACGTTGGGCGCCAACTGAAGGACTGGACTTTTAACAGAACCAGCGGTGCCAGGGAACAACACCTATAACCTTCATGGGATACCTGTTTCGGCGCACAATGACAGAGACACGGGACACTTCCTTCGGCGTCAAAGATCAGCGTTTATTTACTGCAGGGAAACAAGAGTCATTAGAAGTACATCGGCATGTAGGTTCTGCGAGTCTGCTTCAAATTGCATATGTAGGTCGCTCTCTTTTATACAAAATGTTGCTATTGCACAACATGCGAACAAAAGATTACAATTCAGTTCCCACAGTAAACTTCAAAAGGGTCGCTTTCATGTGTTCAGAATCCCGGAACATAATTACAGTAGCAATGCCGGTTCCCAACTGTAAAAGTACATCTTCCCACCATTAGGCACACCCATTAGAGTTGTAAATGACCAAGAAGAAGAGACAAGAGCAGCTGCAAGGAAGTCAGACACGTGTAGAGAAAAGAGTGTGGGGGTAATATCGGAAGCATGATCGTAGGATCAAAGAGCTGGATCCCATCGCCTGCACGGCTGTCACAATAGACCGGCACGACCAGATTACCCTCAAGCTGAGCAATCTGCCTTCGCTGTGTCATTCCTCCGGCCATAAAGACGCATGAAAGGAATATGCGTCTTCCGCAAGGCTTGGGAACTAGAGGGTCAGGGGGCGAACAGTTACCTGCTCGCTGACTACGTGAGGGCAAGAAACAAAATGGATGCCGTATCTAAAATGGAACCCGAGGGTTCAGATGAAGAACACGTAATATTACGCAAACCCTATCAGGTAGTGTAGCGAAAAATGCGTACACTTATCGAACTCGCCATTTACGGTTCGTAGATACCAAACTCGTCCATATTCGGTAATGCCCAAAACGTCGTAACCTCACAGGGATGAACAGATTCTCCCATTTCTCTATGGGAGCTTGTGCTAGGACCGGTTTACCCATTAAAGAAATGGGAGTGTGCGACCACACCATGTGCTGTCATATTGTATTGCTGCAGTCAGTCCCAATTCTGCAATGGTGTTGGGCGGACGTGAGTCTGCCCACATCATAATAAAGCCCTAAATGGGATTGCCACAACAAAACACTTTCCTTAATGTTATTTGTGTTGAAGTGACAGTAGTATTGATGCACTTCACAAATAAAAACACTTTCCCATTGGCAGCTGGACTGGAATGAAAATTGTAAATATGTTCTTCCAAAAATCAGACAGTTTCACCAAGGTTTTTGGATGAGAATAGTAAATTTGCACTCCCAAGAATTAAATGCTTTCCCCATTGGTAGTTGGGTTGGAGTTGGAGTAGTAAATCTGAGCTCCCCAAAATCAGACACTTTCCCTAATGTTTGTTTCTTTGTAATTACAGCAATTATGTGCAGATTCAAATGGTAAAACATTCTGGAAACTGGTGTGGGTTTGAGTTCAAAATACTGAGTTGGCTTAATCTTAGTAGATATAATTTGACTTTAATTACTTTATAGTGGTTAGTAGGTTTTTGCATATATAATGAACATATTCACGTATTAGAGTGCCAAAAAAAATGATTACACATTTTAACATAAAAACAAAATATTTATAATGTAATATTCACATATATATGGTAATGGTTGAAAAAAATATATGTATAATTCAAAACTTTACATAATACTTTTTTTTTAGGTAGTAGTTAAATAAGTTTAAGAAAATAATTATTTTCTATAAATTACCAAATACTATTAATTGATTGGTAATTCATTATGTAGTATTTGTTACTATATGTATATTTCTGACACATTAAATTTTACTTTTTGTATTGAGAAGTTAACACAAAAAAGGCTTAATAACATAATTCGTTTTTTTATATTATAAAATACTGCCAAGAAAATATTTTGTAGTTTTTAAGCATGTAATTCAATATTTATATATACATTATATTTTGTATGCATTTTTATGAATTTAATAAAGACAATGGATAAGTTAGAACACTTTTTTTAATAAACACATATTTGATTACTTTTTACATTCACTATAATGTAATGATAGTCTTTTTTCCCAAATGTGCCTTTCATAATGATAATGTGTTTGTTAGTGTTTCCATGTCTTTAGTATCCAGCAACAGTTGACACTGATAACGGTTCCAGGATGCCGCTACACATTTCAGTTGAGGTAATTTCTTTTAAGGTTTTTATGTACTGTGAAGTGGGGTGGTTTATAACTACAGTTAGTGTTCGTTTAGTCGAATAAGTAGAGACAATTGGGTTTAAGAAATCACTAGGGTTGATGTAATAAATGTGCTAGAACCTGGTGTTTCATCAAGTGAACTTTTAAGTTATTGTTTTCTACCTAGACTATTGCATTTTTGTTAGGTAGGATATTTAATGGTATTTTGTTTTTGTGTTTGGGGAAGTATGTATTGTTTTTGAAAGTAACATTTCCTATTTTGTTGCTTTATTTTACAAAGAAAATGCTTTGGATAATTTTATATCCAAAGTATACCAATTAATTTCTTTATTTTTTGATTTCCAAGGAGCATATATGTTTTGTAATATATTTTGGTCTCGTGACGGAATCATATTTTTTAATTTGAATGGTGGAAGTGTGATTCTGGCTTGTCATAATATTTTGCATCCTCTTTTGGTGGTACGTATACTACGATTGCTAACTTTTAACTTTGGAGTCGAATAGAAAAGTTTGTCATAATATTTTGCAACCTCTTTTGGTGGTGCGTGTGCTTCAATTACTACCTTTTAATTTCGAATCCGAATAGAAAAGTTTATAATACTAGTCTATACCAAACGTGAATTTTTTAAGGGGCTTCCATAAAGCTTGATTGAAAAGATGATAACAGCCTAATATATTAAGGATAGTTTGAAACATTACTTCATCATAATCCATAACAATTTTTAAGGGTAGTAGTTATTGGTTTACTCTTTTACAGTGATTTATGTATGTGGTGTTTTCTTTATTAGGGAATATTGCATAAATTAGTTCATCACACTATTGTTGAGAAAGAGAGGGGGTGGTGTGAACGTGCTAGCTGCGGACAGATCATTTACTACCTTAAACAGGATTTTTTGACAAGTTTAGACATTGGTAATCAATTCTGTATAGTAGACTGTCCGTGCAGATTTGCAAGAGCCATAATATTTTAGGAGTGCCATATCATTTACACAATATTCTTCTTGCTTTGCTAGATACACACAGACATATTCCTTTAGTGACCCAAGAAGGAACCAGTGTGACATACCCAGTGATTGCACTTTAACATATTCATTGGATGCTCAATTATTAAATCTAAAACAAAGCAATAAGGACCTTATTTCCAGTCCTTAATTTGTAAACAATTAAGTGCAAGGGCTCTCAGCAGGAGGCAACTGCAACTTGTACCACAATTTCCCATTACCATGCTCCCAGTGACCGCACCAAGCCAACTACTAACCATCACGCTCCCACAAGTGTGACAATTCGAACTATTTCAGGCCCCATAAACTATAAGAATGGTAATTTGTTAATGTATATTGAATTGATAGTTAACTTGTTGTGGCTATCTCTAAATTAGCCAGACAGCTCCACCTTGTGGCAGACTGTTACAAGCGCCGGTGTTGACCATTAAGTACTAGTGTTGAGAACTGGTAGCCAGTTGGCTCAAATTAAGCCCTGCCTATTTCTTATTTGACCACCTTAAATCGAATTTGGCTAAGTGCTCTTTCTTCGAGGGTTACAAGATGACTTTATAGATGTATCAGCCCATCTTTGTCAATCCTCTGGAGGACTGTGATGAACTTATTGATTTAGTAATCAAATTATGTCACCAATTATCAGAAAGAAATATTGATCGTAGGGAATCCAAGCAGAAGGTAGTGATAATTAGAGAGAAGAAACTTGAATTAAATTGGTTGACAAAAGTGGACCTATGCAAACTAGAGGTTTCCGTGGACCAATTTCTACAGAAGAGATGGAAGACTAAACGTTTTTAATATTTAATAAGTACAATACATTGATTAAATGTGTTTTTTATTTCGTACTGTAGAATATCATTTTTATGTTTTTTATTAATGCTTGTGCTGTTTTACATTTGTTTTCGTGTTTGTCAATATTTTGATTCTATATTTTACTTTTCTTTTTTTTTATGACAGGACTTTTGTTGTCAATATATTTATCTTCATAGGGCTTTAAGAAACGAAGGGTAGGGATTATGACTATGGTGGTCTGATGGACTGCCGTAGCCACGGTGGCGATGCAGTGGGTGGTCCCATTGCCCTATTTTGAGTTTGGCCAGCAGACCACTAAAGGCCTGCTGTAATTCCTGTGATCCCTTGGCACTGTTACAGAGGTGTGAGGCCAAAATATTCTGGCTGTGCCATTGCGTCACCGCCAAGCATATTACAAATTTCCCCACGTTCCCCCTTTACATGGAAGTGAGCCTGCCATGGAAAGGGTGGCATGGAGGAAACAAAGGGGTGCCTTCAGGGCCCCTGTTGCCACCACGCTTGGGAATGCAGACAGAGGCGACATGATGTACCTCCCTGTGTGTATGCACCCCATGTTCCTGCATGGCATGGATTTCACAGTCTGTGCTGTGCAGGAACAGTCTTTGGTGCTTCCTTTGCAGTGCCTTTCTAATAGGCACTGTCAAAAGACCGCCCATCAGACCAGGAGAAAACTGCTAATCTTGCAGGTTGACGGCACTTGAGTTTAGCGTTTTTTTAGTGGGGCACTGGCGTGGCGGCCCACTCCAAGACCGCACAAACTCATAATCACGCTCTAAGTATTATGATATGGATGCGTGTGTCACAATATTTTTGTAATCAATATTTCATCATACAAAACACTCACCTGAAAAGATATACTAAATATCTGTGGTGTGCTTCAAGCTGTCTTTTGCTGGAGTTATGCAGTCTGTGGCTGTGCCCACATCTGGGAACATGAGAGGGGAAGATTCCGAGCAAAGCTCTGACCCTGCTCAACTTGGTATTGCCTAAGATTAATGATTCACATTGGCAAAACTGTTAACAAACCAATGTATTCAAAATGGCAGCATTCCTGTCTCGCAAAACATAGCTGTTCAAAATTATTGTAAAGGTTCAAACTACAAAAATGTAAGGGACCTGAGATTCAAGACATTACAATTCAAGAAAATAGCAAACCTAACCCATGTATTATGAATATTAATTAAAATCATCAAATACTCTGTTACTCAATGAAAACCCTATTTGTGCCATGCTTTATTGCCATCCACATACAAGACATGACTTAGACACACACAATCATGTAATAAATATCGTTTGGGAATCAGAAAATATGACTGTAAAATCTAAACGTAAATACATTTACCATATACATACACTTATTTCTCTATTCAAATCGTATCTACTTCTGCCAATTAGACACTATTTCCAAATGTTTTCAATATGAGTTCTCAATTTGTTGACTGCTTCACTAATTTTCTGTATTCTTTGCTTGGTTATATTTTCCCTGTCTTCGAAATTCCTTAATAGTTTATGAATAAATAGGTGTTAAAGCCATCGTCCGTGCTGTCCTTTTTAGGTCCAGCATCCAAGACCTCTTATATATACTTTAGCATATACTTATATACTTTAGTATATACATCTACATATATGTACTTTGTGGGCACTAAAGATCAGCCCTTCCTCTAAGGTACTTTTTTTCTGTTCAACTGCCTCTATTTAACTGTCTTCATAGAAATCAACCAGTAGAGGTCAGTAAAATTCCAGAACTGTTTTTTGCTGAGGCACTTTCTTTTTTAATTTTTCTGGCAACTGCCTCTATTTAACTTTCTTCATAAAAAACTTCCAGCAGAGGTAGGTAAAATACCAGAATCACATTAGCATTCTCTAGATTCCAGTCCATGGAAATTGCGTTCCACGAGCACCTGTAGACAATAATATTTTTTTTATTTTGTATTTTCAGTGATATGACCACCGAAGGCCCTGATTTTATATTAAAAACAGAGCTTTGGACTATACCATTTCCTGCTGAAAGGCAATATTTCTCTTCATGTGTTCCCATACTTGGTGTGTCACGCAGTTTGGTGCTAACTTCCCCTCCATGCTAAAGAACAGTAAATATTACAGTATCCAGGCTAATGTGTTGCATAGCTAAATACATATAAGGTCCCAAAGGCGAGACCGATTGCATTGCAAATGCTTGTTACCATTTGTACTCACAATGATTGCTGTGTGGAGGATGCCTGTATTTGCTAATTGAAATGGGACAGTTGGTATCAGTGTATCTTTCGCCAGTTCAAAATGTGAACTTTCCGAATTTATCGTATTATTTATCTCTAGTGATTGATGTCTATGTAATTGTTCTTCATCATGTCTCTTTTTCCAGAGTAAGTACACTAATGACCTAAGGGTATTCATGGTTATTCTGCACACAAGGAGCTAGTTGATGTAATTAATATCACTCAATGCACTTTCCACAAAGCTGTTGTTCATTTGTCTACATGCCTATGACATGGCTTTGCACTTTCCCTTGAAATTTGACTTTTGCTTTGCGGTTGTAGAGTGCTTCCATATTTCTTCATGTCTTTGCAGTGATTAGTTCATGGAATTAGTTATCTCTGAAATCGAATTTCGCAATGATGTGTGGTCAGTTTGTGCTCATAAACTTTGTTTACGATGTCATGACGGTGAACCATCTGAATCAGACTTTCCATTGTTTGGTTCTGCATTTGAATGCTTTGAAGTAGTTTGCCCTGGGTTGCTCTTGTATTTGTATTTAGGTTAGCAGCACATGTCTGTGGCTTACTAGTGAGGGTTGGTATTTTACTATCAAACAGCATAACTCACTGAGAGTAAGATTTCTTGTTCTGCATGCCTCACGCTCCTTTTTTTTTTGCGTTTACTCTTAAAATTATGGGGCAGATTTACAATTACTGGCGCACAATTACTGGCGCATCCCTGCAAATTTGCAGGGATGCGCCAGTAATTGTGCGCCACAGCTCCGCCACCCATGATGCGCCGCATTTACAATGCGGTGCACCATAGTGCAAAAACGGCACAGATGCGTCACGCATCTATGCCGTAAAAGTGATGCATTGCTGGAATTGCGTCGCAAGCGCGACACAGCTTCAGCAATGCTCTGGGGGCCCTATCTAGTTAATGCTGCGTCAATCCTTACGCCTGCTCCAGGCAGGTGCAGGGTTTTGACGCAGCATGGGCCTAAAAGTGACTGAGTGAAATCTTGTAGATTTCACTCAGCCACTTTTAGGAGGCGTTCCTGCGCCGGAACGCCCCCCATGCACAGGAACGCCTACATGTGGCACAGGGCTTTACAACATGACGCATTTCCCAGATGCGTCACGTTGTAAGTACCCCCGCACCATGGAGCAGGATTTGCCCCGCCGCTGCGTCACAAAAGTGACGCAACGGCAGCGTAAATGAGGCGCAAGGGGCTTGTAAATCTGCCTCTATGTTTCTGCCTTTATACGTGTGCAAGTCTGCCAACATTTTGTAATAGATTCGATGATGCAATGTCATGGATCTGGATCCTGACCCAAACAGATGGACCTTGATTCTGGCCCAAATGGCCACTGACCGAAGATAGAGCACAATCCCATCAATTGTTGCGGTTTAGGGTGCAGATCTAGCTACAGGAGAGGGCCTGTGTCAAGCATGACACTTGCATCACAAAACGTGGGTATCCTTGCATCACAAAACTTGGGTTAGGATCAAAACAAGTGCACAAACATTATCCCAAAAAATTTCAACTAAGTACGGCCTAAAACATGGCTGCGTACTAGCCCCGCTACTATTCAATCTCTACACTGCCGACTTACCCTAAGAACTGGCAGGCGCAGCCCTGGCCGCCCCAAAACTGGGTGGGATACGTTTACAGACAATGCAATATGCCGATGATATTATTATCATGGACCACACGAAAATCGGACTGCAAAGATCGCTCACCGCTCTTAATAAGTATAATACAAAGAACCATCTTTTGATGAATGAATCCAAAACCAAAACCTTGATCTTTGATAACTACAAAAAAAAGAAAAATCTTACTTGGAGAGCAGGGGGATTACAAATAGCGACCTGCACCAGCTACAACCACTTAGTAGTTTGAGTTATGTTAGGGCAAACCAAGCAGCACACCTTAGACACTTAAGGCCTAAGGGCATGGGGATCACTCACAGCCTGAGGTGTTTGAACCGGTACCTACACAGCCCTTCAGCCAAACCAATCCTGAGGGTGCTACGGGCCAAACTACTACCTGCAGTGACCTACGGCCACTTGGCCTTCCCTGGAAAAATTGATGCATTTCTGGGAAACTTACAAACAAAAACCTACAAGAAAATCTTCTCCGTCCCGCAACACGTAAGGAGGTCGAGGTTGAGACTTGAGCTGGGCCTGACATGCGTAAACCTCTATTGCCTGGGAGACTTAATTAAATTTTACATTCACACTTTACGAGCTCCAGGACAATCTCTGAAAGAACAATTACAAGCCGTGTTCAAGGACGAACGTTCCCCTTGGCACAAACAGTTGCACCTTGCCATTTCCACACTAAAGATTGAAGCCTCCTCCCTTACTAATCCAACTATCCCCCTGTCAGTGTGGAAAAAAACAATAACAAATCAAATCATTTCAGTTTCATTCCAGACAGACGTTGCTGGGCTCTCTAAAAATGTACTTTTTACAGCCTTGAATGAATCATACATCAAGGAACCTCATCCATATTTTAACTATTCCCTCAATCCCCAGACTCGCAACAAAATACTATACATGAGACTGTTAGCCCTAAAAAAATGTTGACTTCAATCCGCAGTGGGCCTGGTGGAATGAGCAGCCCACTTGCAGGCTTTGAATTACATACACGAGTCCTGGCTCCACCTGCTATGCTGCTTCCCATTCTTAGCTATCGACCGCCGCCGCTTACTGATTCCTGTCTTCCGGGAACAGTCACTGAGACATTGCAGGGAAGCATCGGCTTTGTGTTTTAGCAACAATTTAGCCCAGGCCCTATCAAGAGCTGGGAAGTTTGTCAATGTTATTATAACCGCACTGCATAATGCTCAGCACTAAGAATCTGATCATGATTTTATACATTTTAAAATTTTACTCTATCATGTATTGTTATGTTTGTATATTACGGTTTTTATTAACTGTATAATAAAAGTAAGTAAGTGTCAAGCAGCCACTGTGAAGGGCCAAGAGCCCTGCAAAGCTGATTTGTGGGGAAGAGTTGCTATTTCTTTCTCTAGGCCAGGCCTTGGATTTGCTGTGTATGGGTATAGTGTCTGGGATTCTGGCTGCTTCTACTGCCTGGCTCCTGCTCCCTTGATGGAATGACATGTTGGTTTTGGAACTGTGAGCTGTTTAAAGAACTATGCTTCTGTTTTTAAATGTCTGTATTGTGCCAACATTTTGCATTGGTGTTTCTGTTGTTTGAGAATTGGCCTGGATCCTGATATGTAGATCATCAGGCGGAGCACAGTGAGCACTGCAGACACATACTCAGGCGCATAGCACATCTGTTATGGGTGTAATGAGCACATGGATTTTCAGTCGCTGTGTGGCCTGAACTTTCATGTGCATGGCGAAAGGCCCTGTGCAGTTGTATGGGCCTGGGTGCTTAGGGTTCTATTTGTATGGTGGAAGGCATATGCAGCTGGGCTGGGTGTGAAAGGACCATTTCATTTCATCTGGCTGCTGGAATGATCATGTACCCACAACAAATGGTGCATGGATAAATGGTGTGTGCAGCTGGCTTGGAGGGAAAGGTGCCTAGGCACTTGTTATGTTATGCGTGTTGTAACTCAGAGGTTGCTGCAAATTGCCAAAACCCTTTGCAAATGTGTCAGTGGGATTGGGCTTGGGTGCATGGCCTGGCAATAGTCCAGACCCTGTACCAAGAGCTTGCTCGGCATGCACAAAGGCCATTTACAGCAGTGATAGGTGGGGCAGAGTTGGCCCATTGCCTGTTGGTGCAGTGGATCTAGGCTCAGGGCATGGCCATAGGCCAGGCCCTGTGTCGAGAGACTGTGCTTATTAAACATTATTAAAGGTAATTTATTGTTATCTTTGGTCATCTTTATATGTATGTATGTATATATGTATGTATGTATGTATGTGTGTGTGTCGTCATTGTATAGTGCAAACAAAGCCAAAAGGCAATGTGGCACGGTACACCTGTTATGTGGCCTACGTTTTGTTTCCATTTTAGCTTCTCATTTTTACTTTAGCATCATTTTGTAGTGCTGGCTTGCACATGCCTTTCCCTACTGCGAAAATGTCCTTTGCATGCATTCATTTTAGCCATTGTTGTGTTGTAGTCTGAACATTTAGTTACGGGGGCATACAATTCAGAACATGTGAATTTTATTTTTTATTTTCTCTGTTGCAGTCTAATTAAAACATTCATCTACACCTCTGGCACTGTGCGATAAGCTTCCCATTTTATCATAAAAACAGCGTCCATGCTGATATCGGGGAGACGTTCAGTTCATGCCAGACTCATCATGGAATGCTGCTGTGACCTGTGACTGAGATGCAGTTTAGCTGTCTCTGACCTTCATCCTATAAGGGAAGATAACAGTACAGAAGAAAGGTGCAGGCTTACACCACAAAGACAGAGTGCATTTAAAGCCGGCTTGCTAACAGCACCAAGGAATGGGGTTAGGTTACTCCAATTGGCCTGGCAGATGGGCACTCCCTATTTACTCTGCTTAGTGTAGAGATACTGGGAATACATAGGAGTAATGGTAGCAACATTATGAGCAATTAAAATGGTTGAATAGTTTATGTTTTTCACAATTTTAATAATCCTTATTGCAATGATGTGAGGTACACGAAGCATACAGATTTGAGGTATTTTATTCCTGGGCATGTTTTCCAATAGTCGATGTACAAAACATGCAAATTTCACACATGCAGTGAGGCTGCATCTGTGTATGGAGTTAATGAATATTTAGAAATATCTCTAACTTTCCAGAAACACCAAAATTGGTTCCAAGGCACCCTCTCACATGTTGTTCCCAATGTTATACTGGGTCCTCTCAGTAATGAGTGGGCAAGCTGGCCTGTCTCGTCAGGCTCTGCACCTTATCCTAACACACAGGAATAACAGCAGAATGGACTGCTTGCACTTTTAAACCATTTGGTTAGACTATAACTATGTCTGCAGGAGTAAGTTATGTGAAAAATTACTGCTGCCCCAGCAAGGGTTCCACAAGCAGGTCAGGCTCAATTAACCGTGCCTGAAGTCCTATTGCAATAAATCCTATTATGGGTACAATCTCTGACAAACAGTAGAAGATTCCGTTTTGGAATGCACAAAAACAAATCAGCTAGAGTCAGTGTTTCCACATACAGGACACCATAATAAAATTAGAATTCTCACTGTGTGTCTTCCACTTTGCATGTTTCCTCCCTTTGAGCAGTTTAATACATGAGGTACTGTTTTTGCCGCAATCCATATCATGACCCACGGTACTCAGCCAATTTTTGTTTTACTTGAAGTCCTTAAACTGATTCAGGCTGAACACGGAGCAGCCCCTGCCTTGGGATTGGGGATGAAACTCATTCAATCAATCAATCAATCAATCAGAGTACTTGTAAAGCACGCTACTCACCCGTTAGGGTCTCAAGGCGCTGAGGGGAGGGAGTGCGGCTACTGCTCGAAGAGCCAGGTCTTGAGGAGCCCTCTGAAGGCGGGTAGGTCTTGGGTTTGCCGTAGGGAGAGTAGGGAGAGTGTTCCAGGTCTTGGCGGCGAGGAAGGAGAAGGATCTGCCAACGGAGGTTTTTCGTTGGATGCGGGGGACACCGGCGACGGCGAGGCTGGCGGAGCGGAGCTGGCAGGTCGGGGTGTAGAAGTTGAGTCTGCTGTTCAGGTAGGCTGGTCCGGCGTTGTGGAGTGCTTTTTGTGCATGGGTGAGGAGCTTGAAGGTGATCCTCTTGTCAACGGGGAGCCAGTGTCGGTCTCTCAGGTGGGGGTGATGTGGCTGCGGTGGGGGACGTTGACGATCAGTCGGGCGGAGGCGTTTTGGATGCGTTGTAGTCGTCATAGGTGTTTGGCTGGGATGCCTACGTAGAGTGCGTTGCGGTAGTCCAGTCTGCTGCTGACGAGGGCCTGTGTCACCGTTCTTGTTTCGGTCGGGATCCACTTGTAGATCCTGCAGAGCCTGCGGAGGGTATTGTAGCAGGAGGAGGAGAAGATGGTGTTTACCTGTTTAGACATGGAGAGGGAGGAGTCGAAGATGAATCCTAGGTTGCGTGCATGGTCGGTGGGTGTCGGTGCTGCTCACAGTGTGGTCAGTCACCAGGAGTCATCCCAGGCTGAGGGGGTGGGTCCGAGGATGAGTACCTCCATCTTGTCCGAGTTTAGCTTCAGACGGCTGTTCTGCATCCAGTCGGCGACGGTCTTCATTCTCTCATGGAGGTTGGTTTTGGCGGTGTGCGGGTCCTTGGTGAGGGAGAGGATGAGCTGGGTGACGTCGGCGTAGGAGATGATGTTGAGGTCGTGTTGGCGGGCCACTTGTGCGAGGGGGGCCATGTAGATGTTGAAAAGCGTCGGGCTGAGGGATGAGCCCTGGGGGATGCTGCAGATGATGTCGATGGCCTCGGATCAGAAGGGTGGGAGGGGACACTCTGGGTTCTTCCGGAGAGGAAGGACGTGGTCCAGTCAAGGGATTTGATTCCGGCTTCTAGGAGGCTGAGGAAAATTGAATTTTGCCTTGTCATGTGTGCCTACGTGTTCCCCATCCTATGTAATATGTGCATGATTAATATGCATGTATTCCCCTATGACCGAATAAAGACGCAATTATAGTTGTGTCCAATGTTAGTATGCCAGTTATCTAGTCCCCGTGAAAGCAACGTGAATTAGGCT
Organism: Lissotriton helveticus; assembly: GCF_964261635.1. Classification (NCBI taxonomy): domain Eukaryota; kingdom Metazoa; phylum Chordata; class Amphibia; order Caudata; family Salamandridae; genus Lissotriton; species Lissotriton helveticus. Next base: position 366,419,726 of record NC_136068.1, on the reverse strand, counting down.
TCTAGGCCTATGTTGACACCCTTTTCCATTGTGCACGTTAATTCAGCAAATTGTCCCCGTTTCTAGGCCTCATGAGGGCCCGGACGCTAGATTCAAGCTCCCGTCTCCTGAACCCACTCTGAGGAGCGATACAGCCCCCACCTGCATCCCTGACCCTTCGCTTACCTCCTGCCGCGCAGCGCGGTGCCCGGCCTGGCTCTGTCTGCCTGCCTGCCAAGAATATGTTATGCCTACAGTTATCAGTTCAGCTCTCCGTCTTCACATTCCTAAGCTAACGAACCGCATAAACATCTTCAGCTATAGTCTAGTCTTCCTGTCTCCATGCAAGTGAATTACTGTATTAATATCCATAGAAGATTCATAGCACACGCAATACATGAAGAATATATGCATGCACCAGTCTTAGTGTCAAGTAGCTTTTACCCTGATAACTTTTAGATTCTATCAACATGTACTCCAAACATAAGATACCAGATACGCTATAGATACATGTCGTCCTGACATCCCAGACTTTCGTCTCCTCTTCTAGTGCAGAAGTCAGAGCCCCCAGTTCTCCCCAGATACACGTCATAGCCCGTTTGCGCTCACCACTAGGTTAAAGGTTCCAGCTGCCCAGGTAGCCCCCTCCATGTATCCACCCATTTCATGACACTTCTGTGACGTCTACATCAAATGTCTTCGTGCACGCCTTGTGCACGCCTTCTTTTTACGCCCATGTATTCTTATCTTACGTTTGTCACTTGTTACGCCTACTGTATTCAATGCAATTATAATGTGTTCCTATATATACTATGTACTGTTAATGAGACGTTGCAGCTGCCACTCGTGCCATTCTATTTCAGGCTGTTCCGATCCTGTCCCTTCCCTTATGCCTGATTAAAGCCTGTTCAACTCAGATTCCTCGGATCCTGCCTCTTATTTATTGAGCTATCTGTTTTCATTAATGTATTCAAAAATAGTACCGGTAATTAATTATTTATTTACCACATAATGGCGCCCGAATAGGGACGAGCCCCTTCCCCACACGCCGGCGATGTAACGCAGGCCCCCTGACCCTTCTACAGCCGTGACGGAACTCTACCGTGCACGTGCAGATATTTCTGCTTCAAGTCTCCCTCAGGCCCACGGAGGAGACGGAGACTGCGGTCCGGCATCCAGACGAGGCGGTGAGGAATGCGGTTCGTCCCGACCAGAGCCCAAGCCGAGAGAGCAAGGTCCGAGGTATCCGGAGGCCCACCTGTAACCGAAGCCCGAAGCTCGAAGCGCATGCGTAGCAGTAACCAGACGTCGTAGCAGTCCAGTCCAGTCCGAGGCCTTCAGTTTCTGCTTCCCGGTGAGTACCGTTGCGGGGGAAGTATCTAGACAGGTTCATTAGTTTGTCCCTGGTCCGATGGGTTTGGGTACACAGATCCAGTCCGAAGTATTCATCTAGGTGGATACGGTATGACGTGTCTCTTTATGAGACCGGTATGTTCTGTACTGTTTTAGCAGTGCATCTAGTTTCTGTACTGTTTTTTAGCAGTGCATCCAGTATTTCTATTAAGTCTGTTCTCGAGAAATTCAAGTATTATGTTTTCAGTGTACTCGAGAAATTCAAGTATTATGTTTTCAGTGTATCAGGTAGTATTCTGTTCGAACTGTTATTAATGTATATTTATGTCGTGGTATGAGTGATTTGTTTGCCATTTTATTACTGTGTTTATTGTGTATTGTGTTTAGCCCAAGTACGACTCCAAAATGCCTCTGTTTTCGAAATTACGTCAGATAAAAACTAGAAAAGGGTTACTCGAAGAAGCAGTTCCTGTCCCTCCTAGGGACAGTCCTGGTCATTTTATGTATCACAAGCATGGCTTAGATGCCATATTATATCTAGACTTATGGGCGGAGTACACGAAGGATCTTGAAGAGAAATATAGATGGCCTGTATCAGGTACATGGGATGCCGAGTGCATCATGCGAGTAGAAGAAGCATTATGGAAAAAGAAAGCCAGACAGTCCCAGAAAGACGCCATCGAGTTATGGCGCAAAGAATCTCACAGGAGATCCGAGAAAGAATTCAGAAAAGCAGAATTAAGTAGGGAATCCTCAGAAAAAGCCCAAGAAAGGGAACTTCTAGAAGAAGGTGAACGAGTTAGAGCAGAACAGTCGGACAGACGGAGAAATGCCCTTATTAAAGGTATGTATCCTCTTCTTGCCGAGGGCTTGCCAAAGGCAACCCCGGAAGCATCCTGTAATTTACCACCACCCTTGGTCCCGACTAAGCTACGTCATAAACCGACTGCAGCTGAAATATTTCTGTCGTCCTATTTGGACGATACTGTCCCAGAATATGCAAATCCTATTCTGCCTGCTCAACCTCAGCACCCTGTTAATAATGTAATTCCTGTTCCTCCAGTCACTGGTCCCGGGAACCCTGTCCATGTGCCAGTACCCCCGGACCAGTCCACACCACGTGTTTTGCCAGTCACTTTACCAGCACATTCAGTATTAATAGACGATTCTAGTTCAGGAGGAGCTGGGGGAAGGTGCTCCTACCACCCCGCCTCAAGTAAAACGAATGACGCTGAGAGAAGCAGCGTTACAGCGTACGCCAAAAGTGACTACATACGCAGATCTCAAGCGACACCTTACTGACTGCATATATGATTCTGTACCAGGTGAAGATCACATGATGTTATATTCAGTACGTTTAAGACGAGTTGCCAACTTTTTGGCCACCCTGCCCGATATGAAGGAATATCTAGACAGAATATATCATTTTATCCGTACAGGGGAGAATTCAGAAAGTATTCACGAAGCTATGGCACACAGAAAGGTCGAGATTCAAAGTATGATTCTGCAATTTATGATTAACTGTTTAATAAGAGAACAGGATTATCCTGATAAAGACAAAGACGAGATGAAAGCCCTGACGAGATGGAGTGACAATATAGCCGAGGGAAAACACAAGACACAAGGTAGTATAGAAAGTATGTACAGGAAAATTCGTAAGGAAATTCTACGTATACACGAGAAGGAGAAAGCAATAAGAGCAACCGAGAAAGAGAATGACTCTTCCAGTGAAGAGGTAGACAGCGAGAATCCTGACAGAATAGCGTATGTAGGTAGAACTAGATTTTCCGACCGACATTCACGTCTAGATTACAAGAAAGTTTTTCCTCCTCCCGTGCCAGAACAGTGTTCTCTGGAACAAGTATTCCAGGCTACAGATAAAATTCTGAAATTACGAATAGGTTATAGTGAGCCTAGTACCATGCATGAACAAGAACTAGCCCGATCAGCAGTCCGATGGACTAGTGATTTTACCACGTTTTCAGATGAAATAGTGGCCCAAACGTTTCTGAAGCTGCCCCCAGCCGAGCAGCGTCTGGTGGGTATGTACATGATCCAGTACCTCATTACACTGTATGAGGATCAGCATTCTGATCCAGGTCCTTTGTATGATGTCCTGAACGAGTTACTCCTAAACAGATGGAAAGGTCTAGGTACTGATTTAATTAGTGTCATTTTAGAGCAACGTCACAAATACAGAACGTTCCTGAATCCGCATTTTGTTCCTGTCCCATCCCCAGTAAGAAAATCATTCTACATAGACAGACAGAATCCGTTACGAGAAGTACACCCAGTTAAGGGAGCGGGGGGTGATCTAGAACGAGTATTTGTTTACACCCCTATCACGAAAATAGAACTTCTGGAAATGAAAAAGTTAATACCCTGTCACGATAAAGATCCAGCAGGGTTCCATCGTGAATTAAAGGACATGCTCCGTATGGGCGAATACACGTATCCTGATATCATTAAAATGTTAAAGGTCTTGTTGCCTGCGGGCATATATGAAAAACTTAAAGAAAAAGAATGGGAGGTGGGAGAGAAAAAGATAGATTGGACCGCATTAGAGACTGAAGATAACACACGAGTTCCAGGTACTGGTCTTGGGGAAAAAGCTAAAGCATTGCCCGAATTGTTAATACAAGTCTTGCCAAGATTACTAGCCACGAAACAGGAAGACTGGGATGCTAGCTCAGCCTGTAAACAGAAACAAGATGAAGACACTAGTGATTTTTATTCTAGATTTGAGAAATGTTTCATTATCAATAGTGGTCTGAAAACAAGTAGTGAATCGTATCCACATCTTTTTGTTACCAAACTAGTTGAGAATTCAAGTCCACAAGTTAAAAATCGAGTACTGAAAGTCGAGAGTACTTGGCAAGCTAATACTCCGTCACAAATGCTCCAGATGCTCCAGTATCACCAGAACAGAATCAGGGAGGAGCAGGAAAACGAAAGAAGACGTATGAAGGACACGAAAATGAAAGTGCTAGTTGCACAGTCTGTTCCACAAGACAGTCAGAAGAGGGGTCCGAGTCAAACTAGTCATCCTGCAGCTCCCGTTAAAGGGACCTGCAATTATTGTAAACAGCCAGGTCATTATATAAACGAATGTGCAGTTCTGAAACATAACATAGCTACTGGTAAGACGAAAGAGAGACCACGTCCTCCTAGACAAGAACAAGTTCCGCAGAACACGCAAGCACCGCAGAACGCGCAACAGACAGTTACAGTACCGCAGCCTATAGCTGCCACACAACACGTTACACAACAGATGTACCAGTATGCACAGTCAGATTATCCAGAATATCAGCAGTATTCATGAAACAGCCTAGAGAGGGAGGTTGGCTTGCCTCTCATCGAAATTCCTGTAGATCAAGAGGGTCCCTATGTACACAGTCAAGTATTAGGGAAAGACAGAAAGTTTCTGATTGATACAGGGGCAAGTAGGACTACCATCAGCCATGACGAGGTTCCAGGGGCTCCACTCTCAGGCTCAAGAAATGTTTCCCTTGGATTTTCAGGAAAGCCTATTGTTAATGAAATATCGAAACCAGTTTCCCTAGAAGTTGGTCCATTGTCCCGAACTACTGACTTGTTACTTACGAAATCTTGTCCAGAAAATGTATTAGGTATTAAAACCCTGAAGGAATTAGGAGCAGTAATTTGTTGCTCCCCAGAAGGAGTGAGACTGTTCTTACGAGATTTTAAAGGTCATTATGTATTACGTGATTTTGATCCAAGATTAGTGAATGTACCACAGCATTTATGGGCGCAAGGCCCAACTGATGTAGGTTGTATGCATATTACACCCTATCGTGTCACTCTGAAACAAGGTGTTGTATTACCACGAATCCGACAGTACAAATTGCCACCTGAGGCTGTAGCAGCCTTATCCAAAATTATTGACGAGCTCATTGCTCAAGGAGTGGTTGTAGAAACTGACTCCAATGTATGTAATTCTCCTATCATTCCGATTCTTAAACGTACTGATCCAAATGCACCTCCAGTGTATCGATTAGTGATTGACCTTCGAGAACTCAATAAATGTATCATACCCCAGTACCCAGTGGTTCCAGATATTTTTGTTCCCTATTGACTGCCATTGATTCCGAAGCTACGTTCTTTACTGTTATTGATCTCAAGAACGCATTCTTTAGTGTCCCCATTCATCCAGACAGCCAGTTTCTTTTCGGATTCTGTTTAAATGGAAGAAGCTATAAATTCACACGAGCTCCACAAGGTTTCACAGAAAGTCCTAGTATTTACAGTCAAGCACTTAAGAGACAACTAGACAATATACACATGCCAACTGACACTGCCCTGCTCCAGTATGTCGATGATCTACTGATCACAGCCCGTTCTGAACGTGACTGCGAACGTGCATCACTTACAGTCTTGTATTTCCTGGCCGAGATGGGGCACAAGGTGTCCCCTTCGAAATTACAATTCTGTGTCCAGCAAGTGGTCTACCTTGGACACTTACTGTCCAAGAGGGGTAGGCAGTTGACACCAGACCGTATCCAGTTAATAGCACATCTTCCACAGCCCAAGACTCAGAATGAGGTACAAGCTTTTATCGGCCTCACTTCTTACTGCAGACAATGGATTCCTCAGTACGCATATCTAGCCAAACCACTGATACAGTTAACGACACAGGAGGCAGCCACATCGACTGTCCTCCCTTGGACCCAAGAACATACACTTGTTTTCAATGAGTTAAAGAAAGCTTTATGCCAAGCACCTGTTCTAGCAACACCGAACTACAGTAAGCCTTTTACACTTTTTGTCACTGAACGTGATGGTACTGCATTATCTGTTCTCACACAAGATCAAGCAGGACAATACAAACCCTGTGCTTATTTCTCTAGCACATTAGATCCGGTGGCCCAGGCTTTGCCTGCCTGCCTCAAGTCCGTTGCAGCCACAGCACTAGCTATCAGACAAAGTGATTCCATAGTGTTAGGACACTCCCTGACGGTACAAGTTCCACACTCCGTGGAAGTTCTTTTAAACCGAACACAGACTCAGCACTTGACAATTGCACGTTTAACAGGATATGAACTGACACTGTTTCAGCCACACATAGAAATCAGACGCTGCAACATTTTAAATCCCGCTACACTGTTACCCTCAGTTACTTCAAATCCTGCCACACATGACTGTGTGGAAGTTGTTAACACCATGACAAAGCCAAGACAAGATTTGACAGACATTGCATTACCTGATCCCGACCTGACGCTTTATGTAGATGGTTCATGTATGAGAACAAGTACAGGAGAACTAGTAGCCGCGTATGCAGTGACTACGGAGACCGAAGTTATAGAAACACATCGTATTGACACCCTGTCTGCTCAAGCAGCAGAGCTCGTCGCTCTGACCCAAGCCTGCATACGAGCCAAGAACCTGAAAGTAAACATATACACAGATTCACGTTATGCATTCGGAGTCGTACACGACTTTGGAGTCCTCTGGCAAGAGAGAGGTTTCATGACTTCTCATGGAACCAAGATTCAGCATGGCCCCCTCATTCAAGCTCTGTTAGAAGCAATACATTTACCGACAGCTATCGCTATCATGAAGTGCAAGGCACATACGAAAGTCACTGACATCATTTCCCAGGGTAACGACCTGGCAGATCGAACAGCCAAGCTTACAGCTCAGACCCCAGACATTCCAGTTAACGCGACACAGACAGACATTCCAGTTCAGACTACTTGTATGACAGTTAAGGACCCTACACAAGACGTGCTAGACATACAGTCACATGCTACTCCCGATGAAATCAAGAAATGGTCTGAACAAGGAGGGGTCCAGACAGATCAAGGATGGTTGACGAAGGGAAAAGCCACATGGTTTCTCCCCGACTCTATGGTTCAAGCCATTATTAACACCGCACATAGTCCAGCACATTTAGGAGAAAAAGCCATGTTAGACAGTATTCAGAACCTCTGGTTTAACAAGCATTTACGAGCAGCCGCCAAGCAGAAAGTGCGTACCTGCATAATCTGTTGTCAGTTCAATCCAGGTAAAGGTGTCCCGGTGGAACAAGGTGGATTCCATCCTCCTGACCACCCTTTTGAAGTCCTCCAGATGGATTATATTCAGATGGAGCGATGTCGAGGTTTCAAGTATGTCCTCGTAGTTGTATGCGCTTTGTCCAGATGGACAGAAGCATATCCAGTCCCAGATTACACTGCCGCGACCACTGCCAGGCAGTTGGTTCGTGAGTACTTCCCCCGCTACGGTTTACCGAGGGTCGTGTATTCAGATAACGGCCAGCCATTCTCATCCGAACTCATGAAACAAGTATCCCTTCTGTTAGGGTACCAGTGGAAGTTCCACTGTGTACGACATCCGGAAGCAGCTGGTCTCGTTGAGAGACATAATCAGACTTTAAAGATCCGCATTGCCAAGGTTTGCGCAGAGAAAGGCGTAGATTGGTTGGTAGCACTGCCAGTCGCCCTTTTTTACATGAGAATGGTCGCTCACTCCCGTTCAGGTCTGTCCCCCTTCGAAGTCATTTTCGGTCGTCCCCCAAACATGTGGGGTACACCTAGGCCCCGTAAAATAACTGATGTTGACAGTAATATGCTGACAGATTACCTGGCTTCCTTGATGTCTGCACTACTCTCTTGTCGTTCACAGGTTGCCGCTGCTTTTCCAGACAACACTCAAGTAAAACCGCACGAGGTAGTTCCCGGCGATCTGGTGTTGATAAGGAATTTCGATCGTTCAAGTCCGCTGGAGCCCCGCTGGAAGGAGCCAAAACTCGTCCTGATGACCACAAAGACTGCCGTGAAGATTGAGGGCAGAAAAGGCTGGGTGCATTCCAGTCACGTGAAGCGATTTCATGGACTCAGACCAAAAACTTTTCTCAAGGACTGCCCAGATACTGACTCTAAACTTCCCCTGTTAGAGAAAACTCCACAGCAGGAGTATAAAGAAAAATTAAGGTCTAGTAAGTCAGCCAGTTTAATTGTCTAAGTCCCTCTCGGGTGAAGCGGTTAGACAGGTTCCTGACATGTATGAGATAGACCGACATAGTGAGAGAGTTAGTCGAAACTCTAAGAGAATACGTTATCACAAAGCTCTTCGAAGCCGATGCATTGTTACTCTTTTAATTTCATTATTTCTGAGTTTTATGATTACAGGCATAAGTTATGTTTTATATATATATTTTCCTCCTACTGTTTCACATGTGCATATGTTTTCTAATGTTACAGCAGAGCACACTTTTAGTAAACTGCCTCCTCACGAGTTATCCTATCGTCTTGCCATGCGCAATAATACCTTTATCCGTATGTTACACTATTCACACCAGACCAGCAATGCCACTAATTGTTGGGTGTGTGGTCGACTCCCCCCTTTCCAGACACTGAAGGGAGTTCTGCCACTCTTTCCTTATCCGTTTTCACACAATGGTTCGTGTGGAGCATGGTCCACGTTAACGTCATCCTCGAACGATATGTCCCTTCTAAATAGAACATGTTTCCCAGACAAGGAAGGTCTTTCCCATAGGACAGGGTTAGATCTAGAAAATGAAGTATATGATCTAGGTAATTATTCTTCAAATTTCATGGTTTTGAATGTTCAGTCCGAGACTACTCCAGATTTGCCTGCTATTACAGTTCTACCAGTGAAAGGCGAATTATGTGTCAGAAAGAATGGTTCTGTACATCTAGGACATAGTGATTGTACTACTGTGGTCGAGTATGGTGACAGTGGGAAGTCTACTTTCAAAGCCTCACGTCATTCGTATTTTGTGTGTGGTCAGACCGCATATGTACGTCTGCCCCAAGATTGGGATGGAACATGTTACATTGCCTTCCTACTGCCACCAGTTTTCCTAGCCCCATCCGATTAGCACAGAAACACACATCTAGTACACGTCAGACATAGAAGGGAGATCGAGTCCCCAATTGTCGATCAGACTGAAACTGCCTTAGAACAGTATCAAGACTTCAATAAAGGTTTCTTTTTCTTCATAGGTCCCGTCCAGAATAGTAAGCTAATACGTAGACTAACCAGAACCCTTGAAGCAGTAGTGAATGAGACTACTTCCGCTCTAGGTAACTTAACCGAGGAGCAATCTGCTATGAGATTTGTCGTGCTCCAAAATCGTCTCGTCCTTGACGTCATACTGGCCGATAGGGGCGGAGCTTGTAGAGTCATCGGATCTAGTTGCTGCATTTTCATTCCTAATAACGCACCGTCTGTTTATTCAGCTATAACCAGACTTCATAAAATTGCCCATCAGTTGCACCAGAATCCAGGCACCTGGACATGGTCCGGGTGGCTCTGGAGTATAATATCTGCCTGGGGATGGAAAGTATTGTCATTCCTGGGTATAGCAGTAATGGTCATATTCAGTTGCTGTCTCTGTTTACAATGTGGCCCTGCGATTTGCGGCTTGTGCGCTACATCCTGTATTCCTAGTCCAAAGTCCCGTTCCAAGAAGATTCGAGATGAGCAAATGATGCTATATGAAATGATAGATGGTATCATGAATATTGATGTTTCCTGATGGAAACGTAGGGCACAAGGAGGGAATGAGGAAAATTGAATTTTGCCTTGTCATGTGTGCCTATGTGTTCCCCATCCTATGTAATATGTGCATGATTAATATGCATGTATTCCCCTATGACCGAATAAAGACGCAATTATAGTTGTGTCCAACGTTAGTATGCCAGTTATCTAGTCCCTGTGAAAGCAACGTGAATTAGGCTTCTAGGCCTATGTTGACACCCTTTTCCATTGTGCACGTTAATTCAGCAAATTGTCCCCGTTTCTAGGCCTCATGAGGGCCCGGACGCTAGATTCAAGCTCCCGTCTCCTGAACCCACTCTGAGGAGCGATACAGCCCCCACCTGCATCCCTGACCCTTCGCTTACTTCCTGCCGCGCAGCGCGGTGCCCGGCCTGGCTCTGTCTGCCTGCCTGCCAAGAATATGTTATGCCTACAGTTATCAGTTCAGCTCTCCGTCTTCACATTCCTAAGCTAACGAACCGCATAAACATCTTCAGCTATAGTCTAGTCTTCCTGTCTCCATGCAAGTGAATTACTGTATTAATATCCATAGAAGATTCATAGCACACGCAATACATGAAGAATATATGCATGCACCAGTCTTAGTGTCAAGTAGCCTTTACCCTGATAACTTTTAGATTCTATCAACATGTACTCCAAACATAAGATACCAGATACGCTATAGATACATGTCGTCCTGACATCCCAGACTTTCGTCTCCTCTTCTAGTGCAGAAGTCAGAGCCCCCAGTTCTCCCCAGATACACGTCATAGCCCGTTTGCGCGCACCACTAGGTTAAAGGTTCCAGCTGCCCAGGTAGCCCCCTCCATGTATCCACCCATTTCATGACACTTCTGTGACGTCTACATCACATGTCTTCGTGCACGCCTTGTGCACGCCTTCTTTTTACGCCCATGTATTCTTATCTTACGTTTGTCACTTGTTACGCCTACTGTATTCAATGCAATTATAATGTGTTCCTATATATACTATGTACTGTTAATGAGACGTTGCAGCTGCCACTCGTGCCATTCTATTTCAGGCTGTTCCGATCCTGTCCCTTCCCTTATGCCTGATTAAAGCCTGTTCAACTCAGATTCCTCGGATCCTGCCTCTTATTTATTGAGCTATCTGTTTTCATTAATGTATTCAAAAATAGTACCGGTAATTAATTATTTATTTACCACAAGGCGTGTCTTTAGAGTGCGATGGCAGACCGTGTCGAAGGCGGCTGACAGGTCCAGGAGGATGCGGGCTGATGTTTTGCCGTTGTCTACTTGGTGCCTGATGTCGTCTTTGGCGGCGATGAGGGCTGTCTCGGTGCTGTGGTTTTGTCTAAACCCGGACTGGGACGGGTCCAAGATGGTATTGTCTTCCAGGTGGCGGGCCAGTTGCATGTAGACAATTTTCTCGATGGCCTTCACAGGGAACGGGAGCACGGAGATGGGACGGAAGTTCTTGAGGTCCTTAGGGTCCACCTTGGGCTTTGCGAGGAGGGCGCTGATTTCGGCGTGTTGCCTGCTTTCCGGGAATGTCGCTGTTTTGAAGGAGATGTTGATGACTTTCCGTAGTTGGGGTGCGATGGCAGAGTCTGCTTTGTTGAATGTGTGGTGTGGGCACGGGTCTGACGGAGATCCTAAGTGGATGGAGTTCATGACATTGCGTGTCTCGTCGTAGTTGACGTTGGACCAGGAGGTCAGGCAGTTGGTGCTGGTGGTGTACACAGGGGGGGTGGGGTCCGGCATAGTCGGGGTGGTCATGGTGTTGAAGCTGTCATGGATGTCAGCGATCTTGCGGTGGAAGAAGATGGCCAGTGAGTTGCACATTTCTTGTGAGGGCGGTATGTCGTTGGCGTTGGCGCTGGGGTTGGAGAGTTCCTTCACGATGCTGAAGAGCTCTTTGCTGTTGTGTGCGTTGTTATCCAGGCAGTCTTTGAAGGAGGATCTCTTGGCTAATCTCATGAGGTGGTGATGTCTGCGGGTGGCATCCTTGTGGGCTGAGTGGTTGTCCGGAGTGCGTTCGTGGAGCCTTATCTTCTGCAGCTCGTCGGAGAACTAGGTGGCTCTCTTGCTGGCGTGGTTGTTGGAGGGTTTCTTGAGTGGGCGCAGTCGTAGATCCACTGTCGATCCACTGTCTGAGTTTGCGGGCTGTGGAGTCTGGGTTGGTGGGGTCGGTGGGTGGGTTCTGGGTGAGGGTGGTGATCAGCTGGTCTTCGGTGACTTTGCTCCAGCAGCGGCGAGGCAGCTGTTGGGTGCAGTGGTGCGTGGTTGGTCAGTTGGTTTGTTTGTTGAAGGTAAAATGGATGCAGCGGTGGTCGGTCCAGTGGAGTTCAGTGGTGTGGTCGAAGGAAACGTGGGTGCTTGTGGAGAAGATGGGGTCCAGTGTGTGGCCAGTGGCGTAGGTGGGTGCGGTGATGAGTTGTCTGAGGCCGAGGTTGTCGAGGTTGTCGATCAGGGTGGCGGAGTTGGCGTCATTGTTGTTCTCGAGGTGAAAATTTAGATCCCCGAGGAGGATGTAGTCTGTGGAGGCGAGTGCGTGGGTGCTGGCGAGGTCGGCGATGGAGTCGCTCAATTGTGCTCGGGGTCCGGGTGGTCTGTAGATGAGTGTGGATCTGGAAGTGCAGGTGTTCGGCGGTGTTAAGGGAGTCGACTGCGTGGGTGGCGACCTTGAGGGTGGACTTGTGGACGATGGCTATTCCTCCTCCAATTCCATTGGCACGATCCCTGCGGGTGACCTTGTAGCCATCCGGAATGGCTATGGCGATGTCCGGCGCTGAGGTGTCGTTCCACCAGGTCTTGGTCAGGAAGGCCACGTCTGGGGCAGAGGTGTCAAGCAGATCCCAAAGCTTGGTGGCGTGTTTGCGTACGGAGCAAGTTTTGAGGAGGATGCAGCAGAGGTGCAACTTTACCACAGTGTCCTCAATTATTTTAGGTAATATTAAAGGGGAGGCATCTTTTTTGATGGTTCACCAGTGGCTCACTGCAGTTCCATCAGCAGACTAGGAACGCGATATTCCTAAAATCCTTTCTGAAACCTATATATCTATAGGTCAAACAGTTTGGGTAGCAGGCCAAATAAACCAGTCTTTAAAGAAAATCTGATACTGAAACTGCAAAGTAGACACCTGAGTCTTCTAAAAAGGGCTGGGATATAACAAAAGCTAAAGCAAAAACACGGACTGGATTTCCGCAACCGGGGTGCTATGAAAAATGTTACAATCTTTGTAGCCATGATACACTTAAACCGCCTGATAATTATCCATATTCTTGTTGCTTGAACTTGAAATACCTTGAAAAAAAGAAGATAAGAGGCATTTGGCAAAACATGAACAGCTTGTTTAATTAAACAGTGCTGTTGGGAGAACAGTTAAAGGCATAGGGTCTGAGGACTGTCTGAACTTACTATTGATCTCAAATGATTCAATTCATTGAATGCCATAAACAGTTCCAGTGATCCTTTTTTGGTCAGGAATGTGAAACACTATCTTTGGAGTCGCAAGTTAATGTTTCTGATAGGGAATCCAGGTAGGCCTCAACCTTGCGTGGACATAATACAGCCAGTGGGTAATGTGTCCAGATGTTCATCATGGGGAGCGCATGGTCACTGTTCCTGTTTTGCCAAGGGTAGGGTAGATTATTAGTGTGAGAAACAGCCCTCACCAACTAAGATTTGTATTAAAAAATAAGGACAGGAGAACATACTATTAGGAGCCCAGAAAATATTATTACAATATTCACACCAAAATTCATATCCCAAGGTAATAAAGACATCCTAAATAAGGCAAATTCATCACAAATTCTTCATCACATACCGCAGTTAACCCATCTTAACACAGAAAACCTACTGAGTGTACAATTTAAGGCTCCAAGTAACAAGGCAACTAGAGAATCAACGCTAGTTACTTGGAAAACCTGTGCAACAGTCGAAACAGTTATAACAGCTAAGGAAGGACCAACTAGCCGATTGGGGGATACATATCTAGGAACCTGAAGCAGACAGATACCCATACATGCTAGTGGATCACCCTGAAATAAAAGCAATATGAACACAAAGAAAATCTATATTAAAGGGCTCACTGCCAACAACGTCCGCAAAGCCTCATTTTAACCTAAAGATTTGCCTGACCTCGACAAATGCCACCATGAGGTGTGAAATCAATGAGGGACCTAAGGGCACAGATGGTACTACCAACTGGAGCTGGCTAGCCTCAGCTTTAAGATGCTCCTACTGTACCTACTCATAGCACAAAAGGATCAAAGGGGGCAAGCAAGGAGACGAGCACAAAACACATTAAAAATTATTTCTTGGAATGTCTTCGGTTGAAAACAGCACTGAATAATCTAAGAACATTTGAATGCTTGCAGTCTGGGGACATTCTTTGCTTACAAGAAACTTGGCTCATGACACCACTGCTAATTCCTGGATTCGCAGAGTTTTGACACCAACAAAATGTACAATTTATTTGCGAGGCTATCAGGGGGGGTCTATTGATCTACGTAAACCTAAATACATCAGTTAAAGCTGTAAAAACCACTATAAGCACAGATATGGTTCAGGCTTTACATTTAAAAAGGCTTGAAAATGAATGGCATATTAACATCAGTTCTACTATTAAACGTTTATTTTAACACCAAGGATAGACCCTGACAGGGCAAAATGATGGAGCTGGTGGGAACAATGGAAGATGTATTGATCAACTTCTGAAACTGCAGGATAATTATAGCAGGAGATTTTAACACCAACTTGGGATCAGACTAAGAAACAAATTGAGTGAGGGATCCAGCTGGCAACATGCTATATTCATTTCTAAAGGTACACCCTATGAGATCAACCACAAAATAACTCCAGACGGTCAAACCCACACTCCCGGCAGGCAAAAAAGCAACCATCGATTACGTCTTCATGAGTAGCCATCTCCAACCATTAGTCACAGACTTCGCTCCACCCCAGCAGCAGGTAAGTGATCACCTCCCCATATGTGTCGAAAAGTCATTACAGGTAGAAAGCTCCCACACCATAAACATGGTGGGTGCATCAACTGGAGAAGAAACTCACACATTTCTCCGCAGGCAAAAGTGGGGAAAATGGATACATCAAGTTTGACTGCTTGAAAAAATAACTACCTGTCATCCAGCAACAACAGCACTGGGGAGACCATATTTCTAAAGTGGGCAAGCATGACTGCTACTTTGTACCAGCTGTTGAGCGGAAGATGAACTACCCCTCATAAATCACACAATGAAAAGAAATGCTGCCGGCACCAATCAAATTGTTCAAGAATAACTCCAAGTAAAAGTGAAATGAGACAGGCAAATCGCTGCTACAAGCAACTGGGAGGTAGCGGCCCAACGCAAGTGGATCTCAACCTGCAAAATGCACAATGAAAACATCTGGTATTTTAAAAAAAGAACAACAAGAATCTCAATGGATACATGTTTACAGTCTTCTAAAACAAAGTAAGTAGGGAGAATTCTGGAAATGTATAAACACACTTGATGGGCATGAACACAACAGGTGAAATGGAGTCTCAAGTTTCATATGAATTAAGCATCTGAACCTACTATACTGTAAATTGAATAGTAGAAGTCCGAAATAACTGTCATGCATAACACCTTGGGTTAAAAATCCAGAACAAGGGGAATAGTAGTTGTAGACGTATACAAAATCCCGGACATGCATACGTGAATGACCACAATATTAAAGAACATCTGGGGCAATGGAGCCCTGGCCCGAATGGGCTAACCAGTCAGTTATTCAAAGAGTCCATTGGGCTCTTGATGGTCTTTATTTTCTGTTTATTCTCCCAGTTCCAATCCCTTATGCCATGCCAACGCGTTTCGCCGTGGGATAACAGAGCCCACCGGCTTCCTCAGGGCTGGAAATAACATAAATTGCTCTATTCAAAATCACATTTTCTAAAAAACTCGTACAGTTAGCAGAGCCCATAGTTTTAAAACAACCCTGTGCACATGCCAATAACAAAATCTGTGATCGTTGGATGTGGATTAATTTTTCTCACTTGGGTTGTTTTAAAATAAAAATACACTGGGGTCTCATCTGAAAACTTAGCAGCACATGGTCACAAAACACTGTTGAAGTGAGTGTATGAGAAAATTGGTTTGATGGAGATAATCAAGAAGTGATATAACTTAATGTATTGTGCTTTCAACTAAATGAACGTAATATATGAGGCATTTGGAAAATGGATGTACAAATATAATACATATATCACAGATTTTGTTATTGGCATGTGCATAGGGTTGTTTTAAAACTATGGGCTCTGTTAACTGTACGAGTTTTTTTAGAAAATGTGATTTTGAATAGAGCAATTTATGTTATTTCCAGCCCTGAGGAAGACGGTGGGCTCTGTTATCCCATGGCGAAACGCGTTGGCATGGCATAAGGGATTGGAACTGGGAGAATAAACGGAAAATAAAGACCATCAAGAGCCCAATGGACTATTATTATATTGTCTTTATAAGAATTGTGTCTGAATTGATCATGATAAGTGGTGTGCTTAAGCATTAGTTTGATACAGTGCTCAATCGTGAGGTTGTTGTGTAGGGAAGTTAAGGTGTTCTCTTCTCTCATTTAACTTATAAGCACCCAACAAAACTGTTATTGTGCATATTTACATGAATCTGATTTTTATATGAGAGCTATTATCTCCTATACACCCAGGGTTTAACTAAGTTATTCAAAGAGGACCATGCCTTCTGGGCATCCTTATTTACCCCGTTATTCCACTACTGTGCATTCAATGCCACAATCCTAGAAAACTGGAAAGGACATCTCTTACAAGCGATCCACAAAAAAGGCGTTACATCAGACCCTACTAACCATAGGATGATAGCGCTTCTAGATATTGAGGCAAAGGCATGCGCAATCCTACTTTTACAAGAACTACAAAACAAGGTCAGGGATGCAGACATACTTCCAGTATATCAGTCAGGTTCCAGGGCTGGCATGTCAGCACTGCACAACGTGACAGCCCTGGTGTTGTGATGCTTGGTAACCTAGTTGCCTTTTTCCATGTACAAGTTTGTCCTCGTGTATGTATTTTGTCCTCGTGTATGTATGGAATGCGTTTCCTTTACAAGGGTTCGAATTCCACCTTTGGGGGTTGACAGATGGTTTACTGGTGCGGACAGGGAAATACCTTGTCCACTGTACCCTCCTCAGCAATGAAGGAATTTGCTACTGAATCTCTTGCCTGCAGTGTCAATCTCTTCACTGGCGACGAGGACCTGAAGAGCAATTGAGCCTATGCATTCAGGGAAGCCTTTATACAATTTGAATCGAAATTAGGAATTTGCTACTGAATCTCTTGCCTGCAGTGTCAATCTCTTCACCTGGCCTATTTAATCGATCAAGCTACACGTGAAAGACAACACCCCCTCTTTGCCTGCGTTGTGGACTACACTGAGGCATTTGACTGTGTCAATAGAAATCTATTATGGGCAAACTTACAAAACTGGGGGATTCTGTCTATGTTGTTGAATGCCATCACTGCATTTACACAAAAACCTGGGTATGGGTCAAACAAAAAAATTGTTCATGGATCAAGGACTCAAGCAGGGCTGTGTGCTGGCACCCCTACTTTTTTTATCTTTACACTGAAGACTTAGGTAACTTTTTAACAGCCGCCAATCTATTCATTCCAAAAACTGGGCGATTACGGTTGTTTTAATGCAGTATGCAGACGACATGGTCCTAATGGACCACACAAGTATGGGACTGCAGAAGGCCCTGGACGTGCTAAGCACATACAACAGTGCTAACGAACTAGTGGCCAACACCAACAAAACAAATGTGGTGATATTTGGAACTTTTGCTAACAAACTTAAGCAACACTGAAGCTGGGCAACCCGAAAATAAGCACTGCACCCAATTACAACTATCTGGGTGTGTGCTTTACAAGCAAGGGCAGGCCCAACCAGCATATCGCCTTTATAGAAACAAAGACCAAGGCGCTGACCTACCCCATGTGCAAATTAAACACAAAAATGCACAGACCATCTACTGTTGCAATACGAAAAGTGATACAAGCCAAGTTAGTGCCTGCAATTGCATATGGTCATCTGGCATTCCCAGGGGCTCTGGTAAAAAAACTTTGGAAACCGCACATTGCAGGGATTTTGAAAGGATCTTGCAAATTTCCTGCTACATCCGGAATGCACTGGTAAGGCTGAAGTTCGGATTTAACAAACTAACATACAAAAACTGGGCTTTTATTCTGCAATGCTATCGCAGAATCTGTTCAGGTCCCCCTAAAGTTTTGAAGGATATCTTCATGGAAGAGAATAACCCCTGGTCAGAGCACTTGAGGATTGCCTGCAGCAAACTACACCTAGACATGGTACACTGGAGTACGGATATCCATCAATCCAGGATCCTAAAAAATGTTTTGAAGGACCAAGTTATTCGGGCGGTGGATGTGAGCTAAGTAGGTCCCAGGCAGGGAGATGTCAGGAGTAAAAATTCCCTACGTGAAGAACACCCCTGCCACCGGTCCCAAGGAGTGAAGCGCAGCGTGCTTTCACGTTTGGACACCTGGAAATGCCAGGACAGTCTGGTACAACACCGTGAGTTTTGTGTTTTGATACACCTACACCCCTGAGGTTAGGGTACACCTTAGCGTGTGTACACCGCCCGGGTGCTTGTTTCCGTCTTTTTGGTCCTGATGAAAGCTCAGCCTAATTGGCACAGACGAGCAGAAACATGTCGACCTTTTATTCACTAAGGACATAGGTGGCTCAACCTAATAGTCATCCTTTGTCCGCCTCACTTATTTTAAACAATTGCTTACTTTTCCTTTATTAAAGTTAATTTTTGGAAAAAGTGTGCTCTCTTATAATTCACTTTTCACAAATTCACTACATACTAAAAAAAAACAGCTCCACTGCAATTGCAGGTGTTGTAGCACACCGGGAAGACATTCGGTCTTCTCGTGGGAACCCGATAATGAAGCATGTCACTCACTAGGGGTGAGTGAGGGTTCTTTTAAAAACCTAAATGGTCTTTTATAATAACACTTTACACACCCCTTGCTTTGTTTTCAGTTTGAGGTTGCAAACACTAGTCCCCCTCTTTTGTTTTTTGCACCTTTAGTCACTCCTTTATTGTTCATAAGAAGGACCAAGTTAGACATCTATCCTGGCAAGAAGACACCCGACTCATAGAAACGTCTAAAGCAGCATCCAGGTATTAGTTAATTTATACAGGGACAAATCATGCCAGCCTTTACTTAAACAGTGCACTGAATAAACCAGTTATAAAGCAAATCTTAACAATCCGGCTAATGTCGCTTCCAATAAAAGACATAAACACACATTGGAAATGACCGGAGAGTGCCACTGCCTGCAGATTGTGTAAATTAAATGATGAATCCTTGGCTTATTTTCTCAGCATCTGCCCAAGAATGATAAATGCACGCCACACTTTACTAAAAACCTCAGTTTTTAAAACGTGGCACCCCCACTTGCAAAGAGGCAATGGAACTTCTTTTATTTTCATCAATGCAATACTTTTTTTAAAAACTTTATGTAATGCTTTTTTGCATTAACGGTCAGCCACGCAGTACAATATACATTCATTGTGTCATTACAGTTTCAGAAGCACACATGTAGTAAATCATGTATTGTGGACAGAATTACACTCACTGGTCCCAATTACGCCCCAACATCATAATGCCTCCCACAGCCTACTCTTTGCAATTTATACATTTTTCCGTTTTAACATAATAGCACTACATTTAAATTCTTTAATCCCTCACAGGTACCTTAGTCATGCTCTCTCCTCCATCGTCCAATCCTGTTGTCTCCGGGTCTACTGAGCTATTTTCTTCTGCTGCCCTTTATATCATATATTACCTGTGTGGGCCCCATATATCCTTAGGCCTACTTCTTTCTGGGTTGAGGAGATTATAGTTATCTGAGTGTGTGGAGCAGTGAGCTAAGTCAACGAGCCAGTCTGTGGCCTTAGGTGGATGGCCTCGCAATTTACGTCCTGATTTATGTATATCCTTGTCATACCCCAGCAGTGCGACCAGCTGTCTCTCTGGGATCGGGAGTGCAAGCATCTGTGTTGGTATACCATATACGTCTTTCCAGAAGCCCCGTATCCCTGGGCATTCCCAAGCCAAGTGTATGAACCCCACATTCACCAACCTGCACCTCTGGCACCTATCATTATCTGGTAAGCCATAGTTATGTATTCTGGCAGGTGTATAGAATACCCTATGTAGCTATTTATAATGTATAAGCTTATGTCTCCCATTTTATGAAATAGACTTTGTGTTAGCATAGCATATAGCCCATTGCTCTTCTGTAATTTCACCAACCTGCACCTCTGGCACCTATCATTATCTGGTAAGCCATAGTTGTGTATTCTGGCAGGTGTATAGAATACCCTATGTAGCTATTTATAATGTAAAAGCTTATGTCTCCCATTTTATGAAATAGACTTTGTGTTAGCATAGCATATAGCCCATTGCACTTGTGTAATTTCCACATCCAAGTCAATTTGCCATTCCATCTGTGTTTTTGATAGGAAAGCTACGTGAGTAGTTCGATTTAGTGCATTTAGTGCTGTGACGTCTCTCTGCAGGGAAGTAGCCTGCATTAAGTAAGTTAGTGGCATATTAGCAAGAACCTCGTTAAAATGATCTCCATTTTAGCGGCAGGAAACTGCCGCTAAAACGGCGATAATGGGCTTACTAATATGTGTTATATAATTCCAATAGAAGCCCAGGTTAGATGTGCAGGACTATTGGAATTCTATAACGCATATTAGCAAGCCCATTATTGCCGTTTTAGCAGCAGTTTTCTGCCGCTAAATCGGCGATAATTTTAACGAGTTACTTGCTAATATGCCCCACAGTGTCTTCCATTCCGGTGGGGTCTAGGGTATTGGCTTGGGGGACATGAACCAGTGCTTGCTCCCACTTCTTCATTACCCCCGCGTGAAAGAGATCCCCCGTTTGTCCAATTTTTTATTTGAAGTGTTTGCTTAACCACACTTCTCTCTCTCTCATAGGCAACCAGCCATACCACTCTATAGGACACTTAGGTGTATACATTAGTTCTCTCCTCTGTGGCCAAGCCACGTTTTGAAGTTGAGTCCTGGTACAGGCTATCGGGTCTATTATATGCAGGGTGCCCCTGGCGCCCTCTATCAACACTCTAGGCAGCTGGCGTTTCTTTCAATGTGTGATTGAGGTAAATCCCAGGGTCCATGTATCCAATAGTGGGCGTGCAACACCAGGGGTGCTCTGTAATACCTTTCTAGGTCCAGAGCATTTAGTCCCCCCTCTGCATATAGTTTTAAAAGAGTATCCCATTTGACTCTCTGGTTTTTCCCAGCCCAAGTCAGGAATATTATTTGGGTTCTAAATGTTTTGAAAAAAGGACTTTGATAATATAATGGGGATATTAGCAAACGAGAAAAGAAAGCAAGGTTGTAAGATCATTTTCAATTTAGCTATGCGACCCAGCAGGGAAAATGGTAACCTATTCATTTGTTGATGGACTCTTTTAGTTTCTGAGTTGCACTGCCATAGTTTCCCAGACTATTATGTCAGGGTCTGTGTGTACCTGTATCCCCAAATATCGCACTGCTTCCGCAATCCATTCAATGGGGTAGTCTGTGCAAACCTGTGTAGTAGAAGGGGTGAGGGGGAACATAATAGATTTAAGCCAATTGATCTTTAGCCCAGAGTGTTGCCCAAATAGTTTTACTTCCTTTAACAGTGGGTGCATATTTTGTTCTGGGTTACGTATATATAACAACGTGTCATCTGCATAGGCAGCTATGACTAAGTTATAATGTGGGGACCGAATACCTGTGTGTGCATGGAATTCCCGCATGGCGCACATCAGTAGCTCTGCCACTAAGGCGTACAATAATGGTGAGAGCAGGCAACCCTGTCTGGTACCTCCTGTGATTACCAGCTTCGGAGAAAGAACTTTATTTATCCGGACACGTGATATGGGATTAGCATATAGCACCTGAATACATTTGAGGAAGACTTCTCCCACTCCCACTCTGTTAAGGACTGCTTAGAGGAAACACCATTCTACAGAATCAAATGCTTCTCTATATCTATAAAGAGTGCTGCTACCTTTATCATTTTTTCAATGCGAGCGATGGAGTCAAAGAAGGTTCTCAAGTTACATGTGAGAGAGCGGCCCGGGACAAACCCAGTCTGCTCAGGCCCGATCAGTTTTGGTAACAGTGGGGCCAGCCTATTCACTAGGATCTTGGCACACAATTTAGCATCAGTGTTGAGCAGTGACAGAGGTCTATATGAAGCACAGTGATCTGGTTGCTTCCCAGGCTTGAGGATTGTAATCAAAATAGCATTTTTCATAGTTGGTGGCATAATGCCATCTTTTGCCAATTTCTCAAACAGGTTCATCAGATGTGGGACAATCCTCCTGATATGCTTTATAAAAAGCCACATTCAGGCCATCAGAGCCTGGCGCTTTATCATTTGGCATATTTTCAATGCAGCTATTATTTCAGTGGGTGAAGAGGTTCCATTATTATTTCCCTGTCTACGTTTTCATGACATTTCATTGTAACATGGGCAATATATTCCTCATCTGGCTCACCTATGTCAGATTCTCGTGTGGCATATAGCGTTCTGTAATAGTCCCCATACACATCCACTATCTGGCAGGTCCACCCAACTAGATCCCCGGCAGCCATACATATCTGTGTTATCTCATTTTCTTCCCTGGGAGGTCATGTAAGTGTAGCAAGAGTCAAACTGGGGCTCTCTCCTTCTGCGTATATTCGTGCTGTTGCATATTTACAAAGGTGTTTGACTTTTGCAGCTGTAAGCTCATTGTATACATCGGTGTGCTCTCGTATTTGCGCTTGTACTTTTGGGCCCCCACCCTCTTGTAGCTTTTTATCCAGGGTGTCCAAAGTCTTTTCTACCCTCCGCAATTGTGACCAAATTGCCGTAAGTACTCCAGCATGCTTTGCTATGGTCATGCCCCTTATATAGACTTTTAATGCCTCCCACATGGTGCACATCTTGGGCCCACCTCCCAGGTTCGTGGCAAATAATTTTTCGACTGCATCTCTCAGCTCTTTACGAAACACGGGGTCCAGTAAGGAGTATTGTGGAAATCGCCATGAGCACTCTCTCCTTAGCAGGTCATCTATAGCCATTCTGAACATGACTGGCGAGTGGTCTTAAAAAGTGCGTGCAATTTTGGGAGCAGTCAATGATGCTGGGCATAATCTCTTGCGATGCAAACCAGTAATCTATTCTAGTGTGTGTGTCATGCACTGTAGAATAATGCATGTAGTCCCTGCTCTTGAGTGCTTTAGTTCCCCAGACATCCACCAAATCCTCCGCTTCCACTATTGCTGCTATTGTTCTAGCTGCTTTTGAGGGGCGTCTCTGAGGCCCTTTCGACCTGTCTAATTCTGGGACTTGTGTGCACTTGGAATCCCCGCCCCATAATTGGTGCATATGGGAGTATGGTGCTATTTTAGCGTGCATGGCATGATTAAATTGGGGGTCATCATGATGTGTACACCAACCAGTAACATGTAAAATTCTCTTGATGGCATCTGGCTATGACAAACCTACCACGTTCATCCATTTCAATTTCTTGAAGTCTCAGTCCGAAATTCTTGCCCCCCCACACTAGCACCCCTCTTGCCTGAGGACATAAACCCGGACGTTATGCATGTCCCTCTCATTCTCCTGGGAGTTAACACACTTGTGCCCTATGGAAGACGTGTCTCCTGAAGTATAGCCACATCTATGCTGTGTCGTTCTAAATATGCAACTATTTTACACATTTTCCTACGATCAATACGTCCTCTGATATTCCATGTCAAGAACATGACCTGCTTACGGGGGATTGGTGCTTTGAGAATCAGCCATTAACTACTTTTCTGCCCCTATGTTTGACCTCAACTTTTTGTAACTTTTCTTCTGAACTGCATTTACTACAAGTTCTGCTTGCTGACAAACTTTTTACACTAATCCCCCCCCCCCCCTCCATGCCGTAGCTGGTTCCTTTTGGCTTGGATGAACTTCAAATCGTTAACCCACCCCCCCCCATTTCTGAACATAGCACCCAGTGTGGATTACACTCGAGGGCGGTGGATGCTGTTAATCAGACATCTCCCAGTGACCAGTTCCACCCAGCTTATCACACGTTCCAGATACTCCGCAACTTATTTCTAGTATCTGTAACCAGCCTCAGCGTGCGGCTCCGCTGCACCTGCCATCTCCTGTTATCTTACCATGTGCCATAATACCCATTAGTATAGATTTTTCAGTACTGTCCAATGTCATACAGTACTTTCTGACTGCCCTCCGTATTGTCAGAAGTTTCTTAAAGTTTAATACAGGCTATTTCTGAAATGCTGCACAGTCCCAACCTTACTCATTCCGAGTCACTCGTTCGTCAGCATTGTTTTCCTCCATCTTCTGAGCTGCTTTCTTCATCTGCTGAGCTTTTTGAGTTCCTGTTGGAGCGCTTGCGGATCTTTATATATTTGGTCTTGCCATCCAGCGTAACGCGCAATCTGGCTTGATATAACATGGAGTATTCTACATGTGGTACCCAAAGTTTCCCTCTCATAGGTGCAAATTGCCTCCGCGCCTCTTGGACCAGCGGCGTAAAATCTTGGAACAGGCAAGCTCCAATCCTTGGTATTTTAGGACACCTAACTCCCTCGTTTTCTGAAGCCCCAGGGGGGCGGGATCTAGGGGCTAAAGAACGATGAGCACACTCTACCACAAATACAGTTGAGAATGGTTTGCGGCCCAACGTGGTCACTAGCAACTGTTCTACAAACTCCATGTTACCCGTCTCTGTGGACTGTGGCAGGCCCAGAATTTGCACATTGTTGCACCTTGAGCGCAGTTCTAAGTCTAAGTCTTCGGTCCTGTCGCGCAGCGTTGCAATAACTTTCCCCATCTGGCTCTGCGTAGTACCGTCTTCCAACCGCAGGTCCTCCACTTCTGACACTCTAGGCTCCACAATATCCAATCTCTCAGCATGTTTGTCTACTCTCTCTGACATGCAATTCATTCTGTATGCTAGCGTATCTATTTCCCCGTTTATGGTGGTCAGACTCTGTTGGAGGCAGCCAATATCTGCCTTTGGTCCTCACCTACATAGTAGTTGCATTCTCTTGTTCCGCCATGGTGGAATCTGTGTCTTCTTCATGCATGCTGCTGTTTTCCGATTCTCAAAGTTTAGATTGGGTTGTGCCTTGTCCGCTTTCCCCATATTGTAGGACCAGGTGTTTCTTCGCTGCTATTAAGACATCTGCAGCTAGCCTCCTCAGCAGACCTCCCTGGCAGTGCCCTCACCTGTGCCGTTCTCTCACTCCACCATACCCAGTACAGCGAGGCCTGCACACCCTTTAGCGAGCGCTTTTAGCGTTATGTGCTAGGCCCTTATGCACCCTCACCACAGCCAGGGCCTGTTCTACACATTCTAGCCCGCTACACAGTTCTGGTGAGTCTTCCCCCAACCTCTTTGAGTTTTTTTCTGCCAAGGCAGGCCCGCTGATTGCCAGTCAAAGTCAACAATGCACCTCCGCTCTGGGGCACATTCTCCACTTATTTCCTAGATTGTGCTGCCCGGCAGGTTGTGTTATCTTTGTTATGCAATTCCCAACAATGCACCTGCAGCTATGCCAACCCTCATGTCTATTTATTGCAGTTGCTTACTGTGTCACTCTATCAGGGCCCCCTGCAACACGCAGTATGGATTCTCCATCACAGCCCTGCACATTCACTCTCGTGGGCAGACAGGCCTACCGTCGCTTTATGAATCTTGCCGCTCTAGCACTGTGTCGTGGCCCCCTCAGCTGTATGGATCTCCTTTGTGCAGCTTGCCGGTCATGTATGCCCATGACCATGGGTGGGTGGGCCCTCCATTTCTTTAACAAGCACACCACTCCTGCACCTTTACATAGTCCTCTCAGTTGTAGGAGTCGCTTCTTCTCGGCCTCTACGCTCTGCGCGCTTACAACTGCGAGCAGGTGGGCCCTCCGTTACTCTGCGCCGCTCACCTGCTCTGTGCCATGGTCCCCTCAGTTGTCTGGATCTTCGCGGTCCGGCCTCTTGGCATTGTGCACTCTCGATCGCAGGTGGGCCGGCTCACCACTACTCTATGCTGTTAACTGCTCCTGTGTTATGTTGTGGCCCCCACAACTGTAGGGATGTCTCCTCCGGGAGGGGGCAAGCTTTTCTTTCCACTATTCACTCTTGGCTCACTAGTGCAGCAGTCACAGACTCCCTGGCCATGGGTAGCGGCCACTCGAAGGCAATACCTCGGAGCCGCACCAGGCCGCGTACGCTCTCCATCTCAATGATAACTTTATTGCGGTCATAGACCATAAAAGCACAGATAAAATATATACATACACATAAAATACATAAATAATTAAGAATACATGGTTAAAAAGTTATTAAACAGTAAGTTATCAAAAGAAAGGTAGCAAACATCACAAGTAATCACGATTTATCACAATTCATTAGAGTGAGCCTTCTGCGCCACATACCATGTAAAAACTGTGAAACCGCAAACACAATAAGAGGGGAGGTGTCATATCTTAAAATTCTAGCAGCTTGTGCACATTGCCTTAGGCCAAAACTTCTGCATAACGGTGCCAACCAGCATCTCCGTATTATACTATAAGCTGGGCAGAAGAATAAAACGTGAACAATATCCTCTTTAATATTGTTACAGACTGGGCAAGTTCCCTCCTTTCGTCCATCCCATTTACAAGTAAATGCCCCAATGGGTAGGCAACCATGTCTTAATTGTGTATAGAGTTTTCTTGCAAGGGGGGGCTGTTTTAAGTCCAAAAACTCCTCCCTCTTGGACACGAGTTTTACCTGCAAAATTTCTGTGGACAATCTGCCCAAAGTTGTCTAGCTATACAGCAGACTTAGGTTGTAATGTCTCAAGGAGGCCAAGAGCTCTATTCTCTTCACTTCCGGGCAGCTCACCTCCGGGGTCTCCCATAATTGGGGCATACCAATTTGATGTGCAAGGGTTTTAATATGGGCTAGCCAGGGAATATTCTTGTTCTTCAACTGCCCCCAAACTGCAGTGAATTCAACTCTATAATCCTCGAGCTCAGGTACTGTCCAAAGCCTTCTCCAATACAGGAGAGGTCGAGCAGCTAGCAGTTCTGAGATGGACTCTAAACCTAGGTCTAGTCTCAGGGGTGTGAGCGGGGTGCTCTGGGGGAGGCCTACCAAATTCCTCATAAAGGCCTGCTCCACCTTAGGAAGGCTTGGTGTACTCTTATGGCCCCAGAGTTCTGCACCGTACGTCACAGCTGGTCTAGCTTGTGTCCCATAAATCTCAAGGGCTGGGGCAAGTGGCTTAAACAGGGTTGTTCTCTGGAACTTGCCAATGCCCCCTACGATCTGCGACAATCTCAGAGCAGATTTGGATACCTGTGGGCCCCAACCGAAATCTTCAGTCAGGGTGACGCCCAGGTATACAAAGGTTCTCACCCTTTCCAGCGGGACACCATTTAATACAGGGTTAGGGCGTGTGCCCTTTGGGGGGTGAAATATCATAAATTTCGTCTTTGCTAAATTAATTTCCAATCCCTTCGAAGCGCAGAATGATACAAAACCGTCCAAAACCCTCTGGATACCTGATGATGTTCGAGACAACAACAAGGTGTCGTCTGCGAACATCAGAGCAGGCACCCGACCAGTGGCCAACCATGGGGCATCACTGTCCCTGACATTGTCCAATTCACCCACCAGTCCATTTATATAAAGACTAAAGAGCGTGGGAGCCAGGGCGCAGCCCTGGCGTACGCCTCTGGTCACGGGGAAGCGAGCTGATAATTCCCCGTTCTTCCCGCATCTCACCTGGGCGTAATTCCCTGCATGGAAACGCTTCAGGACGTCTAATAGATAGGGCGGGAGGTCTAGTTCTTTCAGGACCCTCCATAAACTCTCCCTGGGGACAAGGTCGAAAGTGGCCCACAGGTCTACGAAGACAAGGTAGAGGCTGCCACCCTCTACTCTTGCTGTCTTCCAGAAAAGGACCTGCAGCCTAAAAATTTGGTCCAGGGTCGAGATTCCAGCTCTAAAGCCGGCCTGAAGGGTAGTCAATACTTTATGCTCCTCCATCCACCCCAGCAATCTATCCAGGAGGACTCGGCCCATTAGCCTCTGTGAAGTGTCCAAGAGACTAATCGGTCGATAATTTGATGGCACTAAAGGGCAGCCCTTCTTAAAAATTGGGACAATCTCGGCCCCTGCCCAGATGTCCGGTAACTTAGCTCCCCAAAGGACCGCTGGGAGCGGAAAAGATCTCCAGGTAATCTGTCAAGGCCTGGGGCTTTGTTAGGTAGCTGCCTGATGATCGCCAATTCCACCTCTTTAACTGAGATACTCTCAATGTCTCCAGGGTCCACCCTCGCCCTGGCATCCCACTGAGCTATCGGATAGCCGAAGTCTGAGGCCCCCCGCAGTCGATACTCGTGCGGGAGGTCTGGGGCTCGGGGCATCCGGAGGCCATCATCTGGCACCAATATCTCTGCCCCATTTAAATGTTCACTGGTGTCAGTCTCAGGGCTAGTGTAAAGCGCAGCAAAGTGCACCTCCCAAACTAACGGAGCAATGTTTGGTAGGAGAGCCTCCCCTCCCTCTTTCACACCAGAATTAACTATTGCCCAGAATAATTTGGCATCTTTTGCCAGGAGGGCACCTCTCAGTTCTTCCCACCTGGCTTCTTCCCACTCCTTCTTACCCCTAGTGAGCTCCTTTTTATACAGCAGGCTGGTTGCCCTAATATTCGCTCTGTCATTAGATTTGATTGCCGCAAGTAGCTCCTTTTTTTGTTTTTTGCATGCATCATCAAACCAGGGGTGAGATTTCGGGACACGCCTTTTAGTTCCACTTACAGGGTAGAACACGTCCCCCAATGCCGTAACTAGCTGCCTATGTGTCTCCACTGCCTGATACCTGCAGGATGAGCCACCCATCTGGGTTATAAGTGGGATTGCAAGTTGGTACATTTTTGCTAGCCGGGATGGTGAATCTGCTAGGTGGGGCCATTTAACCCTCCTTCTATTATTAGCCAACATGAGGGGAGGCATCATCGCAGCGGGTTTGGGTTCAGGGTTAGTTAAACCGAAGGACCCCGGCTTAAGAGTTAAAACCAGGGCATTATGGTCGCTATCATGTCTTTGTACGACCCTAAATTCCTTTAGCTTGTCCCAATTCTTAGCATCCACCATGAGGTAATCAATGATGGATGTTTGACCTACTCGATTGAACGTGGCTATGGCTGGGCAGTCTGGATCCAATCTCCCATTGCACGCCCGCAGGGATGTTTCAAGGGAGAAGGATTTTATTTGAAGAGATAAAGGAGTCCATGCCCTGACCGGAGTAGTATTGAGCTCTGGAATATGCCAAAGTGCGTCAACTTCGTCTTGCTCACCCAGCTCCAGGCTACCCAGTGGCTCGAATTGACAATTAAAGTCTCCCCCAAGAATTATTGACATAGAGGGGTCTAGCCCCTGAATGAAGGAGGTCAGGGCTTTAATTGTTTCAGATTCTTGCCCATTCATGGATGGCCTCGAGTAAATATTTATTATTGCTACTTTGGGTTTGCTTGCGGGTTTTAATAAGACGCACTGTATATCCAAGGAGTTTGTTTGTATTTGGGTCGCCTGGATACCCAAGTGGGTACCTATCCAAATTGATAACCCACCCGATGGACGGCCTCTTCCTGTAGACACTGCCAAGATGTCAAATGTTGCGAAAGTCGAGCTGATGCTCTCTTCCAGTGCCCAGGTCTCTTGCATAAGGCATATATCATGTGTTGCCATAAAGGTGGCCCACTCTGGAGTTAATTGCTTATTTTTTAACCCGGCTATATTCCATGAGATCAACTTTAGGCATCCTTCTTGTAGATTTTCGGAGCCCTCTCCTACCCCATTCCCGCTACCGCTAGTCCCCATCCTCTCTGGAGAATCACTCGTTAAGTCCTCCCTATCAGTAGATAATGAAACGTTTTCCTCTATTATCCCAGCCCTTCTAGGAATTTCATTAATAACTTGTGGAGGAGGATTTCACCTTAAACTGAGTCAATCCACCTCTTCTAGAACACTAAACCTATTCCAGTGTGGTTGCAGTGGGAATAGGGGACCGTATGGAGACATACCCTCCCTCGATACCCCTCCATATGGCGTTCTCTGTGGTGGAGGATTGCATCCCCTGTTATAGTGTACCCCTCTGTGACGAGAAGGCTCCAGACTAGGGGTGGGGTAAAAGTATGAAAGGTGCAGTGAGCATATTTGTGTATTTGTTCTAGTAAATGGGGTATTGCAGATATACTCTACGGCTGAGACATCCCTGAAGTTCAAGATTATGACATCCCCTGCTATAGTTTTTGGGCCCCTCCCAATCCATGCTACTCTTCTGGCCGACATGATTTTGCCTGAAACACTCAGTGGCAAGGGTCTATTAATTGCAAGCCATTGGATGCATTTGTTTTTTAACTCTGTCTCCCTTTCTCTTTTCCCTTCACTTAGGGGTGGTACTCCTGCAAGTATGACCACATATGGTTGGGCTTCAGGGGGTAAGTGAATCGATGGTAACTGATTTGGAATAACTCTTAGTGTTGCATTTCTACCTAGTGTTTCACTAGTTTTACTCCCCGTTTCGCCCTTTTTTGTCTTTGCTGTGGCTTTATCTCTATCATTTATCAGATTTACCCCTATTTGATGGGTATGACTCTGAGAATTAGAACTGGTCATAGCCTGTGGTGTAGCGTGCGTCCCCTTTTGAGCGGTTGGTATGGCTCCTGCATTGGAGGTCTGTGCTAAGGGATTTTTATTTTTGGATACACTAGCACTATGGTTGTTTTGAAGTAGAGTATCACTAGCAGGATGTATCGGATTTCTCGACTGTTTGGCAGTCTCTGTTGTTCCTGCCCCCTTGGAATTTATAGTAGAAATAAGTTTGTCAAGTTTTGACACTAAGGGTTTGAGTTGGATAGCTATGGCCCGTTCCAAGGATGCGTGTAAATCAGCAACCATATTGGTGACCCAGCACGGCACTCCCAGTGTTGGACATGATGAAATAGAGGTCGGGGTCACCAAATCATGGTTTGCTGGTTTAATATTGCTAGTATTTTTAGAACTAATATCTTTCTTCTTCCTGGAGCATGTTTTCCGTGCCTCAGGCCTTTTCTCCAAAGAGGGGAAGGTTGGAATAATTGGGGGATCCTGAACAGCGATAGGAGTCTCCACAGGCAATTGGCTACAGGGTAGATCTACATATGACGATGACAAGTAGGAACTAGCTTCTAATACATCAGTCACAATAATTGAAATGTCCCCTTCTTGGTTCAGAATACATAGTGTTGGTGTAATAGATAGCCTCCTCTCCATATTCTCGATGGCATTTGCTAAAACACCAATAGTTTGTTGCAGCATCTTATCAATAGCAGTCAGAGTGGGTAGGGGCTGCGATTCTGCTGCATGCTGTCTGGTATGTGGGTGTGTGACTGGTATCTTTGCTTCCCCCCCCCGATTATTCATTTTACAGATAAAGGTATTTGATGTGGAGATGAATAATGGGGCACACCAGAGTCCTGTGTACAGACAGTGAGAAGTTCCCCCTCGCGTTGGGCCAATGCTTTATTTTAACAGTAGCAATAGTTTGACCAAGGGATGTGTATCCAGAAGACCACAGTACCTTTCTGGATGATGCCTTGCCAGTTTCACTTCTTTGAGTGATGAAAAGAGGGTGGCCAGTCCCGTCCAACTCCGGCCACAGACGGCCCGCCCTCTGCCTGGGCTCAGCCCGGCGTCGCCCGCGCGCGTCCCGCAACGCGGGAGGATCGGCTGTTCTTAATGCGCCTCCTGGCGCTAGCTAGTGAAGCAGCAAGCGTCGTCCACGGGCCCTCGCTAGGGATGCTGGGCAATGTAGGCAGGCTGTGGTATCAACGGTGAACGCTCCCCCCACTCGGCGGCCGCTGTGGCAGGTGCGGCGGCGGCGGAGAGCAAAGCAAGGAACGTGGCTGCCAACTGGACCTCTCGGGTAGGTGCGGTGTCCTGGAATTGCTCCGGATCAGCTCGTGGCCCCCGCTCCCCGGCAGGAGCGGCTGTTCTTAATGCGCCTCCTGGCGCTAGCTAGTGACGCAGCAAGCGTCGTCCACGGGCTCTCGCTAGGGATGCTGGGCAATGTAGGCAGGCTGTGCTATCAACGGTGAACGCTCCCCCCACTCGGCGGCCGTTGTGGCAGGTACGGCGGCGGGGGAGAGCAAAGCAAGGAACGTGGCTGCCAAATGGACCTCTTGGGTAGGTGCGGTGTCCTGGAATTGCTCCCTATCAGCTCGTGGCCCCCGCTCCCCGGCAGGAGCGGCTGTTCTTAATGCACCTCCTGGCGCTAGCTAGTGACGCAGCAAGCGTCGTCCACGGGCCCTTGCTAGGGATGCTGGGCAATGTAGGCAGGCTGTGGTATCAACGGTGAACGCTCCCCCCACTCGGCGGCCGCTGTGGCAGGTGCGGCGGCGGGGGAGAGCAAAGCAAGGAACGTCGCTGCCAACTGGACCTCTCGGGTAGGTGCGGTGTCCTGGAATTGCTCCCGATCAGCTCTCCATCTATCTACAGGACCTTCCCCGGCTCAATCACAGGCAGCGCAACCTTCTCTGATTGCACAGCATAAGGCGATTGCGTGTGGCTCAGTTTGTACGTTTTTTATCGGGGTATAGATCCAATTTCTGCTAAATTAATTGGGTGGTAGACGGAGCTCGCTACTCCGCGCCCATCTTGTGTCTAGGCAAGCTCCCCCCCTCCAACGGAATTTTTTCTTAACTTAAAAACTCCAATCCACATTTGCCTGCCAGCTTCAAAATCTTTTAATAGGAGGCCTGCGTATATCGATGAACATTGAAGAGATAGGGCTTGAACCTGAAACACAAATATAAGTCACTGTGGCGGCTCATGAACTCTTTTTAGCCTTTTTAGAAGTAAAATGTGAGAATTAATAATGTGTTAGTTTTAGTATGCTCAAGCTATGGTTTTGTAACACTTTTTATTAATTGAAACAAATAAATGTATTCATTCATGATGAGGTCAAGTAAACATGAATGTATTAGGTGAAAATACTTTTTATTATTGGGAAAGATTTTGTTTATCTTTTTAAAATATAACCATTAAATCATCTGCTATATATCATAATTACAAACAATAAAACAGTCAAACATAGAGAGTAATAAAACCATTATTTAACATATCATACATCCCTACAAACCACCAGTCCTACTCACATCTTTACCATTAATACAAATGTCAATATTTACAATGGAAGACAAAAAAGCAAAAGAAATATGCTAGTGAAAGGCCCCAAAATATGGTCTGGATATGCAAGGAATGTCAATTTCTGAAGCGGGAACCCCAGTGGACATAAAATGAAGTTCGCAAAATCTAGGTAGCCAACAGATGTAGCTAAAACAATCCCATTGAGAACCCAAGCAAAGGAAAAAAATCAATCAGATTGGCTGATTTCTCACAAGGAGATTCTTTGTCTTACGGAAGTCTAACCAGGTGTGAATGGAGTGCTTTGCAGACTCACTGGTAGGGTGGCATGCGAAAAAATATGCAAAGTAAGGGTAAGAGACTACATCAGAATCTTAGTGAAGGATATGGCTTATAGCAAACTAGAGAGAAGTATAAGAGATAACCTGAGCACCCTGCAACTGACAGAAATCTGGCATATTGCATTTTTTATGTCCTAACTGAGTAGTCATAAGGCAGCCTTGGAGGCGATCCCATGGAGTCACTTTTTTCAGAAAATGTGAATATTTATTGTTTAGCCCTTTGTGTCTCCCAGGACACTATTTTTGTTACAAAGCTATCCTCATTGGGCGGAGTTGTCACCTCAATCTTATTTTTTTAGTCAAAAAGGTTTTCTCAGTGCCACCAGTTTCTTAATGACGTTGGTATTTGAAAGGAGTGAGAGGGGTTGGTTGCTTGGACTGCTGAGTATGATACAGATGGTACACCTGTCCCCTTGATGTGATATAAGGTGTGGTTAAAATATTTAGGAAAAAGGTTGGGACCTGGGAAACTTGGTGTAACTTATATGGCTAAGAGGGGCCGGGCCGGTGGTTCTCAATTTACTCCCTTTTTTAAGCGAACTATTGTTATTGCCTTTGTCCCAGAGCAGATATTGGTAGACTATGAAGATCACTTAGTTCTGTGTACCACTCAGAGCTTCCCCTGGTCATCGGATACAGATTTTTTACAAAGTCATAATTGTTTCTCTGTCGGTTTTATTGGGATTGATGTAATGTATATGTGATGTTATGGTGCTGTTAATTATTGAAAACTGTATTTTGTCCTAAGTATTTCATTTTTGTTGACGATTCAATGTTTCATATGAGGGTGGTGCTATTTCTCACAAACAGTATTTGACTCCAAAAGTCAATATCGTTCAGATACTGTTTTATTGACAATTGCACTTTTTATCTATGTTGTAAACCGTAACATGCAATGTTAATTGTGTTGATGACATGTTCATATTGAATTTTTGATGGATCTGTAGATAGCACTGAGTTCATAGTAATGTAATTACAAGTAGTACACCACATGCATTTTCCCCACGATTAATTCAAAACCAAAGTTTCCCCAAACAGAATTGTGGGTGTACTTTGTCCACTAGAACTTCAAGACTTACCATGGAGTTACCATTAAAGCACACACATACAAACCAGGTTCCCCACACAGGCAAAAAACGTAATAAGTTTTGCCAAGAATGGCATCAACACACAAAGGCACACACATTTCCTTTGCCAAAAGAAGGAACTTTTGACACTAACGCAAACAAAAATATGAGAACACACACGCAAACCAAATACACAGGTCAAAAGAAAGAAAGGTGAAAGGCATTGTTAGAACTCTGGGCAATCTTTGAGGAGGCCTAGATCGATAATTCTACATCATAGTTAGCAAGCAAAGTTTCATCACCACTCCCACCATATGCAAATATGGAAATGCTCACACCAGTTCCCCTGCTTTGGATATTCCAATCCACCAGTAGAAGTAGTCGGGGGCCCCCCAGCAAACAGCAAACAGTTATGCCCATGCATGAGAAACCAGCAGACCAGCATGCCCAGGCAGTTCCAATGTAACCCAAGTCCACTGGAAAGTGTCCCAGAGGCTCAACCCCCCGTCCGTCCCGTCCGACCTATAGAACGACAGCAGTGTGGAGCACATGCTCTCCTACTGGTTCAAGCGAACACACCAGAGTGACTGGGAGATTTGTGGCAGTTCTAGACATTGATACAGCTAGTGGGGGAGAGGACGGGAGCCCCATTCCCCTGGGAACCGATGACAAGGGTGGGCACTGCTGCACCCAAAAAGGTTGGCAGTAGTAGGTTGACCCCGAGGGAGATAGTAGCGAGAAAACAAAGGAAAACTTTCAGAACCCATTCTGAGGTTTGCTAGCATACTGGAATGAGAGGAGCAACCCATTTGACTGGTCCTGGCCTAGGGGAGGACATTTGAGCCAAGCGGCATGGCTATAGAAGAGGATTGCATAAGATATGTAAAGGAAAATCTTAACTGGAACTTCCCCTACATGCAGCAATGCTTCGCTGGGTGGGAGAACCAGGACATTACCTCAAAATCCATAAATTAGGAGCACAAATGTAGCTGCAATGGCTCAGAAGGAGGCAGCACTGATGGGGGTACCATCACATGGGTTTAGAACAGATAAAGCACTTGTTAGTAGAATCCGAGGAAGTAGCATGGAGAATTTCCAAAGGTGGGACCTGGTTGCAATCCCTCCTCTGCTCCCTGATTTAGATATGCCACGGTGTCAAAAGGGGTCAATCTTGTTTCCAGTGGATGACACAAACTCCCCCACCCACACTTTTCCCATGCTGTCAGTAACTTGTCAGTCCGAGGAGGAACCTACCATAACAGTGCTGGTAAATAACATACCCCACAGCTTCCTAATTGACACAGGCACAACAAATTCATGTCTAAAAGAAGGAATCATCCCATATCCAAAGACTCTCCTGACATGCATGGGTTCTCGGGTGCGATAATGAAAGTCCCTGGAGTTGGAGGTGGGAGGCAGCCATGTAAATGGACAATTGCTATATCAGGCCTCATCCCCAACTAATCTCCTAGGAAGAGACGTAATGGGCAAACTAAACATGACCATTAATTTCTCGGAAGATGGGATAGTGACCTGCTTGACCCCTGGGGTTTACCCATTACAGCTCATGTCCTTAAGCCGACCCCATCACACAGATGGGCCAATGAGGAAATTGCCAACCAAACTGACGGCGTTCACTAATGCTAACCTTACAATTATAGCTAACACGCCGGAATTGCTGGGACAGAAGTTATTGTCATGTCAGCAGTTCTGATACAGAAGTATCCCCTGGGGCATGCTGCCAACACAATGGGTCTCAAGCTAGGGAGCTGATATTCTCCAGACCATCATTAAAAGTTGTACGGTGTCATCTAGTCAACCCGGGCACCTTCCTAGCCCACGACGTTCAGGAGGGGGAGGATATCCATGAATGTGCGACATACACCTCCAATGGGATGAGCCAGGCAGAAGAAGACCCCATCCAAGAAAGCGAGGCACTGTTCATCGATGGGTCCTCTGTGATAGACCAGGAGAAAGGGGTGAGACACCCAGGGGCAGCGGTGGTTATGGCTCGTAGCCACGCACCCTCAGAAACGCTGCAGGTCACCGTGCAGCTGACTCTCCTCCCCCACCTCTTAGCACAGGAGGCGGTGCTGACAGAACTGATCAAAGCACGCACCCAAAGCACGGGGAAAACTGTAACAATTTACTCAGACTCAGCCTATACCACCACCACAGTGCATTCTAGTATAGTGAGGTGGAAAAGGTGGCACTTCCTGAAATCAGACGGCACACCAGTCATTCACAGGTACCTCTTGGAGATATTAATAGATGCATTGACCTTTCCTAAATGTGTGGCTATGGTGAAATGCACCACTCATAGCTAGAGCAAGGACTTTGTATCACAGGGAATTCACAAGCTGACAAGTTTGCAAAGAAGGCAGCTTATGGAGTGACTGGAGAAACACATGTGCTTCCCTTGCAACAGGAAGCAGTCTTGAAACCCCCTCAGGGCAAACTCTACACAGAAACACAGAAGCAGGGCTGTATCTGAGGTAGTTGCAAGAAATGGCATTACCTGACGAGAAAGAGCGATGGGAAGCCAGTGAGGAAAGTCAGGAAAATGGTCAGGCGATTTAGTCGATGTTTCTTAAGTAATTTTGCCCGGCGTTAAACGCCTCTAATACCATACGAAGTTTATCAAATAAAGAGGCAGGCGCTGGAGACAGGAAGACAGGAAACAAGTTTTATTCCGACGGAGCAGAACACATCAGATCGGACAACAAGGTATCGTCTCGAGGTGCTCTCTGACAGCCTCTCTGAGGCCTGGCCTTTTATACACTGGTTTAAGACATGTGAACGCTCTTTATTACAATAAAGACATTGTGAAGTATGAAGATGACATCCCCGGTACCCCCCAGTTCCGGCTCATTCCAACACGTGGCTACAGTAGAGGTCCTCATCCCCCATACAATAGGAGGGGGCTATCACGCAGCTGAGTGTTCCGCCGATTCCTTTGGAATTTGTGCGCCTGATCGAATCTCAGGGGATGGGGAGGTCATGATCAATAGTAGCTCCTTTGAAGAGGGGCGAGTGCATACAGTAGTGGGCAATAAACTGTATCCTCAGGCTAAGGGATGACCAGCGGTCCGTGCAGACAATCTGGCTCAGAGGAAGGGTCATCAAAAGAGGGGTATTCATGGAAGGAAATGAGGTGTTGGTCAGACGCGGGGTGTGATTCCCAGAGACAGAGTCATGCGGAAGGGGAGGGTTCATGACTTGTGCATGTGGGAGCGGGGGCAGCCAGGGTGCATGGGGGATGCTTGCAGGGTCAGGGAAGTGCGCTGACGAGCGATCAAGAACAGGGTGACCATGGTACCTAAAATGGCTGTCGTGCGTGTTCATACGTGAGTCTGAGGAATGGGCAAGATGGCGCAGATGATGTTCAGTTCATGAACTAAAATTCCACAGTCCTCCCTTTTAACATGTCTCGCCAGCTTGTCAATTCGGATCAATCCCCATAAGACCACGTATTTCTATCTCATAGAGGGGACTCATGTGCTCAGTTCTAAAGTCCAAAGTCTTAGGGCACATACAGTTAGAAATGAGTGAACACAAAGGTGGCAAACATTGAATACCTAAGCAACACCCACACAGTACCACGACTGGTATTAGTATAAATGTAAACAACCTCCATCCCCAGTCCTTCAAAGTGTCCCAAAACCAGCTTCCGAGCGACCATCCTTCTTGCTCCTGGTGAACCTCTGAGGATAGTCTGTGGAGGTGTTCGATTGCTTTGTAGACTGAAGGCGAGTTATCTGGCACGTAGGTGCAACAGCTGGAGCTGATGATGCGGCATGCTCCTCCACGGTCGGCCAGAATCACATCCAGAACAAGGCGGTTTTGGAGAGCCACCAGGCGGACTGCCTGGAGCTCAGCCGTGTTGTTAGCGAGGATGCCAGTCGTGATGTTAATGGTTGTTTCTACTGCCTGAGTCAGGTGTCGGATAGCGCGGCTATTTGCCATTGGGCC
This sequence comes from Lissotriton helveticus, assembly GCF_964261635.1. Classification (NCBI taxonomy): domain Eukaryota; kingdom Metazoa; phylum Chordata; class Amphibia; order Caudata; family Salamandridae; genus Lissotriton; species Lissotriton helveticus. The sequence continues at coordinate 366,381,193 of NC_136068.1, read as the reverse complement.
CCACAGAGGAACAAGTCCCTTTACCGCATCCAGGAACTGTGCTCCGGTGGAATCGGCTTGTCCAATGTCTCCGGCGCGCTTTTGCCGGTGATGGTAGGCTGGGGCCACATACGTGGGAGGAAGAATGAAGGCGATGTAGCACGTATCCCTCCAACCTTTCGGGAGCCAAGTGTAAGCTTTGGTGCCACAAACAAAGTACATATTTGGAGAAGCAACAAAGGAGGGGGGATCAGCTGAGACCAATGTTCTGGTGATGTGGCAGGAACTGTGACCCACCAGCTGTGTTCCCTGGCCTTCGAGGCACACGAGTCCTGTGACATTGATGACAGACAGGGCCACAGTCAGAGTGGCAGCCGTTCGCTTCCGTAGGTAGGAGAAGGTGGGTCTAGCTGGATTGTGGAGCACTTGCATTTCGACTCTTTCTTTGGCAGGGATGTTCATATGGAAAGCGTAACCTGAGGTCACAGGACAAAAAAGAGGGATCCCATAAGGATGAGGAACACAAATTATAACATAATACAAAACGCAATCACATAGACATTGAATCAAACCACCATGTTTTAATCACAATGGGGATGAATAACAAATAGCACAATAATCACGTATTAAAAATGGATAGGTGGAGCACAGCCCCGGAGGGAGGGGGGAGTGCGTGATGATGTGAGGATACTGTGATAAGGAAGGGTTCGGGTAACAGAAAAATCAAAACTTAAAGCCACAATAGTTTTGATAGTTACACATAATGTACAAGAAAAACAAAAGAACTTGGATTACAAATCAAGGCTACATCATACTCCACACAGTACAGTACATGAACGGTTAGGCCGTGGAGTTGACGTTTTAAATGGTTGTCGACGTTTCGACCCTCTCAAAATTGCAGGTGCTAATAAATCCTTGCGGTGGGGTCTTCTTCAGGACAAGGGAGTTGGGGCAGACCACCTATGTCGATATATAATGTGTAGTATTATTATGCGGATTCAACTCAGGGAATTTAATTACATTTATTTGGATGGAAGGAAGAAAGCACACGGTTCAAATTACGATAGACGGGAACATGCATTAATGTGGAAAACGTTGTGACGCCCGAATTGTGGAATACCAAAAAATTGATTATTCGCATTACCGTGAATGGTGGTAATAGTCGCAGAATAAAAACGTGAAATGCTGAGTACATCACGTATGGTGACCCCCTGACTGACGGGTGTCGTTAATTGAATAATTACCCCGTGACTGGGAAGAATTATTTCAAAAAGGGAACGTGGTAAAATGGAAAATTAGTGGTCCGTGGCCAGAAGGGATGTTGCAGGCATGCCAAATCGGGACACGTATACACAGGAATGAATTGTCATTACCTTAATTAAACCGATATGAGATCTGGCAAAGTTGAGGGGACATCCTGTTTGATGTTCCTGTGAAGAATAATACAAGAAAAGGGGGGGGGTTTGTTTGTGTGGCCGACCAGTGGATATACGTCTGGACCGACACACTAAGCATTCATTACGGTAGACAAGCAGCCCGGGGGCACTTACCCCGTCAATCCGAAGACAGCGTTCAGGGTCAGATTTGATCGTCGAACAGATCTGTGCGCAAAGTGAAAGGAGAGTGTGATTATGAGGGGGGGGCGCTCCTTCCAACGTTGTGGATTGCACGCTAACATCAAGGATATGCCCCATCCCCAGCTTACCGATGGCGAATGAATCTGGCTCGGAATCAACCCGGGTTCGCAATGGCGATTTTCGGTTCCTGATTCCTTAAGTTACTGTGGTAACGGAGTCACGTGATGACTCGAGCTAGTATGGAGCTGAACGAAAGACTGTTTGGCGGTTGCTAAGATATCGCGTGCCGGAATAATACTGGAAAATTACTGTGCTACTCACTGGTAGCGTTCAATGAGACCACGTGGAATAAACAATCATTGGGAAATTCAACTAATACGCACCAGGATTACATGAGGGCAGCAAAATAAATGAGGCTTATGGGTGTTGATGCAGATAAGCAGGTATAACTATTCAGTACCAGAGGAGTTCACTGGCATACCCTACGCGAGCGGGCCAGTACTTTGGCGGGTGGTAAGAACGTTTATCAAATCATTGTATTATATAGCATCTCACATGTGGGTCAGTGAGTTAATCCCTAGGTCCTTGGATGCTTGATTCCGGTCTGGGAAAGACATGGCTTGGTAGTTCAGACTGGACTGTTCCCATGAGGCACAGGGTCGGAGCTGATTTGCATATAGCCAGTGTCTAACCCAGGGTGGTGTGGAGTGCGAAAAAACGATGGATTTAGGCCCAGATCCTTGTACTGGGATGAATGTATGACATTGTTCTACATTCTGTCCATCAACTGTGTTTTTTGCAATTTTCACCCCGAGTGGGCTGGGTATGCTCAGATGTGAGTCCCAGGCTCTCCACACCACTGGAGTCAAGCTATCCAGGCTGATGAAGGCTGATAGCCAGAAACCGGTCCTTGGATGCTTGATTCCGGTCTGGGAAAGACATGGCTTGGTAGTTCAGACTGGACTGTTCCCATGAGGCACAGGGTCGGAGCTGATTTGCATATAGCCAGTGTCTAACCCAGGGTGTTGTGGAGTGCGAAAAAACGATGGATTTAGGCCCAGATCCTTGTACTGGGATGAATGTATGACATTGTTCTAAATTCTGTCCATCAACTGTGTTTTTTGCTATAGTGGGCATCTAGGGATTAACTCACTGACCCACGTGTGAGATGCTATATAATACAATGATTTGATAAACGTTCTTACCACCCGCCAAAGTACTGGCCCGCTCGCGTAGGGTATGCCAGTGAACCCCTCTGGTACTGAATAGTTATACCTGCTTATCTGCATCAACACCCATAAGCCTCATTTATTTTGCTGCCCTCATGTAATCCTGGTGCGTATTAGTTGAATTTCCCAATGATTGTTTATTCCACGTGGTCTCATTGAACGCTACCAGTGAGTAGCACAGTAATTTTCCAGTATTATTCCGGCACGCGGTATCTTAGCAACCGCCAAACAGTCTTTCGTTCAGCTCCATACAAGCTCGAGTCATCACGTGACTCCGTTACCACAGTAACTTAAGGAATCAGGAACCGAAAATCGCCATTGCGAACCCGGGTTGATTCCGAGCCAGATTCATTCGGCCATCGGTAAGCTGGGGATGGGGCATATCCTTGATGTTAGCGTGCAATCCACAACGTTGGAAGGAGCGCCCCCCCTCATAATCACACTCTCCTTTCACTTTGCGCACAGATCTGTTCGACGATCAAATCTGACCCTGAACGCTGTCTTCGGATTGACGGGGTAAGTGCCCCCGGGCTGCTTGTCTACCGTAATGAATGCTTAGTGTGTCGGTCCAGACGTATATCCACTGGTCGGCCACACAAACAAACCCCCCCCTTTTCTTGTATTATTCTTCACAGGAACATCAAACAGGATGTCCCCTCAACTTTGCCAGATCTCATATCGGTTTAATTAAGGTAATGACAATTCATTCCTGTGTATACGTGTCCCGATTTGGCATGCCTGCAACATCCCTTCTGGCCACGGACCACTAATTTTCCATTTTACCACGTTCCCTTTTTGAAATAATTCTTCCCAGTCACGGGGTAATTATTCAATTAACGACACCCGTCAGTCAGGGGGTCACCATACGTGATGTACTCAGCATTTCACGTTTTTATTCTGCGACTATTACCACCATTCACGGTAATGCGAATAATCAATTTTTTGGTATTCCACAATTCGAGCGTCACAACGTTTTCCACATTAATGCATGTTCCCGTCTATCGTAATTTGAACCGTGTGCTTTCTTCCTTCCATCCAAATAAATGTAATTAAATTCCCTGAGTTGAATCCGCATAATAATACTACACATTATATATCGACATAGGTGGTCTGCCCCAACTCCCTTGTCCTGAAGAAGACCCCACCGCAAGGATTTATTAGCACCTGCAATTTTGAGAGGGTCGAAACGTCGACAACCATTTAAAACGTCAACTCCACGGCCTAACCGTTCATGTACTGTACTGTGTGGAGTATGATGTAGCCTTGATTTGTAATCCAAGTTCTTTTGTTTTTCTTGTACATTATGTGTAACTATCAAAACTATTGTGGCTTTAAGTTTTGATTTTTCTGTTACCCGAACCCTTCCTTATCACAGTATCCTCACATCATCACGCACTCCCCCCTCCCTCCGGGGCTATGCTCCACCTATCCATTTTTAATACGTGATTATTGTGCTATTTGTTATTCATCCCCATTGTGATTAAAACATGGTGGTTTGATTCAATGTCTATGTGATTGCGTTTTGTATTATGTTATAATTTGTGTTCCTCATCCTTATGGGACCCCTTCCTTATAACACTTAGTCAACCCAGGTCCCAGGGACTCCTATTGGGTAAAACCCCCCTATTATACCACAGGACAAAAGGGGGCAGACGTCCTTCCTGTTTTGTTCAGCCAGAACCCATAGTAGAAGTGTGACACTGTTTGACCAGAAGCGGCGTTGTCCTTGTGGCTTTCCTGCAAGAGGATCAACCAGGCGAGGCAGGAGCCGTGAACTGAGAAAGGAGAAGGGATGAAGGGTATGGAGTGTTCAGTGGCATGCGGGAGCAACCCGCAGATCCAGCAGTTCGTGGCATTTGTAGCAAGGTTGTGCTGGTGCAATAGTTGCACGAAGGAATTGTTCCAGAACTCCTTACGCCTTTCTCGGAGCTGAGGCAAAAGGGAGATCAGGTGGTGCTCCTTCATGGTGGTTGGCTGTGCAGTGGTCGGCAATATCTGATGAGCGGGTGTGCTGTCCTCCAAGATCCAGAAGGAAGTCATGAGGAGGAGGCAAAGGAGGAAGAGAATGAAGAAGGCGATTGTCTTTGATTTGTGCAAATTGTCAGCCTTTGGGTTCCTGTAGTGGGTATTTCCGGTTGCGTCCATCATCTTCTTGTCTGGCGCTTCCATCATCTTCTTATCTGGCGCTTCCATCATCTTCAAGGTGCTCGGTAGTGGGCAGAACCACAGACTTTGTTTAACTTCTCTCCGGGTAACCCTTGGTTGTTTTAGGCCACCGGTCTGAGATTTTAACTTAGTCCGTGGTCTACTTAGCCGAAGCTCCCTCCTTTTCGACGCAGGAAATACCCTTCCCGGGATGGCACAGTGGGATCAGAGAATTTTGCAAGTTCAAGTGCCTCGGTATCAGGATAGCAGTTCAGTGATGGCCGGTCTTTGTCAGGAGCTCTTCTTGGGTGTCGACGTTTTCTGTCGTGGCCAGGGTCGAGGAGACCTTCTTGCAGTGGTGGGCGTGCAGCCAGTGCCTTTTTCCCTCCACTCGAAGAGCCGTCCGAGTGGTGATCAGTACTTGCCAGGGGCCCGTCCACCGGGGTTCCAGACTTTTTGCCCGTTGGAAATTCCGGATTAAAACATAATCCCCCGGTTGGATATCATGACCGGGACCCCTGGAAGCATCGGGGATGGCCTGCTGCACCTGTTGATGAATGACAGACAATGTTTTAGTTAATTTGTACAAATAATCTGACAGCAGGACGTCGGGGACGTCGTGAATGGAGGTCGGTTTGGGGGCAGTCCAGAGGTTCATGGGTCGCCCAAACACGACCTCGTAGGGGGTCAAGTGGTGCTTAGTGGGAGTGGAGCGCATCGATAGCAATGCCAGTGGGAGGGCATCTGGCCACTTAAGTCCTGTGGTGGCCACTATTTTTGACAGTTTCAGTTTCAGTGTAGCATTGTGTCGCTCAACTAGGCCAGCGGATTGGGGGTGGAAGACCGCATGGAACCTCTGTTTTACCCCCAGCCCCTTCAAGATCAGTTGGATAACTTCAGCTATGAAGTGGGGGCCATTGTCGCTCCATAAAATTCGACAAAGGCCGTAGCGAGGGAAAAACTCTTTCAGTAGTACTTTGGCAGTAGTCATGGCAGTGTTATCTCGGGTTGGATAGGCTTCCACCCATTTGCTGAAGGCGCATACAATGACTAGTACGTACTTCAAGCCTTGGCATCTCTCCAGCTGGATGTCTCTCCAGCTGGATGTAATCCATCTGAAGGACCTCAAAGGGGTGGTCGGGGGTCCCAATCCCTCCCCGGGGTACCACAGTTCCTTTCCCGGGGTTGTGTTGTAGGCAGATAAGGCACTGCTGGACCAGGCGTTTGGCTGAGTCGGGGATTTTGTTGTTGTGCCAGACTTTGGAAATGAGTTCAATCATGGGGGCAGAACCTATGTGTGCAGGGGAGTGTGCCATAGTCAGTATGGGAATCAAGTATGAGTCAGGCAGCAACCACTTGTTTGTGTCTTTTGTCCGCCAGCAGCCTTCATCGTCCTTTAGACCCACCCGTGCCCACTCAGTTAGTTCGTGAGGTGTGCTAGCCGACTGGATGTCCCTAATCGTTTCCCTGGCGTCAGTCCATTTTTCTGCTTGTGACCTGGTCACATACATGCGTGTCGTCGTCCTATTCTCAGCTGTGGTTCGGGCAGTGATGTCGGCCAGTGCGTTTCCCTGTCCAACTAAGTCTGTCACCTTCTTGTGTGCCTGGCATTTGATTACCGCTAATCGTTTGGGGAGGAGAACTGCTTCAATCAGGGCGGAGACTAGATCTCCGAGAAGGATGGGTGTGCCGTGGGACGTCAGGAATCCCCTTTCCCTCCACAAGAGCCCAAAATGATGAACCACCCCGAAGGCATACTGGCTGTCTGTGTAAATGTTCGCTGTGGTTCCTGCTGCTATGATACATGCTCGTGTGAGGGCAATTAGCTCTGCCGCCTGTGCGGATCGTTGCGTGATGCGGGCTGTTTCAACTACTGTTCGGGCTGTCGTCACCGCATAGGCAGCTGAGGTGGTGCCGTCTGGGAGTTTGATACAAGAACCGTCTACCCATAGTTCTCCATCAGGGTCTGTAAAAGCAATGTCTCGGAGGTCAATTCTACTCCTGGTCTGTTCGTCCGTGAGGGTCACACAGTCGTGTATAGGGGGCACATCGGGGTCATTTTCAGGCAAGGGCCACAGTGTAGCAGGATTCAAAGTCGTGCATCTCTTAAGAGTGATGTGGGGTGCAAGTAGAGTCAATTCGTACCCCGTCAGTCGTGCACTAGTCAGGTGTTGAGTCTTGGTCTGGTTCAAAAGGGTGTCAACTGCGTGGGGTACTAACACCGTGAGAGAGTTCGAAAGTACAATTCCCTCACTCTGACGGATAGAGACAGCAGCGGCGGCTACTGCTCGAAGGCAGGCAGGTAAAGCTCTGGCGACTGCGTCAAGAGTGGCAGAGAAGTAGGCACAAGGGCGTTGTTTGGAACCGATGGGCTGAGTTAGAACAGACACTGCGCATCCCTCCCTTTCGTGAGTGAAGAGGGAGAAGGGCTTGGAGTAATCTGGTGTTCCTAGGACGGGTGCCGAGCAAAGGGCATCCCGCAACTCCTTAAAGGACGTTTGGCATTCGGGGGTCCAAGGGAGTGGGAAGGGAACATCTTTGGCCAACAGGGAAAGTAGGGGTTTTATAATGAGACTGAAATTTGGTAACCATTGTCGGCAAAAAGAGGTAAGGCCCACCAATGAACGGACTTGCTTCTGTGTCTTTGGGATGGGGGTGACTAGGATGGTTTGGATTCGGTCGGGCGTAAGTTTCCTCCCTTCTTTGGACAGGAGATGGCCTAGGTATGTCACTTGAGGCTGGCAGAACTGCAGTTTCTTTTTGGAGACTTTGTGGCCATTCTCCGCAAGAAAGTGCAAGAGTTGGATAGTGGCCGTGATTGCAAGTGGAGTGGTGTCGGCCACCAAAAGGATATCATCGACATATTGGATCAACACCACTCCATCTGGTAGCTGGACGGCGTCCAGCTGTCTTTTGAGGGCCTGGCTGTAAATGCTGGGACTTTCAGTGTAGCCCTGAGGAGCTCTACAAAATCGGTACGAACGTTTATTTAAGGTGAAGCCGAAGAGATAACGGCTGTCTGGATGGATGGGGATAGAGAAAAATGCGTTCTTGAGATCAATAACGGTGAAGGTGGTGGCAGTGGACGGGATGAGAGTCAGAATGGTGGTGATGTCTGAGACTATGGGGTACTGTGGTACTACCACTTTGTTGACTTCTCGCAGGTCGATGATGAAGCGATACGCCTTCTCATCTCCCTCACCTTGCTTCTTAACAATGGGTAGGATAGGGCTGTTGCAGACATTACTAACCACTTCCTCTACCACTCCTGCATCTACCAGGGACTGAATAATCGCTACCAATGCCTTCTCGCCTTCGGGCGATATCCGGTACTGTGGGAGTTTCGGGAGTATTGCGTCTGGTTGAACAGTTATGTGCACAGGGTCGATCATCATTCGTCCTACATCCGAGTCGTTTCTGAGCCATAGGTACAGGGGTAGAGTGTCGAGTAAGGATAGGTCAGCATCAGTCATAGAGTACATATGTCGTGCGGGGCGGGATCTAGACATGCTCGGGTTGTCATACAGAATGACTCGGACTCCATCTGGGGAACACCTAATAGTAGCTCGGAAATGTTTTAGTAAATCAATACCCATAATGGCGTCAGGGGAGTTGGAGGAGAGCAGAAACGTTGTGTCAATGGGGCCGTTTCCTAGGTCAAAGGAGATAGGTACAGACAGGGGATTAGTGGAGGGCATTCCATCGAAACCTATCGATGTAATGTGTGAGCCAGACAAGGGTGCCCTTGGAATCAGTCGCTTTGATAATACACTACGTGTCGCTCCAGTGTCTACCAAGAATGGAGACTTTGTACCCAGGACCTTAGCGGTGACGTAAGGACCTTGCTGGTGAACACAGAGCTCGACTGGATCCCTCCCTTGCCCCTGGCAGTCCTATGCAAAGTCGTGAGCATTGTCGCAGCCAGACTGTTGGCACTGATTCTGTCGGGGGTGGTCAAATGTGTTCGGTCTGCCAGGTCGGTCATTGTTGGTGTCGTGGGTGTGCCCTCGTCCCTGCCCTCTAGTCCTGGGGCCATTTGCCATGTCCCTTGTCTCTTTATTTTTAATCATTTCCCGGAGGACCGGGCATTGAGACTTCCAATGGCCAAATCCTTTGCAAAACGCACACTGGTTCTCATCGAGGTCTGTTCGTGGAGTGCCGGGTGTGGGTGTGCGGTCTCTAGGGGGTGGATTTCTAGGGGCATTCGACTGGTAGTTTCCCCTATACTGTTCCTTTCCAATGGTAACTCCCTGCAATTGAGCAATCATCACTCGTTCTTTTAAGTCCTTTTTATTTCTCTCAGTCGCCCTCTCGTTCTCGTTCTTTTGGTGTTCGTAATACTGAGCCATCTGAAGGATGGCTGCAGGCTTGGAGGCCCCCCAACTACTCTCGCTCGTCTGTAACTTCTGGGAGACCTCTTGCAATAGCCCCTTTACGTAGTTTTGCACGAATAGGTGTTGTCCGGTTGCGGTGGTCATGTCTTGGCCACTGTAGTCGGAGAACACCGTCTCAAATCGAGAGAAGTATTCCGATACGTCTTCCTGGGGTTTCTGACGACAAGCAGTGACTACCGACCAGTCTACCTTCTTCTCTGGGATCAATGTCTTTAGCTTCTGCACTATTTTGTCCGGGAGTTCCAGTATGTCTTTTACAGGTTTCTTTCCGGGCTCTCGTCGTCCATCTAGCTCGCTGAGTTGATTCCAGGTATGTCCGAACAGATCTGTGTGATCGGCTTTCCGGATTTGCTTCCACACGTCAGCCGGCAGACATAACCCGAAAAACAAATCAATGTCCGCTAGAGTCATTATGGTTGAGCCCAAGGCTGTACTTAGTTCGGTATAAAATGCTGTCGGGTTCTTTCTTAAATCGGGCAGGGTTTGCCTAAAAGTTAAAATATCTTGCCGATCCCATGGCTGATAAACCCAGTTGTACACAACCCTCCCTTTTGCATCTGCGTGGTTGATATCGTCGTTTGTTCCCTGACCTCTTGGGGGAACCCAGTAGGGGGCGGCTTCTCTGATAGGCATCATAGTGTTGGCTACTTCTAATGGGGACTCAGCTGTTTCAGGGACTGTGATCTTAACCTCCGGTTTCTGTTCCGTGAGGTGGCGGAAGACTTCAAGTGTTTGCATGAAGAGGTCCGTCACATCGCGCTCAGTCCCATCTCCAACATCGACCTTTCTATATAGAGCCGTCAGCTTAGCAGGACCCTTATTTTGATACCTATCCTCATATGCGTTCAGGGTGTGGTAGCTGAACCGTAAAATGAAATGCCGTCTGTGGCTACCGGCATGTGAATTGTGCATATCCATCGTATATTCTTCGCTCTCTTTCCGTTCTACCAGTGTCTTTGCTATCTTGTCAATCCCATCCCGCTCGTCTTTGCTCAACCTATTTGGTCTGGCCGTTAGCTGCTTGCTAGTCTCGAGTTCCTCTGATGTTGTTACCGATGCGGCTGGTGTGACGGCCGTAAGAGCCGGGGCACTAGCGCTAGGGTCACCCTCGCCCGCACTCAGAGCTGGCAGGTGCTGTGCCAGAGGCTGGCAGGGGGCATAAGGAGGGGGCATGTAGATAATCGGAGGACCTAGCAGTAACTCGTCGTTTGCCCGTTGTTTGGAGGGCATCTTCGGGTAGAGCGTAGAGGGGGTCCTAACAGGGCATTGGCCTGTCGACCCTGATTCTTGAGCTTGTCTAACTTCCTCTCTCCTTCTTATCTCTTCATATAGTTCCTTCGCGGCCAGGTGGGCTGCCTTTCGTAATTCTTTCCCTATTTTTGCTTCCTCTTTTTTCCTTCGTTGCTCTGCTTCTTTGCGCCACATGCCGATACTATCGAGCATGGTGGGCGTTGCTTTATTTATTCTAACAGCTGCTTCTAGCGCTTTTATTTTATGATCATCAAAGGAACCTATCAGTGGCCACTGACTTTCGGGGTCCTTTTTTGTATATTTATGCCATAACTTACTATAAGCTATAGCGACTAGTCCTTGTTTAGTGAACATGTCCTTATTAGGGGTGCCTTCCAATGGAGCTGGATGGTTCATCTCTAATAAGCGGTCCGGGTTGTACCAACTACCAATCAGTGGGGAGAAGACAGGCATGACAGATTACATGGGGGACAAAGGTCCGCACTACCTATCTTTCACTACTTGCAAAGACTAGACAGAATATTGCTATTCTACGTTATTTGCAAGCAGAGAACCTCAAAAGAACTGTACTCCAAACAATCTATGTTCGGACAATCAATCAGTGGGGAGAAAAATAGGTACGGCAGATTACAATGGGGGACAAAAGTCTGCGTTACCTACCCTTCACTATCCGCAAAGGGAGATAGAATATTCCTATTCCTCCCCGTTTGCAGGCAGCGAATATCTCAAAGAGCGACAAAGCAAATACTAGTATTTCAATCAATCAAACAATCAATCAATTCGCAATTCGTCGTGGACCACACGCAACCTCATATACCAACACACACCCACAGGAAAGCCAGTCATGCCTCAGAGCCTAGTCAACAAAGCATTGGCCCAATTACACCTACCAGCATCCACAGAGAAAGAAAACATTATAGCGGGACTTCAAAACCACTGGTTTATCCCCAACCTTACAGAGACAGTAGCAATGCATGTAAGCAAATGCACCATTTGCCAATTATATTCACCCAAACCTACACTCAAGGCCATTTCATCAGCAATCCCAAGACCAATCGGGCCTTTCAGGGAATTGCACATCAACTTCATCGACATGATTGATAGATGTTCTAACTACCGATACCTGATTGTACTGGTCTGCGCATACTCTAGGTGGATCGAACCCGGACCTTGCATGCACTATGACACCAAGGAAGTGGGAATGTTCCTGGTCAAAGAAGTAATACCCCGTAGTGGGTACCAGACATCATCTGATCAGACAATTAGAAACATTTCATCAGCACCATGTTTGACCACATCTGTTCCCTGCTAGGAATAACACATTAATTAGCCTCAACATACCACCCCCAAAAGCACACAATGTTGAGAGACTCAACGGCCTGTTAAAAAACAAAATAAGCATAATTTGCATGAGCCTTAATAAGAACACTGAGCACGACCACCATCTCACACCACACCAGGTCGCATTTGGTATATTAACGGGGATGCCCATACCAAAAACCCAGATCAAATTAAGCTTGGAAGTTAGCTACCAGGCACTTGCCACCAAATTGCATGTATATCTCTCAGAACTAAACAAAACTGCTACGTTCCTATCCAAACAGGTCAAATATCCAACCACAAAGTGCACCAACGCCGAGCTACCATATCAAACAAAACACCCTGGACAAGAAGTCTACATTCGTTAGCTCACAACGAAGTAGAAACAAGCCAAGTTTGAGTGACTCTACCAACAGCCGCAAGGTAGACGGGAAAAATACATGGGTTAATCTTTCTGATGTACAGCTGAAACCTTCCACAACAAACCACCCATGAACTGCACCAGTAACATTTTGTTTGACCTGTTAAACAAGAACCCCCAGTCTCCATAGGACCACAGACACCTCCCCGGTATCCATACCAAGACCTGTAATGTACAATAACAAATTATGTATTATTACACTTCTATGTACCCTCTGTCTATTTTTGGGTGCTGCCACACCTATTCACTGCTAAAGAACTGCCTGACCAATTGAAGTCCATTCAAGAACTATCACAGCACTTGAGCAGGGATTTCTCCCATGGAAATTATAATTACACCGACCCAAACATTAGTATCCCGCATGCACTACACAGTGCCCTCTTGCACAACACATGGTATCAGCACATGACCACCATGGGCTCTCAGCCAGGTTGTGTTATGTCTGTTCACTGATACCACATGCTGTAGGCCCTAAAAAAAGCAAAATGCCTTCTCCACTTATACCTATGCAGAATTAGGGCCAAAGTCCTGCCCAACAAGGTAGAACCCCAAAGAGTAGTAGTGAATCTGACCTGAGACGAGACCAATCCAACGGTTCTCTACCTTTTGACTGTGCCTAGCGATATTCAAACTGAGTTAGACAGGATGCGGAAAAAGGGCGCAATAGGGGAGGATACTGTTTGACCTCGAGACTTCCCAGAGAAGATATTAGAACAAACACTTCCCCTCCTGCATCCATTTGTGGTCCAAGGGTGGCTCTTAGCATATCTGGGGTAGCCTTCTTTAAAAACAAGTGGACCCCCAACATGGAGTTCCTCTGTAGGGCCATCCAGCTTGCCGATTCAAAGGGAAATTAGTAAGCCTGGGCAGAGTTCGCGGATCTTAGAAGTGCAAACAAAACTCCACCGCACTACATGGAGCTCCGCGAGCGGCAGAGTTTCTTTAGATAAATGCAGTTTGCAGTGATATTCAGTGCCAGGTGCTTGTCCGCACTGTGCAAGCATAGCCAAGGGCATCATGCACAGCGCAAGCGGGCGCTGCTTCCTTTCTGCCACTTAAGTAGATTTTTACTTGAGCGGCAGCTTTTCTAACGCGTGAGGGCGGTTTTTCAAGCATATGCGACCACTCGCAACGAGAAATCTGACCATCCGCGTTGAGAAATCTTGCCGGGAGGTTGATTTTCAAAGCTTGTGCTCGCCTACTTGATGTTGACGATCGCGAATGATGAAAAATCTTCCCAGGAGGTGGATTTTCCTCACACGGACTTGCCAACTTGACGTTGATGAATGTGAGCGAGGGAAAAAACTCTGCTACATGGAGTGGGGTTTTTCAGAACTCGCAAGCTCCGCATAATGCAGAGTGCAGAAAACTCCGCAAACTCTGCGAGCGGAGCGGAGTTCACTGGCCAGACTTACAAATGAGTCACACAAGGCAGGGTTGAACAACAGCCTGACAACCCCATATCAGGAAATCTGGGATACCAAGGTGGGTGGATACACATGGTTAAAGGGAAGGGGCAACCCCTAATTGTACAGAAACTTACACTGCATTCCATGTGTTTCAGAGGTAAAGAAACTTTTCCACTAGGCACAAATGAAAACTGTTGCTGTTTGAGGAGCACGCATATACCTCCGGCCATGTGTGCTTTATTGGAACTAATCTCCAGAAACCATTGTGGTGTTGCTGCGCCAGTCCGTGGGATTGATCTGGGATTTTCTGTTTGTGCATTTGTCTGCCGGCTACCTGCCACCCCACCTGTGACCTGTCATCTGGCCTGGCTCTCAGAGCATGCTTAACTATGTATTTCACCATTTTCTTGGCGGTGGACTTGGCTGCACTAGTGTTTCATTTGCGGCACCACTTTCCCTCCATGCTTGCAGCAGGTGGCAGGCCTGGCAGGGGGTACGGTCTCAGGGAGAGTTAACTGCTTTGTGGGAGAATACTCTGGTGTGTGCATTGGAACCCTGGGCCCAACACACCTAGCAACAGTTAACACACCGGTGGGCTAACATCCTGGACAGGGAATTGGACCTGCTCTACATGCTGGGTGTGGAAGTTGCAGGGCTTTGTGTGTTACTATATATTTTTTGTGTTCTTTCTATGCTAATATTTTTTTCCAAATAGTATGCTGCTCACACTCAGAGGTAAGTTAAGTTTACATTACAAATATTATCTGATCCAGCCAGGTGCTCAGCGCTATCTAATCATACTCAGTGGCACTCGCTTGGGCTGATTATTTATAAATTCATTCAGACTCCTCATGTGTTTCCTGCATGGCCAATTGTAGTTTTCCCTATGTTAGCCTAACTGTGCAGATTATAGGCCTAATTTTCTTTTGCACACGTTACTATATAGCTTTGCTGGCTTTTGGCCACATTGTACTTTCACATGGAACATGCATATGTTTTTACGTTCCTTTCTTTTCCCGGGATTCGGTCTGAACATTATAGACAAGGTCAAAAAAGAATGTTCTTTTTGTTATTCTTTCTGGCCAGCATCGAGACATAGCACAAAAATACAGCCGTTGTTTATGTTATGTGTACACATGTCTTGCAATATAGATGAGCACAGGAGCCAAAAACACACACACATGGAACAATAGTTCTGCGACAAGATCACTGCGTCTGCCGAGATGTAGAGCGTCCAACTGTGTATGTTAAGGTACGGGTCCACCACTAATCCCAGAGATCTTTTACATATTATCAATTAGCTTCAGTTAGAGAGTAGTGTGGTTTAAGCTACTCTGTCCTATATAATGACAGGGATTTTCATGGTGTACAGTTTAATAACCATGCTAACAGTAGTTTTAGTATGCATTTGTTTTCTAATTGGGGCACGAATGCTGCATTTAAGAGCACACTAGTTTGAATAAATATTCTAAACTTCCTTTGTGCCTCCTGGTTAGCTTATTTATGGACAAATACAAGTGATAGAGCAGAAGGGTGTGTCCTGTTCTTGCGAGTCCTGATAGGGTTGAGAATATTGTGTTCTGGTGTGCCAATACACTTGTTTCTCTGGTAAGTTTAGGAGGGCAAGCATGGCACTATAGCTAGTCGGACTCAGGCTCATGAATACTGAGGTGGTATGGTGACTCAGTCCCTAAATTCTGATTTTCTTTGGTCCCAAGCATAGATCTGTTCTAGAACAGTATCCCTGCAACATTCTGTCCTGTCACTAAGATAGGGGTAGTAGCAGAAATATCAGTGATATAGCATTCTTTGTACCGTTCTTTATGTAGCTTATACAGTCCCAAGCAATCTCCCAGTAATATGTAGTATGCATCTATGCACTGAAAAATTGGAGACTGAGATGGCCTGTCAAAGGGGTTTGAGATTGAGAATGAGAAGAAAAGGGTAATTTGTTGCAGTGCAGTAGTAGTTCCAAAATGTAGTTTAGGGAATTTGGAATATGGCTGAGGTTTACGAAATTAGGAATAGGTCAAGTTGATACTAGTAATGGTATAGGTGACCTGATTTATAAAGGTACAATGTTACCATGTTTGCCTTTGCCTGGCAAAATATGTTTGGGGAGATTACTAACTAATCCACTAATCTTTCTTATTTTATCTCCTTTATTTCTCACATCAGCATCAAGAGGTAAGAAGAGGGCTAGCAGCACGGATGCTGGTCAGGGAGACTTGGGTGTTATTACCACTGCCGGGGCTGGTGGAGGTTGCATCTCAACCACTAACACCAGCGCCACTGCAGATGCTAACGGATCTGCTGGCCCCAGTAAGTACGCCTGTTAAAATTATTATTATTACTTCCCTAACTTTTACCGCGCCAAATTTAAAATACTTTTTCCTTTTTTTTTACTGTGCCTGTCTCCTAATTTTTTTTCTCCCAACTCCTCTTTGTTCTACTTCTATTGGGATGTTTGTTAAATTCTTGTTATCATTGCATTGTCCTAGTTATTTTCAATGTTTCTAGTTTCTGTAGTTGACCTACTCCTGTCTATACTAGTCTGTCTAAAGCTTCCTTTCTTCTGCTTTGTCAGGAGGCTTTCCTTCCCTGCTTATATATCTTTTGGACTGGAACTGTGAGACTAAAAGGACCGATTTTAGGACAGGTACTCTACTGTGAAGATTGCATGGCCGTTCTTATTCTACATATGTTCGTTGAGAAGGCGTTCCTTTTCTTGCTCATGATCAAATAGTAAAATTAGAGAGTGGCCATAGTCATGGATGGACCTCCTCCCCCATGTTGGGTATATATTTATTTATTTATATAGTAGTAGTATGCCAAAGGTTTCTATAACAGTGCAGCATGGCTGGAAACTAGTATGAGGACGGTCCCATTGTATTCCTCCCTCCCCTTAATTGTGCAACAATGACTCAAGAGTCACGATAGTTCTGCCCTTCCATTAAAATAGTTTTTGGTTGGCTTGACTACCTGGCTTTTCAAACACTGCCTACAAAGAAAATGTCCAACGTGCTATTTTTGATAGAAGACACTACAACCGAATTGTAGTGATGTATTGTGGTTGAATTTTGATTAAAGAAAATAATAAGGAGAGGCATCTCTTGCAACTAAAATGTGTAATGGTTTTTCTAGCGGCACAGACCAATGCTTGGCTCAGCGGAACAGACGTAGCAGAGGTCGAAGCGGAAGTCAAAGCAGTGGCAGGGATAGGTAGTAGTTAGTCGCATTGCTTCCTTATTGACAATTACTAGCCTCACTACAAGGGCATCGTAAACAACCCCCTTCCCCGCTTTAGCAGCTACAGCAGGGTTGAGGTAATGGCCTCTTCTATCTGCAACTCAGCAGACATAGCTCATAATAAACGCTAAACAAATGGGCTGATGGAAAATGGAAAAAAAGCATAGAAGAATAAAGAATGGGTGAAATGTTATATGAGTAAAAGGATGCATGGACGAGTGAAGGTGGCAGGATGCATGGGTAGGTGATAGGATGCATGGGTGGGTGAAGAATGGGTATATGGGTGTAAGGACACCTCCCTGGATGGGCCAAATGGAGGGTGGGTGAAAGGAAGTCCCCCCGGTGGGTTAAAATAGGACGGGTGAAAGAGTGAATGGGTGAAAGGATGTGTGGGTGGGTAAATGGATATATGGTGAAAGGATATGTGAGAGCAGTGGCTAGGGGAATGAATTGATGGATGTATATATATGGATGGATGGTTCTCATTAGTGAACGACTGGAGGACAGAATGTAAAGCTTAGTGGTGGGTATCAAAGGGGAAAAAATACTAGAGCATTGAAATGATTAATGGATAATTGCTTAGATGAAGAAACAAGGGAGCTCTTCTGGAGAGGGGCATGGGCATCTACTTTGCTTGTTTGGAATGGATTTATCAAAGCTTTGGTTCGAAATGGAAGGGGGTATTTCTGTCTACTTCCTTGACTCACTGTATTTTTAAGTGAGGTGATTGTGTATCCCACCCATCACATCCCTTCACATAGCATTTTGCCAGTGCCACCCATGACCTAACTGCTGCATAGTTCAATTCAGCTCTGCAGTTTCGGCTGTGCAATGTGTGTCTTCTTCAGTTAATGTGGCATTTACAAAGTTTAAAATGCATGCAAAGTGAAAACAAAGTGTGTTTTCCTTTTCTTCCAGTACCCATTCTTGGGATACACCAAATTATGCTGGCCAGTTTATTTATTTATTGGGAAACATCCTTTCCAACGCAACTTTTACCACTCAGTGCCTTTACGACGCAACTTTTACAACGCAAACCTACAACGCATTGCGCTGGGGGGCGCTCTAGGATAGGGAATAGGTTTAATTTACTATCCAACACCTTCCCTACAATCCACGGGGACTGGAGTTGGAAAAGTAAATGAAACTATTCACTATCCAGCGCCCCAAAGCACTATGCGTTGTAATGGCATGCGTTGTAAAAACAGCGTTGTAAAGGCATGCAATGTAAAAGCATGCGTTTTAATGCCATACATCCTTATTTATTTCATGGCATCCATAACAGATGTACGCCTGTTCAATTTTTTTCCTTTCATCATTTGTCAACTGCAGTGACTGATTAAGCCAAAGCTTAGGCACATGATGATGATCAGTAACACCCCACTTGTATTCTGTAGTAAAACATCTACTTACTTGCCTGGCCTAATCCCGCTAACTTACCCTGCAGTCGAGTAAGCTGAGTTTCCTTTCCATACTGCCAAACAGGTGTATTTGTTGGAAATAAAAATTAATTGTATTGGAGGACAAGGCCAGGGAGTAAAGTGGAACTACGTGCCTTGAGATTTTGTGGCTGGGATAGTCTGTGATGAACATGCCAACTGCAATCTATGGTGCATTGTATGTCCCCATCTACATATGGCACAGGATATATGTATTTAAATTTATACCTGAAGTGTGAAAAGTTGTAACATTATTATTCATCTGCCCTGGAGTCACAGTAAAATTGAAAGGCATTTTGAAGAAGAGCAGAGCAATTGGGATAAGATAATTGTCCATTACAGCTACCCCAGCTGCAGATTGCATGGTAGCATAGTTGCGACTGCCAACGCACTAGCTAGCATGCCTTTATTAATTCAACACAACAATAATACCTGTACCCCATAGTGTATAATGTCTTACTCATAAATGAGAGGTAAGTTTTTTTCACACAAATTGTCTATTTCTTTGTTTACTAGAAAATCCTTTAAAAGAAAAAATACAGTTTTTTTTAATTCAGGTGCGCTGTTAATCTGCCTTAATTCCTTTCAGCCAGTTTTATCCTCAGATGAGGCATGTGTAGGTAACAAATGGCAGTGACTCTAATCACATCAAATTCGAATGGCCCAGGGGACTAGCAATTTACTGCTACTGTGCTACTATATACTTTAAAAAAGTGCTTTGAACAGCCATCTTTTGCCATGATGTTGGGACACAGGTGTCACCCAAATGGGTTCTAGGCTCATAAATGTGAGGGCTAGATGATAAATGTGCGCACACTGAGAGACGCTTAAACTCTGAAGCTACCTGGTTCTTAGCTTGAATTTGAGGGGACACATCGATGAATGGAGGAGCTAGCCCTCCGAAAGAGGCGGTTCTGCTTCTTGGGTTGTTGTATGATGCTGTCTTTTTGGTTGATGACTAGGCCATGAACCAAGGGGATTTTGCTAGGTGAGACCCAACATTTTCCTGATTGTCTGTAGGTGAATTCAAAGGGCCATGAGTTGGGGATGGTGGATCTCGACGGCAAACTGGTGGCCCTTCCTTTCATTGGAAGTTTAACTTGGACCAATGTACAGTTGGTGCTCTTTGAGTAAGAGTTGACTTGGACAGATGCCTCCATGACATTTGGCACAATTGCCAGCAGGCCATCGGGAGTCCGTTTTTCCCCTCCATTGGGGATAGCATCCACTTCCAAATTGCCTATTACCAGGGATAACCGAGATAACCTCTTATCCATTGCTTCCAGGCTCTTTTTTGTCCATTTCTCCCATTGGAAGGGAGGCTTTCTCTTTGGAGTTTTGTAAACATTGGCCATCATGGATATCTACCCATAATGGTTCAGCTGTGGGGAGAGAGTGCAGTAGTTTAGGAGCTTGTGGACCTCGTATATCATTGTTTTGGGAAAATAACTAGTCCATTGGATCTATTAAAAAGCTAAACTTGTTCAGAGAATTTGGCCACTGGGCTTGAGGTTGGGCAGCCAACCCATGGTATAGAAGAGAGAGTGCTGCTTCTTGCTCATTATTGCATAACATAAGCAGGGAGGGTTCAAGTGAGTTCTTGTTTTTTGGGACACCTTTGTTTATGCCTCAAGATTGTGTGCAACACCCTCGTCTTACCTGAGTTTATGATGTCACCTTGCTTCCTCAGCTGAGACCGAGTTTCCAATGTAGTGTGATAACCAATGGCAGGAGCACCTGGGCCTGCTTTCAATTGCCGGGATTGATCGGGGGCGGGGGAGCACACAGCTTAGATCAAGCCACATGACGGACCTAGCCTGGTCACTTCCACTTACTGCCGGCTTGACCCTCAGGGGGTGCGCTATGCACTCCCCTGGCCAGGAGTTTTGCTCTGAGGGGGGTTGGGTGAGCTGCGAGCCCCCCAGCACCTTCTCTGCTTCCTAACTCAGCAGTCTCTCAAGTTAGCTGCCCACCAAGGTAGACAAAAGGAGGCAGTCAGCAGGCAAAAGTCAGCCTCGTTGTTAGTTGCTAGCCCAGGCAGACAGCAGGCAGCTGAGAGTCAGATCAGTGGGCCAGATTCACAGAACTAACATAAGACAAAATCCTAAACTTACTACTTTTGGTATTCACAGAAGGCATTTAGTAGTAGTAAAGTTCGGATTTTGTCTTAAGTCTGTCTAAAGTATGTCTTAAGTCTGTCTTAAGTCTGCCCTAAGTTTGTCTTAAGTTTGTCTTAAGTCTGTCTTAAGTTTGTCTTAAGTTTGTTTTAAGTCTGTCCTAAGTCTGTCTTAAGTCTGTTCTAAGTTTGTCTTAAGTTTGTCTTAAGTCTGTCTTAAGTCTTCTCTAAGTTTGTCTTAAGTTCGTCTTAAGTCTGTCTTACATCTGTCTTAAGTTTGTCTTAAGTCTGTCTTAAGTCTGTCTTAAGTCTGTTCTAAGTTTGTCTTAAGTCTTTCTTAAGCCTGTCTTAAGTCTGTCCTACTACTTTTGGTATTCACAAAAGGCATTTAGTAGTAGTAAAGTTAGGATTGTGTCTTAAGTTTGACTTAAGTTTGACTTAAGACAGACTTAAGACAGTCTTAAGACATACTTAAGACAAACTTAAGACAGACTTAAGACAGACTTAAGACAGACTTAAGACAGACTATAGACAACATCAAAACTTTACTACTACTAAATGCCTTCTGTTAATACCAAAAATAGTAAGCTTAGGATTTTGTCTTAAGTTAGTTCTTTGAATCGGGCTCAGTGTCAGCACAAGTCTGTGCTGATGCAGTTTGGTCCAGGGAGGAAGGGGAGAAGTTTGCAGGCTGTGTCCTGGCCTTAGGCTTCCTTGGGCTGTAGCGCCCAATGCTGCTGCAGCAAGCAGCTGTAAAGCAACAGAGTGCAGGGAGCCTGGGTGCCTGGGTAACTGCCTGGGTGGAGGTGTATAGTGGTGAGTCACCCCCAGCCATAGCCGCAGGAGTGACCTTGTAGAAGTTTTCCAGACCGCAAGCCACGAGCTGCCGACCAGTTGCAGCGAGGGGTGGAGCCAGCACAACAGTGTCTGATGTCAGCAAGGAGCCGGCACAACTGCGTCATTCCACAAGTCTCGGGATCCATGAACAAGGATAGGGAGAGTAGTCAACTTTGATTACCTAGGGGTTTTCCTCTCTTTTTCTCCATCTTGGGATAGTCAAATATTAAAGAGAACCATGTTACTGAACTATACAGCCGTGACACTAAGTAGGTTTGTCCATAAAACATGCTTCCACCCAATTTCACCCGCCCTAGAAATATGGAGAGTGCAAGCATTGTCAAGCTCCACATATGGTGCAGAATTGTTGGGCTATAGTAATGTCTACCAGCTGGAAGTGGCTGAGAACAGATTTGTGGGGTCTCTCTTTCATCAGCTCAAAAGTATCCCTATTGTCCCATTGCATGTAGATCTAAACTTAACATCAATAAGAGCCCTAATCATATTAAACCGTTACTGCTTTGATCAGGGCTGCCCCTGATCTTCACAGGTATAGGGACTGTTTGATCATCATCTTAAACTCCCCAAAAGCACTGAAATTACCTAGGCTCCAATTTTTCAAGATATCTGTTGATGAGCTGGGGCTGAGTGAACAGTGGTCAGACAGAGGGAGTATTAATTTTGCCTCGAGTAAGTGTGTGAAGTCACACCTCTGGGAGTGTGAATTGGGGAAACTGCACAGATGTTCTAATCTAGGGAGACAAACCCTGCAGTTCCTGGAACTCAAACCAGCTCCCAGTTTCAGAATCTTTCTTGACTACATTAATCCCCCATTTTTAAGGTCACCTTTTTATTTTTTTCAGATTGCCACTCGCCCACTTTACAGACAAATGGAAGACTCACCCCTTTGGAGACAAGCCGATTGCTGTGCCTGTGGTATTGCTCCTGAAACCGAGGCCCAATTTCTCTTTTTCTTGAAGATGTGTGAAAAACAAAGGAAGTGGTGGATCCTACCTCTTTGCAGGCAGTTGGGGGTGATATAACAGGGAATTGCATTGAGGGTCTGCAGGGTGGATACCAACATTTATGTTGCTAAATTCCTGGAAGCAGCTTGGCCTATTAGAAAATGGAAACTAAAACATGCAATCAAAGTGTAGACCAAGACACGCTGGGGGGACTCCACTGTAGTAGTACAATTATTCCTGTTCCAAGTCCAGTATGTATAATCCACTTCTACTACAGAACCTGGCCCTAGGTTATGTAGATGTTTTTTTAACATTAAGCACTTGCACTTTCCATTGATAACAACTTGTGAGCAGCCTAACACTGTAGCAGGATCATGACCACCTTTTCAATTCAGTACAGTGGAGGATATTGAGGTTTAAATGGCAGTGGAGCCAAATTTCTATTCTACATTTACTCCTTTCATTTTAGGCTACCTGGTCACCTAATTAATTAATTCCTCCAAGCTGTTGGAGTAAATCTGGGTTGTATTCATCTTGAAGAAGAATTTTCATGCAAATCGGCTAGTGTACAGTGACCATTTAGTTAAAAAAAATATTTTTTAATAAGTTATAACCGTACGGCACCCAGATACCATTGATGAGAAATTATGATGGTTTTTTAAACATGTCGGGGATCTTCGAGATTTTAATGTCAGATGTTGCTGGGTAAATGGTTGGATCCATTTTCAGCATTAGATTACATTATTTCTTAAATATATATAATAGACCAGAATAGGTTTTTATCTGAGGTTCGTTTGTATTTGTGTGATCTGTCATTCCCATGTCTTTTTAACCATGTTGTTTGCATGCCTATATATTTTCAGTGGAATGAATTGTACTTTTACATATGTTGTTATTGTATGTGACTTTTATGGCCTTACTCTGTCACAAATATATTACTAAAGCATGGTGTGGTAGTACACTGTCATATACAGACAGAACATTTTCCATTGAAATTGCCACTAAATTTGCAGAGAAATACAATTTTACTGATAAAACTATATAGCAACAAATAATAATGTAGGGAAATGGGGTTTCAGCGAATACTTTTCATTTGCCCATCACCAAGTAGTTTGTTTTGATTTGTTTAAAACCTATTAAAATATTTGTTTAATTCACACTTCAGAATTAAGAACAAATCATTACATTTGTGCTTTCCTAACTGTTATTTTGAAATATGTGTACAGTTCATTAAAAGAAAATGACTTTCACACCAGCAAGATTGATTCATAGTTTACTTTACAATATCCTCACACTTTGAAGTAAGAGGGAAAAAATAGCCAGTCTCCATGTTAAAAGAATAAGCAGCAATTTCTCAGAAGACGAGACTAACATTATAAGTCTGTCTTTGAACACAGAGCAAATGGAACAAGCGAAAAATACAATTTAAAGACATATTTAATGCTCAATCATCTTCAGAATTTCATCATGATTATTTTGGGGTGTGCAGCAGCACCCAGCACACCTACTGCCAGCGTCTATGGGCTATCTTGTCAAGATGTCAATGTCACTGAGAACACGTTCACAATGGTTGGAGGGGAAGGGGGTAGGAAGATGGTTGAGACTGGGCAGAAGGTGAAAAGGGGTAAAGGGCTAGGGGGGTGGGTGATTGAAGGGGGTCTCTGTAAAAGCAAATGTTTTAGGGGGTGCAAGAGGATTACACAAATTGGCAGGAGGAAACGGCTGGTCATTTATGGACAAGGCAAACTTAGTAAAGCCGTACCCATAAGTAGCCAAATTTGGTGTCTGGAAATGGACTATAAGAATGGGAGCTCAAGGTCCCCAAAGTTGTCAACTGTCAAGCAACCAGATGGACTGTGTGAGGAGGGGATGCTCATCAAAATTTCTGGCTGTCGCTAGGGCTGGAGGCTAAGGCCTGCCAAGTCTCCCTGTTGGGTGAGAGAAAATAACCAAGGAACATCCAAGTCCACCTGCCTCAAGAGCCTGAAGCACCAGGGGCTTCCTGCATGCCACGACCAGTGAGCCCTGTGAGGAAGTGGGGTGGTGGAGGGAGTAATGTCCAGTAGGGCATCCTGGCAAATGAATCCCTGTAGTGAGGTGTGAGAAGACAGCAAATGCACTGATCAGGTAATTGCCTATGTGCAGGTTTAAGTCACCGACCCATGTATCCTAAAGGAAGGCGGCCGAGAAGTGAGCCATGAACTTTGCTGCACCAATAAAATCATTACCTGTGTGCAAGATTAAGTGGGTGACTGCTGCATGTAAGAAGTGTGCCACAATGAAGTGAGCTGTGAACTTTGCTGCAGTGCTTGGGTCATTGTCTGTGTGCAGCAAGCAGTCAAGTGCCCTTTTTTGACATGGTCACTCCCACTTTTTGCCTGGTATTTGATGTGATTTTGACTGGAAGTGCACTTTGTCCGTGCCAGATCTCTTTACTCCAAAACTGTACAATTGTTTCTAGCATTTGACAATACCCTTAGCACTCTCTGTAATTTCCTAGTGAATGGTACTCCTGGTACATAGGGGCTGAGGTACAAAGAAAGGGTTCCGAAGGGCTGCAACACAAATTGTGCTACCCTAAGAGACCCCTCACCAAACACATGCACAATTGCCATGGCAGGCTGTGTGTCTTGGTGGAGACAAAAGTGAAATCAGCATGACACACATCCCTATGTGATGTGTCCCCTAACACTGCATGTGGTATTTGTAATTTACCCCTACTGCAGGCCTTGTAGCCAAAAGGCAGGGTGCCTTATACTATATGTGAGGGCATTTCTGCATGAATAAATAAGCCCCTGTGCTGGTCAGTTCCATTGCTGTCAGTACAGTGAACAGGGAAGCAATTTTAAAACATGAGCTGGACACTGACAAAAATGAGTTCCCCAGCTACACGATGGCTTCACTAAAAATAGAGTTGTTTTTGTATAAAGCTTCAAGTGTTAATAAACCCACACTGATTCCAGTGTTGTATTTGTTAATACATGCACCCAGAGGGCACCTTAGAGGTGCCCCCAGAAAACCTACCACCCTCTGACTGTTTTCACTTTCTGCCAGCCTGCCACCAGAAATACATGTCTGACCCCCAAGCGTGAGAGCCTTTGCTCGAGGGAGATCAGAAACCAAGCCTGCTCGGGAAGAGAGTGTTCGCATCCTCACCCACAGAATGACCTGCTGATTAGCATTCCAGGGTAAAGGAACTTCAAAGAAGCTACCACCTTTGAAATAAGATTCTTTGATTCCCTTACAGGAGAGGAAGCCGACCCCTTTGTCCAGAGCCCTTTGACACCTTGGCGAGCAGGAAAATGTGCTAGTCAGGTAGGTGTGCCCACCGAGGCTAGTACCCACCCCCCTAAGGTTGCCTAACTTAAAGTGGACATGAATTTTCAGATTTGGTCATCTCTGTGACGGCAAACTTAGGAACCCTGGGACATGGTTAAGCCCACTTCCCACAGAAATTGGTGAAATAGGGGGTGTAGTGATGAAGAAGCAGTCCATCAATCAATCGATCAGGGTTTGTAAAGCGCAGCTACTCACCTGTGAGGGTCTCAAGATTCTGGGGGGCTGCTGATCCATCTGTGCTAAGGTATTCAGTCGAAGAACCAGGTCTTGAGGTCCTTACTTAATTGGGTCAGCGATGGGGATTGCCTGAAATGGGTCTGCAGGGTGTTCCAGATCTTGGCGACAAGGTGGGAGAAGGAGAGGATCAGTCAGATGTCATCGGCGTAGGAGACAATGTGGAGTCCATTGTTCCTGACGATGGTCCCAAGGAGGCCACTTTGACATTGAAGAGGGTGGGTTCCGAGAGGATCAGAACTAGTCTCACTCGCTGTGTTTTTTCGGTGATGGAGGAGTGGATCCAGTCCAGGGCCTTGTCGTAGATGCCAGCGTCATGGAGACTCTTGATTAGGGTGCGGTGTGAGATGGTGTCGAACGTGACCGGGAGGTCCAGGAGGATGAGGCTGTGGTTTTGCCTCTGTCAAGGAGGGAGTGGATGTCTTCGGTGGCAGCGAGGAGTGAAGTCTCGGTGCTGTGGCAGACTCTCAATACCGACAAAGCTCCATAAAAGGTATTTCTTCACCGGGACCTGTCTGGGTCCTGTAGCAGGCCTTCCCTCCATTGTGGTCAGTCTGAATTTTGACATTGCACTGGTCCTTCAGGAACTCAAGTAACCTTTTGACTGCTAGCAACTTCTAAGCACTATTTTTGGTTTATTCTTATCTCGATTTCAACGTATTGGATGTCTGTCATTTTTGTCTTCTTTTAATCAGATAAATATTTTCTGTTTACTAAACCCTAAATCTGTGTGGAGTCTTTTTGTGGTGTTTTCATTGAGTTACTGTAATGTAAGTGTTACCCATTCACTTTACACATTACCTCTTAAGTTAAGCCTGACTGCTTTGTGCCAAGCTACAAGAGGGTGAGCACAGGTTAATTTAGGGTGTGTCTGACTTACCCTGACTAGGTTGATGGCCGCTACTTGGAAAGGGTACACACCTCTGCCAACTAGCAAGCCCATTTCTAACTTAAGGTAACCCCAAAGTTAACCTACGGGAGAGATTGGCCTTGCAGAAGTGAAAAATGAAATTGGGATTTTTTCACTACCAAGACATGTAAAACTTAAAAGTACATATCCTGCCTTTCAAATACATTGTACACTGCCCTGTGGGTAATACGGGTCTACCTTATAGGCGACTCATATGCATATAAAGCAAAGGTTTAGGCCTGGCAAGCGGTTAATCTTGCCAGGTTGAAATAACAGTGTAAACTGCACAAACAGGCTCTGTAATGGCAGGTCTGATCCATGGTAGGAGGGCTACTAAAGTGGAAGGCACAATGGGTGCTGCAGGCCCATTCACAGCATTTAATTTACAGACCCTGGGCACCTGTAGTGCATTTTACTAGTGACTGATAAGTAAATTAAACATGGCAATTGGGTATGAGTCAATGTTACCATGTTTAGGGGAGAGAACACAAGCACTT
Organism: Lissotriton helveticus; assembly: GCF_964261635.1. Classification (NCBI taxonomy): domain Eukaryota; kingdom Metazoa; phylum Chordata; class Amphibia; order Caudata; family Salamandridae; genus Lissotriton; species Lissotriton helveticus. The sequence goes on along the minus strand of NC_136068.1, from coordinate 366,353,882 downwards.
TAGCACTGGTACTAAAGCTAGCAAAAAATGAGGTCAGAAAAAGGGAGGAATGTAAGCAAAAAGATGACGGAAACCCAACCTAATGCTGTCAGGTCTAATATGTCCCACTAGGACAGCACACTAAAGTATGCAGAAAAGTGATGGATGACATGATTGAATTAATCTCAACCACTGGTAATTACTTGGGTGAGTCCATTGTTACTTCGCACACTATACCTCCTCAGATTAGACTCCTAAGAGGTGGGAATATCCTGTATAGAAAAATGCCTAAACCTTTTCCCCAAAACTGAACATGAAAATGTGGTGAACTTCTGCTCCACCCTCTCACAGAAGATTTGAAAGAGATTCAGCCTGTTTCAGATGTCCTAAAAGTTAACAGTATTGGAACCGTCTGAGATCAGTCATCCCCAGCCGAATAACCAGAGAGCTCCTAACACCTCTAGAGGGTAACAAAAATCCTGACCCCAAGAATGGGAAGAAAATATCCACATCTCTAGCAAAGTCTGAAATGATTTTTGAAGAAATGTATGATTGAAAGATGAGTGAGATCTGCCATTATTCAACCTAAAATATAGAAGAAACCCTTATAGTCAGGAATTACTGTGAGTTTCTCAAAGAAAGGTAACTCAGAAAAAAAGTAAAACCCAATAGTAGATTCCAGGATAGGTATAGATATCTTGGGGCTCAATTATGACTTTGGCGCAACAGCACCGGCTCCGCTGCGCCAAAGCTGTTCAAGGACCACCTGCAGTATCATGAGTTAAAAATGTGTAACTCGTATTACTGCCAGCGGTACTTTGCCTTTTCCATGGCAGTACCTGGAAAACAGACACAGCAATGGGAACGGCAAAAAGGTTCCAGTACAACATGGATGGTGGCGTCCATGTCCTGCTGGAATTTGTGGGAAAACAGACAGGGGACCACATGTTGTGCCCCCCTGAATGTATTCCCATGGTGGGGGTGGGGCTATAGAAGCCCTGTAGGGTCCCCTTTGTTCTTTCACCGCCAGCATTTTCATTGCGGGGCTACACCATGAAAAGGCTGGCAGTGCAAGAACTTGTAAAATGCTGAGCAGGACTGTGCCAGTCCCTGCTCAGCATATTGTGTTGTGACGCAGTTGCGCCATCATCAGGGAACAACTGTTTCCTGGTGCAGCTTGCAGTCCACCGCCAGTATGACTTTGGAAGTTGTAAATGGCATGACTGTGGACCAACACTACTGCACCACCACAAGTCTGGCGGTCACAAGACTGCCAGATGCGTACTCAGCCCCTTAGACTTTTGTCCCCAAGTTACAAAAATGATTGAAGACTTTACAAGTGTGCTGCAGATGCATGAAGGGTTAAAGTGGCCACTTAACCAAACATTGTCAACAATGTTCTTGCAGGTATAACACAAAGCCTCCCAGAGAATCATTACCTCTAGGAAGACTCTCTTTCTTCATCACAAACATGACCTAGGATAACCAGCCTTCCAGAAACACCCCCTAATCCAAGTTAAAGATTTCAAAGTCAGAACATTCTGGATCCTGGAATGCTAACACAAAACAATATTCCAGATATCAAAATCTGAACTATCAGGGTATCCATTCCTGTATACTCTTTGTGAGTGGGATGGATGTCTTGTCTACCTATGATACAGGTTTATGACTACCCTCCCCAGATAAATCTCAATCTGAGGAGTGAAGAGCAGAGCAGCTGCTTACCCACGTCTGTCTCAATGTCTTTGATATCATGAGATGTTAAATATTTGAGGGATTTGTTAGCATGAGCTTAAAGCCATTTTGTATTTCTGGCAGCCATTTTGTTTGCCATGTGCTACTACGTGCTCACCATGTGCTCTCTCCTCCCTCAGTGTTGACTGCTCTTGTAATCTGCCTAGAAACGAACTATATTTAGCATCTTCCACCTTCGCACATGCTCAGTTGAGCTTGCAGCTATCCTTGCAACTGTTTCTAGTCTGTAAATGTCAGGATGTGTTCACCAGAATTAGCAACTGTTAGCTCCCCACTTTGTTGAGCAAGCAGATTTTGCATGTCCATATTAGTCATTTTGCATACTTACATGTGCCAGGACTGCCCCTTGGTCTTATGCTGACTATGTAACCCTAAGCATATATGAGGCCCCAGTTTTCTGTACTCCTCAGACTGCCTAATTCATTTGCTAAGGCTTCTGTGTGACGTAGTCTCCCTCATTTGAGGTCAATAAAGGTGTTCTTTTTATATTTCAGCTTCTGTGCCAATTTCTTCTTTGTTGGTTTAAAAGGACCAAGTATCAGTGGGACCCCTGAGAAGGTTTCTATTTTCTACAGAGATGTAGAGCTAGATGACTTTTCAACATGTCTTTTCGAATCAATACGAAAGACAAAATAAAAAGAAACCCTTCCCAAGAACAGTACCATTACATGCGCCAAATGTAAACAATTTCTGTATTAGTAACATAAAGTACCTGTCCTTGTTTTCTTAAAAAATGGTAACGTGGAACAGCAAAATTGTATTCCCCGCAAAAAGTCGGATAATATGAAAGGAACTAAATCCGGAAGTGTAGGAAATCATTAATTATATAAAAATATTTACTAAATGAAGAATATTTTCTAGTGTAAAAGCAAAAAAGAGGACCCAAATTGCTCGTGAACTCTGCCTTGACAGTTCTAAAGAACCTTTCATTTAGCACCTGCGGGTAAATCACTTAACGATGGATCATCATCAAATATCCATAATCCATAACCACTGAGTCACCTGACCTAGTGGGGTTTTCTTGAAGAGGACAGCCAGAAAAAAACTGGACTGGCCTTGAGCTTTCGAAACCATACATTTTCACATCCCGCTGGCCACCATCTTTGAAGAGGAACATATAATATGGGTTTCATCACAATCAGGAAAAATATAGCCATCTATAGTTCCTCGCTCTGTGGTGAATGTAAAAAAAAAGGCTTGCCCAAAAACAAAATTCAGAAGCGCTATGAGGATCTGCAACATGCTTCAAACCTATCTCCAAAATGAATACTCTGAAAATACAGCAAGAGACAAACCAATGCAAAAGCGAGACAAGTGAAAAAAGAGAAAGTTATATTTTCAACATGTCTTCTTCTTTTTTTCAAACTTTATCATCTTATGCCAAAATATATTTCTTACAGAAATCTGAGCTTCCAGCTTATTCCAGCTCTTCACTAACAGGATATGTTTATCAAAAAGGCAAGCCAAAAGGTAAGTCTTTGTGGGTGCTTTTTCCTGCCATCCTTAAAACACATTTGAATTATGGTCACTAACGCATCACCTGCAGTAATTTTCTGAGAATCGTGGAATACAATGATAATTTCTCAGAACTCTTAGAAAGCTAACATCTTGTGACTAAAAGGTGCACACAGTCCTCACCATCTAACTTTTAAGTGGAACATAGCCAGTATAGATAGCATGCGTCATCCTTAAAAAACATTTACTTATGGTCACTAATGCAAAGCCTGCAGTCGTTTCTGAGAATCTTGGAATACAATGATAATTTCTCAGAATTCTTAAATATCTAACATCTTGTGCCTGAAAAGTTGCACACAGTTCTCACCATTTAACTTAGAAGTGAAACCTAGCTAATATAGATATCACACTGTACTGATAACCCTCACCCAGCAAAAGGTCTAATATTCCCTCTACTGCACTTTCTACTGGGCCAGTTATGGTGATATTTTATTAGTTCCCAATCCAGAGGAACCCATTCCATCAAACCTGCAAGGATGAAAGGTCAAGAAGACTTGCTGAGATCCAAATTTAAGACCAACAGCAGCCTCTTACGCAAATGCATGCCCAGAGCTAAAGCTAACAGAGGCACATCTTCAAGAGAAGGGGAATGTTGACTCAAAGGTACAATTTAAAAATAAGAATGTCAACAATCTTAAGAGATGAGGAGGACACCTTTTTAAATGACATTGGTATCCAACAGTGTTTCAATCAAGTTCTCTATTTTCAACTCTACTGTGTGAAACCTCTACAATCCCACTATAGCATCCCTATTTAACCCCTGAAGACTGAAGATGACCGAATGATATGGGCAGCTTCCCTTGTCACCTTCCATCAAGCGTGGGCCTCAATAATGAGTAAACAAGCAGGCTCTTATGAATAGATTTTGTTCCTCAAAACAATAACCTGTAATCTTGAAAATCTATATGCTTCTTATCTGCTTAATGTATCCATCACAACTTGGGAAAATAGTATGAAAAACATGTTCATATTTCAGCACAATTCGTGACTTTGCACATCATACATTAATTTAATTTCTGTATCTTTTATGATTTTTATTAACCGAATAAAGACTATTTTGACTGACTGAGTAATTAAATCATTTGTAATGAAACGGGTTACGAGCAGACGTGTTACCATGAAGACATTTGGAATTGTAGCTTTTTTTTTTTTGATCTTCAAAAAACTTTATTGAGGATTTAGACACAACAAAAGTACAAAAATGCACCATGACAAGATAATATGCATTGTGATACGTTATACAAAATCGAAGTCCACCACTTACATGCACCACAGACAATGATATCAATGAAATAGGTCGGGAGAACACCAAAAGTAATGCGAAGAAATTATCAGGAAAGGTACCACACCAGAAAGGGGGGAGAGCACGTGGTAGGGGGAAAGGGGAGCAGAGAGGAGGGGACTCATTGACCCGCACCGGCGGCCGCCATGGGCGGGGCACTGGCGGGGACCGTGGGAGAGGTCGCTGGGTGCTGGGAAGTGTGACTTAGGAGATAGGAACCAAGCGGACCCCAGATATCTAGTGGGCCGGATCTATCAGGCATTAGGAGAGTTTGGCAACGGGAAGCATCCTTCAACCAAAGGGCAACCTTTTGTGCGAGTCGGCGGCCCCAGGACCTGGAAACCCTGAGTCACGTAAGAACGAGCAACATAGCAATCAATCTACGGGAGGCATCTGGGTAAAATTTGACAAAGCCTAAGAGGCAAAGCATAGGGTCAGGTGGGAGCGAAAATGAAGTGATTTCAGAAATAGCAGCGCATACCTCACGCCAATAAGCGGAGACCTTGGGGCATAGCCAGGCAAGGTGGGAGAAGGCAGCTGAAGGCACAGAGCAGCGCAGGCATCTGTCACTGGTAATGAGAAACATTTTGTGCAATTGTGTGGGGGCTGGTAGAGCCTGTGGATATATTTAAAATGGATAAGGTGCAGTCGATCGTTTGGGGAGAGGAGTTTAATCTGGGTGCAGCAATACAGCCAGTCGGCCTGGGAAATTATGATATCGAAGTCCGTCTCCTACGCCACATGCGCCCTGTCAGAGGAGATGGAGTAGGCCGCGAGCGTGGATGCATAGATTCTGGTAACCAATTTCTGTGGAGAAGGGGACTTGTAGAGGAGATTGAGAGTAGCCATCGAGGGGGGAGGCTGGGGGAAAGAAGGATTGAGCTTCCTACAGACCGCCCGAAGCTGATAATAAAGCAAAGTGTCCATAGGACCAGAGTCAGCAGCTAGTGTGTAGAATTTGTTCTCAGGGTAGAGATCAGACACAGTAGAAAGTCCAAGACGAGTGGCATGTTTCGCCATCCCTGAAGATTGAAGAGGAGGAAAAGCCAGGTGTTGAGCAATGGGCATCACAGCTGCAGAGAGCATGTCCGGACCTAAGATTTTCCAGAGCCCGTCTCAGGCCCAGCGCAGGGTCTCGATCGTATCAATCTCAGCGCGCGGAGGCCGACGCTGGGGCAAATAAAGTGGTAGAGAGTGGCCAAGTGGCAGCCAGGTTAGCCTCGACCGTGACATGGGGCTGAAACGGAGGGGGATGAGACAGAAATGGATATAGCTTGCCTGGGCGCTGAGGACAAAGAGTTTGAAATCGGAGGCACCAAGAGCACCGTGCGACATAGGTAGAGTTAAAATATTATATGTAATCCTGGGTTGCCGGCCGGCCCAGATCAAAGCAAACACCAAAGAGCGGAGTTTACGGAAAAAGTGAGCGGTGAGGGGGATGGGAATATTAACAAATAAATATAGGAACTTCGAGAGAACCAACATCTTGGCAATGGCTATGAGCCTCACTAGAGAAAGTGGCAAACGACTCCAAAGAGGAATATTAGACTCCAGCCAGTCCACTGCGCGACCGAAGTTGGTCCTCCAGAGCTCATCAACATCCCTACTCAGCCAGATCCCAAGATACCTAGTGGGCTCAGTCACCCAATCAAAAGGATATTCCGGATCAAAGGGCGTTGTGGCATTGGTAAGCGGGAATAGCACGGATTAGCTCCAGTTGACCTGGATTCCGGAGTAGCTGCCAAAGCGTATCACCTCACGGACTAGAGGACTGAGGTTCTCCCGGGGGTGGCGGACGTACAGGGTGATATTGTCTGCATAGATTGAAACAAGTAGAGCACGAGCCGCAAAGCCAATGCCTCTCTGGGTGTGATGCTAACGCAACCGAGCCGCTAGAGTCTCCATTGCGATGGCAAAGAACATTGGGGACAGCGGACAGCCTTGAAGAGTACCACGCTCAATGGAGATGGGACAGGGGATTTGGCAGTTGAGCCGAAGGCGATCGGTGGGAAGAGTATAGAGAAGTAGCACTTTTCGTATGAAAATCGGACTGAAGCCCATGCGGGGAAGAAGATAAAAGAGCTTTAGTCGTGTCTAACAAGGACGCCACTGCCGGGAGCATTGGGTTAATTTGATGGAGGACGGAGGAAATGGTCCGCAGATTATGAGAGGTGGCACGGCCTGGATTGAAACCAGACTGATCCGGGCGGGCAATGAGTGGCATGAGGGGCAAAAGGCATGAAGCAAGCAGTTTGGCGAAAATGTTGTTATCCGTATGTATGAGGGACAGGGGAGGATAAGAGTCCCGTGATTCAGGTGGTTTATCTGACTTTAAGAACAAGGTAAGTAAGGTCTCATGAAGCGATGGGGGGATTTGCCCAGTTTCAAAGGACTCGTTATACATGGTGGCAAGGTGAGGATCCAAAATAGGGGCAAAAGCCTTGTAGAAAGAGGCCAGCAGGCCGTTCAGGTCAGGGGCCCTATCGCCAGGCATGCCATTTATTGCAGCTAGTATCTCCTCTTTGGAGAATGGCTCGTCGAGGAACTCCCAGTGAGGATTACCTAGCCATAGCAGTTAGAGGGTGTCAAAATAATTATCAAGGACCTCTGGTGAAGGGACAGCAAGGAGATTGTGGAAGGCGTAGGCCCAATTGAACGGGAGAATGGTCAGAAAGAGTGCGCGCCATGTGATCTATAGAGGTGAGCCAAGGCAAGGTGTCTGGAGTAGTAATCCAAAAGTCCAAGCGGGATCAGCAGCCGTGGGAGCCTGTGCCGACATGCGTCGTACAGAGCGTTCTCAGTGAGAATGGAGTTAAGAAAGGGGTGGCGTGCCGGTTAAGAGTGTGAGGACCAGATCGATCGAGGGATGGGGAAAGCATTATATTACAATCTCCACCCCAAGGGAGCAATGCAGGGCTGAGAGCTGAAATGTGGTGCCAGGCTTGTGTGAAGAAGTCAGGGTCATCACAGTTGGGTCCGTACAGGGCATCAAGTGTCAGGGGCTGGGCGTGAAGAGTGCCATGGAGAATTACAAAGCATCCCTCAGGGTCCACAATCACTTGCGAGGTTTGCCAAGGGAGCTCCCTACATAACAGGATAGACATCCCCGGGAATAATTAGAATAATAAGAGGAATGAATTACCCCCCATTGTCAGGAGAGAAGCCTAGAGGATGTGGCGGGCATGAGATGGGTTTCTTGCACGAAGCATATGTCCACTTTGTGATGAATAAGGTGGGCGTGGACTAATCGTGCCTTACGGTGGTCGTTAAGATCATTGGCGTTCCAGGTACAAAGGACGGTGTCCGTCATGGTGCTGTGTCAGGTGGGGGGGTATTAAACAAATCAATAGGAAAGAAAAACGGTGCATGGCAATATGAGGATTGCTGTCTCAAATGGTGCAGTGGTGAGGTCAATGCGGGAGGCATGAAGGCGCAAGGAGGTGCCATAACCCATGTTGCAGAAAGAGCCCCGCAAGAGGGCACCAGTAAGTTCTGCACGATGCCCTTGTCTGAGCGGTGAACAATAACAATGCATGGGAAAGCACAACAATAAGTCCATCAGTTGCAGAGAACAAAAATACACAATAACAATTGCGTGTCAGAGAGGAGCCAATAGCATGAAGCAGTGCAAGAACGAACATCAAAGCCTCAGTAAGAGGCAACAATACCCTAAAACCCCCAGCCCAACCACCCCACCACTCCCCCCAAAAACAGTTCCAAAAGACCGTCCACCCCCTCACCCACTCCCACCCCCCAATCAGGCCAAGATCCCACCCATTCCCACCTCAGGGACCCACAACTAGGAAGGGAGTAGACAATGTCGAGCAAGGGAATTATCCCGTGGGGGCATGGCACTGCTCAGCATACTCCCCTTCCATGGAAGCAGGGTGGCCAAGCTGCAAGCATGTCAGACAACGATCAGAAAAAGGCAGTTGGAAGAGTGACTAGTGACTCAATGCGTGAGCCGGAGGCAGCTGGACCCAGGGGGGGGCAGCATCAACAGAACGAGCCAGAAAAGAGCAAATGAAAGAGCCATATAACTTTCAAAGAGTAGCCAACAGTTAGCACTCAGCCAGTCAATCATTGTCACTAAGGCGGTCAGCTGCAGTGGCCAGAGAGCCAGTAGGTGAAGAGCGGAGCGACTTTTCAAGTTTCTTAGCATAAGCGAGGGCATCTTTAGGATCTGGAAAGACGAGCGTTTTTGAGCCTTGTCGAACCCGCAGCTTCATTGGATAAGCCGATGAGTATGAAACTTTGTGTTTTTGGAGGATCTGTTTTGCAGGGAGTAATTTGTGGTGAGCCACCTGGACAGCAATGGTATAGTCAGGGTAGAACGAGTGCGAGTTGCCTTGATGACGGATTTCACCCCTCTCTCGTGCCGCACAGAGAAGGGCATTGCGGTCTCTGAAGGTTAGGATTTTAGCGATGATTGGGAGAGCCGTTAAGCCAGGGCCAGGACACAGGACGAAAATGAAGACGGCGGAGAGATTATTGCCAAAGAGTTTCCTGACGAGCTGTTCCACATAATATTGGTGAATTCAGGTACTCCCATGATGCGGAGGTTGCTCCTCCGGGAGCGCGCCTCCAAATCTTCCTTTTTATTCTGAATGAGGTCGAGTATTTTGTCCATATGTCATCATTTTTGGTGATCCTGAGTGGCGGCGTACTCGGCATCAGAGACGCTGGATTCAACATGTAAGTGTCGAGCATTGTGAGAGTCAACTCCGGCCTTAACTGAGTCCAGGCGGGCTGACAGTTGATCAAGCTGGGCCCCAATACACATGACTGTGGACTTGGATTCGAGCATGGTCACCTTCAAATCATCTTCACATGTGGGGATGCCTCCATGATGGCAGCGGGGTCGCCACCATCCGAAATTGCGCCATCCTGTTCGAGTCGATGTGCGCTGGTCAAAGGCGATCTTGGGCTGCTTGGGGTCAGTCATCCCCATGGCGGGCAGAAGCAGGAAGGAGGTACCGCCAGAGAGCATGGGGGGAGATAGCAGCCAAAGGAAACAGTGACAAAAACTAGAGCAGACAAGCCATGGTCAACAGCAGCAGTGGACAATCCAGGGATGATGGCGAGACCTTCAATACAGGTAAGCAGGAGTGGTCGGTCACTGAGGGTTCAGGGAGCAGCGAGGTGATGGCAGAACGCGGCACAAGGTGGAGGCACCAGTCAGACAGCCAGCGGGTTGACAAGAGCAGCCCCCACCGACACAGTGGAGTCACAGGAAGGTCACACCACTCCGAGCTGAGAGCAGAGAAAACACCAAAATAGACCATAGAACACTAAGAGGCACACATTGCCACCCAGGGTCGGATAAGCGCCTCAGGTCCACCGGACGTAGAGTTTGAAAAACGACACAAAGGGCCTCACCGTGAGCTACATGAACCACGTGCTACTTTGCAGAAGCCGCCGCAGCGACAACGGTCTCCATGAGGGAACAAAGCCAGATGTCTGAAGGCGCGGTAAAATCGCCTCGGTTGGTTGATGAGAAGGTGGAAACTAAGATCAAGGCCAGTAGTCCAGGGGCCACACAGGAGTACAGACCAACCGGCGCAGGGCAGACTTCAAGGCCAGTACACACTCAGTTCGCACCAAAGGATATCAGGCCTCAGGTTGGGCTTGGTGACGGTTGGGGCCCAGTCCGAGGTGCCCCTGAGGAGTGAAGGCCTAAGCAACTGCTAGAAGGCCGAGGCATTGCAGCAATGGTGTGATAGGCCGCAGAAGGAGGCCGCAGAGAGGAGCATAGACACCAGGCACTGTGCACAGCTCAGTGCGGGGAGGCCGGGAGGACGCGCCGGACTGAAGCGTCACACAGGTGCCAAAAGCTAGGGGAAGTGGCACCAGCAAAGCAGAAAGAGCGGGTGGTGCAGCACACGGCCTCCAAGCCCGCCGTGAAAGACCCTAGTGGCAACGGCACTCACCGGGCAGAGCAGACCAGGATTCCCTGCAGTCCTCTAGTCGATCCGCAGACTCAGGAATAATACCACAGGCCACTGCAGAGTCATTGTTCAATTAGGGCACTCAGAAACAAGTGAAACATAAGAACTGTGCTCACACATGCTTCGTTCACATAAAAAATACCAAAGTCCCTATCCCCACCTGGGAAGCATGGGAAACCATCATCCAAAACACTCTATCCAGCATGCTGTGACACATACTCTGATAAGGAGACCATTGTCCTGTCATTAGCATGCATGTCAAAGAGCACTCGCTTGTCACTATTTGAAGATAACTCGGCCGCTGCACTGGACCGTGGTCCTTTAGCAAAATAGAGCAGCTCACACTGCTCTCTTTTGATGCTTGAGGTTGGCAAGGCTATCCTCCGAGGCCCCTGCACAACCAACTATCTGGCGCTAGGAGGTGCCCAACCCACAAATAAGAAGTGTATTTGGAAGACCTCACAGAGTGAATCCTGAGGGCCAGTTCTAGAAAATCCCATTCAGTGAGCCGGCAAATAACCTTGCCAGGTTTCAGGATGAGTGTCATGGATGCGTTATTCCAAGATATGGGCGGTAAGACTCCCTCCTGCAATACTTCATTAAATAACACAGCAAGGAAAGGGGCTATATCGCCCGCAAGGTCCTTATAAATCTCGGCAGGCAAGCGCTCAGGCCCCGCCGCCTTACCCCCTTTACTATTGTGTATAGCAGTCACCACCTCTTCTTCTGTAACAGCCTGATCTAAAAAAGCGCTTTGTTCTGGGGAAAGTGATGGCAAGGAGATACAATTCAGCCACTCCTTTACATTTTCGAGGGAGATGTTTTTATCCTCTTGGTAGATGTTTTGAAAAAAATCTTTAAAGGCTGATCTTATTTCTAGATCCGAAGATACAGAACCGAAACGAGTTGTTATGGACCCTATGTTAATACGGGTCCGGTCGGTTCTAGACTTCCAAGCTAGTAGTTTACCCGTCCCTTCTCCGAATTCAAAATGGGCTAGTTTACTTGCGTCCCACTTTTGGAGGATGCGCTGATTAAGCACTGTAGCCAGTTGCCCTTTGAGTTCCAGCAGCTTCTAATGTTTGGCCTGTGTAATGGAATTAGGAGCATTGCTGGAAGCTTCTAGTTCAGTTCGGACTAGTAGCAGGTTAGCCTCAATAGATGCAACTTCTTGGGTATACTGCCTCCTACGGAAAGTAGTTTTATTCTCGATAACCCCTCGCAGGGAACACTTAAAAGCGTCCCAAACAGAGCTAGAGCTCGCAGAACCGATATTAACTTGAAAAAATTCTTGTGCTTCTGCTCTAATATACTCCAAATCATCTGGAGACGTAAGAAGGGACCTGTCAATAGACCATGACCTCATCGGGAGTTGAACCAAGTCTTCAAGATCTAAAGGGACGGCGGAGTGGTCCGACAGGTGTGATGGTAGGTAGGTAAATTTTTTTACTAAATTAAGCAAAACTCTGCTTACTAAAAAGAAGTCAATCCTGGATCGATGATGATATTTGAAATTTCGGAAAGAGAAACCGGTTTTCTGCCCTGACCTTGCTCTCCAAATGTCTATAATTCCGTATTGATACATAGCTTTAAGTAAAAAAGCTCTGGATTTAGATAAAGTGTGTTGTCGACTAGAGGGGGTTTTGTCTAACAAGGGGTCAAGTACGATATTAAAATCTCCTGTAATTATAACAGGTTCCGGAAAATGCAGAAGTTCAGAAAATAATGATTCCAAGGCCGAGGGGTCGTCTCGATTTGGCCCATAATATCAAGCTATCGTAAAGCGTGAGCCGCCTATAACCACTGTGGCGATAGCCCATCTGCCTGCGGGGTCTACTTTTTGTGCTATCAGTCTGGTCGTAATAGTTTTCTTAAAAAGAATGGTGACCCCTCTAGTAGTGGCAGTTTGAGAAGTAGAAACAGACAGATCTATCCATCTGTTTTTGTTTACCAAATCGAGTAACTCAGCCTCAACCAAATGTGTCTCCTGAAGTATAATGACCTGCGCATCAAAATCACGTAAATATTGTAAGATCCTATTCGATCTAGATTTGGTGCGCAGGCCATTAATATTCCAGGAGAGAATCTTAATAGTACTCATGGCTGGTATAATTAGTAGGTGCAGACATTACAAGCATACAACCCTTCATCTCTGTCTGAGATATTAAATCTGTCCATTTTTAGTGATAAAAATAGAATTGTCAACAACCAATTCGGACATGAGGAACATTTTATGCTTTTTTACCCTAACCCTCACCCAAGTGAGCACCACCCCCCACCCTTGAGGAACCCTTGTATGTCTAACCGGAACACGTCCGGTTTGTGGTACCCCTGACCCATTCTAAGCCCCCACGAAGCGTTATCATTATGTTATTGAGGACTAGATGATGCTACCAGTATAGTTTGATCTATTGTAGCTCCACACCCGATCGGGAGAAGTTCCTCAAGGTGCGAGATGTGCAGGTTATGTTTTTTTTTCTTTTTTTCCTTTTCACATCTTATTAGTGTTAGTGTTATATTATAGTTTGCTTGAGATTTTTATACTTTATATGTATTTTTTTATGTGCTTAATATTGTGAAGAAAAAAAATCTTTGTTTTCATTATATATATATATATATCTTTTTGGAACCATAGGAGAATGATTAAATGTGTCTTACTGAATGCATTGGTTAGTGACTAAACTGTCTGAATGTGTGCATCAGTATGTCTGTTGTTGTGTAAGCTGCTGCATGTGTTGATCAGTAGCTCTATGAGTGGTTATTGATTGGTTGCCCAAGTATTTGTATGTGAGGGTGAGTGTGTGTGTGGGTGGCTGGGAGGTGTGTGACTCTGTGCATATATGTGTGAGCAGTTGATTCACTTGGTATATGGGTTCTTCAAGAGTGCATGTGGAAAGAGCTGTATGGGTGGTTGACTGTGTGCATGGGTGTGCTGGTGAGTGAATTGCTATCTCAGTGCTCCATGTCCAAGTAAGTACATATGTAAAACACAGTGCATGTGAGAGTTGGCATATATAAATGACTATACATGAGAGCCTGTGATTGCGTAAGTGACTGTATGGATCAATGTGTACTTGTATCAGTGATTGTGAAAGAGAGTAAGTATGTGTTAGTATATGTTTGAATAAGTAAGGTTTAGTGTGTATAACTGTGTAGTTGAGGAAATGGGAGTGTGATTGATTCTTTGCATAACTGACTAGGTGTGTGAGTAACTCTGTGGATGAGTGTCAGCGTGTGAGTGTCTGTATAGGTGTATCAGTGCATATGATAGTGTTCTATTGATGAGTGACTGTATGTATGAGTGATTGTATGGGTGAATGAGTGGATGTGTGTGTAGACCTAGAAATCAGTGAGTGCGTATGTAGTTACTGGTATTGGTGTGTCAATAATTTCAGGAATGGTAGTTTGTATTTAACACTGGGTGTATCAAAGGTTAGATTAGAGTGTGAGGAGGTGCATCGTATTTTCACAAGGATGATGTCATCAGTGATGTCATCAGTGATGTCATTTGAGATGTCATCAGTGATGTCATCAGTGATGTCATTTGAGATGTCATCAGTGATGTCATCAGTGATGTCACTGACCATGTCATGAATGATGTAATATGTGACATCATCAGCAGTGGATTGCGGGCGCGCGAGTTATAGTGAGTCCAACTAACTATAACATTGGTATTTCAATGGTTTTGTATGAGTAAAATGTTCAGCTAACTATAACTGGTGTGAAACCTATGGTTTTTTCAGTAAATGTCAAAGGTTTTTTAAATGCTAATTCCTAACTATAACGAGTGTGAAACCTCAGTTTTTTTCAGTGAATTTCAAAGGTTTTTTAAATGCTAATTCCTAACTATAACGTTTGTGAAACCTATGTTTTTTTCAGTGAATTTCATAGTTTTTTTAAAAGCTAATTCCTTTGTATATCGACTTTGTAACCTACGATTTTTTTTTTATTAGCTGTGTTTTACAACTATTAATTATATTTATTTGTTCAATGTATATATATTTTTTTATCATTTTTTCCTGGTGCGCTCAGGGTGCGCGCACCGGTAAGCTTACCCGTATCATTTTGTGTTTGAGCGCTCAGGGTGCGCACACCGGTAAGCTCTCACGAGAGCGCAGCGAGAGCGCAAATTCTGCGTTCGTAAAAAATATGTATAAAAACTAAATAATAATGCAAGACATTCAGCACCATACTTATGAAAGCAGTATTTTTGATTTTCCGAATGAAAATGATTTTGCATTTCCGTAAAGCTACCAAAACGTCACTCAGGCGCGCCGCGTAAGCGCCCCGGAAGCGCTCCGGTGCGCACAGCGTAAGCGCGTCAAGTCATGTGACCTTAAAATAACAATTTTCATTGGTTGCTAACAGTTTTTTTCACAAAGAATGAAAACCCCACCCTTTTCCTTCACTTCTTCTTTCACTTTGGTGAGAGCAAGACCTCTTTTTTTCTGTACTAACATTTTATGGATAGAATGGCTGCCAGAGCATCCAGCAGCAGTGAGGAGTCAGATGGTTTCATAGATGACGAGCCTCCTCAGCCGAAGGTGAAAAAACATTTCATTTGGAAAAAAAATTCTATACCTGAGGGACTTAAAAAAGTAAATGCTCCAAAGGTGGAGGGTAATCTGCCATACTGTACTTTCCCGAGGAGACCCCAGAAGGAAGTACAGTTTTGGTAATTCAACTATGATTCGGCACGTCCGGAGGAGGTACCCCCAGAACTATGCCCGGGAGAGTGTCAGGGCTCTGGCACGAGAGGCTCCAAAGGATGGTGCCTCTACTTCAACTGGAGGAGCAACTGCATCGGTGAGGGGGTGACCAGAACAGCTGATCCCAAATATTCAGCCTGTTTTTAATGAGGCCTCAATCAAATGCAAACATTGTGATGCACTACTTTGTTACAACCTTGATTTACCAAATGTGGACATTGTATGGATTGGACAGAGAGGATTGAGGAGTCACCAATTGATACCATTGGTAAAATCCTTTATGCATTTACCACACCCTGACCTTATAATTGTGCACTGTGGTGGAAATGACCTGGGCACTTTGACTGGGGTAGGTCTGGAAATGCTTTGGTAGTGTATATTGGTCCCAAGATGGCTGCCAACACTTCTTGGATGAAGAATTTGAATTTTGAAAACAATTTGTTACCACACCCTGACCTTATAATTGTGCACTGTGGTGGAAATGACCTAGGCACTTTGACTGGGGTAGGTCTGGAAATGCTTTGGAAGTGTATATTGGTCCCAAGATGGCTGCCAACACTTCTTGGATGAAGAATTTGAATTTTGAAAACAATTTTTTTTTGCCTTGGGGGTCCTTGTGGGACCCCCCTGAGCAGGCCTAGGTGGCAGGTTGCTTCTACCCTGCCCCCTTTTTGAGTTCTACACGTTTGTTTTCTGCTTTCCTGTGCCTCAGTCTACTGAGGCACCAGATGGCTGCCAACACTTTCTGGTTTGGAGTGTTGACAGACATTGGCAGCCAATCAGAATGCAGCTCATGCTCGGAAAGGTAAGCTTACAATAAGCTTACACGTAAGCTGCTATAGATATATAATTTTTTTCTCTTTTGATTTTCTCAGGAACTACTGGAGGGATTTTCACCAAATATAGCAAAGGCACAT
Organism: Lissotriton helveticus; assembly: GCF_964261635.1. NCBI lineage: Eukaryota > Metazoa > Chordata > Amphibia > Caudata > Salamandridae > Lissotriton > Lissotriton helveticus. Next base: position 366,337,777 of record NC_136068.1, on the reverse strand, counting down.
ATGCGTACCAGTCCCTACAATTTAGCAAAGTTTGGCGTAATTCCGTTCAGCAGTTCAGGCTGTAGCCGTGTCAGAACGTCCTATGGAAATTAACATGGGGAAAACACGTTTTGGGACCCCCTTTTTTCTCGGCCCCCGCTTGACGAATCCCCCCAAAACTTTCAGGGACGGAGCAGAACTGAGCTGGCCAAAATTTTGGAAAATTGCACGCAATTTCCTCAATTGACGCCAAAGTTATTCCCAATAGAATGTTACGGATTTCCTATGGTAACTAGGTCCTAACTATATACTCAGTTAACTAATCAATAACTAATATAGACTTTCATATAGCTAGTAACTAACTGTAGAATCAGTTTACACAACAACTGACAAAGTGATACAGATATTCACACAGTTTAGTCACTATCCACTATATTTAGTGAGACATTATAAATTGGTCAAGTAAACAGTCAATTACACTGCTACTAAATCCTCCATCCAAATATTTATTCATATATATCCACTCATTCTTCAATGCAAATTGTATATATATAATGCATATTTAAATAACGAAGCAAACCACATTCACTGGATGATGTCATCAGTGATGTCATCAGTGATGTCATTTGAGATGACATCAGTGATGTCATCAGTGATGTCACTGACCATGTCATGAATGATCTAATATGTGACATCATCAGCAGTGGATTGCGGGTGCGCGAAATATAGTTAGTACATCTAACTATATAGGAGCAATTACAATGGTTTTGTATGAGTGAAATGTCCAGCTAACTATAACACCCCTAAAACTTATAGTTTTATGAGTGAATTTCAAAGGTTTTTTAAATGCTAATTCCTAACTGTATAAGGCCTGAAACCTATGGTTTTTTCAGTGAATTTGCAAGGTTTTTTAAATGCTAATTCCTAACTATATAAGGCCTGAAACCTATGTTTTTTTCAGTGAATCTGCAAGGTTTTTTAAATGCTAACTCCTAACTATATGAGGCCTAAAACCTATGTTTTTTCATTGAATTTTGAAGGTTTTTTAAATGACAATTTTTAAATGTATTAATTGTTATTTTTTTTATACTGATTTACTACATTTTTGCAGGCAGGTGTTCAGAGGGGACGCCCCCTTTTTACAATGTTCTGCAGCGCAACCCCTGGCGCGTTTGCAGAGGAGGAACTAATTCCCCTTGCATACTGGGGGTCCCTGGGGGGCAACTAGCCCACCAGGAGCCTCCAGTATAAGCCAGGGAGCTGCATTACAGAGAGGTGTAATGAGGCCACACCCTTTTTTACACCTCTCTGCAACGCAGCCCCCGAGCGTGTTTGCAGAGGGGGAACTAATTCCCCTTGCATACTGCAGGTCCCTGGGGGCCAACTAGCCCACCTGGAACCTGCAGTATGCCCCAGGGGGCTGCATTGCAGAGAGGTGTAATGAGGCCACACCCTTTTTTACACCTCTCTGCAGCGCAACCCCTGGCGTGTTTGCAGAATAGGAACTAATTCCCCTTGCATACTGGGGGTCCCTGGGGGCCAAGTAGCCCACCAGGAGCCTCCAGTATGCGCCAAGGGGCTGCGTTGCTTTGCCCCGGGGCGGCGGTCCCCGGGGCAGTGTTGGGGGGATTGTGGACCCCCCACACTTCTTTATCACTATGCCACCGCAATTTGGTCCCCACGGGGGGTAATTTAAAAAAAAACAGAACAGGCCTAGGGGGTCAGGGTGTATCTACCCTTCCCCCTTTTTGTGTTCTTCACGTTTGTTTTTCTGCTTTCTTGTGCCTCGGTCTATCTACACGCACACATATACACATATATATATGCATATATATGCATTTATGTATGTGTAGATATATATATATATATATATATACATACATATATAAACATATATAATCTGCATATCTATATAAATACAAATATAAATGCTTGCATACATATGCATATATGCATACATATGCATGTTATTTACATGAAAGTTTGAAAAACACTATTAAAAGCAAAGCTAAAAAGCCACCTCATTACAAACAGAATGGCTTTAACTTAAACGAGGGCGAGATCTATTGCATTTTCAATGCTTGTTTACTTTGGTTCCATCAAGAAGGCATTCAGATGTGTCACACATTTGCCATGAATTCTGAATGTTAGCACTCTAGTTGCTCATTATATCATTGTAGTAAAGCTACTGCTCACCAGGGAAGTCTGCTGCTGGTATTCAAAGTGCATGTTTCAGTCTGCATGTCAGAATTTTTTTAATGAAATAGAAGAGGATTTGAGAAGTGACTCAAAATGTGCCCTAATTTTTCCTTCTGAAGCACTAATCATACTTTCTATGGCAAAATGAACCCCCTCATTTTGTTCCTTTTTAAATTAAATGCTTTCAGACTTACCACTTCATTCCAATCAAGATGGCTTCTGTTGTGCCATACTTTTGTCATAAGTAAGACTGTTAGCGCTCTAGTTGTTCTTTAGAACACTCTGGGACATTCTGTCATTGGGCTATACTTGGGCTACATCTGGGTGATATGTGGGCTACATTTGGGCTCTTTTGTCTCTGTTGGCCATCTTGGGAGACTGCATGTCAGAATTTTTTAATGAAATAGAATAGGATTTGAGAGGTCACTCAAAATGTGCCCTAATTTTTCTTTCTGCAGCACTAATCATACGTTCTATGGCAAAATAAACCCCCTCATTTTGTTCCTTTTTAAATTAAATGTTTTCAGACTTACCACTTCATTCCAATCTAGATGGCTTCTGTTGTGCCATACTTTTGTCATAAGTATGACTGTTAGCACTCTAGTTGTTCTTTAGAACACTCTGGGACATTCTATCATTGGGCTATACTTGGGCTACATCTGAGTGATATTTGGGCTACATTTGGGCTCTTTTGTCTCTGGTGGCCATCTTGGGAGACTGCATGTCAGAATGTTTTAATGAAATAGAATAGGATTTGAGAAGTCACTCAAAATGTGCCCTAATTTTTTTCTGCAGCACTAATCATACTTTCTATGGCAACATATATCCTCATATTGTTCCTTTTTAAATTAAATGTTTTAAGAGTTACCACTTCATTCCAATCAAGATGGCTTCTGGTGTGCCATACTTTTGTCATAAGTATGACTGTTAGCACTCTAGTTGTTCTTTAGAACACTCTGGGACATTCTGTCATTGGGCTATACTTGGGCTACATCTGGGTGCTATTTGGGCTTTTTTGTCTCTGGTGGCTATCTTGGGAGACTGCATGTCAGAATTGTTTAATGAAATAGAAGAGGATTTGAGAAGTCACTCAAAATGTGCCCTAATTTTTCTTTCTGAAGCACTAATCATACTTTCTATGGCAAAATGAACCCCCTCATTTTGTTCCATTTTAAATTAAATGTTTTCAGACTTACCACTTCATTCCAATCAAGATGGCTTCTGGTGTGCCATACTTTTGTCATAAGTAAGACTGTTAGCGCTCTAGTTGTTCTTTAGAACACTCTGGGAAGCTGCAGTAGAACACAAAGGAATCAACTGGCAGTCTCTGTCCTTGTTGGATGTACATGTTTTACTGAGAATGTCAGACTTCATTCTCACATGACTGCGAAAGATAATGTGAATTTACAGAAAATATGCTTTCAGTTTAGTTTATAGATCCCATTCCAAACCACTGTGGGAAAAGCATGAGATAATAGTTTTCTTTCAAGCATGATTCATGATATCCCAGCAGAAGGCTTTTTCACTTGGTAAAATCACCTTAGAACACACCACAACTCCTAAAATGAGTATGGTACCATCAACAAATGATTTATAATGTAACTAAAGTCCTAAAACCTTCTATTAACTGCAATGCTTTTTAATGAGGTGCTATCATGTATATTGGTCCCAAGATGGCTGCCAACACTTCTTGGATGAAGAATTTGAATTTTGAAAAAAAAAAATGTTTTGCCTTGGGGGTCCTTGTGGGACCCCCTGAGCAGGCCTAGGGGGTCAGGTTGCTTCTACCCTGCCCCCTTTTTGAGTTCTACACGTTTGGTTTTCTGCTTTCCTGTGCCTCAGTAGACTGAGGCACAAGATGGCTGCCAACACTTTCTGGTTTGGAGTGTTGACAGGCATTGGCAGCCAATAAGAATGCAGCTCATGCTCGGAAAGGTAAGCTTACAGTAAGCTTGCACGTAAGCTGCTATAGATATATATATTTTTCTCTTTTGATTTTCTCAGGAACTACTGGAGGGATTTTCACCAAATATAGCAAAGGCACATCTGCGTACCAGTCCCTACAATTTTGCAAAGTTTGGCGTATTTCCGTTCAGCGGTTCGGGCTGTAGCCGTGTCAGAACGTCCTTTGGAAATTAACATGGGGAAAACACGTTTTGGGACCCCCCTTTTTTCTCAGCCCCCACTTCATGAATCCCCCCGAAACTTCCAGGGATGGAGCAGAGCGGAGCTGGCCAAAATTTTGGACAATTACACGCAAATTCCTCAACCGGCGCCAGAGTTATTCCCAATAGAATGTTGCGGATTTCCTATGGTAGCCAATCCTAACTATAACTACCTACTGGCGACCGCCAGTAGGTAATATATATATATATGTGAACAAGGGCTCTTGAAGCCCGAAACGCGTATTGCCCTCCTGTTTTACCAGCTGCACTAAAGTAAGAACCTGTAAATCCAGTGGTCCGTCTCCTACCTTGCCTGCCTCGCCGGTCCTGGGTGGATTAGGAAGTGGCGTTTGTGCAGTTCAAAAGCATATATATATATATATATATATATATATATATATATATATATATACATTCAAATATGCAACAAGCCAAAGTCTCTTAAGACAGAAATAGTGAATTTAGATTACAAGGATGAGCTGGGAAGCGAGAAACACATTCAATTAATCTTCAAAAGCTAAAAAGGCCACTTTTCTCTACACTGCAAAAACACATGTTAATTCAGCACAAGCATTTCAGACTGATTAAGCCTCACTTTCATGTTTTTCATGTGCCATGTTTTTAACTTGCACCAAAATGTGCGTGGCAATTTAAATGCAATCTGTCTGAAGCACAAAAATAAACAATGCCTGACTCCAGATGGGATCTGCTCCTTCACTCCACCCTTCTGATGATTCAAATCATAATAAAATGATTCATACATCATCACACCTATTTAATTTCACAGGTGACATTTTTCTTGAAAAGCTGAGCATATAACAATTTTACTTCTATTTCTAAGGCAAACACAAGTCCTCTGTAATCAGATCATATATAGCGAAGCTCAAATGTTTCAGTGCAGAGTTCTGTAAGTAGCTTCTTGGAACAATTAGTCTTCTTTAAAATAAGTAGCTAAAATAATAAAAGGAAAATTCAACAGGACAGTTTCAGCATTTCTTTGCTCTTTGTCATCAGCTTGCCATCGGAATGGCTCATACAGTATGGCATTCTGTACTTTTTCCATGCACATTACACTACTTAGGGGCTGAGAAACTCTGACAGAGCACCATCAATCTTTTGTGCTTTTTTCAACCTAAGCCTTTCACTCTTATTTTCACTTTGATCAGATTCAGATGTTTCACCAGAGCATCTCTCAGATCAAAGCCGTTGCACCATCCATCATGCACATCTTGTGTAGCAGATGCAATCTGGTGAGAAACTGCACACTGTACATCAACCAGACCTACACAGCAATGGCTAGTGTTCTCATCAGTGTTTTCCACAAGTGCAATTGCATATGCATTTTGAAGCCACTTTGGTGATGCTGAAAACCAATCTTTTGCAAAAGGTAACTCTGTGCTGCCATTTTGTTGCTTTATTATGCTTGACACTTCAGGCAGATAGCTACAATCCACTCCTTGTCCAATCTGTTGTTCTGCACTCATTATCTTTGAGACCTCAATATGATCTGATTTCAGAGAAACTGGCAATCTATACCTGGGCATCAGTTTTTGCAATAACACATTTGCCACTTTGCAGTTGTCATTTTTCTCAAAAACAGTTCTGACACAACCCTGTTGCTCTGCTTCTGAAACATTTCCTTGAGCCTTTTTTAATATACCTGTGAAGATTCCATAGAATGTATATGCTAACAGAACACAAATTTGTGCAACTGAATTAGCATTTCTCTCTCCCATGACAATAGTGACTCTCAATTGAGCAGATAAACTGCATGTTATGGTAAGGGCAATCAATTTCGAATTTTGGGCTGGGGTAACTACTAAAAGCCATGAAGCTTTGACAACACAATGTATAAGGAGCACAACATGTGCTGCTTTTAATGTGTCATTGTTACCTTTCAAATATGGGCCATCAAAAAATGGACATAGTTGGGCTGACTCAGACATTCATCCTTAAAGTCTGATTTTGGCTTTATGCATATTTTCATGATATTTAGACACTCATATTCAGTTTCATCCCAAACCAATTAATTTGCTGACTTTTCTGTGAAGTTAGGGTCAAAGGTCATTGGGCAATACATCACAGACCTTTTAAAACATTCATCTTTTTGAATAGGCAATGAGAGAGCGCAGCCCTCCCTCTCACTGCAAATTGGTGTATTTTTCTTTCAAATAAACTTTCATTCCTAGTGCTTGGGCGCGACATTTTTTTTCTTTCAACTCTAGGAATGCTTTCGTGCAATTGTTGTCCAATGGAAGCGGATCAGACACATCCTTATGTGTCAGCCTCAGTAAAGGCTTAGCCACTAGGGAAGGGTTTAGTACCCACTCTCTACAGCAGCTAACCATTCCAAACATTTCCTGACTTCTTTCTGAATTTGAGGTCGAAACATCTGGTGAATTATTTCCACCTTCTCTGGTGACACCTTTCTACCTCCCTTTCCAATTTTGTGTCCCAGGAATTCATCTTCTTTTTGACAGTACTCCTGACTATTCTCATGCAATGGCACTGTGACATGAACTTTGCAAAAATCAATAAAAGTAAGCCATTCTTCAGCACATGGAATGTGAAAAAATATATTGTCTGGATTCGGTACCACAGGACAACGTGGAAAAAATATGCTTTTAATCTCCTGCAATATTCTGTTCTTTTCATTTATTTTCTGTGAACCTGTGAACAGAAACTTCCAATCAATTCCATCAAAAATCCTTTTAGTGGTAAAAGTCCTGCAACTGATGGTGTTCCTGAATACATGTCATCTGGTTCTAATTTTAATAAGACATGTTCTGCACATTTTATTAATCTGGCATCCTTCTCTATGAACTCTCTTATTTCTGTGTTTATTATTTTTTCCAAATCAGAAGGTAATTTTTCAACTGTGTTTTCTGAAAACAATGCTACAGCTGTCTCTTGTTGGGCCATTTTAAAATGTACATCCTCATCAGGAATCTGACAAATAACATTATCTGATGTACAGTAATCTGAGCTGCTTAATGTGCAAAATAATTGTTTTCTTGCTAGGCCTGAATCACAAACAACAACTTTGCAGTTTTCCTCAAATAGGCCTAATTTTGGTGCAAATTTTTCTAAAACTGGGTTTGTAATTTCTTTGTTTACAATTCCTGCAATTAAATCTGGACCTTCCACTGCCTTCACAATGGACTTGGTAAATTCAGAATTGTGAGGGTTAAAAATCAAATTTTCAAACACAGCAACCTTTTGGATTGGATTCTGTTTTTGACTCTGGAAATAATTCACATTTGCTCTGGACAACTTATTTAAATTAATTTTAGCATTTTCCATATTTTGTGGGACCATCTGTGCTTGAAAAATTCCTGCCATTGGTACCTGTTTCTGAACTGACATTTGCATTTGCTTAGCTGGCATAATTTGCACCTGCATTTCTCCATGTTTTTGTGCATCATGTTTAAATTTATTGTTCTTCTTCCAATGCTCATATTTGTTATACAGATGGCAAAAGGACACATTTTCCAGCAGTAGAACATCCATGCCTGAATTTGCACAAACCAAAACACCGTTACTTCCATCCTGTGTTAATTTATTCTGTACCCAATCAACATCCTTTGCTGGCGCTCTGCCCTTCAGGAAAGTAATCACTGCTATGTGTTTCTCCATTAAAACAAAAAAATAATGGTGCATTCATGCAAACCGTTTTCACTGTCTCCTCACCTGGCCTTTGAACAACAGCTTTAGATTCAAACCACAATTCAGTTTGCATGGCAATGTAAAATAACATTTCTAAATTAATTCACAACTCTTTTAAAATGTCATCAAATCCATCAACTTGTGGGTACCACATCATAAGTTTGTCTCTCAATTGTGGAATTATGTTAAGAAATGCTGCAAGTTCACTTTTATTCTGTAGCATAGGAACATACATTTCTCCCACCTTTTCTCGCAATGAGTAAGCAAGAGCTTCTCCCTCATTCTGCTTATTATTTTTCTCAACTAGATCCGGTGGTTTCTTTTCCTTATCCAGTTTTCTTGCTAGGTGTGGTGGTTTCTTTTTCTTCTCGTGTTTTCTTGCCCATTTGTCTCCTAATTGCTCAAACCCATTGCATTAAAAAATATATTTTATTTCTGCAATGTGCAAATGCATTCCTGATGAACACACTTTCTCATTTGCTTTATCATCCATATGTACCCTGAAATTTTATGAAATGGAAAACTTCCTGAAGCATGAATTTCATATTTATGAGCCAAATCTGTCAGTCCATTATGTGTAGTTAATGCACATGCAGCTGTTTCCTTACTCAGGGAAATTAATTATTTTTCCTGACACTGGTTCACATTTTTACATTTTAAACAGCAGGGACTGTTATTTTCATCATGTTCAAATGCTGAATTTAAAACATTAAGCTGTTTCTCTTTTTCCGGGCCTGTGTTAATATGTTCTCCCATGCTCTCTATCTTTTTAATCACTGCTGCTTCCTGAAAGCAGGTTTGAAAATCTCATTTTCAAATATATTTATTTTATCATGGGCTGCAGATGTTGTAAATACAATTTCCCCCTCACCTTCCAGTGCTTGGGGTAATTTCTGTTTAATAATCTGTGTATTCTGAGTTTCTGAAATAAACCCTAATCCATAATCACTCCTTCTGCAGCTCTTTGAACCTTTTGAGTAGGGACCTTATTAATTGGGACAGTCATCATTTTTCTAGGCATTATCTGTGCACCTGCAGTTTGCAATTCTTGGAATGAATCAGGCACATTTAAATCAGTAACACCTGGAGGTATCACTGTCAGTGCATAATGAACAGGTAGTAGGTCACAATAATATGTCTGCACAGTTCTCCCAATCTGTGTTTCTCTCTGTACAACAGAAGCAGTAGCCACTGTAGTACGTACTGGTGCACTTTTTTCAGTATTTTTAATGGGAACCACATACAGTGGTGGACACTCAGTTAACAATGCATCCATTATGCCATCACCTGAATCATTATTTATTTGAATCTCTTTATCTTCATGAATTTCCTTCTCCTGCATCTGGTGCTTTACCTTTTTATCCTCACTTTCTTTCTCTCTTGCTATCTTTTCCCACATGCTTAAGGCCTCAAATTGTGCAGCTTTCGATGGCGTCTTTATTTCACATAACACTTCCCTTAATTTGTCAATAATTTGCAATTCAAAAGTACCATCTTTTGGAGACCTTAAAGCACCCTCTTTTTCAGTAATCTTGCACCATTGCTGAACCCACATACATGTACTTTGTCCCAAATTGGTAGACATAAAATGCACAGGTGTTCCTTCAGGAGCATCACCAATAAAAAACAAATTTTTCCTTTTACCTTCCAAAGGTTTCTTTAAACCTTCTAACATTTTCAATTTGCAATAGTTCAATGCAATTTCTTTTCTCCAAAGCTGTCAGACTCAATTTCAGTCAGTTTTACTCCTACCACTAACGCTCCTCAAAATCTTACTTTAATATTTTCTGAGTTTTCTTAATCACAATTCTGTTAATAACAACATAAAAACATTCGCTACTCTGCCTGTTCCACTAAAGGATAGATTTATTTTCACTGCAAGTAACACATTCCGCTTACTCTTCACAAAGTAAGAACTTCCGTTGTTTACTCTTCAAACACTGCAGGTAAATCCCTTCTGCTTACCTTTCACTCAAGCTCAGAAGAACCTGCTACTCCTTCAGTGTTACCCTTTCTAGGTTATGTAAGACCAAAGTTTCACCAGTGTACTCTTTTGCTGTCAATCAAGCTCAGAAGAACCTGCTACTCCTTCAGTGTGACCTTTTCTAGGTGATATCACACCAAAGTTTCACCAGCGAACTCTTTCCTATCAATCACTCACCCTTTTACACAGAAAATAGTCCCTAATTTAACACTGCCAGCCCTACCTAGCGTCACAGTGTTATTCCAACAGACGAGTAACCTCAAAGCAGTGTGGCTTACATTTACCACCCGCTATTCCTTCCTGGGATTCCCACAGGTGTGCATACCTGCGTTTCCAGACAACATAGCACAACACACTAACTTACTTAACATGAAGAGTTAAAACATGTAATCAATAATCAAAACAAATTCTGTCCCATGAAATTACTAATATAACCAATAACACCATCAATTGAAATGAGCAAAATTTCACCAACAGTCAAAAAACCCTTCATATTTTCAACATTTCAAAAAATACATCCTAGCACATTAACAAAATTTCACAACCCTATTGATACTCACACCACTCCAGCAATCACCTTCTTGCATCACCTTCCAGTACTGGTTTGCCAGTCTTCAGGTTCTGAGCATTGGAGTCAGGAATCAGGAATTGGACATTTATCTAACTTGGGAAATTATTTTACTTCCCTCTTAAGGTCAATGATCCATTAGTTGAATAGTTGATGATGAAATCAATAATCATTAATCACCAAACTAATCAATAATGACCATCCTCTGATTACCAAAAACTGATGAAGCTGTAAGTTTCTACTGGTACTTTCTCAATGCAAAACCCTCATGCTACCTCTATTTACGGCTGAAAGAGGTGATTGGCCCTTGACACCATGTATTACCTAAAAGAGACTTTAAATAAACACGAACAGTCAAAAATGCAATTAATATTTAAGCCAAATGAAGAGAGTTGTTGAGTATTTTAAAGGGTTTTATTTTCTAGTCAAAAGTCAGGTTTTTCTCTGACCCTTTTTTCATTAGTAAAATATCAATCAGGTTACAGAATTTGGAAAACAGGTAAATAGCATTAATACAGAACATATTACAGTCTGCAAATAAGCATCACATGTAGAAAGGAAAATGTGGCGCAAAATATCAGTCAAAACTCTTAAAGAGTTTCTAAGACAAATAGTGGGTTTGCAAGGCTAATAGTTGGCAAAAATCTCCCATAAAGAGAAATAAATGCATAAGACAAATAAATCCTTTGAGACCTAATTAATTAGTCAAAGCATAAACTTAAAGTTTAGCATCTAATTCTATCCTAGTCAACTGCACTCTCCGCTCCTGTCTGTATCTAAAGAGAAAAACAGCCCGCCCTTCACAAGACCTCAAAGGAATGTGGCCTGCCGTGCCAAAATATGACGTGTCAGGACTTTCTGAAAAAAATAACATGAGCAAGTGAAACCCCTCCCCTCTCTTCGGAAGCAATTTCAGCCAGGCTATCTCCCACGACGTTTCTCGCACCTAACCCATATGAATGAAGCAGAGCCTCAGCTAAAGCCAAAATTGGCTAATATGCCAACCACGCCATCAAAGAGGTCATTATTTATTCTCTAATTCTTGGCAGACTACACAAAAATGTTTCCTGTTCTGAAAAGCTTGTACTTGATTGGTCAGCCACAATGGCATGAGGTCTCCCCATCCTGACCATGCCAGTTTTAACAAAAGAAGCGCAAATGATTTAATAAATTTATAAGTTTAGCAACATTTACTATGAAAAATGTTTCTATCTTTTCCTTCCCGTCATATCGTAGGCTGGACGGATACTTTAACTAACTCTGGTACATTGGCACAATCACGAGAATGTACAGTTCACAGTGGCCTTTACTCCTTCATGTCTTGAGGAAAACTGACACAGTCTGCGCATGCTCTCATCTTTTAATGCAAGTCACAGCCTTGCTGGATTCACAGGCAGCCATTTAATTGTAGGCCCAAAATAAAACAAACACAAAGGATTTTATGTAAATCAACCCATTATGTTCCCTCCCTCATACTTAATACCCTTTATAAAGATTTCCTAGCAAGATAATAATTTTAAAGCAGCTTTTCGTATTATTTGTGCTCCACATGCAAAAATGTGCAATGTACAACATATTATTATTATGGTTTAGTGTAAATTTTAAAAGCGCACATAGTTAATACAGCACACACAGCAACATGCTTTTAATGTTTGAGATAGCTTTTCACGCAAAAAAATAATTTAGCCCCATGTGTAGTGTTTGGTGCATTTGTTAATTCACACACATTATAAAAAGAGGTGTTATAAACTGAAGTATGTATATATATATATATATATATATATATATATATATATATATATATTACCTACTGGCGGTCGCCAGTAGGTATATATAGTTAGGATTTTTTCTCTATGGGATTTTTGAAAATTCTATGTCTAATAACTTTGGCATTTGTGGACGGAATTGGCTGAAATTTTCAGGAAAATGGCACATTTTGTTTCTGAGCAGCCCCTAAAAATTTGGGGGGGTTTCGTCAAGGGGGGGCCGAGAAAAAAGGGGGGTCCCAAAACGTGTTTTTAACATTGAGTTTTCCATAGGGCGGTTGGCCTCACTTTTAGCCCGAACGGCTGAATGGATTTGCACGAAACTTGGCAAAATTGTAGGGACTGGTAGCCCGATGTGCCTTTTGTATGTCTCAATATATGTGCTCCAGTGGATTTTGAGAAATTAACGTTTAAAAAAAGATATATATCTGTAACAGCGGACCGGGCAGCGTCCCAGGACGCGTACTTTTCGCGCAACGGAGCTTTGTGAAGCGAAGCTGATTGGTTCTCCGGCGTCTGTCAACATTCCAAACAGTCCGTAGCGGCCGCCATCTTGTCTCTCGGTAGGATCGAGAGACAAGAGGAGGCGAAAGCGAAGGGGCATATGACCATAAGGGGGAATAGTAGATCCTCGCTGACCCCCTAGGTTTGATGTGGAGGTTTTAAAAGGGCCCCGCGGGGCAAAAAAAAAAAATAATAATAATAATCGAACGGCTGAATGGATTTGCACGAAACTTGGTAAAATATTAGGGACTGGTAGCCCGATGTGTCTTTGCTAGGTCTCAATATATGTGCTCCAGTGGATTTTGAGAAATTAACGTTCAAAAAAAGATATATATCTGTAACAGCGCTCCGCTTCGCGTAACGGAGGTTTGCGAAGCTGATTGGTCATTGTGTCACTGGGCTATAGTTGGGCTACATCTGGCTGATATTTGGGCTACATTTGTTTTTTTGTGTGTCTGGCGGCCATCTTTGGGCTACATTGGGCTTCATTGGGCTACATTGGGCTACATTTGGGCTCCAACATATATATAGGCCAATGTAGCCCAATATATATTTTTCAAAGTTAATTTTCGTAAAAACCACTGGAGCATATATCTTGAGACATAGCAAAGGCACATCGGGCTACCAGTCCCTACAATTTTGCCAAGTTTCGTGGAAATCCATTCAGCCGTTCGAGCTAAAAGTGAGTCCAACCGCCCTATGGAAATGAAGGAAATGAATGGGTAATTTGTAATTAGCAAATAGCTAATCGCAAACTAGGAATGGTAAAGAATCGCTATTTATTCCTTAAAGTTCGCTATTTAGGAAATGCAAAAAACTTTGATGATACATATGGCGGTTCATCTCTAACAAGATAAGAAGCATAGGGATACATTTATGATGACTGGCGCATCACCAGGGATGTGTTAGTCATTCTGTGCCGCTGTTCTGTCACCTATGGTGTGCTGCATTTACAATGCGGCGCATCATGGGGCAAAAACAGCACAGATGCGTGATGTATCTGTGCCGTAAAGGTGGCGCATTGCTGGAGTTGTATCGCAAGTGTGATGAAGCTCCAGCAAGGGTCGGGGGTGCCCCTGTCGCAGGGTTTCTGTTCTCACACAGAACTGTGGACAGAGGATTGGAACCTCGGCGAATTAGGGTGTTCCAAAACTCACGTTAGTAATCAAAAACTCCTTAGCAAGCTAGGTACAGTGTCACATTGGATATAACAAACTCTCAATGTTTAGACAATCCAGAATATGAACTTATAGTACCTCAGGATACGTGGAACTCATGAACAGTCGGTCGTTATATATTTCTTAGAAACCAGAACATGGAGTTAAGAAGAACACATGTGTATTTGAAATGTTTATTTACTAATGCCGTCTTCTCAGGCGTAGTATCTTAGATAATACAAGTACACATATTATCAGTAGCAAAATTACCAGCATAGTTACTAGTACATAAAAAGCGAATGGTGATAGTATGTTAACATGCTGTAAATGAATAAGAGTTAGCAACACTTATAAGCAGCCGCGGGCCGTGGAGGGAGTTACGGTGAGGCAGGGAGGCGGGGAGGGGGAGAAGCAGGGTGGAGAATACAAGTACACATATTATCAGTAGCAAAATTACCAGCATAGTTACTAGTACATAAAAAGCGAATGGTGACAGTATGTTAACATGCTGTAAATGAATAAGAGTTAGCAACACTTATAAGCAGCCGCGGGCCGTGGAGGGAGTTATGGTGGGGCAGGGAGGCGGGGAGGGGGAGGGGCAGGGTAGAGAGGGCTCCACCCTGCTTCTCCCCCTCCCCGCCTCCCTGCCTCACCGTAACTCCCTCCACGGCCCGCAGCTGCTTATATCTCACCCTCCCTAATACACATATTATATTATTTGCTAAGAAGGTCTCTTTGTGTTGGTTTAGGGCGTGCCCATACTTTAGTGTCTTAGATTTGAAGGAATCACATCAGCATACACCAGCTCTCTCTTCATGTGAACCGCATCAACTGTTGTGTATGTGTGTTCGGCAAAGCAATATAAAACCCGCCTCATGCCCAGAATTGGCAGAAGTTGCACTTATGTTATGAGTATGAAGTCGTGGAGATCAGACCTCATAACAATTCTGTATCGTGTTGTTCTTGAAACTTTAGCACTCGCTGTACAGATATAGTTTAACAAGCAAAGCAGATAGTAGAGCAATAACATATTATTCTCATGTAAACCACGATGAACTACTAGGTGGAAAGCTAAAGCAACAACTAAGTGTCGTGTGCAGAAGTTGCAAAAAAGGAAAAATGGCGTTTAAACCGGTAATGAGCCCATGCTAACTTAACACGGTGTAAAGATATCCAGGACCTAGATGACACCTCCCCATGATCCGGAAACGAACTGAATAAGATAATAGAAGTGCCATCTCATGAGAGCAGATTGCAAGTTTATATGTGGACGGTCCGCAAGGTAAAGCATTAAAAACTAGGAAAATTTAATGCTAAAGAAAAATAAAACAGCCAAGTACTTTATCGAGCCTTAAGCCAATAGGCAAGGTAAATAATAAAAACTTGACAATTAAGTCAATGAATTGTCAATGAAATGCTAGTACTCAGCATATCAAACATGAAAAAGGTCTATGACATAACTGTGTATGCAAAATAAGCTGCAACAGCCTCCAATAGGAAGTCACCGTCTTCATCCGAAAACAGTTCAGCCATCCAATTTAAAAGCGGAAAAGAACATACGTGCTCTCCCAGCACCGGATCCTCTATCACCATCAGAGGACAGCTCGGTGGGTTTTCAAGAAAGCTCTGTTCCAAGAAAGACTGTGCTGCCGCCAGTAAATTCCAGGGACCAATTAGTCCATGCATCAATGCCACAGCCATAATCCTTTCGCCAGGACAAACCAACTCGTGAGTAATGATAGGAGTCATCAGCTGATTGAAGTCGACGTCAGGAGAAACCGGTCCGCAGAGACACAAATCAATGGCCCAATCGAAATCACAGGTCAGGCAGTGAAATACAGGCTGGACACAGGTGAAGTAGGAGAATCGAAAAGATAATCCATATGCCGTGCTTAATATCGCCAACGGCATTGTGCCATAATATTCTAGCATGCGATTGCGGAACAGTGTCAGCAGCTGCAGGGTGGGAGGTTGCATAGGAGGGACATCCATATTTAAAAATGTAAAAAAGCACAAGAGCGTCTGCTGGTAATGCAAGTAAAAATGCAAATCCACGAAGCAGAGTGGAGAAAATAGAATGAAAGAAAGCAGGGATGACTCCAAAGATTTTCTCAAATGAAGTCACGAGACCACTGGTAACAACTTTAAAAAAGTGCGCCAGGGCCTTTGTGGAGGATGCGTTAAAGATAGTCCGAACCATCTTGCTGAAATTGAAAGGCAAATCTGAATTGAAAAGGGTCTGCACCTCTGTACGGGTGTTCGCTATGTGAAGCACGAAAGTTTCACGGGCCGAACTCAAGGCCACCTCTCTCTGAGACAAAAGAGCTCTTATTCTTGCCATGCCGTTGAAATCTCTCCCAAGGTTGGTATTTGTGGCCAGATTGAAAACTCCCTATGTTCATGTGTGGGAGGAAATAGAACATTTCTGCAGCAAATAACCCGTTCACTTACTGTTACGATAAAAGGAATACTTTTAATTAACTCAGAACAATCTTCATTATTGAGCATCAAATAACTACCATTTTCCAACAACTTGAACGTGGGGATGATAGCAGGAACTGGCGTGCCTTGCAACACGCAAGCCATATTTGGTCGGTGTTTGTTGCATGAACCGTGTAACTGTATGTGCCTACACATTAGTGAATGATCTGGCGTCTCAGTGCATTCCTCTCCATTCAGATAAACTTCTTGATCATCTTTGAAACATCTGTATGTGTATGGAAGCGACCAGACCTCATGAAGAAAAGCACTACCTAAAGGTTCATAACGACCTATTGGTATATATTTCATACAATTTGAAAACTTATATAAAGCAAAAGGCAGCGTTATTAAACCGTGGATAAGGCACGTTGCCAAAAAACCCGCAATCCTCTGCTGATGATGTCACTGAGCATGTCATGAATGATGTAATATGTGACATCATCAGCAGTGGATTACGGGTAATAGTATCTCTAGTTTACTCCCCTATAGCTGTCTTTCTTTTAACATAAGTGTCTGTTTCCTTCCCTTATACTTACTGTTTTTGGTTCGCTTCCGGTTCGCGTACCGGCGAGCGAACTGGGAAGCGAACTAAGAGAAATAGAGGTTGGCACAGTTCCAAATATTGTACCAATTTTTTAATAACGGGGAGGTAGTTCTGAAAAGAACTTTTTTTTATTGTTTTTGTTGTTTTATATTTTTTTATTATTTTTCAGAACATTTTTTTACTTTTTTTGAATTTTTCTGAACAGTTTTATATTTTTGGGGGTTTTTCTTGGAGGGGGCAATGAAAACGATTCATTGTAAAGGGCTCAACAGGAGCAACAAAACAAAAAAAAAGTATTTATTATTTTGGGCGTTTCGTACAAACTTGCATATGATAGTCAATAGCTCTGTTGATCAGAGTGATGCTTCTTTCTCCGTAGCAAATGAATCCATCGCAAAATACGCAGATGTGTTTTACTTCACCAAATCTCATTTGTATATTTGGCACCATCTCCCTGCCCTCTGGTCCCGTTACTTCCGGTACAACAGATCTTCTGGCCATAATAGGGAGATTATCTAGGTCGTTCCGAAACTGTGCAGCACTGTAGTTGTTAGGATGCCACCTAGTCATATGGCGATGCATTGTGTAGTTTCCGAAGCTGTATTTTTTGTCGGTCCCTCTGGACAGTCTATCTTGACATATAAGGCAAGTTACGTATCTTGCATTTACTTTTTTCTGACCTTTGGGAATTTTAAAAAATTGCCAAATGAAGTTTTCTTTCCGGTGAGACGTCCTGGGCTCCTCAGGCAAAAACTGCCTCTCTTCGTGCTCGTCGTCCTGTTCCTCTTCTTCCTCTTCTTGTTGAATTATAACTTGAGCAGGTGGTCCACTCTTCCTTGGATGTGGTGGAGGTGGTGGGGAAGCACCAGCTGAAGCTACTAAAGAAGCCATTGCTCAGTGATCACAAAGGGTCTTTCTCTCACAATGATGAAAGTCAGAGTGAGGAAAGAAGGAGGGATTTTCATCATTTGGGAAAAACAAGAGTTCTCAACCAATGAAAAGTGTTCATTTTAGATTATATGACCTAGTCTTACATCATTAGGAAACCAAAAGTGAAATGAACCAATGAAAAGTGTTATTACCAAGTCACATGACTTGCTGTGTTTACGTTAAGCGCTTTGCAGGGCCTCCCGGTTTGCTTCCAGAAACCTGCGCTTTGCGACTCGCTTCGCGTACCAGTTCGCTAACGTAGCACGTCATATGACGTATCACGCGACAACGTGAAACGTCATGCGGACGGGAGGCGTCACGATGTTGTTTTCTAACGCGGCACTTGCGGTAAAGAAACGTTTACCGGCTCGCGGTCTATTTCGCGGCATCAAGGTCAGCTAACGGGAAGCTTCCCGATTCGCGAAGCGGGAACGAAGAAAAAAAAATATTTTAAAAAAAAATTATTCATAAACATATAAAATATATTTTTGGATTTAAAGAAGAATACATTTTACAGCTACAGATATTAGCTGTTAAAAAACCAATGAAATTCACTGAAAAAACCATAGGTTATAGACCATATATAGTTAGGAATTAGCATTTACAAAACCTTGAAAATTCACTGAAAAAACCATAGGTTATAGACCATATATAGTTAGGAATTAGCATTTAGAAAACCTTATTTTACTCACACAAAACCATTGAAATTCCATATATAGTTAGTTGCACTAACTATATATCGCGCACCCGCAATCCACTGCTGATGATGTCACATATTACATCATTCATGACATGGTCAGTGACATCACTGATGACATCACTGATGACATCTCAAATGACATCACTGATGACATCACTGATGACATCTCAAATGACATCACTGATGACATCATGACACACCAATACCAGTTACTACATACGCACTCACTGATTCCTACGTCTACACACACATTCACTCATTCACCCATACAATCACTCATACATACAGTCACTCATTATTACAACACTATCATATGCACTCATACACCTATGCAGACACTCACACACTGCCACTCATCCATGGAGTTACTCACACACCTAGTCAGTCCTGTAAGGAATCAATCACACTTCCATTTCCTCATCTATACAGTTAAACACAGAACACCATACTTCAGTGACATCACTGATGACATCACTGATGACATCTCAAATGACATCACTGATGACATCTCAAATGACATCACTGATGACATCATGACACACCAATAACAGTTACTACATACGCACTCACTGATTCCTACGTCTACACACACATTCACTCATTCACCCATACAATCACTCATACATACAGTTACTCATTATTACAACACTATCATATGCACTCATACACCTAGTCAGTCCTGTGAAGAATCTATCACACTTCGATTTCCTCATCTATACAGTTAAACACAGAACACCATACTTTTCACACATATACTAACACATACTTACTCTCTTATACAATCACTGATACAAGTACACATTGATATGCACAGAGTCACACACCTCCCAGCCAGCCACACACACACTCAGTCTTCCATACATCCACTCATTCTTCAATATGTAAAACATATTTAAACTTTACAAAAACACACAGACACTAGATGATGTCATCAGTGATGTCATTTGAGATGTCATCAGTGATGTCATCAGTGATGTCATTTGAGATGTCATCAGTGATGTCATCAGTGATGTCACTGACCATGTCATGAATGATGTAATATGTGACATCATCAGCAGTGGATTGCGGGTGCGCGATATATAGTTAGTGCAACTAACTATATATGGAATTTCAATGGTTTTGTGTGAGTAAAATAAGGTTTTCTAAATGCTAATTCCTAACTATATATGGTCTATAACCTATGGTTTTTTCAGTGAATATATATATATATATATATTCACTGAAAAAACCATAGGTTATAGACCATATATAGTTAGGAATTAGCATTTAAAAAACCTTTTTTTACTCACACAAAACCATTGAAATTCCATATATAGTTAGTAGTACTAACTATATATCATATCGCGCACCCGCAATCCACTGCTGATCATGTCACATATTACATCATTCATGACATGGTCAGTGACATCACTGATGACATCTCAAATGACATCACTGATGACATCACTGATGACATCTCAAATGACATCACTGATGACAACATCCAGTGACTTTGTATTTCTGTAAAGTTAAAATATGTCTTACATATTGAAGAATGAGTGGATGTAGAAGTGTCTGGATGAAGGATTTAGTAGGTGCATGACTGACTGTATGAGTGAGTGGTTAAATATGTCTCACTGAGTGCATGGGTTAGTGACTGAACTGTCTTAATTTGTGCATCATTATGTTTGTTGTTCTGTAAACTGCTGCATGTGTTGATCAGTAGCTATATGAATAAGTATATGGGTTATTGATTGGTTGCTCAAGTATTTGTATGGGAGACCGAGTGTGTGTGTGGGTGGCTGGGAGGTGTATGACTCTGTGCATAGATGTGTGAGGAGTTGATTCACTAGATGTATGGGTTCAAAAGTGCATGTGGAAACAGCTGTATGGGTGGTTGACTGTGTGCATGAGTGCATTGGTGAGTGAATGGATATCTCAGTGCTACATGTCAAAGTAAGTACATATGTAAAGCACAGTACATGTGAGAGTTGGCATATATAAATAACTGTGCATAAGAGCCAGTGAATGTGTGAGTGGCTGTATGGATCATTGTGAACTTGTATCAGGGATTGTAAAAGAGAGATGTGTTAGTATATGTTTGAATAAGTAAGGTGTGTATAACTGTATAGTTGAGGAAATGGAGGTGTGATTGATTCTTTGCATGACTGACTAGGTGTGTAAGTAACTCCATGGATGAGTGACAGTCTGTGAGTGTCTGTTTACACTGAGTGTATCTAAGGTTATATTAGAGTCTGAAGAGGTTCATCGTATTATCACATGAATGATGTCATCAGTGATGTGATCAGTAATGTCAAATGAGATGTCATCAGTGATGTCATCAGTGATGTCATTTGAGATGTCATCAGTGATGTCATCAGTGATGTCATTTGAGATGTCATCAGTGATGTCATCAGTGATGTCATTTGAGATGTCATCAGTGATGTCATCAGTGATGTCACTGACCATGTCATGAATGATGTAATATGTGACATGATCAGCAGTGGATTGCGGGTGCGCGATATATAGTTAGTACTACTAACTATATATAGAATTTCAATGGTTTTGTGTGAGTAAAAAAAGGTTTTTTAAATGCTAATTCCTAACTATATATGGTCTATAACCTATGGGTTTTTCAGTGAATTTTCAAGGTTTTGTAAATGCTAATTCCTAACTATATATGGTCTCTAACCTATGGTTTTTTCAGTGAATTTCAATGGTTTTTTAATAGCAAATATCATAAGCTGTCGAATGTCAAGTACGTGGTAAGTAAAAACATTTTCGTGTTTATGCACACTGATCTGCTTTGAATGCTGCCCCCCCCCCTCATTACTATTAGGAGTACTCTCTCTTTGCAGATAGTGAAGGGTAGTTAACGCAGGCCTTTGCCCCCGTTGTAATCCGTCGTGCCTGCTTCTCTCTCCATTTGATTGATTGTTATCCAAGCATTTACTGTTTTAGAATTGGTTCTCTTTGGTTCATTCTCTATTTACAAACAAGCACAGAGTCGCAATACTCTGTTTAGTCTTTGCAGATAGAGAAAAATCGTGTAAAAAAACAAAAGGAATCGAGCAAAATCAGTAGGCCACTAATGGGATCTCTTTTTGACCTCGCTAAAATAGAAACATTAGGAACAACCCCTCATGAGAAATACGAAACTAGTGAGATGAACTGAGCTCCACACCATGATGGCTGCAAGACAGCTCGGCTCCGCCACCCACCCCGCCCAAAATAACGATAAACTCTATGCAAATATTGCAAATATATACAACACACCAGCAAAGTAACAGGGTAAAACATTTTATTAAATAACTATTTACATAACTATTTTATACTTTTTGTTGCCCGATCCGGCTAGCTCAATCGATCGAGCATGAAACTCATGCACTCTGATAGTTCAAAGTTTTGAGGAGTGCTTGTAACACTGTCTGAAGCCTATTTGCACTTGCTACAGCTTCACTATTCTCAATGTAAGTGGGGGCTGTTTGAGGACGTGACTGCATTTGAAAACAATGTGATGCGGTGCCTCCCTGAACTGCTTGACGGAGTCCCCCGAGGGACGGTGTGATGGCGCGGACTCGGAGGGGGCGCTTGGCTCCGGCCCCCTCCCCAAGTCGTGTTGCCCTGGTGTGGCCTGAGATCGCCCCCGACATAGGTGGCCGGCTCCCGGGGTCAAGCGGAACTTTTTGCCTTTTGGTGACTCTTCCATTCTTGACCTTGTCCCACAATCCGTTTGACCTAAAGACACGCTGTAGTGGGGCGCCCCTTTACCGTTTCAGTTGCCATTCCGCCCGCTTTTGCTACACTGTGCCTCTTCCGCTATTCAGCTGTTTACCGCCCGCTCTTGCGACTACAGCGTCTCGCTCACCATGTAGTTGAGTTGCTACCGCTCTTGCGGTGCAGCGACAGGCGGCTGCCACAGGACTCTTCAGATTTGGGCGTGGTCCACTAAAATGGCCCTGCGACACCTTGGAACTCGGACGCTTGTCTGCTAGGGCTTGGGCTCCATTCTCGAAAGCGTCCCCTCAGCCTTGAAGATTCTACAAAAGTCTTGGGGGCCCCCGACTCCCGCAGGCTTCTGGTGGGGAGCGGCTGCCATGATTGCTCGTGGAATGGCCACGACGGGGCTACGAGATGGTGGTGCTCTCATGCTGACGCCAGCTTCAGTCTGAAACATCCAGAAACACTGTAGACTACCAATTCGATCAGTTCCGGTAGCGCCCCAACGTGACCCAGTAGAGAAGAACTTGCCCTCCCCTCTTTGACTGATGGTTCTTGTTGCCTGTCCCTTCTGTTGTCATTTAACAGAACTATTTAGCCTGCTGAAAGGGGTTGTGTTCCGACCGCTGGTTGGAGGAGACATTTTGACTATATTCTGGACCTGCGTTGTCGCGTAATGCGTCATATGACGCGCCGCGTTAGCGCATCCGGAAGTGCTCTGGTGCGCGAAGCGCAGCTTCCCGGAAGCGATCCGGGGCGCGGCGCACAGCGCGTAACGTAAGCATAACAGGTCATGTGACTTGTTAATAAAACTTTTCATTGGTTCATTTTACTTTTCTTATTCTAATGATGAAAGGCTTGGTCATATGACCTAAAAATTACACTTTTTATTACTTTCGAACATTATTTTTTCTTAAACATATATGTTATAATGTTCCAGGCTAATGTACTTTCCTGGAAAATTTACAACTGTCCTGCAAGTAAAATATATTCCTTTTTCGAGAAAAAGGGCGTTTCTTCGTCCCATGACGGAGCCGTTGAGCAAAAGAGGCTCGGCCTGCTGTCTTAGTCGCCGATACGCCTGAATATCAGATTCTTATCGATCACTTTATGTTGCAGGAGTAGAAAACACAACAGCCCTTGACCATTTATCTTTACTGCGTTCCTGCGTATTATACCTTTTACCCTTCATGTAATTGGACTGCTTTATTTCACTTGCCTTTTACTGATTCGAAAACAGTGACTATTATTAAAAACTTTACCAAAGTAAATACTACTACCATGTTTTCTTTTAAAAACCTTTATTGTGAAAATGTCAGTATACAAATACGGTCCTACAACCACGTGGGCCGGCCACGGAGCAAACTGTAATCGTATATGATGAGGAGACATTTACACTGTAGAGGAACGTAACGGGCGGGCCATTAGGTTGCAAGAACTAAGGTGTCTAACAGTTGCGGAATCGGTGGACGTACATTTTATAATTAAAATACGACAGGGCCAGTTACAATAAAATTATCTAGATATACATTTGCGGGCAAGTACCATGGGTGACGTTAATTCGAACTTTCAATAGTACAGTAATCAATAACACATCAGAACTTAATATCAATAGGGATGTCGAAATATTCAATCAATTCTCGTCCCCGCCCGCCATGTGCTTCAAAACTGCATACGTATCTCGTGATATCAAGGTTGTGCAACCAGTACACAACAAGGAGTTACGAGTCCCATTTTTTCCGGCGCCATTTTGGGCGAGGACGGGCAGGTCCAGGATATAGTCAAAATGTCTCCACCAACCATCGACTATGATGATGTTCATATGCTGTATTTATTAGAGTAACACTCATCTGTCCACATGAAATTAATTTGCCACAATCTAAACATGTCATTTTAATCTTTCCAAAGTTCTTCTGAATATTTGGGACCGTTTCCCTTGCCTCTGATGCTGTCAGTGCCACTTCTTTGGTGAATGTACTGGCAGGTCGGGGGTTGTCCTCCAAATCTCTCTTTTGTGCAGCACTATAATTAATCGGTGCCACCTCTCCATATGACGATGCATGGTATAATTACCATAACTATATTTTTTTTCGGTTCCTCTGGAGAGTACATCGTGGCAGATGAGGCAGGTAACGTACCGGGCATTTACCTTTTTTGCATGTAGAGGAAAGGAAAAAAAATTCGAGCGTCCGAGTTCTAAGGTGTCCCAGGGCAATTTTAGTGGACCAGGCCCAAATCCAAAGAACAGGCCGCCATTTTGAGAGTCCTGTTGCAGCCGCCTGTCGCTGTAGCAGCAAGAGCGGGCGAAACTCAGCTAGACGGCGCTCCACTGCAGATGACGTGCCTCAACCTGGAGAGGCGGGAGAGGCTTGTTTGCGCCGCCTCCCCCCCCCCTTCGGGCACCCCACGCCGTCTTTCGGCGCAGCATTGTAGGATGGCCACACCAGTGCGGCAACTTGCTAGACACCACCTCGGTGCCATCCGGATCTCACCGCCCCACTGCAGATGAAGTGCCTCCACATGGAGAAGCGGGAGAGGCTCGTTTGCGCCGCCTCCCCCCCCCCTTCGGGCACCCCACGCCGACTTTCGGCGCAGCATTGTAGGATGGCCACACCAGTGCGGCAACTTGCTGGACACCACCTCGGTGCCAACCGAATCTCAGCGCCTTGTGGTGTCTTCCATTCCGAAAATATTGTTGGCAGCATTTTGAAAGGAAAGATAAACAGCCGTGTGTGGCCCTCACTACACCGTTCTCCTAGTGAGTCTCACATTGTTACATTTAGGAAGAATGTTGAAGAGTAGTATGTTGAAAATCTGAAGCCATTGTTCTACAAACTCTCAACCAGCCTTGGATGGAAAAATCCTGAAGAATGTACAAACTGAAAACCAGTTTTTGTCTGTATAGCATCAGCAGCAACGCTTGAGTCAGCTTTGTGTGAAGCCGCCATTTTGATTCAATCAATAGCGTCCCCCTGCACACATTCAGGGACCTGGTCGTGTCTTCAGGTCAAACGGATTGTGGGACAAGATGCACAAAGGAAAAGGAAAAAAGTTCCGCCGGACCCCGGGAGGCGGCCGCCTATGTCATGGGCGATCTTAGGCCACACCAGGGCAATAGTGAAGCTGCAGCAGGTGCAAATAAGCTTCAGACAGTGTTACAAGCGCTGCTCAGAACTCTCAACTATGACACCACCTCGGTGCCATCCGGATCTTGGCGCCTTGTGCTGGTCCCGGCCTATTCACAGATCGGTCCGCTACTGACGCCACCTCACAGGCCAACGGGGCACCCCACGCCGACTTTCGGCGCAGCATTGTAGGATGGCCACACCAGTGCGGCAACTTGCTGGACACCACCTCGGTGCCATCCAGATCTTGGCGCGTTGTGCTGCCTTCGGCCTATTCGCCGCAAGTGCGCACGCAACTCAGCTGCATAGCGAGTGAAACACCAAGGGGCGCCCCACTGCAGCCGAGGAACCTCCATCTTGGGGGCGACGCACAGCATCACATTGCTTTCCAATGCAGTCAGATCCTCAAACAGCCCCCACTGACTGACGCGAACTCACAGGCCAACGGGGTGCCCCACGCCGACTTTCGGCGCAGCATTGTAGGATGGCCACACCAGTGCGGCAACTTGCTGGACACCACCTCGGTGCCATCCGGATCTTGGCGCGTTGTGCTGCCTTCGGCCTATTCGCACATCGGTCCGCTACTGACGCCACCTCACAGGCCAACGGGGCACCCCACGCCGACTTTCGGCACAGCATTGTAGGATGGCCACACCAGTGCGGCAACTTGCTGGACACCACCTCGGTGCCATCCAGATCTCGGCGCGTTGTGCTGCCTTCGGCCTATTCGCCGCAAGTGCGCACGCAACTCAGCTGCATAGCGAGTGAAACACCAAGGGGCGCCCCACTGCAGCCGAGGAACCTACATCTTGGGGGCGACGCACAGCATCACATTGCTTTCCAATGCAGTCAGATCCTCAAACAGCCCCCACTCACTGACGCGAACTCACAGGCCAACGGGGCGCCCCACGCCGACTTTCGGCGCAGCATTGTAGGATGGCCACACCAGTGCGGCAACTTGCTGGACACCACCTCGGTGCCATCCGGATCTTGGCGCGTTGTGCTGCCTTCGGCCTATTCGCACATCGGTCCGCTACTGACGCCGCCTCACGTGCCAACGGATTTTCCACGCTTTTTATAGCCCCATGCCGCATAACAGGTCATGTGACTTGTTTATAAAACTTTTCATTGGTTCATTTTACTTTTGGTTTCCTAATGATGGAAGGCTTGATCATATGACCTAAAAATAACACTTTTCATTGGATTAAAACATTTTCCCAAACGATGAAAGCCCCACCTTGTTTCTGGATGTTTCAGACTGAAGCTGGCGTCAGCATGAAAGCACCACCATCTCGTGGCTCCGTCGTGGTCATTCCGCGAGCAATCATGGCAGCCGCTCCCCACCGGAAGCCTGCAGGAGTCGGGGGCCCCCAAGACTTTTGTAGAATCTTCAAGGCTGAGGGGACGCTTTCGAGAATGGGGTCCAAGACCTAGCAGACAAGCGTCCGAGTTCCAAGGTGTCCCAGGGCCATTTCAGTGGACCAGGCCCAAAAAGGAAAGAGCCTGCCGCCATTTTGAGAGTCCTGTGGCAGCCGCCTATTGCTGCACCGCAAGAGTGGGCGCAACTCAGCTGAATGGCGGATTTTGGCACAGTGTACCAAAAGCGGGCGGAATGGCAACTGAAACGGTAAAGGGGCGCCCCACTACAGCAGACGAGCCTCCACCTGGGGAGGCCCGTTCACGCCGCCTCACCCCCCCCCCCCCGGGGCGCCCCACGCCGTTATTCGGAGCAGCATTGTAGGATACCAAAACCAGTGCGGCAACTTACTGGACATCACCTGGGTGCCATCCACATCTCAGCGCGTTCTGCTGCCTTGGGACTATTCGCACAACAGACCGCTACTGACGAGGCCTCCCCCGCACCCCCCGGGACGCCCCACGCCGTTTTTCGGAGCTGCATTGTAGGATACCAAAAACCAGTGCGGCACCCAGGTAACATCACCTGGGTGCCGTCCAGAACTCAGCACGTTGTGCTGCCTTGGGACTATTCGCACAAAACACAGCTACTGACCATTGTTGCTTCTTTTTTCAAAAAAATGTTTAAATGTAGTTACTGTTTTTGTTGCGTTGTATATATTTATAAGTTATTAAAGTTTTATAATCCTACTACTTTGTTGGAGTGCTATATATTTTTAATGTGACACATAATTGTAAAAACTTTGATGTATAAAGAGGCATCCCTGGAATCTTCCGCCTCAGGCTCGGTCCCCTCCCCAATCACAATACAGGATGGTTTTCAGATAGTAGGAACGCGTGTGGTGTGACGGATCTCATCGGGTGGGGGCCTTGATCTACTGTAACTCCTTTGAAGAGGGGTGATTCTTTACAGCTGGGGCCATAAACTACATCTGCAGGGCTAGGTGATAGCCTGGGACCGGCCTGGACAATCGGACACAGAGGAAGAGGAGTGTCAGAGGGTGCGGTAGTGAATAGGGCGAAAGGGAGGTGTCGGGCGGGCACAGGGTGTGATTCTCAAGGAAGAGCAGCGCAGATGGGGGGAGGTTTATTGCCCATGCATAAGACAGAGAGCGGGGGTGACCAGTGCCTGGGGGAGATGCTTGCGAGGGTGGGGAGCCATGCTAAGGATCGACAGCGTGCAGAGAGTGGGTCTGGTCAAGGCATCTAAAATGGCTGCCGTGCACGACCAAAGTGTGGCATTTGAAAAAAGGCAAGATGGCGCAGACAATGTTTTTCAACACTTCCTGATTTCCTTCGAATCGAACGTTAACTGACGTTATCTCTCCCACACTACCGGTCCCCCTGGGCTTAAACGCCGAGATGGTAGGGACTGCATCCCGTGGAGATAGGCCGAGACGTCACTCAGCAGAAAAAAAAAAAGTCTATAAACATACAATAAGTTAAAAGTCAATCATTCTTGTTTCCTTGTAGTACGCTCCCCAGTCCGCTTTCCGTTACGCGTACCGGGGGCACCCCACGAAAAAAAACGATGTTTTTTTTTTTTTTTTTTGCCCCGCGGGGCCCTTTTAAAGCCTCCACATCAAACCTAGGGGGTCAGGGAGGATCTACTATGCCCCCTTATGGTCATTTCCCCCTTTGTTTTGGCCTCCTCTTGTCTCTCGATCCTACCGAGAGACAAGATGGCGGCCGCTCCGGACTGTTTAGAATGTTGACAGACACCGGAGAGCCAATCAGCTTCGCTTCGCGAAGTTCCGTTACGCGTCAAGTACGCGAACCGGAGCGCTACCCGGAGCGCTGTTACAGATATATATCTTTTTTTGAACGTTAATTTCTCAAAATCCACTGGAGCACATATATTGAGACCTAGCAAAGGCACATCGGGCTAACAGTCCCTACAATTTTGCCAAGTTTCGTGCAAATCCATTCAGCCGTTCGGGCTAAAAGTGAGGCCAACCGCCCTATGGAAATTAACATGGGAAAAACGCGTTTTGGGACCCCCCTTTTTTCTCGGCCCCCCCTTGACGAACCCCCCCCCCCAAATTTTCAGTGGCTGCTCAGAAACAAAATGTTCCTTTTTCCTGAAAATTTCAGCCAATTCCGTCCACAAACGCAAAAGTTATTAGACATAGAATTTTCAAAAATCCCGCAGAGACAAAATCCTAACTATATATACCTACTGGCGACCGCCAGTAGGTAATATATATATAAATATATATATATATATATATATATATGAAAGCTCCAAGGTGCCCACAGGCAAGGTAGCACTCATCCAGCAGCACTGCAATTTCAAACGGGTAAAAGACATCACTGCATGCCGGTCTGCATATCTCATGTCTCGATATAAAGCCTCACGACACTCCCACTATTTAAACAGTTAACCGCCCGCAGATGGGCAAACTCCCATGAGTTGAACGCACTACTTTGTGGGACTTGTAGTCTGTAACTCTTTCCTGTATGGGTGCGTCTCATTCTGCCATTTCATAGCCCTGGATGGGCCCCGGGATGCAGGTGTCCATTGATCCCTCGGCTGCTGCTTCACTACCGAGTTTGCCCATCTGCGGGCGGTTAACTGTTTAAATAGTGGGAGTGTCAAATGCGTCAAAGAAACTCAAGTCCAGCCTCTGAAGACGAGCGAAGGCTCAGAAACGCGTCAGGCTTTATATCGAGACATGAGATATGCAGACCGGCATGCAGTGATGTCTTTTACCCGTTTGAAATTGTAGTGCTGCTGGATGAGTGCTACCTTGCCTGTGGGCACCTTGGAGCTTTCATTTACACACGGCAGCCCAGCCGTGAAGGTCTGCACCCCCCCCGAGAAGACTGGGGGTCACGGGGGTCGGAAGTTGCCGAGCCTCGGTAGTGAAGCAGCAGCCGAGGGATCAATGGACACCTGCATCCCGGGGCCCATCCAGGGCTATGAAATGGCAGAATGAGACGCACCCATACAGGAAAGAGACACAGACTACAAGTCCCACAAAGTAGTGCGTTCAACTCATGGGAGTTTGCCCATCTGCGGGCGGTTAACTGTTTAAATAGTGGGAGTGTCAAATGCGTCAAAGAAACTCAAGTCCAGCCTCTGAAGACGAGCGAAGGCTCAGAAACGCGTCAGGCTTTATATCGAGACATGAGATATGCAGACCGGCATGCAGTGATGTCTTTTACCCGTTTGAAATTGCAGTGCTGCTGGATGAGTGCTACCTTGCCTGTGGGCACCTTGGAGCTTTCATTTACACGCGGCAGCCTAGCCGCGAAGGTATGCACCCCCCCGAGAAGACTGGGGGTCACGGGGGTCAGAAGTTGCCGAGCCTCGGTAGTGAAGCAGCAGCCGAGGGATCAATGGACACCTGCATCCCGGGGCCCATCCAGGGCTATGAAATGGCAGAATGAGATGCACCCATACAGGAAAGAGACACAGACTACAAGTCCCACAAAGTAGTGCGTTCAACTCATGGGAGTTTGCCCATCTGTGGGCGGTTAACTGTTTAAATAGTGGGAGTGTCAAATGCGTCAAAGAAACTCAAGTCCAGCCTCTGAAGACGAGCGAAGGCTCAGAAACGCGTCAGGCTTTATATCGAGACATGAGATATGCAGACCGGCATGCAGTGATGTATTTTACCCGTTTGAAATTGCAGTGCTGCTGGATGAGTGCTACCTTGCCTGTGGGCACCTTGGAGCTTTCATTTACACGCGGCAGCCCAGCCGCGAAGGTCTGCACCCCCCCGAGAAGACTGGGGGTCACGGGGGTCAGAAGTTGCCGAGCCTCGGTAGTGAAGCAGCAGCCGAGGGATCAATGGACACCTGCATCCCGGGGCCCATCCAGGGCTATGAAATGGCAGAATGAGACGCACCCATACAGGAAAGAGACACAGACTACAAGTCCCACAAAGTAGTGCGTTCAACTCATGGGAGTTTGCCCATCTGCGGGCGGTTAATTGTTTAAATAGTGGGAGTGTCAAATGCGTCAAAGAAACTCAAGTCCAGCCTCTGAAGACGAGCGAAGGCTCAGAAACGCGTCAGGCTTTATATCGAGACATGAGATATGCAGACCGGCATGCAGTGATGTCTTTTACCCGTTTGAAATTGCAGTGCTGCTGGATGAGTGCTACCTTGCCTGTGGGCACCTTGGAGCTTTCTTTTACACGCGGCAGCCCAGCCGCGAAGGTCTGCACCCCCCCCGAGAAGACTGGGGGTCACGGGGGTCGGAAGTTGCCGAGCCTCGGTAGTGAAGCAGCAGCCGAGGGATCAATGGACACCTGCATCCCGGGGCCCATCCAGGGCTATGACATGGCAGAATGAGACGCACCCATACAGGAAAGAGACACAGACTACAAGTCCCACAAAGTAGTGCGTTCAACTCATGGGAGTTTGCCCATCTGTGGGCGGTTAACTGTTTAAATAGTGGGAGTGTCAAATGCGTCAAAGAAACTCAAGTCCAGCCTCTGAAGACGAGCGAAGGCTCAGAAACGCGTCAGGCTTTATATCGAGACATGAGACATGCAGACCGGCATGCAGTGATGTCTTTTACCCGTTTGAAATTGCAGTGCTGCTGGATGAGTGCTACCTTGCCTGTGGGCACCTTGGAGCTTTCATTTACACGCGGCAGCCCAGCCGCGAAGGTCTGCACCCCCCCCGAGAAGACTGGGGGTCACGGGGTCGGAAGTTGCCGAGCCTCGGTAGTGAAGCAGCAGCCGCGGGATCAATGGACACCTGCATCCCGGGGCCCATCCAGGGCTATGAAATGGCAGAATGAGACGCACCCATACAGGAAAGAGACACAGACTACAAGTCCCACAAAGTAGTGCGTTCAACTCATGGGAGTTTGCCCATCTGCGGGCGGTTAACTGTTTAAATAGTGGGAGTGTCAAATGCGTCAAAGAAACTCAAGTCCAGCCTCTGAAGACCAGCGAAGGCTCAGAAACGCGTCAGGCTTTATATCGAGACATGAGATATGCAGACCGGCATGCAGTGATGTCTTTTACCCGTTTGAAATTGCACTGCTGCTGGATGAGTGCTACCTTGCCTGTGGGCACCTTGGAGCTTTCATATATATATATATATATTCACTGAAAAAACCATAGGTTATAGACCATATATAGTTAGGAATTAGCATTTACAAAACCTTATTTTACTCACACAAAACCATTGAAATTCGCATATATAGTTAGTTGCACTAACTATATATCGCGCACCCGCAATCACTGCTGATCATGTCACATATTACATCATTCATGACATGGTCAGTGACATCACTGATGACATCACTGATGACATCTCAAATGACATCACTGATGACATCACTGCTGACATCCCAAATGACATCACTGATGACATCACTGATGACATCACTGATGACATCTCAAATGACATCACTGATGACATCACTGATGACATCTCAAATGGCATCACTGATGACATCACTGATGACATCTCATTTGACATTACTGATCACATCACTGATGACATCATTCATGTGATAATACGATGAACCTCTTCAGACTCTAATATAACCTTAGATACACTCAGTGTAAACAGACACTCACAGACTGTCACTCATCCATGGAGTTACTCACACACCTAGTCAGTCATGCAAAGAATCAATCACATCTCCATTTCCTCAACTATACAGTTATACACACCTTACTTATTCAAACATATACTAACACATATTTACTCTCTTATACAATCCCTGATACAAGTTCACAATGATCCATACAGCCACTCACACATTCACTGGCTCTTATGCACAGTTATTTATATATGTCAACTCTCACATGTACTGTGTTTTACATATGTACTTACTTTGACATGTAGCACTGAGATATCCATTCACTCACCAATACACTCATGCACACAGTCAACCGCCCATACAGCTGTTTCCACATGCACTTTTGAACCCATACATCTAGTGAATCAACTGCTCACACATCTATGCACAGAGTCATACACCTCCCAGCCACCCACACACACACTCAGTCTCCCATACAAATACTTGGGCAACCAATCAATAACCCATATAGTTACTCATATAGCTACTGATCAACACATGCAGCAGTTTACAGAACAACAGACATAATGATGCACAAATTAAGACAGTTTAGTCACTAACCCATGCACTCAGTGAGACACATTTAATCACTCACTCATACAGTCATTCATGCACCTACTAAATCCTTCATCCAGACACTTATACATCCACTCATGTAAGACATATTTTAACTTTACAGAAACATACTGTCACTGGATGTTGTCATCAGTGATGTCATTTGAGATGTCATCAGTGATGTCATCAGTGATGTCACTGACCATGTCATGAATGATGTAATATGTGACATGATCAGCAGTGATTGCGGGTGCGCGATATATAGTTAGTGCAACTAACTATATATGCGAATTTCAATGGTTTTGTGTGAGTAAAATAAGGTTTTGTAAATGCTAATTCCTAACTATATATGGTCTATAACCTATGGTTTTTTCAGTGAATTTTCAAGGTTTTGTAAATACTAATTCCTAACTATATATGGTCTATAACCTATGTTTTTTTCAGTGAATTTCAATGGTTTTTTAATAGCAAATATCAAAAGCTGTAAAATGTATTCTTCTTTTAAAGGAAAAATATATTTTATATGTATTTAATATAATTTTTTTATGTATATAAATTTTTTGAGGGAACGAATTTATCAACTATCATGCTGAAGAAGAGTGTGGGGAAAAAAAAACAAAGAGGAGGACTAAGAGGAAAGAACAATCAGTTCAAAAATACAATTGCACTAAAGCATGAAGTGCTTTTCCACACATTTACATTTAAATAACCCATATTAGAACATACAAAATATCTACAGAGGAGACGGTGTACATTGAATTTTAGACTCTTCATTGGTACCTACATGTTGGTACTTACATCACCCACACAACACAACAACCGGGACGCTGTCACAGATATATATATTTTTTTGAACGTTAATTTCTCAAAATCCACTGGAGCACATATCTTGAGACCTAGCAAAGGCACATCGGGCAAACAGTCTCTCCAATTTTGCCAAGTTTCATAGAAATCCATTCAGCCGTTCGAGCTAAAAGTGAGTCCAACCGCCCTACGGAAAACTCAATGTTAAAAACATGTTTTGGGACCCCCCTTTTTTCTTGGCCCCCGCTTGACGAAACCCCCCCAAACTTTTAGGGGACGCTCAGAAACAAAATGTGCCATTTTCCTGAAAATTTCAGCCAATTCCGTCCATCAACGCCAAAGTTATTCAACATAGAATTTTCAGAAATCCCTATTCAAAAAAATCCTAACTATATATACCTACTGGCTACTGCCAGTAGGTAACATGTATAAATATGTATATATATATACAACATTTCTTTGGCAAAATGAAACCCCTCATTTTGTTCCTTTTCAAATTAAATGTATTAAGTGTTACCACTTTATTCCAATCAAGATGACTTCAGGTGTGCCATACTTTTGTCATAAGTAAGACTGTTAGCGTTCTAGTTGTTCTTTAGAACACTCTGGGACATTCTGTCATTGGGCTATAGTTGGGCTACATCTGGCTGATATTTGGGCTACATTTGGGCTCTTTTGTCTCTGGTGGCCATCTTGGGAGACTGCATATCAGAATTTCTTTAATGAAATATAAGAGGATTTGAGAAGTCACTCAAAATGTGCCCTAATTTTTCTTTCTTCAGCACTAATCATAATTTCTATGGCAAAATGAACCCCCTCATTTTATTCCTTTGCAAATTAAATGTTTTAAGTGTTAACACTTTATTCCAATCAAGATGACTTCAGGTGTGCCATACTTTTGTCATAAGTAAGACTGTTAGCACTCTAGTTGTTCTTTAGAACACTCTGGGACATTCTGTCATTGGGCTATAGTTGGGCTACAACTGGCTGATATTTGGGCTGCATTTAATTTTTTTTGTCTCTGGTGGCCATCTTTGGGCTACATTGGGCTACATTGGGCTACATTGGGCTACATTTGGGCTCTAACATATATATAGCCCAATGTAGCCCAATATATATTTTTCAAAGTTAATTTTCGTAAAAACCACTGGAGCATATATCTTGAGACATAGCAAAGGCACATCGGGCTAACAGTCCCTACAATTTTGCCAAGTTTGGTGGAAATCCATTCAGCCGTTCAGGCTAAAAGTAAGTCCAACCGCCCTATGGAAAATTGCATGGGGAAAACACGTTTTGGGACCCCCCTTTTTTCTCGGCCCCCGCTTGACGAATCCCCCCCAAACTTTCAGGGAAGGCCAGGAGAGTAAATGTGCCATTTTCAGGAACATTTCAGCCAATTCCGGCCATCAACGCCAAAGTTACTCAACATAGAATTGTGAAAAATCCCATAGGAAAAAAATCCTAACTATATATACCTACTGGCGACCGCCAGTAGGTAATATACATATATATATATATATATATATATATATATATATATATATATATATATATATATATATATATTACCTACTGGCGGTCGCCAGTAGGTATATATAGTTAGGATTTTTTCTCTATGGGATTTTTGAAAATTCTATGTCTAATAACTTTGGCGTTTGTGGACGGAATTGGCTGAAATTTTCAGGAAAATTGAACATTTTGTTTCTGAGCAGCCCCTGAAAATTGGGGGGGGTTTCGTCAAGGGGGGGCCGAGAAAAAAGGGGGGTCCCAAAACGTGTTTTTAACATTGAGTTTTCCATAGGGCGGTTGGCCTCACTTTTAGCCCGAACGGCTGAATGGATTTGCACGAAACTTGGCAAAATTGTAGGGACTGGTAGCCCGATGTGCCTTTTGTAGGTCTCAATATATGTGCTTCAGTGGATTTTGAGAAATTAACGTTCAAAAAAAGATATATATCTGTAACAGCGGACCGGGAAGCGCTCCGGTTCGCGGACTTTTCGCGCAACGGAGCTTTGTGAAGCGAAGCTGATTGGTTCTCCGGCGTCTGTAAACATTCCAAACAGTCCGTAGCGGCCGCCATCTTGTCTCTCGGTAGGATCGAGAGACAAGAGGAGGCCAAAGCGAAGGGGCAAATGACCATAAGGGGGCATAGTAGATCCTCGCTGACCCCCTAGGTTTGATGTGGAGGTTTTAAAAGGGCCCCGCGGGGCAAAAAAAAAAAATAATAATAATAATCGAACGGCTGAATGGGTTTGCACGAAACTTGGTAAAATATTAGGGACTGGTAGCCCGATGTGCCTTTGCTAGGTCTCAATATATGTGCTCCAGTGGATTTTGAGAAATTAACGTTAAAAAAAGATATATATCTGTAACAGCGCTCCGCTTCGCGTACTTTTCGCGTTACGGAGGTTTGCGAAGCTGATTGGTTCTTCGGCGTCTGTAAACATTCCAAACAGTCCGTAGCGGCCGCCATCTTGTCTCTCGGTAGGATTGAGAGACAAGAGGAGGCCAAAACAAAGGGGGAAATAACCATAAGGGGGCATAGTAGATCCTCCCTGACCCCCTAGGTTTAATGTGGAGGTTTTAAAAGGGCCCGGGGGGGGAAAAAAAAAAAAAATTGTGTAGCGGCCGCCATCTTGTCTCTCGGTAGGATTGAGAGACAAGAGGAGGCC
The DNA here is from genome assembly GCF_964261635.1 of Lissotriton helveticus. Classification (NCBI taxonomy): domain Eukaryota; kingdom Metazoa; phylum Chordata; class Amphibia; order Caudata; family Salamandridae; genus Lissotriton; species Lissotriton helveticus. The sequence continues at coordinate 366,301,312 of NC_136068.1, read as the reverse complement.
AAAACAAAGGGGGAAATAACCATAAGGGGGCATAGTAGATCCTCCCTGACCCCCTAGGTTTAATGTGGAGGTTTTAAAAGGGCCCCGCGGGGCAAAAAAAAAGAATTTTTTTTTTGTTTTTTTTGCGTGGGTAGCGCCCGGTCCGCGAACCTTAAGCGTTACGGGAGTCCACCATTTTGTGTTTCAGTCGAATTAAGATACAAAATGGAGGGCAAATAATGTTCAGAATGGGTAGAAGGGGGCACGGTAGACTTATCTTGACCCCCTAGGTTTTGTGAGGGTGGCTGAGGAGGCTTATATGTGCGAAAAAAAAACATTTTTTTAAAAAATTTCGCGAGGTTAGCTCCCGGTTCGCGTACCGGGTAGCGCCCCGGGGAGCGTATTTTGTTGAAAATTAGTGAAAAAAGTTAGAGTAAAATAATAATTGTGAGTGATCAGATGTAGGGTAGCTCTGAGAAGAGCTTTTGGGTTTATGGTACATTTAGGTACTTATAAGTAGGTACCAATGCACAGTCTAAAATTCAGAGTGAAAATTCTGTTGCCCTCATCTGAGAAGTGAACTCCATCTCCTCTGTAGATATCTTGCATGTAGTAACGCAAGTTATTGTTGTACAGGGAGCCCATTCCATGGTCTCTCATGTAAGCTGAAACAGATTTGTTTACATGCTTCCTCGATTTCTCAATTTGTGGACAAAATTGGTTCGACCACCTCCATTTTTGTCTTTGGCATATATTTGAATATACCAAGGCAGTCTGAGGAAAAAGTGCCATCAATTGCTCAAAGGTGTCCTTTAAAAGCATTTCCAGACCTACCCCAGTCAAAGTGCCCAAATCATTACCTCCACAGTGCACAATTAACAGGTCAGGTTTTGGCAAATGCATAAAGGTTTTCACGAATGGTATCAATTGGTGACATTTTAATCCTCTGTGACCAAACCACTTAATTTCCACATCTTGTAAATTGAGGTTAGGTAAATTCCTGTTTTCAGCGTACCTCTGAGCCCAATAGATGTAACTATGTCCAACAATCCAGACTGAAAACATGGCGAGAGAAGGTTCTCCTGCAGTCAGATGAAGTGTGGCAATGAAATGGCAATTGAAAAAATGAGAGTGTAAAATGAAAAAAACTGAGGAGTTTCTGTGTTAATGAAGCAGTAAGAGTGATTGGTGGATTTTGATTGCTGAAAACAGAAAGTTAGGGTGCATGGATGAGTTCGTTGAAAGATGTATTTTGAGTGGCGAAGAAAAAATCATTAAATGAAAGTATGCACTGGATATGCAGGAGCACTGAGAGTTCAGAGTTCAATTGCAACATTGTTGTGTGAACTTGGAAACACCAGAGGTCTTGCAAGAGGTGGTTGCTATGCAGAAAAAGCAGAGAGGGGGCAGGGGGGGAAGGGTTTTGATTTGAATAAAAGTGAGGGAAGAGTTTTGATTGGGTGACATGAGAGATATGTGTGAAGAATTACAGAATTTCTGTGCTTTTGATAGCTGCAGACTCTGGAGTGCATACCTTTTGCTCTGCTGAAGACAAATTGGTGTGTTTCTGAGACTGTTTTGAAACTCAAAGTATTTGCTAAGGTGAGAAAATATTTCTTTAATTTAGATAGAGAATAGTGTGCTTTAAGGAGAAAATTATGAAGAAAGTTGTGTTTTTCAAATGTTGCTTTGTCTCAAGTGTTTTACAAATAGATTTTGTTTCTTTGAGAAAATGTAATTGGAGAAAATGTGAAGTATTAGTACTGACAGGGTGTTTTTCTGCATAGGAGCTGTGGAGTCTTTTCAAATTATGACTTGAGAATCGTTTTTGAGGAAGATGAATGGTTATAATATTTCTGACAAGGACATAATGGTGTATGCTTCTTTATAATGCAATTGAATGTCTCTGATGTTATTTTTCCCATTTTAATGTAAGACCTTTCTCTGTGGCGCAAATTGCTTGTAAATATGCTCCCACCTGTGCATGGTAAATTTAGATTTTGAATGTTTGTGTTACATAGCCATGTTAAAAGTGATACAAACATGCTGCAAAGGCAATCAAAAAACGCTTTTATGTGTCTTAAGGACATTTAAAGTAATTTTCCCATGTGCAGTGTTTTGAAATTATGATTTGAAAATTGTTTTTGGGGAAAAGGAATTGTTTTTAAAATTAATAACAAGGACATAATGGTGTATGCTTTTTTATAAGGCAATTGACTGTCTCTGATGTTATTTTTCCCATTTTAATGTAAGACCTTTCTCTGTGGCGCAAATTGCTTGTAAATATGCTCCCACCTGTGCATGGCAAATTTAGATTTTGAATGTTTGTGTTAAATAGCCATGTTAAAAGTGACCCAATCATGCTGGAAAGGCAATCAAAAAACACTTTCATGTGTCTTAAGGACATTTTAAGTCATTTCCTCATGTGCAGTGTTTTCAAATTATGATTTGAAAATCGTTTTTGGGGAAAAGGAATGGTTTGTAAATTTATGACAAGGATATAATGGTGTATGCTTCTTTATAAGGCATTTCTGTGTCTCTGATGTCATTTTTCCCATATTATATTAAAAGACCTTTCTCCGTGGGCCACATTCATTGTAAATATGGTCACACTTGTGCATGTTAATTTTGGTTTTTACTGTTTGAGTTACATAACCATGTTAAAAGTGACCCAAAAAAATTGCAAAGGCTTTCAAAAAACACTTTCATGTGTCTTAAGAACATTTTAAGTAATTTCCCTGTGGGCAGTGTTTTCAAATTATGAATTGAAAATCGTTTTTGAGGTAATGGAATGTTGTTAAAATTTATGTGCGCCATATGCCCCCAAATTTCTTTTTCAGGGGTGCAGCAGGGTGTTCTTGAGACACACATGCACCCTTGGAAAAATTCCTAATTTGCGATGAGCTAATTGCTAATCACAAATTGCACCTTCATTCCTATGAGCCTCCTAGCCCATGGAAATGAATGGGTAATTTGCAATTAGCAATTTGCTCATTGCAAATTAGGAATGGTAAAGAATTGCTATTTATTCCTTAAAATTTGCTATTTTGGAAATGCAAAATAGTTATATGATACATATGCCGGTTGATGTCTAACAAGATAAGAAGCTTAGGGATACATTTATGATGACTGGCGCAATGAAGTGGACATTACTTACTTCATTGGTAGAGCTTTACATGTATTATGTCCTCTGTATTCTTCATCAAGCGTAACTTTAATCTGCAATCCTGAGTAGGCCTCACCTTAAACAAGCCTCTGGATAGGCCACACCTTATCGTCATCATGAATTAATCATTTAAAATGCTAGGGACAGATTTATGATAGGTGTGTGCCTCTTTTGCGCCACTTACAAAACACTGTCCACGGGGAAATGACTTAAAATGTGCTTAAGACACATGAATGTGTTTTTTTAAAGCGTTTGCAATTTTTTTGGGTCACTTTTAACATGGCTATGTGACTCAAACAGTCAAAATCTAAATTCACCATGCACAGGTGGGAGCATATTTACAAGGGATGTGCTCCATGGGGAAAGGTCTTATAATGTAATATGGGAAAAATGACATCAGAGACAGTGAAATGCCTTATAGAGAAGCATACACCATTATGTCCTTGTCATAAATTTGCAAACCATTCCTTTTCCCCAAAAATGATTTTCAAATCATAATTTCAAAACTCTGCACATGTGGAAATGACTTAAAATGTCCTTAATTCAAAATTTGCTATTCCTTATTTTGCGATTGCACTGAAGGATTTGCAAATTTTGCGATTTCTTAAATGCAATGTATCAAACAAAAAATATGTAAAAAATGACATTAAGGATTTGGAAACTACCACCAACTTCTAGTTTGTGCTAATTTGCGAATTCTTTTCAAAAAACATTTTTTCCAAAAAACAAAAGGTGCCATATGACGCCAATACATGTCCTTAGGGCATGTATGTGCGCCATATGCCCCCAAATTTCTTTTTCAGGGGTGCAGCAGTGTGTTCTTGAGATACCCCTGCACCCTTGAAAAAATTCCTAATTTGTGATGAGCTAATTGATAATCGCAAATTGCACCTTCATTCCTATGAGCCTCCTAGCCCATGGAAATGAATGGGTAATTTGCAATTAGCAATTTGCTCATTGCAAATTAGGAATGGTAAAGAATTGCTATTTATTCCTTAAAATTCGCTATTTAGGAAATGCAAAATAGTTTGATGGAACATATGGCGGTTCATCTGTAACAAGATAAGAAGGTTAGGGATACATTTATGATGACTGGCGCAATAAAGTGGACATTACTTACTTCATTGGTAGGCCTTTACATGTATTATCTCCTCTGTATTCTTTATCAAGCGTAACTTTAATCTGCAATCCTGAGTAGGCCTCACCATAAACAAACCTCTGGAAAGGCCACACCTTATCGTCATCCTGGATTAATCATTTAAAATGATAGAGACAGATTTATGATAGGTGTATGTCTCTTTTGCGCCACTGTGCGTCACTTTTATGATGCAGTGGCGGTGCAAAAGATTTGCTATGAGGCGAGAAAATTACAAATTGATGCATTTAGGCAGATGTGTCATGGTGTAAAAAAAACGTGCCACATGAAACCGATGCAGCAGTGATGCAAAAGATGCACCATGTTGCAAGACAGGCCTCACTTGGGGTCATATGTATCAAGCTAATTACCATTCGCAAAGATCAAAATTCTGCAAATTTCAGCCTTTGCGAATGCTAATTAGACAAATGGTATGTATCAAACAAGTTTGATGCAAAATAAGGAATAGCAAAATTTGCTATTCCTTATTTTGCGATTGCACTGAAGGATTTGTAAATTTTGTGATTCCTTAAATGCAATGTATCAAACTAAAAATATGTAAAAAATGACATTAAGGATTTGGAAACTACCACTAACTTCTTGTTGGTGGTAATTTGCGAATTCTTTTCAAAAATAATTTTTTTAAAAAAAACAAAAGGTGCCACATGACGCCAATACATGCCCTTAGGGCATGTATGTGCGCCATATGCCCCCAAATTTCTTTTTCAGGGGTGCAGCAGGGTGTTCTTGAGACACCCATGCACCCTTGGAAAAATTACTAATTTGCGATGAGCTAATTGCTAATCGCAAATTGCACCTTCATTCCTATGAGCCTCCTAGCCCATGGAAATGAATGGGTAATTTGCAATTAGCAATTTGCTCATTGCAAATTAGGAATGGTAAAGAATTGCTATTTATTCCTTAAAATTCGCTATTTAGGAAATGCAAAATAGTTTGATGGTACATATGGCGGTTCATCTGTAACAAGATAAGAAGCTTAGGGATAGATTTATGATGACTGGCGCATCACCAGGGATGTGCCAGTCATTTTGCGCCGCTGTTCCGCCACCCATGGTGTGCTGCATTTACAATGCGGCGCAGCATGGGGCAAAAATGGCACAGATGCGTGACGTATCTGTGCTGTAAAGGTGGCGCATTGCTGGAATTGTATCGCAAGTGCGATGCAGCTCAAGCAAGGCTCAGGGGTGCCCCATCTCCACAATGTTGCGTCAAGACCTATGCCTGCTTAAAGCAGGCGCAGGGTTTTGACGCAGCTTTCTCCTATCTGATTGTAAATACAGCACACCATGGGTGGCAGAGCAGCGGTGCACGTTAACTGGTGCATGCCTGGGGATGTGCCATTTAACATAAATCTGCCCCTTTACATTTAAGTATGTGCAGGGGACACAGAGTTGGTGAGGCTTATCCAAGGTTAAGAAGAGATGAGTCCTGTTCACTGAAAAATTAGACATAGGCTTCACCTGCTCAGCATCGCTGGACATGGCTAAATAATAGCTGCAAAATGTTACTCTTGTTAAACAATTTTACTATTATAATCTCTGAGATTTGTCTCTTACTCTGCAACATCTCATTGTTGTTATCTTTCTTTAAAGATAAAGACAACATCAACATGAGCGACAATCTGCAATCAGTTGATTTTGACCTCATCATTGAACATGTAATTGAAACATCAGTGGATGTTGATCCCTTGGATGATTTAAATCCTGAGGATGAAGAAGAGCGTGATGAGGATGCAGATTTGTCCGAATTATATGACATAGGTTGGGAAGCTGACCTGCTTGAGCCTATGGAACTATAAACATTTATTTTTAAAATTTATAATAAATAAAAAGTAAAAGTGTAAACCGTTTAATTTAAAAATAAAGACACCGTCAAAAACAGGTTATGTGTAGTGTCTTCAATAAAATATTAAAATATGCTCATAAAATTAGATCAGATTCACATATAAAATAGCACAGGTAACATGAATATAAATTCCATTTCTTTTCTGCTATTTCTGTATTGTAAATTTGCCTAGGACTAAAAAATCTTCTATTTAAAATGTCAAGTAGTGTGTTAAGTTTTTGATCACTGTTATTGATTTACTGTTTGGTAATAGTGGTTAATAACATTTTTTAATATATTTTACCACAGATTCAACTGCAGATCATTTCAACATTTCACCATGCCAACGAAAGAAAGAGAGAGAAAGGCTGCAAAACGTCAAAGACAGCAGGCCAATCAAAAGAAGCAGCAGTCCTCTAACAAAAAGATTTGTCAAGTCACGAAGAAAGCACCGGGTAAGAGTACAAAAACATTCATAAGAAATATGTGTAGTAAAAAAAATATTACTACAGAAAATGTTTCAGTCCATAAAAAGAGAAGCAATTCAAATGGAAAGGAAAGGCCAATCAAAAATGTTACTGCTAGAGCAAGAGATAACTCTGTGCATGATAGTAGAAGGAAACAACAGTTTAGGGACATTCGTAAACGAATGTTCCGCAACAGGATAATTGGCAATTTGTTAAAAAATATTAAGAAAGGTCAACAGAAAGTGGTTTTTTATAAGAGAAAAAAAAAAGTTGAGAAAGTTATTGATCAGGCATTTGAAATTAAACGTAAGTTATTTATTTTGATAATCAATAGAATTAGGAAGGTAAACAAGGCAATTTATGATTTCAAAAGAAATAGTAGATGGAAGAGAATAGTTAATCGTAGTAATTTTTGTGAAGTTTTTTCTGGAGAATGGATGCATAGTTCAAGCTCTGAGGCATTTTTTAATGAGGAGAGTTATTTCCAGGATAATGATTTGGTGCATGCAGTTGACACCAGTGGTCGTGCTTATGAAGTGAAAGATGGTTGTCCAGTTGAAAAAGAAAAACTTGTGACAACAGAGGCAGAAGAGGTGTTAGGTAATGAGGTTTTAGGAAGACGTGCTAAGGGTCCTGTGTACACCTGGAAGTGTAGTAGTATTTGTAGTGTGCGACAGGATTCCATCAATTTGCTTTGTGATTTTGTACGGTCATTTAATAAGAAAAGTTTGAAGCAGAAAATGATGTTGTTGCAAGAATTAGATCCTTGCAGAGTGAGAGAAGTGACAGGTTTGCATGGTCATTCACTGGCTTGTCTTTCCAGGAGAGTATGCCAGAGTGTTTTTCATCATTTCAGGATGCTAGCATTGCATCATAATAAAGTGAGGAAATTAGTTAGAATGTTGTATTATGCTAAGAGTCCAGCAATTATGCTTAAACAATTATGCGCTGCTCTTTTGCATGGTTCTGAAATAGATGTGAAGAATATATGTGAAGAAATTGAGTTTTGTTACTTTGGAAGTAAAGAGGAGAATGTTGAAATTGACCAGGAAGAAGCGGGTAATGTGGAAGATAGTGTACAGGTTTCCAGTACAGATAATTTCCAGAGGGAAATTGGGACGTTTCAGGTCAAATCAAGTGAGAGGCCAAATTTCACTTGTGTGTGTTGTCGACGCACTTATTATAAGAATCAGACTAAGTTAGTGGATTTATATGCAAAAAGTGAAAGGGAAAATAATAGTGAATGGAAGGATTTCACAACATACTTGATGGTAGAAAATTGTTTTGATTTGGGATTGGATCAACGTGTGTGTACTTATTGTTGTAACAAATTAAATCAAAACCAGATGCCTGCTAGAGCAGTTCATAATAATCTGGAATTGATTGAGATTCCTTCTGAATTGAAGGATTTAAGTACTTATGAATCTATTTTGATTCAAAGTATCCATCCCTTTCAGGCTATTGTAAGAATGGAGCCAAAGACAGGGAAATTGCCTCCATCAGATTTACAGAGAGGATTAAAGGGAAGAGTTGTTTATTTGCCTCTAGATTTGAAGAAAAACATTAACACAATTGGAGTAGAAAAAGTGGACGAGGAACCTCTGGTTATCTTAGTTAATGGGGTTCCGACAAAGAATAAGAAAATATGGCAAGATTTAGTAGATGTTAGGAAAGTTAAAAAGGCAACATTGTATTTGAAAAAAAATTATAAATTCTATAAGAATGTATATGTTGCAGAAGAGGAAGTAAGTGAGGAAGAGGATAGCGATTTGTGTGCTGGTCAAATTGAGAAAGTAGAACCCTCTACTAGTGAAGAAATATATGAACATTATAGTGTTCATCCTTTGCATTCCAAGGAAGTCATGGGGAATGCTATTGAGTTGTTTCAAATGAAACAAGCCAAAGGGAGTCCCATTAGTGTTTGGGAGGAAAGTTTGGAAGCTCGGTGTTTCCCACAGCTTTTTCCAACAGGTCAGGGAGGAAGATATGATGAGCGACCTCATCAAATTCCTGCTTCTGAATACCGGACTTTGCGGTTGTATGCAGGAGATGCTAGGTTTCGACAATGCATTCCTTATTTGTTTCATCTCCTGTTTGAAAGCGATCTGTCTGGACTGTCATATGCAGTGAACCACATCTTGAAAAGTGGTATACACATGCAAAACATCTCGGCAAGTGACTTTATGGATAAAGTCAATGTTCAAGACAGCATTTTGGATTCTCACCTGATTAATCTCATGGCGTGTCAGCGTGGTACTAATGAGTACTGGTACCGTCGTCATGGTGATTTAAAATGTATGCTGAGGAACTTAGGTACTCCCACATGGTTCCTCACTCTGAGCTGTGCCGAGTATGGCTGGGAAGACTTACTTGAATTTCTACGAGAGGCAAATGCTAACGTAGAAAACATCGAATTCAAGACACCCGGAGAACTGTGCTCTTTGGATCCAGTCAATGTATGTAGGTACTTCAATCATAGATTTGAAGCTATGATGTCTTTCATCATGAATAAGAAGAATCCACCTCTTGGAGAGGTGTTGGATTTCTTCTGGAGAAAGGAGTACCAAGCAAGAGGTGCTCCTCATATACATATGTTGCTGTGGATCAAGGATGCACCTAAATTTGGAACGGATCCAGAAGACTCAGTGATGAGTTTCATCCAACAGTATTCTACGTGTGCTGTTCCAAACGCAAAGGAGAAGAAAAGCCTAAGAGAAAAAGTTCTGCGTTTCCAAAGCCATCGATGTGGAAAGTACTGCCGTCGTAAATTCCGAAACAAGGACAAGTTCTACACCAAATGTCGTTTCGGCTTTCCACGACCGGTGATTTCTAAAGGAAGAGTAAACAGTTTGATGTCTTCGCTGCGACATAATGTGATGAAGAAATCACTTAAAACACATACAATTTGAAGAGGAACGAAGAGTCCAAGTACATCAACGACTACAACCCGGTGATTTTGTCCATGTGGAATGCTAACATGGATATACAGTTTGTGGCTGATAACTGTATGGCTGTGGCTCGGTATGTGACATCTTACATCACCAAAAAAGAGAAGACAGAATTGAAGGATATGTGGGAGGACATTTCCCATGAAAAAAGCCTCAGCAAGAAGTTGTACAGTTTCAGTCTGAAGATGTTGTCGCATCGAGAAATCGGAGCTTACGAATGTTCTGACCGGTTGTCTTCAGCAAGTCTCTATGCCAAGTCCAGGAGTATCGTTTGGGCGAGTGTTGGTCTTGCTGCAACGCGTAATCGAGTACTGAAACCTGTGCGGGAAATTGAGTATTTGGCGGAAAAGGAGCCAAACAGTACCGACATTTTGAAGAGCAACATGTTGGATACATATTATCCAAATCGAAGCAGTCACCTCAAGAATGTTTGTCTGTATGAGGTTCTGCAAAATTACATATTCAAGAGGAACATCAAAGAAGATACTGAGAAAGGAGTGTATGCTGTAATAGGAAGTGAGGGATGTCTGGTCAAGCAAAGAAAATGCCACTTGATAAACCATCGAAAATTGAGTGGCGAATCTCCTGAAAAAAAGGAGTTTTTCTATTTAGCACTTTTGCAACTTTTTAAGCCATGGCGTGCAGAAGAGGAACTGCTTGGAGATTTCCTTTGTTACGAAGACTCATTCAATGCTGCCAAGGAGACCATAGAATGTCCTGCTTTTCCCAAATATGTAGAAATGTTGAATGTGGAAATTGAGCAGGAAGCAACGATTGCAGCCGAGATTGCCAGAGACAGTTCTCAGGACAGTCAGAGTTCTGCTTCATTGAGTCAGGATCCACTAGGAGGACCTCTTATCGAAAATGAAGCTGCCACTGCTATGAATGAAGTGGAAAGAGCCATGGCACATGCTCAGGAGGATGCGGTTAACTTAGAAGAGTTGGAAAGACAACTCAACGTTGAGCAGAGGAAAATATATGACGAACTTACCATGCAAATTGATCATGGATTAAGTCATGACAAGAAAGAGTGCTCATGTACGTCGTTGAAGCCTGTCCGACTGTATGTGAGTGGAGAAGCAGGAACTGGAAAAAGTTTCCTTATTAAAGCAATTTCATGTTATTTGCAGGAAAGGACAGAGTCATCGCTGTCTTGTGTTGTCACCGCTCCAACTGGACTGGCAGCACATAACATTAAAGGGATTACTTTACATCGTTTACTGATGCTGCCAGTGGAGCATGACAACAAATTAGAATATCACAAGCTATCTGGAGATGCTTGTTTTGAAGTTTCAAGAGTCTTGAGGAAAATGAAACTTCTTATCATTGACGAAGTAAGCATGGTTTCCAATGTCATGCTTGCCTTTGTGCATTTGAGAATGCAAGAAGTTCTCAAAACAGAGTATGATGTGTTATTTGGTGGCAAACACATCATTGTTTTCGGAGATCTTCTGCAGCTGACACTAGTGAAAGGGCAACCTGTGTTCAAAATGCTCACGCATGAAGATACCAGGAAGTGCTTAGGGAGCATTGGCAACGTCAATATATGGTTAAACTTCAATTATGCTGAACTGCATGAAAATATGCGTCAGGCAAAGGATGAAGTTTACAAGACTATTCTACAAGATGTTAGAATTGGAAAAGTGACCGAGCATGGGAAAGAAGCTTTACATGCACGATTACTGACAAATTTATATCCAGACGAAGATGTTGTGCCTGAGAATATTTTTCAGAAAGTTACTGAGAAAAAATCTAGAATATGTTTGATGCCAACTTTTGCAGAATGTGCCAAATTCAACAACAAAATGTTGCATTTAGAAAAGCAAGAGATTGTGAAACTGGAAGCTATTGACAGAGTAGAGCATATGGGATCAACAATTATTTTGTCTGAGAATCTGAAAACAAAATTGGATTCATTAGAGAAGAGTATATTGGCAGTTCTGTGTTCAAGGAGGGTATGGCATATGTGGCATTGTCACGAGTTAGAACTTTATCGGGATTGTACTTGATTGAGTGTGATGTCACAAACATTTGTGCGGATCTAGATTGTGTTAAGGAATACAATAGGTTAAGAAGAGAGTATGCGCCACATTTGCCTCAGTATCCTTTGTTTGAGAAACGTGTGGTAGGCCGGAAACTAAGAAATGTGACCAATACTGGGGAGGTTGTAGCAAAAAGACGAAAAGTCGATGAACCTGAAATTATAAGCAGAAACAAAAAGGATTCTGTTGAAGATGTTGTTGGTTTTCAATTTGAAAACAGTTCTGGTGTCAACTGCTATGCTAATGTAGTGGTTAATGTTTTGTTTTCTCTAGAAAATGTAAAAGAAGAGATTGTGGTCAATTCTGATCAAAGATTTTGCAGTTTGTTAAATTCTGTGTTAGAGAAATGTAGCACTGATAGAACAAACATAGAAAGTGTGTCTGAAATTCGAAATCTGTTAGACAGATGTTCAGGCCAAACACAATTCTCTCAAAATAGTCAGCAAGATTGTCAGGAGTTTTTAATGTATATGCTTGATGTATTGCATGATGAAGGTGTAGATGTAGATCACCTGTTTGGGCTTTCTTATCAATGGCAGCATGACTGCGAGAACTGTAGGGTATCAAGTAGTACTAGTGTAGACTCAGAAAGATTTATATATTTAACTTTGCCAGACAGTAAATCAGTCTCTTTTAATAAGCTAGTAAAAGCAGCTGATCACAACATGGAGTGTAGCCAATGTAAATCTGAAATGATGTCCACATTATTTATACGAACATATGGCCAGTATGTCATTTTAATGTTCCAACGATGTAGGCCTGATGGAACAAAATTGACAACTTTAATTAAAAATTTTGTGGCTTCACAGTTGTCAATATCAGGAAGGACTTTTGTAACTGTAGCAATTATATATCATGATGGTCCTTCAATAACATCAGGACATTATACAGCTTATTTAAAGTGTAGAAATGGCTGGTCATTCTGCAATGATTCTGTTTTAATTTTCAAAAAAAAATTGCCGTATGACCTTAAAAACTCTTACCTGGTGTTTTTAAAACCAAAATTTTAGGGAAAGAATCTCGGGATGTGCTCTGAGGAATTTCAAGAAGTTCTAATGGCTCCTACACGATTTGGCCTTGAGGATAAGTGTAGTACAGAGACATAACTTCTTACCATAACACTGGACGTCATGGAGAAATACGTGCACTTTGAATGAGTTCAGAAAAACTGTTTTTTTTTATAAGCTAATTGAAGCAGCCAATCAAAACATGGAGTAGAGGGAATGTAAGTCTGCAATGCTGTCTACTGTTTTACATTGCTTTGTCATTAAAAGTGATGTAGAGAATTAAATAATTGTACTAGTCATAAAGGTAGTGTAAGTCTGCTTCATAGTAAGCAGTATCAGTGTGATAGGAAATGTAGAACATGATTGAGCAAGAAGGGGAAGATATTACTAGTCCAGGATTGTGAAAATGATCTTCAACATTTTAATTGTGAAAGTTGCGGAAATACAACATGACGGGATTGGCTTAAAATAATTCTAAGAGTTATAAATGGCTCAGACACGATTTGGCCTTGTGGAAACGTGTGGTAGAGAGCGAGAAGTCATTTATTGTATGTAACATGTTTTTGAAAACGATGGAGGTTTTCTTTCAGAAAGTGGCGGGTTGAAAGTAATAACAGCACAACAGAGTGTAAGCTGTTCATAGGACATCCTTGGCCGTCATGGAAAGTAAGTTAACTTTAAGGAGTTCTGAATTCTGATTTGTTATGTTGTATGGGTTTTTTAAACACAATCATTTTGATTGTGTTTTTTTTTCCCCGCTGTTATATGATGAATACCTTCAAGTCACTGTTTTAGTGAAATTTGATACATTCTGAGAACAGCAAAAATAAACCATTTAACATGTATAATTAATTCTGTTCTGTTTGCATTTATGATGTACATGTAGAACTGTGTAGGAGGCATGGAGAAGGTGAGGCTTCTGTAAGTGTCAAAGTTGTTGCATACAGTGCTCATATTCTACGTAGTCTTTTATATTTCATTACTTTCACTGTTTCTGACTGATCTAAAAAAAATTTTTTTAAAAGAACAGTAAGTATAAGGGAAGGAAACAGACAGTTATGTTAAAAGAAACACAGCTATAGGGAATAAACTAGGGATACTGTTACCTGCAATCCTCTGCTGATGATGTCACTGAGCATGTCATGAATGATGTAATATGTGACATCATCAGCAGTGGATTACGGGTAATAGTATCTCTAGTTTACTCCCCTATAGCTGTCTTTCTTTTAACATAACTGTCTGTTTCCTTCCCTTATACTTACTGTTCTTTTTTAAAAAAAAAACATTTTTGGTTCGCTTCCGGTTCGCGTACCGGGGAGCGAACTGGGAAGCGAACTAAGAGAAATAGAGATTGGCACAGTTCCAAATATTGTACCAATTTTTTAATAACGGGGAGGTAGTTCTGAAAAGAACTTTTTTTTAAATTGTTTTTGTTGTTTTATATTTTTTTTATTATTTTTCTGAACATTTTTTTGAATTTTTCTGAACAGTTTTATATTTTTTTGTTTTTTTTTCGGAGGGGGCAATGAAAACGATTCATTGTAAAGGGCTCAACAGGAGCAACAAAACAAAAAAAAAGAATTTATTGTTTGGGGCGTTTCGGACAAACATGAGCATGATTGTCAATAGCTCTGTTGATCAGAGTGATGCTACTTTCTCCGTAGCAAATGAATCCACTGCAATGTACGCAGACTTGTTTTACTTCACGAAATCTCGTTTGTATATTTGGCACCATCTCCCTGCCCTCTGGTCCCGTTACTTCCGGTACAACAGATCTTCTGGCCATAATAGGGAGATTATCTAGGTCGTCCTGTTCCTCTTCTTCCTCTTCTTGCTGAATTATAACTTTAGCAGGTGGTCCACTCTTCCTTGGATGTGGTGGAGGTGGTGGGGAAGCACCAGCTGAAGCTACTAAAGAAGCCATTGCTCACTGGTAACAAAGGGTCTTTCTCTCACAATGATGAAAGTCAGAGTGAGGAAAGAAGGAGGGATTTTCATCATTTGGGAAAAACAATAGTTCTCAACCAATGAAAAGTGTTCATTTTAGATCATATGACCTAGTCTTACATCATTAGGAAACCAAAAGTGAAATGAACCAATGAAAAGTGTTATTACCAAGTCACATGACCTGCTGTGTTTACGTTACGCGCTTTGCAGGGCCTCCCGGTTTGCTTCCAGAAACCTGTGCTTTGCGACTCGGTAAGCGTACTAGTTCGCTAACGTAGCACGTCATATGAGGTATCACGCGACAACGAGAAACGTCATGCGGACGGGAGGCGTCACGATGTTGTTTTCTAACGCGGCAGTTGCGGTAAAGAAACGTGTACCGGCTCGCGGTCTATTTCGCGGCATCAAGGTCAGCTAACGGGAAGCTTCCCGATTCGCGAAGCGGGAACGAAGAAAAAAAAATATTAAAAAAAAAAGTTATTCATAAACTTATAAAATATATTTTTGGATTTAAAGAAGAATACATTTTACAGCTACAGATATTAGCTGTTAAAAAACCAATGAAATTCACTGAAAAAACCATAGGTTATAGACCATATATAGTTAGGAATTAGCATTTACAAAACCTTGAAAATTCACTGAAAAAACCATAGGTTATAGACCATATATAGTTAGGAATTAGCATTTAGAAAACCTTATTTTACTCACACAAAACCATTGAAATTCCATATATAGTTAGTTGCACTAACTATATATCGCGCACCCGCAATCCACTGCTGATGATGTCACATATTACATCATTCATGACATGGTCAGTGACATCACTGATGACATCACTGATGACATCTCAAATGACATCACTGATGACATCACTGATGACATCTCATTTGACATCAATGACCACATCACTGATGATATCATTCATGTGACAATACAATGCATCTCCTCACATTTTAATATAACCTCTGTTTCACCCAGTGTTAAATACAGAGTATAATTTTTGAAACCATTGACACACCAATACTAGTTACTACATACGTACTCACTGATTCCTACGTCTACACACACATTCACTCATTCACCCATACAATCATTCATACACACAATCACTCATCTTTACAACACTATCATATGCACTCATACACCTATACAGACACTCACACTCTGCCACTCATCCATGGAGTTACTCACACACCTAGTCAGTCCTGTAAAGAATCAATCACACTTCCATTTTCTTGTCTATACAGTTAAACATAGAGCACCTTACATTTTCAAACATATACTAACACATACTTACTTTCTTATACAATCATTGATACAAGTACACATTGATCTGCACAGAGTCACACACCTCCCAGCCAGCCACACACACACTCAGTCTCCCATACAAATACTTGGACAATCAATCAATAACCCATATAGTTAATCATATAGCTACTGATCAACACATGCAGCAGTTTACAGAACAACAGACATAATGATGCACAAATTAAGACAGTTTAGTCACTAACCCATGCACTCAGTGAGACACATTTAATCACTCACTCATACATTCAGTCATGCACCTACTAAATCCTTCGTCCAGACAGTTATACATCTACTCATTCTTCAATATGTAAAACATAGTTAAACTTTACAGAAACACACAGTCAGTGGATGATGTCATCAGTGATGTCATCAGTGATGTCATTTGAGATGTCATCAGTGATGTCATCAGTGATGTCACTGACCATGTCATGAATGATGTAATATGTGACATCATCAGCAGTGGATTGCGGGTGCGCGATATATAGTTAGTGCAACTAACTATATATGGAATTTCAATGGTTTTGTGTGAGTAAAATAAGGTTTTCTAAATGCTAATTCCTAACTATATATGGTCTATAACCTATGGTTTTTTCAGTGAATTTTCAAGGTTTTGTAAATGCTAATTCCTAACTATATATGGTCTATAACCTATGGTTTTTTCAGTGAATATATATATATATATATATATATATATATATATATATAATTTATTTTACAAATATGCAACAAGCCAAAGTCTCTTAAGACAGAAATAGTGAATTTAGATTACAAGGATGAGAGAAACACATTCCATTAATCTTCAAAAGCTAACATGGCCACTTTTCTCTACACTGCAAAAACACATGTTAATTCAGCACAAGCATTTCAGACGGACTAGGCCTCACTTTCATGTTTTTCATGTGCCATGTTTTTAACTTGCACCAAAATGTGCGTGGTAATTTAAATGCAGTCTGTCTGAAGCACAAAAATAAACAATGTCTGACTCCAGATGGAATCTGCTCCATCACTGAGACCCAGGAAGGAAATAAGCAATTGGTGACACAGATGAGCCCAGACTCAATTGTACGGGTACAGATTAGGCTTGACAATTTCAATCAGCAAATACAAATAGAACACACTTTTAAATCTGTTCGATACCATTGTCAGAGCATGGCAGACTCTTAAAGCAACAAAAAGCGACCGGTATTGCTCTCTTGGAAAGGTGGCAGCCATAGTGCACAAACTTGGTTAAAACTATTAGAACTGTGGGGAAACTGCATGGCTGTGAGCGTGACTGTCTTACTTTGGCACTTTTCCAGGTTATGCCAGCTGTATGCATTGAAAACCTGGTTAATACTCTTTCTGATCCTCACCATTAGCATCCACTTGCATCTCACTGTTAAATAGCCCATACCGTGAGCCTTTTTCCCATCTTGCATGTATGCTGAACCTGGAAAGCATGTTCATGTAAAATAAATTAGCATCTAGTACCTGTATGCTATCAGACACCATCCAGGGTGGTTCGTTTAGATAAAAATGGCTCTATCTTAACAGTCCCCTACCTAAAATTACCATTACTTCAACAAAATTCAACAGGGAAAATACAATCCCCCATTTTTTTTTAAATCTCACTTTTTCCAATTTCAAAATGTTGTCATGTATGATAATGGGCATACGGCCCTAGGGCAAAGCATCTACATGGGGCCAGTTTTAACTGGGCCCAACTTTTAGGTACCACAGGATGCGGTTTTTCAGAAGACGCAGTCATATTTAAAGACGCAGCATGTCTGCAATAACAACAAACAACTTCACCTTGCCACCAAGTCCAGAACACGGCTTTCAAATAAAGGTGAGTTATTCCACCTCATATATTTATCGGTTGGAGGGAGGCAATCTGCTGCATATCGCTTAGTGTTCACCTTTTAAGAGAAAATTAGTAGTCGTGTTTCATATTTATGCATTATGAAAAAGCCAAATTGTAGTAATTAAGACTTGGTGCAAAAAGGTGCATATTATTAGTTAACCTGTAAAGACTTGAATGTATTTGAATCTATTTAGGCTTTCTTTTATCAATCAGTCAATCAAATGCTATATCTGTGCACTCATTGGTTTCCGTATCTCGTGTTTCTATTGGATTAGGATTAGTGTTTCTTGGAATTGGCCCTTTCCTCAGGGTCATCCCCAAACTTTTTTGCCTTTGACTCCTATTTTTCTGTCCCTGTTTTTTTTTGGCTATAGGATTCTGTGTACTTTACCACTGCTGTTCAGTGCTAAAGTGCATATGCTTTCTGTATAAATTGTGACAATTATTGGTTATCCATGAACGGCATATTGGATTTACTAGTATGCCCCTAGCAAAGTGCACATTGTATGCTAGGGGCTGTAACTCAAATGCTAATAGTGGGCATGCAGCACTGGTTTTGCCACCCACATGAGTAGCCCTGCAAAGGTAGCTCAGACCTGCCACCGCAGTGTCTTCTCATGCCGTTGTGAACTGCCATGTTGTCCTGGCAAGTGCACCCACTTACCTGGCCCAAACCTTCCCTTTTCTTACATGTAAGGCACCCCTAATGTAGGCCCAAGGTACCCCCATGAGCAGGGAGCAGTGTATGTGAAAGGTGGGACATGTATTGGGGTGTGTGAGACATGTCCTGATAGTGAAATGCTGTGTATGTATTTCATTTGTTCACTATTAAAAAGTTGTCTGTCCCACTGGCTTATCATTGGTGCTGAAGTGAAAATGCCACTTTTAGAAAATGGTTGAGAAACAAGATGGTCCTGACCTCCCTTCGTGGAAGAACCACAAAGAGGCTGTGACTATTTGAAACTAATTGGCTAAGTCACTGAAAAAGGTTTACACATAATTGTTATACATGAGAGAAACAAGTAGTCTTCACAACACACCAGAGAGAGAGACACAAACACTGTATTTTGGAGACAAAATCTCAATAATATTCTCTTATTTTGAATATAGCAAAGTAGATAAAACATACAAATGTCAAAGGTATATCAATAGATGGTTGCTCTAAGAGGGAGTGCAAATGAAAAGTGCTCATGTTCGGGGTGAGTGAGAGGATGGGAAAAAATTCAAAGACAATTGATTAAAGAACATATTATCATAATTTTACACAGTAGACACAGGCTGCAAAGATGTTGGGAACAGTAAACCAGTGTACAGGGACCTGTCTACAAAATGGTTTTAATCTATTCTTCCATGACCGTTTATAAAAATGATGCTGGTATGTTCAGAATGCATCATACAAATCAGGTGAGGGCTAATACAATGTAATACAGGTCCTAGGATGAGGGGTGTTGATGCTTCGACCCAACTTAGGTGTAGGGGGTAAATTCAAGCCTCTGCATGCGGGTCTTCATCAGGATAATAGGAAATATGAGAGACAACCTAAATGATGTAAAATACAGTTAGAAACTGTCTGCCTGGTGTATAAGCTTTAATAGAATCAAAATTTAGAGGCCGATTATGATGTAGGGCGGAACACCAACTCGAAATCGGTACTGATCGATTCACTGTTGGCGGTTCCACCCACCCAATTAGGATGAGACCGTACACTGTTCGGCCGGATTCCCATTGTTTCCTATGGGAGCTTGTGTTCCGCCCGACAACCGGCCATAACACAGGCTCCTATGGGGAGATGGGGTGTGTGTGGAAACCCTGCACCCTGTCGCGGGTACCCCACGATGCTTGCCACACAGTGCAGGGTTTTACAGGGGAGGGTCCCTTCGGAACCCACTCAGCCCCCAACAGGAGGTCATAGTCTGAAGGGGCCCTGCCAGGGGCCCGAAAGTCACTTTCCGACAGCCTTTTCGTGTCGAACAGGCTGACGCGGAAAGGCTGTTGGAAACCAACATCGTAAAACCAAGGTCGGAAACGCTGACCATAGGTGTATATGATGCGGTTCCGACCGACACGAATCCTCCGAGAGCCAGTGTTACAACTGGGATTTCTAGTTGGCTGGGGCATTTGCCTAAGCCAGGCAGAAACCACCACTCTAGTCAGGGCAAGGGAGTTACAGGCTGAAGATAACCCCTGCTCACCTCCTTGGTAGCTTGGCAGAGAAGTAAGGCTTATCCCAGAGGCAATGTGTAAAGCATTTGCACAACACACTCGCACAGCAGCGATACCCTAGGCACACCACAAAAGAAACTCCACACAAGGTTATATAAAAATAGCCTTTGTATTATCCATAAAAACACATTAGAACACAATCACATATATTACACAGTGCCACTGGTACTCGTCATGACTTCACGGGGATTACATAAATCATTAGGCTAGTCGGGCCACTGTCATAACATATCACATTAGGCTGACCAGTAACTACTGGTAGGTTGCATACATCAGGGTCTAAAACTCAAACAGATTAGGGAATATATCAATCATGTGCTGTGGTTATTATGTAAATCCTAACAATGCAAACCTGCCTACATCACAACCTCATGGCATAGTATGCTTTGCTTTGCCCATCCCAAGGAATGAAAAACAGGAGTTACCCAACATCCCTATAAATGCGTAGGGTGCAGCTTTCCTGCCCTACTACTATCCTTTAACCGGTAATTCCTACCCTCAACTTGGGGCACAGGAGAATATTTGCCATTTTTACAGGCATTACAGTAGGTTCTTGAGATTCCTTTCAGATCCAGGAATCTGGGGCCCTCGTTTCACCCTGTCCCTGAGCTGCGGTACAGTGCCGCGACCACCATGGCTGCCAATTGCCCCCCACCAGGTAGGCACCTACCCAGAAGGAGGGGGGGCATTCGGACACTCCAGATTCTGAAGATGTACCTCACTGGGACCCCCACATGACAAGTAATGGAATGAGGCTGCCCACAAACATGGGGAGCCACGGGGCAAAATACTGCTTCCCCACCTGGGCACCGACTCAAAATGGCCAATGCCCTCGCATTACAGCGACCAGAGCCACACTTGGCGGCCGCCCACGAACACAAGGAGGGGCAGCGGAGACCAGGTAGCGCAGTCGCCATGCCGATCCGTCTCACCTCTGCGGGGACAGAAAAAAATGTTGGCAGGCCACAGGATGATTCCGGTCGGACCCCATTAGGCCTGGAAGTCCAGAGCAACATCTCCCCGCTGCACTCTTCTCGGGTTGAAATCTCCTTCCTTGGCGGGGCCCCACCCACAGGCAATGCATCACTCGTCAGGAGAGATCCTCTAATGCTGCTTCCGTGGTTGTTGCTGAGCAACCGGGACTCCAGGGCAGTTGCGTCTTGCCGTCTTCACGCCCTTTGAGAAAACCCAGCTTTCATCCTTCTGACATCTCCCTTTGGTTGGCAGCAGGAATAACGGCAAAGGGGAGCACCTTCCAGGCCACATACCACGCTCCCCCGCTCACTTGCCCAAGCACTCACTGGTGCCACCACAACAGTGCATTAAGAAGTTAGACAGGACTGGCCCTGGGCTCTCCCATCACCCTCTGGCTGAGCGCACAAGTGACCACACACGCTCTGTAGAAAAGGGACACAGGTAACACCCACAACAGGGTGCCAGCAGGCCGGCCAGCATAAAGGGGTCTGAAGTATGTTATAAAGAATAATGATGTACTGACAGTATATTAAAATTTAACACGGCTCATTTTTTAATTCATTGTGAATCAGATAAAAAAGAAATATAGGTCATGAGGGAGTTTATGTAGTGTGGTCTGAAGTAAGAGAGACAGGCCATCTCGTAGCCCAGAAGGAGCAGATCAGTCCTTTGTAATCCAGTCCAATGGCAGTTCCTACTGGCTAGGTGCAGTTCATGCCTGGTTTTCCTCTAATTTTACAAGCAATTCCAAGTAAGTACACAAACTTTGGGTCAACAACCCAGTACTTATAGAGCATATGTCTTTGTTTTCCCCTGGCCCAGGGCTCTGAGCCCTGTCCAAACCAGTTCTGGGGGGGCACTTAAAAATCTCCTTACGGTGCACAACACTGCCCATTGTATGGGTAAGCCCTGGTCCCAGAAACACCACAGGGGGGCAGAACCATTATTGTGTAAGGATGGCACAGCCCTATTCAGGTGCAGGTGCTACTCCTCCCACCAATCCAAATGCAGACCAGGCCTATTCAGCCTAGGGCGGACTCCTCCCGACTCCCTGGAGCCACTGCACATTCCCAGCCACTGTCACTCCAAGGCCAGGCGGTCAATACACAACAGGCAGGCACAAAGACACAAAGCAGACAGAAATGCCTACTTCTAAAATTGCCATTTCTAAAATAGTGACAATACATATGCAAACACCAATACGCACCATTTATCATCACTATTCCAAACATACCAAACTTGATCACGCTACTCCTCTCATGTCAGGAATTACCACTGAAGCACATATCATGGAATCCCCAATACATCCCTATGAGAGGGCAGCCTCGCAGCAGTAAGAAAGTAAATAGGCTGCTTGTCACTACCAGAACATGCCACAAAGTTAAGGCACATGTCCTATCTTTTACCTACACCGCACCCTGCTCATAGGCCTAGCTAGGGCCTACCTTAGGGGTGACTGATATGTAGTAAAAGTGGAGTCAAGGACGTGGCAACCACTTTATGTGCCATGTCACATCAGCAGTAAACTGCGCACGCAAGCCCTGCAGTGGCAGAGGCCTGAGACAGGCTTGAAAGGTTTCTTTGGTGGATTGCGTAAACAGCGCTGCAAGCCCACCAGCAGCATTTCATTTACTGGTCCTGGGTATATGGAATACCTCTGTACAAGGGACTGACAGGTACATTAAATATGCCAAACAGGTGTAGAACAATCTTAACAAGTTTACCATAAAGAGCAAATGAAAGACCTGATGGCTCTCCCGCAGAGCACCCCAACAGTACCCTTACTAATGGACTTGGGTTGCAGATCGATCAAGGATCAAGCCCAAATTCGCCCTTTGCTGCTCTGGTCACGACTGTGGCGAGTGCCCGAGTTGGCCTCATATACAGAGGCCCTAGCAGAGGTCATGTCATTGGAGGGCTGGTCCAAGATCAAGTGGCTGAGGGACGTGAAACGGCTGCTAGGAGCCTTGGGTCTCGGGGATGCTTGGGAAGCAAGGACCGCTCCCCCCAAAGCTGTTCTCAAGAAGCTCTATTGGAGCTGGATCCTTTGTAACAACTCCACTGATGTGAAACATTGTAAATCCACGAATGAATTTGTGAAGATGAAGGAAGTGGTGGCTTACGAACCCTATCTTGACATTATCTCCAACCCAACTGATAGAGCTTTGTATTTTAAATTTAGAGTAGGGACACTACCTGTAGGCAATTTTACTTCCCGTTGGAAACTTTCTCACCTGCGCTCCTCCTCCTGTGCGACCTGCCCATCACGTGTAGAGGCGGTCGCCACACATTTTCTTTGAATGTCCTGCATATGCACGGCCAAGGCGGAGATGGCTTAAACCCCTATGCAGACAGTTAGGTACCCGGCAGTATAGAGAGGCGCTGCGTATTCTAAAATCTGACACTCGCACCCTGGTTGCTTGTTGTGTGTCTAAGTTTTTAAAATGGGCATGGTTAATTCTTTTGAATAGGCTTTCTGTGACTATTTAATGCTTGTATTATCTGTTTTTATATGATTTTATCTGTGTGAATAGAATGTAATTGTTCTTATTTGATCTTAAAATTGTTGTATTTCTGCTTTTATGATATTTTTATATCGAAATAAAGCCATTCATTCATTCATAAAGAGCAAATGCACTTTAGCACTGAACAGAAGTGATAAAGTGCCCAGAGTCCTAAAACCACCAACAACAGCCCAGAAAAAATACAGGAGAGAGCCAAAAAGTTCTGAGATGACCCTGCAAAAAGGGCCAAGTCCAACAGCCGGTCAGAACCAATTCTGAATGACCACGCAGTTTAACTTCCAACCGCAAACATCATAATTGGTCGGGTGGATTGTAAACCAACTGAGTCGGTCAGAAGGACTCTGACACAGTCGAGGAGAATCTGACTCTTGGGAGGAGGCTTTCAGCCTGACATCATAATGGGCCCCTAAGTGTCTGGTCTACTGACCGTAAGAGGCACTGAGAATGGCAGACTCGGTCATTCCACAGCTCCCAGTAATGTATAGTCTGTAACATAGATTCATACCTGTGGATACATGGATGTGTCATGTCCTGCTTCAATGCAAAAAATGCGAGGGATGACTCAAACTGGGTGGAGCAGAGTTGACCGCACTCATGCAGAGCAGTTTAAATAACTTGAAGGCTCCTTATGTAGGGGGATTGATGCAAAAGTATTCATATGGCATTCAGCATTGTGAGCTGCCAATAAGGCAAACAAATCACTGGTATTTTCTAAATAGATAAATAGAAAGGGGAAAAAGTCAATCTTCCCGTCAGATGTACCAGAAGCTTCCCCATTCACGTTTAAAGCCCACTGTTTGCTCTCATTTGAAAGACAGTAATGTGCCCTTTTGCCGGCTGTATGGCAGGAATGCAAGTGCTCTAATCTGGGCAGTGATTATTGGGAACTGACAAGCACTGAGAGGCGCAACGCGTGCATGTGGAATATTCAAATGTTATGTGATGGCCAGGTTTGCATATTAGTCATCATCTAGACACACCGAACCAGTCATCACAGGCTACAGTGAATTTAGAAGACAGACTGCCCACTGTCAAACGTAGCCGCAAATGGGGGTTGCACCAAAAATCTGCATATTTCAAATGTATTCTTTCATGTAAGAAAACAATTCTAAAATACGATGAACGTACATGTCACATATAAGTAAAAAACGTATGTTACTTAACAAAGTGCATCAGACAGAGCAAAATGAAGGCCACACTTCAGAAAACAAAATGTACTATACTGTACAAATTGCATTAAACATGGAATGATACAGAGCAAATTATGACATGGTTACTACGTAATGCAATGCAGTGCAGGCACTATTATACAGAACAATACGTGGCAAATCAAATGTATTTACAAAGATACAACATAGAAATAATGTGTCATTACTGGCAAAATAGGTAGGGGCATCTGCAGGAATGTCAGCCATTGTTCAGGGTGCCAACTTGCAGTGCAAGTTCCTCATATTCATTCAATCCCCATGCCGTGGTGTCAAAGGCAGGTATCCATATGCATCCTCTAAGGTTCTGGGTATTTGAAAAATCCCACCCCTGGGCTTCAGGCTCTCTTTCTCTACAACCCACCAGTTCAGACTCTCAGCCGAATGCCCAAATGTGGAGAAATGTTCCACCAGGGGTGCCCCCTGAACCTTACATCCTATCCTAATACAATGTTGTAGAATGTGTGTTTTGACCTTCTGTGTAGTCTGTCCAATAGACATGAACTCACACGGGCATGTTATGGCCTATACCACACCCACAGGAGCATATTATGAAGCCCATTATCACCACGTTAGCAGCACTTTCCTGCTGATAACACATTTTTTTTATCACCCTATAAGCAAGCTGTCACTAACAGGTGTTAGCAGCAGCATTCTGGCGATTGCTGACGGATTTATTGCGGCCGGATTTTCCATCGCCTTGCATGGCAGCGATATTTATTGCTAATGACATGCAAGATAGGTGTTCCTTCTCAAAATGTCACAAAAACTTACGCTAACACCATTTCGCCCTATTATCAAGGATGGCCCGGTCCCGCTAAGGCCCGTTAGCTGCAGGAACTTAAAACCAGAAAATAGCTGATCTTAAAAATGGGGATAAGACTTGGGCCCACATGTATGCATGTTTTTGGTGCTAACAGTGCTGCAAGCAATGTTGCAGCGCTGCCCTGCGAAAAAAATACAGTGCAGGAATGAGCACCATCAATAAGATTGTGCGCAGCCCTGTGCCCAGTCATGAAAGGTGTTGCTGTGCTGCGACAGGACAGCATTGCAACACTTCTCAATGCTCCCTCCTTGCAACAGCATGCATGCGCTGTAGTCACTGGACAGCGCTCCATGGCGCAAGTAATGAGAGAAACGTCAGGAATCCTGACTTATCTGTCTGCGCTAAATTCATGCATTGCTGCAATTGTGTCACAACCATGACGCAACTCTGGCAATGCATGGGTCCAACCTATCCCTATGGCACTGCCTCACCGTCACGCCTGCCATCAGGCAGGCGGAAGGTACTGACATAGTGCCGTTTATCGGGGCTGCCTGAATGTCGGCGCTATTGGAGATCCATCTCTAGCGATTGCGCACTGCGGGGTCATCGTTTTGAAGCATTGGTGGAATGTTGGTACGGAGGGAGTTGACAAGATATTCTATGTTGGCCTTGATTCAGCTGCGAGTGGATGCGATGATGGCGGTGGTGTTCAGTGGGGAAGGTGAGGATGTGATGTTACCAATGATGGTCGGTCCAGGAGAGTCCGATGTTGCGGCTGTAATCGAAGTTCCCGCTGGCGGAGGTGATGTGCCTGACTGTGTGTCCTGCTAATTGGCTTGTTGAGATGACTTGCTGCTTGCGTCTGATGTAGGGGACCTTCTTCAGGAGGGGGTGGTGTTCTGGTCACTAGGTTTGCCATGTGGAACTTTAGTATGCGGAGTAGGATGTCGTCGGTGGATGGTAAACCCTGGGATGCAACGAGCTTTGCAATGGTATAGGAGAAAGGGGGGCCATTACCCAGTGGGCCTGCACATGAGGGTGTGGCAGAGGATGTGCTTGGGCCATATCCGGATCTGGGAGTTGAGGTGGTCCATGGTCACCCTTGGGTCATTAGAGTGTGTGGTCAGTCGGAGTGTGCTTCTGTAGGTGATGGCAATGCCTCCTACCTGACGGTCGGGGTGCTCCTTGGGGGTGATACTGCAGCTGTTTGTGATGGCAATGGCGATGTCCGATACGGAGCTGAGATTGGTCCTGGCAGGTGAGGTGGCATCCAGGGTTGTTGGCGAGGAGGGTGCTGGTGTTTTAGCAGTGGAGTGTCCAAGAGGAAGGCTCCTTGCTGCTGAGTGCGGTCCAGGGGCAGACGGCATGGGAGACGTCCAGTATGACGCAGGCAGTACATCATTAACTACACAACTCCAACAACGCAGGTCCCTTTACATTGCATTTGAGTACAACACATTGTGAGGTCAGTAATGCTGTAATTTTAAGTATTTTGTTTGTGAATGGGTTTCGTATGTTGGACATGAAAATCAGGGTGTGATTTGGGGTAAAATATGAAATTCAGGGTGCGCAATTGGGGTAAAGTATGATTTTTGGGGTGTTATTTGGAGTAAAATATGAAATTCAGGGTGTGCAATTGGGGTAAAATATGATTTTTTAGGTGCGCAAATGGGTCAATTTTGAGTTTTGGGTGTGTATTGGGGGCTCAAAAAGGAAAACCAGGGTTAACTGTTGGAATTGGGGTGCAAAGGTTAGTTTAGGATTACACTCACTGAAGTGTGAATAGTGATATTAATGTATCCGCAATGCATCGCCTAATCTACTGTTCCAATGTGCCTAGTATTAGTATGTTGAAAGTGTTGTGCGTTGTAACTACATATGTGCTTTTGGCACACGAGTGTTACTCACTCTGTGCATGTGCGCACAACGGCTACCATTGAGAAGTTCGGGGGTACTGGACAGCTGTGAGGTGGTACACGATGGAAATAATCCTGGATGGTGCCTGGAAGTGGGTATGTGTGTGAGCGGGTGTCGTTAATATTGTAATGAAGGAAGTCTTACCTCGAAGCCGTGCCCGTGTCTTTGTAGCTCCTGCTCACCCTGCATCTGCTTCCAGGAACAGGAATTCAGCAGCCGGGCTCCCTACCCTGAGACAATCACAACGCTGTGATGCGGCAGTGTGATTGCTAACTTGAAACAGGACAGGTCATGCAGCCAGGGGCCGGAGGGGCGGGCATTTGCGAACAGGAAAGTGCACAGGACTGATTTTTGTGGCCTGAGTGGTCTGAGCGACCTGTCATTGCACACTTGAGTGGGCATGCCAATCCGCCCATGCCCTGCACCATGTTTGGAGCAGGCCTACCCTTCTCCCCCCCTGAGGATACATACCATGATTACATCAGTTAGTTATCATGTGTTGATTGTTCCTCTTCTGCACTGCTAAAGGCAGTGGGGTAACGCTCTTCCGCCATAGCGGAAGAGATGCCACTGGGGGTGCGTCATCTATATGTGATAGGCCTGAGCGACTCGCACCACTGCAACCTGTACTGCACATCCCACCTTCTCCTTACCTGTACATTGACACCATGTCACAATCCACTGCACTCTCTCCCAATCTGTGACTCAGCCAGCAGGAGCATCAGCCAGGTGTGATTTCACTAGGCTGGGTACAGCAGTCATCAGCTAGTCCTCTAATGTGCCTAACAATGCAGTTGATGCAGCAGAGTCCCCTTAGGCATGACGTGGCACTGCTCACACAACATAAGTTTGGCATAGCACAGGGGCCTCACCCTCCACAGCGTACGGCCAGCCCAACATCATCCGGCCTGTGATACAGGGAGACGGCACACACCATTGTTAATCCCCTCCGTGCACCCTGGTGTAGTGTTGGATTGTAATATGCAAAGCGTACCTCACTACGTTGGTGCACATGAGCGCCTTTACCATTAACAGCTCCAAGGGTCACAAGGCGGTCTTCTCCCACAGGTCAGCAATGTGTCTCCACTCGTCCTGCCAGACTTCACCACCAGGTACGGGCGATCGTTGTGCATCAATGTTTACCATCACGGATCATCGACTCCACAGCTCCTCCACATCCCACTCCAGGCTCCAGACGCAGGTCCAGCAAGGTATCAAGGATCCAGATGAATGTGCAGCGAGGCATCATGGCTCTCATCCTGGTCATCCCATATGTTGGCTGGTTTGCAGGTGTTGTTGATGAATACTGCACTTCTCCCTGTCTGCTACATTTAGCATGGTATTGTATTTTATGCCTATTTCACACTCACAGGAATGCCCACTCGTCGCTGTAAGGGGGTGGCAATTCACATTACTTACTAGTAATCTTCAATACTCTCAGTTCTTCTTGTCCTTGTTCCAGACATTTCTTCATAAGGTGGATACCACCTTCAGGGATAGGATAAGGTATTAAATCAAATGCTCATAGTGCATGCTGCGCCCACCATTATATGGATGCGGTAAGAGCCTTGGCATTGCTAGTATACTACTGTCTCTACCAAATATCTGTCAAAAGCCTCAATAGTGAGGGAGGTGGGAAGGGTGTAATGACTTAGACAAGCACAAGAGGACTAAGAGTAATGAGGATTACCAGTAAATAATGAGGACATTACTTCTTCATCCCTTGCTCTCGTCGAAGTCATTACTTCATGAGGTATACCAAAATCATGAGGTCTTTGAAACAAATTAAAGTGGAGTCACCAAATTCAACAGCAAATATTTATAGAATATGTATTCATAGATATCACAGACTTTCTAATAACAAATCAAAAATTAACTTCAGATAAAATGTGCTTACTAGATTGATGCTGCTTCCGCTTCTCTCCTGCACACTGATGATGGCCTTGTTTGGTCCAGCTATACCACAAGGCCAAGTGATGCAAGTTACTGCATGCGTAGATATGTATTTTGCAAGTGGCACTCCTCTTCGCAGCTGTTTGGACCTCCATCCATAATTTATTCACCTGTACATTTTGCATTTTAATGTTTTTTAATGGTATGCTCATGCTTTATTATGTACTTCTGTGTCTTTCTGTACTATACATGACTTGTCTGGTTTCATATCTAACCCCACGAGGGTCTAGTTCACTTTGCATCAAACCACAAACAAATGATGGAGGGTTATGCAGGTGGTGAATGTGAGTGCATAGATGAAGGCGGCAGCATTGATGGTGGGAGGAGGGCACAGGCGACGGAACAGGGTGGGTGGGAAGAGCCCAGGCAGCACAGATCACAAGGATCAGCCAATCAGGGGAGGCTCATGGACCATAGAGTGCAGGAAGGCAGACAGGCAAGAGTAGCCCTGACCCAGGAGGCACAAAGGAAGTCACCAGCATTAACTGTCAGAGCGCAATTTAGATGAAAGGGATTGGACGAGCAGTAGGAGAGAAAGGAACACAAGCTCTTCAGTGGCAGGAGGAGGGAGAGAAGCACTGTGACCAAGGGATGAGAGCTAGGAGGAGTAAGAGGTAGAGACTACGTGGGCCTCACGGGGGTCCTTGTTTGTCTTCTCAGCTGCATGCCTGAGCCCTGTTTTTGGCAGACAGTCTTGCTTGAATGTATCTTAGACATGGAGGGGCATTTTCACAGTGCAATATCGCCTGGAGTGAAGATGGCACTTTTGTGGTGCTAATGCGCCGCTCGCCAGGTATCGACAGATAACGCTGGTTTCACTAGCGCCATTGTGATAATATTTCCGGGACTTTTCACTGCCTAACCCTGGTTCTATCGCCATGTAGCGTCTGCTTGATAATACGGCGCTAATATGGCAATAGATTTCAGGATTAGGTGACGTTAACAAAACTGCCTATAACTTGCAATGGTGATAGTTATTGGCAGTCCTTGATAATATCCCCCATAGTGTTACAGTTAATGTGGTCTTTAAGAGTGTGAGTGTAATTGTTGTGTGTAAACATTTTGATTTCTCTCGTCATGGAGCATGCTTTATATCTTCCATATTTGAAATGTCTCTTCACAGGTGGTATCTGCCAACTGGTAGAGGGATTGGTTCTGATTGGTATAAAGAGTAAGGATTTGACCAAATTATCTTTTATGCATATCCCCTTCTTAAAGGCATGCACAGGTGGGTTGGGGATACCTACTTCTTCACCCACAAAGTTCCATATGATGATTGATAATTTTCCTGACCTCATTACTCTGTGTGCAAAATGTAGTTAAACAAATCATGCGTTCCTGTTCAGGAACAATTCTTTGTTTGGGTTCAAGAAGGAATTCCCTGTGGGAATACCATGCTCATTTGCAAGCTTTCTTCAATAGACTTTTTGGGTAACCCCTATCTGCTAGTC
This sequence comes from Lissotriton helveticus, assembly GCF_964261635.1. Taxonomy (NCBI): domain Eukaryota; kingdom Metazoa; phylum Chordata; class Amphibia; order Caudata; family Salamandridae; genus Lissotriton; species Lissotriton helveticus. The sequence goes on along the minus strand of NC_136068.1, from coordinate 366,270,610 downwards.
GGGCCATGAGATCATCTGATTCATTGAAAAAAATCTTGTTTCTTGGTACGGTTTCTCCTTAAGTTAAGAAACATTGCGAATGGTAAATGATCTCAACGGTTCCTAGGGTGGCCACTTGAATAGCGTAAGAGGGAGTTCCTTTTGCACTCCTTTTTATATAGTGAGGTATAAAGCCTATCCCATCCTCCTTGATCGATCGTAATGGCTATAAAATTGCTCCCACTATTGCTATAATCTATTGAGAATTGAATATCACCCAACATTTTATGTAACCAATAGTGGAATGCGAGTCGGTTTTGCTCAGTGCCAGTCCAGACCACGACTACATCATCCATGTAGCATTTTCAAACCTCAATATTAATATTGCCTTTATATGGATTGTGATCACTTAGTACGTGAATATGCTCACAATTGTCCATATATAGAATAGCCAAATCTGGTGAGAATCCTACCCCCATGGTTACCCCTTTGGTCTAAAGATAAAACTCCCCATGAAAACAGAAAAAGTTCTTTGTCATGGAAATTTCTAACAAATTGATTATAAACTCATTTCGGACCTGAAAGGGTCTAGGTCTATCATCCAAGACAGTCCTGATTACATCTAATGAAGCCCTTTGTGGGATATTGGTATACAGTGACGTTATGTCCATAGTAACATAGTCGTTCTTTAAAACTGAATGTCAAATTTTCAACCAGTTTGATGGTTTCCATTGTATCTTTCAAGTACGATGCAGTACATTCTGCAATAGGTTTTAGAAAGTGGGCATTTTCTTACTTTAACATTATGTGTGTCTCTGGTTGTTTGCGTATTTATCGTCTGGTGTTGGAGGAACAGGAGCTGCGGATGTGTATTATCTCTAGATAGTCCCTAGGGAGGATGAGGTGTGCGCTGCCTTGCCTGGGTGACTCTTCACTAGGCTGAATAGACCTGGTATGCATTTAGAGTGGTGGGAGGACCTTTGCTTGTACCTGAATAGGCTGTGTCTCTTTTTTCACAATGCTGTCTCTGCACCCTGTGATCATGCTGCACCAGGTTGTACAGAGACCCTTACAGCAAAGAGAACAATGGCAAAATGGGGCATAAGTATTGGACCTCAAACCCCCGGACATGAGATTACTTCCATAAACATGAGGGCCCTGCCAAGAAGAAGAGCGGAAGAACTATGTGAGGAACACTGCCTTTTCAGTGTGAGGGGTGGATTGGCCTGATTTTGCTGCTTCTGTCTGATGGAAGAAAATGACTGACTCGTTTCACCCTGCTGTGGTATCCTGCTTGTAAAGTACTCTCCAAGGGCTTGTATGTGCTGGCCTCCTGTTGGAATACTCAGAGAGATAACATATTTCAAGAACGATCCTTGCAGGATCTTAAAGTATCCTGTTTGGGAGGAGTGCTGAAGAAAGTTTGTGAGAAGCACTGCACTGGCTTGTGTGGGGTATGGCGGCCTGCAGTGGTTGCTCCTGCCTGGAGCAGGTAAATGATTGGGCTATGCTGGTATCTTTTCTGTGTGAAAGCAGAAAAGGAAAGCACCTGAGAAGCTTTTTGTCTGGCAGCACAGTGTGTGAAAGAGTGCTGTGCCTTCCAGTGCAGCCAGTGAGGAGAACTTCCCCACAGGGAAGGAGCACTTGTTTTTGTACTGCAGCAGTGTGCTTGCCACGTGTTGAAGGGAGGAGAGAGCTGAGGCGCAAGGAAGCGCTCTCCCTCTCCTTGGTGGCTTGTCCCACATTATTTTTCAGCTGGGACTCTGCTGCCATGGCCCTGAGCTGTGAAACGTTGCGGCACCCAAATGGGAAGGAATTCCAGTCGCGAGTTCCCCTCATGTTGCGAGGTAATGCTGATATCACAGTGGGCGAGGCAGGCCACTGCCGAGGACGTGGAAGGCTGGCACCACCAGGAAGCCAACGGGAGCATGTTATCTTCTGTGACCGGTGGCAGTGTGTTGCCACCAGGGAATGTCGGACGTGGGTGGGGCCATCCGGCCCGAGGAGCAATGCGGTCCCCCAGGATACTGAGAAGTAGAAGTGACAGCTGTACCCGGTACTGTGATCAGCGGGGAATGCCCAATGAGGTCTCCCCACGTGTTATACAAAAAGGGAAAAAGACTGCGTTAGTCTCAGGAGCTGCTCGGCTCAGTCACAGGCTGCTGTTGTTGTAGTTACATACCTTTGGGGGCATTCTTACTTTTGTACTCCATAGCATCTAAGTTCGGTGGCTGCACCGCATGTCTGTGGGTAGCCACCTCGATTACTTCCCTGGAAGAGGGGACTGAGGAAAGTCTCCGCATCAACAAGGGGGCGAGGATGGGTTCCTACCCCCTTTTAGTGCATGGACCCATCTTCAGGGGCATTCTCACCTGGTGATTGCAGGAGGCATCCTCAACAGAGAATCCCCAGGTTGCAGGTTGAGGTGTTGGGTGACTGCTGAGAGTTGCCAAAGAAACGGCAGTGGACTGGCAGGAGCTCCCATGCCCTTAGACTGGCCCAGAAGTACTGCATATCCCATACAACTAGCCCAGGAGCACTGTGACCTCATGGTTGGTGGGGCACTCAGGTAATTCAGGTGATATTTTTAGGGTAATATACAGCAGATGTATGTGTAGTTATATGTAGTGGCTTATCTGAGCCTAACTACTGAATGTGTGTTTCATGTTCTGATGTTTTTATAACAGAAGCAACCTACAAGAGGTTGCTTTAATGCCCCCAATAGGATGTTATGCATGAATCTTTTCAGGATTATTTTGATGTCATGTGCCACTTAAGAGTATTTACTTCAGTGCACTACTTGTGACATTATGACAATTGCCTAGTTGGCAAAGTGATTTTATGAGCTATGTGAAGTCATGACAAGTGCCTAGTGGCACAATGATTTATGTAAGTGTGGCCTAATGTGTTTTTATGCAGAATACAAAAGATATTTTTATATAGCCTTTTGTGAATTCTCTTTTTGTGGTGTGCCTAGTGTGTCACTCTGGTGTATGTGTGTTGCTCAAACACCTTACACATTGCCTCTGTGATAAGCCTGACCGCTCTGCCAAGCTACCAAGGGGGTGAGCAGGGATTATCTTGTGGGTGCAACTCTTACCCTGACTAAAGTGGTGGGGTCTGACTGGCTTAGGTGCATACGCTAGCCAGCCAGAAACCCCATTTCTAACAGTGTCCTTATTGGTTGATATTCAAGGGTTCTGATTGGTTCCTGGGTAAGTGATTGTATTGGATGTAGAGCATAGGGTGAGAGATCTGATTGGTGGATAGACTTAGGGTTTTTGATTGGTTCCTGGGCCTAGGGTTTCTAATGAATGGACTAGGGCTAGGACCAGGACTGGGCCTAGGCTGGGCCTAGGGTTTCTATTGGGCGTAGGGCCTAGGGATTTGTGCCTGATTGGCTGCTGGTACTAGGGCTAGAACTAGGGATGAGCCTTTTCTTTCTATTGGACATAGGGCTTAATGTTTCATGCATGATTTGCTGCTGAGATTAGAGATGGGGTTATGGCTTAGGCTAGGGTTTATATTGGACCTAGGGCTTTGTGTTTTATTTCTGATAGGCTGCTGGGACTAGGGTTGTGATTGACTGTAAGAGGCTGGTCTCCTATTGCTCCTAGGGCTAAGTGCTAATGTTGTGATTGGTTACAGTTAGGGCTAGGAGTCCCATTGGCCGAAGTGGTCACCTGATTACTAGGTCTATTTAAGTTTAGGGCTCAGGGTAACTCAGCCCGGGCGACTAGGCTATGAGTGGAGAGGACAAAGGAAGTTGCTTGATTCATCCTGGTCAGGTCTAGGGCCAAGAATGCTGCCCAAATGTACATATACCAACACCCACCGGACCCCGTCCACAACCATATTAACACACTCACAGCACATATACTCTACCTATTTATTATAAACTAACCTTAGAGAAAGTCCGATGTCTCAGCAACCACTACAAAACCCCAGTAACCACACCTATACACCCTTCTATCCTAGCTAACACACATTTGCACCATCACTTACAAACAATACACAACTCTATCCTATATATTAACCAATCCACTCATCACTAACACAATCAAATTTGACACCATACTTAACTATATCCCATCCAGACACACCTTCCCTACTCTAATTACTCCTAACAGACTTCTTTTTTGTCACTAACACACCTATACTCAGCCTTCCATATTTTTAGCCTCACTCCTTTTGGTTCTACCACAATGACATAACTATCAGACACTTATACTCCACTGCATCGAACATATTACCTTTTTCAGCAATAAAATCCAACACAAATACTCTTAACTCTGGCTCATCCCATCTTACACCTTCCAGACTACACAATGATACACACTATGAACAAAGTCCAATGCCAAGTTTCTGGATTCCCCCACTCCTAACACATATACAGCAACCCAGCAACTCTCTTTTAACTGTCTCTCAGCCATTGGACAATTTAGAACCTTACTTCATGACCCACATCCTGCATCACCACCCCTAACTCATACACCTTCCACCCTAAACAGACACAAACAAAATAACATGCCACTCCTCACAACTTTGTTTCCCCATGTCTGCTGCACAACAAGGTTATACTACAAAAACAACACAGCATGCCAACTCACTCTCAACCACCATCTCCACCACCTACACACGCAGACCCATCAAAAATGCCTTCTTAGCCTGCTGGACGAGAAACACAATACAGAACAGATACACAATTGTTATCCTCATACAGCTAATACAAACGCTAAGGGCACACCAGCTACAAGCCCACAAAATACTGCTCAGTCTTCAACAAAACAAAGTCGCACTACCACTAAAGCACATTCTCTAATCTGCCTACTAATAAATGCTTGATCACTGTCTCAAAACAAACATCACATCTGCAACCTTCTCACTGACACAAAACCTGACATGCTCTTCATAACTGAATCATGGTTGGGAGATGATAGGCTTCCAGTCCTCCATGAAGCCAATCCTCTAGGCTATCAAACTATCACCAAAATTGTATAGGCAAAAGAGGATGTGGCCTAGCTGTTGTGTTCAGGCAAACATTACATATCACTAAAGCCGACAACGTCTCCATACAAGATTGTGAGGCCCTTTTCCCCAGATGCAATCCTACACCTTCCTCATCCTGTAACTTCCTGCTCCTTTACCTAACTCCTCCTAGTAATTCAACCTTCCCAGACACACTTCTAGGCACGGTTTCAAACATGATAGCATTACACTCCAACCTATGCATTCTGGGTGACCTCAACATTTGGCTTAACAAACCCAATATGCTCTATCTAAATACCTAGCCCAGACGCACTGAACCTACATCTACACCAAAAAGAGTTCTACACCAAAGCCATTAATGAGGCTAAGCAAAAGCAAAAAACCCTGTTTGCAATAGTGAAGTCCTTCACTCATCCTAAAGCCTTACAGGCCGAAATACCTCCCTCTCAAGATCTCTGCAATCAAATAGCAGACTTCTTCGAAGAGAAAATCAATCTTATTCAGAAAGACTTTCCTCCATACCAAACCCCCCAGTTCCCCTTCACTCAGGAACAAGAAGGAAAAACAACTGGATACCTAAAGACCTTTTCACAGGTCACTCTAGCACAAACCAGGGAAGTCATTCTAGCATGCAACTCAGGAGCCCCTTCTGATTCCTGCCCTCCCAGAATCCTTCACCAATTGATTGATACTGTTAATCCCATCATCAACACAATAGTGAATACCTCCCTCAGCACTGGCATCGTTCCGAGTGCATGGAAACAAGGCATTGTCAAGCCTTTAATGAAAAAACCTAACAAATCCCCTTCTGACTTGACCAACCTCCGTCCAATCTCCCTTCTCCCAGTTTTGGGGAAAATCACTGAGCAAATGGTCTATAGGGAGCTCAAAAACCATCTGGAAACGAACAACATCCTCCACCCCCAACAATCAGGCTTCCGCCCCCAGCACTCGACTGAAACAGCCTTGATCGAACTGACTGACTCCATAAAACTGTTACAGGACCAAAGAAAGAACGCCGTATTGATCTTGTTGGACCTCACAGCAGCGTTCGACACCATTTCCCACCTTATACTCCTGGACAGACTTAGGGACATCGGCATCTCCGACCTGGCATTGGACTGGATAACATCGTTCCTAACAGAAAGATCCCAAACCATCACACTTGGACCTTTCAGTTCTGCAGAGAAAAAGATTCGATCGGGAGTCCCACAAGGCGCCATTCTTAGCCCCTTGCTTTTCAATATCTACCTTATTCCCCTGATCTCCCTGATCGAATCATTCGGCATCACTGTTACATCATACGCCGACGATACCCAACTTATAGTCCCGCTAGAGGATAACTCTACGACTGCCGAACAAAATCTAAAAAACTGCCTGAAAGATGTCTTTCTGTGGATGGAAACAAACCACCTCAAGTGTAACTCAAGTAAGACAGAAATCCTCCCCATGGGGAAAAATGTCAACTTCAGTCCTCATCTATGGTGGCCAGAGGATTCCACAGCCCCCCCTCAGACCGTCACAACCGCACGCAACCTTGGAGTCACCTTCGATACTGATCTTTCCTTCGACCTGCATATCAGGAAGGTGGCAGGAAGCTGTTTCGGAATCATTAAATCCCTCAAAAAAAAATTCGACTTCCTACCAACGGAAGCTAGAAAGGCGGTAGCTGTGGCACTAATCCTTTCGCGCATAGACTACTGTAACAGTCTAATGGCTGGTGTGAAAAAAGCCTCACTCAAAAAACTGCAAAGCGTTCAGCATGCGGCTGCCAGGCTGGTGCTCAAACTTCCCAGGAGGTCTTCAGCCTCTACCGCTCTGAGAAACCTCCACTGGTTGCCCTTACACAAAAGAATCTTTTTTAAGATCCTAATTGTTGCATTCCGGGCATTTAACCACACTGGCCCCAAATACCTAATCAGACGCTACCCCCACTACAACCCCCAGAGGATTCTGAGAACATCCAACAATAACCTACTAAAAGTAGCTAACTTTAACTTAAAAACTAAAGGGGGTAAAACACTTACCCACCTATCCTCCAAAGCATGGAACTCTATGCCTCAGCATTTGAGATCCCTTACCAAGGAAATCCACTTCAGGAAACAACTAAAAACATGGATCTACAGCCTATCTGACGAGTATGTGCTGCATGCCATCTAATCCTGCTTACATTCGACCTCTCACTCTTTTTCCAGTTAGCGCCAGGATGCTCCTTCCGGAGCGACAGTTGCGCTCTACAAATACCAAAATACAAATACAAATACAAATACAAACAGACCCAAACACATTGCTGGACACATCCTAGATGCAAATGAGGAACTAGTTACCTTTCAAACAATGACTCCAGTCAGCGTGGTCAGACCACCATTTTTTTACTTTCCAACATAAAACAACACAAAGCAACTCACCTAAAACCACCTTATATGCATCCACCTATTGACAGAGGGGCAAACTAAATTTGGAATACTTCGAAACACAACTAACATCCAGTACAGATCTGGACACAAATAAATGATTTTCAAAAGCTATATGAGTGGCTAGAGGAAGCTTTTGATATCCTAATACCACTAAAAACAATACAACAGAGCAAAAGAAAACAGGCATATTGGAGACATACAGAGATAAAAGAGATAAAACAACTAATTAGAAAAGTGGAACATGTTTGACTCAAAACAAACACCATTCAAGACAAACCTCGCCTACAGAAACTTATCAGATTATACAAGTCAGCTATCAAAAAAGCTAGGAAAATGTACTATTTAGACAGAATTCCAAATGCTAAATGTTCAAATAAAGTATTCTATAAAATTCTCAAGGAATTTCGTATACCAACTTGCCTAGAACGAGCTCATCCAGTTACTCAAGATTGCACAGACAAACTGGCAAATCATTACATGGCCAAAGCAAACACATTGGACTCATATTTAAAACAAAGAAAAAGAACCAACACTGACTCTTTTCCAAAACACCAATCCAAGAATACTCTAACCCAGCCTTTCCATTCCTTTCAACAAAGTTCACTCAATGAATTTATGGCCCCTATAAAAGCAAGCAGGCCCGCTGCCAGCCCTTCTGATACATGTCCACCATTTACCTTCAAGACAATTCTTCTGATAACCTCTGCTGCCACACCAGTAAGAAGAATCATAAACAATTCCTTAAATAGCAGAAGATTTCCAGAAGTACTAAAAAAGTCATACATACGGCCATTACAGAAGAAAAAAACCCAAGACCCACTGAAGCCCAACAACTACAGACCGATTACAAATGGACCATCCCTGGGCAAATTGACAGAAACAGCAGCATTCGCCCAGAAGTCACAATTCATTTAAGATAATGCCATACTTTCAGACTTTTAAATGGGATCCCATACAGGAAGAGACATAGAATCAGCCCCCGTTGCCACCTGGGATTACCTTAAGAACACATTTGACCGAAACTGGGTCACTGCACTACTTCTCTTGGACCTCTCAGCTGCCTTTCACACGGTTGACAATGACACTGTTATGTTATGTTATGTTATGTTACGTTAAAATAATTTCTAAAGCGCACTTACACCAGGCGGTTTCCTGGTGCTAAAACAGATAGACTGTGGCAGTAAGGAACTTTAAGATGTTATTTATATGCCCGTAAAAAGAGTAAAGTTTTCAGAAGAGTCCTGAATGGAGTGTAGTGTGTTGCACATCTCATCTCATTGGGAAGGGAGTTCCAGAAACGGGGAGCCAAAAAAGAAAACCTAAGTCCACCGTGCTTTTTTCGTTTAAAAGTGGGAACAGTAAGCAGGTGAAAGTGAGAGGACCGGAGTTCACGTGAGGAGACATAACGTTGGATTCTGGAAGAAATTAAGGCAGGTCCTTGACCAGCAAGGGCCTTGAAGATGGTACAGCCCAGCTTGAATACGCAACGTTTGGCTACCGGAAGCCAGTGGAGGCTCATCATCAAAGGTCTAACATGTGGATGCTTAGGTTGGGGAAAAATTAGCCTAGCTGCCTGATTTTAAATGAGCTGTAGGCGATGAAGTTGGTATGCTGGGATGCCAACATAGAGAGCACTCGCATAATCGATGCAAGAGGTGATCAGGGCCAAGATGACGAGGGTGAGGGCTTCCGTGGTCAGGAACCTACACATTTTTCGGATACTACGAAGGTGGAAAAAGCAGTAGGAAACTACCATATTGATTTGGGGCTTCAGGGACAAGTCACTACAAATGATAACTCCAAGACTTTTTACAGAGTTGACTGTGATGCAAAGACTTCATGAAGCCGGCATAGAGGGTACTGCTCTAGAATAGATCACATCCTACCTTCATAAGAGAACTAATGTCATCCATACCCTCCTTTCTCATCTAAACCCAACTTCACAAAAGGAGGGGTCCCTCAAGGCTCTATCATCTCACCCATGTTTTTCAACATCTACATGAAGTCATTACTTCAGGAACTGATCAATCAATTTCACCACACGTGATATAACTATGCTGATGACACCCAAATACTTGTTCAACTGGAATGCCCCAAAGACATTGGAAACTCCAATTTTCAGGCGTTTCAGAGCCGTGGATCAATGGATGACATGGAGCCATCTCAAATTGACTGCTTCCAAAACGGAAATACTCATGTGTGGCAATTGGAAACATTATGACCCACTCGCCACCTGGCCTGATGATCTGGGAACACCGCCTAAAGTATTAAAGAAAGTGAGAAACCTTGTAATGCCCATGGACTCCAAACTATCAATGAATGCTCAAGTGGATAAACAAGCAAGATCAAGCTTTGTTCCTATACCAATTCTGCAATGCATCTTCCCCCATCTGGGATGTCCATACAAGGCCCAGGCTACCATCTCTCTTGTTTTATCCAAACTCTATTATGCCAATAGCCTCTACCACGTATCACCTTTAACAACTATAAAAAGACCACAAAGGATTCAGAACTCAGCTGCCAGACTACTCTTACACAAAAATCAGCCAGCCCACATCTCCCCTGCCTTGAAATCCCTACATTGGTTGCCAGGAGATCCACATTCAAGCTGCTTTGTATCACCCACAAAGCACTACATGAAACAGGACCACCCTGCATCAGGAACAAAATCACCAAATACGTTCAACAAAAGAACCTCTGCTCTAGAGTGGCACTTTGTCTCAAAATTCCACCGTACAAGAAAAACACCATTGGTGCCACATCCTTCTCTGTTCAAACAGCCAAACTATAGAACTCTTTACCCCCAAACATAAGATCCAAGGATTATCATCTTTTCTTTGGAAGACTACTCAAGAGTTGATTCTTCCCCACATAACCACCATACTCAAACATAAATATATAGCATAGCCCTCTGTATATAATCCTCTATTTAGACTATCAATATGTAGCTACATATGTGTATTGCTGTGTATAATAATTATGGGCCTGATCAGGATGGTGGTTGGACTTACGTCTGACTGTCATCCCTTCGGTAATGGGACCGCCTGACTAGCTGTCGATGGTCCCACAACCGGTATCACGATGCGACTGCCTTAAAGGCGGTTGCAATGTGTATCTTTTGTATTGCAGCATGTGCTGTGGGCTGTGCCTATCCGCTTGGGGCAGGGATATGTATGAGGGTACCCTCAGTGCCCCCAGGGCCCATGTCAGAGGGCCAGGGAAGAGGGGGACTTGCCCCCAATGTCCCCTTTTGCCTGCTTTTTCATGGTGGGTAGGGACATCATAATCCCTACTGCAGTGCCTGGAAGGGGCCGCCACTATTGCAGGAATGGCGGACCCTCCGATGGTCCAACAGGCTCCTTAAGGCCATCGGATCTGTTGCATCCAGCCTCTCCGACCACCAACCATCTGCCTGTCATCATAATGCAGAAAGCGGTAATGCAGGGTCCGATGGTGGTGGAACCGCAAACCGATGGGCTGACTGTGGCGGTCCCACCACCATCATAATGAGGCCCTATGGGGCCGATTACCCGCCATCGCTGCTGGAGAAGGGACCGACCGCCATAGGTGTGGAGGTCCCGCAAAACGAATTAGGATGCGCCCGCCACTTTGGCGGGCGCATCCTGTATGTTTACATTGTGGCTGGTGGCAGCACCCGCCACAATGTAAAAATACATGTTTTGCATTTGCATGTACAACGTGGCAGGAACCGTGCGGTGCCTGCCACCTTGTACATGCAAATGCAGGCGGGTACCATAGGTATCCCCCACGTGCAGCACCCCACCCCCCTGGGCGCCAGCAACGGGCCCCGAAGGCATTTTCCGCCTGTCTTTTTCCGGCAGGAACTCCGCCGCAAAAGACAGGCATCATAATGCCCACGGCGGTGCCTGCATGGCATCTCCGCCATAGCCCCATTGTACTTGGTCCAGCAAGGTGGGTGGAAAAGGCCCGCCTTATGGGACCACGGCGGACTGCCTTTCCGTCCGCCGAGGTACATTTGCCCTTCCCACCGCCATCCTAATTTGGCGGTGGGAATTTTAAGGGTGATGGTGGGAAGTCCGGCACCGCCGGCCCAGTGGTCGTAGACTTCCCACCATCATAATCGACCCCATAGATATTTGTTCGTTCTGCTTAAAAAATGTGCATGTTAGTTATAGTTACAGTTTTCTATCTTTTAACATGTATATAAGAGACTGCATAAATACGTAAATCTTTTATCATAACTATTCATCTACAATTGTTTCACTATTAAATTACAAAAAATAAAAACAAATAAACAAATTTAAAGCACAACAACACTTGAAAGCCGGAGCTTTATTAAATGCAACTTTAATCTACATATGTTACCTTCCCTATTCATAAATATACCTTCCATGTACCTATGAATCTATATATTTATTACGTTGCTTCTAATTCAGCATATTCAATGCACAACCCTATATTGCACGCTATAACTCTTGCAAAATATCCTCTACTTCCCCTCCGACTGATCTCAAACCTCATTCTACTATTCTCTTCAAAGCAGTACTCTGTTTCTCCCCTATTACGTTCTCAATATTTCCTCTACCTCAACTCTCTGACTCATTTCAAACCTCATTCTACTACTCTTTCCACTGCACCACCCATTTCTCACCCTATACCTCTATCAATACATCCTCTAGGTCCGTCGTCGCATTCATCCCAAAACCTATACCACTACTATGATCCCCAAAATAACGCTTTCTAGACTCTTCCCTCCTCTACCCCTCCTTGCATCCTCTCATACCTCTTTTGCTACTCAGATCTACCAAACCAGCCTTTCTAAACCTTGCCCACTCCACCTCCCCTTTGCTCACCCTAAACTCCCTCCTACTGCTATTAACTCCTCAAAAATAAATATTCTAGATCCTTCCCTCGTCTATCCCTCCACTATTCCTTTTCAATCCAAATAACACACTAACATGTCCACATCTCAAATTAATTTCCTATTTCACTATACTAATTCCCCGTTAATGCTGCTGATGTCAATACCATGCAGATACTAGGGTGCATGCACACAGGGTGGCACAGCATTGCTCACAGCCCCTGTAGGGCCCCCTTTGTGAACTCACCGCCACACTTTTCATTGCAGTCGCACCGCCATGAAAAGTGTGGAGGTGGGGGAAATTATAATATGGTTGCTGCGGCCCGCTAAGCATATTAAGGCCTTAAGACTGCAGAAACACCACCAGGGATCTCTGATCCCTGGTGGTTGCGGCGGTGCCAATGCAGTCTTACCACCCAAGAAAAAAAATACAAATGAATCATAAAAATCAAGTAAATAAAGTAATAAACAAAATGGCACCAAAACGACAAATATCCAATAAGAGGAATCAGTAAGAATGGCCCTTCATGCCTTCCACCATGTACTTTTAGAACTGAATTTTAAGAGCCTCCTTGCCCTCAGCGGCCTGAAGAAAGTCATCAGTGGAGTGGACAATGAAGGGATGACTCAGCGAGGTAACTGCACAACAGATAACGAACATTGTCACAATGTAGAGATGTGGCATCTTAATGAGCCCATTACAAGTCAGGCAATATCAACTAGTTACCACCTACAAAAGGAAGGGACAAAACACTACAATGTCCCCGTGGACTATTCCATACATCTACAAGCAGAGTATGTATGGTATCATTGAAGCGTAAAACAAACACATTTATGCCCAACTTCTTAGTATGAGCAACTATGATAAGATGTTACCTGGCCAACTGTGAATGTGGGGAAACGTTGCCAAAGAGGGAAAGAGGCCAGAAGTTGCAATGTTGAGATCTGTGGAAAGTCAGCTCACAATTATATGTCTGCAGCATAGTCACCACAGGTGGTTCACAGACAAAATATCGAGTCCCTCCAATCGGCAGAAAATAGATTCTGCAGAAAGGTGCTGGGGGGAGTTCCCTGTGCCCCCACATTCATCTGTCATAGCGAACTGAGGTTGCCATACATTGTTGATTTTATCAGATCAAGGCCCGCGCTTTTTTGGATAAAAATATGGTCAAACCCAGCAGCATCCTTAACACGCAGCATAATATCTGATTGTTTATTACATGAAAGATCCCACCAAATACCATGGTTAAATGCTGTTAAGAATAGCCTGTTAAGTGTGAGACATGGCTCCTTGTTCAGTTCCCCTAATACCATCGTCCGCACTCATAAGAACAGTGTAAAACGGGCATTATATGATTTATACAAGGAGGAACGAATGAGATCCGAATTTGTAAAACCCGCTGTCATTAAATATTTGCCACTTACAGAACCAGGCAATGACAATTTAAATAGGCCTTGCAGATATCTGACAACCCCAAAAGGAAGATGGAACCGGAGCCTTTTGTTTAGGTTCCGAGACGGAAGCATTGTTAATTTGCTAAGCTTCCCCATTGGCTATAACAAAAACTTAGAAGAGCTGGATTGCCCCTGCTCCGTAGGTGGAAAACAAAGTCTGCTGCATTATTTCTTTTTCTGTGGCCATTACAAATTATATACCCGTCATTATTTAATGCCGATTCTCCGCAAACGCAACTTAAGGGACTTTAATCTGGCATTGAGGTTCCTACAAATGTTGTCAACAGACGAGACCATCTACACTGTAAGCTGTTTTATAAAAGTCTGTGTAAGATCAAGGGCAAGTATGGAACAAGCATAATTGAATAATGGTATTGTACTTGAACGCACATTGCACTCTATCACTTTGATATAATTTGCATATAGAAACATTTACTTGCGTAATTTGGATCTGTATGATTATTCTCAGGTGAACGCACTTTGCACCTTACCATTTTGATTATTTCAGGAGTAGATAAATTGAAATTCATGGTAAAAATCATACTAATCGACCTATGTTATTTCTTACATGTATTATGCACTTTACGATATTTATGCTGCTCTAAATCCAATTGGAAATTTTGTTTTTAACTTTATAGGTTTTTATGTGTTTTTAATGTGTTTCATTCTGTATGTACTTTTATGGATGTATCAAAATTCCGAATAAAGATCATTTGAAGTTGAAGTTGAAAATATCGAGTCAAAAAACATCTACATACAAAAATATTGTCAAAAATATCAAATTCCAAAATATCGACTCCCTATACTTATAATAAAAATTACAAACATATTGAAAACATATACAGTTTACACTAATTTAGTATTCTAAACTATTCATTTTTTTAAATATATACATTTACATAATAAGCATTAATTATATTAAATTTTATTACTAAAATATCAAAAATAAAATATATTTAATAATTGTTTTGAAAATCATTACAATTATCATTATTTAAAAAAATTAAAACAAACATTTATATTAATATACATCTTTTTATTTACATATATCTAATTAAAAATAAAACTAAATTAACATTTTTATTGTATATTATTTTGTCATAATTTTTTTTATGTAGTAACATACAAAATACATATAAATACAAATTTCCAATAACATAAAATATTTTAAAAACAAACCATTTTAATTACAAATGAAAAACTAAAACAAAATAATAATGTTGTATTTACTAAAAATAAATAAATAATATATTAAAAACATTTAGAATTATAAATCTTATTATTTAAATATCAAAGAACATATTAATATAAGGTTAAACAATATAAAGTAAACTACAAAATTATAAAATTAATATATACACTTTACCCACTACAACTTATAAATAGCACACAAAGTTTCAAACTCAGGAGGGGAAAAATGTACTATTCCCACTCCAGTCAGTGCAACAGTAGGGAAAGTGTTGGATCGCGGAGGGGAAACATTTACTATTCCTACTCCAATCATACCTTAAATTAATACATATATTATTTTTTATCAAAATACCAAAACCTATTATCAAAATATTAACAACCAATAAAAACAATACTATTTACAATTAAAATGCATAACACACTTAACACATAAATCAATAAATTACAATTAAACATGTGGTACTCTTTTTAATTGTGTTGTTACTGACATAAATTCTACCTTATACTTCTACAAGCTACACAACACATATCTAAAATGTATATTTCAATGTATATTATTTGCTTATTTAACATATTTATTTATTGCAATATTAATTCTAATTAACTACTAATAGAACAATTACATATAATTATCTTTCCACCCTTTATGCATACAAAACAAACAACCCACATCTAATATATATATGTAAACAATTAATTAAAGAATGATCATAATTAATAACCAATTAAACATTTAATATATCTAATTAAATAAGAAATAATTCATTATATGTATTTAACTTCCCACCCTTTACCCGAACAAATTCAAATCACACATATAACCTAGACAATATTTTAAGTTCATATTTACATAATCAATGATCATTTAAACAATTAGTAAAAATTAACAATATTTATTAATTATTATAATTTCCTACATTTCCTTTACCCATACAAAAACCACAAAACACCCTCAAACAAAAGTATATATTATACAATTTACATAAGTAATTATCAATTGAATAATTATTTATAATAAGGTAATTATTTACTTCCAACCCTATACCCATACAAAACCCACAACAATCACATTAAATTTAAATAAATAAAAATATGTATGCAATTAACATAAATAATCATCAATTAAATTATAAATAATAATTAACAATTAATTATTAATACATTATAATTAATTAATTAATTTCCCACCCTATAACTCTACAAAACACAGGACACATACATCAAACTTAAAAAATGTAAATACTATTTACATAAATAAATATCATTTAAATAATTAATAAAAAATAAAAAATGTATTCTACATTAATTATAATTATTATACTTCCCACCCATGTCCCCCTACAAAACCCACAACCCAGACCTAAAACGTAACAAAAAAATATGAATTATACAACTCACGTAAATATTTATAAATTAAATAACTAATAATAATTAAAAAATGTATGAATTATTTTTTATTAATTTACTTACCACCTTATTCCACTATAATACCCCCAACCTGCTTTGGTACTAAAAATAACAAAAACAAAAAAAGAGGCCGATTGCGTTCTCGCAAAGGAAAGCCTCAGACCACTAGTCGGAAGCTTTCCAACCGCAGTCAGAGGCTTTCCATCAGATACAGTCGCTTTGCGGTCCGTCTGCCTGATGATGTCGGCTGTCGGAACGTAAACGGGCTGGTCATTCAGATTCAGTTCTGACCGGCTATCGGAGTCATCCAGCCGATCAGAACCAAGTCGGAATCCCCTAAGGACGGCGTTTCCGCCATCAGGATTACGATGTTGGTTTCCCACAGCCTTTCCATGCCGGCCTTTCTGACACAAAAAGGCTATCGGAAGGTGGCTTTGGGGAACCCTAACAGGGCCTCCTTGCCTCTGTGGCCCACGGTTGATGGCCGATAGGGTACCTAGGGTGCCCCCCTGTAAATCAATGCACTGGCATCATGGTGTGCCTGCCACAGGGTGCAGGGTTTCACACACACACACCCATTTCTCCATAGATGCATGTATTATGGCCATTTTACAGCCGTAACACAAGCTTCCATAAATAAAATTGAGTATACGACCAATCACATTGTAATCAGGTGATCTGAACCACCGGCCTCAGGTGGGTCAGTCCTGAGTCCAAGACGGTGTCAGTCGTAGGTAATTCCGGCCGACATCATACACAGGCCCTTAATGTAAAAACTACTAATGATTTACAAACCATATTAAAAACTAAAAATATTTAAACAAACATTTTAAAACATATACAATTAACATATTTATATATTAAAACACAGAAAAATAATAAAAAATTGATATTATTAACAACAATATTTGTAACATAGATATTACTTTACCTTAAAATCGATTTTCTCGTCAATGATATTCTTGCTCACGATATTTCTGTGTCACGATATTTCCTACTCTATAATTGTGTCATTCTATATTACTGTTCAGGCTGAATACCACCACAGTTATGTTGGTAAGATAGCAGGAAATGAGCAACTCAGGTAGACTTAGGGGCTCTTATAAGAAGCTGACATGCTGGGGGTGTGGCCCTGCAATTAGGAGCTGCAGTGGGATGAATATGGTTGAATTGAAATCAGCAATGCCCTTGAGGGATCCTATTTAATGTTGTGGGGAGGTGGTGGGAGGAGACCAGAAAGGACAAAAGAACTCTGAGGTGAAAATGTGTTATTTTTATTGTGATTTATGCGGCCATTATGCAAAAAGGGGTAGGTGTGCACAGAGTTAAACTGGCAACTGAGTCAAATGGATTTACTTAGAAATGTGTTTCATGTGATATTAATGGCACAGGAGACAAGGATGTACAACACAATAAGTTAATTATGTATTGCCGTACATGTAGTTAGCAAAAGTTATGCCTACCATATGGTTGTGACTACCACCATGAAGCAGCTACATTGGGATTTAGCACATCTGAGATAGTTTTGCAAATCCACATTCATACTTATAGGCTGTGTTCTGCTTTAGAGCTACAGACTGTTGAAAAACATTTGTCTGCTTTAAGTAGTGGCAACATACCATTTTCCTGCCTGCTGTTTCTTTGTCTTCCATCTTTTTTCCTTATTTATATTACCGATTTGGGGTCATCCCTTTTTTAGTCTCATTTTCACCATCTCATCATTTGTACATTTACCTCATGACTTTTATGTTATAGTTGTTTTTTATAAATAATTGTTAATTCCTTTATTATTTAATTATATTATTAAATGCTTAACTGTAACCCCTTATCCATAGCCCTACCCTAATAGCATTACCCTCAATCCCTTAGCATACCTATTACGCTCACCATCAACCCCTAACCTTGTCTCCTTAAGCGTTTATCCTCACCCCCTTGCATGCCTCCCCCTTTACCCCATTGCTTGCCTGACCCCTTCTATGCTGGTGACGGAACCACTCCGTCACCAGCCACGGGAGGGCTGTGCTAATGATGGAGTGGTTCCGTCACGGCCCGGCCGCCGCGCCTGCGCGGCGTTGATTTCTCGCCTGCGTGGCACCTTCTATTAGGTGGGCGGGGCCGTGACGGAACCACTCCGTCATTAGCACAGCCCACCCGTGGCTGGTGACAGAGTGGTTCCATCACCAGCATGTCGGCGACGCACGGCCCCCCTCCCCCCCAGCGCCGCGGCGGAATTACCGCCGCGGCCAAGGGGTTAATCCTTCCCTATTATGGCGTCGATTCCGATCCGGTTAAAAGTGCTCCGAATTGCCGTTCGGAGCGTTTTCCCCATACAAATCGTACCCGTATGCGTCCCCGTACGACCCAGCAAGTACGATCCCAACCAAAAGCGTCACTCCGTACGCCTCGTAAAAAACTCCGTACAAATCGAAAGTCCATACGAATTGAAGTCGGATGACGCTCCACGCTACGTCCAAACGTAAATAGACCGCGTCTCCCGAACCAGGAAGTACGATCCGTGTAGAACACACTCCGTACAGCTCTTTTTCTTCGAGAGCTGGAAACTACCGGAAAACCAGACTCCGGCACAACCGCACCACGGTACGCGACATACAAGACATGAACGCCATTGTCCGTCTCATCCCAATCCTGTACGGCCACCACCTTCGTACATAGAAACCGATGACGGCGCAGACGGTGAGTACAACGAAGTCCAACATACCTGTACATGGTGCCACACGCGCACATCTCCATTGCACGACTGTAATGTCTGGGTACGTTGCGCTACACACTCCCGCACATCACCAGTGTAATACGGAGACGTGCCGCATCTACGTCATCGACCTCGGGGTACGGTACGCCACCGCACAGCACCAGTGTAATATGGAGACGTGCCGCACCTACGTCATCGACCTCGGGGAACTGTACGCCACCGCACATCACCAGTGTAATACCGAGACGTGCCGCACCTACGTCATCGACCTCGGGGTACGGTACGCCACCACACATCACCAGTGTAATACGGAGACGTGCCGCTCCTACGTCATCGACCTCGGGGTATGGTATGTCACCGCACATCACCAGTGTAATACGGAGACGTGCCGCACCTACGTCATCGACCTCGGTGTACGGTACGTCACCACACATCACCAGTGTAATACGGAGACGTGCCGCACCTACATCATCGACCTCGGGGTATGGTACGCCACCGCACAGCACCAGTGTAATACGGAGACGTGCCGCTCCTACGTCATTGACCTCGGGGTACGGTACGTCACTGCACATCACCAGTGCAATATGGAGACGTGCCGCACCTACGTCATGGACCTCGGGGTACGGTATGTCACCGCACATCACCAGTGTAATACGGAGACGTGCCGCACCTACGTCATCGACCTCTGGGTACGGTACGCCACTTCGCAGCACCAGTGTAATACGGAGATGTGTCGCTCCTACGTCATCGACCTCGGGGTACGGTACGTCACTGCACATCACCAGTGTAATACGGAGACGTGCCGCTCCTACATCATCGACCTCGGGGTACGGTACGCCACCGCACAGCACCAGTGTAATACGGAGACGTGCCGCACCTACGTCATCGACCTCGGGGTACGGTACGCCACCGCACATCACCAGTGTAATACGGAGACGTGCCGCCCCTACGTCATCGACCTCGGGGTACAGTACGCCACCGCACATCACCAGTGTAATACGGAGACGTGTGGGACATACGTCTGCCATGTCAGTGTAAGTGTAAGTGGTGTGTAGAAAACACACCCAGCAGTGCCCAGCATCAGAGTGTGTGTGTGGCTAAGACTCCCACCAGTGCCCACCAGTGCCCAGCATCAGAGTGTGTGTGTGGCTAAGACCCCCACCAGTGCCCACCAGTGCCCAGCCTCAGAGTGTGTGTGTGGCTAAGACCCCCACCAGTGCCCACCAGTGCCCAGCCTCAGAGTGTGTGTGTGGCTAAGACCCCCACCAGTGCCCACCGGTGCCCAGCAGTGCCCAGCCGTTAAATCAAAAACATACCATTGTTAACCTCATTACCATCAGGAGATAGACACATGTTAACATACCCAAATTTGAACATCACACCAGCTCCCAGGCACTTAGCAGTCACAGACATCATCAGACAAACTAAAGTTCAGAAAATGAAATAAATAGCTTTATTCAGCTGGTTCAAAATTGAAAACGCAAATAAGAGTCCTTGCTCATAAAAGGCCAATGGCCAGTCCAAACAAGTCAGAACAACAGTTTGTGCCTTCATGGATGTGCTCACACCCAAACTTGCCTGCACATGTAGGTTAATCCGCTGTGGTAACTCTGGGGGCATCATCTGTGGAATCCTCCGGCACCGCATGGACAGGAGAGGGAAGGACAGGTGGGGTGGGTTCAGGTGTTGTGGATTCATCCACACTGGCCGGTGCATCGCTGAAAGTAGCAAGAAAAAATTGGCTGCACACTTCAGCCAGTTTGGAAAAACTACCACCTGAACCTGGGGACACATTGGGGGTGGAGGTAGAGGGCTGTGAGTCTGTTCTCCTGGGTCTGTGGATGCGTGTGTGAGCCGTGTCCCTCTCCCTGTGGGTGTGCCTACATCCCCTTGAGATTGGGTGCGTGGAGCTTTGATCTTCTTCTGCCGTGTGGGTGTGCTGGGCGTGTCTGGTGTTGTGTCTGACCTGTGGCGTCTGCGTGTATGTTGGGTAGGTATGGGAGAGGCAGAGGTGGATGGGTCTGAAGGATGGGGGGGACAGATGCTGCTGGGTGTACAGAGCTGCCGTCAGTATTGACTCCATGGCAGCCACACTCCGACGTAGATCAGACATGGCAGATGACATGCCCTCCATGAACGACACCAACTGTGTAATGAGTCGTGTATGTCCATGGAGGACAGTCAACATTGATGTCTGACCTACTACAAGCTGCCGAAGTAGGTCCACAGACTCAGCACTGAGGGCAGCAGGGGACACAGGGGCAGGGGCAGCGGTGCCGGGTACAAAGGAGACACGAGGGGCTAGCACGGACACTAGGGACACTAACAACTTGGAGGGTGGAGACAGTACTGGAGGAGTGGAGGCCAGCCAAAGATGAAGAAGTGACCATTGCTGCATATTCCCCCTCCTCCAGAGAGTCTGATTCGGAGCCGTCGGCATGGTAGGATGTGTAAGTCACATGTCCTCCGGCCTGCAGACTCTCCTCACCCTCCGTGCCACTGCCTCCCTCTGACTCCTCAAAGCAGGTGGCACTGTCAGTGTGTCCCTCTGCCTGGTCCGCACCTGTGTCTCCTCCAGATTCAGATGATGATGCTGTTGGCAAGGAGATTAAGAAAAACATATCAGTCGCCTGTACACATCAGACATGTCAGCTACAAATCCTTTGGGCACAATTATAAACATGGCATGCATCATGAGTCTCATGCCACAGAACTCTGCACAATGCAAAGTCTAGTTTTGGCCAATTGTAAGAGAGACAACGCTCAATGTATAGTAGGATACAAGCAACAGGCAAGGCAAAAACTTGTATGAGAGACACAATGAGGAGCCACTGCCTGACAACAGGATAGCTGATGATGCATCACAGTTCATTTGCCCACCCTGCCACCCAAAGCCAGACCTGGTCATGTTTGTTTTGCTTTGACCTTGTGCCACATGGGAAAAGTCGTGCCTGAACTGCCATGTGATGCCATCCTGGGACCTGAACCAAGTATCCCAACACCTCACACTGGCATCACAGCTGTCTACACCCAAAGCCACATTGTGTGGCTGACCATCAATATTATTTACAAACTACATGCAACATATTTAGAGAATATGCACACACGCACTGCCCAGTGTGAGTATGCACAAGCCAAATTTAGTGCACTTGTACAGTGTGCACCTGTAGCTAACACATGACAATTAGAAAATGTACCATGGAGAAAGGCCACTGAGGCAGACTCGTGCTGAAAACACATGTTGAGACCCAAGATCAGTGCCAAAATATGAAGAAGGGCTGACACAGTACACATGTGGAGCTACATGTAAGGTACCAACAGGTGTCACAGACCCCCTCCAACATGATGATGTGCAAAGGAAGATGCATACTAAGGCATTGCACCATAGGAGTACATGTGAAAAACAATCATTAGCCAAAGCGCTGGTCAAATGTGGAGTAGGGCAAGGCATGTAAAGAAGCATCTGCTGAAACTGGGCCATTCTTATGCCAATGCATAAAGTGCCTGTCTGACCACAGCACTCCAACTATGGGAGTGTTACCATGCCTCGGAGCACTGCAGGTAGCATGTGACACAAATGACAACAAACAGACATGTACCTACCCCCTTCTTGCTGCTGTCCCTCCTGCAACTGCCTATGGAGGTCTGGGAACACCACTTCCAGGACCCGGAGCATGTGGGGGGTGAGGTGGCGGGTGCCGCAATGCCGGCGTGGAGCTTCCAGCTTCAGCTGTACTCTGGCGATGCGGCGGGTCCAGCACCGGATGTCCTGCAACCTCTTCTTGATGTTTCTAAGCCTCCGGCCAGGCCCCCCTCACTCCTGACAGCCCTGGCGATGGCCACCCAGATTTCACCCTTCTCATAGGCAGATACCTGTCACAAATGTAAAATAAAAGAACATCAGTACACCTGGTCCATGTTTCAATGACACACATATGAGCACAAAATACTTGAGGACAACAGGGCATCGGAAGGTCCACACATTTGCATCATTGTCCAGGAGTATGTGGCCTGTGAGCAAACACAACTGCATTACATGCCATTTAAAGGCTACAGATGACATGAGGGGGGCAAACCACTCTTTGAGCATGGCACTCACTGAGCAATATATGCTACATCTGGGTGCACTACAGCACGTGACATGCTGTCACACACCCCACTAAAACAAATAACTCTCTTGAAACAACACTGTACACCCTGGCACTCACTCCCAACAACATAGCATCTATCCACTATACATACACATTGGCTATAATGTCACACACACAACAGGTGCACACTCCAAGGTATTGCACACATCACTCACCTGATCCTCTGGTCTCCCATACAGCTTGCTGTAGTTTGGCAGGAGGGCATCCAGCAGGGCCTTGTTCTCACCATCAGTGAATGCAGGTGCCCTCTCCATGCTCAGCTAATCAGGGTCCAGAGGATACAGAGACAGCAGCTGTGGTTACCACTACAATGTTGTGCAGGCAAGTGCCCTCCCACAGCCACATGCTGCCTTATATTTGTGCTGCAGAGGGTCTGTGAGTCCAAGGAGTAGTGTGTGATAGGCCACCATAGTTTGCATCCTATGTTTCATCCAATCTCATCACACATAAGGCCATGACACACATATGCATGGTTTGAAAACTGAGCCAGAGATGAACAACAACTTTTGCAACATTGTATACTTTTGCCCAACTGAATTTTCTAGGACACCTGTAGGAGGCTCAAAACTCTCTGTATCCATGACGACCTGGTTGCATTCTGATCATTCCACTGTTCCCCTAGATGGTCCCTCTGTATTTATTTGAATACCCACACAAGTACTGTGCCATTGCCATTGCAAATGCAATCCATTCAATGATGTAACGAGGCGTACACACGCACGTACCATTGGGGTATGCTTTGCTCGCGTATGGCTAAAATGCAATAGGGAAACAAGGCGTATACACGCACGTACCATTGGGGTACGCTGTGCTCGCATATGGCTAAAATGTAATAGGGAAACGAGGCGTACACACGCACGTACCATTGGGGTACGCTGTGCTCGCGTATGGCTAAAAGGCAATAGGGAAACGAGGCGTACACACGCACGTACCATTGGGGTAAGCCGTGCTCGCGTATGGCTAAAATGCAATAGGGAAACAAGGCGTACACACGCACGTACCATTGGGGTACGCTGTGCTCGCGTATGGCTAAAATTCAATAGGGAAACGGGCGTACACACGCACGTACCATTGGGGTACGCTGTGCTCGCGTATGGCTAAAATACAATAGGGAAACGAGGCGTACACACACACGTACCATTGGGGTACGCTGTGCTCGCGTATGGCTAAAATGCAATAGGGAAACGAGGCGTACACACGCACGTACCATTGGGGTACGCTGTGCTCGCGTATGGCTAAAATTCAATAGGGAAACGAGGCGTACACACGCACGTACCATTGGGGTACGCTGTGCTCGCGTATGGCTAAAATGCAATAGGGAAACGGGGCGTACACACGCACGTACCATTGGGGTATGCTGGCTGTGCTCGCGTATGGCTAAAATGCAATAGGGAAACGGGGCGTACACACGCACGTACCATTGGGGTACGCTGTGCTCGCGTATGGCTAAAATTCAATAGGGAAACGAGGCGTACACACGCACGTACCATTGGGGTACGCTGTGCTCGCGTATGGCTAAAATTCAATAGGGAAACGAGGCCTACACTCGCACGTACCATTGGGGTACAGTGCATCAGACATGCTCAAGTTAACGCTTGTGTAGGCTGTGTTCCTGACCTCCTTCATGTCACCATTGGGAGAGTGACTCCAGTAAATCACAATGTAGGCATGTAGTATACACTCATGTTGACGATGTGGATGCATACATCAGCATGCCATCCTGACATCAGCATGCCCCATGTGTGGCAGACATTGAAGAAGCACAGGGACTGTGACCTTGTGGCTCAGTTGATGTGTGAAGAGCTGTTGAGACATGTCAGTAATCATTTTGCACATGTGTATCACATACATTCAACACTTTGCACCTGAGTAACGTCTGCAACATATCGTGATGCACATCAACAACACTGGAATGGCACACCATTCAGTACAGGGAACTGTCACATGATGACAGCAACATGCCCACTGTCACAGAGGTCGAATTGACACACAGCATGACCCTGTGTGACCATGTCATGTGTGTGCCCTGTGCGACATTGTGCATGCTGTTTGCATATGAAATAAACAGGTCAGTATTATATTCCTCACCTTAGAATATCCCCAAGTGTCATCCTGGATATGGCAATTTCCGCTTAGCAGTACACTTGTGTGTCGGTAGGCATCTCCTGCGGCTCTGCGTGTGTCGTTGGCGTTGTGTGCGCCGTCATGACGTTGTCTGAGTACTCATACGTCGCATCTGCGTGCTCACGTCAGGTCCTCTTTTTTCACACCACCAGCGCTGTTCCCGTATAAGTGTAACCGTACTCATTTTTCTTTTTCAAATCAGAGTACGATCACTTCTGTCCATTTAACTTGGATTGTCCGAATCAGGATGGTGCCAATAGGGATGGCCATTTCCAAGCCTGTGAGGATTGCCACCGACTCATGTCGGTGACTGACCCTCACCGTCGGGGTCTCCACTGTTTTGACATCAAGCACGACAACAAGAGCTGCTCCGACTGCCGGGACCAGACATATGAAGCTAGGTGTGAGTGGTCCCACAAGCTGCTCGGACTCCAGCAGTTTGCCCATACCCAATAGCTCATGGTCTGGACGGAGGTCGAGTGCCTGGCCGTGGGTGTTGAGACATCAGAGCCCCGGGATTTGACATCAGTCCTCCAGGTCAAAGTCGTCAGGTAACCACAAGAAGTCAAAGAGACGTCATCGCAATTCAAACTCACCACAATGCACGTGCAATGCTGCATGGGATTTGGGTGACACCGCCCATGCAGCTCCGTTAGATTTGCAGCCGTTGTAGCCTGCACCACGACCTCCGGTCCCTGGCCAGCATGCGACGCAGGAGGACTAAGTGCGCCTCCTCATGGCCATGATGTCCCTCACTCCACCAATGGCCTACGCCACGGCTTAGGGCCCAGCGGACCCGTCTGGGGGCACTAGCGGGTCTGGTGCTTTGCCCCCGCCGCCATCACTCGCTTTGGCTCTGACGCTGGCCACGCCTTCGTCCTGGCCCCGCTGGGACAGACAGGATCCGATTGGTGATCCTGGTCCTCGCTGGTTCACCTCACAACCTCACCGGCAACAGTCCCCCAGGTGTCACCCTTGGCACCATCCTCGGGTTGTGCTGCCCCCGATACCACACACTATACGGCTCTGGCGTGGGAACTGTGCGGCAGAACACCGCTTTTAATGCTGCATGGGGAGGTAAACTTCAACGAGCCGGGCACAGCTTATGACAACCCTGATTATCAGGGAATGGGTGATAAGGAGTATTGGGAGGGTTCAGAAGACACACTGACACGTGAGTGTCAGTCCCAAGACAACAGGACAGGTGGGCTGGGGGATGTGAGTGGTCTGGACACCTCGTCAGACACTGGTAATGTCTCTACTCCAAACGTGTCTTTGGATGAGCGGGCAACGTAGAGTGTTGTGTTTACGTGGGCGGCCGAAGCCTTGCCCCTTCATCTCCCCATTGCGGCCGTGAGGAGCAACCTCCTCACTGAGCTCCTTAAACTGCAGTCAAGCTCTGCAGAGCCTCTGCAGCCATTTCATGAGGAATTGACTGATGCTATATTTGCCACCATGCCCAGGCCCGCTGCAGGTTTGACTGTAGATAGGCACGTTTCCAGACGCCCACACCCCTCCCCGGACGACCCATGTTTGCTGTCCTCCCACCCCACCCCAGAGAGCATGGGCATCCAGGCCTCCAAATCACATACCGCATTCCCGTTTGCTCCGCTGGACAGGGTATCCAAGAGGTATGAGCAGTACGGAAAGATGGTATCATCCTCCCTGAGTCTGAGACTGAGGTCTTCCAACATCAAATGCCTCTTTTTCCGCTACACACACTCTCTGTGGGACACGGTTGTGGAACTGATGCCAGATTGCGGGTTGTAGGTACGGGCAATACTTGGCCAAGCCCTTGTAGAATGCCGATCTGCGACACGGTATTTGATCCGGTGTGGGCTGGATAGCACCAACTCACTGGGCAGAGCGATGGCATCCACGGAGGCAATTAGTTGCAAAGCCTGGTATGCATTCCAAGTTAGGAATATGGTACTAACTACTGTTCCTTACAGATATTTCGTTACAAAAGGTAAGTAACTAGTTCATACTGTTCAGTATATCTGCTGTAGGAGCATCTATGTTGGGTCCTTGCCGTGATGACAGGGTTTCTAATGTACGCACACCATGCCACTTGTGCAAAATAACCGCTCATATGTGTGATGGCATCACAGATCATTTGTCACAAATCTCACATTTATGCTGTCTGATGATGTCCATGTAATAGTTGTGGAAATATCACACCGCTATAGGAATAAGTCTGATCTGTGCAAATGATGGCACATGTGATGTGGGTGTGTGTATTGCGGTCAGCTGTCTGGATGTGCAGACAACCTCCTCATGCAATTTACGTGACGTGTGTCACTGACATGATACATTGTCATGCTCACTCAGACCTTCCCATCAGATCATTTGTATCCATGTCATATCCATTCCACAGACCACAGGTCTTTTACTCTCCACGGAGGAGTGGCTGGCAGCTGGCACATGTGTGTATTCCACGCCACACTCAAAATTGTCTAGATTTGTTGAAGCAGTGTTGTTTGTGCCATGTACATTGTTATTGTCTTTGTCTGACAGTTGTACACATTTTCTACTAATTATGGTTTGCAGGGCACCCCCTCTGGAAAGGCCGTTGCCAGACTTGGAAGCCATGAGGGAACGTAATTGCATACGGCGTTACTGCTTCAGCAGACAGTTGATCAAGGACCTGACGGACAGGCTGGAGGTACCCCTGCAACGACGACATAGGTATCCAACGGCGCTGACATCCAAGGTAAAGGTGATGGCAGCCCTACATTTCTTTGCCACAGGTACGTTCCAATTTACCATAGCTGATGTGGGAGGGATGTCTCAGACAATGTTCAGCCGTGTATTGTCCGATGTATTGGCAGCTATGTTGCTGCACATCGATGAATTCATTACATTCCCTACTCCAGAACAGTTGACACATGTCAAGGGGGAATTCTATGCCCTGGGACGCATGCCACATGTAATTGGTGCAATTGATGGTAAACATGTTACTCTGGTGCTACCACAGGCTCAGGAGCAAGCGTACCGCAACAGGAAACACTACCACTCGATAAATGCCCTGGCGGTGTGTCTTGCCAACATGATTATCTCACATGTTTCTGCACGTTTTCCAGTATCGTGCCACGATGCTTTCATCATGAGGCATAGCAGGGTATCACAGATGATGCTGCAGCTACACAACCACCGGGCATGTCTTGTTGGTGGGTAAACTCTGTCAGCTATGTATGTCAGTATGTCAATTGTTCATGGACTGCATCATATTACACACTCATTTCCATTATGTCAATTTGCAGGAGACGCAGGATATCCAAACATGCCGTGGCTAATGACTCCGCTACGCAACCCCAGGACAGCTGCAGACCAGCGGTACAACAATGCTCATGGGAAGACCTGGCGGGTGATCGAGCGAACATTTGGACTCCTGAAGAGCCGGTTCAGGTGCCTGGACAAGACAGGCGGAGCCCTCCAATACACCCCACGCAAGGTGTGTGACATCTTCACCGTGTGCTGCATGCTACACAACATGGCAGTGGAGAAGGCCGTGCCACTCTACCTTGATCCTGATGAGCTGGAACATCCGCCCGTTGAGGATGAAGGCCTTGCCCAGGATGCCAGTGACAAGGAGGATGAAGATGATATCCGGAGTCACCTCATCCGCAACTTCTTTTCATAATGGTGAGTTATAGGTGCTTTTGGGTTAAACAAGTACTATAGAGTTGGATGGGTAGCATGCTGTGTATGCAACTGACTGCATGCAATGTCACTTGGATGTTTGTTGTGCAGTGTCACACAGGTGCAGATGTAATGCAACACACATACGTGCTATGTGTGTACTTGGAATGTACAGGTGTACTACAACATCAGGCTATTCAACAGGACAATGTCAGAAAGACATTCTACGGAACTTGACCCCTTGTGTGCCTCTCATCCCCAGGTCGCCCTGCATGTTGTCCGTTGGGGTCATGTGGTCAGCCTGCTAGTGCTCATTATGATTGCAACATCAGCAGAATCAACAGAGCATGCATGGAAATGCTGTGAAGTCATTTTGGGTAAGGACTCACATGAGGCTGTTTAGCGTTGGTATGGTTTCAAATGTGTGGTACATGTTCATTCGCATGTAGTGAGACCATGCATACATGCAACAACATAATGTTTCTTATTACATGTATGCCCACTCCCATGACAGGATAGTCACCCCATCTGACAGTCATCTGTTGTAGGTTTAGACTCAGGTGAATGCATCAATTTGTGTAGATATTGACACTGCAACATCGCATATACCATGGTTTGACATTGTGTTAGAGGTCACAACCACGGACTCTGTGGGGGATTGCTGCCTCACTGTATGCATTAGGATGTGTCTGGTTCTTCACCTCCACCTTGTGGGCCAGTCCACTTTGTTTACAAAAAAACCATGTCGTGTAGGTGTGGCCCAGTGTATGTTCCACATGTTTAGACAACTGTCCTGTGATTCTGTTCGCCTGGATGCATTGCCCCTTGTTGCAGTATGTCATGTCACTGTCATGTCGTTACCTCAGTGCAGGTTGAGAATTCTGCAACACCAGCCTTCACAGTGAGTAGCAGTTAATTCACATGATGCCATGTATGTTTAGCATTAGACATGACAATGTTGGGCTGATGCATATGTGAATTATTGTGTTGCACCAGTGAAATGCGGTCATTCACATGAATCTCTAGTCCCGTGCAGCGTTTCTGTGCAATGGTAGGGTATCATTATGTGGCTTGGATCAACATCACTTGCTGTTGAGATATTTTCAACCTGCTTGTCATATTTAGCATAGTGATGCTAAGTTGATAGAGCAAAAGACTGGCTACAGAGTGCCTTCATTGCATGTAGGTCATTAGCTTCCTCATCATATGTGATTCTTACAGCTGTTGTGGGTGTTGTCAAGTTTGCCTACATGGCCCTTACGGGTACACATAATCAAATACAGATATTACACTTTGCGTAAGTAGCATTGCCATATGTTTTAATTTGTTTGTAGTGTCCACATCATCAGAGACAGTGAAATATTTTTTGCCCACATAGATCTCATTGCATGGTAGCTGACTTGTGAGCGTTACACAAGACTCAAATAGATGACAGACTGTCCTAGGTTTCATGTGTCCGTGTTACAGCATCGGATCTCATGTGATAGCATTATGACTGATCTCTAATTGGCTACAGTCGTTACATTTCACAGGTGTGACTGGTACAGTGTATCTCATGAGGTATTTTTAGTGTCAGTGATTGAAAAACGACTCCTAATGGTTATTTGCCTCTGTTTCAGGTCTCCCTCCCTGCAGTTCCCATCCTCTCCTTCCCTCGCCTGATCACCCTTTTGTGTCTGTCATTTGTATTCAGACCAAGGGGCTATTTGGAGGTGGAACCCTTTGAGCATCACACCACTCTGATGAAGAAAGGTAAGGCCAGTCCCTGGCAGGCTTGTAGCAAATCGTTCTGCTGCATTACAGGTGACATCATTCATAGACTTTTTTTGTCTTCTTGCCAATGCCAATGACCATGTATGTTTGATAATGCTTCATGGGCTCACAAGGTAAATCATCATGTTGTGCATGACGTGTGATTTCGACTGAATATTGTGCCTCCTTGATGTCAACACACATGTCCTACTTGTGTGCATGTATACTATATGGCATGAAGTAAGCTCATGCTTGTTATGTGTTTACGTGTACAGTGACTATATGCATGGTGTTGGTTAAGGCTAAAATACTATATTGTGTGTGAGGTAGATGGCTGTGTAGCTGCTGGTTAGCTTGGAACACACTAGCTGTAGTCTACACCTGCTGACGCTGTGTGTCCTGTGCCCCACTTGTCCCTAAGGGGCCTGATCCCGTGACCGTGATCTTTGGTGATTACTGTGCCACATTATTTGCTGTGACCCTGAGTGAAGCAGACACTCCTGCATTCACATGCACATGTCACTTTGTGGCTTGCCAATGCCCTTGTGGTATGTGCTTGTTTTGCTAGTTGTCACTCCCCTCCTGCCGTCATGTCTTCACTCATTCCTGGTGCTGGATACACAGCCACAATGCAGCGCACACTATCCAGGACCACACACGCCTACTGGATACCCATCCTTCCATCCATTTGTAGAGCATGCTCCAGCCACCCTACACACAGAGAACACCAGACAATCATCCTCCTGGTATCACAATGCCTCAAACTCAGCCATTACAGCTTCAATGCCTGTGTGTGCAACACATACTGGCAAGACTATGCTGAGCAACATGACATTGTGTCTACGTACCACCAGGTCATGTGCCTTGTACAGCACACACACACCTTCCATAGGCACAATATTGTACAGTGTTACCTTGTCAACACCACAGCAGGAAAAATTGGCTTCCTTACAGTCAGGTGGCAGTACACGACCTGGTCACACCACTTCAAAATAGCCGTCACAGTCAGTCAAGTAGGCACAGGGGACACACACCATGACCACGTCTCTTGGGTGTGGGGTGATTTGGACGTTCTGGTGTAGATAATTGTCAGACGTGGGTAGTTGTTCTGGATGCGTTGCACCAATCACAGGAGTATAGTACTTGTAGCTCCATAGGGGGAGGTCACCTCATCAGGTGAGCTTGGGTAGAGTGCTACAGGCCATTGCCCACAGTCTGTCCTGCCACCCTTGTCCTGTGCACCATTCATCACATCAACAGTACAGCATCATGCTGAGGATAGTTCACATACCTGATGACACAGATGTAGGTACTCCCTACGTGGACAACTAGTTTTGTCACACTGATCTATACACATCGAAGTGACTCTCCTGGGCCTGGCTGGTATTGCAGTTTTGTGATCCTAACCCCCCTCCAGCATTTACTATCCCTCACAGGTGTGTCTTTCCATCCATGTATCTAGTTGTTAGGAATTAGTGACCAATGACTCAGATCCAAGTGTGTGGATGGCTGCAGTTTGTTGAATAGCCTTGTATTTCATACATTTGCAGACACATATCATTTTATACTGTGGGTACAAGATAAGTCACCAAATGCGTATGATGTTTAGAATATTTATTGGGTGATCTTGTGCAGGAAACATGAAGAGGTGCTGTACAGCAAGGGGGGGAATCCAAAGTTCACTGCTGGAGATGAGATGCCTTACAGTTTGAGTCAACAGAGTCCAGGCCACAGTGGTTGGCATCATTGGGCAGACTGTGACCAGCAAGTCCATGTGGGAGAGTCTCATAGGTGATGCTGTTGCACCCAAGGGCAATATGCCAGGTCCGGTGTCCTGGGAGTTGTGCATGGCCCACTGCCACTCAACGTCTTAGCGGTGGACGACCCACCTTCCTTGGAGGACCCTCACGTGCAGGCATGGACGATGCATGGGAAGCTACGCCAGAAGCTACGCCAGACAGTTCCTCCTCCTCCTCATCCCTCCCTGTGGCTGGTGTTGCACTTTGCCTAGATGTAGCTGGCCTGGTGACACAGGGAGGGTGCACAGGGAGGGTGCTGCATGTTGGCTGTAATCTGACGTTTGGCTCATTTCCCGATGCACCGTCAAGAGCTGAGCCAGACTTGCCTCCACCCGTCCATAATGTTGGTCTTGCCTGGCTATTTGCTCTGCCTGCTGTTCTTTCACCTGGTTGAGGGCCTCTGCTAGCTGGCTTACCTCCCTGGTGTCCTTCCGGTATGCCTCCAGGATGTTAGTCAGTTCATGCATACCGGGCCCTGCAGCTGACTGGCAGAATCTCGCCTCCGCCTTGCACCACTCCCACCACCCTGACCCACACGAGCACAGCCTGCGCTTGTGGGCACATCCGATCGACGAGCCCCCGAGTGCTGGCAGGGTGGAGGTTGTCTGCCACCTCAGGGGCGCCCGACAAAGGGAGTCCCTCATTTTCAGATAGGCTCTCTGGTGGATCATGGGCAGGACTCTGACCTGTCTGCTGGGATATGGTGGGAATGGTTCCGGTGGTTGGCACAGATGTCGCTGGTACAGTTGCTGTAGGGGTTTGGGATCCAGAGGAGCCAGGTTGGTTGGGGTCATCCACAGTGCGTTGAGTGGCGTCGCTGTCGGTGGGGTCAGGGTCCTGCTGAACCTGGGACCCTTCTCCCCCCTGGTTGGGGGGGGCTCCACATGTTGCCCTGTGTGTGGGACAGACAGACACTGTTAATGCACTATCAATTGACATCTTAATTATTTAGCCAATATCACCATCACAGTTCCACAAGCTTTACATTGTTGTCATTGTTCAGTTGTGTATGTAGTGGTAGTAAATTGACATGTACTCTGGGGTATTTTCCTTCTTCCATTCTCTTGACAATGACTGACACAGCCATTGCTGTGTCTTGTCTTGCCGGGACAACACATATACAACAGTGCTCGGGTTCACGCAACATCCAGGATACGGTGTAAATCCTTACGTCTGCGTCAAGCATGCACAGAGTTTAGATGCAGCATGTCTTTTTTTTTTATTTTGCCGTTACAAATAATCTTAACATCAGAAGGCCTTTCATTTTGAATATCGCCCCCCCCCCCGCCCACCCCTGGGAGCCCGGTATTCCTTCGGTGCTAATTGTTCCCCAATTAATGACAATCAAAAGTAAAAAAAATAAAAAAACAATAAAAAAACAACAAACATCGTCTTGTGCATGTACAAGATAATGTGTGAAAGTAGTTATTGATAGCAAAAAAAGAGGTGAAGGATTAAAGAAATAAGGAAAGGATAAAAGCCATACGAGTTTCAAACATATTTTACATGTAACATTCTCCTATAGATTTACTGAGCCTGATTGCCCCCGTTGCTTTGTCCAGGAGGAGAATCTCTCCCATACTTCCAGCCCTATCTTCTTTTTCCTTCTTCCTTTCCTGGCATAGACTGCTTTTTCTAAGTGGAAAGTGGCAGCCAGCCTAGCCAACCATTGCGCGTTGGAGGGTGAGTCTGTATCTAGCCAGCTTGAGGAGATACATAGTCTCCAAATTGCCATAGCGATAAATACCAGCCCTTCTTCCTTTATTCTTGGTGAGTCAGATTGTGTACCAAGGAGAATAATTGTGGGGTTTAAGGAGACTGGATGTTTCACTATTTCGCTAATTGTATTCTGTATTTTAAGTAGTGTCGGAGCTATAGTTAAACATGTCGCAAAGATGTGTACAGAGTCAGCCCCAATTTCAGAGCAGCGTGGGCATAGTGTTCCTTTACCGGTCCCCCATTTGATGATCCTACTGGGTGTCATGTATAAAAAGAAGATAGTTTTGAAGTGTTGTGCTTGAAGCTTGGCTGATATTAAAATCTGTTGTGATAATGCGAGGGAGTTGTAAAAGGTACTTTCTGGTGAATTAAGTTTGAGGTGCCATTTTACAGCAATGGCCTCTAGGTCGTCGGGGGTTTGTCTATTGAGTATGTTATACAGAGAGCCGATGCGGGGGGTGATATTGTTTCGGAGTGTGTTTAAAAATTCAACTTCTGAGAAGCCCGAGGCTCCTCCGACTTTATTGGAAAGAAAGGCGTGAATAGACAGGTATTTGAAGGAGTCTTGGTTTCTCAGGTTGAATTTGGCTTGTAGGTTTGCAAAAGGTTTAATTCCTTCGGTGGTAATCAGGTCCCCAAGTTTAACTATTCCGGCCCGATACCACTCTGAAAAGTATGATGTGTCAAAGATAGCTGGTAAATTATTATTGTTGAGTATGGGTGAGTAGAAATTAAATCTGCCTATCCCATAGATTCTTCGGATGTTACGGAATACTTTGAAGGAGTTCAATAAGGTCTTAAATTTGACCCGATTGTAGTAGCCGTAGGTTTTTTTCTCGAAGTAAGCATCCCCAATATTGATCCCCCAGTAGGATCTGGAAGGTAGAGGGCAGCCCGACTGTAGAGACAGTAGGTTCCATAACCAGCTCTGAGCTATACTGCGCGACTGATGCCCAGTAATAGAGGATGATGTTAGGAAGGGCCCAGCCACCTCTTTCTTTTGACAAAGTAAGATATTTAAGGGCGCATCTGGGTTGAGCCTATGCCCAGATGAATTGAGTGAAAATTTGTTGGAATTTAAGTAAGTGATTTTTGGTGAATTCTAGGGGTATGCTGCGGAAGAAGTACAGTAGTTTAGGAAAATACGTCATTTTAATAACGTTGCATCTTCCCACTAGCGTTAAATGCAAGTTATCTATTTGTTGTAAAGCTTTCCTTGTTTAGGTTGCGAGGGGTGTTAGATTCTCTGTTACGATATTCTCTAATTTGGGTGAGATTTGGACCCCTAAGTATTTAGCATTGGGCACCACCCGTTCGTCAGTCCATGTGATTTTCGCGTTTACCAAAATCTGTGTTTTGTTTTTGTTGAGGGCATATCCTGCCAGTTTGCCAAATTTCTGGGCCTCAGATTCTAAAGCCTGGATAGAGCTGGCGGGGTCTTTGGAGGTGATGGCAAGATCGTCGGCATATGCCAGGATTTTGCAGCAATTTTGGTGATAGCATACCGGAGATATGCTCTCGTTCTTTTCTATCTGTTTGATAAAGGGCTCCAGGTATAGAGCAAACAGCAGGGGGGAGCAGGGACAGCCCTGTCTGGTCCCTTGAGATATGGTAAAAGGGTCTGTAAGTAGTCCATTTATGGTAACGCTAGCCCTTGGTTTGTTATAGAGTGCCTGTATTGCCCGAATAATTTTGTTTCCGAACCCCATCTTGCTCATGACTTTCCACAGATATCGCCAGGACACTCGGTCGAAAGCCTTTTCGGCGTCGAGTAAAATGAGTGACATTGGGTCTCCGGTGACCTGTGCTGCGTCGAATAAAGTGATCACTCTCCTAACGTGTTCGGTAGTTCCTTTCATGGGAATGAACCCATGTTGCCAATCAGATACTAGAGATTCCACTATTTTAGAGATCCTAGAGGCTATCACTTTGGAAAAAATTTTGGAATCGCTATTGATGAGGGAATGGGCCTATAAGAACTCATGTCCAAAGGGGATTTATCTTTCTTTAAAAAGATAGAAATCCTAGCGTTTGCCCATGAGTCCGGTGGCGGAGCCCCATTGAATATCGATGATATTACATCTGTAAAGATTGTTTTAATTTGTGGAGTAAAGATTTAAAACAATTCTGTGGGGATGCCGTCTGGACCAGGGGCTTTCCCATCTGGTAGCCTTGTGAGAGCTTCCTGAATTTCCTCCCAGGTAGGAGTTCGGTCTAAGGACTCGCTATCCATGGGGTTGAGTTGCCCCAATTCGCACTCACTAAGGTAACTAGAGATTTCGCGGTCTAGGGTATCTCGCCCGGAGCAGATTTCCTCAGTATACAGTTTAGAATAATATTCCTGAAATCCCTTCCGGATAAGAGAAGGATCTGTGGTTTCAACGCCAGAGGGGAGTTTAATTGCGTGTATTTCGCTGTTAGATACCTGCTGTCTAGTCCTAACAGCAAGGTGGTGCCCAATACTATCACTGCACTCGTAGCTTTTTGCCCTAGTGGCAGCCCACTTGGCTGCAAATGTTTCCATATAAATAGTGCCTATTTCTGCTTTGGCAAGTACTGCTTCCTCTTGAATAGATTGGCAGTCCAATCCTGCATGTATTGATTGCGTTAATTTAATCTCAACGTTCCTTAGTTTATCCTGTAGCTCGCTGATACGTTTTCTTTCCATAAAGTTTTTATGAAAAGAAAATCTCAGGGTCTCGCCTCTAATCCCCGCCTTTAGAGTGTCCCACACTATCATTTGAGAGTCAGTGCCGTTGTTGATTTCCAGGAATTCCTGGATCCAGCCCTGCATATGAACTACATAGTTATTATCATGTAGTAGTGCTTTCTCAAAGCTCCACTTTGTGGGTTCCTTCTGTGGCAATACCCCTTTTAGAGTGACTATGAGTGGATTGTGGTCGGATAAAAAGCGGGGTGCTATGTCAGTTGTGAAGTTGTTCATTAGTGAAGCGGAGATAAGAAAGTAGTCTAGTCTGGCTAGGGTTTTGTGTGGGGCTGAATAAAACGTGTATCCAGGTTGGGTGGGATTTTTGTTAGCTCACCCATCAATTAGGCCATGGGTCTGCATGAGGTTGTTCAGGGCTTGAAAGACTTTAGGTTTCCTGCCTTTGTATTTTTGTGTTGAGTCTGAAGCCCAATTGCTGGGTAGGTGGACATTAAGATCCCCACAGAGAACTATCGGGGTGGGCCAGTGTGCTAACTCCCCGGATACAAGATTAATAACCCCAGGTTCGTCGAGGTTACTTCCGTATACCGAGCAGAGAGTGATAGAGGAATTATTGGGAAGTACAATCTCTGAGATAACCCACCTCCCTAGAGGGTCGGATTTGCTGCGGGGGCTGTTAATGGCGAGTTTTCTATCTAGTATGATTCCTACCCCCTTGTGAAGTTGCGCCCACCAGTTTGTACCCTAGGGTATCTAGTAACTGTATTTGAGAGTGTTCTATATGCGTTTCTTGCATACATATGATGTTCCCACCCAGTGTCCGTAGACCTAGCGCCACTTTTTGTCTCTTAGTCATATCATTTAGTCCACATACATTGATAGATATTATTCGTAAAGAATCTACACTAGCCATCTTACAATATAAGGTTGAAGAGCTGCGGGACGTACCTTTTTTGCTTTAAAAGTTTTATAAGTTTGACTTTTCTTTTGGAAAGAGATATCTAAATTCAGAGATATGGTTGTGACGTTGTGAGCGTATTGTCTAAAAAAAAAAAGTAAAAGTTTTAGTTTTTTAGTTTTTTTCCCTTTCTGCACCTAAGTGTCCTTGCCGAGCCCCCTCCCACCCCCCCAACCTCCCGTCCCCCCCACCCTCCCCCTTTTGTGAGCAATCAGGCAGAGCCTGAATGATGGTTATCAGTCGTAAGCCTCGGCTGCTGGAGCCGCCAGTCAGTCCTGTAAAGGAGGAAATCTAGGTCCGTGACCGGCAAAAGGTGCTGCTGCGTGAGGTTGCAATACAGCTGGGTGTATATGTGACTTGCAGACATGTGTCAACCCATTTAATCAATATAAGTAACCAGGGTGTAAAGAAGAGGAGACAGAGAGGAGTGAAGACATATCCAAGTACGGGATAGATTTATAGGCTTGTGAGCGTTATCTAGTCTTTGTGTCCCTTTTTGGCTTTAATTTCGTCAAGGTACTCTTTAGCCTTGATTTCTGATAGAAAGACTCTGGTAGACCCTTTATGAATAACTTTCAGTCTGGCTGGGTTCATAAGATATACTTCCGCGCCTTGTTGCTGGAAAGGGGAAATAAGTTGCCTCAGGTGCCATCTCCGCTCCACAGTTTGATGACAAAAGTCTGGTTTAGCGAAGAACAAGATCCCGTTAGCCCCTTTTTTGCAGTTTGGTCGGGCTTGGTCGTAGATCAATTGCCTTAAGAGAAAGTTACCAAAGTACACCAGGAATGCTCTGGGTTGGCCACCAGTCGAATTGCTGCCATTCTGTTGTCGCTTTTGAAAGAAGGGGAAGCGGTGTGCTCGCTGTACCTCTCGGTTCCAATCCCACCCAAGGTGGTCAGGGAAGGATTCACGTAGCAGATTGACTATGAATTGCCGGGGGTCTTCCCCTTCTTTCCCTTCTGGAATGCCAAGTAAGCGGAGGTTGTTTCTTCGTTGCCGATTTTCTTGTTCCTCCATCTTTACCATTATGTCTGTAAGGCAGGCGGAATGGGATTCACTCAGTTGTTTGGTAGCCACCGCTTCAGTTTCTAAATGTTCTGTCCGTGCTTCCACCATGCTTACCCTATCACCGATGTCAATACAGGTCTTGTTCAGCCTTCTTAGGCTTCCCTGGAGTTTTTTGGCTGCACTCTTGGCAGACCGGCTATCAGCCCTCACCTCTTCTTGGAAGTCCTTGATGGAAGCTAGTATGGCTGCCAGTGATGGCTCCCCTGGTTCTGTTGCCTTAAATTGCTGATTCCCCAGGCTGTCCCACTGCGGTTGGGTTGAGTTATCCTCCTCCAGAGGGTACGACATCCTTGTATCGGAATAGTCCCATCTAAGTTGACTTCGTCGTTTGTTCTTATTCTTAATTTTCTTGGGCCGCACGATTGTATCAGGATTAACATGTGGGTCCTCGCTCTCCTCTTCGCTGAAGCTGGGGGTGCCCGCCTCTTCGTCGTCATCATCCGTCTCCTCTTCTCCCTCACCAGATGTACTAGGAGTACTATCAGAAACAGTGTAAAAGTCCTCCTGCCCAACCTCTGGGGTCAAGGGGTTGTGTGCGCCAACTGGAGTCTCCAGGTTTTGAAAAGTAAACTCAGCCCCAGTAGGATTAAAACCGGCGCCAAAGGTGACTAAAGGAGTATCAGCCCCTTGCTGGTTAGTTCCTTCGCTTAATGGCTGCTGCTCTTGGGCGGAAGATGAAGCAGGCCGTGGGACACCCAATGGAGCGTGAGGGTTAATGGAGCAGGGGGCCTCAGTGGGTTGAGACAGGCTGGGTTCAGAGCTTCCAATGGGCATATGGTTGCTGGCAAGAGATGCTGATGCAGGTGCAGAAATATTGATTGGGAAGGTGGCCAGATTTTCTATTATACTTAAGTTATTAAGACAGGGTTTTTTGGAGCCCCCGTTGTCAGTAGTACCCTCTGACTGTGGTAAGATCTTAGGCGGTGAAGCGGGTTGTTTGCTCTTTAATCCGGCCTGAGATTTGGCTACAGTAAATATTTTGGCGGGGGGGGATCAGAACGCTGGTTAGACATTGGATTTTTATGGTCTTCGGTGTCTTTGGTGTCTTTGTTAACCTTGGAGTCTTTGTTAAAAGCCCCCCCACTTTTAGCCAGAGCGTTTTTCTTTGCACCACTGACCTGATCTATATTTGTCTTGACGGTAGCCTCTTCTGCGGGGGCGTCCTTCAATAGAGCCGGAGTCTTTTGCTTGATCCCCCTCCTTGCTCCGCGAGCACTCATGTCCGGGAAAAGGTAAAGCGTGGAGATCAAAGTTTCTTTGTTTCCTGTCTCTGATTTCTGTTTCCCAAAGAGCCGGCGAGTCAGGATGATTGATATCAGAACACTTAGGTTAACGCCGAGTGCCTCTCTCCAAGTTAGAATCTGCGAGGAGGAGACAAGAACGCACCCGCCGGGGCTCACTCCCGCTGCTGCTCCGTCCCGATGTATACAAACGGCGTAGGCAAGAGAGAGAAGGCAAAGAATCTCCGAGCGAGCCTGAAGAGTGCTTGGCCCCTCGCACTCTGGTGTTTTTCTGCCGATTAATCTGCTCCCTTTCACCGCACAACGCGAGTCAGGCCGTCGCTGTCTCCGCCTCGAGGGAAAGTGTTGCCGTGCACCGTTACCGAGCATCTTTCACGCAGGACAGCTAGCCGATCAGATCTCCATGCGTGACTGGCGTGCGCAGCCAGGCAGCGCGGTGCTCACGCTGTCACCATCTTTGCTCGGGATCAACAGATGCAGCATGTCCATGTAAGAGACAGGGCATAATGTTTTTGGATACATTCTTCTACTTTGGATAGGTGTTGCTTATCCGTGATGGCCAAACAATGCCAACACCCCTGGACCTGTACACACACTTCTAGATCATGGCTTTGGAACGTGGCACTTCACCAAGACGCATCACCTTGTCAATACCCATGTCCATGTTGGTACTTAGGTGCATCCACAACGTTCATGAGATGGGGCACGTGCATTTTGTGAGAGGCACAATGGACAGGAGCATCTGCAATGTGCATGTAAAAGTTGTATGCGTATTCATATGAGTGAGTGTTTAGTTGTGGGACATGACAATTGTGACAGTGTTGCACTCCATTGCCTGTCCCCAGGGGATGAGTTTCTGTAAGGGGGGTGTATGACAGGCCATGCTAGTAGTTTGCGTGTGATTTGCAAGAGTCCATCCTTCATGATTTGGCAGTCCCCTCATGTAGCATGCTGGCACAATCGTGGTTGTGTGTTCCTGCACAGGATGTGTGACCTTGTCCTGTTGTTTGTGTTTGCAATGATCACAGGAGGGACTTGTGCTGCCTACACCTGTGCCCAATGTGTACTACAGAGCTTTCCAACTGTGTGTCCTGACACAGTACAGTGTCGCATGCAAATGGTGGGTGTGTTGCAGGCGCTTAGAAGATGACTGCTGGTAATTAGGAGACATCCCTAAACACTCTGCTCTATGGTCTTTATGAGGCCTGTGCAGTGCTTGGGTGCAACTGTGTGTGTGCCCAGGGAGCTGGGGTGAGGTGACAGAGGGAGGAACACTGAGGGATGGATACAGAGGGAGGGAGGGACACAGAGTGAGGGAGGGAGACAGAGGGAGGGAGGAGGGCAACAGAGGGATGGAGACAGGGATGGAGGGAGTCAGAGGGAGGGAGGAGGGCAACAGAGGGATGGAGACAGGGATGGAGGGAGTCCGAGGGAGGGAGGGAGACCGAGGTAGGAGGGCAACAGAGGGATGGAGACAGGGATGGGGGGAGTCAGAGGGATGGAGGGAGACAGAGGGATGGAGGGAGTCAGAGGGAGGGAGGGAGACAGAGGGAGGGAGACAGGGATGGAGGGAGTCAGAGGGAGGGAGGGAGACAGAGGGAGGGAGACAGGGATGGAGGGAGTCAGAGGGATGGAGGGAGAAAGAGGGAGGGAGACATAGGCAGAGGGAGACAGAGAGAGAAGGCGACAGGGATGGAGGGAGTCAGAGGGAGGGAGGGAGACAGAGGGAGGAGGGCAACAGAGGGATGGAGACAGGGATGGAGGGAGTCAGAGGGAGGGAGGGAGACAGAGGGAGGGAGACAGGGATTGAGGCAGTCAGAGGGATGGAGGGAGACAGAGGGAGGGATACATAGGCAGAGGGAGACAGAGAGAGAGGGCGACAGGGATGGAGGGAGTCAGAGGGAGGGAGGGGGACAGAGGGATGGAGACAGGGATGGAGGGAGTCAGAGGGAAGGAGGGAGACAGAGGGAGGAGGGCAACGGAGGGATGGAGACAGGGATGGGGGAGTCAGAGGGATGGAGGGAGACAGAGGGATGGAGGGAGTCAGAGGGATGGAGGGAGACAGAGGGAGGGAGACATAGGCAGAGGGAGACAGAGAGAGAGGGCGACAGGGATGGAGGGAGTCAGAGGGAGGGAGGGAGACAGAGGGAGGGAGACAGGGATGGAGGGAGTCAGAGGGAGGGAGGGAGATAGAGGGAGGGAGGGAGACAGAGGGAGCGAGACAGGGATGGAGGGAGTCAGAGGGATGGAGGGAGACAGAGGGAGGGAGACATAGGCAGAGGGAGACAGAGAGAGGGATGGAGGGAGTCAGAGGGAGGGAGGGAGACAGAGGGATGGAGACAGGGATGGAGGGAGTCAGAGGGAGGGAGGGAGACAGAGGGAGGAGGGCAACAGAGGGAGGGAGACAGGGATGGGGGAGTCAGAGGGATAGAGGGAGACAGAGGGATGGAGGGAGACAGAGGGAGGGAGACATAGGCAGAGGGAGACAGAGAGAGAGTGCGACAGGGATGGAGGGAGTCAGAGGGAGGCAGGGAGACAGAGGGAGGGAGACAGGGATGGAGGGAGTCAGAGGGAGGGAGGGAGACAGAGGGAGGGAGACAGGGATGGAGGGAGTCAGAGGGATGGAGGGAGACAGAGGGAGGGAGACATAGGCAGAGGGAGACAGAGAGAGAGGGCGACAGGGATGGAGGGAGTCAGACGGAGGGAGGGAGACAGAGGGAGGAGGGCAACAGAGGGATGGAGACAGGGATGGGGGAGTCAGAGGGAGGGAGGGAGACAGGTTGTTTGTGCTCGCTCGCTTGCTACACTGCCTTACTGTGTCCCAAAATGATGCATCTCCGAAAGGTGTGTCAGCAACATGAAATAGTTTATGAGCTGTGGTCTACTATCTTGTGTGATATTTCCCTATTCCTTTGCATTGGGCATGGTGCTTGGGTATGTCCCTGGGACATATGGGATGGGAGCAGCCTCTTACCCTACATCTTCCACCCTTTGTGCCTCCCCCTTGCAACTACCCCCATTCTGTTGTGTACTCCTGGGACTCATGGCCACCCACCCCATGCTGCTGGGCACTGTTGTAAGTCCACCCATGTAACATGTGTTTTTTGTACACTCACCAGACTCAACGGCTCCTTCAATTCCGTGTACTTCCACCGGTGGCAGCAGGGCCATGACTTTCTCCTCCCAGGGATGGTATACAGGAGGTCTGCGGGGACCACCGCCTCCAGTGTGGTGTGCAGAGGCGTAGTCCTGGTCCATTTTCTTCTTCACCATCCTCCGCAGATCATACCACCTGGACTGGCATTCCCCCCTGGTGCGCATGATGGGTGCAACAGCATTGACCCGGTCTACGATCCTCTCCCACAGGCGTGTTTTTTCTGCCATGCTGGTCTGTCTGACCAATGCCCCAAACAGCTGTGGCTCGACTCTGATGATTTCATCTGTAAGTATCTCATTCTCCGGGTTAGTGAACTTTGGATTCTTGGGTGTGCTCATGGTGTGGGGTGTATGTGATTGAGGGGGTGATGGTGTGTATGGA
Source organism: Lissotriton helveticus (assembly GCF_964261635.1). Taxonomy (NCBI): domain Eukaryota; kingdom Metazoa; phylum Chordata; class Amphibia; order Caudata; family Salamandridae; genus Lissotriton; species Lissotriton helveticus. The sequence continues at coordinate 366,226,959 of NC_136068.1, read as the reverse complement.
TGAGGGTGTGTGGGTCTGATTGTGAAGGGGGTGGTGTGGGTGTAGATGAGATAGGGTGTATGTGTGAAAGTGTGTGGCTGCAATTGTTGGTGAGATGTCTGTGTCTTCGCAAGAATGGGTATGTTGCAAAGGATGATGGGTTGTATGTGTGGACCCTTTTATTGGTCAAATAGTGGGTGTGGCTTAATTTGAATTGGTGGTGTGTGTTTTATATGGGGTGGGTGTTAGTGTTGACCTCTGTTTGGCTGTGACCAGGACATTGATTCTCAATGGTATGTACACAGGAGACATGTTCAGGGTGTGCGTGTCGTACTTGTGCGTGCGATTGACTTGTACGGGCCGTTGGCGGGTGGAGGTGTTCGCGTAGGCTTGATGGGGGAGGGTGCGTGTCGTACTTGTGCGTGCGATTGACTTGTACGGGCCGTTGGCGGGTGGGGGTGTTCGCGTAGGCTTGATGGGGGTGTGCGTGTCGTACTTGTGCGTGCGATTGACTTGTATGGGCCGTTGGCGGGTGAGGGTGTTCGCGTAGGCTTTTTGGGGGGTGTGCGTGTCGTACTTGTGCGTGCGATTGACTTGTACGGGCCGTTGGCGGGTGGGGGGGTTCGCGTAGGCTTGAGCGAGGGGTTCACATGTGGTATGTGTTGATGCAGCTTGCTGTGAGGCGAATCATCCCGTACGAATCAATCTTCATGCGCGAAGACTTTGGCCCGTACGAATCGCGGACAGGATTTTCGTACGGGATCGTACTAGTGAGTTTGTACGGCCTGGTTACCAATCGTACGGTAGGATTCACGATGCTTATTCGTACGGGTCACCGACTGTGGTTCCTATGGTTCGCTGATATTCGTACGGAAATCATCAGAAATTAATCGGAATTCGCAGGTCGGACGGTAGTTTTCAATTCGTACGGATTCGGATACGAATACGACTCGTACGGCGGCACATTTTACCGGATCGGAATCGGCCCCTATGTATTTGCCTTTTTCCTTACTCTTAACACTTTCCCATTATCCATAACCATGTAGCTGCTGAGGCCTTTCCACTTTAGTACTAAACCCTTTTTTTGGTCTGGCTTGGCAGTGCAACTGTCACGAGACAATCATGCGAGCATCACTGGACTGCAGCTTTGGCTCCACCCACATGTTGGGAGCCAAGAGCACATCTTTTATTGGGCAAAAATTGTATGCTTCTACAAAAACGCTATTGCCCTCCACACAGATTCGATTATTTTACTTATCGAGCTGCCAAGTCTTGAACTTCAAAAGGAACAAGAATGATACTGCCAGGCTATTAAAGTGTCTTAGATAACAAGATTATTAATGTTGTTAATCTCTGACAGCAGCATGGATACAAGTCATTCACCTGCATGGATTTTTAAATCTGGCTTCTCAATGTATCTGTCGCCTTATCTTTTAACCTATACCATTATTATTCTGCTGTTCATTGCTTCCACAGAAATACATATATATTCCCATGCTTTCAACGTGTACTGCTTCATATTACCATTCAACGTTCTTTTAAACCGAGACCAATTGGCATTGTCAAAGCTTGTTTAGATATTTGGGACACTTTGTGCTAAAGGCTTGATTATTAGCCACAGAAGGTATTAACACCAAATTTGCATTGATTTTTTTTCACCCCTTGAGGATTGTATAGGTCTAGGGTTTGTGGATTTCCTTGGTGGGAATCAACAAAAAGGCTTACATTTAGTTACATTTTGACTTTTTAGAGGGGAAATGACAAAACATTGCTGTGCAAGAAAGCATGACATCACTGAAAGGTTTTCAGATGTAAGGTCACCAACTTCCCAGTTTTCAGGAAAAAACAAAGGTGTAAAAAAACACTCATTTTTTAACACAGTTTTTCAGTTTATGCATTTCTCTAATTGGCAGTCAATTTTTCATACTTTTGTGGTTTTGCCCTACTTGCAGTTTGTCATGGAAACAGGTGTAAAAACTCCTGGGTGAACCTCGAAAGCTATACATTTCAGAAAACTTAACAACATTTTGATTTCAGCTAGGGGTCACTTCTGTAGATTTCCCATGGTTTTCCCAAAGAAAGTAGTAGTTGAAATAGAAACCAAACTATACAAAATAGGAAAAATAGTAATCACTGACAGCGTTTTCATCTGGGATTTTTTGCCCCAATGGCCAGTTTACAGAAGCAAGATATTGTTACATCAGTCAGACCTTCCTTGTCCCAGGGATAAATAGCATTTGTTACATGCCCAAAATGTGATACCCAGAGCCAACAACCGAGCTGCAGTTTCTCCAGTTTTTTCATTGTGCACCAACCATTCAGCAATTTATATGGTAAGATTTAATGAATAGGAAATGGGTATGGAGGAAAGCTATCTATTTTTTTAAATGTGACCTAGATGGTGATTAGGAAAAGTGGTTATTTGTACAACTATGAATTTGTGGTTTATCATACTAACATGTGATTCAGGGGCTACTTTTCAAACATGTGTTGTTTCTTGCACTCTGGCTTACATTTGGGAGTCAATGAAGGAGAGAAATTCAATTTATGTTAACAAATATTATACTATTCATTGTTTCTACTCTTCTCCTGACATTTATGCCACCCCATTTGTGTGGCTGAGCCTACCATCGGGATTATGGAAGGCCCCAAACTTCAAAATCAACATTTCTGCAAAATAAATGGCCCTTTTGCTATGGGTTAGCTGCAAAATGTTGGACCTAGTTCAGCTGCCACCCAGGGAAACCTAACAAACCAAGACATTTATGAAAACTAGCGAAACCAGGTTTGTTTGACTTTCATGGCTCACATGAGGTATTCTTAGCCACAATGCCCTGTAAACCTCAAATGTTGGTTAAAATCATGCATTTTTGTCACAATTTTGTGACTGAAACTTCCGCAACCAGTAGGGATCCACAAACGTCCTACCACCCAGCATTCCCACATTTCTCTCTGTATGAATGTTACTCCACTTATCTGGCTGGGCCTAGGGTCCACATCACCAGAGGCCTCTAAAAGCTCCATTGACACATCCACATTTCCTACCAAAACAATGTCCTTTTTTGGGGATGTGTGTAACTGCAGAACTTGAGCCAAGGTTCGGACTTCCCAGAGAAAACTAGCAAACCCAGACATTTCTGAAAACTAAACAGGCTGAGGAGTCGAGGGTAGTCTGACTTGCATGAATCCCCTTACTGTTTCTTACTGATAATACCCTGGAAACCTCATACTTTCGCTAAAACCACACATTTTCCTCATTTTTCTTCAGTTGTTCTACACCTAGGAGACAATTACGATGCTGTAGGAAAGGGTTCTGACCCTCGTCAAAGCCATTACTACGGCATCATAATCTCCTGTTTGGGTTAATTCCCAACCCACCTATTTTGATGGAGTCCATTGGAAATTAATCCAACCAGCATTTCCGAATGGCTTACGATGGACTCCGAGATCCCGTCTTCCATTTGGAAAGCCTCTTGTATTCCCAAGGGCGGCTCTTTCTGCCTGGGGGATTACAATGTTGGATTCTGACAGCCTTTCTGTGCCGTCCTTTCCGACACAGAAAGGCTGTTGGAAGTCGACTTTGGGGGCCCCCAGCACGGCCCCCCTGGGGCAAGGATTCCGGATGGCAGCTGAGGGGCACCTATGGTGCCCCCTGTTTATCCCTGCACCTGGTGGCATTTACCTTGAAGCTGCACCTCAGCTCTTTACAATGAGCGCATGCATTTCGGTCGAAATACATGCTCCCTTTGTAAAGAATAGGAGTGCGATCGAACAGTGTTCGTCACATCCTACTTGCTGGTTTAGGAACGCCAACAGGAGGTAGGTCAGTCCCAGTTCCATATTGATGTCAGATGTACTCAGGTCCATCTGATATCAAAATCGACCCCTTGTAGTACATTTACACTCAGAACGGCTGAATTGCAAAAGAGTGTAAAGTCATTACAAGGTGCAGTACTAAGTTTACACATGAGTAAATCTACACGTGTAAATTTGCCTTTGTGTATAGGCCCTGTTGTCTTCATGTGTGGGGTCCCTTCCTCCTCAATCCTGGGTCCATAATTAAGTATGTGATTCTACTCCTAAACACATGAGACATGGTATCTGCTGAATCAAGCCAGACTGAAGTCGGAAAAATTCCAGTGACAATTTCAAGGGCAAAATTGTTACCACTCTCTACTGGCATTTGTAAGTGATTGCCAGGTATCATGGGAGGCTTCCGGTTGGCTTAGGAACTTACAACCTATTCCTGAGGACTTGCAAAAGAAATGGATCAAGTGTGACATTTATATTTTCCCTTTGACCCCAAATGGCCACCCTATAACAGGAGATGCCTTAATGCACGGTTTGAATCATTTGACCCCAGCTACTTACTTCCACTGGGCTTTCCCCACATTGCATACCCTGATGCTAGAACCTTTGCTTCAAGATGTTGGGACGGAGACAGTTCCCCTGCATGGCTCTATAGAGTATGCACCTCCTGTCTTGAAGACCCCAGAGCAAGATGTAGCGTTTCTTCACTGCCTTCCTCCCCACAGCAGCACACAGGACGATCATGTGTTCACCGTAAGGACTTTCTGTAATATGTAACCAGGGCCTGCTTTACAGCAGTGTGACCAGTGCTGTCGTCTGTTGCTGAGCTTGGGGATGGAGGGGTGCTGCTGTAGAAATTATATATGGATTTTATAAGCACCTGCTGCAGAGTTCCTTGTGTGTATAGCAGTTTTCAGGCAACATTACAAACTGGTGATTAATATTACTGCTGGAGAGAGATTGGGTTTTTATCTAGTGGCAGTTTTGACTTATCATAAAGTAGCTCACTGGGTTATTAAGCCTAATGTAAAGAATGTGTACGATGCAGATAACAGAACTGTATTTTATGTGGATGGCCTACTGGGTTACTGTTTTTGTCACAGAGATCGTTTTGTTACTTGCAATTCATAAGTTACAATTCTAATTCTAATTTAACACAGTGACCTATGAAATATCATCAAAGAGCTGCATTTAAACTGCATAGTACAGCTTAGACCGTTATGTTTTTTCCCAAGTCTTTCATTATCCTAATGTTGCTAAAAAGGGTTCATTTGGATAGAAATACATTCTTATTAGTAAGCCAACCTCAACCACTGTGCTAAGTTCTAAATCTGAGATTGTACTTCTCCAGACCAAACATTCTTAAAATATACTGGCTACTAATATGAAAGACATAAGATTCCAATGCCTTGTAATACTCATTGTTTTATGTAATATTTATATGTATGATTCATTGGCTCTCAATAATGTTCGTGTGATGTTGTCAAAACTAGTCTGAGTAGCACTAAAAAATATATGTACTGTTGGAGAGTGGTATTGAGGGAATCCATGGAGAAGGAGGTAATTTGAGGCGTACCAAAAAAGATAGTCACACTGGGAGCCATCAGTCGGCCCTGTGTGTAATAAATCCCAGTGTAGGCCAAGTGTACTTCCCATCCTTAGGAGAGTTATGTTTCCTAGCTATACAGGACAATGGTTGCAGTGAAATTAATGTACAAATATTTATTTGTATTATTGGAAGAGATTATGCAATCAAGTCATTAATCTTAAAATACATAGAAATACAGTTCTTATCCCCCATTACAGAGAGTTGTAAAGCTGGGTTAAAAACCTTCACATCTTCCCCTTCCAGCTTATCATTAAAACATAGGGGTCGATTCCGATCCGGTAAAATCCCCGTCCGTACGAATCGTATCCGGAGCCGTTTCCGTACGACTCGTACGGACGCCGTACGACCGGACGATTCCGATCGTCCGACCCGTACACCCAGCGCACATGGGGTACGTGCCGTACACCCACCGTACATGGGGTACGGTGCGTACCCCATGTACGCTGGGTGTACGGCACGTACCCCGCATGATCACAGGGGTACGGCGCGTACCCCTGCGATCATGCGGGGTACGTGCCGTACCCGGGGGGGGCGTCCCGTACCTTTTTCGGCGCAAACTCTGCGTTTACGACTGTTTTCAGCTCCCGTAGGAAAAGGGTCGTACGGTGCGTACCCGACACGAATCGTACTTGCTGGGTCGTAAAAACCAGCCGCGAACCGTAGTGATGTTGCGTACAGCGGGTTCCGAGTGAGACTCGTACGGAGATTCGATTCGTACGGAGTCCTGTACGACTCGTACGGAGTTCGGCTCCTGGTACGGATCGTACTTCGTCGTACGTACGGGACGTTTACGGGTACGATTCGTACGGGCAAAAAACGCTCCGTACGACGATTCGGAGCGCATTTTACCGGATCGGAATCGACCCCCTAATATAGCAGAATAGAAACCATATATTGCACATTGTCCCAGAAGTTTGCCACTGTAATCACAGCCCTTCTTATTCAAACCATCCCAGAGCCTCAGGAATTTATTAAAGGTGTCTGATCTCAGTGCATAGCAACGTTCTAGTGCCTTAATCTTCAACATTTTAGACCACTAGTGTTGAAAGGAGGGGACAGCTTCAGACTGACAATTTTTCAGGACTATGGATTTTTATGTAGGAGTAATCAAGAGAAGTTTTTTTCTTCTGCAGCTCTTGCATATTGGCATTTGAAGAATAGCTTAATAATTCTGCCTGCATTTCATATGAAAAATTATTCTGTAGTGTATGTGAACAGCATTCCTGTATAGCAGCCCAGTACTCCATACTTTTTGGACAATTACAAATGTTATGTGTCCAGTTGCCCTCTCCCTCCATCAAACATCTAAAGCAACTTGCCGATATCTGGAGATTGATTTTATTCAGGAAAACCGGTGTTCTGTAAAGCAGCCATTTTGTACAGCATTGTGCATATGGTGGATATTCAACACCTTTAATAAAGATAAATTAAACAAATTGATCATATTCCAAGTCTCCACCGAAACAAAAGACCCTCCTTTGACTGCCATTTGTTTCGAGTTTTTCTACAAACATTGGCTTCCTTGTGTTGCAGGCCATTATCTTATAGATCTAAATATTTTGGGCTCAATCAGATCTTCGCTCAATCAAAGCTCGCTATTATTAGGCCTGGGCGGTAAATTCCATTATGCTCGTGGAATTTGTGGAATTTGTCGTTCAGCGGAGAACGCGGAATTGCCCAAAATTCCACGATCTGCGGAATTTTTTGCTTGTTCGCGCTTTCAAAATGCATGTTCGCGAGATATTTCTACCAGAGCACGCAAACAGTTTTCGGGAACAGGAAAAAAGAATCGCGAACGGGCGGAACAAGCAATTCCGTGTGTGTGCTGAACTTTTGGGTGCTCGCGGACATTTTTTCCAGTTTCACGGAGCTTTGTGTAGCGCGACTATGCACATTCTGCCCACCCCTAGCCATTATTCTTCTAGGGTCTAATTCTGTTTAAAAAGTGCCTTATGTGAATAAACAACCACTGAATATACATTTTGGGATATCTAATGGTGGGTACGATTTCAGACCATCCGGTCCATGTGTTATATTTTTAAAAATCAGCAATGCAACAGTAGCCATTGCTTTCCCGCCTATAGGCAGTTTTTTTGATCTATTGAAGGGAGATGTCCCGATGTAATATCCATTAAATTAGCTATGCCACCAATGGCAGATGTATTCACTTGGAGGGCACAAGGCATCGGACAGAATAAAAAGTTGCACAAAGGTGGAACCGACATATGGATCAATGTGATGCATCCCATTAAAATATTGGAAAATTGGTCCATCTCAAAAAGAATGGCCTAATCTTGCTAATCAGGGGTGAATAGTTAAGAGCATTTACATCATTCATATTCTCTGTTGTGTAGATTCCAAAATAATACTTTGGTTTAGAATTGATGAGAGGATGAAATTCTAAAGGTAAAGGGGGTCATTAGGATGTCCGCCTGCCATCCTATCGGTTATTGGGACCGCAGGCCATAAGAGCGGGGGTCCCGTGGGGGGTATTAGGATGCGCTCGCCACTGTGGCGGGTGCATCCTGCATTTTTAGCATTGTGGCGGGCGGTGCTCTCAGCACCGCCCGCCACAATGCTAAAAATGCACGTACGCATTTGCATAAACAAAGCGGCAGGCACGCGCATCGCCACCACGGAAAGGCATCTAAACAAGCCCATGCTAATATGGCTGGCGGTGTCTATTAGACACCATATTAGACCTTTTCCGCCCCGTCGCAAGGCGACCGGGGCGGAAAATCGGCGGACGGTCTTTCCGTCCGCCGCGGTCTCACCCGCCATACTAATATGGCAGGGGGTCATTTAGGTGAGGATGGCGGGCGGATTGCTCCTGCCAGGCGGTGAGGGCAATCCGCCCGCCATCCTAATGGGCCCCAAAGTGTGTATAATGAAAAGAATTTCAGTTTTTAGTTTATTGGTCACATAGCCACCCAGAGATTGAAATTCTTGAAAAATATCATAAACCTTCTTCTGATTTTCCAAAATGGGTTTTAAAATTTGCAATATTGTCAGCATACAGTCTGATTTTAACAATTCCAACTATGGGGGTTGTATGTCCCTATCTGCTCTTATGAGTATAACAAGAATTGCTATAAAGAAAGCAAAAATGGTTGAGAGGGCAACTCTGTCTCTTTCCCCGGTTGACCTTACAGGAGCCGATATCGACTCAATTCATAATTATGTGCACTATTACACCTTTAAACTTTCTAGATACAATCTGTGTAAAAACTGGTGCGGAAACTAAATTTCTCAAGAATAACATAAAGACTTTCCCAAATGACCGCTCTACATCTAAAAGCAGCACTTGGGCAGGGACCTGGTTTGTTTAAAATATTCTAGAGCCTTAACCAGGAAATCTGTATTGGAGGACAATTGTCAACCTAAATAAAATCCACATTGTTCCTGGTTGACAATTGTTCCAACAGTGTTAGTCACATCATTTCCAAGCAGTTGCATCACTATCGTATGATCGAAATTTAGAACACTAATCAGTCTATAAGAATTAGTATTTTCCCTACACTTATCTTTTTTTTTAACTGACCACAGTTGCTCTATGGAATGATGGTGGGATGTTAACTCCACTGTGGAAGAGGTGTGGCGCCGCGGCCAGGGCGACTGACGCTGGAATCTGGGGACCACGGTTCGATCCCCGGCTACGGCGGCAGGTCAGCCCAGCACCATGTGACTCTGGGCAATAGCTTGCTTAATCTTCCCGACGGCCCCCCAGCGCCTAGAGACCCTTACGGGTGATTGTGCGCTTTACAAATGTGGACTTTACTTTACTTTACTTATAATATAATCGGTGAGCTTAAGTATTTCAGGATTCAAATGGGTGAAAACCTTTGGTATAATTTGGCCCATATACCATCACCCCACATGCCTTCTCATTAGCTCAAAATTCGGTACCCTCCTTAACTTCCTTTAGGGAGAATTTGGTCATCATAGCATGTGCTAATCTCTGTTTTAGCTTCTGAATGGAAATTTGGCTCAAAGAAGCATCTAAGGGGCTGATTGTGATGTCGGTCTGAAAGGTTTCGAAAGTGAATTGGATACAGAGAATCCAATTCGGCATCTATGTCTCCGACCGAAAAGGATATATTTCCAACTGATTCTGATGCAAGGAGACCGTTCGGCATTCAGAGTCTTTCTGAGGTAAATCATACGTGCAGCTCTATGGAAATGATTTCCGACCGAGCGATCACGATGTCCGATTTGGATGGACATTCCGAATTGGTCTGCCCGACACAAAACGGCTGTCAGAATCTGATTTGGGGGCACGTAGCAGGCCCCCCTTTACCCGTAGGCCTCCAGTTGGGGCCCATCACGGTACCCATGGGACCTCTTTTTACAACCATGAAACAGGAGGCCCCCTTTGTTACCTCACCCCCAGACATTCCATGGCGGTCGCACCGCCATGAAAAGTGTGGCTGTAAAGAAACTCCTAATATGCTTGGTGGTGATGCAGGGGCACCACCAGCATATTAGAGGCCTCGGACAGCTGTGCCACTGCAAGGGTTTGTGGATCCCTGGTGGCAGCAGTGGTCCTATGGTAATCCAACAGGCAGAGTCCAAATTCAGGGGGCAGACCGCCATCACGGGTTCAGCAGTTCATTGGACCGGCAAACTTGTAATAAGTAACACAGTCAAGAGAAAAGATCAGTTAACCACATGAATTGGAAATGTACAAAATATTATTCAAATGCTTGCTATGAGAGTGCAACATTTAGAGAAACAACAGTTATAAGTGTTAAAGAACAGAACCCCCCCCACATGACTGAAATTGAAGTTAGAACTTGCCTAGAAAACATTAAAGAGGCAAACACTAGCTCCCAACAACTCAAATTATAAAATATTTTTTTACCCCATGTCCAAGGCACATAACTGATCAGTTACTTGCTATGCCAACATTAAAGTGTCTAACTTCCAGAATTAAAAAAGCCCCCACTCAAACACCACCTGCCCCCACAATATTTAGAGAAGTAGATATTCTACCTAAATTTCCATTAGCACACAAAGAAGAACAATTCCTTTTATATGACAATAAAAGTCAAGATAAACAAATTATCATCTTTGCTACCCTTATAAACTTATAAAAACTGAGCTAATGGAAAACATGGATGGGGTATTTAAAATATGTCCAAAACCATTCTACCAGCTCTATACCATCCATGGGGAATTGCACAACAGTAAACTACCTTTCATTTATGCCTTGTTACCAAATAAAACAGCAAACTAACAACTACTATCCCCAAAAGATTAGCATTGATTTTGAACGAGCAATGATACAAGCTATTTATTAAAATTCTCCCCCATACAGCCATACAAGGTTGCTACTACCACTTCAACCGGAGCATATGAGGCCATCTACAAAAATCTACCTTAAGTGTAGAATATGCAACACATAATCATTTTGAACATGAAATAAAAGAAAATAATAGCTCTAGCCTGCCTCTCCATCACTGATGTGGCAACCCACTATAACTTATTAATACCAAATTCCTTCTACTAAACCAATGAAAATAAATTGATTCCCTAATGGATTATTTTGAAGACACATGGGTAGGGAGACTACACAGATCAGGACACAGACACCAACCAAAATTCCGCATTCCATGTATCCTAGTCCAACGCAGTCGAAGGGTGGCTAAATGCCTTCCAGTCCACAATAGGAAGAAGTCAACCTACCATTTACAAACTACTAGAAGCTATACAAAAGAACCAATGGGCCGATTGTGAGGACGGTGGGACCGCCACCGACAACACGTCAGTGGCGGTCCCACCGCCATCGGAACCACATAATCTGCCCACCATATTGCCATGGCGGGCGGATGGTTGGCGTTCGGGAAGACCGCCCTCCATGCAAACGACGGGCTCCTTGAGCCCGCCGGTGCATCGGAGGATCATCCAATCCCTACAATGGCGGCGTCCTGTTTACGATAGGGTGGCAGTTGGACGAAAGTCCCCCCGCCAACCTAATCAGCCCCTAATTTACCAGGAACTGAGGTTATACCAATCCATAACACAACTATGCCCTAAACGTATTAAACAAACAAAAACAATGTATGATCGTTTACAGTACAAAGTTAGACTATATCCAAAATACCAAAGGCTAGAATACCTAGAAACAAATGCAAAATCTATTCTCTACATAAAATGACTAAACCACAAAAAATTATCTAAACACAGAGGGCCTAATTGTGGGGGCAAAGCTGAGGCAGTCTTCCAACCACCCTATTACAATTAGGTTGGACCGCCATTGCCCCGTCGCAGCCGCCAGGGAATCACAGTGGTCAGGGGGCCACAATATGCTTGGCGGGACCACCAGGGTCCCACCAAGCATATTATAACTTTCCTCTCTGCCACGGTTTTCATGGTTGTTCCTCCTTCATGAAAAACCGCGTCAAAGAAGAAACAAAGAGGGCCCTTGCGTTGCAGGTACTGTTTTTGGCATTCCCATTGTGGTGCCCTTTTTAAGGACAGCGCTGTGGGTACATAAAAAAAAGCCCGCCAAACAAAAGACACACTCGGAATCAGGTGGGCGGCCGACCATTGATTTGGCAGTACAGTGGCAGAGTGGGCCCAGCACTGCACTACCAAAGTCATAATCAGGCCCAAAGTAATCAACAAACTTAGGCATTCATTAGGATGGGTGGCGGACTTTGTCCGCCTGCCATCCTGGCGGTGGAAGGGACCGCCCGCCATTAGGGCGGGGGTCCCGTGGGGGCTATTAGGATGCGCCCGCCAGAGTGGCGGGCGCATCCCGTATTCTTAACATTGCACCGCCCGCCGCAATGGCAAAAAGAAATGTTGTGCATTTCAAAGAACAACGTGACAGGCACCCCCCCCGTAGTCCATGGGGGCCCGCAACGAGCCCCCAAAGCAGACTCCGCAAGCCTTTCACTGCCGGCATTGCCGCAACGGGAAGGCATTGAAAAATGCACATCCTAATATGGCTGGCAATGTCTTTCAGACACCGCCACCATATAGAACCCTTTCCCGCCCGGTCGACATGTCGACCGGGCGGAAAAGCGGCGGACGGTCTTTCGGTCCGCTGTGGACCCCCCAGCCATTATAATATAGCGGGGGGTCATTTCGGTACGGATGGCGGGCGGATCGCCCCCTCCATCCGCCAGGCCGGCAGTGGCTACCTCCGGCCTGGCGGGGCGATCCGCCCGCCATACTAATGGGGCCTTTCATTTCTATATATTTTTTTTTTTATTTAAAATATTATCTTTCATGTCAAAAAAAGTATTTATAATTTTAAAATAATAATTGACATAAAAAATATTTTAATATTAAAAGAAATAATACCAATGAAGTAAATGCCAAAGAATGTAAACTAACCAAACAAACTTGAAATAATTCTCAATATATCTCACATAAAAGAACACATTATAGAAATGCAAATAAGGACTTAACATTTCCCACCCAATATGTAAAATTAGTTACAGTTTTGTAGCAGCAGATCTTGGTTCAAAGAGGTAAATTTCCCAAAGTAGATCCTTCAAACTTCACTTTCAAAAAGTTAATAACCCCAAAAAAATGCAACTGTGCAAAAATAAATCCTTCGAAATAATCCTCTTTGATGTAGAACCATAAAAATTAGAAAATAGATTAAAAAAAGAAAAAAACTGAAAAAAGTAAATGATAAAAAATAATTTTCTAATAAACTAATAAACATTGCATTTCCATCTCTGACAATAAATAATTCAACAATACTTTCAATAACACGTAATATAATCTACTACACATAACTAATACACTACAACTGTGTGGGCCTAATTACGATGTTGGGCGGAATACCGCTGTGGAATCGGGACCAACTAACCTCTGGTCGGTGGTCCCGACCAGAGCATTACAATGTGACTGCACATGGTGCAGTTCCATATTCTGGCCATAGCACAAGCTCCCATAAAGAAATGGGATAATTTGTTCATCCCTGCACTGCCTGGCAGGCACCTCAGCATGCCTGCCACATGGTGCAGGGATTACCAGGGGGAACATGGTGCCCCCTCAGCCCCCAGCTGGAGGCCGCAGAGTGAAGGAGGCCCTGCTAGGGGACCCCATTGTCACTTTCTAACAGGCTTTTCATGTTGGAAAGCCTGTCGGAAACTAGCATTGTTAACCCTCTGGCGGAAATCCTATTTATAGGGATTGCGGGCAGGCCTCCGACTGGCTGAAGGGCTCCTTGAGCCCATCGGAATCCAGCCAGAATGACCGTCCCGTTTCACATGAGACCATCTGCATTGTAATGCGTTGGTCCAAAGTGAAACCCACAATGAGACTCGGAAAGCCTCCAATCTGTGGTCGGAGGCTTTCAGATTCTCATTCTAATTAGGGCCTACATATCATAAACAAACCAATAGGCTAACGCTACTTCATACACCACTAAAAACATAATACACTACAAAACAATGGAAAACAATACACTACCTACCCTGTACAAAACTTTACTAACTCCCCCACCTTTAAATTAGCTCCCAACTGCAAACTTCCTACTCCAAAAATGACCGAATAACAACAGCGATTGACTACAAAACCCAGATAGTGAAAAGAAAATGGGCACCTAATAAAACTGGGAAAAAGACTATTTCCCCATTCTATTAAATAGGAAAATAAATAAAAATTAAAATTGATTTAACATAGGGCCTAATTACAATGTTGGATGGACATAACTGCCGTGGAGTTGGGACCAACGGACGTCTGGTCAGCGGTCCTGACACCACAATTACAATCCAACCGCATATGGTGCGGTTGCATACTCTCATTTATCTATGGGAGTTTGAGCTGCAGCCGTAAACAGACCTGAGCACTAGCTTCTATAGACAAATGGGAGACTCTGTTCATCCCTGCACCACGTTGCATGCACCTCAGGGTGCCTGCCACATGATGCAAGTATTAAAACCCTCGACCCCCAACCGGAGGCAGCAGGATGAGGGGGGTTTTTGTAGTGGCCCCAAAGTCACCTTCCAACCAGCTTTCCATGTCAGAAAGCTCGACATGGAAAGGTTGTTGGAAACCAACATTGTAATCCCTACGGTGGAAACGCTGTTCATAAGAATTACGGGCAGACCTTTGACTGGCCGACGGGCTCCTTGCGCCCATAGGATGTCAGCCGCAATGATCAGCCGGTTTCACTTTCAACCTCCTGATTCGTAATGGGGGAGTCGAAACTGAAACCGCAGTGAAACTTTGAATGTAATTAGCCCCTTAATGTTTTTTCAAAATAATAAAACATCCAAAATGTTACAAACATCCACAAAATCAATTACAAAAATTGTAAAATACAAAATAAATAATATTATAATGTATATAATATTATTTACTATATATAAACATTCATATTGTTAGTAAAAAAATCAAATATATAAATGCTATAAAAAATGTACCAATGTATAATTATTGAAAAATATTCTACTAAAATGATTTGTTGTGTTTTTACTATGATTTAAACATGTAATTAAAATGAAATAATATTATAAAATATATAATATTATTTAATATATATAAAAAATATCTTACATGCATAAGCACACAGGCCCTAATTATGATGCTGTTTGTACGAAAGTCCGATCAGCATCGTGTCAGAATGGGAACCGACCAACTGGTAGTAGGCGGTTCCATCCTAAAAATTTGGATGCGACCGCCCATGAGGCAGTCGTAGACATCCATTTTCCTAATGTGGCTTCGGCATCAGGCAGAAAAGGGTTTCTGCACAACTCTTATTAGGAAAATGAATGTTGTGCCTGGCACGCCGGGCATTGATGTTTAAGGGCACCACAGGTAGGTCCACCATTGAAAGGCTGCCTGACACGTGCACCATAATCCCTACAGCAGTGCCTGAGTAGGCACTGCCCCAATGTAGGGGATTACTTTCCACCGGCTCCCTCGACAGGCTCCTTAAACCCATCAGATAGGCAGTGGTCACTCCCTCTGCCGCCTGCCTCTGACCACTGCATCATAATGCAGTTGTCGGACATGCACGTAAAGATGTTGGTCGCATTGCAACCGACAGGCCATCATTTGCGATCTGGCCGACATCGTAATCGGATCCATAGAATTCGTTTTGTGTAAAGTTGTAAAATATATATTAAATAACATTATATATTTATAAACATTATTGAATATGTATTACAAATATATTACTTAAACAACAGTAAAAATGTTAATTACCAAACATGTTTAAATATATGTTAAAATATGTTAGTATAAAATGCCAACAAATGTATGTTTGTATAACAAAACCCAAATAAATATGTTTCTATATACAAATAATACAAGTTACCCCCAAAAATGCATTAAATAGTATAATTTAAAATATAATATTATTTAATAAATGTAACAACAATATATATTACTTATCAAAATTGCAACTATGGGCCCCATCACGATGTCCCTTGGAAACCAAACCGCCCGAATACTTGTCGGATTCGACTCTGACCGACTCGCTGTCGGCAGTTCTGCCTAACCGATTATGATACTTTCGAACACAGTTCGGAAGAACTTCAATTGAATTCAATGGGTGCCTAAGATCTGACCAACAACACAGGATCCTATGCGGAAAATGGGTGTCTGCAGGAAAATTTGCAACCTGTCACGGGCACCCCATGGTGCTTCAACACTGTGCATGGTTTTACAGGGGGGTCCCTAAGTGCCCCCACAACCTTAAGCCAGAGGACTCAAGATGAAGGGGGGCCTGCTAAGGGCCATCAAAGTCAGTTTCAGACAGCCGTTTCATGTCAGACAGACCGAGTCGAAATGGCTGTTTGAATCCGTCATCGTAATCAGTCAGTCAGAAACGCTGTCCTTTGAGTTGTACGAATCGGCTCCGACAGCTCGGATTCTCTAAATGCTGGTCAGAACTGATTTGGAATGACCAAATGGTCCCCCTTCCGACCGTAAGCATCGTAATCAGTTGGTTGGAATTTTTTCTGACGAGTCTGGGGGATGGGTTCCGACGCAGTCTATGGGAATCTGACTATCGGTCGGAGAGTTTCCGACCGACATCATAATCAGCCCCCACATGGTAATTTATATATTCAATTATATACTACCTATACCTGTTGTCTACCAATTGTATAATAATAACGTTTTGTAATAATTACTACTAAATATTGACAATAAATGAATTCAATAAATCCAAAAATATTTTCAATGTGTTATATTTCTAAAGAAAACTGGTATTCTCTCATTAATAAACGTTTTTATCAACGAATACAACCTTGCATAAAGGATTTATTTCTTTTAAATAAAAATGATTACAACAGACATGTGCTTCTTTTTAGTAATGTATAAAAATGAAGAAAAAGTAAATACACTACTACAGTACTACAATAATTATATACATTTAGACTATAACGTAATATTAAATACAACAAAATGAATTATAATTATTTCATACCAACATTAAAAGGAAGCAATAAACATTCACTTTTTCTAGCACAAAAAAATACCAAAGGGAAATTACTTACCTATCACACAAAAAATATATAAATATTAGCCCAATGTTACTATATATAAATAAAACACTATATACTAAAATAACAGTATTTAATATTCCCACTGCAAAAATCACATAACTCAAAGAATAGACTACACAAGATATATTAATCATTTACTATTCCCAATACGATATAACTTAAATTTGGGAATATGTTCTATACAAAACATTCAAAATTAAAAACTCCCACTGCAATGTAATTGAACTCAAGGAATGTGCTGGACACTAAACATATCAAATTACCTACTCCCATTGCAATATAATACACTCAGGGAAGGTGCTGGGCAGTTTACACAAAAAAGATAATAAACATTTAAAATTAACTATTTACACTTATATATAAATTAAGTCAGGGAAAGTGGTAGACACTAAGGGGCCTGATACGATGTCGGGCACCGTCTCAGGGTGAGAACCGACCGACCATAGGTGGATGGTTCTGCATCCCCTATTACGATGCGACCATACATGGGGGCCGATTACGATGTCCTGCGGAAAGACTGCTCCTGACAGTCGGAATCTCCTCGTACGTGGGCCCAAATACGATCCCTTCAGGAAGGCCCACCCAGAGCCATCCGTAGTCTTACCTTCCGATTGACTCGTCCCGGGAGCCGGTCCACCCAAATGACGAGGTACGATGCGCAAAACCCTTCAATATCCGAATGACGCGTACGCTCTGATTCTGGCTCCATTTTCCCAATGAGAGGCCTCCATAAACACTGAATGGAGTCATACCGAGGCATTTACCAGTCAGATTCTGACCGGCCAAGTACAATTCATACTTCCTATGTGCCGTACAGGTCTCCACTTCCAGAGCATCAGAACATCCGTAAGAGGGGTTTTCCACTCTGATTCGTGCCACAGCACGATCCCTGCGAATGAGAAGGTGCAGTGATGTATCCATGCACGCATGTCATCCCTATACTCTACGCCTACAGCCGATACTCCAACCCCAACCAACGTGTTCGTCATAGATGGTAAGTCAGACACCTACCCCACACAAACACGCGACTACCCGGCAAAAGGTAACATAATACACAGCTTGTGAGAAACCACAGTCAATATAGGGGTGGGGGGAATTCTCGCAGAAATGTAGAAGCAAGAGGGGTGGTGGATGCCTAACACTACCAGCGTTGCCCACCCCATAGGGAGGTGGATGCCATACTCTACCAGCAATCTAATGCCCATAGGAGGTAGATACCTAACGCTCCTACCGTTGTGTACCCTATAGGTGGTAGATGCCTAACCATCCTACCATTGTCCACCCTATAGGGGTTGGATGCCTTATACTACCAGCAATCTAATCCCCATAGGGAGGTGGATGCCCCTCACTCCCACCATTGTCCACCCCATAGGGGGTGGATACCTAATACTACCAGCAACTCAATGCCCATAAAGGGAGGGAAATGCCTATCACTACCACCATTGTCTACCCGATTGGGGTGGTTGCCTATCACTCACACCATTGTCTACCCCATAGGGGGTGAATACCTGACACTACCAGCGTTGTCCCCCTCATAGGGGGGTGGATGCCTAACTCAGCCACCATTGCCCAACCCATAGGGATTGAATGCCTAACAGTACCACTGTTGTCTGTCCCATAGGGGGGTGGATGCCTATCCCTCTCATCATTGTCTACCCTATAGGGGGTGGATGCCCCTCACTCCCACCATTGTCTGCCCCATAGAGGGGTAGAGGCCTCACACTAACAGCGTTATCCACCCTATAGGGGGGTAGATGCCTAACACTACCAGGAATCGAATGCCCATAGGGGGGTGGATGCCTATCACTCCCACCATTGTCTATCATATAGGGGGGGTGGATGCCCCTCACTCCCACCATTTTCCACCTTATTGGGGGGATGGATGCCTAACACTCCCACCGTTGTCCACTCTATAGGGGGGTGGATGCCTAACACTACCAGCAATCCAATGCCCATTGGGGGTGGATGCCTAACACTGCCACCATTGTCTACCCTATAGGGGGTGGATGCCCATCACTTCCACCATTGTCTACCCCATAGGGGGTGGATGCCTAATACTACCAGCGTCATCCACCCCATAGTGGATGGATGCCTAACTCACCCACCATTGCCAACCCCATATGGATTAGATGCCTAACAGTCCCACTGTTGTCTGTCCAATAGGGGGTGGATGCCTATCACTCTAACCATTGTCTACCCCATAGGGGGTGGATGCCCCTCACTCCCACCATTGTCTACCCCATAGGGGGGTAGATGCCTAACACTGCCAGCGTTGCCCCCCCCCATAGGGTGGTGGATGCCTAACTCTCCCACTGTTGCCCACCCCATAGAGGGTAGATGCCTAACACTACCAGTGTTGCCCACCCCATAGGGAGGTGGATGTCTATAAATCCCACCATTGCTCACCCTATAGAGGGGTGGATGCCTATCACTCCCACCATTGTCTACCCTACAGGGGGGTGGATGCCTATCACTTCCACCATTGTCTACCCCATAGGGGTGGTTGCCTAACACTACAAGCATTGTCATTGCAAATGTGTCTTTTGTGTGCAAACCCCCAGCAATGTGTACACAAAATGTGGTATGGGGCTAACCCCCCCAGCACTTTTGTGATAAATTGGGGCTTGTGGGGATCAACCCCTCACCATGGTCCAACAATTAGGGTGTTGGGGGGCTAACCACCCAGCAATGTAGTGACAAATTGGGGGATGGGCCCAAACACACATAGCACTGTTGAAACAAACCTTTTTGGGGGGTTACCTACTCTCAGCCATATGCAGCCAATCACTAATTTGGGAGGATACTAATCCCAGCAATGTGTAATTGGATAATGTGACATGTGACCATCAAAAATGCATCAACACACACATTTGGGGTATGAGCAGTGGAAAATACAAATATTCAATCCCAAAGTCCATATTTGATGAGATCTAGTCCCACACTGTGGCAGCAATGTAACCTACCAAATCTAATGAATGTGCAGAGTTGAGATGTAGGAGGCCGAGGGCCAGTAGAGAAAGAAACAAAACACACCATCTACTCAATGCTCTTCAAAGACAGTTGAAATACATGGGGGAAGATGCATAAAGACAACCAACCAGCCACCCTCTGCAGTACAAACACAACATGTTTGTGAGTGTGGGGGCTAAACTCGCTGAACCATATGTGTGTTGAGTTCCAATCCGGAAGTATTCCATATAGGCTTTGGATTGGCAATGTGTGCACTCAGGCATTGGTTGATGAGCGAGTGCACCGGAGTCACATGCGGGCCAAGCACGGGGGACCACCAAAAACCACATCAGGAGACTGATTCACTTCCACAGTTCCCCCCAGGCCACAGCACTGTGGGGCCTGTATCCTGTCTGCTGTTCCGCTGTGATGCAAATTGTGGATCGGGACAACTTTTGGAGTAGACTCACTGTTGCGCACTGTCTCATGTGCCTTCCAAGAAGCATTGTCATCTCACATTCCCAAACATGAGTCCCAGGGCATGGCCGGTGCAGGGAGTCCGCATTGGAGGTATGGGCTTTGCCAGGAGCCAAGTCACACTTGGCCAGTCTAAACCCCACCCCCCCTTTATCAGCAACATCGTGCCTCATCAAAACCTCCCTTGAGAGATGACATTGCAGAGGCCACCTTCACAGCATTGGATCACGCACTCAAACCCTGCAAGGCAACAGGAGTACACATACTCACAGAAGGATGACATTGTGATGACTAAACAAACCGGAGGAGGAAGGGTCGAAGGGAAAAATATTTAAAGACCTAAAGTTCAGTTACCTATATATGGGACTGAGACCAATAAGCAATCTTTGTTTTGGGATTCATGTTGTACATTTTTTTTATATTTCTTGATTTCTTTGTGAATAGATACAACCAACACTGCTTGATACAGAGGACTAAGAGACACATGTATGACACAGTTGTATCCTTTGATTGATTTAGTCATGTTTTTTCACTTTTCTATGCAGTAGCAAACGTTAGGGACTGTGGCCCTGAAGAAAGCCGTGGGATTTGTTTCCCTTGAGGCTGAAACATGTTGGCCGTATATATGCAGTTATATGGTTAGACTGCATCTTTGCACTGTTTTTAGTAAGGGAGTGATCAAGTTATATTAAAGTTTTGCATTGATCTTTTATCCTTTTTTAACCTCACCACACTATATATGTTTTTTGCACTGCACCGGACTCCATCACGATCTTAGTTCGCATGGTCTTCACTACATCTGGAGATGTGACCCAGATAAATATAGGGTATGGATTAGTCTCAATGATCATGGGACAATACCATTCCTGCATGGATGACCAAATGAGAATACATGATCTACATTTGACGTTGATGGACATCCAGTTCTTCTCTGTATGGGTCTATTCGACATTTGAAGTGAATTCCAATACATGTGCTGCCTAGGTTGGCACTTTATGAGTTAGCTAAATGGTATATAGCCTTAGCAATACCCACTGACATGGTTAGCAGTGTGTTTTGATTCTTTGGAGCATGTTTAGGCCCAGATATAGACCCCCATTGTGTGTTTTTTGTTATTGAATTGACATTGTGATGAGTCAGTGTATACTGAACCACAGACGAGACTGGCCCTGATACCACACAAGTGCACAGACACACAAAATAGAATCACGAGCCTCCCACTACAACAAACCAGAAGTGGTTGTGTCACAGCTGTCAATGTTACATGTTTAGACCACATTCCTACCTGCTATAGAGAAAAGCATATATCCAACAATAATGTAGGAGACAGTCACCATGTGTGGCCTGGGGGCATTGCACACAACTCAAAAGCAGAACATGTACACTGTCAACTTGGTTGCATGTCGTTCACAGCAGCTCTGTATCGAGCTATAAAAGCTGCAGTATGTGCAGGTAATGACTAATGCATTTTGACGAAACAGAGTGTGTACAGCAGAAGAGTTCAAAAACACTTGAGCCACCTGATAGAGGATACAACAACAGGTTTGGGAGGCTCAAATGCACAGGCAAATGTGTGAGAGAATCTGCCTGCATTGGTGACAATGCCGGGGGGGGCTCAAACTGTGGCTCACAAACACAATACACGTAGCTAGCCATAATTCATGGGAAATGTAGACATTCTGGGAGGATGGATGACATTTGCAGAATGGAATCTGCATTGGCCACATTTGGCACTTTAACACTGTTTCTGAATCCTTAAATCTGCCAAGGAGACCTACAAATAAGACATGTTACCCTCAGGCTCCAGGGCCGGGTACAATGTACTGATTGGGAGCACTCATTTACACCTACAAGGCCCACCCTTACCAAACCAGATGACAGATTACAAAACTGCTGATAATGTAAACACCAATGGAACTGGGTGGAATGTTTCTGTGTCACCCACTGGGTTTGCTCACAGTGCAGGTTGTTGTACTCAGCACAACCAGGGATGTCATCACAATGAGTCCACTCCCCTGGTGCCCCCATACCTTGGACAGTCAAAGTCAGAATGCCATGATTACCCATGTGTGTGCAGTACACTGGGAAGCACAGTGATGCATATCTGGACAAGTTGGAACACAGGTGGCTTATCAACACACATACCAGCATATTTACTTGAAGAGACAATCCCCCCTTAAGCAAGGTACTGCCAGCCAATTTTCCCACATCATGACTTAACATCAGAAGCAAGCATCACCTCCATCTAAGGGCACCATCACAGAGTATTGATGACCAATCAGTGACCACTACTGACTACAAAGTGCAATGTTCCACTTATGCCCAAAGACGACTCACACAAGTCAAGGTTAGAGGGAGGCTACTCCTCCTGTGATGCCATTAGTGACTGCACACACCAGTGTCCTGATGGAGACCATCACAAAAAGCATACATGAGCATATATTGGTAGACCGCAAGCTTCAGCAGACATGTGACACAGCCACATATTCACTCTGGTAACTCTCACTTCCCACTCAAATACGCATGATCTACACATATGCACATATCAAATTCACGACATGTTCTACATCAACTCAACACATGCAGGAATGATCCCTTCAACACCCATGTCACACTACATGTCCATCTCTCATAACTCACAAACACACAAGCACGTCATAAGCCCCCTCTGCTGCATCTAGACAGAGAAGCATGTCTCCACCATGAGCTCCAGCCCAGTACACATTCCATTACAACCCAAGATAAACAAAACCACATGGGTGCGACCCTCATTAAATCACACCTACACTCGCAGCACCACTCTACATGACCATGTACACAACACCTCTCAGATACATGATATGCACACAATGTACAGTACACATTCCCTCATCAGCAAATGACAAACCTAACATGTCAGAAGGACCACTTTCATCACCAGCCGCACACTCAGTGATGCCTTGGACTGCACACAACATGCAACATCACAGCGTGCCCGGGCATGCACACTCCACGCATCACCAGATCTCACAAAAAGACACATACGTAGTGCAATGGCTGTGTAATTAGTCATTTGCATATCACTGTATAATCACACTGTATAATCAGCCAAAACAGCACAAGTCCAAAGGATAGTCACTTGAGAAAATATGCATCCACACATTCAAACACAACATACTACAACTCTACAACACCTAATATTTATACATCTAGCACACATGATCACAACGCTGATGTACATAAATTCACATTCACAAATCCACTCTGTCCCATATGACTAGTCAGACCTTGTCTCAATGTTGCATTGCCATATCTACATATGACCTCCATAACCAATATCCCCATGGACTCATGCACAGTATCACCATTCAACACTCATCCAGAATTGCCCTGTTACAGTCAAATCGAACAATAGTGCCTCACACCACAGCTCTCATCACATGCCACAATACAACCTTGTCTGCCAGGATATCCCCCTATCACATACATACATTTCTACCATACTTTCTGTAGGGTGGAAGCACTAAATCAAGCTCACATACTCTGAATCACAACCCCACATGACAAGCACTCACATAGGGACAATGTGGATACTCCATATCCCTTACACAAGAAATGAAAATGAACGGGGGTGCTGGAGAGCCGGTGGGCAAGATGGCCGCACCCTAGGGAGGCTCTGTTAGCCCGGGAGCAACATCCTCAATAATCCTGAATATAAGAGGTGTCTAGTTGGCTCTGATCCGTGCCAACTTGCCGCTGCACGACACAAGCATCAGAAAAAACTTCCTGTTGCCTCTGTGGTGCAATTAATCAGGTCATTAACAGCGTTTTTCTATCCTGGCCTAACAAGGCAGCGCCCGGATGCAGGAGAGCAGAGGTCTGACATCCAGCAGGACCGCGATATGTGCCTCTACAATCGTTATACATTGAGGCTTGCTGGGAGAAGGCTGCGGCAGAGCTCCGGTGAGCTCCGCTGAGTCTGTTATTTACTGATGCGCCCTGCCGGGGAAGACCGGTGACTCCGCATGGAGACCTGGAGCTCCGGTTTGATGCTGTGGGCGACCCACTGAGTGAACAGCCACCTGTCTCTCCAAGGCCCCGCTCCCGCTTTTGTGGCTGTGGCCACATTGGTTGACACACTTGGGGGTCCGCGGAGCACTCTGCATTCTTAGTGAAATATTTGCGGGCAGGTCAGGAGCAGCACAGTGGGACATCTCCAGGTGGCAGCACCTGGGTCCTGGACGGAAAGAGAAGGCATTAAGTCCCAGACCGATCATTGGCGTCCCGTGGAGCCTGGCATGTGTAATTGAGCCTGTGACGAAGGAGAGGTGTTTCTTGGTTTTGTGTGGGAGAAGGGCCCAGCGTGTGAGGCCTGCACGCATGTTATTTGAAGTGGTGAATATCCTGCAGCTGGGATCAGTGACTGAGAGACGGCACTACAGTAGTAGTAGCGCTGCCCATAATACATAAAGCATTTTCTGGGCTGCTGAGAGGAGGTTATTAAATAGGCCCAATTTTTGGCAGATCGCACCAGCACCTGGCTGATTGCGTACTGGTACCTTGGGTGACAAATGGCCTGTGGTAAACGCACTTGATCCCCAAATCCACTGCCAGACCCCCACTAGTGACACGAGGGGAACAGTCAGGCGCCACATTGACTTGAATGTTCTGGACTGAGGTGTCCTTGTATAGTCCACTGGTGACTCCTTGATATTCTAGATCGGCACCTGCTGTGTGTGTTCTCTGCGCTCCATGAGATATCTGGAACAGCCCCTTCAGCTGCGAGGAGCGCAATGGGCCCCATCGGCGGCAGAAAGCCAAAGCTGCAGTTTACTGCGCAGAAGCAGACCACTAGTGAAGATGCGGAGTCGCAACGGGAGGGGGATTGCTTGCCCCCGGCCCCAGTGCAGGATGAAGACTTCAAAGCTATTTTGCACATGATTCACCAAAGTCTAACCTCCATTGAATCCAAGATGGATTCCATGAACTTGCAAATTGTCTTTCTTGCGCAGAGGGTAGAAAAACATGACAGACGCCTCTCTGAAGCTGAAATACGCATTTCAACTCTCAAAGACACCACCGGGCCAACAGAGCAAAACTGCAGGGCATGGAGAAACTTTTCCACACCAAAGCAACCAAAAATTAAGATTTAGAGGCCCGCTTGCGCAGAAATAATTTGTGCATTTTGGGGGTCCCAGAGTCTCTGGCCACTGGCCGAATGGGGGACTATGTCGAGCGCTTGCTGGTGGGCCTTTACGGAGCTGACGCTTTCTCTAAAGTCCTGATTGTCGAGCAGGCCCACAGATCGCTAATTGCTGTATATGGTGCAACTCCATACAATGTAAATGGTGCGGATGTTCTTTGCAGAGACTGTCACACACATGTCATGTATTCAACTATTCCATGCTCAATGGCTTGAGCAAAACTACCTCATAAACCCACCATTAACTGCCTGACGAGGAACGTGAGGGGCTTCCTGATCCCTGTAAGCGTCAACAGGTCCTATATTATCTTGACAGACATCATGTCCAGTTTGCAATGTTGCAGGAGAAGCACATGGCCCCAGGGGTACAGCCAATGTTCGTCAGGAAATGGGCGGTGCACAGTATCTTCCCTACCTTCTCCATGTATGCTAGGGCCACTGCTATTTTGATTAAGAAAGGCCTAGGCTACTGCCCATTGGGCTCCGTACAAGATCCCCAGGGCAGGTTCTGCATTATGTGGGGGAGAATAGCACACCATACGTTCACTTTAGTTAGCTACTACGCACCCAACATTGATGACGCACACTACTTCACTCAGCTGTGGGGGCATATTTTTTAAACAGGCTCCATATTCCTTATCTGGGGTGGAGATTTTAACCTCGCCATGGAGCTGGAGCTTGATCGATCCCATCCACAGGCTGCTAAGTATCTCTCTGCCATAATGGCTGATCATCGGATTTTTGACGCGTGGTGTTCTCATCATCCAACAAGAGTGGAGGGCATGTTCTCCTCGTCTGTACATAATAGCTGGTCACGCATAGACTACTGGCTATTGTCGGCTGATTTGACTACCTGGCTCAAAGAGGCCACACAGTTAGCTCCCACCGTCTCAGACCACTCCCCGGTCCTTATGAAACTAGAACCACCTGGAGAGGAGTCTTCCTACTGCTCCTGGAGACTTTTGCCCATGACCCTGTTAGACAGTGCCTTCAGAGAGGAACTGCTCCAGGAAATAGTTTAGTTTTTCCCATGCAATGTTGACAGTGTTACTACCCTAGCATGTGTTTGGGAGAGTAGTTTTAAGGTTACTGTCAGGGGCGTCTGTATAGCGAAGAGTGGAGGGGTGTTGCGATCCATTAGAAGTACACTGCACAGGCTAGAAGCAGACATCAAACGTACTGAGACACTTATTGCATCCTCGTCCGCAGCTCAACCACGAGCGTGCCTCAAGGAGCTTTTGGTTGAATATTCGGAAGAAGCTGAGCGTGAAGGCCAAATTCCGATCAAAAACTATGAGGCCAGAGAGTATGGTGAGGGCAAACACCCTGGTAGGGCCCTGGCTGAGGTCAGCAGAGTACCCAGGTTCACTAACCATATCCTGAGTATCATGGATGAAGATGGTCTGGTTTGGGTTTCGAGAGGGATGGGATCTGGAGTTGTGTGTGTCCACTGCAGTGGACTGGCCTGATTGAGGGGGGTCCACTGCAGTGGTAGGTCAGACTGAGGGGGCTGTTGGAGGAGAAGTGCTTGTGGGAGGTGATGGGGCTTGACTTTCTTGGGATGGTATAACAGTGGGTGGGGAAAACAGGGATGTGGTCTACTGTGTGCCCTTTGT
Organism: Lissotriton helveticus; assembly: GCF_964261635.1. Lineage (NCBI taxonomy): Eukaryota > Metazoa > Chordata > Amphibia > Caudata > Salamandridae > Lissotriton > Lissotriton helveticus. The sequence continues at coordinate 366,199,857 of NC_136068.1, read as the reverse complement.
GAGGGGGGCCTGGGACCAGGAGGAAGTGGATTTTGCGGGGAGGTGTGGGTTGGTGGTGGGGTTTTGGATTTGGAAGATCGGGGAATGTACGGGTGGGGGCTCTGGATGCTTCCTCTTAGGGGAGGCCATACGGGCAAGTGTGGATCTCAGCTCTAGGTTAGGGGGTTTCTGATACCCCTTGCAAGAGTGGCCAGATGGCTCAGTTGGGAAGAGGCCATGATCACAGAGAAAGACCCGCTGGGAAGTGAGGGTTGCAGGACAGTCAAGGGTATGGGGTTGTGCAGGCAGAGGGAGCTGTGGAATACGGAGTGGTTGTGGATGCATGTATGTATTTTTTTGGCCTCTCCCTGGTGTGTGGGATGTCAGCCCCTTGAGTGTGCATGAGTGTATGTTTGGACTTTTGTTTGGGGGTGTGTATGCTGCATGTGTATTTTGCTGTGTGTTCACATGCCTGTTTGACTGTGCTTGGGTTAGGTAGGGTAGTGGGGACTGTGGATGGGGCAGAGGAAAGAGGGGTGAGGGTCTGCTAGATGAGGGGACTGCTGCCATCAGTGAGGAGGCCAGGGCCTGATTAGATCTCTGAAGGACAGACATGTCTGGTGAGATGCCCATCACTGGAGCTGGAGGGGTCTTCCGATGTTGTAGAAGTGTCCAAACTCCTCTCAGTGTGGCTACCCTCACCTTCTGTGCCACTGGGTCCCTCCTCCACACTGGACCCAGTCTGGCTAGCCGCTTCCCCTTGGTCCGTGGAACTGCTTCCTCCAGTAGCCGGTGCTGATGCTGTGAAGAAGGAAGACAAAGAGATTCACATGAGTCATCTGCATAGATGTGAAACATGAGTATCATAACAACCCATCACAGAGCAAGCATAGCATATACATTATTTTGACGGCAGGTTTATAATCATTACACATGTGTGAACATGCCACTTGCCAGTCTGCCAGTTAACTATGGTTCCCAGACACATGATGTCATGTGCAACATTCGTTATATTAATGTCAAATACCACAACCACTATGTCAAGTACTACACTATGTAGCAGGTGGTCTGATCTGTAATGCTCCTGACGGTCTTGTGTCATTACATACCTGTCTCCTCTCCTGCAAGGAGTCTTGCACTGACACTGCAAATGGGGTGCACATATTTGAAATGTGACATGGTAAACATTCTTCCATCCCCAGTCAGCATGATGTTCCCCTATGTCTCTGACGTAACTGGTCAAATGGTCAGCATGCAGTACACCAAACTTCCATAGTCATAACATGACTCATTTCACATAGATAACTGATTGTGTTCATGTCTCCAGTGTCTTAGGTCCACTGCTGTCAGGTCAGACATCTGAATCTTACTTTAGATACCCCAAGGTTGTAGGCCTAGCCAGGGTGAGATGTGAATGGCCCACTGTCTTGTCTCAGCTGTAGAGGGTGTTAGGGAGATTAATGTGGATCTCATGCACATTGTATCCAGCTCACCAGTTACAAATGTGATCAATTTTCAACACACTTTCAAGTCCAAAGACTGCATCCTCACAATGCTTCATGTGGCACACTATGCCACTGGCCTGTCTGGCTGTACTGTCTGTACAGACTCTAGGTACAGGTCTGTACATCTCAAGGTTACAGTCTGCACGGTATCCCAATCCTGTCTATACTGCTTCAAGCCACATCTGTAGGTAAGACACAATTTGAACACTTTGACAGGATCATATTGCTCTAGTTAGCCATCAGAGTATGTTAACTAACATGTGTTTACATGCACATTTTACATCTCTCAAGCTGAATTTATTGCAGCATACACCTCAGGTGTTGTGTATTTGAGACAAAATACATATATTTGATGTGTTGCCAGGTTTCCAACAGTGACCACCTGGATCTTTCAAAGATTGGCACGTGTACTCACTGTCACAGAGTCTGACTCATGGATTCTCACATTTGAATGCTAAATGGCCCCTAGACCCCCACCCACATTGCCAGGCCACCAGGCCTCAAAATGACCCCCACCCACATGGCCAGGCCCTGGACCAGGCCCCAACAACACCCAAAAAATCAAAATACACACAAAACTCACCCCAATGCAATGCCATCCATGCCCTAAATGATGTTTAAATTCAAGAAACCCCACAGAAAGACATGGCCCATGCACCACTGAGTACCCCTGGGCATAATGGATGAAAGCAAAGCAGACTGGGTGCAGGCCTATGGCACAAAGCACACAGCCTGGCTTCAAAATGACCCCTAGACCCCCATCCACATGGCCAGGCCCCGGACCAGGCCTCAAAATGGCCCCCACCCACATGGCCAGGCCCTGGACCAGGCCCCAAAAACACCCCAAAAATGGAAATACACAGAAAAATCACCCCAATCTAATGCCATCCATGCCCTAAATGATCTTTAAATTCAAGATACCCCACAGAAAGACATGGCCCATGCACCACTGAGTACCCCTGGGCATATTGGAAGAAAGCAAGCCAGACTGGGTGCAAGCCTATGGCACAAAGCACACTGCCTGGCTTCAAAATGGCCCCTAGACCCCCACCCACATGGCCAGGCCCCGGACCAGGCCTCAAAATGGCCCCCACCCACATGGCCAGACCCTGGACCAGGCCCCAACAACACCCAAAAAATCTAAATACACACAAAAATCACCCCAATCCAATGCCATCCATGCCCTAGATGATGTTTAAATTCAAGATACCCCACAGAAAGACAAGGCCCATGCACCACTGAGTACCCCTGGGCATAATGGATGAAAGTAAGGCAGACTGGGTACAGTCCTATGGCACAAAGCACATGGCCTGGCTTAAAAATGGCCCCTAGACCCCCACCCACATGGCCAGGCCCTGGACCAGGCCTCAAAAGGGCCCCCACCCACATGGCCAGACCCCGGACCAGGCCCCAACAACACCCAAAAAATCGAAATACACACAAAAATCACCCCAATCCAATGCCGTCCTTGCCCTAAATGATGTTTAAATTCAAGAGGCCCACAGAAAGACATGGCCCATGCACCACTGAGTACCCCTGGGCATAATGGATGAGAGCAAGGTAGACTGGGTACAGGCCTATGGCACAAAGCACACTGCCTGGCTATAAAATGGCCCCTAGACCCCCACCCATATGTCCAGGCCCTGGACCAGGCCTCAAAATGCCCCCCACCAACATGGCTAGGCCCTGGACCAGGCCCCAACAACACCCAAAAAATCAAAATACACACAAAAATCACCCCAATCCAATGCCATCCATGCCCTAAATGATGTTTAAATTCAAGAGACCCCACAGAAAGACAAGGTCCATGTACCACTGAGTACCCCTGGACATAATGGATGAACGCAAGGCAGACTGGGTGCAGGCCTATGGCACAAAGCTCACTGCCTGGCTTCAAAATCAATCAATCAATCAATCAAGAATTTGTATAGCGCGCTACTCACCCGGAGGGTCTCAAGGCGCTTCGGGGAGAGGGGTCCGCTACTGCTCGAACAGCCAGGTCTTGAGTTGCTTCCTGAAGGAGAGGTTGTCTTGGGTAAGACGGAGGTGGATGGGGAGGGAGTTCCAAGTCTTGGCTGCCAGGTAGGAGAAGGATCTTCCTCCCATGGTGGCTCTTCGAATGCGTGGGACGGTGGCGAGGGCGTGGCTGGTCGATCGTAGCTGGCGGGTGGGAGTGTAGAAGGTTAGGCGGTTGTTGAGGTACCTGGGGCCCAGGTCGTGGAGGGCCTTGTGTGCGTGGGTGAGGAGTCGGAACGTGTTTCTCTTGCTGACGGGGAGCCAATGCAGGTCTCTCAGGTGTCCGGTGATGTGGCTGTGTCGGGGTATGTCCAGGATGAGTCGTGCGGAGGCATTCTGGATGCGTTGGAGTCTTTTCTGTAGTTTGGCTGTGGTTCCGGTGTAGAGGGTGTTCCCGTAGTCCAGTCGGCTGGTGACGAGTGCCTGGGTGACCGTCTTCCTGGTTTTGGTGGGGATCCAACGGAAGATCTTTCGGAGCATGCGTAGGATGTTGAAACATGATGATGAGACGGCGTTGACTTGTCTGGTCATTGAGAGGGAGGAGTCCAGGATGAAGCCCAGGTTGCATGCGTAGTCTGTTGGTTTGGGTGCGCTGCCCAGGGCAGGGGGCCACCAGGAGTCGTCCCAGGCAGAGGGTGATGATCCAGAGATGAGGACTTCCGTCTTGTCTGAGTTCAGTTTCAGGCGGCTGTTCATCATCCACTTGGCTACGTCTTTCATCCCTTCGTGTAGGTTGGTTCTGGCGGTGGCTGGGTCGTTGGTGAGGGAGAGGATCAGCTGGGTGCCGTCGGTGTAGGAGATGATGTTGAGGTTGTGTTGGGGTGCGATGGCTGCGAGGGGGCTCATGTAGACGTTGAAGAGGGTGAGGCTGAGTGATGATCCTTGTGGAACGCCGCAGATGACTTTGGTGGCCTCGGATCTGAACGGGGGGAGGCGGACTCTCTGGGTTCTTCCGGCGAGGAACGAGATGATCCACTCCAGTGCCTTCTCTTGGATTCCGATGTTGCTGAGGCGTTGTATTAGGGTGCGGTGACAGACAGTGTCGAACGCTGCGGAGAGATCCAGGAGGACGAGGGCCGCTGTTTCCCCGTTGTCGAGCAGGGCTCGGATGTCGTCAGTGGCTGCGATGAGGGCGGTCTTAGTGCTGTGGTTGGCTCGGAAGCCGGACTGCGAGTGGTCCAGGGATCCATTCGTCTCGAGGAAGGCGGTAAGCTGTCTGTTGACGGTCTTCTCGATGACTTTGGCAGGAAACGGGAGGAGCGAGATGGGGCGGTAGTTCTTAAGTTCGGTGGGATCTGCTGAAGGTTTCTTCAGAAGGGCACTGAGTTCGGCATGCTTCCGGCTCTCCGGGAAGGTGGTGGTGTTGAAGGAGCAGTTGATGATGTCTCCGAGTTGGGGGTGCGATGACGGAGTCGGCCTTGTTGAAGACGTGGTGGGGGCATGGGTCGGATGGTGATCCGGAGTGGATGGTGTTCATCGTTTGGATGGTGTCTTCGGTGCTGACCGGGGTCCAGGCGCGGAGGGTGGTGGTGGGGGGCGTTGGTTCTGTGGTTGGGTGCGTCGTCTGTGTGCCGAAGCTGTTGTGTATGTCTGCGATCTTGCTGTGGAAGAACGAGGTGAGTGAGTCGCAGAGGTCTTGTGAGGGAGTGATGTCGTTGTTTCCGGCGCTGGGGTTGGAGAGCTCTTTGACGATGCTGAAGAGTTCCTTGCTGTTGTGTGCATTGTTGTCTAGTCGTTCCTTGAATGCTGTCTTCTTGGTGGTGTGGATCAGCTGGTGGTGTTTGCGGGTGGCGTGCTTGAGGGTGGTCATGTTGTCTGTAGTCGGGTTTTTTCACCAGGCTTTCTCGAGGGTACGGCAGTTCTTCTTGGAGTTCTTAAGGTCGTCGTTGAACCAGGAAGCTTTCTTGCTTCCGGGCCTGCTGGGATGGTTTTTCAGGGGTGCGAGGTCATCAGCGCAGTTGGTAATCGACTGTGTGAGGTTGCTGGCTGCTTGGTTGGGGTCCGTTGATCTGGCAGGGGGGTTCTGGTTCAGTGATGTGGTGAGCTGGTCGGTGGTGATCTTGTTCCAGCTCCTGCGGGGAGCATGTTGCGGGTGGTGGTGAGTCGTGGTCCTTCTGAAGCTGAAGTGGACGCAGCTGTGGTCTGTCCAGTGGAGTCCGGTGGAGTGGCTGAAGGAGATGTGCTTGCTGGAGGAGAAGACTGGGTCAAGCGTGTGTCCGGCGTAGTGGGTGGGGGTGTTCACCAGTTGCTTGAGTCCGAGGTTGGCGAGGTTGTCCAGCAGGGTGGTGGTGTTGTTGTCGTTGTTGTTCTCCAGGTGGAAGTTGAGGTCCCCTAGGAGGATGTGGTCAGCGGAGGGGAGGGCGTGTAGGCTGATGAAGTCTGCGATGTCTTCGCTGAATTGTGTACGAGGTCCTGAGGGTCTGTAGATGAGGGTGCCTCTGAGTGTGGTCTTGGGGACGGTGTGTATCTGGAAGTGAAGATGTTCGGCGGTTGTGAGGGTGTCGTCGGAGTTGGTCGTGATGCGGAGGGTGTTCTTGTGGACGATGGCGATGCCTCCTCCTTTCTGGTTGACGCGGTTCCTCTGGGCGATCTTGTATCCATCTGGGATGGCGATGGTGATGTCGGGCACTGAGGAGGCGTTCATCCAAGTTTCCGTGAGGAAAGTGACGTCTGGAGATGTGGTGTCGAGCAGGTTCCATAGTTTCACGGCGTGTCTGTGGACGGAGCGGGTGTTGAGCAGGATGCACTTCAGGTGGTTGTTGCTGGTGCTCGGCTTGGCGGGTGCGGTGCAGGTCCGGATGCAGGATAACTTGCAGGATTGGCAGGTGAAGGGTCCGTGGGTGCGTCCTGGGGTGGCTCGGTGGCAGCCAGGGATCCGGCCGGTGTTGAGTGCGTTGAGGGTGGCGGAGTCGTACGTCCGGCGGGTGGGATGGCCTCTGCGGGGGCCAGGGGGTCTGGCGCTGGGCGCGGTCCAGGCGCGGACAGGTATAGACGGGCTTGCCTTTGGCATGCCTTCGGTGCACCATTGGCGCACCCGCTGCGCGTGAACACTGCGCGTACGTGCGGACTCTGCCATAAATGGAGAGTGGGGGGGGCGGAGCGAGGGAGGAGCAGCTGGGAGGCGGGAGCGGGGTGGTGAGTGGGGAGGGGAGCGATGCGATGCGGTGAGGCTGAAGGAAACGGGGGTGGGGCCACGGGGGAGCAGCGGCAGGGAGCGGGGAGCGGGGTGGAGCAGCGGGAGAACGGCGATAGAGCAGAAAATACAATCAGGGGCACAAAGCGGGAGAAAACGGCGATAGAGCAGAAAATACAATCAGGGGCACAACAGTGACAATCGGGGGCACAACAGCGGGAGAAAAACGGCGATAGAGCAGGCAAAACAATCAGGGGCACAACAGTGACAATCAGGGGCACAACAGCGGGAGAAAATACAGATTACTGGCACAACGCACAATACAAATACAGGCAGAAACAATTACTGGCAGTGGCGGTAGTGGCGGCAGTGGCGGCAGCAAACGGGGACTTGGCACACGCAGGATGGGCCACGCAGCGGTTGGAGCGACCGGCACTGACCAGGTCAGGTCACAGCTCCCCACCTCGCGGACACCACTTTAAGTATCCAGTGGGAGGGAGGAGCAGCTGGGAGGCGGGAGCGGGGTGGCGAGTGGGGAGGGGAGCGATGCGATGCGGTGAGGCTGAAGGAAACGGGGTGGGGCCGTGGGGGAGCAGCGGCAAGAAGCGGGGAGCGGGGTGGAGCAGCGGGAGAACGGCGATAGAGCAGAAAATACAATCAGGGGCATAACAGTGACAATCAGGGGCACAACAGCGGGAGAAAAATGGCGAAAGAGCAGGCAAAACAATCAGGGGCACAACAGTGACAATCAGGGGCACAACAGCGGGAGAAAATACAGATTACTGGCACAACGCACAATACAAATACAGGCAGAACAAATACTGGCAGTGGCGGCGGCAAACGGGGACTGGGCACATGCAGGATGGGCCACGCGGTGGGTGGAGCGACTGGCACTGACCAGGTCAGGTCAGATCACCTAGACCCCCACCCACATGGCCAGGCCCTGGACCAGGCCTCAAAATGGCCCCCACCAACATGTCCAGGGCCTGGACCAGGCCCCAACAACACCCAAAAAATCGAAATACACAGAAAAATCACCTCAATCCTATGCCATCCATGCCCTAAATTATGTTTAAATTCAAGAGACCCCACAGAACGGCATGGCCCATTCACCACTGAGTACCCCTGGGCATAATGAATGAAAGCAAGGCAGACTGGGTGCAGGCCTATGGCACAAAGCACACTACCTGGCTTCAAAATGGCCTCTAGACCCCCACCCACATGGCCAGGCCTCAAAATGGCCCCCACCCACATGGCCAGGCTCTGGATCAGCCCCCAACAACACCCAAAAAATCGAAATACACACAAAAATCACCCCAATCCAATGCCATCCATGCCCTAAATGATGTTTAAATTCAAGAGACCTCACAGAAAGACATGGCCCATGCACCACTGACTACCCCTGGGCTTACTGGCTAGTGTGGCTTTAACACGCACCCCAAAATTACAAAAAACTTCCATTGAGATATAACAGTGAGCTATTCAATTCCATGCCATCCATGCCGTAAAAGATATTTAAGTTCACAGAAACAGTTGTATAATGCACCCATGACTAACCCTGGGCCTACTGGATACTGTGGCTACCCACAATATATATTTTTTAAAGTTGTGAAAAAGTTTATAAACTGTAGTTGCAGCAACTGCAATGCTCCAAACCAACAAAACCAACGTACTTGTAAAATCTCAACTCCAAAAGTGATCCAAACAAAAAGTCCTCAAATACAAATATCCAGCAGCAGCCACAAAGAGTAATCCTTCGAGCTCCAGATTCAAATGAAAAGTGACCAGGACATGGACAAAGCACTGGGAGGAGCCTGCTGGACAGGAACAGGAAGTTGGAGACTCTGGGGCACTTCTTTCCTCCCAACCCCCCAAAAATGCACTCCTTGCACAAAAAAGTGCAGCCAAATGTCAATCTGAGGAGTTATTCTGATCCAAATCATCAATTTCAGAAGGTTTATGCTGCCAGCAATAGATTTCTTATGCAGAATTGCAATTTTTGTGATTTCAGGAAAGCGAGATGTTCAAATCTCCTGCCGGATGTCAGCTGCGCGGCGCATCTACGTGTTCGCAATTGTTTACTCTCGCGATGAGTGATCGCGGGCCCTTATGATTTATTTGCGTTCTGAAAGTCTCGCATTGCAAGATGGCGGGACTCCATGACGTACTCACGGTCGAATAGTCTCACGCGATCACGCCATGACATACTCGCGGTCAAAAAGTCTTGTGCGATCACGCAGCAAGATCGAAAATGGCGCAGCGCACGCATACCGGGAGGAAAACAACTCGGCGAACTCAGAATCACGGTAAGTCAACGCAGCGCGTGCAAAATTGTATTTTTGAAGCGCGACCAAGCAAAAAAATCCGCCAACTCGCGAATTGCGAATGCTTTGATGATTTCGCGCGATTAGCGGAGCGCGAAATTGCCAAAAATTTGCAAATTCCACAGGCGGAACGGGATTCCCGGGAGACAGCAGCCGAGAGAGCAGGTATACCGCGGGGAGCCGCGAGTGCCGAAACAGACACCGCGTGAAGGGAACCCGCGCTGTCCTCACCGAAGGGGCGTGTTCACGTCTCTTGCAAAGTTTCTAGTTTATTCCTGCAAATGGCAGTGGATAACGACGGAAACTGTCCGGTGAATCATCACCAAAAATATTTTTCACATATAGAGCCTCACGGGAGGGTACGCCTTAGCGCGCGTACACCACCGGAGGACTTTTTGCTAGGTCCTGACGAATGCTGAGCAAATTGCAACTTAAACAGCTGAAACATGTTGACCAATTTTTTATATTCAACAGGACTCCGGTTCCTTAACTCAGAACCTTGTGCAGTCCGTTCACTTTGCTTTTAATCCAATGCAGGTTGGCCATTATTAAAGATTTTTGTAAAGGCTACAACCCTTGCATTTTTTAACACACTTGCACACTCATTTATAGTCACATTCTAATTTGGGCACTGTTACACTCACCACATCCCGCTCCTCTGTAACCAGGCGTTGTAGCACGCTGGGGGGACATTCGGTCACCCCAGCGGGGACCCAATGATGAAGCATGTCACCAATTAGTGGTGAGTGAGGGTCCTTCAAAAAGAAAGAATTTTCCCTTCCCCTTACGATTGTTCTGGGTGATCAATGCACCCGGCAGGTGTTGTCCTAATAGGGTAGCTTGTTGGGTACTTACAGGGAGATAGAGACTAATACTTTGTACAGGTGTTTGTGGGATTAATGACCACATTTACAGTACAGAGTGAATAGACAGACTTCACATTTTAAATTTTATTTTCGGTAGCACCATTTTATTTCCACTTAGTCACTCCTTTGTTGTTATTTATATAGTCACTGTACTGCACATGCTAGTCTGAACAAATGTGGCCTCTGTTGAAATGCATTTACCTAGTAGATATCCCTCGCGAAACTCCCCACTTGTGAGTCAACGGTATATCCCACTGGGACGGAAGAGGAAAGCGTCATGAGTGCTGCCTGGGTATTTTGCGACAATGTCTGTGATGATTTGTTTGGCATCACACACCACCTGTATGTTGAGTGAATGGTAGCATTTGCGATTCCTGAACATGTACTCATTCTGGGAGGGAGGGGATATTGCATGGTGGAATTGGGCTATTTGGTAGAAGTCCTGCTCGGTCTGGTCTAGTGCCTGTGGGGTGCTTGTTAAGTGAATGTGGTGTTGCATCCTCTGTACCATGGCATCAAAGAACGCGTGGAAAAAAGCACGATAGTGCACTTTGTGACACCCCTCCTGCTGAGGCTATCACCCCCTGGAAACTACTTGATGCCAAGAGGTGTAGTGAGCACAGGACCTGGATGTGAGTGGGGATGGAATGTGTCCTGCGTGTGGGGTGTTCAAGGAAGGGTTTGAGTTCCTCAATTAAATCATGGATACTCTCTTCATCCAGTCTGTAGTGTGTGTAGATATCCTCCTCAGTGCGCTGGTAGATGGTAATGCGCGCACGGAATATCCTCTCCTGGCGTCTCTTCCTCTGTGCAGCAGGTCTGAGTCGCATCCTCCTTGCTATCACGTACAGCCCAGTCTTTGTGGAAAACAGTCTGTTGTATTCTGGTACTCCTTAAATAGTTTGCACCTGGTTACCACCTGCTCCTACTTGGTGGTGATTGCGATTCTGTAAATTGCGAATTTCCGGAATTCGCAATTTGCAATTTTTTCATACATTCCATTGCGATTTCTTGATTTGTGATTTCCCGTTTGCGAATTTCGCACACTGAGAAATCGCAAAATGAGAAATCGCTAGGAAACTCGCAGAATTTTGATGCTCACACAATAAGGAATCGCTTTTTTCCGATTTCTCATTTTGCAAGGCACTTTTGTTTCATACATTGGAAACAGCAAATTTTCATTCGCAAACGCTGTTTTTTGCGATTCGCAGCGTTTGCTAATGAAAATTCGCTTGATCCATATGGCCCATTGGACTTGAATGCAACTCCTAACAATGCCTTGTGCACATGACACCATGCAACAGTGTCAGCCATCTTGCTAGGCCACTTCCATTCACTGTCAGGTAGCCATTGGCCCTGCTGAAAGGGTTACTTTGGTTGTGGGTAGGGATGTGTACTATGACTGCAATGCACATCATGCCCTGTCCTCCATACACCTTACCAGCCAGACCAAGTAGCACACCTGTGACAATGCATTCCCTGAGAGTGAATGGAGTACCAGAAAGATGGGTGATATTTGTGACTGGTATGAGGGGCACAAGGCCATAATGCCAGTTTGGCTCACAGCAAACACACATCCTCAGTGACTGCCATCCTGCCAATACTTTTCCAATCACTGTGAGGTGAGCACAATTCCTGATGGTCTTGTTGTGCTATGTTGGAGGAAGAGTACTTGCACTGACATCAACTCCCATCATGGAGAGGTGTACTCATAACATGCCTAGCACTGCTTCAAGGTGCTGGTCTTGAAGCACAATACCATCTTAGCCATGTGCTACAAACAGCAGCCCCCTGTGTCTTCCATCTTGGCAGGACATTTCCACTTACTCCCAGGGAATGCATAGTCCAAGGTGTGCTCCCTGGAATTGTTGGGAAAGTGTGTGGAGGACAGGGCATGATGGGAGCTGAAGCCAGTGCATATACTCCTCCTCCCACATAACCCAACAAGCCCACCAGGTACTATGCTGACACTGGGGACTGGTGTGAGGAACACAAGGCCTTGATGGGAGTTGTGGGCAAACTCCAGGTCCCACTGTCAGCCATCTTGGCATTACATTTCCATTCACTCTCAGGGACTGCAAAGTCGCAGGTATGCTGTTTGGGCTGGCTAGGAAAGTGTGTGGAAGAAGGGCATGATAGGAGTTGAAGTCACAGCAGACACTCCTCCCACATAGACAAACAAGGCCAGCAGGAACTACTCTTACCTCACAGTGAGTGGAAAAGAACTGGCAAGATGGCTGACACTGGGGACTGGTGTTTGTAGCACATGGCTATGATGGTATTGTGCTTCAGGATCAACACCTTGTAGCAGTGCTAGTCATCTTGTGAGTTCCCCCTTTCCCATGCTGTGATGTACCATATGCCCAGATGAACAATTTGGGATGTGCGTGAGGGGGAGTGTTAGGTGTGACTATGACTCCCATCAGGCTTGTACCCACACACACCTTCCAAGCTAACTCAAACACCCTACCTGTGACTCAGATTTCCTGGGAGTGAATGTGTGAAGACAAGATGGCTGACTCAGGTGACTGGTGTTTGGATCCCATAGCCTTGCTGTGAGTTAGTGATAAGTATGCACATGTTTGGAAATTGTGAGATTTCCAGTTACATTGCAGGTATGTTGTTAATCACATTGGCATACACATCACATGCTCTTTTGCTCTATTTTTTTCAGTTTTGTTAACAATGTTTAGTATCACTGTCTCCTTTACTGGGATGTATGTGGCTGTGTATTTATTGCATCTACAGACACTACTGTGTCTAGTGCAGGAATGCACTGTTCAAATTTGCTTTAGTGCACTGCGTTTTTTTTGGAAAATGTGACTCAAACGTATACCCAAAACATTTTTTCAAAATATCAACCAAACCAATTAACTCCACGTTACTTGTACATTTTTGTGCTCATGGAAACATCAAAACAACAAATAAATCATTTTGTCATTTTCAATTTTTTTTATATATAGATTCATAAATGTTCAATTCTTTTCAGCAATTCAATATCATTGCATATACAATCCAAATATTCATAAAAAACATCCGTTCAAAACGAAAATCCTGCTAACTTCATCTGTGTTTTTCATGGATTCCCAATGCATTTCGATGCCACTGCATCTTCGTCAGGGGAATGAACTGTATAAACAAATAACAGTAGCCATGTGTTCTAAATAAGAACAAAATCATTTTTTAAGAAACATTTCAAATAGGTTATCTCATCGGCTATCTTGCTCGAAAATAAGACTCTATTATATCCAAACACACTGCCCTCCCAAGCATAAGTATGTTAATCATACTGTGGTTCCCTATACATGCCATTGGATTCAAGCGAGTACAATCAACATATGTGTTACTAAATGCAAAACATAACTCAAAAATTCAACGTACCCTCTTAACAAACCCTGAAGTTTGTATCCTTATCTACAGATGAAATGTCTGCCCTGCAAACAAAAAATGAGGCTTGTATAAATGGACGGTGATTAGCTGTTTGCCAAATCTCAATGGTGTAAATAATTCCTTTACTCACTGCTCACTGGACGATCGAGTCGAGCCTTCTATTCGACTACTCTCACGCTCTGCAAAAACGTTAAACCCAAATTACTATCGTAAATATATTTACGTGTACTAGCAGCACCACTTGTATTTATATGTCACGCTCCATATCGCGAAATTTACCGTGTCTGTGTTGTTTTATCCGTGATGTTCTTCTCAATCCTTCCCAAAGCAGAAAACGCCGCGGTGCAACGCGCCATGCCGGGCTACATTTAAACCCGTCATCACTAGTGGACCGTGGTCCCCGCCCCCTCTTTCTTATTATCGCGTTTCAAAAGTGTTAGTAAAAACGCACAAACCAACACTATACTAATAGCTGCCTGGTGAATTTAAGTTAATGCACTAGCGGAATACCATAATATTCACGCAATATAAATTAAAGCCTACGATGTTTGTGTATACTTGTTGTGGACTACGAGACCCGCCCATCCCTAGTGATAGAAAGAGGACTCATCTACCTTCCTTGTCCCACCGGCCGTGCATTAAGAGTACCTGTCTCCATCCAGTACTCAACATTAATTCCTATTGTTCCTGACCAGTAGTACTCTATGTGAAAGCGAAAAAAATAAATAAAATAAATAAAATAAAATATATACCTAGTAAGTGAACAATAATTAAAAATAAAATAAAATAGAGATTGTTCTATGTACACTGTGTTGTTAACACTTGTCTGAAATCCAATCCTGTATTCACAACTATTTTCCCACAGTAATTCATGTAATCATTTAAAGGTAACATGCAAATTCAATTTTATCATTGAGCCCACCCGGTTTCACGGTGTTTAAATATCTCATCCAAAATGTCTCTCTCTGAGCTATTCTTATGGTCGGGTCCACATGGGGTTCGACCAACACTTGCTCTAGTACAGTGAATTTCAATTGCGGAATGGTATGTTGTCTTTCTTTCCAATGTTGCGCCAAACTTGACTTTTCCTGCCCTAGTCTTATATTAGATTTATGCTCCGTGATTCTTATCTTAATCTTTCTTGTTGTGCGTCCCACGTAAACTAAACCACAAGGGCACTTGATGGCGTATATCACAGAACTGGTGTTACAGTCTGATGTGTGTCTCAATTTTATCTGTTTTCCTGTATGTGGATGTGCAAAAGTCTCTCCAGTCTGTACATTTCCACAGTGACCGCAATTAAAGCATTTGCGCATTCCTTTGGTCCTCTCCTACGGAACCTTTACGTTTTTTTGTTTCAGTAGTTCTTTCAGATTTTTGGATCTTGATAGTGCGAATATCGGTTTGTCAACAAAAACAGTCTTGAAATCTTCCTCTTGTTCAATCATCTCCCACCTCTTCAGTATACTTTTCTTGATTTTCGGTGTGAGCGTAGATTGCTTCAACACACATACTTCTCGTCTTGATGGAACCTTTTGAACCTTTAGTAGTAAAGCTTGTCTTGTTTTTAAAGTTGCTTTCTGTTTTGCCTCTCTAAGTACCTGTTCAGGGTACCCTCTCTTGCTGTATTGTTGAGCCATTTCTTCTATGTCCTCCATCGCTTTCAATTCATCACTACTGATTCTCTTTATTCTTGTGAACTGTGAAAATGGCAGGTGATTTTTCAGACTGGTTGAATGAAAACTGGAATAATGTAGTGCATTGTTCCTATCAGTTGGCTTTTTGAAAATTGTAGTGATGATTATTTCTCCTTCCTTAGTTAAAGTGATGTCCAAAAAGTTCACAGTTTGTTGATCAATATGGTTAGTGAATTTGATCATGGGATGACATTCATTAAGAATCTCAATGGCTCCTTCCAATTGCTCCTTTGTTCCTTGCCAAATTATCAAGATGTCATCTATATAGCGAACATACAGTCTTAGATGTTCTTTCCAATTTGATTTTTCCAAAATATGCGACTGTTCAAATTTGGCCATAAAAATATTTGCGTATGTAGGCGCCCCAGTAAATCCCATTGACGTTCCCGTCTTTTGAAGGTAGAACCTGGACTGCCACGAAAAGTATCCATGGTACAGACAAAATTGTAAGATTTCCAGTAAAAAGATGTTTAGTGATTCCTCATATTCACTTCTTAACAGCATCCATTCCACAGCTTCTATTCCCTCTCCATGGGGAATTGATGTATAAAGTGCTGTCACATCAATGGTGGCTAACCACGTTTCACAATCATTTGCTATTTTCACACTGCTGAGCTTGTTGAGACAATCAGTGGTATCCTGTATATACGATACCCAATTTTGTGCTAGAGGTTGCAAATAGTGATCTAAAAATCTGCCTATTGGTTCGTGAAGTGAGCCGCAACCTGCCACAATGGGGCGAAAAGGAGGGTCTCGAGCATTCTTGTGCAGTTTGGGTAGCATGTAAATGTGAGGTCTCTTTGGATATTCTGTTATTAGATACCTGTAGGTTTTATCGTTAATCCATCCTAGGTCCTTTGCTTTCTGTAAAATGTCAAGTAATGTGTTTTGGAAAACCATGGTTGGGTCTGCATCTAGAGCAATATAAGTGTCAGTGTCCTCCACATGGGATGAGACCTTTTGATTATAATAGGCGGTATCCATCACCACCAAGGCTCCTCCCTTATCTGCTGCTTGAAATGTTAGTTCATGATTATCCCTTAAGGTCTTTAAGGTTATCAATTCTGAATGTGTTAGATTCATATGTTTAGGTGCGCTCTTGTGTATCTCTGTCAGGTCTTTTTTCACCAATAATTCAAATAGATCCAAAGTTTTATGTGATGTCGGAGGAACAAATGTGCTTTTAGGTTTAAAAACCTTCGTAGTGACATCAGTTTCGGGTACTTGAGGTAAATTATGGAAGAACCATCTTAAACGGAGTTTCCTTGTGAATTTGTACAATGCTACTTCCGTCTCCAGTGGATTAGTGTTGTATGTCGGTACAAAAGACATCCCTTTGTTAAGGACCTTCAGTTGGTTATCTGTAAGTTCAGTGCTTGAGATGTTCACCACCAGATCTTCTATCGGTTTTTTCCTCTCGTTTTGGTCTTTTTTTGCTGTTGATCCTTGTCCCCTTCTGATTCGTTTGCTCTGCTTGCTTCTTGAGGAGGATGGTTGCTCCTCCGGCCTGATTCTAAAAAAGACTCCTTGTTTGACCCACTGGTGGATGCTCCATTACCACTGCTGGTCGTGGTTCCTGTTGCTGGTGCTGGTGGTCTACTTGGCATGGTGTCCTGTTCAGTTGCCACACTTTCTTCAGAAGAGGCCTGAGTTTTCTTGAATGGACATCTTTGAGCATACACCTCCGCCCACGTGTATACTTCGTCAAGTTTGTAGTCGATCGTATCCCTACGAAACTTCCTCAACTTCCTCTCGTGTACTTCTTTCTCATGTGCATCTATTATATCAGTGATTTCTTTGAGTGACGAATCCAATTCTTCTTTTGACATCCGTGCTTCTAAATTGGTCTTCAAGTCTTGGATCTCCGTCGTCAATTCCTTCAGAATCTCTGATAACTCCTCTATGATTAGGAGTATCAAATCAAGTGAGCACTTATTTAGAATAGAGTACCACTTCACCATGAACGGTTTATTGAATTTGAAGAGCATGGGTTTCAAAGCGATCCTTAGCCCTCGTGGAATCCGTTTCACCCGGTGGTACTGAATGAGCGTGGAGGCATGCAGCCTCTGGTTTACCTCTTTTCTAAGTGTATATTGCAATTGCTTGAGAGTTTTGCTGGTTGTGCCTGGTGCTGCTTGAAAAGCTGTTGTTTCCTTAATTAAAGAGTAAATATTTGTGGCTTCTGCCTCCGTGTAACCTTTTACCTCAGCTCGATTAGCTGTTAAATGTGATATTTCTTCGAAATTCATTTTTGTAAACTTGGGTGCTGGTTACTAAATGGGGTAACTTTATAAATTCAAAATGTGTGTGTAACCTGCACACCACTATTTATGGAATGTACTCGAATATTTTACTAAATGGTGCAGACCTACTACCTGACTAACCCCTGTCAGGTCTCTAAAATAACTGCATCTACAGACACTACTGTGTCTAGTGCAGGAATGCACAGTTCAAATTTGCTTTAGTGCACTGCGTTTTTTTGGGAAAATGTGACTCAAACGTATACCCAAAACATTTTTTCAAAATATCAACCAAACCATTTAACTCCACGTTACTTGTACATTTTTGTGCTCATGGAAACATCAAAACAACAAATAAATCATTTTGTCATTTTCAAATTTTTTTATATATAGATTCATAAATGTTCAATTCTTTTCAGCAATTCAATATCATTGCATATACAATCCAAATATTCATAAAAAACATCCGTTCAAAACGAAAATCCTGCTAACTTCATCTGTGTTTTTCATGGATTCCCAATGCATTTCGATGCCACTGCATCTTCGTCAGGGGAATGAACTGTATAAACAAATAACAGTAGCCATGTGTTCTAAATAAGAACAAAATCATTTTTTAAGAAACATTTTAAATAGGTTATCTCATCGGCTATCTTGCTCGAAAATAAGACTCTATTATATCCAAACACACTGCCCTCCCAAGCATAAGTATGTTAATCATACTGTGGTTCCCTATACATGCCATTGGATTCAAGCGAGTGCAATCAACATATGTGTTACTAAATGCAAAACATAACTCAAAAATTCAACGTACCCTCTTAACAAACCCTGAAGTTTGTATCCTTATCTACAGATGAAATGTCTGCCCTGCAAACAAAAAATGAGGCTTGTATAAATGGACGGTGATTAGCTGTTTGCCAAATCTCAATGGTGTAAATAATTCCTTTACTCACTGCTCACTGGACGATCGAGTCGAGCCTTCTATTCGACTACTCTCACGCTCTGCAAAAACGTTAAACCCAAATTACTATCGTAAATATATTTACGTATACTAGCAGCACCACTTGTATTTATATGTCACGCTCCATATCGCGAAATTTACCGTGTCTGTGTTGTTTTATCCGTGATGTTCTTCTCAATCCTTCCCAAAGCAGAAAACGCCGCGGTGCAACGCGCCATGCCGGGCTACATTTAAACCCGTCATCACTAGTGGACCGTGGTCCCCGCCTCCTCTTTCTTATTATCGCGTTTCAAAAGTGTTAGTAAAAACGCACAAACCAACACTATACTAATAGCTGCCTGGTGAATTTAAGTTAATGCACTAGCAGAATACCATAATATTCACGCAATATAAATTAAAGCCTACGATGTTTGTGTATACTTGTTGTGGACTACAAGACCTTAATGAATGTCATCCCATGATCAAATTCACTAACCATATTGATCAACAAACTGTGAACTTTTTGGACATCACTTTAACTAAGGAAGGAGAAAAAATCATCACTACAATGTTCAAAAAGCCAACTGATAGGAACAATGCACTACATTATTCCAGTTTTCATTCAACCAGTCTGAAAAGTCACCTGCCATTTTCACAGTTCACAAGAATAAAGAGAATCAGTAGTGATGAATTGAAAGCGATGGAGGACATAGAAGAAATGGCTCAACAATACAGCAAGAGAGGGTACCCTGAACAGGTACTTAGAGAGGCAAAACAGAAAGCAACTTTAAAAACAAGACAAGCTTTACTACTAAAGGTTCAAAAGGTTCCATCAAGACGAGAAGTATGTGTGTTGAAGCAATCTACGCTCACACCGAAAATCAAGAAAAGTATACTGAAGAGGTGGGAGATGATTGAACAAGAGGAAGATTTCAAGACTGTTTTTGTTGACAAACCGATATTCGCACTATCAAGATCAAAAAATCTGAAAGAACTACTGAAACAAAAAAACGTAAAGGTTCCGCAGGAGAGGACCAAAGGAATGCGCAAATGCTTTAATTGCGGTCACTGTGGAAATGTACAGACTGGAGAGACTTTTGCACATCCACATACAGGAAAACAGATAAAATTGAGACACACATCAGACTGTAACACCAGTTCTGTGATATACGCCATCAAGTGCCCTTGTGGTTTAGTTTACGTGGGACGCACAACAAGAAAGATTAAGATAAGGATCACGGAGCATAAATCTAATATAAGACTAGGGCAGGAAAAGTCAAGTTTGGCGCAACATTGGAAAGAAAGACAACATACCATTCCGCAATTGAAATTCACTGTACTAGAGCAAGTGTTGGTCGAACCCCATGTGGACCCGACCATAAGAATAGCTCAGAGAGAGACATTTTGGATGAGATATTTAAACACCGTGAAACCGGGTGGGCTCAATGATAAAATTGAATTTGCATGTTACCTTTAAATGATTACATGAATTACTGTGGGAAAATAGTTGTGAATACAGGATTGGATTTCAGACAAGTGTTAACAACACAGTGTACATAGAACAATCTCTATTTTATTTTATTTTTAATTATTGTTCACTTACTAGGTATATATTTTATTTTATTTATTTTATTTATTTTTTTCGCTTTCACATAGAGTACTACTGGTCAGGAACAATAGGAATTAATGTTGAGTACTGGATGGAGACAGGTACTCTTAATGCACGGCCGGTGGGACAAGGAAGGTAGATGAGTCCTCTTTCTATCACTAGGGATGGGCGGGTCTCGTAGTCCACAACAAGTATACACAAACATCGTAGGCTTTAATTTATATTGCGTGAATATTATGGTATTCCGCTAGTGCATTAACTTAAATTCACCAGGCAGCTATTAGTATAGTGTTGGTTTGTGCGTTTTTACTAACACTTTTGAAACGCGATAATAAGAAAGAGGGGGCGGGGACCACGGTCCACTAGTGATGACGGGTTTAAATGTAGCCCGGCATGGCGCGTTGCACCGCGGCGTTTTCTGCTTTGGGAAGGATTGAGAAGAACATCACGGATAAAACAACACAGACACGGTAAATTTCGCGATATGGAGCGGGACATATAAATACAAGTGGTGCTGCTAGTATACGTAAATATATTTACGATAGTAATTTGGGTTTAACGTTTTTGCAGAGCGTGAGAGTAGTCGAATAGAAGGCTCGACTCGATCGTCCAGTGAGCAGTGAGTAAAGGAATTATTTACACCATTGAGATTTGGCAAACAGCTAATCACCGTCCATTTATACAAGCCTCATTTTTTGTTTGCAGGGCAGACATTTCATCTGTAGATAAGGATACAAACTTCAGGGTTTGTTAAGAGGGTACGTTGAATTTTTGAGTTATGTTTTGCATTTAGTAACACATATGTTGATTGCACTCGCTTGAATCCAATGGCATGTATAGGGAACCACAGTATGATTAACATACTTATGCTTGGGAGGGCAGTGTGTTTGGATATAATAGAGTCTTATTTTCGAGCAAGATAGCCGATGAGATAACCTATTTGAAATGTTTCTTAAAAAATGATTTTGTTCTTATTTAGAACACATGGCTACTGTTATTTGTTTATACAGTTCATTCCCCTGACGAAGATGCAGTGGCATCGAAATGCATTGGGAATCCATGAAAAACACAGATGAAGTTAGCAGGATTTTCGTTTTGAACGGATGTTTTTTATGAATATTTGGATTGTATATGCAATGATATTGAATTGCTGAAAAGAATTGAACATTTATGAATCTATATATAAAAAAAATTGAAAATGACAAAATGATTTATTTGTTGTTTTGATGTTCCCATGAGCACAAAAATGTACAAGTAACGTGGAGTTAAATGGTTTGGTTGATATTTTGAAAAAATGTTTTGGGTATACGTTTGAGTCACATTTTCCCAAAAAAACGCAGTGCACTAAAGCAAATTTGAACAGTGCATTCCTGCACTAGACACAGTAGTGTCTGTAGATGCAGTTATTTTAGAGACCTGACAGGGGTTAGTCAGGTAGCAGGTCTGCACCATTTAGTAAAATATTCGAGTACATTCCATAAATAGTGGTGTGCAGGTTACACACACATTTTGAATTTATGCTGTGTATTTATTAACATTATTGGCTAATTAAGAATGCATTCACCAGGCTCTGGTGCTCCGGGTATTCCATAGATGTCTTCCGGCAGAAGGTGGCCTGCACCTTCTCCTCCCAGAAAGTGAAGTGCACGGGTGGTGGAGAGGGGTTACCGCTGGTCCACTGACTCAGGGCATGGTCTCTGGCAAGCAGCTTCTTGACCCTTCTTTGCACATCATAGTACCTGTTCGAGATATCATCCATAATGCACAGGCAAGGTGCTTGAGCATTTACCTTGTTGACTATCCTGTCCCACATCTTATTTCTCTGGGACAGGGGGGTCTTTTGGGCTAAGTTCCCAAATAACTGCGACCGTACTCTGAGAACTTCATCTACCATCACTTCCAAATCCTTCTCTGTAAACTTGAGATTCTTCGTTGGGGGCATGGTGAGGGGTGGTGGTTAAGATGGAGGTGTGGGTGAGTGTGAAGGTGAGGGCACGTGTGTATTAGTAAATGAGTGTGTGTTTGATAGTGTAGTTGATCAAAAGTCCTACATGTGTGCAGGTTGAGTGGTGGTGAAGTGTGAGTGTATGTGGCAGAGAGCAGTGAATCATTGGCTATGTGCTGTCAGTTGTTGAATTTAGCAAAGGATCATGGTCATTATTTTGGCCCTTTATATACGTGGAGCTGTGGGTGTGGTCGATGATTAGATTTCTTTTTCTTTTTTTTGCATTGTCAATGCTTGTGTGGCCATTTTCTGTCTGGTTCCGTTGTACTTTATTGAGCAAAACCGACATGAGCTCCCATTGGGACCAAACGGTATTCGGTCACATCGTAATCGATCGGGTGGAACAGCCGACCGCGAGTCAGTTGGTCCTGATTCCCAGTCGGTGTCGAGTGGAGGCTTTCTGCCCAACATCGTAATAGGCCCATTGGTGCCGTCGTAAACTTCCATGTCTCTAAGGGAGCTTGTGCTGAGGTCAAAACCGACAGCAGCACAAGGTCCCATTAAGAAATGGATTTACACTGGGCACCATATGTGGCCCCCAGGCCCCAATCAGAGGTCGCTAAGGGATGGCAGCCCTGCTAGGGCCTCCTAAGTCACTTTCCAACAGACTTTCCATGTCGGAAAACCAGACATGGAAAGCCTCTTTGACACCAACATCATGATCCAGACAGTGTAAAGGCCATCCTAAAGGGATTATGAGCGGACTCTGACTGGCCCACGGGCTCCTTCAGCCCGTCGGAAGCCAGCCGGAATTACCTTTAAACTCTGACTGCCTTCTTTGTAATAAGGAGGTTGGAGTTTAAACCAAGAATGTCGATTGGAAGGCCTCCGACCTGTGGTCGGAGGCTTTCCTATTGACATCCTAATGGGCCCCTAATCATTAAAAATAACTATTCCTACTCCAATAGAAATGAAAGCAGGGAAGATGCTGAACACTAAACATACAAAATTAAACATTCCCACTCCAATATAACTTAGGGCTTGATTAGGAGTCTAGCGGTCGTAAGACCGCCTGACTCGATGTGGCAGTGGTCCACTGCATTACGACTGCAAAAGTCATTGTGGTAGAGGACCACCAACTGTGCCAGGGAACAGTCGTTCCTTGTTGGGGCTGCATAACAATATACAATGCTGAACAGGACTGGTGAAGTCCAGCTCAGCATATTATGAGTTCCACCACCACCTTGAGAGGCTTCGACACAGCTGTGTCTGCAGGGAGCCGGCACCTTAAGGTGCCTACCACAGGGTGCAAGGATCAACAGGGGGATACTATAGGTGCCCCCTCAAACCTCCACTAGGAGGCCGCACACACAGGAGGGCCCTGATGGGGGCTCCAATCATGCTTTCCGACATGGTTTCCATGTCGGACAGGCGGGCATAGTTTCCATGCATCGTAATCCCAAGGGCAGAAATGCATGCCCTTTGGGAATACGAGCCGGTTCTGACTGGCAGACGGGCTCCTGAAGCCCATCGGAAGCAAGCCGGAATGACCGGCCGGTTTAGTTTCCAACCACCAGCATTGTAATACGGCGGTGAAAAAGTAAACCAATGCATTGTAATCGGCCCCAAAACATACAAAATTAACTATTTCCACTCCAATATAACTCAATTCAAGGAAGGTGCTGGACAGTAAACATTCACATTTAACTATTCCCACTACAATATGAATAACCTCAGAGAAAGTGGTCTACACTAAACATGGAACTTTAACTATTACAAATGCAAAACAACATCATTTAAATGAAACACTATACACTTGTTGAAAAAAAAACTTAAATCTTTATATGAGAAAAAATATTAATACTTTCACCTAAATAAAAAATGTTTACCTGCAAATTATTTATTAAATATTTGTTATTATTATGTACATTTGAATAATGCTTCAATATTTCATAATGTTTAATATACATGTATTGTACACCTTATAAAAATGGATAGAAAATTAAAAGAAAATATTGTTTCTATAAAATCATTTTTTAATTAAATTGCAAATAAAATGTAAATATTTTATTATTTAAAAAAAAATTGTAAATATTATTTATATTGAATTGTTTAAATATAGGCTCAATTAATAATTTATGTGTCACTCTATGCCTGAAAGGGTTTTGTTTTGACTTAATACTGGGTGCTCCCTTGTTTCTGGACAAAGCTATACCTCTCTGAAGAGCTCTGATTAGAGCGAAACACTGTGTCAGGGGTTGCTTGCTTTTACTCATTTTAGGTTGGCTTGAGTTGGTATTTCACTAATTCAAAGCTGTAATATTGTGCCTGGAGTGATAAATGGCTTTTGTAATTTTACAGCTCGGCAAGGACAGCACTGTACTAGTCCTATGCTTAAAGACTGTATACATTGCAAAAGACTTTGTCATTTTTTATCTCGGCGTGGATAGCACTGTGCTAATCCTATGCTTAAAAACTTTGATAGAAAAACAGACATTTGAGGTGAGCAGATCTAAAGTGTCGCTGGTGTTGAGAGTGCTTTTACAGGGGCTGCTTTCCACCTAAACTTGAGAACTACCCAGAGTTCTCTCCTTCTTTTTTGCATAATTTATGCGTCACTCTATGCCTGAAAGGGTTTTGTTTTGACTTAATACTGGGTGCTCCCTTGTGTCTGGACAAAGCTATACCTCTCTGAAGAGCTCTAATTAGAGTGAAACACTGTGTCAGGGGTTGCTTTTACTCATTTCAGGTTGGCTTGAGTTGGTATTTCACTAATTCAAAGCTGTAATATTGTGCCTGGAGTGATAAATGGCTTTTGTAATTTTACAGCTCGGCAAGGACAGCACTGTACTAGTCTTATGCTTAAAGACTTTGCTGTATAAATTGCAAAATACTTTGTCATTTTCTATCTCGGCGTGGATAGCATTGTGCTAATCCTATGCTTAAAAACTTTGATAGAAAAACAGACTTTTGAGGTGAGCAGATCTAGAGTGTCGCTGGTGTTGAGAGTGCTCTTAAAGGGGCTGCTTTCCACCTAAACTTGAGAACTACCCAGATTTCTCTCCTTCTTTTTTGCATAATTTATGCGTCACTCTATGCCTGAAAAGGTTTTGTTGTGACTTAATACTGGGTGCTCCCTTGTGTCTGGACAAAGCTATACCTCTCTGAAAAGCTCTAATTAGAGTGAAACACTGTGTCAGGGGTTGCTTTTACTCATTTCAGGTTGGCTTGAGTTGGTATTTCACTAATTCAAAGCTGTAATATTGTGCCTGGAGTGATAAATGGCTTTTGTAATTTTACAGCTCGGCAAGGACAGCACTGTACTAGTCCTATGCTTAAAGACTTTGCTGTATAAATTGCAAAAGACTTTGTCATTTTCTACTTCGGCGTAGATAGCACTGTGCTAATCCTATGCTTAAAAACTTTGATAGAAAAACAGAAATTTGAGGTGAGCAGATCTAGAGTGTCGCTGGTGTTGAGAGTGCTCTTACAGGGGCTGCTTTCCACTTAAACTTGAGAACTACCCAGAGTTCTCTCTTTCTTTTTTGCATATATATATATATATATATATATATACAAATAATATATATATATATACATATATACATATATACATATATATTTATCTTTCCAATAAACAACTTAAATACATTATTCATACAAATACCAAACCAACTTCGAAACATTAATGTTGTATTGAAAAAACTGAATATAAAAAACAAACAAAGAATAAAATAATATATATATATATATATATATATATTTTTTTTTAATACACCAAAATATTGATGCATTAATGTATCCTACCTTTTAAATTATCCTAATTATACATATTTCCAAAAATAAAAATAACATTACAAAAGTAAAAATAGAAATATTATAACATCCCAATGGTCATACCACATAAACAGAACATCCACATGCAAAAACGACATGTAATTCTTTTTAATTATACATTTTTTAAAATATTTGTTAAAACTTTAATAAAAAAATGTAAATGTTCTTTACATGTCCGCAACATTTAACAACATAAACAAACCCACCCTAAAACAATTATTGAATTTGTCAAAATAATTTTCCTAACAAATAAAAAGCTTCAAAACAAACACACTAACATTTTCCATACTAACAATACACACCACTACTCAATTAATTTAAACAAATATATAAAAATAAATCCCCAAAAATTCACATAATTTTCTTTTTTTTAATGTTTATTAAGCTTTATTTGCCATAACATTCACCATACAATATTAGGTAAAACCATAACCGCATTTAAGAATAAACGATATATAAGTT
Organism: Lissotriton helveticus; assembly: GCF_964261635.1. Lineage (NCBI taxonomy): Eukaryota > Metazoa > Chordata > Amphibia > Caudata > Salamandridae > Lissotriton > Lissotriton helveticus. Next base: position 366,173,917 of record NC_136068.1, on the reverse strand, counting down.
TTAAAATGTGCCATAAAACATAGTAGAAAGCTGTACACAAAATTTTTAAGATTTATGAGGGAAACAAAAGTAAGGGGGGGAGGGAAGAGAGAGGGTAGAAATAAGCTGTACTCTACAATTGAGTATCAAATATCAATAAATGTACATCAGGACAAAATGAAATGCAATTAATATGTTCAAATAGAATTACAATAATAAATATTAAAAACAAGAGAAAAAAGGCAAAGAAGTAGAACAGGAAAATCAGGGAGGTTGGAAATCTTCAGAACGGTTACGGGATGTCTGAACAATGGAAATCTTATTCAAATAACCAGTTAGTGGTAACCAGAATATGTCCCTATTTCTCTGTGGATTATGACAAGATGTGAAAGCAGTATCCAACTATGATAATGGCATAAAGTGTTCCACCAAGATTTAATTGAGAGCTTGTTTGAACATTTCCAATTAAGTGTAATCTGTTGAAAGGCTAAGGCTAACATGAAGTCAAATAACCCCAGTTCAAGAGACAGTAACCCAAGTGATTCTGATAAACTACATAAGAAGAGAAGGGTATTGATAAAGGAGTATAAAGACTATAAATAATAAAGACCCTAGACCAAATTTGTGAGCAAAAAGAGGCTACGTGATGACAAGAAAAAAGGAGGTGACATAGATTAGCCAATGGATGGTCACAAGACAAGCAAGTCTTGTTATCAGAGTGTGTAAAAGTAGCAATGTAAATAGGAGTAAAAAATAATCTATGGTATAGAAAAAACATAGATTGAGTAGGAGGTGCAGATCTAGAGATTTGTACCTATCTGGTCCAGATCCTGCTTCAGAAATCAGTGCTCCATTCACAACCCAAATCCGTTTCCCACGTAAGTTCCACCTTAGTGTTCACTCATTCTAGATCAGCAGAGTTGAAAAATGTATAAATACGAGAGGCCCTTGCAGACAAGGATACATTTTTTATAAGCGAATCCTGCGTAGATAAGGAGTCTTCATGGGGAAGCAAACATAACATTTCTAAAATGGTTTCCATCAGTAACAAGAATGTGTGCAAAAACGAACTAGGACATTGAAAAGTTATTTGGAACTGGGGAAAAGAACAAGGAGAAAGACCATAAAACATGTCTTAGATCCAGAAGATACCTTTAGATCTCCAGAGCTCTAAAATAAGGGTCTGTTGTTGATGGTATGAAGGTGATTGTGCCAAAGAGGAGAACATAAAAATGTATTCCTAGAGATTAACTTTGGTTGACAGTGAGGTCATAATAATGAGCAAGTGTGTTTAAATAGTGGGAGAGATGTAAGACTAGTTTTGGTGGTGAAAGCGAGGATCTCTGTGAAAGAGAAAGGGGAGAGAAGGCAGCGTTTAATATTGACCCATAAAAGGGTCTGAGAAAAGATATCTGTATGAAGCCAATACGAAGCCTGTTTGAGACAAAAAGCTTTATGATATAATCAAAAATTTGGGAAATGCACACCTCCTATAGATTTTTACTTTCTGAGATGAAATAAAAAGATTGTGGATTTTTTACTATTCCACGGGAATTTAGAAAGAAGGGAATCCAGTTTTTTAAGTAAAAGAACGGATATGAACTGGGAGCATTGAAATAATATATATCAATATAGGAGTGACCATCATCTTAATAGAATCTAGGCGTCCCCACCAGGAAAGAAAGAGAGGGTTCCAGGAGGAAGTAATGTGGAGACCCAATCTAGGATTTCTTTCATATTTATTGTAGTCAAGCCCGGAATAGAGTTAGTAAACCATATACCTAAGTATTTAATTTCAGATTTATTCCAGCGGAATCCTGTTAGGTCAAAGTGAGTTTCAGAACAAAATTTGGGTATGGTGAGTATTTCTGTTTTGTCAGAATACATTTTGTAACCTGATACCGCTGCAAAAATCTGAAATTTCTTGTACTGGGGGGTGGGGGGAGAGAGGACTCTGGATTGGATATAAAAAGTAAGATATCTGCATATGCAGAAAGCTTCAAATGTTGGTCTCCATAAAGAAACCTAGAAATGGAAGTGTTATGGCGAATGTGAAACAATAAAGGCTAAAGAGATAACATAATAAGAAGAGGAAATAGGGGTCAACCCTATCGAACACCACGATGAAGGGAAAAATTATTGGAAACAAGACAATTAACTATGGTGGAGGCAGTAGCTGTAGTGTAGAGTCATGTGACCAGGGAAATACATTTAGGTCCAAAATCATGCCAACAGAGTGATTTAAAGAAAAAAGACCAATCAACTCTATCAAAAGCCTTCTCCGCGTCAATAGATATTGCAGCTAAGGGATAGGATAGAGTAGATGCTTTGTTTAGGACATTAAAGAATAGCTGGGAATTATCAGATGTTAGTCTGCCTTTAACAAAACCACACTGCTCTGGACCAATTAAATGAGGTAAGAGTGATTCAAGGCATAATGCTAAGAATTTAGCGAACATTTTATAATCCACATTTATCAAGGAAATAGGACGATCATTTTTGCTGAATTTCTAATCCTTACCTTCTTTATGGATAAGACAGATAGAAGCTTCCAGGAAAGTACCACTTACTGCACCAGTAGTGCTAATATACTGAAAGAGATTAAAGAGTTTTCGGAGTAAAAGACTAGAAAAATGTAAATAAAATTCTATGGAAAAACCATCTGGGCCCGGTGATTTGTTTTTCTGTAGTGAGCTTAGAGAACTAGTGATCTCTTGGATCGATATATCTAAATCTAGGGAGTTGTCATGAGTCGTAGTTCCTCAGGAGCAGGGCCCTCAAGAGGCCCACCTTCTGGCAGCTTTGACTCTGTGTTGTTTGAACACAACAGAGGATCAAAGTGGCCAGATGAGGGGAAGGGAATTAGGGAGGGTACTGCGAGGAGGGAGATCTAGAAATAACAGCAGAAAACCATGAGATCCTCTCTTCTTTCTTCGGATATATATATATATAGGCACCGACTCCGGGGTTGAATTCAAAGATAATTTTTTCCAAAAATGACCAGACGCGGTTCGGCAGACAAGTCCACCTTGTTCACTACATCTGTCTTCACCAAAGAAGTGAGCATATTTATATTGGTGCACAGTAACCAATCAAGGTCAGGTGGATTGCCTAGGAAACATGTGAGTTAGTGATAGACATAGAAGAGTCTGTGTCATGAAAAAGTGCAAGTCATGGTTAAATCATCAAAAACATGTACAATTACAAGTTACATTGAAATGTTTAAACCCTGCTTGCTGATGCTGAGATCGTAATTGCACAATATTCTGCATGAAATTACATTTTTGAGTCTGTTCTCATGTGGTGTTAACATTCGTGTGTCTATACGTGCTGCAACTAACATAGACAAAGTGATTACGCGAGATGCGGCTTGAAAACAGCTCCTGTGTGCGCATTCTGTGACTGACAAAGTCGTGTCAGGTAAGGCATGCGAGTATGTGTTTATTCCTCCGCCCGTTTGGTTGTGAATCTGAAATTGAGGCCGGGGTTATGCACCCTAGTTGGGGTTGTGGCTGCCCTAAATTCTTTAGTCTGTGTGTATGTTTTACCGCTGCGACCGGGGTTTCTCGCTCTGGCTCGGCGAGTGGCTGCCGCAAATAAACCATACTGGGCGCGTGTTACTATTGTAATTGGAAACGCTGCTTGCCTTTGGCCACTAAGTGTCAGGCTTGTTTCGTTCGGAGTTCTGTAACACTCACGAAATAAGTGTAGTGCTCGTCCCTGATGACTGATGGTCAGATTATATCTGAGTGGCCCGCCGCGTGCGAAGTACGTGTACGTTTGCACTGGCTGGTTGAGCATAAAGCTTTTTCCATGTTTCTGGTGGGGGCTCCGCATTATTGGTTCAGAATCAAGAATTGTGAGTACGGGACCTGTCTATAATATGCACATTACCCCCTCATGGGTCCTCCCCGTCCCAGTCCTAACAACGTGAGGCAGTCCTGCCTCCACCCAGCCAATCACAATGCCAGTATTTCCTTAGTACATAAGCCCCGCCCACCTACCGCCATACCTGTTTTTTTTCTGCTCCGACGGCTGTTGGAAGGCTGGTGCTCCCGGTTCCGGTCCCTGGATCCTGTTTACTTTGGTAGCGGTTCCGTGAGTTTTTCTTGTGTGTTTCCTGATTATGTTGTGTTTCTTGTAAATGCTCGGCTCGGCCGCTCCTGTTTCCGGTCGGCCGGGCTCCTGTTCTGGGGTCAGGTACGCTCCCCGCTCATGTGCTGGGCTGGGGCGGGGAGTTTTGGTGGTGTCCTGGCCTCGGGTCATTCCGGCGCTGCTGCACTATAGCAGCGTCTGGCCCCCGCGGCCATTCTCTTTTGACCTGTGGCTGTGGGTGGAGACATCAGGGCTGCCCTCTTTTATTTTCATTCTTCAAACTCACCTTTGCGTGATTGGTTGATTGGGGGCAGTATTTATTGGAGGTTGCTGGGCACTTCCTTTTGTTGTGGTGATTTCCTGTTTGGTTGCTTCTGGGTTTTTGTCACCATGAGTGAGGGGGCTTCTTCTCCTGTGCCGGCTAAGGCTGTTTCCAAGCAGCATAATGTTCAGGATCTACAGGAGGACGACGTCTTGCAGATTTCTAGAGCTGATTTGCGTGACTTGATTGATTCTGCGGTCCAGTCTGCGCTGCTTGAGCCTGCGGCTAAGCGGGCTAAGGATGATGAGGATGAACTGGACAAATCCCCTAAGGGAAAGTACATCCAGGGCAAGGTTTTTTCGGACATGCTGGTGCATATTCGAGAGGTGCTTGGGTTTGACCCTAAAACCCTGTCTGAAGATGGGTTTTACGCACAGTATAGTTCCTCTGTGGTGGATGACCTCCCCTTCCATGATGTCCTGAAGGATATCCTCACAAAAGAGTGGCTGGAGGTGGATAAGCAGGGTATTCCGCGATTCCTGGGGAAGCGATATCGCCTGGCGGACTTTGATTCCCAGTTTCCTGCGATTCCGAAGGTCAATTCTCTTTTGTCTTCTATGGCTTCCTCCTCTTCCTCTTTATCTTCGGAGGAGGCTTCCCTGTCGGATCCGGTGGAGCGTAAGGTGCAATCTGCACTCAAGCGTTCTTATGCCGCTTCTCACTTTGGGGTGCGTGCTAGCACTTATTCGGCCTATGCGTCACAGGTCCTGCTCAAGGATTTCGAAAAGCTGTTTGACTGTCTTCAGGATCATGGGGACCCTACTCCTGTGTTGGCTCAAATGGAGGTTTTGGCGCAATTCCTGTCAGATGTCACTTTTGATTCCTTGTGGGCTTTCTCCTCGGCTGCTGGGGCGGCGGTGGCTGGGAGGAGGTCTCTGTGGACTAAGCCATGGCGTCTTGATGCTGCTCAGTAGTCTTTGGTCCATAAACTGCCTTTTGAGGGTCCTCGTCTCTTTGGGGATGCCTTGAATTCGATGGTGCAGCGCTCTGCGGAGGAGAAGAAGTTGTTGAAGCCTTTTCGGCCTGCTCCTAAGAAAAGGTCTTTTTTCCAGAAGCAGGGGTTTCAGGGGGTTTTGTCTTCTCAGCCCTTTCGTGGTCGGGCCCGTGGTCGGGGGGCCGCGTTCCATTATAAATCCCGGCCTCATCAGCAACAGCAGCAGCAGCTGCCGCAGCCTCCCTCTGGTGCTGGACAAAAGTGACTATGCCGCTGTGGGGGCTCGTCTCCATTTGTTTCTGGACCGTTGGTCAGCTCTGATCTCCGATCAATGGGTCTTGGATATCATCAGGTGGGGTTACCGGATTCCCTTCCGAGGCCCTCCCCCTCTGGATTGTCTTCTGGTTACCCCATTGTCAAGAGACCCCGTGCGGCGGTTTGCCATGTTGTCCGGCGTCGCCATGTTGTTCCAGAAAGGGGCGGTGGTGCCGGTTCCTGTGGAGGAAGTGGGCCTGGGGTTCTATTCCCGTCTGTTTCTGGTTCCAAAGCCCGATGGTTCCTTCTGCCCCATTTTGAATCTTCGTTCCCTGAACAAGTTGGTGAGGTTGGATCATTTTCGGATGGTCACGTTGCAGTCCGTCATTCCCCTCATCCAGGAGGGAGATTTTTTGGCTTCCCTGGACTTGGAGGACGCCTATTTTCACGTTCCGGTCCATCCTGCCAGTCAGCGGTTCCTGAGGTTTGTGGTCCAGGGGATGCATTACCAGTTTCGGGTTCTGCCGTTCGGCCTCTCCACTGCTCCCAGGACTTTTACCAAGGTATTGGCTCCTGCTGTGGGGGTTTTGCAACATCAGGGTTTCTCCGTGTTTCCCTATATTGATGATTGTTTGGTCTCTGCTTCCTCTTTCCCTCAGGCTCTTCTGGCGGTGGAGGCTACGTTGTCCCTGTTCCGGGAGCTGGGGTTCAAGGTGAATTTGGCCAAGTCTCATCTGGATCCTGTTCAGAGACTTCAGTTCATCAGGGGTCTGTTCGACACCTCTCTGGGGGCGGTGTTTCTCCCTCCTGTTCGGATCCTTTCCTTACAGACTCTGCTGCGGGATCTGTTGAGTCGTCCCTCTGCCCCTGCTCGTGTTTGGTTGCGGGTCCAGGGGTTGATGGCTGCGACCACTGCTGTCGTTCCGTGGGCTCGCCTCCATCTCAAGCCCTTGGTGACTCATCTGTTGGCTCGGTGGGACCCCTCCCGGGCGGATTACGAGACTCTGATTCCCCTCTCTCCTGCTCTGGTTCGGGACTTGGACTGGTGGCTTTGCGCTCCCAACCTGGAGAAGGGGGTGCGGTTTTGTCTTCCTCCTCCCCTTTTGTTGACGACGAATGCCAGTCTCTGGGGTTGGGGGGCCACTTTGGGGTCCTTGGAAGCCAAGGGTCGGTGGTCTCAGGGGGACAGCACCCGTTCCTCGAACTGGCGGGAGTTGGCGGCTGTCTGGGAGGCGGTGCAGTTCTTTCAGGTTCCTCTCCTGGGGGCGAATCTGTTGGTTCGTACCGACAACCAGGTGGCTCGTTGTTACTTGAACCGTCAGGGGGGGACCAGGTGCGCGTCTCTGAACATGTTGGCCTCCATGATTTGTGCTTGGGCAGAATCTCATCTGTTGGCCTTGAGGGCAGTGTACATTCCGGGATGGTTGAATTTTCATGCGGACGCTTTGAGCCGCGACCTTCCATCTTCTGTTCTGTACCATCTCTCTCTTCCTCTGTTCCTGTCCCTTTGCCTTCGGTTCGGGACTCCTTGGATCGATCTTTTTGCATCCCCTCACAACTCTCTCCTGCCCCGGTTTTGTTCGGAGGTGCTGTGTCCTCAGGCTTGGGCGGTGGATGCTCTTTCGATTCCCTGGCCTTCGGGCCTTCTGTATGCATTCCCTCCCATTCCCCTCCTCCCGAGGGTGCTGCAGAAGATTCGGATGGAGAAGGTTTCGGTCCTGTTGATTGCTCCTTTCTGGCCTCGCCGCATTTGGTTTCCTCTCCTGCTGAAGCTGGCGAAGGGTCGGTTTGTCCGGCTTCCTTTGTGTCCATCTCCTCTTCAGTTTCCACTCCTGTCTCTGCCTTGTCTTCGTCGTTTGCAGCTGACGGCTTGGCTCTTGAGCGGTTGACTTTGGAGTCTTTGGGTTGTTCATCGGTGGTGGCTCGTGACATCCAGTTGTCTCGCCGCCCTTCGACCCTTAAGTGCTATGGGCGCCATTGGGGTTCTTTTGTTTCTTGGTGTTCTTCTCATGGGGTGGATCCTGTACTGGGGGTTCCTACTTCTGTGTTGGAGTTTCTCCGGGATGGTTTTTTGAAAGGTCTTTCCCCTTCCACGTTGTCTGCTCAGTGGGCGGCGGTTCGTGCTTGTCGGGGTCCTGGGGCCTCCTTGGAGGGTGTTGCTCCTTTGGTTAGTCGGCTTCTTCGGAGCTTTCGGCTTCGTCGGCCGGTTTCTCCTGTTCTCATTCCTTCTTGGGATTTGCCTACTGTTTTGCGTGGTCTGCAGTTGCCCCCTTTTGAGCCTTTGATGGAGGCGGATTTGTTGTGGCTGTCCGCTAAGGTGGCTTTCCTGTTGGCCATTACCTCCGCTCGCAGGTTGGGTGAGTTGGGTGCCTTACTCGTTTCGTTTCCCTATTTGCAGTTCCTCCCGGATCGGGTTGTTTTGCGGCTTGATCCGGCTTTTCTGCCTAAGGTTTCTTCGAGTTTTCATTTGCAGCAGGAGGTGATTCTTCCTGATTTGCCTGCTGAGGGGGATTCCCTTGTTCCCCCTTCTTTGGATGTTCGCAGGGCTCTCCAGATTTACGTCCAACGTTCTCTGGGGTTCCGGAGTTCTCCTGCCCTGTTTGTCTCCTGTGGGGGTGTGGCTAAGGGGAAGAAGGTTTCCACTTCCACGATCAGTCGGTGGGTCCGTTTGGCGGTCTGTCAATCTTACAAATCTTTGGATTTGCCTCCTCCGTCTCATGTACAGGGTCGGTCGATGCGTTCTGTGTCTGCTTCCTGGGCTGAGGCGGCGGGGGTCTCTATCCAGGAGATTTGTAGGGCGGCCACCTGGCAGTCTCATCACACATTTGTGCGACATTATCGGCTTGATGTTTTACATGCCTCTGCTGACAGTTTTTCTGTTGGCGTATTGAACGCTGTTGTTCATTGATCTTTTATTGATTAAAGTTTTGTACTCTGCATGGATCCCTGGTGTCCTGCGTGTTTTCTTTATTGGTTCTCTGCTTGTGAGTTCCTCACGTTGTTAGGACTGGGACGGGGAGGACCCATGAGGGGGTAATGTCTTATTACTCACCGGTAATCCTCATTACCCCGATTAGGGTCCTCCCCGTCCCAGTCCTCTTCCCTCCCACCCTCCCGCTGTGTTTGTGTCGGAGTCTTGTTGATAACAGGCATGGCGGTAGGTGGGCGGGGCTTATGTACTAAGGAAATACTGGGGTTGTGATTGGCTGGGTGGAGGCAGGACTGCCTCACGTTGTTAGGACTGGGACGGGGAGGACCCTAATCGGGGTAATGAGGATTACCGGTAAGTAATAAGACATTACCAAGCTAAGTATAACAGCTTAACCTTCCCTGAAATAAAATACGGAGTTTGTCAAATGAAGTCTTCAAATCAAACTTAAAGTATGGCTCCTGTACAGTCTTTGTAGAGATAAGCGTTTTGTATTTCCAACAATGTTTAAAATAGTCCTTTGGTGCAAGGAAGTTCAAGGATTAACAGTAGTTCATAAATTGGGTTCATATAATCTCCAAATTGGAAGCACTCATTTAATAAAACTGCAAGAAAAGTTTTGGAAACCTTTGTAGCCAGAAAGCAATTTGACCTTGAAGTTCTTCACTCTCAAATACTGGGTATATATTATTCAAAGTATTTCCACCAAGATTGTACATTCTCTATAAAAAAATAACATGATCCTCGTTACGTGGTTGCTCTAATAATGTTTACCCCACTCTCCATAAATAATAAACTGTCACTGTCCCGAGGGCTTGCATACTTCAAATTAGCAAAGAGTATAAATGACCAAGAGTGCTTTTGAGAAAAAGAAAATAAACCGGATCGCCTTTTCACCTTTTGACTCGAGTTCGGAAATAATAATACATGGAGCTCTAGAATTAGAGCCAAGTTTGCTATCTCTTACCTTCTGCCAAAATCATCTGAAATAACCTCACTGGGATAAATCTCCAGAAGCGGAACGAAGACACGTTCACGACGACGCCACTGTCCATGACGAGAAGAGGCCTCCTAACTTCAGCCTTGTCACCTGAATAATCCGCAGGGTGCGGCTGGGCGTGGCTGCCTTTATAGGCTGTGGTGAAGCTATGTTGGCTGCAATGCGACCTTTGTTTTGGTTTACTTAGGCAGTCTTTAACAAAATGTCCTTTTTTTCCACAGTAAAGGCATTGGCCTAATTTTCGTCTTGTCACCTAGATCAATGTTTATTATGGTAATTCTTTCTCTGGAATCCTGTCTGTCTGTGATGAAGAGGAAAATGTCAAGGTATTGTGGACGTAGAAGAAAGAGGATCAGAAATTTCCATAGACGTTGCAGGGTGTGAATGAATACATTTCTTCAGTTCTGCCGGATCATCAAAGGTATAAGTGTTATTTTGGAAAGTGACCTTGAACAAACACAGGTGAAATAGTCCATAACATGCTCAAAGCGTACGTAAAGCTGGTCTAAGATCAAGGAATTCTTTCCGTCGTTTAGCTGTTGATGAAGAAACCTCCTGGGAAATGAATATTTTAGAGCCTGACCAAACTAGTTGTTTTTTATGGCCTCCCTCTCCAAGGCAACCAATTTGGTGGATACATTCTGTAAGTCATCAACTTGTTGCTCCACAATGGCAATGCAAGATTCCTTATATGATCATTTGGTATCCAAAACTTGCAAGCGGGAATTTCCTCAACAAATGGACGTAGAGCACGAATTTCCTATAACACAATGTCCAGAGACACAGGAGAAATAGACTTTGGTGGAGATGGATCGTCTTGTTCAAGACATTTGTTGGCAGAAGCTAGAGTCTACATTTTGATTGAATATGTTGGCGAGACCGTCGACTTTGAAGATCCAGATTGCGCTATTTTGTTATTATCTTGAAGCGCAGAATCAATATGAGAGGAATCAGACACAGGAGCGTGAGCAGTGTATATCTTGTTAGTAAGTAATAACTTCTTACTCCTACCACAAAGCAAAGAGAGGAGAAACTCTGTGGAGCAAAAGAGACCATTTACAAACACCACACAACGTATGAAGAAAGCTCCACAATGTAACTGTGCAATATATTGTGTTAAATGTATAAATCTTCCTCTGAACCAGAAAAAGATTGGTTAAGCATGAAATAGGAGGCACTGTAAAACTTTTTGATGAAAAGTCATTATAAAAGCATTGTACCTGAGGAAAAATGAAGAAATGACATCCCAGTTTAAAACAAAATGGCAGCTGTAGAAGAGCTGCAGTAGTTTTACAGTGTTTTCATGCAAAAAGCTGAAGAAAAGCCATTATAGTGGAAGAAGACCACACAGGGAAACTTCTGACACATGAAACGCTCCTTTTTAAAGCAAAAAAGGTGTTGGGACCATGAAAATCACTGCAGCATTTACTGCCGCGATACGGAGCTCCGGGGCCAGGCGGCCATCTTATTTGGCGCCACACGCACTCGCTCAATACACATAATTTTCGAGAAATCTGTAACCTACCATTTTCACCAATAAATATACATCCCAGTACTAATTATTTGGTTCTATTTCTAAAATTTTGTTAAAATAGTGCCAAATTTGAGAAAATATCCATAATTTACCCCCATACCTCTACATGCCACTACTAACTAAATATTTTTATGAATGTAAATATATTAAAAATTAAAATAAAAAATCTTTAAAATGTAAAAATAGTCTCCAAAATGTTCTTCTATAATCCAGTATCCCATTTTAAATATATTTTAATTAAAATAATGTTTTTAAAATACTCCCCACCTACTTCCCCTTTAACCCAACATCCCATCCCTAAATGTATTCAAATTCTATCTAATTTTTCTTTTTTTTTAATATTTACTAATATTACACAAATTTTAGTAACATTTTAAACTACTCCCCACCCTTATCCCTTATAACCCAGCATCCTACTCCATAACTTTTTCAAATTCTTTCTATTTTTTTAAAAATAAAAAGTATTACACACATTTTCACAATTTTTACAAATTACGCCCCACCCTTTCCCCCATAAACCCAACATCCAGCTCCTAAAAATAAATGTATTAACACCAAGAAAAACTATTTTACAATTTCATTAACTTACAGCACATAAAACTACACACAGAAAATATTAAAATGCACATTAGTTAACTTCAATTAAAAACACAAAAAACCTATCATTACAACCTATTTTTAACAAAAAAAATCGATATTACAAACAACAATATTTTTAGCATCGATGTTTTTTACATCAATATATATTACAACAGCCAAATTTGAAATGTTTCATTTTGAAATTACGTGCCACAATATTTTCATATCACAATATTTCGTAAATTATATTTATGTCACACAATATTTTTGTTTCAATATTTTGTCTGAACACTGCTTAAATCGAAGAGGCAAAAAGAGTAGTCTAGTCTTGCTGCTGCAGTGGAGAAGTGTGGCTCACTGGTTAGAGGAGGCAGACCCTGAAGCAGAGGTCAGACCCGGGACCAGGGTTCAATTCCCGACGCGGCAGGGTCTTGAGCCCAAATCTCCCCCGACTCGATAATTCTCGCTTCGGTGCCTACTCAAATCACCGGTTCACACTCTGCAACTCTGGGCAATAGCTTGCTTAATCTCCACTACGGCCCTTCCGCGGCGGGATGCCTGGCTTTCACCTTGGGGATGCCCAGTAGGGGTTATTTCACAGGGAAAAAGCCAGGAAGGGTTCCCAAAGCAAGCGCCTTGAGACCTTGCGGTGATAAGGCGCTATATAAGAACCTTTGACATTTACATTTACATTTGTTCCTTTCTAAAATGCATGAGTACTCACACCTGGTTGGATATTTTCCTCGCTATAGGTCGGCTAAGTTTAGAGTCTTCATATATTTAATTAAAGACCTGGCTGTTTGGGGCTTATTTTGTTTGTCAGAATTGGGTGAAGAGTCAAGATCTGGGTTTCAGGAGAAAATTAAAATCTCCCCCCAAAATGAACTTCCTGGGGATAGTTATCAGTGTCTGACAGAGTTCTACCAGCAGGCTGGGGTCATCTGCTATCGTGGCATAAACTGTAGTGACAGTTAGGGGCTTATTTCAAATTTAGGTGGACTTGCATCCGCTTGACACCTTCATGGAAACAGGAAAAACTAACTTCAGGTCAGCGGGCCCGACTGCCTAATCATGATGCGACTGCACATGGTGCGGTCGCATACTCCCATTCCTCTGTGGGAGCTTGTGTTATGGCCAATAAACCGGCCAAAACACGAGCTCCCATAGACAAATGGGAGTTTGCGTTCATTCCTGCACCCCATGGTGCCTGCCACAAGGAGCAGGGATCAACAAAGGGATACCTATTGCTCCCCCTTAGCCCCCGACTGGAGGCCCGAAAACAAAAGGAAGCCCTGCTCAGGCCCCCAAACACGCTTTCCAGCAGGGTATCCTTGTCCGAAAGGCTGGCATTGAAACCCTGCCGGTAACCATGCATCATAGTCTAAAAGACGGAAACGCCTTCCATTTAGATTACAGGCTAGTCCCCGACTGGCAGAAGGGCTCCTGGAGCCAACTGGAATGACGGGCCGGTTTCGATTCTAACTGGCTGTATTGTAATCAGCTGGTCGGAATTGAAACCGATGATCTCAGTCATAAGGCCTCCAACGTAAGTAAGAAATGTGAGTGTTGATTGCAAAAGTGTTGTGCCAAAGTGATTGTGTGCTTATATACCTAAACTCTGCTCCTTCTTCCATCCCGACGCTCTCGGTGACGGTCGCTCCCCATGCTCCCTGCTGACCTGTGACCTAGATGAGCAGTGATCCTCTCTCACGCCGTGCACAACTGCTGCCTGCTTCCTGCGGTATCGTTATTTAACTGCTGCCTGCCTTGCGATCGTGCTCTGTGCACAGCTGCTGCCTGCTGCCTGTGGCGTCATTGCTTTGCTGCTGCCTGACTTGCGATCGAGCGATGTGCCTCGCTAATATTGGCCCATTTAGTTTGTTTTGATTTGTGTGCTCTCCTGGTCTGCATCGCTTGATAGGGTAATTTAGACATTCATTTGTTTATTTAGTAATTTGGCTCGTCTACCACAGCTCATCCCCACGTTGTGCCACATCCTGGTCCGGTTTCACTTTTGCGGCCATTTGGTGACTGTTGTGCCTCGGAGCCCGCCCTCTCCACCACGCCCCCGCCTCCCAGCTGCTCCTCCCTCGCTCCGCCCCTTCACCATCCTCTTATGACCGATGCATTTGCGCGCAGCGTTCACGCGCAGCGGTCGCGCCCTATGCGCGCCGAAGGTGCGCCAAAGGTAAGCCCGTCTACGCCCGTCCGCGCCTGGCCCGCGCCCAGCGCCAGACCCCCTGGCCCCAGCAACCCGCACTCCACCCTCATAACGTATGACGCCGTCACCCTCCTAGCCCTTAACCCCGGACGCACACCACAATGCTTCGAAGCTGCCCCAGGACGCACCCACGGTCCCTTCGCCTGCCACTCATGCAAGTTCGCCTGCACCAAGACCCACACCAAATCCACGACCTCCAAACAGAGCTCCGACTCTAACCACCTGAAATGCATCCTGCTAAACACCCGCTCGATCCACAAACACGCCACAGAACTCTGGGACCTACTCGACACTGCGGCACCGGACATCGCCTTCCTTACAGAAACCTGGATGCACGCATCATCAGCACCCGACATCGCCATAGCCATCCCGGACGCGTACAACATCATCCGAAAAGACCGCACCAACCAAACAGGAGGCGGCATCGCCATCGTCCATAAGAACACCATCAGAATCACGACCAGCTTCGACGACTACCTTGCAACCGCCGAACACCTCCACTTCCAGATCCACACCGACCCCAGGACCACACTTAGAGGCACCCTCATCTACAGACCACCAGGAACCCGCAAACAATTCAGCAAAGACATCACTGACTTCATCAGCCCTCATGCCCTCCCCTCCGAGAACTACATTCTACTGGGAGACTTCAACTTCCACCTGGAAAAGAAAAACGACTGCAACACCACCACCCTTCTGGACAACCTGGCCAATCTCGGACTCAAACAACTTGTTTACACCCCCACCCACTTAGCCGGACACACGCTCAACCCTATCTTCACCTCCAGCAAACACATCTCCTTCAATCATACCACAGCTTTCCATTGGATGGACCACAGTTGTGTTCACTTCAGCTACAAAACTACCACGACTCACAACCCCCCACAACCTATTCCTCGAAGAAACTGGAACAAAATCACCACCGACCAACTCATCACATCGCTCAACCAAAACCCTTCCGCCCTCTCATCAGACCCAAACGAAGCTGCCACCAAACTCAAACAATGGATCACTCACAGCGCTGACGAATTAGCACCCCTGAAAAACCACCAGATCAAAAAAGGTAGCAAAAAGGCCCCCTGGTTCAACGATGACCTTAAGAATTCCAAGAAACTATGCCATACTCTCGAAAAAACATGGAGAAAAAACCCAACCACTGAAAACCTGACCACCTTCAAGGCAGCCACCCGCAAACACCACCAATTGATCCACGCCACCAAGAAATCAGCATTCAAAGATCGACTAAACAACAACGCCCACAACAGCAAGGAACTATTCAACATCGTCAAAGAATTTACCAACCCCACCGCAGCCTCAAACGACATCACTCCCTCCCAAGACCTCTGCGACTCATTATCCTCATTCTTCTACAACAAAATCGCTGACATACACAACAGCTTTAAGAACATTTCGAAAGAACAGCCCACCCCACCCACTTCCAAAACCAAACCGCTCTCTAACAACCTTAACGCCTGGAACCCAATCACCACTGAAGACACCATCCGCCTAATGAGCTCCATCCATTCAGGTTCGCCAACCGACCCCTGTCCCCACCACATCTTCAACAAAGCAGACTCCATCATCGCACCCCATCTCCGTGATGTCATCAACTGCTCCTTCAACTCCGCTACCTTCCCAGAAAGCTGGAAACACGCCGAACTCACTGCCCTCCTGAAGAAGCCCACAGCTGACCCCTCTGAACTTAAGAACTACCGCCCCATTTCCCTCCTCCCTTTCCCAGCCAAAGTCATTGAGAAAGCCGTCAATAGCCAGCTCGCCGCCTTCCTTGAATCCAACAACTCCCTCGATCCCTCACAGTCCGGCTTTCTAGCCAAACACAGCACCGAAACCGCCCTCATTGCAGCGACAGATGACATCGGAATGCTGCTGGACAACGGAGAAACAGCTGCCCTCATCCTACTCGACCTTTACGCCGCCTTCGACACAGTCTGTCATAGCACCCTCATACAACGCCTCAGCAACGTCGGAATACAAGGAAAAGCATTAGATTGGATCATCTCATTCCTCGCCGGGAGAACCCAGAGAGTCCGACTCCCCCCTTTCAAATCAGAGGCCACCGAAGTCATCTGCGGAGTCCCACAAGGATCATCACTCAGCCCACCCTCTTCAACGTGTACATGAGCCCCCTAGCATCCATAGCGCGACAACACAACCTCAACATCATCTCCTACGCTGACGACACCCAGCTGATCCTTTCCCTCACCAAAGACCCTAACACCGCCAAAACCAATCTTCATGAAGGCATAAAAGAGTAGCCGAATGGATGAAGAACAGCCGCCTAAAACTCAACTCAGACAAAACGGAAGTCCTCATCTTAGGATCATCCCCCTCTGCCTGGGACGACTCATGGTGGCCACCGGCCCTGGGTACAGCACCTACACCCACAGACCACGCACGCAACCTGGGCTTTATCCTAGACTCCTCCCTCTCAATGACCAGACAAGTTAACGCCGTCTCATCCTCTTGCTTCAACGTACTCCGTATGCTCAAAAAAATCTTCCGTTGGATCCCCACCGAAACATGAAAGACGGTCACCCACGCACTGGTCACTAGCCGACTGGACTATGGAAACACCCTCTATGCCGGAACCACAGCCAAATTACAGAAAAAACTCCAACGCATCCAAAATGCATCGGCCAGACTCATATTGGACATCCCTCGCCAAGATCACATTACCGGCCACCTGAAAGACCTCCACTGGCTTCCCGTCAACAAGAGAATAACGTTCCGTCTCCTCACCCACGCTCACAAGGCCCTCTACAAACTAGGACCCGAATGCCTCAACACACGACTGTCCTTCTACACACCCACCGCCATCTTAGATCCTCCAACCAAGCGCTTGCCTCAGTTCCGCGCATCCACAGATCCACCACGGGAGGCAGATCCTTCTCCTACCTGGCGGCAAAGACCTGGAACTCTCTCCCCACTCACCTCCGCCTCACACAGAACCACATTTCCTTCAGAAAGGAACTTAAAACCTGGCTATTCGATAAATAATGCTTCCCCTCCCACAAGCGCCTTGAGACCCGATGGGTGAGTAGTGCGCTATACAAATTTCTGAACTTGAACTTGAACTTCTTGCCAAATTGTTGCACTAACCCTTGTTTGTAATAATGCTTGAATGTATATCTCTTTTAATTGATAGTCTTTTCTGGTTTTCATAGTATAAACTCATCTCTTTTTTGACTATGTTGCCCCCCCAACCCATTGGTGCCCCCACCCTCTGGGAGGCCCTCATGATGAAATTCTCACCCCTGCCAAGGGGAGGACTGCTCATTGAGTCCCCAAGATTCCCCATCAATAGCTGGTGGTTTGTTCCTGCACCTAATAGCTCCCACCTCTTGGCTGTCAACAGAATAATGCCCCCCCCCCACTCAGTGCCCTAAAGCATAATCACTTCATAACATGCAGTTAACACACTCATTCTTAAACTTTGTTCCCTTCATGGGGAGCATCGGCTACTTCAAGACAGCTGCCAACATTTTACATACCTCTCCAAACTCTGAGAAAATTTGGAACTGTCCTTTATACCGAATTTTCAAGTTTGACTATTGGTTAGGCCTGGGCACCCCCAGGTCTGAACTGACGCAAGAGTGCGAGAATCTATCCTTCATTGAGCCGCAGTTTATAGACATATCAGAGAATATGCAGAGTTTTGATTTCTCTAAAATTTTATATACTTTTTGCATAATAGCAGCAGTCAAAATCTGTTCTTTACTCCTGTAGTCATTAAAGTTCAATAAAATTGTTCACGGGTATTTCATATTTGGAGTATGTTGAGCTCGGACTCAGTGCGCCCACATGATTGTCAGGTCTATAACAAAGCAATGTAAATGTTTCTTCTTGTCATCTTTTCCACCAGTTGTATCAGGTTGGAGTAGATGTCCTGCATTTCCTCGCCTCCAGGATCCCACAGGGTGAGTAATCTGGGACACCTGCTGTGGTTTTCAAGATCTTCAATCTTGTTTGTCAGCTGTTGAATTTCTTTCTGGGATACCGTTAAATCGACTTCTTGAACTTGCATTTCATCTTTCAGGGTCAAGATTGTTTGTTCCCAAGGAGCTGTGTCAAAGCCTCTGCAAGTCTCATGAGCCACTGACTGAGTGTTGTTTCCTCTGCACTTGCTTCACCTCTCTTATCGTCTTCATCAGCAATTGACAAACTCTTGGCTGCCTCAAGCACCGCCTTAATAGTCCTCTCTATGCGCGGCACTTGCATGCCGCACACTTGTTCACATTGGGTAACATTACTTTTAATGCATTTTTGACCGCCACGCTGTGGGTCATTATTTATTGCTGGTCTGTTTTCCCCTCACAGATTGATTTTGGTTTCTCCCCTGATTGACTCGGGAACGTTCATTTTGTTTATGACTACAGTCACGTGCTTCTGCCGTCCTGTGAACAATGGATCCCTGATTTGCCTGGAGTGCCTGTCACAGGCTTAGTGAGTTATTGTTTTGACTTAGAACCCTCATTTTTGTTTTCTTTTCATTATGGAACAGATGGCTGACAGTCACCTTATCTCCGCAGGTGTCTTCTCACTTTTGCCACCATTTGATTGTGAGCAACCAGAGCCCTTTGATTCTCCACCATTGATTAGTGAGAATCCTCTCTTTCACTAATGGTAATTATAATGGTCCAACCCAGTTAATGGAATTTTGTGTAGTTTTTTGTTAGTCTTAGCTTGGATGTGACACTCCAGCCCTTGTCCCCTTTTAGATCCCTCTTTACCCCACTCCACTGTCCTGAGGAAGACCTCTCACGTAAGGCCGAAAGAACCTACACAACAATTGGGGCCGAAACGTCGACATCTGAGTTTTGCCAGTCCTTTCAACAGTACTTGCCTTATTGTGAACCTCGTGTTACATGGCAAAATTGTACATGTATTTTGTACGATGAGGCATATGTACTTGACCACCTGATGCACAGGCATGTGAGGAATATATGCCTAAACTGTCTGTGATTTTTTAAAACTTTACCTCACTACTCCACCTAAGTTACAGCCTCCCCCTACACTTTTCTTTCCACTTGGGGCACTGTCATGTTGAAACTATGTTAAAAATGTAGGCTCTTCAATAATTGCTTGAGGAAAAGACGATCAGTTTCAGTGTGATTAAAGAACACTGAAACAACCAAAACATTTTGTTTGCACCTTGTTTTCTACAATTGTATTTTATTGTGATTTGTTTGTCTGTCTGACACTTTTTGATGTTACAATACTGGGACCACCTCATTGTATACTATTTAGCACCCAGGTCCCAGTGATTCCGGGTTTACCCTTCTGCCTAAACTTAAACTCTTATCTCATCAAGGATGTTTTCCAAAAGATCTGTCAAGAATTTTGATCTGCTTGATGTGTAACCCTCTGCTGGGTCAGTGCTTGCCTCATACTTGTTCTGGCCACATTGAAGCCCCCACATAGGGGACCTGAATTTTATGTATGCTGACAGCATTTGAGTTTGAACTCTGGCTCATTAGGCTTGAGTAAGAGTCTTAGGGTGCCGAGTTTCTTCCTGGCAAAGTTGTTGATGTGCTTGCATAAAACCAGCAGTTGGGTTCTCCTCTGGCTCCATTTGCCTGTCCCTGGGTCTAGATGGTTTTGAGAAGAGAGAATACTTTCTTACCCCCAACCATATTTATATCAGTCTCCCTCTGTAGGGCCTGCATTATGATCTCTTTCACTGAGGGTTCTGGGGCTGCAGTACCCTTTGTAAACCTGTCTAGGCCTATATCTCGCTCATCATCCCCTTCTGCAGTTGGAATCCCTATGGAGGGGGGAGCCGGTTTATTAGTAGCGAATAGAGCTATTGACGTATCTGTGGGAAGGGGGGGCTACAACAATAGCCATATTGTCACCTCTGGGGGGGCTACAACTTCACCATGTTATGTCACCCTATCTACTGAGCAAAACGTCAATGTACCCTCTTAGATAGCACTCTGGCTGTTTATGAAGCCTGGTGCCTTGCACTGAATTTACTCACTAAGCAACAATCTGAGCTCTGAGTAGAAAAATATATCTTTGCAGAGAGTTGGAAATCTTAGTGAGAAATTGCAGTGAGAAGTACAGTCAATATTTTGTTTTATAGTTGTAAGGTGGGAATGAGGAATAGGTACCGAAACGCACACAAGAAGTCCCTATAGTTAAGAGAAATCAAAGCAAGTAATCTGAAGCAAATGAACTTGTAAGGTCCATAGGGTTCTTCTTTCCTCAAAAGTGATTTTATTCCTTTATATTTTCAGTATCTTTGAAAGTAAAAAGACAGTAGCAGCCTACACTTGTTTCATCCATTGGACATTTTCAAGGCTGTGGAAAATGTGTAAATATCAGTATACAACATCGATTACAAAACCAAAAAACAAAAGGTAAAGAGATTAGAAGGCAAACTCCTAACTTAGTGCTAAAAGAAGTTTAGAGCGGAGGTATGTCGGAAAATAACAGAATGATAGTTAAACAGAGAATAGTGGAATATAGGTAAGTTTTTGAATGACGTGCAGGGACAAGATTAAGGAGCCGATTCCGATGTCGGATGGACATCTTGTCGTTGGTTACAGACCTGCAAGTAGGATGCAATCCTATACTTAACAATGGGAGCATGCATTCCGAACGGAATGCATGCTCGCATTGTTAAGTGAAGAGGTGCAATTCATCCTTGCACCCTGTGGCAGGCACCACAAGGTGCCTGCCATCGGGTGCAAGGATCAACAGAGGGCACCATAGGTGCTCCCTAGGCCGCCATTCGGTGGACTCACACCCATGGGGGCCTCTGCTGGGGGGCCTCAAAGGCAGTTACCCACTGCCTTTCTGTGTCGGAAAGGCTGGGACAGAAAGGCCGTGGGAAACTGCCATCGTACTCCCTCGGGTGGAAGGAGCCAGCTGGAGGGAGTACTGAAGGGTTTCCGTATGGCAGACTGGCTCTCTGAGCCCTTCGGAAGCTATCTGGAAAACCATGTCAGATTCCTTTCCGACAGAGCCCATCGTAATGGCTCAGTCAGAAAGGAATCCATACGGGCAGGTCCGATGCGGTTAGGATGGCTCCAACCGAGGTTCGGAGGATTCCTAACCACATCAGAATCGGGCCCTTGGAGTAAAATTATACTCCAAAGATGAAAACCATAATAAAAATGAGACGATTGATTAAAAATGGTAAGAATGGCAGTTCTGTGCACCAGGTATTTCATAAAAAGTCTCATCCATGAGTGCTTGAATAGAATAGAACCCAAGTGTATATTACTAGATTTGGGTTTATGTAATTAAATAATATGGTCTAGTGATTGCAGGGAGGTGGAAGAGCAACCCAACGATACCTAATGTCTAATCATATACCCGAAGAAGAGTCTTGGGAGCATAATCGTGAGAAAAGGATATCGAGCTGGCTAAAGAGACAGGTGTGTCTCTACATTAACAGCAGCAAATGTGATAACATTAGGATTCATAACATGGGGATACAACAGATCACCCTACCAGTGGACCAGGGCAAACATCTTCTTCTAGTGAAAAATATCTATCTAGTGTTACTAGTCACAAGCTAGTACATCTGCAGGTAATTTCTCTTTTTTATTGGAAATGGTGAGGTACTGCAAGGGCACAAGACAAAATCAAAAGAGACCGGATACAAACAGTACAAGAAAACCAGAAGGGGCGAAGTAAGACACCAGAAGAGGACCAAAAGGAAAGGAATGTGTGACCACACAATCAACCACACATAACCAACAGAACTGATATCTATAGTTAATAAACCTGAAGTAGTAATGCAAGGGGACAATGTTACTGTTGTAAATTTGTCGGACTACACTTTGAATGAGGATGGAATAAAAGTTTTGAGCAAGGGTTTGGGCTTCTGTCCTACATTACTTTCTAATTTCATGGACATATGTATCAATATTATTTAAATTCATACGGAAACGTAACTACACAAATATTTCAACAACAAGGGGCTGTCTAATGTTCCACCCACCATTATAGCTACTGAGTGTGAAATGACGATCAAAGACATATGTGATGCACAACTCCTCTTTTCATTAGTACAAGACACGGGTGACATACCCACCCTGACATAAATTTTACAGAACCTAGATATGGATAGTGGTCTCCAGCAGAGGTCTTGATCTATGCCGTGCTTGGCTTCCGACAATGTCATTGATATTTACTGCTAAGAAATGACTACGGAGGACGAGTATTGTTCAGGTCGCAAGTCCATCCAACACACACCACTCGGAGTGAACGACTTGGACTTCAATCCCTCACCACAAACTCTAACGTCATTTTAAAAGAGAAGCTGACAAGGGTGGCAATATAGTCATTAAGACCAGAAAGAACTATATTAGAGAAATAGACCGCCACCTAGCAGATGTCTCAGCTTATCAAAAATGTACCTTTAACCCACTCAATAACTGTAATGAAGCAATAGAGTGCAGGTTAAAACACTGGAAGGACCCTTGTTTGATTTCTGTTTTAGAGTTCTGCTATCTGTACAATCCAACTCCTACAGTTCCATATTTATGTATTCTGCACAAAATTCACAAACCAGGGTTTTTTCCTTCCGGTAGACCAATAATCTCCGGCACTGGTTAACCCACTGAAAGGATCACTGAATATATAGATCTATTTCTACAACCCTTTGTTTGCAACCTCCCCTCGTACATTAAGGACACTAAAGACCTTTCGAGTAAGGCTTTAGACTTTGGATGGTCTGAGGGTAACATTCTAGTGACTTTAGATGCGAGCTACCTTTACATGTGTATTCCTAAGATCATAGGCCTGTCTGCCCACCAACACTTTTTGGAAACCAGAAATGCCGCTATGATGGACAATGCTAATGGATTTCATGCTAATGGATCTCATCTCCATAGTATTATACAATGCCATCTCCACACATAATGGGGAACGGTACCGGCAAACACAAGCTGTTGCAATGGGGGACACATTTTCCATCCTCTGCCAATATGTACATGGGCTTCAATGACAAGGCATACATTTGAACACTCTGTTCCCCGGAACACACAGAACACATTTTACTTTGGGCTCTATATTTAGATGATGTTTTACTATTCGGGTCAGGAGACACAACTACGCTCTATCATTTTCTACGGTACCTCAATGCCAATACTTTCAACATCAACTTTACTCACCATTATAGTACACTAAGGGGTTCATTTCAATATCAGGGGGAAAGCCTCTGCCTGACTGTCTGAATATTCATGACTGAGACAGAGCCCTTCTGAACCGACTCGGTTGGTTTACAGTCCAACCGCCCGATTACGATGTACGCGGGCGGAACATAAACTGGCCGACCATTCCAACTCACCATTACAGTACCCTAAGGGGCTCGTTTCGATGTCAGGTAGAAAGCCTCCACCCGACAGTCGGAATATTCACGACCGCGTCAGAGTCCTTCTGACCGACTCGGTTGGTTTACAGTCCGACCGCCTGATTACAATGTTCACGGTCGGAACATAAACCCGCCGATCATTCCATCTCAGTTCCAGCTGATTCGCAGAGTATTCCTGTTGGTCGGAACCGCACCGTAACTCCCTGTAGATGGATATTCCGCTATCGGGATTGTGAAGTCACTTTCCAACAGCCTTTCTATATTGGTCTGTCCAACAGGGAAAGGCTGTCAGAAAGTGACTTTTGGGCCCCTAGCAGATCCCCCTTACCCCTGCAGCCTATTGTTGTTGGCCGATAGGGCACCTAAGGTACCCCCTGTGAAACCCTGCACTAAATGGCAGGTACCATGATGTGACTGTGGCAGGGTGCAGGGTTTTACACTCACACCCCATTTCCCCATAGGAATCCATGTTACAGCCAGTTCTCAGGTGTAACACGAGCTCCTATAGGAAACAATGGGAATCCGACCAAACAGTGTTCGGTCGCATTGTAATTCGGTGGGTGGAACTGCTGACCGCAAGTTGGTTGGTCCCCAATCCGAGACAGTGTCTCCGTCTGCCATCGTAATGAGCCTCAAAGTGTAGACTACCTGCATGTTACCTTGTATGTAGATGGGAAAAAATACCCCCAAACAATACAGAAAGCAAATTGTATGTAATGCAATTCTACATGCCATTAGTTCCCATCCTCCATCGTATATTAGAGCTTCCCATTTGATGAAATGTCCAGAATCAAACGAAATTGCAGCCAGGATTCCTGTTTTCAGGTTGAACTCCAGAAAATGGAAAATAGATTCAGGATAAGGGGCTACCCACCCCATCTCTTAAATGGGTAAGAGACTACAGCATTCAAATGTACTTATAAACAAGAAAGGGAGACAAATAAGGTTGACAAATAAGAAAAAACTTGCACTCATTGCACCCTATAGTCCACTGAGTCCAGAGAAGTACAAATCCATGTACAAACACTGGCACATCCTACTGATAGACAACACACTTAAAGAGGCCATTAACACCAAGACTATCATGGTTCACAGCAGGGGCAGAACAATCAGGCAAATACTGTGCCACAGCTATTTAAAACAATCCACCTCAGACACATGGTTGCCTATGCCCCCTAAAGGCTTCCATAAATGTGGTCATTGCAATATCTGTTGTTTTTCCAAATACAAGCAAAACATAAAATTACCAGGATCATAAATTGCAACACCAATGATGTTGTCTACTGTATTATATGCGAATGTGGATGCATTTATATTGGCAGCACTATAAGACCTCTAAAAGAACGTATTCAGGAACATGTTTCTGCCATCAAAAACAACAACAGCAACAACCCTTTTGCTGTCCACTATAACTGCATGCATAGACAAAATTAAAATCTCCAGATCACTTTTCATGGCATAGACACACCTGGCCCAATGTCCAAGGGTGGTAATAAAACACTGTCTCACAGACAGTTGGAAAGTCACTGCATCATCCAACTTTGGGTTTTGGACCAGAGTCTCAATGTAGATCAAGAACTATGTCTTCCTTATGGACTAATTGCTCGTGTTTTGAATGTAAATGCCTACAATGCCTGTATTGCATGTCTGAATGAAAAAACGTCTATTTGTGAAGAATATGCTTCATTGAGGATGTAGCCTTATGGCTAGAGTGGTCGACCTTGAAGCTGGGAAACTGGGTTTGTGTCTCGGCAACGACGCTCAACATTCTGTGATTCTGGGCAGATCACTTAATCTCCCTGTGCCTAACGAAAATAAATGTGTCCATCTGTAACAAACTGGTGCTTATGTAAAGCGCTCTGATACCTGATATCCTTGGGTCTAGCTACATAAAACTATAAAATAAAATGAGGAAAAGTAGCATTGCTATGGGATAATATCCCTTGATTCTGTCACTGAGGTGATCATTTTACGATGGCGGATGGACTGATGTCCATTCGCCATCGTCCTGGTGATAGCAGCACCCACCGCAATGGAAAAAAGCCGGTTTTGCTTTTCCCTGCACTACATGGCAGTCACCACATGGTGCCTGCCACATGGTTCAGGGAAATGTAGGAGTGCACCATAGGAGCCCCCCCAAGTGCAAAAACAAACTGATCCTGCACAAGGGTGGCCCGCAATGGGCCCCCAAAGTCAATCCGCCAGCCTTTCCAAGGTGGGTGAACCGGCATGGAAAGGCTGCCGGGGATCCAGCATCCTAATCTGGCCTTTGGTGCCTGCTAGGCACCGCCACTATTCTGAGGATGCGTGCGGTTCGACATGCAATCATAACGATTGCTTCCGTCTGACCCGTGGCGGTCATGCTTCCCTCCTGAAGCACACCACCCGCTATCACAATCTGGTGGGCGGTTATTGACCTCACGATGGGCAGCCTATCGGTGGCGTGTTTACCACCATCGTAATTAGGCCCATAGTAACAATGTATGTTGCAATATTCTTTCTATAAACAATCCTGATTTTTTTTTCTAAATTTGTCAATGCCTCTATTACTGTTGTCTCCTGCAATAGTGTTACTATATAAGTGACATACTTTATGCGAATGCAATTGAATCACCAGAGGTGTGTACTTTACTCTGGCGATTTCAGTCTCCTATGCTGTGTTTTCTTCTTTGACCTTTTCTAGCTTACCCTCTAAAATTGGTGCTGGGATTCTTCCAGTAATAGAATACATGATAGCTCCCTCAGTTTGACAGCCTCAGATGTGTTTGATCATATTTAAATATGGTAACCATGGTAGAGGACTTGCTTGTCCTCTCTCACTTTCTATGTATACGTAGTGACGCTTTATACTCTCCTGCCATACACTAGGAACTTCCTTGCTTACTCTATGGACAGGACATACGGTTTCAGGTAGGAAGGCGTCTTGTTCTAGTGACATTGTTTCACTTCATTCACAAGGCTTCCTTGCATATGACAGCTAACAGAGAGTTCATTTGCATTCTAGGCTTAACAAGGGCATTCTTGCTTCTTGGAGTGACTGATTCGGCTCGTCAGTGTTTGCCGCTGATTATTCCTATACGGACTACGTTCACTTACCCCTACTCCTACTTGGGACTTAATACCTGGACGCTTTACTCACAATGGCTCAGGTAAGGCCTGTGATACTTTAGGACGCTATTTTCTAACAGTGTCTTCACTGTACTTTTTAATGTTGGACTGAACATGTGGGCTCACAGATCAGTCCTCTTACGTCTCCCATGATAATTGCAGTTTGTCACTATGTGTAGTTCTTGCAAAGGCAACCAAGTATTGTAATATTGTTTTAATTAAAAAAACGTTGTTTTTTGGAATAGCGACTGCTTTGTAATGTCTTATTTTACTTTGACTTCTCTTTAATTCTAGTTTCCACACATAGCATCATCTCTTTCTACAGTGGGCTGTTAATGTAGAGACATACCTGTCTCTTTAGCCAGCTTGATAATCTATTCTCACTTCGAGATGCAATATGAAGTATGCTCCCAAGACTGTTCTTTGCATTTTTGAAGAGACATTTAGGTATCATTGGGTTGCTCTTCCACCTACCTGCAAACGCTAGACACTATTATCGAATTGCATAGACCCACACCTAGCAAGACACACTTGGGTTTTATTCTATTTAAGCCCTTGTGGATGAGACAATTTAAGATATATCTGGTGCACAGAACTACCATTCTTACCATTTTGAATCACTCTTCTTGTTTTTTATTGTTTTCATATTTGGGGTATAATTTTACTCTAAATCATGGCTCTGCACATGCCGTTCACAAACCTACCTAAATTCCACTATTCTATGCTTAACTATCATTCTGTTATATCCTGTTATTTTTGACTGCTCTTATCAACTTTTAGCACTAAATTAGGAGGTTGCCCTCCAGTCTCTGTACCTTTTGGGTTTTTGGTTTTGTAATCGATGTTGTATACTGATATGTACATATTTTCCACATCCTTGAAAAAGTACAACGGCGGCTTTTGTCTTTTTACGTTCCAAGATACTGAAAATTTTTAAGAATAAAATCACCTTTGAGGAAAGAAGAACGCTATGGACCATGCAAGGCTATTTACTTCAGATTACTTGCATTTATCTAGCTTTACTATACGGATCTCTTGTGTGTGATTCAGTACCTATTCTTTGTTCAGTTTCCACTAAAAAGGAATTGCCCAAAGCAGACATACACCCCAGGTGGCCGGGCAGTCAGTTCCATAATAGTACCTCCTATCTTGTACTGTCAACTATTAGCTACTACTACATCCCTGACAATTGTATATAGATGTTCGAAACTTCTGGCATAGAAACCATCTTTTCATAAGAGGGAATGAGGGCAGAAAAACCAAGCAAATTCACTACTCACTAGCTGCCTGCCATTGTTTTGCCATTGGGATGATACAGACCAAGGTGCAAGTTGTGATATCGGCTTCAGTCACTGACCACTGGAGTTTAAACTTTTTGGCAAGCAAGCACTCCTTTGTCTCTCAGGTCATACAGGCATAAAGTCCTAGCAGCTGTTGTAATTTTTCTGCTGCGTGGCGGAACTCGATGGGCTGTCAGACGGTTCGCTCACTTCGCTTTCCTTCTTGAGCAGCTGGTTCTGATTTGAATAATTCCAGGAGGACTATTAGTTATGCTACCCCGACAGATTACGGCATAGCTATCTTACTAGCAAGACTGATGAACTGCCAAACCCTAGAGCCTGTAGTGCAGCGTCCAAGAAGACAAATGCCATCTTAGAGTGCCATAAAGAGTGGCATGTTAAGAGAGGAGCTATCTTGCAGCCAGGCGTACGGGATTGCCTTCTGCCACCACAGTGAAAGGACTGAATTGCATTGCAGGCCTTATACCCTGTTACCAGCTTAGGGAAAGCAGCCAACCAACCACTAACCAGTACTATGGATGTGCAGATGTTGCATGTGCAAATGATGCCTAAGGGCCTCATTACGATTCTGATAGTCCAATGGTCAGCTAGACTCATGGGCGCATGGCCGTAGTGGTCTGACTGCCCTATTACAACAAGGGTAGTTGGGCAACCCTGGAAACACTGCAACCGCTAAGGATCAGAGATCCCTGGCTGTGGAATTGAGGCCTTAATATGCTTGGTGGTCTGCTGCGACCCTGCCAAGCATATTACAAGTTTCCTTGCTGCCACACTTTTCATGGTGGTGCAACCACAATACAAAGTGTTGCTGTCAGGAAACAAAGGGGTGCTACAGGGCCCCATTGTGCCTCTGTGCCCTGGGGGGCATTCAGGTGGGCACATGTTGTGCCCCCATGTGCATGCAGCCCAGTACCTGCACAGCATGGAATGTATCAGTACATGCCCTGCAGGTACTGATTTTGAATATCCCAGTGCGTGTCTATTTCATAGATACAGCTGTGGAAACGCCAAAGAACCACCAGCCAGACAGGAGAAAACTCCTAATCTGGCGAGTGGTTTAACCACAGGTTTGGAGGTGCGGGGTTGGTCCCGCACCGCCAAACTCGTAATGAGGCCCTAAGTGTGAAGAATGCATTTTGGAGAATGACACATTGCTTGTACCTATCACAACAGTGAGTTCCACTTTGTATAAGGCATATGCTGTACGGTACCTAAGATGGATGCTTGGATGGAGAGACCAGACAAAAAATATGTATTGGCGTGCCTATCCAAGAACATTACAGTCACTTTCAGTAGGTCAGACAGTTTAGTGTTGTTGAAATAATAGAGGACACAGGGGTTCCCTCTGTAGCCAGGGATTTGCCACTGTTCCTTCATGGGCAAATTGCTTACTGGGAGATGTTATCCCCACAATTTAGCATGGAGTCAAGTGGGGCTGCGCCCCTCACCTTTGTTCTCTTGTTTTGAGTTTTCTTCTGAGCGGAGGCGTCCAGCTGCTCCTGCCTTGCTACTCACACTTGTCACAAAGACAATGAATGCAATAGCCATGAACAAGTCACAGAACTGAAGGGCTAGAATATACAAGGACGGTCTGCAAAGTGTATATAAAGATGAGAATTGAAACTTCCCATCAGGAGACAAAGAATGCCTGACCAGAATACTAGGTTGCTGTGGTGAGTGACGATTTTCCTTGATCTCCAGGATTGGGATACTGGCAGCCAGCACCCCTTGAAAGGTTCTGGATCAGTAACCTGGGGTAGACCTGCTCAACTTGTCCGTAGGGCTGCCTACATCCTACTTTAAAGGAAGATCTGATTGACACCTCAGGAGTGACGTTGTTCAGAAGAAGCATAAGCAATGATAAGCTCAGCAAAAGCTGAATGAGCACCTTAATTGAGAGGCTGCAACTGAGGCTCAGAGCTTCCAAAATGTCTCTCCCCTGTGAAGATGGCTTCAAAACCTGTTATGACGAATTTCCTGAAATTCATCCTGAAAAGGATTCCACTACAAGACTTAGGTCCCAGAAGGACTAAAGCATTGAGCAACCACTAATATCAACACAGTCAAACTTTCAAGAATCTTTGAGTGCTGAGAGAAACCAAACAACATTTGGAGGAGTGTTACCAACACGATCTAGAGTGGGCACCTGCTTGATAAAAGGGGCTTGAGATTGAGATCAAGGCAGACCCAAGCTACATGATCCTTTCAATATGAGCTCAGCATGTTTGGGCTGAAGCCCCAACAGAAGAATCCTCTCTTGGTGGGTCATGTTAAATGTAAACCATCAGAGAAGGGTGGTCTCTGCTCAAAAAGGACTTCAAACACTTCACCATCAGTAGAAAGGGTATTGTGACATTGTTCCCCTGAGAGGACAGCTAAGTGCAATTGAGCGAGGGCTAACTAAAAGATTTGATGCAACAGACAGTAACTAGACCACAGGGCAACACCCCCGTCCAGACACCATAGAATTCCCTCTCACAGGGCCTAGGGCCAATGCACTACATCAAAAAAGACTGTCAAATAACATACCTATGGCACAGTTCCCATTAGTTCTCAATAAACTATGCTTTGATAAATTGTTTACAATGATCCTTTTTCATTGTGTGGGATATATGCAAAGTACTTTTGTTTCCACAAATCAGTGTATAGACTGGAGAGCCTGACACCCGATGCCTGCTGAGTGCTGAGTCTCTACCTCTACACCTTTGATTAATCAACTTTGCTATCCTGAGAGGCAAGTCCTAAAGGAGTGTGCTTGGTGATCAGTTTGGGTCCAAACTGTAAGATTAAACTCTTAGTCACCAGTATTAAATGGCTCATGTTGATAAAATCTGAGTTCAGTGTCCCCTGACGGTCAAGGGACTCCTATAAAGTTCCCTACCTGATCCTGAGAATTTTCCACTCTGGAGCAGATGTGTCTCCTTTTGTCTTCTGTCAAGTGGATGTTTACCCTCTGATGTCTAAACTTTTAGGCCCCTTCATGTCATTTCCCTCCCTCATCAAATATGTAAATAACTATCCCTGGTCCCAATCCAAGTGCCTGAGGTACTTACATGGAATGATGTAAAAATGTAATTTATAGTCCCCAGTTGGAAATTTCCCATCTTTTACACAGTTTTTTGTTGCAAGAAAATGCTTGTTTATGTATACCATGTCCACTCTCTATGATTCAATCTTTGCTAATACTCTTGTTGCTTGATTTACTTCATTCAATTTGATTTACCATGTCCCCAGTCATGCCTTTGGTGCTATTTTTCTAGCATCCCTCTTAAAATTCCGTAATCTCCTTTTGAAGTTATGCGGTCACTCACTTGTTTCTATAAATAAGTGTAAAAGTCTCTGTAAGCTGAAAGTGATTAAATAAAAGTGAAAATAACTTTAAAACCCATTCCCTTGGAACCCTAAACAAAAGATTTTCTCCAAGTGAGAGGCCAGTACAGTGTTGGGTGGTGGTGTTTAGATGTGAAAAAGTATTGGAGCTGATGTAGAGTATTGTTGATAGAATTGTGACCCATTAATGTTGATTATGTAGGTCTACTACTCTAGAAGGAGGTGGCTGGAGAAACTCAATCATTTGTGCCATCTTAAATATATACATTACAGTCATATTTCACAAACAATGAAGAGAGAGATCATTGTGCAAATAATGCAGTGTTCTCTTCAATACACACACCAGGTTTCCATGATAAATGAGTCCCATAGGGCAATTGTTTTTCCAATAAATGTGTACCCTGTTCTACGTGGGCTAATAGGTTTGTTCTTGTTTTTTACATACTTCATAATATACCTGCAATAAATGGAGAACAGACCCTCAAAACTTCCTGTTTCTTTTATCTGCCTGCAGACAGTCACAAAGCAATTATCCAGCAACTAAACCACAGTCTGAAAAACCTAAGGTGAGGCCAATGTTGCTGGGCCTCCTGGGATTACTCCATGGAGAGTACCACAGTGTTCTAGGCACACTGTTGGGAGTTAGTATGGTAGCACTCTGATGTTTTGTTATAGGTCACAGTTTATCTGTCTCTTCATGTAATATATATTTCATTCCATTCTTTATATGTGTTTTTCTGCCCCCTGAAGTGTTTTCCTTATTTTATGTGTGGGGGCCTTTTCATATTGAGGGGAGGTATCTTCCTAAGTCTGCGCTGTATTTTTGTTGCTCCTTCTGAATTTTTTTTTATAAATACTCCTTCATTGCTAAATGGTTGTGATCGGCATTGTGTATTTCTTCTACCACTGCTGTCTTTGTAATAAAATTGTTTGGTTTGATAAAGAAGCCTGTCAGGAAAGCATTCCTAGCAGTCTGCCAACATCTGTATTTATGTATGTATAATAAGGACAACCCTATTTGCCTACGAGGATGAGGGTAACCGATAACACAGTGCAACAGTAGTCTCTTGGGACTCTCCCAATCAGATACTTCAGTGAAGACTTCTGAGGTACTCAAATCAATCATACAGTTCAATGTTTAGTGAATTAATTACAACAGTTGGTAACAAGTACAGGACACTCTTTTTTTGTTTAAATAATTTCTGTTTTAAGCCGAGGTACAACAATAGTACAGATGATGCAATGCTCACTTAGTGAACAATGATACTTAACATATATAACAAGACACCATACAGTCCCCAATATTTGAATAATAACTCCAGAATATGCAATAGGAGAGACAGTATCTATGTGCATACATTATCCCTTGGTGATATGCAATCACTACTCAACCAGAAGAGAGATTATGTCAATGTTTTGTCGAGTTTACCGCCGACCTTACCTCTGAGCCGGCAATAAGGCCTCTCAGAGACGTTGTGAGCCACTGCTCAAGCCCTACCCTCGTACTTGTAATGTGAAGATTTTTTTTTTCATCCTCATCTCATCAAAGACGTTGGCAGGTTTAACAAGCCTATTTTTTGTTTGTCATTGGGCGCCCTTTGGCTAACTGCTTTTGTCTAGGCCCGCAAGGCCTTCCTCTCGTGTTTGAGGTCTGGTGTAATCATAGGACCCGGAAGAATGACCACCGTTTAACAATTCATCAATCGCAGGCACCGTCCACAACTTAACAATGGAAGCCAGATATTATGTAGATTTTCCTCTCTGCCGTCTTGCTCTAAATGTGCCATGCTCAAGGCAGCTTTAACCTAGCCTTCTCTGCCCGGGGGAATTGGATCTTTCCACCCTATACAGATCTCCCTCCTTGCCAACAATACAAGATATAACAGCAAGCACATTTGGATCTGTGAGAGCACCCCACTGGTAGAATCATTTTTACCAAAAATCACCAGATGTAAATCTATCTCTATGTCAATTAAAAAAAATAGATGTTAAAGAATCTCCCACATTTTTCCAAAAAGAGTTGAACTCCGCACATTAAAAAAAAATTTGAATATCATCGGCATTTGCAAGTTTACATCTAGGACAGTTTGGAGTCGGGACCGGGGCAAATTTGGCAATCTTGGCCGTAGAATAGTAGAGCCTGTGGAGCACAAAAAAGTGGTTCTTCTTTAGACTGGCGGTCTTTATATATTTATAAAGTAGCTTAAGTGACGGTTCAAAAAAGTCTTCAATACCATGGGCAAGAGATGCTTGATTCCAAACAGATGTTTGAGGGGGAATCTCGGTTTCCTCTGCTTCAAGCAATCTTGTGTACCAAAGAGATATTTCTTTCTTTTTAGGGAGGGGGTCTTGTAATATCTGCTCGAGTTCCCAATTCCCTATAATTTCGCCCGCTTCTGCCTCGTACCATGGTCTTAATTGGAGGAACTTAAACCTGGAAAATGTAGGACCAATCTTAGCTTGTAAGATCTCCCATGGGAGGATCCCATCTGAATCCACCAGATCCGACCACTTCATAAAACCGGCACTTTTAATCGGGGTTGCCAAGCTATCACACACACAAGGAGGGATCCCCGGAGAATCCCAAATAGGGGTAAAATCAGAAAAATATCCGATGCCCCAAATACGTCTGACTTTCTACCAGATGGTCAAGGCAGTCTTGAGAACCTTAAGGCGATCCTGTTTGAAAATTTATATAGAAACCTTCCTTGTCCACTACCTCCCTCAGCCAATGCCATTTCCCCAAAAAGTCTGCCCCACATAGTTTCCTCTGGGGTAGTCAACAGCATCCTAATGCCCTTAAATTGGAAAGCCATCAAATACCAATTGATGTCCGGGAGAGCCAACCCACCTTTTAAGTGCTTCCTTTTTAATTTTTTCCATGACATCCTCGAACTTTTTGGTCCCCATATAAAACTACCGATTTTCCCCTGAATCTTACTTATGTTCTTATGGGGGAAAGTTAAGGGAATGGCATTGAAAAAGTATGTCAGCTTTGGTAAGACACACATTTTTACGAGATTAACCCTCCCGTAGATGGTCAAAGGGAGGTTTTTCCATCTAGCGAAAAGATAATCAATTTCCTTTTCAATTTTTCCCAGATTTATCAAAGGGATTTTGTTCAAATCCTTCACGATTTTAACACCTAGGTATCTAAATTCTTTGCTGGTGGGGCCACCTCTATACACGGTGTTCCAGCACATAACTTCAGTTTTGGCCGAGTTGGCAAGGTACCCTGAGATCGAACCAAATTCCTTCAGCCTGTTTTCGAGTTGTGGAATGGGAAGCTCTAGATCCCTAGTGTATACTATCACATCATCAGCATTCAATGCTAATTTACAGTCATAATTTGATGATTTAAACGGGCTGATAGTGTTATTCAATCTGATAGTTTGCGCTATGGGCTCGATGTAAATATTAAATAAAAGGGGGATAGGGGGCACCCCTGTCTTGTCCCTCTCTGGATGTCGAAACTTGGGGTCAGGGAACCGTTCAGGAGGATCTTCGCGGATGCGCCTAGATAACAGTTCTTTAAAGTCTGCACAAAAATAGGACCCATACCCATGACCTCCAGTACCCCCCCAGAGGTACCTCCAACACACCCGTTCTGGGTTCAAATAAAATAAAAAAGCTGCCGGTCTTGATGCTCCCCCCAATGAAGTATATAAGCTGCTACTTGATGAACTTTTACCTGTACTCCATACATTATTTAATTCAGTTTATTGCTCCAATGGGGTGATGCCCAGATCCTGGAAGGAGGCCACGATCGTTTTAATACTGAAGCCAGGAAAGGACCCCCTGATGGCTGACTCCTACCTCTACCTCAGGCCCATCATCTTACAACTGGGGACGCGAACCACAAAGGAGGCGGTCTATCAATTATACACACTGAACTCAGTTAAACAGATGGCCACATTTGGCAAATTCATTCAACAGACTCGTTCCAAGCTGATGGCCATCACAAGCTAAAACGTCCAGAGTCTTACCCGACGCATGCTGTTCCGCAAGAAAATAGACTCTAACCCTCTTTGTTTACAAGCACCTAGATTTTGAGCATACAGACTTGTCTTAAAGAAGATGACTCCTCTGATTTTTGTTTTACTTTTGTAGTTTTGTACTCTGGTTTTAATGTAATGGTTTTGAGTAACCACACAATAAATGTATTCATTCATTCAGATAAATGACTCGGCAAAATCGATATGTTAAAAAAGTTGTCTAAAAATTCTCTATTAACCAACACATAATCTATTCTGGAGGAATGGTGGTATTTTTTACAATGGAAGATGAAACATTGGGCACCACCCAACTTAGACCTCCAGAGATCTACTAGATTTATATTAGATATTACTGTTTTCATAATCCTGCATGATCTTGGGGTCCCTATTACGTGGCTCAGGTTAGATCTGTCTTTAACTAGGTCAAGCTGAATGTTAAAATCACCTCCTATTATCAAGGGAGGGCTTGCCATAATCAGACTTTCTTGTAATTTAACTAGAAAGACGGGATCATCCGTATTTGGACCATAGCA
This sequence comes from Lissotriton helveticus, assembly GCF_964261635.1. NCBI lineage: Eukaryota > Metazoa > Chordata > Amphibia > Caudata > Salamandridae > Lissotriton > Lissotriton helveticus. The sequence continues at coordinate 366,138,453 of NC_136068.1, read as the reverse complement.
AGATGAACAAGTCATTTCCAACCCCTCAAAATCCAGCAGGGCTATGATCCATCTACCTGTTTGGTCTGTCTGAACTGATTTAATCCTACAAGGAACCCCTTTCTTCACTACAATTGCTATCCCGCGGCTGCTTATTGATTGCTGAGGAAAACAAAAACACTGTATCCAGGGAATTTTGGAAAAAAATTATCTGCGACTCAGTTGGATTAAAATGGGTTTCCTGCAGCAATTTTCAATTCAATTCAAAAGTGCTTTATTCGAGTATTACTCATAAAAGCAGACATACAAACACATAAATTAAAAAACAATTAAATTTACAGAGGTCATATATGACATAAGCACGTTTACACAATAAAAAGGAAACAGTTATATTTCATCAAGATTCATAATCACAGCTGTAAAGTTCATATAATAAGAATCAAGTTAAGAATAAATCCAATATCAATATTAAAAATCATTAAAAATTTTCATCCGAAAAGACACATTTACGTGGGGCGATACAGAGAATAGATTATCTAGCAATCTCTGTTCAACTAGGCAGAGAGTAGTTACCCTACTAGCAATCTCTGCCTAATTACCCACGCCCACCCCAGGTACTTTGCAATCGCAATTATGATCCAGGTCAAGGAGGTAGATTTGACAATGCGCAAAGCTACCATACTACTTTTAGTACCCAGGTTTCTGCACATAGGTGCCAACCAAACACGTCTTGGAGCAGAATATACATGGCAGGAGAACAAAAAATGACCAAGCGTTTCCTTTCCTTCCCCACATACCGGGCAAGTAGCTGGTCCTCCGTCTCTCCACTTTGATGTTAAGTTGCGGAGAGGGAGAGAACCGGCCCTTAATTGGAAAAACAGCTTCCTATCCATGGGTTTCGATATATAATCCCAATACAATTCATACATAGGAAACATTTTAACCTCAAGGAAGGTGGTAGTCATGGACCCGTTATTAATGCTGAGCAAGCACCTATTTTCAACCCGTTCCCAGAATAAGTTTTTTAGGGTTGTCTTAGAGGGGAAAGATGACCTAGCTGGATCGGACCATAATGCATTTAGTCCTAATTCACACAATGCTAATTTTAGTGATTTGAACCATCTAATTTTGTTAAATCGGTCCGCTTTAATAACATCAGCAAACCCTTCTGCGTAATGGGAGAGCTCAGGCGTAGTCCAAATCCTACGCCAATACAATATCGGTCGTAGTTTACCCATTTCCGAGATTTCTTTCCTGCCAAGCTCATTTCTCAAAGGCAAAAGCGGACTGCTCTGTGGGGTGCCTGTAAGTTTCCTTAGGAAATTATTCTCCGATGTTTGTAACTCCTGCAGGTTTTCTTGCCCCCACAACTCAGCCCCGTACAATGCTGACCCTATTGCCTTAGCCTCTTATATGATCAAGGGTGGTTTGATCGGCTTGGTCAGTGATTTCCTATGTTCCCTAACGATGGTGCCAGCCAATTGCTTATGTCTTAATACTGCGATATTTATGTGTTGGTTCCATCTATTGTCATTAGAGATAAGAATCCCCAGGTAAGTAAAAGAATTTACTAATTCAAGGTGGCGCCCACTCATGGATATTTTGGATTTAAAATTTCTATGAGGATTAAAAGCCATGAGTTTTGTTTTAGAAGCATTCACCTCCAGGCCGTGATCACCACAAAACTTGTCAAAAATTGCCAGTGCTTTTTGCAGACCACTAGGGGATTTAGATAAAATTAAGGTGTCGTCGGCGAACATTAAAATAGGAACTTTTACACCTGCGAGAGAAGGAGCATCCACAGCCTGAGATTGCATGCGGGGAACAATGCCATTAATAAAAAGGGTAAACAATGTTGGTGCCATTGAGCATCCTTGACGGACCCCACGCTCAACGGGAAATTCGACAGTGTCATTTCCATAGCCACCCCATTGGATTTTAGCGTAAGTGCCTTCGTGCAGTCTCATGATCATGGTCAACAGGATCCCTGGAACCCCCAGAGCCGCCAGCACGTCCCACAATTTCGCCCTTGGTACCAGGTCGAATGCAGCCCGCAGGTCAACAAATGCTGCGTACAGACTACCTCCACCCAGTACCACAGTCCTCCACTGGATTAATTGAAAACGGAAGACCTGGTCCACAGTGCTAGTTGCTCTGCGGAACCCAGCCTGGAAAGGGGATAAAATGTTGTGGTCCTCCGCCCAGTCAAGCAAATTGTTAATAATCACTCGCCCCACAACCTTTTGAACAGTGTCAATTAAGCTGATTGGGCGGTAATTACAAGGTTCGGCACGGTCTCCCTTTTTGTATACAGGGATAATTACCGCACCCCGCACAGACAAGCCTGTGCTGGTGAGAGCTCTAAGTACTTTAGGATCAACCTTTGCCTACGCGGGCATCTCAAACCGTTCAGATTTCAAGAAATAAAATGGATTTTATGACCCCCTTTCATATTACTTGTCATTGGCTTGGGTGTCTTTTACTGGGATTTGGTAGCGCCCGTTATTAAACAAGTGTGATGAGGAATATTTTTTTGTTATGTTTTTTCCCTCTCTGATCCCCACCCTATTCTCACCCCCTTCCCCCTCCCCTCTGTGCCCCCATGGTCCCTAGACCCCCCTACACCCCCAGGAACCCTCCCTTCCTATGGGCTTCGCCTATTCGGACACTGCTCCCTCGGGCTATATTCAATTACTTTAAAACTACTAAGTACTAGGAACCGGAAACCATGCTCTCAGAGAAACCGCTATATTCTTCCTTTACTTCCTTCCCTGTTTTTCACTGTGGATCTTTGCAATAAGAGTGTCAACTTCTTCCGTGGTTCGGATCATATGCATGTGGTTCTTCCACATCACATGCAATGTAGCTGGGAATCTCAGTTGTGCTTTATCCCCGAGACTATTTAACTCTACTAGGGAGAGCAACAAGCAAGCACAGACGCTAGGAGGGGTCGCCGCACAGACCTACTTGGACACCGCCGCGCTGCTGGGTTCCTGAGGCTGGGGTCGCCCCCGCCGCCGAGCAGTTTCATCGCACGGCCGCAGAGCGAGGCGGACCACAGCTCCCAGCCTGCCACGGTACAACAGCGCCCACTTCCTGCTTCCAGCGCCAGGAGGCGCACAAAAGGCAACAGCTCCCACTGAGGAGCGGGAGAGCAACAAGCGAGCACAGACGCTAGGAGGGGTCGCCGCACAGACCTACTTGGACACCGCCGCGCTGCTGGGTTCCTGAGGCTGGGGTCGCCCCCGCCGCCGAGCAGTTTCATCGCACGGCCGCAGAGCGAGGCGGACCACAGCTCCCAGCCTGCCACGGTACAACAGCGCCCACTTCCTGCTTCCAGCGCCAAGAGGCGCACAAAAGGCAACAGCTTCCTCCGCGTCGCGTACGCGCGCGGGCGGAAGCCGGGCTGAGCCCGGGCAGATGGCGGGCCGTCAACGGACGACCAAGGACAGGACAGGCCACCCCCCTGAGAACTCCTGTTATGGGTAAGCGCAAACAGACATGCAATGGGACCCTTATTAGTAAAAAACCTAAGATGCCTAGAAAGGCTGATTCCATACTTTCTTATTTGACGTCTGCAGTGGGAACCATTACTAAAGAAATCGCTAATGCTGAAAAAGAACTAGCCATCTCTCATATTCTAGACCCTACACCTGGCTCAGCCCCTGATGGGCAAAACACTTTGATCAACCTTGTCTCCCAGTCTGACGCACTGGTGGCTGTAAGCTCCAATTCGGATCTGGATCAAGGCACTTCTAACATCACATCCATAGCTGAAAAGGGACAGATTCTTCCTCTATCGCATGTTACAACACAGGGGGAAGGTCAAAAATCCCCAAAATGTTCCAGAAAGACTAAGCATACAGACAATCTGAATGAACTCTGGGAAGACGAGTTAATTAATAGACTTAGCAACAAAATCGAAGGTCTTGTAAATTTACATATAGAGCCTATTCTGACAGGTATAGCGAAGGACATAATTGATGTTCTGAACACTTGTGTGGCAGGCTTGTTAAAAAAGTGTAACTTGATAGAGTCCTTCCTACAAGAACATCGTGAACATATTACAGGAGGTCGGATACAAGCGCCCTTGCCCGCAGAGGCATGCACTGGAGATGGAAAACGTGGCCCTTTAATAGACAGCCCCATACCCACTGTTATATCAGGGATTAGTGGTCAGGCACCGGGGGAACATATAGGGCAACCTTGTACGAAATCAAGTGTCTCTGACTCCAAAAAGTGTTGTGACATGCCAATTATGTCAAATAATGTCAAAGATAAAAATTTAATTCCATGCAAATCAAGGTTATACCTTCCCACACAAGCAGTCCCTCTAGTAGTCGTGTTAACAGGGGTTCCACCCTTGAAAACTAAAGTTTATGAGAGTTCAAAATATCTAATGGAAAAAACTAAAAACTGGTGTCAGGATTACTGTAGTGGTGACATGGATATTGCTCGCCACATAAATATGGTGAGAAGGGTGGGATGGGTAGGCCCTAAAACAAAATCAATCATGGGGGACTGTGTGGTGATAAACTTTAATACCCAGCATGTGGCAGAGCGCCTACTTTGGGATGGCTCTGGCATCACACAACCAGGCATTAGACCCCTCCCCCTAGGCTTCTTCTATCCCCCCCTCAGATTAGAACAGGATTACTTCCCGTCCCAATCGCTTCAGATGGGAACATAATATCACCCCCTATCCAACATGCTCACCCTACCACTCAGTATGTCAAAGATGTAAACATCCCTTCCTGTAGCACAAATTATAATACCAGTTTAACTTATCCACCACCCTGCACCCTTGCAAACCGTTTCGGCCCACTCTCCAACTTAGAAGAAAACGATTGACTAAAACAAAACGAGACTGTTAAGGTCGCTGTCAAATCTAATCAAACATTTAGAATAGCGAGCTGGAACATGGCAGGTGTAAAAACAAAAATGGCGAATGATATTTGGATTAGCTATTTAAAAACATTTCATATAATAGCTTTACAAGAAACATGGGATGTTCAAAATAGTTTTTCCCTGGATGGTTACTCTCATTTTTATGTCCCAGCAAGGAAACATGGGGCTGGAAGAGCTAGAGGGGGACTAATTACCCTGTTCTCCCTAGAAATAAAAGGATCACTAACTCAATTAGACATGGGTGGCCAAAATTGTCTGGCGGTAGAGCTCTTGGCACCTGACTTGGGTAATATCCTATTTTTAAATTTTTATAACTCTCAAGATACAGATAACAATCTTGGTTTAGTAGGGGAGTTATTATCATTGCATAGTAGTAAGTCTAAATCCTTTGAAGTAATTCTCATGGGGGATCTGAATATCCATCCATGCGAAAATAAATGTGGGAATGATGTGTATGAAGGACCACAGTTCTCAGCAAACCCTCACTTCGAACACACAAAACAAGGGGAGGATCTAGAAAATTTTCTAGCTAACCAGAACCTATACGAATCAGGGTGTAGTGAGGTAGGACAAAGGATCCCCACATTTAAAGGGAGGGATGGAGACACGGGCACAGTCATTGATTATATTTTTTTAACTTCTTTTATGTTAGGTTTGGTTCTTAGGTATTTCACAGAGGTCTCTACCTTCAGCGATCACAATCCTGTGATAATTGAATTAGCAGCAGTGGGCGCACTGACTTTAAGACCCGACCCCAAAAGGCCAGTAAGAGAGGTAAAATCAACAGACCAGGGAAGGAAATTAAAATGGGGAAAAGTTGTCCCTGAGGCCTTTATAGCCGAAATTTTAACAGACGCAGGGGTCGTAATAAATGCATGTTTAGATGATACGGGATTTGGACCAACCATAATACATGCATTTGACGCTATTTCTGCACAAATAAACCAAAAATTGACAGTTAGGGATAAACGTAAACCTCAAAGGGAGCACAGATGGTTCGATAAAAAGTGTTCCTTGGCGCATGCCGCTCTCCTGAAATCCATGAAGACAACTCCACGGGATAAGAGATTGGTAGCACAATGTAGAGGTGAATATAAACATGCTGTATTTAACCGAAAAAGGGAATTACGGGATGAGGCCTGGACTGATCTATTGTTACCTGAAGTCTTGAAAAATAGCGCCAGATTTTGGGATGTTATAAATCAGCCACTATTTGAAAACAATGTTAACACTGTTTTAGACTGTAACATCACTGATGAGGCCTGGATTGCCCACTTTAAGCAAATATATAGTGTCCCCCAGAGTGAAGATAATACCGTGAACTATGTCCCTAATTACGCTGCAAAATGCTTAAGGTTTGAGATCGAAGAAATTGAAAGGTCCATCGGGGAAATGACCAAAAATAAGGTCCCTGGCCCGGACGGGGTGCCTGCGGACTTGTTCGGAGTCGCCCCCAAAATGTGGGCAAAAATCCTAACAAACGTTTTTAATTCCATAGGACAGGACAGTATCCCTTCTACATGGACTACATCAATTATTGTGCCAATTTTTAAGAAGGGGTCTAGGCAGGACCCTACATGTTACAGGCCGATTTCATTGATCGACTCTTCTGTGAAAATCTTGGGCCGGGTTCTGTTGCATAGATTGAATGATAGTCTTGCTGATAAAGGTGTCCTGTCGAAAACTCAGTATGGTTTTAAAGCTAAACATGGCACTATAGATCAATGTTTGAATTTACACCTATTAATTAATAAGTATACTGTGGCAAGGGAGGGGTCCATGTACATGGGGTTCATGGACCTCTCCTCTGCATTTGATTATGTAAATAGATCCAAACTCTGGAACATCCTGCTTGAATTGGGGGTAGACGCACCCCTAGTGCACTTCATAGCAGAACTGCACACAAACCTCACGGCCAAAATTAGAGTAAACTCAGATGGTAGACTCACTAAACAATTTAGGTCAGATAGGGGCGTTAGGCAGGGGTGCATCATGGCGCCCTTGTTGTTTACCCTATATATAAATGCCCTAGAACATACCCTAGGAAAGGTTCTCGCAGATAGTCCGCGTGTGGGGGAAATGATTTTACCTGTTTTACTACACGCGGACGACGCGGTCCTTATATCACAAACGGGGGTAGGCCTACAAAGATTGTTAAATAGCTTTGGTTCCTTTATGCAGAATCTGGATTTAAAAGTAAATGCCAAGAAATCTCAGGTTCTAATCATTGGAAGAAGTAAATCAAAAACCAAGGCAAAAACCTTCTTTTGCAATGGCGAAATGGTTTCCAGGGTCCCTACATTTCCCTATCTGGGGGTGGTTTTTGATCAGAACGGCACCTGGCCGGCACAAAATCATAGCCGCTCGGTGGCATTTAAAAGAACAGTCTCAGGACTTATGGGGTTTAGTGAAAAACTGGGTGCTAAACCGATTAAGGCAATCTTAAAAGTATATGAATCTAAATGCCTTTCGGTTGCAACGTATGGGTGTGAAATTTGGGGTTACACCAGGGAAGAAAAACTTCAATTAGTGGAGAACCAGTTTTTACGTAGCGTACTCTCAGTTCCCCAATCCACCCCTACCTTTTCAACCCATACAGAACTGGGACTTGGGTATATTTCTGACTGGATCAAAATCGCCCCCATGATTTACTGGTTAAAAATATGGATGAACGATGAGATCACGCTTAATCATTCAATTATTAAGGATTGTCAGATGCTGGACAATGTTCATAAAATCCCCTGGTTGGCATATATAAGAACTGGATTCCAGAGAATAGGGCGTACGGGTATATTTACATCTCCAGAAACTATAACTAAAAAAGACATTAGTTTAACGAAAAAAGCCCTCTTGGATCTTCTCTCTCTAGAGCGGGAAGGGATTGAGATGGGAAAATCCAGGGTACGAGAAAATTATGCACTGATAACTTGTACAGGGCCGGAACCGTATCTAGTCATAGTAAATAAACCCTATCATCGGTTTCTTTTGACCAGATTCCGGCTCAACCTAATTCATTATACGTTGGGTGTATATGATAAATGCTGCTCCCCTGAAGAAGCAGTCCCCTGCTCTTGTGACAGTTTCTCACCCCAAAATACCCTACATTTCCTGAAGTTCTGTGAACAGTTTATTGAGTGCAGGAGGAAATATTTGCTGCCAATCCTGCGAGAGGCAGGATTTTTACAAGTTAGACCGGCACTAGTGTACCTAAAACAACTTGGTTCACCAAAAATAATGTTTCATGTTGCCTGTTTTCTAATTGCAGCAAATCGAATAAGAAGGAGAAATGTCACATTCCCACCACTCTTAAATATTTGTGATAATTAGACGCCTTGAACACGTATACTTAATTTTACTAAGTCATGAATTGATTTTTAAGGCAAACATTGCTCTATTTTTATGAATCTTTTAATCTTATTGAATATTTATTGCAACTGTAATCAATTGTACATTTTTTTTATTCAATTTCTTTGTAATTACTTGTATGTTTATATGACTGTGCTTTCTGTCTTTATATGATATTAATTTATCGAGAATAAAGGAAATTGACTGAGGACTGACTGACTGAACTCTACTAGTCTTTTCCCCTGCTCCCACTGCCTTGTGGCCATTATATGCGAGATGTCGGATCTGATGGAAAAAGAGAAGGGGGATCAATTCTGGAAATGGGGAGGATATAACCTCTTCCTTTAGAACAGCTGTTAAGATCAGCTCTTTAACGGTATATGAAAGAAAATTTACCAGTATCTTACCGGGTTTCTGCCTTCCCGGATTACTTTTGAAGGGGTCCCTATGGACTCTTTGGATTTCATAATTAAGATAAATATTTGGGTGATTCTTAAGAACTGTGCCATTCAATAAAGTAATCATGAACCCCCTTATGTCCTCCCACTCAATGGCTTCGGGAATATTTGAGAACTTCAAATAATTTTTCCTTGAATGATTCTCCAATCGTTCGAGGTCATCCTTCAATTCCTTATTTTGAGAGGATAGTTTTTCCAAATGGGAGGTAGTAATCTCAATCGATTCTTTCAATTACAGGATTTCTTGTTCAATTGTCTCAATCCTCGCAGTGACTTCCTCTAACTTCTTAGCAAGAATCTCGCACAATGTCTGAATTGCAGCCTGGTTCGCTTCTGAGACAGAGAACCTATTAGCCAGTTCTGCTTGGTTTGTCTCAGAAACAGTGAATCTACATGCCATCTCGTCCTTCAAGGCCAGGAGTAGGTCTGCAAGGGAATTTGTGTTTGATGTTGATGTACTCGGGTCGTCGGGAGTTAGATTTTTATTTTTATTATTCTGACTGACCAAACCACCCCGATCCTCCATCTGCACCATTTGCACCAGAGCCTGCTCCACCTCCTGCTCCGACCCTTCCTTCTGCAGAAGTTCTTGCTCAGCACAACACTTTCCCTGAACTAGGCCCTGATCTTGATCATGGTCCTGCATTTGATCTTCTTGCTGCCCCTGCACCGAGTATCTGTTAGTAAGACTAATCGCTGGATGGACCTCCAGTTCTGTGCTGGTGACTTCAACGGATATTAAAGGCTGGGGCGATTCGGCATGATTTAACTGTGTGAGCTCACTAACCTTGTCCACCGTTGTCATCCCATTTAGCCCTATGAGAGCAGGAGTGGGCGTAGGAGCCAAGGGTAGTGTGGAGACCGATGTATGAATAGGAGTTGTCCCAGAGACGAACTTAAGCGTGCTTTTATTTGCTAGTACAGACTATGGCGGGGGCAGTGGGGTTGTTGAAGAAAGTGACATGACCTGATAAAAGGTTTTCAAAGATGAAGTGATTTTCGATTTTATGGCAGATATTGTTTTGTCCCGAGACTTTGCCTTGCCTTTTTCGGATTTAGCTTTTACTGGTGTTACAAAACCACCAGCCACCCTCCCTGTTTGCGCTGTCCTGGTATAGCTCTAACGTCCGCTACTGCTACAGGGGGGGAAACTGGCTGGGGTAGATCAGAGTGAGTTATCACTGTATTGGCTGTCAAATTAGCTGCCCTTGCCCGCAATGTATATCTGCTAAATTTGGGGGGGATGTACCCTCTTGAGTCTTAGCACTCCTCTCCATACAGTCCATACAGTCAATAAACACCCAGTCTTCCCCTCTGAACCACCCTTACTAGCGCTAAAGGATTGGGTCCTCTCTTTGTCCGTCCAGGTTCCACGCACCAATTTGCCTGTCTGTTGGTCACTCAATGAGTGTCTTAAATACTTGGAGACCTCAATCAAAGCATCCCGCCAAGACTGGATCCCCCCCTACCTGCTCAGAGCCCAGGTAATCACCCACCGAGTAGCACACTCTTCCTTTAGTGCAACGCAGTAGCAGAGAATGAAGTTAGCTGCATCTCCTCTCAATTGTGGCAACCTCCCACCTCCCGCACGGCTTCCCTGCGGCCGCTCCGCCCACGCCGCCTGGGAAGCCCTTGAAGCCTAGAGCGTCAACCACAGCCGGGTCTACTCGCAACAGCCCAAGCAGGCTTCCTCGCATAACTGGAATGAAGAAAGAAGCCGCCACAGAAATACAACCCAGGAGGGAATGCAAACGATTAAACACCAAGGAAATGCAGGAATCGGAGGTAAAAAAACAGGAAATTTAGCACTTCTCGAGCCTTGGTTTCCAGCCGCCATAAGAAGCCCGAGGTAGCGAGTCCGCGGCCGTTAAGCTGCGGCCGCCATGTTCCTCCTCCTTCCCTGGTGTCTATCTGTAATGTGAAGATCAGCAAGGAATATAGTTGTGGTACAAGGGAGAACGTCCTGGGTATTCTGCATGGGTGTTCCCTCAGTGTATGCAGCTGTCGAACCTTAAAAGAGAAACAAAAGGGTCATCAGTCACTGAGTAATTATATGATTAGCCGTACACCCCTTTCTGTGGTTCAGTTTCTATGCTATGAGTGTGGTAACTACCTGCTAGCAATTGCATCTCATATGAAGGCACGCCTTTGATGCTGTTCTTCAGGGAATGGGTTATGGTTAACTGGATTCAGAGGGCAGGTTTTGATGTTCACCCTACAGAACATAAGTGCATAGATTTAACAAGTCCTATCACTGTTACATATATATAGGCAAGCTTGAAACAAGCAATGAGATTAGTAATTACCCTTGTAGTAGAGTTCTCTTTTGGTAAATGTCCTTCCTGTTCTGAGTTTCTGTTAAAGAGAACGTATAGACACATTCCCTCTAAGCACACAAGTTCTTCATGATTATGCAACACAGTCTTTCACCTTTTCAGTCTTGCAAGTTTTGAAGCGTTCTAAGCAGTGCAATCTTGTGACTTTCTCATAACAAACAAGAACAGCCACTAGTCTAGTTTCTCAATATCTTGATTACAGCAAATCTTTGACTATAGGAGCTCCACTGCACATTTGTATTATTGCATCTACATAACAAAAAGCAATACCTTGTCTATAAAGTCCTTTTGTCTGTTTCTTACAGGTTTCCAAAGTCAGGGTATCATGAGAAGTACTGCAACAGCAACGCAGCGCTCTGGAAGGGCTTCAGCATCCTAACTGGGATGAGTATTCTGGCTTCTTCCATCCGTGTGCAGCGATGTGACAGCAGATGTTCTTCGCTGTCAAATTCTCAAGGCAACTCAAGCTTTGTGATCTTGGGCGTGGTATAAATACAGATATGCCCAACCAAGATGACCATCAAGATTTGCTGAGATCCCACAAGATCTCAGCAAAACTCTGCTTGACCAGCGTGTACATACACATTTGCCAACTATGTAAAGTGCTTTGATACCTTCGGGTGGCTGAGATATCAATGTAGCCCACATGACTGATGATAATAAACATAGCAAGCTTAAGGGCACAGTGCTCGGGCTGAGAATTACAACATGGACAAATACAGAAAGCCCAATATTCACATAACATCAAAGGTAATGATAAAATGGCCATACTCGCCCATGGTAGCAATAGTAGGATTATGGTCAGGACTGAAAGGTGGGCGTCTTGGATCCACAACAGTATCTGCCATCACAATAAATGGGGTATCATCAGGACATTGTCATCTGACTAACACATCTGCATGAGGAAAAAAGAAAAACGTAGCCCTTGTACTTATATCCTATCCAATATCACAATGTTCAAATGAAGATCGCTCTTCTCAACACTCGGCACGTGAGTGGCTTGATATTTCATGTAGTCACCCTCTATAAGAAGCATCTACTGTGGTATAGACAAAAACATCAATCACAACATGGTCAATAGAAGCAAATCAAAACTGCCTCCATTGTGTGGGGATGCCAATTGAAATCAATGAATACAATCACTTATCAATGCCCTAATAGTATCAATATTCATAGTGCTTAGGTGACTCCCCACCATCATGTCAGTGCAGCATAAGGTCATCATGGTCCACTGTCATGGTCTAGGTGCCAATTGTGCTCCGATAAACAAATAAACAAATAATATCACCCAGTGTTTGCCATCACCAAGTGCCCAACCAGGTCACTCCACACTACTGCACACCCACATAGCATTGTGTGTGGAAAGACAATAACGTGATAATTCACTACATAAAAACTTCAATAAACCACTGGGACGATTCATTGTATTGTTCTGTGGCTCCATATTGGAGCCCATTTGCTCATTCATTGACCATTACATCAAAAATTAGGTCCCTTGGATCCAGTCTAAAGTCAGGGACAGTAAGCAATTCATTAATGATATACAAGTGTGCAGCGACATTCAGAAACATGACACCCTATTCTTAGTTACCCTTGCTGTAGAATCTTTATACACTAATATTCCTAAAGATGAAGTGATAGTACAGATTAAAAACAAATGTAAACAGGGACGGAATAGACGTGGAATATCAAGGCTCCTTAGCCTTAAAATCACAGAATGTCTCTTGAATCCACAGCCAGACACTCCCAGCTATTCTATCTCACACTGCTTCCCCGTTTGTCACAGTTTTCTGTCTTTCTCTCTCTCCATCTTTCCACTTTGAGCTTTTTTTCACACTCTTACTCTTGGTTAATATCTGATGCAGAACAATGATTACTGGTCCCACAAATAGGAGTTGGTAGCCCTCACCGGCAACCGCCGGCTCAAAATTAAGCACTATTTGTATGTGTAGTGGTAATCAATATATATCCGTGAAGATCAAAAGCATATTGATGGATAGAGACCTTTGTTTATTCATTTTGTTATGGTTCAGCATGGACATAAAACTTCAACTCCAACGTTGAGCAGATGGATTAAAACTGGGATAAACATGACTTATGTTTTAAAGGACTCTTCTTTACCAGGAAAAATTGAAGGCTGGTCCAAACGAGGATTGGCTGCTTCCTCTGCTGAGGCTTCTGGAGCTTCAATACAAGATACTTGTAAGACAGTCTCTTGGACTATACCATCTACCTTTATCTCACATTAGAGGTAAGATGTGGGAAATGTTGAAGCCACTGGATCAAGATCTAGAGGGCTTGCAGCCACTATGTGCTGAATTATTACTTGCTTCTAATTTTTGCAATAAAGATTTCTGTTTTGCATTTATTAGGAGCTGCTTTGTTAGTAGGTGTAGCTTACCACATGGGCAAGATGGCCATGTTCCTCTGAAGCTCCGGGAAGCAGCACTTGAGGAGACAGTGAGACTGTGGACACCGACCTCTAGTTATCTTCCGGCACCAGGAATGCATCGGTAATGCATGGTGGCCACAACACTTCTGCTTTTTGAAGTTCGGGAGGATGCACATGATGTTATTTGGGTGGCTCGCTTCCTCTCCTCAGTAGTGGCCATCATTTTGAATACCGGACAAGGAATTGATTTACACAACAGCTGACTGCCTGCTGATGGATGTTTAAAGGCATACTCTTCCTTTAAAGGCACATTATTCTTAACCCCTTCGACGCTCATGACGAGCTGGGCTCGTCATGAGGTAGCCTCCTCGCACGCTCATGACGAGCCCAGCTCGTCATGAACAATGGGAATCAACAATTTTCAGCATAGGAGGGGAATCATTATAGCACCCATGTGGTTAAAGGCATTTCCATCAATTTAAAGGCATTTTTCCTCATCTCACGGAGCACTGAACCTGTAGAAACAAGCATTTAAGCTTTGCTTTGAGGGAATTTTTTATGTGAAGTGCAGCATCTGCTTTGGGTTTCCTGTTCATTGCTATTTTTTTTATTCGTTGTGCAATTTTTAGAGTTGTCTTTACAGCAGTAATATTTGCTTTACAGTGACTGCGTCTTTATTTTTATGAGGTGTGTGAGAAGTTGGCCTGATATATGATGTTTCCAATTCTGGAACCACCTTGTATCAGTCCAAACAATCCCTTATGGTGTCTGGTTGTAAGTCAACCTTGTAGACAAGCTATCTTAATGGTAGCATAGACTAAGCAGCCTTAAAGGCTCAACTCAAGAGGTCGTGTTAAGCGAGCTGTTTTACCAATCACAGTCCTGTAATATCAAATGAAAGGACACCACACAAGTATATATTATAAAAATATATGTATTTATTTCTAAGAATAATCCCCAGTACTCTTTATGAGCAAGTGTACTGTTTACAACAGGGCACAAGCGTTAAATCAAAAGCACAGTATAACATACAAAGTTGCACAATTATGGATGAGGGCGGGTGGCCACTCAAACCATGTATTAAGAAAGTGGTATACGAGATACCAATCGAACAGTGGTTAGGCCTAGGGCCTAGGGAATCGCTGGGAGCAGTCGGGACAAGCAATGCTGAAGTCGGGAAAAGCCCGCGGGATTCGGGTGCAGTGCTTAAAGCACACGCATGCACCAATGTTAAGTCAATGGTGCGTAAAAGTTACACAAATAGAGTTTTAGGATACTTCCGCTGAACCTAGAAGAACAAAACTTTAGACACAGACCCTAGAGGTGTGTACCAGTGTGGGAACACCGGCGTTGCAATGTTACCTCACCCACAGGAAGCGGGTGCATAGGGTCGAAGTGGCGTCGGGTTTCGTCGTGCAGGTTCTGGGTGCTTGAAGCTGAAGATGCTGCAGGCGATGTGAAGGAGAAGTGTCCGGTGGGGTCCAAGGGTGGAACCGGATAGAAAAGTACCTGAAAGCAGAGGGGACAGAGTCTGGGTCACTCAGCAGTGACCAGGGTGGAACCAGGACGGAACCAGGCAATGTCGGGCGCAATCAGGTCGTTGTTGAGGAGCTTCTCTCCGCTGCCACGTGGGCTCTGGGGCATCTGCGAGGTCCAGGAGCGGGTCACGAGCTGTCCCACGTAGGCTCTCACCGTCGGCGCTGTTGGCTTCAAGATTGGAGCAAATCACACTTGGCAAAAGCAATCCACGTGGAACTAGGAGATTGCTTCTCACTCGGACCAGAAGGGTCAGAGTGGGTGCTCCTTTTCAGGGGAGCGGGTGCAAATCTGGAGCAACCAGAATCACAAAGTCGTATTTCGGTTTTCGCTGGCACAGGGGCCACAAGCCAGCTGGCAAGTGACCGGGCCAACACGTTGAGCCAAAAGAAGCAGAAGAGCCCCACGCAGCACTCGTCGAGTGTAGAGGGGTGAACTTCGGTGCAAGAGTGGCTCAGGGTTGGGGCTTCTCAAACCCCGGTGTACAGCTTCGAGGGTCACTCGTGGGCTGCACGGTCAGCGTCTCGTGGTCTTTTCAAGATGGCGTGCCCCACGCTTCCGGTCGCCTCCACGGGTCTCAGCTCTGCAGGGACTGTGGATCAGGCTGTAGGAAGGCAGGCAAGCTTAATCTCGTCGATCTCTGTTGCTTGAGTTCCGGCGGGAACTGCAACAAAGCAGACGTCGAGGTGCTGGATGGTGCCTGTTTGCACAGGGTGGTCACTCCTTGACCACAAGGGAGATTCTTCAGTCTTCTACGTTGAGTAGGATGTCGAAGGGTCCAGAGTTTTGTTTCTTATGTTTCATCAGGATAATCTGAAGTGCATTGGCACTGCTCCCATTCTTATGCCAATCTAGGGGGCTGGATTACCTGCTAGGTCCCCTCCTATGGGTGGGACCCAGGAAGGGGGTGGGTACACCCCTTTCCTTTGATCCAGGCCGCGCTGGGACAGGGGCTGGTGTGCCCCAGAACCGGTTTGGCCGGATTATGCAAGGGGCAGCCTTGTGCGCCCCAAGCAGTGTCTGGTTTCTTTCAAACCTCCCTGCTACAATCCACTATCTCCTGTCTGGGGTGGTGTGACACCTCCCTGCGACAGGAAATCCTTTGTCCAGGCCTCCTTGGCTGAGTTTCGGTCAGCTACAGGGGGTCAGACTTGTGTCTGTGGCAGAAGCATCCATTTTGTGGATCTGAGGCTCTTTTAAAAATCAACCGCGTTTTAGCAAAGTAACATGTCTTCTCCCTCTAGAGGGGTGGAATGCTATCCCCGTCGCCAGGACTGGCGAGGGGATAGTATTCCAAATCGTATGACACCTTACACGACATGTTTTGATAAAGCCAAACCAAAGTTGCTATATAACTGCGAGGATTATAATGCACTTAAGAGTATATGGTATGGCATTATCCCGGAACAGCTTAGGGAGTTGTTCCCGACAGCTGCAGACAGGCTCAGCTCATGCTAGAGCTCCATCTCACATTAAACCACGCACTCTGCCTCCAGGATTGTTAAGGCCTGCCATAGGAGTGGCTCACAGGTTTATATGTGTCCAGATAGGTTTAGATATAGGCATACTATATCTAAGCAAGGGGTGATTACACCACCTTGCCCCAGCTGAGTGATCAGCCAGTTGTGTCAATTTTAGATAGCCAGCCAGGGGTGGCAAAAGATATGCTGCAGCCCCTGGTAGGCCTTGGATGCACCTATGCCCTGGGCACCTATAGTGCTCTGTACAGGGGCTGATAAGGTGACCCAAGCCAATCTAGTTATGCACCTAGGGTACATGGAATCCATTTTACAGAGAGAGCAGATGGCCTGGGGCCCTGATTAGCAGGGAACCAGGCCAAATAAGTCGAAAACCAGTTAAACACAAGGCAAAAAATCTGGGGTAACCATAGTCAGGTAGCCACCTTCCTACAAGGTGTGATTTTAGCACATGGGCAGGTCATAAACTAATAATTCACTATTTAAGTCTCAAATGGGTAATTCACGAAGGCGCCTGCTGGTGCAATCATTTTCCACTGCAATGTGGTACACTACATCAACTCCAGGGTCCAGTATAGCCTCTTCTTCTCCTATTTTAACTACCACAACACCTCAATCCTCTACCAGTGAGGCAACAGTTAAGAGGCTTGGAAAAGACCCGACTTCTCCTACCAAGTCTATACCAGTGGCTTCGCTAGATCTTTTGCTGGAGGAAATTAGAGCTTTGTGCCCCTTTATGGAAGACACTAATGCCAAGCTACAAACTATTAGTGATAGATGGTTGTTTATGGAGGAATGTCTGTCTTCGTTGAAGCATCAAATCACACTTTTAATGATACATGTCTTAAGTGGATTCTATTCAGGCAATGGTTTCCTCCTTACAGAAACAGGTCAAACACCTTGAAAACAGAAACTACAGGAATAACCTTCTTATTTATGGGCTCCCAAGGGCACAGAAGGTGCGGACTGCATTTCTTTTTTTAAAAACTTTTTGCCCCAGATTTTACAGTTACCAAAAAGTCAGTTGCTTCACATTCAGAGCACTCATAGATTGGGTCATCCTCCTTCGAGTGCTTTACTTTCTAAGAAACCTAGAGATGTCACCTTGTAGTTTTTTAGAGGATACGGAGGTAATTCACATTATTTCCACTGCTAGACATATCAAACACATTTCTTGGTCAGTCCATGATATCTATTTTTCCCAGGATTATTCCAAAAGCACTGAGGACAGGCGCAGAGACCTGCTCTTCATGCTATGGGTGCCCGGTTCAGACTTTTTCATCCATGTCTCTTCAAAGTCATGTATAATAATAGAACAACTGCCTAAGATGACCCGTCTTATTTGATGAATTTCCTTGGATCTTTTAGAGCAGATGTTATGGATGCTGTTTCCTTCAACTTCATCAACATTACATTATTATGCTTTTGAATCTGCCTGCTAAACAGTTGTTATTAGGGGGTTATATTATATTGTAGTGTTTGTTTTTTGTCTTTAAAAAAAGAACAAATATGTACATATATATTTACATGCTGATGACAGAAATATCTGAAAAAGTGAGATGTGAAACAGCTATATAATTAATATGAGCTGTAGATGATGAGCAGCTCCCTATTTGCACAAACTTGTTTTAATCACTTTGTTTAATCACTTCTTTAAATTTGTACACAGTGAGGGTTTTAGAAAAATAGTGTTGGTTTTAAGGTTTTTTATATGTTATTAAAAAGATTTTATAACAGTCTTGAACATAATGAGTACTGTTAAGCACTTAAAGCACTTTATTTAGTACTGATCGCACCTATTGCACATAGAGGGTGGTAGATATATCTGTGAATTTAGGCTGAGAGAAATGGCAAATGGATATTTGCTAAGTTTGCATTCATGCAGCATAAAAAGATGAGTATTCTCAAGTTTGGTTTTCATCACGCATTGATGCAATAACTAAGATAGGTCCTGAAGAGGATGAACAATGAATAAATGACTGTATAATGACCCTATATATTTGCAGAAATTTGCACATTTAGATACAAAATTTGCACAAGAATATTTTGCACTAATTATTTGATGCATTAATGTATTTTGATACAAAAGGGGATGATGGACGGAGCGTTTGAGCAAATCAAACACTCACCCCCAGTCAACTGATCTGGGTTTAATCCATCACCATTCTTTAGCCCACTCAGCCACCCCAGTTCAGACATGGCCATATGCAAATCAGTCTGACCCTGTGCCTCATGGGAATAGTCCAGCCCGAACTGCCAAGCCATGTCTTCCCTGGACCGGAAACAAGCATCCTGGGACCGGTTTCGGATTCATAATCCTCATCAGCCAGGCTATCTTGAATCCAGTGGCCAAGTGAGCAAGAACTCACGTCTGAGTATACCCTGCCACACTTAGGACGAACAAAGCGATACAAAAGGGGGTGATGGACAGAGCGTTTGAGCAAATCAAACACTCACCCCCAGTCAACTGATCTGGGTTTAATCCATCACCATTCTTTAGCCCACTCAGCCACCCCAGTTCAGACATGGCCATATGCAAATCAGTCTGACCCTGTGCCTCATGGGAACAGTCCAGCCCGAACTGCCAAGCCATGTCTTCCCTGGACCGGAAACAAGCATCCTGGGACCGGTTTCGGATTCATAATCCTCATCAGCCAGGCTACCTTGAATCCAGTGGCCAAGTGAGCAAGGGACACACGTCTTAGCATACCCTGCCACACTTAGGGCGAACAAAGCGATTCAAAAGGGGATGATGGACGGAGCATTTGAGCAAATCAAACACTCACCCCCAGTCAACTGATCTGGGTTTAATCCATCACCATTCTTTAGCCCACTCAGCCACCCCAGTTCAGACATGCCCATATGCAAATCAGTCTGACCCTGTGCCTCATGGGAACAGTCCAGCCCGAACTGCCAAGACATGTCTTCCCTGGACCGGAAACAAGCATCCTGGGACCGGTTTCGGATTCATAATCCTCATCAGCCAGGCTATCTTGAATCCAGTGGCCAAGTGAGCAAGGGACTCACGTCTGAGCATACCCTGCCACACTTAGGGCGAACAAAGCGATACAAAAGGGGATGATGGACGGAGCATTTGAGCAAATCAAACACTCACCCCCAGTCAACTGATCTGGGTTTAATCCATCACCATTCTTTAGCCCACTTAGCCACCCCAGTTCAGACATGGCCATATGCAAATCAGTCTGACCCTGTGCCTCATGGGAACAGTCCAGCCCGAACTGCCAAGCCATGTCTTCCCTGGACCGGAAACAAGCATCCTGGGGCCTGTATTTTGATGCACTGATTTTTCATTGTTTAGGGTCTAAAATTGATATTACTGCATTTTATGAGACAGAAGACTCATGAATTGTGGGGTTTAATTTTATACAAGGAAGCCTATGGCCTTTGTATTTATTGTTCGACATATTTATCATAAGGTTATTGCACTTGTCACTTTATACATTTTAAGCATTGAAGCTGCAACAATAATTGAAGAAAAAATTTGTAAGTTTAAATGTTTAAATGTCATAGTAATACAAATGTGAATACTAAAGAAAAAAACGAAAGAATAGAAAAAAACAAAAAGCCTTCAACAACAATGTCTTCTATGTCTATACATGCTACCATGTGACTCACATGAGGGTGGTACACTAAGCAAACATAAAAAGAAAGGCTCATGCGGTACTCGTTGTGTGAGCAGGGGCACTTGGTGCTCAAAACGCGCCAACGGAGGAAAGGAGTAATTAATAAAGAACAACTACCAGTCTGAGCCGCTGGGTCCGTGTATTTCATTTCACCTGCCTGGGAAGTGGTGAGAATATTCTGTATATATATATATATATTACCTACTGGCGGTCGCCAGTAGGTATATATAGTTAGGATTTTTTCTCTATGGGATTTTTGAAAATTCTATGTCTAATAACGTTGGCGTTTGTGGACGGAATTGGCTGAAATTTTCAGGAAAATGGCACATTTTGTTTCTGAGCAGCCCTTGAAAATTTGGGGGGGGTTCGTCAAGGGGGGGCCAAGAAAAAAGGGGGGTCCCAAAACGTGTTTTTAACATTGAGTTTTCCATAGGGCGGTTGGCCTCACTTTTAGCCCGAACGGCTGAATGGATTTGCACGAAACTTGGCAAAATTGTAGGGACTGGTAGCCCGATGTGCCTTTGCTAGGTCTCAATATATGTGCTCCAGTGGATTTTGAGAAATTAACGTTCAAAAAAAGATATATATCTGTAACAGCGCTCCGCTTCGCGTAACGGAGGTTTGCGAAGCTGATTGGTTCTCCGGCGTCTGTAAACATTGCAAACAGTCCGTAGCGGCCGCCATCTTGTCTCTCGGTAGGATCGAGAGACAAGAGGAGGCCAAAGCGAAGGGGCAAATGACCATAAGGGGGCATAGTAGATCCTCCTTAACCTCTTAGGTTTGATGTGGAGGTTTTAAAAGGGCCCCGCGGGGCAAAAAAAAAAATAATAATAATAATCGAACGGCTGAATGGATTTGCACGAAACTTGCAAAATTGTAGGGACTGGTAGCTCGATGTGCCTTTGCTAGGTCTCAATATATGTGCTTCAGTGGATTTTGAGAAATTAACGTTCAAAAAAAGATATATATCTGTATCAGCGCTCCGCTTCGCGTAACGGAGGTTTGCGAAGCTGATTGGTTCTCCGGCGTCTGTAAACATTGCAAACAGTCCGTAGCGGCCGCCATCTTGTCTCTCGGTAGGATCGAGAGACAAGAGGAGGCCAAAGCGAAGGGGCAAATGACCATAAGGGGGCATAGTAGATCCTCCTTAACCTCTTAGGTTTGATGTGGAGGTTTTAAAAGGGCCCCGCGGGGCAAAAAAAATAATAATAATAATAATCGAACGGCTGAATGGATTTGCACGAAACTTGCAAAATTGTAGGGACTGGTAGCTCGATGTGCCTTTGCTAGGTCTCAATATATGTGCTTCAGTGGATTTTGAGAAATTAACGTTCAAAAACAAGATATATATCTGTAACAGCGCTCCGCTTCGCGGAGATAAAATTATATCTGTATTACCTAGCTGTTGCTAACACCAGTTAGCGAAGGCTAGTAGGAGATAGCGACCATCTTGGGCCCCACTTTGCATGTGAGTGATATTTATTACTAATGACATGCAAAGTGGGCATGCCAAGATGTTAGCGACTGGAAACAGTCGCTAACATCGCTATCTCCTATTATCAACTTTTAGAAATATTCGCGATAAGCGCGAATATCTCCAAAAGCTAGCACCTGCCCTGAGCAGTTCTTATTTTTTTTTTTTTTTTTTTTTCACTCTTGGGAACATCAGAGGCTGCCGCCACTGGCTCCTCTACTGACGACTGGACAATACTCACCGCCTTGAAAAAGGAGTGGTTACGTATTACCATACATGGACTTATGATGGCTGAATACCTGAGGGCCAATATCGCCCCCCAGGGACTCATAGTCAACCTTTTCCCCAGGATCTTCCTAGAAGACAACCAGTTCAAAGGGGACTGGTGTCAAGTCTCCTGGAAGTGTACGAAAGACCTACTCTTCTTGATTGTCAAAACAGCCAAGAGATTGGCAGACGCTCTGCTGGACAAAATTACAGCTATAGAAACAACGATGAAGACAGCCGTGAACAAAAATGCTAAAACGGCCTTCACAGCTAAACTCGCAGAGATTAATCAGGAGATTGCCGATAATCAGGAATATCTCCTTAAACAGAAATTGTCCAAACTTGAAAAGGATGTAGCAAGGTTTGAGAAAGAAAAAGTTTACCCTTACCTTAAGGAAGGATACACCAATAAGAAAACTGGGTACTCCTCCAATGAGAATTCTGGTTTTGAAAGTCGAAGAGGGTCCTCAAGCAGTGACTCGAGTACTGGTACCACTGCTAACAACAACCGCCAGCAACGGCGCCCCAACTGGAACCGGGGCTTCCATCAAGGACCCATGTTCCATGGACCCCCACAAATGCTGCCTCCATGGCAATACCCCTTTTACCCGCAAGGCCCTCCACAATTCTACCCCCAGAACCCTTTTCACGACAGAGGTTGGGGCAGAGGAAAAGGGCGCAAACGGAGCGGCACAAGAGGGGTGCAGTGGCAAGACCAGCCATCGACATCAGCCCCGATGGAAACCAGGAGTGTAACGAGGGGGAGAAGAGCTTAGTGGTCAATCTCTCAAACAGAGTTCTCTCTCCCATAGAAACGACTACTCTTGAAAAGGGCTTAGGGTTTGTTCCCACGCCCATCCCGGACAGTTTTACAGAAATATGTGAGATCAAACAATTTTTCCGCAAAGTACGCCTTAGGGCCTACTTCCAGGACCAACCTCCCGGTGATAAAACTGACACGGGTCTACATAACCCCTCTACTTTTACTCCAGCGGACGGGATGGTCCCTCCTGAGGTATTGACCTTTGAGAAGGCTGTACTAAAATCCTTGGAGAATAAACCACACTCCAGTAGTTATAATAATCTGAGCAAAGCTGAAAGACAAGCAGTCCTATCCCTTGGCAATGACACCGCCATCGTGATAAAACAAGCTGACAAGGGGGGAGCAACTGTCATACAAGACGCCATCGACTATGACACAGAGTGTAAGCGCCAACTGGCCAACACTACCCACTATAGACCCCTCCCAGCAGATCCAACTAACAGACTAATTACAGACATCTCCAGTCTGATCATTGAAGGTGAAGCCAATAGCTGGATCTCTAAAAAAGAGGCAGAGTTTCTTCTGACGAAGCATCCTGTGGTCCCGTATTTTTATACTCTACCTAAAATTCATAAAGGGACCAGTCCAGTCCCAGGGAGACCCATTGTCTCTGGGATTGGCTCATTATTAGAACCTCTATCTAAGTTTTGTGATGTGTTTCTTCAACCCATTGTAAAGGAAATACCCTCCTACCTCCAAGATACTAGAGATGTCTTACGTCTCATTGAGTCAATTGAAGGGCGAGAAGATGTAGACCTACTTCTCACGCTTGATGTAGAAGCATTATATACGAACATTCCCCAGGCAGCCACACTTGAAGCCGTGGAATCCGCCCTGATGCAGCAGGAGTGGTCCTCGCCTACCCCTATATCTTTCATCATGGCATGTGCAAGTATTGCATTGACGGAAAACTTCTTCCAATATGGTTCACAGTTGTACCACCAGATCAGAGGTACCTCTATGGGTTCGACCTTTGCTCCTAGCATTGCTTGCATTTACATGGCGGCCTTTGAAGACCAGTTGATCTATCCCGACTCTAACCCCTTCCGACAACATCTTACACTATGGCGTCGGTACATCGACGACATTCTGATACTATGGAAGGGTGACCGAGAGAGTTGTAATCAGTTCTGCACCTGGATTAACCTACAGAATCCCTACCTGAAATTCACTGGGACGATGTCAGAGACAGCTTTACCCTTCCTTGACCTCACGATACGGCTGGGACCAGCCGGTCTGAGTACCACTCTGTTTCGTAAAGAGACGGACAGAAACAGCCTCCTTCTGTTTAACAGTCATCACCCCAGAGCACTACGCGAAAATCTTCCCTTCGGTCAATTCTTGAGGATACGTAGGAATTGCTCTTCAAGGGACGATTACAGACAGGAAGCTAATTCCTTACAAAGTAAGCTGCTCGACAGAGGGTACCCCACCAAATTGATACGAGACTCTAGTAAGAGAGCCCTTAACAACCATAGGGATGCCCTCCTAGAAGTACACCAAAAAGAACGCGACAATCTTATAACATGTGTCACTAGTTTCACCAGGAATTCAAACTTCATTAAGAAAACAGTGAACAAGCACTGGGGCATCCTCAATTCAGGGGGTACTGATTTACCCAAGCCTAGGTTTGCATTTAAACGAACAACAAACCTCAAAGACTCCCTGATACATACACGGCCTAAGAAATCATCTGTTGGTGGACAACGCACATTATGGGACCTTCCACCCGTGGTTGGACATTACCCGTGCGGAGGCTGTGCCGTTTGTCCCCAATCTAGACAGTGTAAAGAAATCACATTAACAGACTCTTTCACTTGGAAACTGAATAGACATACTAACTGTAACAGCTCCAAGTGTGTCTATCTCCTTATCTGCCCTTGTGACAAATTTTACGTCGGGATGACCATGAGACAGGTCAAATTGAGAATAACGGAGCATAAAAGCAACATACGATGTTCCAAAACTCATACGAGAATGTATGAACATTATAAACAACATAATCACCCGGCCGACAGCATCCAATGGCTAGTGCTTGAGTCCCAACCAGCCATGACTAGACAAGCTTTGTTCAGGCTTGAACAGAGATGGGTGCATCGTCTCCAGCTAGATACATTTGGGCTGAATGACGCTATTCCCTGGGCGAGTGTCTCGAGGTAGATACCTCTACTCCAATACCAGTCCACCCCCACTGTAATGGTATCACATCCCAGACATCCCTCTCCTGCCATAAACCCCTGACTAATGGTGCTACATAACCTATAGCCCAACTCCTTACCCCTTACTATTTCTGCCATCCCAGTCCACCTTGATCTCTCTCATACAGCACACCTTTTGTTCATTACTCCACGGACTGACTGGGTTTAGTCACGCAGTCTCGGCAGCATACGGTCATTACAGACAGTGTCCTGACATCGTGTGCAGACTACGATACTATATGCGCTAACATTCGCACCATTACACTCCCTATGGACACTGCATGAATACTCACTTAGGTATTCCCTGTAACGTTCCCCCTTCTGGTCTAATTACACCTGCCTCCCTGAGCTATTGATCTCGAAGCCATTCGCGATCTGTGAAAGCACGTTGTGCCACTCCCAAGCTGGCCCCTTCACTGTACCATCCGAGCATCTAATTCTGCCCATTGTCCCAGACCGGGTACAGCGCATGCGCGTAGCGCAATCTCAATGCGCCTTCATCCCCATACCGGGTACTGCGCATGCGCTTGACGCAACCTAGATGCGCCCTCATCCCCTTAAAAGGGCGGACACCGGTAGAAACCTCCACCAGCAGCTCCGCACCCTGACCAGGTGCCGCGAGCGTGAGGGGTAGGTGTTCCGCCGTTCCAGTGTCTACTCAAAGGTAAGCTCAACTCGAGACCGTTAAAGCCCCAGCGTCATCATGGAGCGTGGTTGACGGGACAATATCGGGCCGAGTTGCTAGACCACCGCCTGGACCCGCTATAGATCACCTGGCTGATTGGAAGCCTTACCGGAGGCCCACTATGCAGAGGGTAGTTAAACTAGTCTGCCCCGCCTGACCACTCATCTGACCCGCCCCCAGTTCGCCGGGTCTCCATCTATATAGAAACATGGGAAGGCTGTTGCTATACATAACCCTCCCGGGAGTCCCCCGGAGCGTATCTCTTAGCACAATATGTTAGAGCATCACACTGTGGCCCACTCGACCATGCACCCGCCCCCACCTCGCCTGATCAATGGCTGAAGGGGCTGAGGGCTGCACTTCACCTGCCTCGCTGTCCCATGCGACAATGGATAGGAGTAGTGTTTAATTTAATTTAATTTATTTTACTTGCCTAACATCAATTGATTAGTACTGCTACCCAGGGAGCCACAGCAAATGGGGATTATCCCGCCCAGCCATTCTCTCTCTCTCTCTCTCCCTCACCCGATTACGAATTGATGCAGGGAGAGCGTCCTACGCGCTATCTGGGGCCGTTATTGCCAATACTAAGTGTACCACCATTCACATCCACTTTACACTTCAACCTTACCTGTCTCAGTTACCAGCTACCTATTTTTACATCCAATAGGTGTATCCAATTCTTATTACGCTGGCCTCACGGGAGCTTGCTGCGGGGCCCATTCTCAATCCCCTTAGGGTCGCCTAAATAGAGCAGGACCCCTTGGCCCTCTTGTCCTCCGACCCAGCGAGGTTGTATTTGCTTTCTTTATATAGATTGAGCATTGAGTTCACTTTTCTTTGTGTAGTACTTTATTTTAGGTCCTGACGAATCGCCTTTTGGCGAGAAACATGTTGACCACACTAGGGGGTAGAGTTATTGT
Organism: Lissotriton helveticus; assembly: GCF_964261635.1. Classification (NCBI taxonomy): domain Eukaryota; kingdom Metazoa; phylum Chordata; class Amphibia; order Caudata; family Salamandridae; genus Lissotriton; species Lissotriton helveticus. The sequence continues at coordinate 366,112,007 of NC_136068.1, read as the reverse complement.
TCTGTACACCTTTTACGGTCTCTAAACTCCCCTCCCACCCCTTTTAACTAAGGAATCAGCCACGTTATTAAAGTTGCAAGTGGACTGATTACCTTTTTTATCGCCTTCACTCACCACTGCACTGACTACACCTTCTTTTCATCCTCACCCACATCCACCATCGGCAAGGAACTAAAAGAACCCCGTCAAAAGAGTACCTTTGGGGACTCCGTCAGATATTGCAGCGCCGGTCTGACGAGGGGCAGTGAGCCGATGATGACACCGGACACCCTCTAGTAAGGGTGTGTTTCACGCTTATTACTTTGGGTGTGTGAGGCTCTCTAAGTTCCGACTAGGGAACCCTTTCTTCACAGCCACGGTATTCATAATACCAACTCCTTGCTCCACACGGTTTAACGCCCCCTGGGGAACTTTGTACTCTGCTGTTAGCTGAGCAGTTCTTAGCCATGTTATCCAATGGGAGGTGGATAACATGGCTAAGAGCATTAGCTCGGTAATGCATGAATATCGCTGAGTTTTCAGCGATATTAATGCATTGCGGTCGTTTTTTATCGTATTTGCGATAAACCTTGATAATAGCAAGGTTTATCTGCGATAATTTCTGACGATGCTTAGCGGTAAAAAAATCGTTGCTAAGCATCATTAGGGATAAATATCGCTTAACTTTGGTAATATGCCCCAACGTCTGTTAACGTTCGATTCGAAGGAAATCAGGAAGTGTTGAAAAACATTGTCTGCGCCATCTTGCCTTTTTTCAAATGCCACACTCTTGTCGTGCACGGCAGTCATTTTAGATGCCTTGACCAGACCCACACTGTGCACGCTGTCGATCCTTAGCATGGCTCCCCACCCTCGCAAGCATCTCCCCCAGGCAGTGGTCACCCCCGCTCTCTGTCTTATGCATGGGTAATAAACCACCCCCCATCTGCGCTGCTCTTCCCTGAGAATCACACCCTGTGCCCGCCCGACACCTCCCTTTCGCCCTATTCACTACCGCACCCTCTGACACTCCTTTTCCTCTGTGTCCGATTGTCCAGGCCGGTCCTAGGGTATCAGCTAGCCCTGCAGATGTAGTTTATGGCCCCAGCTGTAAAGAATCACCCCTCTTCAAAGGAGTTATAGTAGATCAAGGCCCACACTCGATGAGATCCGTCACAGCAGACGCGTTCCTATTATCTGAAAACCATCCTGTATTGTGATTGGGGAGGGGACCGAGCCTGAAGCGGAAGATTCCAGGGATGACTCTTTGTACATCAAAGTTTTTACAATTATGTGTCACATTAAAAATATATAGCACTCCAACAAAGTAGTAAGATTATAAAACTTTAATAACTTATAAATATATACAAGAAAACAAAAACAGTAATAACATATAAACATTTTTAGGGAAAAACAACGAAGTAGCGGTCGGCTGTGCGAATAGTCCCAACGCAGCACAACGTCCAGATTTCTGGTGTGGGGCGTCGCGGGGGGTGGGTCATCAGTAGCAAACTGTTGTGCGAATAGTTCCAAGGCAGCAGAACGATGGCACCAAGGTGATGTCCAGTAAGTTGCTGCACTGGTTTTGGTATCCTACAATGCTGCTCCGAATAACGGCGTGGGGCGCCCCGGGGGAGGCGGCGTGAACGGGCCTCTCCAGGTGGAGTCTCGTGTGTTGTAGTGGGGCGCCCCTTTACCGTTTCAGTTGCCATTCCGTCCGGTTTTGGTCCACTGTGTCAAAAGCCGCAATTCAGCTGAGTTGCGCCCACTCTTGCGGTGCAGCGATAGGCGGCTGTCACAGGACTCTCAAAATGGCGGCAGGCTGTTTCCTTTTTGGGCCTGGTCCACTGAAATGGCCCTGGGACACCTTGGAAATCGGACGCTTGTCTGCTAGGTCTTGGACCCCATTCTCGAAAGCGTCCCCTCCGCCTTGAGGATTCATCAAAAGTTTTGGGGGCCCCCGACTCCTGTAGGCTTCTGGTGGGGAGCGGCTGCCATGATTGCTCGCGGAATGACCACGACGGAGCTACGAGATGGTGGTGCTCTCATGCTGACGCCAGCTTCAGTCTGAAACATCCAGAAACAAGGTGGGGCTTTCATCGTTTGGGAAAAAAAAAAAGTTTTCATCCAATGAAAAGTGTTGTTTTTAGGTCATATGATCAAGCCTTCCATCATTAGGAAACCAAAAGTAAAATGAACCAATGAAAAGTTTTATAAACAAGTCACATGACCTGTTATGCGGCATAGGGTATAAAATGCGGAGAAAATACGTTGGCACGTGAGGCGGCGTCAGTAGCGGACCGATGTGCGAATAGGCCGAAGGCAACACAACGCGCCAAGATCCGGATGGCACCGAGGTGGTGTCCAGCAAGTTGCAGCACTGGTGTGGCCATCCTACAATGCTGAAAGTCGGCGTGGGGCGCCCCGTTGGCCTGTGAGTTTGCGTCAGTAGCGGACCGATGTGCGAATAGGCCGAAGGCAGCACAACGCGCCAAGATCCGGATGGCACCGAGGTGGTGTCTAGTAAGTTGCTGCACTGGTGTGGCCATCCTACAATGTTGAAAGTTGGCGTGGGGCGCCCCGTTGGCCTGTGAGATGGCGTCAGTAGCGGACCGATGTGCGAATGGGGCCAAAGGCAGCGCAACAATATTTTCTGACTAGAAGACACCACAAGGCGCTGAGATGCCAAGATTCGGATGGCACCGAGGTGGTGTCTAGCAAGTTGTGGTACTGGTGTGGCCATCCTACAATGGTAAAAGTCGGCGTGGGGCGCCCTGTTGGCCTGTGAGATGGTGTCAGTTGCGGACCGATGTGCGAATGGGGCCAAAGGCAGCGCAACAATATTTTCTGTATGGAAGATACCACTAGGCGTTGAGATGCCAAGATCCGGATGGCACCGAGGTGATGTCTAGCAAGTTGCTGTACTGGTGTGGTCATCCTACAATGCTGAAACTCGGCATGGGACGCCCCATTAGCCTGTGAGATGGCGTCAGTAGCGGACCGATGTGTGAATAGGCCGGAACCAGCACAAGGCGCCAAGATCCGGATGTCACCGTGGTGGTTTCATAGTTGAGAGGTACTTCATCTGCAGTGGGGCGCCGAGATCCGGATGGCACCGAGGTGATGTCTAGCAAGTTGCTGTACTGGTGTGGTCATCCTACAATGCTGAAACTCGGCGTGGGGCGCCCCATTAGCCTGTGAGATGGCGTCAGTAGCGGACCGATGTGTGAATGGGGCAAAGGTAGCGCAAGAATATTTTCTGAAGAGGAGACACCACAAGGCGCTGAGATTCGGTTACCACCGAGGTGATGTCTAGCAAGTTGCCGCACTGGTGTGGCCATCCTACAATACTGCTCCGAATAACGGCGTGGGGTGTCCGAAGGGGGGGGGGGGAGGCGGCATGAACGGGCCTTCCTAGGTGGAGGCTCGTCTGCTGTAGTGGGGCGCCCCTTTACCGTTTCAGTTGCCATTCAGCTGAGTTTCGGCTGCTCTTGATGCTACAGCGACAGGCGGCTGCAACAGGACTCTCAAAATGGCGGCCTGTTCTTTGGATTTGGGCCTGGTCCACTAAAATGGCCCTGGGACACCTTAGAACTCGGACGCTCGATTTTTTTTTCCTTTCCTGTACATGCAAAAAAAGGTAAATGCCCGGTACGTTACACGCTTCATCTGCCACGATGAACTCTCCAGAGGAACCGAAAAAAAATATAGTTATGGTAACTATACCATGCATCGTCATATGGAGAGGTAGCACCAATTAATTATAGTGCTGCATAAAAGAGAGATTTGGAGGAGAACCCCTGACCTGCTAGTACATTCATCAAAGAAGTGGCACTGACAGCATCAGAGGCAAGGGAAACGGTCCCAAATATTTAGAAGAACTTTGGAAAGATTAAAATGACATGTTTAGATTGTGGCAAATTAATTTCATGTGGACAGATGAGTGTTACTCTAATAAATACAGCATATGAACATCATCATAGTCGATGGTTGGTAGAGACATTTTGACTATATCCTGGACCTGCCCGTCCTCGCCCAAAATGGCGCCGGAATAAATGGGACTCGTAACTCCTTGTTGTGTACTGGTTGCAGAACCTTGAAATCACGAGATACGTATGCAGTTTTGAAGCACATGGCGGGCGTGGACGACAATTGATTGAATATTTCGACATCCCTATTGATATTAAGTTCTGATGTGTTATTGATTACTGTACTATTGAAAGTTCGAATTAACGTCACCCATGGTACTTGCCCGCAAATGTATATCTAGATAATTTTATTGTAACTGGCCCTGTCGTATTTTAATTATAAAATGTACGTCCACCGATTCCGTAACTGTTAGACACCTTAGTTCTTGCAACCTAATGGCCCGCCCGTTACGTTCCTCTACAGTGTAAATGTCTACTCATCATATACGATTACAGTTTGCTCCGTGGCCGGCCCACGTGGTTATAGGCTCGTATTTGTATAATGAAATTTTCACAATAAAGGTTTTTAAAAGAAAACATGGTAGTAGTATATACATTGGTAAAGTTTTTAATAATAGTCACTGTTTTAGAATCATTAAAAGGCAAGTGAAATAAAGCAGACCAATTACATGAAGGGTAAAAGGTATAATTCGAAGGAACGCAGTAAAGATAAATGGTCAAGGGCTGTTGTGTTTTCTACTCCTGCAACATAAAGTGATCGATAAGAATCTCATATTCAGGCGTATCGGCGACTAAGACAGCAGGTCGACCCTCTTTTGCTCAACGGCTCCGTCATGGGACGAAGAAACGCTCTTTTTCTCGAAAAAAGAATATATTTTACTTGCAGGACAGTTGTAAATTTTCCGGGAAAGTACATTAGCCTGGAACATTATAACATATATTTAAGAAAAAATAATGTTCGGAAGTAATAAAAAGCGTAATTTTTAGGTCATATGACCAAGCCTTTCATCATTAGAATAAGAAAAGTAAAATGAACCAATGAAAAGTTTTATTAACAAGTCACATGACTTGTTATGCTTACGTTACGCGCTGCGCGCTCCGGATGACTTCCGGATGCGCTAACGCGGCGCGTCATATGACGCATTACGCGACAACGCAGGTCCAGAATATAGTCAAAATGTCTCCACCAACCAGCGGTCAGAACACAACCCCTTTCAGCAGGCTAAATAGTTCTGTTAAATGACAACAGAAGGGACAGGCAACAAGAACCATCAGTCAAAGAGGGGAGGGCTAGTTCTTCTCTACCGGGTTACATTGGGGCGCTACCGGAACTGATCGAATTGGTAGTCTACAGTGTTTCTGGATGTTTCAGACTGAAGCTGGGGTTAGCATGAGAGCAGCACCATTTCGTAGCTCCGTCGTGGCCATTCCGCAACCAATCATGGCAGCCGCTCTTTATCGTTATTTTGGGCGGGGTGGGTGGCGGAGCCGAGCTGTTTTGCAGCCATCATTGTGTGGAGTTCAGTTCATCTCACTAGTTTTGTAATTGTCATGAGGGGTTGTTCCTAATGTTTCTATTTTAGCGAGGTCAAAAAGAGATCCCATTAGTGGCCTACTGATTTTGCTCGATTCCTTTTCTTTTTACACGATTTTTCGTTATCTGCAAAGACTAAACAGAGTATTGCGACTCTGTGTTTGTTTGTAAATAGAGAATGAACCAAAGAGAACCAATTCTAAAACAGTAAATACTTGGATAACAATCAATCAAATGGAGAGAGAAGCAGGCACGACGTATTACAACGGGGGCAAAGGCCTGCGTTAACTACCCTTCACTATGTGCAAAGAGAGAGTACTCCTAATAGAAATGAGGGGGGGGGGCACCATTCAAAGCAGATCAGTGTGCATAAACACGAAAATTTTTTCACTTACCACGTACTTGACATTCGACAGCTTATGATATTTGCTATTAAAAAACCATTGAAATTCACTGAAAAAACCATAGGTTATAGACCATATATAGTTAGGAATTAGCATTTACAAAACCTTGAAAATTCACTGAAAAAAACATAGGTTATAGACCATATATAGTTAGGAATTAGCATTTAAAAAACCTTATTTTACTCACACAAAACCATTGAAATTCCATATATAGTTAGTTGCACTAACTATATATCGCGCACCCGCAATCCACTGCTGATCATGTCACATATTACATCATTCATGACATGGTCAGTGACATCACTGATGACATCACTGATGACATCTCAAATGACATCACTGATGAGATCACTGATGACATCTCATTTGACATCAATGACCACATCACTGATGATATAATTCATGTGACAATACAATGCATCTCCTCACATTTTAATATAACCTCTGTTTCACCCAGTGTTAAATACAGAGTATAATTTTTGAAACCATTGACACACCAATACTAGTTACTACATACGTACTCACTGATTCCTACGTCTACACACACATTCACTCATTCACCCATACAATCATTCATACATACAATCACTCATCTTTACAACACTATCATATGCACTCATACACCTATACAGACACTCACACTCTGCCACTCATCCATGGAGTTACTCACACACCTAGTCAGTCCTGTAAAGAATCAATCACACTTCCATTTTCTTGTCTATACAGTTAAACATAGAGCACCTTACATTTTCAAACATATACTAACACATACTTACTTTCTTATACAATCATTGATACAAGTACACATTGATCTGCACAGAGTCACACACCTCCCAGCCAGCCACACACACACTCAGTCTCCCATACAAATACTTGGACAATCAATCAATAACCCATATAGTTAATCATATAGCTACTGATCAACACATGCAGCAGTTTACAGAACAACAGACATAATGATGCACAAATTAAGACAGTTTAGTCACTAACCCATGCACTCAGTGAGACACATTTAATCACTCACTCATACATTCAGTCATGCACCTACTAAATCCTTCGTCCAGACACTTATACATCTACTCATTCTTCAATATGTAAAACATATTTAAACTTTACAGAAACACACAGGTTAATAACTTTGTTTTATTCTTGTGATTTCCCCTTTGGATTTGATTAGGTATTTGTGACTAGCTTTTAAATAATTCGAAAATCTATTAAAACCAAAATGAAATAGTTACAAAAATAAAACTCATTACATACATGGTTGCATAAACTGAAAGTAGCAGGTGATTCTGTGCATAAATGTAGAGACAGAGGTTAGGTTTCAGTAGCAGGACTGAGGTCTGGAATGTCCATCTTGACTGCGGGAAAGTTCTCGTCAGGTGGTAAGGGAAGCAGCAATGTTGGTGGTTCTCTGTTCACTCTATGGGATTGAAGTCTAACTGAAGTGGCTTTTCTTGTTGACCATTTTTTACTGTTACGGTTAAGTCACAAGATCAGGTTTTACTAACTTGCTGAAGATGAGGTAGTTGGTGTTGGTGTCACACAGCGGCGTGAAGATGTTCCACAGCTCTGTGCTCCCAGGATGCTGCTCCTGTGTTTTAGCATGGATCATTGTAAGATGTTTCATGACAAGGACCAGCGCTATGATTGAGATTGCAGCTCGCTCCATACAGCAACAACACGGGCACCAGTTATTGTGGGATCATTTGGTCACTGATGTGCGCCTTGGATTGAAGTAGCACTACCACGCTGCTGCTTGTTAGATACTTGAGGGGCTACAATGACAACTTTCCTGATTGCAAGGTGCAGCTCAGAGCAATTCAATCTTTTCATTGTCCTGTCTCACTGGCAGCATATTGTAGACATTGGAGGGTACTTCCCTTGTCTTTTGCCTTGATGAAGATCCAGCCGTTACATTACTCTACTAATTTTGCTTGTTTGGTCAAACGTTGAGGATACATGTAGTTGGACTGTATATACATGATTTGTAACACATACTGCAGTTAAGTATGTCTTTATTCCCTTGTCTCTTTTTCAATGCATTATAATGCAAAGTTGACTATGGATGTGAGTTGACATCAATATCTTACCCTTGTCACTCCTCACATGCACTGCACCACTTTTCATTCTTGACCACTCCAAATGTATAATATATATGAATACTTATAAAGAAGCCATCAATTGTTCCATCTGGGCTATAAGATGTTGTGTTGTGTTATGATATGATTTATCATCTCGCGAGGACTGACAGCAGCCTCCAAAAAAGACATTGAATGTGATACCAAAATAGGCCTGTAAGAACTACAGTTGCTTATACCGACGATTGCCCAAGTGTCCTCATTTTCAAGACAGAGGTTGGCACAACCTCAATCTCATTTTGCCTTGGGGGGGAAGGAAATCCTTCCACTGACCATGTTTATGGCTTGGTTGGGTGAGAGGTTCGGTTGGGCACATTCCCTTTTCCAAAACTATAAACCTGAGCGACACATGGGCTAACTGGTGGGCATGTGACACAGATATGATATTCATGTGTTATCCCCATATCAGTTTAATTTTATTGTTTTATTTATTTTTTTATTTATATGCAGACTCAAGAAAATATGAGTAGAGTGCTGTAGCTCATTACAATCGCGTGTCACGGAGACACTGCTTTATCTATTTACAGGCAGGACATTGCAAGTCCAAATATGTACAGAGCGGGGGAGAAAGAAAGGGGCCACTGTGTCCGTCATGATACAATATTTACTTTACACGAATGGATAGAAGAAATCAAACGGTAACTTGGCATCAATGGTCGGCTGCGCTTTGTAACCAGGCTGTGCAGGTGCCGAGATATCAACAAATGTAACCAGGCTCGAGATCTGGTAAATATTTCCTTCCTTGAGAGACGCATACGTCGTTTTTACCGTGACACTATCTATTTTGGCCTGAGGATTAACCAAGGATCCATATTTCTTCCAACTCACGACGATTTCTAGAGATATGGGAACCTGGCATCCTTCCTGGCTTGTGCTGATCTGATTGATAGTCACCCAGTCTGCCACATTTTCAGCCTGAGAATTTCCAAAAGATGCCACATAATCTGGAAAGTTCTGCCCCCTGAGCACTTGAGTGATGGTGTCAGATGTTAGCTGGCAATTAGTGGAATACCTCAATTTACAGCCAGACACCATGTTATATCTAAATAGTACTGGACTTCTTTTGCCTTCAACTGCCAAACAGTCCTGATGTGATGAACTCTGCATCATTGTCAGCTGCCCATATCTATTAGTGCTCTGAATAATACCAGATCCTGCTGGTTTAAATCCTGCCACAATTGGCTGGCCGACAACATATCCTGGATTTCCACTGAGAGGAACTGGACTTGTATTTTGCTGGGTGAAACGGATTTGAAAGTCTTGCTGCACTGGAACCATGCTTCTGTTTATGGCTCCAAGGACAAAGGAAACAGCTGCATTCTTTATTAACCCTTCCACTGTGTACGTGATGAAGTACTTCACCTTAAGCACCACATTTGTGCACACTCCTGTGTCCGGGTTATATTCAGGCTCAGGAAAAGTGAGGTTCACTTGGTTAAATGTCCCATCTATCGATGTCACAAAGATGGACTGGACGCTTACTGGCACCGTTTGACTTGACTTTGGAGCCTGCAGGATTTTGATCTGTGCACTGAGATGACATTAAGGAAGTCGGAAATGCGAGGAAAGAGTCAGATGTCTGAATTGGGGTCCCATACTCGTATCTACCAGTTCCACTTGTTTGACTTAATGTGCTTCTTGATGGGGTGAAAGAATTTGCACCAAACTTAAGCACCAAACTATCAAAATTACTCTCCGTTGGTATTTCAGGATTACTGAATGTCAGTGCAGGTCCATAGTTTGTGCTGTAAATGCAGAAAATATTTGGATTAACTTGATCTGTTAATTGAACAACTCTCTCCGGGATGGCTTTGGCCATATCCATTGAATAACGAGCTACTCTTTGGGTGCAAAGCTGTTCGTCGTTCATGACAACAGGAACGGAGCACTCGGAGAAGACGCTGAAATCCGAAGCAGTGCAGTCGGGGTCGCAGCAGCAGTTGACATCACACTGCGCTACCAGCAAGTTACAAACACAAAGTGTATCAATGTCGGTTACAGGTGCTTGAAGAGCGGAGACCGCAGCGTGAGGAGACCCAGGGACTGCCCGGACCAGAGGGGGTGAGAGATCTCCATCGTCCTGGGTGGAGTCTGGAGTGGCTGCTCGGTCCCCCCAGGGGATAGACGAAGTGAGTTCTCCAGGGGCCTGAGTGAGGTCAAGGAGGGATGAAGCATCGGGGAACTTTGAAGGGTCGGGACTGGGTGAGATGTCAACAGTCCCGGTCTCCACCGTCTCTACCTTCAAGTCTCCTTCCGCCGTTTCGGGCCCCGTATCCAGCCATGCCAGGGTGCTCTGTGCGGCGGTGCCAGAGCTCCCCAGAGCCAATATCAAAACAAAAACGTATGACAGCATGGCCTGGCTATAGCACTTGAAGCAATGGCAGCCTCCTATGTCCGGTAACTATAAACAACAACTGCCGCCATCCTGGAAACCAAGGACGCTAAGCGTGACAGGAACTACAAGAGCCCATGTTGCTTTTTGCAGCAATAATCATCGAAGAAGGACAAGACGGAAAAAAAAACAAAAAAAAAACACTGTCACTGGATGATGTCATCAGTGATCTCATCAGTGATGTCATTTGAGATGTCATCAGTGATGTCATCAGTGATGTCACTGACCATGTCATGAATGATGTAATATGTGACATGATTAGCAGTGGATTGCGGGTGCGCGATATATAGTTAGTGCAACTAACTATATATGGAATTTCAATGGTTTTGTGTGAGTAAAATAAGGTTTTTTAAATGCTAATTCCTAACTATATATGGTCTATAACCTATGGTTTTTTCAGTGAATATATATATATATATATGCGTTTGAAACTCCAAAGCGCCACTTCCAAATCCACCCAGGACCGGCGAAGCAAGCAAGAGGGAAGACGGACCACTGGAGTTCACAGGTACTTCATTGCAGTGTCAGCTGGTAAAACAGGAGGGCAATACGCGTTTCGGGCTCCACGAGCCCTTGTTCACATATGTATAATTCCTTTCTTAATGTTGATGTTGATTTGTTGTCATACATTATCTTACAATGTTATATTTTTGGCTTAACATTTACATTGTTCCCTTTTTCTTCTACAGGTGTTACATCTGTTTTATGGTTGTATTTGTTTCCCGTTTATGTCACACTACCCTTCCTGCACCATGTCGCCCTTGTCGATCGGACATAATTACTTCACATTGCGGTCCCCTCCCACCTTCATCTAATTACTGTTAGGTATGTTTCACTTTTGTGTTGTTCATTTGTTATGTTTCCTCCATGATAATACTGGATTCCTCTTTTTCATCTCTTTGTTTCATTTTCATTCTTGGCTCTATTCTTCTTTTCCCTTTTTCCTTTCTTCTTTTGGATTCTCTACTTTTTCTTCTCTTTCCTAAGCTGTTATTTCCTTTATTATTTGTATGGCTCTATTATATTATCTTTCCATTGAGGTCTGATTGTAAACTTCAATTTGCCTTATCTAAAAGGTTTTGACAATGGTCTCCTGGAATGTCAGAGGTTTGAATTCTCCAATCAAAAGACAACAAGTCTTACTCATCTGTCAAAGCTTAATGCACACATAGATTTTTGCAGAAATACCTTGTATCTGACATTAAATCCATGAAACTATGGATCGGTGGGTGGCGGAAGTTTGTTTTTACCTGCTATGGGAAAAAAGCATGGAGTTGTAATTTTGTGTGACAAGTCTTCAAAAGTTCAGTTGATTTCTCAGGAAATAGATGCGGAGGAAAGGTGGGTATTACTTAAATTATGCAATGATAAGATTCCAATTGTTCTTTTCAATATATATGGTCCTAATTCACCTGATTGTCAATTTTGGTCCCTGATCTCACAGAAGCTTTTGCAACATCCATATGACAACCTAGTCCTTGAGGGTGACTGCTATGTACCTGCTGTTCCTTTCTTGAATAGAAATTCCTTATCTCCTTACATACCAAACAAATGCAAAACATTTTGCACAAGGTTTTCAAAGACATCACTTTACAGATGCTGGGAGACAGTGTCCCCTCACTTTGAGGGAGATAAAAAAAATCCCCAGTACATCATACGCAATCCCAAATTGACTGTATTTTTTTTATTTCACATCCTTCATTCTCTCTCAGGGTCAGGGCCAAAATACCTCCTCAATAGGCTTACCCCCTATATCTGTAAAAACCACAGATCTAGCCATCAATCTATTTTATGCTCCCAACTTATTTGCACAGCCAAATACTGAGGTCATGCCTTCTTCTATCTTGCTTCACTCCACTGAAATAAACTTCCTTTTTCCATTCGATCATGCCGTAGCTCAGATGATTTCAAGAAACACCTGACAACCTGGCTGTTCTAATTGCTGCTTTTCCCTCACCTACCTGCCCTGCAGCATCAAGATGCCCCTTCGGGGATGAGCTGTGCGCTATACCAAGAATGCAAATCAAGTTTAACAAATAAATACCTACATTCAGTGGATATTGGTTCTATTTTTAGTTTCTGATCATGCCCTGGTATCTGTGCATTTAGATATCTTACCCCAAACCACCTCTTCTAAATGGTGGAAATTCAATAACTCATTACTAATAAACATCACTTTACTTCCTCCTTATATACCTGTGCTCTTGATTTGTTTTTTATCAGATGGGGATTTTTCTTTTCACACTGTATAGGATGTGTTTAAGCCCTCAGCTCATGACTTCATGATTAATTTCAACTTCAAAAAAAGGTGAGTATCTAAATCATGCTCTAAACAAATTCTTGCTGAAATTAAACGTCTTGAGCACTCTTACTATACTTGTCATTCTCAGCAATTTTTAAATCAACTCATTAAAAGCAAAATTCTATTTAATAAGGTTTCTACTGATAGTGTGGTTTCTTTTCTCCTCTAAACTAGTGTTAAATTCTACAGGGGTCAAAACAAATCTGGGAAGTTGTTAGCTAACTATCTTAAAATTAAACACAATAAATTACTCAATGCATCAATTATCTATGATACTGGTTCCTTTCATCGTGAGGATCCAGACATTTTAGCTCCATTTCAACAATTTTACCCATCTCTTTATACTCCGGAAAGTCTCCCCTCAAAGCCCGAATTTTTAAGTTATTTATCCTCTGCGTCCAAACCAACTTTATCTCAGGTCAACTTCTCTTCTTCAGAGTCTGATATCATGCAAATAGAACTTTAGCTTGCACTGCTTTCCCTTAAAAAGGACAAGACCCCAGGTCATGATGGTTTTACGGCTGGATTTTAGATACACTTTTCCAAATTGCTTCTTCCTAAACTTTGTTAACCTGGATTATAAGATGTTTTCTAAAGCATTAGCTTTTTCTGGCTTGAATCGTTTCTCTCTGATCTCCTGGGAAAAGAGCAATCTCGATTTGTAAAGGGTAGGTATTGTTCGGATAATACTGCCTGATTCTATGGTGGCCATTGCCCTGGATGCTAATAAGGCTTTTCATCATGTTATTTGGTCTTATTTATTTCATACTTTAGCCTAGTTTGGTTTTTGCACAAAAATGGTGTCTTTATTTCTCTTCTTTATACTACCTCTCCTAAGGCCGCCATTTGTGTTATAGGTTGATATCTTCTTACTTCAATCTTCGCAGAGGAGTTCGTCAGGGTTGCCCCTTCTCCCCATTCCTTTTCAATTTTGCGTTAGAACCATTTTTGTTCTGGATTCATCAGAATGCCCTTATACACGGCTTCACTCATGATTCTCAACAAAGTAAATTTGCTGCATTTACTAATGACATTGTTTTATTTATTTCTAAACCCCAATCTTCACTTCCTGCTTTTACATCAGAAGACATTTCCTTTTCCTCTGTCTCTGGATATAAATTGGACAATGATAAATGTGAAATTTTGCCCTTAACAAATTCACCTTCAAGCAAGATTTGACTTCATCTAATTTAAAATGGCAATTCAAACCACTTAAATTCCTTGGTCTCCAATTCACTTCATCCCTCACCTCTTCCATTTCTATCAACATTGATACATGTATTCAGAAAATGTCCTCCCTAACCAGCAAATGGCACCCTCTGCACTTGCCTTGGTGGGGTTGTCTTGCCACCATTAGGATGATGTTAGTTCCTATCATACTTTTTACTCTTTCTAATATACCATTACATGACCCTCTTCAGTCTTATAAGAGAATGCATGCACTATTATCTTAACAAATTCACCTTCAGGCAAGATTTGACTTCATCTAATTTCAAATGGCAATTCAAACCACTTAAATACCTTGGTCTCCAATAATTCACTTCATCGTTCACCTCTTCCATTTCTATCAACATTGATACATGTATTCAGAAAATGTCCTCCCTAAACAGCAAATGGCACCCTCTGCACTTGCCTTGGTGGGGTTGTCTTGCCACCATTAGGATGATGTTAGTTCCTATCATACATTTTACTCTTTCTAATATACCATTACATGACCCTCTTCAGTCTTATAAGAGAATGCATGCACTATTATCTTAACAAATTCACCTTCAGGCAAGATTTGACTTCATCTAATTTCAAATGGCAATTCAAACCACTTAAATACCTTGGTCTCCAATAATTCACTTCATCGTTCACCTCTTCCATTTCTATCAACATTGATACATGTATTCAGAAAATGTCCTCCCTAAACAGCAAATGGCACCCTCTGCACTTGCCTTGGTGGGGTTGTCTTGCCACCATTAGGATGATGTTAGTTGCTATCATACTTTTTACTCTTTCTAATATACCGTTACATGACCCTCTTCAGTCTTATAAGAGAATGCATGCACTATTATCTGCATTTCTTTGGATGTGAAAACCTCCAAAACTTTCTACTTCAATTATCAAAAATGCCTGTAATTTATTAACCTCTGTCCGTTCCTAATCTTCCACATTTCTACCCTTGTTTCTCAGCTCTACTATTTGGCATAATGAATATATTCAAGTAATGAATCGTTATATTTACATGCCTTCCTGGAGAACTAAAGGACTGATTTGGGTTCCTCAATTGTGTGATCAGGGTTCACTTTTTCCTTTTACGCACACTTGGGAACTTTTTCATCTCACATCCACTTTTCGCACTAAGGTGTCTATTATAATGTCGGGCGGATCACCACCACCCTTATGGCAGTGGCTATCCGCCCGATATTATTCCCCGCCCGCCACCCATACCCCCGCCATATTAGGATGGCGTGGGGCCCCGGCGGATGGAAAGACCATCCACCGGTTTTCCGCCGGTCACATAGGTGACCGGGCGGAAAATGGGCCTGATATGGTGCTGTCACATTCTCCCCTTTCTCTATGGGAGCTTGTGTTACGGCCGTAAACTGGCTGTAACACAAGCACCCATAGAGGAATGGGAGATTGTGTAAATCCCTGCACCCCATGGCAGGCACCTCAAGGTGCCTGCCACAAGGTGCAGGAATTAAGAGGCGGGCACCATAAGTTCCCCCTCGGCCCCCAACGGAGGCCACAGGGGAAAGGGGCTCTGCTAGAGGCCGCCAAATTTGCTTCCCAACAGGCGTTCCATGTCAGAAAGCCCGGCATGGGAAGCCTGTTGGAAACCGTGCATCATAATCAGGATAACGAAAAAAGCAGTCCGTATAGATTATGGGCTAGTTCCGACTGGCCGACGGGCTCCTTTAGCCCATTGGAAGCCAGAAGGAATGACCGGCTGGTTTCAATTGAATGACCGGCTGGTTTCAATTCCAACCGGCAGTACTGTAATCAGCCGGTCAGAATAGAAACTGACCTTAGGTCAGAGATTTTACGACTGACATTGTAACAGGCATAGGTGTGACTCTCATGCCATGCTCTGTGAAAGCTCTGAACATTCTTGTATGACATTGAAATTGCAGTCAGAATGTTGTTGGACATAAAAGCAGTGTCCTAAATATCACCTACAAAAAATAGCATTCCATTGGAATTATTTAAAGAAAATTTACACCCAATAGGACGATATTTTTGTAAATGAAATTTATGTTGGACGCTATTTATCAACAATATTATGGTTGTAATCTGATTACAAGGTACGATCCTCATCTGTATGTAACAATAAATCAGTTGTTAGTTCCAACCTACAATATAATTGCATCTCTACATCAAGCCTATCACTATATTGTAGGATGAGAATATACATAATATTCTTAAATCCACCCATACAAACCTTGGAAGGGGAAACAAAAAGTGGATTTATATATTTTCAGAGCCGGCTCTAGAGCAGTGCAGCTGGTGCAGCTAACCTCAGGGTGGAGGGTGTTTAGAAGTAGCACAAGAGCTGATTACGATGGCGGACGGACTTCTGTCCGTCCCTCATCGTCCCGGTGATGGGGACCGCCCGCCTATAAGGAGGCGGACCCACGTATGATATTTCAATGCAGCCAAAAGGCATTTTTAATATTGCAGCAGATGCTGCTGGCTGCAGCACCAGTCACTATGCTAAAAAGGCAGTTTTTGCTTTTTCCTGTACTCTGTGGCATGCACCAAGCAGTGCCTGCCACATGGTGCAGGGAAACATAGGGGTAGGGCAAATGCAAATCAAAACTGCCCCTGCCCAATGGGGGCCCGCAATGGGCCCCCAAGTCAATCCCTCCTAGCCTTCTGCCCACCAGCAAATCGCACACCATCACAATCTGGTGGGCGGTAATTGGCCTCACGATGGTGGTGAACCAGACACAGGCAGCCTACTGGTGGTGGGGTTACCGCTATGGTAAGCAGTTTAAAGTGGGATCAGTGGTATAGGCGATAGGTAATAGGTGCTATCGGGTATTTTCACTTAGAATTCTTCATTATGTATTCATATATTGGTGACGGTGTTCTAGGGTTAGGGACAACCACCTTTCTCCCTAGATCTCTGTGGTAAACCAACAGACCAAAGCAAAACTATACCCAAGCACACGTAAATTCAAAGAAACATTCTTTTCAGAGTATAGTAAAAGCACAAAACAAAGTAGAACAATTCAGTAAACTTTTTTCTTTCTTTTTCTCTTTCTTTTTCCAAGCCAACACGTGTTTCGTCGCCTCTTGTAATTTAGTACATGCGTCTTGTTCACGGCTAGGTAAAATACATATATACATTGTGTAAGACTTTATATTATAAAATGCATAAAGCATAGATTTGGGTGAATACATGGGCTCCCAAGGAAACATCCAAGTGAAATTCCTATGTGCCTCATTTTGTACTTGTCAATAGATTAGGGTGTTGTGCCAATGGATATTTGATTCGCGTGACATTTTTTGCATGCAATTTCGTTCTTCATAGTGCTCATACATATAACAATGCACAATTCATAGTTCCCATTTATCCCAGCAGGTGCATGAAGATTCTGGTTATTTATGTGTTGGAAGTTATCCATATGTGTATTCCTACGCTTCCTATTTCATCAGAACACACAGCTACGTCACCCAGTGACATGTCTGTGAGAAGAAAAACCTTAATCTCCAGAATTGCCATCACCATTATAGTGACTGGTGCTCAAATAATCATATTCAATGAAACTCACTAACCTGCATGTATTCTCAGTAATATATTCTGTGAATACAAGAAGCAAAAGGAAAGTTTGTACACCAACAGGTAACCTGATATTTACAAACATATCCACACAAGCTACAAAGCTGGCCTTCATAGAATATAAGTGTCGAAAGTACATACTTTTTGTGTGGTGATACTTCCATGCCACATGGTCCCGTGGCGTGAGGAGAAAAAATATCCAATCTCCAAATTTATTTAGGTCCCCTCCGATAATCGGTATTCCAAATCTGGGTAGAAAATGAAAAAGGACAACCGATCTTTAAACCGGCCGCCTCTCTAGAATGCCTCTATTACAGAAAGCCCCCTTGAAAGCTAAGAACTTTGTGCATGCTATTCCAGAGATTCTATAGTCACCTACCTCTCCTGTGTCTGTCGGGCACGTCCTCGCATCTCGGTCTCTCACGCTGGTAACTCGTGTGCGAGTGCCGGCTAGTTTTATCGGACGTGAGATATGCTGCACTTCCTGATCACATGATCATGCTACTGCGCGTGATCTCGTGTGCCTGCCATTGTAGGTGCCATCTTAGAATGGTGGTAGCGGCCGTATATACTTATGAAAATTTCCCCTTCTTTCGTTTATTTCTGCTAAATGGCAGCATTTGTTTTGTATATAAACAAACCTTACCAATATCAATGTTTTCTCTTATTTGGTCACACTATTTACACCTTCGTGAATGCGTATTTTTATTTTATTTATTTAGTTTGTGAGAGTAAGTAGTGGCCCCATTAGCGTACTGATCACGATGTTGCCCCAAAATTCTAATATCATTATATCTATACATTCGGAGTAGTGGGGACATGGGTGAGAACCCAAACAGTCATAAACTAGCTTTGTGAGTAGAAAGGTCCTATCTGCAGACCCAGGTATATTTTGAAATCCGATGTGTGCATTTTGAGCCACATGTTCTCTACAATACAATTTCATGATATTACAGTTGAGAGAGCGCAAATTAAGAAAAAATGTAGAAGTGCACCATATTTACAAGCACGTTGCATTGGCCTAGCAGAAATGATATAAGAGTGTGAAATATATAGAGTGGCAAATATATATGAGTGTTTAATTAGAATAATAATACATATACTAGTGTGAAAAAACTAATATAGAATTGTGTAGTGATGTTAGCATGATGTTGAAATCCCATGTTATGTGGCTGTTGTAAGGGACAATGTAATTCTGCTAAATGTAGAAATGTGTAGGCCACATGGCAGTTCACAGAGAATACAAGAAGCTGATGCATTTCCACACAATATGGATCTAATGTTGTTGTAATGCAAAGTATTATTGATCATAGAACTGAAATATATGTTTTATAGAAGTGTTTCATTTAATCATTGTGTTATAGTTAGAATACTGTTTAAACTAAAGAAATTGAAATGTTTGCAGAGTGCAGAGGCCTGTTTCATGTAATTCTAGTAGGCCTGAATAGATAAAGTCATTTCGTTTGATCTGCATGGATTCGTTAGAGAGAGGTCAAGT
The DNA here is from genome assembly GCF_964261635.1 of Lissotriton helveticus. NCBI lineage: Eukaryota > Metazoa > Chordata > Amphibia > Caudata > Salamandridae > Lissotriton > Lissotriton helveticus. Next base: position 366,093,057 of record NC_136068.1, on the reverse strand, counting down.
AAAGCACAAGACACAGAGCCTGTTACATGGTTTACGACTTAGGAGATATGGTGGAGGCCGGAATTTGGGGCCCACAGAGAAAGTGTCTGTTTGCAGGTGCGAGGGGGTTTAATCAGGAAAGTGATGAATGGGCTTTGTTCAGAGAAGCCTGGCACAGACCTGTAGGAGGCTTCAGGAATTTCCTGGGGGGTACCGTCCAGCAGGAGAAGAGCCTGGGAAGCAAGGTCAACGCTAACGATGGACCCAGAGGAGTACCAGCATGGAAATTGCCGCCAGAACCAACACCACGTGAGGGGCGTCTCTAAGGGCGTTTCTATTGGAAATGTGATTTTGTATTAGGGACAGCACCCCTGGGTGGAGTTAGAGCAGATGGTCTGAGGAGCCTAAGAGAGCAGATGGGTAGGCAGATAGGTTAACTGCAAGAGATCGATTTTGCAACAAAGACTAAGAGAAGTGTGTGATCTTCTTTGGAAGTCACCACGGCTGACACCTTTTTAGGTAAAGATCTTGTTAAGTAGGGATGTCACTTAGTCTAGTGTAGGGACAGTCTAACCTGAACTTTTCCTTTCTGTAAATGACGCATAAGCTACAGTTAGTGTCGATTCTAGCAACTTTAATGCTGTTTGAATTTGTTTTAGTAATATCATTCTGCCGACTAAGAGCATTTAGAGAATTTTTGTTTGTATTGATTCCCGTATTATCTTTTGAATCTTATTCTGAGATGTTTGTATCTCCAGATAACTTTGGCTTTATAATAAACTTTTAAAACTTATTTGTAGTAAGTGGTTATTCAGAGTGGAGTAAGTCCTTATTTGATTGACCTAGTAGTGGATTGCCTTTTACTCAATGACAGGTACCAACGATTTAGTCGACCTGAATTGGGATCTGGAATAATAACCATAGACCAGAAATCCCGCGTTAACAGTTGGTAGCAGAGTGAGGATGGTTATCTTCTTGAGGAAGGTGATCTAGACTAGGTTAGATTATCCCAAGGCCCCTAGAGATCGAGAGATGAGCAGCGGAAGAATCGCGTGCCGAAGAAGGTGCTGACGGTGCGAGAGAAGCAGCAGAATCGGACGAGAGTGAGTATAACAAGGGTCATGCGTGGACAGATTGCGGTGTTTTGTGTTATATTTGTATTGTAATGTCATGCAGAGTTGAATGCCTGTAGTGTGATTGAGAGAAGGTTGTGAGCGCGCACAACCTGGTAAACTGGTAACCTGGTAAACGGGTGAACTGGTGAAAATCTTAAGTTCGAGGTAGAGCTTAAGTGGTTCTGGTATATCGAACATCCAGAGTAGTTGTCGACCAGAGTAAGGAGGTCATGAGGTACCATTGACCGCCGCAGGACCGAGATAGGGGGAATGCAAGAGTGAGAGTGTGGGTAACGGACGCAGGTCGAAAGTTACCGTGTTTAAGTAACCTATCAGAGAAGGCGATTGTCTGGACGTACACGGAAAGACATTTCGTCGGTTAAGGTGACAATTACAGTTAGACTGTGGACGTACAGTCAAGGAAAGTGATCGCTTGGACGGAAGTAATCATTTTTCGGAGTATGAATGGGACGCATGCATGATCGCGGAGACGAGCTGAGAAAGGAGGGGAACTGCTGCAAAGGGGGACGAGTGACGTCAGCTAGAGCCGCGCTGTGATAGGGCGGTTGGTGAGACGTCAGCTAGAGCCGCGCTGGGATAGGGCGGTTGGTGTGATGTCAGTGAGAAGCCGCGCTCTGATAGGCCAGTTAGCGGAAACCGCGCTGAGATTGGTGTATTGTCATCAGGAGGTCAGAGAACGCGGAGAAAATAGAAATTTTGTAGGTTTTGAACATGAAGTGTTTTAAATGTTTGAGGGAGATTTTTAAGAGAAAAAGAAGGAATTCTTATTATGGAGAAGAGGCACCGCCAGAGGGTACACCAGCTTACTATATGGCAACGAACGTTGGTTTGCATACTATACTTTGATTGGTGATTGGAGCAAGATTACGGAAGGGAATGAGGAATTGATTTTTCCGAAATACGGAACGTTTAGGTTAGAAGTATTACATCAGCTGAAAGCAGTTATGTCCTCATTGAGACCTTTGCCTAGACCAACACAGTTTGAGGCCCTTAACGCATGGATTAGGGCGGCGCACGACAGAAATCTGAACAGGCGCCAGGAAAGGGTGAGGCGATCAGTAAGGGCAGTGCGAGATGCCCAATGGGATGCGGACGCCAAGAGATGGAGGGTACAGGCAATTGAGGTGGATAAGTTGTACCCAGTGAGAGAGGTTGCAGGAGAAAAGAGGCTCATGGAAGAGGATGAGGAGAGTGAGTCGGAGGACATTGTAATAAATAGGTTGTTGATGGATAGACCACCCCCGGACAATAGGGAGACGGAAGGCACGAGGCTCCCAAGGGAAGACAGAGTTGGCATAGAAGGGTATAGGCCACTCCCTTTAGCGGATTGGGTACCTACCAAAGATGAAGGGTCACCCCAACATAGTACCATACAGAGTGTAGTCGGAAGGGTTGTGGTACAGAAGACTCCAGCAACAGAGAGAGTTGAGTCTTATGAATTGCCAGATGCTCTTCAAGTACCCGTTACCATAGGTCCTATACGGTCGATTTATCGCCCAGAGAAGGGGAAAGAGGGAGAACAGGAACAGTTAGACAGGGAAAGAGTCGAGATGGAAAGGAGGAATAACACGACAAATGCCTGGAGGCAATTGCCAGGACCGATAACGTGGAGCACCCCGTTAGATTCGGCAGGGGATCCCGTAACAGAGCAGGGGGGTCAGAGAGGACCGATGGACCTGAGGGGACCATGGCCGAAATCCTAAAAAGAGTTGAGGGTTGACTTGAGAGAATGGGATGGGTCCACAGAAGCACCGAACAACAGGTCAAGAGAGGAAGCAGAATGGGGAAATCGAGGAAAAGAGACATTGTCTCACTGCGGGGCTAGCGCAAGCAGTCAGGAGTGGGATGGTAAAAGTCAGGAGAGTAGAGGAGTTATACGATACAGTGATGGAGGAAATGGGCAGGAGCGAAGAGAGAGAAGTACAGGATGTGGAGAGATGTCTCGTCTCATGCAAAGTGAGGGAGACCAAAGTACACGAGAGTACAGAGACAGGTTTAGGTGCACTCACCACGCACCTGAGGAAAACGTACAGCACTGGAATCATGGGAACTCAGGGAACAGCGAGGGATCTTGCCATGAGTCGAGGGATCAAAGGTCACCGCCAAATTGTGAAAGAATGGGGAATAATGAAGTGTCTTACCATGCACCTAGGGGAACCAGGCAGGATGGACACTCTGGGACTATGGGAAATAGAAAGGTGTTTCACCATGCACCCAGAGAGGATGGCACTGCATGGGACCTAGAGAGGTGGGAACAAGGGAGGACTCCCCATAACACGCCTGAGCCCAGACGTAGGACTCAGAGCTGTGATGGGAGAGATGTAAATGGACCCTCTAGAGATGGCGTACTGAAAGCTGTGGTGAAAGCTAAAAGACTATATGTGTCCAGCTTAAGATCTGATCTGGAAGATATAATAGATGGTACGTTGCAAATAGAAAGGATTGAGACGTACGAGCAAGATGAGCTACTGTTTATGGCTAAGGACATCACTCGAAAGGCAAGAGCAGCTCATGAGAAACTGTCTGAACTAGCAGAAAAATATATGGTAGATTTGTCCAGAACAAAGACACTGCAGGGTAACCATAGGTTGCAGTATTCAGACCAGGATTTGGATGAGAAGAGAACTACAGGATTAAAGACACACATAAGAGAACTGATCACAGGAATAAGAGCATGGAGAGATCTGGACAAATGGGAAGAGAGATGGTCCAAAAAGGGAACTGTTAGACGGAGCGTGAATGCGATGTCTCCAGAGGGAAGGCTAATGAAGATGGAGGCATTCCCTTTGCGAGAAATAGCAAATGGGAATTATGTACATGTGCCCTGGAGTAGAGGAGATTTGGCCGCATTCCAAAGTTAAGAGAGAACCCTGTAGAGTGGTACAAGCAGGTAGAGAGGTTTGTCAAGATTTCAAAGGTATTGTGGATTGATTTGAACACTTTGTTTGACATTGTGGTTCCAGGGGATTTGTGGACAACATGCAAGGTTAGTGGCGACTGGCCAACTGTAGAACCAGAGAGGGATGCTCTTACTAATGGACCGTCAGAAAGTGTAATGTTAAAATATGAAAGGGTGATGACATGGCTGAAAGAGAAGGTGCCACCACAAGATATAGATTGGGGAAAAATAGACCGAACAAGGCAGGAACCCAAGGAGACAGTTCATGAATATTATGAGAGATTGCTGAAAGCATTCAAACAATACAGTGGAATAGATGTAATGGATCCCAAGGATATAGGACAGTTTGTATCAAAGTTCGTTTTGGGGTTGAGACCTGATATTTGTTTGATGATTCAGCAACATTTAATTTGTTGGCAAAACAAACCATTGGATGAGATTTTGAGGTATGCAAGGTACTGCAGTGATGAAATAGATTCTAAAGCAAAGAAATTAAAGGAAAAGCTCATGATGGTGCAGATGCAGTCAGCTGGAAAGGGTGGACAGCAGCAGGGAACAGGGACAATGGGACGGAAATCGAGTAATCAGAATAAAGACAGCGAGGAAAACTCGAGACCTAGAGTAGACATTGCTACGTTGAAGAAAACGACAAAGTGCCACCAGTGTCACCAGGTGGGACATTGGAGACGCGAGTGTCCCTATAACCCTGAAAACGGAGAGTTAGAGGTAGAGGAGGAAGTCCAGGAAATCCCAGTCCAAAGGGTGACAGTGACAAGAAGTAATGTGGCCAAAGGGGGGACTTCGGCTCCACGAGCTCAGTACCCGCAGCCACCAAAGATTGCGACAGGAGGAAAGGTCTATAGACAAATGCCTCTTTTTATAGATGAAGAAAAATGTTATTACATTGATCCATTGACAGGACAACGTGTAAGCAGAGAAGAGGACTGTACCCTCGGGGCAGTTCTACAGGTGGATCAAAGGGGACCGTTTGTTGAGGCTGAAGTGGCAGGGTGTCCTACAACATTCTTAGTGGATACTGGAGCTACTCGATCAACTCTGAGATCAGCAGTGGTACCAGATTTACCAATGTCGGGGGAAACAATTCAAGTGGTAGGAGTCGCAAACAGGAGAATGACTAGCCCTTTGACGGAACCAGTGTCAGTAAAAATAGGAAACTACACCAATAAACATCAGTTTGTGGTATGTGATTCTAGTCCTGTGTGTCTGTTAGGAAGGGACTTATTGTGCAAACTGAACTGCACAATATACTGCACACCTCAGGGAGTGGAGGTACAGACTACTGACGATGATGCTACTTTTAAAGTTACAAACTCGAGAACATGTATAGAACTGTATCCTACTCTGACTGTGGAGGACCTTCCTTGGGACTTACGTGAGGCAGTATCTTCAGAGGTATGGGATTTTACTGGTGAAGAGATAGGATTGATCAAAGGTGTAGAACCAGTAAAGATCATGGTGAAACCAAATGTTGATTATCCAAGAACGCCTCAATACAAATTGTCCCAGGAGACGATAGCAGGAATAAAACCTGTGATTGATTCTATGATTCAACAAGGAATACTGAAGGAAATCGTGGGTAGTCCATGCAATTCACCGATTATGGGTTTGCAGAAGCCTAGTGGGAAATTTAGAATAGTACAGGATCTTCGAAAAATTAACAACATAGTTGTTTCATGTTGTCCAGTGGTACCGAATCCATCAGTAATATTGTTTCAGATACCATTCCAAGCTGAGTGGTTCACAGTGATAGATCTATGTCAGGCTTTCTTTTCAATCCCATTAGATGAAGATAGCCAGTACCTTTTCGCTTTTAAAATGGAAAACCGCGTTTTAACATCGTGTCGTATCCCACAAGGGTTTACAGATAGCCCATCAATTTTTAATCAGATACTGAAGAAAAATCTTGAAAGTCTAGTACTGCCACAGAGTTCGGTTCTGGTCCAGTACATAGACGACCTACTTGTTGCGGCAGGAACAGAAGAAGCTTGTAAGACAGATACCATTGCCTTGCTGAACCATTTAGCTGAAAATGGACACAAGGTATCTCCGAACAAATTGCAGTACTGTCTGACCGAAGTACAGTACTTGGGTCATCGGATAGAAAAGGGAAAGCGCAAAGTGTCACCAGACAGGATAGAGGCGATAATGAAAATGAACGCGCCTACAACACAGAGAGAAGTCAGGATGTTCCTAGGAATGGTTGGTTATTGGCGACAGTGGATAGCTAACTTTTCACTGAAAGCAAAACCCTTACAGAAACTGACGCACAAGGAGGTGAGTGATCCGGTACCATGGGACAGAGAGTGTTTGATGTCGTTCCTACAGCTGAGAGAGGACCTGTGTCGTGCTCCGGCCTTGGGGATGCCAGACTATGAGAAACCATTTTCACTTTACTGCTGCGAAAGAGAAGGTTGTGCTTTGTCAGTGTTAGTACAAACTCATGGAAATGCCCGTAGACCAGTTGCATATTTCTCGGCTACTTTAGATCCGGTAGCCGCAGCGTTGCCCGGATGTCTCAAATCCGTTGCTGCAACAGGTGTCAGCATTGAACGTTGTGAGAATATAGTGATGGGACACCAGTTAGTGGTGTATGTACCGCATTCTGTGGAATTGTTAATGACCAGGACCAAGACACAGCACATGACCAACAGTAGGCTCACGCGTTACGAGCAAGTTATTCTTGCTGCGGAAAACGTGACCCTGAAGAGGTGCTCTGTTTTGAATCCTGCTACACTGATGCCACTTCCTAATGATATAGAAGGCGAAGACTGTGAAGATCACGATTGCCTTGATGTGACTGAACTATGCACGAAGCCCAGACCAGATATTGTGGATGAGCCGTTGATTGAGCCCGATTAAATTTTCTTTGTTGATGGCTCATGTTTAAGGGACGATACTGGTCGGTTGAGAGCAGCTTATGCTCTTTGCACCATTACTGGAGTTGTGGAAGCCGCTTGCCTGGAAGGAGTACACTCTGCACAGGTAGCAGAAATCATTGCATTGACCCGTGCCTGCATAGCAGGTAGAAAAATTAGAGTCACCATTTATACTGATAGCCAATATGGTTTCGGTGTAGTTCATGATTTCGGGCAATTGTGGTCTCAGAGAGGTTACATGACCTCCTCTGGTTCGCCCATCAGAAATTGGGAATTTGTGCGATTGCTGTTAGAAGCATTACAAGGTCCGGATGCAATAGCAATAGTTAAATGTATAGCCCACACCAAAAATACAGATTTTGTGTCGCAAGGTAACAGATACGCAGACGAAGTTGCCCGTTACTGCGCGGAGCATGGATATTCTTTCACGGAGGTGGAAGTAGGTGGGATTCAGGAAAAGACAGAATTAAAAATGATGTTAGAAACAGTGGATACTTGGGAGGATTTGAAGGTAATGCAAGACAATGCACCTGACTTTGAGAAAAAGGCATGGGAAACAGCAGGTTGTGTGAAAAGTGAGATGGACTTTTGGGTTTCAGCAGATGGAAGGGCAGTGTTACCTGAGGAATTAGTGAGTCCATTGGCAAGACAGATACATGGTCCAGTACACTTAGGAAGGGATGCCATGCTGAGGGTGTTCAGGCAAACTTGGTATTGTCCTAAGTTTAGGATCGCAGCAGATGCAGACTGTAGGAGATGCGTTACATGTCAGCAACTGAATGTAGGGAAAAGAACACCAGTTACAATGAGTCACATTGGGAGGTCTGGGGGGCCTTTCAATAGAATGCAATTAGATTTTATCAAGATGCCAAAAGTCAACCGCCTCAGGTATGTTCTGGTGGTTGTATGCATATTTTCCAGATGGGTCGAAGCATACCCTACACGTAGGTGCCATACACTCACAGTAGCAAAATTGTTACTTAGAGAGTTGATCCCGCGCTACGGGGTGCCAAACTACCTGGAATCAGATCGAGGAACTCATTTTAACAGTGAAATTGTGAAGATGCTCTGCTCTGCATTGAACATTGATCAGAAGTTGCACTGTAGCTATCGACCAGAGGCTTCAGGTATCGTGGAGCAGATAAACGGGACGTTGAAATGCCGAATTGCCAAAGTATGTTCATCGACTTCCTTAAGTTGGCCTGATTTTTTTTTTAAAGTATGTTTTTATTGCAGAATTACAGACAAAACATCGAGAGTATCAACCTTCAGCCCCGTCCTCATACAAGACACCACATTGAACTTCAGTAGTACACAGCCCATCAGCCCACATCCCGGAGGCAGGGCGGCGTTAAGTCAGTGTGCAAGAGATGTCTCCCCGCCTGGCACATAGGGACGGTAGGTCAACAACACAATCCTGGTTCCGCATTTACTGTACCCTCAACAACAACTCCCCCCCCCCCAAATGCCCCCTAGAGGGGTCGTACCCACCACTCTATTAACATCCCAGCTCAATAGATCCACAGAACCTAACCTGCTCCTACTGCAACAGGCCCACCCGCCCGGTGCATACTCTGCACCATCTACTTCTATGATCTAACAGGGCAGTCTACGTACTCCTCTATCCCCCCCCCCCTCTAACTGCTGCTGGTGTGGGTGGCGATGATATGCGTTGGATATAACAGTGCGTCGTCAATATTGATCAAACGTTCGTGCTACCAGTTCCCTGGAACTCAGCCTCCGAGAGTCTTTCCTCCGTGTCTACCGTTAAGCGATCACTCAAAGCCTGCACAATTGTTTCCCAAGCTCTAGCTGCCTCTAATCCCTTCTCTTTCCCCAGTTTCGTGGCCTGCCACAGTCTCAATACACTCTCGCACTTCAACCACTTCAACAACTCATTCGTCCAACGTCCCACAGCCGGGCCTTCTTTGGTTTTCCAACGCCAGGTGATCTCCCTCTGCGCTAATATGAGCCCCAAATCAATGAACTTGCTCGTGACTTTCGTTTTTGCCGTGTGGGGAAACCACAGCAGGAGGCAAGCCGCCATGTCAAAGTCCACTTCCCTATCCGTAACCGCATTCAGAAGGGCGCCCACCTCGGGCCAATACGTACCCAACTTTGGGCAACCCCACATCATGTGGTCCAGTTCAACCTCCAGGCATCTCGGGCATGCCGCATCTTCTACCTTAAAGTGCCGGTGGAGTTTCCCCGGGGTCAGATATGCTCTGTGCAAAAGGAAGAAATGTATTTGTTGGAACCTGGCATTCCTGCTACCTTTCCATGTCCGAGCCAGAATGTGGCCCCATTCAGTATCTGGAATAGGCTTGCCCACACTGTCCTCCCATGTAGCTTTCAGCGCCGTGAGCGGTTCCAGCCCTTCGTTCAACATCCGTGAGTGGAGACAGGTCACCGCCTTGATTGTACCCGCGGCCATCACCACATATTGGCAGGCCATGGTCATGCTCGGCTCCATCAGTCCCCCCTTCCAGTGCTTCCGTATTGCCGCAGTTACCGCTGCGTGCAGGAGAAAATCCCCATCCGGGAGACCAAACTGCTCCCGGAGCACCGCAAACGGGGCCAACACCCCCTCCACAAACAGATCTCCCACCACCTGTAGCCCCAGCTCTTCCCACACCGCCAGCGGAGACCAATCACCCCCATGCGGTAGAGCCGTCAGCATCCCAATGGGAATCTCCGGGGCATATGGCCGCACTGCTCGTGCCTGCCTCAGGCTCCTATTCCAACAGAGTCGGAGGGTTTTTTCCTCTAAAGTAAGCCCCCGCAATGCCAACCGCTGTTGCATAACAATGTAGGAGAGAACGTGTCTCTGGATACCCATCCCCCGGACCCGGTCAGGACCCCTAAACTCCCAAGCCACATTCTGCGTCAGAATCTGGAGCTGGGCTGCCAGATAATATAACTCAAAATCCGGCACTGCCAGCCCCCCCTCAAGTTTGGGCCGAGTCATGGTGTGCAACGCCACCCTGCGTCTACCTTGTCCCCATAGGAACTCAATAATCATTGATCGCAGCTCCTGAAAAACCTGCTGCGGGATCCAGATAGGCAAGGTCCTGAAATAATACAACAGTCGAGGGAGTGCCACCATTTTCAACAGTGCTACCAGTCCCTGCACCGACAAAGGTAGAGTAGCCCAGATGGACATGCAGCCGCGCAATCCTCTGATACACCGCCCCACATTCCCCTCCAGTAGGCTCTCCGCATCATGGTAAATCCGGACTCCCAGGTACGTAAAGCACCTGTCCTCCCATACCACGTTCGCCGCAAGAGTAGGGCGCTGAGCTTCCGCTCTCAGCGGAAAAACACAGGTCTTACACCAATTCACTTTGAGCCCTGATAATGCACCAAAGGAAGAGAGCAGTCTCATGGCTCCACGCAAGGCCACCTCCGTGTCCTCCAAGTACAGCAACATGTCGTCGGCATATAAGGAAATGTAGTGAGTACTCACGCCGCAGCAGATTCCAAGAAAGGAGTGCCCCGCCCTGGCCTGTGCCGCCAGCGGTTCCATCGCAAGAGCGAACAGAAGGGGAGAGAGCGAGCAGCCCTGTCTAGTTCCCCTACGCACCGGGTAAGCAGATGATATAAGCGGCCCCACTCGCACCCTGGCCGTGGCCGACGAATATAGTACCTTCGTCCAGCTCGCAAACCCCTCACCGAGTCCGAACCTCTCCAGCACCGCATCCAGGTAACACCACTCAAGGCTGTCAAAGGCTTTCTCGATATCCACCGATAGAACAGCCGACGCGCCGTCCGAGCCCGAGGCATCCTGCAGTATACCGATCAGCCTGCGCGTGTTAATGGCTGTGTTCCTAGTAGGGATAAACCCCGCCTGGTCACCGTGCACCAACATGGTCATATGCGGGAGCAGTCGGGTAGCCAATATGCGACTCAAGATTTTGTAGTCTACCGTCAGCATGGACAGTGGCCTATAGGACGTCACCTCCAGTGCATCCTTACCCGGTTTCAGAAGCGGGATTACCAGCGCCTCTCTCATGGAAACGGGGAGGCGCCCCAGTGCCATCGCCTCTGAGTACACCGCCAACAATCTGGGCGCCAGTACATCCGCGTATTTTGCATAAAACTCAACAGGCAGCCCATCTACCCCCGGTGTCTTGTTCCTGGCCATCTGTTTAATAGCCCCACGGATTTCCATTAGAGTGATCGGACTCCCCAGATCCTTCGCTGGCTCCTCGTCTAGCACTGGGAGCTGTATCTCGTGTAAATAATCACTGATATCCGAGGGACCCGCCTCCAACCGAGTATCATACAGGCCCGTGTAATACCGCTGAAAACGCTGTAAAACGGCCTCCGGTGAATGGACCACCTCCCCCGTTTCGGTTCTGATGCACAGAATCGGGCCACTCCTCGGCACTGGGTCAGCAATCTTTGCCAACAACGTGCCCACCTTATCCCGCTCCGCATGGACCTTTATGAGGTATAGCTTATAATCATAACATCTCAACCTTTCCGTTTCCCTTGCCACCACTTCCTTCGCGTCCAGTAGTCGTTCCTGCAAATCCGGTCGCTCCGGCCTAACCCTCTCAATGTCTCTCAACACACATTCCGCTTTCCCCAAATCCGCCAGTACGGACGTCCGTACATTCGAGAAGCTGCCCATGCATACACCTCGCACCACCACCTTCATTGCATCCCACTCCAGCGATCTCGTTGCAGTCGAGCCCTCATTCTCATCAAAATACAGCGTTAAGCCCTGTCTAACCGTGTCTCCAAACACCTGGTCCTCTAAAGTGTCCGGACGTAACCTCCAGGTGGGGATCTCAGATCTTGCCCTCTGCCATCTGATCGCCACCAGCAAAGGGTTATGGTCCGAGATGGTCCTAGCAAGATACTCAGTATGGGTCACCATGGCCGCCATATGGGCGTCACACAATATAGAATCAATTCTGACATGTAGATCGTGCAGCGCCGAATGAAAGGAATAATCCCTATCAGTAGGATGCTGCCTCCTCCACACATCCAGCAATCCCCACCTGTCCTGCCAGTCCCTTCTACGTTCCGACAGCTTACGCACCGGGGATTCCGCTAGCGGCGGGTGGGACCTATCCCACACTATATCTGTGATAGAATTAAAGTCCCCCCCCAGGACAATGGGGCACGTCAGAAATTGGGCTAAGGAGCCCGAGAGGACATCAAAATAACGGGCCTGGTCAACATTAGGGGCATAAACACTACATAGCACCACCTCAGAACCATGCAGCCTCCCTCTCACTGCCACATATCGACCTCCGGGGTCCACCACCCGATCCGTGACCTGGAATGGGACCCCCGCCCTGACCCATATCAGCACCCCTCTCGCAAACGCCGAATAAGAGGTTCCAAACACTTGGCCCCGCCACCTTTTCTGCAGTGCATCACACTCAAGTTTGGTTAAGTGAGTTTCCTGTAACATGGCAATTTGAACACCCCGCCTCACTAAATAAGCATGCACCTTGTATCTCTTAGACATTGTTCTGAGACCCCGAACATTCCATGTTAAGCACTTCACATCAGGTAACGACCCCATCGCTGCTGTCTCTCCTCCCCTCCGCCCGCATCAACCAACCCAGCACATCATTGCAGCCACACCCACCCCCCCCAACACCCCAAAAAACTACCCCAACCCCACTCCCCAGGACAGGACCTGACAACGGCGCTTCAGCCTCCATCCAAACCCACAACAATACACACAGTTCACTAACCTGTGGCAGCCGCCACAGGAGCCGTAAGGGCAATAGGGGGGTAACTCAACACCAACCCGCGGCAGGTCAACCCACACCCCACGCCCAAGATCCCATGTGAAAATTACAACAGAGTACCTGCTAAACGCTGGCCAACTGGACAAATGTTCACCACTGTAGAGCCTCCAGCGCACCCCCACCTTCACACATTAAACAGCCCATCCGCCGTTTGCGGCGTGACCGACGGTCCCCCAGAGCTGTCCGCCTCGGAAAGTTCTCCACCCGATTTGCGGCCTCCGCTTTCCGATTCCGAGTCCTCCTCCAACTCCCTGAGCAGCGAGCCCGTGATCGTCGCCGTGGCAGCCAACGCTCCTCTCCGTTCCACTGCCAGCGCTTCCTCCTTCATCGCCTGCTTTAGCCTGTCGCGTTTGCGGATCCTCTGAGACTTACGGATCTGCGTCGGCCTCTTCTTCTCCTTCCCATCCTGGTGTGGGCGGTCGGTCCCCATCCTATACCTTTCTAGCCATGACCAGGCCTCATCAGGGGTGTGGAAAAAGTGAGTCTGTCCATCCAGTATCACTCTCAGCCGGGCCGGAAAGAGCAGCGAATATTGAATACCCTCCTCTCTAAGCTCTTTCTTGACCGCAAGGAAGGTCGCTCTATTCCGCTGAACCTCCTGGGTGTAATCCGGGAAGATAGTCACCCGGCTATTGTCCACCTGGAAGGGTCCCACCGATCTCGCCCTCTGTATCAACAGGTCCCTGTCCCTGAAATGCAGAAGCCTGGCTGCCATTGGTCGGGGGGGACTGCCCTGCATGGGAGGACGAGACGGGACCCTATGCGCCCTCTCAACGGAAAAGAACGGGGACAAGCCTTCAGGAGCAACCGTGGATCTGAACCAGTCCTCCATGTACCGCACAGCATCGTCCCCTTCAATTTTTTCCGGCAGGCCCACCACCCTAACGTTGTTCCGGCGGTTGCGACCTTCGGAGTCCTCCGCTCTTTTCTCCAGCGTCGCCAGTCGGGCCAGGACATCAGAAAGTTTATGTTCCGCGGTGACCACCGCAGGTTTAAGCTCCTGAAGAAGCGACTCATTGTCTTTCACCCTATCAGACAGTTGGCGTGATCCGCCCTCAGGAGGCCCAGCCCCGTAGCCACCTGCCCTATGTCCTGGTGCAGTGACTCTTTGGTCGCAGTAATCGCCTCCAATATGCCATCTAGGCGAGCATTCAACCTGCGTTCCTGCGCTGAGGTATCCGGGCATTCCTGTCGGGCGTCAACCCGCCCGGCCCAGCCATCGCGCCCTGGCTCCTTCCAGCCGCCATATTGCCATCCACGTCCGCCATCTGAGAGAACCCCCAAACGTTCGACACAGCACTGGAGGGTGAACTGTACTGCTGCAGCCCCCAATCCGCAGGCCTGACTATCGCCCTACTTTAGCACAGCTCCTGTGTCTGGGGCAAGCTCGCTGCACTCCACCGAGGGACGTCCTGCGCAAGGAAGCACCACCGATGACAAAGAAGGAGCAGTGCCCATGTGCGTCCCCAGGAGCAGCACAGCCCCGCGCCTCCTGCAGGTCCCAGCTATACTGTAGCACGGGGCCGCATCCCACTTCGCCCCTGCGGTAGTGGGCGGCTCTCCGCCACTCGGTGTCTCGTTGCCCGCCCACGCCGGAGGCCCAAAAGTGGAGAAAAGGAGCGGGCCCTCGAGCTCGCCACCTCCGCGGTCCCCTCAAAGCAGCCCTCCGGGTCAGGCCCTGTGAGAGCCCCCAGCGTCCTGAGACAACGGCCTCCGTCCTCCTCTCTGGTCGTGCATCCGATCCCTAGGTAGAGCCGCCCCACTGCGTGCCCGCAGCTCTTCCTGCAACCTCTCAGTCCCAGCCGAAGGTCGGGCGCAGCCTGGGGCCCAGGGCCTCCCTCCAAGCAGCTGCTCCACCACAGCACAGGGGTCCACTGCAGCGCGCCGACACCCGGCAGCCCCCTCCTCCTCTCTGCAATCGCCAGCTATGGCCCCAACCTCTAAGGGCAGCCCGCTTCTTGGACCTGCACAGCAGTGGGGGAAGAGCCACCAGCCCACCCGTCGTCGACCCGGCGAGCGCTCCCCTCAGCGCGGATGTCGCCGGCCCCTCTTGTGCTGGCAGGTCGCCGTCCCGCTGGGCGTCCGCCGGCAGCCGCCTCTCTCGCACCACTGTCAGGCAGCTTCACCGACCTCCGTCACCTCAGCCTCAGGGCCGCCGCCGCCATCTTAGGCGCTGGATCGCGACCCCGCAGGAGCGCCGCGCAGGCTTTCCCCGTCTCCGCCGGACCTCCGCCTTTCCCGCAACGTTCGCCTCAGAGAGTCGGGTGCGGGGGGCGAACTCTCCAGTCGTTGCGCCAGCTCCGGTGCAGGGATTTTCAGGAGAATTACGGGATCCTGGATGGAGCTCCGGGCTCACGCCGCCATCACAGTCGGCGCCCAAGCCACCTTCCTTAAGTTGGCCTGATGCTTTGCCCTTGGTGCTTATGAGTATGCGTAGCACACCCGACAGGAGGACAGGTCTCTCTCCACACGAGGTGCTAATGGGGAGGGCAATGATACTTCCAACCGTCCCAACCACTGCTTTGTTGAATATCACAGATGACTTGATCTTGGATTACTGCAAGGGACTGTCTGACGCCCTTTATTCTGTGTCCCTTCAGGTGCAGGCTGCTGAAGTTCCATCTTCCAGAGATCTATGTCACGACTTGTGTCCAGGGGACTGGGTGCTAATTAAGAAACACGTCCGGAAGAACTGCCTAGACGTGCGCTGGAAGGGGCCATACCAGATCATCTTAACGACGAACACTGCCGTGAAGTGCGGAGGACTGCCTAATTGGATCCACGCTTCCCATACTCGAAGAGTTCCAGCACCCCTGGAAGAAACAGCTCCTCTCGCAGATGAAAATCCAGCAGTGGACAGTGAACCACTAGAGGGGATCAGTCAAGCTGTGGGGGTGTCCGAAGAAGTTGGGAGTGTTACAGATCCAGAAGAAGAAAGGCAGGACGGCAGTGAAACTGAGGTTGCCACAGAAGGAGAAAGTTGCTGTGAATACGGTTCGGACACAGATCAGTACCAGAGTGATCAAGAACAGAGTGTGAGGACTAACCCTGGGCGTAGTGGGCGTAGTGGGGCTTCGCGGAGCTACGTGAAGTGGGCGAGAAACTACGCCCACCTCCGCACTCTGCGTAGCCCCACTACGCACCGCAGGCCTCCCTCCCGCCCTCCCTAAATACTTTAAATTAAAAGTGGAAAAGAATTAAAACGCACTTACCTTGCCCGCCGCTGCCCGCCGCTGCCCGCCGCGTCCCCGGGGCTCGCTATCTTCATGGCTGCCGTCTTGTGTACTAATGCGCATGCGCGGGCGACCGCGCATGCGCATTTCTCGTGAGAAATGCGCATGCGCGGCCGCTCGCGCATGCGCATTAGATACACAAGACGGAAGCAATGAAGATAGCGAGCCCCGGGGACGCGGCAGGCAGCGGCGGGCAAGGTAAGTGCCTTTTAATTCTTTTACACTATTATTTAAAGTATTTAGGGAGGGCGGGAGGGAGGCGGGTGGCGGCCAGCTACGCTCCGTCTGCGGAGCGTGCATAGTGCCGGATTCTACGCCTGCTACGCAAAATGCGTAGAAGCCGGCACTACGCACACTCCGTGCACGGAACGTAGCCGCCTGCCCAGGGTTAGTGAGGACGAGGAATAGGAGAACAAGGCGGGGAGAAGTTAGTTGGCCCGAAAGAAAACAGAGGCCGAACTTAAAGCCAACTCCAGAGAGAACCCTTGCTCCTATATCCGAAGACTCAGATCCAGACGAAGGTGCACAAGGACAGGAACAGGAAGGTCCGAGAAGATCAAGGAGGGTGCGAGTGCCTTGCAGAAGATACGCTACTCCTGAGTGGACCTACCTCGCTGCAGATGTCCGAAGCACGCAGAACGGGGAGGGTGAGGGAAGTGACCCTGACCAGTACTGACCCCATCATAATAGTGGAAATAAAGTTGCTGATACCAGGAGTGGAGGTCGAAGGGTTGCTGACACTCAATATCGTTTATCCTCCTTACCTGAGCGGAATAAGAGACTTGGTTCTAAACAAAGTAGAATTTCCGGCTTGTTGTTCAAGGTGTCCAATACTTGAGGAACTCCTTCTTCGTTTGGAAATATTAGAGTGTGTGATGAGAGTTGTTGGAACACGTATAATGCCGGATTGCTAAAGACTTTGAAAAACTTTGTAAATAAACTGATTGAGAGATAACCTAGCGCCAAGTGGAAGAAGAAGAAGAGACTAGAGACTTCCATTTTAGCGGATGGAGAAGGGCTAGGGTTGTCTATCATTACAGAACTCATAGACTGAATTTGCGGAGGGGATTATCAGTTTCCAGGTGTGGTTCAAAAGGCTGAAGAAGCAAAGGGAAGAGACTTTGTGCTGTGAAAGAGAAAGCAGAGCTACACTGTTTTGAGATCATGGAGGCTGGCAACCCGAACCGCAGGACAAAATGCATAATAGGCACACTTTTAGTGGGAGTGATTTCTCTTATAGTGTTAGTGGTTACTATATCATATGTAGTGGGACATGAAAATGATGTGAAAGCAGCAAAGGAAGCAAAAAGTGTATCAACACAGAAACCTACAACTGCTGGTAAACAGGGGGACAATACAGAGAAAGGGAAAGCTTTGCTAGCAGCTGAGAGGTTACATGTAGATGAATCGCAGGGAAATTTTAAATCAAATGCATATGCTAAATTGCTTTATGAATATGTGGATGCTATGGAGGCTAAGGATTGCTATGTATGTATGAAATTGCCAGCATCTGTAGACGAGGGCATTAGGTACCACCATCTTCCATTAACTTATGGAATCACATGTAGTTTATTGCTGAGCATATTTTATGAACGTGATGGTTTCGAGTACTACTTCTCGAACTTTGACTCCGTGTTGCCAGAGGTGCCAAATTACAAGCACCTCAATAAATGGGATTATTACAAGAGTGAAGACAGGTTACAGAAATTTTTCCTTCCATGGAAAACTTTAGATACTTCACATGCTCGAAGAAATAATTTGACTTGTACAGTGTCAGAAATTGAGAAAAAGTTTGTGGGACAGGTGGATGCTCGATATAGGAGGCAGAAGATTTTAAAATCTTAAGGTCAATGGAAAACAGATTGGACCGAGGAAGAAAGATCACACCAGAGAAAGGGTAGTAATGGTCCAATAGCTTTAGATCGAGAGAAGAAAGGGAAATTGTGCATACATAGGGGTCAAACCTATTACGGAAATGTGTTTGTGGGAGAAGTAAGTTGTGAACATGCTTTCCAACTAGAATACTATTCAAAGGATTTCTTGAAGGAAATGCAGGTGATCCCAAATGTATATTTTGTTTGTGGGAGGAATGCATATGTGAAACTACCAGATAATTGGTATGGATCATGCTATTTAGCGATTGTCTTCCCCAAAATATACCATGCTAAGGATTTAGAAATCATAGAGGGAGGAACTCAAGCTAGAGGAAGAAGAGATGTCAGCACTGAGGAGGTAGTTGGAGATGTATTTGGTGCTGCATTTCCTCTTCTGGGAATCATACTGAATGACATCAAGATTAGAAGATTGGCTACAGTCGTAGATAGGTTGTCCGCCAGTACTGCTAGATCATTAATGCTGGTGGAGGGATAGATGCAATCAATAAGGGCAATGGTTCTTCAGAACCGACTTGCTCTAGATGTTCTGTTAGCCAAAGAGGGAGGAGTCTGTAAGGCTTTGAAGGTCCAGGAATGTTGCACTTACATTCCAGACAATTCAAAACCTCTAGAGAAGTACATACGGAAAATTACTGAAATACATCATGAGATTGAGGATTTGACAAAGGTAAATGTGTGGGAGAAAGTAGGTCAAGGAATGGGTAAAGTTGGAGGTTGGTTTGCCAACCTAGGAAAGGGAATCATTTGGTACATGTTGAAGCCTATCATCATAATAGTGATTTGTGTACTCACTTTGTGGGGATTGGTGCGGCTGTACCAATGGTATAGATCAAACAGGTTGCAGAGATCCATGCGGGAGCAGGGAAGGAGATTAGCTGCGATGCAGGAGAATCAGTACAGGAGTCTGAGGGCTCTAGAGATGATGAAACGAGGGGGTACTGCAACGACTTCAGTTTGAAAATTCACATCTTAGGGATGGTGTTGTGATTGTGAGGACTACTAAAAGTCATCAATGGGGGGGACTGAGAGAGCGCAAATTAAGAAAAAATGTAGAAGTGCACCATATTTACAAGCACGTTGCATTGGCCTAGCAGAAATGATATAAGAGTGTGAAATATATAGAGTGGCAAATATATATGAGTGTTTAATTAGAATAATAATACATATACTAGTGTGAAAAAACTAATATAGAATTGTGTAGTGATGTTAGTATGATGTTGAAATCCCATGTTATGTGGCTGTTGTAAGGGACAATGTAATTCTGCTAAATGTAGAAATGTGTAGGCCACATGGCAGTTCACAGAGAATACAAGAAGCTGATGCATTTCCACACAATATGGATCTAATGTTGTTGTAATGCAAAGTATTATTGATCATAGAACTGAAATATATGTTTTATAGAAGTGTTTCATTTAATCAATGTGTTATAGTTAGAATACTGTTTAAACTAAAGAAATTGAAATGTTTGCAGAGTGCAGAGGCCTGTTTCATGTAATTCTAGTAGGCCTGAATAGATAAAGTCATTTCGTTTGATCTGCATGGGTTCGTTAGAGAGAGGTCAAGTAAAGCACAAGACACAGAGCCTGTTACATGGTTTACGACTTAGGAGATATGGTGGAGGCCGGAATTTGGGGCCCACAGAGAAAGTGTCTGTTTGCAGGTGCGAGGGGGTTTAATCAGGAAAGTGATGAATGGGCTTTGTTCAGAGAAGCCGGCACAGACCTGTAGGAGGCTTCAGGAATTTCCTGGGGGGTACCGTCCAGCAGGAGAAGAGCCTGGGAAGCAAGGTCAACGCTAACGATGGACCCAGAGGAGTACCAGCATGGAAATTGCCGCCAGAACCAACACCACGTGAGGGGCGTCTCTAAGGGCGTTTCTATTGGAAATGTGATTTTGTATTAGGGACAGCACCCCTGGGTGGAGTTAGAGCAGATGGTCTGAGGAGCCTAAGAGAGCGGATGGGTAGGCAGATAGGTTAACTGCAAGAGATCGATTTTGCAACAAAGACTAAGAGAAGTGTGTGATCTTCTTTGGAAGTCACCACGGCTGACACCTTTTTAGGTAAAGATCTTGTTAAGTAGGGATGTCACTTAGTCTAGTGTAGGGACAGTCTAACCTGAACTTTTCCTTTCTGTAAATGACGCATAAGCTACAGTTAGTGTCGATTCTAGCAACTTTAATGCTGTTTGAATTTGTTTTAGTAATATCATTCTGCCGACTAAGAGCATTTAGAGAATTTTTGTTTGTATTGATTCCCGTATATCTTTTGAATCTTATTCTGAGATGTTTGTATCTCCAGATAACTTTGGCTTTATAATAAACTTTTAAAACTTATTTGTAGTAAGTGCTTATTCAGAGTGGAGTAAGTCCTTATTTGATTGTCCTAGTAGTGGATTGCCTTTTACTCAATGACAGGTACCAACGATTTAGTCGACCTGAATTGGGATCTGGAATAATAACCATAGACCAGAAATCCCGTGTTAACACAGTGATGTGGTTCATCACTTATAAACACAATCTAAATACTGTCATCCATACCTGCTGATGTTTATGTGTATGTCTTATTCCATGTATAAGTTCGTCAGTGACTATCACGTGTGAGTGACATTCAAGAAACATAAAAACATGATTGAACACCTTACACTCAATAACATATAGATATATTGCAGCTAAGGTGTCCGATGTGTACATTTTGAGCCACATGTTCTCTACAATACAATTTCATGATATTACAGTGATGTGGTTCATCACTTATAAACATAATCTAAATACAGTCATCCATACCTGTTGATGTTTGTGTGTATGTCTTATTCCACGTATAAGTTCGTCAGTGACTAGTATGTGTGAGTGACAGTCAAGAAGCGTACAAACATGATTAAACACCTTACACTAAATAACATATTGATACATTGCTGCTTAGGTTGTAATATAAGGTATCATTGTTACATCAGAAATCAGAACATCCCATTATGTTTCGCTGCACAGTTAGGTAGTATGAATGGGATCAGGTGATGGTGTACTCATCTACCTAAGAAATTGTGCATCTCTTGGTCCACATTTATCCCTGTTTCAGTCGCCCGCAGTTTCAAGATCCAGGATGCTTCATTTTTGCGTAGTTTCAGTTCTCTGTTACCCCCCCCCCCTCCTTGGGTGTCTCATGGTTTGTTCTAGCCCAAAAAAAGAGAAATCCTTGTGTTGTCCTTGTGCGTGGCAGTCTGCAGTGTGTGTTGAAATAGGGTATCTGCGGTCACTCTGTTTCACTGCCCTCATGTGTTCCCCAATTCTCTCAAGTAAGAGTCTTATGGTGCTTCCCACGTATATTTTGTGGCACCTGCATTCAATTATATAAACTACCAAATTCGTTCTGCAGTTTATGTGTGTTTTAATCCTGTATTGCTTACCTCCCGGGCCCTTGAAATCAAGTTTCTTATTCTGGGCCCATTTGGAAGCTGTGCAGCATACGCATCCAAAGAAACCAACCGATTGGAGAGTTATCCAGTCGGTATTGGTTCTTTGTGTGGGGTAGCTAGGGCTTAGGAGATTCCTAAGACACATCCTTTTTCTGTATTTACCTCCGGTTTGTTGCCAATGGCATCCTTAAGTGCACTGATATGGGCCAGTGCCTATTCATACTTTTACTAGGAACACTTGAGAGGTTGTTATAATTAGTAATCATTCTGATTTTAGTGACTTTTTTCTTTTTCTAGTGTCTTCCCCGAGAGTGTCTTTTCTTTCAGTTTTCTCTATTCTTGTTAGTGCTTTGTTTAGTGTACTTCTGTCATAGCCCCTATGTCTAAAGCGTTGTATCAATGCATCAGTACATGCTTTGAAGTCGGATTCGGAGCTGCAATTTCGTCTTGCCTGTACAATTTCCTCTCTGGTGAGAGATCAGAGTTTTGTCTAATAGCTGTTTTCACTCACGATAAAGTAGCACATAGGGTTATTGTGCCTACTGCAAAGAAAGTGTACCATGCATATCACAGATCTGTATTGTACCTCAATAGGTTACTTCATTTGTCACAGAGATTCTTTTGTTTCTTGCAGTTCATAAGTTACATCCCTAATATAACACAGCGAACTGTCATCAAGGAGCTGCATGCAAACTGCATTGTGTAGGTTAGAACGTTATTTGTTTCCCCCAGTCTTTCATTATGCTCATGTTGCTAAAAAGGGTTCATTTGGGTAGAAATACATTCTTATTAGCAAAGCCAACCACTGTGGCACGTTGTAAATCTTAAATTTGAGCTTCTCCAGACCAAACACTCTTATACTGCATACTGGTATCGGTGACATGTGACTCCTCTACACCTTGAAATCCTCATTGTTTTATGTAACATTTCATTAGACTGATTTAACCTTGTATGATTCATAGGCTCTGTATAATGTGAGTGTGATATAAAGTGCTCTGACACCATACGCTGGTATGATTTGCACTATAAAACAAATTAAATGCATGTTACAAAGGAACTATGGAGCGATCTGGAGCACTGGTGGAGACTGGGCGTGAGGAAATTTGTGGAAAAGGAGGTGTTTGGGGGAGCGCTAACAAAGATTGTCGCACAGGGCACCACCAGTGCTAAAGCACGCACAGTATATACTTACATTACAATATTACAGTTAGTCGATGTTACTGATGTGGCATATTTAATGCCTTGCAATGTATCGTATGCAACATATAGCGACCACCCCAAACCAACCGATGCCACCTTAAATAACTTTTATTTCCTGAGGATACTCTTTGATACCTATGCTCATCGTGGTAATTTTGTCACTCCACGTGTTCCATAGGATTTGTTGCTCTCCTGATACCATGGCCCACAAGATGGGTTGTTGCTCTTGTTTTTCTTGTTGCATTTTTGTAGTTAAGGTTCTTTATTGTGTTGCATTCATGCCTCTACCTCCCTTCCAATCCGCTACTTTGTACAGCGCTCTGATACCCATACAGTTATGTTCGCACTTTATTAAACTTTTCAAATAATTAAATAAAATAACCATCAATAACGTCTGTTAAACACTGAACTGACCGCCGTGGGATTCGAGTATTTATATTCACCTGTTTCATCAGTAGAGGCCCCTTGAACATGCTCAGTTAATAATGAAACGTGAGGACTGGATGTTTTTGGCTATGGTTTGAAAAATAGTTTGCCTGAGAGAATATCTATAAATTGAATTTATTAACTATGGCAGACGAAACCTCCCCTCTAAGCTTTCCTAAATTTGACAGTTGCTGGCTGAACATCATGTCCTGCTGATTTTTATGCCTCTTCTTAAGAAAAACTCACAGCAGGAATTTGTAAAAAAAATCATTTTCCGGATGCACAGCTGACAAGTGGCTTCCTGCCAGTGATGGAGTTTGTTTAGTGTACTCAATGTGGGAAGCATGCACTATGTTATCCCACTATTAGGCATACCCGCAGTGCAGCATCATTTATACGTTACAGTTCAAAGCATGGCCAATCTCGTTCATTTGGATGAAGAAACATGGCTGGCATGTTCGTTGCATTGCAGCAAATTAATGTTCAGTGATCGACGAAATCACAGCACAGATGTCTGGATCGCTCGCGGGAATTTATTCTCCAAAATGCTGCAAACAAAGTTATTTATAGCACCACACCCTGCGGTTTTAGAATAGGAACCGTCATTATGGCGGCAACTTTACGGCATAAAACTTGTATTACGCACGTAATCGGCCATCCGTGGACGATTTGAAGATTTTCACAAGAATAAATGATCGTAGTTCATAGGTAAACATACTACATGAGCCGCGATGGGTTAAAAGACAGTAAAGTTGCACATACATTAAAGACCCCCCTATCGACCTAGAATTTAGAATATATAGAATCGAAACAAACTTTGTCTCGTTATATGTACCCATCCTCGTTCCAGTACGTCATCAGTAAGAAGAGACCCCCAACTCCCTAGTCTGGGACCAACCATGTTCACCACCTAAAATACATATTAGATCATCCCTCCAACCCCTTCAGGAACACGTTTGGTATAATTAAAAGCTTCTTACAGACCAAAGACTGCAGTAATACCAATCGCCCTGGGCAAGCGTTGTGTTCACCCCTTTTTGGTCATTTTTAAGATAAGATCGCCAATATCGAAGCTGTTCTCGGACTTCAACCAACAGTGGACACTCCTGAATATCTGCTATCTCTCCTAACTTTATTTCATTTATGGAATTCACTTGGGTTACCATAGAGACAATGCATGTCATCTTTCCCACTATCATGTCTAGTTCTCTTAGAGATATCTGCCCCTTTCTCCACAATTTATACCTAGGGTTTGATGTTACCAGACCTGTTCCTAATAATCTTTGCAACATTTCACTTAACTCCACTACATGGTCCCCTAACAATGGAAACAGGCATCTGTGACTCCTTCATTAAAAGAAAGCCTGACATCAGTCCTCTGGACCCTACAAACTACCTGTTATTTTCACTACTACCTTTTCCTACATAGGGCCCAATTCCGATGCGATTCCAACCACATCAGAATTGCCCGTTCAGATTTCATTCCGACCGACCCATTTTGATGGGGACTGTCGGAAGGGAATCCAAATTGGTTTTCCGAATGGACCGGAGAAGCCGTCTGCCATTCAGAAACCTGCAGTAATCCCTCAGCCAGCTCTTTCCGGCCGAGGGATTATGATGGCAACCTCGTAATGCCATTCTGTGCTGGCCTTTCTGACACAGAAAGGCATTGGGAATCTGTCTTTGGGGGCCCACAGCAGGGCCCCCCATGGGTGCAAGGCGTGGAATGGTGGCCTAGGGGGCAATCTTGGTTTCTCCTTGTTGATCCCTGCACCCGGTAGCAGGCACCTAGAGGTGCCTGCCTCAGGGTTTAGGAATGAACTGCACCCCTGCTCTTTACATTGAAAGCATGCATTCCGTTCGGAATGCATGCTCCCATTGTAAAGTATAGGATTGTGACCGAACAGGGTTTGGTCGCATCCTAATTCCTGGACTGGAACCAATGACAGGAGGTCATTCGGTTTCAGTACCAAACCGATTTCGAACAGACTCCAGTCCGTCCGACATCGGAATCGGGCCCTTAGTTAGTAGACAAAGGAGCCGATTCTGATCTCGCTGGGAGAAGGCTACGTCAGACTCGGATCCGGAAGGCTTTCCGATCGACTCTTGCTCTGGGGCTCTGAGCACCGGAGTACGATGCAAACAAGTGTTGACGGACACGGGTCGCTCGGTGCCCCATTAAAATCAATGGTAACCTGTTGTACAATGCGTACATAGGCTCCCATTGAGGAAAAAGGTATGTTGCGCACAAGGGTGCCCCTTGCAGTGGGGACGCGTCTGTGCCACCCGCACCGTACATGCATATGTAGGGGGAATCTTGAGTCCCTCCTGTGACCGACTCGTACGACTACGGGTGAAAGGGGGTCCGGCGCGGACCAACGAAGTCCGCTTCCTGGAGTGTTTATGTGTCGGAGGCCTTGACTCGATCCGGCTGTCCAAATCATGCATCGTACTGGCTCGGTCGGAAATCGCCCCCATTGCACGGCACGGTTTTCTTACGGACGAGACGTACGGAGCGGTTCAGACACGGAAACGATTCGGTCGCGATTTTGCGTTTCTCTCATCGTACTTGCTCGCTTGTACAGCTGTACGAGTCGGTTGGTAAACACACATAAGGCTCGTACTTTTCGGCCTGATCGCGTTTGGAGTCCTTCTGAGCGAGATCGAAATCAGCCCCAAAGTTGGCAATAAACGTTTGACTTAATATTTAGAGCATTATCAATTTCTAGATCTTTCTCAGTCAGGTTTTTAGTACAGTACTTAATTTGTGAGAAAAAAAAGTACTAGGCCTTGTCAGGAGGCCACTGCAGCTTGCACCTCCCATTGGCACTGGCAGAGTTGCCATATCAGTACCAACACAACAACTAACTGCTGCACTTCTCCAAGTGTGACAAGCTACACTATTCCAGTCTCCAAAGCTATAAGAATGGCTTGGGAGACAGATTTCAGTCGTTTTTAAGATACATTGAATGAACAAACAACTGCTGTTGTACACATTTCTAAATTAATCAAACAGCACCACCATGTGGCAGATTATCACACTTTCCAGTTTTAACAATTACCTACCGGTGCGAGGCACTAGAAATCACCACCTCAACTTAAGCACTAAGCACTGTGTTTGGACCTCTTACAGCATGGAGTGTGCTTTACTAGCTGCCACCTCTCAAGGCGGCCACAGCTCATCTGGGAGAACACTAAGACCACCTTGACCAGGAAGTGGGTGCCGTCACGCAGGGCGCAGTCTAGTCTTTTTTACCACATCCAGTGGGTTGGAAGCCATGCCCATTCTTGAAGTCTGCATCCTCGAGCGTTTGGACGTTTGGACGTGGCAGGAATAATAGCTGCATCTAAAATCCTGCATAATGCCTGCTATTAAACAAAATGTACCTGAATAGTTACCTTGCAGCGCCTGTCTTTTAAGGTTTTGTTCCATGCCTACCTCCACGCTGTTCAGCCTATCCTGAGGGCTGGATATCTGCTTGCTTTCCTGGTCCCTGCTAATCTCCTGCCTCTCGGGGAGTCCTGGTGCTTGTTCATTTATTCGCCTGCATCACCTCTCCACTGAAGGACGTTGGGGACATGCAAAAGATTAAGTAAAGCACTAGCCAAGAGAGAACTGCTGCTATTAATTGGTAAGGTTCAATTTATAAATGTGATATTGAAAAGGACTTCCCCTAATGGTTACCGGTTCTTAAGCTTCATCTGTTATACAGTTCTTTTGAAGTACCTGAAAAATCTAACTACATTAAATGAGAGAAAGAAAAGTGCCTTTTCACAAGACTGTTGTTCTAAACTCTATTATTGGACATTTGGAGATTTTTCACTAATTCTCTGATGCAATTTCCATTTTAACTCACTTTTGGAAGTTTTGAGGAAATTACAATATGATTCCCGGGATTCTTTGCATAGTATAAGGCCCTCCCTATGTGTTTAAATAGTACGTATATACTGTTTTCCTAAACACCAAATTCTTAAGTGGGAAAGAGGGAAGACTTTGATACACACAGACGCATTCCGTAGCGACCAGAGAGGGAACCAGTGTGAAGTATCTGCACTCAGAAGGACCAGATTAGCAGAGGACGTGGCCTTATCTCTTATTCACTTCCCCTTTCCCCTGAGTAGTGGCAAGATTGGAATCTTTTGTCCCCATTTGAATGGAGTCAGTAGTTAGGTGGTGTTAGGAAATAGCTTCTGGGGTCACATCTCGTTCCTACAGGATTGCACCATCTGAAGTAGGATCAGGATCAGGGTGCTCAGATGTCTTAACCTACTGGATCTCTTTGTGGCCTTTGGTAATGTTTCCCATTGTAGCTTCCTTTATCATCTCCTTCAATCAGGAATGTATCTGAAGGTACAAATCGGTTCTATTGCTTTCTGTCTTCATCCATTTCAGCTATCTAACAATCTATGTTTCTGGTAGACATAACAACATTCCTTTTGGGGTCCCCTAAGACTCCACCTTCATCCCACGATCTTTAATGTATATGTTTATCCTTTAGCACCTCCTGTACAATCATACATTTTTGCTATAGTATCACATACCGACGAGACACAAATAATAGTATCTATTTCTCACAGCGTTCCTAATACTTTATCAAATGTATGACTCCTGTGTTCACTTTATCATCCTGGATGAGGTCTAGGAGTTTGAAACTCCATTCTCACAATGCGGAGATTCTACTGTTTGGCAAAGATTCTTCTCTTTGGTCATTTGCCTGATGACCTCATGGTTTGGGCCTGGGATGCTGATTGATCATAAAGTTGTTTTGTCAAACCAAATCACCAAAGTTGAGGCGTCCTGCTTTCTCATTTTTTCAGAACTCTCCACAAAAGCTTTTCCTGCCTGTAAGAGACAGTCAGAAAAGTAGTAGTACACGGAATGATTACTTCTAGACAAGACTACTGCAAAATATTTGTGTGGAATTACTGATTATTGTTTTAAATACCTTAAGGTGATTTAGAATGCTGCAGCTCAGCTTAGTCTGAATCTTCGTGTCTACTCCGATGTAATTGGCCACACCAAAGATCTACAATGGCTACACATACACAAGTGCATTTGATTTAAAAATCGTCTGCTTTACTCACTAAGCTTTGCTCAATACTGCCCCCATCTAAGTGAGAAACTCAAATTTTAACAACACAGGCGAGACCTCCATTCTGCCATACTCCACGCAGCCTCAGATCCCCGCATTAAGCAGTCAAGGTGCGGTGGCCTGCCCTCTTCTGTGCACCCCAGACTCTGGCAACTTTGTAGCCATTTTGTCAGAAGAAGATGAAACATAGGTTCAGGAGGAGGTCTGGGACAGTGGTGCATTGTCTCTTTAACCCCGTTACATTCCTGTCTTCAGATGGCTGAATGAGCAGTGAATGAGCAATACCAGTGAAGGAGAAGGCAGTGCTGTCAAAGTGCAGTGTGCAGTCAGTAGCATGAGGGTCAGAAGACAGCATTCCTGTTTATGTTTTTCATTCTTCAACAATTCCGCAGGGTTGGGTGGCCCACGTGTCAATGGGTCGAGATGGCCAGGTGGAGGTAGTGCAACCTGATTAGGCGTATATTTGGCATTCCCTTGCAGGATGATGCAATTAGGGTTTGTTTAATACTATCTTCTATATTAACTTTTTTAAAGGTCTGGGGTTTACAAAAAAAGTCAGGCAAATTAATTACATTTTGATGACAAACTATTTGGATAAAAAGGGGAGGAGGAAGCTCTGATCGGATTATACTGGAAAGTAGTATTCATTGTGGAAACTTGAATATGGCATGATGGTTTAGGAAGACAGGGCCTCTTCTCACTGAATAAGGGAAAGAAGGAATTGAAGAGAGAAAGGGAGAATCAAAGTAATTGAGACTACAGGAACGTGATTAGGGCATTAAATCAAACGAATCGAAATGGAGACACCAATAAGTTCTAGCCTGTTTGAAACACAGGCATTTCAAATCTTTCGGAATGGCGACAAATGCTGCAACAATCTTTCATAAATAAAGACACAGTTTATGTCAATCCCACCTTCTGAGTTAGGGGTATAAATGAAGTCACACTGATTGGCATAGATGTATTTTATTGTTTTGTAGCATTTATACTTTCTATTGAGCTTACTACCACTATGGGGGCATTGAAACGCATGTCTACATGAGTAGATGTTGTCTGTATTTTGGTCCTATGTGGGAAGTGTTTCTATGTTGTATGTGATGACCACCAGGGTTTGGTTGTTGTGTTATGGAACGTAGCCCGTAGCAGTTTGGTGGATGATGAGATGCGAGAGACAGAAAAGAGTTACCGGGCAAAAGTAAACAATCTGTTTGATAGCACCATGACACAACATGCACCCAATTATGTAGTGAGTCAAAGTTGATGACTTTCAAGAGATTAATACATCAGTCCTAGATGGACTAGGAAATATACAGCTTCCACTGGTCCCTATCCAAACACCTGAGAGTAGAATAGAGGCATAACTAAATTTACTGAATGCCTTGCTGCTCCAGGGTGTGGTTGCCTTTAAGGATGCCAGTGGACCCCCACTGAGAACAAAGTTCATCCGATCCAACACTTGTCTTGAATAGACCTATCACCCAGAGTGACCCCTAACATGGATGACTGATACGCATAGTAAGAACGAGAGGAGAGGGAGGGTTCAGCATGCACCTGTAAAAATGTGTTTGTCCACCAAGCTACAGATGCCTGCATCTGTAATGTAACTAGGAAGTAGGTTACAAAGTCTTCTTCTCCAGGACACTTTGAGAAGAAGAACTCCCACTGAGGGAGAGGAATAAAGATGAGACCAATGCACCACAATATCACAGCAGTCATGGTGACCAAGAAACTCTGGACTGTTCACAATACATTGCCAATACTATTGCTCAGAGAAGCAACTTTCTCTGGGAGCCTGAACAACTAGGGCCATGTCCAGCAGGATACACACTTTCACCAGCTTTGTCTAGAACTCACGTGGATCTGCAAGTCCTAAGCAGGCCTTAGAAATAATTTTTCTATATTCAGAAAGAATCCCAATTTTTGGACAGTCACGCGCACTTGAATGTCACTTCTGGTCTCAGGGTGAGAGGTGGCACAAATTTCTTTGCAAGGTATGAAAACAGAAGAACATATACTCGTTAAGCATAGTCACCACTGAAAAAGTACATTAGTGAAAAACTGAACTTTAGAGAAATTAGGAGACTCAAAAAGAAGGATTTGGCCTGCTAACACACTCTATCCTCTGTGAAAATTAGGATTCTTCGTGAGCCAGAGTAGACCAGGAGGTGGAAATATGCTTTACTCAAGTCCAACAGTGTCTGGAAGTCGCCTAGTCGAACAAAGGGAATGATGGACTAAAGAAACCATTCAAAAAGACCTTTGATATACATACTTGTCCCCCTGCATTAGGTGAGTGATGTACTCCAAAACAACACTCCACAAGGGAGCAAGGGTCACAGGGAAATGTTTAACGACCTAACCAGATTCAATCCCCAAATCCTATCATGAACAACAAATAAATAATCTGGTGGTCTAGAGAAAGATAAAAGACTACAGAGACTGGAGGAAGAGCATCCAAAAATGATCACCCATTGAAACTGCAAATAATGACCACTATCATTACTGTGGCATGTACGACTCCATGACAGAAGGAACCCTGAGGAGGATAAAAGAATGTAAGGATTTCCATCAACTGCCCTTCGTGGCCAGTGTCATCATTTGGAACTCAAGGGGTACCCATGTCACCTCAGCTCTTCTGGCAGCAAGCAAAAGCTGGTGAACTAGGTGTTATGAGAGACCAATGAAACACAGAGAAAAAGATTGACAGCCTGGTTATCCAAGAGGTATACTGACCGAAACAATCGAAGATGCAGAGCAAAGGAAAGTAGCTGAGTGAAAGTGAAGTTAAAAAAGGTTCAGCAGCAATCCAAACAACTTTATTGATGACTGCTGTTGAGCTTAATAAAAAGTGTCGGCATGTAACAAATCTGCCGGATGTTGTGGTCTACTAGTATCAGCCGTTCTGGGCCACAGAACCCCGGCTTTCTTCAGGACCTTATAATAGAAGCTACTACATTGGGTGCAATTTGAAAACAGTGAGACAAACATGCATAAGGAAACAAAAAACATAAAATCATACCCATAACCTCCGTCTTACTCTGTAGTAACAACCAAATATATTGATGAGATTGTGCACTCACCTATCCTGTGTGAGGTATAGGCCTCACCTCACCTGGCTCAGACTCAGGGAGGCACCGCCCTAGAGTAAAAAAACACACATACAGGAACAGCCTGTTAGTAGTATTAGTGTGTAACAATAGCCCCATGCCACGGTGCCCCATCCTTGTGTTTCGAGTTGCTCGGGAGGCGCTTTTTGTAACCACTGAGACTCTCACACGAACGCTTTAGAGTTATCGCTTTGGTGCACTACATATCTCTAATGGACAGTCACACTGGGGCTATTGTCAAACTCATGCTCATGTAAATACCATCACTTTAGGATTACGAATCTAGGCACCTTGAGTCTGTAGAACGATAATAGTAATGGAATAGGATATGATTCCCTCTGTAAGTTTGAATGGACACTCCTACTGGGACTATTTTAAAAACCTTGCTTATCTAAATAGCAGTGCGTTAGGACTACTACTAAGGCACTGTTGAGTCAGTACTACGATAAGAGTAGTTTGGAAAGATATGATTCTCTCTGGCAAGTTTCTTTGGCAGGTTAACGACTACAGAACAGCCGGGCAAGCAAATACCGACAGTTCTGTCTGACACACTATTACTACTAACAGGCTGTTCCTGTATGTGTGTTTTTTTACTCTAGGGTGGTGCCTCCCTTGACCTGAGTCTGAGCCAGGTGAGGTGAGGCCTATACCTCACACAGGAACGGTGAGTACACAATCTCATCAATATATTTGGTTGTTACTACAGAGTAAGAAGGAGGTTATGGGTTAATGGGTTCATGAGGCGCATTTACAGCTTTTTATGCTCTCTCTATCTCTACAGGTATGAATAGCCATCCTTCTTGTATAGAGGTATTGTGAATGGTCACAAGTAGTGTTACTGTGATGATATTATGTTTTTTGTTTCCTTATGCATGTTTGTCTCACTGTTTTCAAATTGCACCCAATGCAGTAGCTTCTATTATAAGGTCCTGAAGAAAGCCGGGGTTCTGTGGCCCAGAACGGCTGAAACTAGCAGACCACAACATCTGGCAGATTTGTTACATGCCGACACTTTTTATTAAGCTCAACAGCAGTCATCAATAAAGTTGTTTGGATTGCTGCTGAACCTTTTTTAACTTCACTTTCACTCAGCTACTTTCCTTTGCACTGCATCTTCGATTGTTTCGGTCAGTATACCTCTTGGATAACCAGGCTGTCAATCTTTTTCTCTGTGTTTCATTGGTCTCTCATAACGCCTAGTTCACCAGCTTTTGGCTTGCTGCCAGAAGAGCTGAGGTGACAGGGGTACCCCTGGAGTTCCAAATGATGACACTGGCCACGAAGGGCAGTTGATGGAAATCCTTACATTCTTTTCCCCTCCTCAGGGTTCCTTCTATATTGGAGTCGTACATGCCACAGTAATGATAGTGGTCACTATTTGCTGTTTCGATGGGTGATCATTTTTGGATCCTTAGGTGAGTGATTGACATGAAAACTACCTCAATGTTTTGGCCCGAAAAACATTATGAATAGCAGTTGTGGCCCAGTTTCTCAGGGAGGACATGGATTATAAGAGCCCCCTCCTTGATAGAACACTAGACCATCAGAGTGCGTTTAAACCACTAACGTGGTGGACAACTTCACTCTTTGAGAAGAAAAGTTGATATATCCACAAATCTTGAACATTGTCCCACATGTGGAAACACTGCAGTCAAAAACCTACCTGCAAGTTCCTAGCTGGATGGTCACATCTAAGGCAGAAAAGGGATAGCATGACGAGCAAAGGTACATAATTTTTCAGGAAAAGCAAGCACCAACAATGGCCCACCCTATAAATGGGTGACCTGGCTATTGCTTTTACTGCTCAGATTGCTGCTTTGAAATGTACTAACATCAAGAAGCCGGAGGACGAAAATCTTTGGAGCATCTTTCTCTCCAGCTCTATTTACTTAACCAAGTCAGTCAAGTGATCATCAAGCAGCTTATAACACGGGAAAGGAAGATGGATGTTGAATGCCTACTGGGTAGTCCCTCTGCCACGTATTCATCCACAGGTGACACCTGAATAACCTTAAGGTCATCAGACACTCAAAGCAGACCACAGTCCATTAAACGTAGCATCCAAATAAAAGCTCATGACCAGTTCCTTGTGTGCCATGGCCTCATAGAGGTCCTAGAAATTCCTCATTGAGATGTTTTGTTGTTCCCATGAGTATATAAAGCCTTTTTGGCATTTTCATTTCCCAGAGGCATGCAAATAGCTCTGTTCTGTTTTGAAGGATATTTTGCTCTAGAAATGACACGAGTCAGAGAAAAAACAGTTGCAGAAAACCAAATCAGGAGCCTTTTTTGGGAATTATTTAATTGGTGACCACACATGCTGGGAGATTTTTTCTAGTATGTGGTGCACATTTATAATGCATTTTGAGGACCACCATGATGTACATTATGTCGCAAATTGAATGGATATCAGCACAAATGGCTTCAGGGTGGACATACTAAATAGAGTGTGTCGCTACAATACTATTTTCATTGGAGTGGGGTCTGTCGAATTTGTTCTTCTATAGCCAGACCTGACAAATTTGAGTGGTCAAAAAAGCATATTCGCTGACCTCTAAATTAGATGAGTAAACCCAGAGGAGAGAACACTTACAGATTTTCTGCATCTGTCCTCTTCTAAAAGGCTACTTTTGTCTGGCTTCAACCCGCAGCCATAAACAGGGTTTTGTTTCTAAATGTCTCCAAAGGTTTGTGGTCTACCACCTTGGCAACACCAAGGGTAAATATGTGTTTTTGCCTACAATGTTGTCTGACACCTTCTTATTCTCGATTCGAGATATTTCCTCTATAAGTATGTATTCGAAAATGGCCCTCTCTGAATTGTCCGTTAGTTTGTGCAAACATGCATCATGAATGCATCCCCGATGTGGGCACTCCTTGGGTTCTTCATATAAAAGACTCCACACAGTTCTTTATGTACTTTTAGTTTTATTCCTTATTTTTTTTGTATGACCTTTTTATATATCAAGTTCATCATCACTGTATTATCCATATATCCGACATCTTAGTGCAAAGCTCCGATGCATTTCGGGCTATCATGCCCTTTCTCAAGGAGCTCGGCGGAATTGAAGCTTACCGGACCGGGCACGTTTGAATATTCACGTTTACCCACTTCATCCCTCACGTCTGGGACATTCAGACACAGCTCCTTGAGAAAGGGCATGATAGCCCGAAATGCATCGGAGCTTTGCACTAAGATGTCAGATATACGGATAATACAGTGATGGTGAACTTGATATATAAAAAGATCATACAAAAAAAATAAGGAATACAACTAAAAGTACATAAAGAACTGTGTGGAGTTTTTTATATGAAGAACCCAAGGAGTGCCCACATCAGGGATGCATTCATTATGCATGTTTGCACAAACTAAAGGATATTCAAGAACGTACAGGTCGGATACGTTACCTGCAGGAGCACCCTACCCTAACACTCAGAATAAACAAATTTCTTTTTCAACAACCAGTGTTGTGCACCTCCCGCAACTATAGTGATACAGTACCTCTCTGAATGGTCACACTAAATGTTTTGCCTTCCTCCTCTTTTTCTGAACTTCTTTTTTTGGCTTGAGGACTCTGATCACTTTACCATGGCTAACCAGGGCTCAAGGGAATGTGCTTCACCCTTAAACATGGTAAGATTTGGGTATACACAATTGACATATTTAATTTACTTGTTGTAAGAGCCTTGTAAAGTAGTATACCAATTACCCAGGGCCTCTAACCTAGGTGCTACTAGTGGGCCTGCAGCACGGATTGTGCCACCCACACCTGTAGCCTTTCAAACCTGTCTCATGCCTGCTGTTGGAGGGCCTGTGTGTGCAGTTTTCTGCCAATTTGACTTGGCATTTAAAACTACTTGTCAAGCCTTAAACTCCCCCTTTATTACACATAAGTAACACTTATGGTAGGCCCTTGGTAGCTCATAGGGCTAGGTGCCGTGTAAGTAAAAGGTAAGGCATTTACTGTTAAGGTGTGCATTTCCTGGTAGTGACAAACATCCAAATTATTTTCTAACTACTGGAAGTCCTACTCCTCTTATAAATTAACATTATGAATTCCTTAATAATCTTTTAAGCTGTAATTCCTGATTAGAAAGGAGTGCCGGTCTCATGTTTTATATCTTTAAAATTGTATTGATGAATCCTTTTTACTGGTAACGTTGGATTTAATATTACTATTTTAGAAATGGCACTTTTAGAAAGTGGACATTTCTCTGCTTTTACTGCTTTGCGTGCCTGCAGCCCTCTCCAATACATATCTGGGGTGGATGACAACTACACTTGTGCATTCCCTCGAGGCAGCCACAAACACAGGAAAAGTAGGTGTGACAGAGAACTCATCTGCATTCTTATAGCTCTTTCTGGGCAGGAAGAGAGGGGGAAGCTGACACTTACACCTGAATAGGCAGTGTTATGTTTCCTGCATAAAGTGCTGATTACCCCCTACAGGTAGTCTGGAGCCAGGGCTGGGAAGAAAGGGGGTGTGTTCACTTCTGAGATCTGTCTTTGAAGTCACCCCAAATTGAAAGGCACAATTGGATATAAGTACTGGGGCTCCGACACTACCAAGACAGTACACTACTGGACCTGGGAAGAACTTTGCCAGAAGTAAAGACTATTGTGCTACACTGATTGCCACTCTCCTTGACTGCTGTTCTGGAAGAACCGCTTTTTTGATTTGTAGTGCGCCCTGCTGCCTGATGATCTCTGCCTCGCTGAGGACAAAGACTACACTTATCTCACTTAAGCCCAGAGTGACTTCAAGGGTTTGCTGGCTTGCCCCATGCTCTGAAGCCTCAGGGCCATCAAAGACATCCTTTACCACTAACCCCGGCACAGCTTGTGTAGTGCCACTAAGAGGAGTTCCACTGAGTTGGGAAAAAACTCAGTGGAATTCCGCGCCGCTCCCCGCCTCCATCTCCAATACATCTTGCGAGAACTGAGCATGTGTGTGCATGTGCAGTTCTCGCAAGACATACATCAGACATAGGGGTTTGAGGGAGAGGAACCATAGTGAGGAGGAGAAGGGCCACCCGGCGACACCAGAGTACAGGTAAGTGCCTTTTTTCTTTTTAAATGTATGTTTTAATATTTTTTATTAGGGGGTGGAGGCGGGGAGCCTTTTTTGTCAGGGGGCTGCTTAACACCGCTCCGCTGCGGAGTCGGAGTTTTGCCTACAACTCCACATTCTCAGTGGAGTGCAGAGTAGGCAAAACTCTGCACTCTCCGCTGGTGGAGCGGAGTTCTCTGCCCACCCTTATTTGAAACTGCAACAGCACCTGGACTCTGCCATCTGTTAGTCCTGCCTTGCCAAGTGGTGCCAATCCAGTCCTAAGCCTTTGAAAGTGAGCATTTTCTGGGGGCGTGGCTAGGAAGATGGCCAACCAGTAGGGTTAAGCCTCGGCTCCCTAGCCTGCAGCAATGATCCTACCTAAACCTCCTGCCCTGAGGCACCTGTGACACCTTGTGCTGCTGAGGGTTATGTGTCAGCCTGTCATGGAGAGCCCCAGATCACCAGCAATGCTGTGGGAAAGCCAATCTCTGCACCGATGCTTCTGAGGATGGTTGGTGCAGCTGAAGGCATCCTGCTCATCAGAGGCCAGCCAGAAATCCAGAATTCCTGTGTGCCGGAGAGACGAGGCAGGTCCCCCAGGTGTAGGCTGCTCCAATTTCCGACTGGGAGCTCCCGTCGATCTGGACCCTGCAGAGGTTGCAGACTGCTCCGGATGACTCCTCTTGGGATGCTGGAGGTAGACCTGCTTTGCCACAGAGTTCTTAATTTGTGCCCCCAGTGAGCCTAAGGCAGTGCTGCGCTTAGACAAGCACTGTGTGGGAGTGACAGGCTCCCCCTGCGACCGGCCTCATTCCACTGAGGTACAGCGGGCTGCAGTGTGTCTGGGGACCACCCCCATACTGAAGTGGGCTCTGACTTTGTGTGGCAAAGTGACTCTGTGTTTTGCTTGTGAACAGACAGCCGCATTCACGCCCTGGTGAGGCCTCTCTTCCCCTTGGTGCAGCTTTCCACAGGACGGACACCAAAAATCTTTCCCTGCAGCTCCCTTGACTCACTGAAGTGGCCCTGAATGTCAGCTGTGGCCTTTCCTGGGCATCCTTTAGCAAGGGTGAGGTTGAACATCGATGTGTGCCGATGCTGTTGTGGGGTGCACTACCCCTTGTCTTGCTGTCTGGCACTGCAGGGTGCAACCCTTCCCCCTGGGATTGATTGTCCGTTGCTTGTTTTGGCCCTGTTACTACTGCCGGGTGTGAATCATCTCCTTTTATCCTGCCTCGTTTGCTTACATTTCACCGCAGCTCGCCTGGAAGACTCTGAGGGACTGACAGGGACTGGAGGCTGGAATCCCCCCTTTCTTCCATCTTGGGAGGTACTCTCTCCTTCTACCTGCTCTCATCAGGGCGAACGTTGTGAAAGGTGGAGTCACTAGAGTGGTGTCAGAAATCCCATTAGAGGTGCAGGAAACACAGTGAGAGGAATTCCTAAGGACTGTGGTTAGGTCATTGGTGGAGCTCTTTGAGCACTGTGTGGAGGAGGCCTGCACCTTGTGATCTCCTACTAGGTTTCTGAGATCCAAGACCTTAGTGCACATGGATGGTGCTGCAATTGTGAGCTGAGAAGGATACATGATCTTTCAGATGACCTAGTGGTACTGGGGACTCTGCTGGTACTACCTCACCTCTACTTGTACATGGGCAGGGCTCTGCGTGGGGCCCAGCATATTAAAATATGTATACGGTCAGAGGACCTGCGGAGGTCCACTGGAGAACCCTTGAGGAGGGCTGCATGCACCCCAGTGGCCAACTGTAGCACAGATATTGGTGGCTACTGAAGCTTCCAGCACTAGTGTCCAGGTTAAGATTCACTCTCTTAAAGGTTATTAGCAGTATGGGCAGTCGTATGAGCAAACCTATTAGTATCCCCATGTAATTGGAAAATGATGATAAATATACGGTGTAGGAGATTTCCCCCTCGGAATATTGCCTGGAAAAGTAATGAATGGGAGCACAGGGACGCCAAGGTCACCTGGGAACTGCATACTGAAACAGAGCTGTACGTTGCAGAGAACAAAGGTTTGGAGGCCTCATCGATAGTGCTTTCGGAGGCCTACTTGGCATTCATAAGGGACAGAGCAGAAAATATGTTTGCACAACAAAATGCAAAGCAACGGTGGATCTGGGGGGCTGGAGCATTAGCTCAGAGACCTTGAGGCATCCCCCGGAGCTTGGGTGAAATCGAAGACTCATCACACCCTAGAAGTGCTCCAGAAAGAGTATCATGACTAGGCACAGGGAGGGCTTAGGTAACAACAGCCACACCGCCACTGCCTGTATGAAATAGGTGTCAAGGCGCGCAAGCTACTTGCCTGGTCAGCAGATGGGAGGAGGACACACAATGGGTGTGATGTATTCTGGAGGAGTACGGGATTTTCCATTCAACAAATAGGGACACTGCAGAGGCCCTTGCAAAGTTATATTTTTCATTCTAGGAGGCCCAACCACTGGCAGACACTTAGCGCATAGGTTACTACCTGGACCGGCTGGGCATGCGAAGGTGTCAGCCGATGATCAGCCAGCACTGGAGAAAGACCTTACTCTACAAGAGATACAGGTGGAAATTGCGTGCCTTAAACCAGGGAAGTTGCTGCGGGCAAATGGCCTTCTGCTGAGTTCTTTAAGTGCTACTTGGGGCTGCTAGGTCCCTATCTGCTTGATCTCTTCAGAGAAGCCCACGGAGGCAGCAAGCTTCTGCCAGATTTGCAGCACACGGTCATAACCATGATTCCTAAACAGGGTAAGTCGAAGACTAGCTGTGGTTCACATTGCACAATTTCTTTTTTTAAATTTAGAGACCAAGGTGCTGGCCATGGTGCTGGCTGCCAGGCTGCTGAAGATGATAGTCCCACTCATTCACAATGATCAATTAGGCTTCATGCCTGGTAGGTCCACCAGACTTAATAGTTGCCATCTGCCCAACTGGATGGGAGAGATTCGTAATGGGACTGACCCCCCATGTCTTATTGGTGTTAAGTGCCGAAAAGGCATTTGCCGCAAATCACTGGCCATTTTTCCACCATACCCTGCAGGAATTTATCTTCAGCCTGAACTATAGGTGGTAGATTTCCCTGCTATACCAGGCCTCCACAGTGATGGTGATGGTGAATGGCATCCTATCATCTGCTATCCCGATTAGAAGGGGCACCTGGCAAGGAAGCCCACTGCCTCCTAAAATATTTGCTCTTAACATAGATCCTGGTGGACATAAATGACTGGCAGTTTACACCGCAGATGAAGTCTGCATGGATGTATGATGTTACAACGCATGCTATTACAACGCATGCCTTTACGAGGCAAGTTTTACAACGCAAGTCGTTACAACGACTTGCGTTGGGGGGCGCTGGATAGTGAATAGTTTAATTTACTATTCCAACTCCAGTCCCCTTGGATAGTAGGGAAGGTGTTGGAAACTATTCCCTATCCTAGAGCGCCCCCCAGCGCAATTCGTTGTAAAAGTTGCGTTGTAATGGTTGCGTCGTAAAGGCACTTCGTTGTAAAAGTTGCGTTGTAAAGGATGTTCCCCGTCTGCATATCAACTGTAACATGCTGAGTTATTAACCAGTCTTGTCTCCAATACCTCTATGGTGGGAAGGGGGTCGGCAGTTACTACTGGCAGCACAGGTGACTCTGGAGGTCTGGCACAAGGCCACTAGATGTATCGGCTGGGGAGGAAGGATAACACGAGTAATAGCCTTACGGGGGGGTGAATGGTTGCGCTAACTAGGCAAACTTACGGGCTTCGCAACATGTGATTTACAGGGGGATCTCCTGAAGAGGGTGATTTAATGGTAGAGGGTGCCTTAATGCCCTTTTAGAGCCTTTTAGAGGGACTATTCCTTACACTAGAACCAATATATCAAGTATGCACAGTGCCTGCAAACTGAGAGGTTGGAGGACCTGAATCTGCCTGAATTTGCCCCTTTGGAGGGAGGGTTGCTGCTGGAAGAGCTGGCACAGAAGGCCATCTCTCTGACATATAAAACACCAAACAACAATATGCCAAACGCACTGACTAAATTGAGGGCAAGATGGGAGGTGTGCATGGGCGAGCTAGAGGATGTTGATTGGGAGGCAGCCCTGATGCAACCGAGAGAAGTGGCTAAAAAATCACGGTTGCACCTGATCCATCTTAATATACTGCATCGGGTCAATTATGACCAGGGCCTCCTGCATCGCATGGGAAGAGCAGCCTCCCCAGACTGCTTGCACTGTGGAGATGCTAGGGGTACCTTTTTGCATCCCCCTTGATCCTAAATACATCCTGCTGGGGGTTATGGGAGATGTGGATGTTCCCAGAATGGAAGCTTATTTTCTGCAACCTGGGACTAGTGGTGGCTAAACGATATGTGGCACACCTTTGCGGTGCACTGGAGGCCCCTACCATGGCTGAATGGAAATCGGGAATGAATCTCTATATAGCTGCCGTAAAACATCAAGTACAAAAGCAGAGTTTGCCCTCGTAAATTCTTCAAGGTTTAAGGAGGGTGGATCAAGCACTTCAATCTGTGCCTACTTGATGACGCACTGGCTCCCTCTCTCTCTATGATCCTGCTTTGTTGAGATTTTTTAAACAAGAACAGTGGTTCCTGTGGACACTCAATGATTAATATCACAGTATAATTCACAGCACAATCGCAGTTAACTGGGAGTCTATCAATGTCAGGGAAAGAAGAACATGTAACACAGGAGGTATAGAGAACCAAGCTTTTTTATATATGAAAATTCACACATTTGTTCAGTATTGAGTGTCCCAAGTGAAAAAAGTGTGAAACCTATGAGTATCAATTGTTACTTTTGTGACATAAAAACAAGTTTTCAATGTTCAATAGTAGAGACTGGGATTGGTTCGTTTTCAAATTGTAGACAATTTGAAAACAAACCAATCCCAGTCCCTACTATTAAACTAGGAAACTGTTAACATTGATTGTGTATCCATTGAATGGCCATTTTCTGTAACAACATTGAAACCTTGTTTTTATGTCACAAAAGTCACAATTGATACACATAGGTTTCATGCTTTTTTTCACTTCGGACACTCAACACTGATAAATGTATAACAAATGTGTGAATTTTCATATATGAAAAAGCTTGTTTCTTTCAGCCTCTTGTGTTACATGTTCTTCTTTTCCTGACATTGATAGACTCCCAGGTAACTGTGATTGTGCTGAAAATTATATTGTGATATTAATCATTGAGTGTCCACAGGAACCACTGTTTTTGTTTAAATTGTAATGTACCCTAGTTCCATGTGAGTAGGGTGTCCCTAGTGTTTTTTACACGCCTGCTTTGTTGAGGACACTGTGATGTTGTTCTCACTGCATAGAGTGGGTTATTCATGTTGACACTTACTTTTGTTGCCAGATGCTACTTTTATGTGACGGATGCCACATGTGAGCTTACCTCCTCTGTTTATTTTAATTTCCTTTGGGTGTGTGCTTTTGCCCTTTAATTGGTATTTATTGCGATATAAACCTTAAAAAAAGATGTTTCCCCAAAAAATTAAGTGAGCTTTTGCTATTCAAAACCATCAAAATCGATGCAGTGACGACTTTGTGTCGACCAGTACTGACTCCCCTTCTCGCACCGAGTCTTCAACGTTGACGCTTGCTCCATCCAAGGTACTTTTTCAGCGGGACCTGCATGAGTCCTGTAGCCAGCCAGCCCTCCATCACAATCGGCTTGAACTTTGGATCTACCCCGGTCCAGCACAACCTCAATTAACCCTATTTGCTTCTAAGCACTACATTTTGATTTATTCTTTCAAAATGTATAATTCCGGATCTACTTTTTGGGTTTTTGTTGCTTTGGTCTTGTTTTACTCATACAAATATGATCTATTTTTCTAACTCTGTGTTGAGTATTTTTGAATGTTTTCTTTGTGTTACTCTGTGTGCTGCAAACATACTTTATACATTGCCTCTTTAGATAAGCCTAACTGTTCTGTGGCAAGCTACCAGAGGATGTGCACAGGTTACCTTTTAGTGTGTATCTAGATTACCCTGACTATAGTGGTGGTTCCTGTATGTACAGGGTGTGTACTTTGACAACCAGAAACCCCAGTTCCAGCAGTCTAACTCTAGTGTGGGAATTCACCACAAGGTTTAACCCCTTCGGTGCACATGACGAGCTCAGCTCGTCATGGCATATACCTCTCAGGTGCTCGTGACGAGCTGAGCTTGTCATGACCACACCCGTTTTTATTATGGCCCAGCACAGCAGGGGAATAGCTCCAGCAGCCATGCGGTTAAGCATACCAACATTGCCTCTGCATTCAGGTATTTTTGGGATTTTGAACCTTCTGTAATCAAGGTAAGAGGAAAGTTAATAGGCGCTTCTAAGTTCACAACGTCTACTTGAAGATATCATCAGGTTCAATGTGAGATCATTTTTCATGACAGCCTTCTGTATTCTAATTTGAAGACAGCTGTTTGTGGACAAATAATGAGGGAGTGTGAGAAAAGTTCCCTGTGAACATACTCTAAAAATATGTTTAATACTAAAAAAAGTATGAGATTAAAGGAACACTAACAGCTCAGTCTGAAAGTGAATAGCTGCTATTAAGGACACCTTATGTAATTAAGCCAAAATCACCCAAAATTGATCAGGCAAGTTTATATAAGGAGTCAGCATACATATCTCCCCAGTTATAGGAGACTGTGATGTACTCAAAAACTCGTGTATAAACAAAAAGATTCTATCAAGGTGTAGTGATTTTTATTATTTTTATTAATTTCTGTGGGTGAAAAAAACTAATAGATGAGCTCTCTCTTAGGGTGGTAAAGATGAGAGCACAGTGTGCTTTTTAAAATACCCCTCACACACTAAAAAAATCCAATAGTGTCATGCTTCATCATTGGGGTCTTCCCGTCCCTCTACGGGGCGGGGCGTGCTACGACCTGACCGACTACGCGGGAGCACTAGTATAGTGACAGGACTATGTGACTGTGCAAGTGTGGGTGATGTCAGTGAAGTGTAGGGACCTAATTATGTGTGGGAATAAAAAAGGTTAAAAATCCTCTGGCTAGTGGAAAAAAACAATTTATTCACTTCCCTAGCTGGGGACGTTAAGAAGGGGGTTTTGAGGTAGAGCGATTCGCTACTACCTGGTCTACATGTTTCGTAGGCAGTCCCCTACTGCCTACTCATCAGGACCTTCTAATGGTCCCTACTGGAACAAAGCTCAGTTGCTAAATGTAATAAGCCTGTCGTCCTAGAGACCAGCAGTAAAAATCCACTGCTAGTTTCTGCTTCAGGGCATGAGCTGGCCCTCTGTAAGCAAAAGGTATCAAAAATAATGACCTGAATGTGGTCTCTGTAAAATAAAGAGAAAAAAAGGGAGAGAAACATACAGGATTATACAATGATACTGTAATCTGTCTGTGGATGCTCATTATTGTTAGCGCCACAGGAGTTGCAATTGCCCATACCACAGATGATACACGTAAGGCTTTATGGACAGAATGATGGATCAATCCTCCATCCCCTACATGTTTGTTTCATAATGAACATTGTCATGCCCCTTTTAATATAGGCTGTTTTTTATGGCGTGAATGATAATGCAATCTGCCATCCCCTATATGTTCGTTGTTGTCGACGAACATAGGGAGGCCCCTTGTAATTAGGGCTGTATCCATCTTCAACATACACACACTCTCACGACTCAATACATACAACGGAACTCTGCAGGGTAAAAATAGAGGAACCCGACTTGATCAATAACTGTAGTGATCTGCGGAACGATTGTCCTAAAAACCAAGGGGCACACCCCAATCATAAAGTAGTGTGCAATACATACTGCTGTTGCGCAAAGGATATGCCCCATGAGCTGGTACTTGGTAGGTATTCAACGCGGCGTCCTGAAAAAAGAGAGACCGCGCCCTTAGCAAACTCGTCAATATACACCCATGTCATGTAGCCCTCGTCTTGATTAGCCAAGTGTTTAGCGACTTTTGGCAAAGTCAAATACTCACAGTGACCGCTATATCATTAAGGCTTACTTCTACCACGAGGTACCGCTCCGAAGACTAGT
This sequence comes from Lissotriton helveticus, assembly GCF_964261635.1. Classification (NCBI taxonomy): domain Eukaryota; kingdom Metazoa; phylum Chordata; class Amphibia; order Caudata; family Salamandridae; genus Lissotriton; species Lissotriton helveticus. The sequence goes on along the minus strand of NC_136068.1, from coordinate 366,048,908 downwards.
CGCGTCTGCGGCTCGGCAGTTAAATGAGCTCTGCTTACGCGCCTGTTTCGCTTGGGGAATCTCCCGCAAACACTAGAACGCTCACCCCAAGATGGCCGCCCTGAAATGGACCAAGCGTGTGCTAAAAACGGAAGTCTGTCTTCCGTGTCCATTAGGTGAACCGATGTGATTGAATAGGAAGATATATTCTAAGATATATTTTTAGAAATAGCAAAATATCTCATCATAGCCCCTTGCATTAATTTCTAAGTTGTTTGAAAAACGAATATGTTAATATATTACAGAGAAAAATGTTAGCTGAAATGTAATATAATGAAACCGGCTCCTCAGTGGCTCAGGGATGAATCTTTTGGCCGAACAATTATACCACAGATAATTAAAACAAAGATCAATATGATAATATATTACACAGAAACATGTTGTCTAAACTACAATATTGTAACACGCTTCCTCGATTTCTCAGGGGTTACTGGTGTTGCTGGACAATTATCTTAGATAAACTATAGATCTACTTGGGATGCATACATGTCCGGATATCTAGTAGGTTGTTATGACGGAGTGCCTCAAACCGCAGGATTGGGACCTTTAATCCCCAATGTATAACAAAATGTGGGCAATGGGTTGTAGAATGCTAGGGTGGGTATTATCAGTGGATCACTGATAGGACGCAGGGGATCTCCTCGAGGCCACGGATGGACTGCCTCTCAATGGGATGATGGTACGAGGCTTATAACTGACCCCACGGAATTTAATCGTTCAATCCATGTTTGTTTGACTGGACACGAAAAACCCATCTCTGTTCTTTCTCTAGTAGATGTTTCTCGTTGTCAATCTGTTCGATTACAGTCCAAGTGATGTCCTCAGGTTTGTGCCCACTTTCCAGGAAGTGGTTTGTCAATTTCGTACTCGCCTTTTTACATTTAATGGTGCTCTTATGTTCGCCTATTCTCAACTTCACTGCCCTGCTTGTCATACCAATGTATTCAAGATGGCAAGGGCAAGTAATGAGATAGACGACGTTCGAACTGTTGCAGTTTGTAAAGGCTCTTTGTTCCCATGAGGTCCCGTTGTTGAAGGTTAGTTTTTTGCTCTTTTTGGTCAGGCAGCATACCTTACATCCGCCGCACGGGTGATGCCCTTGTACAAAGTTGGGATTGATTTGGGTGTTGGCTTTACTATCCTTAGGTCTCGTGTGTACTAGTATATCTCTGACACTCTGAGCTCTTTTGTGTGAAAACATGGGTTTAGGAATGTCGAGACCTCCACAGTACTCAAAAACTCCCCAGTTAAGTCTTATAAAGTACAACGCTGTGCAAGTTAGTTTATATTTCAAAGCATTAGATTGAAGTTCATAATTGCACAATTGACATAACCTTAGGAAGTGGCTTAATAAACGTGCATGAAAAGGTTTCGCTTGTAAAGGTTTACTACTATCTGGCCAATTCCGATCGGGGTCAGAAAGCTCTCCGACCGAGCCTGATCCGGAGTGTTTTCCAACCGAGCCGGAGTCCTGCAGTCCGACCGAGTGAGTACGATGACGCCGCATGCTGCCGGACTCCGTTCGGTCAGACTCCCATAGAAGTCAATGGGAGACGGACGTATGATGCATACACAGGCTCCCATTGATGGAATGGGTATGTCTCACACAAGGGCGCCCCCTATAGTGGGTAAGCATTGGTGCCATCCGCACCGTAGATGCCTGTGTTGGGGAGACCGTTTGGGTCTCACCCTGCGTCTGAGTCGAAAGGCTGCGGGTGACAGGGGGTCTGACGCGGACCCCCAAAGGCATCTTCCCGGACGTTTTGCGAGCCAGAAACCTCAGCTCGCACCGGCTGTCCAACGCGTGCATCGTCCTGGCTCGGTCGTAAATTGCATCCATTGCATGGCACGGTTTGCTTACGGACGAGACGTACGGAGCGGTTGGGACCCAGAAACAACTCGGTCGTTGAATTTCGCATTGCTCGCATCACACTTGTTAGCTCGTAAAGCTGTACGAGTCGGACGGAAAACATGCATATGGCTCGTACTTTTTCCATCCCGATCGCGTTCAGTGCCCTTCCGAGCAAGATCGGAATTGGCCTCTATATGTTCTGTAGTTTGGCGTACAGAACATAAGCCCTGTGCTGGTAAGAGCGGTGGGGCCAGGTTGGGGAGGGATTCGACAGACGACCATTAGGGCAAACTAAATAAATAATTAATTTTACCTTAGTGTCGTCGGTCGAAGTCCCCACCAGGCCCCTCCGCTCTTACCTGCACAGGCCGCTGCTGGTATACACATCAATATTCATTTATTTCTGTAGTGCTTATTTTGTTTGGCCTCGATGGACAGCTGAAAAGAATAAACCTGACTCAGTCAGTATATTTTTCATAAAAAAATATTTCAGTCATAATAAATTTGCAATTTTGCTTAAACAAGTGAGTATGGTTTAGTAGAGCGTAGTAAGGAAAACTTTCTTCACTGCGCTGATAACAGAAGTTTGTCTATCAATGGAAAATGGTGCATACCTCAGTACGGTGTTTCCTGCCCCTTTAAGCAGGCAATCCATCAGCTGATACTTACATCACAAGTGGATTACGTCCAGTTTCACAATGTTATTTTGTTTTTATAGCAAGCCCTATATTACATAATACAAATATAGGAAGCATATATTTTATGTGAAAACCACTTTTGAGTGTCTTCAAATACAAACAATACAAACTTTTTTATGGGGTTCTAAATAAGGGTGGGCATTATACTTTGGAGGAACATCACTGTTTTTGAGAGCCCCCCAGGACAAGTAAAGGCTTTTCACGAATTAGGTTTTAAACATTATGATGATACAGCAAATGCACAACCTAGTGGACGCCAGACTCAGCACACCCAGCCTGCACTTCAAAGGCTGGTGTAATTAATAAGGAACTCAGCTCAGCAATTGTGACCCCGGTGCCCTTGGCTGCTTTTGGTGGTGCACCGGTGTGCCATGGCGCACAGTTTGGGAACTTCTGCTCTTGACACTTGTCCCCTTGACCTGGTCCTACTGATCCTCCTCACTGTATTGAACTGATTCCTGGTACACCAGCTTGTGGTCCTTTGGTCCCCTCGGTCCACCTAGCCTCTTGTGTCTAGGTCCTCTTAGGCCTCACGTTCTTAGCCCTTGTCTTGCTGGTTTGAATAACTGTGTTCCTCCTAGCCCTGTGCCTTGTGTTCATGGTCCTTTTGGCACTGCACCCACTGGTGTTGGCCCTCTCAGTCCTGATTCTCTTTGTGCTCTTCTGAATCTCATCATTTTGGTTTTGATCCCCCTGGCAATCCAGGTCTAGCCCTCATCATTCTTCTGTTTCTGACTATTCTTGTCCTCCTTATCTTCCTCACCCTAGTTCTGCTGCTGCAACTAGTACTTTGGGCAAAAGTAAAACAGTCATGGTTTCCCTGGCACCCATAGGTTTGCGGTAGGACCTTTTAATCATGATCCTTCTAATACTATTTGCTCTGATCCTGAAACTCCTTACTTTGGTCCTCCTTGGTAAGGATCCCATATTTTGTGCTTATTCTGGTCCCCCAGTTTACTGGCCATAATCCTCAGGCTTCTAATCTTCCTAGTCTATCCCTATCTGGTCCTGATCATAGTGGTGGCTCTTCCGCTAAGGCAGAGGAGCGTCACCCCTCTGCTTTTCGCAGTGTAAATAAAGGAAAAATAAAATATTGATAATAACTAGATGTTATTATCATTGTATTTGTTCCTGCTGTGGCAGCTTTGCAGGCAGGAGGGGCTGCTCTGCTGACAGAGGAGCAGGGGGAGTAGGGATTGAAACTCTGTTAGTGCTCATGAATTTTTTGCTGGCCTTCTTGGTCCGGCAAAACAGTCATGCGCACTTTACATGTCCTCCACGCAGGCTGCATTACAGCCTTGGTGGAGAAAATGCACAGGCTCCCAGTCCCGTATAAATGCCGAACTATGGCACCCAGACCAAAAACAATGCTGCATTGCAATGTTGTGATTGGCTAAGGGAAGGCTCGGTGCTTCCTTTTCCGCCCAGAGCGTAGGGATGACGAGTCGAGATGCCGCAAGGATGTAAGTTTAATTTTTATTTTTACTTCCTCCACAACCAATCTGTGCCAGCTGCCACTGCCTGATCCTCCTGACCCTGATCCTCCTTTCACTTGAAGTTCTAAACCAACTGGACCTGGTACTCCATGTTCTGGTCCTCCAGTCCCTGGACATCCTGTTTCTCATTGCCTGGCCATAGTGTTCCTAGCCTGTGGTATGGTCCTCTAGGCTGTAGTCCTTTTAATCCTCACCCTAATCCTCCTGGTACTCTTTGTATCAATCCTCTTTGCCCTGATCTTTCTTGTCTTTTTTATTCCTTGTCCTCTTAGAGCTTATCCTTAGGGCTCTGGTTTTCATGATCCCTGGTCACACTTCAGGGAGGGCGTAAGTCATGTAATTTGCTGCAGTGCAATTACACAAAAACGTAGAGCAAACTTATGCAAGACTACCATGAATTATGCTAGAAGCATGATCCTGGATCTAGCACTAAAATGCACCCTTGCATCCAAAATGAGCCAAAGGATTTATTTTGTGCTAAATGCAAGAAAACAGGAACACTAGAAGCCAACAGCCACTTGCACTCTGTTCCTGTGCTCTTGGGGAGGCATTTGTGCCTCAAGTTATCCAAGATTACCCAACCGGGTGTAATCAAGCAAAATTCGGTAATTTTAACACAAAATTACCAAAATTATTCCAATTAATCCAGTGTAATAGAAATTTCACACATGCCTAGTCTCACTTCCCTGGTCCTCCTAGCAATGATCATCCTAGTCTTACTTTTCATAGTCTTTTGTGATTTTATGCCATTGGCCCTATTGGTCTGGGACCTGAAAGTTTAGCCTCTCCTGGGCCTAGTTGTTATGAACTTGCTTCATTAGCTATCCTAGTCTTGGTGACCTTGGTCCTGGTCACTCTGGCCCACCTTGTCCTATTGTGCTAGCCATCATAAACCATGTTTGTGTGCCATCCTGGCCCTGTTCCTCTCTGGCACTCTTGACCCTGCTCACCTTGTCCGGGTTCTCCTCATCCTTGTAGCTCTGAGCCCTAGTACTGCATTTCTTGGTCCTGCTGGTCTTATTGGTCCAAATGGCCTCTCATATAATAGCCTTCTTTGTCTTGGTCCTCCTAGTTTGGGTTGTCCTAATGCTCCTTGTCCGCTCCTTATCCGGTTGATCCTACTGGTACTGCATGCATTAGTCCTGGCCCCCTGATCCAAGTTCTCCTTGTTCAAGCCCTTTTAAGGCTGGTCATTTTAATCTTGGTCTTCCTGGCATCATTTGACCTTCTTACACCTGATCCTCTCCACCTTTGTCCTGATACATGAGATGATGGATCTGCCCTACTTGGCAATCTGAGTCCTTGTCCCGCTGGTCCTGATTTTCATGTCCCACTTAGCCTTTATTTCCAGTCCTCCTGGAAATTATCTTTTTAATCCATCTTTAGATGCCTGCATGGAGTCATGGAGGTGGCACAGTTGCGTTGTCCTCGGGCAGTTTGTTTAATTCTAGACATGGATAAGGCGTTCAACACCCTGAATAAAGTTTTGAGCCCAACTCTCTGCGGCTTATGTGCTTAGTATTCACTGAGCAAGCTGAACTGTTCCCATGAGGAACAGGGTCAAAACTGATTTGCATATGGGTGGGACTGAACAGGGGTGGTGAAGTGAGCAAAAGAACGATGATGGATTCAACCCAGATATAATAGTGACTGGGGGTGAGTTTCTGGAAAGTTTCAGCGGTCTTCCATCATCTTATTTTGTTTGCTTAACATTTACTGACCCATCAATTCTGGTCCATCAGACTCCATTGCAGAATGCAGAGGCACCTGCAGCTTTCCCCTTTCCGTCTTCCTCTTTTCTCTTAAATGCAGCTTTGCACTATTCATGCCCATACACTGGGGGAAGAGTGGGGAAACCTGCTGCCTGATGGTACCCATACTTTTTCACTCTACGCAGGTGATGTGCTATTTTTTCCCATGGATCTGTCTGGGAACCACTCCTTAGTGGTTCAGTTACTCACTGATTTGAAAAATGGCCTGGCCTAGACGTGGGTCCTTTCCTCACTTTACCACTAGATTCAAGCTAGCCTGGCTGATGGGTGTTACCCTGAAAATGGTCCCAGGATGCTTGTTTCTTTTCAAGGGAAGACCTGAGTTGTCAGGTCCGGCTGGACTGTTTCTGCAAGGAACAGTGTCAAGAGTTATTTGCATATGGCTGGGTCTGAAGGGGGGTGGTGAAGTGAGCAAAAGAATGATGATGGAGTCAACCCAGATCTAATAGTGACTGGGGATAGGTATCAAAAACATTTTAGCGCTCTGTCCAGCATCATATTGTGTTTGCTTTGCTCGCCCTAAGTTGGCAGGATATGCCCAGACATGGGACCCTTCCTCACTTTGCCACTGGATTCAAACTAGCCTGGCTGATGAGGGGTGCTACCCCGAAACTGGTCCCAGGATAATTGATTCCGGTCCAGGGATGACCTGGCTTGGCAGTTCGGGCTGGACTGTTCCAATGAGGAACAGGGTCAAGACTGACTTGCATAAAGCTGGGTCTGAACTAAGGTGGCAAAGAGAGCAAAAGAACGCTGATGGATTCAACCCAGATCTAATAGCGACTGGGGGGTGAGTGTCTGAAAAGTTTCAGCGGTCCGTCCATAATCTTACTGTGCTTGCTTACTATTCACTGACCCATAAATTCTGGTCCATCAGACTCCATTGCAGCATGCAGAGGTACCTGCAGCTGTCCCATTTCCCATTTCCCTCTTCCTCTTTACTCTTGAATTAAGCCTCATGCTATTCATGGCAAGAACCTGTGGGAGAGTGGGGAAACCTGTCGACTGATAGTACCCATTTAACTACACTCTAAGCAGGTGATGTGCTTTTTTTCTGAGGGATCTGTCTGGGAACCACTACTTTGTGATTCAGTTACTCACTGGGTTTTGAGAATGCTCCGGACTCAGAGTCAATTGGCAAAAGTCCTACCTGTTCCTTTTGTGCCCTGTTACTGAACCAGTATGATTGGACCTGGGATGTGGTCCCATCCAGTGGGAGGGCACATCATTTGGCTACATAGGTATTTGCATCTTTTCTAATGATCAAGATCCTTTGGACTGTAACCTAACATGAGCACTATTGGTTCTTAAAAGGCCAAAATACCATCTATCGAGCCCTCACCTCATCTGTCATGGGTCCACATAGCGGTCCTAAAAATACTGGTACTGCCCCAACTCATATCACCTTACTAATCTTCCATTGTTCCTACCCCACAGACTTTATGGCAAGTTGGACTCTCTCTTAGGAGCACCCATCTGGTACAAGTCATGGCGTAGAGTGTCTCTGTCGCAGATTTGACTCCCAGTAAATCAGAGAAGCTCCACAGGTCCCGAACACTACTGCCTGTCTGTGCAGCTTCAGTGGTGGGCCCATCGGATAGTAGGAATGTCCTTGGGGTAGCAGCTTCTGCTGGAGCCCTGCCTTGGCTGGGCTGACATCCGTACGCTAATATTCCTGAGAACAAAAACCAAGGAAGCCCCCCACACCTCTAGTTGACAGCTGTGCATTTTATTATAAGGCTTGGTTGTGCGACCTGATCGTGTAAGAAACTCACAAACTCACCTTGAATCAAGTCAGGTTCATTTGCAGGCCCTTTGCTTAACCGTGGGTAGCTTGTTGCTTTGAGAAGACAAGTTTTTTTGTAGGTAACAAAGGCAAATCTTTCAAAAGTAGCAAAACAGTTGAACAAGAAAGAAACTTGACACAAAGAAAATCCAAAACCAATTTATAAAAAATACCTTTTATTTTTATGAAATGTTAGACACCAAAAGGAACAAAATCCACCTGAGCGACCTGGAGCTATTAACAATGAGGCAAATAACAAACCACTAATTTTCATTCAAATCGCAAACAAGCATTCGTAGTTGTTGCAGTTAACGTTTCCTTGGGAAACGTTTGGCAGGACACCTACCTTGCATTCAACGCAGTCTCCAGTCTATTTACAAGCTCTACTGCTGAACCGCCATAGTCATCAAAGGAGTGGTCCTGATGCAAGGTATACAGGATACTGCAGATACTGAAGGATGCTGAAGATGCTGATCCGGTTTACAGGGATCACCCTGGGGCCACCCCTTGTTTGATGAACATAGTGCGGTGACTTTGTTCACAGAAGTCGATGTCCCTCAAAGCCAGATTGAGGTGCAGAAAAAAAATAGTTGCTAATGGTCTTCAGTTACATCAAAACCATTGGTTCCCTTTAACTAAGGCTAGTATCCATCTTAGATGACCGAAGTACACTCCGATGCCTCTCCTGGGACCAGCAGACTCAGGTGCAACTTTTGATCACCAAGACTCGGTCTCCCAGGACAAGCTTCCATGGTCACTGACTATCAAGCGATTGTGACTACCACCTCACCAAGGCATGCATCTTGAGCGTTTGTGGACATGGAGCTGTAACGAGAAGTCAGCCACCTGACTCTTGGAGTCGCTTCTTTTGTATGAGGCTCAGGGACGACTCAAGCAGAACACCACATACACAGTCATCTCTTTGCTAGCCTAAGAATCAGGAAGTGCAGTCCAGTCTTTGGTGCAGCTTCCCTTTGCTGAGTCCAGGGAACAATAGTGTAGTCTTTCTTCGGTGTTCTCTCCAATAAAGACATGACCTGAGGTCTGGGTGCAGGTGTGCTACTTTTATGACCATATTTTCTCTCTTGGGGGATGCGGTGACTACTAGCCAATGAGCCACTGGGTCACTTTCTGCCCTATGATGACTTTCTGTGAAGTGTGGCATCTAGCTATCCCAGAATGCAATATTATGTCCACTTCCAAGATGACCTAAGCCCCTGCCTCGGGGTGTGGAACTTAGTAGCCCATCCTAAAGATTTTGCTACCTAAGGGCTACACACCTATTGGAAAACTAGTTCAGCAACTGTTTCCCCCTCTTTGCCCAGGATTCCAATGTATCTACTAGAAAAAAAGAGCAGTCCCTCTCATGTGTGTCCTCCATTTTCCCTTTAAAGGCAGCATCTACTTTGAAGCTCACCATTTGGGCTCACACCCTTGAAATGGCTTATTAATCCCAAAAACCTGGAATCTTTGATTTTATAGCTTGACTGCTGCAGGTGAAGCATTATATAATCAAGCTGCTGTTAATGCTCGCTTCTGTGACTATTTCACTTATCTATATGCTCCAGCCCCTAAAACACACATCAGAATATTGAGGATTTTTTATCAATAAGCCAACTGCGGGTCCTCTCACATGTGGATACTGATGATTTGGGGGGGATAAAACTATACAAGAAATCAGAGCTGCCATATAAAAAATGGCACATGGTAAGGTTTGCGGAGCAGATTGCTTACCTGTTCAGTTCTTTGCTGCATACAATAATAAATTGGCTCTTAGATTGGTGTAAATGTATTCTACATATTTAAAAACAGGACTCCTTCCGGTGACTCCATGTAAGATGCTGGTCTTTTCTCTTTTGAAACCTGGATGCCCTTCAATGGATGTTAGATCTATAGGCCATTGTCTATGCTCAATGTAGATTGTAAAATTCTAAGCTGTGTTCTGGTGAGCAGACTCTTACCACATATGCCCTATTTAATTCATACTGATCAAGCTGGCTTCATTCCTGGGCATAATATGGCGCATAATATTCGGAGGCTCATATCTCTCTTAAATGATGATTTCGTGGATAAGGAAAGGGCAGCTGTCATGGCAATGGACATTGAAAAGGCCTTTGCCAGTTTAAACTGGGAGTTCTTATATTCTGTAATGGCTCAAATGTGTTTGGGTGCAAGATTTATTCTCTGGATCAAACATCTGTATACAGGTCTTAAGATCTACGTCTGCGTAATGGCAGAGTGGTATCTGAACCCTATGACGTGGGACGCAGGACTAGACAGGGGTGTCCAATGTCCCCCTTATTATTTGTTATCGTAATTGAGTCTCTGGCCAGTTGGGCCAATACCGGGAACTTCAAATTTTATCATGGAATGGAGGTCTATTGGCAAACCCATTTTGCAGCATTATATGCTGATGATATGCTGCTGTTTCTCTGAGATGTTGGGATGGATTTGCCTGGTAGTATAAACTTATTAAACTGCTCTGGTATAGTATTTGGGCTACATATCAATTGGCAAAATTCTCACTTGTTTACACTTTGCCAAGATGCCGCGCAGCCCCTGAATTTACATGGGTTCAATCAGGGCCTTACCTGCATTAAATATTTAGGTGCAAAAATACATCATAGCCAACAAGATTTATTAGATGAAACATTGGAGCAGCTGTTAAACCACTTAAAACTAGTATTACATTTTGGACAAGCTTACCATTACCTGTGGCTGGCAAAATAGCGATAGCTAAGATGGTGGTGCTACCAAGATTGTTTTATTTTTTCAACATGTTGCCGTTGATGGTGCCTCTCCAATTATTTAAGGAATTGAAATCGCTACTTCTGAAATTGTTTTGGGTAACAAGTAGCCATAGAGTATCACTAGCAAAATTACAGTGCCCTGTGACGGAGGGAGGGTTGGGTGCTCCTGATCTTGAATCTTATTACCTGGTGAGTCAACTGCAATGGTTAAATAGGTGGGGTTTCTTTCAACTGAACCCTGGAAGGGTGTGATTGGCTTACTGCCTGATTTGAGGGACTTATTGAAAGTCTTCTTGTTTCCTCGGCGGAGACTGCCTGCAATTTCTCAAGAGCTGCTAGTGATACAGCAGTTCTGGTGACATTGCCGGCTGCAAACCCAAGTCCAGGTACCCTATTCTCCTGATATGAAATTAAAATGGATGAAGATGGTGGCCCAGGTGGGAGCATTAGAAGGGATTGAAAGATGGACTACATTTGGGGTTAACCGCATTGGAGACCTATATTGGGATATCGGGATGGAGGATTGCTTAGGTTTGAAGACTTGGCTGAAGAATTTGATATACCTCGAGGGCAATTTTTAGAGAAATGGAGATGCTGAACCTGCCACACATCAGGTGTGTCAACAGCTCTGTACAACAACAGAGTGTGTAAAAGCTGTCTCATATCTAAATCGTACGATTCGTGCAAATATTCTTTCCCCTCTTGCTGAGTTGAAAATAAAATGGAAGAGAGACCTAGAGCTCTAAATTAATGATTTGGACTGGGATAATATTGTAGCACATATACCGGCTGTTTCTAGAAATGTCAGGTTCAAATTTAATATTTTCAATATCTTGCATAGAGCACCTGGCAGGATTAACAAATTATATGTGATTGCTGCTGAAAAATGCCCTAGATGTGGGGAGTTGTGGGCAGAAATGTTCCACATGGCATGGGCGTGCCTTCATTAGGGGAGTTCTGGGAGGAAGTAATATTATATATTAATGGAATAACATTGCAAGATATCTCTTGTACACCCTTGGTCTGCCTCCTAGGGAGATGTCCTCATCCTAAAAATACGAAAATTACTGCCATATTTACTGACTTAGGTTTCATTTTGGCAAAATAAGAGTTGATTGCATTGGAAATCAGTTCATGGTCCCAAAATTACTAGATGGCGTAAAGAAATGGGGGGACTCAGACACTCTTTGGGGGCAAGCATTTCACATACCTGCTGGTTCTACAGACCGCCGCAGCACTTTCCAGTCTCCCTCCCTCCCGCCGCCGCAGCCCTCACTCACCAGTGGCCGTAGTGTGGAGGGGGGACCTCTTCCGGACCACAAGACCCAGACGCCCCAGCGGTGGAAGCAGCCGCCACATGCAATCTTCGCGCCAGGAGGCGCACAAAAGGGAACGCAGCCCCGTTGGAGTGGGGGACTCAGACACTCTTTGGGGGCAAGCTTCGTCACATTCCTGCTGGCTCTAGAGACCGCCGCAGCACTTTCCAGAGTCCCTCCCTCCCGCTGCCGCAGCCCTCACCCACCAGCGGCCGCAGTGTGAAGTGGGGACCTCTTCCGGACCACAAGAACCAGACGCCCCAGCGGCGGAAGCAGCCGCCACATGCAATCTTCGCGCCAGGAGGCGCACAAAAGGGAACGCAGCCCCGGTGGAGCGGGGGACTCAGACACTCTTTGGGGGCAAGCTTCGTCACATACCTGCTGACTCTAGAGACCGCCGCAGCACTTTCCAGTCTCCCTCCCTCCCAATCTTCGCGCCAGGAGGCGCACAAAAGGGAACGCAGCCCCCGCGTCGCGGGACCGCACGCGGGACCAGCCGGGCTAAGCCCGGGAAAAGGGTGGGCCGTCTGAGGCCGTCCGAGGACGGTAGAGGCCGGGCTGGGCCAACCCTCCGATATTTGTCATGGGGAAGAGAAAGCAGCTCTGCCGTGGCGAACATGAAGGTAAACATGCCAAAATTCCTACAAAATCCGAGTCAATTATTTCGTATTTAACCTCTGCTGTGGGGGTACTGACTAAGGAAATTGCTAGTGCGGAAAAGGAATTGGGGTTGGCTCCTGTCTCTATTGACCTGGCGCTAGACCCAGCGTATATTCCGAGTGTCCCAGTTGAACCCTCAATTGTGATAACAAACCCCCCTCTCATAGACACGGTGCGGGCTGTCCCCCAAAGTCCGCCTCACCCTTCCATTAACCCTAAGGTCCAAAAACCTGCGTGTGCCCCACCCAAGATCACTCGAAAGAGAAGGACAATAACAAAACCGCCTAGGAGGAATAATCTTGTCACTAATTTTGTAGAGGACTTATTTACCTCAAGACTGGAGCCCGCCTTGGTGGCCATTGCAAAAGATATTGTGGACACACTGAATGAATGTGTAGCAGGGTTATTGGGCAAATGCGAGAAGATTGATGCTTTTCTAAAACAACAGGCCGATCGAAAGCCGATTATGGCCATCCCTCAGAACCCAATTGTTATTGATCCCGGTGATAATACCAGGAACAAGGAAAGGGAAGTTTTAAGGGATAAAAGTCCGGTCACAGTGGGAGCTTTGTGTGGGGGGGGGCAATAGGGAGGGGAGTGGGAGCGCTAAATCTGGAGCCTGGAATAGGATAGATAACAGTAGAGATGGTCCCAGGCAGGGCTATCGTAGGAAGCGTCAAGTTCAGCTACCACCAGAGGCCGCCCCGTTAGTGGCCGTTCTCACAATGGCGGGCCACAACGAAACAACCCATGATATTATGTCCTTGGCTAGGCAATGGTGTGTGCAGCTTTGCATTGGTGGCACAGATATTACAAGTAGTGTGATCATGGCAAGAAGGGTTAGCTGGATTGGGTGGCGCCCAAAATGCATCCCAGGGGATTGTGTGGTGGTTAATTTTAATGATCAGGCCAGCGCTCAAAGATTGTTCTGGGATGCCTCTGATTTGACGAATAAGGGCATTAGACCTCTTCCCCTTGAGTTCTTCTATCCCCCAGTTAGGCCCATTGGACCCATTGGACCACCTGGACGTTCCCTAATGCAATCTCAGGAGGGGCCTACCAGCATTACACAGCAGCTACAATGTCATCTGGCAAACAACATTGTGCAGAGGCCTACACGGGAGCATTTTGGGAGGGTGGATAGGGGTCTGTCGCGTACACACTTTCTAACACACCGCAGGGTGGTCCACCACCGGTAGAGATAGGTCTTACTAATCGCTTTTCTCCATTGTCCCCAATGGAGGCGAACGATTGACTATCTCCCAGACCTGCAGAGATGAGGACTGAGGTGGGAGAACGGAGGTATATCTGCAAACTTATGACCTGGAATGTGGCAGGTATCAGACCCAAAATAAATGACCCTATATGGCTGGAGTTCATTAGGCAACACAAGATCATTGCCTTCCAAGAAACTTGGGATATTTCGCCCAGTGTCTCACTGGATGGCTATGCTAGCTTTGCTGTCCCTGCTGTCCAGGGGACAGCGGGAAGACCTAAAGGGGGGCTACTTGTACTCTTTTCCCTAAACCTTGTATGAAATTTTAGAAAATTAGATACTGATTCCGTGAACTTTCTGATAATTGAATGGACTATCACTGATCGGTATAAATTCTTAATAATCAATTTTTATAATTCAAGGGAGGGCTCATCATATAATGAGCACCTTACCAATTTAGAGCATTTTTTGTCAGCATATATACAGGAACAATCCCCTGCCCCAGAGTTGGTGCTCTTGGGTGATTTTAACATACACCCTTGCCCATGGGAGTGTTATAATGATGTTCATGGTGGACTACCACCCGGGGGGGTGCCCCACTTTGACCACAGTAAAGAGGGAGAGGCCCTCGAGGCCCTTCTAGCCATATGAATTTATTTGAACCAGGAGTTGGCAATGGCGAGGCGAAAGTTCCCACCTTTATAGGGCGAGGAGCAAACTCGGTTATTGACTACATCTTTTTATCCCCTGGTCCCTTGGACAAAATCTCAGCCTACGGTGCAGTGATTTAAACTTTCAGTGACCATAACCCGGTCTTACTGGCAGTTGACCGCGGGATTGGTAGGCTCCAAAAGGAGCAAAGTGGTGAGGCACCGAAGGATCTGTCATCCACTGACCAAGGGAGACGTATCAAATGGAACACGATTGTCCCAGAGGCCTTCTTTGAGGAGTTAGCGAGTAAAACTGAGGTGAATCTGGCGTTCTGCCTGGATGACACCGCTGCAGGAGCCGATGTTCTCGATGCTTATGTAGGGGTGTGCAAGCAGATCGCTAAGAATTTAGAGGGTAGTAAAAGGGGATACATTAGGAGGGCCCATAAATGGTTTGATAAAAACTGTTCTAAGACCCATGGTGCTCTGCTGGAGGCATTAAAACAGAGGCAGAGGAATAGGGCACTAGTGGCACAACTCCGCAAGGAGTACAAATCTGCTATAGTCATGCGTAAACTACAAATTAAGGAGGAAGCCTGGGAAAATTTGCAATCTGTGGATGTGATGAGGGACAGCAGGAAGTTTTGGGCTATCATAAACCAGCCCTTCTTCTCGGACCAGGAGATGCAGGACACGGACTGTGTTATCCCCGACGACAGTTGGCTTTTACACTTCAAAGGCATTTATGAAACTGAGCAGGGGGGCCCCTTACTGGGTGGCGAAGCCCCTTTTGGAAATAACACACCAGTTAGGTTTCACCTGGATGAGGTAGAAAGGGCAATCAGAGAGACCACTAAACACAAGGCTCTTGGCCCGGATGGGGTCCCCGCAGATTTGTACATTTTGTATCCACAATTTTGGGCTAAAATCCTGACCAACGTGTTTAATGCGGTGCCCACTGCTTGTTTTCCACCATCCTGGACCTCATCTGTTATAGTTCCCATTTTTAAGAAGGGGTGTAGAGGCGACCCGGCCTGTTATAGGCCAATCTCATTGCTCGACTCTGCCGTTAAGATCATGGACAGAGTCATACTGAAGAGAGTGGGGGATTGGATGGCAGGTGTGGGGGTCCTCTCTAACCTCCAGTATGGGTTCAGAGCACATCGGGGCACCATGGACCAATGTCTAAATTTGTACCTCCTTATCAGCAAATATACAGTCGCAATGGATGGTTATCTATATCTGGGTTTTATGGACCTTTCTTCAGCGTTTGAAATTATGGAGGATTTTACGCGATCTAGCCCTGGATGAAGCTTTGGTGAACTTTTTAGGTCACCTTCACCAGGACTTGTCGGCCTCTGTCAGGGTTACGAGGGAAGGCCGGTGCACTGGGAAATTTAGCTCCGGCAGACGGGGTAAGACAAGGATGTATACTGGCCCCCCTTCTTTTCACCATCTGCATTAACGCCCTCGAAAAATCTCTGGGCATGGCTACACTGAACACACCGCGTATAGGCAGATCGGGTATCCCGGTCCTCCTGTACGCGGATGATGCTGTTCTACTGGCGCGCACAGGCCAGGGCCTACAGAGGCTGCTGGACCATTTTGGCGGCTTCATGGAGGCCCTGGATAAGTTAACACCACTAAATCCCACGTAATGGTGGCCGGAGCGCGGAGTAAGAACATAAATGTGAGAAGCTTCAGATGTAATGGAACGGTCCTGACGAGGGTGCCTTCTTTCCCCTATCTGGGAGTTCTTTTCGATGAGAGGGGTAACTGGGGCCCGCAAATGAAGTTAAGGAGTAATGTAGTTGTAAGATCTACCACAGCCCTCTTGAACTTCTGCAAGAGACTGGGAGCAAGACCCATGGAGGCTATACTTAAGATTTATAAATCAAAATGCCTAGCGATAGCGTCCTATGGCGCGCCAATTTGGGGTTATGTAGCTACAACCAACATACAAATCGCAGAAAACAGGTTTTTCACATCTCTCCTATCACTCCCACAATCGTCCCCCACATTTTCAATACATTCTGAACTGGGCCAGGGTTATATCTTGGACCAACTAAAGATGGTGCCGCTGATTTGTTGGGCCAAAACCTGGTTGAATGAGGAGCTCACTCTTAACCACCTGATCCTGAAGGACTGTGTTGCCCTGGAGAAGGCGGAGAGGGTCCCTTGGCTGTCGCATGTTAGAGCGGCATGCGTCAGGTTGGGTCGACCAGATCTCTATTCTTCGCCACAGTGCATAAAGAGGGAGGACATAGGGTGGATTAAACATAGCTTTCTCAGGTTGTTGGAGGATGAGAGGGAGGAGGAGGAACTTAGAAAACCACTTGTCTGGAGGACTTATGGCTTATTCATCTGCCCATCTATTGAACCCTACCTGCTGTCTGTCACCAAACCCTTCCATCGTTTTCTGCTGGTGAGATTTCGGTTTAACCTTATCCATCTCATGTTGGGTTTATTCCCCAAGTGGGGGAAACCAGAAGATGCCCCACCTTGCTCCTGTGACAATTCTTCTGTCCAGGATACAACCCACTTGGTAATGTTTTGTGAGCGCTACCTGGAGGTGCGTAAAAAAAAATTTAAACCAATTTTGCGGGAAATTGGATTTATACAAGTAAGGCCCGCCCTTATGCATCTACAAATGCTTAGCTCTGTCCGGGTCACGTACAGTGTAGCTAGTTTTTTGGTGGCCGCAGCCCGGATAAATAAAAAAAGACCCTCTGAACTGTTTTTCACTTTAGAGGAACTACCATGGTTTATGGCTACAAACTTTTATATTGTCTGATGTGTTTTATATACTGTCTGGAAAACCATTGATTAAGGGTTCCTTTTTAAAAAAAATAATATTTTAAAATCATGATATTATACTTGATGTATTTTAATAACAAACGCAATTTTTGTCTATATATATGAATTTTAAGAACTGTTTGTGGACTGTTATTTCATTTTTTAATGTGCGGAGGATTGTCTTCTTGTATTGTCTTCTTTTATGATTTTTATTAATCGAAATAAAGAATTCTTGACTGACTGACTGACTGATTAAATGGGCAAGTTTAGAAAGTGCTGTGTTGTTTTGTAAGATTAAAGGAGGACGAGGGACAATTGAAAGGGTTAAAGCATGGGAACACCTGGTGGGCAGACTGTTGGAATTGGAAGTAGACACAGATGCATTGAACAGCTCCCTGAGCCCTTGTGGGTAAGGAAAGGGAAATCTAGTTTAATACTTATAAATTAGGTGATAGTGTGTACTATTGTTATATACTTATGCATGTGGAATATTTTGACATTTAGGGCATTAGGATGGCGGGCGGATCGCCCCCGCCGGGCCGGCCATAGTCACCGCCGGCCCGGCGGGGGCGATCCGCCCGCCATCCTTGCAGAAATGACCCCCGCCAAATTACAATGGCTGGGGGCTCCGTGGCCCCATTATTTCTGGCTGCTATTCTTGATTGGAGGTAATTTTGGGTGGGGGGATTGATTATATAGTTATATTGGGTTCACTGACAAAATATCGACAACATAAATACAGATGACAAAAATATAGACTCTATACTTAAACCGGTAAGTACAAAAATAGAGAATCAAAAATATTGAGGTTGAAAATATAGTTGTAAAAAATATTGATTTCAAAATACAAATAGAATAAAATAATATATATTACATTTATAAAATATTAATATTATCTTTAACAAAATACATTAAATGTAATATACATTTTACCTAAATATAAAAAAGAAACTTAATTTAAAAAATATAAACACACACACATAATAATTTATACATATACATATATTTACTTTAAAATAACTAATTAACTATCTTTATTTAATTTTTAAACTTTTAAATTATATAAAAATCAAATATGTATACATATGTCAGTAATAAAAAAACATTCTATGATTAACATAAACATTAAACTATAAAAAAAAATACATTTTGCAGTAGGGAAAATGTTGAATATCAGAATATTTACATTTACTATTCCAACTCCAGTGAATACAACAGTAGGTAAAGTGTTGAATAGCGGAGGGGTAAAAATGACTATTCCCAACTCAAAGAGTGCAACGGTTCTGAAAGTGTTAGATAGCGACGGACTAAAATTTACTATTCCCAATCTAGTGAGTGCAAAAGTAGGGTAAATGTTGGATAGCACAAGAATTAAATTTACTATTCCAACTCCAGTGAGTGTAACAGTAGGAAAAATGTTGGATAGCGGAGGGGTGGAAATTACTGTTCCCATTCCAGTCAGTGCAACAGTAGGGAAAGTGTTGGATAGTGGAGGGGCAAAAATTACTTTTCCCAGCCCAAAGTGTCCAACAGTAGGGAAAGTGTTGGATAGCGGAGGGGTATATATTACTATTCCCACTCCAGTGATTGCAACAGAAGGGAAAGTGCAGGATAGCGAAAGCGTAAAAATTACTATTCCCACTCCAGTGAGGGCAACAGTAGGGAAAGTATTGGATAGCGAAGGGGTAAACATTACTATTCCCACTCCAGTGAGTGCGACAGTAGGGAAAGTGCTAGATAGCGGAGGAGTAAAAATTACTATTCCCACTCCAAAGAGTGTAACAGTAGGGAAAGTGTTGGATAGCGGAGGGGTAAAAATTATAATTCCCACTCCAGTGATTGCAACAGTAGGGAAAGTGTTGGATAGCGAAGGGGAAAAAATTACTATTCCCACTCCAAACAGTGCAACAGTAGGGAAAGTATTGGATAGCGGAGGGATACAAATTGCTATTCCCTCTCCAGTGAGTGCAACAGTAGGTGAAGTTTTGAAAGGCAGAGTGGTAAAATTTACTATTTCCACTTCAGTGAGTGCAACAGTAGGGAAACTATTGGATGGAGGAGGGGTAAAAATTAATATTCCTACTCCAAACACTGCAACAGTAAGGAAAGTGTTGGAGTGTGGAGGGATAAAAATTACTAATCCCACTCCAGTGAGTTCAACAGTAGGGAAAGTGATGGATAGCAGAGGGGTAAAAATTACTATTCACATGTGAGTGCAACGTTAGGGAAAGTTTTGGATAGCGGAGGGGTAAAAATTGCTATTCCCACTCCAGTGAGTGCAACAGTGGGGAAAGTATTGGATAGCAAAGGGGTAAAATCACTATTACACAAAATCAACAAGAGAGTAAGGGTGGCTGAGTCACTCCTCTACCCCTCATAAGATACTTAATAACAACAACGTAAGAGTGACTGAATAAATGAATATCAAATTAATACCAAATCGTAGTGGGTGAAAACAAAGGAAGAAAAATGTGAAAAAAAGAAATATTTTCTTAAAAAGAACCCTCACTCACCACTAGTTGGTGACATTCTTCATCATAGGGTTCCCACTGGGGAGACCGAATGTCCCCCCAGTGTGCTACAACGCATGTATTACAGCGGAGCTGTTTTTTTTGTATTTTCGTGATTGTGTAGTGAAGTAGTGCAGAAAGTGCAGTAGCAGTGATTAAAATTTAGTAAAAGATGACCGACAATGCCCTATACCACCTTTAACAAAGGGCTTGGCGGAATCAATAAAAGAAGTGTAGCGGGCACTCAAAAGGTTCTTAAATTTGAAACCTAATGCCCTAAAAAACGGTCGACATGTTTCAGCTGTTAAGTGCTTATTCTTATCAGCATTCCTCAGGACCAAAATTCTCCGGTGGTATGCGCGCGCTAAGGCGCACCCAATCCGTGGGGATATATGTGTGTGAAAAATTAAATGAAAAAATTCACGTTTTTTTCCGTGTAGGCTCACCCAGACTTCACCAGGGCCCGTAATTAGTTAAAGTAGGCAAAGTTTACCACATGGGTACCCGCGGCAGGGGTAATCTTCACGCTGTGTCTGTTTTGGCAGTTGGCGACTCCCAACAGGTTACCTAGTTCATAACACATCCGCGGCCCGAAATCACTATTCCCACTTTAGTGAGTGCAGCAGTAGGGAAAATATTGGATAGCATAGGGGAAAACATTACTATTCCAATTCCAGTAAGTGCAACAGTAGGGAAAGTGCTGGTTAGCGACAGGGTAAAAATTACTATTCCGAACCCAAAGAGTGCAACAGTTGTGAAAGTGTTAGATAGCGATGGAGTAAAATTTACTATTCCCAATCTACTGAATGCAAAAGTAGGGTAAATGTTGGATAGCACAAGAATTAAATTTACTATTCCCATTCCGGTGAGTGCAACAGTAGGGAAAGTGTTGGATAGCAGAGAAAGAAAAATTACTAAAAACATTTAAAGAATTGAAAAAAATTAAATAATGTGAAAAATAAGAAAGCAACATTTTAAAAATACACTGTTAAATATATTAAACATAAAAAGAACACATATTATCATATTAATTACATATAAGAAAAAGATACTAATGTTATATAAAATATTTAAATATTTATTTAAAAGGAGCAAATATTAACTAACAAACAAATTATTTAAAACATAAATGTATTTATTTTATTTCCCACCCTATAACACCACACCAATAGAAAAAGACTTTAACATTTTTATTTAAATGTATTTCCATAATTAACAAAATTAACAATGAATTTAAAAAATATTAACTATTCATTGAGTACACATTCTTTAAAACTATAATATCCACAAGACACACCTACAAATAATTACACACTTGCCATAATTAATTACTAATTACTTATTTTAAATAATTAACAAGTAATTAATAATTCATCAATAAAAAATAAACTACTTCCCACCCATCCCACCATTTACACCTATTAACCTCACAATACACACCTAAAATGAATTACACAATCACCATAATTAATTACTAATTAATTAATTAAAATTAATTAGCAACTGCTCATTAATTCATCAATTAAAAGATATATTGTTACCTGTGAATTGAACCTTTTTTTAACATTGATGATCTGACATTTTAAATCACACTGCACTTTGCACTAAGATAGTGTTTGGTACTATATTAAGTTATGTTTTATTCAGTTGCAATGGCTTTAATTGACTGTGCAGTAATAAATAAACTTGAAAATCATGTGGCATTTGAATTTATTATGCTTTGGAAACGCTCTTACCCCTCCAGCGATGTGTGCTTTATTGGCCTCGACCATTGTGGTGTTGATGAGCCTACTGTGGGATTGATCTGGGGTCTTTGTTTGTCTGCCGGCTATGTGTCACTCCACCTGTGATCTAGCAATCAGTCACCTCTGGCCTGGGTCTCAGAGCCTGCCTGACTATGTATTTCTGAGTTGCGATCACGTGGAGTTCACAACGGCCGAATTCATCAATAAAGATGTGATTCAGTTTTTATACATAAATGTATCATCCTTCATATTGATATCAACTTTTTCAATATTAACAAACCAACTTTAGTAGTCCCATTCAGAAGTTAGCGCAGCTGAGTTGTTAGCGTGTAACCTTGTACTTGCCTATGGGGCTACCAACCATTCCATAGCTTACACAACAATTTGGGGTGTTAACTGCTAGGACACATTAAGATACGTGTCCTACTTATTAATAATTACCAACAACAGGGGCAGCCCTAAGACCTGAACCTGGGGAAAAGTAAAGACTGGAATACTAACAACGGTTTAAGTTAAATAGCTAACGTAAAATGCAAATTAACAATAACAAAAGATCAAACAACAATGAATAAAGACAATAATAGGAATAAGTTTGTTAAAGCAAAATTACAAGCAACTTTCTGACAAGTGATACCCCTACACATAGTCACAGAAATGTAAAAAGTTTCTAATAAGACAATAATTATGACAAAAACAACAATGGCGCTCAATAAGTTATACAAACAACAATACAGACAATACACTGTGTACACAAAAGACGTGGCTGGGGAAAATTACTGATATCTAGTTTGTACAAAACAAAAACAAAACATACCAAAGTGTGCATCCTCTACAATCAAGGCCACATGAAGGCGTCAACAGCGTTTCAACCACAATAACATTTGGTGGTCATCATCAGGACAGACAATAATGAATACCAGAGCGTCCAATAAAGAATTCCAATAATAAAATCTAAAAAACAAAAAAACAAGTATAAGACAGGGGTATCATAAATTGGCCAGGGGTCATGTGATAGCATAAGATCAATCAAAATAACTGAATCAAAACGAGGAAAGTGAAAGATAGCAATCACCCAATGTAGAGAGAAAGAATAAAGTAAAACTTAGAAGAAGCTGCTATCAAAACTGCCAAAGGACTCAAACTCAGTAAAATACCAAAGAGAATAAATATTCCAAAGATTAGGCTGAAAGGTGTGAACACCAAATGATCAGAAATGCTGAATAAGAATCAAGAATGTGCCTAACGAACTAAAGAAGAAATATTTCCTGAACCAATTTAGGACTTGACCAAGAAAATCAATCACCTATTAAGACCACGACGTGGGAATTAGGAAGGCTCCCCTTGCTCCAATCACAATGGCCTCAAGGCAAATTAAGAATGAAAAAGGCACCCTCTATAAAAAATAAAAAGGGGGAGTCCAAATTAATAAAATAGGACACCTGCCAGAAATCTGTCTCAATTATATAGCGGGCATATACTCACATCCACTGGAATTTGTAACGATTCTCAACTCATAAAGGTCACGAGTACGGTCACAATATAGTAGTGGCAAGGGGCCAAACATTAATTAAGTGGCCCTTTAGTCAAGCAAAGCTGCAATCAAAACACAGCAAGGTTTTCATAAGAATATCAAAAGCTGGAAAAACCTTTACCTGCTCCAACTTCAAGCATGTGTAAGCGGTGGGCCAATTGTAGAGTGGATGGTCCCACCAGTTAGGCTGAGCTAAAAAAAAAAGGAGAGAAGAGGGGCAAAAAATAAAAGCGATACCACACACTGTAGATACGTGCAAAGCTAAAAAGACAGAAAGAAAGGGGATTGCAATGCTTACCTAATCAGGTTCTAGCCATGAGCCAATCTACACAGAGTTCACCATCCCACTGGAGTGGCAGTACGGACTGAAGGCCGGAAAGCACTCGGCATCTCAGACGCAACATGAAAGTAGCATTGAACGCAGGACTGAACCATTTAGCTGGAAATAAAACTGTCAAAAATACATGACTGTCCCCGTAGCGTCTATCGTGGTTTTTATAAACTCAGAAATGGGACAAAAATATGGTAACGAAAAAACGTGTATCTGGAAATACTTGAATGAAAATCCAAAATGAAGTTAGTAAACTGCTGGGACCGGCACACTCGGATGTAAGAAGGTATTGTCGGCCAAGTATGTGAGAGAAGGCCCAGGCAGATAAGTATACTGTTGTTTGCATGTATAAAATAACTCCCTAATGACAAGTGGTGTGTGAATTTATTAACCCCAAAAATAAAAGGGTCCATGCGCAGTGCACAAAGTGGTAACAGAAAATAATACAAAGTGGTACACCAGTGGGTAGCTGAAAAGGATAATGAAAAAATAGTAATTGTGCCAGAGAAGCGTTAAAAGCACTTAGGAAAATATTATGCTATGTATGACTCCTAAAGACCAAGGACTATTAAACAAATATCAACGATGATATACATAATCCTAGAGATGAGAGCGGGTCCCAGTCTCTCTCATATGATATAGTATCAAATGCAACCATTAGATTTGTACAACATATTAGGCAAATTAAAGACCTACAATGGGGCATCCACCTATATCAACCAAATGAGTGCTGAAGCAACAATAAATGCAATGACAGAATAATAGAGCTTGACAAGCCTACCTTAGGTGAGACTTATATATATTAAAAAGGAAGGTCTAGAGTTTGACATTAGTTTAAATAGAAAATTGAAGTTAGCAGCAGGAAAACTGCTCTCCTAGCCAACAATGACAGGCTGAGAGTCTTGCTTTGCTTTGAGACACTCGGGCAGACACAATAAGTGCTGCAATAGACGAGGCACACTGTACCTTACAAGCCCTATGTACCCCTTGTACCACATACGGCATTTGTTATTGAGCCAATCAGACATACAAATATCAAGGGTGGGAAGACAAACACTGAGGACTGGTCAGCAAACCCCAGTGTATTACATAGTCATTACACCTAATAGTCAAAAGTGGGGCAAATGGTGAGGATGAACCTGCAAAAAGCCATTCCCTCACACATCTCCAGCTAACACGTCCAGGAGAATTTACCAGACTCTTAGCAGTTCTTCATGACTTTTTGTAGCGGGAAGGATAGAGAAACTGTCTGGCCTTTGCAGGGCCTATTCAGCCTCACATCCTTCTGCTACGACCAATCCCTGTGGGGAGTTGATCACCTCAGAAGTGACAGGCCCCAATCTAAATTGGGCCTTGGATAAGATGGAGTCTCTATTTATTTTTTCTCTGCCTTTTATTTGGGAGTATGGGGCACTGGCCTCACTAGCCCATACCTTAGCTAGGGCAACACATAAATTACAAATTGAGTCACCCATCGCTTGAGTAGCCCCACCAGGACCAACAAAATCAGTGGGCTCTCCCAGGATAGAACCCAAGGGTGAGCAATCAGCAGAGGCTACTGACAGGAGACAGTACGCTGAACTACAACCCTAGGTATTTACTGATGAGTGGATATGCTACCTTAGAATTACCTGTGGGCAACACTTCCAGCCTTGGGGCTGGAAAGGAGTCACTCAGCCGCTCCTTAAATTCTGCTACCCTCTGTGGATTCTCTGAGTGGGGGCCTACCACCTTAAGTCGCAAATGCCTCTTTCCACTCCTCCAGCTGTCCTCTCGGGGGTGACATTCTGGTGCTAAACAGCTGCCTGACAAGCTGCCTGACAATCCAGGGCTACTAGGGCTGATACACACATTCCCTCTAAGACAGGTGGGGCTTCACCAGTGCCAGTGAGTAGGGTGCCCCGGGCTCTCTGGTCTCCTCTCTATGAGTAGCCACCTCTACCTATCCTTACCTCTTTCCTGGGTCCTCTGCTCCTCCACTTAGGGACAGTATCCTCAGAATCTGGGGGGTTTGGGCATCCTGGTAGTCTGCCCCTCTCAATTGTGGGCCTACCTCAGGGAGTTCATTGCCTAGGATACAATCTGGTGAGAGGTCTGGACTGATTATCACCCTAATCAGGATCAGTTTACCCTCTTTCTCTAGGCATACCAAAGCTGGGGGTGGGCAGTGGCCTGTCCCTGGTCTATCTTTACCTTACAACTTCACCTGGTAAATACTGGTCTAGGGAATCCACACAATTCTTGACATATGGTGCTTGTGACACAGCCTGATAACCACAGGCTCCTTAACTCTTTGTATATCATTGGCGCAAATCACAGGTTCATAAGCTGGCTCAGTAAATCCCTGGTGCACCACATGCAGATCTCCCTACTGCATCCTCATGATGCCTTGGAAATGGATATCAATTCAATTCAATTATTTTTTATTGTGTGATTAATTAAAATCATTACAATTTTTACAAGCAATAAAAACGGTGTAACGACAAATATAAAATGCAACAAAAAAATTAAAGGAGTCTGATTGTTATGTATTAAGATATGATTTCTATTACCAAATTACTTGGTAAAAAGCGTCCTAAATCCTTCTGTGTCACTTCTGTCCCTGTACTTCATTTTTTTGTTCTGGACGGGAAAAGTCCTTCTGTCTGTTCCTTTCCTTGTAAGTGCGTTGTTGCCTTGGCCATAAATTTGATTCCCTGACATGAAAGGATGGGTGAGACGCCACTTAGCCACTGTGTCACCGCCTGCCTGCAGTTGTGGATTTTCAGTGTGTTTAAGATTGCCCGGAGATATCTTCTTCTTAAGACCTGCAGCGCAGGGCATACACATAATATGTGTGACACTGTTTCGTTCTTGTATCCGCATAGTCTGCAGTTAACACTTTCTGATTGTTGTTTCCAGGAAGGCATTAGGTCTTTTGTAAAATGCGTGCCCAGTCGATACGCTATTAGCGTTTTTTTAGCTGTTGGCAATAGTGTTGGGCTAGGAAAACTTGCGTTTTTTGGGTGGTGTAAGAGTTGACTACTGTCCAAGCATGTCTCCGTTTAGTTAGAGTTCTTTTGTCTTTGAGCAAGGATGTCTTTTTTGCCGAACCATTTGCTATTTTGCAGAACTGCGTGTGGTCGATGTTTTTTTTCCACACTTCGTGGAGATCCAGTGTTGTCAAACTCTGATTGAGAAAGTCTCCCCATTGATTGATATTCGGCCTGCCTACCAAAAAGTTTATTTCCTCCCAGCATAAGTTGTCCAGTGACTCTCTAGGTGCGGTTCGGATCTTATGGCAGAATTTTACAAATGTGGACTTTGACCTAATATCTTGGTTTTGTAAGCCGAATACTAATCGAACTTGAGCTGGCGATGCTGCGTTTGGCAACCCAAACACCGCTTTATATATTTTGTTTTTTAGGTTGTTTAGGATTGCTGATTCGCTTCCAAACCATCCGATTAGTCCATAAGACAAGGTTGGAATAATTTGAGCAGCCATAACTTTGAGTAGATGCATGTAGTTTGGACCTCCCACTGTCTTTTGCAATTGCCTATATGCGTATATTAGTGATTGCACCTTCCCCCTTAGTACCTGTATGTGCCTTTTTTTTTGGAAATGTATATCAGTAGATCCCTCCATTATAGAGAATGGGAACAGGTCGGTCCTACTTCTCCTCACCATACATTCATAGAATTTTTGCAACGTCCAAACCTTTCTGTACTTGCTGCGGAGCTGAAGCTGTGGAGTTATAGCACGTTCTCTAGGATTGCCCTCGGATGAGGCCTTTCTGGTCTGGGGTGACACAGCATCTGACTATGGTTATTGGCCTCCAGCAAATCAATTCCTGGGATGTTGGAGCACTAGGCATTGACAGGGGCCACAAAAAGCCAAAGTTGGATGCCCGTTTCTTTGATGCACTCATGATTCTTGCTAAAAGAACCATCACCATGAGATGGTAAAATGCACCCACCCTGCCCCTTCTGTTGCATCATAGCACTGTGCCCTGGTTATCTGGGCCAAAGAAGAATGGACAGCCATCTACAGTGAGGAGGCAGAGGAACCTTCATTGGCGCCCAATTGCCGGACACCGGGACGCCTTCCTTTCCAATCTAGCTGATACTCCCAGCGATCGAGACCTATCCTGCTAATCATTTCTATATGTGGCAATGTAATATCTATCCTCCTGGGAACATGTTGTGCTCCCTATGCCTTTCTGGTGCCCCTTCTGGGTTACACTTGGGTATTAGCAATATTCTAAACCCCTATCGGTTTCATCCCACTGACTCTAAAACGCTTTTGTTCTTTGCCAGTAGGCTTTGAGACCAACTTCCTAATACCCTAGGTCACTCTTCCCTGCGCTCTGGTTTGATTCATTTTTAACCATTTATCATTCCCTTTTATAGTTCCCCTGGCATTCATATTCTCCCTATCCCAGTCTAGGGTTTTGATATATTGCTACCCCTTGACTGATATTATTCTAATCTCTGTTTAATAACAAATAACACGTGGTTATATTGAATGGATGCAACACCAATCCTTTGTAAGGGACTTGCATGACGTATTTGCTGTTAATTTATTACATATGATGTATCATCCTCAATAAACACTTATATTATATGTACAGTTTATATGCGAAACAAAACAATAAATATAATTAAAAAATCCTTTCAATCCATTTTGTCCTCCTTGCGCTTGTCCTCTGGGTGCACTTGATCCCCGTTTCCCCTGTTCTTGCTATTACCTGCCTTGCTTATTGTGGTCCCCTGGTCTTGGTAGATGAGGCCAGTGGTAGGGAGAAGGATGCATGATAACGACACACGCATACTCACTCAGGGGTCAATCCCCGCCCCCTTCGGGATGAGCACCAATATACACAACCGCTGCTGAGCGGGAAAACCGAAACACAATTTTGCATATAAGAAAACATCCTGAGGTAGTCCACAAGATGCAGGACAACTGAGGTGAGGCAGGTACAACGGAGGGTGAGACGCCTTGATGAAGCAAGTGGGTACTAGAAAAATATGGGGAGCCTGACTCGAATCTTAGAGGATTATACTCACTAAATGAATCTCTCTTCTTTAACAATCTTCAGAGTGTGACAACGGGGTCCACACCCTCAGCCTATCCTAAGTAGCAAGAGGCTACCATCGTAAAATCAATTCCGCTCTCTCTTTTTTGTATACACACCGCTGTGATGAATGAGTTCACCCCCAATATGCTAGGTTCGACTGATATTAACACCAAGGGGATTCTAAAAGACACACATATATACCGGTGATAAGCACTGTCAGCCGCATTTTGTACGCAAGTGGTGAGCACTTAATTAACAAAAAAAACCCTGTCCCACAGAAAATGTATACTGCATGATATATGGCCTTATTTTTCTACTGGTCGTCATCCACCCCTTTCAATCCTTCTCTTTACTTCCCCAGGTTCCCTCCATAATGACTTTAGTCAGGTACAGCCTCTGAGCCTGTCACTCAGATTTTATTTGCTTCCAGGTTTTCTTTTCTGAGACAATACTGTCAGAAACAGAAATGAGGGCCCAGTAGAGACAGCCCTTGCCTGCTTAAAGCAATCCTTTGCATGTTACAGACAAAACTAAGATTCCCAAGATACATTGGATTGTGTGGCTGAAGGGGCAACTCAAGACGTGTGACCAATAAGCATATATATCTGATATCCAGTCTACTGGGTGAATGTTATAAAAAAAAGTGTGTTTATTTAGCCAGCACCTGAGTTATCTGAATTTCCCAGATGCATTGCTTACCTATCTCCTGCTTTCACTTCCCCTGTCCACAAAAGCCTGGGTATAGTGTCTCACAAAATGTACCTCCTGCATGTGTCCCAATTCACAGTGCATCCAAGTCCCCCTTTTCCTACTGTAGATGCCCCTTCCTCTGTGGCGAGGGCCCACCTGCCTCTATGCATTCCTTGCTTGCTTCTACATGTCAGCTGCTGCTGTTATGCCAGGGCTGAAATTCTAAGCAGACACAACCTTCCTTAAGAAAGAAGCCCAAAACTAGCAGAAGGTTTTCCACAAGACCCACATAATGAGCCACAACCTCAACAATCATCAAAAAGAAGGTCATGAACATTAAGTAAGTAAAATGTATTTGCACAATTAATTAAAAGCATTGCAAAAGTCATGAACATTAAGCAAAACAAATGTATTCTCATAAGCAAAAAAACATGAATGTAATATGCTTTATTCTGCTGAGTGCTGTTAATGGGTGGAAATAGGCATGTCACGCTACTCATGCTGTGATTTACCAGTGGGAGCCCTTCCATGCTGAAAATTCAGTGTGAAAGGCAACACTGAAGTTGATTTTGTTGCCACTGAGTACATTTCTTTACTCGAACAGCTGCCATCTGACCGCAAATGGTCATGACCGCCGCTTTAGAAAAGGCTCGAAGGATGTCCAGCTATCAACTGGAAATCACGCTATGGGATGCCAAATCTCGCTCAAACTTGCCAACTTATTGTTCCGGGGCTGCCCTTGAGAAAAATTCCACCATGCAGCGATTGGCCGGAACTCCGCATTACAAGAGTCTGCAGGCAAAACAGAATATTCCACCATCCCTATTTGAAACCATACTCATTATTCTTTTCAAACAGACTGAAGCACAACATATTTGTGTGTCACCCCATGAAGCTTCTGAAAAGGAAGTTTGATTTCCACATTTTTAAATTTAATATTATATTAGCACAACTTTTCTATTCAAAATTGGTTTTTACTGCTTTTTATCTGTAAACAACTTAGCTAAATTCATCCACTTAGTTTATAGTTACTTTTTGTGCATTTTTGTATGAACTTATTTTGAAGTGCTTCACACATGCTGCATCCCTATTATGAGAGGGCCACCACCCTACCATTGACTGAAATTCCTTTTTTCTTCATGTCTGGCTAATAAAGACTTCCTTCACACTATTTGCCTGCCTGTGAAATGGTACATGATCTCTAATATTTAGCCTATGGCTGGATAAAAAGTGAAGTTTCAGATATTTAGCTGGCTTCTGACTAAATAGGAGAGAATATGTGCTATTTTGCTGACCACTGGTTAAATAGTGGAGATTATGAACCATTTAGTTGGAAGTGGCCATAAGGTCAATAGTACATAATTTCAGCCAGTTCCCAGATAAATATCTGAAACTAAACTATCTGTCCTCTTTTCAAGATAAATTGTGTGCAGTTAGTATTTTTGCAGTAGAACAGCACCTGATAAGTAACAGCAAACAAAGTGCAGAAAGACTGGGAGTATTTGGGCCACAGAGTAAGGGGCACTCAGATAAGGCAGTTGCTTCTGGGTACCAACGGCCTTATTTATGAGGCCTTGCGACAGGTTTACACTTCTGTTGCATCACTTTTTGTGACACATCGGCGGTGTAAAACATGCCCCCTGGTGCACCCTATTTACATAGTGACACATCTAAGCAGATGTGTCACGTTGTAAACCCCTGCGCAACAATATTCCTGCATCAGGTATAATGTATGCAGGGGGAGGAATTCCCACACAAGAAAGGCTAGTAGAAGTGACGCAGTGAAATCTATGAGATTTCACTGCGCCACTTTTAGGACGCAAATGCGTGAATATCTCACGCCTGCCTCACAGCATGCGTAAGACTGGCGCAGGCCCTTTGACATGCGGCTTGCCCCATGTGAAAGGACTCATTGCTGGAGTTGCATCACTTTTGTGACACATTCCAGCAATACGTCACTTTTGTGCCTACAGATACATCAGAAATACTGACGTATCTGTAACTCCTTGCAACATGATGCATCATACAGTAAATATGACGCATCCATCATGTTACAAGGAGGGCACATTGAGAAGTGACACATCACTGCTTTCATGCAGTGATCCATCACTTTGCATAAATGAGGTCCCTGGTGCTTTGGGGGCACTTGCAGGAGGTAAATTGGGTGAGACAAAGTAATGACATTTTCTGTGGAACAGGGGACGTGAAAGCAGGAAGAGGTTAAGCAAAGTGCCTGGGAAAAGTGCATGGGGAGTGTCCATTCACTCAGTTGCCAGCTGAATAAACAACATTCTCACACTATATACCCAGCAGGGTGATAGATGCTTAGTGATCCCTTGCCATGTAAGGCACTTTTAGCCTAACTAGTCACCTGCCCAGTATATCCTAGGATTTGTAGTTTTGTTTTTAACATGCTAAGAAGTGTTTTAAATGGGCTAAGTCATGTCTCTTTTGGTACCTCATGAATGTCCTTGACAGAGTTGTCTCTGCAAAAGAAATGTGAAAGCCTAAAAGTAAAAAAAAAAAACATTCCCAGGTTTGGAGGATGGATTCCACTAAAGTCACTGTGGAGTGGACCTGGAGATAGAAGTAGGAGGACCAGTAGGAGGTGGATGATAATAAGTAGGAATATAGGCCCACAAGGGTGCCAATAGAGAACCAGGACAAGAACCAAAAACAGGAAGACTTAGGGCCCGATTAATTTTATTGGGAATGGAGTTATCTCTGTTGGCCTAGCAGAGAACTTAATATCCGTCAGGCCGAGACTCCTCACCAACTTTAGAAATGACCACCAAGCCTGTGGTCATTTCTAAAGCATTGGCAGAAACTGCTGTCACGGTGGTTCCCATAAATGCTTACAATGTAGTGCATGACTCCATCAGCATGACTGACCCAACAATTAAGTGTGTTTTTAAAAAAAAAATTCAAACAACATTCTGAATCAGTAGGTTCTTTTTTACATTAAAAAATAAAATGCTCATCTCACCATGGGAGTTATCTCCTATTGGGAGGGAAGCATTTAGAAATGTTCACTGCCCCTTACTGCTCAGGCTTTCCTGACTGAGGGACAAATCAATCTTGACCCTGTGCCCCATGGGAACAGTCCAGACTGAACTGCCAGGCCAGGCCCTCCCTGGACGGAAAACAAGCATCCTGGGACCGGTTTCAGGGTATGTCACCCTTCTTCAGCCAGACTAGCTTGAATCTAGTGGCACAGTTAGATAGGAACCCACGTCTGGGCATACCCATCCTACAGGTTTTTCTGATGGCCGGGCAGTAAAAACTGACCTTTAATTCTGCCCATCTAAATTAGGTGGGCATAAGGGGAGGTCAACCTTTGACATTCCTTAATCTGTCAGGCCGTTGGAGGGGTTTAATCACAGCACAGATGAAGTAGTCTCCAACGTGATTCAACCTAAGGCCAGGTAGACCACAGTCTTGGCAATATAGATACTCTGTTGCTGTTAAAATGGACTATCCATGCCATCAAGATATAAATAGGCCCTTCATCCATGAGAACCAAGGTGAGTAAGGCCAGAGGGAACCAGGAAAAAATGGGCAAGAAGGAATAAGAACAGACGTGGCAGACCTAGGGGGACACACCCAAGAGGGAAAATGGAAAGGAGCACCAGCAGCTAAATAAACAAGTGTCCTACAACACAGGAACTAAGAGGAGAAGGGCCACTGAGCCACGACCGGATATAAGAGGACAACTATTTTCAGGGCAAGGAGAAAGGGAGCATCATGGGTCAGAGAGACAAAAACACAGTTCACTGATAGCAAATCGATTCCCAAAATATCCTCATACACAAATATTGATGTCAAAAATATCGACATCCTATATTTAAAAGTGTAAGTACAAAAATATTGAAACAAAAGTATTGATGTAAAAAATATAGATGTACAAAATATCATTTTTGTATTTAAATAAAAAAATTACATATATTAAGTGATGAAATTAAATTTAAAAAATGTATTTTGATTTAATATACATTTTAACAAATATAATAAAATGTATGTAATTTAAAGATATATAAAAAGTTTGCCTCCATCGTGTGTCAGCCCGTGATCAAAAGCACAGGAGTGCTTGAAACGCGTATGGCAGTCATTTGAGAGCGTGGACTGGAGGCATGCTGATATCTCTTGCTACCTGTGACGTCTGAGTGTAAAAATACCCCTGTGTGTGAAATCTACTGAGGGGCACTCATTTTGTTTGATGTTAAGCAGCCTGTCCAGCCGTGTGGATGTCCCGCTGCTGATTCAGTGGCTCCGGGTGCTTGTAACCACGAGCGCAAGTCGGAACGGAGGGAGCCTCTGTCATCGGCATATATTGGCAGGAGTTGCAGTGTCCCAGCACTTGTCCCAGCAATTTCACTTTTAGCCGTCTGCCAAACTCGTTTCTGGAGGCATTCTCCCTTCTTCAATGACTGGCCATGGGCGTAGGAAGCGTGGGGGACGAGGGGGATATATCCCCCCCAGATTTTGGAGTGGGGGGACACGGGGGACAAGGGTGGGGGAACGAGGCGACAAACGACTTTCCCCTCTGCCTTCTGTTATTCACAGGGCCATTAGCACGTGTAAGTGCTACCTAATGGCCCTGCACTTGACCTGCCTGGAGTCAAAGTCTTCAAAGAGGCCACCCGCCCTCTGCCCTTTGTTATGCTGCATGAAGGCTCTGCGGTCTGGAAAGGGCAGAGAAGGAATCTCTCTTGCTTCCCCTTTTCCTTATTTGTTTCCCTGTGAAATGGATCCAAAAACGAGCAGAACACTTTGGCTGGAAATGTCCTCATTTGCTGACTGTTGTATAATTCCAAAGAAAAACCTCAGACAGAAAGAAAAAAAATGATTAAATATCTAAAGAAAGCGTCACAGAGTGGTCAGTAGACAGGCCAGATTGTTATTTACACCCACACACATTAGCGCCACTTTACAGAGTTTGCCAGTGAAAACGCTACATTCTTTTTTTTTCTTCTTTCTTTGAACAACATTGTTTTTTCAGGGTGGGTAAGTGCACCATTCCTAAAGGGACTGCAATACCTGGTTGATGGGTGGAGTGGAAATGTTTAATATGATCGTTTTCAACTATTTTAATTATTTTAGCTTATAAAATGTGTACTGTGGCTCTGTGTCCGAGGATGTGGTCCTTTATAAACCAAACTGCTTACATTTTGAAAGGATTTAAGCAATGGACATTGAAACGGGTCCCTTCCTAATCCTGTAGTACTGTCCTGAATTTTTCAAGCAAAATCACTTACTGATTTCTGAATAATGAGTTAAAACTGTTAAGGTAACCATGTTGTTCCTGAATACATTTCACATGCTTTGCTTCATTTTGCATTCCTTATGAGGGTTTACTTTTTCCAGGGTGATTAATTTTTTTCAGGCAGCATTTTACTGTTGTCTAGTGCATAATTTGGATTTAGTCACAGCACAATTGAGTTGTAGCTGAAGGCAGTGCAAATTTCTCTCAGTGGGGCAATATGGTGTTCAGTGTGGGAGAGGATGTGGCACTCTGGCCAGAGCTGCTGAATTTGGAACTGGCGCACCATTTTCAGCCTTCATGACCAGGCAACCAGACCGCTCTCCTGACAGAACGGATTCTGATGCTACACCTTAGAAGGCCCAATAGACCTTAGAAGCCCTGGTGTCTTAGCACCCGCAGGTGGACCCTAACGGTGGCAAGTGTGAGTTAACCTTGAAGGCCTGTCTACCACATTCCATACTGCAGTTCACCTCCAGTCTTGTGAGCAGGTATACGAAGAAGCACACCCTAGATCGATAGTGACACTGAGGTCACAAGATCCTTGAGGCCAATCCATCGCACCCATTGGTACCTCCATTGGCCTTTTTCAGCAGTAGTAGTGCAACTCACCAGGAAACGGCAATGAAGGATTTGCATGCACACCAAACTTAGGGGGTGATTATAATGGAGGTGGGACCGCCATGTCACCCCGTCAGTGGTGGCCCCACCGCCATAGGTGACTGCATCACCACCAGCCATTTTACAATGGTGGGTGGTTCCCTGGCGGTCGGAAAGACCAACCGCCACGCACCCGACTGGCTCCTTGGGCCCTCCAGTGCGGCAGAGGGGCTTGTGGTTCCTTCAATGCTAGTGGTGCCTACCAGGCACCGCACTAGGGATTACGATTCCTCTTACCTGCAAGTCTATCCATGGCGGTTCACCCGCCATGGAAAAGTTGGCGGAAAGGGACGTTGGGGGCTCATAGCAGGCCCCTTTCCCCCCAGGCATGGGACCCGGGGGCATCTAAGATGCCCCCCTACATATCACTGAACCATGTGGCAGGCACCGCATTGTGCCTGTCACGTTGTGCACTGCTATATGTAACAGGTCAGTTTTTACATTGCAGCGGATGATGCAGCCAGCAGCACCTGCTGCAATGTAAAAGATAGGCACTGCAAACGCCATGATGGCGGTCGCATTGTAATTACTATCGTGGGGCCGCCACCTTGAAGGCCAGCGGTTCCATTCCCCGATTTGATGGCGGACGGACTGAAGTCCGCCTGCCATCGTAATCAGCCCCTAATTTTGCAAACTTCATGGCTTCTGCTTCATTCACAAACACTTTTAACATGTGCAGCCTGCTTTCGCGCCACTGGAGTTATGCAGTAATGGAGGCCAAAAATATGTCGCAGTGTTGACTAAATTATGCAACAATAAAAAGGCTGCAGCGTAATGTGGTGCATTTTATGATACTTTATTATTTTGAAATATTTATACATACTAACAGCCTCTGCAAAGCTTTTGCATCATTAGTACCTGTGTAACATACAAATGCAGCAGTGGGAAAGGTGACCAGTCAACCTTTGCAAAGGGCCCTACACTTCACAGCAACATAAGTCACATTTCTTTTAGTAGTTTTTGATCCGTTTGAGCTACAAAATTGTTTTGGGTAAAATCGTTAGATTATGCAGCAGATGATGTATTATGTGGCAAATATGATACAGCCATAGTTAAGTGGAAAACATTTTTCCACTTAACTGAATTTTGTTCCAACATTGTAGTTGATCAATTTGTAAGTACGCCAAACCCAAAAGTCGAGTTTGGACACAATTTGCATTTTAAAAGCAGTCCTACAACACAGGGTTACTTTTAAACTGACCTCTAGCTTCAGCAGTGCACACATGAAAACGCAGAAAGGGCTGCTGGCCTCTAAACTGCCATGCCCTATCATATTCTAGGGACCTAAAGGTAGTTCTAATCTCCCCTGCCCTATTATGTACTAAGGCCATATAGGAGAGGTCATAGGGGTACCCTAACCCATAGTGCACCCTAGTGTATGTAGGTGTTTTCACAGTATCTTTAAGTGTCTCTTTCAGAATAGCACTGGCCCTGTGCCTGTTCAGGCAGAGGCCAGGGTCAGTCAGTCAGGTACCACCAGTACCAGTCAGCAAAACTTTGGGGAGTGTACAGGGCACAGGATGACTTTGCAACACTAAAGAAGCACAAACTCAGAATTTAAAACATAACACCATGTTTGGGGGGGTTCTCTTTATCAACCAGAATTGTTTTCTATCCTAATTAATCAATTTTCCAACATTAGGATGAGGAAAGACTGGGGAAAAATCAAAACGTTCTAATCTATACCTTGAAGTTTTCATGCAGTTCTTTGATGACGGTTAATAGCTCACTGTTCAATGTTAGGATTTTAACTTATAAACTGCAAATACCAAAAGAATCTCAATTATGTTATGTTAAATAAATTTATAGCGCGCACAGCTACTCATGAGTATCCCGGCGCGGAGCCTGGCGGGGGAGGAGATGGAGTACTAGCAGGAGAATAGATGAGTTTTCAGTTTCCTCCTGAACACAGCAGGGTCCTGGATAGTGCGTAAAGCAAGAGGAAGGGCGTTCCAGGCAGCCGCCGCCTTCACCGTAAAAGAACTGCCCCCTATTCTCTGAAGCTTAAAGCGAGGGGTCAGAGCATAGCAAAAGGACGAGGACCACAAAGGACGTGCAGGAACATAAAAAGAAAAGCGGCTCTGAAATAGAGAGGATCACGATCATGCAGGGCACGGTGGGCCAAAATCATGGATTTAAATTTGACTCGCTCCAATATGGGGAGCTAGTGAAGAGAGCATAGCTGTTGTCGGATACTGTTTCTAGCCGGAATGCCCAATAGAAGTCTGACTGCTGTATTTTGACCCACCTGCAGTTTTGTCAGCAGGTACCCAGGAACACCAGCATAGAGGGCATTTGCATAGTCCAACCTAGACAGGATCAGAGCACAGGCAACAGCTTTCCTCGCTGCTAGTGGGAATAATCTTCTGAGAGTTTTAAGCAGGCCGAAAACAACATCCAGCCAGCTTGTTGATGTGTGTCGAGAAGGAAAGACGTTCATTAAACCAAACCCCCAAGTTTTTTGCTGCATTCCCTGATGAGGTGGGTGAAGGAAACTCAGGAGGCCAGAGCTGCTCTCTATAATTAAGGGGAAATTTGCCAAAGAGCAGAACCTCCGTTTTTTCTACATTACATTTAAGCTGCGCCTCAGCCAGCCATTTAAAAATCGGGGACAGACAGTGTTGAATCGGTAATACCGTGTCCGCCTCTTTGTCCCAGGTAAAAAGCAGCTGGATATCATCTGCATATGCCATCACCTTAGCCCCCAACTCCTCTGCCAAATAGACCAGCGGGGTCACATAGATGTTAAAAAGAAGCCGGCTAAGTGAGGAACCCTGTGGAACACCGGTTGTTACCGGTTGAGGGGAGGAGGAGGATGGTGGGATCCAGATCTGCTCGGCACGCCCATCCAGAAATGACCTAAACCAGTCCCACACGACGCCTGACAGACCGATCTTAGCCAGACATGAGAGAAAAGAACGTGTGGGACCGTGCCGAATGCCACCGAGAGGTCAAGCAAAATTAATGCAGCTCTCCCGCCGGCATCAAAGCACTCCCGGATGGCTTCAGCCACCTCCACCAGCACAATTTCTGTGCTGTAGAATGCCCTGAACCCTGATTGAGCAGGGTGCAGAAGCAACTCCCTTTCCACAAAGCCTGTCAACAGCTTATTGACCACCTTCTCACACACCTTCGCCACAGCAAAGAGGAGGGAGATGGGTCGGTAATTCCCTAGGCAGAGGGTGTCCAGCAACTGCTTTTTTTTTAGAAAAGGAAGGATCTTGGCCTCCTTCCAAGCCCGCGGGACCACCCTTTTCTGAAGAGACAGATTGATAATGGTATTAACCTCAGTGTTGATAACCTCGGCAACTGCTGCCAGTGTCCTCGCTGCGCAGGGGTCGGAAGGTAAGCCAGATTTCAGAACCTTCAAAATTTTATGACACACCAATGGGTCCACTGTGCTGAATACGGACCAGGTGGGGACTAGACCAGCAGATGACATTCTAAAGGTATATCCATAGTGCTATTGCGAGGAATAAATGTTGCTTGGATAGCCTGAATCTTATACCTAAAACAGCAGGAAAGGGTGTTGCACCAAGAAGGTGAAGATAGCGACACACTTGCTTGAGCCATCGGGGACGTGAAGCTCTGAACAACAGCAGTAACTCACTGACCTATTTACATGATATGCATTTTGTGATCTGCGTGGTACACGTTCTTTGCGCAGGCATATTACACCACTGTGGCTACCTTACCAAGAGTCAAAACGTCCACTAGACAAACCTCTGATCTCTCTCAATGAAGAACATTAATCACCGAAGTTATCTTCACATTTTTATTGTTGCATGAAAATTGCTGGAGACCAGGAATGCAGCAGCAGGAATTTTTCAAACCATAATGCGCTTGCAAACACGACGCCCTCACCCTAAGTCAGCGACCTTTGTTTGCTTGGTGCATGAAGATGCAAGATTCATATACATGTTTTTTAACATTTGGTCTGAATACTATATGACTGTAAATAACAATAAAGCATACATGCAAACTGTAACATGCCTGCTTTTCTCAATATTTCACTTTGAAAGTATGCAATTGTATTTGTTTAACGGGCGGTGATTTGTATAGGGTCACTGGGAAGTCCACAAGGTTGTCCCTGTCCCCCCCAGAATTTTAGTGTCTCCTACGCCCCTGTGACTGGCTGTGGACGAAAGGAACAGCTGCCTTGCATCTTGTGCTCGTATTTAAAGTTAATAGTCCCGCCCAGAGGGGCGTGTTGTGCATGGCATTCTGGTTC
This sequence comes from Lissotriton helveticus, assembly GCF_964261635.1. Taxonomy (NCBI): domain Eukaryota; kingdom Metazoa; phylum Chordata; class Amphibia; order Caudata; family Salamandridae; genus Lissotriton; species Lissotriton helveticus. Next base: position 366,009,862 of record NC_136068.1, on the reverse strand, counting down.
ATGTAGTGTTCGGTAAGTAAATCTCACCATTAATTGAAGCTGTCACTTCACCTTCCTAAATAAAATATCCATCAGGTTGCATGTTCCAGGTTGCATCTGTCTCGTTGCTTTTCTTGTGCCTAGATGAGTAGGTAACATCGTTCCTGAATGGTGATCTCTCATGGAACACACGAACATGCACTGTCAGCAGGGGGCAGGCTTCCTGGCCAGAGCAGGCCACTATACATCCAAATGAAGATTGCTCTAAAGTGAAGCGCCACACACGATGTTGAAGTTTTCATTGTTTTATTCATTTGGGCAGCAGCGAAGCACAACGCACTTGTCCCAGAAATTTCACTTTTACCGTTTCTGGAGGCATTCTCCCTTCTTCAATGACTGGCTGTGGTGGAAAGGAACAGCTGCCTTGCATCTTGTGCTTGCATTACAAATACTGGTATACCTAGACCGCCGTAAGGTTGATGTAACGCTCCTTCTGGAGACACACTTAGGGCCACATAAAATGCATGTGTTCCCCATGCGCTGGAGCTATTAGAGATCCTTCTCCTGTTATTCTTTCATATGGAGGACAGCTATATTGGTAAGCTAAGGGTTACTATTCATTGTAACATCTGAGGAAATTGACCTGCAAGGGAGATATAACAATATACAAGCACGCATGGCCAAATAGTCCTTTACTATTGTGAACACCTATGGGCCGAGCACTGATAATCCTGGGTTTGCTGGGCAAGTGTAGGATTGGTGTGACTTTTTGACTCCCGGGATGGTGCTTTGGTGAGGGGATTTCAGCTTAGTTTTAGACCAAGACCCAGATAGCTCCCACCCACTCGCTCAAATGCACCCTGCTGCCGCTAGGCTCATAGCCTCCTGGAACTTTGGCGCGAGACTCATGCAGACACACAGGAGGGCACACATGTTTGTGCTTGTCTTGGTTACTGGTTGGGTACTGTGGTAAATAAATAATTAATTACCTGATCTATTTTTGACTATAATCAATAAACGGTTAGCTCAATAAATAAGAGTCAAGATACGAGGTAGCTAGAGTGTACAGGCTTTAATCAGGCATAAAAGGACTGGAACAGGACAGCCTGCATGGGAATGGGATGGCAGCTGCCGGGGGCAGGATCTGGGAGCATAAGGGGTAACTTTTAATAACAGTGCACAATATTTATAGTTAAACAAAATACATTGCATTCAATACAGTAGGCGTAGCAGTAGGCGGAGTTTGTAGCAGTCGCGAAAGATAAGGGCAGAATGAGGTAACAAGAAGGCGTGTACAGGGCGTATACATAGGCATGTGGTGCAAACGTAACAGAATATGTCATAAACGGGGCGGAAACATGGAGGGGGCTACCTGAGCAGCTGGGACCTCTAACCTAGTGGTGCGTGCAAACTGACAATGACGTGTTACTAGGGAGAACTGGGGGGCTATGACTTCTGCGCTAGAAGAGGAGACTAAAGTCTGGAGTGTCAGAGCGACATGTACCTAAAGCCTATCTAGTATCTGGTGTTTAGAGAACATGTTGATAGAATCCAAAAGTTATCAGGGTAAAGGCTAACAGACACTAAGACTGGGGCATGCATTATTCTACATGTAGTGCGTGTGCGAGGAATATTCTATGAATATTAATACAGTATTTCTCTTACATGGAGACATAAAGGCTAGACCATGACGGAAACTATTGATGCGATTCAGTAGCTTAGGAATGCAGAGAAGGAGGGCTGGACTGATAACTAGAAACATAACATACTCTTGGCAGACTGGGAGGCAGAGCCAGGCCGAGCCGGGCACTGCGAGGCATGAAAGTAAGTGAAGGGTCAGGGATACAGGTGGGGGCTGTATCGCTCCTCGGAGAGGATTCAGGAGACAGGAGCTGAATCTGAGTCCGGGCCCTTTTGAGGCCTAGAAACGGGGACAATTCAATGAATTAACGTGCACACTGTAAAACGTGGCAACGTAGGTTTACATAGGCCTGATATTCGTTGTATTCACGATAACTGGAAACTGGCATACTAGAGATGGACACAACTGTAATTGCGTCTTTTAATCGGTCAGAAAGGGGATACATGCATATCGATCATGCACATATAACATAAGATGGGGAACACGTAGGCACATATAACATGGCAAAATGTACTTTTCCACATTCCCTCCTTGTGCCCTACGTTTCCATCAGGAAACATCAATATTCATGATACCATCTATCATTTCATATAGCATCATTTGCTCGTCTCGAATTGTCTTGGAACGGGACTTAGGACTAGGAATACAAGAGGTAGCACAAATGCCGCAAATCGCAGGGCCACATTGTATACAGAGGCAGCAACTGAAAATGATCATTACTGCAATACCTAGAAATGACAATACTTTCCATCCCCAAGCAGAAATAATACTCCAGAACCAACCGGACCATGTCCAGGTGCCTGGATTCTGGTGTAACTGATGGGCAATTTTATGAAGTCTGGTTATAGCTGAATAAACAGACGGCGCGTTATTAGGAATGAAAATACAGCAACTAGATCCGATGACTCTACATGCTCCTCCTCTATCGGCCAGTATGACGTCAAGAACGAGACGATTTTGGAGCACGACAAATCTCATAGCAGATTGCTCTTCAGTTAAGTTACCTAGAGCAGAAGTAGTCTCATTCACTATGTCCTACATGTGCGGAACCATTATTTCTGACACATAATTCGCCTTTGACTGGTAGTACTGAAATAGCAGGTAAGTCTGGAGCAGTATCAGACTGAACATTCAGGACCATAAAATTCGAAGAATAATTACCTAAATTATATACTTCATTTTCTAGATCTAACCCTGTTCTATGGGGGAGACCTTGCTTGTCTGGAAAACATGTTCTATTCAGAAGGGACATATCATTAGAAGATGACGTTAACATGGACCATGCTCCACACGAACCATTATGTGAAAATGGATAAGGAAAGAGTGGCAGAACTCCCTTCGGTGTCTGGAAAGGGGGGAGTCGACCACACACCCAACAATTAGTGGCATTGCTGGTCTGGTGTGAATAGTGTAACATTCTAATGAATGTATTATTACGCATAGCAAGACGATAGGATAGCTCGTGAGGAGGCAGATCACTAAATGTGTGCTCTACTGTGGCATTAGAAAACTTATTTACATGCGAAATTGGAAAACATAAATGCAATGCATAACTTGTGCAGGTAACCATCAAACTTAAAAACAATAGAAAACTTAGAAAAACGATACATCGGATAGAGTTTTGACTAACTCTCTCACTATGGGGGTCTATCTCATACATGTCAGAAACCTGTCTAACCGTTTCACCCGAGGGGGACTTAGACAATTAAACTGGCTGACTTATTTTACTAGACCGGAGTTTCAACTTATACTCCTGCTGCGGAGTTTTCTCAAACAGAGGAACTTTCAGTTCGGGATTTAAATTAATGTCTGGTTTCAGGCAGTCTTTAGAAATGGAACAGTCTTTGGAATTGTCATTAAAAGTCTTTTTCCGGACTCCATGGAATTTCTTGATATGCGACAGATGGACCCAACCCTTGCGGCCTTCCAACTTCACGGCCGTACGGGTGGTCAGAAGGACAAGTCTCGGCTCCTTCCAACGGGGCTCCAGCGGACTTGAACGATCAAAGTTCCTTACTAGCACGAGGTCTCCTGGAATGACCTCATGTGGTTTCACTTCAGTATTGTCTGGAAATGCAGCGGCAACCTGCGAACGACAAGAGTGTAGGGCAGACATCAAGGAAGCTAGGTAATCTGTCAACATATTACTGGAAACATCTGTAATACTGCGGGGTCTAGGTGTACCCCACATATTTGGGGGGCGGCCGAATATGACCTCATAAGGGGACAGACCTGATCTGGAATGTGCGACCATGCGCATAAAGAATAAAGCAACTGGCAGGGCAACTAGCCAGTCTACACCTTTCTCTTTACACGTCTTGGCAATACGGATTTTCAGGGTTTGATTATGTCTCTCTACGAGACCGGCTGCTTCAGGATGGCGCACACAATGGAACTTCCACTGGTACCCTAACAAAAGGGAAACATGCTTCATTAACTCAGATGAGAATGGCTGGCCGTTATCAGAATACACGACCCTAGGGAGTCCATAACGGGGGAAGAATTCACGAACCAACTGCTTGGCAGTGGTCGCTGCTGTGTAATCTGGAACTGGATATGCTTCTGTCCACCTGGACAAAGCGCATACAACTACAAGAACATATTTGAAACCTCGACATCGCTCCATCTGAATATAATCCATCTGGAGGACTTCAAAAGGGTGGTCAGGGGGTTGGAATCCACCTTGTTCCACCGGGACACTTTTACCTGGATTGAATTGACAACATATCATACAAGTACGGACTTTCTGCTTGGCTGCAGCTCGTAAGTGCTTGTTGAACCAAAGGTTCTGTATACTGTCTAACATGGCTTTTTCTCCTAGATGTGCTGGACTATGTGCGGTATTGATAATGACTTGAACCATAGAGTCGGGGAGAAACCATGTGGCTTTTCCCTTCGTCACCCATCCCTGATCTGTCTGGACCCCTCCTTGTTCGGACCATTTCTTGATTTCTTCAGGAGTAGCATGTAACTGTATGTCTATGACATCTTGTGTAGGGTCCTTAACTGTCATACAAGTAGTCTGTTCTGGAATGGATGTCTGTGCCGTGTTAACTGGAATGTCTGGGGTCTGAGCTGTAAGTTTGGCTGTTCGATCGGCTAGATCGTTACCTTGGGAAATGATGTCAGTAACTTTCGTGTGTGCCTTGCACTTCATGATAGCAATAGCTGTCGGTAAATGTATTGCATCTAACAGAGCTTGAATGAGGAGACCATGCTGAATCTTGGTTCCATGAGAAGTCATGAAACCTCTCTCCTGCCAGAGCACACCGAAGTCGTGTACAACTCCGAATGCGTAACGTGAATCTGTATATATATTTACTTTCAGGTTCTTGGCACGTATGCAGGCTTGGGTCAGAGCAACTAGCTCTGCTGCTTGAGCAGACAGGGTGTCAATACGATGTGTTTCAATAACTTCTGTGTCAGTAGTCACTGCATACGCGGCTACTAGTTCTCCTGTACTAGTTCTCATACATGAACCATCCACATAAAGTGTCAGGTCGGGATTAGGTAATGCAATGTCTGTCAGGTCTTGTCTTGACTTAGTCATAGTGTTAATAACTTCCACACAGTCATGTGTGGCAGGATTTGAAGTAACTGACGGTAACAGAGTAGCAGGATTTAGAACGTTGCAGCGTCTGATTTCTATGTGTGGCTGGAACAATGTCAGTTCATAACCTGTTAAACGTGCAATGGTCAAGTGTTGAGTCTGTGTTCGGTTTAAAAGAACTTCCACGGAGTGTGGAACTTGTACTGTCAGGGAGTGTCCTAATACTATGGAATCACTTTGTCTGATTGCTAGAGCTGTGGCTGCAACTGACTTGAGGCACGCAGGCAAAGCCTGGGCTACTGGATCTAATGTGCTTGAAAAATAAGCACAAGGCTTGTATTGTCCTGCTTGATCTTGTGTGAGAACAGATAATGCAGTACCATTACGTTCTGTGACAAAAAGTGTAAAAGGCTTACTGTAGTTCGGTGTTGCTAGAACAGGTGCTTGGCATAAGGCTTTCTTTAATTCATTAAAACTAAGTGTATGTTCAGATGTCCAAGGGAGGACAGTCGATACGGCTGCCTCCTGTGTCGTTAACTGTATCAGTGGCTTGGCTAGAAATGCATACTGAGGAATCCATTGTCTACAGTAAGAAGTGAGGCCAATAAAAGCACGTACCTCCTTCTGTGTCTTGGGCTGTGGAAGACTCGCTATCAACTGGATACGGTCCGGTGTCAACTGCCTACCCCACTTGGACAGTAAGTGGCCTAAGTAGATCACTTGCTGGACACAGAACTGGAGCTTCGAAGGGGACACCTTGTGCCCCATCTCGGCTAGGAAATACAGAACTGTAAGTGACGCTCGCTCGCAGTCACGTTCAGAACGGGCTGTGATCAGTAGATCATCTACATACTGGAGCAGGGCAGTGTCTGTTGGCATGTGAATGTTATCTAGTTGTCTTTTAAGTGCTTGACTGTAAATACTAGGACTTTCTGTGAAACCTTGAGGAGCTCGTGTGAATTTATAGCTCCTTCCATTTAAACAAAAACCGAAAAGGTACTGGCTGTCTGGATGAATCGGAACACTGAAAAATGCATTCTTGAAGTCTATTACAGTAAAAAATGTAGCTTCAGAATCAATAGCTGTCAATAGAGATGAAATATCTGGGACTACTGGATACTGGGGTATGATGCATTTATTAAGTTCTCGAAGGTCAATCACTAATCGATATACTGGAGGTGCATTTGGATCAGTACGTTTCATGACTGGAATAATAGGAGAATTACATACATTGGAGTCAGTTTCTACAACCACTCCTTGAGCAATAAGCTTGTCAATAATTTTGGATAAGGCTGCTACAGCCTCAGGTGGCAATCTGTACTGTCTGATTCGTGGCAAGACTATACCTTGCTTGAGGGTCACACGATGGGGTGTGATTTGCATAAAACCTACATCAGTTGGACCTTGCGCCCATAAATGCTGCGGTACATTTGATAATCTTGGATCAAAATCACGTAATACATAGTGACCTTTAAAGTCCCTTAAGAACAATCGGATTCCTTCTGGGGAACAGCAAATAACTGAACCTAATTCTTTTAACGTCTTGATGCCTAACAAATTTTCTGGACATGATTTCGTAAGTAATAAATCAGTAGTTCGGGACAATGGACCAACTTCTAGAGTAACTGGCTTTGATATCTCGTTTACAATAGGCTTTCCTGAAAATCCAAGGGAAACATTTCTAGAGCCTGAGAGCGGAGCCCCTGGAACCTCGTCATGACTGATAGTAGTCCTACTTGCCCCTGTATCAATCAAAAACTTTCTGTCTTTCCCTAATACTTGACTGTGTACGTAGGGACCCTCTTGATCTACAGGTATCTCGATGAGAGGCAAGCCTACCTCCCTCTCTAGGCTGTTTCATGAATACGATTGATACTCTGGATACTCTGTCTGGGCATACTGGTACATCTGTTGTGTAACATGCTGTGTTGCAGCAATAGGCTGCGGTGCTGGAACTGTCTGTTGTGCATTCTGTGGTGGCTGAGAAGTCTGTGAAACTTGTTCTTGTCTAGGCGGACGTGGTCTTTCTTTAGTCTTACCAGTAGCTATGTTGTGTTTCAGAACTGCACACTCGTTTATAAAATGACCTGGCTGTTTACAATAATTGCAGGTCCCTTTAACGGGAGCTGCAGGATGACTGGCTTGACTCGGACCCCTCTTCTGACTGTCTTGTGGAACAGATTGTGCAACTAGTACTTTAATTTTCGTATCTTTCATACGTCTCCTTTCGTGTTCTTGCTCTTCCCTGATTCTGTTCTGGTGATACTGGAGCATCTGTAACATCTGTGACGGGGTACTAGCTTGCCAAGTACTTTCGACTTTCAAAACTCGATTTTTAACTTGTGGACTTGAATTCTCGACTAGTTTAGTAACAAAAAGATGAGGGTATGACTCGCTACCTGTCTTCAGACCACTGTTGATAATGAAACATTTTTCGAATCTAGAAAAAAAATCACTAGTATCTTCATCCTGTTTCTGTTTGCATGCTGAGATTGCATCCCAATCTTCCTTTTTCGTGGCTAATAATCTTGGCAAAACCTGAATCAATAACTCGGGCAATTCTTTACATTTGTCCCCAAGACCGGTACCTGGTACTCGTATTTTATCTTCAGCTTCTAGAGCTGTCCAATCAATCTTTTTCTCTCCCACCTCCCATTCTTTTTCCTTGAGTTTTTCATATACCCCTGCGGGCAACAGGACCTTTAACATTTTAATGATATCTGGATATGTGTATTCTCCCATACGGAGCATGTCTTTTAATTCTCGATGGAACCCTGCTGGATCTTTGTCATGACGGGAATTAATTTCTTCATCTCTAAGAGTTCCATCTTTATGATAGGGGTGTAAACAAATACTCGTTGCATTTCACCACCCTCTGTCCTAACTGGGTGTACTTCTCGTAACGGATGCTGTCTATCTATGTAGAATGATTTACTTTCTGGAGGTGTGACGTGAACAAAATGCGGATTCAGAAACGTTCTATATTTGTGGCGCTGTTCTAGAATGACACTAATTAAATCAGTACCTAAACCTTTCCATTTATACTGGAGTAACTCGTTCAGGACATCATGTAACGGACCTGGATCAGAATGTTGACCCTCATACAGTGTAATGAGGTGCTGGATCATATACATACCCACCAGTCGCTGCTCGGCTGGGGGCAGTTTCAGAAACATTTGTGCCACTATTTCGTCTGGAAAAGTGGTAGAATCAGTAATCCATCGGACTGCTGATCGGGCTAGTTCTTGTTCATGCATGGTGCTAAGTTCACTATGACCGATTCGTGATTTCAGAATGTGATCGGTAGCTTGAAATACTTGTTCTAGAGAATCTTGTTCTGGTGCTGGAAGATGAAAGACTTTCTTGTGTTCTAGGCGTAAATGTCGGTCTAGAAATCTAGTTCTACCTACATACGCTATTCTGGTAGGATTCTCGTCGTCTACCTCTTCAGTAGAAGAGTCGTTTTCTTTCTCGCTTACTTGTGCTGCTTTACGATTCTCGTGTAACCTTATTATTTCTTTACGAATTTTCTTGTACATACTTTCTATACTACTGAGTGTCTTGTGTCTACCCTCGGCTATATTATCACTCCACCTTGTCAGGACTTTCATTTCAGTCGGATCTTTAGTCGGACAATCTTGTTCCCTTACTAAACAATTGATTAGAAACTTTAATAGCATGAGCTGGGTCTCAGCTTTCCTTAGAGACATGATTTCACCAATACTTTCTGAATCGTCTCCTGTACGGATGAAACGATATATTCTGTCTAGATCTTCTTTCATATTCGGTAGGGTGTCCAAATACTCGGTCACACGTCTTACACGCAATGAATATATAACCATATTATCATCGCCTGGGACTGGATCATAACGGCATTCGGTAAGAGCTCGTCTGATATCTGCAACGGACTGATATTTGGGCGTACGCTGTAACGCACGTTCATGTAACTCGACTAATGTTACACGTTTGTGTGGCGGCGGGGTACCCGGAGGACCTCCCCCCGCGGCCCCTAAACTGGAATCGTCGACTGATACTCTTCGTGCTGGCAGAGTGACCGATGTAGCGGGAACTTGTACTATGGGCTGGACCGGGGGTACCGTAACAGGTGCTGTAACAGGTGCCCCGGTGGCAGGAGGAACAGGAATTGCATTATTTACTGGAGCTGGCGGAGCAGGATTCGCATATTCGGGGACTGTGTCGTCCAAATAGGACGAGAGAAAAATATCAGCTGCGGTCGGTTTGTGACGTAGCTTAATCGGAACTAATGGCGGCGGAAAATTACATGGTGCTTCCGGGGTTGCTTTTGGCAAGCCCTCGGCAAGAAGAGGATACATACCCTTAATAAGGGCATTTCTCTGTCTGTCTGACTGTTCGGCTTTAACTCGTTCACCTATTTCGATTAATTCCCTTTCTTGGGCTCTTTCTGAGGATTCTCTACTTAATTCTGACTTTCTGATTTCTTTTTCTGTTCTTTTGTGAGATTCTTTGCGCCATAACTCGATGGCATCTTTCTGGGACTGTCTGGCTTTCTTTTTCCATAATGCTTCTTCTACTCGCATGATGCACTCGGCATCCCACGTACCTGATACGGGCCATCTATACTTTTCCTCTAATTCCTTGGTGTACTCCACCCATAAATCTAGATATAATATGGCACTTATGCCATGCTTATGATACATAAAATGACCTGGACTGTCCCTAGGCGGGACAGGAACTGCTTCTTCGAGCAGACCTTTCCTAGTTCTTAACTGACGTAACTTTGAGAACAGAGGCATAATTTAGACTGAAATCTGGACACAAATACAATACACAATAAACACAATAATAACTGAAAAACGAATCATTCATACCACGACATTGAAAACACATGAAATAACATTTAAAATAACAGTTCGGACAGAATACTACCTGAAATACTGAAAACAGAACACATGAATTTCTCAAGAACAGAACTTACTAGAACAGACTAGATGCACTGCTAAAACAGTACGAAATTTACCGGTCTCATAAAGAGACACGTCAGGACCCGCATCCACCTAGGTGGACACTTCGTGTTGGATCTGTGTACCCAAACCCACGGACCAGAGACAAATTAATTGACCCTGTCTAGATACTACCCCAGCAACGGTACTCACCGGGCAGCAAGAACGGAAGGCCTCAGACTGGACTGGACTGCTACGACGACGGACGGACGAACTTCGGACTTCAGTTACAGGTGGGCCTCCGGATACCTCGGACCTTGGACTCTCGGCTTGGGCTCTGGTCGGGACTCGCCGCGTTCCTCCACCGCCTCGTCTGGACGCTGGACCGCAACCTCCGTCTCCTCCGTGGGCCTGAGGGATACTTGAAGCAGAAATATCTGCACGTGGCCGGTATGGTTCCGTCACGGCTGCAGAGGATCAGGGGGCTTGCGTGGCTTCTCCGGCGCGTGGGGAAAGGGCAAGGCCCTGTTCGGGCGCCATTATGTGGTAAATAAATAATTAATTACCTGATCTATTTTTGACTATAATCAATAAACGGTTAGCTCAATAAATAAGAGTCAAGATACGAGGTAGCTAGAGTGTACAGGCTTTAATCAGGCATAAAAGGACTGGAACAGGACAGCCTGCATGGGAATGGGATGGCAGCTGCCGGGGGCAGGATCTGGGAGCATAAGGGGTAACTTTTAATAACAGTGCACAATATTTATAGTTAAACAAAATACATTGCATTCAATACAGTAGGCGTAGCAGTAGGCGGAGTTTGTAGCAGTCGCGAAAGATAAGGGCAGAATGAGGTAACAAGAAGGCGTGTACAGGGCGTATACATAGACATGTGGTGCAAACGTAACAGAATATGTCATAAACGGGGCGGAAACATGGAGGGGGCTACCTGAGCAGCTGGGACCTCTAACCTAGTGGTGCGTGCAAACTGACAATGACGTGTTACTAGGGAGAACTGGGGGGCTATGACTTCTGCGCTAGAAGAGGAGACTAAAGTCTGGAGTGTCAGAGCGACATGTACCTAAAGCCTATCTAGTATCTGGTGTTTAGAGAACATGTTGATAGAATCCAAAAGTTATCAGGGTAAAGGCTAACAGACACTAAGACTGGGGCATGCATTATTCTACATGTAGTGCGTGTGCGAGGAATATTCTATGAATATTAATACAGTATTTCTCTTACATGGAGACATAAAGGCTAGACCATGACGGAAACTATTGATGCGATTCAGTAGCTTAGGAATGCAGAGAAGGAGGGCTGGACTGATAACTAGAAACATAACATACTCTTGGCAGACTGGGAGGCAGAGCCAGGCCGAGCCGGGCACTGCGAGGCATGAAAGTAAGTGAAGGGTCAGGGATACAGGTGGGGGCTGTATCGCTCCTCGGAGAGGATTCAGGAGACAGGAGCTGAATCTGAGTCCGGGCCCTTTTGAGGCCTAGAAACGGGGACAATTCAATGAATTAACGTGCACACTGTAAAACGTGGCAACGTAGGTTTACATAGGCCTGATATTCGTTGTATTCACGATAACTGGAAACTGGCATACTAGAGATGGACACAACTGTAATTGCGTCTTTTAATCGGTCAGAAAGGAGGGATACATGCATATCGATCATGCACATATAACATAAGATGGGGAACACGTAGGCACATATAACATGGCAAAATTTACTTTTCCACAGTACCCACAACATTAGGAGCTGGGCTGCACATGTTGACCAACTTCCACGTACATAGACCAATCATTGACCTGTTCTGCTTACCATCACAATATGAGACTCCACATAACCCACTTTAATTGGGTGCCTCCCCCCTATGGCACTTACTGATACAGCATTCGCTGTAGTTAGAGATTCTAGATTTTTTCTCTCTTTATGAAGGGTCTGTTACACCCCCTGGACTGTTAAGGGAAGCATTTAACATTTAAGGCATATATTAGGAGGATGTGTATTGCTAAACAACAAGTAATGTGGATGCTATCCACAATCAATTAAACGCCCGAGAGAAAGAGCTACATGGTCTTTAACAGCTATTTAGTCATGACCTTTCACCCACTGTACTGGTGAATATCCAGGCCAAATTTGTTGTGTTTAAAGAGGAGGCCAACAGGGAAGTTAAACATCTATGTCAGTTTACCACTGCTCGAGCTTATGGAGAGGCTGACTGATCAGGCAGAACTCTTGCTAGAATAATGCAACAGAATAGTGGATCCACTTCTGTGGTTCAACTACAGGGTGATGATGGTGTGATGAGACAAGGTTCTGAGGCTATTTTGAAGGAATTTTTAGACTATTATTTCAACCTATGCCCGACTCACCATTCTCCCAGAGCAACAGACTACACTGCCTACTTTGATAGGGTGGTTCTGGCATGGCTAGACAGACCGCGTTGTCTCTGCCTCGAAGAAATCATTACACTGGATGAAATTTCTGAGGCCATTTCTGGCCTACACATGGGCAGAACTCAAGAGGTGATGAGTTTACAGATGAATTTTGTAAAGCGTATGCGAATATTTTGGAACCCAGGTTCCAACTCCTATATGCGGAAACATGGGAGAGTGTCTCGCTGCCCCCTTCCTTTCAAGAGGACATCATAATTATCTTGATGAAACATGGCAGAGATGCTCAATATTCAGAATCCTATTACCTTTTCCCTTATAAACACCAACGCAAAGATATTTACCAAAATCCTTGCCAACAGATCTGCTCCCCAACCTTGTCCTTCTAGACTAGGTAGGCTTTATACCCGGTAGATCTACTTCATATAGCCTTCACACATTATTTGCACTGCTACATCAAATTGACTCTTTACAAAATGCAGCAGTGATAATTTTAGACTCTACTAAAGTGCGATTCTGTGGAGTGAATTTACTGCTTTGGTGCACTGAGCAAAGCGGGGTTTCCAGCACACTTTAAATGCTTAATCCATCTGCTTTACACCACCCCCATGGCTATGGTGAGGGTGAATGGTTTGACCTCAGATCTGTTCGCTGTAAAGTGAGACACAAGGCAGGGATGCCTCCTGTTTCTCTTGCACCCTGCCCTTGCAATGGAACCCTTGACTTGTGCTATTGGGCAACATAATGGACACAGAAGCATTGCGTTTGTACCATGTAATTTTATTAAACCCTTATAGGTAGATGTTGTTACACTGTACCTCTGTAATCCAAACCAGAACCTTGCACCAGTAATACAAGAATTCACCCTATTCCGCATCGTATTTGGTAAACCGATAAATTCAAATGAATTTGAATGCCATCTTCCTCCTCAAGGATGCAAACAAAGTGTGACAGCTCACTTACCCTCTTCCTTGGTGCATGATATCCCTGAAGTACCTCGCCATATGGATGAGCCAAAACCGAAAGACCATCATTATTGAGAATAAACAGGCAACCCCCGCGACTAGGGGCACCCTTAGTTGCTCTGCGGGGATCAGAGAAGGAGGGGCTGGCTGGATAATGAAGGGCTGGCAGTCTGGAAAATGAAACTTATCAGAAATTAAACTTAGCAGAGGTATTTAAGGCTGTGTTCCAGGGGTTTCGTTCTCTTTGTCTCCTCGGACCACAGCCTGGCTACAGGAGCGTCATCGACAGGGAGTTCGGTTTCCGGTTGTCGACGGGCGGATTGTGGCACGGTGGGTTCAGGGGGGCCATGGTGTAGTGCAGAATAACTTCAGAAGTTTATCAGATAAGCAAATGTCAGATTCGCTTCTATTTACATTTCGAGTTTTTCATTTGCATTCCATTATCAATTTCGGTTTCTACGCATTTCTCTTGGTTTGGATGTATTTTGGGAGTGTTGTTTGTGTGCACTTTTTTAAAGAGGGGTGCACATTACATTGTAGGTTCTTGGCACTGTTTAGAAAGAGAGCAACCGGGTAATTGTCTGCCCTCCCAAATCGGGGGCGGTTCCCGAGCTTGGGCTTTGCTTCCCGCCTTCTGACTTATCCTCTCTCGTTCGCCCCTTCTTTATTGATATTGCTGCATCGTTCCGGTATTTAGCATGATATGTGCAAGCATTTCACTGTTTGTGTGCACTTTATTAAAGAGGGATGCACATTACGTTGTAGGTTCTTGGCGCTGTTTGGAAAGGGAGCGACCAGGTAATTGTCAGCCCTCCCGATTCTAGGGCGGTTTCCTTGCGTGGGCTTTGCTTCCCACCTTCTGACTTATCCTCTCTCGTTCACCCATTCTTTATTGATATTGCTGCATCGTTCCTGTATTTAGCATGATACATGCAAGCATTTCACTGTTTCTGTGCACTTTATGACAGAGGGATGCACACTATGTTGTAGGTTCTTGGCGCCATTTGGAAAGGGAGCGACGGGGGAGCCAGCAAATCACTTGCATTGTCCTGCAATGTAGGGATGTGGCTGTTTTAGAATTAGGATTGATAGTTTCCATTTCTTTTTTTTTTTTTACTTCCGTAATTTTTTATTGAAAATAAAGAGCATATTTACATGGTACTGGGTGAAGAACACATGGGGAAAGAGAAAGAAGAAAAAGCGCCGGGGGGGGGGGGGAGTTGTCAAGCATTGTATACATTGGCTTTAATTAGTTTGGCTCTTGACAGTCCATTCTGCAATTTGTTACATCTTCTTCTCTCCGTTCTTGCACGTTCCAGTTTCCCCCGTGTCCCTTTGCCACCAGTATGGTTATCTTTCCGCCCCCCTGGTGATGTGAGGAGATAGAAGATCAAGAGAAGAAGAGAGACGTAGGCATATTATGTTGTTGAGTAGGGTGCATGTGTGCGTTCGGTAGTATTGTCTGGTCTGAGTGTTTAGGGTGGCTTGTGAGAGGACAAGTAGTTGTCTAGTGACAGCCATAACTCGCTCTTTTTCCCTGAGTCCCTTTGGCTGTTGGACATTATGGTGTCGGCTCCCCTTAGGAAAATGACCCTGTTGAACCAGGCCTTAAAGGTGGCCTTTGCTGTGTCCTTCCAGTTATTCAACACCGTCTTGACCGCTGCTGTAAGCAGGAGGTCAATCAGGTCTCTGTCATTTTCGGATGTTATGGAAGGGTCCGTGTATCCCAGTATTAGGTGGTGGAAGTCCATTGATAGTGTGGCTCCTGTCATGTCATTGATTAGAGTGATTATGGAGTGCCAGACCTTCCTTGTTTTGGCGCAGTGGAGATGGCATAACCCCAGAATTAAGTACAGGAATAAAACACTGGATATGCACACCTGGTACAGGCAGGGCATAATGACGGTGAGCCAGCTAAAGGAGACAGGGAATCAGACATCATTTGACGAACTCAGACAACAATACAACTTCGACAACATAGAGCTCTATAATTTCCTTAAAATAAGAGAAGCAATAGCCAAAGCCAACATAAACACGCTCGCCCCATCAATAACACAATACGCCAACAGCCTGAACATCACGGGACACCAGGTAGCACACATATACAGAGCCATGACCCCAAAAACTTCCAAATTGATCAACAGAACTGTAAGCAAATGGGAAGAAGCAGCAGGGAGAGAGCTAAGCGAGAAGGAAAGGGCAGATTTATGGTCCTCCACATCAAGGAGGAAAGTGACAACGACCCTGGATCAGACAAAATTCTGGCTAGTACACAGGGCCTACTGGACCCCAGCTCGTCTTGCCAACATAGGCATCAGAGAGACTGACTCCTGCTGGAACTGCAACAGGCAGAAGGGATAGTTTCCATTTCTATATTCACTGAAATTGGAATTGCAGAGGCAGTGATTTCATTACATCCATTGCCGCAGTTCATACATATTCTCGTCACCTGGGTTATTTCAACTTTAGCTTTCAATAAACGGCAAAGCCCTATGATTTTGTCTTAGCAAGCGCTAATAACATTTTTCCTACTATCTTTTGATAGATATGTGCCTCATCGTGTGCTGGTGCATCCACGCCTCAGGGCGGAGTGGAGTGCTGATGCCCTTGTCTATGCATGGCTCTCGGTATGCAGTGCTCATCTGTATAGGTGATTTTAATGGTGGAGGCATTGCATTGGGGCAGCGAGGGGATGTATTTTTCACGGGATATACCGATTTGGCATGGTTGGGGTGTTGCATTCCGAGGTGCGGGGTGGAGCATGCTCATGTGCTGGCACCTCTGGGACTGATGCCGGTGTTTGCGCGGCAGGGAGCTGCAGTGCTGTGGAGTGGGCTGGCAGCTGCTGCTTTGCAGTGCCCTCTTGGCAAAAGGCCAAGCTAGGCGCAGTCGTGTTTTCTTTGTTAGTTTCCACCTTGCCCTTTCCATGATGCCCGTGGTTGCGCAGCAGGGAGAGGCAGCACTGATCTGGCCCTTTTAGATGGAGTGGGCTGGCAGCTGCTGCTTTGCAGTGCCCTCTTGGCAAAAGGCCAAGCTAGGCGCAGTTGTGTTTTGTTTCAGTTTCCACCATGCCCTTTCCATCAATATGCAGAATGGAGATGCAGGGGTTCAAAGAAGGGGTGAAAACACAACAACGCCTCGTTAGCAGGTAAATGGTCTTTTAAAGACCTGTGAATTACTCAGGTGCGTCTGTGCGTGGGCCCGTAAAGCTGTCTCAGCCAGGCTGACACACGACAATTGCTACCACGCGAGGCAGGTCGGGGGTCAATACGCTCAAGAGAGAACAATGTTCAATTTTGGTTCTAGCACTGGTGATTCAAGCTGCATGACTGTAATCATAAGGATGTCAACAAACTCCACGAGTCACTGCAGGTAGTTTATTCAGACATAGAGATTGTACGAGCAGTGGTAATGTGGGCTACCTCAGCTAAACTGTCAAAGGTTTCAAACGCTACACTGGCAGCTTGCACACAATTGCATGTAGGAATTATGCGGAGGTCATAAAAGGTACTTAATCAGCATTGCATATTGTGGCCCAACATTTATGAGATGTCTGCAAATGTCTCACCTCTGCCAGGGCTGTCTCATAGCACTGAGACAGCCCTGGTAGAGGTGGCGGAGGTGATTAGGGAATGCCTGGATGCCGGTGGCAGAGCAGCTCTGGTGCTAATAGATCTCTCTGCCGCGTTTGACACCGTTCCACATCGCCAACTGTTGGCGTGGCTGTCTGGCATCTCCGGTCAGGTGTGGGATTGGATTGATTCTTTTCTTGCCAATAGAACACAGCAAGTATGGCTACCTCCTTTCTCCTCAACTCTGCGAAGTCTGACCACGGGGGTTCCTCAGGGCTCTACATTGAGCTCTCTTTTGTTTTTTGTTTATATGACGCCCCTTATATAGCTGGCAGAGGAGCTTGGAGCTAAGATCATAGCTTATGCTGATGATACCCAGCTCCTCTTCGCGTGGAAGAAAACACATTTTTCTCCGACCTATGCTAAAAACTGTCTGGTGGAAGTCTTTAAATGGTTAGAACTGGCCCAACTGAAGTGCAACGAGGAGAAATCGGAGGTGCTCCTCTATGGATTTTTCCCCCCGCATTTCAGAGAGGACACCTGGCCTGTGGGTTACCCATTGCCTAATTCTACGGGGAGCCCGGCGAAAAATCTGGGGGTCTGGTTTAGCGAGGAATTAAGATTTCTGCCTCAGATTAATAAATTAGCCAGTGTGTGCTTCTGCACACTTAAATGTTTAAAGAAGTTCCTGCCCCTGTTGCCCAAAGGAGCCAAAGAAATGGTGACTCGCGCGCTCATCCTGTCACGACTGAACTATGTCAATGCTTTGTACATTGGTCTCCCTGCATATCAGCTAAAAAAGCTGCAGATTATCCAGAACGCGACAGCGAGAGCTTTATTGGGGATCCCTGGTGAGTCTAGCATAAGGCAGTTGCTACGGGATCTGCACTGGCTTCTGTTTGACCAACGGATTCTGTTTAAGGCTCTTACACTGGTCCATGGTGCCCTCTACAAGGCAGGGCTGCAGCATCTTAGGAGAACCTTCACCTTCTATGTGCCACCTAGACATTTGCGCTCCACAGGCCAATGCCTCGCTGTTGTACCTAGGTACCGATTGGCTAGAATGGGTGGCAGTTCCCTTTCTGTAAGTGTGGCCATGGCGTGGAATGCCTTGCCCTTCGAACTTCACAACATCGGTGACCTCAGGCTGTTTAAAAAACATGTAAAAACACTGTTAATTAAGTAATCCTTCAAACGGTTCAGCTCTCTTCTATCGCCATCCTTTGGCCTCCGCGCCGGGACACATCCGAGTAGCCGTGCACGTTATAAATGGGGGTTAACATTACATAACATGTCAAGTAATGTAACTGTTGGCTGTAGCGCGTTGGGGCCTGCCGGCGCAATGTGCGCAGTCGAGCGGGAGATTGGCCGCCTAGACGGCCAAGTTCAAATGTACGGCCAAGTTCTTGGGTACTGCCGAGTTAAGAGCTAAAGTGTAAGTTCCAAATGCACGGCCAAGTTGTTCTAGTGTACAGCCGAGACAAATGTTAAAGTGTAATGTCGTACCTAATTTCCTTAGTACCGTTGACATGTTGATGCAGATAAAGTGTGATACTGTGAATAGTTGTTATATATACAAGAAGGATACTTTTATCTGGCAATGGATTATGATGATTCACTTGGCTTGATGTGAATAAAAGGCTACGCCATAGACAGCATGTCCTGATGTCAAGAGTTCTTGGGCATAGCGGGCAGTAAGGGGAAGGAAGTTGGGGAGGAGGGATAGTCCCGTTGTGCGCATACTATAATGACACTACTATATCCAAAATGGAGGACCAGGTCGCCTGCTGGATCAGACTCCCCCTGTTCCTACATGGCAGAATTGCCTTGAAGAAAACAAATCTCTTCTAAAACTCTTATACCTCTTCAATAACATACCAGTCCCTTTGACCAGATAATTTTATTATAGTCTTAATTTTCTCCAGATTAGGCTTGGTGGGCTGATAAACAGTGGGACATTCTCACACTTCCATATGAACAGTGGAGTCTGGCTGCGGCCTATTTCGAGCTGTATAATCTTTGTGCGCGATTGCAAAATGCATATTATTGGCTCTGCCATATATGGCGCTCATTGCTATTGCATGACATGGCATTTTTGGTGCCGCTACCTACACTTAAAGGTCAGCTGCTGAGGTTCACGCATGCTCAAACACACACAGTGGGGCATAAACAGTTAGCATGAAACAGTATACGCAAGCAATATTGGAGGGACAGATTGTACTCACCACCATCAGGTCCTCACACCTTTCCCCCTATTGTTCAGTACATTTAGGTCAAATACATTGACTAGGCTCCCCTCTTGGGATGTGAAAAGTAAAACCATGGCTGACTAGTTTCTAAAAGACGAGTTCATACCGGTGTCGGCATACTAGAGCAGGCAGATGCTAATGCCTTGGACTCATTTCTTTACATGCAGACCCAGGCGAAATGTAAAGAGAACTATTCTGAGTATCCGCCAATACCCTCTGAATGTCAAACCCTGACAGTCCTACTCATGGAAGACCCCTGTCGACACATGGTCACACGCCTGTACACCACAATACAAGCCACTGTCTGGATTGCTACACAGGAAACAGTGGATGCTTGAAAGAGGGATTTTGGTGACACTATTACCCCATAGAATGGGCCTTGTGCTACATGCTGACTGTATCCCCTAATGGTCGTGTGCACCTATATAAACGGTGGACCTGATCACGATATGTACTTTTAAGTTAAAAAAGAATTGAGTTATATTGTATAATCAAAGACACACCAAACAATACGCAATAATTAAGTTTTAAGAATGTAATTATCCATTGGCTGCTGCATGGAATATAAGGCTGTTGTAAAGGAATTTGTCAAGGACAAAAAATATATTAATTACAAAATGACACAACATGTGATGTGATAGTGCAACATATATATATATATACAAAACGTAACTACTGCAGAAATTAAAGAAAAAGAGGGTATTTGAGCTGGAACTGTCCGTCCAAGTTGTTACAACAATGTTTCAGCTAGACCCTGTGGTATTAGTCACATCAATTTATAAGAGTGTAGTAACTCTGGACGTAATATGATGATTGTCGACGTTTCGACCCTGGATGTGAGTGTCAATGTTGTTGTAACATCATGGTGGTCCTCCTAAGGATTGTGTGGTGTCCTGCCAACAGCCTAGGTGGGTACAAAAAATTAGCCCACTTTAGAAGGTGTGTCAAGAAAATTGGGATGGACAAAGCGGGAGTCTGTGAAGTGATACACCGTGATGGATGCAAATTAATTAATTTGCCGTAGTCTTGGGATCCTAGAGGACAGTGCTCCATTAGTTTGTGTCCTGAAGAATGAGTAAATATTAGCTGTTAGGATTGTACAGATGCCATCAAGTTTGTGTCTGGCCATGCAATGGGTGCTGAGTCATAAGGATAGGCAGTTTGCACTCACCCAAGACTGTTCCAGAGGGTAACACTACTCTGTGCGATAACTTTGTATTTCTTGCTAGTTGTGGGGTTCTGTTGTGAAAAGGGAAAGGTAGGGGGTGAGGGAGGGATTAGTTGTGCTTTTGGGTCTTTGTGGTATTTATTGGCTGCAACTTAGGGAAATTAAACTCACTGTTTAAAGTAAATTACAGTCCAGGCTCTGTTGCAGAGTGACCAGGAAATTTAACAGAAAATTGATTTGTGTTAGATTGTTGCGAGAATGCTTCAGTGGCAGTTCAAAGTAACCCTGGGCGGGCAACTTCGCTACGCCCACGAAGTGGGCGTAGTGTTGCCTACTTCGCCCTTTGCAAAGTAGGTGAAGCAGGCAACACTACGCCCACTTTGTGGGCGTAGCGAAGTTGCCCGCCACCCGCCTCCCTCCCGCCCTCCCTAAATGCTTTAAATGAATATATAAATGAATTATAAAACCACTTACCTTGTCCGCCGCGTCCCCGGGGCTCCCGCTCGCCATCGCACCGCCGGCGCCGCCATCTTAGATACTAATGCGCATGCGCATGCGCGACCGCCCGCGCATGCGCATTTCTCAGAGAAATGTGCATGCGCGGGCGGCCGCGCATGCGCATTAGTATCCAAGACGCGCGTGCCGGCGGCGCGATGACGAGCGGGAGCCCCGGGGACGCGGCGGACAAGGTAAGTGGTTTTATAATTCATTTATATATTCATTTAAAGCATTTAGGGAGGGCGGGAGGGAGGTGGGTGGCGCGTGGTGGGGCTACGCGAAGTGCATGGGTGGGCGTAGTTTTTTGCCCACTTCGCGTAGCTTCGAGAAGCCCCACTACGCCCACTACGCCCAGGGTTAGTTCAAAGCAGAGAACTGGAGCGATTCTGACCATGAGCTCACCTTTATTGGGGACAGCACAGCAGTGAATGTGGCGTCCGCGGCTCTATGTTTGAAGGAAGCACTACAGCGAGCACCTGCTTTTTAATTTGTGAAAGGAGACGGCCGCTGAAACACCGTGCACATCCCTGTGGAATGCCAAGAATGTGTGACTAATCGCAATGTCCCTGTGATAGAATAGATGACTGAGTCTAAGGCCCCCTTCCACATTCACATCGGCTCCCTACCTAGTCACACAAAAAATCTTAGCTTTCGAACAAATTGTCCTTAAGGAAGTTATGTACTCACTCACTGAACGCAAATACATCAAGTGCAACATCAAAAGGGAAGAAAAAGAGAGCCTCACCACACTTCACAATAACAGAGAGATTGTCATAAAAGCCGCAGACGAAGGGGTTGTGTAGTCATACAAAACACCACTGACTACATTACGGAAATACACAAACAACTGGGAGTACAGGAAAATTATCGTAGGGTCAACAAAGACCCCACGAATTAGATTGCTAAAATGATCCGTCAACTGACCCAGAAAGGTCTTAATGAAGGCTTCCTAAGTGAACCCAAATTCCAATACCTCAACAAAAGTAATCCCCATTAACTGACCATAATTACTCTCCCAAAAGTACATAAGAACCTCGAACGTTCACCTGGGAGACCCATTGTTTCAGGTTGGGGGTCTATTTTAGAACTACTCAACAAGTACATAGATACATTTCTAAGATCTTGGTTTGAGAAGACCAGTTCTTACTTCTGAGACACAATGGAAGTCATACTAGTCAACTAGTTGAGAACCAACCATTTGAGAAAACCAAACAATTTCTAGCAACATTAGACGTTGCCACAATGCATACAAGTATACCACAGGTCGATGCCCTGGAGGTTGTCTGTAAGGTTCTAAACAAGAGAGAACATCCCTGCTGGTTTCCCACAGATTTCATAGTCAACCTATTACAGATATCTATGAACAAAAACTATTTTATTTTTAAAAATAATTCTTCTTCCTACAAAAGGGAGTTGCGATGGGAGCCAGCTTCACTCCGAACCTATCAAATTTGTTTATGGACAAGTATGAAGATGAACTACCTTAAAAACCTATGGGTCTCTCTTCTGAACATCTAATCAGGAATACTTATTGTTACACATCAGCAACACATTGGTATGCTGATGGAAAATCAGAGAATAAGGTTCTGATTCAAGGCGTCATGCAGAAGATGGTTAGACCAGTGTTAGCATTGTGTAACTATGTTTTCGGATTCGGATTCCCATCAACATCGTGTGTGATCAATATTATCATGTGGTCCTCCGCCCTGGGTCTTGTGTCTCTAGATCACCGAGACAAATATAGTACCCTTCTAGGGCTCATAGTATCTGTATGCCAACCTTTGGATAACCATATGTATCTGATCTGACGGGTTTGTGCAGTGCAAAAAAGAAAAGTGAGTGAGATTTAAAATAGGATAGAGAATCTCATTATAATTGTATTCAGCCAAGAACTCTTCCTAATTAAAAACAAAGAACAGCGCAAAACATTACTCCTGCAGTTTAACAAATATCTGCATATGGG
This sequence comes from Lissotriton helveticus, assembly GCF_964261635.1. Lineage (NCBI taxonomy): Eukaryota > Metazoa > Chordata > Amphibia > Caudata > Salamandridae > Lissotriton > Lissotriton helveticus. The sequence goes on along the minus strand of NC_136068.1, from coordinate 365,986,953 downwards.
CCAACATGTTTCAGCCTGTGTGGGAAAGGACCCAGGCTTTCTTCAGGGCATCTGCTCTTAAAACAATGCGACTGCAAAACTTGTCAAAATTGGCAAATTAAATAGCGAAAAACTGATTACTAAGAATAATTCAACCGTAAAGGATATGAGTCTCCATAAACAGTCACTTCAACTCCCCAGCATCCGATACCACTGTGTAATCTGTGGAGGAGGAAGTGAAAGTAAACACAAAGAACACTGAAAAAACCTCGGAAAAACCTATTAGATTTAGGACCATTCCTTTATCTAAACGCCTTCAATATATGTCTAAATTTAATACATATACACTCACCCAGTATGTCTGGGGAAGAGACCTCACCTCATCCTGGAACTGTCTCAGGCGTAGTGAGACCCCGCTCTGAAAAGCAAAAGAAAACTGGAAACTGAGCATGGGTAGCAGGACTGACTAATCCTATCCACCCTGCTCATGTGCGCCCGTGAAATTTCTTGGCTTTTCACATTTGATCTATGCTGCATGAATCCTTCTCTCCAGGACATCACCCCTCCCCTCGTATGTCTGTTGCTCCTCCCTTAGTAAAAACTTGTCTTTTGTTATGATCAGAGAGATCGTTATTTGACCTCCAGTTAACACTTAGAAAAGCTGTGTGTCTCTAGCAGTTTCATTAGAAACTGCATCTATTACTGTAGTCTTCAGGATATCAACTCGAAATCTGGGGTGACTCCTTACCTGTCCGTTGTTGCCTCTGGCCGTGGCTGAGACAGTGGGAGGCAAGGAGCCTATCTGTGACGTTCTTTTTCACTGGTCGATGAAGTTGCTCGACCCCCAATCAGAAGTGATCTCTCAGCGATTGGTTTTATAATCATATTCCTTTCCAAAGTAAATCTCAAAATAGTATCTCAGATATTGTTCTAAATGTGTCCGTTCTTGAGTTCACTAGATGTATATGTTTTCCCAATAATGATGTGTAATTTCAGTAGGCTTCGATCGCGAGATCTCGCGAGGATGCCTAGGACTACAAAATGATGTCATGGCGTCATGGCTTGTAGTTTTAACGTCCTGTTGTAGTTCGTTATCGGTCCTATTTTACCAAAGAAACTGGCAATTCGGGAGTTTGGGTGTACTGAAAGCTAGCGCTTCCGAAGGTGCTAAGGATGGGGCCAGATCAATGTCTGGCAGGCGAAAAACAATCGTAATATAGCGAGACTTTGGTCGGACTACACGGTGACGTCACTACGTACACTCGTGTAGTTCTGTTTCAATAGTGCATATGCCTCTTAATTAGCCGAACTGTCCTCGGCGGATGTAATATATATACCACGAGGATCACGTTTGTGTTAGAGTGGGGGTGACCTTAAATAATAGACTTCAAAATGGACAGTGTTGAAGTGATTCACATCACGTTTCTTAAGAACCACAAGAAGGTCTCTTTAATATCACTCTTAAAGTCAATAGGGTTGGAACCCAAAAGTGTCTATATGAGTCCAACCTAATTGAGCTGAAGAGTTGTATGTTGGAGTGCTGTACATTCCCTACTCAGAACCCAGGCATCAATTGCAGCAAGTCCAAGAGTATGTCAACAATACTGATAGTGTAAAAGTGTAAAAGGAGGAAGTGCCAACAGGGGGCTGCTCATACTAAGTGAGAATTCAAATACTTATTTCACTTCAGGCTAAGCCAAGGTATCTCATCGTTGAGCCCCCTTGTGTCCGTACATAATTTAAAAACCCATTTCTGCTCCTTCTTAAATAGGAAATTCGCCACATCTGTGACATGTGATGGTATGAATGGTTTCTCAAGTACTGTCCATGTAAATTCTGTTTCTCCATGGTTCTTTGTCAGGAAATGGCGTGTTAGTTTAGAAATATTCTTTTTACATCGGAAAGTGCTTTTATGCTCTAGCATCCGTGTCCTCACTTTCCTAGTTGTCATCCCTATATATTTTTCGTTACACGGACATTTGATTTGGTAAATTAGGTTATCACTATTGCAATTAGTGAATTGCCGAAGTTGCCAGGGTCTCGTGGTACCGATGTCAATGCTTGTGCTACTACAAGTGAGGGCACACATAGAGCAGTTGCCACATGGATGGTGACCTGTGATCGCTGGTAGGTCCCAAAGGGTGCCTAGCTGTCTCTTAGCTGGTTCTCGTGGATGTGTGCGTACTAGGCAGTCTCTCAAATTGCTAGCTCTTTTGAATGCAAAAAGGGGATACTCTATTTTCTCTTTTCCACTATTGAGTATCCGCCAATGTCGTCTTATGATCTTCTGTACCCTATAGGACTTAGTGTTGAAAGTACTAACCAGGGTCAAACGATCCTGAGAGGGTTCTCTGTTGGATACTTCAAGTAAAGCCTCGCGATTATTGTTGACCGCTCTCTTCCAAGATCGCTTGACTAACTTCTTAGGATAGTGTCTATGTATCAATTGGCGAGATAGAGTCTTGGCATGCGTGTTAAAAGTCTCAGTAGTGGAGCAATTTCGCCTGAGGCGCAAAAATTGGCCTATGGGCAAATTATCTCGCAGAGCCTTAGGGTGTTGACTTTCATACAGAAGAAGAGAGTTCCTCGCCATAGGTTTTCGGTAGAGTTCACTTTCTAATCCTGTTCCTGTGGAGTAGATGGAGAGGTCCAGGAAGGCAATTCTCTCTTTGCTGATTTCAATGGTAAATCGCAAGAACTCATTTTGTGCATTCAGCCATTTGTGAAATTCGAGTACTTCCTCAGCGCTGCCTCTCCAGATCAATAAAACATCATCAATATAGCGTTTCCACCATAATATTGATGTAAGAAAAGGGTTACTTATTGACAGTACGGTCTGTTCTTCAAATTTATGAACATACAAATTAGCCAAGGACGGAGCAAAAATGCTTCCCATGCTTGTTCCTGTAGTCTGTAGATATAGGGTCTCTTCAAATTGGAAATAGTTCTCCTTCATGGCCATGGTGGCCAAGGCCATTATGAAGGGGACTGGGGTGATAGAGTCGATATCAGTCTCCCCCAGGATGGATCTGATGGTATCTAGAGTCTCATCCTGGGGGATAGAAGTATATAAGGATTCGACATCTAAAGACACTAGGAGATCTGTTTCCTGATTAAAATCAATATCAGGAATTGTCCTCAGGACATCGGCTGTGTCTTTTAGATAAGTTGGCATCGTGTGTACTATAGGTCGTAAAAAATGATCCACAAAAGCAGAGAGTGGCTCTAAGAGAAAGCCCTGGCCCGAGATAATAGGCCTCCCTGGTGGTGGTCGCTGTGGCTTATGCACCTTGGGTAAGGTATAAAAGTAAGGCGTGACTGGTGCTTGAGCTTGAAGGAATAGTGCTTCTTGGGGGGTTATCCACCCTTCTGTCAATGCCTCCTCTACTAATGATTTAATCTCACTGGTCAATCTTGCCGTCGGATCTGTGTTAAGTACTTGGTATGAAGTTCTGTTGTCAAGTTGTTTCAGACATTCAAACTTGTATTTCTCCACATCCTGAATTACAATGGAGCCTCCTTTGTCAGCAGGCTTGATAATAATAGTTTCATCCTGTGACAGAGTTCGAAGGGCTTGTCTCTCTTGTCCAGAAAGATTTTTGAAACTTTTGTTGTTGTTTGACCAGATTAGTTCTATGTCATCCTTGACAGCCTGCTCGAATGTTAGTACTTTAGGGGGAATAGAGTGGATGGGGGGACAAAAAGTGGATTTTACCTTTAAGCCTGTATTCACTTCCCTTTCTAGATTGGAATTATCCATGTCTTTGTTCAAGAAGAAATAATGTAATTTCAGTTTTCGGAAAAACTGTGCTAATTCTGTTTGCAACAGAAAAGGATCTCCCTCTTCCGTAAAAACGAATCCAAGGCCTTTATTTAGGACAAACTCTTCTGTATCTGTGAGGATCCGGTTACTCAGATATACCACTAAACTAGGTTCAGTTGTAGTTTCTACTCTTGAGCTCCTCTCCTCTTCTGGCTCCTCGTTCCGGCATGGGGTCCCTCCGATTCTTCCCAGTGTACCTGTGCTTGAGCTTGACCTTGAGCTTGTGCTTGAGCGGGTCTTCTTTTTCCCCGCGATCGTCGGGGGCCAAACCGAAAAAGCGGCTGATTGGGATATTGAGGGTAGCCCTGAAAATGTTGTTGAAAGGGCTGTTGAAAAATACCTGGTGGCCCCCAGGGAGCCGGTGGCCACCATGACTGTCCTGGCATCATTTGTGGTCCCCCAAAATTTTGATGTCACCCACCTCTTCGTTGGCCTCGTCCATAAAATGGGGCCGATGTAGTCCCTGGGTCGCTGCCTGAATCAGAGCTCGACCCTGAGTAAATAGACCCATACTTTCTTCCATTTTGGTTGAAATCTGGTGCTTTGTAGTTATCGCTAGTGTATGGGTAAACACGATCCATCTTAAATTTAGCCAAGTCTTTCTTGAATTTATCTAGTTTAGACTGAAGAATAGTCTCCTCAAAGTCCTTGGTGGTCTTGTCTGAATCGTCTTTCTGCTTCTTAAAATTAGTAGATGTGACTGTAGTCTTTATTTGTCCTTCCAGGACCTGTATTTCTACCAATAAAGCGTCTGCCACCCGTTTGGCTGTGCTGATGATTAATATCAGCCAATCACGGGTGCAGCGCCAGGCTATTAAGGACCAATCTTCCAGAAATGATTTATCATTTAGAAAGAGCCTGGGGGCATTTGTTACAATGAGGCCCGGTGGTGCACAGCTAGCTCTTAAATATTCTGCCATTATTGTACCATGGGTCTGGGTGCGGGAATGTACTTTTTTCAAAGAGAGGACCTTGGACCAATGGTCTATGCCCGCCACAGACGGGGCTGGTAATGTCTCAAGGATGCTAGGCATGTTGTCTAGAATAGATTGGTAGACAGTGTCATCATAGGCTATGCCTCTACGTTCAGACATGGTTGTAACAGGTGGTCGAAGCAACTAACAGTTAAGGGATAAGGGGAGTCCCCGAGGTAAGTTCAAAAGCACAGGAAAAATCACTGCTATAGCTAGTGACCTGTCGTCAACTGTCTCTCTAAAGTACAGTTGTATCTTGGCCCGCGGCAGAACTGCCGCTCAAAACATCTATATCACACTAGATTCGGGAGGGCCTGAGGGTCATTTAAAGACCAAAGCACAGGTTGTATCCCCCGTTTTAATATATGAACTACCTTACAAACCTATGGGTCTCTCTTCTGAACATCTAATCAGGAATACTTATTGTTACACATCAGCAACACATTGGTATGCTGATGGAAAATCAGAGAATAAGGTTCTGATTCAAGGCGTCATGCAGAAGATGGTTAGACCAGTGTTAGCATTGTGTAACTATGTTTTCGGATTCCCATCAACATCGTGTGTGATCAATATTATCATGTGGTCCTCCGCCCTGGGTCTTGTGTCTCTAGATCACCGAGACCAATATAGTACCCTTCTAGGGCTCATAGTATCTGTATGCCAACCTTTGGATAACCATATGTATCTGATCTGACGGGTTTGTGCAGTGCAAAAAAGAAAAGTGAGTGAGATTTAAAATAGGATAGAGAATCTCATTATAATTTTATTCAGCCAAGAACTCTTCCTAATTAAAAACAAAGAACAGCGCAAAACATTACTCCTGCAGTTTAACAAATATCTGCATATGGGCCAACATGTTTCAGCCTGTGTGGGAAAGGACCCAGGCTTTCTTCAGGGCCTCTGCTCTTAAAACAATGCGACTGCAAAACTTGTGAAAATTGGCAAATTAAATAGCGAAAAACTAATTACTAAGAATAATTCAACCGTAAAGGATATGAGTCTCCATAAACAGTCACTTCAACTCCCCAGCATCCGATACCACTGTGTAATCTGTGGAGGAGGAAGTGAAAGTAAACACAAAGAACACTGAAAAAACCTCGGAAAAACCTATTAGATTTAGGACCATTCCTTTATCTAAACGCCTTCAATATATGTCTAAATTTAATACATATACACTCACCCAGTATATCTGGGGAAGAGACCTCACCTCATCCTGGAACTGTCCCAGGCGTAGTGAGACCCCGCTCTGAAAAGCAAAAGAAAACTGGAAACTGAGCATGGGTAGCAGGACTGACTAATCCTATCCACCCTGCTCATGTGCGCCCGTGAAATTTCTTGGCTTTTCACATTTAATCTATGCTGCATGAATCCTTCTCTCCAGGACATCACCCCTCCCCTCGTATGTCTGTTGCTCCTCCCTTAGTAAAAACTTGTCTTTTGTTATGATCAGAGAGATCGTTATTTGACCTCCAGTTAACACTTAGAAAAGCTGTGTGTCTCTAGCAGTTTCATTAGAAACTGCATCTATTACTGTAGTCTTCAGGATATCAACTCGAAATCTGGGGTGACTCCATACCTGTCCGTCGTTGCCTCTGGCCGTGGCTGAGACAGTGGGAGGCAAGGAGCCTATCTGTGACGTTCTTTTTCAGTGGTCGATGAAGTTGCTCGACCCCCAATCAGGGGTTCCAACCCTATTGACTTTAGGAGTGATATTAAAGAGACCTTCTTGTGGTTCTTAAGAAACGTGATGTGAATCACTTCAACACTGTCCATTTTGATGTCTATTATTTAAGGTCACCCCCACTCTAACACAAACGTGATCCTCGTGGTATATATATTACATCCGCCGAGGACAGTTCGGCTATTTAAGAGGCATGTGCACTATTGAAACAGAACTACACGAGTGTACGTAGTGACGTCACCGTGTAGTCCGACCAAAGTCTCGCTATATTACGATTGTTTTTTGCCTGCCAGACATTGATCTGGCCCCATCCTTAGCACCTTCGGAAGCGCTAGCTTTCAGTACACCCAAACTCCCGAATTGCCAGTTTCTTTGGTAAAATAGGACCGATAACGAACTACAACAGGACATTAAAACTACAAGCCATGACGCCATGACGTCATTTTGTAGTCCTAGGCATCCTCGCGAGATCTCGTGATCGAAGCCTACCGAAATTACACATCATTATTCGGAAAACATATACATCTAGTGAACTCAAGAACTGACACATTTAGAACAATATCTGAGATACTATTTTGAAATTTACTATGGACAGGAATATGATTATAAAACCAATCGCTGAGAGATCACTTCTGATTGGGGGTCGAGCAACTTCATCGACCAGTGAAAAAGAACGTCACAGATAGGCTCCTTGCCTCCCACTGTCTCAGCCACAGCCAGAGGCAATGACGGACAGGTAAGGAGTCACTTCAGATTTCGAGTTGATATCCTGAAGACTACAGTAATAGATGCAGTTTCTAATGAAACTGCTAGAGACACACAGCTTTTCTAAGTGTTAACTGGAGGTCAAATAACGATCTCTCTGATCATAACAAAAGACAAGTTTTTACTAAGGGAGGAGCAACAGACATACGAGGGGAGGGGTGATGTCCTGGAGAGAAGGATTCATGCAGCATAGATTAAATGTGAAAAGCCAAGAAATTTCACGGGCGCACATGAGCAGGGTGGATAGGATTAGTCAGTCCTGCTACCCATGCTCAGTTTCCAGTTTTCTTTTGCTTTTCAGAGCGGGGTCTCACTACGCCTGAGACAGTTCCAGGATGAGGTGAGGTCTCTTCCCCAGACATACTGGGTGAGTGTATATGTATTAAATTTAGACATATATTGAAGGCGTTTAGATAAAGGAATGGTCCTAAATCTAATAGGTTTTTCCGAGGTTTTTTCAGTGTTCTTTGTGTTTACTTTCACTTCCTCCTCCACAGATTACACAGTGGTATCGGATGCTGGGGAGTTGAAGTGACTGTTTATGGAGACTCATATCCTTTACGGTTGAATTATTCTTAGTAATCAGTTTTTCGCTATTTAATTTGCCAATTTTGACAAGTTTTGCAGTCGCATTGTTTTAAGAGCAGAGGCCCTGAAGAAAGCCTGGGTCCTTTCCCACACAGGTTGAAACATGTTGGCCCATATGCAGATATTTGTTAAACTGCAGGAGTAATGTTTTGCGCTGTTCTTTGTTTTTAATTAGGAAGAGTTCTTGGCTGAATAAAATTATAATGAGATTCTCTATCCTATTTTAAATCTCACTCACTTTTCTTTTTTGCACTGCACAAACCCGTCAGATCAGATACATATGGTTATCCAAAGGTTGGCATACAGATACTATGAGCCCTAGAAGGGTACTATATTTGTCTCGGTGATCTAGAGACACAAGACCCAGGGCGGAGGACCACATGATAATATTGATCACACACGATGTTGATGGGAATCCGAAAACATAGTTACTCAATGCTAACACTGGTCTAACCATCTTCTGCATGACGCCTTGAATCAGAACCTTATTCTCTGATTTTCCATCAGCATACCAATGTGTTGCTGATGTGTAACAATAAGTATTCCTGATTAGATGTTCAGAAGAGAGACCCATAGGTTTGTAAGGTAGTTCATATATTAATACGGGGATACAACCTGTGCTTTGGTCTTTAAATGTCCCTCAGGCCCTCCCGAATCTAGTGTGATATACAAGTATGAAGATGAACACATTTACAATTTGGCCAACCCATTTTTGAATAACATCTCACTGTGGATATGCTACATTGATGATGTGGTAATGATCTGGACAGGGGATGGTTTGAGTATTTTAGACTTCTCATTTTGGCTCAATGGCAGGACACCTGATATAAAATTTACCATGGCATACGATAGGGAGGCCATACATTTCTTGGACCTCTCACTCAAAATAGACGAGGGCATGATATTCACCACTATGTACAGAAAGCCCATGGACAGAAAGACACTCCTCCACACAATTCACACCACCCAAGAAATCTACGCAACAATTTGCCATGCGGCCTGTTGCTTAGACTGAGAAGAAATTGCACACACAGATCAGATTTCTTCCTGGAAACTGACGTCTTAATAACAATATTGAGAGATAGAGGATATCCAAAGGGACTCCTCAAAAGCACCAGAAAAAGGGCATCGTATTGCCCCAGAGAAACACTGCTAGAGGTCAAACCAAAAAACAAGGTTACAGGAAGATTAGTTTGTGTGACTACATTCAACCCTAAAAGCAATGAGATCAAGAGGGTCATCAACAAGTATTGGAACCTATTAGGGCCCGATATCAACATTCCAGAAAAACCATTGTTTGCCTTTAAGAGAGGGAAAAATGTTAGAGATTCTGGAGTGAGTGCATTTCGGGACAGAACACCCACACAGGACCTGAGATCCCAATTGAATTTACCACCACTAATAGGTCACTACAAGTGCGGCCGCAGTAAAACTTGTGAACCTCACAGTAGAAAGAAAAGATTTCAGGTTCAAGGAACGTACCTACACTATGAGGAAACACACAAACTGCAACTCAGCAGGAGTGATATGCGCGATCACATGCCCATGTTACATGATATATGTGGGCCAAACATCACAAAAAGACAAAGCAAATATCCTACAATACTGCAGTAGGATTTGTTGCAAGACAGCAGGTACCCTCTTGGTTGACCATTTCCAGCTAAAAGGCCATAGCACAACAGATATCAAATGGTGGATTTTGTAGAAATGTCAACCAAGTGCTAGGGGCGGTGACCTAAAAACCAGACTGAACACAAGTGAGTGAAGATGGATACACACTTTGGAAATAGTTACAAATGGTCTGAATGAGTCTGAAGAAATCGATAGACAGATAACACTTCTAGGGCACTGATATCATCACAAACTGATTGGGCCATCAGTAACCAGGCACATTTTGTCTCCATGACACATGTCCTAATTCCATAGTACAACATGCCACTAGCCAGGATACAACATCATCAAATTGAGGAATTCATGTATGTGCAATGATAGAAACAATCATGTATTAGTCGTTGCATTGTTATATGGCAAATGACACAATTACAGTATGACATAGACTAGGATACAACTGCATCCAATTGAGAATTCAGGTTGTCACCATATTCACAAAAAGTTTTTAATAACACTCGTAATTTTAAAATATTTATAGTTATGTATCCTAATGATAAGAGTCACAACTCTTACAACTAAATAGAATGGCATGTATCCACAGCCATGAAACATTGTCTTCCAACATTGAATCTGAAGTCATGATGTCACCACCCCCAAAATGTTTTAAGTGATTTTTCAGCCAGGTGCCTCATACAATCTTGCAACCATTGTATGTCTAATCAGGAGATCACCCATGCATTGCTCTGTGTATGAACCTGGAGCCCATTGTCACAATGTCACTATGTCACAGAGATTGAAATGCTGTAGCAGAATGTCAATCGTCAGCTAATTGCATGATAAACAGTACATTTGTGTCACAACTGTATGGATAGTTAGGACGTCACCCATGAAGTTCTTTGAGTTCCATCATACATTCTGTAATCAAGAGGTTATCATTGTTACAAATGTTGAGTAAGTGTAATGTAGTAAATGAAGCAAAGAGGTCAATAAAGGAATATAAGGCATTTATTATGCACTACAGAGAATAACTGGTGGTCCCATCAGAAAGCAGGGAGCTAACTGACTAGAGAGAACACAGTGGAAGATGACATCAGGAAAATGGAATGTAAGACTTAAAGGGATACAGTAAAACATAAGTGCAGAGAATACAACATATCCTCTTCCCTTCGTATATAAGAAACAAAAAAAAAAAATACTAAGCACATGCCCTTCGTTACAGGGAGAGACCTTACTTGCAAACAAAATCATGTAAGTAACCCGGAGGTCTTCTCACTCTCTGAGCTCTACCAGCACTAATCTCATTAGGAGGCACATTACCCCCACACTCAGCCTTTTTGTATAGTGCAACACGCCTCAAATTCCAACTCTCACCGTTAAATAAAGTCACAAACCTTTTATGGACAGATTTGACCTTAAATGGTCCCCTGAACTTCGTCAACCCGACGCCAACTCTACCAGGTTTGACCTTCACCCAATCATTCACTGCCAATTTACACCTTCCATCTGGTTCACTCACATTGTCAGGATTGTCAGGACCAACGGGACCGTCAGCGTTCAGATACTCCTTCATCCATGCAGCAACAAGCTTGGTACCAGCTGAACGCCCCCTCATGACACTAAAAGGAATCATACCAGTCACACCATTTTCGGTAGTTCTATAGGCCCAAACCAGGTCATTAACCAATCCTCTCACATCCGTCCTAGAAGAGATCGCCATCTGAATCGCACCTTTAACCATCCGGTTCGCCCTCTCAACTATTCCATTCCCCTGGGGATTGTAAAGCGAGGTCCTTGAATGTGCAATGCCACACTTCCCCCAAAAATTAGCCATCTCCAGGGAAGTCAACTGCGTCCCATTATCAGTGATAATCCTTGTTGGAAAACCTTCCTCTCTAAAAATGTCACTCAACACAGTAATAGTGCTGTTCGTAGTGATCTCCTTCATGAATTTAACTATCAACCACTTTGACGAAACATCAACTATTACTAACCCAAACCTCATATCCTGACTCAACTGATAAAACGGGCCAATAAAATCAAGACATATGGTTTGCCATGGGCACCCTGGGTCTACTATTGAGCCACAACCAGCATGACTGCCAACTTTAAGCCTCTTCTCACTCTCCAAGCAGTCTGTACATTTTTCCACCCACTGAGAGATTTCTAAGTCCATTCCGGGCCACCAAAAATTCTCCCTAACTCTCCTCTTAGTGAGGGACTGTCCTAGGTGACCCTCGTGGGCTAACTTGAATATAGTAAACCTCACTTCCTGTGGGGGAATACATTTGTCTTCCATTAAAATCATGAAACCATCTTTGTCCAAGACAGACAATTGTTCCAGAACTTTCAAATATGGACGAAGTGCAGGGGATAAGCAACTCTCTCTCCTTGCACCCTTCACAATCAGGTCCTTCACTTCACTCATCACCACATCCTTAGCCATGGAGGTATTCCACCAACTCCTACTAATTGCTCCAGCACACATATCCACTACCTCATCCACAGCAGCCACAGACCCTTCTGAATTGAGTGATTCTACCCCTAACTTGTCTACCGTCTCCCAAGGTAGTGGAAGTCTAGAGAGCCCATCAGCTTGGCAGTTCCTCCAACCTGGAATATACTCAACAGTGTACAAATACTCTTGGATCCTAGCAGCGAGTCTAGCCAACCTCGCAGAACCCTTGCCAGCCCCACCAGGAGAAAGGATTTTAACTAAGGGTTTGTGATCTGTCAACAACGTAAACTTGAACCCCCACAAGTACATTCTGTAATACTCACAACCCCACGCTGCAGCCAAAGCCTCCCGCTCAATTATAGAGTAATTCCTCTCTGCCGTTGTGAGCGTCCTTGAAGCAAAAGCTACAGTCTTGAGTCCAGATTCATGTACCTGAGCTAAAACCGCACCAACTCCCACAGCACTCGCATCTACCGTCAAGACTGACTTACGGTTGGTGTCGAATGGTGTTAGGATGCCTGCCTCACAAATTTCAACTTTGATCTTTTTAAAACACTCTTCCTGTTCCACACCCCACACAAACGTGCATCCTTTCCGCAACAACACCTTAATCTTTTCGGTTTTCTCTGCAAAATCTCTTACAAATTTAGCATAGTACTCGATGAGGCCGAGAAAAGACCTCAACTGATCTTTGTCACCCGGAGCTGGTGCATTCCTGATAGAATCCAATAAGTCTCTCTTGGGTTTGACCCCGTCAACAGACAAAGTATATCCAAGGTATTCAACCTCTTTCACCGCAAATTTGCATTTCTCTTTCTTTAGAGTCAATCCGGCTTGTTCCATCCTTTCCAAAACAGTTTTTAAAATCAAATTGTGTTCTTCGACAGACTCTCCAAATATCAAAACATCGTCCTGGAAATACACTACGTTGTCCACACCCTTCAGTACAGCTCCCATCATTCTTTGAAAAACTCCAGCTGCAGAAGCAAGTCCAAAAGGCATACGTGTGAATTGATATACTCCCTCAGTTGTTATAAAGGCTGTCAGCGCTTTTGAGTCTTGATGTAGCTTTATTTGGTGATAAGCGCTGCGGAGATCCAGCTTAGAAAAGTACTTCCCCCCTTTTAGTGACAAAACGAACTCGTTGATATTCGGTAATGGAAAGTTGTCTACTACAATGTTCTGGTTCAAGGTGCGAAGGTCCACACAAAAACGAAATTTTCCGTCCGATTTGGTCGTAATAACTACGGGAGAAATCCAGGGTGACGTTTCGATCTGTTCTATCACCCCCTGATCAAGCATCTCCTTCAACATCTTCTTCACTTCCTCACGTGCAATAAATGGAACCTTCCTCACCCTGTGTTGCATGGGTACGGCATCATCACGCAGTACAATTTTATGCACGTAACCTCTCAACTCTCCAATGTGCTCATCAAACAAACCATTCATCCCTTCAACAATCGAATCCGTGGTTATACTATCTACAACCATCACCTGTTGTGCTGCCCTGGGATTGATGATTATACCGAGGTCATACTGTTGCCCCCACCCCAAAATTGCAGGACCCGATCTAGATACATACACCTTTCCTTTAGCGGAACGGTCCTTAAATGATAAAACACATACCATAAATCCAATCACATCTATACTCTCACCCTGATACCCACAGGGACTAATATCACTAGCTAATAATTGCACGTCCTTCCAATTTTCTAAATACATATCTCTGGGGATAATAGTCCACAATGACCCCGGATCGACCATCAACTGAACCTCAATTTCATCGATGCGAAATTGGGCCTTAGGCCTGTTTCTTCTACCAGGCGCACTTTCTCTCACACCATCTTCACCCAAACATAATATTTTGTTGGCACCCTCAACACCAATAATGTCTCTCACCGCTTCTTTGTTTTCCACAACAGCCACCTTATCAGTATTTGCACTCCTACACATCTTGGCGAAATGTCCTTTCCTCCCACACTTTCTACACACTTGGTCAATAGCAAAGCACTTCCTGAAGTCTGAGCTATGGAAAGTACTCCCGCACCTACTGCACATTTTCCCTTGGAATCTATTCCTGTCATTGCCTGAAAACCCACTGTTAAATCTCCTCGGACCTCTGTCACTCAGATCTACACTTTTCTTGTTCACAGCAGCAACTTCAACATGCTCAACACAAGAAACTCCATTCCCTTGTATATTCTCTTTTGCGTTATCTTTTCTTTCCATCTCTCTCATGCATGCATTCGATTCCTCAACTACTTTCGCTATGTCAATAGCCATTTGCAAGGTGGGATTTTTCGCCGCCCACAGTTTTTCCTGCATCTTTTTATTCCGGCATTGAACTATTAACTGATCACGTATCATTTCGTCTCTTATCTCTCCGAAATTACATTTAATGGACAACTCACGTAGCCTAGCCACAAATTGGTCCACTGATTCCTCATTCCTTTGGGGTTGAGTGTAAAATTTATGCCTCGCCATGACGATATTTACTTCCTTTGCATACTGCTTCTTCATACGAGCCTTTGCTTCAGTGTACACGTTGGTTATTGCCCTTCCATCTTGGTTCAGTCCTACTGGAAGATATTTAAAAGAACGTTGACCTTCTTTGCCTAAAGCACTTAACAAAAGGGCTTTTTTCCTAGTTGCGCTGAAATCCTTCACATCAAGCGCTTCTATATAATTCTCAGAAATGTCTATCCATTCATCCCACTCAATGGGTGGATCTCCAGTAGATTGTAGGAACATAGGAGGTACAATAACATTAAGGTTCTCCATTTTGAAAGTTTTTTTTTTTTTAAATGTACACTCTCGATATATAGCCTGTAAAGTGTAGGCACTACTCTTCTCTATGCATAGGTGGCCATTTTCATTGATGTGGGCGCTTTGCCACACCAAACACACAATCAAATAGTTATTTATTTTTTTAAATGTTGTAAGTTCAGTATGTTAAGTTGGCTGTTCAGTTTAATGTCATAATGTAGGCAATCTAGCAATGTGGAATGCGTCAGAAGCTACTTGACCTTATTGTTAACTTTGAACCTTTAAGGTGTGCTTTTGGTTACTTCAAATAATTCTCTCACTGTTTATATCATGTGCTTTTGGTTACTTCAAATAATTCTCTCACCGTTTATATCACCTCTCTTGTTGTTTGCTGTTGCTCGTTTTTTGAAAGATTCGCCACGGAGTGTGTCCAGCTGCCACGATGCTTTAACAACACGTTTGGTTCCTGGGAACAGCGCTCGTACAACGCGTTGCCTGGTTACCGTGTACACAAAATGGCGTCTACGTTGCATCAATGCGTCATTGCCGCCTGACGTTGCTTGTCTCAATACACTTCCTGCTAGACGTTCGGTGTGACGTCTACGGTATGAATGGCTGGGTTCGAGCGGTGACACGAGGAAAGATCAGGTAGGCACTGTTTGCTCGCGCTTGTATTTTGAAAGATGCAGACCAATTCAAAGAATGCAGCAGACTGTTTTCCGACAATTACAAATAACGTTGGTGTATAATGGAGTAGAAATTGCGCATTTCGTTTGAAAGCAAGCAATCAATCCATAGGCAATCGAAGGGGAAAGTAATAGACCGTTTTAATCCCAATTAAATGCACAGTTGCAATGACGATCCTCCATTACTCCTAAGGAACACAGTCAGACTCAAAATTAGATTAAAATGTCTCTCAAACTCACCAATAGTTTGAATAAATAGTCGAAGCTACCAGTCAAATTCCTTCGATGAAACCACAAGTCGATTTCACTTTACTCTTCGTTGTTCTTCTTTTTTTTTTTTAAAAAGAATGTCTCTTTCCTTACTGGAACTTTTTCCATGAAAGTGATGTACTTTTCCTCAAGGTGGCTTGAAATAATTCTTGTGAAATTTTCCTCTGGTGATATCCTTCTCCTCAGTTTCTTTTTTTTTTTTTTAACTCCTTTGTCAAATTCTTCACCAGTCTCAAATATATATTTTTTTATTTGTTGCGTGGTTCTTCTCTCACCAGTAGAGTTCTTCTCCCTCTGTAGTTGTTTAGCTCGCCCTGCTCATCGTCGCCATGTGTAGTAAATGAAGCAAAGAGGTCAATAAAGGAATATAAGGCATTTATTATGCACTAAAGAGAATAACTGGTGGTCCCATCAGAAAGCAGGGAGCTAACTGACTAGAGAGAACACAGTGGAAGATGACATCAGGAAAATGGAATGTAAGACTTAAAGGGATACAGTAAAACATAAGTGCAGAGAATACAACATGTAACACTATGTCAAACGTCAACTATGTGTTTTTATGGAACGCACAAATTTATCAGACTCAGGCACCTACTCTACCCGACCGCGTAGCTAAAACATCCATTCATTAGGCGCATTCAAACACAGACCGCACATACACACCGTCACATCATGATGTAGGTGCCTCGTCGGGGCATTTAGAGGAGTCACTCATTCTTGGCATTCTTGGCATTCCACAGGGATGTGCACGCTGACGCTGCAGCGTCTTCTTTCACAAATGAAAAAGCAGGCGCTCACTGACGCGCTGCCTTCAATCATAGAGCCGCTGACACCGCATTCACTGCTGTCCCCAGTCAAGGAGAGCTCATGGTCAGAATTGCTCCAATTCTCTGCATCGAACTACCACAGAAGCATTCTCGCAACAATCTAACAAAAATCCATTTTCTGTTAAATTTCCAGGTCACTCGGCAGCACAGCCAGGACCACAATTTACTTTCAATGGTGAGTTTAATTTCCCTAAGTTGCCGCCTTAAAATACCACAACGACCCAAAAGCACAACTAATCCCCACCTCACCCCCTACCTTTCCCTTTTCACAACAGTACCCCACAACTAGCAAGGAGTACAAAGTTATCGCACGGAGCAGTGTTACCCTCTGGAACACTCTTGTGTGAGTGCAAACTGCCTATCCTTATGACTCATCACCCATTGCATGGCCAGACACGAACTTGATGGTGTTCGTGCAATCGTAACAACTAATATTTAGTCATTCTCCAGGACACAAACTAATGCTGCGCTGTCCTCTAGAATCCCAAGATCAGTGGCGGCTGGTGACATTTGAAAGTGGTGCAGCGGAAAATTATTGGTGTAGCACACCGCGTGAGCGGGCGCAGCGAGCGAGCCCGAACCACCTAAGGAGGGTTCAAGGGTGTTCTCCCCCCGAGAAAATTTTGAAAAATTAGCAGGCAAATGGTGGATTTTCAAGACTTTCGCAAGCCATTGTGCTTAAAGAAACAGGCCACTGCCTCCCCTAAAACTATCATCAGTTCCAAGGCCTCATGAATAAACCATTCTAAATTGCAATAAACCACAATTAATTTTAACAATGTTGCATAAATAGGTTGGATCTGTCTACTGACCCAGTGCCTACGTGTGATAAAGTTGGTGTTGTTGCACCAGTGATATTGTGCTGGATAACTAAACACTTATAAAGTCCCAAACGGGAGTCCTATTGGCTATGCCAATGCTTGTGTGTAATGTCTTTGTTGTTGTTTAGATATATAATCAATCAATCAATCAATCAATCAATCATGGCATTTGTATAGCGCACTACTCACCCGGAAGGGTCTCAAGGCGCTTGGGGGAAGGGGTCTGCTATTGCTCGAACAGCCAGGTCTTGAGTTGTCTCCTGAAGGCGAGATGGTCCTGGGTCAGTCGAAGGTGGATGGGGAGGGAGTTCCATGTCTTGGCCGCCTGGTAGGAGAAGGATCTGCCTCCGGCGGTGGCTCTTCGGATGCGTGGTCCGGCGGCGAGGGCGAGGCTAGTAGAGCGTAGCTGACGGGTGCGCGTGTAGAAGGTCAGGCGGTCGTTGAGGTACTTGGGGCCCAGGTCGTGAAGAGACTTGTGGGCATGGGTGAGGAGCCTGAACGTGATCCTCTTGCTGACGGGGAGTCAGTGCAGGTCCCTCAGGTGGCCGGAGATGTGGTTGCGTCGGGGGATGTCCAGGATGAGTCGGGCGGAGGCGTTCTAGATGCGTTGGAGTCTTTTCTGTAGCTTGACTGTGGTTCCCGGCGTAGAGGGTGTTTCCGTAATCCAGTCGGCTGGTGACGAGTGCCTGGGTGACCGTCTTCCTGGTTTCGGTCGGGATCCAGCGGAAGATCTTGCGGAGCATGCGAAGGGTTTTGAAGCATGATGAGGAGACTTGTCTGGTCATCGAGAGGGAGGAGTCCAGGATGAAGCCCAGGTTGCTTGCGTGGTCTGTTGGCTTGGGAGTGGTGCCCAGGGCGGGGGACCACCAGGAGTCGTCCCAGGCGGAGGGCGAAGATCCCAGGATGAGGACTTCCGTCTTGTCTGAGTTCAGTTTCAGGCGGCTGTTCTTCATCCATTCGGCGACGTCTTTCATCCCTTCGTGTAGGCTAGTTCTGGCGTTGTCGGGGTCTCTGGTGAGGGAGAGGATCTGCTGTGTGTCGTCGGCGTAGGAGATGATGTTGAGGTTGTGCTGGCGTGCGATGGCTGCAAGAGGTCTCCTGTAGATGTTGAAGAGGGTGGGGCTGAGTGATGATCCTTGCGGGACGCCGCAGATGACTTTGGTGGCCTCGGATCGGAACGGGGGGAGGCGGACTCTCTGTGTTCTTCCGGTGAGGAACGAGGTGATCCACTCCAGTGCCTTCTCTTGGATACCGATGTTGCTTAGGCGTTGAGCTAGGGTGCGGTGGCAGACAGTGTTGAACGCTGCAGAGAGGTCCAGGAGGATGAGTGCCGCTGTCTCCCCGTTGTCCAGCAGTGCTCGGATGTCGTCGGTGGCTGCGATGAGGGCGGTCTTGGTGCTGTGGTTGGCTCTGAACCCGGACTGCGAGGGGTCGAGGGATCCATTCGTCTCAAGGAAGGTGGCAAGCTGTCTGTTGACGGTCTTCTCGATGACTTTGGCAGGAAAAGGGAGGAGCGAGATGGGGCGGAAGTTCTTGAGGTCGGTGGGGTCCGCCGTTGGTTTCTTTAGAAGAGCGCTGAGCTCGGCATGCTTCCAGTTCTCTGGGAAGGTGGCGGTATTGAAGGAGGTGTTGATGATGTTCCGGAGTTGGGGTGCGATGGTGGATTCGGCCTTGTTGAAGACGTGGTGGGGGCAGGGGTCCGTTGGAGATCCGGAGTGGATGGTGCTCATTGTGCGGGCTGTGTCTTCGGTGGTCACCGTGGTCCAGGTGCGGAGGGTTGCGGTGGAGGGGTAGGTTTGACGGTGGGGTGCGTGGATGGTGCGTTGAAGCTGTTGTGGATGTCGGCGATCTTGCGGTGGAAGAACGAGGCAAGAGAGTCGCAGAGATCTTGTGAAGGAGTGATATCGTTGTTGCCGGTGCTGGGGTTGGAGAATTCCTTGACGATATTGAAGAGTTCCTTGCTGTCGTGGGTGTTGTTGTCCAGTCGTTCCTTCAGCGATTTCTTCTTGGTGGTGCCGATGAGCTGGTGGGGCTTGCGGGTGGCGTGTTTGAGGGCGGTCTTGTTGTCTGTGGTCTGGTCGCGGAGCCAGGCTTTCTCGAGGGTGCGGCAGTTCTTCTTGGAGTCATTGAGTTCGTCGGTGAACCAGGAGGCCTTCTTGCTTCTGGGTCTGCTGGGAGGGTTCTTTAATGGCGCGCGGTCGTCGGCGCAGGCGGTCAGCCACTGCGTGAAGTTGCGGGCTGCTTCGTTGGGGTTCGTTGAGCTGGCAGGTGGGTTCTGGCTGAGGGAGGTGGTGAGCTACTCGGTGGTGATCTTGCTCCAGCTCCTGTGAGGAACCTGTTGCGGGTGGTGGTGGGTCGTTGTTCTTCTGAAGCTGAAGTGGACGCAGCTGTGGTCGGTCCAGTGGAGACCGGTGGCGTGGCTGAAGGTGATGTGCTTGCTGGAAGAGAAGATGGGGTCATGCGTGTGGCCGGCGTAGTGGGTGGGGGTGTTGACCAGTTGCTTGAGTCCGAGGTTGGCGAGGTTGTCCAGCAGGGCAGCGGTGTTGCGGTCCTTGTTGTTCTCCAGGTGGAAGTTGAGGTCTCCTAGGAGGATGTAGTCAGCGGAGGGGAGGGCGTGCGGGCTGATGAAGTCCGTGATGTCGTCGCTGAATTGTGTGCGTGGTCCCGGGGGTCTGTAGACGAGGGTGCCTCCGACCGTCGTCTTTGGGTCGGCGTGTATCTGGAAGTGGAGGTGCTCTGCGGCGGAGAAGGTGTCGTTGGAGTCGGTCGTGATGCGGATGGTGTTCTTGTGTACGATGGCGATGCCTCCTCCTGTCTGGTTGACTCGGTCCCTCCGGGTGATCTTGTATCCGTCTGGGATGGCGATGGCGATGTCGGGTGCAGAGGAGGCGTTCATCCAGGTTTCCGTGAGGAAGGCGACGTCTGGTGCAGTTGTGTCGAGCAGGTTCCAGAGTTCGATGGCGTGTCTGTGGATGGACCGGGTATTGAGCAGGATGCACTTGAGGTGGGTCTTGCTGGTGCTTGGCTTGGCGGGTGCGGTGCAGGTTCGGAGGCAGGTGAACTTGCAGGCCTTGCAGGTGAAGGGTCCGTGGATGCGTCTCGGGGTGGCCCGGCAGCAGGCGGGGTTCCGGCCGGCATTGAGTGCGTTGAGGGCGGCGTCGTTGTAGGTCTGTCTGGTGGTCACGCAGCGGCGGGGGCCAGGGGTCCTGGCACTGGGCGCGGTCCAGGCGCGGACGGGTGCAGACGGGCTTGCCTTTGGTGCGCCTTCGGCGCACAATCGGCGCCAGCTGCGCGTGACCGCTGCGCGTTCGTGTGGGCGTCATAAGTGAGGAGCCGGGAGGGAGGAGCAGCTGGGTGGCGGGAGCGGGGCGGCGAATGGGCAGGAGGGGGGCGGGGCCGCAGGGTGTCAGCGGCGGGAAAAAGGAGGTCAGAGGGCGGCTCAGCGGCGGCTGGGTCGTCCGGGGAGCGAGTAAAAAACGGAGGCAAAAAGGAAAATGAAACGAAGGGCAAGAGCACAAGGCTAGGCAAGGCAGCAAAAACGAGGCAGAAGCAGTGGTGTGTGGGGGCGACCTCGCCTGGTTACAGGCTCGGCGGTCGCTCCCTGCGCCTTAGCGCGATCCCCTTAAGTGAGGAGCCGGGAGGGAGGAGCAGGTGGGTGGCGGAAGCGGGGCGGCGAATGGGCAGGAGGGGGGCGGGGCTGCAGGGAGTCAGCGTCGGGAAAAAGGAGGTCAGAGGGCGGCTCAGCGGCGGCTGGGTCGTCCGGGGAGCGAGTAAAAAATGGAGGCAAAAAGGAAAATGAAACGAAGGGCAAGAGCACAAGGCTAGGCAAGGCAGCAAAAACGAGGCAGAAGCAGTGGTGTGTGGGGGCGACCTCGCCTGGTTACAGGCTCGGCGGTCGCTCCCTGCGCCTTAGCGCGATCCCCTTAAGTGAGGAGCCGGGAGGGAGGAGCAGGTGGGTGGCGGAAGCGGGGCGGCGAATGGGCAGGAGGGGGGCGGGGCTGCAGGGAGTCAGCGTCGGGAAAAAGGAGGTCAGAGGGCGGCTCAGCGGCGGCTGGGTCGTCCGGGGAGCGAGTAAAAAATGGAGGCAAAAAGGAAAATGAAACGAAGGGCAAGAGCACAAGGCTAGGCAAGGCAGCAAAAACGAGGCAGAAGCAGTGGTGTGTGGGGGCGACCTCGCCTGGTTACAGGCTCGGCGGTCGCTCCCTGCGCCTTAGCGCGATCCCCTTAAGTGAGGAGCCGGGAGGGAGGAGCAGCTGGGTGGCGGGAGCGATGCGGCGAATGGGCAGGAGGGGGGCGGGGCCGCAGGGAGTCAGCGGCGGGAAAAAGGAGGTCAGAGGTAGGCTCAGCGGCGGCTGGGTCGTCCGGGGAGCGAGTAAAAAACAGAGGCAAAAAGGAAAATGAAACGAAGGGCAAGAGCACAAGGCTAGGCAAGGCAGCAAAAATGAGGCAGAAGCAGTGGTGTGTGGGGGCGACCTCGCCTGGTTACAGCAAACACATTCATGTTGCTCTATAAGCATACCCAGAAGCATATACAGACAAAATGTAGAGAGATATGCAGTGAGACAATACACAAAAGGCAACATGCAAACACAGGTCGTTGTCAATGGATGCGCTGATGGCTGTTAAGAGGAATACATAGTTAAAGAGACTGTTGGATGACTGCATGTGCATATTATGGTGGATCGGTGTTAATCACATAAGTAGCTTGATGCACATGCGAACATATGGGTGAACAGCCGGGTGTTAGAGGATGGATCAATGCGCAGCTAAGAGTGGATGGATATGTGCTTGGTTGAAGGTGGTTCAGGGATAAATAGGTATGGGTGGATATACAAGTTTATGTAAATGTAAATGTAGTATACTTGTAAAGCGCACAGCTGCCCCAGCAACCGGGCGTCCCGGCGCTGTATAACTCTGGGGAACCCGTCCTGGCTTTCCCTGTGGGATGGTCCCTGCTGGGAGTCCCCAAGGTGGAGCCAGGCATCCCCGGAATTGGTGGGGCCGTTGTGGAGATTAGGCAAGCTAATGCCCAGAGTTGCTGAGTGTGATCCCTGATTAGAGTAAGCACCGAAGCGAGAATTATCGAGTCCGCTGACCAAGGTTCACGACCCTGCCGTGTCGGGAATCGAACCCTGGTCCCGGGCCGACTTCTGCTCTCGGGTCTGCCGCCTCTAACCAGTGAGCCACACTACTCCACAGATCCATGTGGATAACTGAGCAGGATAAGTGTGCGTTCAAGGGTGGTTGGGCCAAAGATTAAGTGAGTACATAACTGGGGGCATGGGTAAGGGTAGGATGTGTGGATGTAATTGCATAGGTGAATGAAGGAATACATAAGAGTGGGAGTGGATGCCTCCATCAACATTTAAATCAAATGAGTCATGGTTTGCTCGTGACATTCTAAACATAAAACATTGGGACCCATAGAGGATTAGTGTTGAATTAGTATAGTGAAACATGCAAGTACATTTTAAGTAGTGGATAGGTTAGTCAGTTATTTGGATTTGGAATGATAGCACGCAGAAGGATAGTGGAGGAAAAAAGGTTTGTATTTACAGCACAGGATCACAAAATGGGAACTCTCTTAAAATCATGTAAGTGTGCAATAAGTGGTCTTAAAACAGGCACAAAAACGAAATAGCAATTGATTAATAAAATATAGTAGCATGCCTTAGGGAACATGTGTGGATTTGCATTTTAATAGTACATAAGCTTGTATGCAAGTGAACTTACTTTTTCAGTATAATAAAAGAGCTTTCCTTGCCTACTCAAACTGTGACCCCATAAGCATAACCACTGTACTAGGCCCAGTTTAGTCAGAACCCCTATGTCGGCCTATTAATATCTGAAGTGTAGGGTGCAATTATTGAATTAATCTCAGCCAAATGTAATTACCCATGGACGAATTATAGTCTATTGCTTACTGTTCCAATACACACAGCAAGCCCTCTCAGTATAGGCCACACCACACAAGGGACCACTACAACAACAAGGCCAATGTATTTCTGTGGTGTGTATATGCTCACAACTCGTTTTTTTGTGCCCTTCTGCCCTCTGTTCCACTCATTTTTTGGTGCCCTTCTGCCCTCTGTTCCACTCGTTTTTTTGCCCTTCTGCCCTCTGTTTCACTCGTTTGTTTATGCCTTTCTGCTGCCCTCTGTTCCACTCGTGTTTTGTGCCTTTGTGCCCTCTGTTCCACTTCATTTTCCCCTCGTTGTTTATGCCCTTCTGCCCACTGTTCCACTCGTGTTTTATTGTGCCTTTCTGCCCTCAGTTGCAAACTAAACTACTGCGTGTGTTATGTTAGTGTTATTCCATGGTGGAGCGGAGGAATAAAGGGAGCTAGACTAGCTCCCTTTATTCCTCCGCTCCACCATGGAATAACACCAACATAACACACACAGTGCAGCAGGCCTAGCTGGTCCCTTATTGAAAGCATAGGTAGTAAGGAGATTCATCCCTACCCACCCTCTCTCCCTGTCCCCCTGATAACCATACTATACCGTTGTTCTTTTGGTTCCTATTCGATGTATGCCTGCATGTCCTTGTTGCTCTTACTGTAGGTAATGCATGCATCACATTTTTCTCCTAAAGTCTAGGAGTGCATCATGCTGCTTTGTCTATGGGGGAAAACATTAGCTCACTAACCCCTTTAATGAAATCGTGATGTCTCACGGACACTGGCTGCTCTACGTCTTTAGGGTAGCCATCTTGAAATGGTGACAGCTCAAAAGCCATTATCATACACAGATTGTTACAGGCCATCCAGGTTTTCCCTATTGTAGGAACATCGGTGACAGTTTTAATGGTGCTTAAAATGTTGCCTACCATGAATTTATTCTTTTTCTTATAAAGTTAGATGATAATTGACAAACTTATAAAATCTTTAAAAAATACTGTTTCACACACTGGGATGCAACTTACATTAAAGTCTTTATGCGAGCCTCAACAGAGCCTTTGTCAATCAGGTACTTTCTTCCTAACTCAGAGAAACCATATTGTACTAGTGGTGAATAAATATTTTGACTGCTTTGGCTAAGGAAACGCTTAATGGGCCTGCTGGGTAAATGCTTGCCAGTTTCTCCTTGGCTGTGTGGCCTGATGAAGAGAGATGCCGACAGTAACTGCCTCTGATTATTGCTCTCCCTCGGTTGACACCAGGACCTGAGTCCCAGTGCTAGGGGCTACTTTCTGAGGTGGATTGGCTATGGACCTTCCTGACAGCTAACTTGGTCCGCTCACACTACCCACTCATCACTGCAAAAAAAAGTGTTTAAAATGTGGGTTATTGTCAAGGCCCCTGCGACAGTTATACTTCTGCAGCACCTGTACCGATGTGGCTGTAGTGACAGAAGCCATAGGTCTCGGGTGGGCACCCACACCTCCTCTGCGCCATCAGTGATGCAACTCCAGTGGTAGGTGCAGGCTGCTTCAGATCCTGCTGCCAATCCATCTGGAGGGAGGGGGGGATTTAAGTTACAAAGAGAAGGAAACTAAGGAGCCTCTGCAAATTGGAGGGCTCACAAGTTCATTGAATGGACTCGTTAACATGGCAGGTGTAAAATGAATCTCGTGCCTTTGAGTACCATTTTCATTTCCTTTCGGGTCTTTTCTTTAGAATTATGTTTCATTTCTTTCACTGGCCCATAAAACACCCATCAAACAACACGGTTATTTTTGCAGCTATTTGTCAAGTTGCACTACAGAGCAAAAGTGTGTTGTTGGTGACAGAGGTCGTATGATGCACTACAGAGCAAAAGTGTTTCGTTGGTGACAGAGGTCGTATTGCTTTCCTGCAAACCTCTAATGAGACCCGGCCCGAGACCTCAAGAGTTTGCAGCAATGATGACAAGGGGAGGAGAGCGGCATCTTAGAAGACAACGTCTGTGACATTCCTTTCAATCAATCAGGATTTGTAATAATAAGTTAAAAACTGCCCGCCTCTGGGGCCCTACCTGCCCGAGTTCACAAGTCTTACTCTGGTCCGGACAGCAACCTGGCAGCCTGCAACCAAAATGGATGGACTAGGCTACTGCTGCAGGGCACGGCCGGTCCGCTTTCCTTCAGGACAGAGGCTCCGACCACCTTGACCTCGGCTAGTCTCCGCTCGACCGCTCCTCTAATGCAGGGAAAGTCCGTCTGCAAAATGGCTGCTACTTCTCCTCCAACTGCAAAATCATGCGCGGGAAGAACTCAGAGTCTGCGCAGATGGTCCCTATCCCAACTCGTCATAGGGTGGGTCTCACCACGCCCTGTGACGAATTGGGAGGGGGTGGGGTGACACGACAGCAAGCTCTCCTCCACTCTCTGATTGACGTGGAGACGTTAGCAATCCCGGGCTTGTGTTAAAAACGCCCGGGGCTAACTTAATCTCCACACCATCAGGGGGTGGAGACTGGGCATCCAGGCTATGTCTTTGCCTACCTGATGACATCACAGCCTTCAGGGCTGTGAGGTTCTCAGCCGGCAAAGACATAGCAGGCTTCTTTGGGCCCCGGAGCAGCAAATCACATTCAGTGTTGTGAGTGACATTGGTTTGGTAACTTGGTGGTACGGCGCGGCGGTATTGGCAGTGGGGCAGCAGACTCCGAGACAGTGCCCCGTGTTCTTTGCGATTTTATTTATTTTTTACAAATAAAAAAGAAACGTACTGGTGATCTTTATTTTTAAATAAACATGATAAATTACCTGGGGCTAAATTACCTGGGGCGGAGCCCCGACGCCCGCAAAGAGAAACCGCCACTGCCCAAGATCACACCGAATTAGTATATTTGCATCCGGCACGGTGAGTAACTTCACAGACTCCCCCTTGTCCATCTCCATTCTCTTAACACACCTTCTAAAGTGGGATAATTTTTTGTACTCACCTAGGCTGTTGGCAGGTCATCACACAGTCCTGAGGAAGACCCGCATGTTGTTTCAACATTGACACTCACATCCAGGGTCGAAACGTCGGCAATCATCAATATCACATCCAAAGTCACTACATCCTTATAAATTGATGTGAATAATACCACAGGGTCTACCTGAAACATTGTTGTAACAACTTGGACGGACAGTTCCATCTTAAATCCCCCTTTTTTCTTTCATTTCTGTAGTAGTTACGTGTTGTATATGTTACACTGCCACATCACATATTGTGTCATTTTATAATTAATATATTTTTTGTCCTTGACAAATCACGTTGCAACTGCCCTATATTCCATGTAGCAACCAATGGATATATAAAGTCTTAAAACATAAATATTGTGTATTGTTTGGTGTGTCTTTGATTATTCAATATAATTCAATTATTTTTTAACTTAAAAGTACAAATTGTGATCAGTTCTTCTGTGATACAATGTAATTGTTCCGCCCAACAGAACCTATTGTCGCAATTGCAAACGTACCCAGGCTCTGTGGGACACTGGGTTGCCCCATCATTACACATGTATACATGCAGTAGGCCTGAGATTGGCATCTGATTTTGTTCGCTACTGCATCTCTGAGGCCGACTCTGTCCATGGCACTTGGATCTCCCCCCTATAGTTGCCTATTGGACACAAGTATTTCGATCCTTATTCAAATTGATTGATATACAGCTATCGACTTTGCCTGAAATGGCCCTGCTGGGTTGCACCCAAAGCATAACGCAGGAAGGTCGGAGATATGTGTCCATCACCTTATTGCTGGGAAAGCGGTGAGTAGCTTGCCACTGGGGAGGGCCTGTGATTCCTGATTGGTTACATGACTTAACATATAGTCAGGAATAGCTGGACATAAGATATCTGGGATCCACTGCATGGCTATCTCCTCCAGACAGAAATACATGTTCCCATTGAATACTCTAGCAAAGAATGGACATGCCTGTACTGTCTGTCAACAACCACATTGAGGCCGTTATTGGTGGCTGATACCTCCAGGGGGAACCCAGATTTGGGGTGATCACTAATTTGGTAGTTATAACTGCTGTCTCCAGTGCTGTAGATCTCCTTTATATATGAAGTGGTTCATTCATAGATATGCAGCCCTCTTGGACTGTCAACCTCATTCTTTACTCAGCTTACCATAACAGTTGTATCAACACTGCATTTTATGTTGTGCTGTGGTGCAAAGAATTGTACTGGTGACTGCGTATGGCAATGTTGTGTCTATTGCTCTGTTGTTTGAAGCCTAATAAATAATAATAATAATTTTTAAAACTACATTAATATTGTCAAAGTTCTCCTCCAAATATTTGAGTGAAATATTCTGCATCCATAGGCTAATACTTGGAGAGCAGTTATTGTAGTGTCAACCTTTTTATTACTAAATATTAACTGCCATCATATTAGAAAAGTAACTGGGTACTGGGGAAATAAGTGAGTCAGTCACAATGAGATATGTAAGCAATATAATTAGTTTAGGGCCAAGCTACTTTGCCACCCAGCACATTTATGGTATGTGTATATTGTGCTAGAGACATAGGGCGGGTATTGTTGATCAGATAGTACCACTTTTTACCATTGAAGGCTCACTGTTTTATTGCTACATTAAAGGAATCTTGACTATTGCAAGGGGTCGTTGTAGTAAATATTTGGTTATTACCCCTGGTGTTTGCACACAGATGATATTGTATAGGTCAACTTAGGAGATGATAACACATAACCACAAGCTTGACTCCATCCATTTTATACTTTTCTGCTACACTCCAAGCTGGGGCATTCATTTGAACCTCCATCGTGATAATAATAATAATAATAATA
The DNA here is from genome assembly GCF_964261635.1 of Lissotriton helveticus. Taxonomy (NCBI): domain Eukaryota; kingdom Metazoa; phylum Chordata; class Amphibia; order Caudata; family Salamandridae; genus Lissotriton; species Lissotriton helveticus. The sequence goes on along the minus strand of NC_136068.1, from coordinate 365,958,983 downwards.
CAGAATTTTGTAGAGCGCGTGCAGTTACCTCAACCAGAGGCGTCCCGGCGCTGAGTGAGCAGCGGAGAGGCAGCGAAAAAGAGGAAAGGAAAGGTGTTTATCCCTGGAAAAGCCAGTTTTTAACAACCTCCTAAAGATTGCTTCGGAAGGAGCCCACTGCAGGGCCGGTGGCAGCGTGTTCCACAGCTTCGCCCTGCTGGCCGAAAAGGTCCTGCCCCCCAAACGAGCCCGTCTGACTCGTGGGACGCGAAGTTGAAGCAGGAAATTTGAGCGAAGGAGTCTCACCTGAGCGTATCTCGGGAGTCGAGTTTTTAAGTAAAGAGGGCATGTTCCATGTAGGGCTCTGAAGGCCAGCGTCAGAGCCTTGAATTTAATCCTACACGCTACCGGTAGCCAATGTAGCCTGTGCAGATGCGGCGAGACATGCTGTTTAAACGGGATGTGCGTTATCAGCCTCGCCGCCGCGTTCTGAATGGTTTGGAGCCGTTGGATCAGGTATTTTGGAAGGCCAAGATAGAGGCCGTTGGCATAATCCAGCCTAGAGGTTGTGGTATATAAATAAATAATACCGGATCTATTTTTTAATGAATAAATGAATAACAGGTAGCTCAATAAATAAGAGTCAAGATTCGAGGTAGTAGGAGTTTTGCAGGTTTATTACAGCATAAAGGACAGGAGCGGGACAACCTGCATAGGAATAGGATGGCAGGGCCCAGCAGGGTGACAGGGGCCCAGCAGCTGCTGGGGCTGGGATGAGCGCGCTAACTTTTAATAACATTACACGAGCATATATACATAGCGCGAACACATAGCATTACATTGCAGTAGGCGTAGCAGTGGGTGGAACAGAAGGCGTGACGCGTAGCAGTCGCGAAAGATAACAGTAAAAAGAGGTGTAACTGGGCGTATACATAGACATGTGGTGCAAACGTAACAGAATATGTCATGAATGGGGCGGAAACATAGGAGGGGGCTACCTAAGGAGCCGGGACCTCTAACCTGGTGGTGCGCGCAAACTGGCAATGACGTGTTACGAGGAGAAGCTGGGGGCTATGAACTCTGTGCTAGGAGCAGAGACTAAAGTCTGGAGGGTCGGTGCGACATGTACCTAAACAGTATCTAGTATCTGATGTTTAGGGAACATGTTGATATAAACTAGAAGTCATGAGGGGAAAAGCTAACTGACTCTAAGACTGGACCATGCATTATTCTACATGTAGTGCGTGATGAAGAATATTAAATGACCATTAAATACAGTATTCTCTAACATGGAGCCCTGAAGGCTAGACAATGACGCAAACTATTGATGCAGTTCAGTAGCTTAGGAATGCAGAGAAGGAGGACTGAACTGATAACTGGAACTATAACATACTTTTGGCAGACTCAGAGGCAGAGCCAAGCTGCACCGGGCACTGCAAGGCAGGAAGTAAGTGAAAGGTCGAGGATACAGGTGGGGGCTGGATCGCTCCTCAGCGAGGCTTCAGGAGACAGGAGCTGAATCTGATGTCCGGGCCCTGTTGAGGCCTGGAAACGGGGACTTTATAATGAAATAACGTGCACACTGAGAAACGTGGCAACATTACTTTACATAGGCCTGATATTCGTAGTATTCACGAGGACTGGGAAACTGGCATACTAGAGGTGGACACAACTATAATTGCGTCATTAATCGGACATGGGGAATAACATATGCATATTAGTCATGCACACATAACATATGAGGGATGACACGTAGGGACACAGAACATGGCAAAATTTACTTTTCCACATTCCCTCCTTGTCACTACGTTTCCATCAGGAAACATCAATATTCATGATACCATCTATCATTTCATACAGTACCATTTGTTCATCTCGAATTGTCTTGGAACGAGATTTAGAACGAGGCTTGGGACTAGGAATACAAGAGGTAGCACACATGCCGCAAATCGCAGGGCCACATTGTATACAGAGGCAGCAGCTGAATATGATCGCTACTGCGATACCTAGAAGGGACAGGACTTTCCATCCCCAGGCGGAAATTATATTCCAGAACCAACCAGACCATGTCCAGGTGCCTGGATCTTGGTGTAACAGATGGGCAATTTTATGGAGTCTGGTTATAGCTGAATAAACAGACGGCGCGTTATTTGGAATGAAAATGCAGCAACTAGATCCGAGGACTCTACAGGCCCCGCCCCTATCGGCCAGTATGACGTCAAGGACGAGACGATTCTGGAGCACGACAATTCTCATAAAGGATTGCTCTTCGGTTAAGTTACCTAGAGCGGAGGCAGTCTCATCTACTACTGCTTCAAGGGTTCTTGTTAACCTACGGATTAGCTTACTATTTACAACTGTACCTAAATAAGGGAACACACCTTTATCAATATCAATGAATTGCTCTGCAGCAGTTTCAGTATAGTCGACAATCGGGAGGTTTCTCTTGTGTCTGGTATGTACTAGGAAGGAATTCCTATGGTAGTCAGGTGGGGCTAGGAAAACAGGTGGCAGTAGGAAGGCAATGTAACAGGTTCCCTCCCAATCGAGGGGCAGACGAACATATGCAGTTTGACCACAAACAAAATAAGAATGACGTGAAGTTTTAAAAATAGATTTCCCACTGTCACTATACTTGATAATAGTAGTACAATCACTATGTCCTACGTGTACAGAACCATAATTACGAACACATAATTCGCCTTTGACTGGTAATACTGAAATAGCAGGTGAGTCTGGAGTAGTATCAGACTGAACATTCAGGACCATGAAATTCGACGAATAATTACCTAAATTATACACTTCATTTTCTAGATCTAAACCTGTTCTGTGGGGGAAACCTTGCTTGTCTGGGAAACATGTGCTGTTAAGAAAAGACATATCTGTTGAGGATGACGTTAACGTGGACCATGCTCCACACGAACCATTATGTGAAAAAGGATAAGGAAAGAGTGGCAGAACTCCCTTTGACGTCTGGAAAGGGGGGAGTCGACCACACACCCAACAATTAGTGGCATTGCTGGTCTGGTGTGAATAATGTAACATGCGGATAAATGAGTTATTACGCATAGCGAGGCGGTATGAATATTCGTGAGGAGGCAGATCACTAAACGTGTGCTCTATAGTAGCATTAGCAGACATATTTACATGAGGAACTGGGAAACACAGGAAAAATGCGTAACTAGTGCAGGAAATCAAAAGGCTGAGAAATAATATGAAACTTAGAAAAACGATACATTGAATTGAGTTTTGACTAACTCTCTCACTATGGGGGTCTATTTTATACATGTCAGAAACAGTCTAACCGTTTCACCTAGGGGAGGACTTATACAATCAAACTGACTGACTTATTTTACTAGACCGGAGTTTTTGCTTATACTCCTGCTGCGGAGTTTTCTCTAACAGGGGAGGGGTTGTAGCAATGTCTTTTGCGGGACAGTCCTTAGGAACAATATTTTGGCAAGTCTTGATATCCTGGGAAATGTTCTTTAAGGCGGGTTTCAGTCCATTAAAAAGTTTAACATGAGAAAGGTGCATCCAGCCGCGGCGTCCTTCCAATTTCACGGCTGTACGGGTGGTGAGGAGGACCTGTCGGGGCTCTTTCCATCGGGGCTCCAGCGGACTTGATCTGTCAAAGTTTCGGACCATCACCATGGATCCTGGAACGATTTCATGCGGTGCCACCTCGGTATTGTCTGGAAATGCGGCGGCAACCTGTGAACGACATGAGTTGAGGGCAGACATCAAGGAAGCTAGGTAATCTGTCAGCATATTACATGAAACATCAGTAATACTTCGGGGTCTAGGAGTACCCCACATGTTAGGGGGGCGGCCGAATACGACCTCATACGGGGACAGACCTGATCTGGAATGTGCGACCATGCGCATGTAAAACAAAGCAACTGGCAGAGCTACTAGCCAGTCCACACCCTTGTCTTTGCATACTTTAGCAATTCGAATTTTCAGAGTCTGATTATGTCTCTCGACTAGACCGGCTGCTTCGGGATGGCGTACACAATGGAACTTCCACTGGTACCCTAACAACAGGGAAACGTGCTTCATCAACTCAGATGAGAATGGCTGACCGTTATCAGAATATACGACTCTAGGGAGTCCATATCGAGGGAAGAACTCACGAACCAACTGCTTGGCAGTGGTCGCGGCTGTGTAATCTGGGACTGGATATGCTTCTGTCCATCTGGACAAAGCGCATACAACTACAAGGACATACTTGAAACCTCGACATCGCTCCATCTGAATATAATCCATCTGGAGGACTTCAAAAGGGTGGTCAGGAGGCTGGAAACCACCTTGTTCCACCGGGACACTTTTACCTGGATTAAACTGACAACATATCATACAGGTACGGACTCTCTGCTTGGCTGCAGCTCGTAAATGCTTGTTGAACCAAATGTTCTGGATACTGTCTAACATTGCTTTTTCTCCTAAATGTGCTGCACTATGTGCGGTATTAATAATGACTTGAACCATAGAGTCGGGGAGAAACCAAGTGGCTTTTCCTTTCGTTAACCATCCTTGATCTGTCTGGACCCCTCCTTGTTCGGACCATTTCTTGATTTCTTCGGGAGTAGCATGTAACTGGATATCTATGACATCTTGAGTAGGGTCCTTAACTGTCATACATGTAGTTGGATCTGGAGTGTGTGTCATGTTAGCTGGAATATCTGGAGTCTGTGCTGTAAGCTTGGCGGTGCGATCTGCTAGATCATTACCCTGGGAAATAATGTCAGTAACTTTCGTGTGTGCTTTGCATTTCATGATAGCAATGGATGTCGGTAAATGTATGGCATCTAACAGAGCTTGAATAAGGAGACCATGCTGAATCTTGGTTCCATGAGAAGTCATGAAACCTCTCTCCTGCCATAGCACTCCAAAGTCGTGTACGACTCCAAATGCGTAGCGTGAATCTGTGTAAACATTAACTTTCCGGTTCTTAGCGTGTATGCAGGCTTGTGTCAGAGCAACTAGCTCTGCTGCTTGAGCGGACAGGGTGTCAATACGGTGTGTCTCAATAACTTCAGTGTCAGTAGTCACTGCATACGCGGCGACTAGTTCTCCTGTATTAGTTCTCATACATGAACCGTCCACATAAAGTGTCAGGTCGGGATCTGGTAACGGAATATCTGTCAGATCTTGTCTTGGCTTTGTCGTAATATTAACTACTTCCACACAGTCGTGTGTGTCTGGACTTAAAGTAACTGATGGTAACAGTGTAGCAGGGTTCAGGATGTTGCAGCGTCTGATTTCTATGTGTGGCTGGAACAGTGTCAATTCATAACCTGTCAAACGTGCAATTGTCAAGTGCTGAGTTTGTGTTCGGTTTAAAAGAACTTCCACGGAGTGTGGAACTTGTACTGTCAGGGAGTGTCCTAATACTATGGAATCACTTTGTCTGATAGCTAGTGCTGTGGCTGCAACTGACTTGAGGCACGCAGGCAGAGCCTGGGCTACAGGATCTAATGTGCTCGAAAAATAAGCACAAGGCTTGTATTGTCCTGCTTGATCTTGTGTGAGAACAGATAATGCTGTACCTTCACGTTCTGTGACGAAAAGTGTAAAAGGCTTACTGTAGTTCGGTGTAGCTAGAACTGGAGCTTGGCATAGGGCTTTCTTTAACTCGTTGAAACTAAGTGTATGTTCAGATGTCCAAGGGAGAACAGTCGATACGGCTGCCTCCTGTGTCGTTAACTGTATCAGTGGCTTGGCTAGAACTGCATACTGGGGAATCCATTGTCTGCAGTAAGAAGTGAGGCCGATAAAGGCACGTACCTCCTTCTGGGTTCTGGGCTGGGGAAGACTCGCTATCAACTGGATACGGTCTGGTGTCAACTGCCTACCCCTCTTGGACAGTAAGTGTCCTAAGTAGACCACTTGCTGGACACAGAATTGAAGCTTAGAAGGGGACACCTTGTGCCCCATCTCGGCTAGGAAATACAGAACTGTAAGGGATGCTCGCTCGCAAGCACGTTCAGAACGGGCTGTGATCAGGAGGTCATCGACATACTGGAGCAGGGCAGTGTCAGTTGGCATGTGAATGTTGTCTAGTTGTCTCTTAAGTGCTTGACTGTAAATACTAGGACTTTCTGTGAAACCTTGAGGAGCTCGTGTGAACATATAGCTCCTTCCATTTAAACAAAATCCGAAAAGGAACTGGCTGTCTGGATGAATGGGGACACTAAAAAATGCGTTCTTGAGGTCGATTACAGTAAAGAACGTGGCTTCTGAATCAATGGCTCTCAATAGGGAAGAAATATCTGGGACAACTGGATACTGAGGAATAATACATTTATTAAGTTCTCGTAGGTCAATCACTAATCGATATACTGGGGGTGCATTTGGATCAGTACGTTTCATGACTGGAATGATCGGAGAATTGCATACATTGGAGTCAGTTTCTACAACTACTCCTTGGGCCATGAGCTCGTCAATAATTTTGGATAAGGCTGCTACAGCCTCAGGTGGCAATCTGTACTGTCTGATTCGTGGTAACACTACACCTGGCTTGAGAGTCACACGATGGGGTGTGATTTGCATATAACCAACATCAGTTGGACCTTGCGCCCATAGATGCTGCGGGACATTGGACAATCTGGGATCAAAATCTCGTAATACATAGTGACCCTTGAAGTCACGTAGGAACAATCGTATTCCCTCTGGGGAACAGCATATAACTGCACCTAATTCTTTCAGTGTTTTAATACCTAATAGATTTTCTGGACATGACTTAGTAAGTAACAGATCAGTAGTGCGGGACAATGGACCTACTTCTAGAGTAACTGGCTTTGATATTTCATTTACAATGGGTTTTCCTGAAAATCCAAGGGAAACATTTCTTGAGCCTGAGAGCGGAGCCCCTGGAACTTCGGCGTGGCTTGTAGTGGTCCTACTTGCCCCTGTATCAATCAAAAACTTTCTATCTTTCCCTAGTACTTGACTGTGAACATAGGGACCTTCTTGATCTACAGGTATCTCGATGAGAGGCAAGCCTACCTCCCTCTCTAGGCTGTTTCATGAATATGGCTGATACTCTGGATACTCAGACTGTGCATACTGGTACATCTGCTGTGTAACGTGCCCGGTTGCAGCGATGGGCTGCGGTGCTGTAACTGTCTGTGGTGCATTCTGTGACTGAGGAATCTGTGAAACTTGTTCTTGTCTAGGCAGACGTGGTCTTTCTTTAGTCTTACCAGTAGCTATGTTGTGTTTCAGAACTGCACACTCGTTTATAAAATGACCTGGCTGTTTACAATAATTGCAGTTCCCTTTAACGGGAGCTGCAGGATGACTGGCTTGATTCGGACCCCTCTTCTGACTGTCTTGAGGAACAGATTGTGCAACTAGCACTTTCATTTTCGTGTCTTTCATACGTTTTCTCTCGTGTTCTTGCTCTTCCCTGATTCTATTCTGGTGATACTGAAGCATCTGGAGCATCTGGGACGGAGTATTTGCTTGCCAGGTGCTTTCGACTTTCAGAACTCGGTTTTTAATTGGTGGACTTGAATTCTCGACTAATTTGGTAACGAAAAGGTGAGGGTATGACTCACTACTTGTCTTGAGGCCACTGTTGATACTGAAACATTTTTCAAATCTAGAATAAAAATCACTAATATCTTCATCTTGTTTTTGTTTACAGGCTGAGATTGCATCCCAGTCTTCCTTTCTAGTTGTTAATAATCTGGGTAACACTTGAATTAATAATTCCGGTAATTCTTTACATTTATCTCCGAGACCAGTACCTGGTACTCGTGCCTTGTCTTCAGCTTCTAGGACTGCCCAATCGATCTTTTTCTCTCCCACCTCCCATTCTTTTTCCTTTAGCTTTTCATACACCCCTGCGGGCAGCAGAACCTTTAACATTTTAATGATATCTGGGTAAGTATATTCTCCCATACGGAGCATGTCTTTTAATTCTCTATGGAACCCTGCTGGATCTTTGTCATGACAGGGAATTAATTTCTTCATCTCGAGGAGTTCCATCTTTGTTATTGGAGTGTATACAAACACTCGCTGCATTTCGCCACCCGTTCCTTTAACTGGGTGGACTTCTCGTAACGGATTCTGTCTGTCTATGTAGAATGATTTACTTTCTGGGGGTGAGACATGAACAAAATGCGGGTTCAAGAATGTTCTATATTTGTGACGCTGTTCTAGAATGACACTAATTAAATCGGTACCTAGACCTCTCCATTTATACTGGAGTAACTCGTTCAGGATATCATGTAACGGACCTGGATCAGAGTGCTGACCCTCATACAGAGTAATGAGGTGCTGAATCATATACATACCCACCAGTCGTTGCTCGGCTGGGGGCATTTTCAGAAACATTTGTGCCACTATTTCGTCTGGAAAAGTGGTAGAATCAGTAATCCATCGGACTGCTGATCGGGCTAGTTCCTGTTCATGCATGGTACTTAACTCACTGTAACCGATTCGTGATTTCAGAATGTGATCGGTAGCTTGAAATACTTGTTCTAGAGAACCTTGTTCTGGTGCTGGATGATGAAAAATAGACTTGTGTTCTAGGCGTAAATGGCGATCTGGAAATCTAGATTTTCCTACATACGCTATTCTGTCGGGATTCTCGTCGTCTACCTCTTCAGTATCAGAGTTACTTTCTTTCTCGCTTACTTGCGCTGCTTTACGTTGATCGTGTAACCTTATTATTTCTTTACGGATTTTCTTGTACATACTTTCCATAGCACTGATGGTCCTGTGCTTACCCTCGGCTATATTATCACTCCACTTTGTCAGGGTTCTCATTTCGGCTTGATCTTTGGACGGGTAATCTTGTTCTCTTATTAAACAATTAATCAAAAACTTTAGTATCATGAGCTGGATCTCGGCTTTTCTTTGAGACATGACTTCGCCAATGCTTTCTGGATCATCCCCTGTACGGATGAAACGATATATTCTGTCTAGATCTTCTTTCATATTCGGTAGGGTGACTAGATACTCGGTCACCTTTCTTACACGTAATGAATATAAAACCATATTATCCTCGCCTGGGACTGGATCATAGCCGCATTCATTAAGGGCTTTTCTTATTTCTGCTACAGACTGATGTCTGGGCGTACGCTGTGACGCTTGTGCATGTAATTCGGCTGACGTTAAACGCTTATGTGGCGGCGGGGTCTGAGGAGGACCTCCCCCTGCGGCCCCTAAACTAGAGTCTAGGTCTACTGAGGCTCTTCGTCCTGGCAGAGTGGGAAATGGAAATGTAGGCTGGACTTGTATGGCGGGCTGGACCGGGGGTACCGTAACAGGTACTCCGGTGTCTGGAGGAGCGGGAAGTGCCTGATTTACAGGGACTGGCGGAGCGCGAACAGGATTTGCATGTTCTGGAACTGTGTCGTCCAAATAGGACGAAATAAAAATATCAGCTGCGGTCGGTTTGTGACGTAGCTTGGTCGGAACTAATGGTGGCGGGAAATTACTGGATGCCTCTGGGGTCGCTTTTGGCAAGCCTTCGGCAAGAAGAGGATACATACCCCTAATAAGGGCATGCCTCTGTCTGTCTGACTGTTCGGCTTTGACTTGTTCACCTATCTCGATTAGTTCTTTTTCTTGGGCTCGTTCTTGGGATTCTCTACTTAGTTCTATCTTTCTGATTTCCTTTTCAGTTCTTTTATGAGATTCTTTACGCCATAACTCGATGGCATCTTTCTGTGACTGTCTGGCTTTCTTTTTCCATAATGCTTCTTCTACTCGCATGATGCATTCGGCATCCCATGTACCCGATACGGGCCATCTATACTTTTCTTCTAACTGTTTGGTATACTCTACCCATAAATCTAGATACAATATGGCGCTTATGCCATGCTTCTGATACATAAAATGACCTGGACTGTCCCTAGGCGGAACTGGAACTGCTGCTTCCAGCAGACCCTTTCTAGTTTTTAACTGACGTAACTTAGAAAAGAGCGGCATGACTGAACTATAATCTGGACACAATACGATACACAATAAACACGATAACTACTTCACACTCATTCCACGACATCAAGATACATGAAGAACATTCAGAATAACAGTTCGAACAGAATACTACCTGGAATACGGAAAACAGAATACATGAATTCTCTCGAGAACAGAACTGACTAGAACAGAAACTAGATGCACTGCTGAAACAGTACGAAACTTACCGGTCTCATACAGAGACACGTCAGGACCCGTATCCACCGGAGTGGACACTTCGTTTGTGGGACTGTGTACCACCAACCCACGGACCAGAGTCAATTAGATTGACCCTGTCTAGATACTACCCCAGTAACGGTACTCACCGGGCAGCAAGAACGGAAGGCCTCGGACTGGACTGGACTGCTTCGACGCCGGACGACGAACTTCGGACTTCAGTTACGGGTGGACCTCCGGATACCTCGGACCTTGAACTCTCGGCTTGGGCTCTGGTCGGGACTCGCCGCGTTCCTCCACCGCCTCGTCTGGATGCTGGACCGCCTCCTCCGTCTCCTCCGTGGGCCTGAGGGATACTTGAAGCAGAAATATCTGCACGTGCACGGTGTGGTTCCGTCACGGCTGCAGAGGGTCAGGGGGCCGGCGTGGCTTCACCGGCGCGTGGGGAAAGGGCAAGTCCCTGTTCGGGCGCCATTATGTGGTATATAAATAAATAATACCGGATCTATTTTTTAATGAATAAATGAATAACAGGTAGCTCAATAAATAAGAGTCAAGATTCGAGGTAGTAGGAGTTTTGCAGGTTTATTACAGCATAAAGGACAGGAGCGGGACAACCTGCATAGGAATAGGATGGCAGGGCCCAGCAGGGTGACAGGGGCCCAGCAGCTGCTGGGGCTGGGATGAGCGCGCTAACTTTTAATAACATTACACGAGCATATATACATAGCGCGAACACATAGCATTACATTGCAGTAGGCGTAGCAGTGGGTGGAACAGAAGGCGTGACGCGTAGCAGTCGCGAAAGATAACAGTAAAAAGAGGTGTAACTGGGCGTATACATAGACATGTGGTGCAAACGTAACAGAATATGTCATGAATGGGGCGGAAACATAGGAGGGGGCTACCTAAGGAGCCGGGACCTCTAACCTGGTGGTGCGCGCAAACTGGCAATGACGTGTTACGAGGAGAAGCTGGGGGCTATGAACTCTGTGCTAGGAGCAGAGACTAAAGTCTGGAGGGTCGGAGCGACATGTACCTAAACAGTATCTAGTATCTGATGTTTAGGGAACATGTTGATATAAACTAGAAGTCATGAGGGGAAAAGCTAACTGACTTCAAGACTGGACCATGCATTATTCTACATGTAGTGCGTGATGAAGAATATTAAATGACCATTAAATACAGTATTCTCTAACATGGAGCCCTGAAGGCTAGACAATGACGCAAACTATTGATGCAGTTCAGTAGCTTAGGAATGCAGAGAAGGAGGACTGAACTGATAACTGGAACTATAACATACTTTTGGCAGACTCAGAGGCAGAGCCAAGCTGCACCGGGCACTGCAAGGCAGGAAGTAAGTGAAAGGTCGAGGATACAGGTGGGGGCTGGATCGCTCCTCAGCGAGGCTTCAGGAGACAGGAGCTGAATCTGATGTCCGGGCCCTGTTGAGGCCTGGAAACGGGGACTTTATAATGAAATAACGTGCACACTGAGAAACGTGGCAACATTACTTTACATAGGCCTGATATTCGTAGTATTCACGAGGACTGGGAAACTGGCATACTAGAGGTGGACACAACTATAATTGCGTCATTAATCGGACATGGGGAATAACATATGCATATTAGTCATGCACACATAACATATGAGGGATGACACGTAGGGACACAGAACATGGCAAAATTTACTTTTCCACAAGGTGACCGTAGCATTGATTACCGTTTTTCGGCATCCTTCCGGGAGGAGACGGAGGAATTTCCGTAAATTCCTCAGTTTGCTTAAGCAACCTCCAACTACCTGTTGGATTTGGGGTAGGAAGGAAAGGCTGTCATCCCACTTCACCCCCAGATTTTGTGCCTTGGTGCTGGGGGTAGGTGCCGGGCCCATTTCTGTCGGCCACCAAAGATCCACAGAGGGGGGGGGGCCCTTCCCAAAGAAGATGACCTCTGTTTTCCCCACGTACAGCTTCAATTTATTGGTGTTCATCCCACTAGCTACATCGCGAAGGCAACCCTTAAAGTTAGCAAATGCCGCCTCTGACACCTCTGAGTAGGGAAAAACTAACTGGGTGTCATCGGCATATGAAATTGCTGTGACACCCCAGTTAGCTATTAACGAGAAGAGCGGGGCAAGGTACACATTAAAGAGCAGAGGACTGAGTGCCGAACCCTGAGGCACCCCACAGTCCAGCCTCCTGGGTTTGGACACAAAGGCGCCCAGTGCCACTTTCTGGGACCTATTAGACAAATAAGATTGCAGCCACCCAAGCACTATATCTTGTAGGCCCACCTCCGCCAACCGCTGCAGAAGCCTGCTGTGGTCGACCGTATCAAAGGCGGCCGATAGATCCAGGAGCACCAGCATAGCGGATGCCCCTGAATCCAGCAACCACCTGACTGACTCGGCCACCTCGATCAGGGCGGTCTCAGTACTGAAACCGGCCCTAAAGCCCGATTGCGTATCATACAAGATTTTATTATCCCCCATAAACCTATTCAGTTGGCGCTGGAACAATTTTTCCAGCATTTTGTCTGCCGCTGCCAGTAGTGAAATTGGACGTAGATTGCTAAGATCCTCCGGATCCCCATTCGATTTCTTTTTCAAAGGGAGAAGTGTAGCCTGTTTCCAGCAGTCCGGGAGCACGCCCGAGGTAATAGACGTGTTCCAAATCTGCTGGAGAACAGGTGCAATAGAGTCCGCCACCACACTCCACAGCTTAGGAGGGCAGGGGTCATCCGGAGACCCAGATTTACATTTCTTTATTTCATGAAGGGCCTCCGGGAGCGAGATTGCCTGAAATTGACATAGGGTGGGCAGGGGGTCCCTGGCCTCCACCGTATCCACTTTAGCCGTGGGCCTAGGTGTGGAAAAGGTAGCGTACACCTTCTTGATTTTATCATCGAAAAATTTCGATATGTTGTCACAGAGGGATACTGAGGGGACAACCTCTGTCTCAATGCATTTAGGTTTAAAAAATGACTGTACTATCTTAAAAACTTCTTTACTTGAGTGGTCTGCTTGCTGAATGGAGGCGGCAAAAAAAAGTTTCTTAGCCTGTTTCAATGATTTGTGAAACTTGCGGATGGCAGTTCGATAATGGGCTCTTGCTAAGTCCTCATAATTCGCCCTCCACAGACGCTCTAGCTTTTTTCAGGCTGATTTTTCTGCTCACAGATCGTCCGAAAACCAGGGGGCCGAGGGGGATTCCCTCCGAGACCTAGTTCGTTTGACCGGGGCGATGGCCTTCACCATGTCATTTATCCAATGATTCAGAGCCTTGGCGTCCATGTTGGTATTGGAAGTTAGGGCTAAGGGATTCAGAGCCTGGGCTGGACCGATGACTTCTGGTCACAGATTTTTCCACTGTCTCTGAAGGACAGGACGTTTGCCCCCCTCTCTCCCCACCCCCAATGATGTAACAAAAAAAGGCATTAGGGCATGGTCTGTCCACAGTAGCGGCCGTGGTGCCTCCACTGACATATCACTGATGTTGGGGAATATCAGGTCAAGCAAGTGACCCGCTATGTGTGTGGGCCCAGTGGAGAACAATGACAAATTCGCAGCATTTAGAGTAGAAATCAGCTGCGCCGCTAGAGGGCAATCAGCACTGTCAGCGTGCACATTGAAGTCTCCCAAAACTATAAAGTGCGGATGAAGTAGAGAGCATTGGACAATAATGTCCATGAGTACCGTTGAACTATCATCTGAACAATCCAGGGGTCGATAGATAACTAAGCCCGCCAGAGATTGTTGAGGGTTGATTTAGAGGCAAAAGTGTAATCCTTCAACCCCTGCGATCGCAATCTGCATCGAGGACGTGAGCCTGTACCGATCTTTATAAATGAGGGCCACTCCCCCCTCGTCTATCGACATCTCGATTGGGGAAACACATTTTGAAGCCTTGTGGTACTGCTAGGGCAATGGTAGTCATGTTATGATCATTTAGCCATGTTTCTGTCAGAAACAGGGAATCTCACTCCGCACTTTCCAGCAATAGCCAGATGTCCTCAGCATGCCTGGCCAGAGATCTACAGTTCAGCAGGCCCGCTCTAAAGCTGCAGCTCCGGGAGTCTATAGAGGTTAGGGGCTTAGGTAAACCAAAGGACTTCCCACACTGCAAGCAAACCCGCGGTAAAGAAACATTCAGTAGATCAGCTCTAGCTGCTGTGCAAGGCATTGCTGGGTTCAGCGCAAGTAGGTCCTCCCAGGTCCAGGTGAACCTTCTATTGTCCCCCCCAGTCGGACAGCGTTGCTGGCCGGGGTCGCGGTCTGGACACGGAAGGGCGCAGACGGGCTTGCCTTTGGCGCGCCTTCGGTGCGCCGCCGTCGCGCCCGCTGCGCCCGTCCGCTGCGTGGCCGAATGCCCATCTCCCTTTATGGTAGGGGTCCCGGAAGTGAGGCAACACGATGGGGGAGGAGTCGCGTCCCTCCGTTGAAGCGGCACAACAGCTGTGACGGAACGGGGACCGACTAGGTAGGTGCGGGAGGGGCCATTGTGCAACTACCACTGTGTATGACATCTGGCAATCGACTTCACACACGCAATTTTAAAACATAAGAGGCTCCGAGTGAGACCCAACAAATTAACAAAATGTTAAAAGGTAGCGGTTTTTAAGTCAAACCGACTGTTGGTAGCTCACAAAAATGAATCACCTCTCACTCCCAGCGCCAAGCTCGCGCTACTCACACCAGCGCGGCTGATCACTCCTGGCGTTTTAACGGAAATGAGAGGGGAGGAGTCGTGTCCCTCCGTTCAAGCGGCACAACAGCTGTGACGGAACGGGGACCAACTAGGTAGGTGCAGGAGGGGCCAATGTGCAACTACCACCGTGTATGAGATCTGGCAATCGACTTCACACACGCAATTTTAAAACATAAGAGGCTCTGAGTGAGACCCAACAAATTAACAAAATGTTAAAAGGTAGCGGTTTTTAAGTTAAACCCGACTGTTGTCAGCTCACAAAAATGAATCACCTCTCACTCCGAGCGCCAAGCTCGCGCTACTCACACCAGCGCGGCTGATCACTCCTGGTGTTTTAACGGAAATGAGGGGGGAGGAGTCGGGTTCCTCCGTTCAAGCGGCACAACAGCCATGGCGGAACGGGGACCGACTAGGTAGGTGCAGCAGGGGCCAATGTGCAACTACCACTGTGTATGAGATCTGGCAATCGACTTCACACACGCAATTTTAAAACAAAAGAGGCTCCGAGTGAGACCCAACAAATTAACAAAATGTTAAAAGGTAGCGGTTTTTAAGTCAACCCGACTGTTGTCGCTCACAAAAATGAATCACCTCTCACTCCCAGCGCCAAGCTCGCGCTACTCACACCAGCGCGGCTGATCACTCCTGCCGTTTTAACGGAAATGAGAGGGGAGGAGTCGCGTCCCTCCGTTCAAGCGGCACAACAGCTGTGACGGAATGGGGACCGACTAGGTAGGTGCAGGAGGGGCCAATGTGCAACTACCACTGTGTATGAGATCTGGCAATCGACTTCACACTCGCAATTTTAAAACATAAGAGGCTCCGAGTGAGACCCAACAAATTAACAAAATGTTAAAAGGTAGCGTTTTTTAAGTCAACCCGACTGTTGTCAGCTCACAAAAATGAATCACCGCTCACTCCCAGCGCCAAGCTCGCGCTACTCACACCAGTGCGGCTGATCACTCCTGGCGTTTTAACGGAAATGAGAGGGGAGGAGTCGCGTCCCTCCGTTCAAGCGGCACAACAGCCGTGACGGAACGGGGACCGACTAGGTAGGTGCAGGAGGGGCCAATGTGCAACTACCACTGTGTATGAGATTTGGCAATCTACTTCACACACGCAATTTTAAAACATAAGAGGCTCCGAGTGAGACCCAACAAATTAACTGAATGTTAAAAGGTATCGGTTTTTAAGTCAACCCGACTGTTGTCAGCTCACAAAAATAAATCACCTCTCACTCCCAGCGCCAAGCTCGCGCTACTCACCTAATACTTTTCATATAGTCCAGACAAAAAATCCACAATCACCAAGAAAATGGTACATATCTGAAAATGTAGTTATATCACTTTTAAAACTCTCTGGACTACTACAAGCTTGCAATGATATAATTGGAGCACATTCTCAACCCTCACATAGGCCACACAATATCAACCATCTAGAACAAAGAGTGATATTTTTTACGTGACTACTAAAAAGTGCTCTGGGATCTTATCAGGGCAATAAGCACTATACAAATCTTGCAATATAAAGTAGAACAATTCCAGGTGACATGCTTCTTTCTGTTGTTGTCCGAATTTTCCTGGATTCGGAAGCCAAGAATCAGTGGTCAGACCACTATAGACTCCTTAAGGTTGTTTTGTTGATTCCAGGCAAGACATCCCTCTCCATCTGTTCTCATTGTTTTGGAGACCAATAGCAACATAGGAAGTAGGGGATATGTGGCTTTGAGAGAGAAAGAGGAAACCTAATGTGACTAAGAGAAAGTGTTGGTAACTTTCTTCTCACCCATCAACTACAGTTAGTTTCAGGGAGGTGAGTTTCGAAAGCTGTATGTGTAGGGTAGCATACCCACCTTGGACAGCCTACCACCGGAGGGCCATCAACTTCTGCAGTATGCACTCTGTAACCAACCATTCACCTAATATTGGAAAACCACACATACTGAGCTTTCATATATCACAAAAGCACAGATCAGTTTGGGGATCTGGAATGCCAATAGCCAATCTTCCCACAATGACACTGTTTAACTGTCTTGCACCATGAAATTAGCCTGGGTTAATGGGCAAGTAGACTATATCATGAAGATTGGGTACAATTTAGGTGTTCCCTATTCATCAGAAAACCAAGAAACAGAAAGGCAAAAGGATGGTTCACTTGTAGAGGACACATATGATCATTCAATTCTCCAGGAATAGAAACACAGGATTAGCAAGAATAACTGACAGGGTAGGATGACATAGCTTTTTCAAGCCATTTAGAGAATTTTAATCTCATTAACTTAGTTACACTTCTCTGATTTTGACTGTGCAATGCAGTATTTAATGAAATAAACAAATGTATTTACTCCCTCAACCCTAACCTATGATGATAATTATTCTGGAAACATTTACATTCTTTCTGTAAGGTTCACCAATTTATTCTTTGTTAGTACCACAAGTACCACAACATTGGAGAGTAAGCAGAAGAAATATTTCATTGTTGATCAATGGGAAATAGAAAGCAGCCTGTTTAAAGACATTGGGGCATATTATCAAGGGGGTTTATCTCCGCTTTTTTGGCTTTAAAAGCCAAGAAAGCGGAGATAAAATTATCTCCCTATTACCTAGCTGTCGCTAACACCAGTTAGTGACAGCTAGTAGGAGATAACGACAATCTTGGGCCCGCTTTGCATGTCAGTGAAATTTATCACTAATGACATGCAAAGTGGGCGTGCCAAGATGTTAGCGACTGGAAACAGTCGCTAACATCGCTATCTCCTATTACCAACTTTTGGAGATATTCGCGCTAAGCGCGAATATCTCCAAAAGTTAACACCTGCCCCTGAGCAGTTCTTAGCCATGTTATCTAATGGTAGGTGGATAACATGGCTAAGAGCATTAGCTCGGTAATGCATGAATATCGCTGACTTTTCAGCGATATTCATGCATTTCGGCAGATTTTTATCGCTTAGGAGATAAACCTTGATAATAGCAAGGTTCCTAAGCGATAAAAATCGCCGCAGCACGGCGATAAAAATATTGCCGCTAAGCCAACATAGCGATAATTATCGCTAGTTGTTGGTAATATGCCCCTGCGTTATCTTATTTACATGCAGAAAATATAAATGGTGCTGGGACTCAATTGCAGTATTTTACAAGAGAATAATCAATATCCTTGAGTTTACATTAACAAACCAGTAAAGTCTATGCATGGAGGCCACCTTAAGAATCATATATTTAGAAATGTGATTACATAGTATATATCCTCAATACACTGTCCCTGACATTCATTTTAAAGGATTTAGGGCCAGATGTACAACTTTTTTTTTGCGGTCTCAAATAAGAAATAGGCCCATTTGCGACCACAAAAAAGGGTGGTCGTATTTACAAACACTATTTTGCGAGGCGGTCGCTATTAGGAAGGGGTGTGCCAAGAGAGTCCCTTCCCAATAGCAAGTCAGAATGGTATGTACCAACCATTGTTTTGCGACCACATTTGAGTTTGCAAAATACTCCCAGTTTACCACTTAATTCAACTAGGTGGTAAGCCACTCGTAAACGGGAAGGGGTCCCCAGGGGACCCCTTCTCCTTTGTGAATGGATGCGAAAATACTTTTTAAAAGCAGCCAGTGGTCCCACTGACCACTGCTTACTCTTAAAATATGTAACATAAATGTTTCTTTTATTTTTTTAATGCATCCTGGTTTCCTTGTAGGAAAGCAGGGTGAATTAAAAAAAATCCTGCTTTCTTTAAAAAGCAGTCACAGACAGGGTGGTATGCTGACCCCAGCAGGCCACACTCCCCGTGAGTGCCAGACATTCCCAATAGAGTCGCTAATTGCGACGTTCCTCATGAATATTAATGAGGCAGTTAATTTGCGACCCCATTGGAATTCGCAACCAGTGTCTGAGACGCTGTCATACATTCCATTTTGTGAGTCGCAAATTGCGAGTTGCAAATTTTCGCAATTTGCGACTCGCAAAATGGAATGGTCGTACATCTTGCCCTAAGACGCAAATGACAAAATCATTGTCAATGTAACATGTAATTGATGAACACAGCTACAAACACATTAAGGGCCCAATTCACAAAGAGCGTCCACAGTAATGGCAAGGGCTTCCCATTCATGGCAGAGTCTGCACTCATGACGGAATCTCCAAACTGCTGTTCTTATAGCAGAGATTCCACCATGAGTGCGGAGACTCCAAGACAACTGCAAAGATTCTTTGGGACTTGCATCCTGAGTGTCATAGGGCTAGATATATAGATTATACATTCTATTTTCTTTTAAAGATATAACGTTTTAGTTCTTTTTGTCATGAGATTGGATGGATTACATAAGTGGCTCAATGTCACTGTGTCTATTTTGAAGATACAACCCTAAATGTTGGATGGCACCTTGTCAGTGAAATATAACGTTTCCAGGTCTAGTGTTTGCTTTTGCAACTGAACCAGAAATATTAATTCCAAAATGCATTTATTGGTTGCATGAGAATTCAAGGCAGAAAAATAGGTGTTCTGAAAATGTGGACCTTTGGTAAACCTGTATCTGGCCTTGGTACATTCTCATAATTTTGTAGTAAGAATGGGGACATAGCTATAGAAGAATAAACAGTGTCACTTAGTCTTGTAAAGGATTTAGAGCTAGATGTATCAAGTGTTTTCCCGTTCGCAAATGGGCCGATTCGCAGAATCGGCCCGTTTGCGAAAGGGAAAAAGCCTTTTGGCATGTATCATCCCAAAAGGCATTCACAAAATAGGTAATTGCAATTTTTGCGATGACCTATTTTGCAAATGCATTTAGGGAATCGCAATTTGCAATTCCTTAACTGCAATGCAGAAAACAAGAATAAATTGTGACCTGGCTTTAAGCAATCGCAAATTACCACCAACGTCTAGTTGGTGGTAATTAGCAAATTCCTTTAAAAATGCACTATTTAGCATTTTTCTAAGTGGCATGTGTTGCACATACATGCCCTTGGAGCATTTATGTGTGCGACATGTGTACACATGCATATTTCAGGTGTGCAAAAGGGTGTCCTTTTTGCACCCTTGCACCGTTGAAATTGCATGCGCAATTTGCGAGTACCCCCCGTGTGCACCCCCCACCCCTCCTTCACTCTGGGGACCCGCAGGGGGCCCCCAGAGTGAAGACCACATGCCTTTTCGTGGCGGCATCGCCGCCACGGAAAGGCATCCGATTTGGCCCATTGTAATATGGCTGGCGGTGTCTACTAGACACCGCCACCATATTAATCCTTTTCCACCCCGGCCGCAAGGCGACCGGGCGGAAAAGCGGCGGACGGTCTTTCCGTCCGCCGCGGTACCCCCGCCATACTAATATGGTAGGGGGGAATTCGGGAGTGGATGTCGGGCGGATTGCCCCCGCCAGGCCGGCGGTGTCTACCGCCAGCCTGGCGGGGGCAATCCGCCCGACATCCTAATGGGCCCCTAAAGGTTTTCATCTGTCCATATATGGTGACAGGTAAGGGAGGCACATAATATTTTGGTCTTTATCTTTTGCAGGTGTAAAGTGTTATGGTACCGACCGCCCATATAGGAAAAAGGGGGCGCCCACTAGCTTCTTGGATTTTTGCTTTAATATTACAGCGTTTCTGTCTTCATAAGAAATAGGAGGAAGTGCTTCAGTTTCAGCGCGAGCAATACAAAACGGCTTTTTGAGGTTTCCTGCACTTTTCAAAAGTATAAGAGAAAGTTATTTTGGTGCTATTTTTTGACTCTTTGGAATGTATGAATTCCTTCTTTTCATTCTGTCTCTGCCAAATAATAACAATTGTGAAGGTTAAAAATACTTGCCTTTTTTAAATAAGTTTTCACCTTTTAAGTAAGCTGCTGTTTTTCACCTTGGATTTTTCTGTCTCTGCGTTTTTAAGTGACTCTAATGTCTTTCCTTATATGATCGGTGTCGTGCACAATAAAACAGTGTTGCGTTGTTTGTGTTCAATTATTTGTGTTCACACTGGCGAGACATAATCTAGCCATGTTAAAAGGTGCATAAATTATGAGAATATTGTCAGCGATAATATAATGAAGGCCTAAAAAAATGTGTGTATGTATTGTGTGAATTTTTGAGTACTCCATCCTTTTAGTGTATCTGTGTATGTATCCTGTTGTGTTGCATGTTCACTTACAATGGTTTATGGATCTCAGTTTTATGGTGATACATAATGAGGTAAATAACGGCGTGAGCAGGGCTCAAAATACCCTCTTTCACCTCGCCCACTAAGCCGTGACAAAACAGTAAAAATATGAAAAAAGAGTGTTGCAGCCGTTAGTTTAAATACCAGCTTCCATTCAAAGAAACCCTCTAGGCAAACATTACACAGGCTCAACAATTGACACGTTACACTGTAAATAAAGTAAAGCCCTTTTTTCACATAAAGAGGTAAAAATAAATGCTGTACCTTTAGGTACGGCACAATTAACTCTCTATAATACTTTATTGAAGATTAAAGCAGGTAACCTGCGCTAAAAATAATTGCACATGAGTAATGAGGGTAGAGAGAGGACGGAAATAATTCTGCACTGTGGGAGGGCAGGCAAGATAAACAGACACAGAAGCTGTATATATTTCTTAATGGTAGTTGTTTTAATTACGTCTCTCCAGTATAAACCCCAACTTTAAAGAACTCCTCTGTGTATCATGGGTCTTCCTCTTTCTTCTGGCCGACTTTGTTCTTCTTCTGACTGTCTCCCGGTGAGGTGGTCCTCCCAGAGGCTCGGAAATAAAGACAAGAAGGATCAGTCAGTAAAATGGGTCTAGTGTGAGAGACGTTGACCCTTCACCTCACCCTTTTGGTGCATTGGGTTAAACAGGGGAATTTTAAATCAAAAAGGTAGAAAGAAAGGCAATAGTAGGAATGAACCTTCCATCACTTGTCAGAATATTCTGCAGGTCTTTTCCCTATCCGTGGCACCCACCAAATAACGCTGTCCGCTTGACATTGGCTACTTCTTGGATGCTGATGTTATACGCAAAAATAGTGGCGTTCCTCCCAGAAGTGAATCAATGGTGAGGGGTCAGTGGGACGTGCTTCAGTGAGGACTGGAACAAACAAGTGTTGATGCTCTTGCCGTAGTGCTCCCCTTCCCCTCACCTCTTGATGCACTTTTTCCCCGAGTAACTACCCACCCATCCCGTCAGGACTTACCCTCTCTACTGCAGCTCTCCTGAGCTGCGGCCGCACTTCCACATCCTCCAGTGGACACCAACGCTCTTTGCTCTACCTCTCGGGCTTTTCCTCCGCCTCTCATCCTCTCGGATTCACTCTTCTTTGTTGTGCTGTATGCCGGCTCCTCTCGGGCTGTCTCTACTATGCTCCAGCAATTCCAGAATCCCATCTTTCCTTCCTCCTTTGTCACTTTTCAATCCCTCTTGGATGCTCCTTCCGGGGTCAGCTCTGCCTCTCAGCTCTGAGTTCGACTAATTTGTCTCATCTTGTGACAACATATGACACTGGTGGGTTATCTTCCAAAAAGGGTCACGCTCTCCGTTTTCTTTCCGGATTGCTTCCTGACTCTGGCTGTCGGAAGGCATAACAAACCTGATGCCTTCTTTAACAGTCAAAGCAAAACCAAAGGGGATGATGGACGGAGTGTTGAACAATGCAAGCACTCACCCCCAGTCAACTGATCTGGGTTTAATCCATTATCATTCTTTAGCTCACTCCGCCACCCCAGTTCCGACATGGCCATATGCAAATCAGTCTGACCCTGTGCCTCATGGGAACAGTCCAGCCCAAACTGCCAAGCCATGACTTCCCTGGACCGGAAATAAGCATCCTGGGACCAGTTTCTGGCTAATCAGCCATCCTCAGCCATTCTAGCTTGAATCCAGTGGCAAAGTGAGCAAGGGACCCACGTCTAGGCATACCCTGCCAACTTAGGGCGAACAAAGCAAAACCAAAGGGGATGATGGACAGAGTGCTGAACAATATATGCACTCACCCCCAGTCAACTGATCTGGGTTTAATCCATCATCATGCTTTAGCTCTCTCCACCACCCCAGTTCAGACAAGGCCATATGCAAACCAGTCTGACCCTGTGCCTCATGGGAACAGTCCAACCCGAACTGCAATGCCATATCTTCCCTGGACCGGAAACACGCATCCTGGGACCTGTTTCGGGCTCACAGCCTTCATCAGCCAGTCTATCTTGAATCCAGTGACAAAGTGCGCAAGGGACCCACGTCTGGGCATACCCTGCCAACTTAGGGTGAACAAAGCAAAACCAAAGGGGATGATGGACGGAGTGTTGAACTTTGCAAGCACTCACCGCCAGTCAACTGATCTGGGTTTAATCCTTCATCATTCTTTAGCTCACTCCGCCACCTCAGTTGACTGGGGGTGAGTGCTCGCGTGCACCCCCAAACCCTGGGGACTACAACCTACCCGGGGCTTTATTAAAATAGGGTGGGGGGCCTCGTGGGCCCCACCAAACCCTGGGACCATCACCTTCAAGGGGCATTGAATATGTAGGATTGCTAAGACGTCTTTGGAGGCCAAGCCCCCTTTCTCCACCACTTTGGAAATACACCTCCTGCCAGACTACGGGATGGGGGATGAAGTCCACTTTACTCCTGAGGGACTTTGGAGGCCAAAAAGCCCTCCTGGTACATCCTGTAAGTCCTACACAGCAGAATTCCTGAGCGCTGATTGGAGGCTGAACACCCTTTCTCTACCACTCTGTAAACACGACTACTAGGTAAAGAAACATTGCTCTGCACCTCTAACTTAGAGGTAGTTGTAATTCCCCTGCTCTATTATGTATTAGGGTCTTACAGGGGAGGTCATGTCAATCACAGGGGTACCCCAACCCACAGTGTACCCTAGTGTATGTAGGTGTTTTCACTGTATTCTAAGTGTCTTTCAGCCTAGCATTGTCTCTAGGCCTGGTTAGGCAGAGTCAGTTACCACCAGTACCCGTCGGCAAAAAGTTGGGGGCACAGGATGACTTTCCAACAAGGCCTCTTTCTGAACCTCTGTTGGTTCTTTCTGCATTTCTCTTTCTTCTTTCGGCGCATTTCCTCCTCTTTCTGCACATGTCCTACCTCGGTAGGCATAGTTAGAAATTAGCATCTAAAAAACCTTTGAAATTCCCTGTAAAAAACATATGTTTCAGGGATGTTATAATTAGAAATTAGCACAAAAAAACTTAGAAATTCACTGAAAACACCACAGGTTTCAGGGACATTGTAGTTACTTGGACATTTCACTTGTAGAAAACCAGAGAAATTTGTCAGTTATAGTTAGTTGAGCTAACTATAACTCGTGCCCCCGCAATGCTCTGCTGATGAGTTCACATATTACATCATTCATGCCATGGTCAGTGACATCACTGATGCCATCACTAATGACATCTCAAATGACATCTCAAATGACATGACTGATGATATCCTCCACGTTATAATCTGATGCTCCTCCTCACACGCTAATATAACCTTTGATACACCCACTTTAAAATATAAATTATCATTTTCAAAACCATAGACACGCCAATACAAGTTACTACATACCCACTCACTGATTCCTCTGGTTTTGTATGAGGGAAATGTCCAACTAACTATAACTCCCTGAAACTTGTAGTTTTTTCAGTAAATTTCCAAGGTTTAATAATTGTTAATTTCTAACTATAAAGTCCCTGAAACCTATGACTTTTTTCAGTGAATTTCAAAGGTTTTATAAATGTTAATTTCTAACTATAATGTTTACGCAACCTATGTTTTTTTCAGTGAATTTCAAAGGTTTTAAAAAATGCTAATTTCTAACTATAATGTTCATGAAACTTATAGTTTTTTCAGTGCATTTCCAAGGTTTTTTAATTGCTAGTTTATAACAATGCCTACATAGGTATGACATGTGCAGAAAGAGGAAGAAAGGCGCAGAAAGAAGCAAGAGAAAGCAGAAAGAGGCAACAGAAGTCCAGAAAGAGGAAGAAAGGTGCAGAAAGAAGCAAGCGATGTGCAGAAAGAACCAACAGAGGTGGAGAATGAGGCCTTGTTGCAAAGTCATCCTGTGCCCCGGGCAACCCCTATCTTTTTGCTGACTGGTACTAATTGTAAATGACTCTGACTGACCCTCAGCTCCACCTAACCAGGCCCGGAGCCAGTGCTAGGCTGAAAGACACCTAGAATACAGTGAAAACACCTACATACACTAGGGTACACTATGGGTTTGGGTACCCCTGTGATTGGCATTACCTCCCCTGCAAGGCCCTAGTACGTAATAGGGGAGGGGGATTAAAACTACCTCTAAGTCCACAGCATATAGTCGGGCATGGCAGTTTAGATGCCAGCAGTCCTTTCCTGCACTTGCATGTGTGCACTTCTAAGCCTGAGGCCAATTTAAAAATAGCCCTGTACGTGCAGAAAGAGGCAAGAGAGATGCAGAAAGAGGCAAAAGAGGTGCAGAAGATGGAATAAGGGTGCAGAAAGAGGCAAGAGAGGTACAGAAAGAAGTAAGAGAGGTGCAGAAAGAAGAAAGAAAAGTACAGAAAGAAGCAACAGAGGTGTACAAAGAGGGAACAGGGGTGCAGAAAGGGAGAAGAGGGGTGCCGAAAGAAGCAGTGCAGTAAAAAACAACAGAGGTCGAGAAGGAGGCAAGATGGGTACAGAAAAAGAAAAAAGAAGAACAGAAACAAGCAAAAGAGATGTGGAAAGAGGATAGAGGTGCGTAGAAAGAGGCAAGAGATGTGCAGAAAGAGGCAAGAGAGGTACACAAAGAGAGAATAAGGGTGCGGAAAGAGGCAAGTGGGGTACAGAAAGAAGCAAGAGAGATGTAGCAAGAAGCAAAAGAAGCGCAGAAAGAAACAACAGAGGTTCGGAAAGAAGCTAGAGTAGTGCAGAAAGAACCAACAGAGGTGCAGAAAGACACAAGAGGGGTGCAGAAAGAGGGAAGAGGGGTACAGAAAGAGGGAAGAGAGGTATAGAAAGAGGGAAGAAGGGTACAGAAAGAGGCAAGAGACTGCAGAAAGAGGTAAGAGATGTACAGATAGAGAGAACATGAGTGCAAAAAGAGGCAAGAGAGGTGCAGAAAGAGGGAAGAGAGATGTATTAAGAGGGAAGAAGGGTATAGGAAGAGGCAAGAGGGGTGCAGAATGAAGCATCAGAAGTGCAGAAAGAGGCTAGAGAAATGCAGAAAGAAGCAACAGAGGTGGAAAAACAGGCAAGAGGGGCCCAGAAAGATGAAGAGATGTGCAAAAAAAGAAGCAACAGAGGTGTAGAAGGAGGCAAGAGAACAGCAGAAAGAGGCAACAAAGGTGCAAAAAGAGACAAGCCAGGTACAGGAAAAGGGAAGAAGGGTGCAGAAAGAAGCAAGAGAGGTACAGGAAGAGGCAAGAGGGGGCAGAAAGAGGGAAGAGAGGTACAGAAAGAGGCAAGAAGGATGCAGACATTTGCAACAGAGGTGCAAAACAAGCGAGAGCATTGAAGAAAGAAACAACAGAGATGCAGAAAGAGGCAGGAGGGGTACATAAAGAAGCAAGAGCAGTATAGAAAGAACCAAAAGATGTGCAGAAAGAGGCAAAAGAAGTACAAAAAGAGGCAAGAGATGTGCAGAAAAGGGAAGAAGTTTGCAGAAAGAAGCATGAGAAGTGCAGAAAGTGGTAAGTGGGATGCAGAAGGAGGGAAGAGAGGTGCAGAAAGAGGGAAGATAGTACAGAAAGAGACAACAGGGGCACAGAAAGAAGCAAGACAGGAGCAGAAAGAAGTATGGGAAGTGCAGAATGAGGCAACAGGGGTGCAGAAAGAGGCAAAAGAAGTGCAGAAACAGACAAAAGAGGTGCAGAAAGAAGGAACAGAGGAACAGACAGAGGCAAGAAAATTGCAGAAAGAGGGATGCAGAAAGTGGCAAGAGAAATGCAGAAAGAAGCAAGAGCAGTGCAGAAAGAAGCAACAGAGGTGCATAAAGGGGCAAGAGGGGTGCAGAAAGATGAGAGAGAAGTATAAAAAGAAGCAAAAGAGGTGCAGAAAGAGGCAATAGAGGTGCAAAAAAGGTAAGAGCAGTGCACAAAGAGCCATGAGATGTGCAGAGAAAGAGGCAAGAAAGGTGCAGAAAGAGCTAAGAGATGTGCAGAAAAAGGGAAGACGGCTGCAGAAAGAAGCAAGAGAAGTACAGAAACAGGCAAATGAGGTACAGAAGGAGGGAAGAGAACTTCAGAAATAGGCAGGAGAGTTACAGACACAGGCAAAAGGTTGTTCAGAAAGAGGGAACAGGTGTGCAGACAGAGGCAAGATAGGTGCAGAAAGAGGGAAGAGTGGAACAGAAAGAGGCCAAAGGGATGCAGAAATTTGCATCAGAGGTGCAGAAAGAAACAACAGAGGTACAGAAAGAGGCAAGAGGGTGCAGAAAGAATCAAGAGAAGTACAGAAAGAGGCAAGAGGGGTGCACTCTGCAAACAAGCCTCCTGGTGCGTTCTGGGTTTGGGAATTAAGTCTTCTTCAATCCTGAGGGTCCCTGGGGGCCAACTAGCCCACCACGTACCTCCAGGAAGCCCCATGCAGCTGCATTATTGAGAGAGGTCCGAGGCCACCTCCCCCCCTTTTACATCACTCTGCAAACGCCAGTCCTGGCGCACTGCTGCTCAGGGGATGAAGTCCACTTTAGTCCTGTGGTCCTCAGGACACAAGAGAACCTCATCACCTCACCAGCAGTGCGCCAAGAGGCATGTTTGCAGAGTGGTGTAAAAAGGGGCATGGCCTCTGGCCACCTCTCAGCAATCCAACTGTGTTGGGTTTACTGGAGGTACCTGGTGGGCTAGTTGGCCCCCAGGGACTCTCAGGATTCAAGGGGACTTAATCCCTCAATTTAGATCACGCCAAGAGGCTCGTTTGCACACTGGTGCAGGTAGGGGGCGGTGCCTCCCACAAGACACCAGCTTTTTTTTTAATTGCTATTTGGAAGCAGGGCTACATGTATTTTTGGGCCCTGAGGACCCCATCCCCCAGGGACTGAGTTTTTTTTTAACCAAGAAGGGGGCTGCATGGCTCTCCTTCCTTGGGCCACTATTGGCCCCAGGGACCCCATACCCCAGGGCATGGCCACATATTTTTTAAAACTTTTTATAAATAATCTTTTGGGAGTGGGGCCGCATGGCCCCCCCTCCTGAGGCTAATTTTGGCCCAGGCACCCCATCCCCAAGGGCCCAGCATAATGTATTGATTTATTTGTGAAATACAAAAGGGAGGGGGGCCGTGTGGCCCCCCTTCCATTGCCCACTTTTGGCCCCAGGGACCGCTTCCGCCGGGGCTGGCCCTCACATTGGGGACTGCGGGATGAGCCCTTATGCCCCCGCAGTCCCAGCCAGCTCCCCGCCTTCTGCGGGAGCGGGCATTGTTTTTGGACAAGGGGAGCTGCTAACATGCAGCTCCCATTGCCCAAAAGCAATTCTGCTTTGCTTCTTAGAAGAGTTAGCAGGTTTCCTGCTTTTGCTTCCAAGAAGCAAAGAAGTATTTGCGATGGCAGGGTGGGAGCTATGCTCCCGCCCTGCCTTAGCAAACAGCAATGTCCTGGGGTGGGCATCCCGGGACATTACAGGAGCTAGACCTGGGGGTGGCGGTCCCCAGGGACATTGAGGGCTCCAGGAGGTGGGCCATGCAGCTTCCCTCCCTACATTTGCACAGTCCCGGGGAGGTGGTGGTCCCAGGGGCCGGGGGTGTGCAATGGACCCCCGCATTTACATTATTTGTGCCCCGGGAGGTGGTGGTATATCGATTACCTACTGGCGGTCGGCAGTAGGTAGTTATTGTTTGGACCTTGTTTCTATTAAAAAAACATTATTTCTTTTGCCAATATCTTTAGCATCGTTTGACGAATCTTTGCAAAATGTTCAAAACTAAGGGTTCACTCATGTCAGCTCCTGTCTTGAAGGTTTCGGAGTGATTTGTCAAGCGGGGGCCGAGAAAAAAGGAGGGTCTCAAAACACATTTTTCCCATTTTTATTTACACAGGAACTTGAGACACGTCTACAGCCCGAACTGCTGAACAGAATTACACCAAATTCAGCAGAAAGGTAGGTCTTGGTCCAGAAAGTGAATTTTTTTTAAATGGTGTAAATCCCTTCAGTAGTTGCTGAGAAATTCAAAAAATAAAAATATATATATCTGAGCACCAAGGAGGAGTTGTGACTCCTCTGAGCACGAGCTGACTTCTGATTAGCTGCCAACATTCCAAACCAGAATGAGTTGGCAGCCATCTTGTGAGTGACTCAGTAACTCACTCACAAGAAAAAGGG
This sequence comes from Lissotriton helveticus, assembly GCF_964261635.1. Taxonomy (NCBI): domain Eukaryota; kingdom Metazoa; phylum Chordata; class Amphibia; order Caudata; family Salamandridae; genus Lissotriton; species Lissotriton helveticus. The sequence continues at coordinate 365,929,918 of NC_136068.1, read as the reverse complement.
GAAAAAGTAGAAAATTAAGAAAAGGGGGCAGGCTAGAAACATCCTGACCCCCTAGGCCTGCTCAGGGCGTCCCTGTTGCCCAAAAAACACATTTCTTAAATATTTTGAGCCAAATTCATACTGGGTGCGCAAATCCAGACGAAATTATTTAAATAAATGAAGAGTGGTCTCCCGCACTTCATTTGTTTCAGGACCCCGGGTGGGCAGAGTCCCGGGGCAATACTTAATAATGGTGTGGGGCCTGTGGGGGCCCCCACAGCCCCAGGCCTCACCACATATTCAGCACTTTGTTTATCATATGCGGGGGCACGCAGTCCACCCACAGCCCCAGGGTACGCCACCTCCCTGGAGCTTTGTCTTACAAAAATGCTTGGGGGAGCTCCTGCCCACCATACTTCCCAGGGGACTGCCAACTCCCCAGGGCAATGTTCATTATGGGTGGGGGAGCCTCACGGGCCCCCCAAGCCCCGGGGACCATCACCTCTCAGGGCTTAAATTGAAAAAAATAGGTGTGGGGGGACTCCTGCCCTCTCACACTGCCCCAGGGACACCACCTTCCCTGGGCACTAATTATTCAAATGCGGGGGTCTGTATAGGACCCCCGGAGCCCACCACCTCCCCAGTGCTTTAGATACATTGGGAGGGGGGCATGCAGCCCCCCCTCCTAGATCGCTTGAGGGTCCTGGGGACTGCCACTCCGCAGGGCCGGCTCCTGCAATGCCCTGTGGGCACACCTTGGAACATTGCTGTTTGATATGGGGACATTCTGCTTTGCTTTGTTGAAGCGAGAGCATTAAACTTGCTCTCACTTCAATGAAGCAAAGTAGATTGTTTTTGGGAAAAGGGATCTGCATATTTGGTGCTCCTCTTGACCAAAGGCAATGCCGGCTCCCGCAGGAGGTGGGGAGCTGGCTGGGCATTGGGGATCCTCCCATGGTCTCCAACACTAAGGGCCGGCCCCAAGGGATGGGGTCTCCGGGCAAAAATTGGCCTGGAGAGGGTGGCCATGCAGCCCCCCTCATTTATAAATATAATATTTTTAAAATGGCCAAGCCCTGGGAGATGGGGTCCTTGGGGCCAAAGGTGACCCAGGGAAGGGGTGCCACACTGCCCCCCTTACTTATAAATATATTTAAAAAAAAGGAGGCATTGCCCCAGGGATGGGGTTCCCGGAGCCAAAATAGGCCTCTTGAGGGGATCGTGCAGCACTATTCCCGTTTTGTTTTTTGTAAAGGGCAGGCCCTAAGGGTTGGTGTCCCCAGGGCCCTAAAAATACTAAAAGTAGGGGGGCCACACAGCGCCCGTTATAAAAATATGTATTTTTTTTAAAAGCCAGCATTTCGCAGGAGGCCCCGCCCCCCCTCCATACACCACTCTGCAAATGCGCCCCCTGTCATGTTCTAAGTTGGGGAATTAAGTCCCCTTGAATACGGAAGGTCCCTGGGGTCCAACTGGCCCACCAGGTACCTCCAGTAAGTGCCACACAGCTGAATTGCAGAGAGCTAGTCCGAGGCCCTGCCCCTTTTTACACCAATCAGTAAACACGCCTCTTGACGCACTGCTGGTGGGGCGATGAGGTCCCCTTGTGTCCTGAGGACCTCAGGACACAAGTGGACTTCATCCCCCGCAATACAGGTGTGTAGCGCTTACTGGATACCTGGTGGGTTAGTTGGCCCCCAGGGACCCTTAGGAATGAAGGGGACTTAATACCCCAACTTAGAACACACAAGGAAGCGCATTTTCAGAGTGGTGATGAAAGGGGGCTTGGCCTTTGCCTACCTCTCAGCAATCCCACTTTGTGGGGCTTCCTGGAGTTAAGAGGTAGGCTAGTTGGACCATAAAGGATCCCCACCAGTGAAGGGGACTTCCATCTCCATCCAAGAGTGCGCTAGGGAGCGCGTTTACAGAGTGGTGGGCAAAGGGGGCGTGGCCTATGATAATTTAGCAATCCTGCTGTGTGGGACTTACTGGAGTAAATGGGAGGGGTAGTTGCCAACTACCCCTCTTGTTACCTCCTGTAAGTCCCACACAGTGCCACTGCTAAGACGTCTTTGGAGGCAATGCCTCCCTTTCTCCACCACTCTGCAAACGCGCCTCCTGGCAGACTGCGGAATGGTGATGAAGTCCATTTTACTCCTGTGGCTCTTTGGGGGCCAAGAAGCCCTCCTTATACCTCCTGTAAGTCCTACGCAGTGGAATTCCTGAGCGCTGGTCGGAGGCCTAGCACCCTTTCTCCACCAGTCTGCAAAAGCTACTACTAGTTAAAGAAGTGTTTGCAATGTAATAAGTTTCACATTAGCGAGAATTAGCGCTATTGACGTTGTAAATGTAAAAGTTTTTTACTAATTTTTTTGGGAGTGGATGCACATTGTGTGTAGTGGAATTATGTTGGTATGTTGTGCAGTGAAATTATATGGATAGAAAGTATGCAGTATTTAGTGTATAGGAATTATAAAGAGTGGGATTTTGTATTATGGAGAGTAATTATGTGGTATGGTAGTCTGTGTTGTGGATTGGTAATGTCAGGTTTAGTCTCCCTCGTTTACATAGAAGCTCAAATATGAACTCAGTGAGACATAAAAGAAGGAATCACTGAGAAGCACTTGTGGACCGAGTCACATGTATGAGCAGGGCCAATAAAATAATGCGAATTGGCTGCACCGACTTTCGCACAGGTATACATTTTCTGCATTAGCCGCATAATTCATCATCTGCTCCCTAATCTGCAGATTTGAACAAAAAAAGCCTTGGCTCAAATGTTACCAAAATGCAGTGACAAGTGTTACAGCATGTTGGAAGGCGCTTTGCAAACCTAGAATGGTCACCTGTTGCTTATTGCTAAATGTGGGTGTTAAATTGGTAATAATGGTGTGCAAGCCAATTTTTCTTCCTTCTGCACCTCTCTTTCTGCATTTCTATTGCTTCTTTCTGCACATTTCATTCTTTTTCTGCACTTCTCTTGCCTCTTTCTGCAAATCTCTTCAACTTTCTGCACCTCTCTACCCTCTTTCTGCACATCTGTTGTCTCTTTCTGCTAACCATTTGCTTCATTCTGTATCCCTCTTGCCTCTTTCTGCACCCTTCTCCCCACTTTCTGCACCTGTCTTGCCTTTTTCTGTACAACTTGTATGTCTTTCTGTACCCCTTTTGCCTCTTTCTGCACCTTGGTTCCTTCTTTCTGTACTTCTTTTGTTTCTTTCTGTACCTGTCTTGCTTCTTTTTGAACCCCTCTTGCCTCTCTCTCTCTACCTCTCTTCCCTCTTTCTGTACTTCTGTTGCTTCTTTCTGTATTTATCTTGCTTCTTTCTACATCTCTCTTGCCTCTTTCTGCACCTCTATTGCCTCTTTCTGCAGTTCTCTTGCCTCCTTCTGCAATTCACTTTCCTCTTTCTGTAACTCTCTTGCTACTTGCTGCACCTCTCTTGCCTCCTTCTGCACCTCACTTGCTTGTTTCTGCACCCCTTTTGCTTCTTTCTGCACCCCTAGTCTATCTTTGTACAACACTCTTGCCTCTTTCTATACCTCTCTTTCCTCTTTCTGCCCCACTCTTGCCTCTTTCTGCCACACAGCTGGATTGCAGAGAGCTAGTCCGAGGCAATGCCCCTTTTTATACCAATCTGCAAACACGCCACATGGCACACTGCGGGTGGGGCGATGAGGTCCCCTTGTGTCCTGAGGACCTCAGGACACAAGTGGACTTTATCCCCCGCAATCCAGGTGTTGTAGCGATTACTGGATACCTGGTGGGTAATTTGGCCCCCAGGGACCTTCAGGAATGAAGGGGACTTAATACCCCAACTTAGAACACACCAGGAAGTGCATTTTCAGAGTGGTGTGGAAAGGGGGCATGGCCTTTGTCCACCTCTCAGCAATCCCCCTTTGTGGGGCTTCCTGTAGGTAAGAGGTTGGCTAGTTGGCCCCTAAAGGATCCCCAGCAGTGAAGGGGACTTCCATCCCCATCCAAGAGTGCGCTAGGGAGCGTGTTTGCAGAGTGGTGGGCATAGGGGCGTGGCCTATGAGAATTTACCAATCCTGCTGAGTGGGACTTACTGAAGGTAATAGGAGGGGTAGTTGGCCCCCAAGGATGTCCTTGGGGGCCAACTACCCCTCTTGTTTCCTCCGGTAAGTCCCACAGAGCGGCACTGCTAAGACGTCTTAGGAGACAATGCCTCCCTTTCTCCACCACTCTGCAAATGATCCTCCTTGCAGACTACGGGATGGTGATGAAGTCCAATTTACTCTTGTGGGTCTTTGGGGCCAATAAGCCCTCCTTTACCTCCTGTAAGTCCTGTGCAGTGGAATTCCTGAGCGCTAGTCGGAGGCCCAGCACCCTTTCTCCACCAGTCTGCAAAAGCTACTACTAGTTAAAGAAGTGTTTGCAATGTAATAAGTTTCACATTTGCGAAAATTAGCACTATTGGATTTGTAAATGTAAAAGTTTTTTACTCATTTTTTTTGGAGTGTATGCACGTTGTGTGTAGTGGAATTATGTGATATGTTGTGCAGTGAAATTATGTGGATAGAAAGTATGCAGTATTTAGTGTATAGGAATTATGTAAAGTGGGATTTTGTATTATGGAGAGTAAATATGTGGTATGGTAGTCTGTCTTGTAGAGTGGTAATGTCAGGTTTAGTCTCCCTCGTTTCCATAGCAGCTCAACTATGAACTCAGTGAGACAAAAAAGATGGAATCCCTGAGAAGCACTTGTGGACCTAGTCAGATGTAGGAGCAGGGCCACTGGAATAATGCGAATTGGCTGCACCGACTTTCGCACAGTTATACATTTTCTGCATTATCCGCATAATTCATCATCTGCTCCCTAATCTGCAGATTTGAACAAAAAAAGACTTGTTTCTAGCTCAAACCGCTCAAATGTTACCAAAATGCAGCGACAAGTGTTACAGCATGTTGGAAGGCGCTTTGCAAACCTAGAATGGTCACCTGTTGTTTATTGCTAAATGCAGGTGTTAAATTGGTAATAATGGTGTGCAAGCCAATCTTGCTTCCTTCTGCACCTTGGTGCCTCTTTCTGCATCTCTGTTGGTTCAAGTCAAGTCAATAAAACTTTATTTCGGTTTTTGTTCAAAACCATAAAAGTACATATACAATAATACTCACAGTTCATAATACTTTTGTTAAAAACACATATCTTAATAAAGTGCAAAAGGTGCAAGGATATAATTTCTTCATTACATAAAGACCAGGAGATTTGAAAAATTCGTTACATAAGGGCCACTACAAATCCATACATTTTCTATATTTAACAGTTAATTTTAAAAATTCAGTGACTTGGAGAATACTATCATTGTGCAAAGGTTGTAAATACATCAAGGCCGGTCTGATCTGAGTAAAGTTAAGCTTTCTTAAAAGAGTCACCAGATAGCGCTTACGGGGGTATTCGTAAAACCTACATAAAAATATAAAATGCAGCATATCCTGCGGAAACTTTCCGTTGCAGCCGCAGGGAGCTGCAGTCTTGGTAAAATTAGCAGTTTTTGGCCTAACAAGCAGATGATGGAAAAGATTCAACCTGAACCGGGTTAATAAAAACTTTTCGTGAGAGGTCAGGGAACCCAATAGATACGACTCGGTGGTTACACACGCTTTCAGCATAACATGTTTTCTGACACTCGGCTTCTGGAGCTCCACTCCTTCCCTCTGTGTCTTCCTATCCATGAGGAAGGCCCGTTTAATTACCCCCAGGTCCCCCTTAATAATCTGATTGGGATTATCAAACAATTCAGGGCGCCCCAGTCTAGAGAAACTGGATTTCAGATATTTTATCCATGGGATAGCCAGTGCCTTGTCTTGAGACAAGCAGTCCCTCACAATCAGGTGTGTCAGTGGGATGTCAGGATTCAACCACAGTTTTATCCAGCAGGTCAGTGGGCGTAGGGAAAAGATGTCACATATATATTGTGTCCCCAGTTCTTCATGAACTGCAAGATTGGGCGTGCCTGAGGGAACGCACAGGAGACGCTTCATAAATTTTTTTCAACAATCTGCAGCAGCTTGCCACCGACATACCCCCATATTTCGCTACCATATGTAGCCATTGCCACTGATTTAGCATTATAGAGTTGCAGCATGGCACCAGTAGGTTTTTTCCCCAGCTTCAAGGCAAAATTAAAAATAGATGTGTTTACCCTAACCAGTTCTCCTTTCTTTTTAGGAAGATGCGGGCCCCAGTTTAGTTTAGTATCAAAAAGGACCCCAAGATAGGAGAACGTTTTTGATATCGGGATTACCGCTTCATCTATTTTAAATAAAAAAATTCTTCTGGGTTGTTGACCTACTTGCATGACGAATGATTTAGAGTTATTAATCATTAGGTCTCTATCTGTCATGAAGGACTTGAAAGCATTTAGAAGAGCTTGAAGGCCCCTTTCAGTCCTAGATATTAAAACTGCATCATCTGCATATAAAAGTACTGGAATACCCCGCCGACCAACTCTAGGACAGTCACCTCCTGTAAAACGCTATCCAGATCGTTAATATAAACGTTAAAAAGGAAGGGAGCCAAAATACATCCTTGGCGGACTCCCTTTCTGATATCAAAATTGTTTGTTACGCTCAGATCTTGAGAGTATCTGACATTAGCTCTGGTATTGCTTTGGAGATCTATAAGAAAATCAACAATACCACTGTCCACCCCCTTCGCCCTAATGAACTGCCACAGCTTCCTCCTGTTCACACAGTCGAAAGCTGAGGACAAGTCCATGAAGGCAAGGTGGATGGTAGCCCTATGAGCCACTGTGTACTTACTTAGAATTAAAAATAGGTTAAGGCATTGGGTTATTGGTGAGCGACCACTGCAGAATCCATAATGGGAGATGGACATAATGTTGTTTTCCACCACCCAATCTGAAAGTCTCTGCAGTAGTATCCTTCCTATTATTTTTACCACAGAGTCGATAAGCGAAATGGGTCTATAACAATGTGGCCCCATTTGTCCCCCTTTTTAAAGACCGGGACAATTGTAGAAACCCCCCAAGATTTGCACTGCGGCATTAAATACAGACTCTACAATAGGAGCCCAAAAGGAAGGCTCAGACTTAAATAAGTCCGGAGGAATCCCATCGGGTCCAGGTGCTTTCCCGGCTGTTAGTCCCATAATACCCTCGAGAACTTCACCCCTGTCAATGCTGATCTTCTCTCCATTAGTACAAAGTGCTAGGCTAGAAGTTTCTTCCATCGGGTTACAATATAATTGCTTAACCCCTTCCATGCTCATGACGAGCTCAGCTCGTCATGAGGTACACCTCTCGTACACTCATGACGAGCTGAGCTCGTCATGAACAATGGGTTTTTGCAATCTTCAGCACACAGTGTAAATCTGCACAGCACTAAAGGTGTTAAAGTGCACTTCCCAGTCCCCCTTGGGTATATGGCATTCGAGGCCGTCGCCGGTCTCCTGGACAAGAAAAGGCTTTTTCATTACGGCCCAAAATCTAGAACTACTCTTTAGAGTTATGGGATCCAGAATCTCGTTCCAGGCCGCTTCCCTGAGGAATTCCTTGCGTTTGGCTATAGTGGATTTATATTCTTTCCGACAGAGTTGGACTGTCGCCTGTTCTCTTGGTTTAGCTACTAAAGCCAACCTGAGGTTACTTGCTGCCTTGGTGCAGTCATGATTAAACAAACTTGGGCCCGCATTGACTAGATTTTTAGCTGGTACCGAGAGTAGCTTCGAAACCTTATCTGAGAGTGACTGAAACGCCCCAAGCACCTTTCTAGGCTGTGTGCTTTCTTGGGTTCAGGTGTTAATTTCGTCTGAACATATGACTTTGATGTCTTTATACAGCAGATCTGGGGTGATCTTAGACCATCTCAGTCTGCGTCTCCCGTCAGTTGTGCTCAGCCTTCCCTGACTGGGGTTCGGCCCTTCTTTAGCTATCCATGGTCCCAGCAAGCGTACAGTAAGCACGTTATGATCGCAAAATTCACTCTCTTCAATGATAAAAGAGTCCACAAACAACTGCATAGATAATGATATTAGTACATAGTCAATGAAAGTTCCCCTCCCATAGCCCTTAAAAGTCGGTATCTCAAATCTCTTGGCGGGATCCATCAAGGCCATGGTTGGTGTCACATCCAGATCATTCAATAAGTCGTTAAAAAGCTCCCCCTCAATTGAGTGTTCTAAATGTAAACCATTAGATCGTATACAGTTTAAATCCTGAATGCATTTAAATAGGGGATCACCACAAGGGTGAACATTAAAGTCAACCATGATCATAAGATTATGTAGACTCTGTTTCATTGACATACTAATGAAAACATTCAAGGCAGATAATTGACTAAAATCTGAGCGTAAGTTAACTGAATTATAAAAATTGACCAGACCAGCTAGACAGTTTTCTCCATTTAAAATTAGACCAAGGATTCCAGGGTTAGCAGATGGTACTCTACGTACTTTACAAGTCAGTGCAACAGAAATATATGTAACCATTCCCCCCTTAGGTCTTCCCTTGTTAGTTGTAGTGGCAGGGACATAATATGCCTTATACCCTTCTAAAAAATGATTACATTCAATAGACCAAGTCTCCTGCAAACAAATTATAAGATACTGTTTAATGTAAATAATCCAATAACAATCCTGCATCTTGGCTCCTAAGCCCGCAATATTCCAGGAAATTACATTGTTGGGGCTCCTCTTACCCCAAGTGGCTTCTGTTACTTCCAGGTCAACCAAACTCTCCCTTCCCTGTTCTACAAAGCTCTCAAGTCAGTCACAGGCCTCTAAGCCTGATAAAAGTTCAAATCTATTTTGGGTTGGGACATCGAACCCGTTCCTACAGTGGTTACCAAGATTGTTAAGTTGTGGTCCGGGTGGCGGATATCTAATAAGGGGTCTCGCCCTTATGTTATCTCTTATATGCCAGTTACCTCCCTGGACAGGTCGTGTCATGTCTCTCGTATACGCTGGCCAATAAAAAAAGCCTAGAGGGAGCAATTCAATTGCAGGACCAGTCATCCGCTGATGACATTGGCCATCAGATAGTAATAAGCCAGCAGTGGAAGGGTCATCAAAATTAACAATAACACAGTCCCCACTCCCGTTTTTATTCGTGCTACCAATCCAACTGACCCTACGTAACATCAATATGTTATTTGCGACATTCATCCTCCCTAGGGTGTTTTGGTTAAGCCAATAGTTTGTTTTGTTCCATAGTTGCTCGTAGCTCTCTGACTCCCCATGTGGGAGAGCAGGAGCATTCCTCAATATGACCACGTATGGGGTCACCTCTGGGGGTAAATCAATAACTATGGGACGGCGAGTAGCATTGACTCTTCCATCCGATTTCGGTTGGAGGTTGGGTGAGGGCATATCCCTCCTAGTAGTTGACTTGTTTGCAGTAGAAACGGCCGCATCAGCAGGTCCTGGGGGGCTTAAGTTGTTAATTGCTGGGGCAGTCAAATTGATACTACTGCTGGGTGTCTTAGATTTCCTACTAATAGAAGATGGAGGATTTTCAGTGTTAGTAGTGGAAGCTGTAGCCCCTCGTTTGCTTTCTATTCCCCATAGAAGTTTCCAGGAGCAAAAGCCTGGATTCTATCCCAGTGAGCTTCAACATGATTGGGGCCAGCAGCGTTTGCATGATACCATCTAATTTCCCCCAGAACTCCCCCCCAGCCAGATTACAGATCTGTGCTGTTTCATCACAATGTACATTTCGGGTGACACCACTATCATTTTTTCCCCGGTGACATGAATATCTGCTACCGTTATAACCTCATTGTCAGTTGCTACGCAGCTCTGTTTAGGCACCCTGGTATTTTTTAGGGAGGTAGGTTTTTTCAAGCAGTTCAAAATTGGCTTATCCATTTTGCTCCTTGCCTTTAATCTAGATTTTACCGGGCTCGGGGCCTGTTCAGGTATACCATTAATTAGGCTATCATTTATTGAGGATGTGTCACTTTCTGGCTGCGTCACCGTTAGTTGGCCAGGTGGGGGGGTTGTTAGTGACTCATTACTCAGTAAGGCTGGGGAGGCTATTACTCTACCAAATAAAGGATCCATAGAGAGCCTTTGTTCAGTCACGGAGATTACTTTGTTAACAACTGACTCCACCCTAGTCAAGTAGGCATCTAGGGTCCCTGTCATCCTGGTTGTACCAGTGTATTTCTCTTTGCGTGGTGCCATAATGGATTCCCCAACCAATGGGACAAGTAATTTACAGTTTAAATGACTTTAAACCAGACGAGAAAATAATGAATATAGCAGGAAACACAGTAGTATTAATACCATCAAAAATAGGACCACCCAAGTGTCAATTGTTTGTAGTTCCTGTTCTCCTCTGTACTATGATGTTATTTCCGTGAGATCTTTGTGCCGTTGAAGACCCATCCGGCGTACAAACACTCGATATCAGTATAAGTCAGGTTTTGGCACAGACAAGAAAGTACAATCAAACAATCCCACTTAGTTAAATGTCATTAAGGCAAGTTGCAATTGTACCTATTTACAGTGTTTCCTACAGTGAGCTTTAGGGGGGTGGCCCAGCCCAGCCTCCTCTGGCCCCTGATGGCCACAGATGGTCCCACCCTTGTCCCGGGCTTCTCCAGGCGCGTCCCGCACGCAATCCCGCGACACGGGGGCTCAGCTGGATTTTTATTCACCTCCGGTCGCGTTGGGGGCGGTCTCAGCTTTCGCAGCTGCAAGGCAGCAAAGGATCTCGGGGCTTGGAGTCCCCCCGCTCCACACTGGCCACGCCTAGATGGCAAAAGGCTGTGGCGTCGGTGGGAGGGACAGGACAGCCAGCCACAGGGCAACAAATGGAGGGTAGGTGACCCCCTGTAATTCCTCTTCGAGCTCCCGCTCCACCGGGGCTCAGCTGGATTTTTATTCACCTCCGGTCGTGTTGGGGGCGGTCTCAGCTTGCGCAGCTGCAAGGCAGCAAAGGATCTTGGGACTTGGAGTCCCCCCGCTCCACACAGGCCGCGCCTAGATGGCAAACGGCTGCGGCATCAGCGGGAGGGACCGGACAGCCAGCCACAGGGCAACAAATGGAGGGTAGGTGACCCCCCTGTAATTCCTCTTTGAGCTCCCGCTCCACCGGGGCTCAGCTGGATTTTTATTCACCTCCGGTCGCGTTGGGGGCGGTCTCAGCAAGCGCAGCTGCAATGCAGCAAAGGATCTTGGGACTTGGAGTCCCCCGCTCCACACAGGCCGCGCCTAGATGGCAAAAGGCTGCGGCGTCGGCGGGAGGGACAGGACAGACAGCCACAGGGCAACGAATGGAGGGTATGTGACCCCCCTGTAATTCCTCTTCGAGCTCCCGCTCCACCGGGGCTCAGCTGGATTTTTATTCACCTCCGGTTACGTTGGGGGCGGTCTCAGCTTGCGCAGCTGGAAGGCAGCAAAGGATCTCGGGACTTGGAGTCCCTCCGCTCCACACAGGCCGTGCCTAAATGGCAAAAGGCTGCGGCGTCGGCGGGAAGGACAGGACAGCCAGCCACAGGGCAACAAATGGAGGGTGGGTGACCCCCCTGTAATTCCTCTTTGAGCTCCCTCTCTCTGTTGGTTCCTTCTTCACTGCTCTGACATCTATCAGCACCTCTGTTCCAAATTTCTGCACCCCTCTTGCCTATTTCTGCACCCCTCTTCCCTCGGTCTGCACCTCTCTTGCCTCAGTCTTCCCACCTGTTCCTTCTTTCTGTATCTCTTTTGCCTGTTTCTGCTACTCTCCTGCCTCTTTCTGCAGTTCTATTGTCTCCCTCTGCACCTCTGTTGCTTCTTTCTGCACTTCTCTTGCTTCTTTCCGCACCCCTATTGCTTCAATGTGCACTTCTTTCTGCACCCTGTTGTCTCTTTCTGCGATTGTCTTCCCTATTTCTGTACATTTATTGCCTGTTTCTGCATCTCACATGCCTCTTTGTGCACTTTTCTTGCTACTTTCTACACCTCTGTTGCTTCTTTCAGCAATTCTCTTTCCTCTTTGTGCACTTCTCTTGACTGTTTCTCCACCTCTCTTGCCTCTGTTTGTACCTCTGTTGGCTCTTTCTGGACCTCACTTGCTACTTTCTACACTTTTCTTGCTTTTTTCTGCACATCTTTCTGCACCCCTGTTCTCTCTTTCTGCACTTGTCTTCCCTCTTTCTGTACCTTTCCTATCAGTTTTTGCATCTCACTTGACTCTTTCTGCACTTTTCTTGCTTCTTTCTACACCTCTATTGCTTCCTTCAGCAATTCTTTTGCCTCTCTCTGCACTTCTCTTGCCTGTTTCTGCACCCCTCTTGCCTCTTTCTGCACTTCTCTTGCCTGTTTTTGCGCCTCACTAGCTTCTTCCTGCACTTCTCTTACCTCTTTATGCACCACTGTGGCTTCATTCTGCATTTTCCATGCTTCTTTCTGCACCTGTCTTGCTTCTTTCAGCACCCCTGTTGTCTCCCTATGTACCTCTTTTGCCTGTTTCTGCAAATCTCTTGCCTCTTTCTGCACTTCTCTTGCCTCCTTCTACACATCTGCTGTTGGTTTCTGCACTTCTCTTGTCTCTTTCTGCACCCCGGGTTGCTTCAGCTGCACTTTCCATGCTTATTTCTGCATCTCTCCTGCTTCTTTCTGTACCCCTGTTGTCTCTTTCTGTACTAGTCTTCCCTCTATCTGTATCTTTTTTGTCTGTTTCTGCGTCTCACTTTCCTCTTTCTGTACCCGTCTTCCCTCTTTGTGCAACTCTCTTGCCTCTCTCTACATCTTTCTTTCCTCTTTCTGCACCACTCTTGCCTCTTTTCCTACCTCTGTTGCTTCTTTATGCACTTCTCTTGCCTCTTTGCACACTTTGTGCCTCTTTCATCTCACTTGCCTGTTTCAACACCTCTGTTGCTTTTTTTCTGCAGAACTCTTGCCTCTGTCTGAACACCTCTTTTCTCTTTCTGCACCTCTCTTTCATCTTTCTGCACATCTGTTCCCTCTTCAGCACCTCTCTTGCCTCTTTCTGTACCTCTCTTGCTTTCTGCACCATTCGCTCCTCTCTCAGCACCTCTGTTACTTCTTTCTGCACTTCACGTCCTTCTTTCTGCACCTATATTGCTTCTTTTTGTACCTCACTTGCCTCTTTCAGCACCTTTGTTGCAATTTTTCTGCAGATCTCTTCCCTCTTCTGCACCCCTGTTCCATCTTTCTGCACCTTTCCTGCCTGTTTCTGCACCTCTCCTGCCTGTTTCTGTACCTCTGTTGCCTCTTTCAGCACTTTTCTTGCCAATTTCTTCATCCCTTTTGCCTCTTTCTGCACCTCTATTGCTTCTTCCTGCACTTCTATTGCCTGTTTCTGCACCTCTCTCGCCCCTTTCTGTACCTCACTTGCCTCTTTCAACACCTCTGTTGCTTTTTCTGCGGATTTCTCGCCTCTTTCTGTACCCCTCGGTTCTCTTTCTGCACCTCTCTTGCTTCGGTCTTCACCCCTGTTCCTTCTTTCTGTAACTTTCCTGCCTGTTTCCGCACCTCTCGTACCTCTTTCTATACCTCTGTTGCTTCTTTCGCACTTCTCTTGCTCTTGCTACACCCTTTGCACCTCTTTCAGCACCTCTGTTACTTATTTCTGCTTTTATCTTCCTTCTTTCCGTACCCTCCTGCCTCTTTCTGTACATCTCTTGCTTCTTTGTGCACCCCTGTTACCTTTTTCTGCAACCCTCTTACCTCTTTTTGCACCTCTGCTGGTTCTTTCTCTGCTGCTCTTGCTTCTTTCTGCTCCTTACTTGCCTCTTTCTGTACTTATCTTGTTTCTTTCTACACCTCTGTTGCTTCTTTCAGAAATTCTCTTGCCACTTTCTGCAGTTCTCTTCCTTCTTTATGAACCCCACCTGCCTCGTTCTGTACCTCTACTGCCTCTTTCTGCACCTCTGTTGCTTCTTCCTGCATTTCTCTTACCCCTTTCTGCAGCTCTGAGTTAGAGGTAGTTTTAATCCCCCTGCCCTACTATATACTAGGCCTTACAGGTGAGGCCATGCCAATCACAGGGGTACCTCAACACACAGTGTTCCCTAGTGTATGTAGGTGTTTTCACTGTATTCTCAGTGTCTTTCAGCATAGCACTGGCTCCGGACTTGGTTAGTCAGAGTCAGTTACCACCAGTACCCATCAGCAAAAGGTTGGGGGCACTGGATGACTTTGCAACAAGGCCTCTTTCTGCACCTCTGTTGGTTCCTTCTGCATATCTCTTGCTTCTTTCTGCACTTGTCTTCATCTTTCTGGACTTCTGTTGCCTCTTTCTGCATTTCTCTTGCTTCTTTCTGCACCTTTCTTCTTCTTTCTGCACGTGTCCTACCTGTTTAGGCACAGTTAAAAATTAGCATCTAAAAAAACCTTTGACATTCACTAAAAAAAATAGATTTCAGGGACGTTATAGTTAGAAATTAGCATTTAAAAAACCTTTGAAATTCACTGAAAAAAAACATAGGTTTTGAGGGACGTTATAGTTAGAAATTAGCATTCTAAAAACCTTAGGAATTCACTCTAATAAACACAGGTTTCAGGGAGGTTATAGTTCAAAATTATCATTTAAAAAACCGTAGAAATTCACTGAAAAAAACACAGGTTTCAGGGACGTTATAGTTAGTTGGACATTTCACTCGTATAAAACGAAAGAAATTCTGCTGTTATAGTTATTTGAGCTAAGTATAACTCGTGCCCCCGCAATACACTGCTGACAACATTACAATTTACACCGCTCATCATGACATGGTCAGTGACATTGACATCACTGATGACATCTCAAATGACATCACTGATGACATCATTCACATGATCTTCTGATGCACTTCCTCCCAGCCTAATATAAACTTTGATACACCCACTCTAAAATACAGACTGCCATTCTCAAAACCATAGAACACCAATTCCAGTAACTACATACCCACTCACCGATTCCTAGGTCTACACACACATCCACTCACTCACCCATACAGTCACTCATACATGCAGTCACTCCTCAATATAGTCACTATCATATGCTCTCATTAACCTATACAGACACTCACACACCGCCATTCACCCATAGAGTTACTTGTACAGCTAGTTAGTCATGCAAAGAAGCAATCACACTCCCATTTAGTCACCTATGCAGTTATACAAACACCACCTCACTTATTCATACAGATACTAACACATACTTACTCTCTTATATAATCACTGACACAAGCAAACACTCATCCACACAGCTATCCTCACAATCACTCACTCTCACATATAGTCATTTATATACTCCACCACTCACATTTACTGCCTTTCACATATGTAGTTACTCACACTTGGACCACTGAGACATCCATTCACTCACCAACACAGCCATACACACACTCACCCACCCAAACAGCCCCTCTCAGATACAATCTTGAACCCATAAACCCAGTGAATCACCCACTCACGCATCCATACAGTGAGTCATACACACCCCACCCACCTACACACCTACACAGACACTAAGGCACCCACACAGATACTCAGACAAGCAATCAATAACCCATATAGATACTCACCTACCCATGCAAACGCTTACACACCAACAGACAGACTGATACAGATATTCACACAGTTTAGTCACTAACACATTTAATCACTCACTTATACAGTCTGCAACGCACCTACTAAATCATTCATTCAGACAGTCATACACCCACTCATTCTTCAATACACCTTGGTATATATATATATATATATATATATCACCTACTGGCGGTCGCCAGTAGGTATATATAGTTAGGATTTTTTTCCAATGGGATTTTTGAAAATTCTATGTCGAATAACGTTGGCGTTTGAGGACGGAATTGGCTGAAATTTTCAGGAAAATGGAACATTTTGTTTCTGAGCAGCCCCTAAAAATTTGGGGGGGTTTTGTCAAGGGGGGGCCGAGAAAAAAGGGGGGTCCCAAAACGCGTTTTTCCCATGCAATTTTCCATAGGGCGGTTGGACTCACTTTTAGCTCGAACGGCTGAATGGATTTCTACGAAACTTGGCAAAATTGTAGGGACTGTTAGCCCGATGTGCCTTTGCTAGGTCTCAATATATGTGCTCCAGTGGATTTTGATAAATTAATGTTTAAAAAAATATATATATCTGTAACAGCGCTTCGGTTAGCGCCCCGGTTCGCGTACCTGACGCGTAACAGAACTTCGCGAAGCGAAGCGGATTGGCTCTCCGGTGACTGTCAACATTCTAAACAGTCCAGAGCGGCCGCCATCTTGTCTCTCAGTAGGATCGAGAGACAGGTGAAGAAAAACGAAAGGGGAAATTAATGAAAGGGGGCAAGGTAGACCCCTCCTGACCCCCTAGGATTGATGAGGGGGCAATAAAAGTTCCCGCGGGGTAAAAAATTAAAAAAATAAAATTTTCCGTTTTTTCGCGGTAGAGGCGCGCCCCGGTTCGCGGACCGGGAAGCTAACCGATAGCGTAACGGGAGTCTGCCATCTTGTGTTTCGGATGAATTTAGACACAAAATGGAGGATAAAGAATGTTGGGAAAGGGTATAAGGGGGCACAGGAGACGTATCCTGACCCCCTAGGTTTTCTAAGGGTGGCTGAGGAGGCTCATATATGTCGAAAAAGAAAAAAAAATGAATTTTTCGCGAGGTTAGCTGCCGGTACGCGAACCGGGTAGCGAACCTGGAAGCGAACAAAAGTGAAAATTAGTGAAAAAAGGTACATTTGAAATTTTAAAAGAGTAATCATAGTTAAGGTAGCTCTGAAAAGAGCTTTTGGGTCTGTGGTATATTTAGGTACTTATAAGTAGGTACCAATACATAGTCTTAAATTCAGGATGAAAACTCTGTTCCCCTCATCTGAGAAGTGAACTCCATCTCCTCTGTAGATATCTTGCATGTAGTAACGCAAGTTATTGTTGTACATGGAGCCCATTCCATGGTCTCTCATGTAAGCTGAAACAGACTTATTTACATGCTTCCTCGATTTCTCAATTTGTGGACAAAATTGGTTCGACCACCTCCATTTCTGTCTTTGGCATATATTTGAATATGCCAAGGCAGTTTGAGGAAAAGGTGCCATTAATTGGTCAAAGGTGTCCTTTAAAAGCATTTCCAGACCTACCCCAGTCAAAGTGCCCAAGTCATTTCCTCCACAGTGCAGAATTAACAGGTCAGGTTTTGGCAAATGCTAAAAGGTTTTCACCAATGGTATCAATTGGTGACATCTCAATCCTCTGTGGCCAATCCATTTAATTTCCACATTTGTAAATTGAGGTTGTGTAAATTTCTGTTATCAGCATACCTTTCAGCCCAGTGGATGTAACTATGTCCAACAATCCAGACAGAAAACATGGTGAGAGGAGGTTCTGCTGCAGTCAGATGAAGTGTGGAAATGAAATGACAGTTAAAACAGTAGGAGTTTGTAATGAAAAAAACTGTGGAGTTTGTGTGCTAATGATTCAGTAGCAGTGATTGGTGGATTTTGATTGCTGAAAACAGAAAGTTAGGATGCATGGATGAGTTCTTTGAAAGATGTAATTTGAATGGTCAAGAAAAAATCATTTTATGAAAGATTGCACTGGATATGCAGGTGTACTGAGAGTTCAGAGTTCAATTGAAACATTGTTGTGTGAACTTGCAAACATCAGAGGTCTTTCAGGAGGTGGTTGCTATGGAAAAAAGGCAGAAAGGGCAGAGGGGGGAAGGGTGTTGATTTAAAAAAAGTGAGGGAAGAGTTTTGATTGGGTGACATGAGAGATATGTGTGATGAATTACAGCATTTCTGTGCCTTTGTTGGTTGCAGCCTCTGGAGTGCATACCCTTTGCTCTGCTAAAGCCAAATTGGTGTGTGTCTGAGACTGTTTTAAAACTCAAAAAGTATTTGCTAAGGTGAGAAAAGATTCATTTAATTTAAATAGAGATTAGTATGCTTTAAGGAGAAAATTATGAAGAAAGTTGTGTATTTAAAATGTTGCTTTGTGTCAAGTGTTTTACAAATAGATTTGGTTTCTTTGAGTTACATAGCCATGTTAAAAGTCACTTCCCATGAATGTAGGTATATAATTGCTTAACATGATGTGTTTAAAAACGTTTTTTGAAATCAATTAGGTTTCTTGATATGTACTGCTAGAGTTTCATAGGTTGCTTGGGGCATATTTACAAGGCCTTTGAGTTCCTTTGATGTTATTTTTCCCATTTTAATTTAAGACATTTCCCCGTGGTGCAAGGTCCTTGTAAATACGCCCCCATGTGTGCTTGGCAGATTTAGATTTTGATTCTTTGAGTTACATAGCCATGTTAAAAGTGATGCTAAAATGGTGCAAGGGCCTTAAAAAAACGCTTTCATGTGTCTTAGGGCATTTTAAGTCACTTCCCCATGCATGTAGGTATATAATTGCTTAACATGATGTGTTTAAAAACGTTTTTTGAAATCAATTAGGTTTCTTGATATGTACTGCTAGAGTTTCATAGGTTGCTTGGGGCATATTTACAAGGCCTTTGAGTCCCTTTGATGTTATTTTTGCCATTTTAATTTAAGACATTTCCCCGTGGTGCAAGGTCCTTGTAAATACACCCCCATGTGTGCTTGACAAATTTATATTTTGATTCTTTGAGTTACATAGCCATGTTAAAAGTGACGCTAAAATGGTGCAAGGGCCTTAAAAAAACGCTTCCATGTGTCTTAGGGCATTTTAAGTCACTTCCCCATGAATGTAGGTATATAATTGCTTAACATGATGTGTTTAAAAACGTTTTTTCAAATCAATTAGGTTTCTTGATATGTACTGCTAGAGTTTCATAGGTTGCTTGGGGCATATTTACAAGGCCTTTGAGTCCCTTTGATGTTATTTTTCCCATTTTTATTTAAGACATTTCCCCGTGGTGCAAGGTCCTTGTAAATACGCCCCCATGTGTGCTTGGCAAATTTAGATTTTGATTTTTTGAGTTACATAGCCATGTTAAAAGTGACGCTAAAATGGTGCAAGGGCCTTAAAAAAACGCTTTCATGTGTCTTAGGGCATTTTAAGTCACTTCCCCATGAATGTAGGTATATAATTGCTTAACATGATGTGTTTAAAAACGTTTTTTGAAATCAATTAGGTTTCTTGATATGTACTGCTAGAGTTTCATAGGTTGCTTGGCGCATATTTACAAGGCCTTTGAGTTCCTTTGATGTTATTTTTCCCATTTTAATTTAAGACATTTCCCCGTGGTGCAAGGTCCTTGTAAATACGCCCCCATGTGTGCTTGGCTAATTTAAGTACTGATAGGGTATGCTTCTACATAGGACCTGTGTTGTGTTTTCAAATTATGACCAGAAAATCGTTTTTTTAAAAAAAAAAAACACTTTTCACATTTATGAGAAGGTCTTATTGGTGTCTGCTTCTTTAAATAAATATTAAACTGAGAAATATTAAACCGAGGCTTCTGTAAGTGTCAAGGGAGGTGAGTAATGTACATTGCTCTGTTGTATACAGTCCTCATCTTCTGTTTACTCTTGGATATGCTAGACTACATCTGCACAATGAGATAACTAAGCTGAGGAAACACAGGTGATGTGATTGTGAAATGAGCAAAAGAAATTCCACATTTTTCAATTACATCACCTGTGTTTCCTAACATTACGAATCACATTGTGCAGATGAGGTTTAGGCCTGTCCAGGGACACAGAAGAGGTCTGGCCTTTGTTGAAGAGTGCAGTGGACATGACTCACTTCATTGGTAGGCCTGCACATGTATTATCTCCTCTGTACTCTTCAACAAGCCTAAATTTCATCTGCAACCCTGAGTAGGCCTCACCTCAAACAAACCTCTGGATAGTCCACACCTTATCGTCATCCTGAATCAATCATTTAAAATGTTAGGGGCAGATTTATGATGGCCGTGCGCCTCTTTTGTTCCGCTGTTGCGTCACTTTTGTGACGCAGCGGCGGTGCAAAAGATGTGCTATGTTGCGACATATTTACAACTTGATGCATCTAGGCAGATGTGTCATGCTGTAAAGTCCTGTGCCACATGAAACCTGCGTCAGGTTTCATGTGAGTGTTTTGTTGTAGGGTGGGCAGTCATTTGCATGAAAGCCCTGTAAAACTAACACAGTAAAATTAAGAAGATTTCACTGAGTCACCTTTATTGCATTGCTGAATCAAATCCTTACGCCTGTTTGAAACAGGCATAAGGAGTGATGCACCATGCAATGTGTGGCTTGCCCCTGTGCATTGCAGTAGATATGTCGCGCTTATGACGTGATTCCTGCAATGCGCCGTTTTTGTGGAACAGATGCGTGACGCATCTGTGCTGTTTTTGCTCAATGGTGCTCTGCATTGTAAATGCGGCACATCATGGGTGGCAGAGCAGTGGCGCATGTTAACTGGTGCATCCCTGGGGATGCGCCAGTTAACATAAATCTGCTCCTTTAAATTTAAGTATTAGCAGGGGACACAGTGTTGGTGAGGCTTATCCAAGGTTAAGAAGAGATGAGTCCTGTTCACTGAAAACTTGGACATAGGCCTCACCTCCTCAGCATCGCTGGACATGGTTAAATAATATCTGCAAAATGTTACTCTTGTTAAACAATTGTACTATTATAGTCTATGAGATTTGTCTCTTTTTTTTAAGTTCAAATAAAAATTTTATTAGGAGAAACAAATTTGGTATTACAAAAATGAAAGGTAAACAGTATCATCAATAAATATAATGGAGTAAAATGGTACAATAAATATCAAGGGGTACAAAATGCGAGAGGGGAAAAGGAAGAAAGAGAAAAAAAAGGAAATGAGAAGGGAATGAGGCTATAAACGGAAAGTGTACATCAGAAGAGGCATAATAACATGGGAAGTAATGCATATATACGCAAAGAAATAAATACTGGAGAAAAAAGAAGGAACGAAAGGTAACTCAGGGGGGTTTCGAAACTTCTTGCTGAGATGGGGAGAGTTGAGAGGTACGCTTGGCACAAACATCAAGATAGAGGGTGACAGGAAGCCATAGCGCATGTCTCTTCGGGGCCAAGTTAGTGGGATAAACAAAGGCAGTGTCCAATCTATGATTATAACATACATTAAACCACCAAGCTTTGAAAGTAATGCCCTTTGAGTCTTTCCAATTCACAGTAATCTGTTGAAACGCAACAGCTAATAATAAATCGATTATATGAACATTCATGTCAACTGCGGACCAGGAGGAAGAGATTGAGCCAAGGAAGAGATCAGGGAGAGAAAAGGGGATAAAAGTGTGGAAAATAGAGTTAATTTGGTACCATACCATAATCCAAAATGCGTGTGTGAGAGGACAGAGAAAGAGCATATGAAAAAGCGTTGCATTGGGGGTAGAGCAGGACCAACAGATGTCCGGGACCAAAGGGAATCGTTTGTGAAGGATAGCCGGTGTGTAAAGGAGACGATTATAAAGGAAGAAAAGTGTTTGAGTAAGAGAAGCAGCTCTAGAGGATTTGCGAAGCTTGGTCCATATTTTATCCCACAAGGAGGTGGGCCAAGAGACGGCTAAATCATTTTCCCATTGCTCTTCCACTATAGTTTTTGGCCGAGGCGAGGAGGGATGATGGAAAGAATGGTAGATGGAGGATGCTGAAGGAACAGAGCGCAATTGAGAATGTAGAGAAGAGAGTGCGGTAGGAGCAATGGTAGCTGGAGAAGAGTGGGGGAGGGAGTCAAATGCAGACAGAACCGCAGTTTTGAGTAAGGTGTATTTATGAATAAAGGAGGATGGGAGGGAGAAGGTACGGCAAAGATCAGAAAAAGTTGTAAAGGCAGATCCCGTGAATAATTGGGAAACCCATATCAAACCGCGCTGCCTCCAGGTTTTCCAGTAAAAAGGTTTTAAGTTGATGAGAATGCTATTGTTATGCCAGATAGTGGTGGTAAGAAGGTCAGTAGTGGAAGAGGGAGGATCTGGAGTGGAAGCCAGAAGTAATTTCGCAGTATATTTGTGAATGGGAGAGGATAAGAATTGGGGTTTACGGGAAAAGGAAAGATATTCAGCAAAAGAGAAGGGGGAGAGAGAAAGGCGTTCGAGTTCAGCCCAGAGGGGAAGAGGCTCAGTAGGATCTTTAAGCCAAATAGAAGCTTGTTTCAGGAGAAAAGCTTTATGATAAGCAGGGAAATGTGGGAAGTTAACCCCGCCCTCCGATTTGGGAAGGCGTAATCGTGATAAAGACATACGCGGTGTCTTGCCAGACCATAAAAAGGAAGATAAAGTGGTATTAAATTTTTGCAAAGAATTTGGCAGGGATGGAAATAGGGATATTAGAAATGGTGTAGAGAACAATTGGGGTTAACATCATCTTTATGGTGTCGAGGCGGCCCCACCAAGAGAGATAAAGCGGGTGCCATCTGGATGTAAGGTCAGATAATTTTTGGATACATTTAGTAAGGCATGATGAGATGGTGTCTGGAATAGAAGGGGTGATGCACAAACCGAGATATTTTATGTGGGTCGGACTCCATTTGAAATTGGACATTACAAAGTCCGGTTTAAAGGTGAATTTAGTGAGGGGAAGAATTTCGCACTTATCGTTGTTCAATTTATAACCGGAGAGCTGAGAATAAGTGTTTACTTCGGTAAGGAAAGCTGGGACAGAAACAGATGGGTTCGAAATAAATAGTAAAATGTCGTCCGCATAGGCAGCCAATTTGACTTGTGAATGAGATAGAGAAAAACCGTGGATATTTGGATTTTGACGTATCTTGGACAGAAAGGGTTCTAGGGCAAGGTTAAAAAGAAAAGGGGAAAGAGGGCAACCTTGCCTGACGCCTCTACCAAGGTTAAAAAAGGAGGAGATCAGGCCATTAGCACAAACTGCTGCTCTGGGGTTGGTATAAAGGAAGGAGATGAGGGAAATAAAGTAAGGACCGAACCCAAACCATTTTAATGCGGAGAATAGAAAAGGCCATTCAACCCTATCAAATGCCTTCTCGGCGTCTAAGGCGATTGCAGCTAAGGAATCATTAAATCGGGACGATTTAGATAAAACATTAAAAAGGAGTCTGGTGTTATCTGAGATAAAGCGTCCCTTAACAAATCCTGACTGTTCAGGGCCTAGGAGATCCGGAAGAAAAGGATCCAATCTGATGGCTAAAGACTTGGCATATAATTTATAATCAATGTTGACAAGTGATATCGGTCTGTAATTCTTGCAATGTTGGGTGTCCTTCCCTTCCTTCGGTATAATGCATATATAAGCGTCAGAGAAGGTACCCGAGGAGGCACCACAAGTTTTGAAGGAGTCAAGAAGGTGATGTAGCTTGGGTAATAAAATCTGGGCAAAGTGCTGGTAAAATTCGACCGTGAAACCATCCGGACCAGGGGCCTTGTCTTTTTTTAGAGAATGAAGTGCAGTCTGTAATTCTGGAATGGTGAGGGGAGTTTCAAGGGATGTCAAGTCAACAGGAAAGTTGGGAGGGGGTTGAATGCTCGTAAAGAAGGTGGAAATAGATTGAGCAGAGGGTTGAGTTTCAGAAGAGTAAAGTGTAGAATAGAAACGAGAAAATTCCTCCAAGATAGCAGTATCTTTATGTTGCAAAACAGAATTAGCATCAAAAACAGACTCAATATTCAATTGTTTAACTTTCAGATAATTTGCAAGAACTTTCCCCGCCTTATTTTTCCCCCCATAAAATTTAGAACTAGATTTTAATAAATACAACGATGCATCTTCAGTAGACTGTTTGTTATAATTAATTTTTGCAGTCACAAGAGCTGTTAAGCTGTTCTGGGTGTGTGAGGTATAAAAGGAGTGTTCTAAAGCTTTGATCTGAGATAGCAGATCGGCGGTACGTTGACGGGCAAGCTTGCGCTTAGCGGCAACATGTCTGATGATGAAATCTCTGGCCGCCGCTTTGTAAGCGTCCCAAATAGTATGAGTGGCTAGGGAGGGGGTATCATTGATGGCAAAAAATTCAGTGGTGAACTCAATAAAGGAGGCAGAGAATTTGGGATCTAGAAGGAGGGCGTTATTGAAGCGCCATCTCTTAGGACCGGTGGATTTGGGTAAAAGATCAATCTGAATGAGAACTGGGGCATGATCAGAAAAAACAATGGGACCAATTTCAGCATGGGTGAGGGATTGGGAAACATGGTGAGAAAGAAAAATATAATCAATACGGGATTGAGAGTGGTGAACCGGGGAATAGAATGTGAATTCCTTACTGGTTGGGTTACAAATGCGCCATGCATCGACTAGTTTATGTTGAGAGATGGCGTGTGTGAATAACTTATGGGACTTGTTAGGAGTAAAAAAAGATTTGGAGTGTCGATCCAAAAAGGGATCCAATGGCATGTTGCAATCACCAGCTAAAATAAAATTATCATCAATACATTCAGTAATACGAGAGGCAAGTGCATTCCAAAAAATAGGGTTCCCACCTGTGGGGGCATAAACATTAAGTAGGGAAATAGGTACACCCTTTGAGGACAATTTGACAACTAACCATCTACCATCGGGGTCAGATTCAAAATGCACCACAGAATGGGAGAAAGTCTTTCGGAGTAACAAAGCAACCCCATTTCTCTTGCCATCACCAGGAGCTGAGAAAACCTTTCCAACCCAACCCCTTTGAAGTTTAGCAGCCTCAATATCAGATAAATGGGTTTCTTGCAGGAAGGCGACATCAACATTCAACTTAGCTAGATGAGAAAGGATTTTTTGCCTCTTAATGGGTGAATGTAAACCTTTAACGTTCCAGGAAACAACGCGTACTGACATTAAGAATAATTAGCAGGTGGAGAGGAAAAGAAGGGACTTAAGAAAGCCTCAAAAAAGAAGAGAGATGAAAAAAGAAGATAAAAAAGAAGAAAGCCTCAAAGAGAAGAAACAAAGGAAAGGATATAGAAAATGCATTGTGAACAAGACAAGAAGAAAGATACGAAAAAGATCGAAAAAAAAGGGAAAGAACACGGAAAAAGAACATGTAAAGGGCAGATTCAGGTAAACCAAACCGACCAACAATGATGGGAAAACTAATAACGAGAGAGGGAAAAATGGCCAGATACTTACAAGGGTGAGGAAGTGAGGGTACAAAATCTGAAGAGAAGACGAAAGGGATGAAAACGGAGACGAGATGAGATGGGGGGGGGTAAGGCCAACCAACGAAGGGCGGAAACGGGGCGACGAAACGTCCAGCCAGGGAGACATGACGGGGCGCTAAAACAGGGATCTGCAAAGAGAGGGAAAACAGCACAGTTAGATGAGAAGAAATATCACAGAGACAACAATAAATATGAGACAAACATGTCATAAAATATAAGAGACAACAAAACAGGGTCTCCATCAAAAAAGATTAATCATGAACCAGGTCGAGGGAGAACAATCAATAGAACGAGAAGAACAAAGATAAACAAGGTAACAGAGCATCAGAAAATCCAAGGACAACAGTGCAAGAAAGTCACGGAGGAAATGATGAGGAAGAACCGGAGCTGGAGAATTCCATGTTGCCAGGACCACAGGAGTTGAGGAAACTGCGAAGGCGCACTGGATCTTCGTAGGTCGTGGTCTTGTTGTTGTGGGTAACCTTGAATAGACAAGGATGGAATAAGCCATATCTTGCTCCAATAGATCGAAGTTCCGCTCTCATGTCTAGGAAGGCTTTACGTCGACTTGCTGTGGCCTTGGCGTAATCTTGGGCGAAGAAAAGGGTGGAGTCAGACCAAATTAAGCGTGGAGAAGCTTTAGCCGCCAGGAGGACCTTCAAAAGATCCGTGTATTCCAGAAAGTACATTATGACTCCCCTGGGTTTCGTATTTGGAGAAAGAGAAGAAGGGAGTCGGCCCAGCCTGTGGGCACGCTGAATGTTGAGCGTGGTGTCTTCAGGTAGATGCAGGAGCTTGGGCAA
This sequence comes from Lissotriton helveticus, assembly GCF_964261635.1. Taxonomy (NCBI): domain Eukaryota; kingdom Metazoa; phylum Chordata; class Amphibia; order Caudata; family Salamandridae; genus Lissotriton; species Lissotriton helveticus. Next base: position 365,904,149 of record NC_136068.1, on the reverse strand, counting down.
AAAGGATTTGAAGAAGGTGATGGGATCATTCCCCTCGCTTCCCTCTTTCAGGCCGTAAAGACGAAGATTATTGCGTCTATTCCTATTTTCAAGGTCTTCCACCTGCTTCTGGAGAGAGGACAGCTGCGCATCCATGTGGGGAATTTTGATGGCTGACTCTCGAAGAGTTGAGACAGATTTTTCCACAGTGGAGACCCTGGCGTCCATCTGAGACCAATTGTCAGTGAGCGTTTGCAACTTGGCATTAGTCTCTTCCATGTATGGGCGTAATGCTCTAATCTCCTCAAGTAAAAGCTCCATGGAGATGGCTGAGGAGGGTGTTGAGGGAGAAGGGGGGTTTTTCTTTAATCTCTTTGGGGTGGTCTTAGAGGAGTTCTGTGGAGAAGGATCCATTGTAGACATTGAGTCACAGGCATCAATGGATGTGGAAGCTTCTAAATGAGCCAACGCTGAGAATAGTTTTGAATTTTTGATGTAATTGCGCTTGGGGGTCTTCCCAGTAAGATTCGCCATGCAGACGTGCGTGCGAAGGATCTTAGAAGACGCACTCCCAGAGTCTGAGCATGCAAAGAATGGGCGAGACAGGCAAAAAGTGTCCAAAAAGAAAGCGGAAGCCCAAAAAGGAGTCAATGTAGATTGAGGAGCAAGGAAAATATTAAAACTATCAAAGGAGAAAGGAAACTCCTAGTAGAAAGCGCAAGAATAATGCCAATGAGGAAAGCGCATTACAAAATGGCGTCTCGCTCTGAGGAGAATGCAAAGAGCCAAATTTATTCCATTGGTAGGTCCAGAAAGCAAAGAAAAGTCACCTGAATTGATTCACAGCTGTCCTCATAGCAGGAGAGAAGATGTGGAGAAATCTGGAGGCTGCATAGAATTGGAAGGCAGACTTGAAGCGCCGGTGCGCAGCTCCGCGGTGTTAGACAAAATGGCGGTCGCGGCCGCTTCAGAGCCGCGACCGGGACGAAAAGGAGATTTTGCGCCTATAGGGGCTTCAATACGGAACAAAAGTCCGCTCGCTGGACGCCTGGCTCTGTCTCATGGCTGCCGCTGTATCCGCGGTGAAAAATGCTGAGCGCGGTCCGCCTGTCAGCCCCGGCACGGACGGAGCTTCACTCCCGCACCGCCATTCAGCTCGGGCGCTTAGCCACGCCCCCTATGAGATTTGTCTCTTACTCTGCAACATCTCATTGTTGTTCTCTTTTTTTAAAGATCCCGACAACATCAAGCATAAGTGATAATGAGCAATCTGTTGATCTCGATCTTATCATTGAACTTGTTATTGAAACGTCAGTGGAAGTAGATCCCTTGGATGATTTATATCCTGTGGATGAGGAAGAATATAATGAGGATGCTGATTTGTCAGAATTGTATGACATAGGGTGGGCAGCTGACCTGCTCGAGCCTATTAACCTATAAAGACTTTGAAAAATAAATGTAAGTTACTCGAAATGAAAAGTAACCATGTAAACCATTTCATTTAAAATTAAATACAACTTCAAAAACAGATTGTGTGAAGTGTCTTTATTAAAATAGTGAAATATGCTAATAAAATTAGTTCAGATTCACATATAAAAGAGCACAGGTCAAATGTAGAAGCATTCCATTTCTTTGCTACTATTTGTGAGTTTAAAATTTGCTAATGCACTAAAAATTATTGTATGTAGAATTGACAACTAGTCTGTTAAATTTTTTGACGACTGTTATTGATTTACTGTTTGGTAATAGTGGTTAATAACATTTTTATTATATTTTACCACAGATTCAACTGCAGATCATTTCAAAATGATACGATGCCTTCGAAGGACAGGAGGAAAAAGGCTACAAAATGTCAAACACAGCAGCTTACTAAATGCTTGCAGCAGTCCTCTACAATAAAAACTTGTCAAGTCACCAAGAAAGCTCCGGGTAAGACAGCGAAATCTTTTTTAAGAAACATTTGCAGACGAAAAAGTATCAGTACAGAACATGTTTTAGTCCAGAAAAAGAGAGCCAATTTAAATGGGAAGGAAAGGCCACTCAAAAATGTTACTGCTAGAGCAGGAGATAACTCTGTGCATGGTAGTAGAAGGAAAAATCAGTTTTGGGACATTCGTAGACGAATGTTCCGCAATAGGATAATTGGCAATTTGTTAAAAAATATTAAGAAAAGTCAACAGTAAGTGGCTTTTTATAAGAGAAAGAAAGATGTAGAGAAAATTATTGATCAGGCTTTCGAAATTAAGCGAAAGTTATTTATTTTGATAATCAATAGAATTAGGAAACTAAACAAGGCAATTTATGATTTCAAATCAAATAGTAGATGGAAAAGAACAGTTAATCGTAGTAATTTTTGCGAAGTTTTTTCTGGAGAATGGATGCATAGTTCAAGTTGTGAGGCATTTTTTAATGAGGAGAGTTATTTCCAGGATAATGATTTGGTGCATGCAGTTGACACCAGTGGTCCAGCATATGAGGTGAAAGATGGTTGTCCAGTTGAAAAAGAAAAACTTGTGACAACAGAGGCAGAAGAGGTGTTAGGTAATGAGGTTTTAGGAAGACGTCCTAAGGGACCAGTGTATACCTGGAAGTGTAGTAGTATTTGCAGTGTGCGACAGGATTCCATCAATTTGCTTTGTGATTTTGTACGGACATTTAATAAGAAAAGTTTCAAACAGAAAATGAAGTTGTTGCAAGAATTAGATCCTTGCAGAGTGAGAGAAGTGACAGGTTTGCATGGTCATTCATTGGCTTGGCTTTCCAGGAGAGTATGCCAGAGTGTTTTTCTTTTTTGTGTTGAAATTTTTTATTAGAAATTTTGAGATAAAACTACAAATAAAAAAAAAATATATATATATATATATAAAGCAGGATAATATCTTTGACAAGTAAAATAATACAAATGTGGAAAGGTATTACACGAAGTATGATAAACATGAGGACATAAAAATATCGTATATTCCATAATCTTAAATACAATAATAATAATAATGAGAAAATAGCTAAATAAGTACATTATAGGAGAAGAATAAAGAAAAGGAAACAGGAGAAAAAGGAAGAAAATGAATAAAAGGAAAAGGAAGAGAAAGAGAAAAAGAAAAAGAAAAGAATAAGCAAGAATCCCAGAGCAACAGGAGTAAGCACAAAAGAGGTAAAGGAGAAAAAAATGTAAAGCTGAGCAGTACGAAAAAAGAGAACCGAAAAGAAGAGAATTAAGAAGGTGGAACAGTCAAAGGAGAAGGAGGAGTGGAAACAGAGTCACTATGCACAGTGGCTTCCAGAAAAGGAGACCACACCTGGAGAAAAATGGGAGTTTGATCCTGCAAGTTATAAATTGTACGTTCATGTAGAGCTGTTTGCATCATTGCCACCAACCACTCTTCCTGCGAAGGAGGCAGAGGCGATTTCCAGTGTCGCAGTATACAAATTTTTGCCGTGGCCAGAGCCGTGTGGAGAAGACGGGTTTGTGGCCTAGAAAACTTCGGAAGGCTACGAAAATCATGCAAAATAATATTCAGAGGAGTAAGGGGCAGAGGGAGTGACATGGCATTGTCCAATGTCTTCCGTACAAAAAGCCAAAAAGGGGTCGTGCGAGGACATTCACAGACAATATGCGTAATATCACAACCAGAAGCTGAACACCTCCAACACAAAGTATGTGATAACAATTTAGCATGATGCAATTTGACTGGAGACCAATGCCATTCATGTAGAATTTTGAAAATGCAAAATTTAAGACGAGCTTCACGGACTCCCTTATGCAACCCTTCCAAGATTTGGTCCCATTGAATATTGGAATATGTCACCGATAGGCGAGATTGCCATTTTAACTGGAGAGCTTGCGAGAGAGGCTGTGAAAATAAAGGATGCAAAAAAGTTTTATAAAGACCAGAAGTCACACCTTTAAGATTCCCCCAAGACTGCAGGTAAGACAAAATAGGAGATACAGATATTAAGTCAGGCGGAGGACCTAAATGTTTTGTGAGAACTTGTTGTAACTGAGTGTATTTACAGGATTGTGTGGATGGCAGATGAAATTCCTCACTGAGTTGAGAAAAAGATTTAAAAGAGTTATTATGAAATAATTGATCTATAGTCTGAATACCAGCTTCCTGCCATACAGACCAGGACAGGGTGCGACCCCCAATACGAACGGCAGAGTTAGTCCATAAAGGGGCTTTAAAATGGATACGTGAATTAGATTTAAGTATACGATGACTTCTCTGCCAGGATTTGTGCATTGCAGATAAGATAGGGTTTTTAGGATCAGCAGAACTGACCCCTTTACCATACAAAAGGGATAAACCAAAACCAGAAGCTAATAGGTGACGTTCAAGGGGGACCCATTGAGGTATGTCTTTAGATTTGGGTAGAAAAAAAACAAGTTGTGAAAGATGAAGAGCAAGCGAGTAATGCTCGATAGAAGGGAGACCCAAACCCCCTTGTAGCTGATGAGATTTTAGTTTTGCAAAGGTAAGACGCGGTTTAGCCGTGCCCCAGACAAAAAGTTTGATTTTGGAGTCAATGGATCTCAGAGTTGTTAAGGGGATGTGAAGAGGAAGCATACCCAAGACATAAAGAAATCGAGGAAGAGTAACCATCTTGACCGCCTGGACCCGCCCCCATAAGGATAAACCCAAAGCCTTCCATTTATCAAAATCTCTTTGCATTTGTATGATTAAAGGAGTCAGATTATCTGTGACTATATTATCCAACCCTCTATTAATTAAGATTCCTAAATATTTAAGTCGGGATGATTGACAATGGAAAGGGAAATCAGAAATCACATCTTTCGTTGTACCAATGGTCATGGGTAATGCTTCACTCTTATCCCAATTTATCTTGTAGCCAGAAAAGGAAGAGAAATCATTGATGATGCGGAGGAGGGCAGGAAGAGAGCGGGGAAGATCCGTGAGTGTGAGGAGAATATCATCCGCATATAAATACATTTTAGAGTGACCAATTGGAAGGGGGACACCTACCACAGTAGTAGATTGTCGTATCGCAGCAGCTAAAGGCTCCATTGCGAGAAGAAAGAGAAGAGGGGAGAGTGGACACCCCTGACGAGTGCCTGGTCTAATTGGAAATGGGGTAGAAAGAAAACCGCCGCAATTGACCTGAGCCGATGGATCATCATAAAGCAGGCGCACTTTATCTATAAACTGGTCGCCTAACCCAAACCTTTGCATGATAGAAAAAAGGTATTCCCACTCAATGCGATCAAACGCTTTTTCAGCATCCAGAGAGAGAAGTAATGCATCATCAGTGAGATGTCTAGCTGACCATAAAGTGTGAGATAAGGTGCGTAAATGGTTGCGAGATGACCTACCTGGGACAAAACCTACCTGCGAATTGTGGATTAAGGAAGGTAAAACTTTACGGAGACGTGATGCAAGGATGCTAGCAAGTATCTTAACATCTGAATTTAAAAGAGATATAGGCCTATAACTACTGCATAACAAAGGATCCTTGCCAGGTTTCGGTAAGACAGCTATAACGGCCTTGTTGGACAAAGGACCAAGAGAAGACTCCTCCACTGCCTCCCCAAATGCAGCATGTAAAGTGTCGATCATATTCTGACCGGTCCATTTAAAAAATTCAGGAGGAAAACCATCATCCCCCGGAGCTTTATGATATGGTAAGGCCGCTGTTGCTGAAGAAATTTCATCCTTCGTAATAACACCATCCAGTAGGGCCCTACCCTCAGCAGAGAGTTTAGGGATATGAACTGTATCTAAAAATTGGTTCATCGCAAGTGCGTCTGTATGAGTGCTTGGAGAATAAAGAGATCTATAAAATGAAGAGAATTCCTCAACAATTTCCTGTGGTCGAGTAAGTACGTCACCACCACTGGATTTGATAGCTGGAATTGCCATAGCGGCTTCCCTCTGTCTCAATTGCGCAGCTAGTAACCGACCAGCCTTTTCTCCCTGCTCGTAATGACGTCCTTTCATCTTTTGCAAAGCGTATTGGGCTTTAGAAGTAAAGAGACTATTAAGAGACATTCGCGCTTTCTCCAGTGATTTACGAGCCTGAAGGGTTGGCTTTGAGATATACAATTGAGAGAGTCGGCGAATGTCGTCCTCCAAAGCAGTCTGTTTGACTGCGTTTTCCTTATTGCGTAAAGCAGCGTCCCGCATGAGTTGACCCCTAATTGTTGCCTTGGCCGCAGCCCAAACCATTCTCTTAGAAGAGACTGATGTATCATTGAGAGTAAGGTAATCCTGGAGATGTGACTGCAAAAGAAGTTTACCTGATGGAGCTCTATACCTGGCTATATTCAAGTGCCATGGTTTACGTCCTGGTTTGGAGAGACCCAAATGAAGAGATAGGAGAACAGGGGAATGGTCGGATATGGCTGCTTCCAAGATCTGGGACTGTGTAACCAACTGGACTGCCTGTCGCGAAAGAAGGAAATAATCAAGACGCAAAAATGTACCATGTGTAGAGGAGAAAAACGTATATTCTTTGTCCTGAGGATGACTCAGCCTCCAATGATCAACTAGACCAGTATCAGCAAGGATGTCCCTAAGAATGGCTCTATCTGGAGCGTTAACGGTGTCAAAGCAACCTGTTCTATCCAGAGCAGGATCTGGTGCCAGATTCCAGTCCCCTCCAATGAGAAACTGGGAGGTATTGATTTCCGTGAAAAGGCGGTTCAGACGAAGAAAGAACTGGTTTTTGGAGCCTAAAGGGGCATAAATAGAACCAAGGCAAATGAAAGAGTTCCCAATTTTCAACTTGACAAACACATATCGACCTTCCGGGTCAGACCACGTTTTGAGAATTGTGAAGGGAAGTGACTTTCGAAAAAGTATGGCAACCCCACACTTGTGAACAGGGTTAGTATTGGTAGGATCAAGCTTGGAGACACTACTGTGAATCACTCTACCAACCCAGTCTCTACTGAGTTTAGTAGATTCAATATCATCTAAGTGCGTTTCCTGCAATAAAGCAACGTCCACATGTTTAGAGCGCAGGTATGTGAGTACCTTTTTACGCTTGATATAATGAGTGAGGCCATGAACATTCCAGGAAATCACTGACAGCGAATTAGGAGAGGACATGATAGGAGAATTCAAGAGGTAAAGAGAAAGAAAAGAAGGCAGTTGGACAGAAAATAGAGAAGAAAAATGTTGCTCTGGGAAGCAAGAGACAAAATGTGTCGAAGAAGAAGAGGAAAACTAATAAAATGGAGAAAAGAAAAAAGGAAAGGAAGAGAGAAGGAAAAGGAAATACAAAAGTAATTTAGAAAAACAAAATGAATATTTAAAAGAGACAGAGCAGGTAGAAACTAAAGAAAAACAAATACGAAGATAGAAAAAGAGAAGAGAACCTAAACTGTTATCTACGGGTCTGGGCGCACTAGAAGCAGCACCAAGGGGTAACCGGACCCCCTCCGAGGAAAGAAGAGTGGGAATCTAAAGAACAAAGGCTAATATGGAATATACGAGACACAATAAAGCAGGGTAACAATCAAAAGTCGTGCAAAAACATGAGATACCACCATAAAGCACAGCCAATGAATAAAGAGAATGATTAAATGTGTGGTACAGTTACCATACAATAAATAATAAGTTGATAAGGAAAGAAAAGAAGACTAAAGGAGGAGAAGTGAATGAAGGAACCCCCATAGCATGTAATAACAAATAAGATGTAATAATGAAGCATGTGAAATAATATCTAGAAAGGGACAGAATCAATAATGACAAATAGAGAGAAAAAGAAAGAAGTAATAAACAAAAGAAGAAAAGCCCCCATAAGGAAAGATGAGAATATGAATAGAGACAGCATAGATATAAATGAGTGGAATAATAAAATAAATTACATTATGTCAAAAACAAAGTATCTTATGAAGTAAATGAACAGTGTGAATTCTAAACCACAGTAACAACAACATGTAGAAGGGAATGAATAAGAAGTGAGTCCTGCATGTAATAGGTAATAGATATGCAGCATATAATAAACGAGATCTAAAATGCGTAAATACTCCTAAAAAGCCTATGATAAAAAGCACATTTTGTTGGGAACTCACAGGATAACAATATGACATGGAGCACCATATAAAACAGTACTACAATATGCATATTTTATAATACTAAAGAACCACAGGCGGGTAAGTGAACTGTTAAAGCATCAGATAATAGTAAAGTTAAATGAGAGGGATAGAGAAAATCAGCACTATCAGAAAGAGGGGGAGAAAAGAAGGTAGAAAATACAGATAATAGTGCAAAGTAATAAAGACATAGGAAAATACAAGAACCTATTTTAATAAATATATGAAAGTATCCAAAGCGAAGTATCCATTGAAGGAAGTGAATAATATCACGTTAAACAATGAATACAATATTATAGGGAGAGGAATACTTTGGAAAAGGACCATGAAAGGAAAGGGAACAGTGTTGAGGCAAGCCAACAAAAAGAGATATACTCCGAGGAGGTTGAATGCGTAGTGTAAAACCATGAAGGAAGAGGGACATAGAGAACACAGTGTGAAACAAAGAACAAAAGTTATCGCATCACATAAAGAAAAGCGGCGTCAGAATAAAACCTAGACGAGAGAATAGTAATACGAGAAAAACAAAGAAGAGAAACACGAAAAGGAGACAAACCTACAATAGCACATAAAGAGAGAGGGAAAGAGATAGCATGTAGAGACAAGGAGGGAAAACCATAAAATCATGTATCTGATGAAGTGAATGAACAGTAGGAAGCTGAACAACATTAACTACAACATGGAGAAGGGAGTGAGCAGGAAGAGAGCCCCCATGTAATAGGTAATACATATGTAGCATATAATGAGCAAGGCCTAAAATGGGTAAATATTCCTATAAAGCCTATAAAAATGTAAAATTTATGAGAATATATAAGATAACAGTAAGACGTAGAGCACAAAGTAAAACAGAAAGCCAAGGTTCCCATATTATATAATATTAGAAATCCTCAGGCGACTAAGTAAACAGTTAGAGCCATCACTGATAACAGGAATTATCATAATCTATAAAATAGTAAAAGAAATGATAGAACAGAAAAGGAAATCAGTTAGCAGCTGAAGACTGTTTAAGAGGTGATCTAGACTTATCCCTTTGTGAAGTGTTGGTGAGGGAGGAGACTGAATGCAATGCGGAAGCCTTATCATCTTGAGAGCGAGGCAGATGGGTAATATCCCTACCACGTTGCCGAGGGTCATTAGTGAGTCTCAAAGGAGACGCTGTAGGACTGGTAGACAATGCCTTCGACTGAGAAGTCTGAGCACAGGAGGAAGATTGAGTTTCCATGTCATCAGACGTGATATTATCCAAAAATTGCTGAAGAAGAGCAGGATCGTAGAAGTCTTTGGAATCTCCATTCCTGGTAATACGAAAACGTGCGGGTTCAAATAATCCATACTTGATGTCCAGTCGACGCAACTGAGGCGGTAGAGAGAGAAACGCCTTCCGTCTTTCATTTGTCTCTTTGGAAAAGTCCGCCGCCATATGAATAGTATGGCCTTTAAATAGGAGAGAGCCACGTGAACGAGCTATTGACAAGATCTGTCGAGTGTGCTCATGTCGAAGAAAGCAAGCAATAATTGGTCTAGGTCTAACAGAAGCATCAGAGCGTGGAGGACCCAGTCTATGAGCGCGTTGTATTTCAAGAGGAGGAGTAAAAGAAATGCCAGTCAGAATGGGAAGAGTCTCATATAGAAAAAGCTTCATGTCCTGCTTTTCAACATTTTCTGGAAATCCAAAAAATCGAATATTGTCTCTACGACTACGATCCTCCAAATCAATGATTTTGCTATGCAAAAATAATAGATCTTGATCTGAGCCTTGGACAGTATCCAGTCGAGTTTCCATATCTGATATCTTAGAGTCAATAGCATCAATCTGTGTATGGAAAGTAGTAAGTTCAGCACGAATAGACTTAGTCTCTGTAGCCAAAGATGTCATGGTGATGTCCAGCCTCTCCAATCTGCGATTAACACCAGAAAGTTCTAGTAGAATACATTCCATAGTATCTGACAATGACTTGTCACTCTGAGTGGATGTAGCTTGCGATGAGGGGGCCGATGCGGAGCCATTTCCTTTCACCAGTGGATTAGAATTTTGTTTCATCATGTCAGTAAAAAGTGGCGGCTTGGGTCCACGACCCCCATTTCTGTTATTGGACATTGCAGCGCACCGTTGTATAGGTATTCTACAAAAGCGAATTGATAAAGTATTGGAGTGGGAAGCAATGGTGAAACCAAGGGCACATCAAATAACTAATAGCAAAAAAAAGTATATGCAATAAAGTAGTGACCAGCATATGCAACATATAGAAAATGCATCAAATTGAAGAATCACTATGACATTACCACAAAACAGCAAGCATTGCGATAAAAGACAGGTGCAATGCAAGAGCAGTAGGCCGTGCGCGCCAAAAACCACCTGATAAAGAAAAGCATGTGAATGAGGTGAGGCAAAGCAGCAACAGACCTGTAGCGTTATGAAAAACGAATGGGAAAAGAAACATGAAGGTCTGCATACAGTAATAAAATGCTTCTCAAATATGAAGGCGACACATGGGAGAGTAACATTCACCATCCATCCAGGGCTGCGTCAAACAGAAACAAACCACATGAGCTTATAACAAAAAAGCAGTGATTGTGAATGAAATTTCAGCCCTTGTTGTTTGTCTCTTGTCTCCCTCTTTAAAAGCGTAACTGGCAAGGTGTCATAGTAGAACAGGATGAAATATTGAAGAGAAGTGACAAATCTGAGAAGGTCAAGTAATTCTGACCCAAATGTCACATATGTCACATAGAACGGCTAAATAAAAGTACCAAAGCCAGTTATGTAAAGTCAAGGAAAAAAATGGACAAGCACTCCTGCAAGTGAATCTGCCAGCAGTGTTATTTTCCGTCTTTTAAAAGTGTCATTCACATTCTGCCTCTGCATGTGATGGTAAATAGTATGAAACAATGGTTTAAGCAACTTTAGCCCTGCCAATATTGGTATTTCACCTGTGTACATGCGCACATTTGACTGAAAATAAGCGTGCTTCAGTGGAATGACGGGTGTGCCAGTCCTTTAGTTTCCCTTTGTTGTCTTGTATAATGCCCTTTCACATCAAAATATATCGTCAGCAACTTTGAAGAAAACTCCTCCTAAAGAAGCCTGGAGAGGGCGCTGCATACTAGTAATACTGGCAATGATATACAGAAAACAGTCTGCAGCCGAAGTGAAGCGCGCCCCCTCCGTCTGAGGAGGCGCGGCCTAGAATCGGAAGAGGCGCTGCCCTGTGTTAGCGAGGGTGCCGCCTTTGCTGAGGAGAGGCGCGGCTTCAGGAGCGCGCGAATGCCGTGGCGTGCGCTGTAGGAACCGGCCACCTCACCGTCATGCCGTTTTGACAGGAGCAAGCGCCGCTAGCCACTTGAAGAAAACACCGGAGCGACCCTCATTATCTCCGGAATCCTGCAAGCACTGAAGAGACGACCCACACAAACAGGTAGGGCAGAGAAGCTCGTCAGGGGTCCGTCCCTCGGCGGAGCTCCCCTAGCAGGCGGCCATCTTCCTGCGTGGCCAGACCACGCCCCCCGCCAGAGTGTTTTTCATCATTTCAGGATGCTAGCAGTGCATCATAATAAAGTGAGGAAATTAGTTAGAATGTTGTATTATGCTAAGAGTCCAGCAATTATGCTTAAACAATTATGCACTGCTCTTTTGCATGGTTCAGAAGTAGATGTGAAGAATATTTGTGCAGAAATTGAGTTTTGTTACTTTGCAAGTAAAGAGGAGAATGTTGAAATTGACCCAGAAGAAGAAGGTAATGTGGAAGAGAGTGTACAGGTTTCCAGTACAGATAATTTTCAGAAGGAAATTGCCACGTTTCAGGTGAAATCAAGTGAGAGGCCTAATTTCACTTGTGTGTGTTGTCGACGCACTTATTATAAGAATCAGACTAAGTTAGTGGATTTATATGCGAAAAGTGAAAGGGAAAATAATAGTGAATGGAAGGATTTCGCAACATACTTGATGGTAGAAAATTGTTTTGATTTGGGATTGGATCAACGTGTGTGTACTTATTGTTGTAACAAATTAAATCAAAACCGGATGCCTGCTAGAGCGGTTCATAATAATCTGGAATTGGTTGAGATTCCTTCTGAATTGAAGGATTTAAATACTTATGAATCTATTTTGATTCAAAGTGTCCATCCCTTTCAGGCTATCGTACGAATGGAGCCAAAGACAGGGAAATTGCCTCCATCAGATTTACAGAGAGGATTAAAGGGAAGAGTTGTTTATTTGCCTCTAGATTTGAAGAAAAACATTAATGCAATTGGAGTAGAGAAAGTGGAAGAGGAACCTCTGCTTATCTTAGTTAATGGGGTTCCGACAAAGAGTAAGAAAATATGGCAAGATTTAGTGGATGTTAGGAAAGTCAAAAAGGCAACATTATATTTGAAGAAAAAAAATAAGTACTATAAGAATGTATATGTTGCCGAAGAGGAAGTAAGTGAAGAAGAGGATAGCGATTTGTGTGCTGGTCAAATTGAGAAAGTAGAAGCCTCTAAAAATGAAGGAATATATGAACATTATAGTGTTCATCCTTTGCATTCCAAGGAAGTCATGGGGAATGCTATTGAGTTGTTTCAAATGAAACAAGCCAAAGGGAGTCCCATTAGTGTTTGGGAGGAAAGTTTGGAAGCTCGGTGTTTCCCACAGCTATTTCCAACAGGTGAAGGAGGAAGATATGATGAGCGACCTGATCAAATTCCTGCTTCTGAATACCGTACTTTACGATTGTATGCAGAAGATCCTGATTAATCTCATGGCGTGTCAGCATGGTACTAATGAGTACTGGTACCGTCGTCATGGTGATTTAAAGTGTATGCTGAGGAACTTAGGAACTCCCACATGGTTCCTCACTCTCAGCTGTGCCGAGTATGGATGGGAAGACTTACTTGAATTTCTACGAGAGGCAAATGGAAACATTGAAAATATCGAATTCAAGACACCCGGAGAACTGTGCTCTTTGGATCCAGTGAATGTATGCAGGTACTTCAATCATAGGTTTGAAGCTATGATGGCTTTCATCATGACCAAGAAAAATCCACCTCTTGGAGAGGTGTTGGATTTCTTCTGGAGAAAGGAGTACCAAGCAAGAGGTGCTCCTCATATACATATGCTGCTATGGATCAAAGATGCACCCAAATTTGGAACAGATCCGGATGACTTAGTGATGAGTTTCAAGGAACAGTATTCTACATGTGCTGTTCCAAAGACAAAGGAAGACAAAAGCAAAGGAGAACAAGTTTTACGCTTCCAAAGCCATCGTTGCGGAAAGTACTGTCGTCGTAAATTCAGAAACAAGGACAAGTTCTACACAAAATGTCGTTTCGGCTTTCCACGACCGGTGATTTCTAAAGGAAGAGTGAACAGTTTGATGTCTTCGCTGCGACATAATGTGACGAGGAAATCACCCAAAAATACATACAATTTGAAAAGGAACGAAGAGTCCAAGTACATCAACGACTACAACCCAGTGATTTTGTCCATGTGGAATGCTAACATGGATATACAGTTTGTGGCTGATAACTGTATGGCTGTGGCTCGGTATGTGACATCTTACATCACCAAAAAAGAAAAGACAGAATTGAAGGATATGTGGGAGGACATTTCCCATGAAAAAAGCCTCAGTAAGAAGTTGTACAGTTTCAGTCTGAAGATGTTGTCGCATCGAGAAATCGGAGCTTACGAATGTTCTGACCGGTTATCTTCAGCAAGTCTCTATGCCAAATCTAGGAGTATCATTTGGGCGAGTCTTGGTCTTGCTGCAACACGTAATCGAGTTCTGAAACCTGTGCGAGAAATTGAGTATTTGGCGGAAAAGGAGCCAAACAGTACCGATATTTTGAAGACCAACATGTTGGATACATATTATCCAAATAGAAGCAGTCACCTAGAGAATGTTTGTCTGTATGAGGTTCTACAAAATTACATATTCAAGAGGAACATCAAAGAAGATATTGATAAAGTAGTGTATGCTGTAATTGGAAGTGAGGGATGTCTGGTCAAGCAAAGAAAATGCCAATTGGTAAACCATCGAAAATTGAGTGGCGAATCTCCTGAAAGAAAAGAGTTTTTCTATTTAGCTCTTTTGCAACTTTTCAAGCCTTGGCGTGCAGAAGAGGAACTGCTTGGAGATTTCCTCTGTTACGAAGACTCTTTCAATGCCGCCAAGGAGAGCATAGAATGTCCTGTTTTTCCCAAATATCTAGAAATGTTGAATGCGGAAATCGAGCAGGAAGCAATGATTGCAGCCGAGATTGCTAGAGACAGTTCTCAGGACAGTCAGAGTTCTGTTTCATTGAGTCAGGATCCACTAGGAGGACCAGTTATCGAAAATGAAGCTGCCACTGCCATGATTGAAGTGGAAAGAGCCTTGGCACATGCTCAGGAGGATGCGGTTAACTTAGAAGACTTGGAAAGACAACTCAACGTTGAGCAGAGGAAAATATATGATGAAGTTACCAACCAAATTGATCATGGATTAAGTCATGAGAAGAAAGAGTGCTCATGTACGTCGTTGAAGCCTGTCCGACTGTACGTGAGTGGAGAAGCGGGAACTGGAAAAAGTTTCCTCATTAAAGCAATTTCATGTTATTTGCAGAAAAGGACTGAGTCATCGTTGTCTTGTGTTGTCACCGCTCCAACTGGACTGGCAGCACATAACATTAAAGGTATTACTTTGCATCGTCTACTGATGCTGCCAGTGGAGCATGATAACAAATTACAATACCACAAGTTATCTGGAGATGCTTGTTGTGAAGTTTCAAGAGTCTTGAGGAAAATGAAACTTCTTATCATTGACGAAGTAAGCATGGTTTCCAATGTCATGCTTGCCTTTGTGCATTTGAGAATGCAAGAAGTTCTCAAAACAGAGTATGATGTGTTATTTGGTGGCAAACACATCATTGTTTTCGGTGATCTTCTGCAGCTGACACCAGTGAAAGGACAACCTGTGTTCAAAATGCTCACGCATGAAGATACCAGGAAGTGCCTAGGGAGCATTGGCAACGTCAATATATGGTTAAACTTCAATTATGCTGAACTGCGTGAAAATATGCGTCAAGCAAAGGATGAAGATTATAAGAATATTCTACAAGATGTTAGAATCGGAAAAGTGACCGAGCATGGGAAAGAAGCTTTACATGCACGATTACTGTCAAATTTGTATCCAGAAGAAGACGTTGTGCCTGAGAATATTTTTCGGAAAATTACTGAGAAGAAATCTGGAATATGTTTGATGCCAACTCTTGCAGAATGTGCCATCTTCAACAACAAAATGTTGCATTTAGAAAACCAAGAGATTGTGAAACTGGAAGCTATTAACAGAGTAGAGCATATGGGATCAACAATTATTTTGTCTGAGAATTTGAAATCAAAATTGGATTCATTAGAGAAGACTATATCTAAAACTGCAGGTTTTGAAAAGACTCTGAATGTGTGCTTAAATTGCCGTATAATTTTAAGAAGGAATTTACATGTTGAAAGAGGTCTGGTAAATGGATCAATGGGTAATGTTGTTGATTTTGAGAAATACAGAAATAGAGATGGAATTGAATTTTTGAAAATTAAATTTGATGGCATTGAGGAAGTACAGCTAATTGGTCGTTGCTCTGCTAGGTTTTTGCTTGTAAAAGAATTATATGTTCGCCGTAAGCAGTTTCCTGTTTGCTTGGCATATGCGGTGACAATCCATAAATCACAAGGTTTAAGTGTAGACAGTGCATTGGTGAATATTGGCAGTTCTGTGTTCAAGGAGGGTATGGCATATGTGGCATTGTCACGAGTCAGAAGTTTATCGGGATTGTACTTGATTGAGTGTGATGTCACAAACATTTGTGCGGATCTAGATTTTGTTAAGGAATACAATAGGTTAAGAAGAGAGTATGCGCCACATTTGCCTCAATATCCTTTGTTTGAGAAACATGTGGTAGGCCGGAAATGAAGAAATGTGACCAATAGTAGGGAGGTTGTAGCAAAAAGACGAAAAGTCGATGAACCTGAAATTATAAGCAGAAAAAAAATGGATTCTGTTGAAGATGTTGTTGGTTTTCAATTTGAAAATAGTTCTGGTGTCAACTGCTATGCTAATGTAGTGGTTAATGTTGTCTTTTCTCTGGAAACTTTAAAAGAAGAGATTGTGGTCAATTCTGATCAAAGATTTTGCAGTTTGTTGAATTCTGTGTTAGAGAAATGTAGCACTGATAGAACAAAAATAGAAAGTGTGTCTGAAATTCGAAATCTGTTAGACAAATGTTCAGGTCAAATGCAATTCTCTCAAAATATTCAGCAAGATTGTCAGGAGTTTTTAATGTATATGCTTGATGTATTGCAAGATGAAGGTGTAGATGTAGATCATCTGTTTGGCCTTTCTTATCAATGGCAGCATGACTGCGAGAACTGTAGGGTATCAAGTACTACTAGTGTAGAGTCTGAAAGATTTATATATTTAACTTTGCCAGACAGTAAATCAGTGTCCTTTAGTAAGCTAGTAAAAGCAGCTGATCACAACATGGAGTGTAGCCAATGTAAGTCTGCAATGTTCTCCACATTATTTATACGAACATATGGCCAGTATGTCATTTTAATGTTCCAACGATGTAGGCCTGATGGAACAAAATTGACAACTTTAATTAAAAATTTTTTGGCTTCGCAGTTGTCAATATCAGGAAGGACTTTTGTAACTGCGGCAATTATATATCATGACGGTCCTTCAACAACATCAGGACATTACACAACTTATTTGAAGTCTAGACACGGCTGGTCATTCTGCAATGATTCTGTTTTAACTTTCAAAAATAAATTGCCTTTTGACCATAAAAATTCTTACCTGGTGTTTTTACAACCAAAAATTTTAGGGTAGGAATCTCGGGATTTGCTCTGAGGAATTTCAAGAGGTTCTAATGGCTCCTACACTATTTGGCCTTGAGGATAAGTGTAGTACAGAGTGAAAAGTTAATGTGGAACATGAGTGAGCAAGAAGGGTGAGATATTACTAGTACAGGATTGTGAAAGTGATCTTGGACGTTTTCTTTCTGAAAGTTGCGGAAAAAGAAAATGACGGAATTTGCTTAGAAGAATTCCAAGAGTTATAAATGGCTCTTACACGATTTGGCCTTGAGGAGAAGTGCGGTAGAGAGCGAGAAGTCATTTATTGTATGTAACATATTTGTCAATACGATGGAGCTTTTCTTTCAGAAAGTGGCGGGCAGAAAATAATAACAGCATAACAGAGTATAAGCTGTTCATAGGACATCCTACGACGTCATGGAAAGTAAGTTAATTTTCAGGAGTTCTGATTTCTGATTGGTTATGTTATATGGGTTTTTTAAACACAATCATTTTGATTGTGTTTTTTTTCCCCGCTGTTATATGATGAATACCTTCAACTCACTGTTTTTAGTGAAATTTGATATATTCTGAGAACAGCAAAAATAAACCATTTAACATGTATAATTATTTCTGTACCTTTTTGTATTTATGATATACATTTAGAACTGTGTAGGAGGCATGGAGAAACTGAGGCTTCTGTAAGTGCCAAGGGAGGTGAGTAATGTACATTGCTCTGTTGCATACAGTCCTCACCTTCTGCGTACTCTTGGATATGCTAGACTAAATCTGCACAATGAGATACCTAAGCTGAGGAAATACAGGTGATGTGATTGTGAAATGAGCAAAAATATTTGCACGTTTTTCAATTATATCACCTGTGTTTCCTAACATTACGAATCACATTGTGCAGATGAGGTTTAGGCCTGTCCAGGGACACAGAGGAGGTGTGGCCTTTGTTCAAGAGTGCAGTGGACATGACTCACTTCATTGGTAGGCCTGCACATGTATTATCTCCACTGTACTCTTCAATAAGCCTAAATTTCATCTGCAACCCTGAGTAGGCCTCACCTCAAACAAATCTCTGGATAGGCCACACCTTATCGGCATCCTGAAACAATCATTTAAAATGTTAGGGGCAGATTTATGATGGCCGTGCGCCTCTTTTGCGCCGCCATTGCGTCACTTTTGTGACGCAGCAGCAGTGCAAAAGATGCACCATGTTGCAAGATTGGCCTCACTTCATCTGCAACAAGATACTGTCAGTTTAAAATGTATATATTTAGGACTGTGTAGGGGGCATGGAGAAGCTGAGGCTTCTGTAAGTGTCAAAGTTGTTGCATACAGTGCTCACCTTCTGCGTACTCATTCATATGCTAGACTACTTCTGCACAATGAGATACCTAAGCAAAGAAAACACAAGTGATGTGATTGTGGATTGAGCAAAAAAAATTGCACGTTTTTCAAATACATTACCTGTGTTTCCTAACATTACGAATCACATTGTGTAGATGCCTCACTCAGTCTGTATCTGACACTCTTCCCTTCACTTCCTCTGTCTCCTCTCTCTCTCACTCTCTTTTCCTTATTCACCCTTTTCTTATATAGTTTACCTTACTCACTTTCTTTTAGTAGCTTACACAACTTCAATTTAGTTTACTCTTCTATCCTTCTTTTCTGTCACTGAAAGTATCTTCTTTTTTTCTCTAAGTAGTTTACTCTATTTAAATTTCTTTTTGTCTCTGACTGTCTATCACCGTTTCTTTCTCTTTTTTTTCTGCATGTTTATCTCTAACTTTATTTCTTTGTAAAATTGGATGATTGTCAATCTTTTCCCTTGTCACTTCTAATTTTTAAATACATGTTTTAATATTTTTCAAATTTTTGTTGTTTTTTTCACAGATTGAAAGTATAAAAATAACAAGTGACTAAGTTAACGACAATTATAAGGTAAGGGTTTTGTACTCTTTTCGTTACATTTCTATCACATTTATCTTCTATTACTTCCACTGCTTTATTTCTTTAACCGTCAGTTTCCTGCCTTTGCTAATTCCCTCATTCCTTTTTCTATTACTTACTTACTCTACTCCTTCCACTCCTTTTCTCAGTCCCTCTGTTCTCATAGTTCCTCACTCCTGTTCACTCATTCCGTCTCTATTACTCTCACTATCTCTGACTCATCACTCTTTCACTACTTGTTCATTATGCTTTCTCCCTGTAGTTCAAACACACTAAGGGGCATATTATCAACAAAGGCGATAAAATTATTGCTGCTTTTATCGGCAGAAAACTGCCGCAAAAGCGGCTTTAGCGGAAGTTTTCTGCCGCAAAAGCGGCTTTAGCTGTAGTTTTCTGCCGATAAAAGCAGCGATAATTTTATTGCCTGTGTTGATAATATGCCCCTATGTTATTTACATTAACCCTGGGCGTAGTGTGCGGAGTGGGGCTCCGCGGAGCTACGTGAAGTGGGCGCACAATTACGCCCACCCGCGCACTCCGCGTAGCCCCACTCCGTGCCGCCCGCCTCCCTCCTGCCCTCCCTAAATACATAAATAAAAGTATGAAAAGCTATTAAAAACACTTACCTTGTCTGCCGCGTCCCCGGGGCTCCCTCTCGCCGTCCCGCGATTTGCGCCGCCACCGACCCGGATACTAATGCGCATGCGCGGGCAGCCGCGCATGCGCATTCCTCATGAGAAACCTGAGGAGGTGGTCCTCTCTTACTAAAAGGTGGTGGTGGTGGTGGGGGTGCACCAGCTGAAGCTACAACACTTGCCATTGCTAAGTGATGAAAAAAGGTCTTCCTCTCACAAAGATGAAAGTCAGAGTGAGGAAACAAGGAGGGGTTTTCATCATTTGGGAAAAAAAATAGTTCTAAACCAATGAAAAGTGTTATTTTTAGGTCACATGACCTAGCCTTACATCATTAGGAAACCAAAAGTGAAATGAACCAATAGAAAGTTTTATTAACAAGTCACATGACCTGTTATGCTTACGTTACTCGCTCCGCGCCGCGTCCCGGATCGCTTCCGGGAAGCTGCGCTTCGCGCCTCGCTTCGCGCACCGGAGCTCATTCACCCATACAATCATTCATACATACAATCACTCATCTTTACAACACTATCATATGCACTCATACACCTATACAGACACTCACACTCTGCCACTCATCCATGGAGTTACTCACACACCTAGTCAGTCCTGTAAAGAATCAATCACACTTCCATTTTCTCATCTATACAGTTAAACATAGAACACCTTACATTTTCAAACATATACTACACACATACTTACTCTCTTATACAATCACTGATACAAGTACACATTGATCTGCACAGAGTCACACACCTCCCAGCCAGCCACACACACACTCAGTCTCCCATACAAATACTTGGACAATCAATCAATAACCCATATAGTTACTCATATAGCTACTGATCAACACATGCAGCAGTTTACAGAACAACAGACATAATAAAGCACAAATTAAGACAGTTTAGTCACTAACCCATGCACTCAGTGAGACATATTTAATCACTCACTCATACAGTCAGTCATGTACCTACTAAATCCTTCATCCAGACACTTATACATCCACTCATTCTTCAATATGTAAGACATATTTAAACTTTACAGAAACATAAAATTACTGGATGTTGTTTTCAGTGATGTCATCAGTGATGTCATTTGAGATGTCATCAGTGATGTCATCAGTGATGTCATTGGAGATGTCATCAGTGATGTCATCAGTGATGTCACTGACCATGTCATGAATGATGTAATATGTGACATCATCAGCAGTGGATTGCGGGTGCGCGATATATAGTTAGTGCAACTGGAATTTCAATGGTTTTTGTGAGTAAAATAAGGTTTTGTAAATGCTAATTCCTAACTATATATGGTCTATAACCTATGGTTTTTTCAGTGAATATATATATATATATATATATATATATATATATATATTACATTACCTACTGGCGGTCCCCAGTAGGTAATTATAGTAAGGACCTACTTTCCATACGAAATCCACAACATTCTATTTGGAATAACTTTGGTGTTGCTGGATGAATCTTCGCGAATTACTCCAAGAAAATGGCCTGCTCGGCTCTGCTCCTTCCCTGAAAGTTTGAGGGTGATTCGTCAAGTTGTGGCTGAGAAAAAAGGGGGTCCCAAAACGTGTTTTCCCCATGCAATGTTCCATAGGGACCTTTAGCCAGGGCTACAGCCCGAACGGCTGAACGGAATTACACCAAATTTGGCAGAGAGGTAGAGTTTGGTTCGCAGATTGTGCTTTATGTTACATGGTGTAAATCCGTTCAGCAGTCCCTGAGAAAATCAAAAGTAAAATCATAGTGATATCTATAGACGAAGTATGGCTCGTGTACGGAAATCCTTTCAATTATGAGCACGAGCTGCATGCTGATTGGATGTCAACTGTCTGACAACAACACTTAAAACCAGGAAGTGTTGGCGGCCATCTTGTGCCTCGGTAGAACCGAGTCACAAGAAAACAGAAAAACAAAGTTGAAAAATAAGGAAAGGGAGCTGAATAGAAACATCCTGACCCTCTAGGCCTGCTCAGGGGGTCCCACATGGATCTTTAGGCCCAATTTTATTTATTTTTTAAATAAGAAATCGCGGGGTACGTGTATTGTATGCGTATACGGTAGAAAAGGAAAAAAAAACTAGAAGTCCGTTTTATTCTTAATTAGCTCCCGGGGGGGCCAAATCCCAGTGGGCAATTTGTTTCCATAATGGGGGGATTGTAAGGTCTCCCGAGTCCCGGGAAACGGCACTCCCCAGGGTTTTATTTTGAAGCATGTGGGGGGGCCTACGGCTGCCCTACTCGCAGCCCCGGGGACCGCCACCCCCTTGGGGCTTTTTAAATTATTATTGTTTTTTAAAGAATGTTTTCAGCCCCCTTCCCCCAATGCGTACAGTAAGTGTACCAAAAACCGTACAATTACGAGCACGAGCTGCATGTTGATTGGATGTCAGCTGGTTGTCAACACTCCAAACCAGGAAGTGTTGGCAGCTATCTTGTGCCTCAGTAGAACCGAGTCACAAGAAAACAGTAAAACAAAGTTGAAAAATAAGGAAAAGGGGCAGGGTAGAAATATCCGGACCCTCTAGGCCTGCTCAGAGGGTCCCACATGGATCTTTAGGCCCCAAATTGTTTAAAAAAAAAAAAAGAAATCGCGGGGTACGTGTATCGTACGCGTACGAGTTGGAAAAGGAAAAAAAACCTAGAGATGTCCGTTTTATTGTTAATTAGCCCCCTGGGGGGCCAAATCCTGGGGGCTATTTTTTCCCATAATGGGGGGCTTGTAAGGCCCCCCGAGCCCCGTGGAACGCCACCCCCGGGGTTTTATTTTGAAGTATGCGGGGGGGGCTCATGGCCCCACCTCGTAGCCCTGGGGACCGCCGCTCCCCCAAGCTTCTCCAGGGGCCTCATCCTGCCATCGTCCTGTGTAGGCTCCTACCAGCTGCCCGCACAGTTTCATGGACCTGACAATGAGTTCCACAGCGTAGCGTCCGTTGCAGTGTTCTTAGCCTTTTTGTTCTTTTTCTGATTTACCAGTTTGTGTTCAAGATTTGCCGTCTTATTTGTGTAGCTTTCCTCTGTGTATCTTTTGTGTAGCCTTGTTTTGTGTATCTTCTTTTGTATCTGACTTTGTTTATTCAGTGCTTGATCCAATGTTCTGAACATAGCAGTACATCTGCAGACATGTAGTTTACTCCTTTCCTTTCCCTTCCTCCACCCTAATTGACAACGTAATGGGGGGAGTGAAAGTAAGGCACTCCTGTCGTCACTGTTTTAAGTTTGCAACACAGTAGGTAGGACACGGGTTAAGAAACCCAGCCTCCACTACTCTTGGACCCTCCTGGCTCTTGTTGCCACCTCGTTTGCTATGTCTTAAGTATTTAATCTTTGCATTTGACCGTGGTCCTCCTACGGTGTATTCTCATCATAATCCAAGCACATAAAACCCATCATTTTATCTGTTCTAGCCCATTCTGTGTGGTGTCAGCACTTATTGCACATTATAGAATTCCTTGAGTGTACCCGCTTTTAAAACGTCTCCACATGGCATTGTACATGGAGATCTTGGACCACCCTTTTCATCCATTCTTGCATCCTGAGATGTAATCTCTTACCTGTGTTCTTCACCTCTTACTTTACCCTTTTAAATATTCAAATGTTCTCGGAAAGACATTACTAATCCTTCTCATCGAAAAAGTAACACATTTCTGAAATTATTTTATACGTGAGTTGTGTATGTTATCCTAATACACAACATTCCAATGAGATGCTTTGTACCATTATGTAATGTGCTTTAGTTGCAGTGTTCGATCTGGTTTTGGTTTGTATGTCATTACAATCAAAGGTAACATATTCCTGTATATGCTAACAACTAACTAATCAAACGATCTCATACCTATTTAAACACCAATGTACGCGAAGATTCCAGTTGAATCGCGTACCTCCTCCTCCTACACCAAAACAAGACCAATAATGTTTGTCATATACCTCCACCTACTATGAAGTTTAATGCGAGCTAATCTCAGCAGCACATTCAGGCTGATGCCGAGTCAAAATCTTACCGCCAAAATCTTGTCCTTCGTTTTTGCGCCCATGATGTCACCTGTAAATACCTCGAACTCCCTGCAAGCATTAGAAACTTGCGTTATCACCAATCATACAGCGTAAACATGAATACCCAATCGTCAAAGTTAAAAGATCCTACAGATTTACTTACAAATAACGTCTCGCGAACCCGTGGTTCCTTCGACTCCTGTTCAATTACGTCCAAAACGGCATTCGAGTTGACACCAGTGTAAGGAATGTCCAGAGTTTAAAACACCAATGAGAGGGGATCTAACCCGCCCTCCTATTGGTTCCAAACTTTCTCCATTCTAATTCAACCAATCAGCATCCTTCTATCTGTACCTAATGCAACACCGTCACACATTGTGACATTACGTGCATATACTTACCTTCTGTGGCCCATTTACCTTGTGACTTGATTGCAGATTGCAATCAAGTCACTGTAGCTGGTGTGGTCCGTTTGGTAAAGCCAATGCATCATCCCTACGTCTGGGTGTAGTAGGTGTAGGGATTGTGATGCATTGGCAGCACAGCTAAACGCTGCACCATAAAAAGATAAAGTAATAAATACCATTGCGGCATTTTCAAGGTAGGCGTCTCTGACGGAACGCCTACATTGCATGAATTAAAATCTAAGGCGGCGCAGGCGATTTTCACGCAGGTGAAAACCGACACAACCTGTAGAAAAGTGACGCATCTACTTCCATATAAATATAGAGCAGATGCAGCGCCGCCGTCGCATCCAAAAAAGTGACGCAATGGCAGTACAAGGAGGCGCAATGGGCTTGTAAATCTGCCCCCGGGTATGCACTCTTCCATGCACCGTCAAACTTGTGTTTTATACCTTGAAAACCCCCAGTCTGTATCTTTACACTTCCAGCAAACACTATCACACTTCTGTTTTAATATTGTAGTGAGCCACAAAGCACAATGTATCACATTTATTTTCTGTTACCACCTCAAACACTGATATTACAGTAAATAATGTTTTAGAATCGTTGCAATGTATCCAAAAATGTTTTATGAAATCAGTTGAAAGACTGATATTATAGTAAACAAGTTTTAAAAATAGTTTCAAGGTATCACAAAATGTTTTATGTGAGCATACAAACATCGATATTACAGTAATGAAGTTATGAAAATAGTTGCAGTGTAGCTTAAAATATTGAACGTGAGGAGCAAAAAAACATTGTAACAACAAACAACCATAAAGAAGTTGTGAAAATAGTTTCAATATATCACAAAAAGTCATTTCACTTCACTGAGAACATGTTTCTTTTCTATTGACAGATTTTATATCTTACCGATGGAAAATGTCAATTACACAGTAAGCATTTCTTTTTGGCATGTAGTGCTGTAGATTTCAATGCTTTTCATAGTCCTGCCATGTCGTGTTGTGTTTGGCCGAGGTGGTAGCTATAACAAAAAGGCTCGATAAAGGCCCTTGACTTTGAATCAGAATGTGAAATTCAAGAATAATTGATAACCCTAGTTAAAAAAAGCAGCAAGTAGGTGTGTGTATGTGCAGATGATGTGTTGATTGAGTGGAAGATGAATAATGTAAAAAATAAGAAAGGCTGCAAGTGTGCAAATTACCCACTGCCTTTAGCTGGGGAAGAAGTTAGAATAAAAAGGCTCGATAAAGGACTATGATTTTGAATCAGAATGTGAAATTGAACAATAATTCATAACCCCACCCAAGAAAGGCAGCAAGTGCGCACATTTCCCACTGCCTTTGGCCGGGGTAGTAGCTACAACAAAAAGGCTCGATAAAGGGCCATGACTTTGAATCAGAATATGAAATTGAACAATAATTGATAACCCCTGCGAATAAAAAGGCAGCAAGTGCGTACATTTTCCACTGCCTTCTGTCGGGGTAGTATCTCCATGAAAAAGGCTCGATAAAGAGCCTTGAGTTTGAATCAGAATATGAAATTGAAGAGTAATTGATAACCGCAGCCGGAAAGGCAGCAACTAAGTGTGTGTATCTGTGGATGATGTGTTCATTGAATGGAAAATGAATAAGGTAAAAAGTTAGAAAGTCTGAAGACGCGCAAAGTAACCATTACCTTATCAGGGAAGTAGATCTTTGGATACCCAGCTCATTACACAGACTGTGCATCGCAAGAAAGAATGCAAGTGTGGAGATTACCCACTGCAATTTACGGGAAGTAGTTACCAAGAAGGCTGAATAAAGGGTGTGCACTTTGAATTTGTATTACAAGAAGAATAATTGATAATCCGAGCCAAGAAAAGTAGCAAGTGTCAAATTTCCTACTGCCTTTGGCCGTGGTAGTAGCTACAACAAAAAGGCTCGATAAAGGGTCTTGACTTTGAATCAGAATATGAAATTGTACAATAATTGATAACCTCAGCCAAGAAAGGCAGCAAGTGTGCAAATTTCCCACTGCCTTCCGCTGGGGTAGTTACAACAAAAAAGCTTGATGAATGTCTAATGACTAATGTTGAGGACAGCGATGTTCCTGTTTTTTATGAAGTTGATAGACTGTTTCACGTAACAGAAAAGTTAATTGCAAGAAATGCATAGAAATTTAAGTTTACTAAAATCAAGATTAATATGTGAGTATGAACTGCTTGCCGAAGATGCTGTTGTAGCAGTTGATGTCCTTGGAGCAGCAGCAAGTGGGTTGCCCTGCAATTTTTGTGTTGCAGCTCAAACAAAGTTGTTGGGGTGCAAGTTCTTCATGTTTCGCACTATATTTGCTGTGTCAAAGAAGTATTTTTTGGATGGATCACCCCTTGAAAGAGTTGTTTGGTAAATTTCACAGATTACTTTTGGAGCATAAACCATCGGCTGGGGTAGTAGCTATGACCAAAAGGTTCTATAAAGGGCCTTGACTTTCAATCAGAATATGAAATTGAAGAATAATTGATAATCCCAGCCAAGAAAGGCAGCAAGTGTGCAAATTTACCACTGCTTTCGGCTGGGGTAGTTAATACCAATTACAAGATAATGTCAAAAAAAGTAATGTTGAGGATAGCGATGCTCCTGCTTCCTGCATTTTATTAGGTCGATAGACTGTTCCCCGTAAGACAAAAGTTAATCACAATAAATGCATAGAATGTTAACTTCACCGAAATCAGGATCAATCTGTGGGTGTGGATTGCTTGCTGAATATGCTGCTGCAGCAGTCGATGTGCTTGGTGCAGCAGCTGGTGGGTTCTCCTGTAACTTCCGTGTTGGAGCTCGAGCAAAGT
This sequence comes from Lissotriton helveticus, assembly GCF_964261635.1. NCBI lineage: Eukaryota > Metazoa > Chordata > Amphibia > Caudata > Salamandridae > Lissotriton > Lissotriton helveticus. The sequence continues at coordinate 365,877,476 of NC_136068.1, read as the reverse complement.
TATTGGGGTGCAAGTTATTGACATGTCGCATCATACTTGATTTGCCAGAGGAGTATTTTTTGGATGGATCAGTCCTTTAAATTGTTGTTTGGCAAATTTTACAGGTTACTAACAGAGAATTAATCTTTTTTTGCCCTTCAGGGAAAGTAAATAACTTCCAAATTAGAGCTTTTTTCTTCTTCTTTGGAGGCTCTTCAGGAATGAAATCTCCTTCTGAAGAATATCTGGAAGATGAGTCCATTGCTGTTATTATGGTGATCTTCCTTCTATTTGACAGGATTCTCAGAAGTCAAAGTAGAATGAATAAAAAGGGAGGGATCTTTCAACAATTGAAATAGGAAGTGTTATGAACCAATACACGTTAATACATATACTTTCTGGCTCTTTTTCAGTTAAATATTCAATTTATTGCACAGATTTAAGTACTCGATTTCGTGTTGCATGAAGCCCTAAACTCACCCAAATGATTCTTCTAGATTTCGAGTAAACACTTGCAGATGATAAGCGATCTGAACATTTATATGCTCCAATTTCTTGATGAGATAACATCTTTAAACTGTAACTATATAATTTCTTACTTAGACTTTTCTCGTGGGAAATCTCTTACCACATCTCCTTCAATTCTGTCTTTTCTGATTTTGTTATGTAGGATGTTACATATCAAGCAACAGCAACGGAATTGTCTGCAACATATAGAATGTCCATGTTAGCATTCCACATGGACAAATTGACTGAGTTGTAGTCATTTATGTATTTTGATTCTTCATTTCTTTTTAAGTTGTAGGTATTTTTTGGAGACTTTCTTGTGATAGTATGTTGCAAAGATGACATAAAACTGTTCACTCTTCCTTTCGATATTATAGGACGTGGAATTCCAAAACGACATTTGGTGTAGAACTTGTCCTTAGATTTGTACTTTTGACAACAGTATTTCCCACAACGATGGCTTTGTAATCGTAAGACTTGTTGTCTTAAGTCCTTATCTTGTGTACTTTTGGTTATATCACATGTAGCATATTTTCCAATGAAAGACAGCACAGTATCATCTGACTCAGTTGCAAATTTGGGAGCTTCTTTGATCCATATTAGCATATGTATGTGAGGAGTACCTCTCGCTTGATACTCCTTTCTCCAAAAGAAATCCAAACCCTTTCCAAGAGGAGGATTTTTTTATTGGTGGTAAAAGATATCATAGCTTCAAATCTGTGATTGAAATACCTGCATACATTAACTGGATCCAAAGAGCATAATTCTCCAGGTGTCTTATATTCAATATTTAGTACATTTGGATTTGCGTCTCGTGGAAATTGCAGTAAATCATCCCAAGCGTACTCAGCACAGCTTAGAGTAAGGAACCATGTAGGAGTTCCTAAGTTCCTTAGCATACATTTCAGTTCTCCATGACGACTGTACCAGTACTCATTAGTACCACGCTGAGATGCCATGAGATTAATTAGCTGAGATTTAAAAAACATTATCTTTCTGCTGTACTTTATCCATAAATTCCTTTGCCCAAACATTTTGCAGATGTACACCTGTTTTCAATATATGGTTTACTGCATAAGAAAGTCCAGACAAATCACTCTCAAACAAAGATGAAACAAATATGGAATACATTGTCGAAATCTTGGATGTTCTGCATATAATCTTGATATCCGATCTTCAGATGCTGGAATCTGCACAGGGCGGTCATCATATTGTCCTCCTTTTCCTGTGGGAAACAACTGAGGGAAACAACGAGCTTCCAAACTTTTTTTCCCATACACTAATGGGACTTCCCTTTGTTTATTTCATTTGGTAAACGCTATAGTATTCCCCATCACTTCTTTAGAATGAAGTGGATGAACACTGTAATGTTTGTAGATTTCTTCAGTTCTGGACACATCCACTTTTTCAATTTGTCCAGATGGCGAGTCACTATCTTCTTCTACAGTTATTTCTTCTTCTCTCATATACACATTTTTATAATATTGATTATTTTTTACCAGATACAACGTTGCTTTTTTCACTTTCCTAACATTCACTAATTCTTGCCAGATTTTCTTACTCCTAGTAGGAACACCATTAACAAGAATAACTAAAGGTTCATCTTCTACATTTTCTACACCAATTGTTTCAATATTTTTTTTTAATCTAGAGGCAAATATACAACTCTTCCCTTTAATCCTCTTTGTAAATTTGAAGGAGGCAATTTTCTCTGTCTTAGGCTCCATACGAATAATAGCCTGAAATGGATGCACACAATGAATAAGAATAGACTCATCGGTATTTAAATCCATCAGTTCAGAAGGAATATTTACCAACTCAAGATTATTATGCACAGCTCTAGCAGGCATTTTATTCTCGTCAAATTTGTTATTACAATATTTACAAATACGCTGATCAGAACCCAAATCAAAACAATTCTCTACCAACAAATAAGTTGCAAAATCCTTCCACTCATTATTATTTTCCTTTTCACTTTTTAAATACAGATCAACAGTCCTCGTTTGATTTTTATAATGAGTTCACCGACAAAAAATACAAGAATAATTTGGACTTTCACGTGAAATCACCTTAAACTTAGTAATTTCTTGCGCAAAATTTTCTACAGTACAACATTGTACCTTCTCTTCCACATTTTCTTCTATTAATATCTCAGTTTCTGCATTGTCTTCCTGAGGACCAAAGTAACTAAGCTGAATTTCATCAGAAACATTCGTTACATCTGATAGAGATCCACGCAAAAGGGCACTGTTCAACTTTTTTAACATTAGTGCTGGACTTTTTGCGTAATACAATGTTCTGACTAATTTCCTCATTTGAGTATGATGAACTGGTAACATCCTGAAATGGTGAAAAACACTTTGCCACACTTTTTTTAGAAAGACAAGCCAGAGAATGACCTTGCAAACCAGTATTTTCTCTCACTCTGTAAGGGTCTTGGTCTTGCAACACCGTAATCTTTTGTTTAACACTTTTCTTTCTATAGTTACGTAAGAAATTGCGTAAAAAATCAATAGATTCTTGCCGTACACTACAAATACTACTACAATTCCAAGTGTTCACTGGAGCTTTAGGACGTCTCCCTAAAACTTCATCCGCTAACACCTCTTCTGCATTTCTAGGATCAATTTTCTCTTTCTCAATAGCACAACCATTTCTAACCTCATAAGCAAGACCACTAGTGTCAACTGCATGCAACAAATCATTACTCTGAAGATAACTCTCATCATTAAAAAAAGGCTCAGAACTTGAACTATGTTTCCATTCACCCAAAAAAAAACTCTGAAAAATTACTTCTGTTAATGATTCTTTTCCACTTACTTTTGGCCTTCATTAAAAGGATTGGCTTATCTAGTGATCGAATTCTATTGATTACTAAAACAAATAAATTTGTTTTCAATTTGAAAGCCTTCTCAACTAGATTTTCTATAGTTTTCTTTTTCTTATAAAATGCTGTTTTGAAAAAAAAATCTTCACTTTCTTAATTAAATTCGTCACAACTCTATTATAAAATTCAAGAATAATTGATAACCCAAGCCAAGAAAGGCAGCACGTGTACAAATTTCTTACTGCCTTCGACCGGGGTAGTTGTTACAACAAAAAAGGCTCGATAAAGGGCCTGCACTTTGAAAACGGATATGAAATAGAAGAATAGTTGATAATCGTAGCCAAGAAAGGCAGCAAGTAGGTGTGTGTACGTGTAGATGATGTGTAGATTGAGTGGAAGATGAATAATGTCAAAAATAAGAAAGGCTGCAAGTGTGTAAATTACCCACTGCCTTCTGCCGGGGTAGTATCTATATGAAAAAGGCTCGATAAAGGGCGTTGACTTTGAATCAGAATATGACATTGAAGAGTAATTGATGACTGCAGCTAAGAAAGGCAGCAAGTAAATGTGTGTATGTATGGATGATGTATTGATTGAATGGAAGATTAATAAGGTAAAAAGTAATAAAGGCTGCAGACGCGCAAAGTAACCACTACCTTATCAGGGAAGTTGATGTTTGGATACCCAGCTCATTACACAGACTGCGCGTCGCAAGATAGGATGCAAGTGTGGAAAGTACCCACTACCATTCACGGGAAGTATTTACCAAGAAGTTTGAATAAAGAGCCTGCATTTTGAATTAGTATTACAACAAGAATAACTAGCAGCCCGTCCCGACGTTGTCCGGGTATGAATTGCTGCCGGCCAGTAGTATATTGTTTTGTAGGATTTCGTTTTGATAGCATTTCTTATCTGTGACAGGCCTGTGAAACGCTCCGATTCACAGTGCACTGCTGATGCACTTAAGAGTGCGTGTTCAGTAGTGTGTGAACTCGAGTTTCCCTACTTTATTTTTCCTTGCAATATTATATAGCGCCAACTCGACAACATGGCATGAGCACAATTTACATTACAGAAGAACACATTCATTTGTGGTAGGCACGGGAAGACAAAGCGATTTGCCTGGAATCACAGGATGTTGAGCTGATGCCGAGATTCGAACGTAGCTCCCCAGCTCTAAAGTTTGCAACTCTAGAACTTGTGGCGGTAGGTGTGTCTAAAAGTGTATGTCGGTGCTGGCCATCAATGAGAGAGACCTGTGCATTTTTCAAATGGGTGGTGAAAAATATATGAGTATGTTGCTGGAGATGTGGGACGCCGTGCCACCAATGTACTTACCGGGGGAGGGTAAACACCCATTATTCCGCAACTTTCTTTCCGCATACCATCACTCCACATACTTTCATTACGAAAGTACCATGACTCCGCAATGTCATTATAACGCATGGAATTACATTTTATATGCTCCTACCACGCATACATTTACAACGAAATTCGTTGTAAATGCATGAATGGTAAACACATTTTTTTTAATGTTTGGATAAGGTAAGTATGGGTATAGGGGTGTATGTTTTGGGGTACTGAGGTATATGTTTTGGGGTGTTTGGGTATTTTAAGGGTTCAGATATAGTTTTGGGTTATGGGGTACAGGGGTAGTTTTAGGGTTTAGGGATAGGTATGGGTTTTGGGGTACAGGGGTACTTTTAGGGTTCAGGGCTAGGTTTGGGTTTTGGGGTATAGGGGTATTTTTAGGGTTCAGTGGTAGGTTTGGGTTTTGGGGTACAGGGGTATTTTAAGGGTTCAGGGCTAGGTTTGGGTTTTAGGGTACAGGGGTATTTTTAGGGTTCAGGGCTAGGTTTGGGTTTTGGGGTACAGGGGTATTTTAGGGTCAGGGGTAGGTTTGGGTTTTGGGGTACAGGGTTATTTGTAGGGTTCAGGGCTAGGTTTGGGTTTTGGGGTACAGGGGTATTTTTAGGGTTCAGGGGTAGGTTTGGGTTTTGGGGTACAGGGGTATTTTAAGGGTTCAAGGCTAGGTTTGGGTTTTGGGGTACAGGGGTATTTTAGGGTTCAGGGGTGGTTTTGGGGTACAGTGGTATTTTTAGGGTTCAGGGCTAGGTTTGGGTTTTGGGGTACAGGGGTATTTTTAGGGTTCAGTGGTAGGTTTGGGTTTTGAGGTACAGGGGTATTTATAGGGTTCAGGGCTAGGTTTGGGTTTTGGGGTACAGGGGTATTTTTAGGGTTTAGGGATAGGTTTGGGTTTTGGGGTACAGGGTATATTTATAGGGTTAAGATGGGTTAGTGTTTAAGGGTGTTGGGGTTTTTTAAGGAGTAAGGGTGGGTTATGATTATGGGGTGCGGGGTATTTAAAGGGAGCACGGTGGGATTAGCACACGATATGAGACATGGCATGAAGGGCGGAACGTACCACACGCCCCCAGCATTTGTCACGCCCCTAGCACACGCCCACAGCACAATGCAGACAGTTCCACAAGGGACTACTTTGCTGGCACGGTTCTTTTACCTTTCAAATGTATATGGTGGGCGTCTGCATAGCCTATGTCCCTCTGCTGCAACTGCCCTTTCCAACGCTGTATTGGGTGTTGTAATTGGTGCTGTGGTTCCTGAGATTACCCGCCTCAAAGGTTTGGGCTCTCTCTTTATTATATTAGTATAGATTGATAAGTGTGCAAATTTCCCACTGCCTCCGGCCGGGGTAGTAGGTACAACAAAAAAGCTTGATAAAGGGCCTGCACTTTGAATAGGAATATAAAATTGAACAATGATTGATAACCCCTGTCAAAAAAGACAGCAAGTAGGTGTGTGTATGATGTGTTGATTGAGTGGAAGATGAATAATGTAAAAAATAAGAAAGGTTGCAAGTGTGCAAATTACCCACTGCCTTTAGCCGGGGAAGTAGTTGCAACCAAAAGGCTTGATAAAGGGTCTTGACCTTCAATCAGAATATGAAATTGAACAATAATTGATAACCCCAGCCAAGAAAGGCAGCAAGTGTGCAAATTTCCCACTGCCTTCGGCCGGGGTAGTTACAACAAAAAAACGTGATAAATGTTTAATGACTAATGTTGAGGACAGCGATGCTCCTGCTTCCTGTTTTTATGAGGTTGATAGACTGTTTCACGTTACAGAAAAGTGCATCGCAATAAATGCATAGAAATTTAAGTTTACCAAAATAAATATTAATATGTGAGTATGGACTGCCTGCCGAAGATGCTGTTTCAGCAGTTGATGTGCTTGGTGCAGCAGCAAGTGGGTTGCCCTTCAATCTTTGTGTTACAGCTCAAGCAAAGTTGTTGGGGTGCAAGTTCTTCATGTGACGTACTATATTTGCTGTGCTAAAGAAGTATTTTTTGGATGGATCACCCTTTGAAATAGTTCCTTGGCAAATTTTACAGATTACTTTTGGAGTATTAACCTTCGGCTGGGGTAGTAGCTATGACAAAAAGGCTCGATAAAGGGCCTTGACTTTGAATCAGAATATGAAATTGAAGAATAATTGATAACCCCAGCCAAGAAAGGCAGCAAGTGTGCACATTTTCCACTGCCTTTGGCCGAGGTAGTAGCTACAACAAAAAGGCTCCATAAAGGGCCCTGACTTTGAATTAGAATATGAAATTGAAGAATAATTGATATTCCCAGCCAAGGAAGGCAGCAAGTGTGCCAATTTTCCACTGCCTTCGGCCGGGGTAGTTTTTACAACAAAAAGGCTCGGTAAATGGCCTTGAGTTTGAATCATAATATGAAATAGGTGTTGTACTTAGTTTGGTTTCCACAGAGTTAGTGGTACCTGAAACAACATGGTTCTGTGGAGCTTGCGAAGATGTGTGGTCCAGTAGTACGTACTGATAGTAATGTTTTTTGTCTTGTGAATTCTGGCTTAATAAGGGCAATTGTCGATTTTGTGTAGGTTTGAGGGAGGTTACTTCATTTGGTACTGCACTTTATACGTAATGAATGAAGAATCAGTTAAATTCTGCCTGAATACGGCCATGTGGTGATGGTAGGAGGCAGCGGTTAGCAAGAGCCCATGACTACGTGACATTGATTACAGCTGTACAATATTGGTAATTTAGTGTGTGTGAATGCAGCGATGATAAGTGGTGGAACAAGTTAGTGGCATCTGAAGCAAGAAAGTTTTGTGGAGTCTGCGATGATGCGTGGTCCAAGCAGGACGCATTGGTAGCAAAGTCTTTAAAATTAAGTTTTCCAATGAATATTAGTTGTCCATTCACAGAAGTAAGTTGAAGTATACCTCCAAAAAAGTGTGATATATTTTTTTCTAAATAAGTCATCTCATTCAATACAGTCACGTGGTGATGATTTCTGGTGCACTGAGTTAGCAATACCTTTGGCTGAGCTTGAACGTACCCTGTGATGATGCGTGGTCGGGGGGAGGCACAGTAATTGAAGTAATTTCTTTTGTCGATTGAATTCTGCATCAATTCCATTTAATTGATTGAAGGCAGTTCTCAGCACAGATATACAGACAAATTTACATCCAAATCTGAATTGAAGTTGTGAGCCCTGCTGTCCGCAATGTAGATGGAAGGTACTACTCGACACAAACATCGATTAATGCTATTTTGTACAGTTAATAGAATCTGAGGACATAGTACAATTGCCTCTGCCTTAAATAAAATGAGACTGAATTCAATGTTGTCTGTAGTGCTGATGCACTCCTGGTATTAAGCAGTAAAGTCTGTTGATCGCAGTGTACATTTGAAGGCAGTAGTTAGTACAGCCATTGAGGAGCGTTTTTTGTGGCATCCATTAACAAAATTGTCTCTGCCTTAAATAAATCAAGGCTAACTTGAATGCTGTTTATAGTGTAGACGGAAAGCTGAATTGAAGTTGTGTACCCGGCTGTCCGCAGTGTAGATCGAAGGTACTAATCGACACAAACATCAATGAATGCTATTTTGTACAGTTGACAGAATCTTAGGACATAGTACAATTTTCTTGTCCTTAAATAAATCGAGACTAAATTCCATGTTGTCTGTAGTACTCATGTGCTCCTGGTATTAAGCAGTAAACTCTATAGTTCGCAGTGTACATTTGAAGGCAGTAGTTAGTGCAGCCATTGAGGAACGTTTTATGTGGCATCCATTAACAAAATTGTGTCTGCCTTACATAAATCAAGGCTATTTTGAATGCTGTTCATAGTGTAGATGGAAAGCTGAATTGAAGTTGTCAACCCTGTTGTCTGCAGTGTAGATCGAAGGCAGTAGTTGACACATACATGGAGGAATGCTTTTTGTCACTTATTTAAACAAAATCTGAAGTCATACAGTAGAATTATATCTGCATTAAATAAATGAAGGCTGAATTTCCTACTGTTCAAACTTTAGGAAAATCTGAGGACATTGTGCAATTGTCTCTGTTTTAAATAAATCAAGATTGTATTGAATGTTTTCTGTAGTGCTGGCGCTCTTGATATCTAGTTGTCAACTCTACTGAGCACAGAATTGATTGAAGGCAGTTCTCAGCACACATACTGAAGAGAAATTTACATGAAAAACTGAATTTAAGTTGTGAACCCTGTTGTCCTAAATGTAGATCGAAGGTACTAATCGACACAAACATCGATGAATGCTATTTTGTACAGGTAACAGAATCTGAGGACATAGTACAATTGTCTCTGCCTTAAATAAATCGAGACTAATTTTCATGTTGTCTGTAGTACTCATGAGCTCCTGGTACCAAGTGGTAAACTCTGTTGTTCGCAGTGTACATTTGAAGTCAGTACTTAGTACGGACATTGAGGATTGTTTTTTGTGGCATCCATTAACAAAGTTGTCTCTGCCTTACATAAATCAAGATGTGTCCAATTGTCTCTGCCTTAAATAAATAGAGACTGAATTCAATGTTGTCTGTAGTGCTGATGCACTCCTGGTATCAGTTGGTGAACTCTGTTGATCGCAGTGTACACTTGAAGGCAGTTGGTAGTGCAGCAATCAAGGACATTTTTTTGTGGCATACATTAACAAAATTGTCTCTGCCTTACATAAATCAAGTCGTGTCCAATTGTCTCTGCCTTGAATACATCAAGACTGAATTCAATGTTGTCTGTAGTGCTGATGGGCTCCTGGTATCAAGTGGTAAACTCTGTTGATTGCAGTGTACATTTGAAGGCACTACTTAGTACAGCCATTGAGGAACGTTTTTTGTGGCATCCATTAACACAATTTTCTCTGCCTTACATAAATGAAGGCTAACTTGAATGCTGTCCGTAGTGTAGATGTGAAGCTGAATTGAAGTTGTGAACCCTGCTGTCCGCAATGTAGATCGAAGGTACTATTCGACACAAACATCAATGAATGCTTTTTTGTCACAGTTTACAAAATCTGAGGATACAGTACAATTGTCTCTGCCTTAAATAAATCGAGACTGAATTCAATGTTGTCTGTAGTGCTGATGCGCTCCTGGTATCAAGCAGTAAACTCTGTTGATCGCAGTGTACATTTGAAGGCAGTACTTAGTATAGCCATTGAGGAAAGTGTTTTGTGGCATCCATTAACAAGATTGTCTCTGCCTTACATAAATCAATTTGCAACTTGAATGCTGTCTGTAGTGTAGATGTAAAGCTGAATTCAAGTTCTGAACACTGCTGTCCGCAGTAGTGATGGAAGGCACTAGTCGATACAGACATAAGTCTGCGATGGTGTGGCATAACATAATGTCTGTTTAGTTGTAGTAGATCTCCAAAAACTATGACGTGTTTTCCTCTAAATAATACGTCACAACACTGTTTTAAAAATTTGCTGCATTCTTAAATGCACAAAGGCAAGCATTAAGTTTGATACCATGCTTACCTCATCAATATTAAGAAGTTTAATTTTCTTCAAGACTCTTGAAACTTCGCAACAAGCTTTTCCAGATAGCTTGTGGTATTCCAATTTGTTTTCATGCTCTACTGGTAGCATTAATAGATGGTGTAAAGTAATTCCTTTAATATTGTGTGCTGCCAACCCAGTTGGAGCAGTGACAACAGAAGACAAATGTAGCAAGTGTGCAATTCCCCCACTGCCTTCAGCCGGGGTAGTAGCTACAACATAAAGAAAAGGCCTTGACTTTGAATCACAATAAGAAATTCAAGAATAATTGATAACCCCAGCCAAGAAAGGCAGCAAGTATGCACATTTCTTACTGAATTTGGCTGGGATAGTTGTTATAATAAAAAGGCTTGATAAAGGGCCAGCACTTTGAATACGAATATGATATAGAAGAACAGTTGATAACTATAGCCAAGAAAGGCAGCAAATAGGTGTGTGTACGTTTAGATGATTGGTTGATTGAGAGGAATATGAAGAAGTTAAAAAATAAGAAAGGCCGCAAGTGTGCAAATTACCCACTGCCTTTAGCTGGGGAAGTTGTTAGAACAAAAATGGTTGATAAAGGGCCTTGAATTTTAATCAGAGTATGAAATTGAACAATAATTGATAATCCCAGCGAAGAATGGGAGCAAGTGCACAAATTTCCCACTGCTTTTGCCCAGGGTTGTAGCTACAAGAAAAAGACTCGATAAAGGGCCATGAGTTTGAATCAGAATATGAAATTCAAGAATAATCGATAAGCCCAACCAAGAAAGGCAGCAAGTGTGCAAATTTCTCACTGCCTTTGGCCGGGGTAGTTGATACAACAAAAAGGCTCAATAAAGGACCTGCACTTTGAATAGGTATATGAAATTGAACAATAGTTCATAGCTCCTACGAAGAAACGCAGCAAGTTCGCACATTTCCCACTGCCTTCTGGCGGGGTAATATCTACATGAAAAAGGCTTGATAAAGGGCCATGAGTTTGAATCAGAATATGAAATTCAAGAGTAATTGATAACCCTAGCCAAGAAAAGCAGCAAGTGTGCAAATTTCCTACTGCCTTCGGCTAGGGTAGTAGCTACAACAAAAAGGCTCAATAAAGGGTCTTGACTTTGAATCAGAATATGAATTTTAACAATAATTGATAACCCCAGCCAAGAAAGGCAGTAAGTGTGCAAATTTCCAAATGCCTTCGGCCAGGGTAGTATCTACAACAAAAAGGCTCAATAAAGGGGCACGAGTTTGAATCAGAATATGAAATGTTCTCAAGATGATGATTTCTATTTTGATAATAAGTTTCCAATATATTTGTTTTCAAACTATCTGTACTTTGTGACTCTTTTTCTGCTAAATATATAATTTCTTTAACAAATTTAAGTACTCGATTTCGTGTTGCAGCAAGACCTAGACTCACCCAAATGATTGTTCTAGATTTGGAGATCTACTACAAGTTACTCCTGTAAAAGGACACCCAGTATGTAAAACCCTTGTGCATGAAGATACCAGAAACTCTTTGGGTAGAATTGGAAATGTTAATATTTGGTCATATTTTGAATATAAGGAACTTATTACAAATATGCGAGAAGTAAATGATGCTGATTATGGAACTATTCTACAAGATATAAGCATTGGAAAAGGGACTGAATATGGCAAAGAAGCTTACTTAATTGTAGATGATGTGTTGATTGAGTGGAAGATGAATAATGTAAAAAATAAAAAAAGGCTCAATAAATGGCCTTGACTTTGAATCAGAATATCAAATTGAACAATAATTGATAACCCCAGCCAAGAAAGGCAGCAAGTGTGCACATTTCCCACTGCCTTCTGACGGGGTAGTTCTTACAACAAAAAAAGCTCGATAAATGTGGAAATTACCCACTGCCATTCACGGGAAGTAGTTACCAAGAAGGCTGAATAAAGGGCCTGCATTTTGAATTTGAATTACTTGAAGAATAATTGATAACCCTAGCAAAGAAAGGCAGCAAGTGTGCAAATTTCTAACTTGTCTTTGGATAGGGTAGTAGCTACAACAAAAAGTCTCGATAAAGAGCCTACACTTTGAATACAGATATGAAATGGAAGAATAGTTGATAACCATAGCCAAGAAAAGCAGCAAGTAGGTGTGTGTGTATGTGTAGATGATGTGTTGATTGAGTGGAAGATGAATAATGTAAAAAATAAGAAAAGCTGCAAGTGTTCAAATTACCCACTGCCATTCACGGGTAGTAGTTACCAAGAAGGCTCAATAAAGGGCCTGTACTTTTAATTAGAATAACAAACAGAAGATTTGATAACCATAGACCATACTGGCTCTTTTTAATATTGGTAGAGATTTGTTAAGCTTTTTATTATACATGAATGGCAGGAAGTGCGCAAATTACCCACTGCCATTCACGAGTCATAGTTACAAAGAAGGCTCAATAAAGGGCCGGCACTTTGAAATTGTATTATAAGACGAATAATTGATAACCCCAGCCAAGAAAGGCAGCAGGTGCGCAAATTTCTCACTGCCTTCGACCGGGGTAGTAGGTACAACGAAAAGGCTCGATAAAGAGCTTCGACTTTGAATCAGAATATGAAATTCAAGACTAATTGATAACCCCACCCAAGAAAGGCAGCAAGTGTGCAACTTTTTACTGCCTTCGGCCGGGGTAGTTGTTACAACAAAAAGGCTCGATAAAGGGCCTGCACTTTGAATACGAATTTGAAATAGAATAGTTGATAACCATAACCAAGAAAGGCAGCAAGTAGGTGTGTGTACGTGTGGATGATGTGTTGATTGAGTGGAAGATGAATAATGTAAAAAAAAAAGAAAGGCTGTAAGTGTGCAAATTACCCACTGCCATTCACGTGTAGTAGTTACCAAGAAGGCTCAATAAAGGGCCTGCACTTTGAATTAGTATAACAAACTGAAGAATTGATAACCATAGCCCATACTGGCTCTTTTTTAATATTGGTATACTTTTGTTAAGCTTTTTATTGTACTTGAACGACAAGAAGTGCGCAAATTACCCACTGCCATTCATGAGTAATAGTTACGAAGAAGGCTTAATAAAGGGCCTGCACTTTGAATCTGTATTACAAGAAGAATAATTGATAACCCCAACCAAGAAAGGCAGCAAGTGTGAAAATTTCACACTGCCTTCGGCCGGGGTAGTAGCTACAACAAAAAGGCTCGATAAACGGCCTGCACCTTGAATAGGAATACGAAATTCGAGAATAATTGAAAACCCCAGGCAAGAAAGGCAGCAAGTGTGCACATTTCTTACTGCCTTCGGCTGGGGTAGTTGTTACAACAAAAAGGCTCGATAAAGCGCCTTGACTTTGAATCAGAATATGAAATTGAAGAATAATTGATAACCTCAGCCGAAAAAGGCAGCAAGTAAGTGTGTGTATGTGTGGATGATGTGTTTATTGAATGGAAGATAAATAAGGCAAAAAGTTAGAAAGGCTGCAGACGCGCAAAGTAACCACTGCCTTATCAGGGAAGTAGATCTTTGGATAACCAGCTCATTACACAGACTGTGCGTCGCAAGGAAGGATGTAAGTGTGGAAATTACCCACTGCCATTCACGGAAAGTAGTTACCAAGAAGGCTGAATAAAGGGCCTGCATTTTGAATTTGCATTACTTGAAGAATTATTGATAACCCCAGCCATGAAAGGCAGGAAGTGTGCAAATTTCTTACTGCCTTCGGCCAGGGTAGTTGTTACAACAAAAAGGTTCGATAAAGGGCCTGCACTTTGAATACGAATATGAAATAGAATAGTTGATAACCATAGCCAAGAAAGGCAGCAAGTAGGTGTGTCTATGTGTAGATGATGTGTTGATTGAGTGGAAGATGAATAATGTAAAAAATAGGAAAGGCTGCAAGTGTGCAAATTACCCACTGCCTTTAGGCGGGGGAAGTAGTTACAACAAAAAGGCTTGATAAAAGACCTTGACTTTGAATCAGAATATCAAATTGAACAATAATTGATAACTCCAGCCAGGAAAGGGAGCAAGTGTGCAAATTTTCCACTGCCTTTGGCCGAGATAGTTGATACAACAAGGCTCGATAAACGGCCTGCACTTTGAATAGGAATATGAAATTGAACAATAGTTGATAACTCCTGCAAAGAAAGGCAGCAATTGTGCAAATTTTCCACTGCCTTCTGCCGGGTAGTATCTACATGAAAAAGGCTTGATAAAGAGCTTTGACTTTGAATTAGAATATGAAATTGAAGAATAATTGATAACCCCAGCCACAAAAGGCAGCAATTAAGTGTGTGTATGTGTGGATGATGTGTTCATTGAATGGAAGATGAATAAGGTAAAAAGTTAGAAAGGCTGCAGACGCGCAAAGTAACCATTGCCCCTATAAGGGAAGTAGATCTTTGGATACCCAGCTCATTACACGGACTGTGCGTCGCAAGAAAGGATGCAAGTGTGGAAATCATCCACTACTATTCACGGAAAGTAGTTACCAAGAAGGCTGAATAAAGGGCCTACATTTTGAATTTGCATTACTTGAAGAATTATTGATAACCCCAGCCATGAAAGGCAGGAAGTGTGCAAATTTCTTACTGCCTTCGGCCAGGGTAGTTGTTACAACAAAAAGGTTCGATAAAGGGCCTGCACTTTGAATACGAATATGAAATAGAATAGTTGATAACCATAGCCAAGAAAGGCAGCAAGTAGGTGTGTGTATGTGTAGATGATATGTTGATTGAGTGAAAGATGAATAATGTAAAAAATAAGAAAGGCTACAAGTGTGCAAATTACCCACTGTTTTTAGCTGGGGAAGTAGTTACAACAAAAAGGCTTGATACAATTAAACATTAATTGATAACCCCAGCCAAGAAAGGCAGCAAAAGTGCAAATTTTCCACTGCCTTCGGTCGGGGTAGTTGTTGCAACAAAAAGGCTTGATAAAGGGCCTGCACTTTGAATACGAATATGGAATAGAATAGTTGATAACCATAGCCAAGAAAGGCAGCAAGTAGGTGTGTGTATGTGTAGATGATATGTTGATTGAGTGGAAGATGAATAATGTAAAAAATAAGAAAGGCTGCAAGTGTGCAAATTACCCACTGTTTTTTAGCTGGGGAAGTAGTTACAACAAAAAGGCTTGATACAATTAAACATTAATTGATAACCCCAGCCAAGAAAGGCAGCAAAAGTGCAAATTTTCCACTGCCTTCGGTCCGGGTAGTTGCTACAACTAAAAAGCTCGATAAATGTCTAAAGACTAATGTGGAGGATAGCAATGCTCCTGTTTCCTGTTTTTTATCAGGTCGATAGACTGTTCCACGTAACACAAAAGTTTATCGCAATAATTGCATAGAAATTTAAGTTTACCAAAATCAAGATCAATATATGAGTATGGACTGTTTGCTGAGATGCTATTGCAGCAGTTGATGTGCTTGGTGCAGCAGCATAGTGGGTTGTCCTGCAATATCTGTGTTGCAGCTCAAGCAAAGTTGTTGGGGTGCAAGTTGTTTATGTGTTGCACTATATTTGCTGTGCCAAAGGAGTATATTTTTGGATTGATCACACCTTGAAAGAGTAGTTTGGCAAATTTTACAGGTTACTAATGGTTGGTGTCTTTCATTTAGTATGTGTCTGGACTTCGCTGGAATCTTTAAGGGACACATTAGGGCTTCCATAATACAGAAATACTTTGTACTTAGTGACATCCAATTCTATTTCATGAAGAACGGTTGAATTCTACATCTGCCTCTAGGACTAGTGGGAGGATAGCATTTCAAAATGTTTGACAGGTTACACTGCATGTTTCCATGCAGCTAAAGAAATCTTAGCATGGTTATGCATGGGCATCCTCTCACACAAAACCCAGCACTCAGCATTCAGGATTGTAAAAGCTTGCCATAGGAGTGACTGATGAGTTTATATATGTCAGTGACAAAGGATCACCTTTGTAATTGTATGAATATTCTTCATACCATGTTCACCATCACTTGTTATGCATGCCGTATAGTGTGAGTATCCAACTGTTCACCATGGATACACGGTTTGGTCACACCACTTAAACACGCCACTCACCATTTTATCACCATTTGCTACATGTGTCTTGTGGTTTCCTTTGGTATTGTCCAACCCAGGAGGAATGTGACAAACAAACTTGACTTTGTAATATCTTGTCATGTATCCCATCATTTTCCCTTGTATCCTCACCCAGCCCTGAAGAGTCGCGGGAAGACTGTCCCATACGCGACGAAACACGTGTCAGCTGGTTTCGTTTTAAGAACATTAAAGACACCGTACACCAACGCCTGATTCTAGAATATAATTATTGCTGTTTTATATGACAGGCTTTGTCTCCATTGCTTTCAGTGCCGACACTGACATTACTGTTGATATAGTATTAGAGTGTGCATGGGTATTCTGTTGTTTAACAAAAGAAAAAAAAACAAGTACGCTTGTTTTACATTAGAGATATATTATTATTATTATTAATTATTATTAATATTATTATTATTAAGCTGTTTTATAGCGCGCTCAATTACTCCGGAGTATCCTGGCGCGAAAAAGAAAGAGAACAGTAACAACAGAGCCCTAGACCAACCTAACGAACTAGACCGCTATTCTAAACAAATGAGTCTTTAGCGCTTTCTTAAAAGCCGTGAAGTCATCGATACTGCGCAAAAACGCCGGGAGCGCATTCCACGCGCGCGCGGCCTTTACTGCCACAGAATGTCCTCCCAGCCGGACGCGCCGAAAGCGCGGAACCAGCAACAGGTGTTGAGCTGCTGAGCGCAGTTCTCGGTTAGGGAAGTACCGCATGAATCGTTTCATCAGATAGGCAGGACCCCGCCCATTGATGGCCTTATGGGCCAGAGTCAGAATTTTGAAAGTGATTCGATGCGGCACCGGCAGCCAATGCAGACTCTCCAGATAACTCCTAACACTAATCCGCCTGGAGATATTCCCCAGAAGTCTGGCGGTAGCGTTCTGAATAATCTGGAGCCGCCCGATCAAATAGGCCGGAGAGCCACTCAACAAAGCATTGGCATAGTCCAGGCGCGAGAGAATTAAAGCTCTCGCGACTGACTCGCGAGCAGATGCAGGCAAATACGGAAAAAACTTTCTGAGAGACTTCAGGGTCCCGAAGCAGCCTCCAGTGAGCCTCTTAATGTGCCCCTCAAATTGAAGGTCTTTCCCGAACCAGACCCCAAGGTTCTTAGCCAAGGTGTTTGAGGAACATGGTATGGGGAAGCCCTCCGGCCACAATAGGGTCCTAAAGTCAGGGGGAAACTGGCCGTAGAGCAGGATTTCGGTCTTGTCCTCATTACACTTCAATTGAGATGACGCTAACCAATTGAAGACTGAGGACAGACAGTTCTGGATCTGCTCTGTGTCCAGAGCCTCTCCAGGCCAGGTAAACAACAGCTGCGTGTCGTCCGCGTAGGCTATAATTTTGGCTCCCAGATGTTCGGCTAAATCAATCAGGGGGGTCAGATATATATTAAAAAGCAGGGGGCTCAAAGTCGAGCCCTGAGGAACCCCTGTCACGAGTGGTCTAGCCGATGATGAATAAGGAGGAAGCCAAACCTGTTGAGATCTTGCCGACAGAAATGAGCTCAGCCAATCTAATGCAAGATCACTAATGCCGACGTCGGCAAGCCTGGCCAGGAGGCGTTGGTGGGGTACCGTGTCAAACGCGGCAGAGAGGTCCAATAAAATTAGAGCCGCTCTGCCGCCACCATCCAAACACTTCCTAACTGCAGACCTGAAAGACTATGCATGTAAATCCATGACATCTTTTTTGAAGGTATGGAAGAAAGTAGTGAAAGGGTGTTTAGAAGCAATACTGTCCAGCATAAAATGTGCATAATTGCTCTTTTTGTTGACTCTAAACACACCTTTTGGATTATGACCATGGAATAGTGGTGTAACTATATCATAGATTCTATTGTCAGATGTCTACCTAAGTGATAGTGGACTTACCACTACTTTCTAGACTACCATTGAACAATAATGTGTGGAGGAGCGGTATTGCTTGTTGACCTTCAAAGAGGAGGAAGATTTAAATGTATATTTCAAAACCTTAATAAAATAGTTGCTTGATTTGAAAAAGAAAATTAAGTAGGAATATTAGAGGAAGTCTGGTTCAACTCTAAAATGATTGTGCAAATCATGACAGCTGAAGGAAGTGTGTCTCAACATTACTTCTTATGATAATCCGGACGCAACACTAAAATCTGAATAAATCGAGACTGAATTCAATGTTGTCTGTAGTGCTGATGCGCTCCTGGTATCAGTTGGTGAACTCTGTTGATCGCAGTGTACACTTGAAGGCAGTTGGTAGTGCAGCCATCGAGGAAATTCTTTTGTGGCATCCATTAACAAAATTGTCTCTGCCTTACATAAATCAAGTCGTGTCCAATTGTCTCTGCCTTGAATACATCAAGACTGAATTCAATGTTGTCTGTAGTGCTGATGGGCTCCTGGTATCAAGTGGTAAACTCTGTTGATTGCAGTGTACATTTGAAGGCACTACTTAGTACAGCCATTGAGGAACGTTTTTTGTGGCATCCATTAACACAATTTTCCCTGCCTTACATAAATGAAGGCTAACTTGAACGCTGTCCGTAGTGTAGATGTGAAGCTGAATTGAAGTTGTGAACCCTGCTGTCCGCAATGTAGATCGAAGGTACAATTCGACACAAACATCAATGAATGCTTTTTTGTCACAGTTTACAAAATCTGAGGATACAGTACAATTGTCTCTGCCTTAAATAAATCGAGACTGAATTCAATGTTGTCTGTAGTGCTGATGCGCTCCTGGTATCAAGCAGTAAACTCTGTTGATCGCAGTGTGCATTTGAAGGCAGTACTTAGTATAGCCATTGAGGAAAGTGTTTTGTGGCATCCATTAACAAAATTGTCTCTGCCTTACATAAATCAATTTGCAACTTGAATGCTGTCTGTAGTGTAGATGTAAAGCTGAATTCAAGTTCTGAACACTGCTGTCCACAGTAGTGATAGAAGGCACTAGTCGATACAGACATAAGTCTGCGATGGTGTGGCATAACATAATGTCTGTTTAGTTGTAGTAGATCTCCAAAAACTATGACGTGTTTTCCTCTAAATGATACGTCACAACACTGTTTTAAAAATTTGCTGCATTCTTAAATGCACAAAGGCAAGCATTAAGTTTGATACCATGCTTACCTCATCAATAATAAGAAGTTTAATTTTCTTCAAGACTCTTGAAACTTCGCAACAAGCTTTTCCAGATAGCTTGTGGTATTCCAATTTGTTTTCATGCTCTACTGGTAGCATTAATAGATAGTGTAAAGTAATTCCTTTAATATTGTGTGCTGCCAACCCAGTTGGAGCAGTGACAACACAAGACAAATGTAGCAAGTGTGCAAATTTCCCACTGCCTTCAGCCGGGGTAGTAGCTACAACATAAAGGCTCCAAAAGGGCCTTGACTTTGAATCACAATAAGAAATTCAAGAATAATTGATAACCCCAGCCAAGAAAGGCAGCAAGTATGCACATTTCTTACTGAATTTGGCTGGGATAGTTGTTATAATAAAAAGGCTTGATAAAGGGCCTGCACTTTGAATACAAATATGATATAGAAGAACAGTTGATAACTATAGCCAAGAAAGGCAGCAAATAGGTGTGTGTACGTGTAGATGATTGGTTGATTGAGAGGAATATGAAGAAGTTAAAAAATAAGAAAGGCCGCAAGTGTGCAAATTACCCACTGCCTTTAGCTGGGGAAGTTGTTAGAACAAAAATGGTTGATAAAGGGCCTTGACTTTTAATCAGAGTATGAAATTGAACAATAATTGATAATCCCAGCGAAGAATGGGAGCAAGTGCGCAAATTTCCCACTGCGTTTGGCCAGGGTTGTAGCTACAAGAAAAAGACTCGATAAAGGGCCATGAGTTTGAATCAGAATATGAAATTCAAGAATAATCGATAAGCCCAACCAAGAAAGGCAGCAAGTGTGCAAATTTCTCACTGCCTTTGGCCGGGGTAGTTGATACAACAAAAAGGCTCAATAAAGGACCTGCACTTTGAATAGGAATATGAAATTGAACAATAGTTCATAGCTCCTACGAAGAAACGCAGCAAGTTCGCACATTTCCCACTGCCTTCTGGCGGGGTAGTATCTACATGAAAAAGGCTCGATAAAGGGCCATGAGTTTGAATCAGAATATGAAATTCAAGAGTAATTGATAACCCTAGCCAAGAAAAGCAGCAAGTGTGCAAATTTCCTACTGCCTTCGGCTAGGGTAGTAGCTACAACAAAAAGGCTCAATAAAGGGTCTTGACTTTGAATCAGAATATGAAATTTAACAATAATTGATAACCCCAGCCAAGACAGGAAGTAAGTGTGCAAATTTCCAAATGCCTTCGGCCGGGGTAGTATCTACAACAAAAAGGCTCAATAAAGGGGCACGAGTTTGAATCAGAATATGAAATGTTCTTAAGATGATGATTTCTATTTTGATAATAAGTTTCCAATATATTTGTTTTCAAAATATCTGTACTTTGTGACTCTTTTTCTGCTAAATATATAATTTCTTTAACAAATTTAAGTACTCGATTTCGTGTTGCAGCAAGACCTAGACTCACCCAAATGATTGTTCTAGATTTGGAGATCTACTACAAGTTACTCCTGTAAAAGGACAACCAGTATGTAAAACACTTGTGCATGAAGATACCAGAAACTCTTTGGGTAGAATTGGAAATGTTAATATTTGGTCATATTTTGAATATAAGGAACTTATTACAAATATGCGGGAAGTAAATAATGCTGATTATGGAACTATTCTACAAGATATAAGAATTGGAAAAGGGACTGAATATGGCAAAGAACCTTACTTAATTGTAGATGATGTGTTGATTGAGTGGAAGATGAATAATGTAAAAAATAAAAAAAGGCTCAATAAATGGCCTTGACTTTGAATCAGAATATCAAATTAAACAATAATTGATAACCCCAGCCAAGAAAGGCAGCAAGTGTGCACATTTCCCACTGCCTTCTGACGGGGTAGTTCTTACAACAAAAAAAGCTCGATAAATGTCTAATGACTAATGTTGAGGACAGCGATGCTCCTGTTTCTTGTTTTTGATGAGGTTGATAGACTGTTTCACGTAACACAAAAGTTTATCGCAATAAATGCATAGAAATTTAAGCTTACCAAAATCAAGATCAATATGTGGGTATGGAGTGCTTGCCGAAGATGCTGTTGCAGCAGTTGATGTGCTTGGTGCAGCAGCAAGTGGGTTGTTTTGGAATCTCTATGTTGCAGCTTCACTTTCAATCAGAATATGAAATTGAAGAGTAATTGATAACCCCAGCCAAAAAAGGCAGAAAGTAAGTGTGTGTATGTGTGGATGATGTGTTCATTGAATGGAAGACGAATAAGGTAAAAAGTTAGAAAGGCTGCAGACGCACAAAGTAACTACTGCCTTATGAGAGAAATAGATCTTTGGATACCCAGCTCATTACACAGACTGTGTGTCACAAGAAAGGATGCAAGTGTGGAAATTACCCACTGCCATTCACGGGAAGTAGTTACCAAGAAGGCTGAATAAAGGGCCTGCATTTTGAATTTGAATTACTTGAAGAATAATTGATAACCCTAGCAAAGAAAGGCAGCAAGTGTGCAAATTTCTAACTTGTCTTTGGTTAGGGTAGTAGCTACAACAAAAAGGCTCGATAAAGGGCCTACACTTTGAATACAGATATGAAATGGAAGAATAGTTGATAACTATAGCCAAGAAAAGCAGCAAGTAGGTGTGTGTGTATGTGTAGATGATGTGTTGATTGAGTGGAAGATGAATAATGTAAAAAATAAGAAAAGCTGCAAGTGTTCAAATTACCCACTGCCATTCACGGGTAGTAGTTACCAAGAAGGTTCAATAAAGGGCCTGTACTTTTAATTAGAATAACAAACAGAAGATTTGATAACCATAGACCATACTGGCTCTTTTTAATATTGGTAGAGATTTGTTAAGCTTTTTATTATACATGAATGGCAGGAAGTGCGCAAATTACCCACTGTCATTCACGAGTCATAGTTACAAAGAAGGCTCAATAAAGGGCCGGCACTTTGAATTTGTATTACAAGAAGAATAATTGATAACCCCAGCCAAGAAAGGCAGCAGGTGCGCAAATTTCCCACTGCCTTCGACCGGGGTAGTAGGTACAACGAAAAGGCTCGATAAAGGGTTTCGACTTTGAATCAGAATATGAAATTCAAGAATAATTGATAACCCCACCCAAGAAAGGCAGCAAGTGTGCAACTTTTTACTGCCTTCGGCCGGGGGAGTTGTTACAACAAAAAGGCTCGATAAAGGGCCTGCACTTTGAATACGAATTTGAAATAGAATAGTTGATAACCATAACCAAGAAAGGCAGCAAGTAGGTGTGTGTACGTGTGGATGATGTGTTGATTGAGTGGAAGATGAATAATGCAAAAAAAAAGAAAGGCTGTAAGTGTGCAAATTACCCACTGCCATTCACGTGTAGTAGTTACCAAGAAGGCTCAATAAAGGGCCTGCATTTGAATTAGTATAACAAACAGAAGAATTGATAACCATAGCCCATACTGGCTCTTTTTTAATATTGGTAGACTTTTGTTAAGCTTTTTATTGTACTTGAACGACAAGAAGTGCGCAAATTACCCACTGCCATTCACGAGTAATAGTTACAAAGAAGGCTTAATAAAGGGCCTGCACTTTGAATTTGTATTACAAGAAGAATAATTGATAACCCCAACCAAGAAAGGCAGCAAGTGTGAAAATTTCCCACTGCCTTCGGCCGGGGTAGTAGCTACAACAAAAAGGCTCGATAAACGGCCTGCACCTTCAATAGGAATATGAAATTCAACAATAATTGATAACCCCAGGCAAGAAAGGCAGCAAGTGTGCACATTTCTTACTGCCTTCGGCTGGGGTAGTTGTTACAACAAAAAGGCTCGATAAAGGGCCTTGACTTTGAGTCAGAATATGAAATAGAAGAATAATTGATAACCTCAGCCGAAAAAGGCAGCAAGTAAGTGTGTGTATGTGTGGATGATGTGTTCATTGAATGGAAGACGAATAAGGTAAAAAGTTAGAAAGGCTGCAGACGCACAAAGTAACTACTGCCTTATCAGAGAAATAGATCTTTGGATACCCAGCTCATTACACAGACTGTGTGTCACAAGAAAGGATGCAAGTGTGGAAATTACCCACTGCCATTCACGGGAAGTAGTTACCAAGAAGGCTGAATAAAGGGCCTGCATTTTGAATTTGAATTACTTGAAGAATAATTGATAACCCTAGCAAAGAAAGGCAGCAAGTGTGCAAATTTCTAACTTGTCTTTGAATAGGGTAGTAGCTACAACAAAAAGGCTCGATAAAGGGCCTACACTTTGAATACAGATATGAAATGGAAGAATAGTTGATAACCATAGCAAGAAAAGCAGCAAGTAGGTGTGTGTGTATGTGTAGATGATGTGTTGATTGAGTGGAAGATGAATAATGTAAAAAATAAGAAAAGCTGCAAGTGTTCAAATTACCCACTGCCATTCACGGGTAGTAGTTACCAAGAAGGCTCAATAAAGGGCCTGTACTTTTAATTATAATAACAAACAGAAGATTTGATAACCATAGACCATACTGGCTCTTTTTAATATTGGTAGAGATTTGTTAAGCTTTTTATTATACATGAATGGCAGGAAGTGCGCAAATTACCCACTGCCATTTACGCGTCATACTTACAAAGAAGGCTCAATAAAGGGCCGGCACTTTGAATTTGTATTACAAGAAGAATAATTGATAACCCCAGCCAAGAAAGGCAGCAGGTGCGCAAATTTCCCACTGCCTTCGACCGGGGTAGTAGGTACAACAAAAAGGCTCGATAAAGGGCTTCGACTTTGAATCAGAATATGAAATTCAAGAATAATTGATAACCCCACCCAAGAAAGGCAGCAAGTGTGCAACTTTTAACTGCCTTCGGCCGGGGTAGTTGTTACAACAAAAAGGCTCGATAAAGTTCCTGCACTTTGAATACGAATTTGAAATAGAATAGTTGATAACCATAACCAAGAAAGGCAGCACGTAGGTGTGTGTACGTGTGGATGATGTGTTGATTGTGTGGAAGATGAATAATGTAAAAAAAAAAAGGCTGTAAGTGTGCAAATTACCCACTGCCATTCACGTGTAGTAGTTACCAAGAAGGCTCAATAAAGGGCCTGCACTTTGAATTAGTATAACAAACAGAAGAATTGATAACCATAGCCCATACTGGCTCTTTTTTAATATTGGTAGACTTTTGTTAAGCTTTTTATTGTACTTGAACGACAAGAAGTGCGCAAATTACCCACTGCCATTCACGAGTAATAGTTACGAAGAAGGCTTAATAAAGGGCCTGACTTTGAATTTGTATTACAAGAAGAATAATTGATAACCCCAACCAAGAAAGGCAGCAAGTGTGAAAATTTCTTACTGCCTTCGGCCGGGGTAGTAGCTACAACAAAAAGGCTCGATAAACGGCCTGCACCTTGAATAGGAATATGAAATTGAAGAATAATTGATAACCCCAGGCAAGAAAGGCAGCAAGTGTGCACATTTCTTACTGCCTTCGGCTGGGGTAGTGGTTACAACAAAAAGGCTCGATAAAGGGCCTTGACTTTGAATCAGAATATGAAATTGAAGAATAATTGATAACCTCAGCCGAAAAAGGCAGCAAGTAAGTGTGTGTATGTGTGGATGATGTGTTTATTGAATGGAAGATAAATAAGGCAAAAAGTTAGAAAGGCTGCAGACGCGCAAAGTAACCACTGCCTTATCAGGGAAGTAGATCTTTGGATAACCAGCTCATTACACAGACTGTGCGTCGCAAGAAAGGATGTAAGTGTGGAAATTACCCACTGCCATTCACGGAAAGTAGTTACCAAGAAGGCTGAATAAAGGGCCTGCATTTTGAATTTGCATTACTTGAAGAATTATTGATAACCCCAACCATGAAAGGCAGGAAGTGTGCAAATTTCTTACTGCCTTCGGCCAGGGTAGTTGTTACAACAAAAAGGTTTGATAAAGGGCCTGCACTTTGAATACGAATATGAAATAGAATAGTTGATAACCATAGCCAAGAAAGGCAGCAAGTAGGTGTGTGTATGTGTAGATGATATGTTGATTGAGTGGAAGATGAATAATGTAAAAAATAGGAAAGGCTGCAAGTGTGCAAATTACCCACTGCCTTTGGGCGGGGGAAGTAGTTACAACAAAAAGGCTTGATAAAGGACCTTGACTTTGAATCAGAATATCAAATTGAACAATAATTGATAACTCCAGCCAGGAAAGGGAGCAAGTGTGCAAATTTCCCACTGCCTTTGGCCGGTATAGTTGATACAACAAGGCTCGATAAACGGCCTGCACTTTGAATAGGAATGTGAAATTGAACAATAGTTGATAACCCCTGCAAAGAAAGGCAGCAATTGCGCAAATCTCCCACTGCCTTCTGCCGGGTAGTATCTACATGAAAAAGGCTTGATAAAGAGCTTTGACTTTGAATTAGAATATGAAATTGAAGAATAATTGATAACCCCAGCCAAAAAAGGCAGCAATTAAGTGTGTGTATGTGTGGATGATGTGTACATTGAATGGAAGATGAATAAGGTAAAAAGTTAGAAAGGCTGCAGACGCGCAAAGTAACCATTGCCTTATAAGGGAAGTAGATCTTTGGATACCCAGCTCATTACACGGACTGTGCGTCGCAAGAAAGGATGCAAGTGTGGAAATCACCCACTACTATTCACGAGAAGTAGTTACCAAGAAGGCTGAATAAATGGCCTGCATTTTGAATTTGAATTACTTTAAGAATAATTGATAACCCTAGCCAAGAAAGGCAGGAAGTGTGCACATTTCCCACTGCCTTCGGACAGGGTAGTAGCTACAACAAAAAGGCTTGATAAAGGGCCTGCACTTTGAATACAGATATGAAATAGAAGAATAGTTGATAACCATAGCCAAGAAAGGCAGCAAGTAGGTGTGTGTACATGTAGATGATGGGTTGAACGAGTGGAAGATGAATAATGTAAAAAATAAGAAAGGCTGCAAGTGTGCAAATTACCCACTGACATTCACGGGTAGTAGTTACCAAGAAGGCTCAATAAAGGGCCTGTACTTTTAATTAGAATAACAAACAGAAGATTTGATAACCATAGACCATACTGGCTCTTTTTAATATTGGTAGAGATTTGTTAAGCTTTTTATTATACATGAACGGCAGGACGTGCACAAATTACTCACTGCCATTCACGAGTATTAGTTACCAAGAAGGATCAATAAAGGGCCTGCACTTTGAATTTGTATTAGAAGAAGAATAATTGATAACCCCAGCCAAGAAAGGCAGCAAGTGCACAAATTTCCCACTGCCTTTGGCCAGGGTAGTAGCTACAACAAATAGGCTCGATAAAGGGGTTGACTTTGAATCAGAATATGAAATTCAAGAATAATTGATAACCCCAGTCAAGAAAGGCAGCAAGTGTCCAAATTTCTTACTGATTTCGGCCGGGGTAGTTGTTACAACAAAAAGGCTTGATAAAGGGCCTGCACTTTGAATACGAATATGGAATAGAATAGTTGATAACCATAGGCAAGAAAGGCAGCAAGTAGGTGTGTGTATGTGTAGATGATATGTTGATTGAGTGGAAGATGAATAATGTAAAAAATAAGAACGGCTGCAAGTGTGCAAATTACCCACTGTTTTTAGCTGGGGAAGTAGTTACAACAAAAAGGCTTGATACAATTAAACATTAATTGATAACCCCAGCCAAGAAAGGCAGCAAAAGTGCACATTTTCCACTGCCTTCGGTCGGGGTAGTTGTTACAACAAAAAAGCTCGATAAATGTCTAAAGACTAATGTGGAGGATAGCAATGCTCCTGTTTCCTGTTTTTTATCAGGTCGATAGACTGTTCCACGTAACACAAAAGTTCATCGCAATAATTGCATAGAAATTTAAGTTTACCAAAATCAAGATCAATATATGAGTATGGACTGTTTGCTGAGATGCTATTGCAGCAGTTGATGTGCTTGGTGCAGCAGCAAGTGGGTTGTCCTGCAATATCTGTGTTGCAGCTCAAGCAAAGTTGTTGGGGTGCAAGTTGTTTACGTGTTGCACTATATTTGCTGAGCCAAAGGAGTATTTTTTGGGATTGATCACACCTTGAAAGAGTAGTTTGGCAAATTTTACAGGTTACTAATGGTTGGTGTGTTTCATTTAGTATGTGTCTGGACTTCGCTGGAATCTTCAAGGGACACATTAGGGCTTCCATAATACAGAAATACTTTGTACTTAGTGACATCCAATTCTATTTCATGAAGAACGGTTGAATTCTACATCTGCCTCTAGGACTAGTGGGAGGGTAGCATTTCAAAATGTTTGACAGGTTACACTGCATGTTTCCATGCAGCTAAAGAAAACTTTTCATGGTTATGCATGGGCATCCTCTCACACAAAACCCAGCACTCAGCATTCAGGATTGTAAAAGCTTGCCATAGGAGTGACTGATGAGTTTATATATGTCAGTGACAAAGGATCACCTTTGTAATTGTATGAATATTCTTCATACCATGTTCACCATCACTTGTTATGCATGCCGTATAGTGTGAGTATCCAACTGTTCACCATGGATACACCGTTTGGTCACACCACTTAAACACGCCACCCACCATTTTATCACCATTTTCTACACGTGTCTTGTGGTTTCCTTTGGTATTGTCCAACCCAGGAGGAATGTGACAAACAAACTTGACTTTGTAATATCTTGTCATGTATCCCATCATTTTCCCTTGTATCCTCACCAAGCCCTGAAGAGTCGCGGGAAGATTGTCCCATACGCGACGAAACACGTGTCAGCTGGTTTCGTTTTAAGAACATTAAAGACACCGTACACCAACGCCTGATTCTAGAATATAATTATTGCTGTTTTATATGACAGGCTTTGTCTCCATTGCTTTCAGTGTCGACACTGACATTACTGTTGATATAGTATTAGAGTGTGCATGGGTATTCTGTTGTTTAACAAAAGAAAAGAAAAACAAGTACGCTTGTTTTACATTAGAGATATACAGACCTGAAAGACTATGCATGTAAATCCATGAAATCTTTTTTGAAGGTATGGAAGAACGCAGTGAAAGGGTGTTTAGAAGCAATACTGTCCAGCATAAAATGTGCATAATTGTTCTTTTTGTTGACTCTAAACACACCTTTTGGATTATGACCATGGAAAAGTGGTGTAACTATATCATAGATTCTATTGTCAGATGTCTACCTAAGTGATAGTGGACTTACCACTACTTTTTAGACTACCATTGAACAATAATGTGTGGAAGAGCGGTATTGCTTGTTGACCTTCAAAGAGGAGGAAGATTTAAATTTATATTTCAAAACCTTAATAAAATAGTTGCTTGATTTGAAAAAGAAAATTAAGTAGGAATGTTAGAGGAAGTCTGGTTCAACTCTAAAATGATTGTGCAAATCATGACAGCTGAAGGAAGTGTGTCTCAACATTACTTCTTATGATAACCCCGACGCAACACTAAACTGCAGGAGTATGCAAAACATCTAATTAGACATCTTGCATGCGATCACATTTTTACTTTAAGATATACATTTTGTACATTTGTAACCAGTAAAAGGTAAGCAGGATGCTACATTTGGTTTTATAAATTCAAGGTGGACCCATCTGCTGCATTCGAAACATTGGGCCTGTTGGGAAGATAGTGAAAAGTAACTTGTTATTAACATTGCATTGTTTAAAGGTCAATAGCTTTTTGAAATGCAAACTTTATATGTATTTACATAGTAAACATAGTGACCTCTCAACACTCAGTGGGAAAGTGGTAATTAATCCATAAGTAGGAAGGGTACATAGCCAGCTATCCAACATGGCGGACATAACTCTGAAAAGACCCTTGCAAATGCCTCAGATAGCTGCCTCAGTCATCTGAGTCATACTAATATACACCTTGCATCAGACAAATGTAAACTGGAGACTTAATGCGTTCTAAACACCCCAAGGACTTATATCACTTCATTTTGATCTTCAGCATCTACACTCATTGAGGGTACCTACCATTAACATTTGCACAAAAATTGATAAAGTATATTGGTTGCAGACACCACAATACTTTTCAACAGACTCTAAATGTAAAAAAAGATGTACATTAGCACATCATAACAGCAATGCTAACAATCAAAAACTTATTTTGAAATATATCATGAGTCTAGGTGTTTTCAGATCCAGGAATAGAGACAGTTACAACTGTTGCAGACATATTCAAATGGCTTCACTAACAACATTCTTGAAAATTCACAACTATAATGACAATATCTTACTATACTATGTTAAAAAGTAATGATATGTCTTTATCTATAAAAGATCTTCTATGAAAAAACAAAATACAGAATAATCCAATGTTCAGGACAACACTAGAGTGTGAGACCTTATTTATCATTGAAATGTTAAAGTCAAACGTGATGACTCCATTAGGTCCATTGCAATTTTCAGTCGATAATTCCCCAGAAATATTACATTAGTAAAAATCTGGGCAACTGGCTGCTGAGTTGGGTAGCATTCGGCAAACTGAGAAAATATTAACAAATGTATATGTTGAGCACATGTCGAACCTGAATGTTAATGTACATAAAAACAATTAATCACAAAAGGTATCAGGTTGAAAAGCAATCATAGGTTTCAGAGCAGAGAATTTCAGTACACACATTGATGGGAAATTATTACTTAAAGATAGATAACTGTATTAGGAATGAAAATATACATACATTTGGTCTTGAGAAACATATTTTTGAGAGCAAGGCATCGATTACCTGTAAAAATATTTGAAAAGAGGAACCAACATGTACATCATACGCTATTAGCCATAGTATACACAATTTACATGTAGTAGAAACTAACTTTATCATCTATCCATTGGTTCGTTTTAAGTTACCAAAAAGAACTGTCATTTATTTTAAAGCTCCACACTTTTGCTTCCAATTGTTTTTTTACTGGTTTCTTCTACACATTCAAAACTTTTTTCAGGAATATAGATTGACTAGATGCTGCAGATGGATACCATGGTGTACCTGATACAGGTGCTGAATATGGAACAGGTGATGAAGATGGAACAGGTGATGAAGATGGAACAGGTACTGAATATGGTATAGGTGCTGGTGAATTACCACTCGTCATGCTTCCTGCAAATTAATTTTGAAAAGTTTTGAAAAAGTAACATTTCTTATAGAAGAAATTAGTTTAACAACCTACCATAAACCTTTCTCAAACACAAAAAGTTCATCAGAAATACCTTTCTTACATTAATGTAGTTTGTAAAATATGTTGTGTGCAGAAAGACATATTCACGTACTGTTTTCAACCTATTAACATTTCACCTATATAGGAGAGAATTACACCAGCCAATAGAACATCATTAATCTAGACATTTAAATTATGTGCCAATACTGAAAAATGATATTACCGCCAACAGAGCATTTTTTAGATAGTCTACGCAATCCATGCTTCTTGAATTTACTGAAACGATCAGGATACACATTACGGCTTATATAATCCAGAAGCTCTTGGTACTTAGTGGCATCCATTTCTATGGAAAATGAAGATAAACGGGAAAAAACGTTAAAAGAAAAGCATTATAGATGTAAAGAACACATTTTACATGCTCACATTCAAGTATAAAGACATAAATGACTATAAAGGTGTGTGAATATACAATTAGTAAAAGAACTGTCACCCCGTCTTCACAGCTCAATACGCTCTCAAAGTTTAGGCGAGGGATATAGAGTACAGTCTATACAAAGGCACGAGTAAGGCCTTTCAAATGGATGCAGTTTGAAAACATGACAGTTTAACAAAGGGCGCTCAGTCACTGCAGTGACAGGTTTGACTTTTATATAAAGGGTTACTTGTGTGGATGGCACAATTACTGCTGCAGGCCCACTAGTAGCATTTACATGAGCAGCCCTGGTATACATAGCATACATAACTATCAAGACTAACATTTTAATCATGGACAAACAATTGCCATTACACTTTCAAAAGGCAGCAATTGCACTTAAAGACTGATCATGAAGTGGTCAAGTGTCCAAAACATATATTTTGGCGAAAGCATGTCAGAAAAAGATGTAAGATAGAGGGAAAAATAGTTAGGGAACCTAAGCCAAATAAAGGGCCAGTACAACACCGTAGTGCCAAGGTTACGAATCCAGCAATTATCATCAATTAAAACCATGCTAGTCAGAGGAGGCAAAACTTTCATAGGCCAACTAGACCACATAAAAAAACAACTATAGATCACGTGAGGAAGCAAGAAATATTAAAAGTCAGCGGAGGATTAAAAGGGAGCAATTATGATGATTAGGAGAGAGTACGTACGTTGAAACACAAAGCACGTGGCGTAGCACAAAAATGCAACATATATATTCATGAAAGCACAATATATAAGAAAACAGGCCTGGGAAGGCCATGTGAGGCAGTAATAAATATTAAAATTCATGTGAGAATTAAAAGGGAGCAAATACGATGGAGCACAAAGCCTGTACCGCACAAAAAATAAGCAAAACAGAGCTGGGAGGGCCACATGACGCACAAAAAATACCATCAAGCACGTAAAATTTAAAAGAACATAGATGAAAGCATGTGACACACTTCAAAAATACAACATAGAAATTCATTAACGCACATTTTATTAAAGAAAGGCCTAGGAGGGCCCCGTGACGCAGAAGGAAAAAAATATCAAGATCAATACAAATACAGGCCTAGGAAGGCCACGTGAGGCAGTAATAAATATTGAAAGTCATGGGAGAATTAGGAGGGAGTAAATACGATGAACCACAAAGCATGTACTCCAGAAAAAAAAAGCAAAACAGAGCTGGGAGGGCCACGTGATGCACGAAAAAATTCCCTCAAGCACGTAGAATTTCTAAGAACAGAGACGAAAGCACGTGACACACTTCAAAAATACGACACAGCAATTCATGCACGCATAATTTATTAAAGAAAGGCCTAGTAGGGCCCCCTTACGCAGAAGGAATTAAATAATAGGATCATGCAAGTACGATCAATAAGAATAGAGCCCTGGAAAGGCCACCTGAGGCAGTAATAAATATTAAAAGTCATGGGAGAATTAGGAGGGAGCAAATACAATGAATCACAAAGCATGTACCCCATAAAAATAGAGCAAAACAGAGCTGGGAGGGCCACGTGACGCAGAAAAAAATACCATCAAGCACGTAAAATTTATAAGAACAGACACAAAAGCACGTGACACACTTTAAAAATACGACATAGAAATTCATGCGTGCATAATTTATTAAAGAAAGGCCTAGGAGGGCCCTGTGACGCAGAAGGAATTAAATAATAGGATCATACAAGTACGATCAATAAAAATAGAGGCCTGGGAAGGCCACGTGAGGCAGTAATAAATATTAAAAGCACAAAGCACGTGGCGCACAAAAATAAAGTAAAACAGAGCTGGGAGGGCCACGTAACACAGTAAAAAAGTAATACTAATTTGAACGCACAAATTGTAACAATACAGGCTAAAGCATGTGACATAGTTCAAGAATACGACACAGAAATTCATGCACGCACAATTTATTTAAAAAAGACCTAGGAGGGCCCCGTGACCCACAAGAAAATATTACTATCAACCATATACGATCAATAAGAATAGAGGCCTGGAAAGGCCACGTGAGGTAGCAATAAATATTAAAAGTCACAGGAGGATAGAAGGGAGCAAATACGAAGAAACACAAGTAAACCAAAACAAAGCTGGGAGGGTCACGTCACGCAGTAAAAAAAATACTATCATGCAGGTACAATTTACAGCAGAGACTGATGTTGTGACGGCTTCTCTTACCTTTCCTTCTGTCGTCTTTTGTCTTGTCTTCAAAGGCTGGGGCTTTCGCTGGGCCTGGGGTGGGCTGGGCGCGGGCGCCGCAGCCTCCGCGCCTATGGTGTTCTGGCTGGGCGGCAGCAGCAGTGACACACGTCGAGTGTTACGAGTCCTCCTCCGCTCGAGCAAACAGTTTGTAGTAAAATCGACGATGACAGTCTGTCTGTCACCGCAGCACAGGCAGCACTGTGCTCTGATTTGTCACTAAGAGGGTGATCGCACCATACTTTGTACTGCTAATCATCCTCAGCGCGTACCCACGCATACGGTACGAATATGCTTTGACGTTACGCGTCGCATCAAAGCTTTCATGTGACGTCATGTGATGGAGTCCTGTACGCGAAAGGCGCCAATGTTTCTAGTTGTTTAAAAACATATATTTATGTATTTAATGTACATACTAAGGGAAGACATTATCTGGGATAATTATGAAAATAGTTTTTTAAAAACTTTTAACAATCGTATATTACTTTTAAAAACAATTACACAAGCTGCGGTAGAACGTCATGCGTACTCATATCGTAGGAGCACCGTAAGCACACCATAAGTGTACGCAAAGCCATGTGACTTTAAAAGACGAGATTTGATTGGTTCATAACACTTCCGATCGTAACTGTTGAAAGTTAAGTCCCATCTTAATCATTCTACTTTGACTTTCTAAGAAGAAGCATCTCTTCTGAGAATCTTGTCAATTAGAAGGAAGATCACCATAATAACAGCAATGGACTCATCTTCCAGCCATTCTTCAGAGGGAGATTTCATTCCTGAAGAACCTCCAAAGAAAATAAAGAAGCTCTAATTTGGAAGTTTTTTACTTTTCCAGAAGGGTAAAAAAAGGTTAATGCTCCAAAAGTAACCTATAAAATTTGCCAAACAACTCTTTCAAGGGGTGATCCATCTAAAAAATACTCCTTTGGCACAGCAAATATGGTGCGACACTGGAAGAACTTGCACCCCAACAACTTTGCTCGAGCTGCAAGACGGAGGTTGCAGGACAACCCAACTGCTACTGCACCAAGCACATCAACTGCTGCAGCAGCATTTTCAGCAAGCAATCCACACCCACAAATTGATCCTGACTTTGGTGAAGTTAAAATTGTATGCATTTATTGCGATAAACTTTTGTGTTATGGGGAATAGTCTATCGACTAACCCTGGGCGAAGCACTACGCTACGCTCGCGTATTTTGCAAAGTTTGCGCAACTTCGCACTACGTGAGCTGCACATAGCACAGTGCGAACATGCGTAGCGCAGCGTAGCGTAGTGCAGCGGTCATTTTTTGCTTGTTTGCAGTCCTCAATGTCATGTTCGCGACCGCGAGCAAGCAAAATGAAATTCCGGCGAGACTCTCAACGCGGGGAGGTCAGGTTTCTCATTGCGAGTGGTCGTGCATGCTCGCGACCGCTCGCGATGAGAAACTACCAGTTTGCGTTGAGAAAGCTGCCCCTCGAGTAAAAATCTACTCGAGCGACAGAAAACTACAGCTCGCACTGTGCAAGATGCCGTTTTCAATGATTGCACAGTGCCGGATGCTTGTTCGCACTGTGCAATCATTGAAAATGCATCTTGCACAGTGCGAACATGCTACTACGCAGCTCGCGTAGTGCTACGTGAAGTTCGCTTAGTGCGAAGTGCACTTCGCGTAGCTTCGCGTAGCGCTACTTCGCGAACTACGCCCAGGGTTACTATCGACCTGATAAAACGCAGGAAGCAGGAGCATTGGTGTACTCGACATTAGTTCTTTTTTTTTCATTCTTTTGTTCCTGTTGGACACTTTTTGGGTTCCAGTTCCATTTTTTGGGTTTAAAAAAAACTTGTTTAAAAAACACAAAAAAAATAGCAAACTAAAAACACAAAAAAAAACAGTTCTTTTTAGAACTACCGTCACTGGTCTAAGAAAGAACTATATTTCTATGTTAATTTTGCAATTTAGTTTTGTTATTATTTTACAATAAGAATATGAAATATAATTTAAAAAATAAAATAAATATAAATATTTACAATAAAAATGTAACAAATTAGTATAAAAAGAAAGAAATACAATAATTAATAAATTTAATATTTATCATTTACAAAACCTTTGAAATTCACTGTAAAAAACCATAGGTTTCACACACGTTATAGTTAGGAATTAGCATTTAAAAAACCTTGCAAATTCACTGAAAAAACCATAGGTTTCACACATGTTATAGTTAGCTGGACATTTCACTCATACAAAACCTTTGAAATTCCCCCGTTATAGATAGTTCAGCGAACAGTAACTGGCGCGCCCGCAATGCACTGCTGATGACGTCACATATTACATCACTCATAATACAGACAGCCACCCACTAGGGATTTTACTTACCTTCACTGCATGAGCCTACGCTTACTCACTTGAGGAATACAGGTGTTGAACTATTAGTACCAGGATGCTGCAGGAGCAGCCACGCCCACTGGGGCGGGTACCGTATTAATTCAGCTCATACGGACAGCGCGTGCTCATTCCAAAAGTCAGCCTGTGGCGAAGGGCAGGAGCCCGAAACGCGTTGGTATATTGACTTTTAAAAACTGTGTGCTGCTGGCGGTGCAACTTCTTTGTTACAGTTTCCATTAAATAGATGAAGATAAAATCACCCGTGTGGGCTCCATCATTCGAGGTAACTCTTTTCTTGTTGATATATATATATATATATATATATTCACTGAAAAAACCATAGGTTATAGACCATATATAGTTAGGAATTAGGATTTAAAAAACCTTATTTTACTCACACAAAACCATTGAAATTCCATATATAGTTAGTTGTACTAACTATATATCGCGCACCCGCAATCCACTGCTGATCATGTCACATATTACATCATTCATGACATGGTCAGTGACATCACTGATGACATCACTGATGACATCTCAAATGACATCACTGATGACATCACTGATGACATCTCAAATGACATCACTGATGACATCACTGATGACATCATCCAGTGACTGTGTGTTTCTGTAAAGTTTAAATATGTTTTACATATTGAAGAATGAGTAGATGTAGAAGTGTCTGGATGAAGGATTTAGTAGGTGCGTGACTGACTGTATGAGTGAGTGATTAAATGTGTCTCACTGAATGCATGGGTTAGTGACTAAACTGTCTTAATTTGTGCATCATTATGTCTGTTGTTCTGTAAACTGTGCATGTGTTGATCAGTAGCTATATGAGTAACTATATGGGTTATTGATTGGTTGCCCAAGCATTTGTATGGGAGACTGAGTGTGTGTGTGGGTGGCTGGGAGGTGTATGACTCTGTGCATATATGTGTGAGCAGTTGATTCACTAGATGTATGGGTTCAAAAGTGCATGTGGAAACAGCTGTATGGGCGGTTGACTGTGTGCATGAGTGTATTGGTGAGTGAATGGATATCTCAGTGCTACATGTCAAAGTAAGTACATATGTAAAATACAGTACATGTGAGAGTTGACATATATAAATAACTGTGCATAGGAGCCAGTGAATGTGTGAGTGGCTGTATGCATCATTGTGAACTTGTATCCAGGATTGTATAAGAGAGTAAATATGTTTTAGTATATGTTTGAATAAGTTGAGAAAATGGAGGTGTGATTGATTCTTTGCATGACTGACTAGGTGTCTGAGTAACTCCATGGATGAGTGACAGTCTGTGAGTGTATGTTTACACTGAGTGTATCTAAGGTTATATTAGAGTCTGAAGAGGTTCATTGTATTATCACATGAATGATGTCATCAGTGATGTGATCAGTAATGTCAAATGAGATGTCATCAGTGATGTCATCAGTGATGTCATTTGAGATGTCATCAGTGATGTCATCAGTGATGTCATTTGAGATGTCATCAGTGATGTCATCAGTGATGTCATTTGAGATGTCATCAGTGATGTCATCAGTGATGTCACTGACCATGTCATGAATGATGTAATATGTGACATGATTAGCAGTGGATTGCGGGTGCGCGATATATAGTTAGTACAACTAACTATATATGGAATTTCAATGGTTTTGTGTGAGTAAAATAAGGTTTTTTAAATGCTAATTCCTAACTATATATGGTCTATAACCTATGTTTTTTTCAGTGAATTTTCAAGGTTTTGTAAATGCTAATTCCTAACTATATATGGTCTATAATCTATGGTTTTTTCAGTGAATTTTCAAGGTTTTGTAAATGCTAATTCCTAACTATATATGGTCTATAACCTATGGTTTTTTCAGTGAATTTCATTGGTTTTTTAAAAGCTAATATCTATAGCTGTAAAATGTATTCTTCTTTAAATCCAAAAATATATTTTATATGTTTATTAATAAAAAAAAAATTATTTATTTTTTTTGTTTCGCTCCCGGTTCGCGAACCGGGAAGCTTTCCGTTAGCTCATTTTGATGCCGCGACCCGGTCCGCGAACCGGTAAACGTTCTGTTAGCGCAACTGCCGCGTTAGAAATCAACATCGTGACGCGTCGCGGAAGCGCGACGTATCACGTTGTCGCGTAATGCGTCTTATGACGCGCTGCGTTAGCGCACCCGGAAGTGCTCCGGTACGCGAACTGAGACGCGAAGCGCAGCTCCCCGGAAGCGATCCGCGGCGCTTCGCGAAAGCGCGACGTATCGCGTTGCCGCGTAATGCGTCTTATGACGCGCCGCGTTAGCGCACCCGGAAGTGCTCCGGAGCGCGAACCGAGGCGCGAAGCGCAGCGACCCGGAAGCGATCCGGGGCGCGTTCCGCAGCGCGTAACATAAGCGTGAGAGGTCATGTGACTTGTTAATAAAACTTTTCATTGGTTCATTTAACTTTTGGTTTCATAATCATGTAAGGCTAGGTCAGGTGACCTAAAAATAACACTTTTCATTGGTTTAGAACTATTGTTTTTCCCAAATGATGAAAACCCCTCCTTCTTTCCTCACTCTGACTTTCATCATTGTGAGAGGAAGACCTTTATTCATAGTAGAGCAATGGCTTCAGTAGTTGCTTCAGCTGGTGCACCCCCACCACCACCTCCACCTCCTCATGGGAAGAGAGGACCACCTCCCCAGGTCATCACCAACACAGAGGAGGAAGAGGAAGAACTAGAGGAAGAGGAGAGAGAAGGACCACAGTTCTTGGAAGAGGTGCCCCGGGTTTCCCATAGGAAAGCCAGTTTCATTTGGCAGTTTTTTTCAATCCCTCCAGGGCAGAAGAAAGTAAATGCGAGGTATGTCACCTGCCTCATTTGCAAAGAGAAATTATCAAGAGGGACTGATAAAAAGTATAGCTATGGGAACTATACCATGCATCGGCACATGAACAGGTGGCATCCACTGAATTACAGCCGGGCGGAGATACGTGACATGGAAGAAAACCCAACAGCAACTCTTGTGGCCAGGTCAACATCGTTAATATCATTGACAGCAGCAGAGGCACGGGAAACCGTGCCAAACATCCAGGAGAATTTTGGGCATATGAAATATACTTGTCTGCACTGCGGTGCATTGATATCATGTGGTAACATGAGCATTAATTCAATCAACCTAGCTTATAACAATCACAATTGCCCTAACCACCCCAGACAGTAATTTTTTTTTTGCTCCTGTTGAGCCCTTTTCAATGCCTGTTTTTTGTTGTTTCCCCCCAAAAAAACCAAAAAAAATATAAAATTGTTCAAAAAATACAAAAAAAACAAAAAATGTTCAAAAAATAAAAAAAATATAAAACAACAAAAACATTTTAAAAAAAGTTATTTTCAGAACTACCTCCCCTTTCAAAAAAAATTGCTAGAATGTTTAGCACTCTGGCAAGCTCTATTTCTTTTAGTTCGCTTCCCAGTTCGCTTCCCGGTTCGCGAACCGGGAGCGAACCCCAAAAAATTTTCAAAAAGAAGAGTAAGTATAAGGAAAGTAAACAGAGAGTGATGTTAAAAGAAAGATAGCTATAGGGAGTAAACCAGAGATACTGTTTAATAGATCTATTTACCGAAGAAAAGACGGAAGAGGGTATAATTGTGGAAAAGAAAATAGATAAGGAAGTGAAAGAAAAAAAAGAGAGTAGAACAATAACAAAGAAGAGTTTCTTGGAGAATGTGAGTAAATGTTCAAAATAAGATTAAAACATGGGGAATAACAGAGAGAAAAAATAGAAAACAGAAAACAAAAAATAACAGAAAAAGATTAATTGAAACAGCAAAGAAATGTAAATAACATAGAGCCATATCATCAACATAGGCAATAAAAGTTTTGCAGCTTTTATCGGCAGAAATATGTCACCAAAGCCGCTTTTGCGGCAGAAAACTGCCGCTAAAACCACTTTTGCACCAGTTTTCTGCCAATAAAAACAGCAATAATGTTATTGGCTGTGTTCATAATATGCCCCTTAGTGTGCTTCAACTACACAGAGAAAGCATTATGAACAAGTAGTGAAAGAGTGATCAGTCAAAGACACTAAGAGTAATAGAGACGGAGTGAGTGAACAAGAGTGAGGAACTATGAGAAGAGAGGGACTGAGAAAAAGAGTGGAAGGAGTTGAGTAAGTAGGTAATAGAGAAAGGAATGAGGAAAGTAGCAAAGGCAGGAAACTGAGGGTTAAAGAAATGAAGCTGTGGAACTAATAGTAGGTGAATGTGATAGAAATGTAACGAAAAGAATACAAAACATTTACCTTATAATTGTCGTTAAATTACTCACTTTTTGTTTTTATACTTTCAATCTGTGAAAGAGAGAACAAACATTTGAAAAATATTAAAACATGTATTTAAAAATTACAAAAGACAAGGGAAAAGATTGAAGGACAAACAGTTTTTCAACAACTTTGACACTGACAGAAGCTTCTGCTTCTCCAGGCCCCCTACACAGTCCTAAAGATATACATTTTAAACTAACAGTATCTTGATGCAGATGAAGTGAGGCCTATCTTAAAACATGGTGCATCTTTTGCACTGCTGTTGTCTCAGAAAAGTGTCGCAAGACACTAACATTTTAAATGATTGCTTCAGGATGCCAATAAGATGTGTCCTATCCAGAGGTTTGTTTGAGGTGAGACCTACTCAGGGTTCCAAATGAAATTTCGAGTTGTTTGAAGAGAACAGAGGACATAATACATGTGAAGGCCTACCAATGAAGTAAGTCATGTCCACTTCACTCTTGAACAAAGGCCAGACCTCTTCTGTGTCCGTGGACAGACCTAAACTTCATCTGCACAATGTCATTCATAAACTTAGGAAACACAGGTGATGTAATTGAAAAATGTGGAGTTTCTTTTCCTCATTTCACAATCACATCACCTGTGTTGCCTTTGCTTAGGTATCTCATAGTGCAGATGTAGTCCAGCATATTAAACAGTACCTAGAAGTGCAGCACTGCATGCAACAACTTTGACACTTATAAAAGCTTTTGCTTCTGCATGCCCCCTACACAATGCTAATTATATACATTTTAAACTGATGGTATCTTGCTGGAGATGAACTGAAACCTATCTTGCAACATGGTGCATCTTTTACACAAAAGTGACCCACAATGGAGCAAAAGAGGCGCACGGCCACCATAAATCTGACCCTAACATTTTAAATGATTGTTTCAAGATGCCAATAAGGTGTAACCTATCCACAGATTTGTTTCAGGTAAGTCCTACTCAGGGTTGCAGATGGAATTTAGGTTTGTTGAAGAATACAGAGAAGATAATACATGTGGAGGCCTACCAACGAAGTGAGTAATGTCCACTGCACTCTTGAACAAATGTCAGACCTCCTCTGTCTCCAGGAACAGGCCTAAACCTCATCTACACAATGTGGTGTGTAATGTTAGGAAACACAGGTAATATAATTGAAAAACATGCAAATTTTTTTGCTCATTCCACAATCATATGACCTGTGTTTCCTTTGCTTAGGTATCTCATTGTGGAAATGTAGTCTATCATATGAAAGACTACGTAGAATATGAGCACTGTATGCAAGAACTTTGACACTTACAGAAGCCTCTCCTTCTCCATGCCTCCTACACAGTTCTAAATGTACATCATAAATGGAAACAGTACAGAATTAATTATACATGTTAAATGGTTTATTTTTGCTGTTCTCAGAATGTATCAAATTTCACTAAAAACAGTGACTTGAAGGTATTCATCATATAACAGCGGGGGAAAAAAAACACATTCAAAATGATTGTGTTTAAAAACAAATCAGAATTCAGAACTCCTTAAAGTTAACTTACTTTCCATGACGTCAAAGGATGTCCTATGAACAGCTTACACTCTGTTGTGCTGTTATTACTTTCAGCCTGCCACTTTCTGAAAGAAAACCTCCATTGTTTTGAAAAACATGTTACATACAATAAATGACTTCTTGCTCTCTACCACAAGTTTCCACAAGGCCAAATCTTGTCAGAGCCATTTATAACTCTTGGATTTCTTGTAAGCCAATCCCGTCATTTGGC
Organism: Lissotriton helveticus; assembly: GCF_964261635.1. NCBI lineage: Eukaryota > Metazoa > Chordata > Amphibia > Caudata > Salamandridae > Lissotriton > Lissotriton helveticus. The sequence goes on along the minus strand of NC_136068.1, from coordinate 365,835,995 downwards.
ATTTCCGCAACTTTCAGAATTAAAATGTTGAAGATCATTTTCACAATCCTGGACTAGTAATATCTTCCCCTTCTTCCTCAGTCATGTTCTATATTTCCTATGACACTGATACTGCTTACTATGAAGCAGACTTACACTACCTCTATGACTACTACAATTATTTAATTCTCTACATCACTTTTAATCACAAAGCAATGTAAAACAGTAGACAGCATTGCAGACTTACATTCCCTCTACTCTATGTTTTGATTGGCTGCTTCAATTAGCTTATAAAAAGAAATAGTTTTTCTGAACTCATTCAAAGTGCACTTATTTCTCCATGACGTCCAGTCTTAGGGTTAGAAGTTATGTCTCTGAACTACACTTATCCTCAAGGCCAAATCGTGTAGGAGCCATTAGAACTTCTTGAAATTCCTCAGAGCACATCCCGAGATTCTTTCCCTAAAATGTTGGTTTTAAAAACACCAGGTAAGAGTTTTTAAGGTCATACGGCAATTTTTTTTTGAAAATTAAAACAGAATCATTGCAGAATGACCAGCCATTTCTAGACTTTAAATAAGCTGTGTAATGTCCTGATGTTATTGAAGGACCGTCATGATATATAATTGCTGCAGTTACAAAAGTCCTTCCTGATATTGACAACTGCGAAGCCACAAAATTTTTAATTAAAGTTGTCAATTTTGTTCCATCAGGCCTACATCGTTGGAACATTAAAATGACATATTGGCCATATGTTCGTATAAATAATGTGGACATCATTTCAGATTTACATTGGCTACACTCCATGTTGTGATCAGCTGCTTTTACTAGCTTATTAAAGGAGACTGATTTACTGTCTGGCAAAGTTAAATATATAAATCTTTCTGAGTCTACACTAGTAGTACTTGATACCCTACAGTTCTCGCAGTCATGCTACCATTGATAAGAAAGCCCAAACAGCTGATCTACATCTACACCTTCAGCATGCAATACATCAAGCATATACATTAAAAACTCCTGACAATCTTGCTGAATATTTTGAGAGAATTGTGTTTGGCCTGAACATCTGTCTAACAGATTTCGAATTTCAGACACACTTCCTGTGGTTGGTCCGATCATTTCTTGATCTCCTTCTCCATCCCCTTAGGTCAGCCCGAGAAAGCTACTTTGCCCAAGAACATCTGGGCTCGGTGCTGGAATAAGGTTGATCTCAATGATCTCTCCTCCTCTCTCTCTCTATCGGCCCCCGCTCTGACCGACCTCTCTGTGGAAAATCAGGCGGATGCCATTCACACCTGGCTTTCCTCGGCTTGCGATCAGGCCGCTCCTCTTAAAAAGATTCGATCGGCCCGCCTTCACGACGCCCACAGGTGGTTCTCCGATGATCTTAGATCCCTGAAGCTCGAGCTTAGACGGTCGGAACGTTGCTGGCGTCGCACCTATTGCCCCACCCTCCGCTTGAAATATAGGGCCCTTCTCAACAATTACAAATCGGCCATCTTGGCAGCCAAATCCAAATACTTCTCGGACCGCGTTGCCCTTTCGGCTAACAAAACCCGTGAGATCTTTTCTCTGGTTCGTAGCCTGGCTACATCTGACCGCGCTGGTCTTTCCCCCGCTCCTTCGCAATCCCTCTGCTACTCGTTGAACACCTATTTCATTGACAAAATAACCACCATTAAGGCCAACATCCCAATTGTTCCTCACCTTGATCTACCGGACCTTCCCCCTCTTTCTTCCCCCGTTTTTGATCACTTCATACCCATTTCACCTGCGCTTTTTCTCGACCTCCTTGTCAAGGTCAAGTCCGGCTCCCCGGTGGACTGCGGACCTGCCCGTATCCTCAGAACTCTATTCACTAGCTGTCCTACCCCCCCTAACCTTTCTTAACTCCTGTCTGGCTCTGGGTTCTGTCCCCTCTTTCTTTAAGTCTGCCATTGTGCTTCCCTTCCTGAAGAAAGCTGGCCTGGACCCCTCCCTTCCATCGAATTTTAGGCCGATCTCCCTCCTCCCCTATTTAGGGAAGATTCTCGAGAGCTATGTAACATCCTGTCTCTCTTCTCACATTGAGGAGAACAACATCTTGGCCTCCCGCCAGGCCGGCTTTCGACCGGGCCACTCCACTGAGGGCGTGGTCCTTGCGGTCCTTGACGAACTGAAGGGCAAGGCCGATGGTAACCTCCCTCAGGCCTTAGTCCTTTTGGATCTGTCCGCTGCGTTTGACACGGTCGATCATGCTATTCTTCTTGACCGTGTCAGCGCAGCGGGCATCCAGGGCGTTGCCCTCTCTTGGATCACGTCCTTTCTGCAGGGACGTTCACAGGCAGTCCACCTCTCCTCCTTCTCTGCCCCTCCCCTCCCGGTCACGTGTGGGGTACCCCAAGGCTCCTCTCTTTCCCCCCTTCTCTTTAACCTCTATATCCGCCCCCTCATCTCCTCGCTTCTTGAGCTGGGGGTCTCAGTGTATAATTACGCTGACGACCTCCAGCTCGTTTTCGATCTATCTTCCCCCACTCACTCTCTCCCCAAGCTCAGGTCGACTCTTGTCTTTATTTCTCAGTGGATGAGCTTCAATCATTTGAAGCTCAACCCTGACAAGACAGAGCTTGTCCTCACTGGTGGCCCCTCCAACCCTTGGTCTTCTGTCCACTGGCCCCTTTCTTTTGGTCCTCCACCTTCCCCGGTTCCCTCTGTTCAGACCTTGGGCATCAAGGTCAGCAATGATCTCTCGATGCACGCGCACATTAGTTCGGTTGTATCCTCTTGCTTTTTTTCCCTCCGCCTCATCCGTAAGATCTCCCGTTTTTTTTCTGTGGAGGCCCTCAAAGTTATCATCACTGCCCTTATTACATCTCGCCTGGATTATGGTAATGGCCTGTATGTAGGCATTCCTGCCTACGAGACTCGTCGTCTCCAGGCCATCCAGAACCAGGCGGCCCATCTTGTCCTTCGTCTCCCGAAGTTCTCTCACATCACTCCCGCCCTAAAAACCCTTCACTGGCTTCCCGTTCAGTTCAGGTCCCAGTTCAAACTTGCCTGCCTGGCCTTTCGGGCACAGGCCCGGTCCGCCCCTCTCTTTATCAACTCTCTGATCTCTTCCCACGCCCCTCCCCGTTCCCTCCGATCTTCCTCCCTTTCTCTCCTTCACGTTCCCCGCTTCCGTAAGTCCCGAACAGGGGGCACCCGCTTCTCTGTGCGTGCTCCGCAGATCTGGAACTCTCTTCCCCTCCCTATCCGCTCCATTCCCATCTTTTCCCACTTTCGGAAAGCCCTCAAAACTTTTCTCTTTCGTCACGCTTTCCCGGGCTAAAACTCTCCCGCACCCGTTAGGCAGTTACTGATGTGTTCCTCAGCGCCAGGAAGCCGCTTGGCCACAGAGCGCTTTATAAGTTTCTTTTTCATTTCATTTCTATGTTTGTTCTATCAGTGCTACATTTTTCTAAGACAGAATTTAACAAACTGCAAAATCTTTGATCAGAATTGACCACAATCTCTTCTTTTACATTTTCTAGAGAAAACAAAACATTAACCACTACATTAGCATAGCAGTTGACACCAGAACTGTTTTCAAATTGAAAACCAACAACATCTTCAACAGAATCCTTTTTGTTTCTGCTTATAATTTCAGGTTCATCGACTTTTCGTCTTTTTGCTACAACCTCCCCAGTATTGGTCACATTTCTTCGTTTCCGGCCTACCACACGTTTCTCAAACAAAGGATATTGAGGCAAATGTGGCACATACTCTCTTCTTAACCTATTGTATTCCTTAACACAATCTAGATCCGCACAATGCTTGTGACATCACACTCAATCAAGTACAATCCCGATAAAGTTTTAACTCGTGACAATGCCACATATGCCATACCCTCCTTGAACACAGAACTGCCAATATTCACCAATGCACTGTCTACACTTAAACCTTGCGATTTATGGATTGTCACCGCATATGCCAAGCAAACAGGAAACTGCTTACGGCGAACATATAAGTCTTTTACAAGCAAAAATCTAGCAGAACAACGACCAATTAGCTGTACTTCCTCAATGCCATCAAATTTAATTTTTAAAAATTCAATTCCATCTCTATTTCTGTATTTTACAAAATCAACAACATTACCCATTGATCCATTTACCAGACCTCTTTCAACATGTAAATTCCTTCTTAAAATTATACGGCAGTTCAAGCACACATTCAGAGTCTTTTCAAAACCTGCAGTTTTAGATATACTCTTCTCTAATGAATCCAATTTTGTTTTCAGATTCTCAGACAAAATAATTTTTGATCCCATATGCTCTACTCTGTCAATAGCTTCCAGTTTCACAATCTCTTGCTTTTCTAAATGCAACATTTTGTTGTCGAATTTGGCACATTCTGCAAGAGTTGGCATCAAACATATTCCAGATTTATTCTCAGTAATTTTCTGAAAAATATTCTCAGGCACAACATCTTGTTCTGGATATAAATTTGACAGTAATCGTGCATGTAAAGCTTCTTTCCCATGCTCGGTCACTTTTCCAATTCTAACATCTTGTAGAATAGTCTTGTAAACTTCATCCTTCGCCTGACGCATATTTTCATGCAGTTCAGCATAATTGAAGTTTAACCATATATTGACGTTGCCAATGCTGCCTAGGCACTTCCTGGTATCTTCATGCATGAGCATTTTGAACACAGGTTGCCCTTTCACTGGTGTCAGCTGCAGAAGATCTCCGAAAACAATGATGTGTTTGCCACCAAATAACACATCATACTCTGTTTTGAGAACTTCTTGCATTCTCAAATGCACAAAGGCAAGCATGACATTGGAAACCATGCTTACTTCGTCAATGATAAGAAGTTTCATTTTCCTCAAGATTCTTGAAACTTCAAAACAAGCATCTCCAGATAGCTTGTGATATTGTAATTTGTTGTCATGCTCCACTGGCAGCATCAGTAAACGATGTAAAGTAATCCCTTTAATGTTATGTGCTGCCAGTCCAGTTGGAGCGGTGACAACACAAGACAGCGATGACTCTGTCCTTTCCTGCAAATAACATGAAATTGCTTTAATAAGGAAACTTTTTCCAGTTCCCGCTTCTCCACTCACGTACAGTCGGACAGGCTTCAACGACGTACATGAGCACTCTTTCTTGTCATGACTTAATCCATGATCAATTTGCATGGTAACTTCGTCATATATTTTCTTCTGCTCAACGTTGAGTTGTCTTTCCAACTCTTCTAAGTTAACCGCATCCTCCTGAGCATGTGCCATGGCTCTTTCCACTTCATTCATAGCAGTGGCAGCTTCATTTTCGATAACAGGTCCTCCTAGTGGATCCTGACTCAATGAAGCAGAACTCTGACTGTCCTGAGAACTGTCTCTGGCAATCTCGGCTGCAATCATTGCTTCCTGCTCAATTTCCGCATTCAACATTTCTACATATTTGGGAAAAGCAGGACATTCTATGGTCTCCTTGGCGGCATTGAAAGAGTCTTCGTAACAGAGAAAATCTCCAAGCAGTTCCTCTTCTGCACGCCAAGGCTTGAAAAGTTGCAAAAGTGCTAAATAGAAAAACTCCTTTTTTTCAGGAGATTCGCCACTCAATTTTCGATGGTTTACCAAGTGGCATTTTCTTTGGTTGACCAGACATCCCTCACTTCCTATTACAGCATACACTCCTTTCTCAGTATCTTCTTTGATGTTCCTCTTGAATATGTAATTTTGAAGAACCTCATACAGACAAACATTCTCGAGGTGAATGCTTTGATTTGGATAATATGTATCCAACATGTTGGTCTTCAAAATGTCGGTACTGTTTGGCTCCTTTTCCGCCAAATACTCAATTTCCCGCACAGGTTTGAGAACTCGATTACGCGTTGCAGCAAGACCAAGACTCGCCCAAACGATACTCCTGGACTTGGCATAGAGACTTGCTGAAGACAACCGGTCAGAACATTCGTACGCTCCAATTTCTCGATGCGACAACATCTTCAGACTGAAACTGTAGAACTTCTTGCTGAGGCTCTTTTCATGGGAAATGTCCTCCCACATATCCTTCAATTCTGTCTTCTCTTTTTTGGTGATGTAAGACGTCACATACCGAGCCACAGCCATACAGTTATCAGCCACAAACTGTATATCCATGTTAGCATTCCACATGGACAAAATCACCGGGTTGTAGTCATTGATGTACTTGGACTCTTCGTTCCTCTTCAAATTGTATGTGTTTTTAGGTGATTTCTTCATCACATTATGTCGCAGCGAAGACATCAAACTGTTTACTCTTCCTTTAGAAATCACCGGTCGTGGAAAGCCGAAACGACATTTGGTGTAGAACTTGTCCTTGTTTCGGAATTTACGACGACAGTACTTTCCACATCGATGGCTTTGGAAACGCAGAACTTTTTCTCTTAGGCTTTTCTTCTCCTTTGCGTTTGGAACAGCACACGTAGAATACTGTTGTATAAAACTCATCACTGAGTCTTCTGGATCCATTCCAAATTTAGGTGCATCCTTGATCCACAGCAACATATGTATATGAGGAGCACCTCTTGCTTGGTACTCCTTTCTCCAGAAGAAATCCAACACCTCTCCAAGAGGTGGATTCTTCTTATTCATGATGAAAGACATCATAGCTTCAAATCTATGATTGAAGTACCTACATACATTGACTGGATCCAAAGAGCACAGTTCTCCGGGTGTCTTGAATTCGATGTTTTCTACGTTAGCATTTGCCTCTCGTAGAAATTCAAGTAAGTCTTCCCAGCCATACTCGGCACAGCTCAGAGTGAGGAACCATGTGGGAGTTCCTAAGTTCCTCAGCATACATTTTAAATCACCATGACGACGGTACCAGTACTCATTAGTACCACGCTGACACGCCATGAGATTAATCAGGTGAGAATCCAAAATACTGTCTTGGACATTGACTTTATCCATAAAGTCACTTGCCGAGATGTTTTGCATGTGTATACCACTTTTCAAGATGTGGTTCACTGCATATGACAGTCCAGACAGATCGCTTTCAAACAGGAGATGAAACAAATAAGGAATGCATTGTCGAAACCTAGCATCTCCTGCATACAATCGCAAAGTCCGGTATTCAGAAGCAGGAATTTGATGAGGTCGCTCATCATATCTTCCTCCCTGACCTGTTGGAAAAAGCTGTGGGAAACACCGAGCTTCCAAACTTTCCTCCCAAACACTAATGGGACTCCCTTTGGCTTGTTTCATTTGAAACAACTCAATAGCATTCCCCATGACTTCCTTGGAATGCAAAGGATGAACACTATAATGTTCATATATTTCTTCACTAGTAGAGGGTTCTACTTTCTCAATTTGACCAGCACACAAATCGCTATCCTCTTCCTCACTTACTTCCTCTTCTGCAACATATACATTCTTATAGTATTTATTATTTTTTTTCAAATACAATGTTGCCTTTTTAACTTTCCTAACATCCACTAAATCTTGCCATATTTTCTTATTCTTTGTCGGAACCCCATTAACTAAGATAACCAGAGGTTCCTCTTCCACTTTTTCTACTCCAATTGTGTTAATGTTTTTCTTCAAATCTAGAGGCAAATAAACAACTCTTCCCTTTAATCCTCTCTGTAAATCTGATGGAGGCAATTTCCCTGTCTTTGGCTCCATTCTTACAATAGCCTGAAAGGGATGGATACTTTGAATCAAAATAGATTCATAAGTATTTAAATCCTTCAATTCAGAAGGAATCTCAACCAATTCCAGATTATTATGAACTGCTCTAGCAGGCATCTGGTTTTGATTTAATTTGCAACAACAATAAGTACACACACGTTGATCCAATCCCAAATCAAAACAATTTTCTGCCATCAAGTATGTTGCGAAATCCTTCCATTCACTATTATTTTCCCTTTCACTTTTTGCATATAAATCCACTAACTTAGTCTGATTCTTATAATAAGTGCGTCGACAACTTCTACTATCATGCACAGAGTTATCTCTTGCTCTAGCAGTAACATTTTTCATTGGCCTTTCCTTTCCGTTTGAATTGCTTCTCTTTTTCTGGACTGAAACATTTTCTGTAGTAATATTTTTTTTACTACAGATATTTCTTATGAATGTTTTTGTACTCTTACCCGGTGCTTTCTTGGTGACTTGACAAATCTTTTTGTTAGAGGACTGCTGCTTTTTTTCATTAACCTGCTGTCTTTGACGTTTTGCAGCCTTTCTCACTCTTTCTTTGGTTGGCATGCTGAAATCTTGAAATGATCTGCAGTTGAATCTGTGGTAAAATATAATAAAAAATGTTATTAACCACTATTACCCAACAGTAAATCAATAACAGTAATCAAAAACTTAAAACACTACTTGACATTTTTACATAGAAGATTTTTTAGTGCTTGGCAAATTTAGAATACAGAAATAGCAGAAAAGAAATGGAATTTATATGCATGTTACCTGTGCTATTTTATATGTGAATCTGATCTAATTTTATGAGCATATTTTAATATTTTATTGAAGACACTACACATAACCTGTTTTTGAAGGTGTCTTTATTTTTAAATTAAACGGTTTACATTTTTACTTTTTATTTATTATAAATTTTTAAAATAAATGTTTATAGTTCCATAGGCTCAAGCACGTCAGCTTCCCATCCTATGTCATATAATTCGGACAAATCTGCATCCTCATCACGTTCTTCTTCATCCTCAGGATTTAAATCATCCAAGGGATCAACATCCACTGATGTTTCAATTACGAGTTCAATGATGAGGTCAAAATCAACTGATTGCTGATTGTCGCTCATGTTGATGTTGTCTTTATCTTTAAAGAAAGATAACAACTATGAGATGTTGCAGAGTAAGAGACAAATCTCAGAGATTATAATAGTAAAATTGTTTAACAAGAGTAACATTTTGCAGCTATTATATAGCCATGTCCAGCGATGCTGAGCAGGTGAAGCCTATGTCTAATTTTTCAGTGAACAGGACTCATCTCTTCTTAACCTTGGATAAGCCTCACCGACTCTGTGTCCCCTGCACATACTTAAATGTAAAGGGGCAGATTTATGTTAAATAGCACATCCCCAGGCATGCACCAGTTAACGTGCACCGCTGCTCTGCCACCCATGGTGTGCCGCATTTACAATCAGATAGGAGAAAGCTACGTCAAAACCCTGCGCCTGCTTGAAGCAGGCATAGGTCTTGACGCCACATTGTGGAGATGGGGCACCCCTGAGCCTTGCTGGAGCTGCCTCACACTTGCGATACAACTCCAGCAATGCGCCACCTTTACGGCACAGATGCGTCACGCATCTGTGCCATTTTTGCCCCATGCTGCGCCGCATTGTAAATGCAGCACACCATGGGTGGCGGAACAGCAGCGCAGGATGACTGGCACATCCCTGGTGATGCGCCAGTCATCATAAATCTATCCCTAAGCTTCTTATCTTGTTAGAGATGAACCGCCATATGTATCATCAAACTATTTTGCATTTCCTAAATAGCGAATTTTAAGGGATAAATAGCAATTCTTTACCATTCCTAATTTGCGATGAGCAAATTGCTAATTGCAAATTACCCATTCATTTCCATGGGCCAGGAGGCCCATAGGAATGAAGGTGCAATTTGCGATTAGCAATTACCTCATATCAAATGAGGAATTTTTCCAAAGGTGCAGGGGTGTCTCAAGAACACCCTGCTGCACCCCTGAAAAAGAAATTTCGGGGCATATGGCGCACATACATGCCCTAAGGGCATGTATGGGCGTCATATGGCACCTTTTGTTTTTTGGAAAAAAAGCATTTTGAAAAGAATTCGCAAATTACCACCAACTAGAAGTTGGTGGTAGTTTGCAAATCCTTAATGGCATTTTTTGCATATTTTTTGTTTGATACATTGCATTTAAGGAATCGCAAAATTTGCAAATCCTTCAGTACAATCGCAAAATAAGGAATAGCAAATTTTGCTATTCCTTATTTTGCATCAAACTTGTTTGATACATACCATTTGTCTAATTAGCATTCGCAAAGGCCGAAATTCGCAGAATTTTGACCTTTGCGAATGCTAATTAGCTTGATACATATGGCCCCAAGTGAGGCCTGTCTTGCAACATGGTGCATCTTTTGCATCACTGCTGCATCGGTTTCATGTGGCACGTTTTTTTTACACCATGACACATCTGCCTAAATGCATCAATTTGTAATTTTGTCGCCTCATAGCAAATCTTTTGCACCGCCGCTGCATCAGAAAAGTGACGCACAGTGGCGAAAAAGAGGCATACACCTATCATAAATCTGTCCCTAGCATTTTAAATGATTAATTCAGGATGACGATAAGGTGTGGCCTATCCAGAAGTTTGTTTAAGGTGAGGCCTACTCAGGATTGCAGATTAAAGTTACGCTTGATGAAGAATACAGAGGAGATAATACATGTAAAGGCCTACCAATGAAGTAAGTAATGTCCACTTTATTGCGCCAGTCATCATAAATGTATCCCTAAGCTTCTTATCTTGTTACAGATGAACCGCCATATGTATCATCAAACTATTTTGCATTTCCTAAATAGCGAATTTTAAGGAATAAATAGCAATTCTTTACCCTTCCTAATTTGCAATGAGCAAATTGCTAATTGCAAATTACCCATTCATTTCCATGGGCCAGGAGGCCCATAGGAATGAAGGTGCAATTTGCGATTAGCAATTAGCTCATCGCAAATTAGGAATTTTTCCAAGGGTGCAGGGGTGTCTCAAGAACACCCTGCTGCACCCCCTGAAAAAGAAATTTGGGGGCATATGGCGCACATACATGCCCTAAGGGCATGTATGGGCGTCATATGGCACCTTTTGTTTTTTGGAAAAAAAGCTTTTTGAAAAGAATTCGCAAATTACCACCAACTAGAAGTTGGTGGTAGTTTGCAAATCCTTAATGGCATTTTTTGCATATTTTTTGTTTGATACATTGCATTTAAGGAATCGCAAAATTTGCAAATCCTTCAGTGCAATCGCAAAATAAGGAATAGCAAATGTTGCTATTCCTTATTTTGCATCAAACTTGTTTGATACATACCATTTGTCTAATTAGCATTCGCAAAGGCTGAAATTCACAGAATTTTGGCCTTTGCGAATGCTAATTAGCTTGATACATATGGCCCCAAGTGAGGCCTGTCTTGCAACATGGTGCATCTTTTGCATCACTGCTGCATCGGTTTCATGTGGCACGTTTTTTTTACACCATGACACATCTGCCTAAATGCATCAATTTGTAATTTTGTCGCATCATAGCAAATCTTTTGCACCGCCGCTGCATCAGAAAAGTGACGCACAGTGGCGCAAAAGAGGCATACACGTATCATAAATCTGTCCCTAGCATTTTAAATGATTAATTCAGGATGACGATAAGGTGTGGCCTATCCAGAGGTTTGTTTAAGGTGAGGCCTACTCAGGATTGCAGATCAAAGTTACACTTGATGAACAATACAGAGGAGATAATACATGTAAAGGCCTACCAATGAAGTAAGTTATGTCCACTTCATTGTGCCAGTCATCATAAATCTATCCCTATGCTTCTTATCTTGTTAGAGATGAACTGCCATATGTATCATCAAACTATTTTGCATTTCCTAAATAGCGAATTTTAAGGAATAAATAGCGATTCTTTACCATTCCTAATTTGCAATGAACAAATTGCTAATTGCAAATTACTCATTCATTTCCATGGGCCAGGAGGCCCATAGGAATGAAGGTGCAATTTGCGATTAGCAATTAGCTCATCGCAAATTAGGAATTTTTCCAAGGGTGCATGGGTGTCTCAAGAACACCCTGCTGCACCCCCTGAAAAAGAAATTTGGGGGCATATGGCGCACATACATGCCCTAAGGGCATGTATGGGCGTCATATGTCACCTTTTGTTTTTTGGAAAAAAAGCTTTTTGAAAAGAATTCGCAAATTACCACCAACTAGAAGTTGGTGGTAATTTGCAAATCCTTAATGGCATTTTTTGCATATTTTTTGTTTGATACATTGCATTTAAGAAATCACAAAATTTGCAAATCCTTCAGTGCAATCGCAAAATAAAGAATAGCAAATTTTGCTATTCCTTATTTTGCATCAAACTTGTTTGATACATACCATTTGTCTAATTAGCATTCGCAAAGGCCGAAATTCACAGAACTTCGGCCTTTGCAAATGCTAATTAGCTTCATACATATGACCCCAAGTGAGGCCTGTCTTGCAACATGGTGCATCTTTTGCATCACTGCTGCATCAGTTTCATGTGGCACGGTGTTTTTTACACCATGACACATCTGCCTAAATGCATCAATTTGTAATTTTGTCGCCTCATAGCAAATCTTTTGCACCGCCGCTGCATCACAAAAGTGACGCACAGTGGCGCAAAAGAGGCATACACCTATCATAAATCTGTCCCTAGCATTTTAAATGATTAATTCAGGATGACGATAAGGTGTGCCCTATCCAGAGGTTTGTTTAAGGTGAGGCCTACTCAGGATTGCAGATGAAAGTTACGCTTGATGAAGAATACAGAGGAGATAATACATGTAAAGCTCTACCAATGAAGTAAGTGATGTCCACTTCATTGCGCCAGTCATCATAAATGTATCCCTAAGCTTCTTATCTTGTTAAAGATGAACCGCCATATGTATCATCAAACTATTTTGCATTTCCAAAATAGCGAATTTTAAGGAATAAATAGCGATTCTTTACCATTCCTAATTTGCGATGAGCAAATTGCTAATTGCAAATTACCCATTCATTTCCATGGGCCAGGAGGCCCATAGGAATGAAGGTGCAATTTGCGATTAGCAATTAGCTCATCGCAAATTAGGAATTTTTCCAAAGGTGCAGGGGTGTCTCAAGAACACCCTGCTGCACCCCTGAAAAAGAAATTTGGGGGCATATGGCGCACATAAATTTTAACAACATTCCTTTACCTCAAAAACGATTTTCAAGTCATAATTTGAAAACACTGCCCACGGGGAAATGATTTAAAATGTCCTTAAGACACATGAAAGTGTTTTTTTAAAGCCTTTGCAAGTTTTTGGGTCACTTTTAACATGGCTATGTAACTCAAACAGTCAAAATCTAAATTTACCATGCACAAGTGGGACCATATTTACAAGGAATGTGCCCCACGGGGAAAGGTCTTTTAATGTAATATGGGGAAAATGACATCAGAGACACTGAAATGCCTTATAAAGAAGCATACACCATTATGTCCTTGTCATAAATTTAAAAACCATTCCTTTTCCCCAAAAACGATTTTCAAATCATAATTTCAAAACACTGCACATGGAGAAATGACTTAAAATGTCTTTAAGACACATAAAAGCGTTTTTTGATTGCCTTTGCAGCATGTTTGTGTCACTTTTAACATGGCTATGTAACGCAAACATTCAAAATCTAAATTTGCCATGCACAGGTGGGAGCATATTTACAAGCAATTTGCTCCACAGAGAAAGGTCTTACATTAAAATGGGAAAAATAACATCAGAGACACTCAATTGCCTTATAATGAAGCATACACCATGATGTCCTTGTCATAAATATTATAACCATTCATTTTCCTCAAAAACGATTTTCAAGTCATAATTTGAAAAGACTCCACAGCTCCTATGCACAATAACACCCTGTCAGTACTAATACTTCACCTTTTCTCCAATTACATTTTCTCAAAGAAACAAAATCTATTTGTAAAACACTTGAGACAAAGCAACATTTGAAAAACACAACTTTCTTCATAATTTTCTCCTTAAAGCACACTATTCTCTATCTAAATTAAAGAAATCTTTTCTCACCTTAGCAAATACTTTGAGTTTCAAAACAGTCTCAGAAACACACCAATTTGTCTTCAGCAGAGCAAAAGGTATGCACTCCAGAGTCTGCAGCTATCAAAAGCACAGAAATGCTGTAATTCTTCACACATATCTCTCATGTCACCCAATCAAAACTCTTCCCTCACTTTTTTTCAAATGAAAACCCTTCCCCCCTCTGGCCTTTCTGCCTTTTTTGCATGGCAACCACGTCTTGGAAGACCTCTGGTGTTTGCAAGTTCACACAACAATGTTGCAATTGAACTCTGAACTCTCAGTGCACCTCATATCCAGTGCATTCTTTCATTTAATGATTTTTTCTTGACCACTCAAAATACATCTTTCAAACAACTCATCCATGCACCCTAACTTTCTGTTTTCAGCAATCAAAATCCACCAATCACTGTTACTGCTTCATTAACACAGAAACTCCACAGTTTTTTTCATTTTAAACTCTTATTTTTTCAACTGCCATTTCATTGCCACACTTCATCTGACTGCAGGAGAACCTTCTCTCACCATGTTTTCTGTCTGGATTGTTGGACATAGTTACATCTATTGGGCTCAGAGGTATGCTGAGAACAGGAATTTACCTAACCTCAATTTACAAGATGTGGAAATTAAGTGGTTTGGCCACAGAGGATTAAAATGTCACCAATTGATACCATTGGTGAAAACCTTTATGCATTTGCCAAAACCTGACCTGTTAATTGTGCACTGTGGAGGTAATGATTTGGGCACTTTGACTGGGGTAGGTCTGGAAATGCTTTTAAAGGACACCTTTGAGCAATTGATGGCACTTTTTCCTCAGACTGCCTTGGTATATTCAAATATATGCCAAAGACAGAAATGGAGGTGGTCAAACCAATTTTGTCCACAAATTGAGAAGTCGAGGAAGCATGTAAACAAATCTGTTTCAGCTTACATGAGAGACCATGGAATGGGCTCCGTGTACAACAATAACTTGCGTTACTACATGCAAGATATCTACAGAGGAGATGGAGTTCACTTCTCAGATGAGGGCAACAGAATTTTCATTCTGAATTTAAGACTGTGCATTGGTACCTACTTATAAGTACCTAAATGTACCATAAACCCAAAAGCTCTTCTCAGAGCTACCCTACATCTGATCACTCACAATTATTATTTTACTCTAACATTTTTCACTAATTTTCAACAAAGTACGCTCCCTGGGGCGCTACCCGGTACGCGAACCGGGAGCTAACCTCGCTAAATTTTTAAAAAAATGTTTTTTTTTCGCACATATGGGCCTCCTCAGCCACCCTCAGAAAACCTAGGGGGTCAAGATAAGTCTACCGTGCCCCCTTCTACCCATTCTGAACATTATTTGCCCTCCATCTTGTATCTTAATTCGACCGAAACACAAAATGGTGGACTCCCGTAACGCTTAAGGTTCGCGAACCGGGGCGCTCGCCAGTTCGCGTACCGGGTCGCTCCCTGGGAAGCGCACCATCGAAAAAGGTTGGAAAGTAGTTTACAGAAAAGCGACTGGAGACAATTTCACCAAATATAGATTAGCTCATACTACATACCAATGCCTACCATTTTCACAAATTTGATTGAAATTCCATTTAGCCATTTAGCCTGTAGACCTCTCTAAATACCCTGAGGTAAATTACTTCACAATACACATCTGAAGTGTTGGAATTGACAACCAATTAAAATGTTACTTTCATTTTCTACTTTTTTTACCTGACATTTGATTGGCTATGTACCTGAATATATATATAGGAAGAGAGAGAAACACAGCCATTTTGACTACTACTTCCTGAACTACATTGCAAGATCATTTTCACTCACAACTTAAACTTGTTTTTAGAAGGTGAGATATTATTTTATAAATTTGAAAACATTTTCAGAGAGTTATATACTATCCCTCTGTAAGAGTTAGACATTGAGAAAGGCTTCTTTCTTATAATTATGGATTGATTTAGGTTTCTGTGGTATAATTATGAATTTACTTAGGCTTCTTCACAGGCACTTTTTAATAGTACTACTTCACGCCTGAAACCATACAGTGCCCATAGATTACTTCTCTGTTATAAACTCACAAGTACCTGTCTGAACTTAAACCCAACAGTGCCCTATCTCTACTGATATATTTATTTTTTATGCAAATTACAGCAATAAAATGGAAGGTGAGCAGACTGTTTCCTTCGAAATTGTTCTGGAGAACAACACAGAAAAAGATATTGAGGACAATGATGACTCAGATTTCATGGATGAATCACGGGACCATGAATTAGTTCAATGTGTAGAATCTGTGGATCATTTACTTCATTATGATGACGGTCAAATGTGGGAACTTATGTTCACTCAACAAGAGGACATATCGGACAGTCAAATGCTAGACGTTCTATTAAATTTTGAAAAACAATCCGAAAAATAAAATTGTATGTAATATTAAAAAATTGTTTGAGTCTTTAATCATTTTTATATGTAATTCATAAACTAGTTAAATGTTAGAAATGTTATTAAATTTTCAAACACAATCACAATAATAAATAATTGCTTAAAAAATAAAAAAATTCAAAAATAATCAACAAAACCAACAATCAATTAACATACAGTATTTGAAAAGTCTATCATTCTTTTTTCCTTATAGTACGCTGCCCAGAACGCTTCCCGGTTCGCGAACCGGGCGCTACCCACGCAAAAAAACAAACAAAAACATTTATTTTTTTTGCCCCGCGGGGCCCTTTTAAAGCCTCCACATTAAACCTAGGGGGTCAGGGAGGATCTACTATGCCCCCTTATGGTCATTTACCCCTTTGTTTTGGCCTCCTCTTGTCTCTCAATCCTACCGAGAGACAAGATGGCGGCCGCTCCGGACTGTTTAGAATGTTTACAGACACCGGAGAGCCAATCAGCTTCGCTACGCGAAGTTCCGTTACGCGTAAAGTCCGCGAACCGGAGCGCTGCCCGGTCCGCTGTTACAGATATATATCTTTTTTTGAACGTTAATTTCTCAAAATCCACTGAAGCACATATATTGAGACCTAGCAAAGGCACATCGGGCTACCAGTCCCTACAATTTTGCCAAGTTTCGTGGAAATCCATTCAGCCGTTCGGGCTAAAAGTGAGGCCAACCGCCCTATGGAAAACTCAATGTTAAAAACACGTTTTGGGACCCCCCTTTTTTCTCGGCCCCCCCTTGACGAACCCCCCCCAAATTTCCAGGGGCTGCTCGGAAACAAAATGTTCCATTTTCCAGAAAATTTCAACCAATTCCGTCCACAAACGCCAAAGTTATTAGACATAGAATTTTCAAAAATCCCATAGGGAAAAAATCCTAACTATATATACCTACTGGCGACCGCCAGTAGGTAATATAGAGATATAGAGATATATATATATATATATAAATATATATATATATATATATATATTCACTGAAAAAACCATAGGTTTCACACCAGTTATAGTTAGGAATTAGCATTTAAAAAACCTATAAAATTCACTGAAAAAACCATAGGTTTGACACCAGTTATAGTTAGCTGGAAATTTTACTCGCATAAAACCAATGAAATTCCCACGTTATAGTTAGTTGGACTCACTTTAACTTGCGCGTGCAATGCACTGCTGATGACGTCACATATTACATCACTCATGACATGGTCAGTGACATCACTCATGACATCACTGATGACACCATCCAGTGAATGTGGGTCTTTCTGAAAAATAAATATGTGTTACATATGTATATGTAAAAGTTGATGGAAGAATAAATGTTTAAATAAGTGTTTACAAGGATGTTTTTTAAAAACAAAATTGATTGGTTAACTGGCTTATTAAGTGTATCTTAGGCAATACATATATTAGTGAGTAATGTTTAAATATTTAAATATAAGGATTAGTGTTTCACTTTGTGTATAAGTGGCTGCATGGGTTGGTGAGTAGCTACATGTGTAGGTATATGGGTTATTAGATGTTTGTTTTAATATCAGTATGAGTGTCTATATGGTTTGGTGGGGGTATTACTTAGCACATAGATGCATGAGTGACTGACTCTCTGTTTGTATGTGTTTTGAAGACAGCATATGTGCAGGACTGTTTTGGTGGATGTCTGTATATATGTGTGTGTTAGTGACTGAATGACTGTCTCACTAGTATCTTTATCAGTAACTACATATGTTTTAATATAATATATGTGAATATTGATGTATATAAGTGAGTATATGTGAGAGTAAGAGATTGTAAGAGTTCCTGTTTAAATAAGTATGTGTTTCTATAAGTGATTGTTTAAGAGAGTAAGTATGTGTAAGTTTCCTTAAAAGTAAGGTGGTTGTGTGTGTATAGCTGTATATGCAAATAAATGGCTCTTCAATAGTTTATTTGCATGTGTGAGTATGTGTGAGAGTATCTTTTGGATGACTGTCGGTGTGTAACAGGATGTATAGGTGTATCACTACATATGATGAGTGAGTATATGTATGAGTGACTATATAGAACTATTGGTCAATGAGTGGATGTGTATATAGATGTTGAAATTATTGAATTGGTTGTTGTAACTGGTATGGATATCTCCATTTATTTGAAAAATGTAGTTTCTATTTTTGAATATGTGTTTCAAGGGTTACATTACAGTGAAAAGAGGTCTGTCACTCTGTCACAAGGATGGTGTCATCAGTGAAGTCATGAGTGATGTCACTGACCATGTCATGAGTGATGTAATATGTGACGTCATCAGCAGTGCATTGCACGCGCAAGTTATAGTGAGTCCAACTAACTATACCGTGGGAATTTCATTGGTTTTATGCGAGTAAATTTTCCAGCTAACTATAACTGGTGTCAAACCTATGGTTTTTTCAATGAATTTTATAGGTTTTTTAAATGCTAATTCCTAACTATAACTGGTGTGAAACCTATGGTTTTTTCAGTGAATTTCATAGTTTTAATAGCAAATCTCTATAGGTATGAAATGTAATATTTTTTATAATGAATTTTATATTTTATAATTATGTAATACTATTTTTTTTATGTTTTTTTTTTAATTTTTCCCCCCGGAGCGCTTCCGGGGCGCGTACTGATGCGCTCACGGGTAAGCGCAGTGCTACGGCACGCCCCGGGGCGCGTACCGGTGAGCGTCCCGTTAGCGCTATTGCCGTGAACGAAAACAACATCGTGACGTATCGCGTAGCCGCGTGATGCGTCATATGACGCACTGCGTAAGCGCACCCGGAAGCACGCGAGCGCATACGATCGCGCAACGTCCTGACGCGCTTATGCTGCGCGCCCCGGAGCGCGACTACGGGCGCGCCCCAGGGCACGTAGCGTAAGCGCGTCGGGTCATGTGATCTGAAAATAACACTTTTCATTGGTGCAGATCAGTTTTGGTTTCCAAATGATGAAAGCCCGGATCATGTGACTTGAAAATAACACTTTTCATTGGTCCAGAACAGTTTTGTTTTCCAAATGATGAAAGCCCCCACCTTTTTTCCTTATTCTGACTTTGTCCTTTGACTGAGGAAGACCTGTTTGGAGAGCTGTCTCTAATCTTTTCTACTTTAAAATGGCTACAGTAGCAGCAGCAGCTGGAGCATCTGCACCACCACCACCAAGAGGACCACCACAACATCACATTGGTGGTCAAGAAGAAGAAGAGGAGGAGGAGGACGAGGAGGGGAGAAGGACATTCCTCCCAGAAGACAGTACCCCATATAGGCCAAAGGAACACATTGTATGGGAGTTTTTTTTCCATCCCAGAGGGCAAGAAAAAAGTGAATGCGCCAAAGGTGACTTGCTGAATCTGTGGCATGGAACTTTCAAGGGGTAACCCTAATAGGAAATATTCATTTGATAATTACACCATGATTAGGCATATGCAGCGCAAGCATCCCAACAACTATGCTGCTGCAGAGGTGAGAGAACTGGCCAGTAACCTTCCCCAATCTTCACCCAGCACCTCCAAAAGAAAGCAACCCACTCCATCGGGACCAGACACAAGGGAGACGATGCCAATCATACAACCACGGTTTGGTGAATTCAGGGTCACTTGTATTTTTTGTGGTAAGACCATCAGCTATGGTGAGCAGAGCGTAAAGCTCATCGTTCTTGCTGGTGACAACCACAATTTGCACAAAAAACCCTAATTTTTTCCTGATTTTTTTTTTGCTCCAGTTGAGCCGTTTACAATTCCCTGTTTTTTGTTTGTCCCCATAAAAATTACAAAAAAAATATGAAATTGTTCATAAAAGCCAAAAAAAGTAAAAAATGTTCAAAAAACAATAAAAAAATATAAAACAACAAAAAGAATAAAAAAACTGTTCTTTTTAGAATTACCTCCAATTTATAAAAAAAAATGCTAAATTTTTTAAAAACTCTGTCATTCTTTTTTCTCAAGGGTACGCTCCCCGGTACACTCCCCGGTGCACGTACCGGGCGCTCCCCCTCGAAAATCGAAAAAAAAAAATTTTCACATCAAACCTAGGGGGTCAGGGGGGGTCTACCCTGCCCCCTTTTGGTCATTTCCCCCTTTGTTTTTGCCACCTCTTGTGTCTCGATCCTACCGAGACACAAGATGGCGGCCGCTACGGACTGTTAGGAATGTTTACAGACACCCGAGAGCCAATCAGCTTTCCGCGTGCGAACTCGCATTACGCGCTGGTACGCTCCCCGGTGCGCGTACCGGGGCGCGCTTATAGATATATATATATTTTTTAACCTAAATTATTCAAAATCCTCTGTAGCTCATATCTTGAGACATAGCAAAGGCACATCAGGCTACCAGTCCCTACAATTTTGCCAAGTTTGGTGAAAATCCATTCAGCCGTTCGAGCTAAAAGTGAGTCCAACCGCCCTATGGAAATTAACATGGGGAAAACATGTTTTGGGACCCCCCTTTTATCTCGGCCCCCGCTTGACAAATCCCCCCCAAACTCTCAAGGAAGGAGCGGAGCGCCGCGAGGCAAATTTGAGGAAAATTTCAGGCAGATTACTCAACCGGCGCCAAAGTTATTCCCAATAGAATGTTGCGATTTCCCTATGGAAAACAATCCTAACCATAACTACCTACTGGCGACCGCCAGTAGGTAATATTTATATATATATATATTCACAGAAAAAACCATAGGTTTGACACCAGTTATAGTTAGCTGGAAATTTTACTCGCATAAAACCAATGAAATTCCCACATTATAGTTAGTTGGACTCACTATAACTTGCGCGTGCAATGCACTGCTGATGACGTCACATATTACATCACTCATGACATGGTCAGTGACATCCCTCATAACATCACTGATGACACCATCCAGTGAATGTGTGTCTTTTTGAAAAATAAATATGTTTTATACATGTATATGTAAAAGTTGATGGAAGAATAAATGTTTAAATAAGTGTCTAAATTGATGTTTTTTTATAAAAAATTGATTGGTTAACTGGCTTATTAAGTGTATCTTAGTGAATACATATATTAGTGAGTAATGTTTAAATATTTAAATATATGGATTAGTGTTTCACTTTGTGTATAAGTGGCTGCATGGGTTGGTGAGTAGCTACATGTGTAGGTATATGGGTTATTAGATGTTTTTTTTAGTATCAGTATGAGTGTTTGTATGGTTTGGTGGGGGTATTACCTAGCACATAGATGCATGAATTACTGACTCTCTCTTTGTATGTGTTTTGAAGACAGCATATGTGCGGGACTGTATCAGTGGATGAGTGTATATATGTGTGTGTTAGTAACTGAATGACTGTCTCAGTAGTGTCTTTATCAATAACTACATATGTTTTAATCTAATATATGTGACTATTAATGTAGATAAGTGAGTATATGTGAGAGTAAGAAATTGTAAGAGTTCCTGTTTAAATAGGTATGTGTTTCTATAAGTGATTGTTTAAGAGAGTAAGTATGTGTAAGTTTCCTTAGAAGTAAGGTGGTTGTGTGTGTATAGCTGTATATGCAAATAAATGGATGCTCAATAGTTTATTTGCATGTGTGAGTATGTGTGAGAGTATCTTTTGGATGACTGTCGGTGTGTAACAGGATGTATAGGTGTATCACTACATATGATCAGTGAGTATATGTATGAGTGACTATATAGAACTGTTGGTCAATGAGTGGATGTGTATATAGATGGTGGAATTATTGAATTGGTTGTTGTAACTGGTATGGGTATCTCCATTTTTTTTTAAATTTAAGTTTCTATTTTTGAATATGTGTTTCAAGGGTTACATTACAGTAAAAAGAGGTCTGTCACTCTGTCACAAGGATGGTGTCATCAGTGATGTTATGAGTGATGTCACTGACCATGTCATGAGTGATGTAATATGTGACGTCATCAGCAGTGCATTGCACGCGCAAGTTATAGTGAGTCCAACTAACTATAACTTGGGAATTTCATTGGTTTTATGCGAGTAAAATGTCCAGCTAACTATAACTGGTGTCAAACCTATGGTTTTTTCAGTGAATTTTATAGGTTATTTAAATGCTAATTCCTAACTATAACTGATGTGAAACCTATGGTTTTTTCAGTGAATTTCATAGGTTTTTTAAATGCTAATTCCTAACTATAACTGGGGTGAAACCTATGGTTTTTTCAGTGAATTTCATAGGTTTTTAAATAGCAAATCTCCATAGGTATGAAATGTAATATTTATTATAATGAATTTTATATTTTATAATTATGTAATACTATTTTTTTAATGTTTTTTTATTTTTTTTGCCCCGGAGCGCTCCCGGGGTGCGTACCGATGCGCTCACCGGTAAGCGCAGTGGTACGGCGCGCCCCGGGGCGCGTACCGGTGAGCATCCTGTTATCGCTATTGCCGCGAACGAAAACAACATTGTGACGTTTCGCACAGCCGCGTGATGCGTCATATGACGCACTGCGTAAGCGCACCCGGAAGCACCCGAGCGCATACGATCGCGCAACGTAAGCGCCGCCGGGCGCACCCCGGGGCGCGTAGCGTAAGCGCGCCGGGTCATGTGACCTGAAAATAACACTTTTCATTGGTGCAGAACAGTTTTTTTTCCAAATGATGAAAGCCCCCACCCTTTTTCCTTATTCTGACATTGTCCTTTGACTGAGGAAGACCTGTTTGGAGATCTGTGACTAATCTTTTGTACTTTAAAATGGCTACAGTAGCAGCAGCAGCTGGAGCATCTGCACCACCACCACCACCACCACCACCAAGAGGACCACCACAACATCACATTGGTGGTCAAGAAGAAGAAGAGGAGGAGGAGGAGGAGGAGGAGGAGGAGGGAAGAAGGACATTCCTGCCAGAAGACAATACCCTATATAGGCCAAAGGAGCACATTGTATGGGAGGTTTTTTCCATCCCAGAGGGAAAGAAGAAAGTGAATGCGCCAAAGGTGACTTGCCGAATCTGTGGCATTGAACTTTCAAGGGGGAACCCTAATAAGAAATATTCATTTGGCAATTACACCATGATTCGGCATATGCAGCACAGGCATCCCAACAACTATGCTGCTGCAGAGGTGAGAGAACTGGCCAGTAACCCTCCCCAATCTTCACCCAGCACCTCCAAAAGAAAGCAACCCACTCCATCGGGACCAGAGACAAGGGAGATGATCCCAAGCATACAACCACGGTTTGGTGAATTCAGGATCACATGTATTTTTTGTGGTAAGACCATCACCTATGGTGAGCAGAGCATAAAGCTCATCATCCTTGCTGGTGACAACCACAATTGCCCCCCAAAACCATAATTTTTTCCTGATTTTTTTTTGCTCCAGTTGAGCCTTTTACAATTCCCTGTTTTTTGTTTCTCTTCATAAAAATATCAAAAAAATATAAAATAGTTCATAAAAGCCAAAAAAAGTACAAAATGTTCAATAAAACATAAAAAAAATATAAAACAACCAAAAGAAGAAAAAAACAGTTCTTTTTAGAACTGCCTCCAATTTATAAAACATGGCCACATTTTTTAAAAATCTGTCATTCTTTTTTCCCGAAGGTACGCTCCCCGGTACGCTCCCCGGTGCGCGTAACGAGCGCGGCCCCCCCGCGCAAATTGGAAAAAAAAAAAACAATTATAGCCCCCACATCAAACCTAGGGGGTCAGGGGGGGTCTACTCTGCCCCCTTATGGTCATTTCCCCCTTTGTTTTTGCCACCTCTTGTGTCTCGATCCTACCGAGACACAAGATGGCGGCCGCTCCGGACTGTTTGGAATGTTGACATACACCCGAGAGCCAATCAGCTTCCGCTCGCGAACTCGCGTAGCGCGCTGGTGCGCGCCCCGGTGCGCGTACCGGGCGCGCTTATAGATATATATTTTTTTTAACCTAAATTACTCAAAATCCACTAGAGCACATATCTTGAGACATAGCAAAGGCACATCGGGCTACCAGTCCCTACAATTTTGCCAAATTTGGTGGAAATCCATTCAGCCGTTCGGGCTAAAAGTGAGTCCAACCGCCCTATGGAAATTAACATGGGGAAAACACGTTTCGGCCCCCGCTTGACGAATCCCCCCCAAACTTTTAGAAAAGGAGCGGAGCGCAGCGAGGCAAATTTAAGGAAAATTACAGGCAGATCCCTCAATCTGCGCCAAAGTTATTCCCAATAGAATGTTGCGGATTTCCTATGGAAAACAATCCTAACTATAACTACCTACTGGCGACCGCCAGTAGGTAATATATATATTGGATATGAACTGTTGGATTTTATACGGCCTTGCACGGTCGGATAAGGAGAGCTCACTGCTGTGCAGGTCCGTTTTGGCTCCCAGTCATGAGCCAGAAATATCGGAAGGGAAGGTGCTTGTCTTCAGCTCAGGACTGCAGCCTGCACAAGTTCGTGTGAATTCCTATAAAACCGAGCAGTCACGGCGCTGGGACTTGTGCATCAACCCACATGGGTTTTATTTATTTTAAAATTTAAAATGAAATGTTTGGAAGCGCACCCACATGGAGAAACACAGACGAACTACAAACACCACAAGGCTGTGAGAGAGCCACGCCCATCGGAGCAGGTGTGTTGAATATTAACTGTTGGTCTGCAGCGCGACCTTTCATTTCTCAACCGGCCACTGATGAAAGGATTTGGACTCCTGAAACGCGTCTGGCCTCACTGTGGATGCCTGTGCCCTGGCGCTGTGATTGATGGCAAGTTATTCACAATAAAGAAACGAACTAATTCATTTCCCTGAGGCTCTTCTTTAAAGTGCTGCCTGAACTGTTGGATTTTATACGGCCTTGCACGGTCGGATAAGGAGAGCTCACTGCTGTGCAGGTCCGTTTTGGCTCCCAGTCATGAGCCAGAAATATCGGAAGGGAAGGTGCTTGTCTTCAGCTCAGGACTGCAGCCTGCACAAGTTTGTGTGAATTCCTATAAAACCGAGCAGTCACGGCGCTGGGACTTGCGCATCAACCCACATGGGTTTTATTTATTTTAAAATTTAAAATGAAATGTTTGGAAGCGCACCCACATGGATAAACACAGACGAACTACAAGCACCACAAGGCTGTGAGAGAGCCACGCCCATCGGAGCAGGTGTGTTGAATATTAACTGTTGGTCTGCAGCGCGACCTTTCATTTCTCAACCGGCCACTGATGAAAGGATTATGACTCCTGAAACGCGTCTGGCCTCACTGTGGATGCCTGTGCCCTGGCGCTGTGATTGATGGCAAGTTATTCACAATAAAGAAACGAACTAATTCATTTCCCTGAGGCTCTTCTTTAAAGTGCTGCCTGAACTGTTGGATTTTATACGGCCTTGCACGGTCGGATAAGGAGAGCTCACTGCTGTGCAGGTCCGTTTTGGCTCCCAGTCATGAGCCAGAAATATCGGAAGGGAAGGTGCTTGTCTTCAGCTCAGGACTGCAGCCTGCACAAGTTCATGTGAATTCCTATAAAACCAAGCAGTCACGGCGCTGGGACTTGTGCATCAACCCACATGGGTTTTATTTATTTTAAAATTTAAAATGAAATGTTTGGAAGCGCACCCACATGGAGAAACACAGACGAACTACAAGCACCACAAGGCTGTGAGAGAGCCACGCCCATCGGAGCAGGTGTGTTGAATATTAACTGTTGGTCTGCAGCGCGACCTTTCATTTCTCAACCGGCCACTGATGAAAGGATTTGGACTCCTGAAACGCATCTGGCCTCACTGTGGATGCCTGTGCCCTGGCGCTGTGATTGATGGCAAGTTATTCACAATAAAGAAACGAACTAATTCATTTCCCTGAGGCTCTTCTTTAAAGTGCTGCCTGAACTGTTGGATTTTATACGGCCTTGCACGGTCGGATAAGGAGAGCTCACTGCTGTGCAGGTCCGTTTTGGCTCCCAGTCATGAGCCAGAAATATCGGAAGGGAAGGTGCTTGTCTTCAGCTCAGGACTGCAGCCTGCACAAGTTCGTGTGAATTCCTATAAAACCGAGCAGTCACGGCGCTGGGACTTGTGCATCAACCCACATGGGTTTTATTTATTTTAAAATTTAAAATGAAATGTTTGGAAGCGCACCCACATGGAGAAACACAGACGAACTACAAGCACCACAAGGCTGTGAGAGAGCCACGCCCATCGGAGCAGGTGTGTTGAATATTAACTGTTGGTCTGCAGCGCGACCTTTCATTTCTCAACCGGCCACTGATGAAAGGATTTGGACTCCTGAAACGCGTCTGGCCTCACTGTGGATGCCTGTGCCCTGGCGCTGTGATTGATGGCAAGTTATTCACAATAAAGAAACAAACTAATTCATTTCCCTGAGGCTCTTCTTTAAAGTGCTGCCTGAACTGTTGGATATATATATATATATATATATATATATATATATTACCTACTGGCGGTCGCCAGTAGGTAGTTATATGTAGAACCTAGTTTCCATAGGAAATCCACAACATTCTATTTGGAATAACTTTGGCGCTGGTGGATGAATCTTCGTGAATTTCTCCAAGAAAATGGCCTGCTAGGTTCCGCTCCTAACCTGAAAGTTTGGGGGTAATTCGTCAAGAGGGGGACGTGGAAAAAAGGGGTCCTTAAACATGTTTTTTGGAAGAGAGGTAGAGTTCAGTTCGCAGATTGTGCATTTTGTTAAATGGTGTAAATCCGTTCAGTAGTTTCTGAGAAAATTACAAGTAAAATCATAGCGATGTCTAGAGACTGAGTTCTGCACGCGTACGGAAATCCGTACAATTACGAGCACGAGCTGCATGCTGATTGGCTGTCAACTGTCTGTCAACACTCCAAACCATCTTGTTCGTCGCTAGAACCGAGTCACAAGAAAACAGTAAAATAAAGTTGAGAAATATAGAAACATCCTGACCCTCTAGGCTTGCTCAGGGGGTCGTACATGGATTTTTAGAGTCAATTTTCATTTTTTTAGATAAAAAATCGCGGCTTACGCGTATGGTACTTGTATGCGGTGGAAAAGGGGGAAAAAAAGTAGAAGTACATTTTATCCATTAGGTCTCGGGGGGGGGCAAATTCCGGGGGCAATTTTTAGAGCTATACTTCTATGATAGTATGTAAAACTTTCAGGTTTTTTTTTCTGTACCAGTTGTACTCTCTACGTATGCGCAGCCTTGTGCGCAAGCGAGCTTTTTTTTCTTTTTCTCAAAGTTCGCCTAGCAAACCTCTCCTCATTTCAGGTATTACATTTGCTGCTTTCTTTTCACGGGTCGTGTTTGTCATCTGCTGCTATACTTTTGTAATATATTAATAAACATGTATCAATATTTATTTGAAACGTAGTGTTGAGGCGCCAAACGTTGATTACATACTCCGTCCACCTTCATTTTAGTAGTTTTCCTCCGTTATTTTTACTATACCTGTTACTTTCATTTTACCCTCCTCATATTTTCTCTGTGATCAATGAGATTTCCTGCCACAGACAGCACAGTGTTTGTCCTTGGCCTCCGATCTTATCAGACTTGGTCACACGTATACCTAGAAACTAATTTGAAGGATGTACTCTCTACGCATGTGCAGCCTTTTTTCTAAGCGCACGTTTTTTTTTCTTTTTCTTCAAGTTCGCCAAGCAAACCTCTCCTCATTTTAGGTATTAAATTTGCCGCTTTCTTTTCCCGGGTCGTGTGTGTCATCCGCTGCTATGCTTTTGTAATATATTAATAAACATATTGTATCTATATTTATTTGAAATGTAGTGTCGAGGCTGCAAACTTTGATTACATACACCGTCCACCGCCATTTTGGTAGTTTTTCTCTGTTATTTTTATTATACCTGTTACTTTCATTTTACCCTTCGCATATTTTCTCTGTGATCGATGAGATTTCCTGCCACAGACACCACGGTGTTTGTCCTTGACCTCTGATCTTGTCAGACTTGGTCACACGTATACCTAGAAACTAATTTGAAGGACCTAAACCATTTCAACGCGTGTTTGTCAACACAAAGACATTATTAAGATTATGCGTTTATCATGTGTGGTAAATGCATACTAGTTGTAAAAGCATGTGTGGTAAAGCCATATGCGTGCTAATGGCTTCATGGTGACGATCACGCGTGCAATGACTGTTTTCCCCCAGGACACTGCAGAAACCGGGGCTCGGCGTGATGGACTCCAGGGCACTAGGCGGAAGGCCTCGCAGCCCCTCTCATACAATATAGAAGTCTTTGTGGGGTATTGTTTCTGTGGTTTGAGGGGCATCATTGAAGCCCACACACTTAATTTTGTAGGGGTGTAGGCATTGCATGGGGCAATGTCGCAAGAGGTTTGTAAATGTGGTACACATTGTTTCGTATTAGTTTAATTTCTTTACCATGTTGTAGTGTATCCAGAGATGATATAACTCAGTACTTTTCAATCCTAGTCTTGAATATCTTACTATAGTACTTCAACATTATAAATATTATTTTTATTGTGGATCGTCACCCCACCACAAAGAAAAAGTGGTATGTAGTTTTTTTAATTAAGTTTTATTAAAAGAATAACTGTAAACGAAACTTAATGATAACTATATAATAAACAACTAGAAAAATACCTTTGAAAAAACAATAGCATAAACAAATTGTGAAGTTGACTCCAAAAGACGTACGATTGGTAATCGGCAAAACAAAAAAGAAAATTAGAGTTTAGAATTATGTAGATGTGACTAAATGAGCTGAAGCATTACAAGTCAAGGTAACATTACGATTTTACGTGTGCAGTGTGCCTGGTACATTTCAGTTGCGTTATAGTGCCGCGTTCAAGTGCTGTCTATATGGAAGTGCCTACTGCGTTAGTGACAAAAAAGTGGCAGAACGGGATTGTAAATATGGCGACTTATTTCTAATAGAGCAGAGTGGAGATAGCAAAGTCCAAAACTTTAAAAAAGAAAGAGAAACGATGTGAGAGAGTAGGAAAGAGAAATGGAAAAAAGGACATTAAAACGTGGGAGAGACACACACGACAGGGAAGGGGTACGTGAAGCCAGAGGCGCAACCACAGTAAAAAATATCGGGGGTGGGGCGGCTCGAAAAAATTTGGGGTAGGGGCTTAAGTTCAAGTGAGAGTGGAGCTGCAGGGGCTGTAAGCGGGGGGAATATCAAAGCCTCATTAACAAGAAAAATGTGTTTGAAAGACTTGTGACGTACTCGGGTGTGACGGTGTGTGGGCCCAGGAAGCTATGTCATCCTAGCTGAAGCCCCGTTAGCCCAATGTTTTTTTTGCGCTTGCTGTATACTACAGATTCTCTCTTTTGACAGATGAGTTGTTGTTGTTTCAGAAACAAGCTTCTTTGCTCACCTTGTGCTATTGCCGTTGTCCGTGTTACATAATCCATCGTGAAGCTGGACATCTAAAAGATATTAAAAGAAAGATATTATGATTGGTAATTGTTACAATATTAATTTGCAGAGCTGGGGGGCTGATTTCGTTGATGGGGACCTGCAAAAAACGAAATTTGTTTTGCATTGTTGATTTCAAAGCACACGCAGGTCTCCATGTACGAAATTAGCCCCCACCGCAGTGACATCAGCCCCCAGCTCTGCAGAATGTCAAAATGCCCGGTAGCCAGTCCGGCTCTGAGACGTTGATTGTCACATTTCTACGAACTGTTTGTATTGTGAATATGTTCCGGAAATTTCAGCAATTATAAAAACGTTACTGCTATTGGGAAAAAAAATGTAAACATGTAACTTAATAGCTTATGTAGGAGTACGTTTGTCTAAAATACTAAGTCGCATTTTTGTATGTAGTCAGCTACAACCCTTTGCCTCCCTCCGATGCGTACTCAAGCCTCACTGCTCACCTTTTCGTGGAAAAGAGACCTTCTTCATGATGTAGTCCCGATCTCCAACAAAGAAGTCTCATATATGGTGCCGAGTCTTGATATGTGTATGGGTAACGACATACTCGTGCTCCCATCATCATCATCGCAGGTTCTTCACCCGCTCAGTGCTTCGGGCACCACTAACTCAGTGACCAAAGAGGCCACACATGTGGTAGTGGGTCCCTTGTTTGGTGGTTTGGGAACAATTCTAAAATGGCGTACAACACGTGCGCTCTGTCTTTTTTATACATAGGGTCACGTGTGTAGTGACGAACACGCTTAATGGGTGTGGTGTGGGTGTATACCAGCCATGAGGGAGTGTGTGTGTCGATCTGACAACTAGACTTGCAACTAAGAAATCACTACAATGGAAATTTGGGCCTCATAGTGTTGTTGTGTTTTCCTGGTAGCGTAAGAGTGGCTTTCTTTTTTCTATGTGACGTTACGATGCAGTCACTATGTATGCAGCCTATTTTGTGATGCATTTTATTTTGTAATGCGTTTCAAAAACTAGTTGCGGTAGGGTGCTTTTAAATTAAACTGCGAAGTGTGCTTACGAGTTTGTTGAGTGTAGAAGTATTTTTTTATATTTTCTATTCTATTATAATTGTGCCGACTTTTCTCCTTTAGTGTGCAGTACTATATTATTTTATAAAATGTTTAACTGTTGAAATCATCTTTAAAAGTAGAATGTAAGCATGTAAGCTGCTGTCTGTGACAAAAAGCAACGCCGGCTCCCGCAGGAAGTGGGGAGTCGGCTGGGACCGTGGAGGCTTTGGGGCTCTTCCCACGGTCCGCAACGTTAGATTTGAGCCCCGGGGGATGAGGTTCTTCGGGGATTATGAAAAATTAGTGATAAAGGCTATTTTTTTTATGTTAGATTTATGGTATGCGTAACAAGCACGTATGGACGACGTAGCATGCGAAGATTGGAAGTCGTCCCATAAGCGTACTGAAGGAAGAAAAAGAAGAATATTTTAAAGATATTTATGAAGTGTATGTGTTTAGATGTTAGATGGCTCTAAAAAGAGCCGTTGTGTTTATTGGTAGATTTTAGTACCTACAAGTAAGTACCAATGCAGAGTCTAAAGTTCAAGAGGAAGACTCTGTTTCCCTAATCTGTAAAATGTACACCGTCTCTCCTATAGATGTCATGGATATTGAAACGTAGATTGTTGTGGTAGATGGACCCCATTCTATAGTCTTGGAGAAAGGCAGAAACCGATTTATTCACATGTTTCCTAGCTTCAATCTGTGGACAATAGTGGTTGGACCGCTTCCATTTCTGCCTTTGACACATATTAGAAAATACAAAGGCAGTTTTGGGGAACAGTGTCATCAATTGTGCAAAGGTGTCCTTCATAAGCATTTCCAGACCTACCCCTGTCAAAGTGCCTAGGTCATTGCCACCACAGTGCACAATTATGAGGTCAGGGTGTTGGAGATGCAAAAAGGATTTCACCAATGGTATCATTGGTGCAACTTTAATCCTCTCTGTCCAATCCATGTAATGTCTACATTTGGTAAATGTAGGTCTTTGTGAATTCCATTCCATTGTGCGTGCCTTTGACTCCAGAAAATATAGCTGTGTACCACAATCCACACTGTAAGCATCTTGAAGAGAGGTCTGGATGCACTCTGAAGGTCTCTGTTAATGAAATGGCAGTTTGAAAAGTAAAAAGAGATTTTTAAATGGTGGACAACATGCAGTTTTGAAAAAAGAAAAGGATTGATTAGTTGTTCGAGAACATTCTACACTAAGCTAGGATGAATGTTTCTGTGTTTTAAAAGGCTGATTTTTATTGGTTAAGAAAAAGTGATAGAAAAGAACGTTAAATAAGATAAGCTGGTATATTCTCAAGTCAAGCACATTTGCTGTTTTAATTTGCAACAATGTATGATGAACTTTTCACCTGTGTGCTGAGTTAGGTGTTCCCTGAAGTGTTTCTATGGTAACTGGCACATTGTGGAATGGGGAAAGGGTTGAAAGTTTTGTAAGTTGGAAAGGGTGCAAAAGTTCAAGCAATATAAAACTGTGTTTCGTTTTGATGTAATGTGGGAATAAATGTGATGTTTTATTTATTTGTATATGTGTGTAGATTGAGTGTGTAGATTGACAGGAAAAGTTTGCTATTTGCTATTGGACTTCCTGTCCCCCTAGGACTGCTTTGGGGGGTTCACAATGATCCGAAGGTCAAAATGTTTGATGGCCTTTGTTGAGTCTTTGATGGCCCTGGGGACCACCACCTCCCAGGGCCGGCTCCTGTAGTGTTACGGGGTCCCTATCCCTGGGACACTGCTGTTTGCTATGGTAGGGCGAGAGTTGTCTGTCAAGTAGGAAAGCAGATTGCTTTTCGTCTGAGAGAGCAGCATGTAAGCTGGTCTCTCTGACAAAAAGGAATGCCGGATCCCGAAGGACGCAGGGAGCCGGTTGGGACCGTGGGGGTTTTGGGGCTCCCCCCATCGTGCTGAACGTTATATTTGAGCCCCGGAGGATGGGGTCCCCGGGGATTGAAAAAAATATGTGATAGATGCTATTTTATTTTATAGTATATTTAGTGTACGTGTACTGTGCGAATTGTAAAAGTCGTTTCATAAGCGTACGTAAGCAAGAAAAAATCAATAAAAAATATATATTTTACAGATATGTATCAAGTTTATGTGTTTATATGTTGGTTGCTTGTAAAGAGACCTTTTCTTTTTATTGGTACTTATAAGTAAGTGATTATGCATAGTCTAAAATTGTTGAGGAGCAGTGTTTTATACAGTGCTGAACTTTTTACCTCTGTTGACAGGTGACTTTTGCATGATCTGTTGGGGGTAGGGTGAAAAGTTATGTCAGTTGGATAGGTTTGAAATGTTAAAGCAATGGAAATGTGTGTTTCATTTTGAATTAATGTGTGAAGGATTTTAATTGGTTATTTACATGTATGTATGTGTAAAGTGAGAGGGACAATGTTCCATTTCGTGGTTCTGGTGCAAACACTGAAGTAGAGAGATTCTGTATAAGAATATCTATTGTGTGAGTGGCATTCTTCTTAATCAACAAATCAATTTGAAAGGTGAGTTGATAAATTGTATGGGAATGTATGTGGTGCATGTTTGTACATTAAGGAATTATGGGGCATATTATCAAGACAGGCGATACAATTATTGCCGCTTAATCGGCAGAAAACTGCCGATAAAGCAGCAATAATGGGCTTGATAATATGCTGGATGCAATTCCAATCAAAGTCCATGTTAGATGTAAGGGACATGGGTTTCTATGGGAATGAATAAGAGCGTATTATCAAGCCCATTATCGCTGTTTTATCGGCATTTTCCTGGCGATAAAACGGCGATAATTTTAAGACTGGTCCTTGATAATATGACCCTATATTCGGACCTTTTTGTATATTTTCTACACTCTCTTGTCGTACTCCCTCCTGTCTGGTCTTACTCCTTCCTCTCTGATTATACTATCTTCTTTTTCTTATAGTCTGCTCTTTTTTTATACTTTTTTTTTCATACTTGCTCCTCTTTTTTCCATATTTGTCCTACTCTTTATATTCTCTCTTGTTTTTATAGTCACCACTGTTGTCATAGTTCTTACTGTGTTCTCTCTCCTTATACGGTCAGTCTACCTTTATAATTGTCTTTTCTCCACATTTTTGTCTCTGTGTCTTTTTACATTTTTTCCTCTTTCTTCATATATACTCTTCTGTTCTTATATTCTCTGTTTCTTCTTATTCTCGCTGTTCTTTGCAGGTACTCCCTATTGTTTTCTCATACTTTTCTTTTTATTCTAATACTCTTCTCTCTGTAGTCACATTTCCCCTCTCTTTTCTTATACTTTGCACTCTCTACTAATATTGTCGTCTTTTCTTATTGTCATATTCCTCTCATTATTTCCCCCCCTGTTATTATACTCCCCCCTGTTTACATATTCTGCTCTCTGTTCTCTTACTTCTCCATGTCTCCTCATACTACTGAGTTTTTCTTATATTTCCTTTTGTCCTATAGTCCTTCTCTCTGTGTTCATATTTTACTCTTTTTCTTCATATTTCTTTTCTCTTTTCATTTTCTGTCCTCTCTGTTTATACTTCTTAAATCTGTTGATATTGTTTGCTCTCTTCTCTTATTCCTCCTTGACTCCCTGGATACACTCTGCAGCAGTTTCCTCGTATTCTCCATCTTTTCATAGTGTTCTGTCTCTTTATATTTGTTTCTCTTGTCATGCTTCTGCCTGTTTCGTCATACATTTTTCACTGTTTATACTCCTTCCTTTCTCCTCAATCTGTATCTTCTGTTCTTGTACATCCCTTTTTTCTTTAGGCTCCACTTTTCCCCACATTCTTCATGCTCTATTCTGGTACTGTTCTCTCTGTCCTTATACACACTGTCCTTTGCTAGTATTCCTTATTTGTTCCTATAGTTGCGTGTCTTTTCACATATTCCTTCTTATTTCTTTAGAGTCTTTCTCTCTCTTCTTATAGTGCCCCCTCTGTCCTATTACTCTCTTTTTCTTCTTATACTCTTTCTTCTCTCCTCATATTTCCATGTTTCTCTTCATACTCTCCTTTACCTATTGATACTTTTCAGTTTATTCATACTTCCTTCATCCCTTTATATTACAGCGTCTGTTTATACTCCCCTTTTTGGTTATATTTTCCCTTGTTTCATACTTCTTCCTCTCTTGTTGTAAGTACTTTTATTTTCATTGTCTCACGTTTCTCGTCATAATCCTGCCTCTGTTCTTATAAGTAATATTATAGAATATTTCATATACTTATTTTTGTAATGTTATATATATTTTTTTTTAATAGATTCTGTCTATCAATACTGAATAAACGGTGTCATGCCTGCCAAAAGTCAGAAGAAAGGTGTTTATTTGAAGAGAAGTCATCCACAAGATTTACATGAAGAACCATGTATTAAGAACAAGAAAAAAAGTCCTGGTAAGAGAAGGAACACTTTTCTGAGGAAAATATTAATGACTAAGGGGCTCATTATGATGGCGTGGAGTAGGCGGAAAAAACCTTTTTCCGTCCGCCTGCCGCGGACAGTCCGACCGCCATATTGGGATGGGAAACACTGTCAAAACTCCGTACGCGGCGGAAGAGAACGCACCGCCGCGGAATTACACCCGACCCCGCGGCGGACGTAACCAATCCAGATACACCGCCGTACGGACTGACGTCAACGACCGTGCCCCAAATCACGATGGCGGAAAACACACATAAAACTGCTGCGGAAAAACAACCTGCCTGAACACGGCGGCTTCCCCACAGCTAACAAACCACACATTGCTAAGATACCCACCACAAGCAGCTCGCCCACATGGACCCAGCGCTACACGCTTTTCCGATACTCTTCGCGATCCTCCACCAGCAAGTCATGGACCATCATCGACGACGACGCAGGTACGCTACACACCATTTACTGTCGGAAGGGGAGTACCTGGCAGGGCTGTGACGTTGGGAGGGGGAGTGTCATGTCACAGGAAATACATTGACGAGCGCACCAAAATGTACACAATTGAAGTACACAACTAGGAATGACAGCGACAAACCACAAAACATGATTTATTAGCTTTATTCAACATAATAGGTGCATAATATCAGATTATCCAAGAGCATGGGCATTGGGTACAACAGATCATGTACATCACTGGCATCACACGAGAGGAGCTAAGTGCATCAACAGTCCATTGCACTGAGCAGGTCCTTCAGAGGAAGCACGTGAGAGGGGCTAAGTGCATCAACAGTCCATTGCACTGAACAGGTCCATCAGAGGCAGCACGTGAGAGGGGCTAAGTGCATCAACAGTCCACGGCACTGAACAGGTACATCAGAGGCAGCATATGAGAGGGCAGAATGCAGTATCAGAACAGCAACAGGACATTGTGGACAACAGAGCAGGTACATCAGAGGCAGCACATGAGAGGGCAGAATGCAGTATCAGAACAGCAACAGGGCATTGTGGACAACAGAGCAAGTACATCAGAGGCAGCATATGAGAGGGCAGAATGCAGTATCAGAACAGCAACAGGGCATTGTGTACAACAGAGCAGTTACATCACTAGCAACACAAGTACGTGTTTCAAGCCACCCGTCCCAAGGACAACAACGGTGCAAGGCTGGTTACAATGGACAATGTACACACCATGTGAAATGACATGTGAGTGAAGTGAACAGCACCTCACATCACAGAATCAGGTGGACTGCTTGAACTACCTGCCTCGGACACACTGCCAGCACCAGAAATAGGAGTGTGAGACACAGCCACAGCTCGAGTGACTGACACATGAGCCACAGACCCAGACACACTGCCAGCACCAGAAATAGGAGTGTGAGACACAGCCACAGCTCGAGTGACTGACACATGAGCCACAGACCCAGACACACTGCCAGCACCAGAAATAGGAGTGTGAGACACAGCCACAGCTCGAGCGACTGACACATGAGCCACAGACCCAGACACACTGCCAGCACCAGAAATAGGAGTGTGAGACACAGCCACAGCTCGAGTGACTGACATGTGAGCCACAGACCCAGACACACTGCCAGCACCAGAAATAGGAGTGTGAGACACAGCCACAGATGTAGTGACTGACACGTGAGCCACAGACCCAGACACACTGCCAGCACCAGAAACAGGAATGTGAGACACAGCCACAGCTCGAGTGACTGACACATGAGCCACAGACCCAGACACACTGCCAGCACCAGAAACAGCAGAGGGCACAACTGAGACAGTGCTACTACATGATGCATGACAGCAAACAACAGACACAGTGCCACTATCTGACACATGAGAGTCAACTGCATCTGCGCCACTGGTACCACTGAAATGATGAGCCACAGGGCTGAATGGTCCAGGAGGCAGGGTGGCTCTGGGAGCTGGGGATAGTTGTACTGGAGCGACATCGGGGTGTTTAGGTGTCAATGGTGTGTGTCTACGTTTCTTAGGGATATGTGAGGACACCCTGGACATGACAGGACTGGCAAGTGGTGCGGACTCAAATGAAATATCACCCACCAAAGGTGGAGCATCTGCTGCTGGGGGTCTGCTCTCTGGGGACGTGCTGGAGCCTGCTTGTCGTTTGCTGTGTGCCTGCCTTCTGGCCTCTGCATCATGTGAAATGGGGATCCCACAACAGGGTACTCCTTCCTCTGCTTCTGATGGGCCTGGATGGGAGTGGAGGTATGGGGGGACTCCACCGCGGACACATCTTTACTACGTTCCTTCAACAACATCAGCCTCAGTGCAGCCAGGGGTGATGTATGCCTTTTCTTGATGGAGCTACTGTCTATGGGAGAAGCCCTGTCCCTTGGATGTGCCTTGGCCGTAGGAGGTGTCCTGTCCCTGGACGTTCCCTGATCCCTGGGCGGTGCCCTGTCCCTGGGTGCAGACTTTTCCCTTGTAAAATGTAAATGTAAATGTGGGTGTACTTGTAAAGCGCACTGCGACTCCATGGAGTATCCTGGCGCTGAAGACCGCTGGGGAACCCGTCCTGGCTATCCCTGTGAGATGGTCCCTACTGGGTATCTCCAAGGTGAAACCAGGCATCCCTGGCATCTGTGGGGGGCCGTTGTAGAGATGAGGCAAGCTTAATGCCCAGAGTTGCCGAGTGTGTTCCCTGGTTAGAGTAGGCACCGAGGCGAGAATTATCGAGTCCGTTTTGACCCTGGTCCACAACCCTGCCGCGTCGGGAATTGAACCCTGGTCCCGGGCTGTTCTCTGCTTACGGGTCTGCCGCCTCTAACCAGTGAGCCACACCACTCCTGTAGTGTACCTGTCTCTAGAAGCAACCTTGGGAGTGTCCCTGCTCTTGGGAGTTGCCCCTTCCTTTGTAGTGTACTTGTCCTTGGGAGTGTCTCTTCTCTTGGGAGTTGCCCCTTCCTTTGTAGTGTCCTTGTACTTGGGAGTGTCTCTTCTCTGGGGAGTTGCCCCTTCCTTTGTAGTGTCCTTGTGAGTGTCTCTTCTCTTGGGAGTTGCCCCTTCCTTTGTAGTGTCCTTGTCCTTGGGAGTGTCTCTTCTCTTGGGAGTTGCCCCTTCCTTTGTAGTGTCCTTGTCCTTGGGAGTGTCTCTTCTCTTGGGAGTTTCCCCTTCCTTTGTAGTGTTCTTGTCCCTGGGAGTGTCCCTGCTCTTAGGAGTTGAACCTTCCTTCGTGGTGTCCTTGGTAGTGTCCCTAGACTTGGGAGTTGCCACTCCCTTGGGACTACCTTTTATGGGGGATGCCTGTGTAGCATGTGAAGCCATTTCCACCCACACCCCTTGAGGATCCTGTGTGTCAACTCCAGTGTAGCTCACAACGTATTTGGTGCCAGATTTACCAGTCCTAGGGGATGGGGTCTGTGCTCTCCGTGCCCTGCCCTGCTGCCTGAGGCTGCTCCTAGTGCAATAACCTGTAAAAGAGTCCTGCTCTGAGAAGTCACTCCCCCCTGAGACATCAAGTGGTGTGGATGGGGGAACAGAAGTAGCACCCTGTCTTTGCGACTGTACAATGGCCGAAGACACAGTGTTTGCCAATGACTGAACTGTTCTGTGTAGACCAGCAACATCGCCATGCATACCCTCCATGAATGCCACCACCTGCCCCAACTTCCTATCGTGGTCTTGGAATGCATTGATCATGTTGGTCTGCCCTACACACAGCTGTCGCAGCAGATCAACAGCCTCTGCACAAAGTGCACTTTGTGTCACTGGGGCAGGGGCGGCGGTTCCTGCACCGAAGGCAACCCTGCTCCCCCTCCTCTGGCGAGGACGAGCAGTACATGTTGCAGTGGGTGGCAGTGTGGGCCCTGTGTGCTGTGTCCGGACTGAAGGTGTCGATTGCCCACTTCCTGTCTGTGCCAACAGTGCGGACTCACCAACACTTTGTGAGGATGAGGGCGATGGTGTTTCCACATGTGACTCCTCAGGGACGGTCCTGTCCCCCTCTCCGGGGCTGCCCTCTTCAGTGTCAGTCTGCGTGTGTGTGACCTCGGATCCGGAAGCATTGCCACCACTCATCTCCGTCGTCTGTGGGTCAGTGCACTCTGCCAAAGCTGAAATACAGAGAAACGAGGTGTGAGTAAGTGCCACACTCACGTAGTGAAGGACAACAGGTCTAGAATTCCATTACATACATAGTACATGTAGCACACATCCTGCACACGGCCCACCCCTACCAGTCATCCTCACATCAAAGAACCGGTGTTGGCTGTCAAACATGTACATCACACGAACATGGCAAGTGCCTGTAGATCTGCACACATGTCATGCCATTGGACCACAGACCTCAACGGCATGTCCTGGAACCCTCAACTACTAAGCAAGTGGGCTCTCCACCTGGCGGACATGGATGCCAACGCTCACTCCGCTAATGGCACCAGCATGGTATGTCAGCTAAACATACGCACCACGGAAGCCACTACTGTGTCCGAGCACCAATATATGCATTGCAGGCCCAAATAACATACACATACATTCTGCTTACCGCTAGTTTGCTGTGGATCCCCACTCAGCCGGGCGGACAGGTCAGGATGCGTCACAGCAATGATACGGTGCATGAGAGGGGTCATGGTACGGCGGGCCAGACGTGTAGATCTTGGAATCATCCCCAGTGTCATCTCTGCTACATTCTTGCTAAGCCTGGAAATGTCATCCCAGCGCTTGTGGCAGTGTGTGTGTCGTCGCTTGCACACCCCCACTGCCCGTACATCACGTGCTATGGTCCTCCACACGGCCTTGCGAAGGTGCAGCTTTACCTACCATGATGGGAGACAAGAGGGTAACGTAAGTGGACAGTATGACATGCACATACATCGTAGTAACACGTTTCTACATGCAGCCATGCTCAGCACTACACATGTGAAGGTCCCACAGCACACCGCCAGGCTTGCAGAAGACAGGAGCCACTGAACACCTCATGGCCAACAACATGTACACCAATGATCTTACCACCTGTCCGGGTGCACCGTAGAGCCGTTGGTAGTGGCTGAGCACACCGTCCACAAGGACATCCAGCTCCGCTGCGGTGAAGGGACGAGACCAGCTCTCTCGCACTCCCTGCATGGCAAGGTCCTGGACTGTGGCACAGCAGCAGCAGCCGTTGGTCAGCTCAGCAGCAGCAGGTCGAGGTGCTGGTCACAGGCAGCAGCCGTTGGTCAGCTCAGCAGCAGCAGGTCGAGGTGATGGTCACAGGCAGCAGCCGTTGGTCAGCTCAGCAGCAGCAGGTCGAGGTGATGGTCACAGGCAGCAGCCGTTGGTCAGCTCAGCCGCAGCAGGTCGAGGTGATGGTCACAGGCTGCAGCCGTTGGTCAGCTCAGCAGCAGCAGGTCGAGGTGATGGTCACAGGCAGCACTGGATCAAAGCTGTGAATGTGTGCTTGTGAAGGTCACACATATATAGGGCCCTGAGCCCATGTCAGTGGCACACGTCGCCAGCTATTGGTTCCCCCTGGATGCCTCATTCGAAAAGGGCCAATGACAGGCCCTGGTGTGGCGGTGCACTGTTTCCGCCATTGTCGATGGCGCATACGCGCCCCTGAGTACCTCTTCCCATTGGCTGCCTGTGCACGTGCCGTCACGGACACACATCGGCAACCACAAGTGCGCACTTCTGCGACTGTTGCATCTTTTGCAACAATGTTCAATCAGTGGCACCACCATGGCGGTGCACGCCTTCCGTGGGGGTGGTGCAGGCCAACACATACTTGTGATTATGGAAATGAATATGGCAGTTCATGACCCACCTTACAGTCACATTGCATCATCCACCGTACACCGACCGTCCCAGGCCAGTCACCCACCGCCGGTCAAGGCCAGTCAGCCACCGCCGTCCCAGGCTGGTCACACACCACCGTCCCAGGCCGGTCCCCACCGCCGTCCCCGGCCGGTCACTCACCACCGTCCCAGGCCGGTCACCCACCGCCGGGCAAGGCCGGTCACCCACCGCCGGTTAAGGCTGGACAGCCACCGCCGGTTAAGGCCGGACAGCCACCGCCGTCCCAGGCCGGTCACACACCACCGTCCCAGGCCGGTCACCCACCGCCATCCCAGGCCGGTCACCCACCGCCGGGCAAGGCCGGTCACCCACCGCCGGTCAAGGCCGGTCAGCCACCGCCGTCCCAGGCCGGTCACACACCACCGTCCCAGGCCGGTCACCCACCGCCGTCCCAGGCCGGTCACCCACCGCCGTCCCAGGCCGGTCACCCACCGCCGGGTGTTGACTGGCCTTGCCCGGCGGTGGGTGACCGACCTTGCCCGGCGGTGGGTGACCGGCCTGGGACGTTCGGTGTATGGTGGAGGATGCAATGTGACTGTAAGGTGGGTCATGAACTGCCATATTCATTTCCATAATCACAAGTTAGTGTTGGCCTGCACCACCCCCACGGAAGGCGTGCACAGCCATGGTGGCGCCACTGATTGAACAAAGTTGCAAAAGATGCAACCGTCGCGGAAGTGTGCACTTGCGGTTGCCGATGTGTGTCCGTGACGGCACGGGCACAGGCAGCCAATTACCGCGGGGCGTGTAGGCGCCATCGACAATGGCGGAAGCCGCGCACCGACATATCGACGCCACTGATTGTATATTTTCAAATGCATCACCGCCGTGGTAGTCCGCACATGCGTTATGAGGGGTGTGACCGTGATGGTAAAACAGCATATGTCATGCACTATATCATGTGTGTTCACACTATGGCCATTGATGTGCACCCAATTTGCTACACATATGCATGTCTACGTGTCAACCTCTTGTTTTTCCGTACACACGTTTCAACTAATACACACATCTACACACTACATCAAGGCTGTCTGGCCACATTCAGGATCTGTTGTAAGTGTGTGGTTTGTGCGTGCAAGTAACAATGGTGGGGGTACACATGGATTCAGTGTATGCATATGTGTGTTGCCTCTTGTGTGACCATGCATGTAATGTGAGGATGCTCACCCATGTAGGAGTGGTAATTGGTGCATGAAGACATGGAGTGTGTGTAGCATCATTGTATTGTGTGTGCACGTGCATTTGTGTCTGTGATGACGCTTGTCCACATTAGGGTCATTAGGCATGTCTTGTTGGCAGTTCTTTTGACGTGGAGTACGTTACATTGTACATGTTGGCACACATCATGTTGTTAGTGGCTGCACATTGTTTGCATGCTACTCTGTATTGTAGGTAATTTCAGACCTGTCACACATATGATATTTGTCGAAGACATTTCTCATTTTGATTGTGTTGGCCTACATGTGATAGAGTTGCACAACTATGCATTGTTGCTAAATTGACATCTACTACATCTACTCCCACACAGGAGAGCTCCAAATGTGCATCGCCCATACACTGTGCTGGAGGACATGGTTGACGAGGAGGTGATCAGGAAATTCCGGCTTGATCGACGTAGATTGCTGGAGCTTGTAGACCAATTGTCTCCTCATCTGCAGCCACGAAGAACATATCCTGGTTCCATTACACCCACAGCAAAGGTGATGGCGGCACTTCACTTCTTTGCAACTGGCACCTTCCAGTACACAGTTGGACATGCCGGGGAGATGTCACAGTCCATGTTCAGCATGGTACTGCGGGATGTTCTGAAGGCCATGATGATTTACAAGGATGATTACATCCAATTTCCACGGGCGGCAGAGTTGGCAGCAGTCAAAGCAGACTTCTATGCACTGGGCCAGATACCACACGTAGTGGGTTCCATTGATGGCACCCATATCGCTCTCATTCCACCCCGGGCACGTGAGCCTGTATATCGCAATCGGAAAACACTTTCATTCGATGAACGTGCAGGTGGTGTGCCTGGCCGACAACATCATATCCCATGTGTGTGCGCGATTTCCAGGGTCCGCACATGACTCCCACATCATGCGGAGCAGCATTGTCCCCCAACTGATGGCAAATCTGCGACCAGAACGTGCGTGGCTTGTTGGTGAGTATGCTGTGGGGACAGTTGTGTATTCTGTGTGGCATGGGGTACCCACCACTCCTGGTAGTGATATCTGTGTCTGTCATCCCCCCACATAGGCGATTCAGCGTACCCAA
Source organism: Lissotriton helveticus (assembly GCF_964261635.1). Lineage (NCBI taxonomy): Eukaryota > Metazoa > Chordata > Amphibia > Caudata > Salamandridae > Lissotriton > Lissotriton helveticus. The sequence continues at coordinate 365,793,000 of NC_136068.1, read as the reverse complement.
ACAGGCCGTGGCTGCTGAGTCCCATACGTAATCCAACTACAGCTGGTGAAATGCAATACAATGATGCCCATGGAAGGACACTTAGAGTGGTGGAACGTACTTTTGGACTGCTAAAGTCTAGGTTTCGCTGCCTGGATAAAACCGGAGGAGCCCTGCCTTACTCACCAGGCAAAGTATGCAGGATCGTGATTGCCTGCTGCATGCTCCACAACCTGGCCGTGCGCAATGACATTGAACTGATCTTGGACCCTGAAGACCAAGAAGTCCCTCGGCCTCCCATCCCACCCATGTCGACTGATGAGGATAGTGGTGAGGAAGAAGGTGTGGACCAGAGGCGTCAGCTCATTGATCGCTATTTTCCTTGAATGTGAGTGACTACCTCTTGTGCATGTTGACAATGCGTGATGTATGTTTGCTGGTGGTGTGTGGATGTGGTGTTTGAAAGCTGCCTGTTCTGGTATGTTATGTTTGCATGTGTGTGTTGTATTTGTTGTGTACATGCAAGGCTCCATGATGTGTGTCCTCTCATCGACAGATTTGGTGGTGAGTGTGGTTTGTGGTATGTTGCAGTACAGTGTGTTGTGATGGGTGTGAATCAGTTTCCTGACGTGTGTTTGTTGTCTCTCATTTTCCCTAGGTCACTCCCACTGAGGCATAATTCTCACCGACATAGTTCCCTGCGCCTGGTGACGTCTGATTCTGATACAATCATGTGATTAAAACATGGAGGCAACACATCATTGAGTGTGTAAGTGTATTTTATTTACAGGTTGTGAATTTATGCTGGTGGATATTTACAAGTAAGTGTTGGGTGGGGGAGTGTGAGTTGAAGGTCATGGTAGATGAAAAGACAGTGGTGACACCACATTGGGTGATGTCCAGCTAGTCCAGCAGACCGGTGCCAATACTTGGCGTTGTGGGACAGGATAGTTGGCGGGTGAATGGCAGGGTCAGGGAAGGTTAATGTCATTTGCGGCCCCTCTTTGGGCGGGTGGATGGTGCATCCCCGCTGCTCTCACCTACTTCCAGCCTCGGACGGCCCCTCCGTCTTGTAGCCGGAGCGGAGACAGCTGGGGGGGCAGGTTGGTCAGGGGCCACATCCGTGTCCATGGGCTCAGGTGGCGGTGGCGTTTTTTTTTTTTTTTTTGTCCTCATACTTCAGTAAAGATATTTTCGGTATTGATTATACAAAGAATCTTTATGGAAGCTCTTTTTGCAGACACCCAGTATAAGTCTCACGGTACCACCATGTCAACAGTCAGCTCAGTCTCCCATTATACCAGACCCTTGGACTGATCTTAGGGTGGTTCATTCCGCAAAAAGGCATAATCATTGGACAAAGTTGATTCATAGTCCGTCAAGCCATTTAATACATGGAGTTCAAAAATGCTTCCTTCTCTTCCATACCACTTTATCCAAACTAAGAGTGTGCCTTATTGCCCTAATCCAATCTGAATATGTTAGTACAGTAGTGCTCACCGACAATTTACATATTTCCCTACGTGCTAGGATAATTAAATAAAGAAATAACTTATTGCTGTCTTGAAATACTTCCTCATAATTGGAGGGAATTCCAAAAAAGACTTGTTGTGTACTAACCTGTATTTCATACCCTAAAAGGGCTTTCATACCTTCTTGTATTTCAAACCAAAAATGTATAAGTGCTGGACAGGTCATAAACATATGGAGATCATCTGCTTTTTCCAGATTGCACTTTGGACAACAAGGAATAGGCCCCTTGGAAAATTTGGCAAGCCTGGCCGGGGACCAGTATACCCTATGAAGAGAAAACAAGTGATTCCGCTTTAAATTGGCAGGTGAGACCGTAAGATGTAATAAATCAAAGGATACTTGCCATAAATTCTGCAAGTCGACTTCCAAGATTTGGTCCCTCCAAAGTTGTTCCGGGAGGTTGAACTCTCCATCTTCTCCCTCAAGTATTGTCCAATAGAGCACCGATGTTTTAAGGATTCTTGTTTTCTTTATTAAGAGTTCATCCAAAATAGATTTGAGACCTTTATCCTCTGTAACAGCCTGGTCCCAGCTTTTAATTTGTAAATACTTGAATTTAGATAAGTTTTTATCTGTAAGAACGGAAATGTCTTCCCAACTCAAAAGATTCCCTTCAGGCAGCAGCTGGCCCCATAATCTGATGTTTGCGCTCTGCAAAGCTATAGATAGTGAGTCTTTAGTCCATTCGGGAGATCCAGGGGAGTCCCAGATTGGCGCTACAGCAGCGTAGTATGGGATGTTCAGCCTTTTCCTTACTCTGGCCCACACATATGCCATATCTCTAAGAACCTTTAATCGCACTTTTTAAAAAAAACGCATATCTCCAAACTTAAACATAAATGCATGAGACCCTCCCTGAATCTCAGATAACATATTTTGAAACTTAAGGTCTGTTTCTGTCCCACCTAAGATATCAAATAAGCTTATTCCAGCTTTCAATAATAGGGTCCAGGCATAAACTCTCAGATCTGGTGCGCACAATCCACCCTTGCCTTTTTTTCTACGGAGCTTTTTCCAAGAAACTCTTATGCCTTTTGAGGCCCAAATAAAAGAATTCCATTTGGCTTGGATCTTAGTTAGTCTGGCTTCTTTAAAAGCGAGAGGGATATTTTGAAATATATATATTATTTTAGGTAACAACATCATTTTCACTATATTAATCCTACCGATTAGAGTCAAAGGCAAAAATGACCAGTTTTTTAGGGATTGCGCCATTTCTTTATCAATCTTTACAAGGTTTTTTTCTGCAAGTTGGTTTATGTCCTGTATGATTTGAATTCCCAGATATCTAATTCGATTTTTCAAGATGGGGATGTGATTAGCCTGGGTTATATTCCAGCACATACATTCTGATTTAGCTTGATTGCTCAGATATCCAGAAACTTTGCCAAATTGCTCTGCAGCTTTATATATGAGAGGAATTGATTTGATAGGGTCAATAGTGTATAGCATCAAATCGTCCGCATATAGGGTGACTTTTTTCACCCAATTTTTATATTTGAAGGGTAGAATTAAGCATGAGCGCAAAATCTGTTACGCTCGCGGATTTTGCGAATTTTCGGTAAATTCGCGATCCGCGAACTCCCGCGAATTTACCGCGAATTCGCAAATCCGCGAGGGGCGGATTCCGGGGGCAAAAGTTCAAGCCTTGCTGGCCTGTTGTAACTATTTTACGATGGCGCTGGCAAGCTGCCAGCGCCATCCTAAAATAGTTACTAAGTTAGCTTCAACAGGAAGCACCTGCTTTATTTTATCTATTAGAGCTTCCTGTTGAAGCTAATTTAGTAACTATTTTAGGATGGCGCTGGCAGCTTGCCGGCGCCATCGTAAAATAGCTACAACAGGCACAAAACGGTGGCGTCTTCTTGAATAAATATGAAGGGCAGGGTTCATTCTGGCACGATGGTCCTGGCACAAAAATTAAACCTCAACCGGAAGCACTTACAGATATCAATTAAGCATGTGCCCTAGTTGAAGCTTAAATTCAGTGACTCATTCATCGGCCCGAAAAACAATCGTGAGCGTTGTCAAGGCTGGCAGATGTGCCTTCTTCCCAAATATACCATCGAAAATCAGCTGTGATGCTGGACAGAGGCCTCTGCATCCTTGACTTTCACGAGCGCAATCCTCGTGCTGTTCCTGTGGCCAGGAGCTTCTGTATCTTCATCTGCTGCTCTGATCGGTCTCTGACCTTTTATACACACAAGAGGCATGTGCACTCGCATGGAAGCTCCGTCCGTTTGGCCCCGCCCACACACTCGTGGTGTGCACCGTCTTCCCGCCATTTACCCACTATGATAGCTCACTCAAGGGACCCCTGCGCCCTTCGGCGCGATTGCATAGTAACACACACCTGGTCGCTGTAGACAACTCTCTGGCACTTTAGGCAGCTGTAGTGCAGTAAAAGCACTATACATTTACCCAACGAGGTAGCACTTACTGATTATTCAGTAGAAAGTACTCCAGTTGAGTAGAGGTATGGCACAAAACGGTGGCGTCTTCTTGAATAAATATGAAGGGCAGGGTTCATTCTGGCACGATGGTCCTGGCACAAAAATTAAACCTCAACCGGAAGCACTTACAGATATCAATTAAGCATGTGCCCTAGTTGAAGCTTAAATTCAGTGACTCATTCATTGGCCCAAAAAACAATCGTGAGCGTTGTCAAGGCTGGGCAGATGTGCCTTCTTCCCAAATATACCATCGAAAATCAGCTGTGATGCTGGACAGAGGCCTTTGCATCCTTGACTTTCACGAGCGCAATCCTCGTGCTGTTCCTGTGGCCAGGAGCTTCTGTATCTTCATCTGCTGCTCTGATCAGTCTCTGACCTTTTATACACACAAGAGGCATGTGCACTCGCATGGAAGCCCCGCCCCAAATCCGCGGATCCGCAAATCCGCAAAATCCGCGGATTTTGCGGATCCACGATCCGTGAATACGCAAATCCGCGAATCGTGGATCCGCAAAATCCGCCCACGCTTAGGTAGAATATCTGGGTCTTGTCTGATCTTTTCTGCAAATGATTCCATATATAGATCAAATAGTAAAGGAGATAGCGGGCACCCTTGTCTTGTCCCTCTTTGGATTTTTATAGGAGAAGATAAACTGCCATTTATTAATAATCTAGCCGTCGGAGCTTGGTAAAATGCTGCTATTACCCCACAAAAGTTTTTTCCTAAATTGACCTTTTCTAATACTTTAGCCAAGAATTCCCAATTGACGCGGTCAAAGGCCTTTGCGGCATCTAATGTAATAACCGCTAATGGAACTTTATATTGAGAAGCAACATCTATTGCGCCCACTAGAGCTTGTGTAAGATTTTGTATAGAGCGGCCTCTAATAAAGCCCTTTTGATCTGGGTGTAAAAGTTTACCTGCTGTGCCATTTAATCTCTCCGCTAATATATTTGCCATGAGCTTGTAATCAGTGTTAAGAAGAGAGATTGGCCTGTAGGAATCACACTGGAATGCTCTCTTCATTGGTTTTAAAATAAGGACCACTATGGCATCATTCCAAGAAACAGGAATTTTGCCGCCTTGCTCAAATATAAAGGTAAATAGCAGTTTCAGAATTGGAGTTACTACAGGTGCTAATACTTTATAAATCTCTGAAGGTAGGCCATCAGGACCCGGGGCCTTACTTCTCTTGGCGGAGTCTATCGCCGATGCTACTTCAGTGGAACTAATCTCTCTATTGAGATTATGCGAAGCCTGCTCATCTAAAACTTGAACCTGATATTGGTCAAGCCATGACTGTATTGATTGTTGTTGTGGGAATAAATCTTCTCTATAGACTAGATCAAAATGATGGTAAAAAGCCTGCTCAATATCTGTTCTATTATCTGAAATCACATCCGTATTTGTGATCTGTACTTCCTTTATAGAGTTCTTTTTGATATCCTTTTTTGTTTTCCAGGCTAAGAGCTTTCCACTGGCCTCTCCATATTCAAAGTGGGCTAATGAGCTGACCTGCCAACGCTTCCTCAGCCTTCCATCTAATGCCTGCTCTAACTGTGTTTTACAAGTTAACAGGTCTCTTTTATTGTTGTTCTCTTCATCTGGTAGAGTGGGAGTACAGCTTGTTCCAGGGCCTTTATTCTTGCTTCAATCTGTGAAATTTGCGCCCTGTATTCTCGGTGTTTTGCAATCTGAAATGTTAATAGTCGCCCTCTCAGAAAAGCTTTGTACGTGTCCCAAACCACTGGGAGCGTAGCTGTACCTAGATTGAGAGAAAAAAACTCATTTGATTCCTCAATCAATTTATTTATTACCTCTTCCTCCAACAGAATACTTCTGTCTATAGTCCATCTCTTGACCAACTGAGGGCCTGTCAATTTTAGGGTTAGAGTAACTGCTGAGTGATCAGAAATATGGGCACCGAGATGTTTTATCTCCTCCACTTGCTGAGCTAGGTGATCTGCAATTAGAAAAAAATCTAATCTGGATTTGTTTCATAGTTTCTTATTGTGGAATGTGAATTCTCTTTTTAGGCCACTTTTTTGTCGCCAGATGTCTCTCCAGCCAAACTGAGTAATCGCATTAGTTAATACAGCCCTGGTTTGGGGATTATGTGAAAACCTGGCAGAGGATGATTTATCCAGCTTTGGATCGAGTACTAGATTAAAGTCCCCTGCAAGAATGACCAGATCCTCAAAATCTAGGAGTTCAACCAAAAGGTCTTTTAGGGGGAGGGTGTCATCTAAATTAGGACCATAGTATCCTACAATCGTAAATTTATGCGAATGTTGTTTTATATTTACTATAGCCCATCTCCCATTTTTATCAGACTTAGACTGTAGCAGATTTATCTCTGAATTAGATTTGATCAGTATGGCAACCCCTTTAGTGGAAGTCTGTTGCGAAGAGGTAATCACCTGCTGGATCCATTTTTTTTTCATAAAGATATCTCTTAATTCTTGTTCGGTAGAGTGTGTTTCTTGTAAAATAATTATATTTTTAGGTGCATCCCTTAAGTACTGAAGAATTGTAGTGTAGTTCCTATTATCCCAATAGGCTCTGTGCATTGGAATAATACCTTCAATAGTATAGACCTAGGACGGAGGTTAACTAGGTCTTCTACTGACGATATTAGACTTAAAGTTTTGGGTTTTGCCAGCTAGCTCAGAGTTCACTAGAAACTTTCTCGAATAGGCAAGGAGGAGTTGAACCTCCCTGGATAGACAAGAAGGGATTTAGTTTCTGACAACCATAGAACATGACAACTTTGCTCTCTCCTAATCAAGAGTGTATCTCTAGAGTCGTGTGAAAACAAAAGACAACTTATTTTACTCAGTCAGTTCAGTGCATTCTTAGTTTCACCAGATTGTAGAGAAAAGGAAGAGACGGGCGTGTTCAATAAAAGATGGTATTTATTGATCAGTCTCTTTTCTCGTACAAGAGAAATGAATCGATATTATTGCAATACTTATGGTTAAGTAAAGTGCATAAAATAAAAGCAGAAGTATAAAATAATACTGTAAAAACATTTATATGGTTTCTAAGCCATATGGTGGTTTAAAATGGATAAAATAGATACATACATATATACATTTGACTAATCGTACTCAACTGGTGCTTCTAACTACGCCTACCCCAGTGTACCTGACCTAAGCCTAATACGTGGGCGGGAGTAGATAAGTAGCAGTTAAAGTTAAGGTTGTTTTGCCAAGTGACTTACTTAGGAATTCTCTGTAAGGGGTTATTCAGTTCTGTACCTGAGATCTAGAATGGTTGAGGGCTGGTATCTCTCGTCTTTGGTCTCGATATTCCAGGCTGCCTGCAAGGGCCGCTTGGAAGCGCCGGAGCTGGTTTTCTCGGCAGGAGAAAGCAGCGTCTCGTTCTCAGCGCGTCAGGAAGGCGGGGCAGCGCCAGTGGGCTTCGCTCTCTGCTGGGCTCCTCGGCAAGTCTCGCTGCTCCGATCTCGTCACCACCGCTTGTGTTTGCTTAACGCAATGTCGGTAATATTTATACCTATAAGGTGCCGAGATTGACGTAAGGATGGACATAGATACGTCAATAAGGATGTCATACAAACTGGTCGTTAGCACATTCTTTACTGAAGTTCTCTGTGAAATCAAAACAATGGCCGCAGGGTTTTTCCCAGGTTGTCACAGGTTTGATTTGTTTTGAGAACTCCGTATGCCTTATCAGGGGCTGAAGGAATAGTGCTTGCCTAATTAGATGGCAAGCGTTATGACCTAATCAGATAACGCGTTCCTGTGCCGTGGTGTGGCTTAATCAGATAACGGTTTTTGCATCATGGGATGGCTGCTAGTTAGTTGTTAACCAGAACCGGGTCAGGAATAGGGGGATCGATACAGAACCTATAGGAATACATCACACCCACTCCACGCTAACTATGTCCATGTTTACAAATCTAGGCATAGTAAATATACAGTGACGTATGTGTATACCGTACCACCCCAAAATACATCCATATGTATTTCGAAATCATGTAATACACTAGAAAAATATAATTATATGCACTATATGCACATAAGCAGTAGAGGAATGCTAAATTAATCACGCATATTCATACATTATTATCAACAAGATATGAAAATGACACATGAAATGGCTCTTAATACAGAAGAAAAAATGCGAGTCCATTTCATCACAAAATAAAATATCCATGAACATGCCAGAGGGCAGCTAATGTCTCTAAAGTTTCTAAAATAGAAATTCAGTTCTTTAAGAATAGTTTTCTACTTTAAGCAGAAGATAAGTGTCCCGGAAAACTATAAAAATATATTGGGGTTTGTGAAAAATCTGCTGTCCGTAGACTGGAGAAAAAATTGTTCATGTTACTTTATCTTTAAAGTTGAAGGCCAAATTCAGGGCGATGGGAATGCTGTGTGCTAGCTTGCTCAAAAGTCATTATTTCTGCTCTGGTATGAACATCATATCATTCAGACTGTCGAAAAAGCTGTCAACAGCTTCCTGTGAGAGTTCCACTAACTCGGAAAAAGTGGTCACTATGCATTCATGAGCATGATTGCCTCCATTGATGTTTTGATCAGCATAGCTGACAGAAGGTCGTACCTGATCGATGCTGCTTTCATCTCGAACCTCACTACCCCTCAACCGTAGTGGTGAAGTTTCCACGAATGCCGTCATCAGGATTGGTAGCCGCTGGGGACAGCAAAATGCATGAGCCGTGACCGGACCCAACAAAGTTTCTGCATCCATTGGCGCATCCGATTGTAGCGTCAGACAGGTGTCCAACACGCATTCTTCTCCACATAGCAAGCACCTTAATACAGGTAAAACACATCTTTACCACATTGGTCTAAATGAAAGAAACCAAGTCATGGTCAGGTCTCTAAGCCGGGACAGTCCAAGGATTTTAGATATCCGGTCCCGGTATCCAATGGCTAGGATTGTTTCTTCCCTTGTCGCAGGTGTTTTGTCTGTGACTCGGTCTGCCATAGCGAAATAACAGGATCAAAAATAGGATTCCTGCCACTAGTCCCAAAAGGAGAGGAAGTCCACCAAAGATGGAATGGACAAAGTCTGGAAAAAGTACCCAGAATGGCTTTGAATGGTGTTAAAGCCCCCGAAAACACTGTCATAAATACATTTGAGACTCCACTGGTATCAGAAATATTTAAGATTTCGTTCAGGACTTCTGCGAAATGGATGGGGGAATTAGTTGATAACAACGAATGAATCTCTGCCATTGTCCTTGCAACTTGGAGATCATACGTTTCTTTTGATGACGTGAGCATGGTCGGCGTCTGAAGAAGCACTGTTTTCATTCTGCTTAAAGTATCAATTCGAATAGAAGCAAATTTCAAACTCGGCCATAACCTCGCCTCCCTGTCTGGCATTGCGCTGGGGAACAATACTCGTTCACAGCACATGACCTTCGCAGTCGTAGTTACGAGATAAGGTACTCCGGGCAGCAAACTACAACATCTGCGTTCTACAATCAGAATGTAACTCCCGTTCGATAGTCTCCTAAAGAATGGTTCTATTTGTGTTGCAGGTGTGCCTAGCTGGTGACATGAAAGGTTATTTGAAGACCCTTCACAGGCTCCGTGTAAACTAATTCCATTACACAGTAGTGTACCGCTTAGTGACATCGCACAATTATTGCCACTAAGAAACACTTTCTGGCCTTTATTACTGACACATGCATGTGAATAGGGCAAGTTCCATGTTGACTTAATGTACCCTTTACCCAATTTTTCGTACATGCCAGCCTGTATATATTGTTGGCAATATTGAAACCTGAAAGTAGATATTGGAATATTAATTATTCCATGTATTATCCATTCAATGACCGGTCGTTCTGACATTGTCAAAGGTAATCTCTCGAGTTTCTCAATACTCAGGATTGTATAATCAGCACCCTTCTGTGCCATACCGATTTGTTTATCAGTAAGGTTAAAGATATTGAATAGTGACGTTGTGTTGATTAAACGCCAAGGCACATAGCCTGAACGCAGGTTTTGTAACGTCCAGCCAAGCTGTATAATAGAACGCAATTGGGACTGCCCGTGTTGTAACACAAGTAAGTCTTGCGATATTATGTCGATTGCTGAAGACACAATGCTGTCCAAAGAGTATATTCTGGAGGACCGAGTCATTAACCCGTTGTCCACTACAGAAAGTGATTTTTCCAAATTAATACGGTCAATTTCCCGTATTCTCTCTGATGTTTCAATTTGAGTAATTTTCCAGGCTTCATTATAAGCTGCATATACAGAGGCTGCTATGAAGCGTTTTTGACGCTGTTTGCGCGGTCCCAAAATGAAATCACGCAAGTCAGCACCATCAGTAAGTAAAGTTAGGTGTTGCTTAATTTCTGTCAGTGTGGATGTTTGTAGCCATTGAAGGCAGAGCTTGCCCACACTGTACGTGGTAATTATCCCTGGGTGTTGTCTTTGGGAATATCTAGGGTCTGGCCTGGTCAATTTGAACCCCTGTTTTTTGTTCAGGAATCTGTCTTGACAGTTATTAGTATCTGTGGGCCAGATCAACCAATGTTTCAAATCAGGATGTGTTCTGTTTTGGCTTAATATATGGTTTACGTCTATCTCCTCATATATAGAGCTATTACTGTTCATAGTTGGCTTTGGAATAGACGGTTTGTTCAAATCTTTGATTTTGGCTAGGCCAAGACAGGTAGTTTGTTGAATAGTGTCATTCAAAAATATAATTTGTTCAGGGATCATGCAGGCTCTAAACAATGATTCTATACCTTGTACTTGGCATTCTTTTGTACCCCAAACACTTTTCACTTCAACATTTTTGTCCCAATAATCAAAACCGAATGTACTCATTTGCTCAAAAAATGAGTCTGAATATATCAAGTTAGTGTTTGTAAGCATGGTCTTTGTACCTGTCTTATTTGACAATTTGAAATAAAATGTTTCTGCATTACTTGTGTTGAACCCAGAAAAATATGAATATTTGTCATAAACAGTTCTTGAGCTACCTTTTGGAGGAGTTGCACAGTGTTCCCATTGATTATAATTTAAAACATTTCTAGGTTGTGCAGATTTATGCAGATAATGGTTACCAAAGTGATTATAGCAGAACATCTTATCATAATTAGACAAACCCTGCAAATAATCATGTTGTGTAAATTTAGCAGACATTACTAGGTCAGACATCATATCATTAATACTTTCAAAGTCCCAATCATCAGCAATTGAGTTTGGTTTTACAAAGTCACTCAATGAGATCTTGATTTGATGTGGATATTTCAGGATTTCAACCGGACCATAGATTTCATAATCAGTTTTGTCCCATGCTACCCCACCGGGTATAGGATTGGCTGTGAAGTTGACTGAAGAAAGTTCTCTTTTCTCTACGTGTGAAGACGTGTGTGGTTTGAGGACCAAGTTGATTTTCTGGCTTGCTGTGTCCATTTTTGCATATTTTCCCTCAATGAAATGTCCCAAACATAGTATCATGACGAGCCAAAGTATGAGGATAAGTGCACCTAAGGCCACCCAGAATTCAATCAATGGAGAAATTAGATAGGTTTCTTTCAGTTCTTTAAAAAGTTCCTTAGTTTTATCTTTAAAAGTTTTTGTTAATGTCTGTTCCTTTGATTCACTTAAATCTTCAGATGAATCATCGAAGTTGATGAAGTAGCTGGATGCCGTTCTGTCTATTGTTCCAATTGCTTCAGGATTACTGTTTGCTTTATCAGTGTGTTTTGTTGCAGCAGCATAGTCATTAGTTACTTCATTGTAGATTGGTGTGTCTCTGCTAAAGGTTTTTATTTGGGTTTTTAGAGGTTTAAGTTCCATAGCATTGTTACATAGTCCTTGTTGTTGTTCTGTAGACTTTTCAAATGTGAGTAGCCTTTTAGATTGAACCTCTGTGTTTGTAGCAAACCTTGGTGTTCTACTACTTATCGGGAGTCCACTTGGCCTACTGTTTGTTATCGGCCACATGATTGTGGTTTTACCAGGTCGATTGATACAACTCTGTTCTCCTTTTTACCAGCAAGGGGCGGTAGTACTACTGATCTTGTTCCGTTGATAGATAAGACAGGAACTGCTTTTCTGTAAGAAGGCCCAAATTCCTTCTTTACCGCGATCTTTTCTCTGACTAGATCCCCGACTTTTGGAATCCAGACAGGTCTTGCTGGGACAGGTGGTTTTTCTTCGGTGGTTGTTGGCTGTTGTTTCAACTTTATGTTGCTCAGGTCTTTCCTTGTTTTGTTTAAGTCCTGCAAAATAGCCAAACGATGTTTGATATCAAAGCTTTTGTCTTTAACCACTGAAGTCTGACTGTCAAGATCTAAGACCATCATTCTAGTCCCAAACAATAATTCGTACGGACTGAATCCCTTCAGAGAATTTCTTGGCAGGTTGTTTAGACTACGTTGGACACTTATTAGATGTTTGACCCACCCAGCTCCCGAACCTAATACCTTCGCTGTTATAGATTGCTCTATGCCTTTAGTTTTTTCTTTACACCATCCCGTTCCCTCAGGTAGGAAGTGAGAAGAGTCCCGCTATGCTATGCTCATTTGACCTTGTTTTTCCACACGCATTAGGGTACGCGGAAAAACTTTAGCCTAACGTAGCATGCTTCTAGCGTATATGCCATTATAGACTCGCAAATCTTTTTATAACAGTTCAGACGTCAGCCGAGTGCTGGGGATCTACATTATAAGTGGAAACTAGCCTGTATATGTTAATTGGACGCTTTGCTTTTACTGTTGATCCATTCTGGAGTGAAACGCCATGGTAATATACCGTTTCTCTCGCCACTGCGATTTCTATTGCAGTCTGGGCAGTTCTTTACAAAGATGTGATGATGCAGGCTCATGCCTGGCCACCAGTACACTGATTGTAATTCTTCCAGTGAATCTTTTAGTTTGAGGTGTCTAAGACCCTCACCCATATGTGCGTCTCCTATTAACAAGCCTCTCCTGTCCGTGTTTGGAATTACTCTGTCCCCCACTCCAGGGATTCGAGCAAAAGGGACGGAGTTTGCATTGATTATGTATGTATAATTGAGTGGATAGTTGATCGGTAGCGCTGAGCAGTCGCCTTTTGATGACGTTTTCACCGCCAGCACTGTTTCACCGTCAATGTATTTTACTGCACGCTTTTTTCTAACTACGGAAGCCGATTCAATTGCTACCGTTGTGGCTGTCTCAGCCAATGAATTCCCTGCAACGTGAACGCCAACACGCTGATGACTCAGTGAGTGTATCACGTGAGTTTTTGGTAGTTCTTTCTGCAAAAGAACTATTTGTTTCCAAAGCACTTGTTGCTTTATTGTTGCACCTGTGTCATCTTTATAACTGTTTTGAATCCATTTCTGCAAATCGTTGTTATATGATTTGACGCAGTAATATGAATTGGACACTATAAGTGTCGGGAATTCGCGACCTGCATTATCTAGCGCCATTTTCAATGCTATTATTTCAGTTTGTTCTTCTGAATTAGTTTCTACTGAGTGTGTTTTTATTAGCAGAGGTCTCAGTTTCCCTCCGTGCCACACTTCTTTTGTGATTCTACATGTGGGGTTATATGCTTGTTCTCCCCACCCTGGTGGTTGAGCACGGCCGTCTGTATAGATTACACAGGCGTACTGTCGTAAGGGCCGAATGTCGATTGGCCGAGGGTATGTCATTTCATATTCTAGATATTTTAATTCTTTTAATTCTGGGTCAAAGTAGTATTTTACCCTGTCCGTTGTAATTGAATTCACCCATTGTATCCATTCTGGATTCAATGCTGTTGTTGGTAAATTACATGGGGTTGTTAATGCCTCAAAGGCTGACTCAGCTGTTCTGACTGTGATACGTCTACCGTCTGCTTTGTCTTTTTCTTTTGCTATAGCCGTTTGAACTGCATGACAATGTTTTCTTTAATACTGAACTTCTTTTCAGCTTTTGTGTACGAGTGTGATTTGTATGCAATTGGTACCCTTTCTCCCTCATTAGAGGTCAGGTATGTGAATCCGCATCTTCCTGGGATGACTCGAATAACAAGATTGCGTGTGTTGTCACGTGTTTCTAATTTTGTTTTAATTAACATGTCTGTTTGTAACGATCTCAAAATTTCTGTGTGTATTTGAGTCCAATTGATTCTTTTAAAATCTGGTTTTATTAGATAATAAAGGGGTTTTACCCTTTCTGCGTAATTTGCAATGTATGTTCTTCCGAAATTTAGGAAGCCTAGAATTGATTGTAAGTTTTTTAGAGTTCTAGGTGCTTGGAGTACAGCACATTTCTCTAGGAAATTGTCAGCCAGGCTGTTGCCTTCACTTGATAGTTCATATCCTAGAAACAGGACTGTTAGATGGGCAATTCTAGACTTTTTAAAGTTGAATTTGTAACCCTCTACTGCGAACCCAAGTATTATGGTGTTCACTCTCTTCAAGTGAGTATCCAAGTCATCATCTGTTAGGTAAATGTCGTAGACATAGGATAATGCCTCGTCATCATATGTTTGTAGTAATTCTGTTACTCTCGCTGAAAATAACCCTGGGCTGTTCTTGAACCCTTGTGGCAACCTACAGAAGCTTTTTTGAGCACCATTTATTGAGAACGCGGTCAAATATCTGCTCTCTGGTGCTATATTTTGACAAAAGAATCCATTAGAGATGTCTAATGTTGTTTTGTATTTTTTGCGCACTATATTATTCATTAGTGCAGCACTATGCGAGTTTTGCACTGCAAAAGTTTTGCAACATGAGTTAAGGTGTCTGTAATCCAAAACTAGACGATATGAGTTGTCTGGTTTGGAGACAGGAAACAAAGGATTGTTCATTTGTGAGGTACAAGTTTCAATCACCCCCTGGTATTCAAGTTGATCTAGGATCTCTTTTACCAGTTTTTTAGCTTCTTGCTTAATTGGGTACTGCCTCTGTGCAGTAGGTTGTGATTTTAACTGGATTTTGTGAGGAGGAGAGTCCTCATCCCATCCCACATGATTTTTATATAAGGCAGGGGCTTGAGCTACTGTCCACTTTCTTGCAAGTGTATATTTTTTATGAATTGGAATATGATTTGAGAAGGCAGTCATAATTATTTCTTCGCCATGTGGGCACTCCCTGACAAACTCGGGTGGCCAGTCTTGTTCAGCTAGAAGGATGTCATAGCCTTTGGAGAGATTATCCCAAAATAGGCCTTTTATTTTTCTAGTCTTATCCCCCTCTATACGCAATGTTATTTCATATATTTTATGAGGTTTGCTAACTCTGGTATCTGCAGTTTCCACTTGAATGTATTCATTCGTGTCCACTGTCTCCAGATGATTCATAAGGACTTTGCGAGCTATGCTCACTTCTGCTGCGCTGTCTAGCATTGTCTGAGCCCATTCTCTGTTTTTCAGTTGTGTCCTCAGTATTCTCGGCCTTCTTGATTACTTTAATGCTGGCTACCTTCTTTTTTGGAAATTGTAATTTTTTATTTGGATGAGCAGGTTCCTTGTCTTTGGACTTGACGTGCTCTTCCCTGTGTTCTGATCGTCCTCTTCTTTCCGATTTCTGCGAGGAAGTCTGAAAAGATTGAGAGGGACGTGTATCAATATCTTGATATCTATCAGGTTTCTTTATATTATCCCTATTTCTAAGGTTGTATTTTTTCCCAGAGGGCTCCCTTTGGGGAGACTTGCGTCCTTGGTCAGGAGATCTTTCTCTCCGCCGAGGAGACCTTCCTCTGGACTGGAATCTTTTTTCTTTAGGATTGGATTGTTTGTTTCCATCCCAGCTTTTCTTTTGAGTGTTTAAATTATTTTTAATAAATACTTTTTCTGGACTTTCAATTAGTTGGGGTTTTACCGGTATTCCACCCAAACTATCTCAACCTAGTTCTTCATAGGATTTTTCTATGATTCTGGCAATTTCAGATGGTTGGTCTGCTATATTTGTCTCTTTTAACCTCTGGCGGATCGCCACATTTGCTGCTTCTCCCTTTATGTTGGCTAATAATATAGCCGAGACCTGCTTGAAGTCTTTCAGTCATTTCATACCGAGAGTTAAAGCGGGTTCTGGACCATATTCATCTTGAATTTGTTTTAGTACATCTGGTATTACTGACATGGATGGTACACCATGTGTTTTTGTGTAAATGGAAGCAAAGACTGATCCCCAAGTGTCACAGTCCTCCACGTGTGGTGCGATTCCCATTGGAAGACAGATAGTCAGAATCCTGTGTTTCTCAAGAGGAGTGGTGTCCGGAAACACCGCCTCTATTTGAGTGATTTTTTGTGCTATCCAGAATGGAATCGTTCCCGTTTAGCTGGTACTTTACCTAGGCAGGACTGTATGTTCTGTGGTGTAATTTTATTTGTGTTCCCCTGATGAGGGGTCAGCTGTGGAATTTTAATAGCTGGTTGGACAGTAGAAGTCCGCATTACATATTGGACTAATTGTCTATGTATTTTTATTAATTGTTTTAGCTGTATTAACAGCTCTGCTGCAGGCATTTCTTCAATGTCTGGATGTGGTGTGTATCCGGCTAGGACCGGCCACGTTGCTCCTGGTCTACCTAGTGGACCGAGCCTGGTGATGTGATTATTATGTTTTAGGGCGCCATTAAACAAGAGCAGGTGCTCTTGGAATTTGAGTGGTACTTCCACCTCCTCGAAAGGAGTGTACTCATTAGGAGGTTCCTCTATTTTGTAATAGTGGAAGTCCTTTGTTACAGCGTTTGCTGCTCGAAAGTTTATCCATGAATAGAATACCTCTGTCTGCC
Organism: Lissotriton helveticus; assembly: GCF_964261635.1. Taxonomy (NCBI): domain Eukaryota; kingdom Metazoa; phylum Chordata; class Amphibia; order Caudata; family Salamandridae; genus Lissotriton; species Lissotriton helveticus. The sequence continues at coordinate 365,776,310 of NC_136068.1, read as the reverse complement.
GATATTCGTGTGCCTCTATTACGAATATGACTGTGCCACCTCTAGGTGTCAGTCCATTTTCTATAAGTTTTAAAGTTACTGATTTCCTTTTGTTGACCGGGATGAGTATTATATCCGGGTCTGCTTGCAGCATAGTATTATCAGCTGCTAGTAGTTCAGCTGCTATTCTAGCTGTCTCTCTTTCTTCTTCAGTGTCTGACATATTACTGTCAGGAAGGTTATTTTGTTTGTTTGCAGATCAGGTTTCTATGGAAACAAAGATTAGATGCACAATATTTTGGAACAGTGTATCCTTCAACGTTGACTAAACCAAGAACCATACATAGGAGTCTCCTCCTGCGAGGTCTGGCGGATATGACCTTTCACCCACTCCAGACGTCTTTGGAGTATTATGGAAAAAAGGGGTTCTGTGTGAAAAAGCACGACTGAGTTACTCTAATGTCTTGCGTTAGTTTTATCGCCTATCCAAACAGTTGGGCGCCATGTAGTGTAGTTCCTATTATCCCAATAGGCTCTGCGCATTGGAATAATACCTTCAATAGTATAGACCTAGGACGGAGGTTAACTAGGTCTTCTACTGACGATATTAGACTTAAAGTTTTGGGTTTTGCCAGCTAGCTCAGAGTTCACTAGAAACTTTCTCGAATAGGCAAGGAGGAGTTGAACCTCCCTGGATAGACAAGAAGGGATTTAGTTTCTGACAACCATAGAACATGACAACTTTGCTCTCTCCTAATCAAGAGTGTATCTCTAGAGTCGTGTGAAAACAAAAGACAACTTATTTTACTCAGTCAGTTCAGTGCATTCTTAGTTTCACCAGATTGTAGAGAAAAGGAAGAGACCGGCGTGTTCAATAAAAGATGGTATTTATTGATCAGTCTCTTTTCTCGTACAAGAGAAATGAATCGATATTATTGCAATACTTATGGTTAAGTAAAGTGCATAAAATAAAAGCAGAAGTATAAAATAATACTGTAAAAACATTTATATGGTTTCTAAGCCATATGGTGGTTTAAAATGGATAAAATAGATACATACATATATACATTTGACTAATCGTACTCAACTGGTGCTTCTAACTATGCCTACCCCAGTGTACCTGACCTAAGCCTAATACGTGGGCGGGAGTAGATAAGTAGCAGTTAAAGTTAAGGTTGTTTTGCCAAGTGACTTACTTAGGAATTCTCTGTAAGGGGTTATTCAGTTCTGTACCTGAGATCTAGAATGGTTGAGGGCTGGTATCTCTCGTCTTTGGTCTCGATATTCCAGGCTGCCTGCAAGGGCCGCTTGGAAGCGCCGGAGCTGGTTTTCTCGGCAGGAGAAAGCAGCGTCTTGTTCTCAGCGCGTCAGGAAGGCGGGGCAGCGCCAGTGGGCTTCGCTCTCTGCTGGGCTCCTCGGCAAGTCTCGCTGCTCCGATCTCGTCACCACCGCTTGTATTTGCTTAAGGCAATGTCGGTAATATTTATACCTATAAGGTGCCGAGATTGACGTAAGGATGGACATAGATACGTCAATAAGGATGTCATACGAACTGGTCGTTAGCACATTCTTTACTGAAGTTCTCTGTGAAATCAAAACAATGGCCGCAGGGTTTTTCCCAGGTTGTCACAGGTTTGATTTGTTTTGAGAACTCCGTATGCCTTATCAGGGGCTGAAGGAATAGTGCTTGCCTAATTAGATGGCAAGCGTTATGACCTAATCAGATAACGCGTTCCTGTGCCGTGGTGTGGCTTAATCAGATAACGGTTTTTGCATCATGGGATGGCTGCTAGTTAGTTGTTAACCAGAACCGGGTCAGGAATAGGGGGATCGATACAGAACCTATAGGAATACATTACAGAATTGTCTCTCTTCTATGTTTAACTCGTAACCAGTTCACATTCCACGAAAGAATCTTAATATATGATGCAGGGGCTGCCCTATCTTGCGCTATTTTTCCTGGCAGAGGTATAAACAAATGAAATTAGAATATGGCGATTTGGACATTTTTTGTGCTTTTTTTTCCCAATGCTCCCCACCCAGTGCACCCACCACCCCCTCCCCTTACCCTGACCCTCCCGTGCTCCCCTGGAGAACCCCCCTCCTTTCCTTGACCTGACTTGGCCATGGAGACTCCTCCACCCGGGTGTACCGTCTGTATAAGTTGAGAGTGGTGAAGAAAAATATATGGCTAACCATATTAATATTGAAGAGTGCATAATTTGAGATCTTCAGTGGGTTCAATATTTGTTAGCTTGCTCTCTTTGGTTATCGTCTGTTAGTAATTGTAGATATTCTTCTGCCTCATCCAACCTTTTTAGGACTTTCATTTTATTTTTGTACATCACTTTCAGTGAGGCAGGAAATTTAAGCTGAGCAGTGGCGCCTAGTTGTTTAAAGGGTTCTAACAGCTTACCAAGCTCCCATTGCCTAGACGCCGTAATAGAGGAGACATCAGATCTAATCTGATAAGAGAATCCATCTGACGAAAGTTCACTGGTTCTTAAGGCTCTATTAAGGATCTCTTCTTTTAAAGTATAGGACAGAAAATGCACTAAGATCTTTCTTGGTCTACTTTTATTCGGATTCAACCTGAATGGGTCTCTATGAACTCGTTGAATATCTTTTATTATTTCTTCATCCGATAGCTCCAACTCAATAGTTTGTTTGATCAGTCTGGCCACAAACTCTTTAATATTGCCCGCCTCTGCCCCTTCTGGAACCTTCAGTAGACGCAGATTATTTCGTCTTTGTGCGTTTTCTAAGGACTCCATTTGTTCTTGGAGTCCTAGCTCCCTTAGTCTAAAATCCTCAAGCTTCTTACTATGCTGGGTGGCGAGCTTTTTTAAATCGGTTACTGAAGATTCCAGTTCAGTAGTTCTGGCAGCTAATGCGTCGAATTTCTCTTTTAACTCCTGCTAGTTGGCTAGTGTCGCTTCAAAACCACTTTTTACCTCATAGCTCAGGGCTCTTAGCATCGCTATGACCGACTGATCCATAGTTTCTGCGTTAGAGGGAGCTGCCAATACATCATCATCACTATGGATATTCATTGTTTGGGTTGATACTTCCCCTTCTAGTTCAGGTTCAGGTTCCTTATCCTCAGAAATATGCGTTGTATTTTGTTTTGAGGTTTCTGCTGACTCAATCACTTGTATGTGCTCCAGATCCATCCCTAAACCTTCTAAGGGTTGATACCTGTTAGCAGACAGCAGCCCCTTTATAGGCACTCTAGCTGAGGCTTCGTCGGACAATTTAAGTTCCAAAACGGACGGAACAGTTTTGAAATATGCCTTCAGAGACGGAGGTGGCTTTGCCCTTTGAACTGCCTTCTGTGCTTTGATGTTTTTTTTCCAGTTTTATTTAAGGATTTTGCCTTTGTTTTAGCTAAAGACGGAGTATCTGTCGGAACGTGTAGCGTAGGTTGCTTCCCCCCTTTGCTTCTGAGGGTATATCCTGAAGCCTGGGAGCCTGAAGTCTCTTTTTCTGACATATACAAATCAGGGTCTGAGAGAGTTGTAAGGGTAAAAGTACTACTTAGCCCTTTGCATTGTGGACTTGGTAGTTTTGATTTAATATTTTCAATGCTCCGCCCTAAACAGAGAGACCTATATCTGTAACCAGCTCTTCTCCCCTTCTGCAACTCATGCGCAGCATTAACCCATCGTATCAACCCCTGTTTTAGAACATTATGTGGTCCTACCTTTGGGATACAATGAGCAGTTTGTGAAGGAAGAGGAGTTACGGCTCCCGCCGTAACAATGTGGGAGATCCTCTCCAGACTGCCTCAACTGCCGATTTCCCAGCAAGGAGAATGTCAAGCTGCTATCCGCTTGAAAACCGGTCTGCCTCCTCACAAAATAAGATAATATAATCTGTATTGATGCTCGCAGCTACCGCTGCCTCTGCCTCCCCTCCGTAGCCCGGCTCGCGTCTTCCGGGCCCCCGTTTTCCGGGCCCCTCCTGCTTCTGCCGACTCAGACTTGTTGATTGTTCACTTGTAGCGGAGCGGTAACGGGTATATTTGTTTTATGTTTCCCCCGCTCGCAACCACCTCCGCCGCTGTCACAAGTGCTGAAGCCGGCTTATGCTTCAGGCAGCAGCCCCGCCTGCCGATGTCAATCCGTGGCGGTTTTTCTTCAGTGTTCGCAGTCCATGCCAAATGCACCAAAGTAAATAAACGCTTCTTCTGAACATTCACTGCCGCTGCTCAACGGCCAGACTCCCGCCGTATTTCACCGCTCTCACCGTTCTGCCTTCATTCTGCACTGTCGAACACCCGGACCTCCAGAGTCTCGCGACTAGCCACGCCTGCTAGCCGCCATGTTCTCCGTCGCACAGTGTTGTCAGCGCGGTGGCGGTGATGTTGGCGACCGTGGCAGCTGGGCACTTGGCTGAGGGGGGGGGTGTTGCAGGATAACCAGTCCCTCCACAATGCTGTTACCTGGCCCATGATGTCCACTAGTTGCCCTATGCGCCTGTCAATTGACCGCAACTGATTTGTGTTCTCCACTGAGTCCTGGTGGGCACGGTCAGCATGTGCCTGCCCCGGTCATATGAGGCCTGGACTCTGGCTAGGGCTTCCAGTGTTTCTGCAGCAGGATGGGGTGGGTGTCCTTCCACACCTCGCCGGTGAGAAGCACTCCTGTTGGTGGGATGTGCCCTCTGGTCTGTCCTTTGCTGTCCACTCTCGCTGCTTGGCTGGGATGTAGATGGGCCTGCATCGTGCGATGGGTCAGGCAGGGTGGCACAGGCAGGAGTGGTGGTACAGGTGGTGGTGGAGGTGGTGGTGGTGGTGGCTGCACAGGTCACTATGGCAGGTGTTGGTGGGGTGACACAGACCAAGGTTGTGGAGGCAGGGATGTCCTGTGAGCCTGATGGCCCTGGAAGTCGGCTTGGGCCCCCTTCGTCCTCCGCACCGGAGCTGAAAGTGGGATCGTCCCCAGAGAGTCCGTGCTGTGAGTGGGGCGACTGTTGCAGGCGGTTGCTGGTTTCGCCAGTCAGGTTGCGATCACCTGAGGGACAAGATTTTAATGATCAATGCAGTGGACATGACATGTTTTAATCTTTACAAGATTACATAACACTGACCTCTCTACACACCCCACCCACCTCCCAACACACCCCACCCACCTCCCAACACACACCACCCACCTCCCAACACACACCACCCACCTCCCAACACACCCCACCCACCTCCCAACACACACCACCCACCTCCCAACACACACCACCCACCTCCCAACACACCCCGCCCACCTCCCAACACACACCACCACCCTCCCTGTGGACATGGGGGCCTGTTGGGAGTCGTAGTGCTGGTCTCTCACACACCCCACCCACCTCCCAACACACCCCACCCACCTCCCAACACACACCACACACCTCCCAACACACACCACCACCCTCCCTGTGGACATGGGGTCCTGTTGGGAGTCATAGTGCTGGTCTCTCACACACCCCACCCACCTCCCAACACACACCACCCACCTCCCAACACACACCATCACCCTCCCTATGGACATGGGGGCCTGTTGGGAGTCGTAGTGCTGGTCTCTCACACACCCCACCCACCTCCCAACACACACCACCCACCTCCCAACACACACCAACACCCTCCCTGTGGACATGGGGGCCTGTTGGGAGTCGTAGTGCTGGTCTCTCACACACACCACCCACCTCCCAACACACACCACACACCTCCCAACACACCCCACCCACCTCCCAACACACACCACCCACCTCCCAACACACCCCACCCACCTCCCAACACACACCACCCACCTCCCAACACACACAACCACCCTCCCTGTGGACATGGGGGCCTGTTGGGAGTCATAGTACTGGTCTCTCACACACCCCACCCACCTCCCAACACACACCACCCACCTCCCAACACACACCACCCACCTCCCAACACACCCCACCCACCTCCCAACACACACCACCACCCTCCCTGTGGACATGAGGGCCTGTTGGGAGTCGTAGTGCTGGTCTCTCACACACCCCACCCACCTCCCAACACACACCACCCACCTCCCAACACACACCACCACCCTCCCTGTGGACATAGGGGCCTGTTGGGAGTCGTAGTATTGGTGTCTCACACACACCACCCACCTCCGAACACACACCACCCACCTCCCAACACACCCCACCCACCTCCCAACACACACCACCCACCTCCCAACACACCCCACCCACCTCCCAACACACACCACCCACCTCCCAACACACACCACCACCCTCCCTGTGGACATGGGGGCCTGTTGGGAGTCGTTCACATTTTGGTGATTATGTGACCCACATGCATGGTTTTGGGCCTGGGGGATGTGTCCTCTCAGTTGTGTGAGGCAGACCATGTCGGTGTGATAGTGGTGCTTGGTTTGTACTTACCAGCCTCTTCTCCCTCGTCGATTCCTTCAAGGCTCTCTGGGTGCAGTATGCCCAGCACCTTTTCCTCCCAATCTGCATAGGGTATGGGCTTCGGGGGTGTGCCGCCGCCAGTGTGGTGTGCCTGCAGGTGATTTTTTGCACGGATGCCTTTGACCCTTGTTTTGAGGTCGTGCCACCGCCTCTGGATGTCGTGCTTGGTTCGTGGCACGGTCCCTGACGCATTCACCCGACTGACTATCCTGTCCCACATGTCGTTTTTGGTTGCCACGGTGGTCTGCTGGACTAGTGTGCCGAATAGGTGGGGTTCCACACGGATGATTTCATCTACCAGGACCTTCAACTCTGTGTCTGTGAATTTAGGATTTTTCTTGGGGGCCATGGTGTGTGATGTGCAAGGTGTGGGTGGAGTGGGTTGGGATGTGCAGGTGTGTGGTGTGTAGGAATGGTGTGGTGGGTGTGTTTGTGTGCAGGTTGTATGTGTGGACTTTAGTGTCTGCTGTAAGTTGTATTGAGCCTCTTGCTTGCAGCTATGCTGTGGTGCAAAGGATTGTGGTAGTGGGTGGGAATCTTTTTATACTCTGTGTCGTGTTCGTGTCCCAATGGTTGTTGCCAGTCAGGTGCTAGGTGGGTGTGTTGACTTCAGTGGATTTTTAGGTATTTGGGGGGTGTCATTGTGGCTTGTGATTGGTGTGGGTGTTTCAGGTGGGTGGGTGTCCTGTGTAGTGTGTTTTGTATTTACTTCCGTCAGCCATTTTGACATTGGTTTGACGGTAGGGATGGTGTTCGTTTTGTCCTTCCGCTGGGATGCTGGGTTTATCGTTGCATTGTTTCCGCAGCGGTCGTGAATGGAGGTGAGTTCCGTGGGACTGGCGGCGTTATCCCAATCGCGGGCACGGAGCCTCCGCAGGTATTGTGGTGGCTGTGCCTGTTCCCGCGGTCATGTTCTTCCGCGGCAGACGGTGTTTTTTAGGTTCCGTCCGCCTGCGGCAGTCTCAGGTGTACTCCGTCCGCCGTGGACGGGGTTTGCTGTACTCCGTCCGCGGCGGACGGATTTTCATGACATTATTATCCTAATCGCAACGGCGGTTTATCCGCGGAGCAGTCGGGAGTATCTTGGCCGCGTCCTTGGCGGACGGAACCCGTTTCCGGCCGCCATCCTAATAGACCCCTAAGAGTAGTGTAGACAAAGGGAAAAATGCTACTACTGTGTCTGCAATGAAAAAGAAAAATAAGAATAAAGAGAGCAATCATGGAAAGTCAACTGCAGAACAAATAGTGTATAGTAAAAGGAGGAAAAATAAATTTATGGAAATTAGGAAAAAAATGTTTTATAATAGAGTTGTTTCAAATTGACTTAAAGAAAATAAGAGCTGTAAAAAACAGCATTTTATAAGAAGAAGAAAGGTATAGAAAATGTAGTTGAGAAAGCTATGGAATTGAAAACAAAATTGTTCATTTTAGTAATCAATAGAATTCGATCACTAGATAAGCCAATCCATTTAATAAGGGTCAAAAGTAAGTGGAGAACAGTAATTAACAGAAGTGATTTTTGTGAGGTTTTTTTGGGTGAATGGAAACATAGTTCAAGTTCTGAGCCTTTTTTTAAGGAAGAAAGTTATCTTCAGAGTAATGAGTTGTTGCATGCTGTTGACACTAGTGGTCGTGCTTATGAGGTTAGAAATGGTTGTCCTATTGAGAAAGAGAAAATTGTTCCTAGAAATGCAGAAGAGGTGTTAGCTGATGAAGTTTTAGGGAGACGTCCTAAAGCTCCAGTGTACACTTGGAATTGTAGTAGTATTTGCAGTGTACGGCAAAAATCTATTGATTTTTTACGCAATTTCTTACGTAACTATACTAAGAAAAGTGTTAAAAAAAAGATTAAGATGTTGCAAGGACTAGACCCTTGCAGAGTGAGAGAAAATACTGGTTTGCAAGGTCATTCTCTGGCTTGTCTTTCTAAAAAAGTATGTCGATGTGTTTTTCACCATTTCAGGATGTTAGCAGTACATCATTCTGAAATGAGGAAATTAGTCAGAAGATTGTATTATGCAAAAAGTCCAGCTTTCCTGTTAAAAAAGTTGAACAGTGCTCTTGTGCACGGATCTATATCAAGTATAAAGTATGTTTGGGATGAAATTGAGGTTAGTTATTTTGGTCCTGAGGAAGACAGTGCAGAAATTGAGATATTAATAGAAGGAAATGTAGAAGAGAATGTACAACGTAGTACAGAAAATTTTGAGCAAGAAATTACAAACTTTAAGGTGATTTCAGGTGAAAGACCAAATTATTCTTGTATTTGTTGTTGACGAACTCATTATAAAAATCAGACCAGGACTGTGATTTGTATTTTAAAAGTGAAAAGGGAAATAATAATGAGTGGAAGGATTTTGCAACTTATTTGTTGGCAGAGAATTGTTTTAATGTGGGTTTTGATCAGCGTATTTGTAAATATTTTTATAAAAAATTAGACGAGAACAAAATGCCTGCTAGAGCTGTGCATAATAATCTTGAGTTGGTAAATATTCCTTCTGAACTGATGGATTTAAATACCTATGAGTCTATTCTTATTCAATGTGTTTATCCATTTCAGGCTATTGTTCGTATGGAGCCTAAGACAGGAAAATTGCCTGCTTCTGATTTACAGTGAGGATTAAAGCGGAAGAGTTGTATATTTGCCTCTAGATTTAAAGAAAAATATTGAAACAATTGGTGTAGAAAATGTAGAGGATGAACCTTTAGTTATTCTTGTTAATGGCTTTCCTACTAAGAGTAAGAAAATCTGGCAAGAATTAGGGGATGTTAGGAAAGTGAAAAAGGTAACGTTGTGTCTGGTAAAAAATAATCAATATTACAGAAATGTGTATGTGGGAGAAGAAGAAATAACTGTAGAAGAAGATAGTGACTTGCCATCTGGACAAATTGAATAAGTGGATGTGTCGAGAACTGAAGAAATCTGCGAACATTACAGTGTTCATCCACTGCATTCTAAAGAAATGATGGGGAATACTATAGAGTTATTACAAATGAAAGAAGCAAAAGCAAGTCTTATTAGTGTATGGGAAAAAAGCTTGGAAGCTCTTTGTTTCCCTCAATTGTTTCCCACAGGAAAAGGAGGACGATATGATGACCGACCTGTGCAGATTCCTGCATCTGAATACCGGACATCAAGATTATATGCAGAAGATTCAAGATTTCGACAATGTATTCCGTATTTGTTTCATCTTTTGTTTGAGAGTGATTTGTCTGGACTTTCTTATGCAGTAAACCATATATTGAAAACAGGTGTACATCTGCAAAAGGTTTCGGCAAAGGAATTTATGGATAAAGTACTGCAGAAAGATAATGTTTTGGAATCTCAGCTAATTAATCTCATGGCATGTCAGCGTGGTACTAATGAGTACTGGTACCGTCGTCATGGAGAACTGAAATGTATGCTAAGGAACTTAGGAACTCCTACATGGTTCCTTACTCTAAGCTGTGCTGAATATGCTTGGGATGATTTACTTCAATTTCTTCGAGAGGCAAATCCAAATATACTAAATATTGAATACAAGACCCCTGGAGAATTGTGCTCTTTGGATCCAGTTAATGTATGCAGGCATTTCAATCATAGATTTGAAGCTATGATGTCTTTTATCACCAATAAAATATTCCTCCTCTTGGAGAGGTTCTGGACTTCTTTTGGAGAAAGGAGTATCAAGCAAGAGGTGCTCCTTACATACACATGCTAATATGGATCAAAGATACTCCCAAATTTGGAACAGACTCAGATGATACTGTGTTGTCTTTTATTGAAGAATATGCTACATGTGATATACCCAAAAGTACACAAGATGAGTACTTAAGAGGCCAAAGTCTTACGATTCCAAAGCCATCGTTGTGGGAAATACTGTCGTCGAAAGTACAAATCTAAGGACAAATTCTACACCAAATGCCATTTTGCATTTCTACGACCTGTAATATCAAAAGGAAGAGTGAACAGTTTTATGTCATCTTTGCGACATACTATCACAAGAAAGTCTCCAAAAAATACCTGCAACTTAAGAAGAAATGAAGAGTCAAAATATATAAATGACTATAACCCAGTCATTTTGTCCATGTGGAATGCTAATATGGATATTCAATATGTTGCAGACAATTCCATTGCTGTTGCTCGATATGTAACATCCTACATAACAAAATCAGAAAAAACGGAATTGAAGGAAATGTGGTAAGAGATTTCCCACGAGAAGAGTCTAAGTAAGAAGTTATATACTTACAGTTTGAAGATGTTATCTCATCGAGAAATTGGAGCGAATGAATGCTCGGATCCGTTATCATCTGCAAGTCTATATTCCAAATCTAGAAGAATCATTTGGGTGAGTCTATGTCTTGCTGCAACACGAAACTGAGCTCTTAAATCTGTACAAGAAATTGAATATTTAGCTGAAAAAGAGCCTGAAAGTACAGATATTGTGAAAACAAATATGTTGGATACATATTATCCAAATAGAAGTCATCATCTTGAGAACATTTGTCTCTATGAAGTGCTGCAAAACTATATGCTTAAACGGAATATTACCGAAAACATTATTAATGGTATATATGCCGTTATTGGTTCTGAGGGATGACTGGTGAAACAAAGAAAAGGACATTTGATTAATCACCGTAAACTGAGTTGCGAAACACCTGACAAAAGGGAATTTGACTATTTAGCTCTTTTGCAACTTTTCAAGCCATGGCGTTCAGAATTGGAATTACTTGGAGATTTCGATAGCTATGAAGATTCCTTCAATGCGACTAAAGATACTATAGAAGGTCCTGTTTTTGCTAATTATTTGAAAATGTTGAATGATGAAATTGAGCACGAAGCTAGAATTGCAGCTGAGATTGCTAGAGACAGTTCCCAAGAAAGTCAAACTTATGCTCCATTGAGTCAGGACCCACTAGGAGAACCAATTGTTCAAAATGAAGCAGCAACTGCTATGGAAGAGGTGGAAACAGCAATGTATCAAGGTCAAGAAGATGTAACAAACTTAGGAAACTTGGAAGAACAACTAAATCTGGAGCAGAAAGAAATACATGAGCAAGTGAGAGAACAGATTGACCATGGATTACTTCATGAGAAGAAAGAGTGTTCTTGCTCATCATTTGAACCTATCCGAATGTACGTGAGTGGACAAGCTGGAACAGGCAAAAGTTTTTTAATTAAAGTAATCACAACTTTTCTACAGAAAACAACTGAGTCGCATTTGTCTTGTGTTGTCACTGCTCCAACTGGATTAGCAGCCCACAATATTAAAGGAATTACTTTACATCATTTATTAATGCTACCAGTAGAGCATGAAAATAAATTAGAATACCACAAGCTATCGGGAGAAGCTTCTTGTGAAGTTTCAAGAGTCTTGAGGAAAATGAAACTTCTCATTATTGATGAGGTAAGCATGGTATCAAACTTAATGCTTGCTTTTGTGCATTTAAGAATGCAGCAAATTCTTAAAACAGAGTATGACGTATTATTCAGAGGAAAGCATGTCATCGTTTTTGGAGATCTTCTACAACTTACTCCTGTAACAGGACAGCCAGTGTTTAAAACACTGCCGCATGAAGATACCAGAAAGTCTTTGGGGAGCATTGGAAATGTAAACATTTGGTCATATTTTGAGTAACTTATTACAAATATGCGACAGGCAAATGATGCTGATTATGGAACTGTTCTTCAAGATATAAGAATTGGAAAAATGACTGAACATGGCAAACAAGCTTTACGGAGACGCTTACTTTTGAATTTGTTTCCAAGTGAAAATATTGTCCCAGAGAAAATATACATGAGATTTGCAGAAAACAAATCTGTAATCTGCTTAATGTCCTATTACTTACCGGTATTCTTTATTACTCCTGGTCCCGTTGACCTCGTCCCATTCCTTAAAATATGGAGATGACCATCTCCACGACAGAAAAAAGAAAAGGAGCATGCTGGGATACCCTACCTGCTCCCTCCCACTGGGAGTACATAAGCGGTACCAACCCAGCATGCAGCCTGAAAACACCAAGCCAACAACAGGAAGGCCGGCCGCAAGGGAGGGAGGGAGGGAAGTAAGGAATGGGACGAGGTCAACGGGACCAGGAGTAATGAAGATTACCGGTAAGTAATAGGACATTACCCCCAGGTCCCTCCTGACCTCGTCCCATTCCTTAAAATATGGAGAATACCAAAGCAGAGAAGCCGGCCTTCCAGAACCCCACCAACAACAAGGGCACCAGACCAGAAAACAGAACCCCACAGACCCGAACCAAGACCCCCAAAGGCCAGAAGGGGACTGCCACGAAAACAAGAACCACCAACCCGGCAAGCCGGAAGTGGGGCACAGAAGTAGAGCCAAGCCCCCAAGGGAGCAAGCAGAGCGGCCAAAACCAAGGACCCCCCCCACGACCAAAGGAAGGCCAGGAGAAGCGCGCGCGACCCAACGGAGAAAGGAGCCAGGAAAGGGCAACCAACCCGCGAGAAACCTCCAAGGGCGAAGCCCCCGGAACCAGGCCCCACCAGGCCGCCAAACAACCAGAGACCAACAGGCCAACCCAGCCCAAAGGACAAGGGCAGCAAGAACAGCCCGCACAGGGCGGAGAAGCCGAAGGACCAGGAAGGAACAAAGCAGAAGGACGACCCCCACACAGCAGGAGAAGCCCCCAGCAGAACCGAAAGAGGGCAGCAACAAGGAACCACAAAGGAACCAGGCCAAAGGGCAGGGCCGACCAAAGGCCAACCGCAGCAATAAAGGACCACACGGAACCAGGGAAACCAAAACCCCAGAACCGGAAAAGGAGGGACCGACCCCCATGAGGAAAAAGGGGGACACCACGGAACCACCGAAGGCGAAACCCCAAAAGCAGAGGACCAACAACAAGGCCCACAGCCCAACCCCAAGAAACCAGCCGCAGAAGAGGCAGGCCAGCCAGCCAGGAGGCACACAACAGCGAACCACCAGGACCTAGAAGGAGAGCCAAAAAGGAACCACCAACCAGGAAGGAGCCCAGGAAAAGCACAACAGCCAACCAGAGCCAGACCGCTCCAGAAAACAGAACCAGAGGGAGGGAGCACAGAGCCCACAAAACGGACCCAGCGCCAAAGCCAACCGAAGGGAGCGGACCCGGAAAGGACCGAAGACCAACCCAGGACCGCGACAAAGCCCAAGAGAAGGAGCAGCCAGGAAAGGACCCCAGCAGGGACCAAAAAGGACCCCAAGCAAAGAAGGGCCACACAGCACAAAGCTCAACACCACAATGGGAGAGCACCAGCGACCCAACCGCAAAGCGAACGGGATGCCAAAACGGAGACCATGAGGCAAAACCACAGAGGCAGAGCCCCGGCCCCCAGAGCAAATGGGGAAAAATCCCCGGCACCCAAAAGCAAAGGAGAGGAGCCCCAAGAAGCCCAAGGCGCACCACGCAAGAAGGGGGCGCGAAGGAACACCCCAGCACCAAGAAGAGAGCAAAGGCCAAAAACAGCCCACGCGGCACAAGGCCAAACGCCAGGCCAACAAAGCCCCAGACCCGAAGCAAAAACCCACCGCAACCCAAGGCAGAGCGAGAGGGGCGGGAAGCAGAAACCCGGCCACACACCAGGAAAGGCAGACACCCAACCCCACAAGCAGGGAAAAGGCACGGCCAACAGGGCAGGGCACAAGAGCCGAACAACCCAAGAACAAGAGGCCACCCAAAGCAAAAGCCAAGGATGACCAACAAATCCCAGCCACCACCGGAGGGAAACAGGACGGCAGGCGAGGAGAACCCCGAGCCAACACCACCAAAAAGGCCAATACCCATCAGCACAGGGACCGGCAGAACCAGCGCCCCAGCCGCAAAGGGCCGGGCGGCATCCAACGCGGCTCCCGGCAAGCCCGGCAGGCCAGGAGACCGCGGAGCAGGACGTCGAGAAGCCCAGCAGCCCGACGCGTCCCACAGAGAGGAGGACTTCAGGGACGGAGAGGACAGCCCAGCAGCCCGACGAGACGACCCTGAAGCCACCGCAGGTAAGAGAACAACAAAACTCCATCCATTCTGTCGGAAGACAGAAAAAAGAACAGGCTGCATGCTGAGTTGGTACCGCTTATGTACTCCCAGTGGGAGGGAGCAGGTAGGGTATCCCACCATGCTCCTTTTCTTTTTTCTGTCGTGGAGATGGTCATCTCCATATTTTAAGGAATGGGACGAGGTCAGGAGGGACCTGGGGGTAATGACAACACTACGTGAATGTTCTATATTCAATGAAGAAATGTCAAAGTTGGAAAATTAAGAAATTATAAAATTGGAAGCTACTGATAAAATAGAACATGAAGGAATCACTATTATTTTGACTGAAAAGTTAAAGAGGAAATTGGATTCTTTAGAGAACTCAATAAGTAAAACTGCTGGTTTAGAAAAGAATTTGTATGCATGTGTAAACTGTAGGGTAATTTTACAACGTAATTTGAATGTGGAAAAAGGTTTAGTAAATGGAGCAATGGGTAAAATTGTTGATTTTGTTAATTATGTTAATAGAGATGGGTTTGAATTTTTGAAAATCAAATTTGATGAAATTGCTGAAGTACAAAAATGTAGTTGTTGTTCATCTCGGTTTTTGCTTGTAAAAGATTTGTATGTATGCAGAAAACAGTTTCCTGTTTGTTTGGTATATGCGGTGACCATTCATAAATCTCTAGGTTTAAGTGTAGATAGTGCTTTAGTGAATATTGGAAGTACCGTGTTTAAAGAGGGTATGGCATATGTTGCTTTGTCTCGAGTCAGAACTTTATCTGGATTGTACTTGATTGATTTTGATGAGCCAAAGGTTAGTGCAGATGCAAATTGTGTGAACGAGTATAATAGGTTAAGAAGAGAATATGCACCCAATTTAGGTCAATATCCAGTATTTTAAAAGCGTGTGGTAGGTAGAAAAAGAAGATTTGAGAATATCTGGAGTGAAACTGTAGAGAAAGAAAAAAAACAAGATGAAATTGCGCCTGCAAGCAAAAAGAAAAAGGACAGTGTTGAAGAGAATGTTGGTTATCGGTTTGAAAATAGTTGTGGTGTCAACTGCTATGCTAATGTAGTTGTTAATGTTGTTTTTGTTCTTGAAAGTTTGCAACAGCAAATTGTTGAAAATCGGGACGAAAGATTCTGTTCATTGTTGTATTCTGTTTATGAGAAATGTAGTAGTGATAAAAGTAAAATACAAAGTGTTTTTGATATTCGAAATGTTTTGGACATATTGTCTGGAACTAGTCAATTTACGCAGAATATTCAGCAAGATTGTCAAGAATTTTTTATGTTTATGCTTGGTGTACTGGAAGATGAAGGTATAGATATTGAAAACCTTTTTGGCCTTTCTTATAAATGGCAACATGACTGTCAAAATTGTTTGTTTACATGTAGCACTAACATAGACACTGAAAGATTCATATATTTGACTTTACCTGACTGTGAATCAGTGTCTTTTAACAATCTAATTAGAGGAGAAAGTCAAAACATGGAGTGTAGCCAATGTAAATCAGAAATGTCATCAACATTGTTTATACAAAGATATGGACAGTATGTAATTTTAATGCTGCAATACTGTAGAGCTGATGGAAGAAAATTGGAAACTTTAATTAAAAATGTTGTAGCTTGTCAAGTTTCAATATGAGGAAGAACTTTTGTAGCTGTTGCAATTATTTTTCATGATGGACCTTCTACAACATCTGGACATTACACTGTTTATTTAAAATGTATGAAAGGTTGGATACATTGTAATGATAGTCAATTAGTTTTTAAGCAACGTTTGCCTAAAGAGTTACCAAATTCTTACCTAATATTTTTAAGGCCAAAATTTTAAGTTCGAAATTTGGCCTTTTAGGATTACTGCTGTTAAGGTTTATTAGTCTGGTGTTGTAGAGAATTATGGAAGTGAGGGTGAGGAGGTTGAAGGTGACTCTCTTGTTGATATTGAGGCAGTGTAGGTGTATTAGGTGGTGAGTGATATGGCTGCAGCAGGGAACATTCATAATCAGTCAGGTGGTGGTCTTTTGGATTTGCTGTAATTGTTGCAGGTGTTTGGCTGGAATTCATGTGTAGAGTGTTTTGCCACAGTGTAGCTCGCTGATGATGAGGGACTGTGTCACTGTTCTTCTTCTTTTGGTAAGGATTCAGTTGTAAATGTTGCGGAGCATGTGGAGGGTATTATGGCAGTACGAGGACACGGTGTAGACTTGCTTACACATGGAGAGGGAGGAGTTTAGGATGAATCCTAGGTTGTGGATATGGTTGGTAGGTGTTGGTACTGTCCACTGTGTAGTGAGCTAGCAGGAGTCATCTGAGGTTGAGGGGGTGGGTCTGAGGATGAGTACTTTAATTTTGTGCGATTTCATGTTTAGAGAGCTGCTCTTTATGTAGTTGGTGATGTCCTTCATTATGTCGTGGAGGTTGTTTTTGGTGGTATGTGGATTCTTGGTGAGGAAGAGGATGAGCTTGGTGTCGTCGATGTAGGAGATGATGTTGAGGTTGTGATGGTGGGCTACTTGTGTGAGGGTGGCCATGTAGATGTTGAATAGCGTCGGGCTGAGGGATAAGCACTGGGAGATGGAGCAAATGGTGTCGGTGGCTTTGGATCACAAGGCTGGCAGGCAGACGCTCAGGATTACTAGTGAACAATTACCAAACTAACAATTTGACGCATACTATTTGGCCGTGTGGAATACGTGAAACCATAAAGGACTTGTTGTTATATATTTTGTCAGCATATATTTGTAAGTAATATTATTTACAGTGTATGAAAATTAATCATAATGTTTTTTTATGTTATGATTGTTTGAGATGTGTCATATTTACATAAGAAATGGCTCTTAGAAAAAAAAAATTAAGATATGTTTTATTTCTATTTTTTTAGATTGTTATTGAGAATGTTGAATGTTTTTTTTAGGATAATCTTATTGATTGTCTTTTTTTTGCCCGCTGTTATGTGATGAATACTATTGAACTCACTGTTTCTAGTGAAATTCAATATTTTCTAAGAACAGCAAAAAAGGAAAATGTAATAGTATACAAATTATTTTGTGTTGTAAAAGATATATTGTAACTGTATTTTTTTGTGTCTTCCACAGATGGTAATTTTATAATATATAATTTTTTTATTATTTAATATGCTTAAGGTAAGTACAAGTAACTGCTAAAAATGTTCGATGGAATGTGCTTCAACCGAGCTGAAGTAACAAAACATGGACGAGAAGGTAAGTGTGTAAAGATGGTTTGTATCTTTTAAGGATATTTCAAAAAATTATATACTGGGTGTACCTGTCAGAACCCCTCATCAATCATTGGATACGATAATGACTTATCTAAACCCTAGCTTCTGCAGGAGAGATGAAGAATCCGCAAGGAAACATACTTGGAGTGCTTCAGTGCAACAGAGGAATTCTAAGATGGCCACCTCGAGGAAAGACACTGTGGTGGTCTAGTCATTTACCACACACCTGTAGGGAATCCTTGGTGAGGCGCGCGCTCCCTAACGTGTGCGCACTTCACCTAAGACGTTCCTGAGTTCAGACCCGTTTTCAATTGCTCCATAGATATTCCTGAAGAGAAAGGACAAATATTTGTGAGAGAGTTACAGAAGGTTCCTGGTTAAACTTACCTTAGTTATCGTGCCCGCAACTAGAATTCAGCTTCCGAGTTGGAAGAATCCCGCACATTGCACAGCGGTTGATTTTCCCATCGCGGCTCCTTCAGGGCAGACGGACTCAGTCATGTTCAGCACCTGAAGAGCAGAGAGAACAAGAAACCATACAAGAAACCGAAGTGATACGTTATAGTTGACAAAGGTATATTCATGGAAAATAATCGTAGGACAAGTTACTGAGTGACTAAACTTACCTGACATTATATAGAATATTGAATATATTCACTCGATGTATTTTCTGTAACCTAAAACGAGAAATAATAAAATTTGTGATAAGTAAGGTCTTAAGGGAAAAGAACACATTGAGTAAGGAATACCAGAAACACTGCTGAATTAAGAAGGAACGTTAGTGAAAAACACAAGATATTCAAGGATTGACAGAATAGATAACAAGCAACTGCATAAAGAAAGGTTAGTAGAAGAACACAAGGAAATTAATAATATACAAATTAGACAATAAACTGAGAGGCCTAGGTTAATGAATGTTATGTAATTATAGGTTATAAGCAGTGAGAAAAATAAGGAAACACAAGCTACAAAGTTGCAGATAAATACTAGAGGAGAGGCTAGTTCGAAAGTCAAAGGGGTAGGTAATTAGTAGGGTTAGACTACAGTGTTATTCTGGACAATGAATAGTATATTTTGCATTTTACTAAAACACATTTATTATTTTGGAATGGGTAAGGTGAATAGACATATTCTAAATTTTTAGTAGTGTATTTTACTATAATAGCCTGAGTCTTTTCCTATAGTCATAAGGAGTGACTGGTTTAAAAATTTAAGAAAAGCTAAGAACAGGATTTGCTTTTAAGTAATTATATTTATATACCTTTGCAAAGGACTAAAACTCTACTAATGGAATGTCATTAGATAATAATATTTATGTAGTATTTTTTGTAGGCCAAAATAGGTGAAAACGGTAGTTTTGTATTATATATTACGAAAAGTGATACAATTAACTGTTTATATTTTTATAGGTGGAGCAAGAACATAAATGAAAAACTATGGAAGGAGAACAGCCTCATACTGAGGAGATTTTGGATATTACCTTGAGTATAATTGAAGAACTGATCGTATCTGTCACAGGCAATGAGAGTGAAGAAGGGGAAATTAGTGCCGCAGACATGAGCTGTGTTTTCGAAGAAGAAAGCTTTGATGGAGATTTTCTGGAAGTATTACATTATGTTGAAATTTTAGAACACATTAATTCAGAAACTGCTAACGAGGGACTTGATCTGAATGACATATCTGATGAACTTGTGTTGGAATGTCTATTAAATTATGAGATGTTACAATAATAAATTTATTGTTTAAAAATAATAAAGGATTCAGCACTATCTACTAATGTATTTATTGTACTAAAAGTGAAGCTCTTATAGATTCAGTTATATATTCTTTAAATGTTTGTATTGATTTAAAATATGCAAAGTGGGTCTGAGGGTAAGGATTGCTTTAAATCTGTATGCAGTATACATGCAGTCTTGTATGCACCTGCAAACTTGTGTTTTATGCCTTCAATTCCCCAGTCTGTATCCTTAGAGGAGGCTTTTGGGGTGGACATTGTCAGTTACGCTGATGACACCCAACTAATACTCAAGCTCACGCCCGACCACAATGAGGATGCCACTAATTTTTCCAACTGTCTGTTATCAGTAACATCATGGATGAACAACAACTGCCTGCGCCTTAATGGCGAAAAAACAGAACTATTAGTGGTGGGGAAAACAGTATCTGCCTGGTCTCATAGGAGGTGGCCTACAGAACTGGGCAGCCCGCCCACTCCTGTGGATTCGGTAAGAAACCTCGGCGTTATGCTTGATTCGGGCCTCTCTTCCAAGTCACACGTCAACAAGGTGACAGGGAGGTGTCTCAGCGTACTAAAGGTCCTTCGTAAGGTTTTAGATCTCCTTCCAATAGGTGCCAGAAAAACTATTGTCCATGCCTTGGTGACCCCCCACCTTGATTATGGAAATGCCCTGCTAGTAGGCCTGAGTGTGAAAGGCCTCCACCAACTTCAGTGCGTCCAGAATGCCGCCGCACGTCTTGTGCTTGGGCTTCCTCGAAGAGCCTCTGGGAAGAACGCACTGGCAAAGCTTCATTGGCTCCCAGTCAGGGAACGGATTAAATATAAAGTACTTTGTTTTGCACATCGCATCGCACAAGACACAGGCCCAGATTATCTTAAGAATCTTCTTAGTATACACCGTCCCACCCGGAATTTAAGATCTTCCGGCACGATGCTGTTCAAACTTCCCCGAATCAAGAGGACCAGGATGGGCGGCCGCTCATTCAGATATTTGGCCCATAAACAGTGGAATGAACTCCCGCTAAATCTTCGCATGGAACCTTCGGAAACGAGATTCCGAGGTAAACTCAAGACATTCCTGTTTCCCATTGCATAACTCTCCCCTTTTATGGCTCTACTATCAATCTGTCTCTGGAAATCGTAGCAGCAATTAGCTCGGGGACACACTGTTTTATGTGTAACCATGCGCTTAATAAATGGTTTATTATTATTATTATTATTAGACTTCCTCCAAACACCCTGACACTGCTGTTTTAGTATTGTAGTGAGCCAGTCAGCAGTATGTACTTTTCCAATGTACCGTGGTAAAACTGAAGCTGTAATGAATTTAGTAAGGAACTTTCTTTGCAGAACTGTAATGATCCAGTCACTATCTAGATACTCATGGATTAAAACAGGCCTTAGTCCATAGACTGTTTCAAACCCCTATAGACTGTGCATGCACTGTTCTATGCACCAGCAAACTTATGTTTTATACGTTCAATTCCTCAATGTTTATCCTTACACTTCCAGCACACATTCTCACACTACTGTTTCAATATTGTAGTGAGCCATTCAGCAGTATGTGTTTATCTGTATACTGTGGTAAAACTGAGGCTGTAATAAATTCAATCATGCTCTTTACTTGCAGAACTGTAATCATCCTCTCACTACCTAAGTACTCATGCATTAAAATAGGCCTTAGGGCATAGACTGCTTCAAACCCTTATAGACTATGTATGCAGTCTTCTATGTACTTGCAAATTTGTCTTTTATACAATCATTTAACCAGTTTGTATCCTTACACTTCCAACAAACACTCTGTCACTGTGTTTTAGTTTTGTAGTGACTCATTAATCGGTATGTAGTAATCCATTCACTACATTAAAACACTAATGGACACATATACAATAACTGGCATATCCCCAGGAATATGTCAGTTATTGTGCTCCATGACACCACCACCATGGATGTGCCGTATTTACAATGCGGTGTACCATGGGACAAAAATGGCACATATATGTGATGTATCTGTGCTGTAAAGGTGGTGCATTGTTTGAGTTATGTTGCAAGTGGAACGCATCTCCAGCAATGCTCTGGGGGCCCTATGTTGAGAATGCTGTGTCAATCCTTACACCTGCTTCAAGCTAGTGCAGGGTTTTGATACAGCATGAGCCCAAAAGTGACAAAGTGAAATCTTGTAGATTTCAGTCAGCCACTTTTAGGAGGTGTTCCTGTGCTGGAACGCCCCCCCCCCCCCCCGCATGTAGGAATGTCTCCTTCTGGTACAGGGATTTACAATGTGACGGACCTCCCAGATACGTCACATTCTAAATACCACATACCATGGCACATCTTTTGCACCACCGCTTCATCAGAAAAGTGATACAAGGGCGGTGTAAAAGAGGCACAAGAGCACTGTTGCAAATCTACCCCTAACAAACACTTACAAATTCACCCAGGCAGTTTCACTAAAAGTGCATTCTTTTTTAATTTACTTTTGTTATTATTTTACATTAAAAATATGAAATGTAACTTTAAAAATAAAATAAATATAAGTATTTATAGTAAAAATGTAGGAAATTACTATAAAAAGAAAGAAATATAATAATTAGTACATTTTAAAATTATCATTTACAAAACCTTTGAAATTCACTGAAAAAAACCATAGGTTTCAGGCACGTTATAGTTAGGAATAAGCATTTAAAAAACCCAAGAAATTCACTGAAAACACCATAGGTTTCAGCCACGTTATCGTTAGGAATTAGCATTTAAAAAACCTTAGAAATTCACTGAAAAAAACATAGGTTACACCCATGTTACAGTTAGCTGGACATTTCACTCATACAAAACCTTTGAAATTCCCCTGTTATAGTTAGTTCAGCTAACTATAACTCGCGCACCCGCAATGCACTGCTGATGACATCACATATTACATCACTCATGACATGGTCAGTGACATCACTCATGACATCACTGATGACATCTCAAATTACATCACTGATGACATGATCTTTGTGAAAGAGTGGCAGACCTCCTCTCACCCTAATATTACTTTTGATACACACATTCAAAAATAGGAACTAACATTTTCAAAAATATGGAGATACCAATACCAGTTACAACAATTTATTTAGTAATTCCAACATCTACATACACATTCACTCATTCACCAGTAATTCTATATAGTCACTCATACATGTACTCACTCATCATATGTACTCATACATGTATACATCCTGTTACACACCTACACTTATACATAGAGTTATTCACACACATACTCAAACATGGGAATAAACTATCAAACATCCATTTACTTGCATATACAGGTCTATACACACCACTACACTTATTTCTACAGAAACGTACACATACTTACTCTCTTAAACAATCAGTTATAGAAACACATACTTATTTATACAGGAACTTTTCCAATCTGTCACTGTCATATATCCTTACCTATATACATCAATACTCACATATACTAACTTAAAACATATGTACTTACTCATAAAGACACTATTGAGAAAGTCATTCAGTTAGTAACACACCCATACACATACTCATTCACCCATACAGTCCTGCACACATGCTGTCTTCAAAACACATACAAACAGTGAGTCACTCATTCATGCATCTGTGCGCTAAGTAATACCCCCCACCAAACCATACAGTCACAAAGACTATTTTGTTAAAGGATACCACAAAAATCATTCCTCAATGACTGTACTGAGTTGTTTTCAAATGTACACTACGATCAAAAGAGTTTACCACTTGATACCAGTGGCACATAAGCACTACAGACAACATGAAATTCAGTTTCCATTTATTTAAGGCAGAAAAATAGCAATGTATTGTGAGATTTTGTTAAAGTATGTAACAAAAAAAAGCATTCCTTGATGTCTGTGTCAACTACAGCCTTCGATGTACTCTGTAGACCGCAGGGTTCACAACTTGATGTCACCTTTGCACGTATACTATAGACAGTAAGGAATTCAACCTTGATTAATTTAATGCAGAGACAATTGTACTGTATGTGTTCAGATTTTTTCAGATAGAATGACGATTGTACATGACGCATTCCAGTAGACAAGAGACATTATACCACTGCGACCCCACCGAACCATGAATCATCACAGGGTATGCACACGCTGAGTTATTTTGCTACCACTAACTCACTGCATCACAAGTCATTTCCCTGTAGCCTTATTAAAGTCTACAGTCACTAGGCAAAAAACATTGCTCCCAGTACAGCCCCCCTGCATTACGCCTTATCGCAGGGTACGTACAAGCTCAGGGCCAAAGATACTACTAACTCAGTGCATCATAAATCATCGGAAAGAAGAGTGAACAGTTTTATGTCAGCAATGAGGCATACTATCACTTTTAAGTGGAATTCATGTAGAATCCAATCGACAAAAGACATTACTCCAATTACTGTACCCCCCTCCCCCCAGACCACGCATCATCACAGAATATGTACACGCCAAGCACCAAAGGTACTTGTAACTAAGTGTACCAAAAATGATTATCACGTGGCCTTACTAAGGCACCATTCACAGCCCAAAAAACATTACTATCAGTACAGCCTGCCCGGACTCCGCATCATCGCAGGCTCCACAGAACCTTGTTGTTTTAGATACCACTAACTCAGTGCAAACTAAGTATAAGACCTATCAAACCCTACACAATATCCCTTTATTATGCTTCCTTGAAAAACTTATTTTATATCACTTATAGATTTAGTTCAATAATAAAATGTACGCTGCATATATGTTCTATCTTCTCCTTCAATCATGATTGCAGATGATGAAGTTGACCCTAAGATCTACACTGAGGACAAAAGGGTTTACAACTTCAATTCAGCTTTGTTTCTACACTACAAACAGTAGAGAATTTAGCCTTGATTTATTTAAGGCACAGACAAAAAATACTCCGGTGGCACTGCTAGTATTCACAAGCACCTTTAATCCCAACATCCTGTGAACAATGTTTACAAAGAAAGTACAACACAGTGCCAAAATGTACCTCCACCACCGGTAATACCAAGTACCTATGGGGTATCACCTTTAACATCGCAACCAGACAAACGTCCCCATTTTGAGAAAGTTAGAATGTACTGCATGAAATGCAATTGTTTAATTTCTTATGGAGAGCAATCAGTAGACATAGTTTGCAGAGCAATTGATAACCATTGATGATAGTTTTTTTAACCTTAAAATTCATGCAGACCAGTATGCAACACTCAATATTTTGAGTACAGACCGCTTGAACCACACATCGCAGGCTGAGCACACGCTGAGCACCACACGTACCACTAACTCACTACACCATAAATTATTGCCACGTGGCCTTATTAAGGCAAAATTCAGTTGCCAAAAGACATTCTTACCAGTTCGTTCTGCTTGAACCACGCATTATCACAGGCTCTACATAACCCACCCCTACCTCAGTGTACCACAACTCATGAACACTTTACGGTAGAATCTTCTGTCTATTATTTCACATATAGTGCTCCTACCTTAGTACAGCAGAAGTCATAAACTGTTTACGATTGAATATCTGTGTATGATATCATGATTACCATTCTACTTGTTACAAACAACAATGTAATAAAATGAGAGTCTAGCGCATGTGCCCGTACCCACTTCAACTATCTATCTGTGTCTGTGTATTTAATATGTTTCTACAATGCTGCTCCTGCACCCTACCAAATTATATTGTGCTAAAAGTAGCGTATGCAACCATCTTACCTCTCACAGTAAGTGTGGACTATTCCTCCTTTTTTTGTTTGCGTATTTATACAGAGCAGAATCAACCCAAAACTATGTCAGTAATTCACATGAGCACCGTATTACAGTACATTTTCAGGCACGAGTAGATACTGTCATTACTCTACAATATCAGGATGTGGATGCAATTCCAAGCCTCGAACACTGATTTCCAGCACCAAGTTCGACAGTGTACCTGAATGACCACATACATATATATATTACCTGCCCTTTATGTGCCAAAAACTGCTAATTAATCCTTTCAAAGCCCTGTATTACTACAGCTACAACACTCCACTGAATGTACAACAAACATTCATAATCACAGAAATGCATCATGTCCACCATCTTTTATGTGTACACATTTATACCAAATGGGAGTTCCATGGTGACTCATAGTGACGTGAATGCCACAGTACAGAAAGGGAAGAAATACAACAGCGCTAATACAACAATTAGGCAATAAGGTAAACGATGTGGGAGAGTAATATAACGGAAGGTACAACACAGTGATACCCCATACCTTTCATATTTGCCATCTTGTGGAAATTTACAGACATAATGATACATTTGCATTTAAGACCCGGGTAACATCAGCACTACAAAACGACCACCCAATTCACTTGATTTTTCATACAACTCACAACAGAACCGCGCCCACAGCTCCGGAATCATGGTTCAGATTCTCACGTAGCACTGGCATACGTCACACCAGCCCACTCCGCTTACGCTTCCAGGAAAAAACAAAAATGTAACATTGCCCAGATTTCCATTGTACTGATTTCTTAGTTCCAGGTCTAGTTGTAAAAATGGCACAAGCACACACTCCCTCATGGCTGGCACACACCCACACCACACCCATCTAGCACATCCGTCACTACAATTGTGACCCTACCAATAAAAAAGACAGAGCGCAGGATCCTCTACATTACAGAAAGGAAAGCAAAGTAAAAGAGAACACTGTGTAACAGATATACAACCCCCTTGCGCCACTTTGGCGTCACTTTTCCCATCTTAAAAGTGATGCAATAGTAACGCAATGAACTTGTAAATTTGCCCCTATGCACATTACGAGCAAAACAAGTACACAACTCATTCATTTCTTTATTGATCACAATCAGACAGTGTTGCTTCACGATTCACAATGAACTTCACTAAATACTTTGTGCCTATTTAAATGGAAGACGAGATTGTCGACATTACAAAACTTAGTGGCATATTTACAAAGATGGAGTTAAAATTATCTTCGCTTTAACGCCTGCAAACTACAACAAAAACAACAAAAATGGACTTCAAAATCCTTTGTTATCTTACCGTAAGATTTTCTCAACATTGCTGTTTCCTATAAAAGACTGAGAGCCACCCACGGGGCTATAAAATTAATGGTAGTGGGGAGCTCCAAGGGCCCCCCCCCTGCAAAATTAGAAGTGCTGGATCCCAAAGGACGCGGGGAGCCGGCGGGACCATGGGGGCATTGTGGCTCCCTCCACGGTCCTCAACATTTTTTATAAGACCAGGGGGATAGAGTCCCCGGGGATATTGGAAATTACTGATAGGGGCTACTTTTTACAGTAAAATTAATAGTCGCGCACCCAGCGCAGCGCTCAGTGCAGCCCCCTGGTGTGTGTGCGCTGGATGCACAACTCATAATCTGTAGGATGTGTGACTATAGTGCCTTTGGTGCACAACTTCTACGCGTTTGGGAGCAGGCATTGCTTTTTCACATGGGTAGCTACTAACATGCCGCTCCCCATGTGGAAAAGCAATCTGATTTAGATTTTAAAAGAGCGATCAGATTACTTTGCTACGGGAGGGCGGGATAGACACCCCGGGACACTACAGGAGTCCCGCAATAAATAAAGACCCACAATACATAGAGCCCCGTGGAGTGGTGGTCCCTGGGACTTTGGAGACCTTGCAGCCCCCCAACCATTTTTTTGAAGCCCCGGAGGTCACAAAAGTTGTGTTTTCCCCATGCAATGTTTCATAGGGACCTTTAGCCAGGGCTACAGCCCGAACGGCTGAACGGAATTACACCAAATTTGGCAGAGAGGTAGAATTCGGTTCGCAGATTGTGCTTTTTGTTAAATGATGTAAATCCATTCAGTAGTTCCTGAGAAAATCAAAAGTAAAATCATAGTGATATCTTGATATCTATAGACGAAGTACTGTACGAGTACGGAAATCCCTACAATTATGAGCACTAGCTGCATGTTGCTTGGATGTCAACTGTCTGTCAACACTCCAAACCAGGAAGTGTTGGCAGCCATCTTGTGCCTCGGTAGAACCGAGTCAAAGGAAAACAGTAAATCGAAGTTGAAAAATAAGGAAAGGGGGAAGGGAAGAAACATCCTGACCCTCTAGGCCTGCTCAGGGGGTCTCACATGGATTTTTACGCCCCCAATTTTTATTTTTTTTTAAATCGCATGGTACCCGTATGGTATGCGTTTTGGGGAAAAAAAGACCGCTTTATTGTTAATTAGCTCCTGGGGGGGTAAATATCAGGGGCAATTTTTTTTTTCATAATGGGGGGCCCAGGGGGGTCCCTCTGCCCCGAGGTTTGCCATCCCCTGGGGCATTAACTATATGTATGCGGGAGGCTCATGGCCCCCTCGGAGCCCCGGGGACCGCCAGTCCATGGGGCCTCTTTTTATTTTAAAAAACTGTGTGGGGGGTTTCAAGCCCCCCACACACGCCCCGGGGACCGCTACCTCCCTGGGGCTCTAATATAGAAAATAGGGTGTTGTATCTCCGTTATACACAATTACTGTATTCTGTATTGACCGCGTTGTTTACTTATGTAGTGTTTCTTTCATGTTTCCCACTTAGTGCCGTACGTCACTGCTGTCGTCTCCCAATCCTCGAGGGGTAAATCAGTGACGTCACATAACGGAACTGGCATTTGACCACCCTTTATTTATTTATTTATGCATTTTTATATAGTCACTTTACCCAAAGGCGTCAGAGCGCTTCACAATAGGAACAGTAATGATACATGAGGAGAAAATTACAAGTGAACAAATTACAAAAGCAACGTTAAGTTACATCCCCCTCCTCTTGACCGTATGGTCCTGTTTTCCTGCCCCCACTTGTGGGCCTGTTATTCTTCCTCATTTGATAAACGTTTTTTAACGTTCCCGTTCTCGATGTACATGCCAAAATATCTGATTTACTCGTATGTTAAAAACAAAAACTTTTTACACCTGTTTTTGATTGGTTGTGAAGGATTATAAGAAAACGTATTAGCGACCAATCACTTTCCTTCCGCAGATTTTGAAAAAAATGTTCTTCATGCTAATTTTGATTGGCTTTCTTTTTTTTCTATGTGATGTTACGATAAAGTCGCCATGTATGTAGCCTATTTTGTGACGCATTTGCCTACCACACGCTGCCCTAGTCATTGGCGGTAACTGGCTCCTCCCATGGTACCAAACGTTATATTTGAGTATTTAATCTCTGCACTTGACCGTGGTCCTCCAACAGTACATGGCCCAGATTTCAATTGTAGTGATTTCTTAGTTCCAGGTTTAGTTGTCAGATCGGCACACACACTCCCTCATGGCTGGTATACACCCACACCACAGCCATCCAGTACATACGTCACTACACATGTGACTCTATCTACAAAAAAGAAGGAGCGTACAATGCTCTCACGGTCCCGCCGACTCCTCATGACCGTTATGTTCGAATAGAACATGCGCAAATGCTTGAAGCAGCACCCACCGCAATGTAAAAAATGAAAGCAGTGCATTTGCATGCACAAAGCGGCAGGCACTGCGCGGTGCCTGCCGCTTCGTGCACGCAAAGGCCCATGTGCACCCCCCACCCCCCCTTCACCCAGGGGGCCCGCAACGGGCCCCCGAAGTGAATGTCTGTATGCTTTTCCACGGTGGAAAAGCCGCCGCGGAAAAGCATGTGATTCCCTCCATCCTAATATGGCTGGCGGTGTCTGATAGACACCGCCAGCCATGTTAGTGCTTTTCCGAAAAGCTGCGGACGGAATTCAAGACTCACCAGTCATCCTAATTTGGCTGTGGGTCTTTGGAGGCTCCGCAGCGGTTTTCCCTCATCCTCCAGGCCGGCGGTGGCTTCCGCCGGCCCGGAGGATGCAGGAAAACCGCGATCATAATCGGCCCCTTAGTTTGCTATGGGCGGGCGGGAGCCACAAGACTTTTCATAGAAAACAGGAATATCCCGGGGGTAGGCACCCCGGGACACTGCAGGAACCGGCTCTGGGCATCGAGGTCTCCAGGGCTCTCGAGGGCCCCAGGCGGAGGGCCACTGAGCCCATGTCGCACAGTACAGAAATCTCCGGTGGGTGGGTGTTCCCGGGGTTTGAGGTGCACAAACTTTTGATTTTTTAGGGGGAGGGGCGTGGACGCCCAAGTAGCGCAAGGGGGTTGTAAATGTGGTACAGTGTTTTGTTTTACTTTGCTTGCCTGATCCAGGGTAAATATAATGGTTTTTGTACAGCCATAGTAACAGTTCATGGAACACTTGCATGAACACAGAGGTTAGAAGTTCACCACAATATGTTGCTAATTTAAATAGTTACTGTGCTGGAGATTTATATTTTTTCATAGGAACCGTTAGTCGTACAAGAAGTCAGTGGAAAAGTTTTGTTAGGGATTCCTTCCTGTTCGGGGAGTATTAGGGTAACGTGCTCTAAGCGGGACTTTATGAAGCTTAATGTTCATTGGCTGTGAAGTATTAATAGTAGAAGGTTTGGCAGTCATTCCTTGCTCGTCTGTGGAACAACATGGACATTTTATTGGCTAAAGTGTTAAGAGCACAAGTTTGCTCCTTATTGGGTGGGAACGGTTCACTGTTGTCAGTGATATTGTGATGCATTTTCCAAAGGAGTATGGGGAAAGAAAGTAGTAGAGGGCAGGTTAGGAACACTATTAACTCTGTACAGTGCCCATAAGGTGGTGGAGAGGGATTATGAGGGAAACAATTTATTTTATATGTTTCAAGGGCCATTTATATAATTGTCGTGTGGTGTATAAATTACGGCGGAAAAATGACAGTGTCTTGCGCTGTTTTTTTTTATCAAGTTTGTAGGTGACATACTTCTTAGGAGTACTATTTACTTATAATGTGGTGTTGACTTTCCTGATAGGGAGGTGTGGTAGCGCAGCAAAAAATTCAGTCTAGGTTTGAAACAGTTTTTATTAAGCAAATACAAATAAACTTTCTTCAGAAACTGTTGCTGTACATATGAAAGGGGTGACAATTAAAAATGGAATTTCATAAAATATCAGTTAAGCGTAGCTATATACATCTATTTTGTGCTACAGTTTGTAAAAGTGTTGCCCCACATTTTTAATGATGTAGGAGGGCTTTAGTTACTTTTAGATAAAGTAGAATAGAAGTGCTACAACAAACACTCCCACACTACATTATCTCAGATCAAGAGAACAAGTAAAAACAGTTAAATACAATTATTTCATATTACATTTAAATGCATGCATTATTATTTTTCAAATTTGTATTCTGTACAATTCAAGAACGTGCTGCCGTAGTGCTTAGAGGTTGCAGACTGTTCCGCTAATGAATCACATACTCACTAAAGAATATATAGGATGGTACTCTTATAATATAAAGTACAGGTCCTATATATTCTTTAGGGAGTCGGGGCCCGATTCACAGAACTAACTTAAGACAAAATCCTAAACTTACTACCATTTTGGTATTCACAGAAGGCACTTACTCATTTTGGTATTCACAGAAGGCACTTACTCATTTCGGTATCCACAGAAGTGAGGAGTCCTAACTTTAGGACTCTTAAATGACTTCTGTGAATACCGAAAGTCTTAAAATTAGGATTTTTCTCAGTTAAGTTGGAGTAAAGTTAGGACTACTAACTTTAGGACTCCTAAATGCCTTCTGTGAATACCGAAAGTCTTAAAATTAGTATTTTTCTCAGTTTAGGAGTGGTAAAGTTAGGACTCCTAACTTTACTACTCCTAAACTGAGAAAAATCCTAACTTTACGACTTTAGGTATTCACAGAAGGCATTTTGGAGTCCTAAAGTTAGGAGTCCTAACTTCACTACTAAACTGAGAAAAATCCTAATTTTAAGACTTTCGGAATTCACTGAAGGCATTTAGGAGTCCTTAAGTTAGGAGTCCTAACTTTACTACTACTAAACTGAGAAAATTCCCAATTTTAAGTCTTTCGGTATTCACAGAAGGCTTTTAGGAGTCCTAAAGTTAGTAGTCCTAACTTTACTCCAACTTAACTGAGAAAAATCCTAATTTTAACTTCTGTGAATACCGAAATGAGTAAGTGCCTTCTGTGAATACCAAACTGAGTAAGTGCCTTCTGTGAATACCAAAATGGTAGTAAGTTTAGGATTTTGTCTTAAGTTAGTTCTGTGAATCGGGCCCAAGGTGAATAGGAACCGCAAATAAGAATAGAAATTAGAAAATAACATTCAGAAAAGTAGGGTTTATTAAATATTTAAAGTAACAAAGTATGCATGATAGCTATATTTTTGTGTTCTGCTATTTCGTAAAATATCTGATCAAGTACTTTTTAATATTTGAAAGTTATATTATAGATGGCGCTGAAAAATCTCCCATTCCTCTTCTGTAGCAATAGGACAATCTAATATAATATTACGATTGATACCATTGTTACAGTAAAAAGAAAAGGAAAATAAAGTTATGTATTTAACAGGCCATCCATAATGAAATACTTTCGAGAGGTAATTATTTATTGAACTTCTTTCTGCAGGAGGTGAAAAAGTTTGATATTTTTGGTGACGTGTCATAAACTCCTCTGAGATCATGATGGTGAGAATAATAATATGAATATATTCTCACAGCACATGATCACAAGGGGAAAATAGATTGAAAACCGCAAGCCTGTAACGTTGCTTACTCTTAGTTACTCTTTGTGATGACGGATCGTGAACTCCACTAAGATCACCAAGACTGTTAATGTTATAATATACATTTTAACAGTATGTGATCTCTAGGGGAAAACACATAAACAAGTGGAAGATGATGACGTTGATTGTAAATGTTTAGGGTTTGCGTCGACGGGTCACCAAAACCTCTCAAGCGAAGTACAGTGTCAATATTATAATATAAAAAGTCACTATATATAAGGTGAAAGGAGCAATGTTTGCTATAATCTATCTGTTTCTGAAAACAAGCTGCTGACGTTACAGAGAAAAAGCGAAAAACATGCAATAACATTTGTTTCTAGATATAAATGTTTAAATATTGACAAATAGCCACAAATTATAACTAAGTACTATGCCTATGTCATATTGAAACAACTTACAACTCCGGAATATTTTATTTCATTTCATTGATCTTTATTTCGGCACAATCTGGCCATAAAAGACACATAAAAACAACAGTACATTTTACACAGTGGATACAAAAATACATACATGATATGCTGGTGGGAAGCTGAAATACAGTACAATTCATCAAATTTAGTGTTGGTTCATAGATTTAAAAAGGCACATAAAATATAAAATTTGTGTTAAAATATGAGATAAAAAACTTTTTAAGTGGCACCATAGAGAATGATCCTAAAGATTGACTCAACAATATTCCTCTGACAATCAGGACAACATAACCTCTGCATTGCGAACGGCCAGCTGAGCAGCTACAACTCCAACCCCCACTTCTTGCGTGAATAACTTACAAGCAATAGAAATCTGCTAACACAGAGCACAGTAAGACGACTAGTATCAGTTTTAATGGTCCTGAATGCTTCCACATACGAGCGAATACCTAAGGCATTACACAAGGGCTTGATCCATCATCTCCTTGCTCTGTCGTATGTGGTACAGAACAACAATATGTGTTTCTCATCCTCTCTTAAGTTGGACTGACAACATGTACAGTTCAAACTTTTTGTTGTCCCGGTGTGCTTTTCCCACCTAGCTAGGACTACATTTGTTTTAAGTATTCCGTATCTAAATTTTAGGTACAGACTTTTTGCAAGCTGGGGTTGTATCTCATCTAAGAACTCCTCAAAGTGTGGTACACTTTTAAAGTTAAGAAAACTACTAGCGATAGAGCCACAAGAATTATCATTTAGGGATTTATGAGAGATATAGGACCAGAATCTTGTCTTTACAAGTTTCTTGCAGCTTTGTGTCAAAAGTGCAGGATTTTCCCAGAAGTGGGTAAGACCAATTTGAATAAACTAAGTTTTTACATGCTTTAACCAAGGGTTGGTATTGTAAGCATCAAGGTTCTTCACTTCTAGAATGCCACTTTTGTAATCTGCAAGATCTGGAGTACTCCATAGTCTAACCCAATGTAGGAGTGGGCGGAGTACTGCAAGGCCGTCCGTACGCTTCATATTAAGGTCTAAAAAAGGGGTGTGAGTGGGGTGCGTGTGGGCAATCTCAGAATACTTCTGTAGAAGTTATTCTTACTTTTCTTAAAAAGATTCCCCGCATTCATACCCCAAATTTCGGCACCATATAAGGTACCGGCCTGTGCCTTAAATTTGAGCACTTCCAGAGCTGGTGTAATAGATTTATTTAAGCTGGCCCCATGACGTCTTGTGATGGGTAGGGTGTTTAGATTAAAAATGGTTTTGCTTTTTTCTAGTTGTGTCTTCCAGGAATTTTTGGAGTCAAGAGAGACACCCAAGTAGGAGAAATCTGATACAAGTTCCAGTTTTTGGTTGTTAAGAAGGAAATGGCCCTTAAAAGATTTATGGGGATTGAGGGCCGTACATTTGGTCTTATTTGTGTTTATTTCTAATCCCTTCTTATCACAGTACAATTTGAAGGAGTTTAAAAGGTTTTGCAGACCACTCGAGGTTTGCGAGATCAGGATGGTGTCGTCCACAAATAAAAGTGCGGGAACCCTCTCTCCATTCAACTTAGGTGAGTCATTTTGACTCTCATCTAAATGTGCCGGAATATCATTGACAAATAAGGAAAAGAGAGTAGGGGCCAACAAGCACAATTGGCGGACTCCCTGCCTAATTGGAACAGGATTAGATAGTTCCCCATTCGGGCCCCAGCATATCCTTGCAAAGTTGTTATTATGCAATCTTCTGATCTGCTCGAGTAAACAGACTGGTAGCCCCATTGCAAACAAACAATCCCATAAACGAAAGTCCAATTGGTCGCACACTGCTTGTCCTATCAGCGTTTTGCCCCAAAGCATTGTGGTCCATGAAGTAAGCATCAGCGGGTGCGTCTCTGCCAGGGTCTTGAGCAAAAAATCACTGTCGCGTTGGCCATCCCTGGACACGTGTTTCGAGGTTGTTACCTCTCGTCAGCAGGGAATAGGCATATATGTAGGGGTGCTGCGTAGGCTGCCAAAAAATATCCTCAGGTCCAGTACCACTCGTGGCACGCAGGTGCGTAACCCGGGCTCGTCAGCCCCACCAGCTCAAGAGAGCTTGAATATAAAAGACAGTCCAATTGGTCGCACACTGCTTGTCCTATCAGCGTATTGCCCCAAAGCATTGTGGTCCATGAAGTAAGCATCAGCTGGTGCGCCTCTGCCACAAACAATCCCATAAACGATCCCGCAAAACTAAATCAAAAGCTGCCCTAAGGTCAACAAAAGCTACATAAATATGTCCCTTCAATAAAAAAACATACTTCCAACAAATGCAACAAAATCTGAGCACTTGATCGATTGTGCTGGTGTTACGTCTAAAGCGGTACAAAAGGGGGTGGTGATGGACGGAGCATCTGAACCAATCAAACACTCACACCCAGTCAAAAGATCTGGGTTTGATCCATCACCGTTCTTTAGCCCACTCTGCCACCCCAGTTCAGACATGGCAATATGCAAATCAGTCTGACCCTGTGCCTCATGGGAACAGTCCAGCCCGAACTGCCAAGCCATGCCTTCCCTGGACCGAAAACAAGCTTCCGAGGACCGGTTTCTGGCATTACAGCCGTCTTCAGCCCGGCTTGCTTGAATCCAGTGGCAAAGTGAGCAAGGGACTCACGTCTGAGCATACCCTGCCACACTTGTGGCGGTCAAAAGCGGTACAAAAGGGGGTGGTGATGGACGGAGCATCTGAACCAATCAAACACTCACACCCAGTCAAAAGATCTGGGTTTGATCCATCACTGTTCTTTAGCCAACTCTGCCACCCCATTTCAGACATGGCAATATGCAAATCAGTCTGACCCTGTGCCTCATGGGAACAGTCCAGCCCGAACTGCCAAGCCATGCCTTCCCTGGACCGGAAACAAGCTTCCGAGGACTGGTTTATGGCATTACAGCCGTCTTCAGCCCGGCTTGCTTGAATCCAGTGGCAAAGTGAGCAAGGGACTCACGTCTGAGCATACCCTGCCACACTTGTGGCGGTCAAAAGCGGTACAAAAGGGGGTGGTGATGGACGGAGCATCTGAACCAATCAAACACTCACACCCAGTCAAAAGATCTGGGTTTGATCCATCACCGTTCTTTAGCCCACTCTGCCACCCCAGTTCAGACATGGCAATATGCAAATCAGTCTGACCCTGTGCCTCATGGGAACAGTCCAGCCCGAACTGCCAAGCCATGCCTTCCCTGGACCGGAAACAAGCTTCCGTGTTACGTCTAAAGCCTGCTTGGAATTTGGTAAAGATATCATGCTCATCAATCCACTGATTTATACGAATTAAAAGGTGCAAAAAGTTTTTGCAAAATATCTAAAAGACTAATGGGACGATAGTTAGAAGGAACACCTCTATCTCCCTTTTTGAAAATTAAAATGATTTCAGCACCCCTCCAACTATCAGGTAAATTACCACCGGTAGAAAATATATTAAAAAGATGATTGATGTAGGGTGCTCACACTCCAATCTCGTGCTTGTACAGGTCCCCAGGTATTTTGTCTAGTCCAGGCACTTTACCATTTTTAACTGAGCTAATGGCTTGCTCAGTTTCTTTTAGACTAAACACTAGGGGATTTGTGCTATGTACAATTCTAGAGCAGTTATCAAAGGATGGCTCCTTGTTTCCTGGGGCTTCATATAATTGGGTGAAATGATTGACCCAGGGTTGCTCATCAATAAACACATCCTCGGGTGTTTTGTCTATATTTTTCTCATTGGCACAAGTTTCCAAAACCCCACACTATCCTTAGCCTTAGCCGCTAGTAGCATGTTCCCCCAACATTCCTCGTCCCAAAGGGCTCTGGCATTAAGCAGAGTCTTCTTGTATTCGCTCCTAAGGGCCCTGATCACATCTGGTGTCTTGTTCTTAATAGCATCTAGGAGTGAACTCTTCGATAAGCGGCACTCCTTATTATACCAAGGTTTGGACCCTACAGCACTAATTTTATGCATCAACCTTTTTTTGGCCATTTTCGACACGTAGGTTACAAGGGATGTGAAAAACTTGGTATGTGCATCTATAAAATCATTGTCCTCTGCCGGATGGGATGAGTAATTAGAAAATGTATCTGCAAAGAGTTGGTAGATGCTAGACAATGCCTCCCCATTTCCCAATATGCTAGCCCATTTTAAGGGAGCGCCTATTATTGCTCATTACTGGGGCATCGTGGGATTTATTCTCCATGGGGAGAACCTCTGACATTGTACTACTACTAGGGAGCAATCGGTAATTTATTAACAACTGCAACGGCCGATGGTCACTTTCATACCTTGGGACAATTTCAAAGTCTATCAGATAAGACCAAATGTCAAGGGATACCAGCATATAATCTATACAGCTCTGGGAG
Organism: Lissotriton helveticus; assembly: GCF_964261635.1. Taxonomy (NCBI): domain Eukaryota; kingdom Metazoa; phylum Chordata; class Amphibia; order Caudata; family Salamandridae; genus Lissotriton; species Lissotriton helveticus. The sequence goes on along the minus strand of NC_136068.1, from coordinate 365,739,529 downwards.
TTGTTTTTGACAAAGGTGGGGGCCTTGGGAGAATCAGATTGGAAGCGGCCATTACAAGCCCTCATTCCCTATACTGAGACTAGTTTTGTCATTTGCACAGCTAGAGTCGTGCAGCGCACTCCCTCCGTATAGGATAGAGATGGGATATTATTAGCACTCTCCTCGTCTCCAAAAACATCGCCAAACCCCTTAATTGGCTCGAAATTACAATTAAAATCCCCTCCAATCAGAATGCTTGGCGAGTCTACATTATTAGCAAGGAGATTATCCAGTTTTTCCAGAGTTACAGACTCTTTTGACAGCCCACACGGTCGATTATATACATTAAAGACAGTAATGCACCTACCATCCCTTGGGTTAACTGCCAGACCCAGTATGTCAGCTCAATCTGTGTGTAATTGCTTAATATTTACTTTAAGAGACACTTTAATCCACACTATGAGTCCCCCCGAGGGTCTCCCTCGGGTTGAAGCTACTGCCTCTATATTAAAGGTTTTATAACCTACTCTATGTGGTATGTCAAGGGCCCAAGTTTCCTGCAGCAGGCAGATATCACTGGAGTCTATATAATTAGACCAATCGGGATCTGAAAGATTTTTTGCCAGACACGCGATGTTCCAGGATATCACTATAAGATTAGGATGGCTGATTAGGGTTTCCTCTACTGGTAGGGTCCCCTTGTTTATAACATCGTGGATACAGTTTCTTGTAGCAGGGGTTGCGTCTAGAGTTGTGATTAGATGATAATCGACCACCTCATCATACCTTGTAATTGATATGCTTGCTGCATGGCTATTAGCTTCCTCGTGGTTAGTCCATTCTAAGGGCATAACTACTCTTACTTTGTTGCTAACAGGTAAAGATGCCAAGCACTCACCTACTCCGGAATATGTTTGTTGACGCAAAAAGAGAATCCGATGCTAGAAAACAGAACCTGCAACATAGATTGGCGACTCAGAAATAACTTGCGAAAACAAAACTAATTGCACACTAAGGGGCCGATTATGATGGCGGACGGACCTGAGTCCGTCCGCCACCATGGAGTAGGAGGGAACCTCCGCATGGCCTGCGGAGTTCCCTCCTGTGCAATTAGGATGTGACCGCCAGGGTGGCGGTCACATCCTCTATTTTTACCATTGCGGCGGGTGCGGCTTCAAGCTGCATCCGCCGCATTGGTAAAAATGCATACATTGCATTTGTAGGCAGAAAGCGGCAGGCACCGTGCGATGCCTGCCGATTTCTGCATACAAATGCAGTGGGGTACCATAGGTACCCCCCATGTGCACCCCTTCACCCAGGGGGCCCGCAACAGGCCCCCGCAGTACAGTTACACATGCTTTTCCACGGCGGAAAAGCATTTTGCACAGCCCATCCTAATATGGCTGATGGTGTCTGAGAGACACCGTCACCATATTAGAGCTTTTCCGCCGCGGTTGTAAGCCAACCGCGGCGGAAAAGCTGCTGACGGAAACCAGGACCCACCAGCCATCCTAATGTGGCGGTGGGTCTTTGGTGGGTCCGCAGAGGATTTTCTGCATCCTCCGGGCCGGCGGTGGCTTCCTCCGGCCCGGAGGATGCGGAAAATCCTCCATCGTAAGAGGCCCCTAGGGGTGGTTTATATAGTTTTTGGTTGTTTAGTAGTCTACGGAAGGAAGCTGTGGGTCCGCCTATTTAGATGTCACGTTTTTCAGTTTACACATGCTCACGTTTTAACTGTTTTTCTTCTGCACGTGTTCGGAAAAGTTACAAACTGATAAGCTGTAAAGGTTTCGATTTCGATCGTAACACGTATAAGGTATTATTATCTACATACGTTGGAGAGTTTAAAAAGTGTTACTCGGTAAACTATGTTCTTTGCATTTTCATGATTAAAAACATCAAAATAGAAGACATAAAATCATTAGAAGAAAAAAAAAAGTATTAATATTTGTCATTATTATGCTACTTAATTTAAAAAATGCTGGCATTTGTAAATCGTAAACCTATCCTCCGAAAGGTGTGCTGGCGCTTGGGGCGTTGGGAAGATTAATAAATATTAAATGCCCTTTTCTATGCACCTGTAAACTTGGCTTTTAAACTTTCAATTGCCCAGTCTGTATCTTTACACTTCCACCAAACACTCTGTCACTGCTGCTTTAGTTTTGTAGTGACTCATTCATCAGTATGTAGTAATCCATTCACTACATTAAAACACTAATGGGCACTTATACAATAACTGGCATATCCCCAGGAATATGCCAGTTATTGTGCACCGTGACACCACCACCATGGATGCGCCATATTTACAATGCGGTGCACCATGGGACAAAAACGGCACATATATGTGATGTATCTGTGCTATAAAGGTGGTGCATTGTTTGAGTTATGTTGCAAGTGCAACGCATCTTCAGCAATGCTATGGGGGCCATATGCTCAGAATGCTGTGTCAATCCTTACATCTGCTTTAAGCTAGTGCAGGGTTTTGACACAGCATGAGGCCAAAAGTGACAAAGTGAAATCTTGTAGATTTCACTCAGCCACTTTTAGGAGGTGTTCCTGCGCCGGAACGCCCCCTCCTCCCCCATGTAGGAATGTCTCCTTCTGGTACAGGGATTTAGAATGTGACGCACCTCCCAGATACATCACATACTAAATACCACACACCATGGCGCATCTTTTGCACCACCGCTGTATCAGAAAAGTGATGCAACGGCGGTGTAAAAGAGGCACAAGGGGGTTGTAAATCTGCCCCTAACAAACACTTACAAATTCACCCAGGCAGTTTCACTAGCAGTACAAAGGGAAGCATTGACTTGTAACATATTTATGCACATATGTTACATTCAAGTGCTTCAGATGTACTACAGTATACTATAAGTAAACACCCTATAGATTTAAGCTGTAGCACTTCCTTATAGTTCTGCACTTTCACATTCACCATACACTAGTAATGTATTCTTTCAGTCAATTATGCACTACACATACATACATCTAAACTTTCACACACTAGCATACAAGTTTAACTCTTTTTTTAACCAGAGTAGGTAGTTCTGAAAATATATATATATATTTTTTTGTTTTGTAGTTTTTTTGTGCTTTTTGAACAGTTTTTTTTTTGTTAGGAAAAAAAGGAACTGCAAACAAAATTTTTTTTAACAGGAACAAATAAAACAAAAATTAACGCAGAGAGCACTAGTGCTGCTGTTTCCTCCTGCAAATTAAATCAATCGACTGTTCGCCGTAGCATAATAGTTGTTTACAAAATTTACATTGAATTATTAAATCGGTGAAATCCAGACGGATGTCTGGATGTGGACTTGCAGATCCTGTTGAAGTACTTGGTTGTGCTGGTGTAATGCCCTCCCTAACTCTGGTGCATGCAGCGTGGGCATAATTTACAGGGTGCTGTTTCTTGATATGCCTCACCATGCTTACAGTCCCGAAGGAATAATGTTTGTTCGGATTCCCTCTTGATAGTACAATAGAGCAGATTTTGCAGGTTACTTTTGCAGCATTTACCTTTTTTTCACCTGCTGCAAATGAAAAAAATGTCCATATCACTGCCTCTTTTCTTTTTGTGGGTGGATTTTCTGCTACAAATTCTTCCTCAGAAGAGTGTTGTGAAGTGTCTTCTTGCTGGGCAGCCATGGTAAAACAATGAAAACACAGCTCCTTTCGAAAAAGGTGTTTCCTAAATCAAAGAAGAATGATTAAAATGGGTGGGGTCTTTCAACAGTTAGAATAGGAAGTATTAAGAACCAATTACATCTGTTCTTTGAAAGTCACATGGCTTTGCGTATGATTACGGTGTGTTAACGGTGCTCTTACGATGCGAGTACATATGACGTCTCGCCGCGCTTTGCGTAATTGCTTTTAAAAGTAATATACGCTTATTAAAAGTTAAAAAAAACATTTTCATAAGTATCCCAGCTAATGTCTTCTCCTAGTATGTACATTAAATACTTAAATGTATGTTCACAAACAATTAAAAACTTTCGCGCCTTTCGTGTACGGGGCGCCGTACATGACGTCACACGGAAGCGTTGATGTGAATCGTAATGTCAAAGCGTATTGGTAACATATGCGCGGGTGCGCACATAGTACAATTTGCCATACAAAGTATGGTACGAGCACTAAGCATGGGCGTAAAATCCGTTCCGCTCGCGGATTTTGCGGATTTTCGGTAAATTCGCAATCCGCGAACTCTCGCGAACTTGCCGAAAATTCGTAAAATCCGTGCGAAGCGGATTTTTTGCTTGCTCGCACTTGCCAACTAGAATACTATACAATTTCGCGGGAGTAAACACTTGCGAACACGTAGATGCGGCGGGCAGCGACAATCTCGCAATTGCGAGATTGCAAAATTTGCAATTTCGCACAAGAAATCCACCAGCAGGCAGCATATACCTTGAAAATTATGATTTTTATCAGAATAACTACTCAGGTTGACATTTGCCTGCACTTTTTCTTTGCAAGGAGTCCATTTTGGAGGGTGGGGGTGGGAGGAAGGAAGTGCCCCACAGTCTCCAACTTCCTGTTCCTGTCCACCAGGCTCCTCCCAGTGCTTTCTTCATGTGCTGGTCACTTTGATTTGGATCTTGACCTGGAAGGATTACTTTTTGTGGATGCTGCTGGATATTTGGATTTTTGCAAAAATGAAAGCACTCAGCAGGTGCAAAAGTTCAATCTTATCATTAGTAACCATTCCCTGTAGTGCTTCCTGAGGGGCCCCTTCAGAGGTCATTTGCCTACTTGCAACTATTCTATGACCCTGCTCTGACCCTCACAGCAGGCTCAGAGAATAGCTACAAGTATACAACAAAGGTCCTGTTAAAAAAATTACACTGCAACAGAAAGCAATTACAGACCAAACTGAAAGCACTCAGCAGGTGCAAAAGTTCAATCTTATCATTAGTAACCATTCCCTGTAGTGCTTCCTGAGGGGCCCCTTCAGAGTTCAGTTGCCTACTTGCAACTATAGGCCACAAAGGTCCTGCGAAAAAAAAGTGCACTGCAAGAGAAAGCAAATTACAGATAAGGAAGCAGGTGCCAGCCAGACTGGAAGTTTAAATTCAGTGACACATTAATCAACCCCAAATTAATTCATGTCAGTTGAAGCAGGGCAGGTGTGCTTGCTTTTTTTCACCCCCATAATCTACAGTGATAAACCAACCAGAGGGTGGCAGTGATGTACCTGAGGGTGGCATGGGTGTACCAGAGGGTGGCAGTGGTGAAACAGAGGGTGCTGTGAACCTGTGATGATGAACCAGATGTAGAAACAACATAGTCGCGGCCGTTGCGAGCCGACAAGTAAGTTCGCAATTACGAACTGGTACAGAACCCTCGCGAACTGGCAGAAATCCTTGCGAACACAAAAAAAAAAATCCGCAAATTCGCGAGAGTTCGCGGATTTTGCGGATTGCGAATCCGTGAATACGCAAGTTCGCGGATTGCCAATTCGCAAAATCCGCCCATGCTTAACGAGCACCATACGCGTACGGTACGATTATCCCCAAAAAAAACAATGAAAAAGGAATTAAATAGAATTTAATTTTAATATATTGGAGAAAAAAAATTCATTAATATAAAAAATTCCTTTTCAATTTACTTTTGTTATTATTTTACATCACGAATATGAAATACAACTTAAAAAATAAAAAATATAAAAATATGTATAAGAAAAATGTAGGAAATTAGTAAAAAAAGAAATAAATACAAAAATTAATCCATTTAAAAATTATCATTTACAAAACCTTTGAAATTCAGTGATGTCATTTGAGATGTCAACAGTGATGTCATGAGTGATGTCACTGGCCATGTCATGAGTGATGTAATATGCGTTGCATTGCGGGCGCGCGAGTTATAGTCAGCTAAACTAACTATAACAGGGGAATTTCAATGGTTTTGTATGAGTGAAAAGTCCAGCCAACTATAACATGTGTGAAACCTATGGTTTTTCAGTGAAAATATATATATATATATATATATTCACTGAAAAAACCATAGGTTATAGACCATATATAGTTAGGAATTAGCATTTAAAAAACCTTTTTTTACTCACACAAAACCATTGAAATTCCATATATAGTTAGTTGCACTAACTATATATCGCGCACCCTCAATCCACTGCTGATGATGTCACATATTACATCATTCATGACATGGTCAGTGACATCACTGATGACATCACTGATGACATCTCAAATGACATCACTGATGACATCACTGATGACATCTCAAATGACATCACTGATGACATCACTGATGACATCTCACATGACATCACTGATAACATCTCAAATGACATCTTATGACGCACCGCGTTAGCGCACCCGGAAGTGCTCCGGTACGCGAACTGAGATGCGAAGCGCAGCTCCCCGGAAGCGATCCGGGGCGCGTCGCGAAAGCGCGACGTATCGCGTTGCCGCGTAATGCGTCTTATGACGCACCGCGTTAGCGCACCCGGAAGTGCTCCGGAGCGCGAACCGGAAGCGATCCGGGGCGCGTTCCGCAGCGCGTAACATAAGCGTAACAGGTCATGTGACTTGTTAATAACACTTTTCATTGGTTCATTTCACTTTTGGTTTCCTAATGACGTAAGGCTAGGTCAGGTGACCTAAAAATAACACTTTTCATTGGTTTAGAACTATTTTTTTTCCAAAATGATGAAAGCCCCCACCTTTTTTCTCACTCTGACTTTCAACTTTGTGAAAGGAAGACCTATTTTGCTGAGTGGAAAATGGCTTCACTAGTAGCTGCAGCTGGTGCACCCCCACCACCACCACCACCTCCTCATAGGAAGAGAGGACCACCTCCACAGTTCCTTCCCAACACAGAGGAGGAAGAGGATCAAGAAGAGGAAGAGGAAATACAGGCACCACATTTTTTACAAGAGCAGCCCCGGGTATCTCATCATAAAAATAGTTTCATTTGGCAGTTTTTTTCTTTTCCTGAAGGACAGAAAAAAGTTAATGCTCGGTATGTGACGTGCCTAATATGCAAAGAGGACTTATCTAGAGGCACAGATAAGAATTATAGTTACGGCAACTATACTATGCACCGTCACATGCAGAGGTGGCATCCACTAAATTACAGCCGGGCAGAGATGCGTGACCTCCAGGACAACCCCTCAACTCCTGTGGCCAGGACATCGGCACAGGTATCTCTGTCGGGGCCAGAGGCACGGGAAACAGTGCCAAACATTCAGGAAAACTTTGTCCACTTGAAGATAGTCTGTATATATTGTGGTACCTTACTCTCATGTGGCAATATGAGTGTTAATTTAATAAACAGAGCATATGAAAATCACAAGTGCTCTAAACGCCCCAAAAAATACAAAATAAATTTCCTCCTGTTGAGCCCTTTCCAATGCCTGTTTTTTGTTGTTTCCCCCCCAAAAAACCAAAAAAAACATAAAATTGTTCAAAAAATACAAAAAAAACAAAAAATGTTCAGAAAAATAAAAAAAAAATATAAAACAACAAAAACATTTAAAAAAAAGTTCTTTTCAGAACTACCTCCCCTTTATAAAAAAAATTGCTAGAATGTTTAGCACTCTGGCAAGCTCTATTTCTTTTGGTTCGCTTCCCGGTTCGCTCGCCGGTACGCGAACCGGGAGCGAACCAAAAACATTTTTTTTTTTAAAAGAAGAGTAAGTATAAGGGAAGTAAACAGAGAGTAATGTTAAAAGAAAGACACCTATAGGGACTAAACCAGAGATACTGTTTAATAGATTTATTTACCGAAGAAAAGATGGAAGAGGATATAATTGTGAAAAACAAAATAGATAAGGAAGTGAAAGAAAAAAAGGACAGTAGAAGAATAACAAAGAAGAGTTTCTTAGAGAATGTGAGTGAATGTTCAAAATAAGATTAAAACATGTGGAATAACAGAGAGAAAAAACAGAAGACAGAAAAGAAGAAGTAACAGAAAAAGAATAATTGAAACAGCAAAGAAATCTAAATAACATAGGGGCATATTATCAACATAGGCAATAAAAGTTTTGCAGCTTATATCGGCAGAAATGTGTCGCTAAAGCTGCTTTTGCGGCAGAAAACTGCCGCTAAAACCGCTTTTGCAGCAGTTTTCTGCCGATAAAAACAGCAATAATTTAATTGGCTGTGTTGATAATATGCCCCTTACTGTGCTTCAACTACACAGAGAAAGCATAATGAACAAGTAGTGAAAGAGTGATCAGTCAGAGACACTAAGAGTTATAGAGACGGAGTGAGTGAACAAGAGTGAGGAACTATGAGAAGAGAAAGACTGAGAAAAGGAGTGGAAGGAGTAGAGTAAGTAAGTAATAGAGAAAGGAATGAGGGAAGTAGCAAAGGCAGGAAAGTGAGGGTTAAAGAAATGAAGCAGTGGAACTAATAGTAGTTAAATGTGATAGAAATGAAACGAAAAGAGTACAAAACATTTACCTTATAATTGTCGTTAACTTAGTCACTTGTTATTTTTATACTTTCAATCTGTGAAAGAGATAACAAACATTTGAAAAATATTAAAACATGTATTTAAAAATTAGAAAAGACAAGGGAAAAGATTGAAGGACAAACAGTTTTTCAACAACTTTGACACTTACAGAAGCTTCTGCTTCTCCAGGCCCCCTACACAGTCCTAAAGTTATACATTTTAAACTAACAGTATCTTGATGCAGATGAAGTAAGGCCTATCTTGGAACATGGTGCATCTTTTGCACTGCTGTTGTCTCACAAAAGTGACGCAATGGCAGCGCAAAAAAGGTGCACAATCATCATAAAACTGTTCCTAACATTTTAAATGATTGTTTCAGGATGGCAATAAGGTGTGTCCTATCCAGACGTTTGTTTCAGGTGAGGCCTACTCAGGGTTGCAGATCAAATTTAGGCTTGTTGAAGAGTACAGAGGAGATAATACATGTGCAGGCCAACCAATAAAGTTCAGACTTCCTCTGTTTCCCTGGACAGGCCTAAACTTCATCTGCACAATGTGATTCGTAATGTTAGGAAACACAGGTAATATATTTGAAAAACGTGCAATATCTTTTGCTCATTTCACAATCACATCACTTGTGTTTCCTTTGGTTAGGTATCTCATTGTGCAGATGTAGTCCAGCATATGAAAGTGTACGCACTGCATGCAACAACTTTGACACTTACTGAAGCCTCAGCTTCTCCATACCCCCTACACAGTCCTAATTATATACATTTTAAACTGACGGTATCTTGCTGGAAATGAACTGAGGCCTATCTTGCAACATGGTGCATCTTTTACACAAAAGTGACGGAACAGCGGCGTAAAAGAGGCACACAGCCTTCATAAGACTGCCCTTAACATTTTAAATGATTGTTTCTAGATGCTGATAAGGTGTAACCTATCCACAGATTTGTTTCAGGTAAGTCCTACTCAGGGTTACAGATGAAATTTAGGCATGTTGAAGAGTATAGAAGAGATAATACATGTGCAGGCCTACCAACGAAGTGAGTCATGTCCACTGCACTCTTGAACAAATGTCAGACCTCCTCTGTCTCCTGGAACAGGCCTAAACCTCATCTACACAATGTGATGCGATTTTGGTTTTAAAAACACCAGGTAAGAATTTTTAAGGTCATACGGCAATTTTTTTTTGAAAGTTAAAACAGAATCGTTGCAGAATGACCAGCCGTTTCTAGACTTTAAGTAAGCTGTGTAATGTCCTGATGTTATTGAAGGACCGTCATGATATATAATTGCTGCAGTTACAAAAGTCCTTCCTGATATTGACAACTGCGAAGCCACAACATTTTTATTTAAAGTTGTCAATTTTGTTCCATCAGGCCTACATCGTTGGAACATTAAAATGACATACTGGCCATATGTTCGTATAAATAATGTTGACATCATTTCAGATTTACATTGGCTACACTCCATGTTGTGATCAGCTGCTTTTACTAGCTTATTAAAGGAGACTGATTTACTGTCTGGCAAAGTTAAATATATAAATCTTTCTGAGTCTACACTAGTAGTACTTGATACCCTACAGTTCTCGCAGTCATGCTGCCATTGATAAGAAAGCCCAAACAGGTGATCTACATCTACACCTTCAGCATGCAATACATCAAGCATATACATTAAAAACTCCTGACAATCTTGCTGAATATTTTGAGAGAATTGTGTTTGACCTGAACATCTGTCTAACAGATTTCGAATTTCAGACACACTTTCTATTTTTGTTCTATCAGTGCTACATTTCTCTAACACAGAATTTAACAAACTGCAAAATCTTTGATCAGAATTGACCACAATCTCTTCTTTTACATTTTCTAGAGAAAACAAAACATTAACCACTACATTAGCATAGCAGTTGACACCAGAACTGTTTTCAAATTGAAAACCAACAACATCTTCAACAGAATCCTTTTTGTTTCTGCTTATAATTTCAGGTTCATCGACTTTTCGTCTTTTTGCTACAACCTCCCTAGTATTGGTCACATTTCTTCGTTTCCGGCCTACCACACGTTTCTCAAACAAAGGATATTGAGGCAAATGTGGCGCATACTCTCTTCTTAACCTATTGTATTCCTTAACACAATCTAGATCCGCACAAATGTTTGTGACATCACACTCAATCAAGTACAATCCCGATAAAGTTCTACCTCGTGACAATGCCACATATGCCATACCCTCCTTGAACACAGAACTGCCAATATTCACCAATGCACTGTCTACACTTACACCTTTCGATTTATGGATTGTCACCGCATATGCCAAGCAAACAGGAAACTGCTTACGGCGAACATATAAGTCTTTTACAAGCAAAAATCTAGCAGAACAACGACCAATTAGCTGTACTTCCTCAATGCCATCAAATTTAATTTTTAAAAATTCAATTCCATCTCTATTTCTGTATTTCACAAAATCAACAACATTACCCATTGATCCATTTACCAGACCTCTTTCAACATGTAAATTCCTTCTTAAAATTATACGGCAGTTTAAGCACACATTCAGAGTCTTTTCAAAACCTGCAGTTTTAGATATAGTCTTCTCTAATGAATCCAATTTTGTTTTCAAATTCTCAGACAAAATAATTGTTGATCCCATATGCTCTACTCTGTCAATAGCTTCCAGTTTCACAATCTCTTGGTTTTCTAAATGCAAAATTTTGTTGTTGAAGATGGCACATTCTGCAAGAGTTGGCATCAAACATATTCCAGATTTCTTCTCAGTAATTTTCTGCAAAATATTCTCAGGCACAACGTCTTGTTCTGGATATAAATTTGACAGTAATTGTGCATGTAAAGCTTCTTTCCCATGCTCGGTCACTTTTCCAATTCTAACATCTTGTAGAATATTCTTGTAATCTTCATCCTTCGCCTGACGCATATTTTCATGCAGTTCAGCATAATTGAAGTTTAACCATATATTGACGTTGCCAATGCTCCCTAGGCACTTCCTGGTATCTTCATGCGTGAGCATTTTGAACACAGGTTGTCCTTTCACTGGTGTCAGCTGCAGAAGATCTCCGAAAACAATGATGTGTTTGCCACCAAATAACACATCATACTCTGTTTTGAGAACTTCTTGCATTCTCAAATGCACAAAGGCAAGCATGACATTGGAAACCATGCTTACTTCGTCAATGATAAGAAGTTTCATTTTCCTCAAGACTCTTGAAACTTCACAACAAGCATCTCCAGATAACTTGTGGTATTGTAATTTGGTGTCATGCTCCACTGGCAGCATCAGTAGACGATGTAAAGTAATACCTTTAATGTTATGTGCTGCCAGTCCAGTTGGAGCAGTGACAACACAAGACAGCGATGACTCAGTCCTTTCCTTCAAATAACATGAAATTGCTTTAATGAGGAAACTTTTTCCAGTTCCCGCTTCTCCACTCACGTACAGTCGGACAGGCTTCAACGACGTACATGAGCACTCTTTCTTCTCATGACTAAATCCATGATCAATTTGCTTGGTAACTTCGTCATATATTTTCCTCTGCTCAACGTTGAGTTGTCTTTCCAAGTCTTCTAAGTTAACCGCATCCTCCTGAGCATGTGCCATGGCTCTTTCCACTTCATTCATGGCAGTGGCAACTTCATTTTCGATAACAGGTCCTCCTAGTGGATCCTAACTCAATGAAACAGAACTCTGACTGTCCTGAGAACTGTCTCTGGCAATCTCGGCTGCAATCGTTGCTTCCTGCTCGATTTCCGCATTCAACATTTCTAGATATTTGGGAAAAGCAGGACATTCTATGGTCTCCTTGGCGGCAGTGAAAGAGTCTTCGTAACAGAGGAAATCTCCAAGCAGTTCCTCTTCTGCGCGCCAAGGCTTGAAAAGTTGCAAAAGTGCTAAATAGAAAAACTCATTTTTTTCAGGAGATTCGCCACTCAATTTTCGATGGTTTACCAAGTGGCATTTTCTTTGCTTGACCAGACATCCCTCACTTCCAATTACAGCATACACTCCTTTCTCAATATCTTCTTTGATGTTCCTCTTGAATATGTAATTTTGTAGAACCTCATACAGACAAACATTCTCGAGGTGACTGCTTCGATTTGGATAATATGTATCCAACATGTTGGTCTTCAAAATGTCGGTATTGTTTGGCTCCTTTTCTGCCAAATACTCAATTTCCCGCACAGGTTTGAGAACTCGATTACGCGTTGCAGCAAGACCAAGACTCGCCCAAACGATACTCCTGGACTTGGCATAGAGACTTGCTGAAGACAACCGGTCAGAACATTCGTACGCTCCAATTTCTCGATGCGACAACATCTTCAGACTGAAACTGTAGAACTTCTTGCTGAGGCTCTTTTCAAGGGAAATGTCCTCCCACATATCCTTCAATTCTGTCTTCTCTTTTTTGGTGATGTAAGACGTCACATACCGAGCCACAGCCATACAGTTATCAGCCACAAACTGTATATCCATGTTAGCATTCCACATGGACAAAATCACTGGGTTGTAGTCGTTGATGTACTTGGACTCTTCGTTCCTCTACAAATTGTATGTGTTTTTAGGTGATTTCTTCATCACATTATGTCGCAGCGAAGACATCAAACTGTTTACTCTTCCTTTAGAAATCACCGGTCGTGGAAAGCCGAAACGACATTTGGTGTAGAACTTGTCCTTGTTTCTGAATTTACGACGACAGTACTTTCCACAACGATGGCTTTGGAAACGTAGAACTTTTTCTCTGAGGCTTTTCTTCTCCTTTGCGTTTGGAACAGCACACGTAGAATACTGTTGTATGAAACTCATCTCTAAGTCTTCTGGATCTGTTCCAAATTTAGGTGCATCCTTGATCCACAGCAGCATATGTATATGAGGAGCACCTCTTGCTTGGTACTCCTTTCTCCAGAAGAAATCCAACACCTCTCCAAGAGGTGGATTCTTCTTATTCATGATGAAAGACATCATAGCTTCAAATCTATGATTGAAGTACCTGCATACATTGACTGGATCCAAAGAGCACAGTTCTCCGGGTGAAACTTGGGACCAAGAACTACTGCAATGTGTGCAATCAGTAGATGTCCTCCTTGAAAATGAGGACATTTTACACACTCAAACATTACAAGCTATGTTCAATGAAAATAACGACATTTCAGACAGTGAAATGGTAGACATTTTATTAAATTTTGAAACACAATCACAATAATAAATAATTGTTTAAAAAATAAATAAATAAAAAAATCAACAAAACAAACAATCAATTAACATACAATATTTGAAAAGTCTATCATTCTTTTTTCCTTATAGTACGCTCCCCGGGCCGCTTCCCGGTTCGCGAACCGGGCGCTCCCCAGGCAAAAAAACCAAAAAAAAATGTATTTCTTTTTTTGCCCCGCGGGGCCCTTTTAAAGCCTCCACATCAAACCTAGGGGGTCAGGGAGGATCTACTATGCCCCCTTATGGTAATTTCCCCCTTTGTTTTGGCCTCCTCTTGTCTCTCGATCCTACCGAGAGTCAAGATGGCGGCCGCTCCGGACTGTTTAGAATGTTGACATACACCGGAGAGCCAATCAGCTTCGCTTCGCGAAGTTCCGTTACGCGTCAAGTACGCGAACCGGGGCGCTGCCCGGAGCGCGCTTACAGATATATATCTTTTTTGGAATGTTAATTTCTCAAAATCCACTGGAGCACATATATTGAGACCTAGCAAAGGCACATCGGGCTAACAGTCCCTACAATTTTGCCAAGTTTCGTGCAAATCCATTCAGCCGTTCGGGCTAAAAGTGCGACACACCGCCCTATGAAAATTAACATGGGAAAAATGTGTTTTGGGACCCCCCTTTTTTCTCGGCCCCCCCTTGACGATCCCCCCCAAATTTTCAGTGCCTGCTCAGAAACAAAATGTTCCATTTTCCTGAAAATTTCAGCCAATTCCGTCCACAAACGCCAAAGTTATTAGACATAGAATTTTCAAAAATCCCATAGAGAAAAAATCCTAACTATATATACCTACTGGCGACCGCCAATAGGTAATATATATATATATATATATATATATATATATATATATATATATATATATCCAAAAACAAAAAGTTCACGCGGCACACTTCTTGGCAGGTAAATTACAGTTTTAATCACTCAGGTCAGCAAAACTCCTACGCGTTTCGAACAAACGTTCTTGGTCACGGCAGTGTTCTACAATTAGTCCTTCTTTCATTTTGCATTTTATACTTTCACCATATGTTACATAACAATGATGCATTATGGGCTGTGTAGTTTTATTTACCGTTTTGTAACATTTTCTTTTCGTTTTTAACTTTATTTTCAGTTAATATGATTGGGCATTTATGTGGGGAGAGTTCTAAGGATCCAGTCCCAGGTTATACGTATTGATCCTTTAGTAGGATATTTATTACGTATCATTGTATAATTTCATGTCTTTATCGTTTACACTTTGTTATGTGCTACGATCTCTGGGATATGTCATCCTTAGATTAAGTTGTTACTAGGGCTGAGTGCCCTTTGCCCCACATATGTGCCCCTACTGGTATATTGAGTATTTAAGCCCATGTAATTCATTAATTAAGTAAATTCACCAACTTTGGAGGTCCGCCTTGTACGCAAAACATATTATATCACATTTTTGGTTTCGCTGCAATTATTTTACAAATGAACGTGCATTTCCTCATCTGCATTCAAACCTTTTGGGTACATGGTTTTAAATTTAATTATCAGTTTCGACTCTAGTCTTCTCAACTTTAAGAGTCTATCTCCCCCACGTTCTTGGTTTGGGATTGTCGCTAGTCCCAGATACTTCATGTCCTGCCATGTTTTTCCTTCATGTTGTTTCAAATGTTTTGCCATGGCATAGGCATTGTCGTCATTCTGTATCGCTCGGATATGCTCTAATATTCTTTTTTTCAAAGGGCATTTCGTGCTGCCTATATATTCTTTTCCGCAGCAGCATCTCAGCATATATACCACAAATGACGATTCGCAGGTTATTTTTGTTTTGATTAAAAATTCTTTGCCAGTGGGGTCTCTTAATGTGGTGGTATTTTGACCTATTTTACAGGCTTTGCAGGTCATGCACTTTGTAAATCCATTGCTTCTTTTCTGAAGCCAATCTGTTGGTTTTTTAACTGTGGTTGAGCGTCGACGTGCTCAGTCGGAGGACGCGAACACGATCGGGAGTCTCCCGGGTGAGTAACTGTGTGAGCGAAGCGGTGAGATATCTTTGGTAAAGCCGTGTGGGGTTCATTGCATGCAAGGGAACCTTTCCCGAACGTGAGTAAACATAAGTGAATTTGCTAAGGACGCACATCACTGAACCTTTCTTGGCAGAGCAACAGGTCGAGCAAACGGGTGAATATACAACCCGCATTCTCACAACAATTTAAAGCAACAGTGTTCGAATAAATTTCCTTCTTACGAGTTAAATTAAGAATAAGTATTGCAATCACACGGAAGGACCGCTTTGTAACTGACGAAGCATATTACACATAGAAATTATCCAAATGGAAGAACGAGCAAGGCAGAGACTAGCCAAAGCAGAAACAATGTTCCAACGTGATAAAAATGCACAAACAACAGGCGCTGGAGGCGAGGCTGAAGCAGCACCACAAACCATAAATACAGCGAAGCAGCTGTTTATGAAATTGGAGAAAGCAATGAGAAAAGAAATTTCACGGGGATGGGAAATAATAACTCTAGAAAAATACTTGGAATGCAACATGGTACCTAGAGGTCTCCGAATATTTACTCTACCCAATCACCCAGATACTAAACCCGAAATGTTGGAGGAATGGGGCAAGAACAACATGGAGACACATCTTGAACTTTAGGACAATGACCCCTTTTGGTCTGAACCAATCTGAAGAACTTTATATACACCTGTAAACATTACTTACAGACTGTAACTGTGACCCTTTAAATGGTTCCGACATGTAGCATCATGCCTTGCTTTCAATTTTAAATTGATTTTAATTAAATTTTCACATCTTTTCACAGATTGCAACGCCACATACTGTTTTATAAGGAGTAAATTTCACACATAAGTCAAATACAATCACTACCACCAAGAATCACAACAAATACAAACATGCAAGAATCACACCCCAAAAACAAATAACCATATATTAGTGCCCACTGGAGGGCGGTAACTGACATCCCAAATACCATTACTCACGGTGTCATCATATGTACTGGGTTCAACTAACATTGTTTGCGCACAATTAGTGGTAACAATCATAAAGCCCACTGGAGGGCGAAACACAACACAATACAAGGTTGACAAGCTTCATATTTCTAATTGCTAAATGCCAAAATGTTAAATGTTAAAAGTCAGAAAAACGCTAAAAATATAATGTAATGTAATTTGAATGGACTACATCTCCCACAACTCCTAGAGTGGATTATGGTGACATAATGATCATGTGATGGGTGGTGACGCCCCTAGGGGAGTGATTGTGTTTTTCCTTTACACTGAACTAAGTGTATAAGTCTGTGGCTACACTGTTTCCAAACTAACCGTGACCAAGACAGCAGAGGCTGTCGAAACGCGTTGGTTTTTGCCTTAATTTTGACTCACATGGATTGAAAATAAAAACGGATTTCATGTAAACCTAGTGGATTATTTTTGGATTTCGTCGCGACTCCACGACATCCTTTGTTGAAGGAAACCTGGTTTGAATATATATATATATATATATTACCTACTGGCGATAGCCAGTAGGTATATATAGTTAGGATTTTTTTCCTATGGGATTTTTGAAAATTCTATGTCGAATAACTTTGGCGTTTGAGGACAGAATTGGCTGAAATTTTCAGGAAAATGGAACATTTTGTTTCTGAGCAGCCCCTGAAAATCTGGGGGGGTTTCGTCAAGGGGGGGCCGAGAAAAAAGGGGGGTCCCAAAACGTGTTTTTCCCATGCAATTTTCCATAGGGCGGTTGGCCTCACTTTTAGCCCGAACGGCTGAATGGATTTACACCAAACTTGGCAAAATTGTAGGGACTGGTAGCCCGATGTGCCTTTGCTATGTCTCAAGATATAGGCTCCAGTGGTTTTTACGAAAATTAACTTTGAAAAATATATATTGGGCTACATTGGGCTATATATATGTTGGAGCCCAAATGTAGCCCAATGTAGCCCAATGTAGCCCAATGTAGCCCAAAGATGGCCACCAGAGACAAAAAAAAACAAATGTAGCCCAAATATCAGCCAGATGTAGCCCAACTATAGCCCAATGACAGAATGTCCCAGAGTGTTCTAAAGAACAACTAGAGTGCTAACAGTCCTACTTATTACAAAGGTATGGCACACCTGAAGCCATCTTGATTGGAATAAAGTGGTAACTCTTAAAACATTTAATTTAAAAAGGAACAAAATGAGGGGGTTCATTTTGCCATAGAAAGTATGATTAGCGAATATATGACGAAATCCCGCACACCATCAGTCCGCAAAAAAAATCCTGCATGTACTATTAGGCCGCAAATTAAAATAACGAAAACTTTTAGAACGAATATGCCTTTAGCATACACTAAACAACTAAACTACCCTAAACCCTAAAACACTACCCCCAGCATGACCCTACACTACACAAACAGTACAACACTACCCTAAACCCTAAAACACTACCCCCAGCATGACCCTACACTACACAAACACTACAACACTACCCTAAACCCTAAAACACTACCCCCAGCATGACCCTACACTACACAAACACTACAACACAACCCTAAACCCTAAAACACTACACCCCAGCATGACCCTACACTACGCAAACACTACAACACTACCCTAAACCCTAAAACACTACCCCCAGTATGACCCTACACTACGCAAACACTACAACACTATGCAAAACCCTAAAACACTACACCCCAGCATGACCCTACACTACGCAAACACTACAACACTACCCTAAACCCTAAAACACTACCCCCAGCATGACCCTACACTACACAAACACTACAACACTACCCTAAACCCTAAAACACTACCCCCAGCATGACCCTACACTACGCAAACACTACAACACTACCCTAAACCCTAAAACACTACCCCCAGCATGACCCTACACTACGCAAACACTACAACACTACCCAAAACCCTAAAACACTACACCCCAGCATGACCCTACACTACGCAAACACTACAACACTACCCTAAACCCTAAAACACTACCCCCAGCATGACCCTACACTACGCAAACATTACAACACTACCATAAACCCTAAAACACTACCCCCAGCATGACCCTACACTACGCAAACACTACAACACTACCCTAAACCCTAAAACACTACCCCCAGCATGACCCTACACTACGCAAACACTACAACACTACCCTAAACCCTAAAACACTACCCCCAGCATGACCCTACACTACGCAAACACTACAACACTACCCTAAACCCTAAAACACTACCCCCAGCATGACCCTACACTACGCAAACACTACAACACTACCCAAAACCCTAAAACACTACACCCCAGCATGACCCTACACTACGCAAACACTACAACACTACCCTAAACCCTAAAACACTACCCCCAGCATGACCCTACACTACGCAAACACTACAACACTACCCTAAACCCTAAAACACTACCCCCAGCATGACCCTACACTACGCAAACACTACAACACTACCCTAAACCCTAAAACACAACCCCCAGCATGACCCTACACTACGCAAACAATACAACACTACCCTAAACCCTAAAACACTACCCCCAGCATGACCCTACACTACGCAAACACTACAACACTACCCTAAACCCTAAAACACTACCCCCAGCATGACCCTACACTACGCAAACACTACAACACTACCCTAAACCCTAAAACACTACACCCCAGCATGACCCTACACTACGCAAACACTACAACACTACCCTAAACCCTAAAACACTACCCCCATCATGACCCTACACTACGCAAACACTACAACAGTACCCTAAACCCTAAAACACTACACCCAGCATGACCCTACACTACGCAAACACTACAACACTACCCTAAACCCTAAAACACTACCCCCCAGCATGACCCTACACTACGCAAACACTACAACACTACCCTAAACCCTAAAACACTACCCCCAGCATGACCCTACACTACGCAAACACTACAACACTACCCAAAACCCTAAAACACTACCCCCAGCATGACCCTACACTACGCAAACACTACAACACTACCCTACACCCTAAAACACTACCCCCAGCATGACCCTACACTACGCAAACACTACAACACTACCCTAAACCCTAAAACACTAGCCCCAGCATGACCCTAAACTACGCAAACACTACAACACAACCCTAAACCCTAAAACACTACCCCCAGCATGACCCTACACTAAACAACCACCACAACTCTACACTACACTAACACAACACTACACTACACAACACTACACTACACAATCACTAACCCACGAAAAAATTAACACAAACCCACTTACCTCTCTCGTCATCGTGGTTTTCACAACGCAAATGCATTTACCATACATGCCTTTAAAACGTAATTCTTTGTAAAGGCATGCGCGATAAATGCACATGCGTTTTGAAAAAATGCGGGATAATGGTATGCGAGGTCAATGACCTTGCGGGATAATGGTATGCGGACTGAAAGTCTGCGGGATAAAAAATGCGGGAAAATGGCTGCAAACCATAATTAGCAGCAGACTTCCCTGGTGAGCACTAGCTTTACTACAGTGATCTAATGAGCAACTAGAGTGCTAACATTCAGAATTTATGGCAAATGTGTGACACATCTGAATGCCTTCTTGATAGAACCAAAGTAAACAAGCATTGAAAATGCAATAGATCTCGCCCTCGTTTAAGTTAAAGCCATTCTGTTTGTAATGAGGTGGCTTTTTAGCTTTGCTTTTATTAGTGTTTTTAAAACTTTCATGTAAATAACATGCATATGTATGCATATATGTATATGTATGCATGCATTTATATTTATATAGATATGCAGATTATATATGTTTATATATGTATATTACCTACTGGCGATAGCCAGTGGGTATATATAGTTAGGATTTTTTCTCTATGGGATTTCTGAAAATTCTATGTCTAATAACTTTGGCGTTTGTGGACGGAATTGGCTGAAATTTTCAGGAAAATGGCACATTTTGTTTCTGAGCAGCCCCTGAAAATGTGGGGGGGTTTCGTCAAGGGGGGGCCGAGAAAAAAGGGGGTCCCAAAACGCGTTTTTCACATTCATTATTCCATAGGGCGGTTGGACTCACTTTTAGCTCGAACGGCTGAATATATTTACATAAAACTTGGCAAAATTGTAGATATGGTTTGCCCGACGTGCCTTTGCTATGTCTCAATATATGTGCTCCAGTGGATTTTGAGAAATTAACGTTTAAAAAAATATATATATCTGTGACAGCGCTCCGGTTAGCGCCCCGGTTCGCGTACCTGACGCGTAACGGAACTTCGCGAAGCGAAGCTGATTGGCTCTCCGGTGTCTGTCAACATTCTAAACAGTCCGGAGCGGCCGCCATCTTGTCTCTCGGTAGGATCGAGAGACAAGATGTGGTGAAAAACAAAGGGGGAAATGAAGGAAAGGGGGCAAGGTAGACCCCTCCTGTCCCCCTAGGATTGATGAGGGGGATATTAAAGTGCCCCGCGGGGCCAAAAAAAAATGTTACGCCGTAGAGGCGCGTCCCGGTACGCGAACCGGGCAGCTCACCGGGCAGCTAACCGGGCAGCTAACCGGCAGCGTAGCTGTCAACATTGTAAACAGTCCGGAGCGGCCGCCATCTTGTCTCTCGGTAGGTTCGAGAGACAAGATGTGGTGAAAAAAGAAGGGGGAAATGAAGGAAAGGGGGCAAGGTAAACCCCTCCTGACCCCCTAGGATTGATGAGGGGGATATTAAAGTCCCCCGTGATTTTTCGCGGTAGAGGCGCTTCCCGGTACGCGAACCGGGCAGCTAACCGGCAGCGTAACGGGAGTCCGCCATCTTGTGTTTTTGGAGCGTCCGGTTCGCGTACCGGGTAGCGTCCCGGTAAGCGTAACAAGGGGAAAACCAAGAGAAACAGTAAAAAAGAAATGAAGGGAATAGATTTCCAGCAAACTTGGCAAAATTGTAGGGACTGTTTGTTTGATGTGCCTTTGCAAGGCCTCAAGATATGTGCACGTGTGGATTTTGTCTAATTAAGGTTAAAAAAAAAATATATATCTGTAAGCGTGCTCCGGCACGCTTACGTTACGGGTTTTGTTTGCGCTGCAGAGCCGATACGTCACGGTTATGCGACGCGTCATGAGGCGTCTCACGTGGCTACGTGATACGTCACGTAATAAAGAATATATTTTACAGCTATAGATATTAGCTTTTAAAAAACCAATGAAATTCACTGAAAAAACCATAGGTTATAGACCATATATAGTTAGGAATTTGCATTTACAAAACCTTGAAAATTCACTGAAAAAACCATAGGTTAGAGACCATATATAGTTAGCTGGACATTTTATTGACATAAAACCAATGAAATTCCATATATAGTTAGTTGCACTAACTATATATCGCGCACCCGCAATCCACTGCTGATGATGTCACATATTCATCAGTGATGTCATCAGTGATGTCATTTGAGATGTCATCAGTGATGTCATCAGTGATGTCACTGACCATGTCATGAATGATGTAATATGTGACATCATCAGCAGTGGATTGCGGGTGCGCGATATATAGTTAGTGCAACTAACTATATATGGAATTTCATTAGTTTTATGTCAATAAAATGTCCAGCTAACTATATATGGTCTCTAACCTATGGTTTTTTCAGTGAATTTTCAAGGTTTTGTAAATGCAAATTCCTAACTATATATGGTCTATAACCTATGGTTTTTTCAGTGAATATATATATATATATAAATATTTAAACACAAATTGTGCCTTCACGCTTTGATGAGGTCACTCAGCTGCACCCCTTATCGTGGGGTGCAGTGCTGAAGAATTTGAGTGCTGTTCTGTGAAGCCCAGGAAGAAGAGGCGCCATAGCCTCGAAACGCGTCGGCTTTTTCACATGAATGCGGAGCAGTTTTTGAAAGCTACAAGGTGACAGCCCGGAGGGGAGGGGTGCAGCTGAGTGACCTCATCAAAGCGTGAAGGCACAATTTGTGTTTACATTTCTACGAGGGCTGGCTGAGTCCTCATGAGGAGCACCATTCTCGGCGTATGCGCACACATGAGAAGGCTGAAAAACCAGAACTATTCAAATTCTTCAGCACTGCACCCCATGATAGTTACAGCTTGCACTTATTGACTCCGAACCTACTTAAGGTGATAATGTCGCTAATGAAAAATGGACACTGAGCTTACTAAAAGTTGTTATTATGCCTCTTGTTTCAGACCTCAAGTCCCACAATGCAGTGCACAAGCAAGGTACACCGTAATGGCAAGATGCGTAATAAAAAGGTGTGGCAACAATGAAACAGGAGACTTCAGTGCTGTTCTGTGAAACCCAGGAAGAAGAGGCGAAATAGCCTTGAAACGTGTCGGCTTTTTCACATGAATGCGGAGCAGTTTTTGCAAGCTACGAGGTGACAGCCCGGAGGGGAGGGGTGCAGCTGAGTGACCTCATCAAAGCGTGAAGGCTCAATTTGTGTTTACATTTCTACGAGGGCTGGCTGAGTCCTGATGAGGAGCACCATTCTCGGCGTATGCGCACACATGAGAAGTCTGAAGAACCTGAACTATTCAAATTCTCCAGCACTGCACCCCACGATAATTACAGCTTGCACTTATTGACTCCGAACCTGAGCTTACTAAAAGTTGTTATTATGCCTCTTGTTTCAGACCTCAAGTCCCACAATGCAGTGCACAAGCAAGGTACGCCGTAATGGCAAGCTGCGTAGTAAAAAGGTGTGGCAACAATGAAACAGGAGACTTCAGTGCTGTTCTGTGAAGCCCAGGAAGAAGAGGCGCCATAACCTCGAAACGCGTCGGCTTTTTCACATGAATGCGGCGCAGTTTTTGCAAGCTACGAGGTGACAGCCCGGAGGGGAGGGGTGCAGCTGAGTGACCGCATCAAAGCGTGAAGGCGCAATTTGTGTTTACATTTCTACGAGGGCTGGCTGAGTCCTGATGAGGAGCACCATTCTCGGCGTATGCGCACAAATGAGAAGGCTGAAAAACCTGAAATATTCAAATTCTTCAGCACTGCACCCCATGATAATTACAGCTTGCACTTATTGACTCCGAACCTACTTAAGGTGATAATGTTGCTAATGAATAATGGACACTGAGCTTACTAAAAGTTGTTATTATGCCTCTTGTTTCAGACCTCAAGTCCCACAATGCAGTGCACAAGCAAGGTACGCCGTAATGGCAAGCTGCGTAATAAAAAGGTGTGGCAACAATGAAACAGGAGACTTCAGTGCTGTTCTGTGAAGCCCAGGAAGAAGAGGCGCCATAGCCTCGAAACGCGTCTGCTTTTTCACATGAATACGGAGCAGTTTTTGCAAGCTACGAGGTGACAGCCCGGAGGTGAGAGGTGCAGCTGAGTGACCTCATCAAAGCGTGAAGGCGCAATTTGTGTTTATATGAAAAATAAATATATATAATTTCAAAATGCTGCCTCCTCTTTCCAAAACAGCACGCCGTAGATACGATTGTTGAGACAGCGGTATTTTTCAGCTAGTGTCAAGACCCAATGGTGTCATTGTTTGTGGTACATTTAAACAAACAGTCATGTGATAGATAAGACATAGTAAACAGACTTTCAACAGAGTTACTTCACTCAATTGTCTTTCCTTCAAAATAAAAATAAAAAGTGTGTATAAGGTGAAGTGGACAAAAATAACATTGTAATTAGGTCAGAACTACATGGAAAGAAAGTCAGGTTAAATTAGAATTAAATGTCAGTGTGTTTTCAACAAAACTTTATCGACACATACTTTTTCTCACTAAAGCATTGTTTCAATCAATAGCTCAAATATAGGCTTTCCTACTTGTAATTATCACGTCCTTTTGGGCTATAATTCATCATATGAAAAAAATTAATCACATTGTGTCTGCAAAGTACATCATTGTTAATTTGTCGATGTTCATACTAGAAGTCGAACATGTTAAATGTAAACATGAAACATAACAAAATCATATATGATTTCATCAATGGCAATCTCCGTTACATAGCCCAAATGGGCTTTTTATCTGTAAATCCCTCATCAAAATGTGGAGGAGAAAAAGTCGAGCCAGAAGATGGTCTGTTACGCTTGAAATGAAAAAAACTTGCTAGCAGATTCTGCTGGTCTTCAAAGTGAGGCATGAATTTCATATTCTCTCAACTTTCTTCTATTCATACAACCTGTAGTCTGAAAACAAAATATATGTTTTGTTTATGTCATATCACTAAAAGAATTAATTGCCAAACAAGATCATTTAAAATATACAGAATACTTTTGCTGCGAGACAACAGATTTGTTTAGTTTGAATCTATAGAGTAGTTTAGTAAACTGCTCCTAAAGGGTTGGTTTCATAACATGTTTAAATCATATAAGTAGCCATTGAATTGCATGACTATCAGTAACTTGACCCAACTTTCTAATACCAAACAAAGCAGTGTTTGAGGCATAAGTTGTTATATCAAGCTCGGATTCGGATTCAAATACCACACGTCTATGTGCCAACTATGCTGTTCGCCATAAGTTAGGAATGTTGCAGGTCCTGAACTCGATTTCCACCTCTTATATTCATGCCAACTGAATCTAACATGATGAAAGATAGTAATCTATCATCCTGGTTGTGGCAAGCCTGGAAATGCCTGGCTACTGGGTACTGTTTGTCACCTTTTCGTATAGCCCTCAGGTGTTCTAACACTTGTTTCTTTGCCTTCTGTAGTGTACTCCCTACATACATTTTATTGCAGGGACATTGGAGGGCGTATACTACGTGATCTGAATTACAAGAAAGATGTTTTTGGAAGACAAAAGGTTTGCATGATGCTGACAATACGCATTCTTTAAATTTTTTACTGTACTTACATGCTTTACAATTTCGGCATGTGTAAAAGCCCTTAATGTATGTTTTTTTTAGTCTGGTGTTTCTATGGTCCTGCAAATTGTATCTTTAAGTGATTTTGCCTTTCTGTAGGTTATCTGGGTAAATGGCTCTATTTGGGGTGCTAAGTCTTTGTCAGAAGAAAGCACTTGCCAAAACGTTCCTAAACTCTGGCTCACTTATTTGGATTGTTGGCTGTATGTGGTTATGAACCTGATTTGTTGGTGTTCCTGTTCATGTGTGCTAGTGTTGCTAGTGGCTAGGAGGTCAGATCTGTTTCTGGTTTTTGCCACAATTTTGGCTTTTCTGATGGTGTTTTTGGTGTAGCCTCTTTCCAGAAATCATTTTGTCATTAAGGTCTGCTCCTTAATGTAACCATCCCCTGTGCTGCAGTTACGCTTTGCATGGAGGAACTCCCCTAGAGGGATGCTGTGTATAAGACTCTTAGGGTGGCAACTGCGCGAGTGTAAAACCGAATTTCCTGCTGTTTCTTTACGAAATAGTATACTTTCTAGTCTGTTATTAACTATTGTCAGTTTCAAATCAAGAAATTCAATCCTGGTACAGGAAAAAATGACTTGTGAATTTAAAATTGAAATCATTCACATTAAGTCTGCTAACAAAACTGTTTGCTTCTTCTTCATTGCCATCCCATGCAATGAAAATATCGTTTATATACCGTGCCCATGTCACCACCTTCTTTCTGTATATTTCCATTTTCATGATCACAGTTTCCTCCCAAAACCCTAGAGACCTGAAAAGCAAGGTGCAAAGCAGGTCCCCATAGATGTTCCGAGGGTTTGTCTGAAGATCTTTCCATCAAATGTGAAGATGTTTTGTGTAAGACAGCTAAGCATCATAAGAACCAACATTTCAGTGTGAAGTGTATAGGAGAACGATCTTTCTTTTAAGAAATATTGACAAGCTGTGAGTCCTAATTCATGTGGGATACAAGTATATAAACTTGTGACATCTAAGCTCAAAAGATTTTAATTCGTGTTCCACTCAATCTTTTCGAATAGTCTAAGAAAATTGGCAGTGTCCTTAATATAAGATGTTAGCTTATATATATATATATATACTAGCTTACCCGTCGCGCGTTGCTGCGATCTCCGAAGAAAGGAAATTCAAGGAAACTCGTTATAACTTTCAATTTATATTGTGTCATTTTTATTGAAACGTATTCATTTTAATATGGAAAACATTTCAAAGTGTCGTTTTAATTCTATTTATTTATTTCAGTGCTTGTGGGTACACTATTTTTTGTTTTTCCGTCTGGTGCGTACTTCAGTATTCGAAAGATTATGAGGGCCCTGGGGGGCCAATATTTAAAAAAAAATTATGCCAGGAACCTTCGCGGTAGAGTACTCAACAACTTCCCAAAGTTTCCTGGCGATCGGATGAATGCTGTTTTAATTCTATTTATTTATTCGAGTGATTGTGGATACACAATTTTTTGTTTTTCCGTCTTGTGTGTACATCAGTATTCGAAAGATTATGAGGGCCTGGGGGGGCGATATATAAAAAAATGTTGTGCCAGAAACCTTTGCAAGAGAGTACTTAACAACTTCCCAAAGTTTCCTGGCGATCGGATGAATGCTGTTTTAATTCTATTTATTTATTCGAGTGCTTGTGGATACCCAATTTTTTGTTTTTCCGTCTTAAGCATACATCAGTATTCGAAAGATTATGAGGGCCTTGGGGGGCCGATATTTAAAAAAGTTTTATGCCAGAAGCTTTCGCAGGAGTGTACGCAACAACTTCCCAAAGTTTCATGGCGATCAGATGAATGGTGTTTTAATTCTATTTATTTATTCGACTGCTTGTATATACACGATTTGTTGTTTTTCCGTCTGGTGCGTTCATCAGTATTCGAAAGATTATGAGGGTCCTGAGGGGCCGATATTTAAAAAAATGTTATGCCAGAAACCTTCGCGGGAGTGTACTCAACAACTTCCCAAAGTTTCATGGCGATCGGATGAATGGTGTAGTAATGCATAAAGGACAAACACACAGACAGAGAGACAGACATACATACATTTGTTTTTATTACCTACTGGCGGTCGCCAGTAGGTATATATAGTTAGGATTTTTTCTCTATGGGATTTTTGAAAATTCTATGTCTAATAACTTTGGCGTTTGTGGACGGAATTGGCTGAAATTTTCAGGAAAATGGCACATTTTGTTTCTGAGCAGCCCCTGAAAATTGGGGGGGGGTTCGTCCAGGGGGGGTTGAGAAAAAAGGGGGGTCCCAAAACGTGTTTTTAACATTGAGTTTTCCATAGGGCGGTTGGCCTCACTTTTAGCCCGAACGGCTGAATGGATTTGCACGAAACTTGGCAAAATTGTAGGGACTGGTAGCCCGATATGCCTTTTGTAGGTCTCAATATATGTGCTTCAGTGGATTTTGAGAAATTAACGTTCAAAAAAAGATATATATCTGTAACAGCGGACCGGTGAGTGCTCCGGTTCGCGGACTTTTCGCGCAACGGAGCTTTGTGAAGCGAAGCTGATTGGTTCTCCGGCGTCTGTAAACATTCCAAACAGTCCGTAGCGGCCGCAATCTTGTCTCTCGGTAGGATCGAGAGACAAGAGGAGGCCAAAGCGAAGGGGCAAATGACCATAAGGGGGCATAGTAGATCCTCGCTGACCCCCTAGGTTTGATGTGGAGGTTTTAAAAGGGCCCCGCGGGGCAAAAAAAAAAATAATAATAATAATCGAACGGCTGAATGGATTTGCACGAAACTTGGTGAAATATTAGGGACTGGTAGCCCGATGTGCCTTTGCTAGGTCTCAATATATGTGCTCCAGTGGATTTTGAGAAATTAACGTTGAAAAAAAGATATATATCTGTAACAGCGCTCCGCTTCGCGTAACGGAGGTTTGCGAAGCTGATTGGTCATTCTGTCACTGGGCTATAGTTGGGCTACATCTGGCTGATATTTGGGCTACATTTGTTTTTTTTGTCTCTGGCGGCCATCTTTGGGCTACATTGGGCTACATTGGGCTTCATTGGGCTACATTGGGCTACATTGGGCTACATTTGGGCTCCAACATATATATAGGCCAATGTAGCCCAATATATATTTTTCAAAGTTAATTTTCGTAAAAACCACTGGAGCATATATCTTGAGACATAGCAAAGGCACATCGGGCTACCAGTCCCTACAATTTTGCCAAGTTTCGTGGAAATCCATTCAGCCGTTCGAGCTAAAAGTGAGTCCAACCGCCCTATGGAAATGAAGGAAATGAAAGGGTAATTTGTAATTAGCAAATAGCTCATCGCAAACTAGGAATGGTAAAGAATCGCTATTTATTCCTTAAAGTTCGCTATTTAGGAAATGCAAAAAACTTTGATGATACATATGGCGGTTCATCTCGAACAAGATAAGAAGTATAGGGATAGATTTATGATGACTGGCGCATCACCAGGGATGTGTTAGTCATTCTGTGCCGCTGTTCCGTCACCTATGGTGTGCTGCATTTACAATGCGGCGCATCATGGGGCAAAAACAGCACAGATGCGTGATGTATCTGTGCCGTAAAGGTGGCGAATTGCTGGAGTTGTGTCGCAAGTGTGATGAAGCTCCAGCAAGGGTCGGGGGTGCCCCTGTCGCAGGGTTTCTGTTCTCACACAGAACTGTGGACAGAGGATTGGAACCTCGGCGAATTAGGGTGCCCCAAAACTCACCTTAGTAATCAAAAACCCCTTAGCAAGCTAGGTACAGTGTCACATTGGATATAACAAACTCTCAATGTTTAGACAATCCAGAATATGAACTTATAGTACCTCAGGATACGTGGAACTCATGAACAGTCGGTCGTTATATATTTCTTAGAAACCAGAACATGGAGTTAAGAAGAACACATGTGTATTTGAAATGTTTATTTACTAATGCCGTCTTCTCAGGCGTAGTATCTTAGATAATACAAGTACACATATTATCAGTAGCAAAATTACCAGCATAGTTACTAGTACATAAAAAGCGAATGGTGACAGTATGTTAACATGCTGTAAATGAATAAGAGTTATCAACACTTATAAGCAGCCACGGGCCGTGGAGGGAGTTACGGTGGGGCAGGGAGGCGGGGAGGGGGAGGGGCAGGGTGGAGAGGGCTCCACCCTGCCCCTCCCCCTCCCCGCCTCCCTGCCCCACCGTAACTCCCTCCACGGCCCGCGGCTGCTTATATCTCACCCTCCCTAATACACATATTATATTATTTGCTAAGAAGGTCTGTTTGTGTTGGTTTAGGGCGTGCCCATACTTTAGTGTCTTAGATTTGAAGGAATCACATCAGCATACATCAGCTCTCTCTTCATGTGAACCGCATCAACTGTTGTGTATGTGTGTTCGGCAAAGCAATATAAAACCCGCCTCATGCCCAGAATTGGCAGAAGCTGCACTTATGTTATGAGTATGAAGTCGTGCAGATCAGATCTCATAACAATTCTGTATCGTGTTGTTCTTGAAACTTCAGCACTCGCTGTACAGATATAGTTTAATAAGCAAAGCAGATAGTAGAGCAATAACATATTATTCTCATGTAAACCACGATGAACTACTAGGTTGAAAGCTAAAGCAACAACTAAGTGTCGTGTGCAGAAGTTGCAAAAAAGGAAAAATGGCGTTTAAACCGGTAATGAGCTCATGCTAACTTAACACGGTGTAAAGATATCCAGGACCTAGATGACACCTCCCCATGATCCGGAAACGAACTGAATAAGATAATAGAAGTGCCATCTCATGAGAGCAGATTGCAAGTTTATATGTGGACGGTCCGCAAGGTAAAACATTAAAAACTAGGAAAATTTAATGCTAAAGAAAAATAAAACAGCCAAGTACTTTATCGAGTCTTAAGCCAATAGGCAAGCTAAATAATAAAAACTTGACAAATAAGTCAATGAATTGTCAATGAAATGCTAGTACTCAGCATATCAAACATGAAAAAGGTCTATGACATAACTGTGTATGCAAAATAAGATGCAACAGCCTCCAATAGGAAGTCACCGTCTTCATCCGAAAAGAGTTCAGCCATCCAATTTAAAAGCGGAAAAGAACATACGTGCTCTCCCAGCACCGGATCCTCTATCACCATCAGAGGACAGCTCGGTGGGTTTTCAAGAAAGCTCTGTTCCAAGAAAGACTGTGTTGCCGCCAGTAAATTCCAGGGACCAATTAGTCCATGCATCAATGCCACAGCCATAATCCTTTCGCCAGGACAAACCAACTCGTGAGTAATGATAGGAGTCATCAGCTGATTAAAGTCGACGTCAGGAGAAACCGGTCCGCAGAGACACAAATCAATGGCCCAATCGAAATCACAGGTCAGGCAGTGAAATACAGGCTGGACACAGGTGAAGTAGGAGAATCGAAAAGATAATCCATATGCCGTGCTTAATATCGCCAACGGCATTGTGCCATAATATTCTAGCATGCGATTGCGGAACAGTGTCAGCAGCTGCAGGGCGGGAGCTTGCACAGGAGGGACATCCATATTTAAAAATGTAAAAAAGCACAAGAGCGTCCGCTGGTAATGCAAGTAAAAATGGCAATCCACGAAGCACAGTGGAGAAAATAGAATGAAAGAAAGCAGGGATGACTCCAAAGATTTTCTCAAATGAAGTCACGAGACCACTGGTAACAACTTTAAAAAAGTGCGCCAGGGCCTTTGTGGAGGACGCGTTAAAGATAGTCCGAACCATCTTGCTGAAATGCAAAGGCGAATCAGTATTGAAAAGGGTCTGCACCTCTGTACGGGTGTTCGCTATGTGAAGCACGAAAGTTTCACGGGCCGAACTCAAGGCCACCTCTCTCTGAGACAAAAGAGCTCTTATTCTTGCCATGCCGTTGAAATCTGCTCCCAAGGTTGGTATTTGTGGCCAGATTGAAAACTCCCTATGTTCATGTGTAGGAGGAAATAGAACATTTTTGCAGCAAATAACCCGTTCACTTACTGTTACGATAAAAGGAATACTTTTAATTAACCCAGAACAATCTTCATTATTGAGCATCAAATAACTACCATTTTCCAACAACTTGAACGTGGGGATGATAGCAGGAACTGGCGTGCCTTGCAACACGCAAGCCATATTTGGTCGGTGTTTGTTGCATGAACCGTGTAACTGTATGTGCCTACACATTAGTGAATGACCTGGCGTCTCAGTGCATTCCTCTCCATTCAGATAAACTTCTTGATCATCTTTGAAACATCTGTATGTGTATGGAAGCGACCAGGCCTCATGAAGAAAAGCACTACCTAAAGGTTCATAACGACCTATTGGTATATATTTCATACAATTTGAAAACTTATATAAAGCAAAAGGCAGCGTTATTAAACCGTGGATAAGGCACGTTGCCAAAAAACCCGCAATCCTCTGCTGATGATGTCACTGAGCATGTCATGAATGATGTAATATGTGACATCATCAGCAGTGGATTACGGGTAATAGTATCTCTAGTTTACTCCCCTATAGCTGTCTTTCTTTTAACATAAGTGTCTGTTTCCTTCCCTTATACTTACTGTTCTTTTTAAAAAAAAAAATGTTGGTTCACTTCCGGTTCGCGTACCGGCGAGCGAACTGGGAAGCGAACTACGAGAAATAGAGGTTGGCACAGTTCCAAATATTGTACCAATTTTTTAATAACGGGGAGGTAGTTCTGAAAATAACTTTTTTTTTATTGTTTTTGTTGTTTTATATTTTTTTTATTATTTTTCTGAACATTTTTTTACTTTTTTTGAATTTTTCTGAACAGTTTTATATTTTTTTGGGTTTTTCTTGGAGGGGGCAATGAAAACGATTCATTGTAAAGGGCTCAACAGGAGCAACAAAACAAAAAAAAAGTATTTATTATTTGGGGCGTTTCGTACAAACTTGCATATGATAGTCAATAGCTCTGTTGATCAGAGTGATGCTTCTTTCTCCGTAGCAAATGAATCCACTGCAATATACGCAGACTTGTTTTACTTCATAAAATCTTGTTTGTATATTTGGCACCATCTCCCTGCCCTCTGGTCCCGTTACTTCCGGTACAACAGATCTTCTGGCCATAATAGGGAGATTATCTAGGTCGTTCCGAAACTGTGCAGCACTGTAGTTGTTAGGATGCCACCTAGTCATATGGCGATGCATTGTGTAGTTTCCGAAGCTGTATTTTTTGTCGGTCCCTCTGGACAGTCTATCTTGACATATAAGGCAAGTTACGTATCTTGCATTTACTTTTTTCTGACCTTTGGGAATTTTAAAAAATTGCCAAATGAAGTTTTCTTTCCGGTGAGACGTCCTGGGCTCCTCAGGCAAAAACTGCCTCTCTTCGTGCTCGTCGTCCTGTTCCTCTTCTTCCTCTTCTTGTTGAATTATAACTTGAGCAGGTGGTCCACTCTTCCTTGGATGTGGTGGAGGTGGTGGGGAAGCACCAGCTGAAGCTACTAAAGAAGCCATTGCTCACTGGTAACAAAGGGTCTTTCTCTCACAATGATGAAAGTCAGAGTGAGGAAAGAAGGAGGGATTTTCATCATTTGGGAAAAACAAGAGTTCTCAACCAATGAAAAGTGTTCATTTTAGATTATATGACCTAGTCTTACATCATTAGGAAACCAAAAGTGAAATGAACCAATGAAAAGTGTTATTACCAAGTCACATGACCTGCTGTGTTTACGTTAAGCGCTTTGCAGGGCCTCCCGGTTTGCTTCCAGAAACCTGCGCTTTGTGACTCGCTTCGCGTACCAGTTCGCTAACGTAGCACGTCATATGACGTATCACGCGACAACGTGAAACGTCATGCGGACGGGAGGCGTCACGATGTTGTTTTCTAACGCGGCAGTTGCGGTAAAGAAACGTTTACCGGCTCGCGGTCTATTTCGCGGTATCAAGGTCAGCTAACGGGAAGCTTCCCGATTCGCGAAGCGGGAACGAAGAAAAAAAAATATTAAAAAAAAAAATTATTCATAAACATATAAAATATATTTTTGGATTTAAAGAAGAATACATTTTACAGCTACAGATATTAGCTGTTAAAAAACCAATGAAATTCACTGAAAAAACCATAGGTTATAGACCATATATAGTTAGGAATTAGCATTTACAAAACCTTGAAAATTCACTGAAAAAACCATAGGTTATAGACCATATATAGTTAGGAATTAGCATTTACAAAACCTTATTTTACTCACACAAAACCATCAGCAGTGGATTGCGGGTGCGCGATATATAGTTAGTGCAACTAACTATATATGGAATTTCAATGGTTTTGTGTGAGTAAAATAAGGTTTTGTAAATGCTAATTCCTAACTATATATGGTCTATAACCTATGGTTTTTTCAGTGAATTTTCAAGGTTTTGTAAATGCTAATTCCTAACTATATATGGTCTATAACCTATGGTTTTTTCAGTGAATATATATATATATATATATATATACCAAAAAAAAAAAATTATTTGCGCCTTTATCTTTGAACGTTTTCTTTATATGTTTACTGTTTTCTGCACTGTTTACCTGTAAATAAGACACTGTACATTCTATCATAGGACACTAGCCGATCCACGGCTTTATTTCACCGAGAGTATTAACGGATGAATTGAAACAGACCCCTATATGGATAGAACACCTTTCCAATATGGCGCCCATAGAGGCTCAAAGGGGTACAGTCCTATGTCTATGTCAATGTCTACAGATTTCTATATTTTAAGGGATGTTTGTAACTGACGAGTGACACACTGACGAAGGCTAACGCCGAAACGCGTCTGTGCTTTTCTGTTCCCTGAAGATTAAAAAACTGGACACCTCTTGGTTTGTGAGTGCTGCCTCTTTCTATGTACTTGAGAAGAGTTTCGAGCGCAATATATATACATATATATATATATTTCCACGACTAATCCCCAACTTGCGAAGCAGATTAAGAGGCGGCACACGAGGTAAGAAGGGGTTCCACCTTTCCATTTATTTTGCATCAAGCATGACGCGTTTCGGAGTTATCCTTTCTCAAATGCTCCTTCAGTAAAAAAGTTGCCACTGGTGTAAGCAGTTCCTTGATAGTCTTTATTAGTGCCTCCATTTACCTGAAGTAGGCCTGGATGCCCGGAATACAAGGCACAGAGTCACTGGTTGTCCATGAATTAGGACTACGTCCCCCAGCATGCAATGTTTTTCCTCATGCTGGCTGTGGCTCCGTTTGGTCGGCTCGCTGTACCTCTCATTGTAGCTCCGACCAGCGATGTTCCCAGGCAGGGACTGCTCCACATTTCTGGGCTGAGGTGTATTGTCTATCTCCCCTCTCTCCCAGCCCCGTACATTCAGTCGCTTCAGGGACTGAAAAAACCATAGGTTTCAGCCACGTTATAGTTAGGAATCAGCATTTAAAAAACCTTAGAAACTCACTGAAAAAACCATAGGTTTCAGCCATGTTATAGTTAGGCATTAGCATTTAAAAAAACCTTAGAAATGCACTGAAAAAACCATAGGTTTCACACATGTTATAGTTAGCTGGAAATTTCACTCATACAAAACCATTGAAATTCCCCAGTTATAGTTAGTTCAGCTAACTATAACTTGCGCGCCCGCAATGCACTGATGATGACGTCACATAGTGCATCACTCATGACATGGTCAGTGACATAACTGATGACAACTCAAATTACATCACTGACATCATCCAGTGGATGTGCGTCTTTCTGAAAAAAAAATATTTTTTATATATGTCTATCTGAAGATCGAATGAAGAATAAATGGGTAAATAAGTGTCTAAATGGATGTTTTTTTGTAAAAATGATTGCATAACTGACTTATTAAGTGTATCCTAGTGAATACATGTATTGGCGAGCAATGTTTAAATATGTAAATATCTGTATCAGTGTCTCACTGATACAGATATTTACCTACTGAGTAGGTACATGAGTATATATGGGTTATTAGTTGTTTTTTTGAGTATCAGTATGAGTGTCTGTATGGTTCGGTGGGTAGTATTACTTGGATCATAGATGCATGAATGAGTGACTCACTGTTTGTATGTGTTTTGAAGACAGCATGTGTGCAGGACAGTATGGGTGGATGAGTGTGTGTATGGGTGTGTTAGTGAGTGAATGACTGTCTCAATAGTATCTTTATGAGTAACTACATATGTTTTAATCTAGTATATGTGAGTATTGATGTATATAAGTGTGTAAGTGATTATATGTGAGAGTGAGAGACTGGAAGAGTTCCTGTATAAATAAGTATACAGATCTGTTGACTGGGTGTGAGTGTTTGATTGCTTCAGATGCTCCGTCCATCACCACCCCCTTTTGTACCGCTTTGTTCGCCATAAGTTGGCAGGGTATGCTCAGACGTGAGTCCCTTGCTCACTTTGCCACTGGATTCAAGCAAGCCTGGCAGAAGACGGCTGACATGCCAGAAACCGGTCCTAGGAAGCTTGTTTCCGGTCCAGGGAAGGCATGGCCTGGCAGTTCGGGCTGGACTGTTCCCATGAGGCACAGGGTCAGACTGATTTGCATAAGGGCATGTCTGAACTGGGATGGCAGAGTGGGCTAAAGAACGGTGATGGATTAAACTCAGATCTGTTGACTGGGTGTGAGTGTTTGATTGGTTCAGATGCTCCGTCCATCACCACCCCCTTTTGTACCGCTTTGTTCGCCATAAGTGGGCAGGGTATGCTCAGACATAAGTCCCTTGCTCACTTTGCCACTGGATTCAAGCAAGCCTGGCTGAAGACGGCTGACATGCCAGAAACCGGTCCTAGGAAGCTTGTTTCGGGTCCAGGGAAGGCATGGCTTGGCAATTCGGGCTGGACTGTTCCCATGAGGCACAGGGTCGGACTGATTTGCATATGGCCATGTCTGAACTGGGGTGGCAGAGTGGGCTAAAGAACGGTGATGGATTAAACCCAGATCTGTTGACTGGGTGTGAGTGTTTGATTGGTTCAGATGCTCCGTCCATCACCACCCCCTTTAGGACCGCTAAATAAGTATGTGTTTCTATAAGTGATCGTTTAAGAGAGTAAGTATGTGTATGTTTCTGTAAAAGTAAATGTAATGGTGTGTGTATAGCTGTATATGCAAATAAATGGATGTTTGATAGTTTATTTGCATGTGTGAGTATGTGTGTGAGTAACTCTATGGATGAGTGTCGGTGTGTAACAGGATGTATAGGTGTATGAGTACATATGATGAGTGAGTACATGTATGAGTGGCTATATAGAACTGTTGATGAATGAGTGGATGTGTATGTAGATGGTGGAATTACTGAATAGGTTGCTGTAACTGGTATTGGTATCTCCATTTTATTGAAAATGTTAGTTTCTATTTTTCAATGTGTGTATCAAAGTTATATTACACTGAGAGGAGGTTTGCCACTCTTTCACAAGAATGATGTCATCAGTGATGTCATTTGAGGTGTCATCAGTGATGTCATGAGTGATGTCACTGACCATGTCATGAGTGATGTAATATGTGACATCATCAGCAGCGCATTACTGGCGCGCCTGTTATAGTTAGCTGAACTAACTATAACGTGGGAATTTCAATGGTTTCGAATGAGTGAAATTTCCAGCTAACTATAACATGTGTGAAACCTATGGTTTTTTCAGTGAATTTCTAAGTTTTTTTAAATGTTAATTCCTAACTATAATGTGGCTTTAACTTATGGTTTTTTCCGTGAATTTCTAAGGTTTTTTAAATGCTAATTCCTAACTATAACGTGGCTGACACTTTGGTTTTTTCAGTGTATTTCAAAGGTTTTGTAAATGATAATTTTCAAATGTATTAATTATTATATTTCTTTCTTTTTATACTAATTTCCTACATTTTTATTTTAAATGTTTTTATTTATTTCATTTTTTAAGTTATATTTCATATTGTTAATGTAAAATAATAAAAGCAAATTTTAAAATATATTTTCTTATTAAATTGTTTTTAATATATCAAAATGAAATACTATATAATTATTTTTCATTTTTTTTGGTGTAATCGTACCGTACGCGTACAGTGATCGCACCATACTTTGTACAGCTAATTGTGCTCCGCACGTCCCCGTCCATACGTTACGAATATGCTTTGACGTTACGCATCACATCAACGCGTTTGTGTGACGTCATGTACGGCGCCTCGTACGCGTATGGCGCAAATGTTTGTAATTGTTTAAAAACATATATTTATGTATTTATTGTACATACTAAGGGTAGACATTATCTGGGATAATCATGAAAATAGTTTTTTAAAACTTTTAATAAGCGTATATTACTTTTAAAAGCAATGACGCATATCGCGGCGGTACGTCGTACGTACACGCAGCGTAAGAGCACCGTAAGCACACCGTAAGCGTACACAAAGCCATGTGACTTTAAAAGAACAGATTTGATTTGTTCATAACACTTCCTATTACAACTGTTAAAAGATCCCTCCCATTTTAATCATTCTTCTTTGACTTTCTCAGGAGAAGCATCTCTACTGCAGTGCTTAGAAGGAAAGTTCACCATGGTTACACCTCTGGAGTCTTCTTCTGAACATTCCTCTGAGGAAGAATTTGTACCTGAGCAGCCTCAGCAGAAGAAGAAGGAAGCTCTTACTTGGCAATTGTTTAAATTTCCTGAAGGGCAAAAAAGGGTCATCGCTCCCAAAGTGACCTGTAACATTTGTGAGGTTACTCTCTCTAGGGGTGACCCCACTAAAAAATACTCATTTGGGACAGCAAGCATGGTGCGCCATGTGAAGAATCTGCACCCGATTAACTACGCCAGATTTGCAACACAAAGGTTGCAGGAGAACACTCAACCTGCTGTTCCTAGTACTTCAAGTGCACCACCACCTCAGCCAAGCAGCCAGCATGCCAACATTCAACCAGATTATGCGGATCTGATTATTCGTTGCAAATTTTGTAGTGAATTACTATGCTATCGGGAACAATCTATTGACCTCATTGTGCGCAGGAAATGGAAGCACCGTTGTTCACGGCGTTCTTTTTTTTTTCTACTGCTTTGTTGCTATTCCACACTTTTTTTGGTTCCAGTTTCATTTTTTTGTTGAAAACAGTTCTTGTCAGTACTACCTTCACTGGTCAAAAAAAGAGCTATATTTCTATGATAGTGTGTAAAACTTTGTCTGAATGAATGTGTAGTGCATAAATGAATGAATGAATACATTAGTAGTGTATGGTGAATGTGAAAGTGCAAAACTATAAGGAAATGCTACAGCATAAATCTATAAGGTGTTTACTTATAGTATACTGTAGTACTTTCAAAGCACTTGAATGTAACATATGTGCATAAATATGTTACAAGTCTATGCTTTCCTTTGCACTGCTGGTGAAACTGCCTGGGTGAATTTGTAAGGGTTAGGGGCAGATTTACAACCTCCTTCTGCCTCTTTTACACCGCTATAGCATCACTTTTCTGATGCAGCGGTGGTGCAGAGATGCATCATGTTGTGTGGTATTTACAATGTGATGCATCTGGGAGGTGCGTCACATTGGAGATTCCTGTACCAGAAGGAGACACTCCTACACGGGGGGATGGGGGGGAGTTCCGGCGCAGGAACACCTCCTAAAAGTGGCTGAGTGAAATCTACAAGATTTTACTTTGTCACTTTTAGCTCATGCTGCGTCAAAAGCCTGCACTTGCTTGAAGCAGCTGTAAGGATTGACACAGCATTCTGAGCATAGGGCCCCCAGCACATTGCTTTAGATGTGTTGCACTTGCAACGCAACTCAAGCAATGTGCCGCCTTCACGGCACAGATACATCACATATCTGTGTCTTATTTGCCCCATGGTGCACCACATTGTAAATACCGCGCATCCATGGTGGTGATTTCACACTGCACAATAACTGGCATATCCGGGGGATGTGCCAGTTATTGTACATCTGCCCATTCGTGTTTTAATGTAGTGAATGGATTACTACACACTGATCAATGAGTCACTACAAAACTATAACAGGAGTGACAGAGTGTTTGGTGGAAGTGTAAGGATAGAAACTGGGGAATTGAAGGTATAAAAGACAAGTTTGCAGGTTCATAGAACACTGCAAAAATAGTCTATAGGGGTTGGAAGCAGTCCATGGCCTAAGGTGTACTTTGCTCCATGAGTACTTGGGTACTTACTGAATGATTACAGTTCTGCAAGGAGAATGTCGAGCTGAATATATAGCAGCTTCACTTTTAGAAAAGTGTATAGATAAGTACATACTGCTGTATGGCTCACTACAATATTGAAACAGCAGTGGCAGAGTGTTTGGAGGGAGTGTAAGGATACACACTAGACAATTGAAGGTTTAAAAGGCACGTTTGCAGGTACATAGAAGAGTGCATGCATAGTCTGTAGGGGTTTGAAGCAGTCCATGCCCTAAGGCCTACTTTGGTGCATGACTACTTGGGAACTAACTGGATGCTTACAGTTCTGCAAGGAGAGTGTCTGGCTGAATGTATAGCAGCTTCACTATTAGAACAGTGTATAGATAAGCACATACTGCTGTATGGCTCACTACAATACTAAAATAGCAATAGCAGCATGTTTGGAGAAAGTTTAAGGATACAGACTGGGCAATTTAAGGTTTAAAAGATAAATTTGCAGGTGCATAGAAAAGTGCATTTATTATCTATAGGTGTTTGAAGCAGTCCATGCCCTTAGTCCAACTTTGCTGCATGACTACTTGGTTAGTGGCTGGATGATTACAGTTCTCCAAGGAATGTGTCAAGCTGAATGTATAACTGCTTCACTTTTAGTACAGTGTATAGATAAGCACATATTGCTGTATGGCTCACTACAATTTTGAAACAGTAGTGGCAGAGTGTTTGGAGGGAGTGTAAGGATAGACACTGGGTAATTAAAGGTTTAAAAGACAAGTTTTCAGGTGCATAGAAGAGTACATGCATAGTAAATAGGAGTTTGAAGGAGTCCATATCCTAAGGCCTACTTTACTGCATGAGTACTTGGGTACTGACTGAATGATTACAGTTCTGCAAGGGGAATGCCGAGCTAAATATATAACTGCTTCACTTTTAGCACAGTGTATAGATAAGCACATACCGCTGTATGGCTCACTGCAATACTGAAACAGCAGTGGCAGAGTGTTTGAAGGAAGTGTAAGGATATAGACTGTGCAATTAAAAGTTTAAAAGACACATTTCCAGGTGCATAGAAGAGTGCATGCATCGTCTATAGGGGTTTGAAGCAGTCCATGCCCTAAGGCCCCCTTTGCTGCATGACTACTTGGGTACTGACTGTATGATTACAGTTCTGCAAAGAGAGTGCATGACTGAATTTATAAGAGCTTCATTTTTAGAACAGTGCATAGATAAGGACATTCTGCTGAATAGCTCAGTACAATACTGAATCAGCAATCACAGAGTGTTTGCTGGAAGTGTAAGGATACAGACTGGAGATGTGAAGGTATAAAAGACAAGTTTGCAGGTGCATGGAAGACTGCATGCATAGTCTATAGAGGTTTGAAGCAGTCTATGGCCTAAAGCCTGTTTTAATGCATGAGTACTTAGGTACTGAGTGGATGATTATAGTTCTGCAAGGAAAGTGCCTGACTGAATTTATAACAGCTTCAGTTTTAGCACAGTGCATAGATAAGCACATACTGCTGAATGGCTCACTACAATACTAAAACAGTAGTGTGAGAGTTTTTGGTGAAAGTGTAACGATACAGACTGGGGAATTGAAGGTATAAAAGAGAAGTTTGCAGGTGATAGAAGATTGCAAACATAGTCTATAGGAGTTTAAAACAGTCCATGGCCTAAGGCCTACTTTGCTCCATGATTACTTGGGTACTGGCTGGATGATTACAGTCCTGCAAGGAGAGTGCCTGACTAAATTTATAGGAGCTTCATTTTTAGCACAGTGCATAGATAAGGACATTCTGCTGAATGGCTCAGTACAATACTAAGAAAAGGAAAATGAGTTAGGTCCTGGGACGTGTAGTTAGTTGGACCAATAATATAAGGACATTTTTTTTTACCAACTACAAGTTGTTTTAAACCTACTATTTATAGGAATAAACTTACCACATGAAACTCCTAGGTAATTGGGGCATATATTATTCGTGCCCTTTTATTTCATTATTTTATTATTTTTTCAAAAATCTGATTATGTCATGAGAAAAATGGGAAACTGAATGTTTTCTACACTTTTAGCAATTTACAGTCATATATACAAATATACAATACATTTAAACAATACAATACAACATTTTCTTTGCAATATATACAGACTATTATTTCTCTAAACAGAAGAATCAAGAGTAAAGCTTGCGACTCACAAGACAATTTGATTGCAAACCAAATATAAACAATTTTTTACACAACAGTGGACCCTAAAAAAAAAATTTCTGTGGTCCAGTTAAGTAACTAATCACTATCCTTTGTCTTATTGCCTACATTTTTAGCACAGTGCATAGATAAGGACGTTCTGATGAATAGTTCAGTACAATACTGAATCAGCAATGACAGTGTTTGCTGAAAGTGTAAGTAAGCAGACTGGGAAATAGCTGCTTAGTACTTGGGTACTGACTGAATGATTACAGTTCTGCAAAGACAGTGTCAAGCTGAATGTATAACTACTTCACTTTTAGCATAGTGCGCAGATAAGCACATGCTGCTATATGGCTCACTACAATACTAAAACAACAGTGATAGAGTGTTTGAAAGAAGTGTAGAGGATACAGACTGGGAAGAAATGTAAAGAATGTATAAGTGAATCTATAAGTGCTACACTTTTAGTACAGTGAAGGTTGTACTACATAGTACTCAAGCCATTATTATTATATAACAATACATTTATACTTTTAACATCTCATAATTTAACAGAGCTTCTAAAATAATTTCATCAGGTATTTCATTGATGTGAATTTCCTGGTTATCAATTTCGGAATTTATATGATGAAAATACTCAATATCATCTAATGCTTCCACAAAATCAGCATCAAAGGTTTGGTCTAGGAAATCACAACTGATATCTGCAGCAGTAATTTCTTGCTCTTCATTCTTGCTGCCCGTGAAAGGTATGTTTAGCTCTTCTATAATACTGTTGCTAATTTCCAAACTGTCTTCCATATTGTTCTGTTGTTTTTCCATAATTAATTTCTTATGCTGTAGGTCCTTGTACAAAAACATAAACACTTCACTTTATCATTTTTCCTAATACATAACACAAAACAAACTTTATTAACAATTTTTCCCTTTAAAACATATTATACAAATACCATTCTCAACTACTTTATAAGATTATATAAATATAATTATTTATATGAATGTTCCGTTTTTAAATGTTCTTAAATTTAATTTTCAAACCAGCCACTCCTTATCACTATAGGAAAAGACTCAGGCTATGATAAGAAAATGCAGTACTAAAAAAAGTACAATATGTCAATTCAACTTACCTGTTCCAAACTAATATATATGTTGTAGTAAAATGCAAGGAATACTGTTGGTTGTCCAGAATTACACTATGTATCTGTGTATATTTAGGTACCATTATCACACTAGTTTTTGAATACGTCATGTGTTTTCACACACTTTAATTTTTAAAGACCTATCAAGTAGTCACCTTTTAACATAATAAGAAAGTAGTGATTCCTTATATAAGTTACAAATACTCACAGCAACAGGTATAGAACAACACTTCAACACAAAGTATTGTGTATAATTAGGACATATTTACATAGAGAAGAAAAACTACACACAGTAAGTTATCCTGTCCTACTAAACATAAAAAACATAAAAGAGTATTTGAAAACACTCTGTGACATATTTTATGAGAACAATTTGATCTCTTTTAATCTTAAACCTCTCTCATCTCTACCAGTCAAGCATGTCTTTCTACTCAGTATCATAGTGTTATGTTGCAGAAAGTTGTTCTGAACCCATGTTTCATTTTAAAAATCTCTATAATAAAACTCTCTGACATTTCTTCAATATATGTTCAAAGATAGTAGGTCCTCAGGTACACTCAGTATATATGTTAACTTTCTTAAATATCTATAAAATATACAAACCATCTTTGCACAGACATGTACTCCATCCATCTCTTGTTACTTCAGCTCTGTAGAAGCACATCCAATCGACCATTTTTTTATAGTTACTTATACTTACCTTAAACATAATAAATAAGAAAAACAATATATGTTATAAAATTAGCATCTATGGAAGACAAAAAAATACAGTTACAATATATATTTTACAACACAAAATAATTTGTAAAGCATTTCATTTGCCTTTTTAGCTGTTCTCAGAATATATTGAATTTCACTAGAAACAGTTTTAGCACAGTGCATAGATAAGCACATACTGCTGAATGGCTCACTACAATACTAAAACAGTAGTGTGAGAGTTTTTGGTGAAAGTGTAACGATACAGACTGGGGAATTGAAGGTATAAAAGACAAGTTTGCAGGTGATAGAAGATTGCAAACATAGTCTATAGGAGTTTAAAACAGTCCATGGCCTAAGGCCTACTTTGCTCCATGATTACTTGGGTACTGGCTG
This sequence comes from Lissotriton helveticus, assembly GCF_964261635.1. Lineage (NCBI taxonomy): Eukaryota > Metazoa > Chordata > Amphibia > Caudata > Salamandridae > Lissotriton > Lissotriton helveticus. Next base: position 365,695,617 of record NC_136068.1, on the reverse strand, counting down.
GATGATTACAGTCCTGCAAGGAGAGTGCCTGACTAAATTTATAGGAGCTTCATTTTTAGCACAGTGCATAGATAAGGACATTCTGCTGAATGGCTCAGTACAATACTAAATCAGCAATGACAAAGTGTTTGCTGGAAGTATAACAATACAGACTGGGCAATTGAAGGTATAAAACATATCTTTGCAGGTGCATAGAAGACTGCATACATAGTCTAAAGGGGTTTTAAACAGTCCATGGCCTAAGGCCTACTTTGCTCCATGATTACTTGGGTACTGACTGGATGGTTACAGGAGAGTGTCTGACTAAATTTATAAGAGCTACATTTTTAGCACAGTGCATAGATAAGGACGTTCTGATGAATAGTTCAGTACAATACTGAATCAGCAATGACAGTGTTTGCTGAAAGTGTAAGTAAGCAGACTGGGAAATAGCTGCTTAGTACTTGGGTACTGACTGAATGATTACAGTTCTGCAAAGACAGTGTCAAGCTGAATGTATAACTACTTCACTTTAAGCATAGTGTGCAGATAAGCACATGCTGCTATATGGCTCACTACAATACTAAAACAACAGCGATAGAGTGTTTGAAAGAAGTGTAGAGGATACAGACTGGGAAGAAATGTAAAGAATGTATAAGTGAATCTATAAGTGCTACACTTTTAGTACAGTGAATGTTGTACTACATAGTACTCAAGCCATTATTATTATATAACAATACATTTATACTTTTAACATCTCATAATTTAACAGAGCTTCTAAAATAATTTCATCAGGTATTTCATTGATGTGAATTTCCTGGTTATCAATTTCGGAATTTATATGATGAAAATACTCAATATCATCTAATGCTTCCATAAAATCAGCATCAAAGGTTTGGTCTAGGAAATCACAACTGATATCTGCAGCAGTAATTTCTTGCTCTTCATTCTTGCTGCCCGTGAAAGGTATGTTTAGCTCTTCTATAATACTGTTGCTAATTTCCAAACTGTCTTCCATATTGTTCTGTTGTTTTTCCATAATTAATTTCTTATGCTGTAGGTCCTTGTACAAAAACATAAACACTTCACTTTATCATTTTTCCTAATACATAACACAAAACAAGCTTTATTAACAATTTTGCCCTTTAAAACATATTATACAAATACCATTCTCAACTACTTTATAAGATTATATAAATATAATTATTTATATGAATGTTCCATTTTTAAATGTTCTTAAATTTAATTTTCAAACCAGCCACTCCTTATCACTATAGGAAAAGACTCAGGCTATGATAAGAAAATGCAGTACTAAAAAAAGTACAATATGTCAATTCAACTTACCTGTTCCAAACTAATATATATGTTGTAGTAAAATGCAAGGAATACTGTTGGTTGTCCAGAATTACACTATGTATCTGTGTATATTTAGGTACCATTATCACACTAGTTTTTGAATACGTCATGTGTTTTCACACACTTTAATTTTTAAAGACCTATCAAGTAGTCACCTTTTAACATAATAAGAAAGTAGTGGTTCCTTATATAAGTTACAAATACTCACAGCAACAGGTATATAACAACACTTCAACACAAAGTATTGTGTATAATTAGGACATATTTACATAGAGAAGGAAAACTACACACAGTAAGTTATCCTGTCCTATTAAACATAAGACAGTTTGGAAATTAGCAACAGTATTATAGAAGAGCTAAACATACCTTTCACGGGCAGCAAGAATGAAGAGCAAGAAATTACTGCTGCAGATATCAGTTGTGATTTCCTAGACCAAACCTTTGATGCTGATTTTATGGAAGCATTAGATGATATTGAGTATTTTCATCATATAAATTCCGAAATTGATAACCAGGAAATTCACATCAATGAAATACCTGATGAAATTATTTTAGAAGCTCTGTTAAATTATGAGATGTTAAAAGTATAAATGTATTGTTATATAATAATAATGGCTTGAGTACTATGTAGTACAACATTCACTGTACTAAAAGTGTAGCACTTATAGATTCACTTATACATTCTTTACATTTCTTCCCAGTCTGTATCCTCTACACTTCTTTCAAACACTCTATCGCTGTTGTTTTAGTATTGTAGTGAGCCATATAGCAGCATGTGCTTATCTGCACACTATGCTTAAAGTGAAGTAGTTATACATTCAGCAAGTCATGGACCATCCTCGACGACAACGCAGATACGCAACACACCATTTGCTGTCGGAAGGGGAGTACCTGCCAGGGCTGTGACGTTGGAAGGGGGAGTATCATGTTTGAGAAACTTCATTGACGATCGCACCAATATATTCACAATTCAAGTACACAACTTGACAATGACAACGACAAACCACTACACATGATTGACTTGCTTTATTAAACATAATAGGGGTATAATCTTACAGTAGCCAAGAGCATGGGCATTGGGTACAACAGAGCAGGTACATCAGAGGCAGCACATGAGAGGGTCTATGAGCATCAACAATCCATGTCAAGGCACAGGTACATAAGAGGCAGCACATGAGAGGGCACAATGCAGTATCAGAACAGCAACAGGGCATTGTGCCCAACGGAGCAGGTACATCACTGGCAGCACATGAGAGGGCAGAATGCAGTATCAGAACAGCAACAGGGCATTGTGCCCTACAGAGTAGGTACATCACTGGCAGCACATGAGAGGGCTGAATGCAGTATCAGAACAGCAACAGGGCATTGTGCCCAACAGAGCAGGTACATCAGAGGCAGCACATGAGAGGGGATAAGTGCATCAACAGTCCATAGCACAGAACAGGTACATCAGAGGCAGCACGTGAGAGGGGCCAAGTGCATCAACAGTCCATGGCAGAGAACAGGTAAATCAATGGCAACACAAGTACGTGGGTCAAGCGACCCGTTCCAAGGACATTCATAATGCAAGGGTGGTTACATTCGACAATCTACACACTAAGTCAAATGACATCTGAGTGATGTGAACTAAACCTCACACCACAGAATCTGGTGTACTGCTGCAACTACTCGCCTCGGACACACTTCCAGCACCAGAAACAGGAGTGTGAGACACAGCCACAGATCTACTGACTGACACATGAGCCATAGACCCAGACACAGTGCCAGCACCAGAAACAGGAGTGTGAGACACAGCCAATGCTCTAGTGACTGACACATGAGCCATAGACCCAGACACACTGCCAGCATGAGAAACAGGAGTGTGAGACACAGCCACAGATCTACTGACTGACACATGAGCCATAGACCCAGACACACTGCCAGCACCAGACACAGGAGTGTGAGACACAGCCACAGCTGTAGTGACTGCCACATGAGCCATAGACCCAGACACACTGCCAGCACCAGAAACCGGAGTGTGAGACACAGCCACAGCTCTAGTGACTGACACATGAGCCATAGACCCCGACACACTGCCAGCACCAGAAACAGGAGTGTGAGACACAGCCACAGCTGTAGTGACTGACACATGAGCCAAAGACCCAGACACACTGCCAGCACCAGAAACAGGAGTGTGAGACACAGCCACAGATCTAATGACTGACACATGAGCCATAGACCCAGACACACTGCCAGGACATGTCCCTGTACAGTGGCCAACAAATACCATGCCTGCATCTGACACATGAGAGTGGCGGACACACACAGTGCCAGTACCTGAAATAGCAGAGGGCACAACTGATACAGTGCTACTACATGATGCATGACAGCGAACAACAGACACACTGCCACTATCTGACACATGAGAGTGAACTGCAGCTGACCCACTAGGACCACTGAAATGATGAGCCACAGGGCTGTATGGGCCAGGAGGCAGGGTGGCTCTGGGAGCTGGGGACAGCTGTACTGGAGCGACATTGGGTTGGTCAGGTCTCACTGGTGTGTGTCTCCGTTTCTTTGTGAAATGTAGGGGCACCCTAGACATGACTGGACTGGTAAGTGGTGCAGAAACATCACCCATCAAAGGTGGATCTTGTGCTGGTGGGGGTCTGCTCTCTGGGGACGTGCTGGACCCTGCTTGATGCTTGCTCTGGCCCTGCCTTCTGCCCTCTGCATCATGTGTAATGGTGGATGCAACAACAGTGTACTCCTTCCTCTGCTTCAGCGGGATGTGGATGGGAGTAGAGGTATGGGGGGACTCCACCGCTGACACATGTGTTTTACATTCCTTCAACAATGTCAGCCTCAGTGCAGCCAGGGGTGATGTATGCCTGTCCTTGATGGAGCTCGTGTCTATGGGAGAACCCTTGGCCCTGGGATGTGCCTTGGCCGTAGGAGGTGTCTTGTCAATGGAATGTCCCCGATCCCTGGGTGGTGCCCTGTCCCTGGGTGCAGACTTGTCCATTCCAGTGTACCTGTCCTTTGAAGCGACCCTGTCCTTGGGAGTGTCCCTGCTCTTGGGAGTTGCCCTTTCCTTTGTAGTGTCCTTGTCCTTGGGAGTGTCCCTGCTCTTGGGAGGTGCCCTTTCCTTTGTAGTGTCCTTGTCCTTGGGAGTGTCCCTGCTCTTGGGAGGTGCCCTTTCCTTTGTTGTGTCCTTGTCCTTCGGAGTGTCCCTGCTCTTGGGAGTTGCCCTTTCCTTTGTAGTGTCCTTGTCCTTCGGAGTGTCCCTGCTCTTGGGAGTTGCCCTTTCCTTTGTAGTGTCCTTGTCCTTGGGAGTGTCCCTTCTCTTGGGAGGGGCCCTTTCCTTTGTAGTGTCCTTGTCCTTGGGAGTGTCCCTGCTCTTGGGAGGTGCCCTTTCCTTTGTAGTGTCCTTGTCCTTGGGAGTGTCCCTGCTCTTGGGAGGTGCCCTTTCCTTTGTAGTGTCCTTGTCCTTCGGAGTGTCCCTGCTCTTGGTAGTTGCCCTTTCCTTTGTATTGTCTTTGTCCTTGGGAGTGTCCCTGGACTTGGGAGGTGCCCTTGCCTTGGGAGTACCTTTTGTGGGTGATGCCTGTGTAGCATGTGAAGCCATTTCCCCCAACACCCCTTGAGGATCCTGTGTGTCAACTCCAGTGTAGCTCACGTCATCTTCGGTGAAATTTTTTCCAGTACTAGGGGATGGTGTCTGTGCCCTCCGTGCCCTGCCTTGCTGCCTGGGGCTGCTTCTAGTGCAATAACCTGAAAATGAGGCCTTGTCTGAAAATTCACTCTCCCCTGAGACATCAAGTGGTGTGGATGGGGGAATAGAAGTAGCACCATGTCTATGCGACTGTACAATGGCTGAAGACACAGTGTTTGCTAATGACTGAACTGTTCTGTGGAGACCAGCAACATCGCCATGCATCCCCTCCATGAATGCCACCACCTGCCCCAACTTCCTATTGTGGTCTTGGAATGCATTGATCATGTTGGTCTGCCCTACACACAGCTGTCCCAGCAGATCTACTGCCTCAGCACAAAGTGCACTTTGTGTCACAGGGGCAGGCTCTGCGGTGCCTGCAACGAAGGCAACTCTGCTCCCCCTACTCTGGCGAGCACGAGCAGTACTTGTTGCAGTGGGTGGCAGTGTGGGCCCTGTGTGCTGTGTCCCGACTGAAGGTGTTGATTGCCCACTCCCTGTCTGTGACAACAGTGCTGACTCACCACCACTGTCTGAGGATGAGGACGATGGTGTCTCCACATGTGAGTCCTCAGGGACGGTTCTGTCCCCCTCTCCGGGTCTGCCCTCTTCAGTGTCAGTCTGCGTGTGTGTGATTTCGGATCCGGATGCATTGCCACCACTCAACTCCGTAGTCTGTGGGTCAGTGCCCTCTGCCAAAGCTGAAAGAATGAGAAAATAGTTTTTCCTAAGTGCCACACTCACGTACAGAAGGTTACAAAATCACAAAATTCCATACAGTCCAAAGACATGTAGCACCAATCCTGCATACGACTCACCCCTACCAGACATCCTCATATCAAAAACCGGTGTTGGCTGTGAAACATGTACATAATCCAAACAGGGCAACTGCATGCAGACCAGCACACATGTCATGCCATGGGACCACAGACCTCAAGGGCATGTCCTGGAACCCTCAAATACAAAGCAAGTGGTATGTCCACCTGGCGGACATGGAGGCTACCGCTCACTCCGCTAATGGCACCAACATGCAATTGCAGCAAAACAAACGCACCACGGGGATGTCACTACTGTGTCTGAGCACCAATACATGCATGCACTCACAAGTCTCACACACATACAGTCTGCTTACCGCTAGTTTGCTGTTGATCCCCCCTCAGCCAGGCGGACAGGTCAGGATGCTTCACAGCAATGATACGGTGCATTAGAGGGGTCATGGTGCGTCGGGCCAGACGGGTTGATCTTGGAATCATCCCCAGTGTCATCTCGGCAACATTCTTGCTTTGCCTGGATATGTCGTCCCAGCGCTTGTGGTAGTGTGTGTGTCGTCTATTGCACACCCCCACTGCCCGTACATCACGTGCTATGGTCCTCCACACGGCCTTGCGAAGGTGCAGCTTGACCTACCATGATGGGAGACAAGAGGGAAATGTCAGTGGACAGTTTCACATTCACAAACATCGTAGAAACACGTATCTTCATGCAGCCATGCTCAGTACAACACATGTGAAGTTCCCACAGCACACCGCAAAGCTTGCAGAAGCCAGGAGTCAGTGACAACCTCATGCCCACCAACATGTTCCCCACTGCACTTATCACCTGTCCGGGGGCACCGTAGAGCCGTTCATAGTGGCTGAGCACACCGTCCACAAGGACATCCAGCTCCGCTAAGGTGAAGGGATGAGACCGGGTCTCTCGTACTCACTGCATGGCAAGGTTCACGACTGTGGCAGTACAGCAGCAGTTTTTGGATAGCTCAGCAGCAGCAGGTCGAGGTGATGGTCGCAGGCAGCAGTTGTTGGATAGCTCAGCAGCAGCAGGTCGAGGTGATGGTCGCAGGCAGCAGTTGTTGTATAGCTCAGCAGCAGCAGGTCGAGGTGATGGTCCCAGGCAGCAGTGGCTGAAAGCAGTGAATATGTGCTGCAGAAATTCACACATATATAGGGCCCTGAGCTCATATCAGTGGTACACGTCTGCAGCAATTGGTTTTTCCCTGGATGCCTCATTCAAAAAGAGCCAATGACTGGCCCTGGTGTGGCGGTGAATGGCTTCCGCTATATTTGAATGCGCATACGCGCCCCGTGTTACCTCTTTCCATTGGCTACATGTGCACGGACAATCACGGTCACAGATCTGCAACCGCATGTGCGCGCTTCCGCGACGTTGCATCATTTGAACCAAATCAAACCCTGGCGTCGCTATGGCGGTGCACGCATTGCGCGTGGGCGGTGCAGGCTAACAGATACTTTAGAATATGCAATTAGAAATGGCAGTTGATACCCCCCCTTACAGTCAATTTGCAGCACCCACCGGAGACCGCCGGTCCAGGCCGGTCACCCACCGCCGGGTGCTGGCCGGTCACCCACCGCCAGCACCCGGCGGTGGGTGACCGGCCTGGACCGGCGGTGGGTGACCGGACAGGCCCATCCATGCCATAGTAACCTCAATGCACTGGCCAATCACCCACCGCCAGCACCCAGCGGTGGGTGACCGGCCAGCACCCGGCGGTCTTCGGTGGGTGTTGCAATGTGACTGTAAGGGGGGTATCAACTGCCATGTTGAATTGCATATTCTAAAGTATGTGTTAGCCTGCACCGCCCACGCGGAATGCGTGCACCGCCGTAGCGACGCCACTGAGTGTTCATTTTCAAATGATGCCCCATCGCGGTAGTCTGCACATGCGTTTTGAGGGGTGTGGCCGTGATGGTCCTTGCACATACAGCATATGTCATGCACAATATCATGAACAACTATAAACTTCTATGTAGGTGGAAGGCATACACAAATGGCGTATGTACACACACTGCATATCTCCGCACACATGTAATGTTGATAGTTGTACATGTGTGATAGGACATGTCCAGAATGCTGCAATAATTATGATGTCAAGTCAATGGCCCGTGGCCACGTGTGTCTTTCGTGTCCACTTTTTTGCATGTGTGGTCATACCATTGACCTTGCCAGTGGTTAACTATGGCTATTGATGTGCACCCAAGTTGCATCACATGTGCATGGCAACGTGTTGACGTCTTGGTTTTGCGTACACACATTTAAATTTGTACACATCTACACAGTACATCAAGGGTGTCTAACCACATTCAGAAGCTGTTGTGAGTGTGTGGTTTGTGTGTGCAAGTAACAATGATGGGGGTATACATGGATTCTGTGTATGCGTATGTGTGTTGCCTGTTGTGTGCCCATGCATGTCATGTGAGGATGAACAGCATTGTAGGTGGGGTCATTGGTGCATGAAGACAAGAAAGGTGTGTTCCATTTTCGTGTTGTGTGTGCACGTGCATGTGTGTCTGTGGTGACGCTTGTCCACATTTGGGTCCTCAGTCATGTGTTGTTGGCATTTTTTTCGACATGTGTGCACGTTACATTGGACAGGTTTGCACACATGATGTTGTGTGTGGCAGAACATTATTTTTGAATTTATCTGTATTGCATGAAATAATGGTGACATCACACATATAATCATTGTCTGCAACATGTCTTATTTGTATTGTGTTGGTCAACATGTGATAGTGTGGAACAGCTATGCGTTCTTGGTCAATTGACATCTGCTCCCATCTACTCCCACACAGGAGGGCTCAAAATGTGCATTGACCATACACTGTGCTGGAGAACATGGTTGACGAGGAGGTGATCCGCAAATTCCGGCTTGATCGACGTAGATTGCTGGAGCTTGTAGCCCAATTGTCACCTCATCTGCAGCCACGGAGAACATATCCTGGAGCTATTACACCCACAGCAAAGGTGATGGCGGCACTTCACTTCTTTGTAACTGGCACCTTCCAGTACACATTTGGACATGCCAGGGGGATGTCACAATCCATGTTCAGCATGGTACTGCGGGATGTTCTGAATGCCATGATGCTTTACAAGGATGATTACATCCATTTTCCACGGCCGGCAGTGTTGGCAGCAGTCAAAGGAGACTTCTATGCCCTGGCCCAGATACCACACGTAGTGGGCTCCATTGATGGCACACATATTGGTCTCATTCCACCCCGGGCACGTGAACCTGTATATCGCAATTGAAAGCACTACCATTCGATCAACGTGCAAGTGGTGTGCCTGACTGACAACATCATCTCCCATGTGTGTGCCAGATTTCCAGGCTCCGCACATGACTCACACATCCTGCGGAGCAGCATTGTCCCCCAACTGATGGCAAATCTGCGTCCAGAACGTGCGTGGCTTGTAGGTGAGTATGCTGTGAGGACAGTTGTGTTGTTTGTGTGGCATGGTGTTCCCAACAATCCTAGTAATGACATTTGTGTCTGTCATCCACCCACATAGGCGACTCTGCGTAACCAAACCGGCCGTGGCTGCTGAGTCCCATACGTAATCCTACAACACCTGGTGAAATGCGTTATAATGAAGCCCATGGGAGGACACGTCGAGTGGTGGAACGTACTTTTGGACTGCTGAAGTCTAGGTTTCGCTGCCTGGATAAAACCGGAGGGGCCCTACCATACTCACCAGGCAAAGTATGCAAAATCGTGATTGCCTGCTGCATGCTCCACAACCTGGCCTTGCACAATAACATTGAACTGATCATGGACCCTGAAGACCAACAGGTTGCTCGGCCTCCCATCCTACCCATGTTGACTGATGAGGATAGTGGTGAGGAAGAATGTGTGGACCAGAGGCGTCAGCTCATTGATCGCTATTTTCCTTGAATGTGAGTAACTATCTCTTGTGCAGCTAGACAATGCGTGATGTATGTTTGCTGGTGGAGTGTGGATGTGGTGTGTCTATGCTGCCTGTTATGGTATGTTCTGTTTGCAAATGTGTTTGGTAGATGGTGTACATGCAAAGCTCCCTGATGTGTGTCCTTTGATCCACTTAATTGGTGATGAGTGTGGTTTGTTGGATGTTGCAATACAGTGTATTGTGATGGGTGTGAATCACTGTCCTGACCTGCGTTTGCTGTTCTCTCATTATCCCTAGGTCACTCCCACAGAGGCATGATTCTCAACAACATTGATCCCTGCACCTGGTAACAACAAATTCTAAGACAATCATATGATTAAAACATGGAGGTCACAAATCATTGAGTGGTTACGTGAGGTTTATTAACAGGTTGAGGATTGATGTTGGTGCATATTTACAAGTAAGTGTTGGGGGAAAGTGAGAGTTGAAGGTCATGGCAGATGAAAACACCGTGGGGACACCACATTGTGTGATGTCCACCTAGTCCAAAAGACGTGTGCCAATGCTTGGCATTGTGGGGCAGGATAGTTGGCAGGGTGAATGGCAGGCTCAAGCAAGGGTGAAGTCATTGGCGGCCCCTCTTAGAGCGGGTAGATGGGGCATTTACACTGCTCTCACCTGGATCCAGCCTCGGACGGCCCCTCCGTCTTGGTGCCGGAGCGGAGACAGCTGTGGGGGCAGGTTGGTCAGGGGCCACCTCCCTGTCCGTGGGCTCAGGTGTGGGTGGCGGTGGTGTTGGTGACCGGTCCCGCTGGGCACTTGGGTGAGGGGGTGGTGGTGTGGCACGGGATAACCAATCCCTCCACAGAGCAGTTTGCTGGCCCATGAGGTCCACAATTTGGCCTATGCGTGTATCAATGGAGCGCAACAGCTGGCTGTTCTCTTGCGAGTCTTGGTGGGCCCGATCGGACTGTGCCTTTGACTGCTCATAGGAGGCATGGACTCAGGCGATGGCTTCCAGGGTTTCGGCACCAGGATGGGGTGGGTGTCCTTCCCCACCTCGCCTGACAACTGCACGCCTGGTTGTGAGCTGTGCCCTCACCTGTGTCCTCTCACGTCCACTCTCCCTGCTTGCCTGGGATGTCGATGGCCCATCATCGGCCAATGGGTCAGGCAGGGTGGCACAGGCAGGAGTGGTGATGGTGGTGGTGGTGGTGGCTGCACAGCTCACAATGGCAGGTGTGGGAGTAGTGACACAGGCCAAGGTGGTGGAGGCAGGGATGTCCTGGGAGCCTGATGGCCCTGGGAGTCTGCTTGGGCCCGCATCGTCCTCTGCACACGAGCTGGCAATGGGATCGTCCCCAGAGAGTCCGTGCTGGGAGGAGGGCGACTGGTGCTGGCGGTTGCTGCTTTCGCCAGTCAAGTTGCGATCACCTGAGGAACAAGATTTCATGATCAATGTTGTGGACATGGCATGTTTTTGTTAACAAAATTACAAATTATTATGTAATCAGGACATGGTTGTTGTTGTAATCATGTTGTTGTGGTTGACAGTACCGGCCTATATGGTGGCGTGGAGTTGGGAAGGCAATACTTGGATATGTGTGGTCCTGTCCTGCTATTGGATGTTCACCCTGTGAAGATGTGTATCTACCATTCAGTTTGCAGGAGGAGATGCAGTGGTCAGCAAATGGTGTGATGACTCAATCTTGCTCTGGGATGAGACATGGGGGCCTGTTGGGAGTTGTAGTGCTGGTCTATCACACACCCCACCCACCACCACCCTCCCTGTGGACATGGGGCCTGTTGGGAATTGTAGTGGTGGTCTCTCACCCACCCCACCCACCACCACCCTCCCTGTGGACATGGGGGCCTGTTGGGAGTTGTAGTGCTGGTCTCTCACACACCCCACCCACCTCTCATACATACCCCACCACCCTCCCTGTGGAAATGGGGGCCTGTTGGGAGTTGTAGTGCTGGTCTATCACACACCCCACCCACCACCACCCTCCCTGTGGACATGGGGGCCTGTTGGGAGTTGTAGTGCTGGTCTCTCACACACCCCACCCACCACCACCCTCCCTGTGGACATGGGGGCCTGTTGGGAGTTGTAGTGCTGGTCTCTCACACACCCCACACACCTCTCATACACACCCCACCACCCTCCCTGTGGACATGGGGGCCTGTTGGGAGTTGTAGTGCTGGTCTATCACACACCCCACCCACCACCACCCTCCCTGTGGACATGGGGGCCTGTTGGGAGTTGTAGTGCTGGTCTCTCACACACCCCACCCACCACCAACCTCCCTGTGGACATGGGGGCCTGTTGGGAGTTGTAATGCTGGTCTCTCAAACACCCCACCCACCTCTCATACACACCCCACCACCCTCCCTGTGGACATGGGGGCCTGTTGGGAGTTGCAGTGCTGGTCTCTCACACACCCCACTCACCAACACCCTCCCTTTGGACATGGAGGCCTGTTGGGAGTTGTGGTGCTGGCTGCTTTGACAACATGCATGGCTGGGAACGTAGGTGGCAACATTTGTGTTTGGTCATGGTGGGTGCATTTGAGCCCAGGACTTCACATTTGGGTGACTATGTGGCCCACATGCATGGATTGGAGCCTGGGAGATGTGTCTTGGCAGTTGTACAAGGCAGACCATGGCAGTGTGATAGTGGTCATTGGTTTGTACTTACCAGCCTCTAGTCCCTCTTCGATTCCTTCCAGACTCTCAGGGTGTAGTATGCCCAGCACCTTCTCCTCCCATTCTGAATATGGTATGGGCTCCGGGGGAGTGCCGCCGCCAGTGTGGTGTGCCCGCAGGTGGTTCTTTGCCCTGATGCCTTTCACCCCTGTCTTGAGGTCGTGCCACCACCACTGGATCTCGTGTTTGGTGCGTGGCAGGGTTCCTGACGCATTCACCCTGGTCACTATCCTGTCCCACATGTTGGTTTTGGTTGCCACGGTGGTCTGCTGGACTAGGGTACCGAAGAGATGTGGTTCCACACGGATGATTTCATCCACCATGACCTTCAACTCACAGTCTGTGAACTTGGAATTTTTCTTTGGTGCCATGGTGTGTGATGTGCAAGGTGTTGGTGGGGTGGGGTGGGATGTGCAGGTGTGTGGTGGGTAGGGATGGTGTGGTGGGTGTTTGTGTGGTGGGTGTGTTTGTGTGCAGGTTGTATGTGTGTTTTTGTGTGTCTGCTGTTCGTGGTATTCAGCCTCTTGCTTGCAGCTATGCTGTGATGCAAAGGATTGTGGTTGTGGGAGGGAGCCATTTTATACTCTGTGTGGTGGTTCTGTCCCAATGGTTGTTGGCAGTCAGGTGTTCTGTGGGTGTGTTGACTTGGGTGCATTTTTCGGTGCTTGGAGGGGTGTCATTGGGGCGTGTAGTTGCTGGGGGTGGGTGTTTCAGGTGGGTGGGTGTCCTGTTTATTGTGTTTTGTATTTACTTCCGTCAGCTATTTTGTAATCGGTTTGACGGAAAGGATGGTGTTTGTGTGGTCCTTCCACAATCATGCTCCGTTTGTCGATGCATTGTTTTCGCAGCGGTCGAGGAAGGTGGTGGATTCCATGGACTGGCGGCGTTATCCTAATCGCGAGGCCGGAGACTCCGCAGGTATGGCGGCGGCTGTGCCTGTTCCCGCGGTCATGTTCGTCCGCGGCGGAAGGGGTTTCTTTAGTACCGTCCGCTTGCGGCGGTCTTTGGTGTGCTCCGTCCGCCGCGGACGGTGTTTGATGTGATCCGTCCGCCGCGGTTGGAATTTCTTGGCAATATTATCCTAATCGCAGCAGCGGATTATCTGCGGTGCGGTCGGGAGTGGTTTTGCCGCGACCATGGTGGACGGAACACATTTCCGTCTGCAATCCTAATAGGCCCCTTAGTGCGGTCGTTGACACTATTGTTAGATGCCCACTTCAGGATTCTTTCTGGGGTGTAATATAACTGACAAATAGTTTTATGTTGTTGAAGCCGAAGACTGGAGGAGTGCACAGAGCGGCTTATACTATAAAAAGCTGTAGATATTACACTTGGCAACACATCAATATCCAATTTCCTACTCCATTTATCTGCTAGCTTCAAACTATCGTCATTCCTGAGACCATTAAGAATTTTGTACCCTATACTAATCAATGACTTATCTTTTTCTGCATGTATACAGTTCCATATATAAGAATCAGAGATAGTCATAAGACCCAGTTTACGTACAAAATAATCCCGAATCTGATAATATTTGAACCGAGCCCCTTCAGTGAGATTATGACAATCCTTCAACTTTTCAAATGTTATAAAACCATTATGATCGTACAAATCCCCTAGTATTTTATACCCAAACTAGATAGATTTTTGCCAGTTTGATCGTGAAAGATTTCAGGAAAGGCGGGGTTACCCCACAAGGGAGCTCTGCAATTGTACAGAGAAGTGTTACCTTTGATAAGAAGAGCATGCCAAATGCTTATAGTGTCCCACGCCGTCTTGAATTTTACCCGCTTAAAATAATTTGGGTCATTAAGTCTATAAAAAAACATATTAGAATCCTCCCCAAGCATAAATTTGTGAAAAAAAAGCCTATTAGTGGGATTCACCAAGCTACGGAAACGACTCAAAAAAGCTGACCAAAAGTAAAGTTTAACATCTGGGAAATCAAGACCCCCCTGATTAAATGGGAGTTTTAATAGATCGATAGAACGGCGAGCTTTTTTATATCCCCAAATAAAACTACTGAGGATCCCGTCTAAACGTTTAAAATAAGAATTATCCACCCGTAAAGGAATGGAACGATAGAAATAAAGATATTTAGGCAGGATCTTCATTTTGACCAAGTTTATTCGACCAATAATGCTTAAAGGCAGTTTATGCCATTTTTTGAGTAAAATGGCAGTTTCTTTTAGTAGTATATCATAATTTAAGGGAGCTTTTTCATTTATTTGGGCAGAGATTTTAACCCCTAGATAGATAGCAGCCTCACAAACTCCCTGTATAGAAGTCAAAGATTTATAGTTCATGATAATTTGAGTTTTGTTGGTGTTAAGCCTGTATCCAGAGACTGCTCCGAATCTTTTTGCTTCCAATATAATACCTTTCATGGCTTCGGAGACATCTGGAGAATATATTGCGATGTCATCCGCGTATGTGGCTATTTTAAGTGAGTTTAGACCGAATACAAAACGGGCAATCTGAGATTGGTTTTGCAAAGCTGCTATAAATGGTTCCATTATTAAAGGAAACAACAAAGGTGAAAGAGGGCACCCTTGTCTCCTACCTCGTTGTATTGAAAAAATAGAGGAACATTTCCCTAAGTAGTTAATTTTGACAGTCGGGTTGTCATACAGGGCCACAATCCAGTTAAAAAATTGGCCTTTAATACCAAATGCCGACAGTGTAGCCCAGAGAAAATCCCACCCCACTCGGTCAAATGCCTTCTCTGCATCTAATAATATCATACTGAGCGGGGTTGATTCCACCTGAGCCACATCAAACGCCGTCACGGCCATGTTGATGTGAGCAGTAGTGTCCCTCTTTGAAATAAACCCATGTTGCTGGGGTGATACCAATCCCGGCATTAATGGTGCCAGCCGTGTTGCCAAGATTTTGGCAAATATTTTAGCATCATTATTTATAAGTGAGATGGGTCTATAAGACCCACACTCGTTGGCTGATTTTTTTTTTTTCACAAAAAAATAATTTGTGTAACATTCCAAGATTTGGGGGCTTTTTTCCCTACCCCTATGAGATGAATAACCTGAGAAAATAATGAAACCAGTTCCGCCACACATGTTTTATATAGTTCCATAGGTATCGCGTCTTCCCCTGACGCTTTACCGGATGGCAAGGAATTAATAGCTAGTCTGATTTCTGCATCTGTAATATCCTCCATTAATAGATCAGAGTATTCATCCCCCATGTATTTAATTTTACTTGTAGAAATGTATCTTTGTATTTCTTCTTTAACTGTCTGATTTTCAGGAGTATAAAGTTCTTGATAATACTTGGCAAATTGTTGCAGAATCAATTTAGGGTGATTTTATATCTGGTTATTAGCCCCTTTAATTTCTTTAATAGTGTTTTTGGCTCTATCCTCGGCGAACTTATATGCCAATATTTTGCCTATCTTTTTCCCGCTTTCATACTGTGACAATTGGTATTTTTTTTATTTAGCGATACTTTTTTCCCTAAGAGTGTTTTTAAGAGTAGATTTTAATTCTATTAGATAATGACCCAGTTCTTCTACTTCTGCTGATCCCGAGAGTAGTGCATCGGCTAATTGCTTCTCAATTGATGTTATATTGGCAATAATTTTCTCATCTTGGCATTTACGCTCCTTAATCTGTCTTTGAAAAAGGTCTATAGCTAGTGGAGCATTATTCTCAAAGATACTTTATTTAAAAGCCCATTACATGTAGACTCAACACCTAGAGTAGATTTGATATTTAAATTTTTATTATATCTGAAAATAGATATTTTTTTTGGTATTTTGTTTGTGTGCCCGTTACTGGAGGCAGTAAACACCATTCCCATCTTTAACCTAAGTCAAATGAGCCTCAATCAGTCGAGTATGTCTCTATTATCAAAAGGGCTATCGTTTGTACCCCACTCGGGTGTAAACAAATTCGAACTTTTTGCAGATCTAGCTAGCTTCTTTCGAAAAATCCGATTAAAATTCTTCTTCTCTGTAAATCAAACTGATAACGAAAACTGCAACAAGTCAGGGTTGGCACCTAAATCGATCTTTACACCAACCTTGGATGAAGTATCCCCTGAGGTAGGAATATTTGAAAAAGTGGTTTATAAGAAACTAATTCAGGCCACAGAATACATTCCCAGAACCCCGTATAATATTTCATCAGAAGAATATGAGGCTTTAACTAATCTCAAAAATTCCACATCAATCACAATTAAAAGTTGTGGCAAGGGGGGTGGAATAGCCATCATGGACACTCAAAATTATGTTTCCAAAGTTGAAAACATGCTCCAAGATAGTAGATTCTATACAAAAATAACTAGAAATACTACATCACAGACTAAAGCTAAAATACTTCGCCTCACAACCCAGGCGCTCAATAATAATGTGATTTGCAAAAAAGAATATGACTACTTAAATGTGGAGAATTCTAAACTACCGTGCCTATATGGAACACCCAAGGTCCACAAAAACATAGCTGACCCTCCTTTGAGGCCCATTGTCAGCACAATAGGATCGATAACAGAACCTATATCTAAATACCTAGATGCTATACTATGTCCTTATATCAGTGAGATCCCAGGGTATATCAAAGACACAAGTCAAGTGATTAACTCACTAGAAGGAATGCCCTACAACCATCATAGACAATGGCTAGTCACCCTAGACGTAGAAAGCTTATATTCCAACATTCCATGTGAAGGCGCCCTCGAAGCAGTAGCATGGTTTATAGAAGCTTATCAGGTTGACTGCGATCCTAAATTGATCCATGACTGCCTTAGTATAATCCTGAAAGAGAACATTTTTGAATTCTGTGGTACTCTATATAAGCAGGTGAAAGGTGTAAGCATGGGAGCCTCCTGTGCTCCCACTATAGCGAATATCTATGTGGCACATTTCTAACATCAGTTTATATTCAGAGAGGAAGCTCCCTTTTTCGAGACAGTTATTAACTGGTCTCGATATATAGATGACATTATTTTCATATGGAACGATAATGAAGATATTCTAAATGAATATATTGAATGGTTGAACCTCTGTGACAGCAATCTTCAATTCACGTCACATAGTAGCACAGACCACATTGAGTTCCTGGATATCATGATCAAACATGAATATGGGTTTTTATATGTTGACCTATTCACAAAACCAACTGCACGAAACACTATCCTACATCACTCTAGTTTCCATCCAATGAAACAAAAAAACGGAATTCCTTTCGGACAATTCTTGCGACTCCGTCGGAATTGTACGAAAATAGCAGATTACGATTTAAGAGCTTGCGTCATGAAGAAAAAATTCCTAGACCGAGGATATCCTCACCGTGTTGTTCGTGACGCATATAAACGAGCCCGTTTTTATGATAGGCAACATCTTCTTACACACAACCCTAAAGCGAAAGAGACAAACTTGGTGCTAGTTACAAGACACTGCATTCTAAACGAACAAATTCGCCAAATAATATGCTCAAATTGGCATATACTAAATACCAACAAAGAGCAAAGTACAATCCTACAAAAGCCAATGTTTGCATATCGCAAAAACAAAAACTTAAAAGACCTAATAGTAAGATCACGCATGCCCTCAATAACAAAAAAGCAAATTACCCAACGCAGCTTAGTAGACATGCAACCTATCCAAGGCAATTTTAAATGTGGTACTTGTGTATCATGCCCTATGGCAATACAAAATGCATCAATTTGTCACAATGGAGTTACAGTCAAAAGCAAAGAAATGACGAACTGCAAGTCCAAAAACATTGTATATCTAATACTGTGTCCATGTCTAAAAGCATATGTTGGTGAAACATCCCGGTCCATGAATGTTCGACTAACGGAACACAGATCAGCCATTCGAACTAAAAAACTGGCAGCACCTATGGTGAGCCACTTTCTAGAAAACCAACACAACCCAGACGATTCACGCTGGTTTATATTAGAATAAATAACACCTAAAGCTGGTTTGAGCTGTGACTCCATAAGGAAAAAACGAGAGGTGTATTATATATTTATGCTAGACACAGAGAAAAACGGACTGAATTTAATGACACCG
The DNA here is from genome assembly GCF_964261635.1 of Lissotriton helveticus. Lineage (NCBI taxonomy): Eukaryota > Metazoa > Chordata > Amphibia > Caudata > Salamandridae > Lissotriton > Lissotriton helveticus. Next base: position 365,677,186 of record NC_136068.1, on the reverse strand, counting down.
TGGGATCAGGCAATTATATAATTGCGTATAAAAGTCTGATGCCAAAAGTGTATGTAACTGTACTAAAGAATTATATGATACTCTCCGACGAAATAATTCAGTAATAGAAAGGTGAAAGAATATTTAGAATATATGTATTGCCAACATTAACATCCGCATTCTTCTGTTTGTATACATATGAATGGAATCACAAAGCGATAGAAAGGGTATTAAATCTGCCTTGATGATATTAGAAATAAATATATGTATAAACTGGATGAACACATATTCGAAGCCTAACATTTTGATATAAAATATATAACACCAATATGGCCACTCTTGTTGTAGCAACACAAGCACCACTTTTCCTGATACACATCTTCTCTTACAGCTACCTATCCATTTACTGCTCCACTAGTAAACTTTCTATGTCTATGCGAGGCAAGAAAGCAAAGTCCGCTGTTGGTGTTTATTACTACTCAACACCTGACTTAAATGAGCGTGCTATATATATGAAGCAGGCCCGCCTAGCTGCGTTTACTATCTCCGACGTTCACGCCGGCGTTCAGAGCACCCCCGGCCGAGAGGGCCATATCCTGCTCAGCGAATTTACATCAATCGGTAAGCCGCCTCGGATGCGAGTAAAGCTTTCCTTGTCTCAAGGTAGAACGTGGAATAATGCTAGCTTAAACGGGTCCAGAGGGAAAGTAACAGATTACTAAATAGACTCGGTCACACGCTCATGTCGGCTGATTTATGGCCAATGATTAAACTGTAACATAATCACAGAACCTTAAGATGTATCCTAAAACTCAAGCGCTCAAACACGCCGCGATCAAAAGACAGCGCTATGACTTAGAATTCACAAATAATCGTCCAAGTAAAGTTTTTCTTAAAAAAGAAGCAACCAGCACATGTCTTACATAATACAAATAGACAGCAAGGATTATTGATCTTATGTGCATGTTCTCTCTAGATCTTCCACCCGTAATTAGAACCGTCTGGCCCGAGGTCAAGCAATGTTGTTTTATATCAGGTACTACTTTTCACTTATTTTGTTAAATTAGATCATCGAGATTGATGGTAGCTCTGAGACTGTGTATATAAGTATCTCATATTACGAGTACAGCTGATTTACAGCGTATGCTAAACAACGATGGCACAGTCAGGAAAACCTTTGTGTGTAAATGTCTTTTTCAGACTCACAATTCGAACGCAGCACCCTCCTGACCCTTGGCTTAACCTTTTGCTATAAACAATTCAGGTATATTATATATTTATATCTTATGGTAGAGAAATATATTCTCTCTTTCCCTTTTTTCAGAACAGCCATCTCCCGGCATGTTAAGTGATAATAATGTTTTAAATAGGAAGGTCCATGTATATATGTACAATTTTAAGGGACATTCTTTTCCCATAACAACTACCTCACTTTGAGTTATGTAATAACGGTTTAATAACGAGGAAGGCTTGCGAATCTGTGCAACTATGGTTGTCTCAGATTCATTATTCTATCCAAGTAACCCCCAGGGTGGTTGATGACGTTGTGTATATATCTAAGGAACATTCTTTGCCTAAATATTCATTCTATAGAGCGTAATGTAACATCTTTCGTATAATAAGGAAAGCTTATGGATCTGCATATATATGTTTTGCCAGATTAAATATTCAACCATAGCAACCTTCAGATTTCCGGTTACGCAATCAGCTCTTCATTCGCGGTGTGGCGCCGCGGCCAGGGCGACTGACGCTGGAATCTGGGGATCAGGGTTCGATCCCCGGCTCCGGCAGCAAGTCTGCCCAGCACCATGTGACTCTGGGCAATAGCTCGCTTAATCTTCCCGACGGCCCCCAGCGCCTAGAGACCCTTACGGGTGATTGTGCGCTTTACAAATGTGGATTATTATTATTATTATTATTATTATTCAGGTACTATGATCCTACTATCTGAAGCTATAGATATATACATATATCACTAAGTAATTACATGCTTAAGGTACGTTATTATATATTTTTTCATTAGATCCAACCATCAAGATCTAATTCTTGCTATCTACATAAATGATCCTCCCTAACTACCCCTGGACGTAATACCACACTTAGGAAGGTGAATTCTCGGTTACACCTGGGACCAAGGTATGAATGCAGGCATTGTTCCACTGACATGAATCGACTGACCAAATAGAGCCAGATAATAAGAGATTAAGAATTCTAATTAAAAAACACCTTTTGATGCATTTCTTTCTGTTTAGAATGCTGCATGTACATATAATGGAATACTAGGAACATCAAGGAGACATCCGGCTCTGACGCACGATCAAATTACAATTTTATCCCTATATTTCCCCACATCGAGTGCTACACATGTAAGTAATAAACAGGCACCGCTTGCAATCATGGTTCCTTATAAGCTTTCCTACCCTGTATCAGCTTGTGTGCCATGTACAATTAGGCATATATGTTTTCATCCAAAAATACAAATTAAGCATAAACATGCTATATAACAAGAGACATAATTGAATATAATTAATGAATGAACTGAATTCAAATGTATGTAATAGTTGTTGCTGAACTTTTCCTTGTCTCTTCCGTCTGATTAATTACATGGATCATTGACATACAAAATTAGATGTGGCTTTGTGGTGTGTCTCAACCCTAAACAAATCTATGTGGCTTAAAAAAGATTTTGCTTTGTTTTAAAGAGAAAGCATGTACATGCCCTGGATGTAAATAAAAGACCGGCATAGTTACAATGTTTTGAAAACAGTATATTAGTCAAGAAATAGTTTTGCCCATTACTAGTGTGTTTTTCTCTCTTTTCTCTTTTAATATACAATATGACTGACACCGATGTTTTTATTTATAGTGTTAAAGACGGGACACCTGATGAAAGCTCTCAAGCCGAAACGCGCGTAGTGTGTGTTATCCTACCGCCTTGCCCTCATCATCATCTGAGTTTAATATTCACTCTTGTGTGTGTTATAGATGTGTTTTTTAAGTATTATCCCTTTTTGATATGAAATGTTATGAATGTACAAATTCTATATTATGACATGTTATAAATGCACAAATTCTATATAGAATAAGAAAAAGAAGAAAAATTCCCCAATAAAAAATAGTTCTTTGTATAAACAAACAAAATACCCCCCAAAAATCTATTTTCAGATATAATAAAAATTTAAATATCAAATCTACTCTAGGTGTTGAGTCTACATGTAATGGGCTTTTAAATAAAGTATCTTTGAGAATAATGCTCCACTACCTATAGACCTTTTTCAAAGAATGTTTACTCCCTATGTATAGCTGGTACAGTTTCCATATAGGGGTCCCCTACTTCCAAACCAATCGCTCCTTAATCTGTCTCCAAATAAATTGTTGTGCAAATCCCCATATACTAGCTTTGCAAGCACCCCAGACTGTTAATGGTGAGGTCGAATCAATATTTATACTAATAAATTCTTTCAAATGGTCCTTTAATTGTCTTAAAAATTCTGGGTTTAGAAATAGATATCTGGGGAACGAAAACAACCTAGGACCTTGCCTTTCTGCTGTTACATTAAAAGACAAAAGGATAGGATTATGATCCGAGGTAACTCTCGGGCAAATTACCATGGAGCTAGATTCAAGAATCCTGTCGGATACCCAGGCCATATCTATGCGCGAGCATAATTTGTGTGCGGCAGAATAATAAGTATAGCCCGCTATGTTTGGGTATAAGTACCGCCACGCATCTTTTATGGCATGGATATGGGCAAGATCCCTAATAGCAGCGAGCGTCTTCCACATTCTCTGAAATGATCCCCGTCTGGTAGTATCAATGTTGTAATTCATTATGCAATTAAAATCCCCCATTACTATATAATCCCCCTCTCTAAATCTCAACTCAGACAAACACCTACAACGACTACAACAAATCCAAAACACCTCCGCCCGACTGATCATAAATGTCCCCTGCCGTAGCCACATCACCCACCACCTGAGTGACCTACACTGGCTGCACGTCGACAAGAGGATCACCTTCAAGCTCCAGTCCTCACCCTCACTCACACAGTACTCTACAACACCAGACCAACCTACCTTAACAGCAGTAATCCTGAAAGGCCAAATTTTGTTACTTAAATTTTGGCTTTAAAATTATTAGGTAAGAATTTGGTAACACTTTAGGCAAACATTGTTTAAAACCCAATTGACTACCATTACAATGTATCCAACCTTTCAGACATTTTAAATAAACAGTGTAATGTCCAGATGTTGTAGAAGGACCATCACGAAAAATAATTGCTACAGCTACAAAAGTTCTTCCTGATATTGATAGTTGAGTAGCTATAACAATTTTAATTAAAGTTTCCAATTTTCTTCCATCAGCTCTACAACGTTGCAGCATTAAAATTACATGCTGTCCATATCTTTGTATAAATAATGTTGATGACATTTCTGATTTACATTGGCTACACTCCATGTTTTGAGTTGCTCCTCTAATTAGATTTTCAAAAGACACTGATTCACAGTCTGGTAAAGTCAAATATATAAATCTTTCAGTGTCCATGTTAGTGCTTCATGTCAACAAACAATTTTCACAGTCATGTTGCCATTTATATGAAAGGCCAAAAAGGTTTTCAATATCTATAACTTCATCTTCCAATACAACAAGCATATACATTAGAAATTCTTGACAATCATGCTGAATATTTTGGGTAAATTGAGTAGAATCAGAACATATGTCCAAAACATTTCGAATATCAGAAACACTTTGTATTTTACTTTTATCACTAATACATTTATCATAAACAGAATACAACAACAAACAGAATCTTTCTTCCCGATTTTCAACAAACTGCTGTTGCAAGCTTTCAAGAGAAAAAACAACATTAACAACTACATTAGCATAGCAGTTGACACCAGAACTATTTTCAAACTGATAACCAACAATCTCTTCAACGCTGTCCTTTTTCTTTTGGCTTGAAATCACAACTTCATTTTGTTTTTTTTCTTTCTCTACAGCTTCACTACAGATATTGTCAAATCTTCTCTTCTACCTACCACAGGCTTTTCAAATACTGGAGAATTGACCTAAATTGGGTGCATATTCTCTTCTTAACCTATTATACTCTTTCACACAATTTGCATCTGCACTAATCTTTGTCTCATCAAAATCAATCAAGTGCAATCCAGATAAAGTTCTCACTCGAGACAAAGCAACATATGCCATACGTTCTTCAAACACGGTACTTCCAATATTCACTAAAGCACTATCTAAACTTAAACCTTGAGATTTATGAATGGTCACCGCATACGCCAAAGAAATAGGAAACTGTTTTCTGCGAACATACAAATCTTTTACAAGCAAAAACCGAGCTGAACAATGACTAAATTGTTGTCCTTCTTCAATTTCATCAAATTTGATTTTCAAAAATGTAATACCATCTCTATTTACATAATTAACTAAATGAACAATTTTACCCATTGCTCCATTTACTAAACCTTTTTCCACATTCAAATTACGTCGTAAAATTACCCTACAGTTTACACATGCATATACATTTTTTTCTAAACCAGCAGTTTTACTTATCGATTCCTCTAAAGAATCCAATTTCCTCTTCAACTTTTCGGTCAAAATAATAGTGATTCCTTCATGTTCTATTTTATTAATAGCTTCCAATTTTATAATTTCTTCATTTTCCAACTTTAACATTTCTTCATTGAATATAGAACATTCATGGAGTGTTGGCATTAAGCAGATTACAGATTTGTTTTCTGCAATTCTCATATATATTTTCTCAGCAACAATATTTTCCTTTGGAAACAAATTGGAAAGTAAACGTCTCTGTAAAGCTTGTTTGCCATGTCCAGTCACTTTTCCAATTCTTATATCTTGAAGAATACTTCCATAATCAGCATCATTTGCCTGTCGCATATTTGTAATACGTTCCTTATAATAAAAAAATTACCAAATGTTAACATTTCCAATGCTCCCCAAAGACTTTCTGGTATCTTCATGCGCCAGTGTTTTATACACTGGTTGTCCTTTTACAGGAGTAAGTTGTAGTAGATCTCCAAAAACTATGACGTGTTTTCCTCCAAATAATACGTCATACTCTGTTTTAAGAATTTGCTGCATTCTTAAATGCACAAAGGCAAGCATAAAGTTTGATACCATGCTTACCACATGAATATTGAGAAGTTTCATTTTCTTCAACACTCTTGAAACTTCACAACAAGCTTCTCCAGATAGCTTGTGTTATTCCAATTTGTTTTCATGCTCTACTGGTAGCATTGATAAATGATGTAAAGTAATTCCTTTAATATTGTGGGCTGCCAACCCATTTGGAGCAGTGACAACACATGACAAATACGACTCAGTTGTTTTCTGTAGATAAGTTGTAATTACTTTAATTAAAAAACTTTTTCCTGTTCCAGCTTGTCCACTCACGTACATTTGGATAGGTTGAAATGATGAGCAAGAGCACTCTTTCTTTTCATGAAGTAATCCATGGTCAATCTGTTCTCTCACTTGCTCATATATTTGTTTCTGCTCAACTTTTAGTTGTTCTTCCACGTTTCCTAAGTTTGTTACATCTTCTTGAGCTTGATACATTGCTGTTTCCACATCTTCCATAGCAGTTGCTGCTTCATTGTGAACAATTGGTTCTCCTAGTGGATCCTGACTCAACGGAGCAGAAGTTTGACTGTCTTGAGAACTGTCTCTAGCAATCTCAACTGCAATTGTAGCTTCTTGCTCAATTTCGTCGTTCAACATTTTCACATAATTAGCAAAAACAGGACATTCTATAGTATCTTTACTTGCATTGAACGAATCTTCATAGCTCTCAAAATCTCCAAGTAATTCCAATTCTGAACGCCACGGCTTAAAAAGTTGCAAAAGAGCTAAATAGTAAAATTCCCTTTTGTCATGAGTTTCGCAACTCAAGTTTACGGTGATTAATCAAATGTCCTTTTCTTTGTTTTACTAAACATCCTTCAGAACCAATCACGGCATATATACAATTATTGATGTTTTCTGTAATATTCCGTTTAAAAATATAGTTTTGCAGCACTTCTTAGAGACAAATGTTCTCAAGATGATGACTTCTATTTGGATAATATGTATCCAACATATTTGTTTTCACAATATCTGTACTTTCTGGCTCTTTTTCAGCTAAATATTCAATTTCTTGTACAGATTTAGGTACTCAATTTCGTGTTGCAGCAAGACCTAGACTCACCCAAATGATTCTTCTAGATTTGGAGTATAGACTTGCAGATGATAAGCGATCCGAGCATTCATACGCTCCAATTTCTCGATGAGATAACATCTTCAAACTGTAACTAAATAATTTCTTACTTAGACTCTTCTCATGGGAAATCTCTTCCCACATTTCCTTCAATTCCGTATTTTCTTATTTTGTTATGTAGGACGTTACATGTCGTGCAACAGCAATGGAATTGTCCGTAACATATTGAATATGCATGTTAGCATTCCACATGGACAAAATGACTGGGTTGTAGTCCTTTATGGCTTTTGACTCTTCATTTCTTCAAAAGTTGTAGGTTTTTTTGGGGTACTTTCTTGTGATAGTATGTCGCAAAGATGACATAAAACTGTTCACTCTTCCTTTTGATATTACAGGACGTGGAAATCCAAAACGACATTTGGTGTAGAATTTGTCCTTAGATTTGTACTTTCAATGACAGTATTTCCCACAACGATGGCTTTGGAATCGTAAGACTTGTTGTCTTAAGTCCTTTTCTTCTGTACTTTTGGGTATATCACATGTAGCATATTCTTCAATAAAAGACAACACAATATCATCTGAGTCTATTCCAAATTTGGGAGCATCTTTGATCCATATTAGCATATGTATGTGAGGATCACATCTTGCTTGATACTCCTTTATCCAAAATAAATCCAGAACCTCTCCAAGAGGAGGATTTTTTTTTTTATTGGTGATAAAAGACATCATAGCTTCAAATCTATGATTGAAATATCTGCATACATTAACTGGATGCAAAGAGCACAATTCTCCAGGTGTCTTGTATTCAATATTTTTTTCTTTTTCACGGGGTACTCGTACCATAAGTTTATAGCGCAACTTAAAAAAAATATATATATTTGTGGGACCCCCTGAGCAGGCCTAGGGGGTCAGGGTGTTTCGACCCTGCCCCCTTCGCATGTTTTTTGCGGTTCTTCGACTGCTTTCTTGATGCTGCCAACACTTCCTGGTTTGGAGTGCTGACAGACAGTTGACAGTCAATCAGCATGCAGCTTGTACTCACGAAGGTCCGCGTATAATCCTGGCATCATACGCGTACAGTACTTTGTCTATAGATATATCTATGATTTTACTTTTGATTTTCTCAGGAACTACTGAATGGATTTACACCATTTAACAAAAAGCGTAATCTGCGAACCAAACTTTACCTTTTTGCCAAATTTGGTGTAATTCCGTTCAGCAGTTCGGGCTCTCGCCCGTCTTAAAGGTCCCTATGGAAAATTGCATGGGGAAAACATGTTTTGGGACCCCCTTTTTTCTCAGCCCCCACTTCACAAATCACCCCGAAACTTTCAGGGAAGGAGCGGAGCGGAGCAGGCCATTTTCTTGAAAAATTTCACATGTATTCAACGACAGCGCCAAAGTTATTCCAAATAGAATGTTGCGGATTTCCTATGGAAACTAGGTCCTAACTATAACTACCTACTGGCAACCGCCAGTAGGTAATATATATATATATATATATAATATATATATATATATATATATATATATATATATTTTTTTTTTTTTTTTATACCAGTGAATTGAGTTTGTATTGATGTTTTAGCTCTTTGTTGATAATTTTGACAATGTTAAGATTTGTAAAACTAAGCAAAAGAATGGTACAGCACTCCCATGGAAAGAAACTCTAAAATGGCAACCTCTTCAACTTTCCACTCTATGATCATGTAAAAGGTAGCAAAAGAAATGATGTCCTTCATTTTAGACCACTGCATCTCCACTTTTAAATGGTTAGCATCTATTAACCCTTTCCCCATCTTTCAAAACGAGGTTTCTGTCTCCATATGTTAACAATGTTTTGGTGATGATCCCTGAGTAATCGCAAAAAAAAGGGAGTCTAAACCTATATTTAGCTTCAGTTTTAAAAACTGTAAATACGGCACAACAGTTTATTACATAGTAATGAGTTGGAAATTAAAGTTTGCCAATACTTTAAATTATGTCATAACTCCTCAACTTTAAATAAAAGTTCTGTCTCTTTAACACCCCCTCCCCAAAAAAAGCACTCTTAGCTCAGTTTACCTAGCAACCCAGTGGAACCAGTAGGTCACAAGTTCATAGAACATTCTAGTAGGAACATGCTACTTCAAAATGAGATACAGCAGATGTGGTTTTCTTCACAGATGCAAAAGCATATCCATGTCTGCATTAAATTTATTTTTTAAAACAACCGTCAATGATAAAAAACTTCTTGCTAAGGCATCCAACACACTACTCAAAGTTATTCACTTTCATGCTGACACCATCCAATGAAATATATCATTTTTTTAATTAATAAAATAAACACCTCCATTTTAACTGCTTTTCATTTGGAAAACTACCTCATTCAGTTCCATCCTTCTCCTGACTGCTCTTGCTCCTTCACTTCAAAATGCTTGGAGTGTGGATTGCGGACCACAGCTATGTCCACTGGGCTAAAGAGGATGCAAAAACAGAGGTATTGACAGGGACTTGGATTTGCCGAATGTGGAGATTAATTGGTCTGGCTTTAAAGGGTTAAAGTTTCATCAGTTGCTGGCTTTGGTTCAATCCATTGTCGATTGCCGAGCTCCTCACCTCATGATTGTGGGCTGTGGTGGCATTGACCTAGGCACATTGACTGGGGGGGGGCTGGAAATCCTAGTGAAAGATACTATTGCAGAACTGATGTTGCTTTTCCCTAACACTGTTTTGGTTTACTTTAATATATGACAAATACAGAAATGTGAGTGGTCAAATCAATTGTGTCCACAGATTAACAGATACAAGAAACATGTTAATAAAACTGTTTTTGCTTTCCTCAGAGCCCATCGAATAGGCTATATCTATAACAACAATTTACATTATGACATGCATGGAATTTACAGAAATGATGAAGTGCACTTTACAGATGAAGGCAACAGGGTGTTTTTACGTAGCCTACGTAGTCATATACACACAATCAACACAAAGGCTCTTGTCAGAGCCACCCTGGTACCTGAAATAGTGTTATAGAGATCTATTTTTTTTTAGTTATTAGAAATCTTTGCGACGACGTTCCGATGTTCGCGAATACGGCCACCAGCAAATCCAAAAATAAGAAGTAAAAAAATCATTCTAAACATTGTGCTACACATATTACTATATACATGCTTCTTTAAAAACATGTTTCAACTCATGTTTTGGGACTAAGTTTCTTTAAAACCCATGTTTAAGACCTATTTTCCATTTAATATTCGGGGAGTTGCGATGATGCCGTTAACCGCGACGAACGCTCCTTTACCATAAAGTGAAAGTCACATATATGCATACATATTACAGTATTGTACATACTAGGGGTTTATGACTGTACACTTCAACTCATGTTTTTCTAGTGTATTTCCAGAACAACCATCTCTAAAACCTATTTTCTGTTTTCACAGAGAGGCCTGAGATCGCAATGGCGTTGGCCATTGCGATCCCCTCAAATTCTTTGCAGAAGCAGAAAGAAAAAGCAGGAATTCAATACCCATCACCACATTAAAAAATTATCACTATCTAAATAACTCTATAAAAACATTAATCAGAATCTCAATACTATACAATGTGTATTAATGATTCATTGATACTTGTTTTATATTTCCACCAATATACGCAGTGTCATTGGGAAACTCACAACAGCCTTGCAACAGTACATGGGGGGCCAGCTTGAAACGTTGTGGCAAATATCAAGCGCAATGAAAGAAATCTATTTTGGACTTGTGTCACTAACACACCCATTTCTCAAACATGGGGTCACAGTATCTCCACCTTGACACCCTATGTTAACATTCAAACACATTTTCAGGCCCGGGAACTTTTCCCAAATGATAAAATGGCGGCCAAACTTTCTGTTCAGGCCAATCACAGCATTCCCGATGGTGCGTTAGCATTCATGATTAATCACGAAATATCTCTGGCCAGAGTTATATCTCTTATTATCAGCTTAAATTTCTCAAAAACTGCTGCACAGATTAGCACCAAAAAACAAAAAGCACCATCTGTGTAACAACATCTACATTTCTACCAAATTTGGTGTAGTTCCATTGAGGTTTTGGCCTGTTGTTTTGACAACGCGATCATGTAGGAATTAACATTACAGACCCACCCTTTTTTTGTGCCGCTATTTCTCGGTCCCCACTGTACGATTCATTCTCAAACTTTACATGACACTTAGAACCTACTTGGACACTTCTTGGGGAAAATTTCATGAAGATTGTTCAAACAACGCCACAGTTTCGGGCAAGCTAATAAATGTTTTTCCTATGGAAACTGAGTCCTAACTATGACTGTCCACTGGCAACTGCCAGTAGGTAATATATATTGCACGAGCCAACAGAAATTCTGAGATTGGCTGGGCTCAACCTGAACAGAAAGTTACAGCTGCCATTTTATCAATTGGGAATGGTTTCTGGGCTGAACATTTCTGTGAAAGCTAGCTTAGGGGCTCAGGGTGGAGGTACTCTGACCCCATATTTGAGAAATAGGGGTGTTAGTGGCACACGTTATGTGTCCAAAATTTATTTTTCTAATCACATGCGATATTCCCAATGATGACGTGACCACCAACCTGGCCCCAGCATACCGCCTTAGGGACATCGTGGATATCGCAATGACATTGCGAATATTGGTGGAAATAATGAACAAAAAGTATCTATATATTAGTACACTCACCGGTCACTATTACAGGCTCATGTACAGACTTACAAACTCACTCAGACACTTATACAATCATTCACATACCCACTCATACACTTATAAATCGAGTCACATACCCACTCAGATACTCTTAGACCCACTCACTTACCCATTCAGGTACTCATGCACCCGCTTAAATTCTCATTCAGAGAGTGTTGCACCCTTGTACAGACACACTCAGACACTCATGTACTCACTCATGGATCCACTCACACACTCACATATGTACTTACAGACCCACTGAGACACTCACACGCCCACTGCCAGACCAACTGAGATACTAGTACACCCACTCATATACCCACTCAGGCACTCAGAAACCCACTCATCCACCCATATAGTATATATATATATATATATATATATATATATATATATATATATATATATATATATATATATATATATATATATATATATATATTAATTCACACACTCAGTCACAGACCCTCTTAAAGACTTCTGTACTCAGTCAGTCACTCATTCACTCAGACACTCAAGCACCCACTCACAGACTCAATCAGCTATTCATGCACCCACTCACTCACCCAATCAAAGACTCATGCATCCACTCACAGACCCACCAGACATTCACCATCCCAGTCAGAGATCCATCAGACACTCAAGTATACACCCATTCACTCACCCACTAGGAGACTTATGCTCTCACTCACAGACCCATTGAGACACTCATACATCCAGTTACAGATCCACATAGAAATTCATACACCCACTCATACACCCACTCAGATGCTCTCACGCCCATACATTCACCCACACACCCACTCAGAGACGTATGCACCCATTCACTGATATACTCAGTGACTGATGCACCCACTTACAGTCCCACTCAGGGACTCATACACCCATTCACAGATTCACTCAGACACTCACACTCCCAGTCATTGACCCACAGAGAGACTCATGCACTCACTCACAGGCCCACTCAGTCATGCACAAACTCACTCACCATCTCAGACACCCACTTAGACACTCATGTATCGACTCAGATAGGCATATACTTAGTTTCAAATGCACCAATGCCCTCATAAACCTACTCACAGATTGACCCATTAATAGACAGGTACACCATTTTACAGATCTGCTGAAGTACTTAAACAGTGAATGAGAGACTTACGGATACAGTGATGTACACAGTCACAGGTTCCAGTGAAAGAGTTATACAGTGTGTTGTAGAGATATTAAGGGAGTTATACATGCTATTATAGAGGATCTTAGATAGTAATGTGTTTAGTGTGAGGGTTATAATAAATTTTGCAGTTATACGTTTTGTATGTATGGTGGCTATTGAATGTCTGCTTTTGTTTTGTTTAAGACAATCTTTTAAACCAATTTTCTATTTTTATGATGAAGGGGCTCTATGGCTGAGTAATTGTGTGTATGGCTGTGTGTGTGAGAGAGTGAATATGTTAGTGGTATATGGGTGAGTAACTATGTATGTGAAAGGCAGTATAGGTAAGTTATGGGGTCTATATATGAGTGACTGTATGGGTCATCAGTGATGTCATCAGTGATGTCATTTGAGATGTCATCAGTGATGTCACTGACCATGTCATGAATGATGTAATATGTGACATCATCAGCAGTGGATTGCGGGTGCGCGATATATAGTTAGTGCAACTAACTATATATGGAATTTCAATGGTTTTGTGTGAGTAAAATAAGGTTTTTTAAATGCTAATTCCTAACTATATATGGTCTATAACCTATGGTTTTTTCAGTGAATTTTCAAGGTTTTGTAAATGCTAATTCCTAACTATATATGATCTATAACCTATGGTTTTTTCAGTGAATTTCAATGGTTTTTTAATAGCAAATATCATAAGCTGTCGAATGTCAAGTACGTGGTAAGTGAAAACATTTTCGTGTTTATGCACACTGATCTGCTTTGAATGGTGCCCCCCCCCCCTCATTTCTATTAGGAGTACTCTCTCTTTGCACATAGTGAAGGGTAGTTAACGCAGGCCTTTGCCCCCGTTGTAATACGTCGTGCCTGCTTCTCTCTCCATTTGATTGATTGTTATCCAAGTATTTACTGTTTTAGAATTGGTTCTCTTTGGTTCATTCTCTATTTACAAACAAACACAGAGTCGCAATACTCTGTTTACTCTTTGCAGATAACGAAAAATCGTGTAAAAAAAAAAAGAAAAGGAATCGAGCAAAATCAGTAGGCCACTAACGGGATCTCTTTTTGACCTCGCTAAAATAGAAACATTAGGAACAACCCCTCATGACAAATACAAAACTAGTGAAATAAACTGAACTCCACACAATGATGGCTGCAAAACAGCTCGGCTCCGCCACCCACCCCGCCCAAAATAACGATAAAGAGCGGCTGCCATGATTGGTTGCGGAATGGCCACGACGGAGCTACGAAATGGTACTGCTCTCATGCTAACCCCAGCTTCAGTCTGAAACATCCAGAAACACTGTAGACTACCAATTCGATCAGTTCCGGTAGCGCCCCAATGTAACCCGGTAGAGAAGAACTAGCCCTCCCCTCTTTGACTGATGGTTCTTGTTGCCTGTCCCTTCTGTTGTCATTTAACAGAACTATTTAGCCTGCTGAAAGCGGTTGTGTTCCGACCGCTGGTTGGTGGAGACATTTTGACTATATTCTGGACCTGCGTTGTCGCGTAATGCGTCATATGACGCGCCGCGTTAGCGCATCCGGAAGTCATCCGGGGCGCGCAGCGCGTAATGTAAGCATAACAAGTCATGTGACTTGTTAATAAAACTTTTCATTGGTTCATTTTACTTTTCTTATTCTAATGATGAAAGGCTTGGTCATATGACCTAAAAATTACGCTTTTTATTACTTCCGAACATTATTTTTTCTTAAATATATGTTATAATGTTCCAGGCTAATGTACTTTCCCGGAAAATTTACAACTGTCCTGCAAGTAAAATATATTCTTTTTTCGAGAAAAAGAGCGTTTCTTCGTCCCATGACGGAGCCGTTGAGCAAAAGAGGGTCGACCTGCTGTCTTAGTCGCCGATACGCCTGAATATGAGATTCTTATCGATCACTTTATGTTGCAGGAATAGAAAACACAACAGCCCTTGACCATTTATCTTTACTGCGTTCCTTCGTATTATACCTTTTACCCTTCATGTAATTGGTCTGCTTTATTTCACTTGCCTTTTAATGATTCTAAAACAGTTACTATTATTAAAAACTTTACCAATGTATATACTACTACCATGTTTTCTTTTAAAAACCTTTATTGTGAAAATTTCATTATACAAATACGAGCCTATAACCACGTGGGCCTGCCACGGAGCAAACTGTAATCGTATATGATGAGTAGACATTTACACTGTAGAGGAACGTAACGGGCGGGCCATTAGGTTGCAAGAACTAAGGTGTCTAACAGTTACGGAATCGGTGGACGTACATTTTATAATTAAAATACGACAGGGCCAGTTACAATAAAATTATCTAGATATACATTTGCGGGCAAGTACCATGGGTGACGTTAATTCGAACTTTCAATAGTACAGTAATCAATAACACATCAGAACTTAATATCAATAGGGATGTCGAAATATTCAATCAATTCTCGTCCCCGCCCGCCATGTGCTTCAAAACTGCATACGTATCTCGTGATTTCAAGGTTCTGCAACCAGTACACAACAAGGAGTTACAAGTCCCATTTATTCCGGTGCCATTTTGGGCGAGGACGGGCAGGTCCAGGATATAGTCAAAATGTCTCTACCAACCATCGACTATGATGATGTTCATATGCTGTATTTATTAGAGTAACACTCATCTGTCCACATGAAATTAATTTGCCACAATCTAAACATGTCATTTTAATCTTTCCAAAGTTCTTCTAAATATTTGTGACCGTTTCCCTTGCCTCTGATGCTGTCAGTGCCACTTCTTTGATGAATGTACTAGCAGGTCAGGGGTTCTCCTCCAAATCTCTCTTTTATGCAGCACTATAATTAATTGGTGCCACCTCTCCATATGACGATGCATGGTATAGTTACCATAACTATATTTTTTTTCGGTTCCTCTGGAGAGTTCATCGTGGCAGATGAAGCGTGTAACGTACCGGGCATTTACCTTTTTTTGCATGTACAGGAAAGGAAAAAAAAATCGAGCGTCCGAGTTCTAAGGTGTCCCAGGGCCATTTTAGTGGACCAGGCCCAAATCCAAAGAACAGGCCGCCATTTTGAGAGTCCTGTTGCAGCCGCCTGTCGCTGTAGCATCAAGAGCAGCCGAAACTCAGCTGAATGGCAAATGAAACGGTAAAGGGGCGCCCCACTACAGCAGACGAGCCTCCACCTAGGAAGGCCCGTTCACGCCGCCTCCCCCCCCCCCTTTCGGGCACCCCACGCCGTTATTCGGTGCAGTATTGTAGGATGGCCACACCAGTGCGGCAACTTGCTAGACATCACCTCGGTGGTAACCGAATCTCAACGCCTTGTGGTGTCTTCTATTCAGAAAACATTGTTATGCTGCCTTCGACCTATTCGCCGCAAGTGCGCACACAACTCAACTGCATAGCTTGCTAGACACCACCTCGGTGCCATCCGGATCTTGGAATCTCAGCGCCTTTTGGTGTCTTCTCTTCAGAAAATATTGTTGCGCTGCCTTTGGCCCCATTCGCACATCGGTCCGCTACTGACGCCATCTCACAGGCTAATGGGGCGCCCCACGCCGACTTTCAGCATTGTAGGATGACCACACCAGTACAGCAACTTGCTAGACATCACCTCGGTGCCATCCGGATCTCGGCGCCCCACTGCAGATGAAGTGCCTCTCAACTATGAAACCACCACGGTGACATCTGGATCTTGGCGCGTTGTGCTGCCTTCGGCCTATTCGCACATCGGTCCACTACTGACGCCATCTCACAGGCTAATGGGGCGCCCCACGCCGAGTTTCAGCATTGTAGGATGACCACACCAGTACAGCAACTTGCTAGACATCACCTCTGTGCCATCCGGATCTCGGCGCCCCACTGCAGATGAAGTGCCTCTCAACTATGAAACCACCACGGTGACATCCGGATCTTGGTGCGTTGTGCTGCCTTCGGCCTATTCGCACATCGGTCCGCTACTGACGCAATCTCACAGACTAATGGGGCGCCCCACGCCGAGTTTCAGCATTGTAGGATGACCACACCAGTGCACCTTACTAGACACCACCTCGGTGCCATCCGGATCTTGGCATCTCAGCGCCTTGTGGTGTCTTCTATTCAGAAAATATTCTTCTTTGCCCCATTCACACATCGGTCCGCTACTGACGCCATCTCACAGGCTAATAGGGCGCCCCACGCCGAGTTTCAGCATTGTAGGATGACCACACCAGTACAGCAACTTGCTAGACATCACCTCGGTGCCATTCGGATCTTGGCATCTCAACGCCTAGTGGTATCTTCCATACAGAAAATATTGTTGCGCTGCCTTTGACCCCATTCGCACATCGGTCCGCAACTTAGACATCACCTCGGTGCCATCCGGATCTTGGCATCTCAGCGCCTTGTGGTGTCAGTCAGAAAATATTGTTGCGCTGCCTTTGGCCCCATTCGCACATCAGTCCGCTACTGACACCATCTCACAGGCCAACAGGGCGCCCCACGCCGACTTTTACCATTGTAGGATGGCCACACCAGTGCCACAACTTGCTAGACACCACCTCGGTGCCATCCGGAGCTTGGCATCTCAGCGCCTTGTGGTGTCTTCTATTCCGAAAATATTGTTGCGCTGCCTTTGGCCCCATTCGCACATCGGTCCGCTACTGCCGCCATCTCACAGGCCAACGGGGCGCCCCACGCCGACTTTCAACATTGTAGGATGGCCACACCAGTGCGGCAACTTACTAGACACCACCTCGGTGCCATCCGGATCTTGGCGCGTTGTGCTGCCTTCGGCCTATTCGCACATCGGTCCGCTACTGACGCAAACTCACAGGCCAACGGGGCGCCCCACGCCGACTTTCAGCATTGTAGGATGGCCACACCAGTGCTGCAACTTGCTGGACACCACCTCGGTGCCATCCGGATCTTGGCGCGTTGTATTGCCTTCGGCCTATTCGCACATCGGTCCGCTACTGACGCCGCCTCACGTGCCAACGTATTTTCTCCGCATTATATACCCTATGCCGCATAACAGGTCATGTGACTTGTTTATAAAACTTTTCATTGGTTCATTTTACTTTTGGTTTCCTAATGATGGAAGGCTTGATCATATGACCTAAAAACAACACTTTTCATTGGATGAAAACTTTTTTTTTTCCCAAACGATGAAAGCCCCACCTTGTTTCTGGATGTTTCAGACTGAAGCTGGCGTCAGCATGAGAGCACCACCATCTCGTAGCTCCGTCGTGGTCATTCCGCGAGCAATCATGGCAACCGCTCCCCACCAGAAGCCTACAGGAGTCGGGGGCCCCCAAAACTTTTGATAAATCCTCAAGGCGGAGGCGACGCTTTCGAGAATGGGGTCCAAGACCTAGCAGACAAGCGTCCGATTTCCAAGGTGTCCCAGGGCCATTTCAGTGGACCAGGCCCAAAAAGAAAATAGCCTGCCGCCATTTTGAGAGTCCTGTGACAGCCGCCTATCGCTGCACCGCAAGAGTAGGCGCAACTCAGCTGAATTGCGGCTTTTGACACAGTGGACCAAAAACGGACGGAATGGCAACTGAAACGGTAAAGGGGCGCCCCACTACAACAGATGACACTCCACCTGGAGAGGCCCGTTCACGCCGCCTCCCCCGGGGCGCCCCACGCCGTTATTCGGAGCAGCATTGTAGGATACCAAAACCAGTGCGGCAACTTACTGGACATCACCTTGGTGCCATCGTTCTGCTGCCTTGGAACTATTCGCACAACAGTTTGCTACTGATGACCCACCCCCCGCGATGCCCCACGCCGGAAATCTGGACGTTGTGCTGCGTTGGGACTATTCGCACAGCCGACCGCTACTTCGTTGTTTTTCCCTAAAAATGTTTATATGTTATTACTATTTTTGTTTTCTTGTATATATTTATAAATTATTAAAGTTTTATAATCTTACTACTTTGTCGGAGTGCTATATATTTTTAATGTGACACATAATTGTAAAAACTTTGATGTACAAAGAGTCATCCCTGGAATCTTCCGCTTCAGGCTCGGTCCCCTCCCCAATCACAATACAGGATGGTTTTCAGATAATAGGAACGCTTCTGCTGTGACGGATCTCATCGAGTGTGGGCCTTGATCTACTATAACTCCTTTGAAGAGGGGTGATTCTTTACAGCTGGGGCCATAAACTACATCTGCAGGGCTAGCTGATACCCTAGGACCAGCCTGGACAATCGGACACAGAGGAAAAGGAGTGTCAGAGGGTGCGGTAGTGAATAGGGCGAAAGGGAGGTGTCGGGCGGGCACAGGGTGTGATTCTCAGGGAAGAGCCGCGCAGATGGGGGGAGGTTTATTACCCATGCATAAGACAGAAAGCGGGGGTGACCACTGCCTGGGGGAGATGCTTGCGAGGGTGGGGAGCCATGCTAAGGATCGACAGCGTGCACAGAGTGGGTCTGGTCAAGGCATCTAAAATGGCTGCAGTGCACGACAAAAGTGTGGCATTTGAAAAAAGACAAGATGGCGCAGACAATGTTTTTCAACACTTCCTGATTTCCTTCGAATCGAACGTTAACAGACGTTGGGGCATATTACCAAAGTTAAGCGATATTTATCCCTAACGATGCTTAGCAACGATTTTTTTACCGCTAAGCATCGTCAGAAATTATTGCAGATAAACCTTGCTATTATCAAGGTTTATCGCAAATACGATAATAAACGACCGCAATGCATTAATATCGCTGAAAACTCAGCGATATTCATGCATTACCGAGCTAATGCTCTTAGCCATGTTATCCACCTCCCATTGGATAACATGGCTAAGAACTGCTCAGGGCAGGTGCTAGCTTTTGGAGATATTAGCGCTTATCTCGAATATTTCCAAAAGTTGATAATAGGAGATAGCGATGTTAGCGACTGTTTCCAGTCGCTAACATCCTGGCATGCCCACTTTGCATGTCATTAGTGATAAATATCACTCACATGCAAAGTGGGGCCCAAGATGGTCGCTATCTCCTACTAGCCGTCGCTAACTGGTGTTAGCAACAGCTAGGTAATACAGATATAATTTTATCTCCGCGAAGCGGAGCGCTGTTACAGATATATATCTTGTTTTTGAACGTTAATTTCTCAAAATCCACTGAAGCACATATATTGAGACCTAGCAAAGGCACATCGAGCTACCAGTCCCTACAATTTTGCCAAATTTCGTGCAAATCCATTCAGCCGTTCGATTATTATTATTATTTTTTTTTTGCCCCGCGGGGCCCTTTTAAAACCTCCACATCAAACCTAAGAGGTCAAGGAGGATCTACTATGCCCCCTTATGGTCATTTGCCCCTTCGCTTTGGCCTCCTCTTGTCTCTCGATCCTACCGAGAGACAAGATGGCGGCCGCTACGGACTGTTTGCAATGTTTACAGACGCCGGAGAACCAATCAGCTTCGCAAACCTCCGTTACGCGAAGCGGAGTGCTGTTACAGATATATATCTTTTTTTGAACGTTAATTTCTCAAAATCCACTGGAGCACATATATTGAGACCTAGCAAAGGCACATCGGGCTACCAGTCCCTAATATTTTACCAAGTTTCGTGCAAATCCATTCAGCCGTTCGATTATTATTATTATTTTTTTTTTTTGCCCCGCGGGACCCTTTTAAAACCTCCACATCAAACCTAGAGGGTCAGCGAGGATCTACTATGCCCCCTTATGGTCATTTGCCCCTTCGCTTTGGCCTCCTCTTGTCTCTCGATCCTACCGAGAGACAAGATGGCGGCCGCTACGGACTGTTTGGAATGTTCACAGACGCCGGAGAGCCAATCAGCTTCGCTACGCGAAGTTCCGTTACGCGTAAAGTCCGCGAACCGGAGCGCTGCCCGGTCCGCTGTTACAGATATATATCTTTTTTTGAACGTTAATTTCTCAAAATCCACTGGAGCACATATATTGAGACCTAGCAAAGGCACATCGGGCTACCAGTCCCTACAATTTTGCCAAGTTTCGTGCAAATCCATTCAGCCGTTCGGGCTAAAAGTGAGGCCAACCGCCCTATGGAAAACTCAATGTTAAAAACACGTTTTGGGACCCCCCTTTTTTCTCGGCCCCCCCTTGACGAAACCCCCCCAAATTTTCAAGGGCTGCTCAGAAACAAAATGTGCCATTTTCCTGAAAATTTCAGCCAATTCCGTCCACAAACGCCAAAGTTATTAGACATAGAATTTTTAAAAATCCCATAGAGAAAAAATCCTAACTATATATACCTACTGGCGACCGCCAGTAGGTAATATATATATATATATATATATATATATATATATAAAACTGCAATACCTTGCAGCGCTCCACCATTCCAGTGAAATAACAAGGCATGGACCTTCTTTGCAGTATACCGTTTATTGCCCAACAAACAGCTCAGCCATGACGCGTTTCGGCCGTCCCTGCGGCCTTGGTCACATGACGATACATTTTTTTCAACCCAATTTAAAGTGCTAGTGCATCACATGTCAACAGTAGACATAGAAAAATTACTACCGGTATACATACCCTTGCTGGATTTAGGTAACACTGTCACAGTTTCTATCTGTATAAATACAGTTAATCATTCGCACAAACGACAGTTGGTAATTCACTACCATCAAAAATAAGTTCATATTACGAACAAGCGCATCCCAATATTACCGTAGCTCTTATTCTGTCTACACATATAGTTTATATCCCATAACCTAATATCTTATACTAAATCTATATGACATGTGTTTGAAAAAGGAGATATCTAAAGAATAAACGTGCTCACCCTAACGTGTTTGAATTATATAATCATACTAAAGAAAAATTATTTTTTCACTCATAATGAAGTGCACAGGAGTTATTGTAAGCATGATGTTGGTCACTAAATACCAAAATTGAATTGCAATTAAAATTAAATCTATATATACACATATATGCAATTGCTTAACTGTTACCTGAATTTAATGTTTATCAAATCCAAGAATATACACTTTATATGATATATAGGAGGATCCCCTTCTATAAACAAGTTAAAGTGGCTTAGTGCAACAGTACATTAAAGGTAAAGTGACTCATGCTTTTTTTTAAAAGAAAATTAATTAATGAAACACCCAAAAGTATCATGATGACACTGATGAAGTTTCTGTTCTTTGTTCATTGTTACTCTGGGACTTTCGGGGGAAGAGGATACAGTTACTTCTTAATTTACATCAGGGGCAGCGTTACAACAGGAAAATCAATACAGTACATAACTTAATTTGATTGGCTATGTATCCCTATTCAATTCATCTATACAGAACCATGGTTCATAGTAAAAACAGATAAAAGAATACTATTGCAATGTAAGAACAAGCCCAATGTATAAAAAAGGATATCGGTGACATAATAAAACCAAACAATCTAAAATACATATGGATAAAACTACCCTAATATTTAGAGGTCGGCTTATATTAACTATAGATCACCTATTGTATATTGTTGCACGCCGGTATAATTTCAAAATCCTCTAACGATTTTAAAGGTAAAAGAGGAAATAAATATATATTCGGTACAAAATATGTGCAAAATACGCAATTTAATATCCTAATCTTAAAGCTTATTCTCAACAAATTTGGAGTGATACATGCCTAAATCTTCCTTTATGAATCCCTAAGTGGCTTTCCTTATAGATATGTATGGAGGTCCTCCGTAGTATTTAGACCTCCAGGCTACTTAGAATCAAATTCTAGAATGTAATTTGTCTCAGTTCTTCGCATGTTGGCCTCCCTATCCCCTCCTCTCTTTGTCAACGGGATAGACTCAATTGCATAGTATTTTAATCCTTGAGGCTTACTATTGTGACATGCCTCAAAGTGTCTAGCAACTGGGTAATTTTGATCTTTATTTGTTATTGCACGCAAATGTTGCAGGATTCTTTTATGAACCGGCAACTTGGTGCTGCCAACGTACTTAAAATGACATTCACATTCTAAAACATATATACAATATTCGGTTTTACATGTAAGCAATTGTTTGATTTCTCGAGTTGCCTTAGGGATGACCGTAGTATATTGTTTAGTATTCACCCCATATTGACACGTTTTACATGAAAAGCACTTATAAAATCCCCTACTTATAGGTCTACTAGGCTCTTTCTTCAGGCATTCCGGACTTTTCTTAGTTAGAATTGTGCCCAAACTCATACCTTTACGATACGTTATGGACGGATTGGCGGGCATCAATTCACCAATAGTAGGGTCATCTTGTATAAAGTGCCAATTGTGTCTGACTATATTTCTTAATTCCCTTTCTTGCTTGGAATAAGTCAGAACTAACCGAACTGTGTTAGTATCCACACTCTGGATTCTTTTGTCTTTGGGGATATATTTAAGGAGATCACTTCTAGCTTTTTGTCGGGACTTTCTAATAGCGGTTTCCACTGTTCTAGTGCTGTATCCTCTTTCCACAAACCTGATTAAGCTCTCTTGTTGCTTCTTGATCATATCCCTCTCATCACTACAAATACGGCGGATGCGAAGCATTTCGCCATATGGGATAGATTTGATCAAGTGTTGCGGATGGGCACTTGTCGCATGCAACAGTGTGTTGCCAGCTGTTGGTTTTCTAAAAAGGGTAGTACTAAGAACATTGTTGTTTAAAAAAACCTGCACATCTAAAAATGTCACCGATTCCTTACTGATACTAGAAGTAAAATTCAAATTAAGATCATTTACATTTATCTCCTGTATAAAATTTAAAACACTGTCCTCAGATCCATGCCACACAATAAAAAGATCATCAATAAAACGAAGCCAAGAGACTATATTGGATGTGCAATAGTGCAAATACTTTCGCCTGAGGACCAGTTCCTCCCACCACCCCATAAAGAGGCACGCATAACTTGGGGAGAAACTGGCCCCCATGGCTACACCCTGAACTTGTTGGAAAAATTGATCATTAAATATGAAATAATTGTTTTCCAAACAAAATGTTAGCATTTCCAGAAGCATTCTTGTATGATTGGAGAGTTCCATTGGCCTTCTGCTTAGATAGTATTCACAAGCTCGTAGGCCATCTCTATGTTTGATACATGTGTATAGGGAACTTACATCCAATGTTACCAGGAGATAGTCTGATTTCCACTCAATGTCATTTAATTTCCGCAAAAAGTCACTGGTATCCTGGACATATGAATTCAGGGATTTCATATGTGCCTGTAGAAAATAGTCTATATATTTTGATAAGTTCTCTAATGGTCCTCCACACGCCGAAATAAGCGGTCTTCCCGGCGGTTCAGTAAGACTCTTGTGGACCTTCGGAATGAAATATATGTATGGGGTTAGTGGGTGGTCCTTTTTAATGTACTTGAACTCATCACCACTCAACATCCCTACTCCTTTCCAGGCCACCAGGTTTTTGTTCAGTTGTTCTAACATTGTTCTATATTTTTGTGGATTGCTTCTTCTGTAACAGTTGATGTCATTCAACTGACTGTATGCTTCCTGGAGGTAATTCGCAATTGGCCATAGCACGATATTCCCCCCCTTGTCAGAGTTGCGAATTACCAGCTCAGCATTCTGTAGTATTTTTACCAATTGGTTCAGTTGTCTTCCTTGACTAGTATATTTTTTCTCCCTTTCATTGTTTACACGGGCCAGCCTTTTTATTTTCTTTACCACTGCTTCACTAAATGCATCAAGTCCATCACGGGTTGCCAGGGGAATATATTTTGATTTCGGTTTGAATGGGGTGTTGGGTTTTCTTTGGCCACTTAGGGTCACTCTTTCTTGCGTTCCCATACTGTCCTCACTTTCCAACTGGCACATATCATGATACAGTCCCATGTCACCTACTGTCAATTCAGCATCACCTCCACCTGATTTTGAGGGTTCAGTGACTATACTGGATTGTTTGTGCACAAACTGTTTTTTTAGTTTCAATTTTCGTATATATTGGTATATATCAGCCCTTGTTCTCGTGTAGCAGAAATTTGATTCTGGGCAGAAACTGAGACCCAGACTGAGGAGTTGCTCTTCCGCTCTTGTTAATGTTACAGGACTCAGGTTTATTATGGACTTGGATGCCGTTGATTCTATTACTGGTGTGTCCTGTATATCCCGAGTACTGCCTCTAGCCTCCATTTGGGACTCCTCATTCAGGTCTACTGTCGTGGTTTGCGGGTTGCACCCCGACCCCGACCACGATTGCTTTGACCTCCTCTGTTTTGCGGCATTGCGCCTGCTCCTCCTACGTTGGGTTTTTGTTGCACAGTTTTTCCTTGGAAGCGAGACCTCAGGGTATCTCTTCTGCTCTCTTTTAAAATCTCCAATTCTTCCCCCAAGGTCAATGCAACCTTGCTTCTTGTCCTTGGCCCCTCATTTTCTGAGCCACTTTCTGCTGCTGAGCTGTACACCACCGAATCTCCTTCTGTGGACTGGTTTATTGCAGTGGTTGTTGCACCCCGTTTACTGGCTGTTACTGTTCTTAGGCTATCATATCGGCGCGCAAATGTGAAAATCTGCCCGTTGGCATAGTCATCTCTGTCCCTTTTGAATTTCTGAATTTTTCTGATTTTTTATTTTGTCCTCTTCTTTTGCCAATCTTGCTATCATTTCCTCCCTTAATTTGGTGGTTTCGGGGGTCTCTTTTCCGTCTATTTGTAGTTTAATGTTCTCTTCAAGGGCATCTATTTTCTTTAATAACTCATCCCCATCAATTTCGGCAAACTGTACCAAAATTTGCATTAAACGACGTGAGTTATCAAGATTGCACTCACCCCATGCTACCATCATGAGGGGGTTTGGTGCTTCGTAGTTGGGGGCCAGCATTATCCGTAGCCCTCTAGGGACTCTCCCCACATCCAAATATCTTTTCAGTGAGCGTGCCTCCCACCATTTGGACTGTTTGTTACGTTTTAATTTTTCTAACTCCTTGAAGGCACTTCTGATGTTATTTGGCTGTACCCCACTTGGCTCCCTTCCTGTCCCATTGTTAACATTGGATTCGTTCTCTATCTCCTCAGAGAACATCTCCTGCGCGGCGAGCTCCCGGGCTCTACGTGCATCGCCTGACATTGCTGCTGTTTGGGCTGTATTATTTGTGCTGCTTTACACACACGAAGTCACCGCAATTATTCTCGGTCTCGGGCAGCAATCAACCACCCCGATATGACCTCCTTTGGGCTTCGTGCGTGCACCTCCTCCCTCCAATCAGTCACACTTGTGCATATATGTTTCTCTCTCCCTTACCAGGGTTGCTGACTTCACTCGGCGCGTGTTCGGTACCTCGCCTGCTTCCTTTTGACTGAAAAAACAATTGGTTTCACATTTGTTATAGTTAGGCATTAGCATTTAAAAAACCTTTGAAATTCACTGAAAAAACCATAGGTTTCACACCAGTTATAGTTAGCTGAACATTTTGCTCATACAAAACCATTGAAATTCCCACGTTATAGTTAGTTGGACTCACTATAACTCGCGCGCCCGCAATCCACTGCTGATGATGTCACATAATACATCATTCATTACATGGTCAGTGACATCACTGATGACATCTCAAATGACATTACTGATGACATCTCAAATGACATCTCAAATGACATCACTGATGACATCTCTGATGACATCATCCAGTGAATGTGTGTTTCTGAAAAGTAAAAATATGTTTTATATATTGAAAAATGAGTGGAAGAATGAGTCTCTGGATGAAGGATTTAGTAGGTGTGTGACTGACTGTATGAGTGAGTGATTAAATGTGTCTTACTGAATGCATTGGTTAGTGACTAATCTGTTTGAATGTGTGCATCAGTATGTCTGTTGTTGTGTAAGCTGCTGCATGTGTTGATTAGTAGCTATATGAGTGGCTATATGAGTTATTGATTGGTTGCCCAAGTGTTTGTATGTGAGGGTGAGTGTGTGTGTGGGTGTCTGGGAGGTGTGTGACTGTGCATAGATGTGTGAGCAGTTGATTCACTTGGTATATGGGTTCAACAGTGCATGTGGAAAGAGCTGTATGAGTGGTTGACTGTGTGCATGGGTGTGGTGGTGAGTGAATGGATATCTCAGTGCTACATGTCCAAGTAAGTACATATGTAAAACACAGTGCATGTGAGAGTTGGCATATATAAATGACTATACATGAGAGCCTATGATTGCATAAGTGACTGTATGGATCAATGTGTACTTGTATCAGTGATTGTAAACGTCATATGTGTTAGTCTATGTTTGAATAAGTAAGGTTTTGTGTGTATAACTGTATAGATGAGGAAATGGGAGTGTGATTGATTCTTTGCATGACTGACTAGGTGTGTGAGTAACTCCATGAATGAGTGGCAGTGTGTGAGTGTCTGTATAGGTGTATGAGTGCATATAATAGTGTTGTATTGATGAGTGACTGTATGTATGAGTGATTGTATGGGTGAATGAGTGGATGTGTGTGTAGACTTAGGAATCAGTGAGTGCGTATGTAGTAACTGTTATTGGTGTGTCAATGGTTTCTGGAATGGTAGTCTGTATTTAACACTGTGTGTATCAAAGGGTAGATTAGAGTGTGAGGAGGTGCATCGTATTATCACATCAATGATGTCATCAGTGATGTCATCAGTGATGTCATTTGAGATGTCATCAGTGATGTCATCAGTGATGTCATTTGAGATGTCATCAGTGATGTCATCAGTGATGTCACTGACCATGTCATGAATGATGTAACTATAACGTGGGAATTTCAATGGTTTTGTATGAGTAAAATGTTCAGCTAACTATAACTGGTGTGAAACCTATGGTTTTTTCAGTGAATTTCAAAGGTTTTTTTTAAATGCTAATTCCTAACTATAACAAATGTGAAACCAATGTTTTTTTCAGTGAATTTCAAAGGTTTTTTAAATGATAATTCCTAACTATACCGATTGTGAAAACTCTGTTTTTTTCAGTGAATTTCAAAGGTTTTTTAAAAGCAAATTACTTTGTATATCGAGTTTGTAACCTACGATTTTTAGTGTTTTTTATTAGCTGTTTTTTATAACTAATAATAATTATTATTATTATTTTTTTATTATTTGTTCAATGTATTTTTCTTTTTTTTTCATCATTTTTTCCTGGGGCGCTCAGGGTGCGCGCACCGGTAAGCTTACCCGTATCATTTTGTCTTGGAGCGCTCAGGGTGCGGCCACCGGTAAGCTCGCCCAAGAGCGCAGCGAGAGCGCCAGTTCTGCATTCGTAAAAAAAAATTTTATGAATACTAAATAATAATGCAAGACATTCAGTACCATACTTATAAAAGTAGTATTTTTGATTTTCAGAATGGAAATGATTTTGCATTTCCGTAAAGCTAGCAAAACGTCATTTAGGCGCGCCGCGTAAGCGCACACGGAAGCGCCCACGTTCGTGCTGCGTAAGCGCCCCCGGAAGCACTCCGGTGCGCGCAGCGTAAGCGCGTCAAGTCATGTGACCTTAAAATAACAATTTTCATTGGTTGCTAACAGTTTTTTTTTACAAAGAATGAAAACCCCACCCATTTCCTTCACTTCTTCTTTCACTTTTGTGACAGCAAGACCTGTTTTTTTCTGCTGAACGCAATAGGGATTAAAATGGGTGCTACACCCACCAGTAGCAGTGAGGACTCGGATGGGTTCATAGAGGAAGAGGCTCCTCAGCCCAGGGTATAAGAACACTTCATTTGGAAGTTTTTTTCCATTCCAGCTGATAAAAAAAAGGTGAATGCTCCAAAGGTGGAGTGCAGAATTTGCCATACTGTCCTTTCACGGGGTGACCCTACAAGGAAATACAGTTTTGGAAATTCAACTATGATTCGGCACGTTCAGAGGAGGCACCCCCAGAACTATGCCCGGGAGAATGTGAGAGCTCTGGCACGAGATGCTCCAAGGGATGGTGCCTCAACTTCGACTGGAGGACCAACTGCATCATCGGTGAGGGGGCGACCTGAACAGCTGATTCCAAATATTCAGCCTGTTTTTGATGGCATCACGATCAAATGCAAAGACTGTGATGAACTACTTTGTTACGGTGAACAAAGTATTATGAACATTGTCCGAACAAGAGAAAACCACCGCTGTCATCCCCATCCCTAATTTTGACTCTTTGTTTTTTGCTCCTGTTGAGCATTTTGAGATTCCCTGTTTTTGTTTTTGTTGAAAAAAAAGAAAAAAGAAAAAAAGTTCTTTTAAGAACTACCTCCAATTCTAAAAAAAGACTGTATTCCTAAAAAATTCAAAAAGAGTAACTGAAGTGGAGTGCAGTGAGAGAGGAAAGGAAAATGAGTGTGAAAGCAAAGAAAGGGACGAGAGGGGAAGGGAAGTGAAGTAGGGGGCCTGAAAGAAGGTGAGTGTGGAGGTGAGTGAGGAGAAGGAGAGTGAACATGGGGAATGAGGATAAGTGAAGAAAATGTAGTAAAGGAACGGGGGGGTGGAAGGGTAAGAAAAGAGCAGTGATGTTGAGGAAAGAGTGGAGATACAGACTGGATAAAGGCAAGTGAGTGTGAGACAAGGTGAGTAAGGGAGTGAAGAGACAGAGAAAGTGAAAGAAAAAGTGAGAGTAGAGGACTGAGTGAGGGAGGAAAGAAACATAAGTGAGGGAGTGTGGCTGAGTTATAGGGAGTGAGCGTGACAGAAGAGAAGTGAGAGACTAAAGGGACGGAGAGAATGAGGCAAATAGAGAGAGAATGAGGGAAAGGGAGTGTAGAAGTAAGAGGACAGAGGGAGTAAGAGAAGGAATTAGTGAAGTGGAGTAAGGAGAGTAAGGGAAGGGAAAACAGTGAAGGAGTGAAGGAAGGGACGAGAAAGGAAGGAAAGTAAAGGAGAAAGTCTGAAAGAAGGTGAGTGTGGGAGTATGGCTCAGTTATAGGGAGTGAGCGTGATAGAAGAGGAGTGAGAGACTAAGAGGACGGAGAGAATGGGGGTAACAGAGAGAGAGTGAGAGAAGGGGAGTGAGTAAGTTAGAGGACAGAGGGATTGAGAGAAGGAGTTACTGAAGTGGAGTAAGGGGTGTAAGGAAAGGGAAAACAGTGAAGGAGCGAAGGACGGGAAGAGAGAAGAAGGAAAGTAAAGGAGAAGGTCTGAAAGAAGGTGAGTGTAGGAGTATGGCTGAGTTATAGGCAGTGAACGTGACAGAAGAGGAGTGAGAGACTAAGGGGACGGATAGAATGAGGCTAACAGAGAGAGATTAAGGGAAGGGGAGTGTAGAACAAAGAGGACAGAGGAAGAAAGAGAAGGAGTTAATGAAGTGGAGTAAGAAACTGCACATTTTAATTGGTTGTACTTTTGAACACTTTGAAAGTCACATAACATTCATCCATCCCCCCAGTGCTCATTCCCCTGTTACCATGGTAACTCCCTCCTCACCCAGCACACAGTTCAGAAGTTCATCATACTATGTTGCAAAAAAATGCAGCAAGGGTGTTTGACCTCTCAATCTACCAGCTAATCATGTGCAATGTTTCTTGAAATGACTTTTCCTCAACCATTGAAATGACTTCTTTCAAAAAAAGTATGCACCCTAATTTTCAGTGCTGAATTTTTAGAAAGCACCAATCATTTTTGGTTTTTCAAGTGCACTGAATCTCAACCACTTTTTTATATAACTCCTACTTTCAAACTGCCATTTCATTTCCACAACTCATCTGAATACAAGCACATCTACCTTCAAGATGCCCAAAGTCTGGTTTGTGGGTCATAGCTTTGTCCACTGGAGTCAAAAATACGCAGCTAACAGAGGTATTTACAACCTTGATTTACCAAATGTGGACATTGTATGGATTGGACAGAGAGGATTGAGAAGTCACCAATTGATACCATTGGTAAAATCCTTTATGCATTTACCACACCCTGACCTCATAATTGTGCACTGTGGTGGCAATTGTTAGGATTTGGGGTCCAGTCCTCTCTCGTTGACCGTGGTCGACCATCACATGATTTGCGTGGCTGGGAATATAAGCAAGTCCTACCTTCTTTTCCTTGCTTGTAATTGTGAATGTGTGGGTTCCTGGTTCCAGTGATTTGGCTTTCCTTGCAGTTCTCTCACAGGCTTGTGAGTGCTTCCTTGCTCTTTTTCTTACCCCATTTTTTGTGTCTGCCAGAATTCCCTTGTGTTCATTGTTTTTGCCCTTCCCCTTCCCTGCTGGTCGTTTCATATAGTTCAGCCTTAGTCTAGTTTAATTAGGCTTCCCTTCTTTAGTTTCCCGATTTTCCCAGTGCCCGTTTTTGTACTGTTGGGGGGGTCTTGGGGCTCCAATTCCCCTGCCTTGTAGGATTTAGTGGTCGCTCCACTTGGGGCAAGTGTAGAGCTTAGAAAACGCGTTTTGTGTTACCGCTCCACATCGTTTTGTAGGCGGAATGACGTTTTGGGTCATTCCGCGATGGAGTTTCTAGCCGAGTCGGCTTTGTTTTGCTTCAGGGGACGAGCTGAAGCCCTTTCGATAATTTATACGATAAGGGGGTTTTTTATGCCCTACAAAAGCCTTTTCCCCCTTTTTATCCCGAAGTAAGACACCCTTATCTTAAGAACACTGTGCTTTTTGGTGTTCGTTTCTGTCCAGCTTCCAAGAGGTGTTATCTTGGATTTTGACTACTGTTACTGCCCTATTATTCTCCACGAAGCCAAGCCTGCATACTTGCCTGGTGCAGAAGCGTGGAGGCTGGAGTAGTGATTCAAACGACATTCTTGGGTGGAAATAGACGTGGTGTCTTGGGATATCCCACCCCCTTTTCTGGGTCACCTGCATACTCATAGTTTGTTCTATTGTGAGTGGCAGTTGGACTGGATAAGAGGACTGGAACATACTCCGTTCCTGCAGTGTATGGGCAGAGTGGACGGAACTCAACAGAATTACAAGCCCAAGTTTTATTACACTGCCCGGACGGGTATGGAGGACGAATCGGGGGAGGGGGCACTAGGTGGGGCCACTAGCCTTCCGACTATGCAGGATGTAATGGGCGCTTTGACGGCCTTACAAGCCCAGGTTCAGGACCTGCGACAAGAGAATGCAGGTCTTAAACAGGAATTAGGGGCGGTGAGGGCCAGAGAACAGTCACAACAGAGGGGACTGGGACCGGTATTACAACCTGCAACATTTCATTATGGAGGTAGCGGGTCAGGACAGAGTACTAGTGCTGGTGGGGTCCCTCTAGCCGTAACGGTTAACACTCCTCTCACTGTACCCTTGGCTCCCCCAGAGAGGTTCACAGGGGATAGTGAAAAGTTTGGCACATTTATGAATCAGTGCCAATTACACTTTATGTGTAAGCCGGGTGCCTTTCCTGATGACTCGGCCAAAGTAGCCTTTACCATATCTTATTTGGCTGGTACCGCTGCTCAGTGGTCTATTCCCTTAGTCGATAGTGATGACCGAGTATTGTACAACTATTCGGCTTTCAAAGAATTGATGAGGGGACCTTTCGCTAAACATGCATTTATGCAGGCTAGTGATGCGGAACTTTTGAAGCTACGGCAGGGCAGGCAGGATCTGTTGGCTTATGTTTCTACGTTTAACAGATTGGTGTCTGAGACTCATTGGCCTATGGACAAGAGAACTTCCCTGTTTTATCAGGGTCTTTCGGAGGAAGTTAAGGATGTGGTATCTCAGGTGGTGGATCCCCCTGAGGATTGTGCGGCATTCATTGACCTGGTGGTTAAGTTGAACCATCGGTTGTTAGAGAGACGAGGGGAACGCAATCGGTTTCAGGTATCTCGGGGCAGCTATGTTAAATCTGATGTCAAACCCCTTGGGGAACACAAGAGTGTGCCTGAACCTATGGAAATAGGAGGGGTGAGAGGGCCTTTAACCATGGAAGAAAAGAAGCGGAGGAGGGATTTGAATCTTTGTTTGTACTGCGGACAAGGAGGCCATTATGCAAGGGAATGCCCTGTGAAGCCTTCTGGAGTTGGGTATGGCAAGAAGGTGGCATGTACTCAGGGGAATGGTCGCCAAGTTGAGACAGTGGAATTGAAAGGAAAGTATGAAGTACTGGGGGTTCTGGACCAGGTGCCACGGCATTTCATTATAACCGCTCATCTCTTGCTCTCTGTAAATAACCGAGTGCCTGTGTCTGTTCTTTTGGACTCAGGTGCCACAGGTAATTTTATTGATATTACTCTGGCCGACAAATTGTTGATTCCTTGTCGAGAGAAAGAACAGCCAGAGCCGGTAAGGGCTATTGATGGGACAGAATTAACATCGGGTTATATCACTCGCCAGACTGAACCCCTAGGCTTGTTGTGTGATAATGGACATTGTGAGACTGTGACCTTTGACCTGATAGATGCTCCTTCTTTTGGCTTGGTGTTGGGGGTACCATGGTTGCAGGAACACAATCCTAAGATTGATTGGGTTCAACGTTTGGTGACTTTGGACTCCCCTCATTGTCTTCAACATTGTTACAATGAGGCTAGTACTCAGAGACCCCCTTTATCATGTGCTGTGACTGAGACGTGTTCTGTCCCTCCGCAGTATTCTGCCTTTAAGGGAGTTTTCGATAAGGGTCAATCTCAGGGTCTTCCTCCGCACCGGTCTTTTGACTGTAAAATAGACCTGGTGCCGGGTGTTCCTTTGCCGTGCAGTCGTGTATATGCACTATCGGAACCTGAGGAGCAGCACCTCAAGGAATATATAGAGGATATGTTGAGGATGGGTTACATTCGTCCCTCTTGTTCGCCGGTGTCTTCAGCGATCTTCTTCATACCGAAGAAAGAGGGGTCGTTGAGGGCATGTGTGGACTATAGGGCCTTGAATAAAGCCACAGTGAAGAACAGGTATCCTCTTCCTCTCATCCCCATGTTGTTGGACCAGCTTCGCAAAGCCACGGTATTTACCAAATTGGATTTGCGGGGCGCTTACCATCTTATACGTGTCCGCCCCGGGGATGAGTGGAAGACGGCTTTTAAGACCAAGCACGGATTGTTCGAGTACTGTGTGATGCCGTTTGGCTTATGTAATGCGCCTGCGGCATTTCAATTCTTCATCAATGAGGTACTCAGGGAACATTTGGATAGGACTGTCATCGTCTATCTAGATGATATTCTCATCTTTTCTGAGACTGGTGCAGAACATCAAAACCACGTGACACAAGTACTACAGAAATTACAAGACCATCATCTGTATGCTAAGCTAGAAAAGTGTCAGTTTAGTACCTCTACGGTGGAGTTTTTGGGATTTATTATTTCTGCAACTGGTATTCAGATGGACCCTAAGAAGATACAGGCTATTGTCACCTGGCCGATACCTTCTACAGTTAAGCACATTCAAGTGCTCTTAGGATTTGCCAATTTCTACAGGCGATTTATTTCCCATTTTTCTGACATCGTAGCTCCTATGACACGCCTGTTGAGGAAAGGGGTTCCCTTTGTCTGGTCATCTGAGGTACAGGACGCCTTTCGGTTGTTACTTGGGAAATTTACATCAGCGCCAGTATTGGTGCATCCTGATCCTGCCCTGCCGTTCTTTGTGGAAACGGATGCCTCATCGTGTGCAGTGGGTGGGGTATTATCGCAAAGGGATGAGGGGACTGGCCATATGCATCCCATTGCCTTTTTCTCCAAAACCCTGTTGCCAGCAGAACGCAACTATACTGTGGCAGAGAGGGAGTTATTGGCGGTGAAGTTGTCCTTTGAGGAATGGCGCCATTATCTATGGGGTGCACGCCATACCATCACGATCTACACTGATCATAAGAACCTGGAGTTCTTTCGGTCTGCTCGTGCCTTGACACCACGCCAAATGCGGTGGGTCCTATTTTTTAACGAATATGATTTTGTTATAACATATAGGCCCGCGGCGCAGCAGATCAAGTCCGATGCTCTTTCCCGGATTCATGTGGATCATCATGAAGTAAGTCCTGTGCCAGAGGAGACGCCTATGGTCGATGGTGCAAGGATCATTGGAGCTACGACCACTGATGACTTCCCCTCTCTATTGAAAGAGCGTTTGAGAGAGATGGATTTGTCGCCATGGTTGACATTGCCTCAGATTGTCACTCAGGATGGGTTGTTATGCCATGAGAGCCGGTTGTTTGTTCCTCCTGTTTTGAGAGAGATGGTGCTGCAGTGGTGTCATTCTTCTGCTTTGGTGGGGCATCCTGGGGTGCGGAAAACAGGGGAATTGTGTTTGCGATGGTTTTGGTGGGAGTCCTTGGCAAAGGATATTCAGGGTTATGTAGCAGCTTGCCCTGTTTGCGTAATTAGTAAACCCACTCACAGTAAGCCCTCTGGTCTTTTACAACCTTTAGAGGTCCCCCCAGTTCCTTGGCATATCATCAGCATGGATTTTGTGACAGACCTTCCTTCTGTGTTTGGATTTACCGCCATTCTAGTGGTGGTGGATTCGTTCACGAAGATGGCGCATTTTATTCCTTTAAGCAAGATCCCTACCGCCAAGGAAATGGCTTTGGTATTTATGACTTCTGTAGTGAGAATACATGGTTTGCCCTCGGTGATCATATCTGACAGGGGGGCTCAGTTTGTGTCCCATTTCTGGACAGAGCTTTGTTCAGTGCTAAAAATGGAAATAAGGCTGTCTTCCGCATATCATCCACAGTCAGGCGGGCAGACTGAACGTGCCAACCAGACTATGGAGCAGTATTTGAGGTGTTTGGTGTCTTCTTTGTCTTGCGATTGGGTAACGGCTCTTCCTATTGCAGAATTTGCATATAACAACAGTCTGCATTCTGCTTTGGGTCTCCGTTCTACTGTTCCTTGGGGTACCACCCTCGGGCGTTGGCGATTCAACCCACTGGGCATGTGCCAGCCATAGATGATGTGTGTAGGAGGCTGAGTGATATCTGGGGCGTGGCAAGGAAACAGCTGCTGGACGCTAAGGTGGCTATGAAGACTCAGGCCGATAAACATAGGGCCCCGGCTTACAAGGAGGGTGATCTAGTTTGGTTGGCCTCTCGTAACTTGAGACTACAGGGTTCCCGTAAATTGCAACCTCGGTTTGTGGGCCCTTTCCCTATCGTTCAGGTGGTTAATCCGGTGGCTATGAAGCTCAAGCTGCCAGACGACTATAGGGTACATCCTGTTTTTCATACATCTCTATTGAAACTTCTGCCCTGGTGTTGCCCCCCCCGCCTCCTCTGGTCATCGATGGGCAGGAGGAGTTTGAGGTTCAGGCTATCCTTGATTCTAGACGTAGGAGGGGCCATCTCTTTTATTTGGTGGACTGGAAAGGCTACCCCCCTGAGGATAGAACATGGGAACCGGCTGGTGGGGTGCATGCGCCTCGTTTGGTTCGCTTGTTCCATAGGCATCATCCAGGAAAACCCCGCCCGGTGGGGAGGGTTGTCGGGGGGGGGGTACTGTT
Source organism: Lissotriton helveticus (assembly GCF_964261635.1). Taxonomy (NCBI): domain Eukaryota; kingdom Metazoa; phylum Chordata; class Amphibia; order Caudata; family Salamandridae; genus Lissotriton; species Lissotriton helveticus. The sequence goes on along the minus strand of NC_136068.1, from coordinate 365,640,876 downwards.
AGGATTTGGGGTCCAGTCCTCTCTCTTTGACCATGGTCGACCATCACATGATTTGCCTGGCTGGGAATATAAGCAAGTCCTACCTTCTTTTCCTTGCTTGTAATTGTGAATGTGTGGGTTCCTGGTTCCAGTGATTTGGCTTTCCTTGCAGTTCTCTCACAGGCTTGTAAGTGCTTCCTTGCTCTTTTTCTTACCCCATTTTTTGTGTCTGCCAGAATTCCCTTGTGTTCATTGTTTTTGCCCTTCCCCTTCCCTGCTGGTCGTTTCATATAGTTCAGCCTTAGTCTAGTTTAGTTAGGCTTCCCTTCTTTAGTTTCCCGATTTTCCCAGTGCCCGTTTTTGTACTGTTGGGGGGGTCTTGGGGCTCCAATTCCCCTGCCTTGTAGGATTTAGTGGTCGCTCCACTTGGGGCAAGTGTAGAGCTTAGAAAACGCGATTAGAAAACAAGTGTTTTCTTCGTTTTCTTCCGCGTTTTGTGTTACCGCTCCACATCGTTTTGTAGGCGGAATGACGTTTTGGGTCATTCCGCGAAGGGAGTTTCTAGCCGAGTCGGCTTTGTTTTGCTTCAGGGGACGAGCTGAAGCCCTTTCGATAATTTATACGATAAGGTTTTTTTTTATGCCCTACAAAAGCTTTTTCCCCTTTTTATCCCGAAGTAAGACACCCTTATCTTAAGAACACTGTGCTTTTTGGTGTTCGTTTCTGTCCAGCTTCCAAGAGGTGTTATCTTGGATTTTGACTACTGTTACTGCCCTATTATTCTCCACGAAGCCAAGCCTGCATACTTGCCTGGTGCAGAAGCGTGGAGGCTGGAGTAGTGATTCAAACGACATTCTTGGGTGGAAATAGCGTGGTGTCTTGGGATATCCCACCCCCTTTTCTGGGTCACCTGCATACTCATAGTTTGTTCTATTGTGAGTGGCAGTTGGACTGGATAAGAGGACTGGAACATACTCCGTTCCTGCAGTGTATGGGCAGAGTGGACGGAACTCAACAGCAATGACCTGGGCACTTTGACTGGGGTAGGTCTGGAAATGCTTTTAAAGGACATCTTTGGGCAATTGATGTCACTTTTTCCAAAAACTGCCTTGGTATTTTCTAATATATGCCAAAGGCAAAAATGGAACTGGTCCAACCAATTTTGTCCACAGATTGAGAAAGCAAGGAAACATGTGAATAAATCTGTTTCTGCTTTCCTCAGAGACTATGGTATGGGTTCCATTTACCACAACAACTTGCGTTACAACATGCAAGACATCTATAGGAGAGATGGTGTGCATTTTACAGAGGAGGGGAATAGAGTTTTCCTCTTGAATATAAGACCCTGCATTGGTACCTACTTGTAGGTACAAAAAACACCCACATAACACAACAGCTCTTTTCAGAGCTACCCTACCTCTAAGCACTCTAAATTATTTTTTCACTCTATTTTCCTGCACTATTTTTCCCCGTGGTGCGCTCAGGGTGCGCGTACCGGAGAGCGCACCTGGGAACGCACAAAGCGCTAACCCTGTGAAAATTTTAAAAAAAAAAGAAAAAAGGTTTTTTGCCCTTCAGGGTCCTTCTAGGCCCCCCTCAGAGAACCTAGGGGTTCAGGGGGTGTCTACTCTGCCCCCTTTTAATTATTTCCCCCTTTCTTTTTCACCTCTTGTGTCTCTATTCTACCGAGACACAAGATGGCGGACTCTCCGGACTGTTAAGAATGTTGACAGAAATCCGACAGCCAATCAGCTTTCCGCTCGCGCACTCCCGTAGCGCGCCGGGTGCGCTCCCCGGTACGCGTACCGGTGAGCGCTCGGAGCGCGCCTATAGATATATATGTGTTTTTGAAGTTAATTTTCAAAAAAACCACTGGAGCAAATCTTACCAAATATAGCAAAGGCACATCTGCGTACCAGTCCCTACAATTTTGCCAAGTTTGGCGTAATTGCATTCAGCGGTTCGGGCTGTAGACTTGTCAGACCGTCCTATGGAATTTAACATGGGGAAAACATGTTTTGGGACCCCCCTTTTTTCTCAGCCCCCACTTCACGAATCCCCCCAAACTTTCAGGGAAGGAGCGGAGCGGAGCTGGACATAATTTTGGAAAATTACACACAAATTCCTCAACCGGCGCCAGAGTTATTCCCAATAGAATGTTGCGGATTTCCTATGCTAGCTAGGTCCTAACTATAACTACCTACTAGCGACCGCCAGTAGGTAATATATATATATATATATATATATATATATATATATATATATATTACCTACTGGCCGTTGCCAGGAGGTAGTTATAGTTAGGATCTAGTTTCCATAGGAAAAGCATATTTTGACTTGCCTATATCTTTCGCGCTGGTTAACGAATCTTCACAAAATGTTCCTAGAAATGTGTCATAGTAAGTCTTGTTGTGGATGGGAAGTTTTGGGGTGATTTGTGAAGAGGGGGCCGAGAAATAGTGGGCTAAAGAAAGTGAATTTTCCCATTTTAATTCTAATAAGACTCGTAGTCGAACCTACATCCCAAACCCCTGAACTGAATTACACCAAATTTGGCAGAAAGTTAGATGTTATTACACAAATTGTACTTTTTAGGTTTCGCCTCATCGAAAGCTGCGCCGCGCAGCTTTTCGGCGCAGGCGAAATCTAATGTTTACAGTATGTGGCTTGGGAATCCGCCCTCTGTTCCATTGGCTAGCTCCATAAATGGAGGCTAGCCATTGGAACAGAGATCTGTCCGTCAATTGCGGAGCAGATTTGGGGGCGTTCCGGCCATTTTTACTCATCCTGCCCCTTGGACAACGTCATTGCGGTGGTGGGGGGTTCCGATTTTTTTGGGGGGGGAAGGTTTGTTTTGGTCATTGCAGGCCGACCGCCGCTGGAAGAAGTCCAGGTGAGTGCTTTTTCTTGCCGTTTGCCGTTCCCGCCCCCCCTCCCGCTGTCCGTGCCTTTCCCGTCCCCCCTCCCGCTGTCCGTGCCTTTCCCATCCCCTCCCGTTGTCCGTGCCTTTCCCGCCCCCCCTCCCGCTGTCCGTGCCTTTCCCGCCCCCCTCCCGCTGTCCGTGCCTTTACCGCCCCCCTCCCACTGTCCGTGCCTTTCCCGCCCCCCTCCCGCTGTCTGTGCCTTTCCTGCCCCCCGTCCCGCTGTCCGTACCTTTACCGCCCCCCTCCCGCTGTCCGTGCCTTTCCTTGTTTTCTTTGAAAGTGCCACATCCGTCGTTCAAGGGTGGCCAGTGGGGAAGGGGGAGCCTTGTATGAGCCCCACTCCCAGCAGTAAACGCCTCCCTCTGTGAGGAGTATGGGTGCCCTCGCATTAAGATGTATACATGCTCTCAATGTTAGATATACTTGTGCTCTTTAGTGACTAGGTTTAGGTGTGATGCACAAGAGACGTGTGCTCTCATTATGACGAGCATAAGCATGCTCACTGTTTCATGCCTGGACTGGTACATGTTCTCTCGCCGTAAGGTGTCTAGGGGGTGTCCTTATAAGATGCACGTGTGCTCTCAAAGTGTGGGTGCCTTCTCACTTGGAAATGTATATACTCCCTCACTGAGTTGTATAGATGATGTGGCTGTAAGGTGCCTGTGTTCTCTTTATAAAGTATGCATATCTTCGCGCTGTGAGGTGTGTATTTTTTATCAATATGAGTTGTGTAGGCGGTGTCGTTATAAGATCAGTGCATGCTTCCGCAAGGTATGTAAATATACCTTGCCACTGGGCGTGTAAGGTCGAGCTCATGTATGCTGTCTCACTCAAGCGTATAGCATGGTCTGGACAGGAGATACATGTTTGCTCTCGCTATATGGCGTTTGGGTGTAATATTTACAAGTGCTCTCGATATAAGGTGCACTTGCACCCTCACTATAAGGTGAGTATGTGCCCTCACTGCGAGGTGCACTTGTACCCTCAGTGTAAGGTGCATGTGTGCCCATACTGTGAGAGACCCCTGTGCTCCCAGTGTAAGATGTAGATTTGCCCTCAATGTGCGATGTCCTCGAGCTCTCACTATAAGTTGTTTATGTGCCCTCACTGTGCTCTCATTTTAGGCTGCGTATGTGCCCTCATTGTGAGATGTGCGCGTCCGTGAGCACCTCACAGTGCACCCTCTGTCACATCTAAGTGTTGTCACGCTAAGGTGCATAAATATGCCCTTGTTGTGTAAGGCGCACGTTCTCTCAATGTACGGTGTTGGCGTGCCCATACTGTGAGAGGACCCTCTGCTTCCAGTGTAAGGTCCCTTCACTGTGAGAGGCACTTGTGCTCTCATTATAAGGGGCACAGGTGTCATCATTGTGAGAATCACATGTTCTCTCACTATAATAAGGTGTACATCTGTGTGATGTGCACGCCTACATGGACACTTCACAGTGTGTGCTACATCGGGTGTACTTGTGCTGTCATTATACGGTGCATAGCTGCTATCACGGTGAGAGGTGCACGGTACATTATACATTGGGTCAGATGTAGATGCTCTCACTAAAAGCTGCATGCGTGTCACTACTGTGAGATCTCCACATACATGTGCCCTTTGTCAGATGAATGTGTGCTATCACGAAAAGGTGTCCATGAGCCATCAGTGTGAGAGGTTCATGTACCCGGACACATTACTTTGGATACTTTGTCAGACGCACGTGCTCTCACTGTACACCCGCCTTCATTGGGGCATGTGCGTGTACTCACTATGAGGTGTGTGTGTTTACTGTGAGGTGTGTGTGTGTGTGTATATATAAATATATATCCTCAGTATAAGCATCTTTCTTTCACAGTCAGCACTCTGATAGATGTATGTTCGCACTGCAAGATGACCGTTCTCTCCCTGCACAGTGTAACTGTGTCTTCAGCATAAGATACTTATCCCACTCTATGCATGACATGTGCCTCCGTTGTGAGATGTGCCAACACACACGGCCTCTTCATAGCGAGGACTGCTTGTCATCTGTGTATGACACGCTCTCTGTGCAACGTTTGTCCTATGAGATGTTTGCAACAGTTTGTCCAGTACTTTAAGTGCCATGATTATACACTCTGGCCATACCATCTCCACCCCCCCTCCTTACAGTTTTCTGTAGCCAACAATTAACTGCGCAAGCAGACCTATCAGATCGCTACATCTGCTCCCTATCTAGAAGTAACCAGTTCCTATAGCTACAGGCTATAAACTCGCACTATCCAGCACAAAGCAGTGTGAGTCTTCTAGGGAGAGCATGGTGTGTGGGAGAGCATGGTGTGTGAGAGGCAGCAGTGTGAGTCTTCTAGGGAGAGCATGGTGTGTGGGAGAGCATGGCGTGTGGGAGAGCATGGTGTGTGAGAGGCAGCAGTGTGTGAGAGACAGCAGTGTGAGAGACCTTTTATTTATGTTTTGGTTTTTGAAACATAAATAAAACGCATTGTTATCTGCAATATCATTAGCTCAAACTTGCGTAAATACGCGATTGCATTGCAAATGCTATAGGTTTCGCATTTGCGAGAGATTAAGCTATTGGCATTGTAAATGACAATGCCATTTATTTATTTATTTTCAAAACCAACACATAAATAAAAATTGTCATTTACAATGCCAATAGCTCAAACTTTTCAAAAGGCGAAACCATTGCATTGTAAATGCTTGTTGTTATTTGGTGGAAACCTTGCAGCAGGTTTTGAGAAATTTAGTAGAAAAAGTTCGTGATATCTGTAGTTGTGAAGCCTTGGTGAAAAATGATGAGCATGTGCAGGGAAATGCACAGCTTTCATTGGCTGCCAACACTTCAGCCAGGAAGTGCTGGCAGTCACTCGCAGCCATTCTGAACCATAGACTGCAGTTTTTACCAAGAGATGATATTAAATGAGTGGTACCTAAAAAATGCATAGAATACAATACCTGTCCCAGGGCTCATAGCACCATCATTGACACAGCTGCTGGTTGGGAAATGATGGCCAAGGCACCCAGACTGATACTTCTTGTTCACCGCCCTTAAAAAGGCTAGAGGCTGTTTGATGGAAGTTGCCTCCAGCTAGAAAAAAAGTGAAAAGTGATTTCTACTTGGGGGAATATCTTAGCATCCCCCAAGACTGAACTTCAAAAAAAGGCTTTGGGAGAGGTATGAACACATCCCTTGTTTGCAGATATTCTTCAAAAAAGTAAAACCCCTAAAAATATATTTTGATCCATTCCTGGCCACTCTTAATAGCATTGATACCTCATTGAAGACCTTAATTGGGTCAAGTTTAACTAGCAGGTCTAAATAGGCAATAGAGCCTAATTTAGGGTTGCAAAAGCAACCTGTTGTTCAAAATCATGATAAGCTACACCCCTGTAAGAGAGTAGCCAGCAGGATAACAATTTGGCTGCTAATTTTTCTGATCTGATCTCGCAAAACAGAGCAGCCAGGGATCTGAGTATGGCTTAAAGAAATGGTCAATCTTGGCCTGAACATGGGCATAATATACCAGAGAAGGGCAGGATTACTAGCATTGAGCATCACACAGTGAGACCAAGCTCTAAAACACTCCTTCAGCTCCCGCCAGAAGTAACTCAGCTGGTAATAGTCTTGAAGAATGTTCCACCTTTATTCAATGAGAGAGAAGAAGCAATACAGCAATTAAAAAACAAAGTGGTACTCTGGCTAGTAAGAGCTTCAAACTGGCATAATTGTGAGAGCTTATTTAGGAGCATAAATAATGTGCAGAGAGTATTATGGGTCAGCTCACCACCAAAGTATGAATCTGGAGACTGTGTTGTTGTTGATTTTAGAAATATGTACATAGCGGGTTCTCTTCTGGAAAGGCTCTCTACACTTAGTCCTTTAAGAGACAGCATTATGGCAGTACCACTGGACTATTTTTATAAACCAGGTGCCCGAGCATGCTCTATGTTCCTCCACATTGATCGCTGAATACCTCAGAATTTTGCTGTTATGTCTTATAATCATTTCTCCCCTCTTAAACAAATTTATCTACTAGATGCAAAGACTCTGACCTCCCAATGTTTCAATCTTGGCTGGCTCCTTTAATTCCCATGTATAATCTAGAGTGTACGCTATATAATTATAAGGGACATCAACCCAGGAAATGGGGAGAAAAGATCTGGCTCCCAATATCAAAATGGTTTAACCGGGAAGGAAATGAAGGAGTCTGACTATAATTTTTTGAAGGGAATATCAATTGGTAGAAAAGGAGGATCATTATAATCAACTACGATAACAACCTATTTTTTATACATTAGGGGTACATTCTCTTGCTTCCGATTTCTTTATACCTGTAACTTCTAACTGTGTAATTTATTTATCATGGTATTACTGGTATTTTTTTATGATGTAGCTGGTACTTATTTGTACAGTTCCTCTCTGATAAAAAAAAAATATATATTGGCTGATAGGCAACATGCTGTTTGACCGTACAAAAAAAGTTTAAGTCGCACACCAGCTTGATTGTGTATTATATTGGTTCTCTTTAGCCACCAGTATTCTCATAAAATAAACAGCCAGCTGTTTGTCAGATGTTCACCACAGTTTGGTTCGCAACTAAAATTGCACTGCACCTTTAAACAAATTTGATCTAATTTCAACAATGGTTCTCCATTTCCTGGCAATGTTCCTCTGATAATTCCAAGATGGCACACATTTTAGAGATGCATGATGCTCTCCTTTCTGTTATTTCATGGTCTATGGTCATAAAAGCCCTTACTATTTACTTTTCCCTTTTCTTTTTTTAGTCCGCTTTGGTGCTTTCCCTCAGGTAATATTATATTGTTAGTTCACTTCATTTTGAGTTTACCCTCCATCCCTTAACCCCTGCTGTCAGTCCAACCTCTCACCTCCCTATGTGCAATGTTACCTCACCCTGAGAAGATTGTCTACTCAACATTTGAATGGAAAGTGTTGTGCTACTAAATTTGCCTCAGTAGCTTTTTCCAACTCTGTGTACCACCCATTCCACTCATGACCTCCTTGTCTTCAGCGCACTGTAGGAACACCATCCAGTACACCCCAATGACACCCACTTTTGGAGGCAGAAGCCAATGCAGAGCCACCCACAGGTCTCAAGGCAGGTCAGATCCTTGTATCAGGCTGCAGTGGAATTCAAGCTGTGTTTGCACCCTAACCCTTCTTAGCCCAAAAAGGCAAAGCAGAGTCAAGGAACTTGTTGGGTTATTATACATATGAGATTCTAAGCTATTAAGCAAATGTGTTCTAAAAACCGAGCCACGCAGAAGCTGAAATGTTCCACAAGTATGTGTGATAAAATACATTTTCAAATTTACATTATGTGGTGTCGTTTTCAGGTCCATGGTTCATATCCACACTTTGAGGGCAAGCACTAAAACTATCCACAATTTGAGGAAGAACACTTGATTTACAGTGCATACAAGTGACTTTCCAGACACTCCCTTTGGTATTCTCACTGTTTGCATTACTCATCAAAAATTATGCCAGTGGAATGTACATTTTTGTTGCATACATTGCATATGGTCATACCAAATCTTCTAGGTAGGTAATTCAGAGATTGATTCACAATTAACTTTCGAATGTCCTAACTGGTTTGTTAGATCTGGGGCATGAGGCGTTTCATGGTGGGCCAAACTGCATAAGTACATTTCTAGAAATTCAAATTAATGCACGCATTTACCCACCTGTTACTGCTAGTTTTCTCACCCTGGAAAAACACGCAAATGTAACCATGTGAAAGGCAGGAGTGTAATTGCAGGGAAGAAAATCTAAAAAACAAAATGAATAAGAAATAAAAAAAATGCATTGACTGCAATCACAGAGGTTATCTGTTGCCCCAGAGATATTGTGTGATGCTGATGCTATCGTGACAGACCCTTGGAAATATGCCATTATATCCCTTGTACGTCCGGATGTGAAAACTGATAGCTCATTCTTGGTTTGCCGCCACCGCCAACAGTCAGCGTTTTCGATCTTACCTGTTTGGGTCATTAAGGACACAGTAGCTGCCACCGCTGAGAGTCACCGGGGCCATTGCAGCGTGGACGGACGCCGGAGGGGAGGCGAACTACACCTCCCAGCGTCCCCTGACCTGCGCATCCCACTGACAGCAGCTTCGAGCACCAGGAGGCGCCCAAAAGGACGCTCGGGCTCCCGCTGAGCAGGAGCTCATTCTTGTTTTGCCGCCACTGCCAAGAGTCGGTGTTTTTGATCTTACCTGTTGGGGGCATTAAGGACACAGTAGCCGCCACCGCCGAGAGTCACCGGGGCCATTGCAGCGTGGACAGACGCTGGAGGGGAGGTGAACTACACCTCCCAGCGTCCCCTACGCTCGGGCTCCCGCAGCGCGGGACGTGCACGGTCGAACCTGGTCTGCGCCTGTCATAGCCTGACAGAGACTGGACTGGGCCACCCCCCTGATATTTGGACATTGTTAGCAATTAAACAGTTGGTAAGCTTCAATTATTAGAGTGGTTGGTCCTTTTTTCCCACTGTATTTTCTTTCGCTCGTTGTCTTACTTTTTTCTTTTCGTCATATTTGTGCTAAAGGGAAGTACCATGAGTAAACATAAGTGGCCAGCTGCTACCCTAGATGCTTTTATCATTAGGGCAGAATCGCTATTAAATCACGATATTCAAATTGCCGAAAGGAGACTGTCCCTTACACCAACACATACACAGAGGTGTTCACCTAGGCTCTCTGGTACACCACATATTTCACCGCTGGTATCCCTAGATACAGGGAAGGAGGATGGACTGGCTCTTAATTGTTCTAATCTGTCCGGTTCTACAGGGACAAACGATACAACTAGCTTGCCAATGGAAACCAGATTCAGAAACCAAAACCAGACACTGGCAAAAAAATAGATACCAAGTGTGTAAAATAGAAAGTTCAAGTCCCTAGGAAGACCAAGGCCAGAGCTGTTGGGGGATCGGTACAAGGAGGACAAGCTAAATCTAGTCTGGAACCCACCAAAGTCCTTGTGAAGAGTGTGTGCACCCAGACAGAGCCCTATGGTGATCAGAACTATCCTGTCCCAGGTAACTATCTCGCGGATCTCGAGTCTATTGTGAAGAGATCTCTGGATTCCGCTAAGGAAGGTATGCTATCTGACCTAGTGGACCATATTAGTGAGGCTTTAAGGCCGCTGGAAGAGAAGTTGGGCCTATTACAAAACACTATAGGACAGCTGAGTTTTAGTGGCCACCCATCTGGTGACTGTGCCCAGAAGAGAGGAGATTCATCAAAAGTTAGTGCACAAGAGGAATAGGTCTATCCCGCTTGAACCAGAGATAATTATATGTTGCGATAAGGCCAGGAGCAGTCCTAGTTCACACAATAAGCCCATAGTAGATAACAGAGCAATACCAACGGTGATTGAGGTAGGAGCTAGTATTGTACCACAACAGAACCTAGGAGGCAACCTACATGCTGCTCCAGCTTGTGATAGACGTGGCATTCAAATAGACAAACCACTACTATATAGCCCAAAAGGTACAGACCTAATCCCCAGCGAAGATGTCTTAAAGCTACCACCTGCATCATGTCCCTATATGCTAATTTTAGCAGGGGTACCGGCAATTAGAAGGGATTAGAAAGAGAACTGGTTGAACTTGAAAAACAAGGTGATTAATTGGCTAGCAAAGTTTAGGCAGTTTAACCCAATGAGAGAAGCTGATATCCTGATGGTACGCAGGGTAGGCTGGGTGGGAGAATCTAGAAAGAACATCAAAGGGGATTGTGTAGTACTAAACTTTAGGCGGCCACATATGATCAGGGCTATTTTAGCTACCAAAGAGATGACTGATCTGGGATATACTAGTATTAGCGCGTTACCGCTGGGATGTTTTTATAGACCGATGGAGAGAGGTAATATAAATAATTCCGATTCAAAGGTCACATTGAATAATTGTTTTGAGGTCCTATCAACCCTTGATGATCTAGAATGACATTCAAAGTCCATGCATCCTTGGTTGGAAATATTAACAGTGTACAGGAAGGATGATTGTTTGGACAGGAGTCTTGTATCTCAGCCACGAACGGTGGTGGATTATCAGCCATATCGGCGAAGGGATTCTAGGGCTGAAGCATTTACCCTGGTGATGGCAGAATGCTTCTGCGATCAACAGGTGGTTAACATTGAGGTTTCCCCGTCTCACATGCTAGACATACTGATCCAACCTCAAATACTGGGATTCTGGGAAAGGATTTATTGCAGCTCAGGGACTCTAGCAATATACCGAACCTGCATGTTAGTGGAGAAGTGTGGCTCACCGTGGCTCACCGTCTATTCTACCGAGACACAAGATGGCGGACTCTCCGGACTGTTAAGAATGTTGACAGAAATCCGACAGCCAATCAGCTTTCCGCTCGCGCACTCCCGTAGCGCGCCGGGTGCGCTCCCCGGTACGCGTACCGGTGAGCGCTCGGAGCGCGCCTATAGATATATATGTGTTTTTGAAGTTAATTTTCAAAAAAACCACTGGAGCAAATCTTACCAAATATAGCAAAGGCACATCTGCGTACCAGTCCCTACAATTTTGCCAAGTTTGGCGTAATTGCATTCAGCGGTTCGGGCTGTAGACTTGTCAGACCGTCCTATGGAATTTAACATGGGGAAAACATGTTTTGGGACCCCCCTTTTTTCTCAGCCCCCACTTCACGAATCCCCCCAAACTTTCAGGGAAGGAGCGGAGCGGAGCTGGACATAATTTTGGAAAATTACACACAAATTCCTCAACCGGCGCCAGAGTTATTCCCAATAGAATGTTGCGGATTTCCTATGCTAGCTAGGTCCTAACTATAACTACCTACTAGCGACCGCCAGTAGGTAATATATATATATATATATATATATATATTACCTACTGGCCGTTGCCAGGAGGTAGTTATAGTTAGGATCTAGTTTCCATAGGAAAAGCATATTTTGACTTGCCTATATCTTTCGCGCTGGTTAACGAATCTTCACAAAATGTTCCTAGAAATGTGTCATAGTAAGTCTTGTTGTGGATGGGAAGTTTTGGGGTGATTTGTGAAGAGGGGGCCGAGAAATAGTGGGCTAAAGAAAGTGAATTTTCCCATTTTAATTCTAATAAGACTCGTAGTCGAACCTACATCCCAAACCCCTGAACTGAATTACACCAAATTTGGCAGAAAGGTAGATGTTATTACACAAATTGTACTTTTTAGGTTTCGCCTCATCGAAAGCTGCGCCGCGCAGCTTTTCGGCGCAGGCGAAATCTAATGTTTACAGTATGTGGCTTGGGAATCCGCCCTCTGTTCCATTGGCTAGCTCCATAAATGGAGGCTAGCCATTGGAACAGAGATCTGTCCGTCAATTGCGGAGCAGATTTGGGGGCGTTCCGGCCATTTTTACTCATCCTGCCCCTTGGACAACGTCATTGCGGTGGTGGGGGGTTCCGATTTTTTTTGGGGGGGAAGGTTTGTTTTGGTCATTGCAGGCCGACCGCCGCTGGAAGAAGTCCAGGTGAGTGCTTTTTCTTGCCGTTTGCCGTTCCCGCCCCCCTCCCGCTGTCCGTGCCTTTCCCGTCCCCCCTCCCGCTGTCCGTGCCTTTCCCGTCCCCTCCCGTTGTCCGTGCCTTTCCCGCCCCCCCTCCCGCTGTCCGTGCCTTTCCCGCCCCCCTCCCGCTGTCCGTGCCTTTACCGCCCCCCTCCCACTGTCCGTGCCTTTCCCGCCCCCCTCCCGCTGTCTGTGCCTTTCCTGCCCCCCGTCCCGCTGTCCGTACCTTTACCGCCCCCCTCCCGCTGTCCGTGCCTTTCCTTGTTTTCTTTGAAAGTGCCACATCCGTCGTTCAAGGGTGGCCAGTGGGGAAGGGGGAGCCTTGTATGAGCCCCACTCCCAGCAGTAAACGCCTCCCTCTGTGAGGAGTATGGGTGCCCTCGCATTAAGATGTATACATGCTCTCAATGTTAGATATACTTGTGCTCTTTAGTGACTAGGTTTAGGTGTGATGCACAAGAGACGTGTGCTCTCATTATGACGAGCATAAGCATGCTCACTGTTTCATGCCTGGACTGGTACATGTTCTCTCGCCGTAAGGTGTCTAGGGGGTGTCCTTATAAGATGCACGTGTGCTCTCAAAGTGTGGGTGCCTTCTCACTTGGAAATGTATATACTCCCTCACTGAGTTGTATAGATGATGTGGCTGTAAGGTGCCTGTGTTCTCTTTATAAAGTATGCATATCTTCGCGCTGTGAGGTGTGTATTTTTTATCAATATGAGTTGTGTAGGCGGTGTCGTTATAAGATCAGTGCATGCTTCCGCAAGGTATGTAAATATACCTTGCCACTGGGCATGTAAGGTCGAGCTCATGTATGCTGTCTCACTCAAGCGTATAGCATGGTCTGGACAGGAGATACATGTTTGCTCTCGCTATATGGCGTTTGGGTGTAATATTTACAAGTGCTCTCGATATAAGGTGCACTTGCACCCTCACTATAAGGTGAGTATGTGCCCTCACTGCGAGGTGCACTTGTACCCTCAGTGTAAGGTGCATGTGTGCCCATACTGTGAGAGACCCCTGTGCTCCCAGTGTAAGATGTAGATTTGCCCTCAATGTGCGATGTCCTCGAGCTCTCACTATAAGTTGTTTATGTGCCCTCACTGTGCTCTCATTTTAGGCTGCGTATGTGCCCTCATTGTGAGATGTGCGCGTCCGTGAGCACCTCACAGTGCACCCTCTGTCACATCTAAGTGTTGTCACGCTAAGGTGCATAAATATGCCCTTGTTGTGTAAGGCGCACGTTCTCTCAATGTACGGTGTTGGCGTGCCCATACTGTGAGAGGACCCTCTGCTTCCAGTGTAAGGTCCCTTCACTGTGAGAGGCACTTGTGCTCTCATTATAAGGGGCACAGGTGTCATCATTGTGAGAATCACATGTTCTCTCACTATAATAAGGTGTACATCTGTGTGATGTGCACGCCTACATGGACACTTCACAGTGTGTGCTACATCGGGTGTACTTGTGCTGTCATTATACGGTGCATAGCTGCTATCACGGTGAGAGGTGCACGGTACATTATACATTGGGTCAGATGTAGATGCTCTCACTAAAAGCTGCATGCGTGTCACTACTGTGAGATCTCCACATACATGTGCCCTTTGTCAGATGAATGTGTGCTATCACGAAAAGGTGTCCATGAGCCATCAGTGTGAGAGGTTCATGTACCCGGACACATTACTTTGGATACTTTGTCAGACGCACGTGCTCTCACTGTACACCCGCCTTCATTGGGGCATGTGCGTGTACTCACTATGAGGTGTGTGTGTTTACTGTGAGGTGTGTGTGTGTGTGTATATATAAATATATATCCTCAGTATAAGCATCTTTCTTTCACAGTCAGCACTCTGATAGATGTATGTTCGCACTGCAAGATGACCGTTCTCTCCCTGCACAGTGTAACTGTGTCTTCAGCATAAGATACTTATCCCACTCTATGCATGACATGTGCCTCCGTTGTGAGATGTGCCAACACACACGGCCTCTTCATAGCGAGGACTGCTTGTCATCTGTGTATGACACGCTCTCTGTGCAACGTTTGTCCTATGAGATGTTTGCAACAGTTTGTCCAGTACTTTAAGTGCCATGATTATACACTCTGGCCATACCATCTCCACCCCCCCTCCTTACAGTTTTCTGTAGCCAACAATTAACTGCGCAAGCAGACCTATCAGATCGCTACATCTGCTCCCTATCTAGAAGTAACCAGTTCCTATAGCTACAGGCTATCAACTCGCACTATCCAGCACAAAGCAGTGTGAGTCTTCTAGGGAGAGCATGGTGTGTGGGAGAGCATGGTGTGTGAGAGGCAGCAGTGTGAGTCTTCTAGGGAGAGCATGGTGTGTGGGAGAGCATGGCGTGTGGGAGAGCATGGTGTGTGAGAGGCAGCAGTGTGTGAGAGACAGCAGTGTGAGAGACCTTTTATTTATGTTTTGGTTTTTGAAACATAAATAAAACGCATTGTTATCTGCAATATCATTAGCTCAAACTTGCGTAAATACGCGATTGCATTGCAAATGCTATGGGTTTCGCATTTGCGAGAGATTAAGCTATTGGCATTGTAAATGACAATGCCATTTATTTATTTATTTTCAAAACCAACACATAAATAAAAATTGTCATTTACAATGCCAATAGCTCAAACTTTTCAAAAGGCGAAACCATTGCATTGTAAATGCTTGTTGTTATTTGGTGGAAACCTTGCAGCAGGTTTTGAGAAATTTAGTAGAAAAAGTTCGTGATATCTGTAGTTGTGAAGCCTTGGTGAAAAATGATGAGCATGTGCAGGGAAATGCACAGCTTTCATTGGCTGCCAACACTTCAGCCAGGAAGTGCTGGCAGTCACTCGCAGCCATTCTGAACCATAGACTGCAGTTTTTACCAAGAGATGATATTAAATGAGTGGTACCTAAAAAATGCATAGAATACAATACCTGTCCCAGGGCTCATAGCACCATCATTGACACAGCTGCTGGTTGGGAAATGATGGCCAAGGCACCCAGACTGATACTTCTTGTTCACCGCCCTTAAAAAGGCTAGAGGCTGTTTGATGGAAGTTGCCTCCAGCTAGAAAAAAAGTGAAAAGTGATTTCTACTTGGGGGAATATCTTAGCATCCCCCAAGACTGAACTTCAAAAAAAGGCTTTGGGAGAGGTATGAACACATCCCTTGTTTGCAGATATTCTTCAAAAAAGTAAAACCCCTAAAAATATATTTTGATCCATTCCTGGCCACTCTTAATAGCATTGATACCTCATTGAAGACCTTAATTGGGTCAAGTTTAACTAGCAGGTCTAAATAGGCAATAGAGCCTAATTTAGGGTTGCAAAAGCAACCTGTTGTTCAAAATCATGATAAGCTACACCCCTGTAAGAGAGTAGCCAGCAGGATAACAATTTGGCTGCTAATTTTTCTGATCTGATCTCGCAAAACAGAGCAGCCAGGGATCTGAGTATGGCTTAAAGAAATGGTCAATCTTGGCCTGAACATGGGCATAATATACCAGAGAAGGGCAGGATTACTAGCATTGAGCATCACACAGTGAGACCAAGCTCTAAAACACTCCTTCAGCTCCCGCCAGAAGTAACTCAGCTGGTAATAGTCTTGAAGAATGTTCCACCTTTATTCAATGAGAGAGAAGAAGCAATACAGCAATTAAAAAACAAAGTGGTACTCTGGCTAGTAAGAGCTTCAAACTGGCATAATTGTGAGAGCTTATTTAGGAGCATAAATAATGTGCAGAGAGTATTATGGGTCAGCTCACCACCAAAGTATGAATCTGGAGACTGTGTTGTTGTTGATTTTAGAAATATGTACATAGCGGGTTCTCTTCTGGAAAGGCTCTCTACACTTAGTCCTTTAAGAGACAGCATTATGGCAGTACCACTGGACTATTTTTATAAACCAGGTGCCCGAGCATGCTCTATGTTCCTCCACATTGATCGCTGAATACCTCAGAATTTTGCTGTTATGTCTTATAATCATTTCTCCCCTCTTAAACAAATTTATCTACTAGATGCAAAGACTCTGACCTCCCAATGTTTCAATCTTGGCTGGCTCCTTTAATTCCCATGTATAATCTAGAGTGTACGCTATATAATTATAAGGGACATCAACCCAGGAAATGGGGAGAAAAGATCTGGCTCCCAATATCAAAATGGTTTAACCGGGAAGGAAATGAAGGAGTCTGACTATAATTTTTTGAAGGGAATATCAATTGGTAGAAAAGGAGGATCATTATAATCAACTACGATAACAACCTATTTTTTATACATTAGGGGTACATTCTCTTGCTTCCGATTTCTTTATACCTGTAACTTCTAACTGTGTAATTTATTTATCATGGTATTACTGGTATTTTTTTATGATGTAGCTGGTACTTATTTGTACAGTTCCTCTCTGATAAAAAAAAAATATATATTGGCTGATAGGCAACATGCTGTTTGACCGTACAAAAAAAGTTTAAGTCGCACACCAGCTTGATTGTGTATTATATTGGTTCTCTTTAGCCACCAGTATTCTCATAAAATAAACAGCCAGCTGTTTGACAGATGTTCACCACAGTTTGGTTCGCAACTAAAATTGCACTGCACCTTTAAACAAATTTGATCTAATTTCAACAATGGTTCTCCATTTCCTGGCAATGTTCCTCTGATAATTCCAAGATGGCACACATTTTAGAGATGCATGATGCTCTCCTTTCTGTTATTTCATGGTCTATGGTCATAAAAGCCCTTACTATTTACTTTTCCATTTTCTTTTTTTAGTCCGCTTTGGTGCTTTCCCTCAGGTAATATTATATTGTTAGTTCACTTCATTTTGAGTTTACCCTCCATCCCTTAACCCCTGCTGTCAGTCCAACCTCTCACCTCCCTATGTGCAATGTTACCTCACCCTGAGAAGATTGTCTACTCAACATTTGAATGGAAAGTGTTGTGCTACTAAATTTGCCTCAGTAGCTTTTTCCAACTCTGTGTACCACCCATTCCACTCATGACCTCCTTGTCTTCAGTGCACTGTAGGAACACCATCCAGTACACCCCAATGACACCCACTTTTGGAGGCAGAAGCCAATGCAGAGCCACCCACAGGTCTCAAGGCAGGTCAGATCCTTGTATCAGGCTGCAGTGGAATTCAAGCTGTGTTTGCACCCTAACCCTTCTTAGCCCAAAAAGGCAAAGCAGAGTCAAGGAACTTGTTGGGTTATTATACATATGAGATTCTAAGCTATTAAGCAAATGTGTTCTAAAAACCGAGCCACGCAGAAGCTGAAATGTTCCACAAGTATGTGTGATAAAATACATTTTCAAATTTACATTATGTGGTGTCGTTTTCAGGTCCATGGTTCATATCCACACTTTGAGGGCAAGCACTAAAACTATCCACAATTTGAGGAAGAACACTTGATTTACAGTGCATACAAGTGACTTTCCAGACACTCCCTTTGGTATTCTCACTGTTTGCATTACTCATCAAAAATTATGCCAGTGGAATGTACATTTTTGTTGCATACATTGCATATGGTCATACCAAATCTTCTAGGTAGGTAATTCAGAGATTGATTCACAATTAACTTTCGAATGTCCTAACTGGTTTGTTAGATCTGGGGCATGAGGCGTTTCATGGTGGGCCAAACTGCATAAGTACATTTCTAGAAATTCAAATTAATGCACGCATTTACCCACCTGTTACTGCTAGTTTTCTCACCCTGGAAAAACATGCAAATGTAACCATGTGAAAGGCAGGAGTGTAATTGCAGGGAAGAAAATCTAAAAAACAAAATGAATAAGAAATAAAAAAAATGCATTGACTGCAATCACAGAGGTTATCTGTTGCCCCAGAGATATTGTGTGATGCTGATGCTATCGTGACAGACCCTTGGAAATATGCCATTATATCCCTTGTACGTCCGGATGTGAAAACTGATAGCTCATTCTTGGTTTGCCGCCACCGCCAACAGTCAGCGTTTTCGATCTTACCTGTTCGGGTCATTAAGGACACAGTAGCTGCCACCGCTGAGAGTCACCGGGGCTATTGCAGCGTGGACGGACGCCGGAGGGGAGGCGAACTACACCTCCCAGCGTCCCCTGACCTGCGCATCCCACTGACAGCAGCTTCGAGCACCAGGAGGCGCCCAAAAGGACGCTCGGGCTCCCGCTGAGCAGGAGCTCATTCTTGTTTTGCCGCCACTGCCAAGAGTCGGTGTTTTTGATCTTACCTGTTGGGGGCATTAAGGACACAGTAGCCGCCACCGCCGAGAGTCACCGGGGCCATTGCAGCGTGGACAGACGCTGGAGGGGAGGTGAACTACACCTCCCAGCGTCCCCTACGCTCGGGCTCCCGCAGCGCGGGACGCGCACGGTCGAACCTGGTCTGCGCCTGTCATAGCCTGACAGAGACTGGACTGGGCCACCCCCCTGATATTTGGACATTGTTAGCAATTAAACAGTTGGTAAGCTTCAATTATTAGAGTGGTTGGTCCTTTTTTCCCACTGTATTTTCTTTCGCTCGTTGTCTTACTTTTTTCTTTTCGTCATATTTGTGCTAAAGGGAAGTACCATGAGTAAACATAAGTGGCCAGCTGCTACCCTAGATGCTTTTATCATTAGGGCAGAATCGCTATTAAATCACGATATTCAAATTGCCGAAAGGAGACTGTCCCTTAAACCAACACATACACAGAGGTGTTCACCTAGGCTCTCTGGTACACCACATATTTCACCGCTGGTATCCCTAGATACAGGGAAGGAGGATGGACTGGCTCTTAATTGTTCTAATCTGTCCGGTTCTACAGGGACAAACGATACAACTAGCTTGCCAATGGAAACCAGATTCAGAAACCAAAACCAGACACTGGCAAAAAAATAGATACCAAGTGTGTAAAATAGAAAGTTCAAGTCCCTAGGAAGACCAAGGCCAGAGCTGTTGGGGGATCGGTACAAGGAGGACAAGCTAAATCTAGTCTGGAACCCACCAAAGTCCTTGTGAAGAGTGTGTGCACCCAGACAGAGCCCTATGGTGATCAGAACTATCCTGTCCCAGGTAACTATCTCGCGGATCTCGAGTCTATTGTGAAGAGATCTCTGGATTCCGCTAAGGAAGGTATGCTATCTGACCTAGTGGACCATATTAGTGAGGCTTTAAGGCCGCTGGAAGAGAAGTTGGGCCTATTACAAAACACTATAGGACAGCTGAGTTTTAGTGGCCACCCATCTGGTGACTGTGCCCAGAAGAGAGGAGATTCATCAAAAGTTAGTGCACAAGAGGAATAGGTCTATCCCGCTTGAACCAGAGATAATTATATGTTGCGATAAGGCCAGGAGCAGTCCTAGTTCACACAATAAGCCCATAGTAGATAACAGAGCAATACCAACGGTGATTGAGGTAGGAGCTAGTATTGTACCACAACAGAACCTAGGAGGCAACCTACATGCTGCTCCAGCTTGTGATAGACGTGGCATTCAAATAGACAAACCACTACTATATAGCCCAAAAGGTACAGACCTAATCCCCAGCGAAGATGTCTTAAAGCTACCACCTGCATCATGTCCCTATATGCTAATTTTAGCAGGGGTACCGGCAATTAGAAGGGATTAGAAAGAGAACTGGTTGAACTTGAAAAACAAGGTGATTAATTGGCTAGCAAAGTTTAGGCAGTTTAACCCAATGAGAGAAGCTGATATCCTGATGGTACGCAGGGTAGGCTGGGTGGGAGAATCTAGAAAGAACATCAAAGGGGATTGTGTAGTACTAAACTGTTGCAGGGTTTCTGTACTCACACAGAACTGTGCACAGAGGAGTGGAACCTCGGCAAATTAGGGTGTCCCAAAACTTACCTTAGCAACCAACTCACCCCTTACCGAGCTAGCTACAGTGTCTCATTGGACATATCAAACACCCAATGTTTAGACAAACCAGAACATGAACTTACAGTACCTCAGGGTACGTGGGACTCATGAACACTCTTTCGTTATATTATCATTACAAACCAGAACATGGAGTAAAGAAGACACATGTGCATTTGAAATGTTTATTTACTAATGCCGTCTTCTCAGGCGCAGTATCTTTGATAATACAAGTATACTTATTATCAGTAGCAAAATTATCAGCATAGTTACTAAGACATAAAAAGCGAATGGTGACAGCATGTTAACATGCTGTAATGAATAAGAGTTAACAACACTTATATCTCACCCTCCCTAACACGTATATTATATTATTATCTAAGAAGGTCTCTTTGGGTTGTTTTAGGGCGGGCCCATACCTTAGTGTCCTAGCATGAAGGAATCACATCAGCATACACCAGCTCTCTCTGCATGTGCACCGCATCAAGTGTGTTAACAATTCTCGTGCAAAGCAATATCAATCCCGCCTCAAGCCCAAGTTGGCAAAGGCTGCACTTGTGTTATGACTATGAAGGCGTGGAGATCAGACCTCATAACAATTCCATATCGTGTTGCTCCTGAAACTTCAGCACTCTCCGTGCAGACATGGTTTATTAAACAAGACTGATATCAGAGCAATAACATATTATTCTCACATACACCACGGCAAACCACTAGGTTGAAAGCTAAGTCAACAATTAAGGGTCGTGTGCAGAAGTTGCAAGAAAGGAAAAATGGCGTTTAAATCTCAAATGTACCTATGCTAACTTAACACGATATAAGGATATATAGGAGCTATACAACACCCCCCCATGATCCGAGAACGGACTAAATAAGGTAACAGAAGTGCCATCACATGAGAGCAGAATCCATTTATAAACGAGCATGAATAAAGATTCAATTATAAAAATTAATGCTAAAAAAATAGCCCACAAATATAATGTGGCTCAAGCCAATAGGCAAGGAAAAATAAAATGTCTTGACCAAAAGTCAATAAAGTCAAGGAAATGCTATCAATCAGCATGTCAAATTGAGGCAGTGTCTAAGATAAGATCGTATATGAAAAGTAAGCTGCAACAGCCTCCAGGAGGAAGTCACTGTCCTCATCAGAAAACAGTTCAGCCATCCAATTTAAAAGATGAAAGGAACATACGTGATCTTCCAGCACCGGATCCTCTATAACCATCAGAGGACAGCTCGGTGGGTTCTCAAGAAAACTTAGTTCCAAGAAATTTTGCGCTGCCGACAACACATCCCAGGGACCCATTAGTCCATGTGCCACCGCTAAGGCCATAATCCTTTCGTCAGAACAAACCAACTCGTGAGCAATGATAGGACTCATCAGTTGATCAAAATCGACGTCAGAAGATGCTGGTCCGCAGAGACACAAATCAATGGCCCAAAGGAAATCACAGGTCAGACAGCGAAATACAGGCTGGACACAGGTGAAATAGGAGAACCGAAAAGATAATCCAAACGCCGTGCTTAGAGTCGCTAACGGCAGTGTGCCATAGTAATCAAGCATGCGGTTGCGAAACCGCGTCAGTAGTAGCTGTGCGTGGTCTTGCACAGGAAGGGCATCCATATTTAAAAAGGCAGAAAACCACCAATGCGCCAGCCGCTAATGCAAGCAAAAACGGGAACCCTCCAAATAAGGATGAAAAAATAGAATGGAAGAAGGCAGGGACGACTCCAAAAATCTTCTCAAAGGAAGTCACGAGACCACCGCTAACAACTTTAAAAAAATGTGCTAGGCCCGTTGTGGAGGATGCGTTAAAGATAGAACGGACCATGGCTCCGAAATGCAAAGGCAAATCAGTGTTTAAAAGAGCCTGAACCTCCGTACGGGTGTTAGCAATGTGAAGCACGAAAGTTTCACGGGCCGAGCTCAAGGCCACCTCTTTCTGGGACAATAGAGCTCTTATTCTAGCCATGCCGCTGAATTCTGCTCCCAAGGTCGGTATCTGTGGCCAAATGGAAGACTCCCTATGTTCACGTGTGGGAGGATAAAGAACATTTCTGCAGCAAATAACTCGCTCACTAACCGTTACTATGAAAGCTATACCTTTAATTAAACCACAGCAGTTTTCATTATTGAGCATTAAATAACTACCATTCTCCAACAATTTAAACGTGGGGATGATAGCAGGAACTGGCGTGCCCTGTAAAACGCAAGCCATATTCGGTCGGTCCTTGTTACATGAACCGTGTAACTGTATGTGTCTGCACATTAAAGAATGATCTGGCGTCTCAGTACACTCATCCCCTGTTAGATAAACCTCTTGTTCATCCTTGAAACATCTGTATGTGTATGGGAGTGACCAGACCTCATGAAGAAAACCGCTACCTAAGGGTTCAAAACGACCTATTGGCACATATTTCATACAATTTGAAAACTTATATAAAGCAAACGGCAGCGTTATTAAACCGTGGATAAGCCACGTAGCAGCAGTGGTCTCTGCCACAGAAAAAGGTAAAGATTCCAATCTTTCAATATGGAGCATAGAAAAGGAAGCATCACGCATTGAAAGCAAGCGTTGTTTGTCTGTCAAATTAAACGGTGCAAATAAAGAGGAAACGTTCATGTATCCCCAGGGAACTTTACCCATTTTTAGAGTCTGTAGTGTCCATGCAAACTGCATGATTGAACGTAATTGATTTTGACCATGGTATAATACAGACACTTCATCATGCACAATATCAACAACAGACGACACAATATTATCTAATGTGTAAATTCTAGAGGAAAGTACGTTAATGCTATTGTCAACCACTGCAAGCACTTTCTCAAGATTTGCCTGATCAATAGCCCTAAGGCGTGAAGCAGCCTCAATCTGTGAGAGTTTCCAAATTTCATTGTAAACACCATATAACCACCTTTTCGACCTGCCACTAGCTGGGCCCTTAATGAAATCATTCAAATCCACGTCTGCATTCAGTTTGGAAAGGTGATACTTAACCGCAGGTAAAGTTGAATGTTTCAGCCAAGCTTGACACAACTTGCCAACTGAGTAAGAGGTGACAGTATGACTCAAATCAAAACGGGGATCAGATCTAACAGTCTTAAAACCGTCAGTTATATTTAAAAATCTCTTTTGGCAAGAATCAGCACTACGGTGCCAAAGCAGCCAACCCTTGGGATTCATACTGGAAATGTTAAAGGAGGAATTCAGAAGCAGAGCCTGTATATCTCTAATGGACAATTTAGTAAAATTACTCCAATTCTCATATTCCTCCAACTCCGGGAAAGACGGGGTGTTTAACCTTTTAGATGTAGCCAATCCAAAGCACGTGGTCTGGGAAATGGTTTCATTTAAAAACCACATATGATTTGGGATGAGACATGCACGGTGCAAAGCCTCAGTGCCTTGTACCTGCCAGGCCCTTGAGCCCCAAACTGACTTAAGGTCTATGGTATCCTTCCAAAACTCATACCCTCCAGTAACTAATTGATCCAGGAAGGCCTTTGAATATAACAATTTTGTATTTGTAAGTCGGACCTTGGACAGTGGCTGTTTGTGAAATTTAAAATAAAAGGACTCGGGATTGGACTGATTAAAGTCAGTTAAATAAGTATACTTTTTAAGAAACGTTTCTGAACTCCCTTGTGTTGGTGCTGGGCAATGTTCCCACTGAGTAAAATTAACCGCATCCCTTCGGGAAGATGTCTTGTGTAAGAAGTGATTGCCATAATGTTGGTAACAGAACAATTCACCATAATTAGCAGATTCTAAATATAAATCCTCAGCATCAAAAGCAGCATAATATTTCAAATCAGAAAACAAACTTTCCACAGCATTAACATCCCAATCATCAGAACGAATGTTTTGTTTCACTACATCCCCCATATTAACTCTTAGTACATTAGGGACATTAACGACTTCCGTTGGGCCATGAATCTGAAAACGAACTGCATCCCACGCGATTCCATCCAGAACAGGCCACGCTGTGATGTTAACCAAAGTCAAGTCTCTTTTTAATCTGTGTGTAGAATGTGAAGAGGAAAGTGGGGCCAAAGTTCCATTCAAATGAGTAATGCAAGTTCTCTCCTCGACATAGTGTCCATTCATAATGCGAAAAAAATAAAACACAAAACCAATTGACATAAAAAGGTAAACTGAAAAAAGGACCAGCCAAATGTATATCCAAGGAGGTATCAAAAAATGTTTTTTAAACAGGCTAGCATATACTGCAATTTTAGAGGGTTTTTTCGAGGCAAGGGAAGCAGAGTCAAATGAAAATCTGGATTCCGTGGCTAAACGAGCTTGCAGGTCAGGCATGGACAAATCAGTGGGGTATGTATAGTCTGTCTCATCAAGGTTAGTTCCTGGTAAATTATTCAATAATGGACTGGAAACAGCAGGTAATTCGATGGCCACCTCAGGTTCATTATTAGAAGCAGTGGGCATAATTGAATTTCTCACAATGGAAGGACAGGAAACAGCCGGTGTCATGCTAAGAAGAATCGGCCACTCTGTGTATCTTGACATTGTCAATAGAAATAAACCTGTTTTCCTTACGACCTGGAAGTGGTGGTAAAATGACTGTTCTTGTGCCCTTCACTCCAAGCACTGGGACCGGAGCTCGATAGGAGGGACCAAACTCTTTCTTGTTGTCGATCTTCTCTCGAACCAGTTCTCCAACTTGGGGTAGCCAGCCAACTACCGGGATCTGCAACGCATCATCCGATGTGGAGGGCAAATGTTCCTTTGCAAGAGTGTCTCTCGTCTTTTGTAGATTCTGTAAAACATTGCAATGTTCATCTGCGTCAAAGGAAGTGGCGCGAACCACCGAGTCTAGACCGTCAAGGTCAGGGACGAACATCTTGATGCCAAAGAGCATTTCGTATGGGGTCCGCCCACCCAGAGACCTTCTAGGGAGATTATTAAGAGCACGCTGCACGCCATAGAGGTGAGCCAGCCAGTTTCTGCCAGTGCCTATAACTCGGGCTGTCAAAGATTGCTTTAAATCACGGTTCATTCGTTCAACTACACTATTACCCTCGGGTCTGTAGGGTGACGAAAACTTGACTTGGACCCCCATCGAAGTCATGGCATCCTTATACGCCTTAGAGGCGAAAGCCGGACCCTGATCCGAATGGAAGGTACCACAGGCAAAAATCCCTATAAAGATACGCAAATCTCTGATGACAGTCCGGGAATCAGCGCTGCGATGTGGCCATACCCACACAAAGCGTGTGCATGAGTCAACTGCTACTAAGATGTATTTATACGCAGTATCAGATGAAAATGGACCGCAGTGATCTAAATAAACACAGCCTAGTGGTTTATTAGAAATGTACAACTGAGTCTGAGGCGGACGCGTAGCAGTTGAAGGTTTAATCTGCTGGCATATGTCACAAAGAAGGACATAATCACGCGTCTGTTTGTACAGTCCCCGCCACCAGAAACGTTGTTGTAGTTGCGTTACAGTGGCTGAGACGCCCGCATGCGCAGACGCCACACCTTCATGAGCCGCTGTAATCAAGTCTGTTCTGCGATCCGAGTTGGGAATCAGCCGTTCCCCAACATCAGGAATTGTCACAAAAGGAACCTTTTCGGGACTTAAGTGGTATTTATACTTCGAAGGGAATCCCGCAGGATGTTTACTTCCCTTCTCAGAGGCAGCAACCGCTGCCAAGATGTCGCTATCAATCTTGGTTTTTGACCTAGTAACTGCTGCAACTAAGTATGTAGATACTGCTGATTTCGCCGCTTCATCAGCAAGCGAGTTGCCAACAGCGTGAACTCCCACGCGCTGATGACCGAGAGTATGAATCACATAAACGAGTGGCAACATAGCCTTAAGCTCTGCCACTCGAACCCAGATCATTTTATGTTTTATTGTGCTACCCTTGGAATCATGAAAATCATTTTGAATCCAAAAGAACAAGTTTTCATTGTAAGACTGGACACAGTAGTAAGAATCACTTACAATTAGAGTAGTAACACTTGGATCTGCGTACTCCAAAGCTAGTAAGAGAGCACGAAGCTCTGCCAATTGTGCGGTGCAATCGCCCAGGGGCAACGTGTGTACCTCCCTGGAAATGAACTCATCATTCAACATAGCACCGACCACAATGGCGCATGCGGAAACGTAGGCATGTTTAGAGCCATGCGCAACCTGCGCCGACCCATCAGTGTAAATGATGCAATGGAAGTCTTCCAAAGGTCGCATCGCCAGAGGAGCAGGATGAACGAATTCATACTGCAAGTACTCCTGCGACCGTAAGGAAGCGTCAAAAATAAACATGACATCTGCGGATGACAATGACGCAGCCCACTGTATCCACCGAGGGTGCAAAGCCTTTGAATTTGGTACACTGGCTTTCGTGACTGCCTCTAAATGAGGACAGGGTGTTACCACTAGCATGCGCTTCCCCTGTGACAGAGCACGTTCCTTTAGAATTGCCATCTGTACAGCAGTTAAAACCTTTTCCACTGTGGGAAACCGCATCTCAGCCGAAGTGTACAAGTGTGACTTGTAAGCAATAGGTACCGTGTCACCTTCATTAAAAGTGAGGTACGTGAAACCCACCGTCCCAGGAATTATTCTTATGACTAGGTTGGTGTGGTTATCACGAGTCAGTAAATATTTAGAAGCGAGCAGATCAGCCTGCAAGGATTGCAAAATGGCTGAATGCTCAGGCAGCCAGCATGATTTTGAGAAAGTTGGTTGTATCAAAGCATACAAAGGCTTGATACGCTGGGCATATTCCGGAATGTAAGTTCTGCCGAAATTCAAAAAGCCCAGTAAAGACTGTAATTTTTTCAGTGTCGTCGGTGCGCGCAATTGTGCGCACTTCTCTAAGAAGTGAGGAGCTAAACCTCTACCTTCATTGTTGAGCTCATAGCCCAAAAACAACACTGTGTGTTCAGCAATGTGCGATTTTGCAAAGTTGAATTTGTAACCCATGTCTGCGAAGTTGCAAACAAGTGAATTTACACGACACAGATGCTCCCAAATATCGTCGTCTGTGAGATATATGTCATCCACATACGAAAAAGCGTCAGGGTCTAGTGCCTCCAGAATAGAGACTATTCGAGCGGTAAATATACCAGGACTATTCTTGTAGCCCATTGGAAGACGCCGGAATTGCTTTTGGACTCCAGCGCTTGTAAAACTGGTCCATTGGGAGCTAAGGCTGTCCAATCTGTGGGCATAAAAACCATTGGATATGTCAAGCGTTGTCTTGAAACGCTTACGCACGAGACTATCCACTAGGGCAGAGCCGTGGGTATTCTGTACTGCACAGTTACGGCAATGCGAGTTTAAATGCCGGTAATCCAAAACCAAACGATATGATCCGTCAGGTTTATTCACAGTAAAAAGGGGATTATTCATCGGTGACACACACGTTTCAATAACTCCCTGATATTCCAATTGTTCAAGGATTTCCGCGACGGAAGATTTTGCTTCACGCCGAATGGGATATTGAGGTTGAGGCTGCGGCTGAGACCGCAACGGAATTTCGTGGCAAGGCGACAATTTATCCCAACCACATTGGTTACGGTACAGAGCCGGCGCGAGAGCCCGAGCCCACTCTTCTGCAAAATGCTGCGCATGCTCTTTCGAGACAGTGTTCGCGAAACTGGGTAGGATCACCTCCTCCCCTCGCGGCGCCGCGAGCACAAAAGGTGGGGGCCAGTCAGCCTCCGAAAGTAAAATATCATATGTAGAAGACAGATTCTCCCAAAATACACCTTTAACGGTACGCTGTATGTCACCTTCAATTAACAGGACAATTTCATATAGTCGGGTGCAAGCCCCGTGATTCGGGTGCGGGGTAAAGCCACCCAACGCAGGCCAATTAGTACCTGGAATTGAGAGTGGGCCTAACCTCGCAGGGGACATAGAGTGGGGGAGGGCGCCATCAAACCAAACTCGATGCTGCCAATGATCAATAGGTATTTCCAAAGCCCTGTACGGCGTATATTCAGCCGGGACATCCGAGGCGGTGTAGGAGTGGAACAAACCAGAATTAGCGTCCACAGCCGGAAACGTAACCCAAGAGTAAAACAACTCGTAAGGAAACGCCGGATCTGCACATACCACGAAAATCACAGCCATCCCATCTACTGGGACTTGGTACGTCTGAAGATGGTTGCGTACCGCTACGCGACTATGCTGCGCAATAGCCACCGCTGCCGCCATTACAGAATTGGAAATAAGAAAACACAAAGAATACTTTGTAGCACAACTGGGTAGTAATTCAAAGAAACCGTTTAAGTAAGTATCAAGCTTGAAGAAAGACCTATTTCAAAAAATAGGTAGGTTTCACCAACACCCCGTTTTCCGGAAACGGACGTGAAGGGGTTAAGGCATGAACGATAAACTACTCGAGTGTCATGATATAAGACCACCGAAAACGTTGGGCGCCATGTTGCAGGGTTTCTGTACTCACACAGAACTGTGCACAGAGGAGTGGAACCTCGGCAAATTAGGGTGTCCCAAAACTTACCTTAGCAACCAACTCACCCCTTACCGAGCTAGCTACAGTGTCTCATTGGACATATCAAACACCCAATGTTTAGACAAACCAGAACATGAACTTACAGTACCTCAGGGTACGTGGGACTCATGAACACTCTTTCGTTATATTATCATTACAAACCAGAACATGGAGTAAAGAAGACACATGTGCATTTGAAATGTTTATTTACTAATGCCGTCTTCTCAGGCGCAGTATCTTTGATAATACAAGTATACTTATTATCAGTAGCAAAATTATCAGCATAGTTACTAAGACATAAAAAGCGAATGGTGACAGCATGTTAACATGCTGTAATGAATAAGAGTTAACAACACTTATATCTCACCCTCCCTAACACGTATATTATATTATTATCTAAGAAGGTCTCTTTGGGTTGTTTTAGGGCGGGCCCATACCTTAGTGTCCTAGCATGAAGGAATCACATCAGCATACACCAG
This sequence comes from Lissotriton helveticus, assembly GCF_964261635.1. Taxonomy (NCBI): domain Eukaryota; kingdom Metazoa; phylum Chordata; class Amphibia; order Caudata; family Salamandridae; genus Lissotriton; species Lissotriton helveticus. The sequence goes on along the minus strand of NC_136068.1, from coordinate 365,611,631 downwards.
CTCTCTCTGCATGTGCACCGCATCAAGTGTGTTAACAATTCTCGTGCAAAGCAATATCAATCCCGCCTCAAGCCCAAGTTGGCAAAGGCTGCACTTGTGTTATGACTATGAAGGCGTGGAGATCAGACCTCATAACAATTCCATATCGTGTTGCTCCTGAAACTTCAGCACTCTCCGTGCAGACATGGTTTATTAAACAAGACTGATATCAGAGCAATAACATATTATTCTCACATACACCACGGCAAACCACTAGGTTGAAAGCTAAGTCAACAATTAAGGGTCGTGTGCAGAAGTTGCAAGAAAGGAAAAATGGCGTTTAAATCTCAAATGTACCTATGCTAACTTAACACGATATAAGGATATATAGGAGCTATACAACAAAACTTTAGGCGGCCACATATGATCAGGGCTATTTTAGCTACCAAAGAGATGACTGATCTGGGATATACTAGTATTAACGCGTTACCGCTGGGATGTTTTTATAGACCGATGGAGAGAGGTAATATAAATAATTCCGATTCAAAGGTCACATTGAATAATTGTTTTGAGGTCCTATCAACCCTTGATGATCTAGAATGACATTCAAAGTCCATGCATCCTTGGTTGGAAATATTAACAGTGTACAGGAAGGATGATTGTTTGGACAGGAGTCTTGTATCTCAGCCACGAACGGTGGTGGATTATCAGCCATATCGGCGAAGGGATTCTAGGGCTGAAGCATTTACCCTGGTGATGGCAGAATGCTTCTGCGATCAACAGGTGGTTAACATTGAGGTTTCCCCGTCTCACATGCTAGACATACTGATCCAACCTCAAATACTGGGATTCTGGGAAAGGATTTATTGCAGCTCAGGGACTCTAGCAATATACCGAACCTGCATGTTAGTGGAGAAGTGTGGCTCACCGGTTAGAGGAGGCAGTCCCTGATGCAGAGGTCAGACCCGGGACCAGGGTTCAATCCCCAACGCAGCAGGGTCTTGAGCTCAAAATGTCCACGGACTCGATAAATCTCGCCTCGGTGCCTACTCGAATCGTGAGTTCACACTCTGCAACTCTGGGCAATAGCTTGCTTAATCTCCACTACGGCCCCACCGCGATGGGATGCCTGGTCTTCAACTTGGGGATGCCCAGTAGGGGTAATCTCGCAGGGAAAGGCCAGGACGGGTTCCTAAAGCAAGCGCCTTGAGACCTTACGGTGAAAAGGCGCTATATAAGAACGTATGATTTACGATTATTTATATCATGAAATATTGCAGGTTTAAAGAGGAATATGTTGGATCCAACATGGAATGATTATATAGAGGCTAGTGATTTTATACTTCTGCAAGAGACCTGGCTCTTAGATATACCCCACAGAGTTGGGTTTAAAACATTTTGGGTGGGGGCAAGTCCCTCAGTAACGGGAACACTGTCAGGGGGATTGGTGATTTGGATTTGGATTTCTTTAGAAATCACCATTGTCCCTCTGGATGTACCGTCTTAAGACATTCTGGGCCTAAAATTAATGGCAAAGGTGGGGCCGTATATCTGTTTAATATTTATAATAGACCTTGCCCTGCACATCGTGAGTCACCAGTAATAAGTCAGCTGGACCTCCTCCTTGATTCATTGGGGCATAGACCAAATATTGTAGCAGGAGGTGATTTTAATTGTAATTTTGAGCCTGTATCGGGATTTGGTAATCTGCTGGAGGTTGAAGACCAGGCGTACAATATTCCAGAGATGGAAAGCAAAAAAGAGGTTAAGTGCACAGTGGCTGTGACTCAACTACTAAGGTTAACAATGGCCCATAGCCTCGGAGCCTGTAATGGCCGTCTTCCATCTGACAGACCCAATGCCTATACGTTTAGTAGAGGTAAATCACTAGTAATATAGACTACATTTTAGTGTCATTGGGATGTTGGAGTCACTTGGTTGACTTCAAAATAGATGCCAGAACTGAGAGTGACCACCGACCCTTGAGTTTGTCGGTTTCTCCAGAATTCTTTTTTTTACCTCAATATGGTTCTATTGAGATCGGCAGCTTGGATGATGAAATTATACTAAAGCGAAATAATCGAGCTGTAAAATGGCCACACATTTTAAGGAATAAAAAAGCAATGGCCAGTATCTATTAAATTTTTGCAGATACTATTGCACCCTTTTTAGAAAATCACATAGACCAAATAAAGATGACAGACCTGCATGGTACGTTGGTAAGTGCCTTAGGACCAGTACTAAGCAAAATGCCCAAAGAAAGGAAGATAGGAGCAACAGAGAGGACTGGCCTTGGCAACCCGTGGTATAACAGGGATTGCCAAATAGCCAAACAAGAGTTAATTAAGGCTATTCAGAGCAAAGACTTAGATAAAATAAGGGAAAAAAGGCGCACTTACAAACAGATTCTAGAAGATGCAAAGAGGTTATTGGATGAGGAGATCTGGGCAGACCTAATCCGCGAGTCAAAAGCAAAGAATCAGGCCGGATTTTGGAATTTGATGGCTAACGATAACAGATCAGGGAGAACGCAAAGAGATCTATTCCTTGATGAAAATACATGGGTGGACCATTTTTCTGCAGATTATTCCGAATCCAATGGTAATAGTTTTGATTTAACAGAGGATACGAATAATTCTGCAAAGGCAGTTAATATGAACTTTACACTAAATGAAACTATTTTAATATTGGAATCAGTTAAATCTGGCAAAGCACCAGGACCGGATAAAATCCCTGGTGATCTCTTAAAACATGATTTGAGTATTTGGGGTCCCTATATTAACCATCTCTGTAACGCGATAGCACATTTCGAACCAATACCAAATACGTGGAAGGGGGCGGAAATAGTCACAATTTTTAAAAAGGGAAATAGACACGATCCGGCGAATTATCGCCCCATTAGTCTGATTGATATTCCACAGAAATTATATGCCAGGCACTTACTATTTTGCCTATCGACCTGGATTGAAGAGGTTGATTTACTCTCAAAATTTCAAGCTGGGTTCAGAAAGAAGACTAGTACCACCGACCAAGTCTTCAGATTTTTATGTCTGTGCTGGAAATATATAACCCTAAGGCAAGGTAGTCTATATATTGCCTTTGCAGACTTGAGGGCTGCATTCGATTTGGTACCTAGGAGAAGTCTTTGGGGCTGCCTGAAAGATCTAGGGGCACCAATTAAATTGCTTGTACAGATAATTAGGCTACATGAGGGAAACTACGCTAAAGTGAGATGGGGCCAAGGGGAGAACTTACCAGGGAAATACCTGTGAAACGGGCTGTACGGCAAGGTTGTGTGTTGCCGCCCACCTTGTTCACACTGTATGTAAATGACATCCCTTGTTTCCTGTAAGGTTGCAGAAATTATTCCCCCAAGCTGGGAGGGGAAGTGGTACCCGCATTACTTATTGCAGATTATACCATCTTAATCTTGCAAACCCCCAGTGGCCTTCAAAACTTGCTGAATTCCTTCCATTTATACTGTACCAACAAGGGACTTGAAATTATTCCCAGCAAGACTAAATATATGTCTATTAACTCACATAAATCCTTCAAAAAGAATCTAGAATTAAATGGTCAAAGACTAGAATATGTAAACAGTTTTAACTATCTAGGCATCACACTTGTTTCGAAATGGACCTGGAAGCCGCAATTGGAAAAAAATAGATTAGATCTGCTCCAAAATTGTACCCCCATTACAAAGAAGCATGGAGGGAGTACCTCTAAGGCTGTTTCTCCTGCCATCAAGGTTTTTAAATTCAAGGCTCAGTCAGCTGCCTTGTATGGGGCAGAACTTTGGGGACTGTATTGTAAATGTAACTTTGAAACTGGAGAAAATAAAGTATTCGTAAGTTACTGTCCTTACCTAATAGAACCCCGATGCTTCCGGTAATACTTGACCTTAATCTAAAACGTACTGATAGTCTTGCTGTATTACGCCCCCTTTTATTTTGGGTAAGAATTTGATCAACGGCTGAGCTTGTACATTATAAAAAGGGTTTGCAAGAGATAATGAGTTTTGGTCTTCTAAAGGCCATCCCGTGGTTTCACCATGTGTTGATCTGGTTTAAAAAAAATAGGATTATCACATTATTGGGATGAGCCTTCAGATTTGACTATGGCGTGTAGTAAGGTTGTAAAGTTATCCTTCTGGAACTATATGAAATGAAATGAAATGAAATTGGGTTTTGTAAAGCGCGTTACTACCCGGAGGCATCGTAGCGCTGTGGGACGGTAGGGTTGGGAGGCTGCTATCTGATTTTAATGGAAGAGAAGTGTTTTCAGGCTTTTCCTAAACTTTTGTAGATCAGGTTCGCTGCGCAGTGTGGGTGGCAGGGAATTCCAGATTGAGGCCGCGTTCCATGAGAAGGAGCGCCCACCCCACCTAGCCCGTTTGATTTTCTTAGTTGAGGCCAAAAAAGCTGTGCTTGAGCGTAGTGATCTCGGCGGATGGTAGGGAGGAGCTAGGGAGCAGATCATTGCGGGGGCTTTATTCCACATGGCTTTGTGCATTATGCACATCGCCTTGAATTTTACTCTGGCCTGGATAGGCAGCCAGTGTAGTTTCCTCAAGGCGGTGGCTCCCGAATGTCTTCGGGGCAGTCCAAGAAGAAGGCAGGCTGCCGCATTCTGGGTTACTTGGAGTCTTTTTATTGTGCTGGACGGTGCGCCCAAGTAGAGGGCATTCCCATAATCAAGACGGGACAGAACAATGGCCTGGACCATTATTCTTCGGGCCTGAAAAGGGAGGAGAGGCAGGACTTTCCTCAGCATCCTCAACAGGCCAAAGCATGTGGCGGAGAGTATTGTGGCTTGTTGATTGAAACTTAAGGTGTCATCTAGCCATACACCTAGGCTTTTAATCTGATATTTTGGTTCTGGTGGGAAACCCATGCAGATCGGCCAGTAGTTCTTGCTACTGTTGATTCCCCAGAAACATTAGCTCTGTTTTGTCCCCATTTAGCTTCAGGTGGGACAAGGCCATTTATTTTGTTATCGCTTCTAGACAGCAACTCAGATTGTGGTTAGTACAGCCTGGCTGATTCAGGGCTACCACTAACTGGGTGTCGTCGGCATAAGTTATGATTTCAAACCCAAACGGGTGCACAATTCCTGCCAGGGGTTCCATGTACACATTAAATAATGTGGGGCTCAAGGAGGAACCCTGGGGCATGCCCTGATTGAGGGGCCAGATTTTAGAGTGTGTGACCCCCTCCACTACCTGAAATGTGCGGTCCTCCAAAAAGGACCTTAGCCACGTGATGGCATTTCCTGTCACTTCCAGATTTATTAAGCGGAGATTAGGATGTTGTTGTTCACGGTATCAAAGGCGGCACTCAAGTCCAGCAGCATAATTGCTGTGGTGCCGCCTTGATCCATGTGCTTCCGGGCTAGTTCTGTTACGGTCAGCAGGGCAGCCTCTGTCCCCAGTTTTGGGCGGAAGCCAGTTTGAGAATCATGGAGTAGGTGGTTGGTTTCCAAGTATTGCATCAGGATGGTGTTGATGTGCTTCTCAAGCAGCTTACTTATCCAGGGGAGGAGCGAAATCGGGCGATAGTTTGCCATTTTTCCAGGGTCGAGATTGGGCTTCTTCAAGAGGGCCCTGACTTGTGCACATTTCCAGGCTTTTGGTACGTTCCCTGTGATTATAGACGTGTTCATGATATTTAGGATAGTTGATCTAATGGTATCCGCAACCTTCAGCAGGTGGCGTGGAGGGGCAGGATCGGTGGGGGATCCGGATGTTACTTTTTGCATTAGTGCTTTGAGTGAGTCTTCCTCAAGCAGTGGAAATTCCGCTAGCTGGCAGGCAGAGGTAGTGGGGTTGGTGTCTGTTTCCGAGGAATGCAGTTCAAGGGAGTTAAAGGATAGGGAGATGGAATAGATCTTTTGAAAGAAATACTCTGCCTGTCTATCGCAGTGGTTCTGAGCTTCGCTGGGGTCATGCATAATGGGAGGGGTGCTAATCAGGGATTTGGCAATCCGGAATATTTCCCTCGGGCTGTTGGACGCGGCCCTCATTTGTTCCTCATAGAATGCTGACTGAGCCAAAATAATTTCGGCTTTGTATCCCTTAATGGCTTCCCGATGACTGTTCTTGTCCTGCGCCCTAAATGTGCGTCTCCATGTCCTCTCAAGTCTCCTGTAGTTTTGTTTTAGCTCGTTTAGTTTAGGGTTGAACCAAGTTGACTCTTTGCACTTTGTTTTCTCCTTGAGGACTTTCAGAGGAGCTATCACATCTAGTGAGGACTGTACCCATTCGTTGTTGTGTTTGTAAAGTATATCTGGATTATCTCCTGTTTGAAGTGGGATAGTGGAGAGGGAATTAGCCCATTGGTCAGCCGATATCGTCGCCCAATTCCTTCCCCTTAGTATGGCACGAGGGAGGACTGATGGGGGGTTCAGGGTTTCCCAAATCAGTGGCACCAAGAAGTGGTCGGACCACGGGAGGGGGACTGGGGTCCCTACATCAAGCCTGTGATCATTGCTTAGGACTGCATCCAATCAATCAATCAATCAATCAATCAATCAAAGCATTTGTATAGCGCACTACTCACCCGGAGGGTCTTAAGGCGCTAGGGGAGGGGGGGTCCGCTACTGCTCGAACAGCCAGGTCTTGAGCTGCTTCCTGAAGGCGAGGTGGTCCTGGGTCAGGCAGAGGTGGGTCGGGAGGGAGTTCCAAGTCTTGGCGGCGAAGTAGGAGAAGGACCTTCCCCCTGTGGTGGCTCTTCGGATGCGGGGGACGGCGACGAGGGCGAGGCCGGTCGATCGAAGCTGGCGTTTGGGAGCGTAGAAGTTGAGGCGGCTGTTGCCTGGGCCTTGGTTGTGCAGGGCTTTGTGTGCGTGGGTGAGGAGACGGAAGGTGATTCTCTTGTTGACCGGGAGCCAGTGCAGGTCTCTCAGGTGTCCGGAGATGTGGTTGCGACGGGGGATGTCCAGGATGAGTCGTGCTGAGGCGTTCTGGATCCGCTGGAGTCTCTTCTGGAGTTTGGCGGTGGTTCCGGCGTAGAGGGCGTTGCCGTAGTCCAGTCGGCTGGTGACGAGGGCCTGGGTGACCGTCTTCCTGGTCTCGATGGGGATCCACCGGAAGATCTTGCGTAGCATGCGTAGGATGTTGAAGCACGACGAGGAGACGGCGTTGACTTGTCTGGTCATGGAGAGGGAGGAGTCCAGGATGAAGCCCAGGTTGCGTGCGTGGTCTGTTGGTTTGGGTGCGCTGCCTAGGGCGGGGGGCCACAGGGAGTCGACCCAGGCGGAGGGTGAGGATCCCAGGATGAGGACTTCCGTCTTGTCCGAGTTCAGTTTCAGGCGGCTGTTCTTCATCCATTTGGCTACCTCTTTCATCCCTTCGTGTAGGTTGGCTCTGGCGGTGGCGGGGTCGTTGGTGAGGGAGAGGATCAGCTGGGTGTCGTCGGCGTAGGAGATGATGTTGAGGTTGTGCTGGCGTGCGATGGCTGCGAGGGGACTCATGTAGACGTTGAAGAGGGTTGGGCTGAGCGAGGAGCCTTGAGGAACGCCACAGATGACTTCGGTGGCTTCTGATCTGAACGGGGGGAGGCGGACTCTCTGTGTCCTTCCGGTGAGGAAGGAGGTGATCCACTCCAGTGCCTTCTCCTGGATTCCGACGTTGCTGAGGCGCTGTACTAACGTACGGTGGCAGACAGTGTCGAAGGCCGCGGAGAGGTCTAGGAGGATGAGGGCCGCTGTTTCACTGTTGTCGAGCAGGGCTCGGATGTCATCGGTTGCTGCGATCAGGGCGGTCTCGGTGCTGTGGTTGGCCCGGAAGTCGGACTGCGAGAGGTCGAGGGATCCGTTCGTCTCGAGGAAGGCGGCCAGCTGCTTGTTGACGGTCTTCTCGATGACTTTTGCGGGAAACGGGAGCAGTGAGATGGGTCGGTAGTTCTTGAGGTCGGTGGGGTCGGTTGATGGCTTCTTTAGTAGGGCGCTGAGTTCGGCGTGCTTCCAGCTCTCCGGGAAGGTAGCGGTGTTGAAGGAGGTGTTGATGATGTCCCGCAGGTGGGGTGCGATGACAGCGTCGGCCTTGTTGAAGACGTGGTGAGGGCAAGGGTCGGTCGGAGATCCGGAGTGGATGGAGTTCATCGTGCGGATGGTGTCTTCGGTGCTGATCGGGGTCCAGGCGCGGAGGGTGGTGGTGGGGGGCGGTGGTTTGGTCGTGGCGTGCGTCGGTTGAGTGCTGAAGCTGTTGTGTATGTCCGCGATCTTGTTGTGGAAGTAGGAGGCGAGGGAGTTGCAGAGGTCTTGCGAAGGGGTGATGTCTTTGTTTCCGGCGTTGGGGTTGGAGAGCTCTTTAACGATTTTGAAGAGTTCCTTGCTGTTGTGTGCGTTGTTGTCCAGTCGTTCCTTGAATGCAGCTTTCTTGGTGGTGTGGATCAGTTGGTGATGTTTTCGGGTGGCGAGCTTGAGGGCAGTCATGTTGTCCGGTGTTGGGTCTCTGCGCCAGGCTTTCTCAAGGGCTCTGCAGTCCTTCTTGGAGCTCTTGATTTCGTCGGTGAACCATGGGGCTTTCTTGCTGCCGGGTCTGCTAGGCGGGGTCCTCAGAGGGGCGAGGTCGTCTGCGCAGTCGCTGATCCACTTCGTGAGGTTGGTTGCCGCTTTGCTGGGGTTCGTTGCGCTGGTGGGTGGGTTCTAGGTCAGGGAAGTCGCGAGCTGGTCGGCTGTGATCTTGTTCCAGCTTCTGCGTGCAACCTGTTGCTGTTGGTGGTGGATCGTGGTCCTTTTGAAGCTGAAGTGGACGCAGCTGTGGTCCGTCCAGTGGAGTCCGGTGGCGTGGCTGAAGGCGATGTCCTTGCTGGATGAGAAGACGGGGTCGAGTGTGTGTCCGGCATAGTGGGTGGGGGTGGTCACCAGTTGCTTGAGTCCGAGGTTAGCGAGGTTGTCCAGCAGGGTGGTGGTGTTGCGGTCGTTGTTGTTCTCCAGGTGGAAGTTGAGGTCCCCGAGGAGGATGTAGTCAGCGGAGGGGAGGGCATGCGGGCTGACGAAGTCGGCGATGTCCTCGCTGAATTGTGTGCGTGGTCCCGGGGGTCTGTAGACGAGGGTACCTCTGAGGGTGGTCTTGGGGTTGATGTGGATCTGGAAGTGCAGGTGCTCGGCGGGTGCGAGGGTGTCGTCGGTGTTGGTCGTGATGCGGATGGAGTTCCTGTGGATGATGGCGATGCCTCCTCCTGTCTGGTTGACGCGGTCCCTCCAGATGATCCCTTCCGGGAGGCGTTCGTCCAGGTTTCCGTGAGGAAGGCGACGTCTGGGGCTGTGGTGTCGAGGAGGTTCCAGAGCTCGACGGCGTGTCTGTGGACGGAGCGGGTGTTGAGCAGGATGCACTTCAGGTGGCTGCTGCTGTTGCTCGTCGAGCTCTTGGGCACTGCTGGAGTGGTGCAGGTCCGGATGCAGGTGAACTTGCAGGAGTTGCAGCAGAAGGGTCCGTGGGTGCGTCTCGGGGTGGCTCTGTAGCAACCCGGGAGTCGGCCGGCGTTGAGTGCGTTGAGTTCGGTGGCGACGTAGGTCCGGCGGGAGGGCTGGTGACTGCGGGAGACAGGGGTCCGGGCGCTGGACGCCGGCCAGGCGCGGACGGGTGCAGACGGGCTTACCTTTGGCATGCCTTCGGCGCACAATCGGCGCACCCGCTGCGCGTGCACACTGCGCGTACGTGCGGTTGCCATATATGGCGAAGTGGGAGGGAGGGCGGAGCAGCTGGGAGGCGGGGAGGTCACAGAAGGCAAAGGGGGCGGGGAGCGGGGCGGGGGTCACAGGGGCAGAGCGAGGTGATCGGCGCAGGGGTAGAAAAATCTATTAACAGTCACCCAGTAATAACAAGGAAACCAGGGACGGGGCACACAAGTACAGCAGTCAACAACAGAAAAACGGCAGCAAGGCGACAAAGGGGCACACAAGTACAGCAGTCAACAACAGAAAAACGGCAGCAAGGCGACAAAGGACGGGAGATACAGCGAGGGGGGCGGGGTCCACGGGGCGGGCTCAGCGAGGCTGAGGGCGGCAGTGGGAGGGAGTAGCACACGCTACAGCTGGTGGCCGTGCGGCGCGAGAGTGTCCTGCAGGTGACCTTTGTTATGCATGGGTTCGAATGCCTTTTGGGTAAATTGGAGGGCTGCAAGGTTGTTTAGAAAGGAATTAGCTAGGGGGTCTGAGAGGTCATCCAGGTGGATATTTATGTCTCCCAATATTGTGAAGTGAGGTGAGGAAATGGCTAGCTCGGCAACGTAAGAGGGAAGGGAGTCCATAAATTCCCCTATTTGTCGCGGAGGGCGGTAGAGAAGTAGTCCCGAGAATGTTGAGGTAGCAGATAGGTCTAAGGCATGGGTACTCACAAACTTTCTCTTGGGGGCCAAATTTACAGTGTGGTTTGTTTGCGAGGGCCGCACCGGTGGGGGCGGGATCAGTGGGGGAGGGGGCGGGGCTAGATCAACCAAAAAACATATGACCATGAGGTTGATCACAGGTCCCTGCAGCGGATGCCTTCGACTGCGCCACCACACCCGGCATACACACATCTATCTCCCTCCTTCGCTCCTTCGCTCCCTCTCTCGCTCTGTCTCCCTCCATCCCTCTCTCCCTTCCTCGCTCTCCCTCCCTCGCTCCCTATTTTTCTCCATCCCTTGCTACCTCACTCGCTCCCTCCCTCGCTCCCTCCCTCTCCACCTCCCTCTCTCGTCTCTCTCCTTCCCTCCCTCTCTCGCTCTCTCCCTCCATCCCTCTCTCCCACCCTCTCACTCCCTCTCTCGCTCCCTCTCTTGCTGCCTCTCTTGCTGCCTCTCTCCCTCCCTTGATCCCTCTCTCTCTCCCTCCCTCCCTCGCTCCCTTCCTGTTTGTCTGACTGTCTCTCTCACTCCCTCCCTCACTCCCTCTCTCCCTCACTCCCTCTCTCCCTTCCTCCCTCTCTCTCACTCCCTCTCTCTCACTCCCTCCCTCCCGCCCTCCCTCTCTCTGTCTCCCTCCCTCTGTCTATCTCTCTCTCTCACTCCCTCCCACTCCCTCCCCCTCTCACTCCTGCCCTCACTCCCCACCCTCACTCCCCCACCCTCACTCCCCCGCCCTCACTCCCCCGCCCTCACTCCCCCGCCCTCACTCCCTCACCCACATTCCCTCGCCCACACTCCCACCATCGCCCTTACTCCCTCCGTCGCCCTCACTCCCTCCGTCGCCCTCACTCCCTCCATCGCCCTTACTCCCTCCCTCGCCCTTACTCCCTCCGTCACCCTTACTCCCTCCGTCACCCGCACTCCCTCCGTCGCCCTCACTCCCTCCGTCGCCCTCACTCCCTCCGTCGCCCTCACTCCCTCCGTCGCCCTCACTCCCTCCATTGTCCTCCTCTGTCGCTGTGCTCCCTCTGTCTCCCTTTCTCTGTCTCCCTTTCTCTGTGTACCTCTCCCTCCCTTTCCCTCTCCCCTCTCTCTCTCTCCCTCCCTTTCCCTCTCTCCCTCTGTCTCCCTCTCTTTCCATCCCTCCCTCTGTCTCTGTCCCTCGACCTCCCTCTGTCACCCTCTGTCATCTCACCCGGCCTGTGTGTCAGCCCCGGGTGAGACAGCTTCCTGACACACACAGCCGCACCCAAGCACTTCACAGGTCGTTAAATGCTAATAGGCTTTGTTGTATTCCACCTCTTCTTAGGCCCCTGCAGCTCCACTCTGGCTAAGTAAGAATTGCCCACCCCAGGCCCCCACAAAGCAGCAGAGACTCTGAGTCGCGCTGCAGCAGACAATCTTTAAAAGAAAAAAAAATACATTGGTAGGATGTCTGCAAGGTCCGCGGGCCGCCAGGGAAGGCTTGCGGGCTGTACTATGAGTACCCATGGTCTAAGGCAAAGCTCATGCTTTCACAGTCCAGGATTCCGACTGGACAGGCTCTACATTGGTAGCAGTTTTTAAATAATATCCCTAGTCCTCCTCCTCTTCCCCCCTTTCTGTCGACTCTCTGTAGTCCATAACCACGTTGTAGTATGGAGCTAATGTCTAGGTCGATCTCTAGCCAGGTTTCCGTCAGGAATATGGCATCCGGGTCGAGATTGTCGAGGAGAAGTGACATTTCCACAGAGTGTTTTGTCAAGGACCGGCAATTTAGGAGAAACATTTTAAGCGGAGGATTGGGATTCTCCGTTAGTTTGCGCGGGGGTCTAGGTTCGAAGCGGCAGTGTGAGCACTTCCTTATGGCATTGTTTGGGCACATGAAATGGCGGCAAGATGCCTCTGTTTTGGGCTCTAATTTCCTGAGGGAGTCAGAGTCATAGCTTAATCGAATAGTAAGTTTCTCCTGGCATGAGGCAGGGAAACTGGTCCCTAGTCGCGGCAGGGCGCAGACGGGCTTGCCTTTGGCGCGCCGCGGGCGTGCGCTTGCCGCTTTTGTAGGGTGGTGTGCTCCAGGACTAGAGCGCTACCCTCCCGGAAGTGGTGGCGGAGCCGACGGGAATGTGACTTTCCTCCCTCTAGCCCTCCGCAACAAACGGGAGAAGCCGCAACGGAATGGGGATCGGGAGAGTCAACACTAGCAGCGGGTTAAGTGCACAATGAGGCAATTTTTAAAAATAGTAATTCATTTTTAAAAACATATTCTAATACAACAAGGGGTTCTTTAAAAATAGTGAATCATTTTTAAACAGTTCTAGTACAGACGGCAATCATTTTAGCTGTCAAATTGTTTTTATCAGTGCTTCTGTTTAGCATACAGCGGTCAGGCAGAGTCTCCGTCAGAGACCTACCGCATCCACCGCGCGTGCTCCCGCCTTGCCGCTTTTGCAGGGTGGTGTGCTCCAGAACTAGAGCGCTACCCTCCCGGAAGTGGTGGCGGAGCCGGCGGAAGTGTGACTTTCCTCCCTCTAGCCCTCCGCAACAAACGGCAGAAGCCGCGACGGAACGGGGCTCGGGAGAGTCAAGACTTGTGATGTCAGGCGCAGCTAGCAGCGGGTTAAGTGCACAATGTAGTAACTTTATGCATGATTCCAGTATAGGATCTTTAACTACATCGTTTCTCTTGTTTAAAGATATACCTCAGTTCGAACTATTGATGGATGAGGTATGCCCACAAATTGCCAAAGATATGGGGTTCTACAAACAAATGATAAGAAATCCAAATGGGGTAGTAATCGCAATGACAAAGATTATGATAAATGTACTTTTTGCAAAAATTTGACCGAAGTCAAGGAAGATGATACACATATTTTTTTCTTTTGTCCCTTATATGACACTCCTAGAAAAAGATGGATTAAACCACTCTGCAACACTTTAAAATTAAGGCATTGCAGAGAGGCAGATCTTCTATTAAGGTCTGATACCACACAATTGGTGGTCTTTTGTGTATCTAGATTTCTTTGTAGTGTGAAGTTTATTAGGGCTAAAAATGGTTTGAAACTGTAAGATCTGTTGCATAAAACTCTAGCAAATACTTGATATAGTTTGTTTTTATATTTGATAATTGTTAAAAATAACCCAGTGATGAATTTTCCAACCATTTAATCTCTGTGGAGCAATTAGATATCATGTCATTGACAAATAGTAATCTTGAGGGGTGTGACTGAAAGATTTTATATATTAATTCATTTTAATGCAAAGTTTTTAATTGTTAAAACATTTTTTTATTATATTTATTGTATTATGAATCAGTTGATTTTAATTGTAAATATAAGACGGATCTGGGTAAATGTGACGCCTTCCACCAAACCACTGTGACAAAGATATGCTTTCGCTAAGATCTGGATGGAAATGTGTTATATTCCTTTTTATGTACTTTTATGGTCTAAAAATACCGAAATAAAGTTATAATTGAATTGAATTGAATTGAAAACTGATATTACAATGGTATTTGGGAAGAAAGGGAGGCAGATGTTGTTCCTGTAAATATAAATACTGACCTTGATGTTGATTGTGGAAATAATGGTGTTGTGGATATACCTGTCTGGCTCCTAAAAATTATCATAATATACTTAGGCGTTTATTTTGGAACATGGCAGGTCTTTCAAATAAGGTGAGGAATAAGAACTGACTTAACCTTACAAATGGCTATAATGTTTTTTTTTTACAAGAAACCTGGGCCCAGGAAACTGTATATATTGATGGGTTTGTAACAGTCCACACCTCAGCTGGACACTCATTGGGGGGTCATCACAGAGGTGGTTTGCTTACTTTAATAGTAACCACTCTGGGTAATAAGGTCTGCAGTACATATCTAGAATTACCACATTTTCAATTTAATAACATTATGTATGAGCCTGATGTTACACTAGTCATTGTTAATTTTCCTAATTGTTATCATAATAATTTTGCCCCTTCCAATACTGATATAGCTGTGAGGCTTGAACTCTCCAATTAGGGGCCGATTACAAGTTTGGTGGTCCAACCACCAGAGAACTGCGTCTGTCTACTCTATGCTGTTGCAAACAACCGACTGTCGTATTGCAAGTTTAGCAGCCAGAAACACACATCGCCGCCCTGGAGATCCTGTCAGCGGTTTTGCGGTGGACCTGTGACGTGGTGAATTGTCAGTGGTAAGCCGGCAGACACCGCCAGGATAGCATTTTCACCACCAAGTGTATTACGAGTACAAAATGACTTTAATTGTCTCAAGGCGGCACACAGCCAATGGTAGTTACTCAAAGGCAGCCATTAGCCGATGTGGCAGGAACCAAAAAATTATTTTAAAAAATGCTATTGGCTGGATCCAAATACCACACATTGGAAGTGTCATCACAACTAGCAACGCCTGCAAAGCACGCCATAAAACACACCTCTAACTTGACTCACATCCTTTGCCATTCTTTACAGAGCAGCCACCTTCAACACAACTCTCAATACATATTTCAATCTATCACTTATTAACCATCACCACCCTTTTAACTCTATATGTACAACCCAACCCACTATCCCCTTCTTAAATATTCCTTTGAAGTCACTACCCTAACATTTTATTATCCCCTCACTATGGCACCCAAACAACCAGCCTTCACCAAAGGGCAATTGAGATCCATGGTGGATTAGATCAATAAAGTAGAACCCAAAATGTTTCGAACCCAAGGCCAGCATACTCCTCACAGTACGAGAGCGGAAATGTAAGAGAGGATAGTCAACAGTTTGAATGCTGTTGGAAACAACCCACAGACACAGCAGGACATTAGGTAGAGGTAGAACGAACTCCAAAAGAATGTTCGAAAGAAGTGCAGCGACCACCTATAGGAGGTATGGAGGACTGGCGCTGGTTCTCCCAGCTCACCATTACACCTCATGCCCTGGGAGGAGAAGATCATGGCCATCCTACACCCTGAGGGCTTGTAAGGAATAATGGGAGGAATGGACTCTGGAAAGCTATACTACAAGAACTGATACAATATCACAATGTCCTGTCTGCTAGCTAATAGGCCAGTTCTGTCCTCATTAACATCTACTCCCTGAACATGGCAAGTAGAACCTATCTCAAGAGTTGGTTTGTATGTGGCAAAGAACATTGTTGCAAAGACTATAGATTTTTATTGCAAAAATGGTATCATATTCCAATGTTGTCTGTAAGTGCTGCATCAAACCCTACAAGAATGGAAACATGAAATGCGGGAATATGCAAATGTGTGTCAAATATAATATGTGTACAATATACAGCTATGGTACAATACACAGTAACGTAAAAAATAACTTCATCCACCATGAGGCCTGCTCTCTTCATCTCCACCCAGCATGCTACACTCCTCACCCCCCTCAGCTCTTAGCTATCTTGTTATTGAACTTATACCACTCAAGGAGATTAAGTCTTCTCAGCCTCTGATAAAGTCACGCCCGCCTGACCATATCTACCATGAGGCCTGCTCTATTTACCTCCACCCAGCTTGTTATACTCCTCACCCCCTCCTCACCTAGCAGCCATCTTGTTACTGAACTATCACAACTCAAGGAGCTGAACTCTTGTCAGCCACTGCCAAAGTCACATCGCTTGACCACATATACCATGAGGCCTTCTCTCTTCACCTCCACCCAGCAGTCTATAATCCTTACCCCTCCTCCTAACCTGACAGCCATCTTGGTACTAAACTAACACCACTCAAGGAGATGAACTCTTCTCAGCCTTTGCATAAGTCACATCTTTTTTACTACATCTACCTCAGGCCTGCTCCATTCTTCTCCACCCATCATGCTACACTCCTCACCCCCCTCCTCAACTGGTAGCCTTCTTGGTATTGAACTAACGCTACTCACGGAGCTGATCTCCTCTCAGCTTCTGCTAAAGTCACATTCTCTTGACCACATCTACCATGAGGCCTGCTCTCTTCACCTTTACCCACCATGCTACACTCCTCACCCCTCTCCTCAACCGGCAACCATCTTGGTATTGAACCAACACAACTCAAGGATCAGAACTCCTCTCAGCTTCTGCTAAAGTCACATCCTCTTGGCCACATCTACCATGAGGCCTGCTCTCTTTTCCTCCACCCAGCATGACAGCTATCTAGTTACTGAACTAACACCACTCAAGGAGTTGAACTCTTCTCAGCCTATGCTAAAGTCACATCTGCTTGACCACATCTACCATGAGGCCTGCTCTCTTCATCTCCACCCAGCATGCTATGCTCCTCACCGGGCAGCCATGGTACTCAAATATCAAACATAAAATCTGTCATATAGAAATATGTTAAAACATGCAAAATGAGGTAGACCGCTTCAGTTGTTGGTGTCATGCACAGAAGCCCCGAGCTATATATAACACAAGTATACAACTAAGATATGTGTGCCAAACAAGACACTCAGGTTTACAACAATGCCAACTGAGCCAATGCTCACACTTCAAAAATGTTATTTGAGAACAAAGTCATTACTCCAAGGTCATTGTTGACAACTTAGCAAACGATATGCCTTATTGTATGAACAGATATACATTGGAATCGTACCCTTTCAGCGTAGGTAATTTTTGCTGACACTCTGAGGAAACAGCAAATCCCAAAAACGAGGATTTCATATTTTAAAATGTGATATGAAATAATTACAGATTTCCATTAATTATGTTAAAGATAATTTACGTCAATAGTAACAGATATCAGTTCTTCAGCTGTGCAATGGACAGGAAACAAAGATCATAGATTTACACACACAAACAATGCCATTAACTTTAATTTCTCTTTAAATCCATAACTGACTCCGCAACTGTTCCCAAGTAGTTGGAGGAAAGTCAGCAGAGTCCAACCCAAGACGAAGATGAAGAAGATGAAGAAGCCCTCAGTGACCAAGAAGCTCTTGAAGCACTGGACATCGATGACCCGCCTAGCATATCTGGACAGTCTGGGCAGACCTCAACAGTTGGCCACACTGGGACCACACCACCTACCATGGCAGGAACAATACAGACAATATCTGTCCCCAAAACCACTGCACCTAGTACAAGAAGTACCATATCCTGCCCACAGTCCTGGCTTCTCAGAAAGCTACCACCATCCAGTCAGTCAGGAGTCAAGACTCAGTGGGAGTGTGAAGTCTGTGTCTAGGGCAGACAGCAGTGTGGCTAGACGTCAGAGGAGGGCCAATGTGGATCAAAAGCATGAGTCCACTGATGAAATGGGCACCCAGGCTGCCATAACACAGAACCTGGCCATGTCCCATGACTCTCAAGGTGTGTTGGGCCCGGTTGTCAGCGATGTTAGGGAAATGAAGGAGTTGCATGAGTCTACATACCAGGAGGTTGCTGCCATCAGGGGAGATGTTGCCAGCTTCAACAATGAGGTTGTGGGCCTATGCACAGAGGTGGCTGAGGTCTGCATTGAAGTGGCTGGCCTCCATGGTAGGGGTGCAGAGGGATATAAACAGCACCTTCTGCAGGGCTTTCCCCATAACAGCTCCCCCTCACAGCGTACCAAGCTCATCACCAATATCAACCTCTACTGCTGTCACAGGAAGGGAGGCCCTGACAGAGGAATTTTCTACCAGCAGGCACCCCAGGCTCAGCGGCTCCCGATCCCACCTCACCTAGAAAGAGGGGGTGTCCTTGTAAGACTTCAGGAAACAAGGGTGGCAGGACCAGAATCACCAGCAGAGAACCACCTCACCACGAATGTCTATGCTCGGTGTGCCACACATTCATGTTGTTGACTCGACCTCCCCTATTTCTTACTGTGATGTGAGGAGTAATTTGGACTTTGGTTCCGGGAAACTAGGGACTCTACTTCAATGCTTTCACCTACCATGATTGTATCCTTCACTTTCATTGTTAGTTTTCATCCATACTATTATCACTGTTATTCTCACAATTTATTTGTGTTCTGTTTTTTCATTTAAATTAAGAACACTATACCCCACACCTCATATTGTCCATTGTATTCATTCTCTTATTGTTTCATGTGATAAGTCGACCACGTTCAAAAACATTAGATGTTTGCAAAGGTAAAATACTTTTCACTACTTCCAATATAGTTGTGCCTGCAAAACAACAGTGCTATCCCCTCTGTAGAATAGTAGGTTAAATGGGGATACACACACATTGTTTCATCATCTACATCATTGAATCTCTATATTCAGATAATGTTAGAATGTGTGTCAGCTCTACATCTTCGTTACTAAAGGGGATGATCGACAGAGCGCTTGAGAAAATCAAACACTCACCCCCACTCAACTGATCTGGGTTTAATTCATCATAATTATTTAGCTCACTCCACCACCCAGTTCAGACATGGCCATATGCAAATCAGTCTGACCCTGTGTTTCATGGGGACAGTCCAATCCGATCTGCCAAGCCATGTCTTCCCTGGACCGGAAACAAGCATCCTGGGACCGGTTTCAGGGTCATAACACTCATCAGCCAGGCTATCTTGAATCCAGTGGCAAAGTGAGCAAGGTACCCACGTCTGGGCATACCCTGCCAACTTAGGGTGAACAAAGCCATACCAAAGGGGATGATGGACGGAGCGCTTGACCAAATCAAACACTCACCCCCAGTCAATTGGTCTGGGTTTAATCCATCATTATTCTTTAGCTCACTCCACCACCCCAGTTCAGACATGGCCATATGCAAATCAGTCTGACCCTGTGCCTCATGGGAACAGTCCTGCCTGAACTGCCAAGCCATGTCTTCCCCGGACCGGAAACAAACATCATGGGACTGGTTTTAGGTTCATAACCCTCATCAGCCAAGCTATCTTGAATCCAGAGGCAAAGTAGGCAAGGGACCCACGTCTGGGAATACCCTGCCAATTTAGGGCGAACAAAGCGATACCAAAGGGAATGATGAACGGATAACTTGAGCAAATCAAAAACTCACCCCCAGTCAACTGATCGGGGTTTAATCAATCATCATTCTTTAGCTCACTCCACCACCCCAGTTCAGATATGGCCATATGCAAATCAGTCTGACCCTGTGCCTCATGGGAACAGTCCAGCCCTAACTGCCAAGCCATGTCTTCCTTGGACCGGAAACAAGCATCCTGGGACCAGTTTTGGTTCATAACCCTCATTAGCCAGGCTATCTTGAATCCAGCGGCAAAGTGAGCAAGGGACCAATGTTTGGGCATACCCTGCCACCTTAGGGAGAACAACGCGATACCAAAGGGGATGATGGAAGGAGCGCCTGAGCAAATCAAACATTCACCCCCAGTCAACTGATCTGGGTTTAATCATTCATCATCATTCTTTAGCTCACTCCACCACCCCAGTTCAGACATGGCCATATGCAAATCAGTCTGACCCTGTGCCTCATAGGAACAGTCCAGCCCAAACTGCCAAGCGATGTCTTCCCTTGACCGGAAACAAGCATCCTTGGGACCAGTTTTGGGTTCATAACCCTCATCAGCCAGGCTATCTTGAATCCAGTGGCAAAGTGAGCAAGGGACCAACGTTTGGGCATACCATGCCACCTTAGGGCGAACAACGCGATACCAATGGAATGATGGACGAAGCACTTGAGCAAATCAAACATTCCCCCCCAGTCAACTGATCTGGGTTTAGTCATTCATCATCATTCTTTAGCTCACTCCACCATCCCAGTTCAGACATGGCCATATGCAAATCAGTCTGACCCTGTGCCACATGGAAATAGTCCAGCCCGAACTGCCAAGCCATGTCTTTCCTGGACTGGAAACAAGAATCCTGGGACCGGTTTTGGGTTTATTACCATCATCAGCCAGGCTATCTTGAATCCAGTGGCAAAGTGAACAAGGGACCCACGTTTGGTCATATCCTGCCAACTTAGGGCGAGCAAACCAGTACCAAAGGGCAAGATGGATGGAGCGCTTGAGCAAATCAAACACTCACCCCCAGTTAACTGATCTGGGTTTTATCCATCATCATTCTTTAGCTCACTCCACCACCCGCAGTTCAGACAAGGCTATCTGCAAATCAGTCTGACACTGTGCCTCATGGGATCAGTTCAGCCCAAACTGCCGAGCCATGTCTTCCCTGGACCGGAAACAAGCATCCTGGGACCGGTTTGGGGTTTATTTTTATTTTTTATTTATTTATTTATTTAAACACTTATAAAGCGCAACGAAGGCCCATGGGCATCTTGGCGCTAAGCATCTGCTCAATTCAGCCTTACAGGAGGATATGATTATTGGTCAAATAGCCACGTTTTGAGGTGCTTTCGAAAGGACCATAGAGAGGGGCTACTTTTTATGGACAATGGCAGGGTGTTCCAGAGCTTGGGTGCTGAAACAAGAAATCTTCTATCACCCCATGAAACCAGTTTGGTACGGGGTATTTCCAGCTGGAAACGATCGGAGGACCGCAGGGACCTGGTGGGCCGGTAGGGAACAAGTTGTTGAGTGAGAAAGGCTGGTCCCTGGTTATGCAACGCCTTATAGACAATGCAAAGGGCCTTAAACTTAGTTCTATTCCTGATGGGAAGCCAGTGAAATTCTCTGATGGTTCCTGAGACTGATTGATATTTGGGGACATCACCCAGCAGTCTGGCAGCAGCATTTTGAATGGTTTGCAGCTTATTAAGGACTCTTTCTTGAGAGTTCAGGAAGAGGGCATTGCAATAGTCCAAGGTGGACAAAACCAGGGACGTGATCAGGGTTTTACCAGCTGAGGCAGGGAGGAAAGGGAGAATTTTTTTAATGATTCGTAACTTATAGAAAGCGGAAGAGGCAATCTGATTTGCGTGAGGGAGGAAAGTGAGGCGGTCGTCAAACATGACTCCCAAGTTCCTCACTTTGCTGACGGGAGTGGGGGGGGGACCCATGGACTGTGGCCACCAGCGGGAAGACCATTCTGGGGTTAAGTTTCCAAAGATAACCACCTCGGACTTATCCGAGTTCAATTTAAGGCAATTGGATGCCATCCAATTCCCTATGGCCTGCATGCCCAGATTGAAATTATCGGCGATTTTTTGGCCGTCATTTCTGATGGTTAGGACCAACTGGGTGTCATCAGCGTAGGATGTAAGGCTCATCCCGTGAGCTCGAATGGTATTGGCAAGGTCCGACACATATATATTGAAAAGTGTCGGACTCAGGGATGAGACTTGGGGTACTCCGCACGGCAGGGACAGGGTGGTGGACTGAAAAGGCCCTATGGTGACCACCTGAGTTCTTTCAGCAAGAAAGGAAGCCAGGAGAGTCCTAGCCTTGTGCCTAATCCCCAGGTCTTCGACACGGTCGATCAGGATGGCATGATCGACCGTGTCGAACGCCGCCGACAGGTCCAGCAGTATCAAGACTGCTGTGCCACCCGCATCGCGAATGGTTCTAATATCCTCTGTTGCCTTGATCAGGGCCGTGTCCGTCCCATGATGTTGGCGAAAGCCAAACTGGGAATCATCCAGTAGATGGTGGGTTTCTATAAAGGCTGGCAGTTGGACATTCAGGGCCTTCTCGACAACTTTTGCCAAAATAGGCAGATTGGCAATAGGTCGGTAATTTTTGAGCTCGTCCCTATCTAGGTTTGGTTTTTTCAACAGCGGCTTTAGTAATGTCTTTTTTAGGTCGGAGGGGTAAACGCCTGTGTTGATCAAAGTGTTGCAGATGGTAGTGATGGCTGGGAGCAGCACTTCCAAGACTGGAAGCAATACTTTAAAAGGGCAGGGATCCAGGGCAGAGCCTGATTTGATGGATGACAAGATATCCCTGACCTGAGTGATAGAGACCTCCTTAAACTGAGAAAGAGAAGGGCCAGCCATGGAGGGACTCGCCGGCTCAGTGGGAGTGTTTAGAGGCATTTTTACGCAATTGGCAAAGACAGCATAGATGTCATTAACTTTGTTGTAAAAATAAGGAGGTTGTAGATTGGGCAAGCAGCCAGCCAACTGTTTGGTGGTCTCAAACAAGGCCTTGTTTGAGTTTTTGGAGAGTTCAATTTTCTCGGAAAAGAACTTCTTCTTTGTAACCCTCATCAGCCAGGCTATCTTGAATCCAGTGGCAAAGTGAACAAGGGACCCACGTTTGGTCATATCCTGCCAACTTAGGGCGAGCAAACCAGTACCAAAGGGCAAGATGGATGGAGCGCTTGAGCAAATCAAACACTCACCCCCAGTTAACTGATCTGGGTTTTATCCATCATCATTCTTTAGCTCACTCCACCACCCGCAGTTCAGACAAGGCTATCTGCAAATCAGTCTGACACTGTGCCTCATGGGATCAGTTCAGCCCAAACTGCCGAGCCATGTCTTCCCTGGACCGGAAACAAGCATCCTGGGACCGGTTTGGGGTTTATTTTTATTTTTTATTTATTTATTTATTTAAACACTTATAAAGCGCAACGAAGGCCCATGGGCATCTTGGCGCTAAGCATCTGCTCAATTCAGCCTTACAGGAGGATATGATTATTGGTCAAATAGCCACGTTTTGAGGTGCTTTCGAAAGGACCATAGAGAGGGGCTACTTTTTATGGACAATGGCAGGGTGTTCCAGAGCTTGGGTGCTGAAACAAGAAATCTTCTATCACCCCATGAAACCAGTTTGGTACGGGGTATTTCCAGCTGGAAACGATCGGAGGACCGCAGGGACCTGGTGGGCCGGTAGGGAACAAGTTGTTGAGTGAGAAAGGCTGGTCCCTGGTTATGCAACGCCTTATAGACAATGCAAAGGGCCTTAAACTTAGTTCTATTCCTGATGGGAAGCCAGTGAAATTCTCTGATGGTTCCTGAGACTGATTGATATTTGGGGACATCACCCAGCAGTCTGGCAGCAGCATTTTGAATGGTTTGCAGCTTATTAAGGACTCTTTCTTGAGAGTTCAGGAAGAGGGCATTGCAATAGTCCAAGGTGGACAAAACCAGGGACGTGATCAGGGTTTTACCAGCTGAGGCAGGGAGGAAAGGGAGAATTTTTTTAATGATTCGTAACTTATAGAAAGCGGAAGAGGCAATCTGATTTGCGTGAGGGAGGAAAGTGAGGCGGTCGTCAAACATGACTCCCAAGTTCCTCACTTTGCTGACGGGAGTGGGGGGGGGACCCATGGACTGTGGCCACCAGCGGGAAGACCATTCTGGGGTTAAGTTTCCAAAGATAACCACCTCGGACTTATCCGAGTTCAATTTAAGGCAATTGGATGCCATCCAATTCCCTATGGCCTGCATGCCCAGATTGAAATTATCGGCGATTTTTTGGCCGTCATTTCTGATGGTTAGGACCAACTGGGTGTCATCAGCGTAGGATGTAAGGCTCATCCCGTGAGCTCGAATGGTATTGGCAAGGTCCGACACATATATATTGAAAAGTGTCGGACTCAGGGATGAGACTTGGGGTACTCCGCACGGCAGGGACAGGGTGGTGGACTGAAAAGGCCCTATGGTGACCACCTGAGTTCTTTCAGCAAGAAAGGAAGCCAGGAGAGTCCTAGCCTTGTGCCTAATCCCCAGGTCTTCGACACGGTCGATCAGGATGGCATGATCGACCGTGTCGAACGCCGCCGACAGGTCCAGCAGTATCAAGACTGCTGTGCCACCCGCATCGCGAATGGTTCTAATATCCTCTGTTGCCTTGATCAGGGCCGTGTCCGTCCCATGATGTTGGCGAAAGCCAAACTGGGAATCATCCAGTAGATGGTGGGTTTCTATAAAGGCTGGCAGTTGGACATTCAGGGCCTTCTCGACAACTTTTGCCAAAATAGGCAGATTGGCAATAGGTCGGTAATTTTTGAGCTCGTCCCTATCTAGGTTTGGTTTTTTCAACAGCGGCTTTAGTAATGTCTTTTTTAGGTCGGAGGGGTAAACGCCTGTGTTGATCAAAGTGTTGCAGATGGTAGTGATGGCTGGGAGCAGCACTTCCAAGACTGGAAGCAATACTTTAAAAGGGCAGGGATCCAGGGCAGAGCCTGATTTGATGGATGACAAGATATCCCTGACCTGAGTGATAGAGACCTCCTTAAACTGAGAAAGAGAAGGGCCAGCCATGGAGGGACTCGCCGGCTCAGTGGGAGTGTTTAGAGGCATTTTTACGCAATTGGCAAAGACAGCATAGATGTCATTAACTTTGTTGTAAAAATAAGGAGGTTGTAGATTGGGCAAGCAGCCAGCCAACTGTTTGGTGGTCTCAAACAAGGCCTTGTTTGAGTTTTTGGAGAGTTCAATTTTCTCGGAAAAGAACTTCTTCTTTGTAACCCTCATCAGCCAGGCTATCTTGAATCCGGTGGTAAAGTGAGCGAGGGACCCACGTTTGGGCATACCCTTCCAACTTATTGCGAACAAAGCAATAACAAAGGGGATGATGGACGGAACACTTGAGCACATCAAACACTCATCCCCAGTCAACTGATCCGGGTTTAATCTATCCTCATTCTTTAGCTCACTCCACCACCCCAGTTCAGACATGGCCATATGAATATCAGTCTGACCGTGTGCCTCATGGGAACAATCCAGCCTGAACTGCCAAGCCATGTCTTCCCTGGACCAGGAACAAGTATCCTGGGACCGTTTTTGGGTTCATAAACCTCATCAGCCAGGCTATCTTGAATCCAGTGGCAAAGTGAGCAAGGGACCCACGCCTGGGCATACACTGCCAACTTAGGGCAAACAAAGCGATACCAAAGGGGATGATGGACAGAGCGCTTGAGCAAATCAAACACACCCCCCAGTCAACTGAACTGAGCTTAATCCTTCATCATTCTTTAGCTCACTACAACACCCCATTTCAGACATGGCCATATGAAAATCAGTCTGAGCCTGTGCCTCATGGGAACAGTCCTGCCTGAACTGCCAAGCCCTGTCTTCCCTGGACCAGGAACAAGTATCCTGGGACCAGTTTTGGGTTCATAACCCTCATCAGCCAGGCTATCTTGAATCCAGTGGCAAAGTGAGAAAGGGAACCACGTTTGGGCACACCCTGCCAACTTAGGGCGAACAAAGCAGTACCAAAGGGGATGATGGAAGAAGCACTTGAGCAAATCAAACACTCATCCCCAGTCAACTGCTCCGGGTTTAATCCATCATCATTCTTTAGCTCACTCCACCACCCCAGTTCAGACATGACCATGTGAAAATCAGTCTGACCCTGTGCCTCATGGGAACAGTCCAGCCTGAAGTGCCAAGCCATGTTTTCCCGTTACCAGGAACAAGTATCCTGGGACCAGTTTTGGGTTCATAACTCTCATCAGCCAGGCTATCTTGAATCCAGTAGCAAAGTGAGCAAGGGACCCACGTTTGGGCACACCCTGCCAACTTAGGGCGAACAAAGTAATACCAAAGGGGATGATGGAAGGAGCGCTTGAGCAAATCAAGCACTCACCCCCAGTACTCTGATCTGGGCTTAATCCATCATCGTTCTTTAGCTCACTTCACCACCCCAGTTCAGACATGGCCATATGCAAATCAGTCTGACCCTGTGCTTCATTGGGACAGTCCTATCCGAACTGCCAAGCCATGTCTTCCCTGGACCGGAAACAAGCATCCTGGGACCAGTTTCAGGTTCATAACTCTCATCAGCCAGGCTATCTTGAATCCAGTGGCAAAGTGAGCAAGGTCCCCACGTCTGGGCATCTCCTGACAACTTAGGGCGAACAAAGCGATACCAAAGCGGATGATGGACGGAGCGATTGAGCAAATCAAACACTCACCCCCAGTCAATTGATCTCGGTTTAATCCATTATCATTCTTTAGCTCACTCCACCACCCCAGTTCAGACATTGCTATGTGCAAATCAGTCTGACCCTGTGCCTCATGGGAACAGTCCAGCCTGAACTGCCAAGCCATGTCTTCCCTGGACGGGAAACAAACATCATGGAACTAGTTTCAGGTTCATAAACCTCATCAGCCAAGCTATCTTGAATCCAGTGGCAAAGTGAGCAAGGGACCCACGTCTGGGCATACCCTACCAACTTAGGGCGAACAAAGCGATACCGAAGGGAATGATGAACGGAGCATTTGAGCAAATCAAACACTCACCCTCAGTGAACTGATCTGGGCTTCATCCATCATCATTCTTTAGCTCACTCCACCAACCCAGTTCAGACATGACCATATGCAAATCAGTCTGACCATGTGCTTCATTGGGACAGTCCAATCCGAACTGCTATGCCATGTCTTCCCTCGATGGAAACAAGCATCCTGGGACCGGTTTCAGGTTCATAACTGAGCATAGTCCCGTTATATAAGAAGGGCCCAAAAAACTCCCCGGCAAGTTTTAGGCAAATCTCCCTTCTAGACGCTACGGGGAAACTGTTTGCAAAAAGTATCCTTGGCCACTTGCAAGAGTAGGTATTCGGAAATAATTTAATCCCCCTAGAACAATCAGGGTTTCGTAAGAACAGTGGTACTTTAGATAACATCTCTGTTCTGCAAACTCTGATTGATAAATACCCTGTGGGTGGGAGGATACCGTTGTATACAGCATTTATTGATTTCTCCACAGCGTTCGACAGGGTAGATCGGGGGACGCTGTGGAGGAAATTGGTTACTATGGGGATCCCAGGGAACCTTTTGTGATTAATAATTGCTCTCCACTCTTCGACATGGACCCAAGTCTTGTTAGGGGGTACTCAAGGCCTCTCAAAGAAAATATCCACTCACAATGGGCTGAAGCAGGGGTGCCTTCTGGCCCCTTTGCTCTTCTCAATCTACATAAATGACCTACCGAGTCGGATAGGGGAGAGCAAAGGGGTTCCTCCTCAAGTGGGTAACTTGAAAATAAGTTGTTTGCTGTATGCAGACGACGCTATAATAATGGACTTAACTCCAATTGGGTTACAGAGAAGACTGACGGAATTAGTTAGGTACACTGAGGAATATTTTTTAAAAATAAATATTTCAAAGAGTAAAGTGATGATTATACGTTACAATGGCTGCAAGGTTAGAACAAATTTGAAATGGTTCTTGGGAGATGAAAAAATGGAAGTAGTAAAATGTTACCCTTACTTAGGAAAATTTTTCACAAACAGGTGCTCAGCTAAGAGACATTTGGATCACTGCAAAAGTAAAGCTATCTCACAAGCCTCCGCAATTAATCGCTTGTACTTGCAATGCGGGAAAAGACATTTTTCGCATGCTATTGCAGTTTATAAAATAAAGATTCCACCAACTCTGAATTATGCAAGTGAAACAATAGATGAGAGTGAGTGGGCAAAGTTCGAGAAAGTGGAAGGAAAGATCTGGCGCCAAATATGCAATTTGAGTCATGCTGCGCCAATCGCGGCACTTAGGCTCGAATTTGGCCTTCTGTCAACATATGTGTTATCAATGGCTGCTTGCTTGAGGTGGTGTAATGCTCTGATAAATGGTCATGACAACTTATTAAGGTTAGCGTTGCACAAGGAAATTTTTGTAAACATGATGCGGAAAAGTGCAATTTTTAGGAATTATTTAAAGGCTTTAAGTATTTTCGGTTTAGAGTTCGAAGGGGCTGCAGTTTTAAATAAAACAGCATTAAAGCATATAATTAAAAAAACTATATATGTGATTTCACGTGAAAGAGATCTGAAATCATGCCACTCGAATGGTAGGATGGATTGTATTTCGGGGAGCTCAATTGTTAAAAATCCTCAGCTGTACGTTCTATGGAACATGAATCACGGTGTACGTAGAGTGATTTTGCTAATAAGAATGAATTTACTCCCTTTGAGAATTGTAACAGGATCCTGGGAGGGCATTCCCAAACATGAAAGACAATGTCACTTATGTGCTAGTGGTATACAAGACCTAAATCATGTTTTGATTGTGTGCCCAGCACTCTACTCAATACGACGCAAATACTTAAGGCATGGGTTTTTACAGTATAACATCTCCACAGCAGAACAGGCCCGAAATGTTCTTCTGTTCCCTCCATCCGAATTGATATGTTTTAAAAAATTTCGTTTTTTTAAAGAATTTTTAAATGTCTTTTAAAAATAATGGGTTAAGTTGTCCCTTCGGCGTTAATAGTATTATGAGAACCTACATGTATTGCAGCAAAATAATTGTAAAGACTACTCTTTACCCGCGTATCACATGATAGTTGCCTTAAGTAGTTAATATTTCCCTGTTTGTCAATCTATACTGTTGTTAGGGGTGTTTGGAAAACATCCTTTAAAAATTGTACAGAGCATCGGCACTTTCTTCCTCTTTCTTGATAATCGATTGCCCACGTGCAGCTTTTGAGTTCCATCGCTGCTTGGTATATATAGAGAATATCTCATGCACTAGCACTTTCTCAAGCACTTTATAAAAACCATCCGCTGCAGTTTTTACTCTTTCATAAAATTGGATTGAGTACTAGCAATTTTGTATGACTTGCTATTTACCTCGTGCATCACTTTAGGTACACTGCTGCTATTCAGTTATTGTTAATAGATGTCCTGGAAGATGGTATTTAATGCATTATGCACTTTACTGATTGCATTAGCACTTTTATTAAGCACTTTATAAAAATCATTTGCTGCTAATACTATTCCATGATCTCCCTATATGATGGTTTTTTAATTGTTTTGGATTTATTATTATGTGTATAGTGGATGATAATCGTATATTATTCCGTCTGTGTGCCTTCGAAACCTCAGTTAATGTGTTAACCCAGGGTGATAGCCAATACGGTGTTCTTACTGGAAATTGATGATTATTGTCCGTAAGTGTACCACACTTAAATTATGCCGAATATTGAAGTGACAAGATAACCAAGAAAAGAGATTTCCTATTTTTAAATGGATGTTTTTACAATATTGATGTTGTAATTCTTTATTGTTTGCACAATGACTTGTATGAAATGTTTTTTTTTGTTTTTTGTTTTTTTTGTTTTTATGTGGAATTCCTCGGAATTCCGAATCATAATAAAATAGACTGAAACTGAGACTGAGCAAGGTACCCACGTCTGGGAATATCATGACAACTTAGGGCGAACAAAGCGATACCAAAGGGAATGATGAACGGAGCACTTGAGCAAATCAAAGACTCACCCCCAGTCAACTGATCTGGGTTTAATCATTCATCATCATTCTTTAGCTCACTCCACCACCCCAGTTCAGATATGGCCATATGCAAATCAATCTGACCCTGTGCCTCATGGGAACAGTCCAGCCCCATCTGCCAAGCCATGTCTTCCCTGGACCCGAAACAAGCATCCCGGGACCAGTTTTGGGTTCATAACCCTCATCAGCCAGGCTACCTTGAATCCAGCGGCAAAGTGAGCAAGGGACCAATGTTTGGGCATACCCTGCCACCTTAGGGAGAACAACGCGATACCAAAGGGGATGATGGACGGAGCGCCTGAGCAAATTGTGATGTATTCCTATAGGTTCTGAATCGATCCCCCTATTCCTGACCCTATTCTGGTTAGCAAACTAACAAGTTAACTAGCAGTCAGCCCATGAGGCAGCAAACCCCCATGATGCAGATGCCGTTATCTGACGAAGCCACACTACGGCACAGGAACGTGTTATCTGATTAGGTCATAACGCTTGCGATCTAATTAGACAAGCGATATTCCTCCAGCCCCTGATAAGGCATACGGAGTTCTCATAACAAATCAAACCTATGACAACCCGGGAAAAACCCTGCGGCCATTGTTTTGATTTCACCGAGAACTTCAGCAAAAGAATGTGCTAACGACCTGGTCGTATGACATCCTTATTGACGTATCTATGTCCATCCTTACGTCAATCTCGGCACCTTAAAGGTATAAATATTACCGATATTGCCCTATGCAAACACACGCGGTGGTGACGAGACGGAGCAGCCATACTTGCCAAAGCCCAGAGCAGAGCAGACCCCGCTGGCGCAGCCCCGCCTTCCTGACGCGCTGAGAACGAGACGCGCTGCTTTCTCCTGCCGAGAAATCCAGCACCGGCGTTTCCGGGTAGCCCTCGCAGGCAGCCTGGAATATCGAGAGCAGAGAAGAGAGATACCATCCCTCATTCATCCTAACTTCCAGGTACAGAACTGAATAACCCCTCACAGAGAATTCTCTAGTCAGTCACTTGGCAAAACAAACTTAACTTAAACTGTAACTTTCTATTCCCGCCCACGTATTAGACTTAGGTCAGGTACACGGGGTAGGCGTATCTAGAAACACCAGTTGAGTACGTTTAGTCAAATGTATATGTGTATGTAATATATTTTATTCATTTTAAACCTTCATATGGCTTAGAAACCATATCAATGTTTTTACAGTATTATTTTATACTTCTGCTTTTAATGTATGCACTTTACTTAACTATAAGTATTGCAATAATATCGATCCATTTCTCTTGTACGAGAAAAGAGACTGATCAATAAATAACATCTTTTATTGAACACGCCCGTCTCTTCCTTTTCTCTACAATCTGATGAGACTAAGAATGCACGTACTGACTGAGTAAAATAAATTGCCTTTTGTTCACACGACTCTCGAGATACACTCTTGATTAGGGGAGAGCAAAGTTGTCATGTTCTATGGTTGTCAGAAACTAAATCCCTTCTTGTCTAATCAGGGAAGTTAATTCCTTCCTGAACATTCGAGAAAGTTTCTAGTGAACTCTGAGCTAGCTGGCAAACCCAAAACTTTAAGTCTAATATCGACAGTAGTAGACCTAGTTAACGTCTGTCTAGGCCTATACTATTGAAGGTATTATTCCAATGCGCAGAGCCTATTGGGATAATAGGAACTACACTACAAAATCAAACATTCACCCCCAGTCAAATGATCTGGGTTTAATCAATTATCATCATTCTTTAGCTCACTCCACCATCCCAGTTCAGATATGGCCATATGCAAATCAGTCTGACCCTGTGCCTCATGGGAACAGTCCAGCCCAAACTGCCAAGCCAAGTTTAGTAGACCTAGTTAATGTCTGTCTAGGCCTATACTATTGAAGGTATTATTCCAATGCGCAGAGCCTATTGGGATAATAGGAACTACACTACATGGCGCCCAACGTGTTTGGAAAGGGCGATAAAACTAACGTAAGACATTTAAAGTAACTCAGTCGTGCTTTCTCACTCAGACCCCTTTCTCCCATAATACTCCAAAGACGTTTGGAGTGGGTAAAAGGTAATATCCGCCAAACCTCGCAGGAGGAAACTCCTATATATGGTACTTGGTTTAGTCAACGTTGAAGGATAAAACCGTTCCAAAATATTGTGCATCTAATCTTTCGTTTCCATAAGAAACCTGATCTGCAAACAAAAGAAATAACCGTCCTGTCAGTAAAATGGTAGACAGTGATGAAGAAAGAGAGACAGTTAGATTAGCAACTGAACTCGCAGCCGCTGATGCTGCTATACAAGATGCAGACCAGGATATAATACTCATCCCGGTCATCAAAAGGAAATCTATAACCTTAAAACTTATAGAAAATGGACTGACACCTAGAGGTGGTACAGTCATATTCGTAATTGAGGCACACGAATATCGGCAGACAGAGGTATACTATTCATGGATACATTTTCCAGCAGCAAATGCTGTAACAAAGTACTTCCACTATTACAAAATAGAGGAACCTCCTGAAACGTACACTCCTTTCGAGGAGGTGGAAGTACCACTCAAATTTCAAGAGCACCTGCTCTTATTTGATGGCGCCCTAAAACATAATAATCACATCACCAGGCTCGGTCCTTTAGGTAGACCAGGAGCAACGTGGCCAGTCCTAGCCGGATACACACCACATCCAGACATCGATGGGATGTCTGCAGCAAACCTTTTAACACAGCTAAAACAACTAATAAAAATACACAGACAATTAGTCCAGTATGTGATGCGGACTTCAACAATTCAGCCAGCGATTAAAATTCCACAGCTGACCCCTCACCAGGGGAACACAAATAAAATTACACCACAGAACATACAATCCTGTCTAGGTAAAGTACCGGCTAACGGGAACAAATACCATTCTGGTTGGCACAGAAAATCACCCAAATAGAGGCGGTGTTTCCTGACACCACCCCATTAGAAAAACACAGGATTCTGACTACCTGTCTTCCAATGGGAATCGCACCACACATTGAGGACTGTGACACTTGGGGTACAGTCTTTGCTTCCATCTACACAAAAACGCAAGGTGTTCCATCCATTTCGGTAATACCAGATGTGCTAAAACAAATTCAAGACGAATACGGTCCAGAACCCGCTTTAACTCTTGGTATGAAATTACTAAAAGACTTCAAGCAGGTCTCGGCTATATTATTAGCCAACATAAAAGGTGAAGCAGCAAACGTGGCGATCCGCCAGAGGTTAAAGGAGACAGATATAGCAGACCAACCAGCTGAAATTGCCAGAATCATAGAAAAATCCTATGAGGAACTAGGCAGAGATAGTTTAGGTGGAATACCAGTAAAACCACAACTGATTGAAAGTCCTGAAAAAATATTTTTTAATAATAATTCAACATCACAGAAAAAGAGCTGGGATGGAAACAAACAATCCAATCCTAAAGAAAAAAAATTCCAGTCCAGAGGAAGGTCT
This sequence comes from Lissotriton helveticus, assembly GCF_964261635.1. Classification (NCBI taxonomy): domain Eukaryota; kingdom Metazoa; phylum Chordata; class Amphibia; order Caudata; family Salamandridae; genus Lissotriton; species Lissotriton helveticus. The sequence goes on along the minus strand of NC_136068.1, from coordinate 365,578,891 downwards.
CCTAGGCGAAGAGAAAAATCTCCGAACCAAAGACACAGGTCACCCCAGAGTGACCCCTCTGGGAAAAGATATAACCTTAGAAATAGGGATAATATAAAAAAGCCTGATAGATATCAAGATATTGATACACGTCCCTCTCAATCTTTTCAGACTTCCTCGCAGAAATCGGAAAGAAGAGGACGATCAGAACAAAGAGAAGAGCACGCCAAGTCCAAAGACAAGGAACCTGCTCAGCTAAAAAAGAAATTACAATTTCCAAAAAAGAAGGTAGCCAGTATCAAGGTAGTTAACAATGCCGAGAATACTGAGGACACAACTGAAAAACGGAGAATGGGCTCAGACAATGCTAGACAGCGCAGCAGAAGTGAGCATAGCTCGCAAAGTCCTTATGAATCATCTGGAGACAGTGGACACGAATGAATATCTTCAAGTAGAAACTGCAGACACCAGAGTTAGCAAACCTCACAAAATATACGAAATAACATTACGTATAGAGGGGGATAAGACTAGAAAAATAAGGGGACTATTTTGGGATAATCTCTCCAAGGGCTATGACATCCTTCTAGCTGAAAAAGACTGGCCACCAGAGTTTGTCAGGGAGTGCCCTCATGGCGAAGAAATAATTATGCCTGCCTTCTCAAATCACATCCCAATTCATAAAAAATACACACTTGCTAGAAAGTGGGCAGTAGCTCTAGCTCCTGCTTTATATAAAAATCACGTAGGATGGGATGAGGACTCTCCTCCTCACAAAATCCAGTTAAAAACACAACCTACTGCACAAAGGCAGTACCCAATTAAGCAAGAAGCTAAAAAACAGGTAAAAGAAATCCTAGATCAGCTAGAATACCAGGGGGTGATTGAAACTTGCACCTCACAAATGAACAACCCTTTGTTTACGGTCTCCAAACCAGACAATTCATATCGTCTAGTTTTGGATTACCGACACCTTAACTCATGTTGCAAAACTTTTGCAGTGCAAAACTCACATAGTGCTGCACTAATGAATAACATAGTGCGCAAAAAATACAAAACAACCTTAGACATCTCTAATGGATTCTTTTGTCAAAACATAGCACCAGAGAGCAGATATTTGTCTGCGTTCTCAATAAATGGCACTCAAAAACAATTCTGTCGGTTAGCCCAGGGGTACAAGAACAGCCCGGGAGTATTCTCAGCGAGAGTAACAGAATTACTACAAATATATGATGATGAAGCATTATCGTATGTCGACGACATATACTTAACAGATGATGACTTGGAGACTCACTTGAAGAGAGTGAACACCATAATACTTGGGTTCGCAGCAGAGGGTTACAAATTCAACTTTAAAAAGTCCAGAATTGCCCATCTGAAAGTCCTGTTCTTAGGATATGAATTATCAAGTGAAGGCAAAAGCCTGGCTGACAATTTTCTAGAAAAGGGTGCCGTACTCCAAGCACCTAGAAGAATTACAAAATCTAGAATATGAAAGAACATTCCCTCTGCCAATCGACATTCTGCCTTTACGACATTACGCCTGTGTAATTTATACAGACCGACATGCTCAACCCCCCGTTTGGGGAGAACAAGCATACAACCCCACATGTGGGATTACAAAAGAAGTGTGGCGCGGAGGTAAACTTAGACCTCTATTAACAAAAACACACTCAGTAGAAACTAATTCAGAACAACAAACTGAAATATTAGCATTGAAAATGGCGCTAGATAATGCGGATCGCGAATTCCCGACACTTATAGTGTCAGATTCATATTACTGCGTCAAATCATATAACAAGGATTTGCAGACATGGATTCAAAACGGTTACAAAGATGACACAGATGCACCAATAAAGCAGAAACTGCTCTGGGAACAAGTAGTTCTTTTACAGAAAGAACTACCAAAGACTCACGTGATACACACGCTGAGTCATCAACGTGATGGCGTTCACGTTGCAGGGAATTCATTGGCTGATGAGGCCGCAAAGGCAGCTGTGCAAACGGCTTCCGTAGCTGCCATCACCCGGTCAAAAACAAAAATAGACAGCGAAATATTCCAAGCTGTCAGCGCTTCAGAAAAGGATTCGATAGAAACACTCCCGAAAGGCTTTCCAGTAAAATACTCATACATAACTGATGCAAACTCCGTCCCTTTTGCCCGAATCCCTGGAGTGGGGGATAGAGTGTTTCCAAACATGGACAGGAGAAACTTGTTAATCGCAGACGCACATATGGGCGAGGGTCTCAGACACCTCAAACTAAAAGATTCTCTGGAAGAATTACAATCAAGGTACTGGTGGCCAGGCATGAGCCTGCATCACACCATGTTTGTAAAAAACTGCCCAAACTGCAACAGAGATCGCAGTGGGGAGAGAAACAGTTTAATACCTCGTTGTTTTACTCCAGAAGAAATCAAGAGTAAAAAGCAAGGCTTGCGATTAACATATACAGGCTAGTTTCCACTTATAATGTAGATCACCAGCACTCGGCTGACGTCTGGACTGTTATACAAAGATTTGCGAGTCTAAATGGCATATACGCTAAGAGCATGCTACGTTTGATCATGGTTTTCACTCTAGCCTTCCAGCCTGATGGGAAACATGACCAAATGAGCATAGCACAGCGGGAATCTTCTCACTTCCTTCCTGAGGGATACGGGATGGTGTAAAGAAAAAACCAAGGCATAAAGCAATCTATAACGGAAAGGATATTAGGTTCGGGAGCTGGGTGGGTCAAACATCTAATAAGTGTCCAACGTAGTCTAAATAACTTGCCAAGAAATTCTCTGAAGGGATTCAGTCCGTACGAATTATTATTTGGAACTAGGATGTTGATCTCTGACCTTGATAGTCAGACTTCAGTGGTGAAAGAAAAAAGCTTTGATATCAAAGACCGTTTGGCTATTTTGCAGGACTTAAACAAAACAAGAAAAGACCTGAGCAACATAAAGTTGAAACAACAGCCAACAACCACTGAAGAACCACCACCTGTCCCAGCAAGACCTGTCTGGATTCCAAAAGTCGGGGATCTAGTCAGGGAGAAGATCGCGGTAAAGAAGGAATTTGGGCCTTCTTACAGAAAAGCAGTTCCTGTCTTGTCTGTCAACGGGACAAGATCAGTTGTACTACCGCCACTTGCTGGTAAAAAGGAGAACCGAGTTGTATCCATCGACCTGGTAAAACCACAATCATGTGGCCGATAACAAATAGTAGGCCAAGTGGACTCCCAATAAGTAGCAGAGCACCAAGGTTTGCTACCAGTACAGAGGTCCTAACTAAGAGGCTCATCACATTCGAAACGCCTACAGAAGAACAACAAGGACTATGCAACAATGCAATGGAACTTAGACCTCTGAAAACCCAAATAAAAACATTTAGCAGAGACACACCAATCTATAATGAAGTACCAAGTGCAAATGCAAGAAACAGTAATCCTGAACCAATTGGAACAATTGACAGAACTGCATCCGGCTACTTCATAAACTTCGATGATTCCTCTGAAGGCTTCAGTGAATCAAAGAAACAGCCATCATCAAAAACCTTTAAAGATAAAGCTAAAGAACTTTTGAAACAACTGAAAGAAACATATCTGATTTCTCCATGGCTTGAATTTTGGGTGGGTTTTGGTGCATTTATCCTCATACTTTGGCTCATCATGGTACTAACTTTGGGACGCTTCATTGAGGGAAAATATGCTAAAATGGACACAGCAAGTCAGAAAATCAACTTGATCCTCAAACCACACACATCTTCACATGTCGAGAAAAGAGAACTTTCTTCAGTCAACTTCACAGCCAATCCTATACCGGGTGGGGTAGCATGGGACAACACTGACTACGAAATTTATGGTCCGGTCGAAATCCTGAAATATCCACACCAAATTAAGATCTCATTGAGTGACTTTGTGAAACCAAGCTCATTTGCTGATGATTGGGACTTCGAAAAGATTAATAATATGATGTCTGACTTAGTAATGTCTGCTAAATTTACCAAACATGATTATTTGCAGGGTTCTACAAATTATGATAGTATGTACTGTTATAACCACTATGGTAACCATTTTCTACATAGATCTGCACAACCTAGAAATGTTTTAAATTATAATCAATGGGAACATTGTGCAACACCTCCAAAAGGGAGCTCAAGAACCGTTTACGACAAATATTCATACTTTTCAGGTTTTAACATAAGTAATGCTGAAACATTTTATTTCAAATTGTCAAACAAGACAGGGACAAAGACCATGATAACCAACACAAAATTGATATATTCGGACTCATTCTTTGAACAAATGAATACTTTTGGTTTTGATTATTGGGACAAAAATGTTGAATTGAAAAGTGTTTGGGGCACAAAAGAATGGCAATTACAGGGTATAGAATCTTTGTTTAGAGCCTGCATGATCCCAGAACAAATTATATTTTTAAATGACACTGTTCAACAAACCACCTGTCTTGGCTTAGCCAAAATCAAAGACTTAAATAAACCGTCTATTCCAAAACCAACAATGTACAGCAATAGTTCTACAGATGAAGAGATAGACGTAAATTATGTATTAAACCAAAACAGAACACATCCAGATTGGAAACAGTGGTTGATCTGGCCCACAGATACTAATAACTGTCAAGACAGATTCCTGAACAAAACACAGGGGTTCAAAATGACCAGGCCAGACCCTAGATATCCTCAAATACATCACCCAGGGATAATAACCACCTACAGTGTGGGCAAATTATGCCTTCAATGGCTACAAACTTCCACACTGGCAGAAATTAAGCAACACCTATCTTTACTTACTGATGGTGCTGACTTGCGTGATTTCACTATGGGACCACGCAAACAGCGTCAAAAGCGATTCATAGCAGCCTCTGTATATGCAGCATACAATGAGGCCTGGAAGGTTACTCAAATTGAAACAGCAGAGAGAATACGGGAAATTGACCGTATTAATTTGGAAAAATCACTTTCTGTAGTGGACAATGGGTTAATGACTCTGTCCTCCAGAATTTTTTCTTTGGACAGCATTGTGTCTTCAGCAATCGACATATTATCGCAAGACTTACTGTTATTACAACACGGTCAGTCCCAATTGTGTTCTATTGTACAGCTTGGCTGGACGTTACAAAATCTGCGTTCAGGCTATGTGCCTTGGCGTTTAATCAACACAACGTCACTATTCTATATCTTTAACCTTACTGATAGACAAATCAGTATGGCCCAAAAGGGAGCTGATTATACAATCCTGAGCATTGAGAAACTTGAGAGATTACCAGTGACAATGTCAGAACGACCTGTCAGTGAATGGATAATACATGGAATAATAAATATTCCAATATCAACCTTCAGGTTTCAATACTGCCAAAAATATATACAGGCTGGCATGTACGAGAAATTGGGAAAAGGGTACATAAAAACAACATGGAACCTGCCCTATTCATATGCATGTGTCAGTAATAAAGGACAGAAAGTGTTTCTTAGTGGCAATAATTGTGCAATGTCACTAAGCGGTACACTTCTGTGTAACGGAATTAGTTTGCATGGAGCCTGTGAAGGGAACTCAAATAACCTTTCATGTCACCAGCAAGGCGCACCTGCAACAGAGATAGAACCATTCTTTCAAAGACTCTATAATGGGAGTTACATTCTAATTGTAGACCGCAGATGCTGTAGTCTTATGCCCGGGACTCCTTATCTCGTAACTACGACTGCGAAGGTCAAGTGCTGTGGACACTCATTGTTCCCCAGCTCCTTTCCAGACAGGGAGGCAAGGGCATGGCCCAACTTGAAAATTACTTCTATTCGAATAGATACTTTAAGCAGAATGAAAACAGTGCTTCTTCAGACGCCTACACGGCTCACGTCATCAAAAGAAACGTATGATCTACAAGTCGCAAGGACGACTGCAGAGATACATTCATTGTTATCAACTAATTCCCCCATACATTTCGCAGAAATCCTGAATGAAATCTTAAATATTTCAGATACCAGCGGTGTCTCAAAAGTATTTAAGACAGTATTTTCGATGGCATTAACACCATTCAAAGCCATACTGGGTATTTTTCCAGACTTCGTCCATTCGATTTTTGGCGGACTTCCCCTCATTTTAGGACTGATTGCAGGAATCCTATTCCTAGTCCTTATTTTTCGTTATGGCAAACCATGTCACAGACAAAACACCTGCGACAAGGGAAGAAACAATCCTAGCCATTGGATACCGGGACCGGATATCAAGAATCCTGGGACTATCCCGGCTTAGAGACCTGAACATGACTTGGTTTCTATCATTTCGACCTATGTGGCAACGATGTGTTTTACCTGTATTAAGGTGCCTGCTATGCGGAGAAGAATGCGTGTTAGACACCTGTCTGACGCTACAATCGGATGCGCCAATGGATGCAGAAACATTGTTGAGCCCAATCAAGGTTCATGCTTTGTGCTGCCCTCAAAGGCTACCAATCCTGATGACGGCATTCGTGGAAGCTTCACCACTACGATTAAGGGGTAGTGAAGTACAAGATGAAAGCAGCATCGATCAGGTACGACCTTCTGTCAGCAATCCCAATCAGAATGTCAATGGAGACAATCATGCACACGAATGCATGGTTACACCTATTTCCGAGTTAGTGGAACTCTCCCAGGAAGCTGTTGACAACTTTTTCGAGAGTCTAAATGATATGATGTTCTCACCAGAACAGAAATAGAGACTTTTGAACAAACTCGTACACGGCGTTCCCTGAATTTGGCCTTCAACTTTAATAATAAAGTCACATGAACAATTTTCCCTCCAGTTCACGGACAGCAATTTTTTCAGCAGCCCCAAAATATTTTTGCATATTTTTCGGGACACTATCTTCTGCTTAAAGTAAGAACTATTCTTAGAGAACTAAGTTTCTAAACTTAGATAGCTTATAGACTTATAGCTTATAGACTTTAGCTGCCCGCTGGCATGTTCATGAATATTTTATTCTGTGATGAAATGGTCTCGAACTTTTTTTCTGTATTAAGAGCCATTTCATGTGTAAATTCTAATATACCGAATAGCAATAATGTATACAAATGCGTGAGTACTTTAGCATTATTCTACAGCTTGAGTGCATACAATATATATGACTGCAATTTTTCCGTATATTTGTAAATTTCAAAATGTATTTATGTATTTTGGGGTGGTAAGGTATACACACTACTCTATAGTATGTTGTACTATGTTTTACTATGCATAGATTAGTAAATATGTCCATAGTTAGCGTGGAGTGGGTGTATGTATTCCTATAGGTTCTGAATCGATCCCCCTATTCCTGACCCTATTCTGGTTAGCAAACTAACAAGTTAACTAGCAGTCAGCCCATGAGACAGCAAACCCCCATGATGCAGATACCGTTATCTGACGAAGCCACACTACGGCACAGGAACGTGTTATCTGATTAGGTCATAACGCTTGCGATCTAATTAGACAAGCGATATTCCTCCAGCCCCTGATAAGGCATACGGAGTTCTCATAACAAATCAAACCTATGACAACCCGGGAAAAACCCTGCGGCCATTGTTTTGATTTCACCGAGAACTTCAGCAAAAGAATGTGCTAACGACCTGGTCGTATGACATCCTTATTGACGTATCTATGTCCATCCTTACGTCAATCTCGGCACCTTAAAGGTATAAATATTACAGATATTGCCCTATGCAAACACACGCGGTGGTGACGAGACGGAGCAGCCATACTTGCCGAAGCCCAGAGCAGAGCAGACCCCGCTGGCGCAGCCCCGCCTTCCTGACGCACTGAGAACGAGACGCGCTGCTTTCTCCTGCCGAGAAATCCAGCACCGGCGTTTCCGGGTAGCCCTCGCAGGCAGCCTGGAATATCGAGAGCAGAGAAGAGAGATACCATCCCTCATTCATCCTAACTTCCAGGTACAGAACTGAATAACCCCTCACAGAGAATTCTCTAGTCAGTCACTTGGCAAAACAAACTTAACTTAAACTGTAACTTTCTATTCCCGCCCACGTATTAGACTCAGGTCAGGTACACGGGGTAGGCGTATCTAGAAACACCAGTTGAGTACGTTTAGTCAAATGTATATGTGTATGTAATATATTTTATTCATTTTAAACCTTCATATGGCTTAGAAACCATATCAATGTTTTTACAGTATTATTTTATACTTCTGCTTTTAATGTATGCACTTTACTTAACTATAAGTATTGCAATAATATCGATCCATTTCTCTTGTACGAGAAAAGAGACTGATTAATAAATAACATCTTTTATTGAACACGCCCGTCTCTTCCTTTTCTCTACAATCTGATGAGACTAAGAATGCACGTACTGACTGAGTAAAATAAATTGCCTTTTGTTCACACGACTCTCGAGATACACTCTTGATTAGGGGAGAGCAAAGTTGTCATGTTCTATGGTTGTCAGAAACTAAATCCCTTCTTGTCTAATCAGGGAAGTTAATTCCTTCCTGAACATTCGAGAAAGTTTCTAGTGAACTCTGAGCTAGCTGGCAAACCCAAAACTTTAAGTCTAATATCGACAGTAGTAGACCTAGTTAACGTCTGTCTAGGCCTATACTATTGAAGGTATTATTCCAATGCGCAGAGCCTATTGGGATAATAGGAACTACACTACAAAATCAAACATTCACCCCCAGTCAAATGATCTGGGTTTAATCAATTATCATCATTCTTTAGCTCACTCCACCATCCCAGTTCAGATATGGCCATATGCAAATCAGTCTGACCCTGTGCCTCATGGGAACAGTCCAGCCCAAACTGCCAAGCCATGTCTTCCCTGGACCATAAACAAGCATCCTGGGACCAGTTTTGGGTTCATAACCCTCATCAGCCAGGCTATCTTGAATCCAGCGGCAAAGTGAGCAAGGGACCAATATTTGGGCATACCCTGCCACCTTAGTGAGAACAACGCGATACCAAAGGGGATGATGGACGGAGTGCCTGAGCAAATCAAACATTCACCCACAGTCAACTGATCTGGGTTTAATCATTCATCATCATTCTTTAGCTCACTCCACCACCCCAGTTCAGACATGGCCATATGTAAATCAGTCTGACCCTGTGCCTCATGGGAACAGTCCAGCTAAACTGCCAAGCCATGTCTTCCCTGGACCATGAACAAGCATCCTGGGACCAGTTTTGGGTTCATAACCCTCATCAGCCAGGCTATCTTGAATCCAGTGACAAAATGAGCAAGGGACCAACGTTTGGGCATACCATGCCACCTTAGGGCAAATAAAGCGATACCAATGGTATGATGGACAAAGCGCTTAAGCAAATCAAACATTTGCCCCCAGTCAACTGATCTGGGTTTAATCATTCATCATCATTCTTTAGCTCACTCCACCATCCCAGTTCAGACATGGCCGTATGAAAATCAGTCTGACCCTGTGCCACATGGAAACAGTCCAGCCCGAATTGCCAAGCCATGTCTTCCCTGGTCTGGAAACAAGCATCCTGGGACCGGTTTTGGGTTCATTACCATCATCAGCCAGGCTATCTTGAATCCAGTGGCAAAGTGAGCAAGGGACCCACGTTTGGATATGCCCTGCCAACTTAGGGCGAGCAAACCAGTACCCAAGGGGAAGATGGATGGAGCGCTTGAGCAAATCAAACACTCACCCCCAATCAACGGATCTGGGTTTTATCCATCATCATTCTTTAGCTCACTCCACAACCCCAGTTCAGACAAGGCTATCTGCAAATCAGTCTGACACTGTGCCTCATGGGATCAGTTCAGCCCGAACTGCCGAGCCATGTCTTCCCTGGACCGGAAACAAGCATCCTGGGACCGGTTTTGGGTTTGTAACCCTCATTAGCCAGGCTATCTTGAATCCAGTGGTAAAGTGAGCAAGGGACCAACGTTTGGGAATACCCTGCCAACTTAGGGCAAACAAAGCAATACCAAAGGGGATGATGGACGTAGCGCTTGAGCAAATCAAACACTCATCCCCAGTTAACTGATCCGGGTTTAATCCATCATCATTCTTTAGCTCATTCCACCACCCCAGTTCAGACATGGCCATATGAAAATCAGTCTGACCCTGTGCCTCATGGGAACAGTCTAGCCCGAACTGCCAAACCATGTCTTCCCTGGACCAGAAACAAGCCTCCTGGGACCGATTTTGGGTTCATAACTCTCATCAGCCAGGCTATCTTGAATCCAGTGGTAAAGTGAGCAAGGGACCCACGTCTGGGCAAACACTGCCAACTTAGGGCAAACAAAGCGATACCAAAGGGGATGATATACAGAGCGCTTGAGCAAATCAAACACTCACCCCCAGTCAACTGATCTGGGCTTAATCCATCATCATTCTTTCGCTCACTCTATCACCCCAGTTCAGACATGGCCATATGCAAATTAGTCTGACTCTGTGCTTCATTGGGGCAGTCCAATCCGAACTGCCAAGCCATGTCTTCCATGGACCGGAAACAAGCATCCTGGGACCGGTTTGAGGTTCATACCTCTTATCAGCCAGGCTATCTTGAATCCAGTGGCAATATGAGCAAGGTACCCACGTCTGGGCATATCCTGCCAACTTAGGGCAACAAAGCGAGACCAAAGGGGATGATGGATGGAGCACTTGAGCAAATCAAACACTCACCCCCAGTCAATTGATCAGGGTTTAATCCATCATCATTATTTAGCTCACTTCACCACCCCAGTACAGATATGGCCATATGCAAATCAGTCTGACCCTGTGCATCATGGGAACAGTCAAGCCCGGACTGCCAAGCCATGTCTTCCCTGGACCGGAAACCAGCATCCTGGGACCGGTTTTGGGTTCATAACTCTCATCAACCAGGCTATCTTGAATCCAGTAGTAAAGTGAGCAAGGGACCCACGTCTGGGCATACTCTGCAAACTTAAGGCGAACAAAGTGATACCAAAGGGGATGATGGACGGAGCGCTGAAGCAAATCAAAAACACACCCCCAGTCAACTGATCTGTGCTTAATCCATCATTATTCTTTAGCTCACTCCACCACCCCAGTTCAGATATGGCCATATGCAAATCAGTCTGACCCTGAGCCTCATTGGAACAGTCCAGCCCAAACTGCCAAGCCATGTCTTCCCTGGACCGGAAACAAGCATCCTGGGACCGATTTTGGGTTCATAACTCTCATCAGCCAGGCTATCTTGAATCCAGTGGTAAAGTGAGCAAGGGACCCGCGTCTGGGCATACCGTGCAAACTTAAGGCGAACAAAGCGATACCAAAGGGGATGATGGACGGAGCGCTTGAGCAAGTCAAACACTCACCCTCAGTCATTTGATCTGGGTTTAATCCATCATCATTCTTTAGCTCACTCCACCACCCCAGTTCAGATATTGCCATATGCAAATCAGTCTGACCCTGTGCATCATGGGAACAGTCCAGCCCGAACTGCCAAGCCATGTCTTCCCTGGACCGGAAACAAGCATTCTAGGCCCAGTTTTGGGTTCATAACTTTCATCAGCCAGGCTATCTTGAATCCAGTGGTAAAGTGAGCAAGGGACCAACGTTTGGGCATATCCTGCCACCTTAGGGCAAACAAAGCAATACCAAAGGGGATGATGGACGTAGCACTTGAGCAAATCAAACACTCATCCCCAGTTAACTGATCCGGGTTTAATCCATCATCATTCTTTAGCTCACTCCACCACCCCAGTTCAGACATGGCCATATGAAAATCAGTCTGACCCTGTGCCTCATGGGAACAAACCAGCCTGAACTGCCAAGAGATGTCTTCCCTGGACCAGGAACAAGTATCCTGGGACCAGTTTTTGGTTCATAACCCTCATCAGCCAGGCTATATTGAATCCAGTGGCAAAGTGAGCAAGGGACCCACGTCTGGGCATACACTGCCAACTTAGGGCTAACAAAGCGATATCAAAGGTGATGATGGACGGAGCGCTTAAGTAAATCAAACACTCACCCCCAGTCAACTGATCTGGGCTTAATCCATCATTATTCTTTAGCTCACTCCACCACCCCAGTTCAGATATGGCCATATGCAAATCAGTCTCACCCTGTGCCTCATGAGAACAGTCTAGCCCGAACTGCCAAGCCATGTCTTCCCTGGACCGGAAACAAGCATCCTGGGACCGATTTTGGGTTCATAACTCTCATCAGCCAGGCTATCCTTAATCCAGTGGTAAAGTGAGCAAGGGACCCACGTCTGGGCAAACACTGCCAACTTAGGGCAAACAAAGCGATGCCAAAGGGGATGATGGGAGTGCTGTGCTGCAGTCTGATGCGAGCGAGCGAGAGGACGCGCTGGGAGGCTCTTGACCAGCTTCAACTGCCTCGCTTCTCCCCCTCTGCAGCTCGGGAGAGGCGTCCTCCTGGTTGGTGTCTTTTCCCCGTCTCCTGCTCGCCTGCTCCCTGCTACCCGTGGAGTAGGATAGGCAGGGCAGGGAAGGAAAGGAAGGGCATCGAGGTCCTTACAGCAGCGGCACCAAGTCTGAGCGTCACGGTTCACAGCCGCTCCAAACAAAAGGCATTCTAGCCGCGAACAAAATTCGGGAGAGGCCCGGTCGCGGCGGGAGCCGCAGTGAGTCACCCTGCAGCGGCAGGAGCCGGGGGATTTTTTTTGGAGACATTTTCACTGCGGGTGAGTGCTGTAACACATATTGAGGCTTGGGATCTGCTGACTTTGTATGCTCCCAATTCCCCCTGCTGGACTGATATGCTTTCGTGACACACGATTCTTGGTGCACAGACCTGATCAGCAGACAGCAGAGTTCACCTGACCTGGTAACCCCCCCGCAAGGTGCAAGGAGCACAAGGGGGGGCGCTAGAGGGCGCACTAGCTGAATGGGCGCACCTTCGTGAGGCTCCAGCAGCCTGGCATAAATATCCGTTATTAATCCTCTTCCCCTGCTCTCATCCGCCCGAAAATTCCCACGGAGGGGCGGCTGGCACCACTGCACACTCGGTGCAACTTTGCAGGCTCTGCCCCCTTGGACGCCGGAGTTACAGCTGGCGGAACCCCCTGGCCGACGTGTGCCTTGCTGCTGCGGTGCCTGACCTCGGCTCCAGGAACTACGCGAGCCCCCGGCTCGCCACGAGGCAGGCGGGCCCACCGAGCTTGGCGGGCGGCACACCCAGTGCTTGCAGAGTAACCGGCGTCGGTAATCGGCAGCAGAGGACATCACGGTAAGCGCTGCAGACGACGCGGGGGCAGAGGAGGTGTGGTGCTCCCGCCGGCTTTGCCCTGCTGAGACGCCCCTGCTGTTGGACTAGGCGAGATATTCTGGCGCCATTTTGCTTTGCCGGCAAATACCTGCAGGGTGCCCAGGACTTACAACGGCTCGCCCATAACCTGGCTGAGCACGGACTAAGTACCCGCTTTTTGCCGCTTCTCCCTCAGACTGTCAACTCCTGCGGCTTGGGGCTCCTGGCTATACCCTTGAGGAGCTTCATCTTTGGCTGGCGGTTCTTGCACCTTTTGCCTTATTTACCGGTGCTCCTCCGCACTGAGCACCGTCTTATATCGTCCAGCCCTGAAGACACCCCCTGCTGCCTAGTGCCACGGTTGAAGCGGGGAAGACTCTACACTGCGCTGAGTGGCGCGGGTTTGCTGTCCCTTTCCCTGGCTCCTCTCCTGCTGTAGTGCGGAAAGCGCCTGGACGCAGAGACATTGTGCTTCACATTGCCGACATGGGGAAGCCGGACAGACGTCAGCCCAGGCTGCAGTTCGAACCCACATCGCAGAAGAAGGCGACGCGACACACGGGAGACGCAGCACAGCCCCGGAGCCCGGTTACGGAGGCCTCGTCATCTGCCCCTCTGGCCCCAGATATAGCCACCATACTACAGGAGATGCGCCAGGGCTTTGCAACGGTGGTTGATAAAGTGGATAGGCTTTCCTCTAGAATGGATGGGATAGTCCAAAAGATGGATGTACATGAAGAGCGCATAACTGAGGTGGAGCGCCGGATATCAGACAATGACGACACCACTGCGGCACATGACTCCCGCCTTGCTAGGATGGACAATGTGTTACGAGTGATCGCCGCCAAGAATGAGGAGTTGGAGGCTAGGAGTCGGCGGAACAACATTCGCCTCACGGGCATTTCAGAGTCGACCAACACGGGGAAGATGGAGTTGTACATAGAAAGGCTGCTCACGGCGGCGGTAGGGGCGGAGGCTCTATAGAGTCAATTTATAGTGGAGCGCGCTCATCGCTCCCTTGGACCTCAACCCAAACCTGGAGCCCCGCCGTGTCCTATAATTGCGCGCCTGCTCAACTATCTGGATCGAGATGCGGCGCTCCGAGCAGCCCGGGCGAATCAGAACCTAACGTATGATGGTGTACCCTTCTCCATATACCCTGACTTTCCCCCCGGTGGTTCAAGAACAACGGCGAAAATTCCTTGCGGTCAAGAGGAAGCTGCGAGACCTGAACATTGACTATGCCCTCTTGTACCCGGCTAAACTGCGGGTCACCCATCAGGGCACGCAGCACTTCTTTCTCAACCCTCAACAGGTCGAGGACTACCATAAAACTTTGCCTAAACGACAGAGGCGACCTGCGGACGCTGAGGACTTAAATGCGTCAGGTCCTGAATAATCAACGGATGGCGTTATATTGTTCTTGATCCCGCATTCACCTGGATCGTCCTCGATCCCTTTTTGCACGGGGGGTCCCATCCTTCTCTGCGGTGGCTGCAGCTGCCCCGGGGGTGCCATGGACGGGTGATGACCTGCAGGTGGTAATGTATGCCAGGCCCCCACCCCCCTTACTCCCTCTCTACTTTAGATGGAGACCCTAGGGGTGGACTTGCACGGAGTGGGAGAACTGGGGGTGGTTACACGTGCACCTCGGATGACCCCTACTGGGTATTCCCCAATAGCAATGACTTTGATTCTTATTTGTTGGTTGTTTTCTTGCTTTGTTTTGGTATTTGGGTGGGGGGTGGGTATGAGATGCTGGCAAGTTGGGGTGGCTTCAGTGGGTGGGGGGTGGTGGGCTGGTTGCCTTGCGGGACGAAAATGCGCTGGGCAGAGGATGGCTTCCTTTAGTAGAGCCGGGAAGTTTGTCCTTTGGGGTTCATAGCAGAGAGATGTTTGTCTACTTCAGGCCCGGTCCTGTTATTGGGAATGTTGGGGGGGTGGCGGGTGAGGGGGTGTGTTAAGGGTGCTGTTGGGGTTCAGTTTATAGCATGTGCTTTTTGTGTCTTGAACTTACTTGACTGCCCTGAGGGGGGCGCCTTGGCTATGGCCGGGGGATGGGGGGACGGGATGGGTTGGGGGTGCGCTGTCTGTCACTGGAGCGTGTCACAGGTGGTGAGGGTGCTCCCTCGTTGTTTCAGCTCCCTGCTCCGTTGGGAGTCGAAGGGCCAGCTTGATTGGGCAATGACCTGTTCCTTGGCGCTTACTGGGCCATTCCACACACTATACTCCTGCATACATTTTTACGAACTTATACATGGGTGACACACGCTTAAATGTGATTACCTGGAATGTGAGTGGGCTGGGGGATTTTAGGAAGAGGAGGCAGATATTAAGCTACCTTGATCGCCACAACGTTCACATCGCCTTCCTGCAGGAAACGCACTTTGCGCCCCACAGGTCGCACACCTTTGGCAGTAGATGGGCTTCGTACACGGTCTTTGCTAATTACTCCTCCTATGCGCGGGGTACGGCCATTTTGGTTAGGAAAACCACTCCCTTTCAGAGGGCTGGCTCCAGAGCTGACCCCCAGGGGAGGTATTGCTTGCTATGGGGTAGACTGGGACATATGGCAGTGAGACTGGCGTGTTGTTATGGGCCCAACTTAGATGACCCGCACTACTTTACTGCTTTGTGGGCTGCGATAGTGGAGACGGGTCCGCAACACCTCATATGGGGGGGCGATTTCAATACCACCTTGCACCCCCCCCTGGATAGGTCACACCCCGCCCCCCACCATTACACTAACAGTCGGGACGTCCTTCAGGCGACCATTGCCAGTAATAATCTTATAGATGCCTGGCGTTCACACTGCGGGCCCAGAGAGGAGGGTACACATTTCACGGCGCAGGCTAGATCATGGGCACGGCTCGACTATTTCCTCCTGACCTCACATCTGTACACATCGCTGGTCCACGCGTCGCACCTCCCCAGGACATTTTCCGACCACTCCCCCGTCTTTATTACATTGTCCGGCTCTGAACTAGGGCCCCCAGTGACTGCGTGGCGTATGCAACCCTCTATGTTATTGGACTCGGTATTCCAGGAGGAACTCCGGGATGAATGCCTGGAGTTCTTTAAACGTAATAAGGACTCTGTCCAGGACGTTGAGACGATATGGGACGCCTTTAAGGCCACGCTCCGAGGTCTCTGTATTTCGAAAGGCTCGGGAGTACTCAAGAGCATACTAAATAGATTACGCACTCTAGAGTCTGACTTGCGGAATGCAGAGAACTGCCTCAGAGTAAACCCGGACACTGCAACCCTCGCTGTCATACGCGAAAAGCTGTCTGAATACTCTGCGGAAGCTGCTAGAGAGGTAAAGTTTAGGAATAAATACTGGATGGCCAGGCGATACGGAGAGGGTGAGAGACCTGGGAGGGCCCTGGCGGCGACGGTTAAGCTAATGCGCTCACCGACCGTTATACTGGAACTTGAGACTGCTGAAGGGCTGATACTCAGGGACACCGCACAAATCCTGAACGAATTTGTGCGACACTATGGTGCGCTATACTCCTCTAACAGTACTGGTGAACTCACGCTGGACGATTATCTGGCGGATGTGTCCTTGGGGTGGTTGAGCGATGCGCAGCGAGCCTTTTTAAGTGCCCCGTTTGAACTGGATGAGGTCAGGGAGGCAATCATGCATATGAAATCGGGCAAGGCCACCGGGCTCGATGGCATCCCTATTGAATTCTATAAAACGTTTATTGATTTCATGGCGCCAGTATTGCGGGAGGTTTATGAGGACTCGCTGGAAGTGGGCCATCTCCCTGCCTCCATGAGAATTGGCCTTATTACATCCCTACTCAAACCGGGTAAATCCGCTACTAGCTGTGACTCCTATAGGCCTTTGTCTTTATTAAATTGTGAAGTGAAAATTCTTGCTAAACTAATTGCAGCGCGCATTAGCCTACTCCTTCCTGATCTGATTCTTCCAGACCAGGCCGGATTTGTTCCTGGCAGAGCGACGTCGCACAATCTCCGTACCTTTTTTTCGGTCCATAACTCCGTCCACGAGGACCTCCCTATGGCGGCCATTTTTTTAGACGCAACCAAGGCGTTTGACTCGCTCGAATGGGATTATGTGTTTAAAGTCCTGGAGCGAATGGGGTTCCCACTTATTTTCATTTCCTGGATCCGATTATTGTACACACGTCCGGTGGCCAGAGTCCTCATAAATGGGAAACTATCTCCGGAATTCCAAATCTCCAGGGGGACGAGGCAGGGATGCCCCCTGTCCCCGCTCCTATTTGCTATAGCCACTGAACCCCTGGCTGCTAAACTACGGCAGCATCACCGGGATAGTGCACTGCGCTGTTTTCAGAGACAAATACTTATCTCTATGTATGCTGATGATATCACCCTTTATGTTCGCCACCCCGGCGAAAACTTGCATCCCATCCTCAGAGAGTTTATACGGTTTGGTGCCCTTTCTGGAGTCCAAATTAACTGGAATAAGTCTTGTATTTTCCCTCTTACTGCCTCGACACGTCAGTTTCCACTTGAGTTCCCCCTTGCCTGGTGTGAGGGAGATTTTAAGTATTTGGGTATACATATAGAGAGAAGTAGAGAAGAGCTGATTTGTGCTAATTATGGCACTGTGATGAATAAGATAAGTGACAATGTATCAAGGTGGATCACACTCCCCCTTTCCATGGCTGGGCGGGCCTCTCTGGTTAAAATGGTGATTCTCCCTCAACTTTTGTACCTTTTTTTGTACATTCCTTTTCATCCCGGACCCTATTTCTTTAGGCTGCTACGCTCGGAGTTGCTCCGACTTGTGTGGGGCGGGAAGACACCCAGGCTCAAATGGGAGATCCTTGTTCGACCGTTCTCGCAATGGGGCTTTGGTGTACCGGATTTTGAGCTTTATTACCGGGCGGCTCAGGCCCACTATGCTTACTTCTGGGTGCACCAGCAGAAATATATGCCTCAACTGGCAGCCGAACACTGGTTGGCCCACCAGACCCCCATTGAGGGCGCATTCTACTCCCAGATTGAGGGCAGAGACAAGACTCCTAACACGGTGTCTAGCACTGTGACGGCGTGGAATTCCATTACCCTGAAGATGGACTTACACTTCCTATATGCTCCGCTAGTGCCGCTGACCTACCACCCGCAACTCCCGCTCCTATAGGAGGCTGGCTTTCAAAAATTGTTGAAAAGAATCCATGTCACTACTTGGGGGGACCTATATCGTGATGGCACCTTCCGTACCAAAGATCAGTTATATGAGGGCATACAACCGACACCTCTAGATTTGTTTTACTATATTAGGCTCAGGCACGGACTACGGGCCATCACGCCAGACTTCCCCTGCGAGCCCCCAGTGCTTCTTCCTCTGCAGAACCTGCTACTTCACGACCATCCCAATAAACTAGTCTCCACACTCTATAAGTCTGTCCGGGCCAATATGACTTATACTGCACTGCCCGCTAGGCACAAGTGGGAACAAGATCTAGCCCTGACCCTTACAGATGAACAATGGGAGTTCTGCCTGCAACAGACCGAGCGCCTTTCCTCTAACAGCCGTTATAGGATAATCCACTATAAATTCCTACACAGACTATACCACACTCCAGCGTGCCTACACAGGTTCCAGCTGAGACCGACGGACACGTGCGACAGGTGTGGGGCTCCTGGGGCTGACTTCCTTCACCTTGCATGGGGATGTGCCGAGGTGGGCCGCTACTGGTCCCAGGTGTTTCATGCATTGTCCAAGATGATACACATGACGGTAGACCCGTCCCCACTGGTAGCTCTGCTGGGGTATGTTGCACCTCTCCAGGCGGCACACCGCAAATATGTGGCACTAGCCATGCTTTTGGCTAAACGCAGGGTGGCCTGTAGGTGGGGGAGAGGAAGGGCGCCCAAGTTTAAGGATTGGATGAATGACATGGTGTACTGCCAAGAACAATTGCATACTTATTCCGAGCTGCTGCCGCCTACTTCTAGGCCTACTGACATTTGGGCCCCATTGCAATGTTATTTGATAACTGACCCACTGGATGATGATGGCACCTGAGATTGGGATGGTGGGACGTTGAAGAGTTGCTTTCTGGGCCTGGTCTGAGGGTCCTGGACTGATCTGCTGCGTTCTGGCATGATGTGTTTACTGCCCCCCCTTGTTCCCCCCCTCCCCCCCTTTGCCCCCCCCCTCCCCCCCCTCTTTTCGCCCCCCACCTCTCCAGTTCTAGAACATCTGTGGATTGCTCATACACCCGTGTCGTTGCCGGGGTGCTCTCCGGCCTCATGACTTCTGTAATATGTACGCCGTTACTATGTTTTTGGAATCATGGCTTTATTGACTGCGTGCCTCCCCCCCCCCTGGGTTCACCTAGACACCGCACATGCTCATGTTGATAAAATTTAAACAAAAAACTCGAAAAATGCAAGACACATTGGTTTGGCTATGTAGATGATGCATTTGTCACTTGGATTCTACTGTTTGGCGCGATTGTATCGCACTGATGCACCTTTGTTGTTACTTGTCCTATAAATTTGCACTGATAGCGGCCGGCCTCCGGGTTGTTGGCGAGACGCTGTGTAATCCTGACAATGCTCAATAAATGTTTTGCACAAAAAAAAAAAAATTTTTTAAAATACCTCAAAAACGTAAAAAAAGGTGCAAGGAGCACGGAGCACACCGTACATCAGTAACCTGCTGCCCACTTGCCACCCGCCGAAGGTTGCGGCTGTCACGTCTCCACGGCGGTATCGAGGGGCACACCGGAGCAGCAGAGCCGTGCAGAGCAGGGTGCACGGGAGGTGTGGTGCGGTCTGCCGGCCTATCAGGACTGACGGTTGCGGCTGGAAGAGTGGAAGGCTGCACCTTGTGGCATCGCTGTCTAGGAGCCAGGCGGGGGCAGCGTGCAGAGTTGAGCAGGGGGAAGCCGGGGGGAAACCCCTGCTCCTCTGCCCCTTTGTTCCCCTACCGTCGTCGTCGCCAGCAATAGCCCAGCCAGTAATAGCCCAGCCAGACAGCCAGCCACCCGGCATCCCTTCATTCTTTCTCCTGGGAAAAATCCTGCCAGAGCAGATGAGAGTAGCCACAGATCAACCTTCAACTCCATAACCCCACAGGTGCGGGGAGAAGTCAGCTGGGCTACAGGAGTGTAGCACAATAGGAAGAAACCAGGAGGTCACAGCAGTAAGCAGAAGGCAGAAGGTAAGAGGCGCAAGGTGCAAGGCGCTGTGGGAAAGCTGCCCCTAAGGGAGGCCTGTGGAAAAACATATCAGAATATCATTTGAATAAAAAACAAAAATTTACGCAACCAACCCAAGGCCTTTTTACCTTCGGGGGGAGCGAGCAGTCTTTCACACAAAGGCAAAAAGGCAGACAGAGGTCCTTCAATTTGCAACCCAGTCCAATTAGGTCACCACAACCTCATCAGCCACGACTCAAAAAATCCAAAAGACCTACAAGAACAACGCCAAAGTACCAAAGCACCAAAGCACCAAAGCGCATCATGAGGTCAGGAAAAGTCAGAAAGGCAACTGTCAATGCCCCGGCCAAACGGCGCAGGGCAGAAAAGCGCAAACACATAAACAACTCAGACAATTCGCTGATTGAACAAGAAGAACCTCTATTATTAGATACATCGCTAGAAAGGCCAGAAAGGACCAATATAGACACAGACACAGACATCAGTAAAATAGATAGAAACGGCATTCAACCGAAAATCTATTCTATTTTCTCATTTTTGAAAGAACCAGGCTCATTCCTAAGTACCTCTAACAGCAACCTCAAGGGACTCCCTTCGCCAATGGAGCCTGAAGGGGGTTGTCAAAACCCACACCTAGAAACGGCAAAAAACAAAAAGTGTGGAAACAAATGGAACCAGCACACCCCCGAGAAACAGAGTGCACAAATGGAAAGCCTCAATAATGGCAAGAGCGAGGGTGACAAGGAATTAAACATACACCTAAGAAGCAAAAAGGGTTATCCCCTCGAGCCAAAAATTGTAATACAGACAAACGTGCAGTCACCAGCCACAGCAACAGGGGCAGAAAATAGTAGCAAGGAACCCAACACTGACATTAAAACAGCCCCACCGGGAACTGGCGAGTCAAACGCCCCAAACCAGGCCGATATGTAGCCTCCAAAGGAGGCTGAACAAATAAACAAAATAAATCAAAACTCAGGAAGCATCATCTCCACCGCGAAGGCGGAACATATCACTGATCGGGAACAGGCCACAGCCCCGGGGAGTCAGCTCGCCCAAAATCTAGGCCATTTGGGCCGGGGTAGAGAGTCAGAGAAACCGCCGGAAAGAGTGGAAATGGAAACATCGGAAACAATAGTAAAACTGGACTTAACTCAAGCACACGACCAACCAGTTGCGGCTGACATAGAAGATAATTCCCAGCTAACAACAAAAGAGTGGGAGAGGCTGGTAGCGTCATACTTACCAGCTAATAGTCAGGTCGATCACAACACAGAAGAGAGAACACCAGTCCCGGACAAGACTCCACCAACCAACGATCACCCAAAAAGCGCGGAAGTCCTATGGTCATCATTGCTAAATACTCTCCAACTATCGATAAAAGCCATGCAGTACCACTCGGAAAAAATGGACATCCAGCTATCCCTTTTAAATTTCTTGGCCATACACGTAGCCAAAATTGAGAACAAGTTGGCAGACATGAACGACATGATAAAGAGGGTGCAAGCGGAAACTAAAATAGAGCGGCCAAGTTGCGCCTGCTACACAATAGTGGACAAACTTACCTCAATCCCCCAACTTCTGGGCAACATTGTGGCAGATTTAAAACAGACATCCGGAAAAACAACCGCAATGGACTCAGATCCTAGTGAGGAGGGCCCAAAACAACCCCACAGACAGCACAGAGAACAGTCAGACATTGTAAACCAACAGAACTCATCTACTGTGTCCAACAGTCAAAGAGGAGATCACGCGCCAAACACCCCTATCGGCCCTGAAACCAGTAAATTTATTCACAAAACCTATGCAGGTGTCGCAGGGACATCCCTAAGGCAGCTCCCTGACAATCAAAGGAGCGAAACCAAGGTGCAAACAAACACATACCCAGGAAACACGCAAGGGCAAAAGTTAGAAACCTGCAAAAGCCCCATAACGAAATCACTGGGAAAGCAACCAAGGAAGAACTGAGGGTAGAAAATAAAAAACCCCGAAAACAAAAAAGAAAAGGAAGAAATAAGACGGCCAACATAAAAACCTTCTTTAACAGGACAACTAAGACTCCAGAAACAGAAAAAGAAGTGACAGTTGTAACAGAAAGTCCGCCCATGACCTCAAAAAGATCTCCGCTCAAGGAGATATCAAAGACGACAAAAAGGGAGAACCCCACCCAACTAATCTCAAAGGGGGGACCGACGGCAGACGGAAGCAAGGGACCCACCTTGAAACATGAATTTACAGCAGCCCTCAACACGAACAACGGGGCAGTGCAGGGGGAGGACTATACAGTAGCCAAGACACACGATAGCCCTGGGATAGAAACGGGCACAGAAGACATAAAAAAAACGGAGGTTGGGCAGGCGGAAGCAAACAGAGGCATAATACTGTTCATTCCCGAATACAAGTCAAGAGGCAGAGGGGACACTCTCAACCGAGGTAACATCTTATACCTACTATCAACGTTCAGCAGCCTGTCGGACATTAGTACAAAAGATCGAGTGGCAGTGGAATTCACCCACTACAACCAACTGTCAGATCTGGAGATTACTAAAACAACATGGGCAAGGAACGAAACCGCGACGAGAATAATGGAACTAGAAGCACACTTTCTATCCTGGGGAATTCGCCTAAAAAGACGAAAAAACTGGGTACCCTGAACCACTACGCCAGGCATATAATGAGCAACAGAGCCAAAATCCGACAAACAAACAATCACAAGCAAAAACTAAAAGTGTCTTAAAGGGGGCCAGAAGCCTTTCAGTTCCCAGGATGTCCCCCGAGACCAACAGGCAAACAAACCGGCCACTTGGCCATGATGATTGGAACTGGATAGCAAGGACCATCAACACAAGGGCCCCTAGGCTCTGACAAAACACTCAACAAAAACACGCAACACAACAACAGCTAAGAATATGTTCCTGGAACATAAATGGCCTAAGGAATAAAAGAGAAGACCTCGAGCTCTTTGATTACCTCCAAAAATTTTATATTATAGCATTTCAGGAGACCTGGCTAGACCAACCATACCAAATTCAGGGCTTTACCTCACATTACCTCCCAGCAACAAGAAATGCCAAATATGGCCACTTAAAAGGCGGACTGGCAATATACACTGCCGTTAAGAGCTTCAACGACCCCATCCACATAAACGCGATACAGACAGGGAACAGTTGCACACTCACCATAGAACTAGAAGTGAGGGGAAAAGACCAAATCCAAAAGTTAAGATTTATGAATGTATATCTACATCCCCGGGAGAAAAAAGCTGGAATGAACCTCTTGACGGAAGAAATCTCAAAAACACTGGCAGAAGCGGAAACCCCCAACCTTATAGTAACAGGGGACTTTAATATGTTCCTGGGAGGGTCTCAAACTAGGGATACATGTCTGGAGGACCAATTCCGAGCATGGAACATACCACAACAAGCAATAAGCAAATGGGAGAAACAAAATCGGCTGTCAAGGACCAGTGTAAAGGACCTAGAACATCACAACCTGGCAGCGCTAAATGATCGCTTCACAAACGACATCCCCCCGACAGCCACCTTTCATAACTCATCCGTCAGCTCTATTCTAGACTACACATTCTCATCTCTTCAACTCTTTGGGAATATCACGGACTTCCGAATAGGCACAATGTCTGTCAGTGATCATCAGCCGCAAGAATTTAGCCTTAACTTCCAGGGGGCCGCGACAACCTCACCAGCAATAAATTTAGGTTGCTCGCTGAAGATGGCACAGAAAAGAATAAAATACAACACGACAAACCTGGAATGTTTCACAACGGACGCAAGAAGCCGATGGGAAAAGATCATCACAAACCAGCCCGATCAGTTAAGCGCCTGGGAGCAATTCACCAGCAGCCTCGGACAGGCACACACCAGGAAACCAAAGAGCCACATAAACCAGGAACATAGAAACAGCAACATACAGACAAAGCTGTCGGAATCAACCGGAAACCGCTGCAAGGCCACAAAGAAAAAAGCCAAGATTAAGCACCTGAAAAGAAACATCAACAAACTACTGCGGAAACTACATCGAGATGGACCTAACACCACAATACAAAAGGAACTGGAAAAATTCAAACAGAGTCAAAAAAGAATATTATGGCACGAAAAAAGGGAAGCAGAGGATGAGTTATGGGCCAGACTTCTCCATGATGCAAAAGGAATCAACACGAGCGGAAGATTCTGGAAGACAGTCAACAAACTCCAGTATTCTAGAAGCACTAGCATTGACTCCTACTTAACTGAGGA
This sequence comes from Lissotriton helveticus, assembly GCF_964261635.1. Taxonomy (NCBI): domain Eukaryota; kingdom Metazoa; phylum Chordata; class Amphibia; order Caudata; family Salamandridae; genus Lissotriton; species Lissotriton helveticus. Next base: position 365,554,319 of record NC_136068.1, on the reverse strand, counting down.
TGCCTGGTCCAACTACCTTCAGGCCCATTTCAACACAGCAAAAGAGACGGCAACAATCAGCCGACCAGAGAAGGGCAGCAAAACTCGAGCTGGGCCTCCAAAACAGGTCATTACTTCATTAAACCCTACCGAAAAACAAATTATAAGCAGGATCGTTAAAGGAAAAGCGGAGGGAGCGCCAGGCCCCAACGGGATACCGCCAATTCTCTACAAACAAAACCAGGAATACTGGGCTACGGCCTTACTACCTCTTTACAAACAGGTAATAGACACCACAAAAATCCCAGCGTCGTGGAGAGGCTCGATATTAGCACCAATTCACAAAAAAGGCGACGTAAAGGACCCCAAAAATTACAGACTAATAGCCTTAATTTATAACGAGGCCAAATACTATGCCGGTCTTCTACTAGAAGAGCTCAAGGAATGGTCGGAAGCAAATGCAGTAATTCCCATTACCCAGACAGGATTCCGAAAAGAACTGGGCACATCAACAAACATTCTGGCCCTCTCACTCCTCATCGACGCCTCCAAGACAGCCTATCTGCCCTTGTACTTATGTTTTATTGACTTCGCCGCAGCGTTTGACAACATCAACAGGAATTTACTATGGTCAAAACTGGAAGACAGGAACATTCCATCGGGGCTACTAACACAGCTGATCTTATTACATACGGGCACTTGGGTCCAAGTCAAGTTAGGAACAGGAGACCTCCTATCAAGGAAAATACAAACCACAAAAGGCCTAAAACAAGGGTGCGGGCTGGCGCCAACATTATTTAACATCTTTATGTCTGACCTTGCACAGCAGCTGGATGAAAGCAACTCTCATGCTCCAAGCAGAGGTGGCTTCACTCTCTCAAATTTAATGTACGCTGACGACATTGTCCTAATCAGTAGAACACCGATAGGGCTACAACATCTAATCAGCACAACCTTTAATTACGCAACAGAGAACAGCCTAAGTATCAACCTCACAAAGACCAAAACAATGAGGATAAATGCCAAAAGATCATCTGTAGGGCACTGCTGGCACATGGGAGGGCACACACTTGAAAAAGCGGAGGAATACAAGTACCTCGGCGTAATTGTGGACAGCAAGAGCTCATTTCAACAGCAAAAGGAAGCAATCAAACGGAGGGGTATCATCATAGCGATAGCACTAAGGGGCCTAAAAACGAAAGCAACTGGCCGAAGCTTCACTCCCCCACTTCAAGTACTTCGAGCAAAATTGACACCCGCCATAACGTATGGAAGCGAATGCCTACGAGGGAGAGACGCTCAGCAATTGAATAGCACAATAGTGAAGGCGATCAGAATGATATTCAGTCTGCCCACTTACACCTCGCCGGCTCAAATAATGCTGGAATTTGGCCTAGGAAATCAAAACCCTGGAGCGAATGGGTGCCTATGCTAAAAGATGGCACAAAATTCAGAGAGGAGAAGCTGCTAGTCTCAACTTCTACCTATGGAAAGAGATAGAAAGAAAGAGCAACAGCGCAGCCGCAAAATATTTAAAGCAATCAATAAACACCTTGTGCCTACAAGAAGCCTGGAAGTGCAGCGGGTCCTATAACATCTTCAAACAGCTAGTTAACAAATCTGTCAGAGCTATCTCATTTACAGAGGACAAAGCAAGCCTAGCCAATCGCGCGCACGGCTGGATGGTCATTAAAACCTATACAAGCAGCCTCAACCAAAGCTACCTAGGAGCTGGGTTCACTAGGAGCATCAAGGAGAAGTTCTTACATCTACGGCTGGGCCTACTCCCATCACAAAATCACCTCCCTCCATGGAAAAGGCCCAAAGCAACAATCAACTGCAGAATATGCGGGAACGCAAAAGAAGACATTCAACATCTAATTTGCACCTGCAAAGGCCTGGTCACAGAGCGCAGGCTACACTTAAAAGTGCCCTTTAATAAACTGGGCATAAGAACATGCCGGCAACCGGTCATGGCTTGCTTCGATGGAAAACACATCCAATTAGCATGCCATTTTGTAAAATTTCTAGAGAAAGTAGAAAAGAAACAGGAAAGCCAGACGGCAGACACCAGCTGCAGTAAAAATCAAGAAGCAAATTAAAGGGGCACTGAACAGTGAGCCAAGTCGCACGTTACAACGATGCTTAAAACCCAGGGGCAATGCCTTTTACACTGTCATCGCAGGAATGCAAGGGACCAATGCTACCGTAAGGGTTACACGGTGTGAAATCAGTATACATTTTAGTAGCAAGGACTTTCTACCGCACGAAACTATTGTCATCGTTTACTCGCTTTCTCCAAGGGACTCACGGATTTTAACTCACGTTTTGTGGAAAATTTGTATACATTTCTGTAGCAATGACTATTAACATCATGAACCTATAGTCATTTTATACTTTTTATAATTTTATTTTTCCCATGTATTAATATTTGCAATGGTTTTAATTAACTGAGCAATAAAGATTACTTACCTATACCTATAACAGCAAAGGGGATGATGGACAGAGCGCTTGAGCAAATCAAACACTCACCTCCAGTCAACTGATCTGGGCTTAATCCATCATCATTCTTTCGCTCACTCTATCACCCCAGTTCAGACATGGCCATATGCAAATTAGTCTGACCCTGTGTTTCATTGGGACAGTCCAATCCGAACTGCCAAGTCATGTCTTCTCTGGACTGGAAACAAGCATCCTGGGACCGGTTTCAGGTTCATACCTCTCATCAGCCAGGCTATCTTGAATCCAGTGGCAAAGTGAGCAAGGTACCCACGTCTGGGCATATCCTGCCAACTTAGGGCGAACGAAGCGAGATCAAAGGGGATCATGGATGGAGCACTTGAGCAAATCAAACACTCACCCCCAGTCTATTGATCTGGGTTTAATTCATCATCATTCTTTAGCTCACTCCACCACCCCAGTTCAGACATGGCCATATGCAAATCAGTCTGACCCTGTGCCTCATAGGAACAGTCCAGCCCGAACTGCCAAGCCCCGTCTTCCCTGGACCTGAAACAAGCATCCTGGGTCGGTTTTGGGTTTGTAACCCTCATCAGCCAGGCTATCTTGAATCCAGTGGTAAAGTGAGCAAGGGACCCATGTTTGGGCATACTCTGCAAACTTATGGCGAATAAAGCAATACCAAAGAGGATGATGGACGGAGCACTTGAGCAAATCAAACACTCACCCCCAGTCAACTGATCTGGGTTTAATAATTCATCATCATTCTTTAGCTCACTCCACCATCCCAGTTTAGACATGGCCGTATGAAAATCAGTCTGACCCTGTGCCTCATGGGAACAGTCCATCCTGAACTGCTAAGCCATGTCTTCCCTGGACCAGGAACAATTATCCTGGGACCGGTTTTGGGTTCATAACCCTCATCAGCCAGGCTATCTTGAATCCAGTGGCAAAGTGAGCAAGGGACCCACGTCTGGGCATACACAGCCAACTTAGGGCAAACAAAGCGATATCAAAGGGGATGATAGACGGAGCACTTGAGAAATTCAAACACTCACCCCGAGTCAACTGATCTGGGCTTAATCCATCATCATTCTTTAGCTCACTCCATCAGCCCAGTTCAGACATGCCCATATGCAAATTAGTCTGACCCTTTGCTTCATTGGGACAGTCCAATCCGAACTGCCAAGCCATGTCTTCCCTGGACCGGAAACAAGCATCTTGGGACCAGTTTTGTGTTCATAATCCTCATCAGCCAGGCTATCTTGAATCCATTGGCAAAGTGAGCAAGGGACCAAAGTTTGGGCACACCATGACACCTTAGGGCGAACAACGCGATACCAAAGGGGATGATGGACGGAGCGCTTGAGCAAATCAAACATTCACCCCCGGTCAACTGATTTGGGTTTAATCATTCATCATCATTCTTTAGCTCACTCCACCATCCCAGTTCAGACATGGCCATATGCAAATCAGTCTGACACTGTGCCTCATGGGATCAGTTCAGCCCGAACTGCCGAGCCATGTCTTCCCAGGACCGGAAACAAGCATCCTGGGACCGGTTTTGGGTTTGTAACCCTCATCAGCCAGGCTATCTTGAATCCAGTGGCAAATTGAGCAAGGGACCCACATCTGGGCATAGACTGAGAAACTTAGGGCAAACAAAGCGATACCAAAGGGGATGATGGACGGAGTGCTTAAGCAAATCAAAAAACACTCACCCCAGTCAACTGATCCGGGCTTAATCCATCATAATTCTTTAGCTCACTCCACCACCCCAGTTCAGACATGGCCATATGCAAATTAGTCTGACTCTGTGCTTCATTGGGGCAGTCCAATCCGAACTGCCAAGCCATGTCTTCCCTGGACCGGAAACAAGCATCCTGGGACCAGTTTTGTGTTCATAAACCTCACCACCCAGGCTATCTTGAATCCATTGGCAAAGTGAGCAAGGGACCAAAGTTTGGGCACACCATGACACCTTAGGGCGAACAACGCGATACCAAAGGGGATGATGGACGGAGCGCTTGAGCAAATCAAACATTCACCCCCGGTCAACTGATTTGGGTTTAATCATTCATCATCATTCTTTAGCTCACTCCACCATCCCAGTTCAGACATGGCCATATGCAAATCAGTCTGACACTGTGCCTCATGGGATCAGTTCAGCCCGAACTGCCGAGCCATGTCTTCCCAGGACCGGAAACAAGCATCCTGGGACCGGTTTTGGGTTTGTAACCCTCATCAGCCAGGCTATCTTGAATCCAGTCGCAAATTGAGCAAGGGACCCACATCTGGGCATAGACTGAGAAACTTAGGGCAAACAAAGCGATACCAAAGGGGATGATGGACGGAGCGCTTAAGCAAATCAAACACTCACCCCAGTCAACTGATCTGGGCTTAATCCATCATAATTCTTTAGCTCACTCCACCACCCCAGTTCAGACATGGCCATATGCAAATTAGTCTGACTCTGTGCTTCATTGGGGCAGTCCAATCCGAACTGCCAAGCCATGTCTTCCCTGGACCGGAAACAAGCATCCTGGGACCGGTTTGAGGTTCATACCTCTTATCAGCCAGGCTATCTTGAATCCAGTGGCAATATGAGCAAGGTACCCACGTCGGGGCATATCCTGCCAACTTAGGGCAACAAAGCGAGACCAAAGGGATGATGGATGGAGTGCTTGAGCAAATCAAACACTCACCCCCAGTCAATTGATCTGGGTTTAATCCATCATCATTCTTTAGCTCACTTCACCACCCCAGTTCAGATATGGCCATATGCAAATCAGTCTGACCCTGTGCATCATGGGAACAGTCAAGCCCGAACTGCCAAGCCATGTCTTCCCAGGACCGGAAACAAGCATCCTGGGACCGGTTTTGGGTTCATAACTCTCATCAACCAGGCTATCTTGAATCCAGTAGTAAAGTGAGCAAGGGACCCACGTCTGGGCATACTCTGCAAACTTAAGGCGAACAAAGTGATACCAAAGGGGATGATGGACGGAGCGCTTGAGCAAATCAAACACACACCCTCAGTCAACTGATCTGGGCTTAATCCATCATCATTCTTTAGCTCACTCCACCACCCCAGTTCAGACATGGCCATATGCAAATCAGTCTGACCCTGTGCCTCATAGGAACAGTCCAGCCCAAACTGCCAAGCCATGTCTTCCCTGGACCAGAAACAAGCATCCTGGGACCAGTTTTGGGTTCATAACCCTCATCAGCCAGGCTATCTTGAATCCAGGGGCAAAGTGAGCAAGGGACCAACGTTTGGGCATACCCTGCCACCTTAGGGTGAACAACGCAATATCAAAGGGGATGATGGACGGAGCGCTGAGCAAATCAAACATTCACCCCCAGTCAACTGATCTGGGTTTAATCATTCATCATCATTCTTTAGCTCACTCCACCATCCCAGCTCAGACATGGCCATATGAAAATCAGTCTGACCCCGTGCCTCATGGGAACAGTCCAGCCTGAACTGCTAAGCCATGTCTTCCCTGGACCAGGAACAAGTATCCTGGGACCGGTTTTGGGTTCATAACCCTCATCACCCAGGGTATCTTGAATCCAGTGGCAAAGTGAGCAAGGGACCCACGTCTGGGCATACACTGCCAACTTAGGGCAAACAAAGCGATACCAAAGGGGATGATGGACGGAGCACTTGAGCAAATCAAACACTCACCCCCAGTCAACTGATCTGGGCTTAATCCATCATCATTCTATAGCTCACTCCATCACCCCAGTTCAGACATGGCCACTTGCAAATTAGTCTGACCCTGTGCTTCATTGGGACAGTCCAATCCGAACTGCCAAGCCATGTCTTCCCTGGACCGGAAACAAGCATCCTGGGACCAGTTTTGGGTTCATAACCCTCATCAGCCAGCTATCTTGAATCCAGTGGCAAAATGAGAAAGGTACCCACGTCTGGGCATATCCTGCCAATTTAGGGCGAACAAAGCGAGACCAAAGGGGATGATGGATGGAGCGCTTGAGCAAATCAAACACTCACCCACAGTCAATTGATCTGGGTTTAATCCATCATCATTTTTTAGCTCACTCCACCAGCCCAGTTCAGATATGGCCATATGCAAATCAGTCTGACCCTGTGCATCATGGGAACAGTTCAGCCCGAACTGCCAAGCCTTGTCTTCCCTGGACCGGAAACAAGCATCCTGGGACCGGTTTTGGATTCATAACTCCCATCAGCCAGGCTATCTTGAATCCAGTGGTTAAGTGAGCAAGGGACCCATGTCTTGGCATACTCTGCAAACCTAAGGCGAACAAAGTCATACCAAAGGGGATGATGGACGGAGCGCTTGAGCAAATCAAACACACACCCCCAGTCAACTGATCTGGGCTTAATCCATCATTATTCTTTAGCTCACTCCACCACCCCAGTTCAGACATGGCGATATGCAAATCAGTCTGACCCTGTGCCTCATAGGAACAGTCCAGCCCAAACTGCCAAGCCATGTCTTCCCTGGACCGGAAACAAGCATCCTGGGACCGGTTTTTGGTTCATAACTCTCATCAGCCATGCTATCTTGAATCCAGTGGTAAAGTGAGCAAGGGACCCACGTCTGGGCATACCCTGCAAACTTAAGGCGAACAAAGCGATACCAAAGGGGATGATGGACGGAGCGCTTGAGCAAATCAAACACACACCCTCAGTCAACTGATCTGGGCTTAATCCATCATCATTCTTTAGCTCACTCCACCACCCCAGTTCAAATATGGCCATATGCAAATCAGTCTGACCCTGTGCCTCATAGGAACAGTCCAGCCCAAACTGCCAAGCCATGTCTTCCCTGGACCGGAAACAAGCATCCTGGGACCGGTTTTGAGTTCATAACTCTCGTCAGCCAGGCTATCTTGAATCCAGTGGTTAAGTGAGCAAGGGACCCATGTCTTGGCATACTCTGCAAACCTAAGGCGAACAAAGTCATACCAAAGGGGATGATGGACGGAGCGCTTGAGCAAATCAAACACACACCCCCAGTCAACTGATATGGGCTTAATCCATCATTATTATTTAGCTCACTCCACCACCCCAGTTCAGATATGGCCATATGCAAATAAGCCTGACCCTGAGCCTCATAGGAACAGTCCAGCCCAAACTGCCAAGCCATGTCTTCCCTGGACCAGAAACAAGCATCCTGGGACCGATTTTGGGTTCATAACTCTCATCAGCCAGGCTATCTTGAATCCAGTGGTAAAGTAAGCAAGGGACCCACGTCTGGGCATACCCTGCAAACTTAAGGCGAACAAAGCGATACCGAAGGGGATGATGGACAGAGCGCTTGAGCAAATCAAACACACACCCCCAGTCAACTGATCTGGGCTTAATCCATCATTATTCTTTAGCTCACTCCACCACCCCAGTTCAGACATGGCGATATGCAAATCAGTCTGACCCTGTGCCTCATAGGAACAGTCCAGCCCAAACTGCCAAGCCATGTCTTCCCTGTACCAGAAACAAGCATCCTGGGACCTGTTTTGGGTTCATAACCCTCATCAGCCAGGCTATCTTGAATCCAGGGGCAAAGTGAGCAAGGGACCAATGGTTGGGCATACCCTGCCACCTTAGGGTGACCAACGCAATATCAAAGGGGATGATGGACAGAGCGCTTGAGCAAATCAAACATTCACCCCCAGTCAACTGATCTGGGTTTAATCATTCATCATCATTCTTTAGCTCACTCCACCATCCCAGTTCAGACATGGCCATATGAAAATCAATCTGACCCTGTGCCTCATGGTAACAGTCCAGCCTGAACTGCTAAGTCATGTCTTCCCTGGACCAGGAACAAGTATCCTGGGACCGGTTTTGGGTTTATAAACCTCATCAGCCAGGGTATCTTGAATCCAGTGGCAAAGTGAGCAAGGGACCCACGTCTGGGCATACACTGCCAACTTAGGGCAAACAAAGCGATACCAAAGGGGATGATGGACGGAGCGCTTGAGCAAATCAAACACTCACCCCCAGTCAACTGATCTGGGCTGAATCCATCATCATTCTATAGCTCACTCCATCACCCCAGTTCAGACATGGCCATAGGCAAATTAGTCTTACCCTGTGCTTCATTGGGACAGTCCAATCCGAACTGCCAAGCCATGTCTTCCCTGGACCAGAAACAAGCATCCTGGGACCGGTTTCAGGTTCATACCTCTTATCAGCCAGGCTATCTTGAATCCAGTGGCAAAATGAGCAAGGTACCCACGTCTGGGCATATCCTGCCAACTTAGGGCGAACAAAGCGAGACCAAGGGAGATGATGGATGGAGCGCTCGAGCAAATCAAACACTCACCCCCAGTCAATTGATCTGGGTTTAATTCATCATCATTCTTTAGCTCACTCCACCAGCCCAGTTCAGATATGGCCATAATCAAATCAGTCTGACCCTGTGCATCATGGGAACAGTCCAGCCCGAACAGCCAAGCCATGTCTTCCCTGGACCGGAAACAAGCATCCTGGGACCGGTTTTGGGTTCATAACTCTCATCAGCCAGGCTATCTTGAATCCAGTGGTTAAGTGAGCAAGGGACCCATGTCTTGGCATACTCTGCAAACCTAAGGCGAACAAAGTCATACCAAAGGGGATGATGGACGGAGCGCTTGAGCAAATCAAACACTCACCCCCAGTCAATTGATCTGGGTTTAATTCATCATCATTATTTAGCTCACTCCACCACCCCAGTTCAGATATGGCCATATGCAAATAAGTCTGACCCTGAGCCTCATGGGAACAGTCCAGCCCGAACTGCCAAGCCATGTCTTCCCTGGACCGGAAACAAGCATCCTGGGACCGATTTTGGGTTCATAACTCTCATCAGCCAGGCTATCTTGAATCTAGTGGTAAAGTGAGCAAGGGACCCACGTCTGGGCATACCCTGCAAACTTAAGGCGAACAAAGTGATACCAAAGGGGATGATGGACGGAGCGCTTGAGCAAATCAAACACACACCCCCAGTCAACTGATCTGGGCTTAGTCCATCATTATTCTTTAGCTCACTCCACCACCCCAGTTCAGACATGGCGATATGCAAATCAGTCTGACCCTGTGCCTCATAGGAACAGTCCAGCCCAAACTGCCAAGCCATGTCTTCCCTGGACCGGAAACAAGCATCCTGGGACCGGTTTTTGGTTCATAACCCTCATCAGCCAGGCTATCTCGAATCCACTGGCAAAGTGAGCAAGGGGCCCACGTCTGGGCATACACTGCCAACTTAGGGCAAATAAAGCGATACCAAAGGGGATGATGGACGGAGCGCTTGAGCAAGTCAAACACTCACCCTCAGTCATTTGATCTGGGTTTAATCCATCATCATTCTTTAGCTCACTCCACCACCCCAGTTCAGATATGGCCATATGCAAATCAGTCTGATCCTGTGCATCATGGGAACAGTCCAGCCCGAACTGCCAAGCCATGTCTTCCCTGGACCGGAAACAAGCATTCTAGGCCCGGTTTTGGGTTCATAACTTTCATCAGCCAGGCTATCTTGAATCCAGTGGTAAAGTGAGCAAAGGACCCACGTCTGGGCATAACCTGCCAACTTAGGGCAAACAAAGCGAGACCTAAGGGGATGATGGACGGAGTGCTTGAACAAATCAAACACTCACCCCCAGTCAACTGATCTGCGCTTAATCCATCAGCATTCTTTACCTCACTCCACCACCCCAGTTCAGACATGGCCATATGCAAATCAGTCTGACCCTGTGCCTCATAGGAACAGTCCAGCCCAAAGTGCCAAACCATGTCTTCCCTGGACCGGAAACAAGCATCCTGGGACCAGTTTTGGGTTCATAACCCTCATCAGCCAGGCTATCTTGAATCCAGTGGCAAAGTGAGCAAGGGACCAACGTTTGGGCACACCATGACACCTTAGGGCGAACAACGCGATGCCAAAGGGGATGATGGACGGAGCGCTTGAGAAAATCAAACATTCACCCCCAGTCAACTGATCTGGGTTTAATCATTCATCATCATTCTTTAGCTCACTCAACCATCCCAGTTCAGACATGGCCATATGCAAATCAGTCTGACACTGTACCTCATGGGAACAGTCCAGCCCGAACTGCCAAGCCATGTCTTCCCTGGACCGGAAACAAGCATCCTGGGACCGATTTTGGGTTCATAACTCTCATCAGCCAGGCTATCTTGAATCTAGTGGTAAAGTGAGCAAGGGACCCACGTCTGGGCATACCCTGCAAACTTAAGGCGAACAAAGTGATACCAAAGGGGATGATGGACGGAGCGCTTGAGCAAATCAAACACACACCCCCAGTCAACTGATCTGGGCTTAGTCCATCATTATTCTTTAGCTCACTCCACCACCCCAGTTCAGACATGGCGATATGCAAATCAGTCTGACCCTGTGCCTCATAGGAAGAGTCCAGCCCAAACTGCCAAGCCATGTCTTCCCTGGACCGGAAACAAGCATCCTGGGACCGGTTTTTGGTTCATAACCCTCATCAGCCAGGCTATCTCGAATCCACTGGCAAAGTGAGCAAGGGGCCCACGTCTGGGCATACACTGCCAACTTAGGGCAAATAAAGCGATACCAAAGGGGATGATGGACGGAGCGCTTGAGCAAGTCAAACACTCACCCTCAGTCATTTGATCTGGGTTTAATCCATCATCATTCTTTAGCTCACTCCACCACCCCAGTTCAGATATGGCCATATGCAAATCAGTCTGATCCTGTGCATCATGGGAACAGTCCAGCCCGAACTGCCAAGCCATGTCTTCCCTGGACCGGAAACAAGCATTCTAGGCCCGGTTTTGGGTTCATAACTTTCATCAGCCAGGCTATCTTGAATCCAGTGGTAAAGTGAGCAAAGGACCCACGTCTGGGCATAACCTGCCAACTTAGGGCAAACAAAGCGAGACCTAAGGGGATGATGGACGGAGTGCTTGAACAAATCAAACACTCACCCCCAGTCAACTGATCTGCGCTTAATCCATCAGCATTCTTTACCTCACTCCACCACCCCAGTTCAGACATGGCCATATGCAAATCAGTCTGACCCTGTGCCTCATAGGAACAGTCCAGCCCAAAGTGCCAAACCATGTCTTCCCTGGACCGGAAACAAGCATCCTGGGACCAGTTTTGGGTTCATAACCCTCATCAGCCAGGCTATCTTGAATCCAGTGGCAAAGTGAGCAAGGGACCAACGTTTGGGCACACCATGACACCTTAGGGCGAACAGCGCGATGCCAAAGGGGATGATGGACGGAGCGCTTGAGAAAATCAAACATTCACCCCCAGTCAACTGATCTGGGTTTAATCATTCATCATCATTCTTTAGCTCACTCAACCATCCCAGTTCAGACATGGCCATATGCAAATCAGTCTGACACTGTACCTCATGGGATCAGTTCAGCCCGAACTGCTGAGCCATGCCTTCCCTGGACCGGAAACAAGAATCCTGGGACCGGTTTTGGTTTTGTAACCCTCATCAGCCAGGCTATCTTGAATCCAGTGTTAAAGTGAGCAAGGGACCACGTTTGGGCATAGACTGCCAACTTAGGGCAAACAAAGCGATACCAAAGGGAATGATGGACAGAGCGCTTGAGCAAATCAAACACTCACCCCCAGTCAACTGATCTGGGCTTAATCCATCATCATTCTTTAGCTCACTCCACCACCCCAGTTCAGACATGGCCATATGCAAATTAGTCTGACCCTGTGCTTCATTGGGAGAGTCCAATCCGAACCGCCAAGCCATGTCTTCCCTGGACTGGAAACAAGCATCCTGGGACCGGTTTCGGGTTCATAACCCTCATCAGCCAGGCTATCTTGAATCCAGTGGCAAAGTGAGCAAGGTACCCACGTCTGTGCATACCCTGCCAATTTAGGGCGAACAAAGACATACCAAAGGGGATGATGGACGGAGTGCTTGAGCAAATCAAACACTCACCCCCAGTCAACTGATCTGGATTCAATAAATCATTATTCTTTAGCTCACTCCACCACCCCAGTTCAGACATGGCCATATGCAAATCAGTCTGACCCTGTGCCTCATGGGAACAGTCCAGCTCAAACTCCCAAGACATGTCTTCTATCATCCCCGTTGGTATCGCTCAGCTCTACATCTGCAGCAGGACTTGCTGCAACAGCAAAAATCTGTACTATCACCAGTTTTGCTACTTGGTATTAGATTACCAAATAGTCACAAACTCACTTCATGTCAAAAACAATTATTTTATATAAAACATATGACATGCACATGTAGTTTGGCTCAAAGCTCATTCAATTCAAATAACATATTGAATATCAGTACACAGACAAATGTCTGCACCACAGTCCTTGACCCCAGTAACTAAACAATCATGCGTTGCCTACATCTGGTAGTATAACACAAGTACATGTCAGTCATGTTTGACAAGCACTTTTAGAACATATTGAGAATACACAGAACCAGTCACATATAGGTCATAAACAATGAGGAATGAGGGCATGTGAATGCAGATTGACATTAATTTCCCTTAACTCAAAGATTTGATGTGACACATGATGGCACACATATTGATTTAGGACTAACGCACTAATGAGACAAAATTCCAAAAAAACAAGGAAAAGAAAACAAGGAACTTGCCAAACCATTGTAGTACAAGCAGTCCTCACAAAGATGTATCCCACCCATCATCTATGACACAGTCCCAGGAACAATCAATGTTCACTCTGTTCTTCAGAAACTGCAACAGATACCAGCTGAATTCACAACTTGATTATAAACACACGAAGACAATATGATACACAAACCTAGAAGTGAACAACACAGTGATTAGTTCTGCATAATCTAAATATACATACCTCATGTAGGCATTTCCTGAGGCTCTACATTTTTTAATAATGAATTTCAAACTGGTGTCATTAATCACCTTAAAAACATCATACTACAGCCCTTTTCCTTGGCTAACCATGGTCTGAATAACTCATAATATTTCCTCGGTCTGTACTGCACCCTCACAGTGCCTAGTGCAACTGTTAACACCACATCTCAAAGCACACTTACCTTCAGGATAAGTCGTTGCGGATGATTTCCTGATGCACAGATGCTTCATTATCCTCACCACTATCTGCATCATCACTTGCCATTTCCCAGCACCCAGCAGCTGGATTCCCATGCTCTCCATCCTTTGGGATATATAGTATCTCCCATCTCAGGGCAATGCTGTGGACGTTGTAGCAGGCCACGGTGGTCAGGCATACTTTCCAAGGTGAGTATTTGAGGGCTCCACCAGTCCTGCCAGGCAGCAGAATCTGGCTTTCAGGAGGCCAGAATTCTTCTCCACTGGTCACCTTGTCCTTCCTTGTGCGTCATTTAAGCGTTGTTCACCAGGCGCTGTAGGATTTCAGAGCGGCATCAACAACCATGGCCGGTTGGGATATCCTGAGTCTCCTAAATGTGAGATATATAGTAGGAAAATAATAATTCACACAGTCATACTAATTTGCATTATATGTATGTATAATTAATCTTCCATACATCACACTTACCCCCAAACCATGCCCTCTATGGTTGGAATTGTGACATCAACCATAATATGTTACTGTTCCACAGGATGAAGCTATTATAGGCAAATCCTGGAAACCGGGCACAGATGTTGGAGATGTACAGATAGGCCAAACAGACAACTTGCACATTAATGGAGTGGTAGTAAACTTGCTCACAGTCGTGGCGGCTACTAAGGGAATGTTTGTACAATCAATAGATCCAATGACATGTTGGATGTGACCTAGGCCATAGAAATCTGCCTTCGCTGTGTCTAAATCATCATGGCCAGGGAACTGAATGTATCGTCTCACGTCTTTCAACAATGGTGCAAGCACCTCTGTCAGGGTAAGACTGGATGTCGCTTGTGACATCCCACCTGAATTGGCAACAGTAAACCGAAAAGAGCTAGGGGCCATAAAGTGTAAAACAGACAAAGCTTTTACAAGAGGGGTGAAACTGTGGGGATTGTTAAACTCAGTTCGGATATCCCCCTCTCACTGACTATTCATATCCAGGATGGTCAATCAATTCAATGAGTATTTCTGGATAATGTGCCTCTCCTGCATGGTCTGGAGGTTGGGGAATGGACGGAACTATGGAGGATGCCAGCCTCCCCCTCTCCCAGGGTACCTAAGTGAGAGAGTAGAGGAACATCATTGCATTCTTTTCAAAAGCAAAATATGTTGACATGTAATGCATTGTACAAGTGGAAATTACATAGGTTTTTTTTAAGCCAGGTACTGTGACTTTATTAATGTCCAGCCTGCCCTTACTATCATTCACCTACAAGGTCACAAATCACATCACGACACCTTGATCATGCACAACATCATATGAAATTAGCTGACATGACAAAAAGGGTGGCTTGTCTGACATGTTTATACTGGCACACCATTACACATGTTGCAGTTAGCCTACCTGTCATGTACATCTACACATTCCACAATCAGCACCATGTATACCACTTTGACTTGGATTATGAGCAAATGAAAAATTAAGCCTTTAACAATCACATGTAGTGGTAGAGGTACAAATACAATTGTCAAAAAAACACCAACAAGTGGTTCTGATGCCATATCAAACATCACACTCGACCGCTGACATGGCGTCAGTCTGAACTTGCACAAATAGGAAAATAGAGGCGTACACCGCCAGCGGACAAAGACTGCTCGCTTGGCGGTTTCATGCACAGCAGTCTCCCTCATAGGCTAACGTTGGCTACTTTTGATTGCAATCGACCAATGGCTATGTGTGTCTATGCATACGCACGCATATGCACTGCTCAAGTATGCTGCAATTCAAAAATACACTCACTTGCCTACAAACACTGCTTCCATTTACCACTCCTAGCAATCAGCTGCTGTGTGCAACCATGCCAGGCCAAACCAGTGCTAGGGCTCCTGCTTTCAAAAATAAAGAGCTGAAGACCCCTGTTGGAGAAGTCCTACCAAAGTATGACCAGTTCTATGCTTTACCAGAGTTGCAGGTAAGTACCGCGTATTGCTTTGAGGATGCAGATGTCACTATCCCTAACTATAAAAGCCAAACATAAAGACTAGGATGACTCCAATCAAAGCCCTTACATCTGTCTGCTTAACTTTCATCACCTAGGGCGATATGTGTCAAGAAAGTATTTTGCGATTCCAAAATAGTGATTTTTAAGGAATCGCTATTTAGGAATTGCAAACTGGTATGTATGAAAAAAATCGCTTTTTTTTTAGAGATTCCTTACTCTTCCTTATTTGCGAATTCGCATTTTGCGAATTAGCAATTAAGGAATATTTTCCAATGCATTCCTATGGGCCAGGAGGCCCATAGGAATGATTGCAAAATTATTCTCAAATTGCGATTTCGCAATTTGCTAATCGCAATTTGAGAATTATTTCAAGGCTGCAGGGGTGTCTCAAAGACACCCTGCTGCACCCCTGAAATCTACATGTGTGTGCATATGGCTCACATACATGCCCTATGGGTATGTGTGTGCATCACATGCCACCTTTAAAAATGCCAAAGTGTGCATTTTGGGAAGAATTCGCAAGTTACCATCAACTACAAGATGGTGGTAATTTGCGAATTCTTAACCTAAATTCGCTAGCCAAAAATGCTACATACATAGCTTTTAAGGAATCGCAAAATTGCGATTCCCTAAATGCTATGGCAAAATAAGGAATCGCACAAGTTTGTAATTCCTTATTTTGGGAATGTTTCATACATCCCAAAACATGCAAAAAGGCCGTTTGCGATTCGCAAAGGCCGAAATTCTGCGAATTTCGGCCTTTGCGAATCACAAAAGGCTTGATACATATCGCCCTAAGTTTGCCTGATATGTGTTGACATATGATACCTTGTCTGTCTTTATCAACCAATATTTAGAAATATGTACAGCACTACATCTGAGACCTGTGGCAAATATGATCAACTGGATGAATGGCTGGATGTGGATTCTATTGTCATACTCATGTGATACATGTACAAGCTTTTTAAAATGGCATGTAACTATGCATCACAGTTGGGTGAACTTGGTTAGTGCTGCATCAGAGGAATGATCTTATGAGTGTAGAAATCGACACGTCTCAAAACATTTGACTCACCATGAACTACCCTGCTAGTATGAAAGCATCCCCAAACAATGACACAGTGAGCAAGACTATTTTGTTAAAGTGTTTTGCAAAGACATTAGATAGTCTTTATTTAATGAAATTCCGAAACATATGTAGCTTCAGTGGGAGCATAGCACCTAACTGCCAAACAGATAATCCTGACTAGATGACACTATACCTGGGTCACCATAGCTGATGCAACTTGTCACTTAACATCCTTTAAATACGTGTAGCATAGCATTGACAAGTAACCTATCACAACTACTATTATGTGATGTCATGTACATATTTCATGATCGGATCTGTCATACTCTTTACATTCTTGTGGCTATTTCTGAGCATCAACTACATGTTCATAAGGAGTCACTTAATACAAAGCATCCACATGTGTGTAACAATGACTGTCAGACCCTAAATTATGAATGTTTAGTCTATTTGATTCATGTAACAGTGCTTTTCTATCCTAAATGGTGAACAGTAGTTGTTCTGACATTGCACACACACACTATGTTTAGATCCTGCATCAGATGTAAGTATGAGTCACCACACATGGCAGATAATAAAACTGAAAACAAACACATTGGAACATGTCACAGGAGTCACAAACATGTTGTGTACTCCTTGTACTGAGTCAAAGTAGTGACTTGCCTAAATCATTGTAAAGTCTGACATAGTCATCGCACCAGTACTGTACTCCCAAAGGTGTGACCTCTTGACTAATTACACAGACAGTGTGTGTTTGCCCTGCCTTTTGTTTTGCAGTCAATTTAGCCTGACTCCTGGAGCAAGCAAAATCTTTCAAAGCATTTAAATTATATATGTGTAATGTACCTCAATGTGTGTGTACATGGCCTACAATGTTTCAAATGACCTCTATACAGTAGCAATGTACATCTTGCACATGTCAGTTGTCCTGAAAACATTGATCAGTGCTGTAAAAGTCATGTGTCTTGCATGTGCAGTCCATTAAGCATCTGCTCTATCCTTCCAGGTCAACGCCAACCAGAAGCAAAGAATTTTGAAAGCCATCGCCCGGAAAGTGCAGACCCAGGGAGTCTTTTGCTTGCACAGCTTCCATTGCCAGAAGAGGTGGGAGGACCTCAGCCGAAAGATCACCCTAGTCCAGGTGGGAAAGTCCTCCCTACTTCAAAGGGGCAGTCGCCGGACCCTGACTCCCCTCATGGCCCATATTCTGGTGGTGGCCTACCCTGAGCTTGATGAGCAGTTGAGGGCCAAACAGCAGCTAGGACGGGGGTTATTAAAGACCTGGACTTATGATTCAGTACCTTAGAACATCTGAAATGTCACAGGTATTACAAAAAAGAATCTATCTGTATTGTGGCCAATGCCAGTTCCCATTACAGTATACATGCCTGTGTATTGTCATCAGGCTGTGCCCACATATGTTGGCCAGACCACCATCCACACTGCAGTATGCAACTAAATGTATGGCTGTTCATGGCATGGCCTCTGTGCCCAACATAACAGAAGTAGGATGTAAAAGTGTCAAGAACGTATGTGTGAGGTTCAAGTACAGCATCAGACATCTCATAACTAACAGGGATGTGAGGACGTTGGTGGTTTTCCCACATACTTATCAACATGAGTGTTTTGAGAATATCTAAATCTGATGTAAAGGCTCCGATATATTTAGTCTGAGAAGTCACAATTCCGCATCACAAAGGGAGGTCCCATACAGCTGAGTTTTCATGCAATATAAATGGCACAAACAAATGGATTATGGTTGCAAACATGATATTGTCTGCAGATGAGTAGTATGTAATGTTAAAGTTGTGTACATATGCATATCTATATGGAGAGCAACACCATATAATATAGGTAAGAGATCAATGGTTGTGGTGCTATGATGCCTATTCCCAATGGTATACAGGTGTAATGTACTTCTCATGGGCAAAGGATTCCTTTGAAAACAGCACACTTTCCATCTGCTGTCACTAGAAAAACTCCAATATGGAAACAGTTGAGAATTAGTCCCAAATTGAAAGTGGAGATGTAGAAATGCATATGTGGTGTCAGGACATGTGGATGTATGTGTTCATATGTCAAGTGAAATATTGGTCACTTTGTTTACAAATTACTCAGGATGTCAGTCAAATTAGCAATGTATGGGAAACATCCTATAGTCAGCATGTCAAGGTGTATACTCAATAAACATCTAAGTATAATCTACTACTTACACACAGTTAGTAATGAATTTAAGAATCATTAAGCAGGGTCAAATTAGTCCTTATTGCATGCCTTATTATGCAAGTTTTGTGATTCTGCCATGTCCGTGTGTCGAATGGGTATGACTGAAGTAAGCAATGTCTAAATGTCAATGTCAATGTCAAAGGTACTTGTAGAGCGCGAACAATCATCCTAGATAGGATATCACGGCGCTGTCATGACAGAAGTGGGTGGTTGGCAAATAACAGGGTCACAATTATAATGTAAATGTTTTTAATTTCCTTCTAAAGGACAAATAGCAGTCAGTTAATCTAAGCTCCATAGGCAACTCATTCCAGCTATTTGCCGCCAGGTGGGAGAACGCCCGTCCACCCATCCTAGCTGTTTTCACACGAGTATTTCTTGCTCTAGCTGCCGTGCGGGATCGCAGGTTCCTGCAAGGAGCGTAAAATCTGATTTTATTTTTTAGGATATGAGGGCCAGTATTGTGTAAAGCTCTATGCGTTATGCACAGCAGCTTAAATGTGGCTCTCTGCCTCATTGGTAGCCAGTGAAGCTCACGCAGGCAGCTTTTGGCTGAGTCTTACTTTTTTTTATTACAGATTGCCTTCGCCGCAGCGTTCTGTACAATTTGTAGTTTAGAAAAGAGGTAGTCGGCCATTCCCATGAACAGAGAGTTTCCATAATCCAGCCTGCTCATAAATAAGGATTGGACAAGAATTTTCCTACACTCAATAGGGATCCATGGGAAAACTCGCCGGAGCATCTTGAGTATAGCAAATCCTTTGCCACAGATTGTTGATACATGGGCTTTCATGCTCAAGGTGTTACCTAAAGTCACGCCTAAGTTCTTGGCCGTTGTTGCTGGACTGGGAGCGGTGCCCAGAGTTGTGGGCCACCAGCTGTTGTCCCATAACTGTGTGTGTCTACCAAACAACAGTACTTCAGACTTATCTGCGTTTAGCTTAAGGCAATGATTGTGCATCCAGCTGGCTAGTTCAGTTAAACAGTTAAATAACCTATCCTTAGGGTCATCTTCTTCGTCTAATGTAATCATCAGCTGGGTGTCGTCTGCGTAAGAACAGATCTCGACACCCCACTTTCTCCCTATCTCAGCAAGTGAAGAGACAAACACATTAAATAGGGTAGGGCTCAATGAGGCCCCCTGTGGGACCCCATACTTGATATTCCGGGGAGGGGAAACAAAATCACCCATCCGTACTGACTGTGTTCTGTCTTGCAGAAAAGACTGCAGCCACCCTAATGCATTTTCCCGGATACCCTTGGCTGCAAGAATTTCTAGGAGTCGATGGTGTGGAACGGTATCAAATGCCGCCGAGAGATCCAATAAAATCAGGGCGGCTGTTTTTCCCTGATCTACCTTGGTTCTTATGTTGTCCATCACTGCCAGGTGTGTTGTCTCGGTACAGTTATTAGCCCGAAACCCTGTTTGGGAAGTATCCAATAAGTCGTTGGTTTCTAAGAAATCGGATAGCTGCCTGTTGACTAATTTCTCCATCACTTTAGACAGATATGGTAATTGAGAAATAGGCCGATAGTTTGCTGGATTGTTAATATCAGACCCTGCTTTTTTTAGTAGGGGCGTGACTATGGCGCTTTTCCAGGTCTTCGGGATTACAGCAGAATTCAGCGAGGAATTAAAAACTTTGGTTACAGCCGGGCAAATTATTGGTATTAATTGTGAGAAAATATGGTGTGGGCATGGGTCCAGTGGAGAGCCTGATTTTACTTCCAACATAGCATTGGCCACCTCCTCCTCTGAGAATGGGCCAAATCTAGGACAGCTAGCCTGTGCTAGGGGTGGTACAAGGGTGTGTGGTTGTTTCGATTCAGTGTTGGAAAAGGAGGCATAGATCATATCTATTTTTTCACAGAAGTATTCATTAATTTTATTACAGCCCTCTTGTGAGGAATAAGATCCAGTGAAAAGCTGGCAGGGCTACATAGCTCATTGACTGTTTTAAATAGTTCTTTCGATGAATTTTTACTTTCTGTTATCCTCCGTGTGAAATATTCTTTCTTTGCTTTCCTGATAGCTTTATTGTAAAGCGCAAGTTCTTTTTTGTATAAGGCTCTCCTTTCTTGGGTTTTAGTAAGTCTCCATTTATGTTCACAAGATGTACATCTCCTTTTTAGAGATTTTAATTCCGGTCCATACCATTTCTCTGAGACTGTGCCTCTACGTTTGTGTTTAGAATGTGGGGCTGAGCAATGTTCCAGTGCGCTCCTGATGTTATTCTGTAGTTGTTCTATTTCATCATGAATGTTAGTTTTCCCTGCTGGTGCATAAGTAAAATATTGCTGGAATTTTTCTCCCGAAAAATTTGTCGAGCTCCTTGTGGGAGCTGCTGCTGAAACCAAAGGTTTGGAATGGTTGGTAAACATATTGATGGTGAACGCGATCATAAAATGGTCAGTCCATATCATAGGTTTAATCTCATCCATATCGATAGTTCCTATGTTAGAGAACAAGAGATACAAAATGTGTCCTGCCCTATGTGTTGGCTGATTAATTCTCTGTATCAGCTGTAGAATTTCCATGTCCTCCATTAGCTGTTTAGTTAAGAGGTTGTTACTACTATCAAAATGTACATTGAAGTCCCCTATCAGCAAAATATTCTTATTTTTAAGACAGACCGGCAAAATTTGGGAAAAGAGTTGGGCGCTGAAGTCTAATGTGCAGGCAGGGGGATTATAAATTATCACTCCACCAAATAAGATATTGGTGTTTATGGATACAGAAAAAGCCATTGCTTCATGATTGTTGGCCTGTGTGATGGCTTCTTGTCTGCAGGTGAGGGATTCCCTAAATATCAAAGCTACCCCTCTGCCTCTTTTCTTCATTCTATTCAACTTAAGTATTTTGTTCTCCGCTGGAAGGGCTATCGCGATATCTGGGGTACTGTGGGTGTCAAGCCAGGTCTCAGTTATAAAAGCCAGATCAGGTTTGTCGTTGGTCAAAATGTCATATAGCTCCGTCGCGTGTTTGGGTAGGGATCTAGCATTGAGGTAAATGCATTTAAGAGCCAGGTTTGGGGTATCTGTCAGACTGATTTCTGTCCCTGTGTCACTTTCCCATCGGCAGTTCCGACAGCAGAAAGGGCCCATAATATTAAATGGGCCCATTCTAGCACATTCTGAAATCTTTCTTACCCCTAAGCAGTTGAGACTCCTGAGCTCGCTGCTGGAGTACGAGGTAATGCGGCTAGTACCCACTGTAGGTATTAGGACAGGGCGAGTGGCCCCTGGTCCCGGCCTGTCACGGACGGGCGCAGACGGGCTTGCCTTTGGCGCGCCTTCGGCACCCCGCCGGCGCCCCCGCTGCGCCCGTCCGCTGCGCCTCCTGTATAAGGGTGCCATTTTATCCTACCGAGGGCGGGAGGGCGGGAGGGGCTTAGCGCTAGTATGCTAGCCCTCCAACCTTCTCCTCACCCAAAATGGCGGCCCCGAATAGCCCTTACTCGGCTACAATCGGGTCGGTGACAAAGTGCAAATGCCTTTAAAACCCTGATATCGTTTTAAAATTTGCTAACAATGTTTAAGTGCAGGTCCCGGCTTTCCACCTCAGGACACTGTGTAATTTATGAAAACGACAATTTTCAAGTGCGCTGGATTTCTGTGCAAATTACAATTTACAAATTCAGAGGACAAAGTTTAAAAACAATTAAAATGCAATTAAAATGCCTTCAAGCGCTCGGTTTCGCCATCCACACACACTAGCAATCAGTGGGGAATGGTTTCTCGATTGGTTTTAGCCTACCGAGGGCGGGAGGGGCGGGAGGGGCTTAGCGCTAGTATGCTAGCCCTCCAACCTTCTCCTCACCCAAAATGGCGGCCCCGAGTAGCCCTTACTCGGCTACAATCGGGTCGGTGACAAAGTGCAAATGCCTTTAAAACCCTGATATCGTTTTAAAATTTGCTAACAATGTTTAAGTGCAGGTCCCGGCTTTCCGCCTCAGGACACTGTGTAATTTATGAAAACAACAATATTCAAGTGCGCTGGATTTCTGTGCAAATTACAATTTTACAAATTCAGAGGACAAAGTTTAAAAACAATTAAAATGCAATTAAAATGCCTTCAAGCGCTCGGTTTCGCCATCCACACACACTAGCAATCAGTGGGGAATGGTTTCTCGATTGTTTTTATCCTACCGAGGGCGGGAGGGCAGGAGGGGCTTAGCGCTAGTATGCTAGCCCTCCAACCTTCTCCTCACCCAAAATGGCGGCCCCAAGTAGCCCTTACTCGGCTACAGTCGGGTCGGTGACAAAGTGCAAATGCCTTTAAAACCCTGATATCGTTTTAAAATTTGCTAACAATGTTTAAGTGCAGGTCCCGGCTTTCCACCTCAGGACAGTGTGTAATTTATGAAAACGTCAATTTTCAAGTGCGCTGGATTTCTGTGCAAATTATATATATATTAAATAGTTGGTGGAAACATTTCACAATCATGTGCAAATGGTTCTATTTCTCAGAGGGTTCAAACAGACCCTGCTACATACATGGACAAGGAGTAGCAAAAATTGACACATTCAATTGTCAGATACTGTGTTCAATACCACCATGTGTAGAGTAGTCGAAAAACTCATGAACACACAAATTTCACAATACATTGAAGACCACCATCTCCTGGATGATACACAATTTGGTTTCCGCACGTATCACAGTACGGAGACAGCCCTGATCAAAGCGGCAGATGAAATAAGAGCCATTTTAGACCAAGGAGGCACGGCCGTGCTCATTCTATTGGATTTATCCGCTGCTTTTGACACGGTCGACCACAACATCCCGATCGACCGTGTCAACAGCATAGGTGTCCAGGATAAAGCCAGTAACCTCCTTTCATCATTCCTCTCAAACCGCACTCAGACAGTCACGCTAGGAAACTTCAGATCTGCTCAGATGACACTACCATGTGGTGTCCCACAGGGCTCATCCCTGAGCCCAACGTTATTTAATGTTTACGTAACCGATTTAGCAAGAGTCATCAAGTCTCATGGGATGAGCCTTACATCTTACGCGGACGACACCCAGTTGGTCCTGGCCATAAAAAACAATGGATAGGAAATAGCAGCCAACTTCCAGCACGGCATGCTCGCCATTAGTGACTGGATGGCCACAAATTGTCTGAAGTTAAATTCCGAGAAAACGGAAGTTATGATCTTTGGCAAGCTCAGCCCGACCTGGCCCACTGCCTGGTGGCCCACAGAGCTAGGTCCCCCACCCAACCCCGTTACCAAGGTTAGGAACCTAGGCATAGTATTGGACGACAAACTCACTTTTGCCGCTCATGCCAATACCATCGTCTCTTCCTCTATCTACAAACTGAAAACTATAAAAAAAATCCTCCCTTTTCTCCCCCCCCCCAACTCTGGAAAAACACTGGTCACAGCTTTTGTAATGTCCTCCTTGGATTATTGCAACTGACTTTTTATCAATGCCCAGCAACAAGTCATCCGCAAACTACAGTCGGTGCAGAACGCGGCGGCGAGAATGCTCTAGGGAACTCCCAAGTTCAAACCCATCGCCCATATTATCAAAAGTTACCACTGGCTTGCAGTAAAAAACCGCATCAAATTCAAGGCTTTATGCATCGCTTACAAAGCCTCACGCAAGCTAGGACCCCGGTTCCTTCTCAGCTCCTTAGCTTTCCATGTCCCCAATCGACCTCTACGATCTTCCTACGCCCTCATGATGTCCGTACCACACACTAAAACAGCTTCCTGGGGCGATCGAAGTTTCATTGTTTCTACAGCCAAACTTAGGAACTCTCTTGATTTAGATATTTGATCCAGTCCCACTCTGTTAGCTTTCAGGAGAAGAATAAAAACCTGGCTGTTCAATCAATAATTCACCCCATCTTCTGCTACGTTCACAGCGCCGAGACGCCCTTAGGCATTTGTTGCGCTTTACAAATTTCACAAATAAATAAAATAAATAGAGTAATGACTGGCTCATGTTGCAGACATGCATGCGCTCTTGACAAATCAGTATCACTACTGTCATACCGATTAGGATTGTTTGGATGTCAACATTGCTTGTCACTCAAAGTGCTAATCCATTGCAGCATCTACACAGCCAAGCGGGGAGACATGGGCCAAGATGTTTGGGATGGTCAAAGTGGTTCCAGTTGGGACACTGACACTGATGGACCCAGTTGCCAAAAGGGCAGGGGGAGAACCATGGATCATACAAACCTGATGACTACATCCAGCGAGTCGGATTCTAGGAGCTCTCTCTTGGTAGAGGTGTCACCACCCAATTTGGTGAAGTGTCATCAGTGTCCACCACCACCCCTGTCATCGTCACCCTCACTGCTGCTCTCCAAACAGTTGCACAGGCCCTCTCCCTTCAAGGGGGCACCATCTCCTCTGCTGCAAGCACCTCAAATCCTGCCCCTGTGTCCCCAGCTGCCCTTGGTGCGGATGCTATTGGCCACCTGAAAAAGATCTCTGTTAGGAAGACTGCACTTTGGGATGCCATTCAGGGTCTGGGCACCCAATGTACACATATAGATACCAACCTGGGTGGTATTCACAGTGGTATGTGTGCCCTACAGGATCAGGTCAAGCCCTGGCCTCCTGATTAATGGCAGCTATAAACCTACCATTAGTAAAGAACCTGAAGCACACCCTTTCCTTTTAAATGTTCTTTCTTTTTTCTTTTAGTTTAGCGTGCAGCACTCTCAATGCACTCAGTCCCAAATGATCATACTTGAAATTCAATAAATCAATTGTGGTGCGCCCTTTGCGTGTCACGAAGGAGTTGCACAGCCTTATTAACATTTGTTAACAAAATTAAACACATACTCTGTAATGTTGAAAAAGTTCAACCATATTCACAGGCAAACACTAAAACTTGATTCCTCCAAAACGTTACATTTTAACCAATGCAGTTCAGTCCTCTTCGACCTTCATCAGGGGTATCTGCAGTGTTTAAAAATACATGGAAACTAACAGTTCATATGTATCTAACATATACAACAAACTCCCACACTTTACAACGTTACCGAAATTGGTTTAAATCATCGTGCACCTCTAACACATAGTGTCCACCACCCCGTACTGCTTCAATTCTCCCCAATGAAACCTCCCCCCAAAAATCTTTTGTGCCTCTCATGTGAACACAAACTATAGTCACTCACATTTATCGTGCCTGCCTCCAACTCTACTCCCAATCTGCTACAGTGAAACTGAGGTACAGTGAATCAAGTCTGTAGAGAGGATCTCAGAGGGTGGGATGGATGATTTAGGTGGACCAGGTCCAGAAGATATTTTGGAACCATTCTGGATTTGGCCTTAAACATGTAGCATACCGCTTTAAACTTGATGCAATTAGCCATAATATGCTAGTGCAGCTCATGGAGAAGGTTGGAGGCTGAGGTAAGCTTGGGTACCCAATAAAGAAGACTGGGGCTGCATTGCACAAGTTGCAGCCAATGAGTGGTTGATTTGTCGGCTCCCAAGTATGACACATTGTCATAGTCCAGTCTGGAAATAATAAGAGCTTGGATCACAGTCCTTTGTGCTGAGAAGGTGATCAGCCACAGGATTTTATTTTAGCCAATTGAGTACCGCAAAGCAGGTAGCCGTCACCTTGGCCACTTGTTGTTTCATGGATAGTGATTCAAGTTCATAAAGCTTTATTCGGTTTGTTTTTGTACAACCATATAAGCTGAACATTTTTAAAAAGGAATACACACACACACAATAAAATATCAATACAAAATTCATCACAAGCCCAGCAATAATATATTCTGTTTACAGGACAGGTTATAGTGTATGAGTCCACGGGCCGGCTCTCCTAGTTACTTCAGTGCAGAGAGGAAAGACATAATTATATAAATATTTAAAACCTATAACAATGAATATTATGTATGAAAGTGCATAGTGCAAGAAAGTAACCCATTCAAATGTATCCCTCTCACAAAAAGGTATGTATTAAAGTGCATTATTAATAAACTTCCGTAACACAATACTGTCTTCCATTTGCAACACAATATAAAGTGACATATGCATAAGTGCAAAAAGCAATAAGTGCAAAAATGCAAATATAGGGAGCAGTATATACAGTATTACAGCATTATCGATTTTCTTGCTGCCCTACATTTCAACAAATATTGTGCAACATAGAAACAGATGTAAGGGCTCTCGAGAGAATAAATTAAATTCATTGCATCCGCTGTTAAACAAGTATTATGTTTTAAAAGAATAGGTTTCAAATAAAATTTCCTTATTGATACATAAAATGTACATAATAGTAGGAAATGGCAAGAACTCTGCATAGATATATTGTCACAGGGGCATTTCATAGTGGAGCCTGCCCCTATTACAGGGAACGACACAAGATGGTGGACAATGCCCAACCTTAAACGTATTAAGACGAATCGGTGTGACGATCTGGTCACATCTGCCAAATATGCTTCAAACCCACTTTTGAGTTCAAGTTGTCTATAAAAAAGAGAAGTCTTTTGGGTCCTAGTCATCTTAATTCGTTCTTCCCTCTTGTATGACAATAAAGTTACTTTTATATCTTTCTTAGAAATAGGTATTAAAAAATCAGAATCCTTGTCAATTTTAAAACCAAACAATATGTTATACTAATGAATTATATAATTTGGCCATGGATTGCGTGAACAGTGCTCTAGTTTAAGACAGTCTCTAATAATGGACTGTGTAAACTCTGTTTCGCTCTTATTCCAAATAGAGCGCCACAAAAGTAGGGGGCGTAAGGCTGCCAAATCAGATATATAATTAAGGCCAGTTTCTTAATGAATAAGATCAGTTGAAGGTGAGTCAGGAGCACACAGCAACCGTTTAAGAAAACTGTGTTCTTCCCTTTGAATTTGGGTCGTAGTTGAATAGCTCCAAACTCCAGCTCCATACAGAGCTGAGGAAACGCATCTTGCGTTATATATGGCAACCATGTCCTTGATTCTGCGATCTCCCAATTTTGTGGCGAAGCAAAAAATTCCGTTGGTATTCCTAATCCATTTATATCTGATGTTATCTTGTTCACCCACCCATTTGACATTACCTTCAAAAGTGATACCCAAATAACAGAAGGTACTAACATTCTGTATTGCGGTGCCATACAAAAAGAAAGGCCTTGATGACTTAATTTTCTTCCCGCATATCATGGTATATGTCTTTGCTTTATTTATTAAAAGTTTCCTACCCTTGATAAAAACATTAAATTCATCAATACGTTTTTGAAGGCCTATCAGGGTACGGGGAATTAAAACAGCATCATCGGCATAAAGTAATACCGATACAACAGCGCCACTGATTTTAGGTGCATCTGCATGGACATTATTTAAAACCGTGGCTATTTGATTAATAAAGAGGGAAAATAAAAAGGGGGCCAATACGCACCCCTGCCTAATGCCTCTTCGAACAGCAAATAAAGGGGTCCGCTCTCCAGTTGGCCCATAGCATATACTGCATGATAGTTTCTCCTAAACCCGGGCTAAGAAAAACACTATTTCCCTTGGGGCCCCGGATTCCAACAATACAGACCAAAGGAGAGAGTGGTCCACCAGATCGAATGCGCTGCTCAAATCAGCAAAACATAAAAACAAGTTACCCTCTTTAGCCACTGTATATTTGTTGATAAGAAGGTCCAGGTTTATGCACTGTTCCACAGTCCCTAATCCTTTCCTAAATCCATATTGGACTGGGGTTAAGATTTTAAAATCTGAGGCCCAGGTTTATAATCTTTTTATAAGGACCCTGCTCAACACTTTTATAGAAGAGTCCAGTAACGATATCGGCCTGTAGTTGCAGGCTTCGAAACGCGAGCCCTTTTTATATAGTGGCACAATCAGTGATTGGGCCCACGGTTTTGGAAAATTCCCCATTACTGCAGTGTTAAAAATCCTTGTTAAGATGGGTGCCCATAGATCTGCTAAATCCTTATATAGGTCAATTGGGACCCCATCTGGGCCCGGTGCCTTCCCCCCTTTACTATTTAAGAGCCCTTCCTCTACCTCGTCAACTTGAATCAATAAAGGAATGATAGGCCATGTAAAAACATCAGTTAAAAGAGAAGGTAAACCTAACCTATCCGGGTTAAAATGTTAGAAAAATGTTCAATCCATTCGGCACAATTCACGTGAGAAGTCAATTCGGGTACACATTTATCCTTTAGGAACGGACTATTAACAGTTTCCCAAAAGAGTTTACTATTATTTGTGTCAGCAGCCATACTTAATTTTTCCCAGGCGTCTGATCTCAACTCTTTTTTATGTGTCTGCACGGCTTGCTTATATTCAACTCGAAGTTCACGGACTAACAGTTGGTTATGCGGCTTGTCCCCAGTGCCAATTTTAATTTGTGTAGGGCCCAGGTACAGTTAGAGTCAAACCATCTTGTAACAACCTGTTTCCTACCCTTAGTATCCCTTGTTAAAACATTTTTAATTATAATATTTATATCAGAGAAGGTGGTTAATAGAATTTCAGGGATAACCTCTTCACTCAGACAGTAATCAATGGCTTCCCTGCCTCTAAGGACCACTTCTTTTTGAATCTTAGGGGGGTCTACCCCACCCCATTTAATTCTCGTCCCGTTAGACCTAACAGGAATAATATCTAAAAGAAATTCGGTGGTATTAATTATTTTATTCCCCCAATCCAATAACACCATGGAAATACTGTTGTGGTCACTAACCACCTGTTCTGATACCCAAAGGTCGGAGTAGGAACTATCCTTTGAGAGTAAAATATGATCTATGTTGCTATTGGCATTTCTCCCAGTGAAAGTCGGACATTTTATCTGGCCCTTTTTCATGGAGCAATCTAGTAAATCTAGGTCATATTTTGCCATTAATGTATTCAAGACTCTGCCATATCCACAATGTGAGAAATGTAAAAGTTTGTCGTCAGTTCCCGTAGTGAAAATGTCATCCCTCATAAAACCACATAAATTAGTTACGGTTGCTGGACAGACCCGCATATTAAAATCACCAGCCCACAGAATGATTGAAAGTTTGCTGGATAATTCCAGAACCCTATCTATTTCCTTTTCTAAGGTATCTAAGTGCGCATCCCTATCCTTATAAAAATTATTATTATAATAATTAATTATACCTAGATCCTTGCCCTTGGGAAACGTTAACCTCAAAAATTGGCTATGATCACCCACGAATGAAGTGCTGATAATTTTACACCCAATTAGTTTGGTGGAAACAAGTAGTAATAATCCACCCTTTGCTCTGCCTGATGGAGAGGGTGTAGCATTTAAACAGTGGGATGTATAGCCTTCTACTTCAACAATATCTGTACTCCAGGTTTCCTGCAGACAGATAATGTCACTTTCATGGGTAATAAAATCCTGCCAGAAAGCTGTATCTAGTTTTTTCCCAAGGCCTGCTACATTCCAAGTTATTAAAGTATACCCTACCTGAATTAAAATTTCTGTTTCTTGTGTAACAAGTAGATCCAGGTCAGGTGAATCTACTATATCCGTAGGAAGTGCAGATTTTGTTATACTTAGGATATCTAGCGCATCTAAATGACCCTTTACTGCATTAAGTTCTATATCTTGTGATTGGGAGTTGCTTACATTGGCTCCCCTGCTGGTTAGGTTATTAATCATCATATGCTCTGAATCATCTATAAGGGGCACCCCTCGTGGTTTAATAAGTCAATCGTTATCCTCTAGTCTTGACAGGCACTGAAATCTATTGTACAAAGGGATGGGAAATTGCATCAATCGTGCTACTTGGTACTGGTGCCCAGGTTGTATTGGGATGAAAAGCTGTACAATCTGGGCCTGAATTATTTAACAAAGATGTTTATAAAAATACCCCAGTGGTAACAAAGTTATGTTATGTTCAAGATTTAAAGGTGGGGGTGCACTAAATAAAGTTTCACGTGCCCAGTTTGGTGACCTAAAATTGATTATCATGCAGTCCGCATAAAATATTTTTGGTGCATTGCCTATCCATCCCACTCTTTGTGTAAGTATTATCTGGTCTGCACTTGATATGGGATAACCAAAATTTTTAGTTAACCAGTACAGGGTTTTATTTTTTAGAAGATCATGTGTTTCAAATTGCCCCTCCCGCAACCTGGGTACGTTACATAAAACTGTAACATACAGACCACATGCTGGTGGTAAATTAATAATCTGTGGTATATCATTAACTTTGGTAGTTTCTGAGTGACGCAAGTCCTTCGTACATTCAGTTGATGATCCCCCTATTTTTTCATTTCCTGCCCAAAAATTTACATTATTATCCTTAGATGATTTATCTTGGATCCCTGGTGTCACTACTTTACTATGACTACTCTGATTTTTAGAATTAGATTGATTGTTTACAGCAAGGCCCCCCGAGTGTGTGGGGTCTGAATTGTCCCTTACCTGCTTTGTTTTGGGTTGGTTGGGTTTAGAAACAGCCCCATTTGAGGTCGAGGCAAGGGGGGCACACATGTCTCACTACAGGATATTATAGGCAGATTGGTAATTTTTGCTATATGATCCTCAGTTGAGCCCACCCTGGCCTCGATATTAGAAATTTTCAAAATGATAGGCCCCAATAGCGTAGAAAATAAGGTCTCTAATCTTCCCCAAAAATCGGTTTCCCCCACCTCAATCGACCCCTCACTGAGGTTTGTGCTAGTGCTCTTTAACTTGCCCTCACACTTGTTCCCCCGCGATCCTACTGGATCATGTACCTTTTTCCGGTGTGAGCGAGTACCCCTACCCTTATGTTTATTTGTAGGCTGTTCTTTGATGATGTGGTTTTGTTTGCTCTTTGCTTTTGCCCTCGTGTTCTTACTTGGGGGCTTCCCTCAGCTACCCTGACTGATAAATCCCGCTCAGCAGGCAGGGGCGCGTCAGGTCCCTCCGAATCTGCTGAATCGTAATCTGAAGAGGAGGCTCTTCACTTATAAATGGCAAAAGCATAGTAGGTGTTAGTGAAAGCCTACTGGCCGAGGGAGGGAGATCAGAAGGCAGTTTTTCCATTAATGGAATGTTCTTTTGGCTTTCGGCTCCAGGAAACCCTGCATATGAGGTCATAAGCATTGACTCAAAGGAATTAGGCAGGGATACAGAGGTATTTTCAGACAGTAAGGGCAAGTATGAGCCTTAGGGGGAGTGAGAGACGTCTCTCGGTACTCTCTATGGCAGTAACGACAACCCCAATAGCTTTCTGCAGCATCTTGTCTATAGCAGTTACACTGGGGAGCGGGGTGGTGGAAGCTGTTTTCTGTCTTCGAGTTTGTACCGGTGTGTTTTTACTCATTTTCCTGAGTATAAATGTGAGCAAAAATATAAAATGTATAACACTATGCACCAATATATACCAGGCAGCAAGTACTTAACATGGGGACAGTAGCACTAGACCAAGGTTAACAGTATTATTTACCATACATTAATGTCTTCCTGCAGATTGTTTAGTAACCAGCCAAATGGTGTGGCCCAGCCCAGTTCCGGCCTTCCCCGGACGGGCACAGACGGCCCACCCTTTGCCCGGGCTTAGCCCTGCGTGTCCCGCGCACGTTCCCGCGACGCGGGAGATGAGGCCGTAATTTAAGCGCCTCTTGGCGCGATTGTCCCAGGTGCGGCTTCCGGCTGCAAAGTCTGTTGGGATTAGTAGTCCTTACATACCACAGGCCCCCCCTCCACACAGCGGCCGCACCGTTATGTAATTAATGCTGGGCAGCGGGAGGCGGGCTATGGCGGCAAGAACGGGCAGCGGGATCCACAGAAATGGCCAGCAGCAGGTAGGGTCGCAATAAATATTCACCACCAAACAAAAGTTCCCACAATAGTGATTCATCCACAATGAAACCCAAGTTCTTAAACTTGGCTGAGGGAGTAGGAGGAGCACCTAGCTTGGATGGCCAATGAGGCGGTCCCCAGAGGCCGGGCCTTTTGCCCAGAATCCTGGTTTCTATTTTATCCCCGGGAGCTGGAGCAAGCTGTTATGCATCCAATGAGAATTCTTGCTCAAACTCCGGCTGAGATCATTGGACCCCTACCCCTGCACAGATGAAAAAGAGAAAATAATCTGAGTGTTGTCAGCAAAGGAAAAGAGAGGCGACCTACAATTTTCCGCCACCTCTGCTAGTGGGCGTATGTATGTGTTTTTAGAGCAGTGGGCTCAGCACCAAGCCCTGCGGGACTCCATAAGAATAAACATGGGAATTGGACTTGTCAGAAGAAGAGGAGACCTGAAAGGATCGGTCCTTAAGAAAGGTGCAAAGCCACTCTGGGGCCATTCCTTCAAGACCAAGTGCCAGCAGCCCATCGAGGAGGATGTGGTGAGAAACTGTGTCAAAGGCAGCGCTAAGATCTAATAGGATAAGTGCTGCTGTTTTTCCCTCATCCAAGCGCTGCCTTAACAGCTCAGTTACCCCTAGAAGGGTAGATTCTGGAGAGAAACCGGCTGAGGGTTTCTTCCGACGTAGAGGGATCACGCCGCACCGCCGCGAATCACTAAGGTCGCTGGTGTTGAAAATTATACCCTACCTATGGATGGCTTATTTACCATATACAGAAATTCAGAAGCAACAGAACTTAGCTCCCTCGCCGTCCGTATTTAATTGAGATCCTCGTTTTGACAAATACCAAATATATGAGTACATTGAGAATCCTTATCAGCACGGACATCCTGCGACTATTTGGCCAGCAACACGGAACAGTTTGATTATCGAATCCATTATATGAAGCGTTTTAGCTTTTCTGTCCCCTGTTTCCATCGTGAGTGGTACCACTGAAGCTGTGCACCGGATTTCATCCTACTCTTGATTTTACTGATTATATATTCCTTTTGAAAGGATACTCGTATATTATATTGCTATTCTCTCTTTTTTTGTTCTGATCCCCTGGTATCTGCACTTGATGATGTACAAGGTCCTGAGGAAGGTGGCTTGAACCACCGAAACGCGCGTAGACCTGCTACAAGGGCCGACTGTTACATCTAGTGGCCCCTGTATAGTATTAGCGTTGTTATCCAGCTAATTGGAATCCAGTTCCTTCTTTTCATCTTAGTATGTGGTATGGTTGTAGTATGACTGGTAGCACGTAAGTAAGTTGCTTGGTTGATTGTTACCGAGGGGTATTATTATTTTTCGACTATTTATATGATTGTAATGTATGATTTGTGATCTTTTGTAACTATTTAATGGATTTTCTATGTAAAAATTTTTTGATTCAAAACAGTATTTATATGAACTTATATATATATAAAAAAAGAAAAATAAACACAATTTTTGAATAATCAGTGTCCTTAATTAACTTGTTACTGTCACTCTATCTGGACATTTAGAGATGCATACACATTATTGATGTATATGGCCATTGAAGGAACTTCTCTTATATTTTGTGGACTCCATAAGAATAAACATGGGAATTGGACTTGTCAGAAGAAGAGGAGACCTGAAAGGATCGGTCCTTAAGAAAGGTGCAAAGCCACTCTGGGGCCATTCCTTCAAGACCAAGTGCCAGCAGCCCATCGAGGAGGATGTGGTGAGAAACTGTGTCAAAGGCAGCGCTAAGATCTAATAGGATAAGTGCTGCTGTTTTTCCCTCATCCAAGCGCTGCCTTAACAGCTCAGTTACCCCTAGAAGGGTAGATTCTGGAGAGAAACCTGCCCTTAAACCGGACTGGGAATGATGAAGGAAATTCTGGGTTTCCACAAAAGAGCTCGGCTGGCTGTTAACATGTTTTTCCAGAAAATAAGAGAAAGTGGGCAGCAAAGAAATAGGATGTTATTTGGAAAGGTAAGAAGGGTCCAGATTTGCTTTCTTTAGGAAAGGAAGAACTGTTGCATGCTTCAATTTCTGGAGAACTACCCCTTCATTCAAAGAGGCATTAAGAAGATCCATGATCATGGATAATATGCCCCTATCACGCGCAGGGCTGTGTGTAAAGGGGCTGTATTAACAAGGACAGGAAAAGCCATGCAGGGTTAACCACAGCCAAAGCATTTACTAAATGAACGCTATCATTCTTGCTCAATCTCTCAGCAGCTACCTGTTAAGAAATGTTCCACAGCTCATTGTATATTCCATACAAGAAGCACTTTTGGCATGGGTTCTGGGACCTAATAAAAAAGCCCTGAGATCCATGTCATCAGAAAGAAGGGACACATGTTGTTTCACCTGGGTAAGTGTTGAGGTATTTAGCCAATCTAGGCACAACTTCCCAACACTATATGATGTACATATTGAAGATCAGACCTATCCTAAACCCTTCAATGTTGCACAGGAATCTAGATTGGCACCAATTAGTGTCCACAGGCCAAACCAGCCATCCCTTCCAATTGGGTTCTGATTAATTAAAAAAACCATTATGTATTGTGGTATCTAGTGTATCCTCACTGAAGCGTGTTAAGTGCTGCTAGTTCTCAAAGACTGAGAACGAAGGAATTTGAGGTGTGTTCAAATCCTTTATTTTGGCTAATCCAAGACAAGAAGTTTGTTGCACTGTTTTACTCAGAAAAATCCTTTGATGTGGTATGAGGCATGCTCTAAATAAGGTCTCAGTTCCCTGAACCTGCCAATCTTTTGTCCTCAGACAGATCTTTTGTCTAAGGTGTCTTTCCAGAAGTTGAAACCCAGTACGGACAGTTGAGAAATAAAGGAAGCAGGGTATATCAGCTTGGTGTTTGTACGCAGATTTTTCTTTGCCTGAGTATGTGCAAGCCTATCATAAGAGGCAAACTTCTGTGCAAATGTTTTTGGACTTCCTTTTAGCGGTGTTGGGCAGCCCAGGTTCACTTGAATCTGATAAGAAGTCGTCATATTGCACGAAGAAGTCAGACCAATTCTGGTGTATTCTTGGCAGCTCAGCAGGTTTTGTAGAGCTGGGAGATAACTCAATCTGTGACATATTCACATAGAAATCATCCATTTTTGAAATCTAGATTTCTGTAATAGTTGCCTGTGCAGTTGCTTCAACAGGAAGAAGTATCACTTCATTGTTGTTTACAGATTCTCTTTGCAGAGGGGAATCTTCTGAAGTTATTAAAGCTTCCATATCACCTTCCTGAATGGTAGTGAAAGGAGTACGACAACTACCCAAGAACCCACGTGGTCTACTGTTGAGAATCGGCCACATAGTGTGGTTTGATCAGATAAATGGAGACAAACCTATTGTCTCTGTGACCGGCAAGTGACGGAAGAAGTAGTTCTAGTACCTTCGACAGTTAGGACAGGTACTGGCACTTTGTAAGATGGCCCAAATTCTTTCTTTTCCACATTTTTCTCTCTGACCAGGTCCCCAATCTTCGGGACCCAGGCAGGTCTTGCTGCTATGACCTTCACTTCTCCAGTGGAAGTGCATTCTACTTCTATGGTGCTTTGAGTGCCCCGGAATTCATTGGGTTCCTGTGAAACAGCCAAACGTTCATTGGTGTCAAATGGTGTTTCCGCCGCCACTGTGCTGACATTATCAAGGTCTGGTACCCACATTCTCACACCGAACAGAAGTTCATAAGGAGTAGAAAAACCCAGGGATTTTCCTGGCATGCTATTGAGTGCCCTCTGGACCAATAGAGGTGATTGACCTAACTGCCACCCGAGCCTAATAACCTTACAGTTAAGAACTGCTTTAAGTCACGGATTTTCCTCCCAACGATTGAATTTCCTTCTGGAAGGTAGTGGGAGGAGTACTGCAAGTCCACACCCAAACTTTTCATGGTTTCTTTGTAAACCTGAGAGCTAAACACGGAGCCCTGGTCGGAATGTAGTGTGCCAGTTGCGTATGTCCCGATGAAGACATGCAAGTCCTTTATGACAGTTCAAGTATTAGCCAAGCTCTGTGGTCAAACCCACAGTAATCTACAGCATGAATCCACAGCCACCAAGATTCATTTGTAAGCTGTTCTGAGTGTAAGGGGCCACAGAGATACAAATAAACAAATGCTAGAAGTTTGTCTGAGATCAATAGGGGTGTTTAAGGTAGCCATTATACAGTTGAGCCTTTCATCTGTTGCCAGACATCACATTTGAGGACAAAGCCCTTGGTCTGTTCAGTTAGACCTGGCCACCAATAAGGCTGCTTCAGTTACGGGACTGTAGCAGTAACCCCAGCGCATGCTGAACCCAAACCCTCATGTGCAGCTATTATTAATCCCAATCTACGGTCAGTATTTGGTATTACTCCATCCCCACTCCTGGAATCTGTAGGAGTACTTGAGTGGAAAACCTTTCAGTAGGTGTGTGTTGTTGCGAGCAGCATTGACGGCCACTATGATGTCTCTGTCTGATCTCCTATTGAACAAGTGATTGCAGCACTGGCAGCAGTGTGGACTGTTGCCTTAGCGGCCTCATCAGCCATGGAATTCCCTTCAACCTGAATGCCAACATGTCGATAACATGAGCCCATTACAAGCATTCTTTCAGCTTCGCCACCTGTTCCAAAACAGCTTGTGCTGATTGTGCCACCCTCGGAATCTCGAAATCCATTTTGGCCACAATAGTGAAGATATTTATTTTAGGACTGGACACATTAGTATGAATTGTACACTATAAGTGTGTGGAATTTGGGATCTGTACTTTGTAGTGCCAATATTAGGGCTTTGAGTTCTGCCATCTGCGTTGTACAATCCCCTAGAGACCTGGTATGTGTTTTTTCAGGACAGAGCTTTCCACCATAAATGCACCCCATTACGATTGCGCATTCCATGGAATGTTGGTGTTATGTCGCTACGGCAGGCTGAGCAGATCCATCAGTATAAGTGATGTATTCATATCAATCTAGAAGCATTATTTCATTTGGCAGATAATATTCACAGTAGTAAGAATCGCATACTATAACTGTGGGGATTTTGGGATCCGTACTTTGTAGTGCCAATATTAGGGCTTTGAGGTCTGCCACCTGTGCTGTACAATCCCTTAGGGACTGCTTGTGTGTTTTTTCAGGATGGAACTCTCCATCATGCATGCGCCCCTTTACAATTGTGCATGCCGTGGAATACTGGTGTCATGTCCCTACTGCAGGCTGAGCAGTTCCATCAGTATTAATGATGTATTTATATTGATTTAGATTGCTGGGAACCCCCAAAGGACAACACCAAAGTGGATCATAATTGTGATTTGTTCTGTCCGCCATATTTTGCCATTGGTGTATGCCAGTCATGTATTGAGGGTTCCCCCTATATTACTTTGTGTGAGATTGTACTGTCTGTGAGAGTGTGGTATGAGAGGGAGATTGCATGATGTGAGGTTCATTCACTTGGGGGTGCATGTTATGTATCATTAGTGTTAACACACATGTCTTTCTATGTCTTTTATCTGTAAATAATATATGTTGCAAATGTCAATTATGTACAACACCTTACCAATTGTCTATTGTGAACATGCATGCACTTTCATTAACAAAGATGCGATAATTATAAAAATCTAAACAGAAAAAGATGAATAAAAACAAATATAATTTAGCATTTTCTGGTGTGGCAAGATTGATTATTGAGGGACAGCCCGACTTGAGCCCTGTGCAGGCCACCAGATAACTAGATATACGTCGGACAGGAGTATTGTTTAATGTTATTGTTTCTTCAGCTTTTCCCCCCTGACTCCTGGACCTAATAAGTGGGTTTAGGTGGTGCCTTTCTTTTAGTATTTTCATATTGATCTAAAAGCATTATTTCATTTGGCAGAGGAGTTCTTATTTGGACTGCAGGAATGCTTGTGTTTGTAGTGTCGAATTGAATCTGTAATCTACATCTGCTGCAGTGAGAGAGTTAGCTCATTTAATCCATTGTGGATGTAATGCTTTGCTCTCTCTCTCACCACAGCAGTCTGTATTGCTGTGAGAATTTTCACAGTGGGTGCAAAACACATTTCAGCGTTGGAGTACAAATGTGATTTGTATACAATAGGCACTATATCACCTTCATTGAAAGTGACATAGGTGTACCAGGTGAGTCCAGCGACTACGCAGATCACCAGGTCAGTTGTGTTTACACGTTTGTAAATGTTTAGCAGCTATCATATCATCTTGTGCGGAATGTAAAATGTTTGAATGTTCCTGTCTCCAATGGTTGATTCTGGGTAATCCAAAGTGTATGTTCAGCCAATATTCAGAAATCCTGAAATGGATTGTAGTCATTTCAGAGTTGTTAGAGGTTGGAGCGATGCGCATTTTTCTAGAAATGTACTGCCAGGTTTTTACTTTCACTTGACAACTAATATCCTAGAAACAGGACATTGAGATAGGGGAATTTTTGATCTTTTGAAAATACATTTGGAACCCAGGTGAGCAAACCCAAGAATGATGTGGTTCACCCTAGCCAAGTGTTCCCTAAATTCATCATCCATGAGATAAATATCATCTATGTAGGACAATGCCTCCTCATCAAGATTCTGAATTAACTCTGTTACCCTGGCTAAAAACAGTCCAGGGCTGTTTATACCCTTGAGGTAAACAACAAAATTGAGGAGGTGAACCTGGCACTGAAAATGCAGTCACATATCTGCTTCCATGCACTATATTCTGACAGAAGGATCCATTTGAGATATCTAGCTTGTTTTGTATTTCTTCTGCACATTGTTATTCATTAATTCGGCACTTTGTGCATTTTGTACTGCAAATCTGCGTGTGAAAGTGCTCAAATGTATGTAGTCTAAGACTAGATGGTATGAATTGTCTCGTTTTATTATGGGAAACAAGGAATTATTCATTGGTGGGGTGCAATTTTCTATTACACCCTGGTATTACTGTTGTTCAAGGATTTCTCTAACTTGTTTTTTAGCTCCATGCTTATTTGGTATTGTATCTGGGGTTGAGAAACTGGTTTTAATGGAATTTTGTGATGAGGTGACTCATAATCCCACCCAACAAGATTGAGGTATAGTGCAGGAGCTAGCGCTAACGCCCACTTCTTGGCATATGAATGTTTAACTGATTCTGGCAAGAGGTCAGAAAAGGCAGGTAAGCTTACCATTTCTCCCTGTGGGACTTCCATTACGAACTCAGGTGGTCAATCATTTTCAGCCAAAAGAATATTGTAACTGTAGATCAGGTTCTTCCAAAAGAGAGCCTTAATGATCTTGGGTATGTCCCCCTCCATTTGGAGTGTTATTTGGTATAAACGATGTGGGACACTTACTCTTTTATCAGGGTTTTCCACCATAATATATTCATCTAGCGCTACTACCACCAGTTAATTCAAGAGGTTCCAGCATTATCACATCCCATTCCCTATTCAGAAGCAGAGTCCTCTGTAGCCTGGGCACATCTTATTTTAATCACGGCTACCTATTTCTTTTTGAATTGAGGTGTTTGAGTCTTTGGGTCGTCCCCTTTAGGGATGTAGTCTGAAGTGTGATATGTTTCCCTTTTCAGCTTCACATGCTCTTCTGATCTGCGCTCTGACCATCCACCCTCCTCCAAATGCGTATCGGATGAATCCTGAAAGGAACAAGAGGAACATGTATCAGTGTTCCGATAGCAGTCAGGCTTTCTAATATTATCACGGTTTCTTAAATTATATGTTTGCCAGTTGATTCCTGCTGAGGAGACCCACCCATGACTGTGTCTCATATTGTTTAATTTTTTTGTTTAATGTCCTATTTCTTCTTGTTAGAATCAGGTATTTTCTTAGAGCTATCCTTTTCAGAATTACTCTTAACCTGCGGTTTCCCATGTCTGGCTCCCACATTATCTCGACCTAGTGTAGCATAGCTGCCTTCGATAAATTTGGGAAATTTCCGCTCCTGCTTTGCAGGAGTGATTTCCCTTAGGTATTGGTGTATTGACAATGCTGCTGCTTCCCTCTTTATGTTACTTAACATAACGGTTTATGCTGTGGCAACATTTCCCATCAGTTTTATCCCTAAGTCCAGGGCGAGGCCAGTCCCATATTCATTCTGTACTTGTTTCAGTACCTCAGATAAAACTGCTATTGAAGGGTTAACATGAGTTTTGGTGTAAACTGCAGTGAAGACAGTACCCCAAGTGGCACAATCTTCCACAAGGGGAGCCATCCTCATTGGCAACGTAAGTTGTTAATATCCTGTGTTTGTCCTGCGGTCCCGTATGGGGAAAAACCGCTGCAAACTGATTTGTTTTCTCTGCTTTTCCGAATGGAATTTTCTCCAGACTGGTGGGAACCTTTCCCATAATGGCATTCAGTGCTTGAGGGCTGATACCTGTAGCAACCAATTGAGGTTGTGCAGCCTGAGCCATTCACACAGGGTTAACTGTGAGTGTTCGCATAATGTACTACGTGAGTTTTCTTTAAACTTTTACAAGATCTTTGTATAGTGTTTTTATTTCTGCTGCATCTAAATCAACAAGATTAGGATTTGGTGTATAAGCAGCTGGGACCGGTAAAGTCGCTCTTTCTTTACTGAGCAGACTGAAGTTAAAATTTTCTATGGTATGGGGTGGGCACCTTTAAACCAATTTATGTGTTCTTGGTAAGTTAACGGAATTTCTATGTCCACATATGGAAAGTATTCCTCTGGTGTTTCATCTTTAATGTAAGTGTGAAACAATTGTATGTGTGCATCTGCAGCCGGGAATTTACCCAAGAATAGAATACCTGTGTCCTGAATGCTTTGTGCACCTCAACCACACAGGTAACGTCACCACCTGTTGCCAGGAGTTGGTAATGTAGTAATTTCATAGTAACTGCATGTCTGCAATTTTCTGTATATTTAGTCTAACTGCTTGTCCTTCAATGTCCTCAGCTTGTTCGCTCATTGTTAAAGAAAAAGGTAATTAAGTAAATGAATGTAGGAAGATAGGGCTAGCACAATGTGGGAACATCTTTATCCTACTAGCTTGAATATTCTACAGCTAATACATATGGTATACCTAATCCGCTGAGGTGGATTTTTCCTTCCCACCATGGATATCTCTGGTTTGAAGGTGAGTAACACTTTCTGAGAAAAGCACAACTGTACTACTCAGATCGATCATTAAATAAGAAACCAAACAACATTGGCTGTGCCATGTCGTGTAGTTCCCACTAATCCGTAGGACCTGCGCATTTGTTAGACAACATAAACTTTGGGTGAGGTGCCTAGACTGATTCCGGGCCCACCACAGGATATGTTGGCCTAGAGACCAGCTAGCTCACTGGGCCACCATAAGCCCCCTAATCTAACCAGGGGGTAGGAGGCATGGCCAAGCCACTTGGCCGACAGGACGTTAGCCTCCAAGCTCCATG
Organism: Lissotriton helveticus; assembly: GCF_964261635.1. NCBI lineage: Eukaryota > Metazoa > Chordata > Amphibia > Caudata > Salamandridae > Lissotriton > Lissotriton helveticus. The sequence goes on along the minus strand of NC_136068.1, from coordinate 365,512,429 downwards.
TTAGCCTGCCCGGAGATCCTGCATAATACTGTCTGGCAATCCTCAGACCAGCATAATAAATATGCAGCTGTGTTGAGCTGCTGCCCTGCTTATGAGGGGCTTCTCAGGAGGCCACCCCGGAGCCTGTGATCATGTGCATTGACCGCCGCTAACTGGGCCATGCCAGGGCATTTCAGCTCAGTGGCTGCAAGAATAGAGCCGGAGGCTGATGGCACCTGTGACCCCCGTCGGAGGAGGAGCAGATTGGAGCCCCCCCCCGGAACATTTTTAATGGCATTAATAATATTATAGATGTTATGTTCACTAGACCCGGGAATGCTAATTCCAATCATAGACCGGGTTGGTTTGACCATACCTGTATCACACTCCTGACCAAATTAAAACTTGCACTGACGTTAAGGTCTAGGGATCATAAACTGATCATTCAGTTGAGATTAGATTATAAAACCGCCTTAAAGCATAGAACGGGAGAGCTGCAACAGCAGGCCTGGGAAACATTAACACAGGCTGCGGAACTGTCCAAGTGTGCCCTTTTTTGGGCCACGGTCAACTCCCCCTTCCTGAAGGAGGATTCTATTCCTGAGCTTAGTTCTAATGTTTCCAGTGAGGCTTGGGTATCTCATTTTTCTATGATTTTGAAATCTGATTATTGTTTTGAATCCAACCGTAGCCCTTGGCCAATAGTGACTTTGGATATTACAGTTGCGGAGGTTGAACTGGGCATTTGTGCTAGCAAGGGGGGAAAGGCTCAGGGGCCGGATGGGGTCCCTATAGACGTCTATAAAGCCGCTCCAGCTATGTGGAGCCCCATTCTAACAATTGTTTTCAACGCAGCGGTACGTAAAGGAGCCCCCACGACTTGGGGTGAATCTATTATTATCCCGATTCACAAGAAGGGCGATAGGTTAGATGCTAAAAACTACCGCCCTATCTCTCTCCTAGACTCCTCAGTTAGATCATGAGTAGAGTACTGCTGGTAAGATTGGAAGAATGGGTGGAGGCCAATGGGATTTTGGCTAACACCCAATATGGCTTCCGGAAAGGCCGTGGCGCACTCGATCAATGTATAAATTTAGATCTATTGATCGGGATGTATACCCAGGCAAAACAGGGCTCCCTCTACCTCTGCTTCGCAGATTTAAGTACCGCTTTCGATCTGGTGGACCATTCCCTCCTATGGTCAACCCAGCTACAGCTTGGGGCCCCAGAGGGTATAATTTTCTTTCTGGCCCGGCTTTATGAAAAATTACAAACAAGTGTGTGCTACGGCGTTAAAGGAGAGTGTACCCCTAAATTTAGTGTAAAAAGGGGAATCAGACAAGGCTGCGTCCTTGCTCCCTTGCTTTTTACCTTGTTTATTAATGAAATTGATGTCGTTTTAAAAACTATTAATGCTGATGCGCCCAAGGTCAACGGGGTTGTAGTGCCGGTATTGTTATACGCGGACGATGCCGTGCTACTATCTAGAACTCCCATTGGTTTACAACAGCTGATTGACAGATTTTCGGTTTTTATTAAGGACAGGAAATTGGTTATCAACAAAGGCAAAACACATACCATGACCTGTGGGGCAAGAAGAAAGTTGTTAAATGCATTTTTTATAGACGGCCAAAAAATGCTACAGGTAGATAAATTCTGCTATTTGGGATTAACTTTTACCAAAGATAGATCATGGTCTAATGAATTTACTAATGTTCGTAATAAAATGGCTAAAAGCGCCCATGGGGTTTTTAGATTTGCGGCTAAGATTGGTGACAGACGCATCAGGGATATTTTACAGATCTATCAAGCCAGATGTGTTTCTATTGCCCTATACTGGGCTGGAGTTTGGGGTTGCCATCTTGACAGTAGTTTGCAGACGGAGGAAAATTCGTTCCGCAAAAAGCTTCTATGTTTGCCTATATCTGCCCCAACTGAGCTGGTCCACAGAGAACTGGGGCTTGATTACTTAACAGATTTGTTATCGCCAAGGCCTCTCATGATCTGGCGATCCATCTGGCTAAAGGAGGAGACTGCTTTTAATAGATCTGTTATTGAGGATTGTCTCACATTAGATAATTATTAAAAAATTCCCTGGTTAAAATATATAGTTCACAGTTTTCTGGAAATTTTTGACATAAACATAACTGTTGACCCGCGTGCTGCTGCAGCAATACCCAAAAGTGAGCTAAAGTCATCTTTTCTATCGTACAGAACCAGGAGGCGGGCAATCAGGAATGGATTAATGTCTTCTACTTTGTTTTACAGCAATCACATTGTTAATGAAGGCTTTCCATTATATCTATCACAGGTGACCCGCCCATCCCATAGATTTGTACTCGTTAGACTAAGATTTGGATTGGTAAACCATTTGGTGGCAATCCCCCACCTTAAGAAACATCCCAGTGGACCCTGTCCATGTGATGGTCTATCCAAGCAGAGCACCTTGCACTTTCTTATGATATGTAAACTTTATATGAATTTTCGTACTGCCTATTTAAGACCTTTGTTCATAAAATATGGACTCCGTTCTATTAATGATGCAATGAAATTAATTTTCAATATGCAATCTTCTGATGTTTGCTTTTTTACTGCTACATTTTTATATCAGTCAATTAATGCCAGGAAAAGTATGATGTTTTAACCCGTATGTATGTATATTTTGTGTAGACTGCAATATTTGTCATACTGTGTTTTGTTCGCATGTGCTTTTATGGTCATTTTTTATATGTACCGAATAAAGCTTTATGAATTGAATTGAGTTCCCCCCAGCAGGGGGGGCTGCATGTGGTGGAGGGTGAGGCAGACCTCACAGCCCTGACGAGCGGACATCAACGTGGCAAGGGCCACGTCTGAGGTACCTGTGGTCTGTGGCTGGGCTCAGTGAGTGCAGGAGCAGCAACTCCTTACCCCCCTGTGAGTTCGTCTGTGTGGGCCTGCAAGGTCATGTGAGGATTGATTGAGGCCTTACCCTGGACTAGCAATTGAAGAGGGCCCTGGTTGCACTGGAGGTGGGCCGCTCCAGCCTACCCAAATATTAAGCCGTGCTCCGTAGCTGCTTTTGGACTCTGGCAGGAGGGCGACTGGCTGCACTGGAGGAGATGCCCCCTTATGTGGGATCATGGATGAGCAGATGTCATGAGGAGCTCCAGGTACCAGGTGGGGCCGGCATGCATGGTGATCTTCTGCTGCGAATGCACTGCCTCTCCACCCGTTGCAGCCTAAATAGAGCTGGAGGGGCACTAGCTGACTGGTGATGCTCTGCATGGTGCCCCAGGCAGTTACTCGTGCTCAGGCCTGGTGGGCCTAGATTAGGGTGGCTACAAGCCTGAGGTACAAAGCCAGCACAGAGGAGGTCCTGCGCTATGCCATGTCTTGTTGGGGCACAAGTGCTGGTAGTGTGGGGGCCTGAGAACTGAGAGTCTGATGCCTCTAAATGATCTTCCCTGATATTTGCAGAGGAGGCAGCCTGGGCAATTCCTAGCATTGTCTGTTGGTAGTACGGCTGTGAAATACATCTAGGGGGGCTGGAAGGGGTGAGACCCCCAGGTATGCGCTAGATGGGAATTGCGCAGGGGTTCCCTTGGAGCCTGGGTTGAGAAGGCTTTATGGAAAAGAGCCGCAATGTCACTGGTACTATGGGCAAGGATAAAGAAGCAAGAACAGCTGGACCAAATACAATAACCCAGAAGAGCACACCATGTCATGCGCCTCAGCGTATAACCAGGCAAACAGGTAGTAACAATGGAGGGGAGGGCTTAGCTCCTGGCTGCCATTCAGGGGTCTAGAGAATTGCATTGAGACTTCATCGATAGATGTCAATCTACTTAGGGCAGATTTGCAGAAAGTAGCAGAAGAGGTCACTGCAGCTGAGGGAGACATTACAGACCTGCAGGGTGAGGTTTCAACACTTAAAAATCAGGTGGCCCAGATGACAAGGGCCACAAGGGCCCTGGAGCAATGGGCTGAGGATGCAGATGGCCTGGGAATCCCTGAGCGAGCAGAACAGAGATCGGCTGAGCAATTCCTTGAGCAGTGGATATGCACCCAGTTGCATCCTCAGGGTCTCTCTGACCTGTTTGTCATAGATAGGGCAGACAGGGCTCTGGTAGTGGTACAGTCCCTCTTCTGAGTGTACAACAGTGAGCCATAATAGCAAAAGTGCTCAATTACCGCGACAAAGACTGTATCCTGCACACCAACAGGGAACGCCAAGACCTCTGCTATGAGAACAATAAGATTACTATCCACCCGGACTATACCAGACAAGTTTATGTACTACACAAATCCTTTCTGGGTGTTAATCAGAAGTTGAGTGACCTACAGTTGCAATACATGCTCCTCTACCAGGCCAAACTGAGAGTCCTGGCACAAGGCAAGGCCTACTTCTTTGAGTCCCCGGAGTAAGTCTGGGAATGGCTGGAGATTCGGGAAGATGGCCTACCCCAATGAACCACGTGGCCAAAAGCTGAGATGGGGTTCCTGTTCCAACAGGTGATCCCAGCGTAAACCTAGCCTAATGGCAACTCAGGACCCGGCCTTGCAGGAAGAATACAGGATTACTGTGGGAGAAGATGGATCTTTGCAGCTGATTCAACGGACATTGAGTCCCTGGATCAACCAACTGTTGCTACACCCCTGGACTTGGAAGGGCCATCACACTGGGCCCAACAGCAGACATTGTCCCTGAGATCCTGATGGACGAGGCCCCTGCACAAGAGGGCATTTAAAACAAGTGCTGGCCGAATCGTTGGCGCTCAGATCGTATGATTCCCCGCAAATTGTGTGTATTGAGGTGTGTTTGATTGTGGTGGAAGCGCCTTTGTGGGTGTTGCTTACATGAGAGTGAGGGAAGTGTTGGCACCAACAGCGGGCAAGGGGTACACTAGTCTGGGTGGCCCCGGGAACTCCGTTCACTCTCTAATAAATGGAAGCCAAAGTAGGGGGCTAATATGTGCTCCTCCGCAGACAGCCTGATGGCCGTGACATTGCTATTTTAAAGACATATGCCCCCAACACGGACAAACCTACCTCCAACCAGGCAATGCAAGACTTAATAGCCACAGATCTGGACGTGGCTGGTACTCGACCCTGGCCGGGACAGTCACCCCTGAAAACTGGCATGAAACCTTAAATGACAAAAACATTGCTGCCAGTGATGTGGACAATAGGACTACAGGACATCTGGTGGTAAGGGCATCTGACTCTGAAGCTCTTTACATGCTTCTACCCCACACAGAACACACATAGCAGACTTGATAGGGTGCTAGTGACGGAGGTGGCTGCCTTTGCGGATGCAGAGATGACCCATTTGGCTTGATTCCTATCGGACCACACTCCTGTGAGCTGTGTGGTATGATGGAATGCCCCCATCCAGGGACCCCAAGGTTGGAGGATGCCCTCTGATATTTTGGAGGACCAGGAGTAGAGGGCAAAACTTTCCCAGATACTTTCGGATTATATGACATTCAACTGGAGTGGTACGTCCAATAGATGTATGAAGTGGGAGGCGATGAAGGTGGTGTTGAAGGGAGCGGGTAAGGGACTCACCTGTGGAGTCCGTCATCAGCTGCAGTGGGAGTTGAGGGACAAGGAGGATGCTTTAGCAGAGACCCAGACTGGCAAACCAGGTGCACTGCACCGAAATTGCCGGAGAGCGCACACTGCCTGAACAAATTAGCGACATCTGGGATAAGCTGGACAAATACATGCTCTTCCCATACCGCTAGCGGCTCCATGCCAAAGGTGATAAGTCTGGTCGCCTGGATTTGGCGCAGGGAGCAAACACCCCTGCTGACGACCTGCTTGCGCAACTCAACGGGCGACACAGTGTACTCCGGGGCAGGCATACTAGAAGTGTTTCAGCAGCATCTACAGAGGTAAACACTGTGGACCTGTCTGTCCGGGCGGACCATTTTTTCCCATTTCTGGGGGAATTGACATTGACGCACATCCCTCTGGCGGCAAAGAAGGAGTTAGAGGCACAACTAATGGTAGATGAGATACTTGAGGCACTGTATGAACTGCCTAGAGCCAAGGCGCCAGGAGGTGGTGGTTTACAGCCTAACTTTTATCAGGCCTATTCAGAACAGTTGGTGCAACCATTATTGCAAGTATATGAGGAGGCATTTGAGCAGGCCTCTTGCCCCATCACTGCGGGAAGGGGAAATATGCTTGCTATTGAAACAGGGGGGTGATGGTCGGGACCCCGCAACATATTGCCCACTTACTATGATTGACTCCGATGCCAAAACACTATGTAAGGTTCTGGCAATGTGACTGGCCCCATAAATGTCTAACCTCATCCAAGAGGACTATTATGGGTTTATCCCTGGCCACAACATTGGCATGAATGTAAGGAGCTTAACGCATGTCATGCATGAGGTGCAATACAGGGACGAGGAACTGGCGTTCGTGTCCATCAACCTCAAAAAGACGTTGGACACTGTGGATTGGGGATACCTCCAGGAGGTGCGAAGTGTCCTGGACCGGAAACTAGCATCCCAGGACCGTTCTCGGGGTTTCACCCCTCTTCAGCCAGGATAGCTTGATTCCAGTGGCACAGTGAGCCCAGGACCACGTCTGGGCTCACTGTTCTGCATTCTGTACATCAATTATTATTTTTGCATTTATCACCCCGAGTGGGACGGGTATGCCCAGACGTGTGTCCAGGGCTCTCCATGCCACTGGAGTCAAGCTATCCTGGCTGATGAGGGCTGAAAGCCCGAGACCGGTCCTAGGATGCTTGTTTCCAGTTCAGGGAGGACCTGGCCTGGCAGTTCAGGCTGGACTGTTCCAATTGGGCGCAGGGGCAAGACTGATTTGCATATGGCTGGGTCCAAATTGGAATTGCATGGTGAGCAAAAAAAGATGGATTTAGGCCCAGATATGTGTACTCGGTGAATGTATGACTTTGTTCTGCATTCTGTCCATCAACTGTTCTTTTTGCATTTCCAACTCCAGAGAGTGCAACAGTAGGGAAAGTGTTGGATAACTGAGAGGTCAAAATTACTATTCCCACTCCAGTGAGTGCAACAGTAGGGAACGTGATGGATAGCGATGGGGGTAAAAATTACTATTATCACTCCAGTGAATGCAACAGTAGGGAAAGTGTTGGATAGCAGAGTGGTAAAAATCACTATTACAACTCCAGTGTATGCAACAGTAGGGAAAGTGCTGGAAAGCAGAGTGATCAAAATTACTATTCCAAGTCCAGCGAGTGCAACAGTAGGGAAAGTGCTGCATAGCGGAGGAGTAAAAATTACTATTCCCACCACAGCAAATGCAACAGTAGAGAAAGTGTTGGATAGCGGAGTGGTAAAAATTACTATTCCTATTCCAGTGAATACAACAGTAGGGAAAGTGTTGGATAGCGTAGAAAAGATAAAATACTATTCACACTCAAACGCTTACATTTCTTATAATATAAAATAATAAAAATAAATAAAAAATATTTAAAATATAAATATATATATGAAACATAAAAAATAACACATAATATTAATTATATATAACAAAAATCAACAAATATCATTTAAAATAAAATAATAAATAGATTTACCTACAAATACTTACTTTAAACGACAAAATATTTATGAACAAAAACATCAATTAAAACATAAATTAATTTATTTTATTTTCTACCCTATAACACCACATCAGTAACAAAACACTTAAACATTTCTAATAAAAATTATTTACATAATCAACATAATTAATCATAAATTATTAAAACATATAACATATAACAAATAACTGTCTGTTGTTTGAAAAGAGGTCAACATGTTTCAGCACATACGGAAAACTTTTCATCCAATGCCTTCTTCAGGACCAATACTATATAGCTACTGAAAATGTAACAAAAATAATGATAATAATGATAAAAGGAAATGTAATAAGTACAAGTACACTTAAAACGGTTGGAACAGATACAGCCAAGTCACCTGCAATCAGGAATGTACAATCCTTCCTCTGCAAATCCTGTAATGCTGACAGTATCTGTAACACAGTAAAGGGGATGGGTGCAACCACTTTAATAAGCACAGAGTTCTCATGTTTAAAACAAAACATTATCTATTGTAGTGACATTCTCCTTATCATCTACATAAACCCAGCAGTGGTTAAAAGGCAGAACCCAGATTAAAATAGGCACAGATAGTGCATCTTGCTTAAAAAATAAATGTAATGTACCCTCCAATGAGACTGAGTATTTGTCTAGCTTAGTGAAATAATTAATTGCGTTTGTTAAACAGTCTATTAGTACCTTGACAGTTAGATTGGATAAAATTGAAGCAGGCATGGAGAAAGTTCTTGAAAACCAGAGCTTGGTTACACAAAAAGGGAGTATGCATAATATGGGGTCATCTAGCACTCCCCCACAGACCGAGAGTGCGAACTTGAACGAGACTCACTAGTACCAAAAAGGCAGATTAGTGAAAGGGTTAAGGGGAAGGGGACTGGAACACACTTAAAATCAATAGTAAATATGCATTATAGCCGATCAACCAGGGGAGAAGTGACTAGTAAAAAAGTGACAGGATGGTTGGAAAACCATCTGGGTGAGAGACAGGAGTGTGATTTAACATCAAAAACACTTTGACGCATTGTTGTTCTTCAGAAAGTTTAAGTAGCCCACAGATCTTAAATTTACCCCCGGCTGCCACCCCATTTACTGTAATTTTAGGCAATGTTCCAGCTCCCCCTCTGGGGGAAAATGAAACATGGATCTCACTGAGGAATAAAGCCATAGATTGCCTAGGGAGTAGAACAGGATTGACTAGTGCTATGTTTAGAGATTTTAAAATGATGAGGAGGATTGGCTAGGTTGGAAACAGTAGGAACATTTTTCAAGGTGACTGTGTTGTCCTCTCTCTCGGAATACCATCCCTGGTAAGGGAAATCTTACTAAGAGCCCGGGATACAAACATCACCCATACTAGCATTAATGTTCTCCCTCTGGGATTTTTTCCCATCCCAAGTGTCCTTCATGGCAAAATGGAAATCATCCACTCACACACCTCATTGATTATCCATTCTATAATCTCGAGGTTCATTTGAATGGTGAAGAAGCTTTTGGGTCAGCCCCAATAATTAGGGATGTATTAGGATTGGGCGATACCAGAGTTCCTAGCCGAGCCGTGCAACCTGGGTTCGAACCAACTTGTCAGATTGATTCCGCCCCTGGATTAATATCCCCCAAAATTGTTAGTGTTCACTTTAAGAACATGGCAGGTCCAAGAAAGGAAGTGAATAACATAGTCTGCATGGATTTTATTGACAAATTTGACATTTTGTTTGTACAAGAAACCTGGGCATTAGATGAAGTGCATATAAATGGTTTTAAGACATTTCATACGCCAGCGATTCACTCAACACACGGGAGACCCAAGGGGGGAATTTGTGTTTAGGTTTCGAATTTGGCTGGGACATTAAAGACTGAAATGATAAAATCTTAAACTTATTATCAAATAGTATCGATTCACATAGATCGAAAATGTATTTGGAATGTAATCACTTTTACTGGGTTATACTGAAGATGCTTAGCTATGATCTTAGTAAATTGAAGGCAATCAGTGACACTGAAATGATTACTATCTGGGGAGGTGATTTTAATATTGGTTTATGTCCACTAGCCGGGCTTGGAAAATGCGGCCTAACAATAGAGAAGGATGATCCCCTGATCCATTTTGTGCACTCTGATAGGGGGGAGATGTTTAATGAGATTTTATTCTCAAACTACCTTGGTTTTGCCAATTGGCTGTGCTCCCCTAGAGTAGATTTTGGGGATAACTTTATAGGCAAGGGATTAGAATCTACAATAGATTTTATAATTGCTCCTAATCATTATGCAAACTATGTTACGAGTTACAAAACCCAAAAAAATGTAATGAGTGATCACCTGCCCTTAAGCATCAACATTACCTTCCCAACTGTTTTAGAGTGACAACACAATAATCAAGTAGTTTGGAACCAGAATGTACAAATGAGTAGACTGAATGGCTACACTCTGAATTGGTCTAGCCAAGATCCATTCAAGTTTAAGAAACAAATTATAACTAAGGCCTATGACTCAATTTTAATGTGTTTGAAGGAATCTACTTCTTACGAAAATATATTGATAGCATTTTCCCAAATTACAGCAACTGTTAAAAACTTGCTGAGAGTGGAAAGCAAGGGTATATGTGCCTGTAGGAAGGGCTGGTTTGACTCAAATTGCACTAAAACATATACAAAGCTAAAAGAGGCCCTCCATAAGACAGAGAGAGATAAGGAGGCAGTTAGAGAATGTAGGAAGGTATACAAGCTACAAGGTCACAAAAGAAAGAGTTAAAATAAAAAGCTTGGATTACCCTCGATGAAGCCTCTTTGAACAGGGATAGCTCACTATTCTGGCGAGCGGTGAATGCGCCATTTTTTATTATTAAGCCTGATGTCCCGACAATAGAGGTGGCAATAGAGGAGAAGATGTGAGTAGATTTCTTCTCAAATGTCTATAATCTGCAGGGGTTACAGAAAGTGTAACAGACTGTACAAGCCAGCAGGGGGGTCCACCTGTCTTCTTACCTATTGCCTTTCAATTCACACACAAAGATGTTGTTGGGGCAATAAATGCAAGTGAGAGTGGCAAGGTCCCAGGTCCGGACGGGGTGCCAATTGATTTGTTTAAATCAATTCCATCATTATGGTCCCCATTGATAACACTGGTACTACAAGCCTGTTGTGTGAAAGGTTTTATTAATACCTGGTCGGAGTCAATAATTGTACTGATTTTTAAAAAAGGGGAATGGGAAAACCCTGCACGCTACCATCCTATATCCTTATTAGACTCCCTAATGAAGGTAGCAGGAAGGATTGTTTCTGACCAGTTGCAACCATGGGCAGAAGAAAATAATGTTTTAAGTGATATACAATACGGTTTTAGACCACGCTTAGGAACAAATGAGCAGGTTCTTAATCTTAGTATTTTAATTGGAAAATACACTCAGGCTAAAGCAGGGAGATTTTACTTGACATTTGTCGACCTCAAAATTGCTTTTGACTGTGTTATACACAGTAAACTGTGAGACATCCTGACTGATTTGAAGGTATATCTGGTCCTGGTACAGTTTTTACGACAGCTGTATACGGAGGCAACTGCCAAGGTTCGATAGGGAACCAAAGGGGAGTGTACTGCATCATTCAAAGTAGAGAGGTGGTAAGACAAGGATGCGTCTTGGCACCATTCCTGTTCACTCTTTATACCAACGCTTTGGAACAGGAGTTAGTGGCCAAGGCGAGGGACCCACCGTATGTCAACAAACGTCCGAGTGTCCCTTCTCTACGCAGACGACACAGTGCTCATGGCACGCATGCAGATAGGTCTACAAAAAGCTCCTACATTTTACACTAGTTTGATGGATGAATTAGGGTTAGAAATGAACGCCAAGAACACTTTTGTTATGACTTGCGGGCAGGGGAAGCAAAAAGATAGGAGCCTCCAAGCTGGGGGAAGTAGGGTAGACTCCACTATTATGTTTATGTATTAGAGTGTTTTATTTATTCACACTGGTTCTTGGGGCCAGGTGGTTAAGAGTAGGAGACTTCTCTTCATGAAGTCAACTGTGGCTTTCATTAATTTCTAAAAAAAAACTGGGTAAAAGGCCCCCTGAAATTCTACTTAAAATTTACCAGGCAAAATGTGTGAGTATAACTACCTCTGGGGTTTTTATGATTCCTCCCCCATTCAGTACGTTGAAAATGCTTTTTTAAGATTTATTTTAGCTGTACCTGCTAGTTCTGCTGTTTTTAATTGTCATAGTGAGCTGGGGATTCCATATATTACAGATGTTATAAAGGTACAACCAGTGTTACTCTGACATAGAATTTGGAGCTCCACAAGCACAGGCTTAAATAAGGATATAATAAAGGATTATATGAAGTTGGATCATGCTACTAAGATTACTTGGATAAAGTATGTAAAAAAATGTATGCATGATCTCGGGCATCCAGATTATTATACTGTCCCAGAGACATTGAACTCTATTTGTCTGAAGGAATTTAAAGTAATTTGCATGCCCCACCATGAAACAAACAGACTCACAATGGAGATAATTAAACCAGCGGCTGTCCAACACCAATTGACTGTAATAACATATGATATCCAACCATATATTTTACGCTGTTTAAGGGGGTATGATAGGTATGTTTTAGCTCGTTTTAGGTTCGGGACCTTTCACCAATTAGCTATCCAGTGATGACTGACTGGCCCAGAGAACTATGTCATTTTCCTTGTGACGACCTCTAACCACAAACAACCATTCAAGTGATTTTATTTTTCAAACTGTTTGCTAAGGAAAGATCCAGATGGATCTTCCCTTTGTTAAGGTTGGGAGGGATTGAGGCAATGTCAACCTGCTTTTTTATATTTACAGCTATTAGATAGTGATTATTGAATTGGAGTTACGGCTGGTTTTTTAAAAAGTATATTGAGAGCAAGGAATAGTATCAAGGTCTAAACTCCTTAGAAAGTAGATGAGAATGTATTAAATTTTGTAGGACTGCTCTATTTGCAAAGTCAACCCCCCAAATATAATATGTTTTGGATTATGTCTACTTATAAAATGAATGGACTATGGAATTGTGTATATTTGTATTTTAGAAAATTTCTGAAATGTTTTTATTTGATTGCTTTTGTGATTTTATATGACTAAAATCGAATAAAGATCTTTTTGATTTGATTTGTATCCTGTAAATACATTTTATATTTTACATTTTGACCCCCTTTCCACTACTAATGTAGCGGAGGTACTTGTAGTGGCCAAGTTATGTGTGCGCATGCTGAGAGTGTGCCTATCAAGGTAATGGGTTTGACGTAAAGGGTGCGCATGCATTGTCAACATGTTTTTGAAGGACAGCCAATATGCTTGAAAACTCATTCTTGTTGCATTCACTTGGCATAAAGATAAGCATTTGGGCCAAACAAGTCAGTACAGGAATCTTTTAATTTAATGGTCAGCTAATCCATTTTGTACATACCCATAGACATCAGTGACTATTTTTGGGTTAACTAGCAGTAATCTTTTTTAGGGAACTATTTGTGAGCATGTATACCTTTTCACCTGTTTGAATTTGCTCGGTCAATCATTCAATCAATCGATCAATCAATCAGGTAATTGTAAGCGCGCTACTCATCCGTGAGGGTCTCAAGGCGCTGAGGGGGTGGGTCCGCAGATCTGTTTAGCCGAAGAGCCAGGTCTTGAGGGTCTTCCTGAAGGTACTCAGGGAAGAGGCTCGCCTGATGTCTGCCTATAGCTTGTTCCAGGTCTTAGCTGCAATGTGAGAGAAGGATCTTCCGCCTGCTCTGGCCCTGTGGACGCATGGGGTTTCGGCCAGTGCGAGGTTGGAAGATTGGAGGTTTCTTTTATGTACTTGGAAGTTGATTCTGTCAATGAGGTATTTGGCTCTGTTGTTGTGTAGGCATTTGTAGGCGTGAGTGAGGATTTTGAAAGTGACTCTTTTCTCCAGGGGGAACCACTGGATACTTCGTAGGTGTTGTGTTTGTGTCCGGGATGCCATGGATGAGTCTGGCGGCGGTGTTCTGTATTGTCTGGAGTTTGCGGAGTAGGGACTTTTTGATGCTGGAGTAGAGTGTGTTTCCATAGTCCAGTCTGCTGGTGATGAGTGTGGGGTGATTATCTTCCTTGACTCAGGGGGGATCCACTTGAAGGTCTTGCGGAGGATGCGGAGGGTGTTGAAGCAGCTCAAGGTGATGGCATTGACCTGTTGGTTCATGGTGAGTGATGAGTCGAGAACGATGCCGAGGTTCTTGGCTTAATTAGAGGGGGTAGGTGGGCTTCCGAGGGTGGTCGGCCACCAGGTGCTGTCCCATGCAGAAGGCGTGGTACAGAGGACGAGGACTTCTGTCTTCTCGGGGTTAAGGTTCAGGCAGCTGTTGGTCATCCAGACTGCAACGTCTTGCAATCCTTTGTGGAAGTTGAGTTTGGCAGTGTTTGGGTCTTTGGTGACGGAGAGGATGAATTGGGTGTTGTCAGCATAGGATACGATGTTGAGGCCATGTTGGCGGACGATGGCTGCAAGGTGGGCCATGTAGATGTTGAAGAGGGTGGGGCTCAGGGATGAACCATGTGGGACTACACAGGTAATTTTCGTGGGGTCAAAGACGAAGGGTGGGAGTCTGATCCTTTGGCTTCTTCCGGTGAGGAATGATTGGATCCAGTCCAGGGCTGTTCCTTGTATGCCTGTGTTGTGTAGTCTGGCTACTAGTTGCGGTGGGAAATGGTGTCGAAGGCCGCTGATAGGTCGAGTGGGATGAGGGCGGCAGAGTGGCCTTGGTCCAGGAGGGTGCGGATGTAATCTGTGGCTGCGAGTAGGGCAGTCTCTGTGCTGTGGTTGCTTCAGAATCCGGATTAGGACTGGTAGAGGACAGCTTTCTCTTCAATGAATCGTGTCAGTTTCCTGTTTTTACTGATCATATATGCACATGGACTATGTCATATATTAAAACATTTCTTTTACTAATACAATTTTGACCCCCGTGTAGCCCATGTAAAATTTCATTCACATGAATGCACACTAGTGGTGTTACTGTGATTGTCTAGATCTATTCTCATGCTTCCTGTGTTAATTATAGATTGAAATTTAGTTTGGGAAAATTGTTCAAAACCACATACATATTACTATTTGCTGGATTTACAGTGGTACTTGGATGAGGCTAGGGACTTGTCATACAGATCCTGCATGTGTATATTGTATATCTGTTGTTTCAAATTCCAAGTGTATATGAGGACCTAGCATACACATACAACAGGTAGATGTGAAACAGGTGATGGACATACCTGTGTAATGTAATGCCGAGGAAGCTTGTTAAATGGCTTGAATTCTAGAGTCCATGGTGTGTGTTAGTCATGTGATTGTCACTCCAGTATCAAATGAGGCTTGTAAACATACATATTACTAATTCAATCAAGATCCTTTCTCTTAGTCATGGACGTATGGTGTTTGTGAATCTCCAAAGTCTACCTACTAGTCCCTGAGTCTTCTGAAAATCTCCGTGTGTTTGTTTAATTGTAGTTCCTGTAGTCAAAGTCTTCTGAAAATCTTCATATATTTGTTTATTTGTACTTCCTGTAGTCAACCTGATAGTAGAAGGTTCAGCAGGTGTAATCCTTCCACCAAAACTCTTTGGATGGAGATTTGAATGTAGATGAATGTAGTGTGCCACAATGTTATTGGCTGCGATAACATGACTTTGGTAGCATACTTCATACGCACTCAATAATATACTTGTTGGTTACAGAGTTAAGAACATTGTACTCCTAAAATTGTGTGCACTACAAGTGTCACACGTTGAGTCATACGAATTAATTTGACTCTAGACCTGGTTGAGGTTAACTATGTACAACTTTAATGATAGATTTCTCTGCATACCCTTCATGTGTGAGTTCCTGATATGGCAGTGGGTATGTGTCATGACGTGGTTCACAACCTGAAAATATGCCTGCTTCTGTGGGTATCTCATATGTATAAATAGCCACCATGTGATTGCCATGTATGAGTAATATCTATAACTGTGACACATATGAATAATGTAATGTGCCTTCTCATGGTAATAGTCAGTATACATCCCAGTGTTATGCTATATGTAGCACTTGTATGTTGAGTGTAAGGTGAGTACAGAGTGTATGCTAACATGTTCCAGTCTCCTCCCCTGCATGAAATAACAATATGGTGGGGTTTGCTCATGTAGGCCACAGCAGGGTACAATACTAAAGTACCTGCATTACATGTATTAGATATGCTGTTTTTGCCAGTGCATTGCACCACAAGGGCCAAGTGTAATGCAACTTTTACAGATTGTGTCTACAGTTGGAAATGGAGTTTAAATTGTGTGGAGTACCAATGTTGTGTAGTGAGATGTCACATACTTTTGCATATGGTTTCATCCATTCTGAAGTTTGCAAGTTTGTTCATTGAATTTGCTGTTACAGTCTCTCTTTTCATGTCTTGTGTGTATACAGGTCAATGCCAACTAGAAGACGGCACGGTAAGCCATCCCCTGAAAAGTGCTGTACCTGGGGATCTAACGCCGGCACAGAGCCCACTGCAAAAAAAAAGTTTGGAGGACCTAAGATGCTGGACCTATACCATTGCCCAAGTCCAGGTGGGGAAGTCCTCCCCAAGTCATAGAGGCACACACCGGAAATTGACTCCCCTCATGGGCCGTATTGTGGCGGTGGCCTACCCAGAGCTCAATTGGTTGGTGAAGGCCCAACAGCAGCTGCAAGGGGGTATTGTGCAGAGTTTTATAGTGTGCTTAAACAATTTCCTCCTGTCACAAGCAGCAGTTTTCTTGCAGACGATGTGGGTGAGTAGAGGTGTGGGGATAAATTGTATTCAAACATGTATGGGTAGTGATGCTACATACATGCTGTTCTTACAAGATTTATGTTCCTGATCCAAAGATAAGTGTAGTCAAATGAATTATTGTGTACTTGTAGTGAGACCTGGATGAGTGATGTGACGTGATATACACATGTTTGATGTGATGTGTGTATGAGATGTCGCACAGAGACCATGTGTGTTGTCATTTTTTGGAGTGTTGCTCACACAATACTGTGTATGTTGTCTGAGAACATTTCTTACATGTGAGATGGAATGCATTGCACTAAGGAATCAAGGTTAGACGAGTAATTGGACTGATGAACTGGTGTATATGATACATTGTCAATTCTAGAGACCACAAAGGTTTCAAAGGAATTCTACATGCATGTGTAAATGTGTATATTGCCAAAAAATGTACAAGGCACTGAAATGCTGTTGAACACATGTTAACGTTATTCAAGGTGAAGAATATTGGTTCTACCCATGATGATTTGCTGTACTTTGTGTAATGTGCAATTTGCATTCCAGATGGATGACACATGTTGATTTCCACACAAAGACAGGTGTGTGGCTATATTTTAGACATTTGAACATACATAGTCATAAAGATCTCCCTTTATGGTCATATCATGACATCATGACTATGTTTTAGTATGGTTTACAAAGTGACCGACACTGAACACATATATCCTTGGTTTAAATGTGTAAAATATCTGTGGAGTTCATTCCTCCACTGTTGATTGTGCTCCCACTGACTGATAACATGTCTGAGCGAAGTGTATGTATTATTCGTATAATTTTGTGGGCTCAGCTATTGAGGTATTTACAATGGTCCAGCATAGTACTGTATGTGCAAATTAGGGGTGGGTGGAGTTTGCAGAGTTCTACTAAGCAGAATTCTGCTGAGTCACAAAAAAAATCCATTGCACTAGGCATTGTTCCACTCTCCAGTGAAGTTTTCCCGCAAACCCATTTGTGTTGCGTTGGGAACACAGAGTGCATCCACACACTCCAAAATCACGCGTGAATGGCACTACACAGTTCTCAAGTGTGCTCCCGTTCTAAATCACACGCAAACAGCACCTTGTGGTCCGCATGGGCACAGCCATCTTGATTTTTGCTCTCTGTTATGGTGCTGGGCCTAAATTTTGATCTATCCTTAATCTTTGTAATCCTCCTTTATTATTACTTTTCTACCCCTACTTTTTTTTTTTTTATAATAGTGTGTGTCTTTGTGTTTTTGTAGTTTATGTTTCATGCAAAGTTATTCGCGTTTTTTTGACTTTTTGACTTAGTTTAATTCCCCTTCTGTCCTTGTGTCTTTCTTCTTTACTTTCCCTTTCTTTTCTTCTTATTAGTTATTGTCCCACCCAGCGCCATGGTAGGGGGGTGGCTACCATGTGGGTGGAGCTGCCTTCCAGGTGTGTAGCCCTGGGCAATCTATTGAGAAGAAAAGGTGGCAGCACTCGTTTTTGTGTGACACACCACCTCCCCTTAATGTTGGCAGCAGGCCCAGTAGTGGATATACCCTTCAGGAATGTTGGTGTTCCTGGGGATGGTGTTACTGGGGATGGTGTGTCAGTGCTTGTGGCGCACCAGCCATGTTTGGCGCACCACCCAGCAGCTGAAGCCTTGATGGTCGTACAGTCTGGACAACAAACAAGATCTGCTAGGCGTCAAGATTCCAGGGCTCAGTGAGTATTATTTATCTGTTGTGTTTGTGTTCTACAATGCTGAAAAAGAAACTATCCGAATAGCATGCTACTCACATTCAGAGGTAAGTTATGTTTAGTTTACACCGGAATATTATTGTGTGATCTAGTTTCTAGTTTCTGCTGGGCAGGTGCCACTACCTAACCGAACTCATCATCAGGCGCTTGCTTTGGCTAAATAATTAAGAAGCCATTGCAGACTGTTCTCCCATCACTATAGTGAATCACTGAGTAGCACGTTCTCTCTGTGACTTTGTTTATGTAACTCGTACAGTTCCAGGTTATTTAATTGAATTCATAGTGATATTAATTATGCATCACCAAAAGAAATTCTCACATATCCTCAGCCCTAGGATCTCTCAATTGGTTGCCCTATGAAGCAAGAATACAGCTAAAGATTGCCTGCTTGACTCACAAAGCCCTCTGTTTCAAAACCCCTGGTTATTTGGCTCAAAAGCTAGAATTATCTGGAGGGGGTAGACCATCAAAAAGTGCAAACTCTCTTCTCTTGAAACATCAGATTTTTTCCAAAAAGAGAATGAGGCACAGAGTTTTCTCTGGCTCGGCCAAAAGATCTGTAACTCTCTGCCATCTGAAGGTCCGCAGAAACTCCTCCACGGCTGCCTTCAAACAGTAAGTAATATAATCCTAATGAACAAGTTCTTGACTTAGATGGTCAAGAATAAGAATAGAATAAAAAATGGTCATGGCTTGTCTGTTTTTCTCAATGCCCCTCTGACTACGTTATTTATTGGTCTAACAACTGTGAAGTTCAGGGCGGTCTGATATACCCTATTAAGTAATGATTGTTCTCCTCCCAGGACGCTAAGGTAATAGCTAAATATGATATTCTTTGTTACCCCTTTGCCATTTGCCCTTTACTATTTCCTACCCTTCCAAAATGTGAAGCTCTATGATACCCATCTGGGTCATGTTTGAGCTATACAAAACTTTATAAATATACAAATACATCTATGCATTGCAATAAAGGGAGACTGAGTTGGCTCATCAAGAGTGTTGAGAAATGGGAATAGATAGAATCAAAGAGCAGTCACTGCAGTACATTAGGTCCAAATGTCCTTTTTGTTCAAGAGATTTGGAATATGGATCTAACGACTGGCGATAAACTCAATACAAAACTAGTAGTACTATAGGTGATCTGTTTTAGCGACTACATTTGTTTTTCATAAAGCAATTTGTGGAGATTATTAACAGAATCTTAAAACGATTTTTATTTATCTTCCTAATTTCTTTCATCATCTCTCACGGGAAAGAAGAGGGATGATTCGGAGGGTCTGGGACAAGCTGGTCAGCAGGTGCCAATCACCAGCGCCCCTGTGGGGGGCTCTGCTGTTCCTAGAAAGTCCTTTAATGATTGTTGTGGACTTCTTAGGTTAGATTTTTGGGGTATTGGAATGTTGCTGCTGTCTATCATGACAATTCAGATTGTTGGTCCAACTAAGCTAGTATTTTAAATAAAAATCACCATGTTTGTGTGTTGAGAAGGCTTTCCTTCTCCTTCTTATGCCTATCTCTAACACTGTTCAATTCATGAGAGAGTGGCATGGTCCTCATCATGGACCACCCCAACACCCCCAATGTAGTGTGATTCAAACTTGTTCACTTATAGTTACAGTATACAAACAGTTTCCCATGACAGTGCAGCAAGGATAGAAAAAGGTATGAGGTACCACTTCCATTGCATTTGCCAACCAATACCATATGTCTGCATTGACCATTATTCCACGCCTGGCTTGTCTAACTTTGTGAAGCAACCAATCAAATGCCTAGAGTGATCATTTGAAGATACTGACGTGCAGTAGTGCTGCATTGCAGTTGTATTTGGGGCTGCATGTCAGGGATCATAATTATGTGTATTGTTTTAGTCTAGCCACACAGAACATCAGTGATGCCAGCTCCAGTGCCACTGCATGAGGAGACAGCGACAGGTCAGTTAAAGAGGAAGAAGCAGCAGCAAGGGCGGGAGCTGATGAGTCACATACTTTCTTGCAATTACTATGCTCACTACCTCTTGCCATGTTGTCGATCGTCATCTTCAAAAATGACAGTGAAGTGAACCACCCCCCAGCTTTGCCAGCCACAGAGGTGGTTGAGTTATTATTATGGCCTCTTCTATCTGCAATGAAGCAAAATCTCACATAATGAGCTTGGGTGGCTTGACGGAGACATGAAAGCATGGAAGATAACTTAAAAGAAAGGAAATGGTATATGAGTGAAAGGGTAGGTTGAAAGTGTGCGCTGTGGATGGGTGAAAGGATGTTTGAAGAAAGGGTTGCTATTGAATGGATGGATAATGTATTGGACATTTTGGTGAGAGACTGGTTGGTAGAAAGTAAAGTTTAATCATGGTCGTTATGGGTGAATTATGAAAGGATGAATTAATATGTGGATTGCTTGGATGAATAAGCAAGTCAGCTCTTTTTTTAATGAGGAGCATGCTGTTACTCACCTACTCTGCTTACATGGTTTATGTAGTGTGATCTCTATCATTCAAAGCTATGGCTCTAAGTGTGGGCTATTTATTTATTTTTATTCTTTGTTCTACTCTCTTGACTCGCTGTATTTGTTAGGTGAACCAGATCTATCCTACCTATCATGCATCATCGCCCCGCACATGGCATTTTTGCCAACTATGACTGAAATACAATATGGGGCAATCAATTTGTGACTGCAGTGTTGGCTGTGTAATGTGCATCTGCTTTAGATAATGCAGCATTTACAATGTTTTCAATGCATTGCATACCGAACACACAAGGAGTGTTGTCCCTTCTTTGTACTTCACTCCTTTATTTTTTCCGAAGTGATTCTGTCTCAGTCTACCAAATTGGAAAATCCATTCTTGGCATGTACCACATTTAATGCCATACCCATGTGAAGTGATTCCAGAATATATATTTCATTGTTTCCCATAACAGATTTAATTTACATTTCTGCGCATTTTTCCCTTTCGACATCGACAGTGACTGAATAAGCCAAAGATAATGAGTCAGTGTAGTGCCCCCTCCATTATATATGAAAAAGCTCTACCCTACCTGTCAAATCCCTCTACCATACCCCCTGCAGTAGGGAGAAAATCAATGTTCCTTTCATTGGTAACTGCCCAGTAAAATGAATTTGTTGGAAATACATGGTGGCGGGCGAGGCCACAGACAAATGTGCCCACTAAAATCTATATTGTCTATTCCTTTACCTGGATTGCAGTCCATTTTATCCATTTCCTCAACATCTACTTACAGCAGACATGATAATATATTAATATCCGCATTTATGCATGAGGTGTGTGACTGACTTAGTATCTTATTTATTATTCATCTGCCAATCTGGAGACAGGGTAGAGAGAGAAATTCATTTGGCGATGAGCAGGGCCATTGGAATTAAAAATAGTTAATTGTCAACTACAGCTGCAGACATTAGCAAACTAGCAGAGGCGCTGGCTAGCAATGAGCATGGCTTCATTATTTTAGTACGACACATAACTGGTACTCCATATAGTGTATAATGCTGTACGTGTCAAAGAGAAGTAATTTATTTTTCAACTCAAAGTGTCTGACTCTGGTTATAGTTACTTGAAAAGCCATAAGAAAAAAAATCACTGTTTTTTTAATCCTGTGATGGTATTCTCTGCCTGTTAATACTTTTCTGCCACACAGTCAGTGCTTTTTTATGCTTGCCAACATGTGTGGGTAAAACATACATTTGGCCATGTGACTCTCCTAATCATAATCATATCAAATAAATGCCAGTGGCCCTATGGGACCAGCAATGTACTTCTACTGTGCCACCAAGTAATTTAAACCAATTGTTTGCATAGAGCATCACTTACAAATTGACTTTTTTGTTGTTCTCAATATAGCTCCCAGTGGTGGTCTAGATGAACCACCCACCAGGCAGGAGATAGAGGTCCATGTCCGGCGGCTGAGGCTGGAGCGTATTCACCAGGAATACTAGTGGCTGGAGGTCCGGATGGGGTCGAGGAGGAAATAAATGCACAATAGCCGGCCCCAGTGCATCCAGTCCTCCTCAGCCTCTAGTCCCCCAGCCATTGCATTGCCAGTGCTGCTGTCAGCCTTCTGCTGTCACCCTCCACCACCTGCAGCAGCTGGACATCATCGAGGGCTGGCTCACCTCGATGGAGCAGGGACCGGACCAGCTACAGACCGACATCCATAATGCCCTCTTCTAGCCCTTTCTTTATTATTTTTGTTTTGGTGGGAAGGATTTGTTGCCTGTTGGGGCTGGTTAGAAAGGGTGGGAAGGGAGTTGGGACCTGGGAGACTTTCTTGTACATTTTTAATTTTGGGGCTTGGGTCAGTTTTATTTGGGAGAGGGGTGAGCATGTTGTTTGGGCAGAGAGGGTGGGCTGCTTTGTAAATAAATAAAGGGGGAAACTATTTTTTCTAATCTAAAGTTATGCCTGAAGTAGTTTGTTTAACTTATACTTTGCACTGCTGCCTTCAAGTAGTTTTACACAGCCTGTTTATGTGCATGTAACTTAAGAGAGAGTGTAACACTTAGGTATAGAGTCTAGGCTTTTACTTCTCTAACTATCTTGATATTGTATTGCAGTTCTGAACTATCTAGGTAAAAAAAAGTAGCAATTAACTTATTTCTTACTAAGTTAAATGACATCCCTTCAAGTTGTCTTATCTCAATATACATGCAGCCATAACAGGGGAGGCATTACAACTTCACAAGTGAGGTCCCACTTCCAGTTCTACCCAGGTGAGCTCCAACTGTAGGATTGATCTGATTGATTGATTATCCATTGTAGGCAACTAAATGGAAATAGACTGAGCAAGTGTGTTATATATTTATTATAGATTTACAAAGAATTGACACGACTTGAGCACTACGTGATGACACAGGGAGAATGCCAGATTGTGCAAAAATAGGAAAAATAGCATTACTAGTACGTTTTGGCTAATGTGGACCTAGCAGTATTGTTTGTGAAATCCTCAAGTTGTAAAAAATAGACAAGCTTAGGCTAGGCGTTTACGGTTAGGCAACACAAGGCCTGAATGATGATGATGATGACTGATGTTCATTCTATATCTAAAAGAATATGGATTATTTGTAATGTGCGGCCTGGTCATGTGCTGGTGTGAGCTACTGCTTAGTAGATTCTACAGTAAGTAGGTGTTGCTTTCACCACGTGGGGAAAGGTTTGACAAAGAGAAACATTACGATACAGAAAAGGGGGTGGTGATGAACAGAGTGTCTGAATTAAGCAGACCACTCCTACCCAGTCCAAAGATCAGGGCTTGATCCATCACCGTTATTTATCTCACTGCCCCATCCCAGCTCAGAACCTGGCTATATGCAAATTAGTCTGTCCCTGGCCCAGTGCATCATGGGAACAGGGCAGACCAAACTACCAAGCCAATTCTTCACCAGAAAGGAGACAAGCTACCGGGGACCGGTTTCTGGCATTTCAGCCTCTTCGGCCCGGCTTGCTTGAATCCTGATGGAGCAGTGAGAAAGGGACTCATGTCTGAGTATACCCTGCCACACCTATAGTGGCCAAAAACGATACAGAAAAGGGGGTGGTGATGAACAGAGTGTCTGAATTAAGCAGACCACTCTTACCCAGTCCAAAGATCAGGGCTTGATCCATCACCGTTATTTATCTCACTGCCCCATCCCAGCTCAGAACCTGGCTATATGCAAATTAGTCTGTCCCTGGCCCAGTGCATCATGGGAACAGGGCAGACCAAACTACCAAGCCAATTCTTCACCAGAAAGGAGACAAGCTACCGGGGACCGGTTTCTGGCATTTCAGCCTCTTCGGCCCGGCTTGCTTGAATCCTGATGGAGCAGTGAGAAAGGGACTCATGTCTGAGTATACCCTGCCACACCTATAGTGGCCAAAAACGATACAGAAAAGGGGGTGGTGATGAACAGAGTGTCTGAATTAAGCAGACCACTCTTACCCAGTCCAAAGATCAGCCGGGCCGAAGACGCCTGAAATGGCAGAAACCGGTCCCCGGAAGCTTGTTTCCTTCCCAGTGTAAGAATTGGCTTTTGTAGTCTGGTCTGCCCTGTTCCCATGATGCACTGGGCCAGGGACAGACTATTTTGCATACAGCCAGGTTCTGAAACTGGGATGGTGCAATGAGCTAAAAAACGGTGTTGGATCTAGCCCTGATCTCTTGACTGGGTGAGAGTACTCTGCTTAATTCAGAGACTCTGTCCATCACCACCCCTTGTTGTAAATTATTTTGTCCACCCTAAGCGTGGAAGGGTATACTCAGATGTGAGTCCCTTGCTCATTGCACCATCAGGATTCAAGCAAGCCGGGCCGAAGACGCCTGAAATGGCAGAAACCGGTCCCCGGAAGCTTGTTTCCTTCCCAGTGTAAGAATTGGCTTTTGTAGTCTGGTCTGCCCTGTTCCCATGATGCACTGGGCCAGGGACAGACTATTTTGCATACAGCCAGGTTCTGAAACTGGGATGGTGCAATGAGCTAAAAAACGGTGTTGGATCTAGCCCTGATCTCTTGACTGGGTGAGAGTACTCTGCTTAATTCAGAGACTCTGTCCATCACCACCCCTTGTTGTAAATTATTTTGTCCACCCTAAGCGTGGAAGGGTATAGTCAGATGTGAGTCCCTTGCTCATTGCACCATCAGGATTCAAGCAAGCCGGGCCGAAGACGCCTGAAATGGCAGAAACCGGTCCCCGGAAGCTTGTTTCCTTCCCAGTGTAAGAATTGGCTTTTGTAGTCTGGTCTGCCCTGTTCCCATGATGCACTGGGCCAGGGACAGACTATTTTGCATACAGCCAGGTTCTGAAACTGGGATGGTGCAATGAGCTAAAAAACGGTGTTGGATCTAGCCCTGATCTCTTGACTGGGTGAGAGTACTCTGCTTAATTCAGAGACTCTGTCCATCACCACCCCTTGTTGTAAATTATTTTGTCCACCCTAAGCGTGGAAGGGTATACTCAGATGTGAGTCCCTTGCTCATTGCACCATCAGGATTCAAGCAAGCCGGGCCGAAGACGCCTGAAATGGCAGAAACCGGTCCCCGGAAGCTTGTTTCCTTCCCAGTGTAAGAATTGGCTTTTGTAGTCTGGTCTGCCCTGTTCCCATGATGCACTGGGCCAGGGACAGACTATTTTGCATACAGCCAGGTTCTGAAACTGGGATGGTGCAATGAGCTAAAAAACGGTGTTGGATCTAGCCCTGATCTCTTGACTGGGTGAGAGTACTCTGCTTAATTCAGAGACTCTGTCCATCACCACCCCTTGTTGTAAATTATTTTGTCCACCCTAAGCGTGGAAGGGTATACTCAGATGTGAGTCCCTTGCTCATTGCACCATCAGGATTCAAGCAAGCCGGGCCGAAGACGCCTGAAATGGCAGAAACCGGTCCCCGGAAGCTTGTTTCCTTCCCAGTGTAAGAATTGGCTTTTGTAGTCTGGTCTGCCCTGTTCCCATGATGCACTGGGCCAGGGACAGACTATTTTGCATACAGCCAGGTTCTGAAACTGGGATGGTGCAATGAGCTAAAAAACGGTGTTGGATCTAGCCCTGATCTCTTGACTGGGTGAGAGTACTCTGCTTAATTCAGGGACTCTGTCCATCACCACCCCTTGTTGTAAATTATTTTGTCCACCCTAAGCGTGGAAGGGTATACTCAGATGTGAGTCCCTTGCTCATTGCACCATCAGGATTCAAGCAAGCCGGGCCGAAGACGCCTGAAATGGCAGAAACCGGTCCCCGGAAGCTTGTTTCCTTCCCAGTGTAAGAATTGGCTTTTGTAGTCTGGTCTGCCCTGTTCCCATGATGCACTGGGCCAGGGACAGACTATTTTGCATACAGCCAGGTTCTGAAACTGGGATGGTGCAATGAGCTAAAAAACGGTGTTGGATCTAGCCCTGATCTCTTGACTGGGTGAGAGTACTCTGCTTAATTCAGAGACTCTGTCCATCACCACCCCTTGTTGTAAATTATTTTGTCCACCCTAAGCGTGGAAGGGTATACTCAGATGTGAGTCCCTTGCTCATTGCACCATCAGGATTCAAGCAAGCCGGGCCGAAGACGCCTGAAATGGCAGAAACCGGTCCCCGGAAGCTTGTTTCCTTCCCAGTGCAAGAATTGGCTTTTGTAGTCTGGTCTGCCCTGTTCCCATGATGCACTGGCCCAGGGACAGACTATTTTGCATACAGCCAGGTTCTGAAACTGGGATGGTGCAATGAGCTAAAAAACGGTGTTGGTTCTAGCCCTGATCTCTTGACTGGGTGAGAGTACTCTGCTTAATTCAGAGACTCTGTCCATCACCACCCCTTGTTGTAAATTATTTTGTCCACCCTAAGCGTGGAAGGGTATACTCAGATGTGAGTCCCTTGCTCATTGCACCATCAGGATTCAAGCAAGCCGGGCTGAAGATGCCTGAAATGGCAGAAACCGGTCCCCGGAAGCTTGTTTCCTTCCCAGTGTAAGAATTGGCTTTTGTAGTCTGGTCTGCCCTGTTCCCATGATGCACTGGGCCAGGGACAGACTATTTTGCAAACAGCCAGGTTCTGAAACTGGGATGGTGCAATGAGCTAAAAAACGGTGTTGGATCTAGCCCTGATCTCTTGACTGGGTGAGAGTACTCTGTTTAATTCAGAGACTCTGTCCATCACCACCCCTTGTTGTAAATTAATGAGAAACATTACAGCACAAGGCCAACATTCATCTGGGCAATAAGCAGCAGCACATCATTCGCCATCAATCTGTCGTTAGAAGGAAACAGAGGAATGAGTATGACAGAGTACAGATACAGGCATTGCAAACAGTCCTTCTGCCTTCGAGACTCAAATGACCATATACCTAAATGTTTTGTCTTCTAAGTTGGAAAGTGAACCCACCCACCAGCTTCTCTTAGTTAATATGATTGTTAAAAGGAAAATTATACTGTATTGAAAAATTAGGTGGTGCATCTGCATTCTCCCTGGGAATTTCCACTCTTTAGGGCCTGTCTGCATTAGTACAGTAAGAAAGTAAGAGTGTTGTTGAGCTCAGCTAGCTTTTGCCTTTTCTTCATGAAAGAGACTAGAAGAGGACCTGCGGACTGTAAAAGAGAAACTGAATTTAGGAGAAAGACAGAAGGAAGGTAAGCTTTATGAGGCATGTATCAAGAAGAGTCAGAAGCAGCACAAAAAAACAAAAGGGGGTCTCTGAGTATAACTTTTGCCACAAGTCCAACACACGCACACAGAGGAGAATTTCCCAAATGCACCTCTATCTATTCCACACAGCTAAGTACTAGGCCTCAGACTCTGGGATAACCTTTGAACTGAAGTCAATAGTATACTCGATAACTTCTCCCTTCTAGCTATTGATGAGGTAGTCCTGCAGCTCCCACCCTGAGTTCTTCCATGATACTCCTCAGAACTCCTCAGAACAGTCATCATCATGATCATGAATCACGATGACCTGAGCAAGATAGATGTGGAGTGCAGTGTACTGCTGTTGAAGAACAAGTAGAGAATGAAACAGAATTGCAGTATTTTACTTAGGTTTTGTTTGTTAACTAAAGTGACTGTTCTGGTCTGTGAAGAACAAGAACAAAATACCCTGAAATTATTTAAAACTGGCTAAGAATGAAAAGGCGGATCATCACCTACAGGGAAAGAAAATGAGCATCCATCACTCAAGCACCAAACAATGCAAATCAATAATCATCTCTAGAAATGTCCCATATTGCAGTTCAACACATACCCTCCCTCAGTGTCTGCCACCACATGAATCATCAATCAACTTAAATCATTACTCAAGCAATCAGTCACTCACTATTGCAATAGTTGAAGTTACCTCACACAATCCAAGCACGGGTAGATCACAGAAGTATTCAATTCAACTTTGATGCAGGTAACACATTGGAATTTGGTCTTAGCAGGCAGTTTTGTAGGTAATAAATAACTTTATAGGACTCCCCTTCTAGTGCTAATTGATGCAAAAAGTAATAGGCATTAGGCAATATGCATGTGAGTGGGGAAGGCTTTGTCCCCAATTTAATTAAAGAATTGTGGAGGCTTCTTCAATGCACACTGGTCCAACTGTAATCTGGCAATATATATCTGACTAATAAAAATGCCAGAAACCGGTCCCCTGAAGCTTGTTTCCTTCCCAGTGTAAGAATTGGCTTTTGTAGTTTGGTTTGCCCTGTTCCCATCATGCACTGGGACAGGAACAGACTAATTTGCATACAGCATAGGTTCTGAAACTGGGATGGTGCAGTGAGCTAAAAAACGGTGTTGGATCTAGCCCTGATCTCTTGACTGGGTGAGAGTATTCTGCTTAATTCAGAGACTCTGTCCCTCACCACCCCTTGTTGTAAATATTTTTGTCCACCCTAAGCGTGGAAGGGTATACTCAGACATGAGTCCCTTGCTCATTGCACCATCAGGATTCAAGCAAGCCGGGCCGAAGACGGCTGTAATGCCAGAAACCGGTCCCCGGAAGCTTGTTTCCTTCCCAGTGTAAGAATTGGCTTTTGTAGTTTGGTTTGCCCTGTTCCCATCATGCACTGGGACAGGAACAGACTAATTTGCATACAGCCAGGTTCTGAAACTGGGATGGTGCAGTGAGCTAAAAAACGGTGTTGGATCTAGCCCTGATCTCTTGACTGGGTGAGAGTATTCTGCTTAATTCAGAGACTCTGTCCCTCACCACCCCTTGTTGTAAATATTTTTGTCCACCCTAAGCGTGGAAGGGTATACTCAGACATGAGTCCCTTGCTCATTGCACCATCAGGATTCAAGCAAGCCGGGCCGAAGACGACTGTAATGCCAGAAACCGGTCCCCGGAAGCTTGTTTCCTTCCCAGTGTAAGAATTGGCTTTTGTAGTTTGGTTTGCCCTGTTCCCATCATGCACTGGGACAGGAACAGACTAATTTGCATACAGCCAGGTTCTGAAACTGGGATGGTGCAGTGAGCTAAAAAATGGTGTTGGATCTAGCCCTGATCTCTTGACTGGGTGAGAGTATTCTGCTTAATTCAGAGACTCTGTCCCTCACCACCCCTTGTTGTAAATAAAATAAAAAAGGTGGGCAGCATATATCTGACACAAAAATAATAATTTTCCTTTATCTTTTTTGGGGTGTTTTTGCAACGAAAGAAATAAGTTCTTTGAGAAAAAATGTAAAAGGTCTATGGGGGCACTGGCTAGTCTTTGTCTGAGAAGAAGCGTTTGTCCTCAAACTCAGGTGGCTCACCCAGAAGTTGGTCAGCTAATACATTTGATTCAATTTCAGACCAATCAACCTCTTCCTCCACTTTTTCTGTTGTTTCAGGAAGGGTATAATTATGTGGTATAAAATGTTGGTTCATTTTGATCATGGTCAATCTTTCCACATTTTGAAGTACGCAACTAGTCTTTTTCACTGTGACGACCGCCCCAGCTGTACTGAACACACGCTCAGCAGACACTTTGGTGATAGGACAAGCCAGATACTTTATTGCCAGCCAGCTGAGCTCTGGCTAGTGGCGCTTCTTCCCATATCAATACATCAATGGATTGTGATCCACATAGACCTCTTTTGGATCATCCAGATACTCCTGGAACATCATGGTAATAGTCATTGGTACAGTTACTTGCTCAACCTGTTTTGCCTTCACCTCTGTACTGGACTTTAGCCCTGCCTATTGAAACCAATACAATGCAGAGGTTGGGTCCAATCCTTCTTTTGCTGGTAGTGCTGATGTTCTGGTTGATGGTGTTGTTAGCTGCTGTGAGCCAAGATTGCCCTCTCTGGAAGTTGAAGGCAGCACCTCAGAAATGCGGGGTGGGACTCAAAGTTCCAGCCTCACTTCTTCCAAGTCTCGGGCTTGCTCACCAATCCACCTATTGTATTTTAAAACATACCTTTCTGACAATGGACCGAAAGTGGGAAGAATTGTTTTGTACACTGGATCAAGTAGTGTAGCACATATGTACTCTTTGGACTTGATGATTTCATATTGCAACCTTTTAGGAGAAGCCAAGCGCAGGACTAAGGTTTCAACCAAGGCATGTGCTTCTGTGTTTTGATTCAAACCTGCAGGGCTGAAATTTTCAGGAACTTACTTTACCGTGTCTTGTAGGAGATGCATCAGCAGGATAGCTTGGCCAATCATACTATCCTTCTTGCTAAAGTCCAGTGTGAAAACCTCAAAGGGAGTAGCATCTGTGTCATGCATTTGACTAGGTCTCATTTGTCCGCAACCATGGTCATAGCTTTCTCAACTACATACCCTCCTCTTTGAATGACATAGTCATTGATCTGTTTGTACTGCTCAAACAGATATTGCAGTATGTAAAAGGTGAAGTTCCAATGCGTTGACACCTCCTGTATTAGGACTTTGACTGGAGCTCTATAATTACACTGAAAATCTGCAGCTCCGGGGTTTCAAAGATTGGCTGAAATGGGTGCAGATTCATCTGCAGTTGGTCAGTATGTTGCTGACTATGTCTTCCTTTTTGAGGAAGTCTTGCACTACCAGTTTGATGCAATGGGCCAAACACAGGACCCTGAAATAGCTTCCATCTGACATGGCCTTGACTATGTTTCTGCCATTGTCCATGGCAACACATCCAATTCCAAGACCTCTGAGTTGCAGCCATTCATAACCCTTGCTGTTATGTTTACAGCTATATGTGATTTCTTCATCACAAACATAGCCACTGTTGCATGCCGTTGAATGCTCTTAAAATTGTATTCAGGGCCAAGACCTGAAGATTTCTTTTGCTTTACCCCTCCAAAAGAGATCCAGTGTATAGTGATGCACATGTAATCACTCATCTGAAAACTGTCCCACATGTCTGTCATCAGGTGGATGGTGTGAAAAACATTTTGCTTCAAAGCTCGTCCAACCACTGCAGCACATTGTGACGCATTGCTGGAACAGCTACTCTGGCAAAATAGGTCTTACTTGGTAACTTCCATTTTGGCAAGATGGGTGCCACAAATTCTAAGAATCCCACACCTTCCACAAAAGAGAAAGAGAGGAGGTCCAGCGCTAACCTTTTTGCCAGCTTTCCATTTTTCAAATGTGTGGTTGGGTGATTTGGCTTGTAGGACCCCTCCTGCCTAAACATGTCCATAACTGTAGCCTGGATTTTCTTCTTTTTTTTTTCGTCACTGACGCAGGCATCTTTTGAGAAGTAGATGCTAGTGTTAGCCTCAATGTGCGTTGTGGTGGGGCAGTCACTGTATGCTATGGTGTCTCCATCATCTCACTTAGAGTCTTCTCAGAGTCTTCTGGTGCCAATGTGAAGTTGCTGAGGGTAGTGAATCTGCTGGCACACTGCTGGGGACAGGGAGGCTTTGCGTGCAGATGTAACCCTCTACTTCCTTGTGAAATTAAATTAAATGAAAAAGAAATTTATAGAGCACAAAACAATTACCCGAAGGTATCAAGGCACTAGCTTGTCGAGCAAACTATGCCCTAAAGTCCAGTTAGGAATCAGAAATTAAACAGCTACATTTTTAACTCTTTGCTGAAAGCCAAAATTTGTGTTTCACCTTTTAACACCAGCTTCCTCTATGATTGGACTTATAGCCCCACCACCATGACCATGTTCAGCAATTTTTTTAAGGTGCTCCTCCCACTTGATTGTGCGTTTTTTCTTTTTCATATGGGTCATCTCGCCTCAAGTACCATAATGTGTACCAGGCTTACCTTGACGAACATTTGTGTGGCAAATGGTGCATACTGAAATGTACTCCCATTCTTTGCTAACTGTGAAAAAGTCCCAAACTGGGGAGGACTACTTTTTTTCCTGGGCCACTTCTGAAGAACTGGAGATAGTGGGGCATGTCGTCGATTGTCATTCAGCTTCTCCGCAGACAGGGGTTGCTGCAGGTCTCAGCTGGGGCTTTGCAGAAGTGGGAGCTGGTGACAGTGCTACCTGTGCCACAATCCTCGGAGCTGGTTGAATAACAATGACAGATTCCTCTGTGTCACCTTCCACCATGACTTCCTCGTATTGTCATCCTTCTCTTCATCCCCTTCCATAAGTCAAAGTCTTCCTGGAACTTTTCTTTTCCCTTTCCTCTCCTGTTGTCCCCTGGTCTCTGTCGGGGTCCACTCCATGTCCCTATAATCATCATTGGAAGTGGTGCTTGGAGAAGATGGTGCTGTAGTAGCCTTCCGTTTCCTTGCTGGAGATCTGGGGGCCAATGATTCTAAAAGAGGAACTTCAACTTCTTGCTCGGACGCAAGCTCAACCTCCTGTTCAGCTCTGACATCAGACAAATGAACTATGGCTGGCTGTGGTTGATGTCCACTTTACTGTGTTTCCTGAAACAATTGTGTACTACTTTGCTAAGGGACAATTCCAATTCAACATCACTACACGTCGATGTTGATATGATTGCACTGGTTGCCTCACTGACCGACAATGGTCCTGGGCTTAGGTTGCGGGTATGGTGCTATTGATGCAAGAGTGCAGCTCTTAGCTAGCTTGCCAGAGGCCAGTGCAGCAGGCACAACTTTCCTGAAAAAGGTTGCGGTCGGCGCAGCAGTGGTGGAAATCTACTTCTTCTTCTCCCCACTAGCCACTTTCTTGGGAGCACCTTTCTTTGGGGCCATCTTGAAGCTGTCAGTTGGCAGTGGCACGTAGTATCACGAGAAGCTGAAGAGATGACCGTGTTGCGTGGTCAGTCATGCGTCTCGTTGTGCATAGGCGTTCTGACCAGCAGCACTATGGTTGATGTCTCTTCTCTTATGCACCTAAAAGCAAACAAGCAAGAAAAACATCAGTGAATCGTGGCATTGGTGCAGTTCAAGTAGTAGTACAAACAAACAATATAATTTAGTGTGGTGACTTAGCAATAATACAGTCTTTCTGTCCGTTCGGAAAACCACACCAACAAACTTTCCTTTTGTGCAGTACACTCAGGAAAGATCAGAAAAACAACAACATACAGGTGTCATTTTATGCTTTATGAGCATCACGTTGGGATGTGGCACTCAGGGAGATTCATGTGACAATTGAATAATCCTTAGACAATGAAATGAATGCTGCTGTGCAGTGCACCTATTTCAGTCATGGAGTTAATGCCAGATGTTAGGAAAATGGAAAACATTTAGATCAACAACAAAAATTTAAAAAAACTAAAATTGTAATAAAAAAATTAATACAATAAAACAAAAAATTTATAATAAAAAAGCCCCAATTTTTTTTCAAAGACATACCTTCATTTTTGTATTAAAAAATATATATTTTTTAACATTAACACAACTTAAATAAAACAAATGTAAATAAAACAGTTAAAGATAAGTGAAAAATAAATGTCCACAAGCATTTTATTTATTAAACAGTTATCATTGTCAGCCATCCATGTAATCCTATTGTAAAGGGCCACACTGGCTGGCTTCACAAAATGGCCACCAGCCTCATGGTCAGAGCAACAACAACCAGCAAGAAGGCATGGTCACAAACAGAGAAGACATGCAGGTACATGGCAAAAGCACACTGGCTGGCAACACAAAATGGCAGCCAGCTACATGGTCATAACAACAACAACCAGAAAGAAGGCATGGCCACAAATAAGACGATATGCAGGTCTATGGGGAAAGCACACTGGCTGGCTACATAAAATGGCTACCAGCCACATGGTCATAAGAACAACAACCAGCAAAAAGGCATGGCCACAAAATCGAAGACATGCAGGCCTACGGGGAAAGCACACTGGCAAGCTACACAAAATCACCGGCAGCCACATGATCAGAGAACAACAACAACCAGCAAGGAGGCATGGTCAGAAACAGAGAAGATGTGCAGGCCAACGGCAAAAGCACACTGGCTGGCTACACAAAATGGCCACCAGCCACATGGTCAGAGCAACAACAACCAATAAAGAGGCATGAT
This sequence comes from Lissotriton helveticus, assembly GCF_964261635.1. Lineage (NCBI taxonomy): Eukaryota > Metazoa > Chordata > Amphibia > Caudata > Salamandridae > Lissotriton > Lissotriton helveticus. The sequence goes on along the minus strand of NC_136068.1, from coordinate 365,478,497 downwards.
CACAAACAGAGAAGACACATGAGCCTATGGCAAAAGCACATTGGCTGGCTATACAAAATGGCTGGCAGCCACATGGTCATATCAACAACCAGGAAGAAGACTTGCCACAAACAAAAAAGACATGCAGGCGTATGGGAAACCAAAGCAACCAGCAATGCCAATACTGATAATCAATTAGTTATTATTTAGACAAACCATAGAAATAAATCTATGACAGCCTGAAATACTAATTAAACTCTTCAATTTTATTTTAGAATTCGTTTTTCTTTTTACCTTAATGAAACTTGTTTTTTCACATTCAGGATGAACTTTTACATAAATCTAATATACACAATCTCAATCAGCTTTTTATCCACAGACACCGTACTCTCACTTCATCATCTGTTTCGCACATCCAATAATCTGCATTCAAACCCATTTATAACCCATAGTACATTCCAACCATACAACACAGCCCTAGTGAACCTGCATTCAGAGTACGTCCCTGCTTGCTTTGCAATGAGGTTAAAAAGTAAGACATGCAATCAAGCTTAAAGTAATAATGCGTATTAAAAGGTGCAAAAACCATGATAATGCCGATAGCTTACCACAAGTCACACTGTGGTGTCAGTCTCATGAATGTTGGCAGGAGAGTGTGCAGCGCAAGTGCATGGGGTAGTAGAAATAGAAAAAGTCCCCAGAAATGCAAGACACAACATTCAAAGTCTCGATAACTTTCAGTGTGTGTAAGAGTTAAAATAAACATAGTGGGTTAAATACTGGATCGGGAGAGTAACAATGACATGAAATGTGTACGGTGCAAAATGTAAAATAAAACGAAATGTCAAAAAATTGAAATTTAAAATGATCAGTGACCTTAACACGAGTGAAAATTGGCATACTGAATGGACTAAAAGAAGGAATGAGGTCAAGAGTGATACACTAAAGGTAGGAACCACCTGTGCTATGTCCACTAAAAGTAGGCAGTAGAATGCATGAAAAGGGTGAAACCCAAAATCAGAAATGTGTTGAGGAAGTCAATAAGTACCATGCAATCTGAGAATAAAAGAGAGAGTAGACAAATATGTAGGATTCACAGAAAACAACTGTATTCAATCTGGTCGTTGAGTCCATTCGAAATAAGAGTGTCCAGCAATTTCATCCTGAACGTTTCTCATTGGAGAGGGTGTTTATGGTTGTTTCTGCCTTCTTGAGATTCTACTACTTCAAGTACCAGGAATATGAGTTGACTAATGTTGTGTTTTAACCCCAAGAAGTGTGTAACTACTGCAGATTTCTGATTTGAGGTTCTGATGTTACTTTTGTGTTCGTTAAGTCGAATTTTGAATTTACTTACTGTTTTCCCTACCTATCCAAATCCACATAGACATTTCAGCAACCTGGTATAGCGACCAGGTCAGAGCCGGTCGCTCCACCCGCCTCGTGCCTGACCCCTGCCGCTGTGTCTCCGGTGTGCCCCTGAGCAGCTGTGCCCCGGAAAATCGCCGCCAAGGATCCGGTCTTGTGCACTAATTTATTCTAATATTCTATTTGATTTATAATCACTTTTGCGCCATATATAACTGTTGTGCCTGTGTTCGTGTGCTCTGCCTGAATTTAGTCGTGCCCCCTGTTTGCTGCCGCCACCGCTGCCCACTGTGACTCTCTGGTTAGTTTCAATTTCATTCTCAGAGACCATTTGTTGTGCCCCTCCACCCCGCTCCCTGCCGCTGCTCAGCCCAAACCCCGTCCCCTCCTGCATCACCGCTCCTACCCACCCCGCTCCTGCCTCCCAGCTGCTCCTCCCTCGATCCGCCCCCTTCAACTCTCCACTTATGGCAAAGTGGCAAACGCGCAGCATTCACGCGCAACGGGCGCGCCCCATGCACACCGAAGGCGCGCCAAAGGCATGCCCGTCTACGCCCGTCCGCGCCTGGACCGCGTCCAGAGCTAGACCCCCTGGCCTCGGCAAAAACCACTCCACCCGCCTAACGTACGACGCCGCAACCCTCACTGCACTCAACACCGGCCGACTCCCCGACTGCCACCAAGCCACCCCAGGTCACTCCCATGGACCATTCACCTGCCAATCCTGCAAATTCTGCTGCAGCAGGACCCACACTGCAACCACAAACACAAAACAGAGCCCAAACAACAACCACCTGAAGTGCATCCTGCTCAACACCCGCTCGGTCCACAGACACGCCATTGAACTTTGGAACCTACTCGACACCACATCGCCGGACGTGGCCTTACAGAAACCTGGATGAACGCCTCATCAGCACCCGACAACGCCATAGCCATCCCGGATGGTTACAAGATCATCCGAAGGGACCGCATTAACCAAACAGGAGGAGGCATCGCCATTGTCCACAAGAACTCCATCCGCATCACGACCAGCGTCGACAACACCCTCACAGCCGCCGAACATCTTCACTTCCAGATTCACACCGACCCCAAGACCACACTTAGAGGCACCCTCGTCTACAGACCCCCAGGACCCCGCACACAATTCAGCGAAGACATCACAGACTACATTCTTCTAGGAGACTTCAACTTCCACCTAGAAAAGAACAACAATAGCAACACCACCACCCTTCTGGACAACCTCGCCAATCTCGGACTCAAACAACTGGTAAACACCTCCATCCACAACGCCGCACACACGCTCGACGCAATCTTCTCCTCCAGCAAGCACATCTCCTTTAATCACGCCACAGGACTCCACTGGACGGACCACAGCTGCGTCCACTTCAACTTCAGAAAAACCACGACACACCACCACCCACAACAAGTCCCCCGCAGAAACTGGAACAAAATGACCACCGAGCAACTCACCACATCGCTAAATCAAAACCCTCCCGCCAGAGCATCGGACCCAAACCATGCAGCCATCAATCTCACACAATGGATCACCCGCTGCGCTGACGAATTAGCACCCTTGAAAAACCACCACAACAACCCAAGAAGCAAAAAAGCCACCTGGTTCAATGACGACCTCAAAAACTCCCAAAAAAACTGCTGCACCCTCGAGAAAGCATGGCGAAAAAACCAACCACAGACAACATGACCGCCCTCAAGGACGCCACCCGCAAGCACAACCAGCTGATCCGATCCACCAAGAAATCAGCATTCAAGGATCGACTCGACAACAACGCCCACAACAGCAAGGAACTCTTCAGCATCGTCAAAGAGCTTACCAATCCCAGCGCCGGCACCAACGACATCACTCCCTCTCAAGACCTCTGCAACTCTCTAGCCTCGTTCTTCCACAGCAAGATCGCTGACATACATAACAGTTTCAGCGAACAATTCACTCCCTTCACCACCGAACGGAAGCCCCCCACCACCACCCTTTGCGCCTGGACCCCGATCAGCACCGAAGACACCATCCGCTTGATGAACTCCACCAACTGATCCATGCCCCCACCACATCTTCAACAAGGCCGACTCCATCATCGCACCCCAACTCCGGGATATCATCAACTGTTCCCTCTACACCGTACCTTCCCGGAAAGCTGGAAACATGCCGAACTCAGCGCCCTCCTGAAGAAACCTACAGCAGACCCCACCGAACTTAAGAACTACCGCCCCATCTCGCTCCTCCCATTCCCTGCCAAAGTCATAGAGAAGACTGTCAACAACCAGCTCGCCGCCTTCCTTGAGTCTAACGGCTCCCTCGACCCCTCACAATCCGGCTTCCGAGCCAAACACAGCACCGAGACCGCCCTCATCGCAGCCACAGACGACATCCGAACACTACTCGACAACGGGGAAACAGCTGCCCTCATCCTCCTGGAGCTCTCCGCAGCGTTTGACAAGGTCTGCCATAGCACCCTTATACAACGCCTCAGCAACGTCGGGATGCAAGAAAAAGCATTGGACTGGATCATCTCGTTCCTCGCCGGAAGAACCCAGAGAGTCCGCCTCCCCCCCTTTAGATCGGAGGCCACCGAAGTCATCTGTGGAGTACCACAAGGATCATCCCTCAGCCCCACCCTCTTCAACGTCTACATAAGCCCCTCGCAGCCATCGCACGCCAGCACAACCTCAACATCATCTCCTACGCTGACGACACTCAGCTGATCCTCTCCCTCACCAAAGACCCAAACACCGCCAAAACCAACCCACACGAAGGAATGAAAGACGTAGCCGAATGGATGAAGAACCGCCGCCTAAAACTGAATTCAGACAAGACGGAAGTCCTCATCCTAGGATCATCCCCCTCTGCATGGGACAACTCATGGTGGCCACCGGCCCTAGGCAGCGCGCCCAAACCAACGGACCATGCTCGCAACCTGGGATTCATTCTAGACTCCTCCCTCTCAATGACCAAACAAGTCAACGCCGTCTCGTCATCATGCTTTAACATCTTACGCATGCTCCGAAAGATGTTCCGATGGATCCCCACTGAAACAAGAAAGACGGTCACCCAAGCACTTGTCACAAGCCGGCTGGACTACGGAAACACCCTATACGCCGGAACCACAGCCAAATTACAGAAAAAACTCCAACACATTCAGAACGCCTCCGTCCGACTCATCCTAGACATACCACGCCACAATCACATCTCCGGCCACCTGAGAGACCTTCACTGGCTCCCCGTCAACAAGAGAATCAAGTTCCGCCTCCTCACCCACGCACACAAGGCCCTCTACGACCTAGGACCCAGTTACCTCAACACGCGCCTGACCTTTTACACCCCCACACGCCAACTACGATCATCCAATCAAGCCCTCGCTGCGATTCCACGAATCCGAAGAGCCACCATGGGAGGAAGATCATTCTCCTACTTAGCGGCCAAAACCTGGAATTCTCTCCCCACCCACCTCCACCTTACACAGAACCACCTCTCCTTCAGAAAACAACTCAAAACCCGGCTGTTTGATAAATAACGAAACCCCCCTCCCCAAAGCGCCTTGAGACCCTCTGTTTGAGTAGTGCGCTATACACATTTTGACTTGACTTGACTTGAGTAAGTAGACGATGTTTTTGGTATTGTATTGTAATTGCATTTATATAGCGCTTACTACCGCTTTTTCGGCGAGTAGCACGCTACTCCGGGACCCATAGAGGGTTAGTGCTGAATTAGTATAGTGAAACATGCAAGTACATTTTAATTGGTGGATAAGTTAGTCAGTTATTTGGATTTGGAATGATAGCAGAAGGATAGAGGAGGACAAAGTTATGTATTTATAGAGCTCTTTTTGACACATGCTATTCAGGAAGCCTAAAAAGGATTAGTGGTGAATTAATATGGTGAGATGTAAAGTAATTTCAGTGGTGGATATTAGTCAGTTACTTGGAGTGAGAAGGATAGCAGAGGGATAAAAGGGGAAGAAAGATTTGCATTCATATAGCACGTGTTATCCCTGATGGGTGTTGAAGTGCTTTTCTGGCGAGTAGCACGCCACTCCGGAACCCAGAAAGGATTACTGTTTAAAATTAGTATAGTACAAAATATGAAGTAATTTGAGTAGTGGATATGTTATTCAGTTATTTGGGTACTATATTAGTATAGTTTAATATGGAATTTGAGAAGTGAACCTGTTAGTCTGTTAATTTTGATTGAAAAGAATAGTAGAGGGATAAATAGGGTAGTGCATTGGAAATGCTAAATTAGAAGAAAGTGATAAATATATAGATCCATAATTACATTGAAAGTATATAGATACATAAAGGAGGTAAGAATATGTAGATTCAAGATATTGATAGTGGCACAGGATGGGAAATAGGGTAGTGCATTGGATATGCTTTTTCAGGTCAAAAGTAACAGACACACAGATCCAAGTACATGGAAGGTACATAGATGCACAATGAAAGTATGTACATTTAGACCAAAGATGATTTTTATTTATAATTTATTTTCTCTCAACAACATAATTACTTTACATGTTTCTACAAAGTAACACACAAAGATAGGTACATATCCATAATTAACACAAATGCTTGTATACAGAGGGATATGCTGTAAATTTCTGTTTGCGTATGGTGCTTATGTGGGGAAGAGCCAAATCTTGAGTAGTTTTCTGAAGATAAGGTCGGTGGACCTTATGTTGGGGGGTAAAGAGTTCAATAGTTTGGCTGCTTGAACAGAGAAGGATGTGCCACCCATGTGTTTTTTCTTGTATGGTGGGATTTTGAGGCGAGATGCTCCTTTAGAGCGGAGGTTCCTTTGTTGAATGTGTTTGGTGATTTTATTCCTGATGAAGAGTGGTCCCATTCCACTTTAATGATAATATTACAATTGTTATAGTTCAAACATGGGATGGTACCCTGGTATGAGGGTGTTCTGCTGGTCTATGTTGGCCTTGTCAACATTTCTTTAAGGCTTAACCTGCGTTCATAGGCTAACAGAGATGGGTCTGAAAAAAGACCCTTAAAGTCTGGTTCTGATTGTAGTGTAAGCCAATGTTTTAGGATGCTTTTTTCAGTCGCTGGCTCTGTTTAGAAAATTTCAACACCAAAACCATCTGATCAGATTTTCTCCTGGGATGTATGTGAGAAGTTCCTCACGGGTTTTGGTGCTGGATCTTGTATTTGCCTGTGCACGAATTTCAGGAGGATATCGATCATGTAATCTCCGGCACACTTTTCGTTTTACACCAGGCTTTTGACCTCCCCACCAAGATTCATAAGATTCACAATGTTACAACGAGACCTTTAGGTAGTTTGCTCGTTTTACACTTGCCTACTCCATTTCATTGTTTTATAGACATGAACTACCCCTGATGAAGGGTTCCACTTGAAATGCATTGGTTTTGATGAACAAGTTGGTCTAAACTCTATCTTTTCGGAAGGACCCGTTGGAAATTCCCAATTACTGTGAAATAAAACTTTACTTTCAAGTTAAATCTTTGCATATTTATTTTTACATTGAAGATTACTATTACAGAAGAAAATTAATCTCCTCGTCGGAGACCAGCTATGCCATCAGGGAACATTTCCCAATAGGGTCATGCTTCTTCGTCAATTCAACAAAACCTACAGAAAAGGTTGTTTCACATACCCATGAAGAGTATAGGGCCTAATAGCTGGAAAGCCCATTGGCAGACTATTCCACAAAGTGATTTAAATCAATATTGCAAATGTATTAAAAAATGGGTTAAAGATGTAGTAAACTGTGCAACATTTTTCCTTCACAAAAGAAGAAAATCAAATGCAAAAAAATAACTAGACCCCTATTAAAACTGCACGCCACCCACCACAAAAAAAATTAAAAAGTGAATTAAAGTACAAATAAATTGAGGTGCATGCCCCCTGTCAAACAAACAACATCCTTATACACCAGTTTTTCAACTTACCTGTGATATTTCAAAAACAAAGTCCTTAAATCAAATGGTATATATGTAGCAGACTAGGGTAGTGATCCTTCCAGCTCCAAATCCCAATGAAAAGAGACCAGGAGATGGGAAATCACTGGGAGGAGCCTGCTGGACAGAAACAGAAAGTTGGACACCATGGGACACTTCCTTCTGGTTTGAAAAAAAAGTTTTACAAATGGCTTATCGCAAATGGCTTATCGCACACAAAAAACAACTCCAACGGCTAGTTTGAGAAGAATATCCACTCCAAATGCCTCTCAGCTGCATTCTCAAGAAGGAAATCTGCTCGACAGCTCCATTTGCGATCAGCACTAAAGATGATAGATTGGTGCTGTCGCATTTGTAAGGCGTTCAAGTAAGCGGGAAGTCTTGTGGGAGCTCACTAGGGGTGTGAGAAGTCTTACGCTTGTTCGCAAGCAGCCTGAGAAGTGGCACGCGTGGTTGAGTGCCAAAAGAAAACTCGAGCGCATGAGCAGAAAAAATACCTCTGCTTTGTTTCCTAATGGAGGAATTCAGGAATTCTGCATTCCTCCGTGGAGTGCCCGAATTCTGCAAACTCTGCAAGCGGAGCGGGGTCTACCACCCGGGCTTAGTGCAAACACCTTGGTTTGTGGACTATGCACCCTTTTATGACCACAGGTGACCCCTCATGTTGGATACGTGGGACTAAGCTGACCAAGTTAGGGCATCCACTGTCAACTTTGGTTTGGGATATGCATTGTCAGGTTGTTGTTGCCACCCATACCTTTAAGACTTGGGTATGTCCCTAGCTGTGGGTGGGAGTTTGGACCATGCCAATATATACAGCTACTGGCCAATAATGATTGCAAGTTGTTTAATGTGTCCTTTAGGGATGTTGATGTTGCTTAATGTAATTGAAATGTTGTTCAGTTGCCTTACACTTATTCTTTTCAGCATCAACTGTGCCAAGCAGAGGAGACATTGCCAGCAACGCTGGAGATACAGCTAGCCACAATGGCTCTGGTCAGGATATTTAAAGCAACAAAGTCACTGGCATAGAGGATGAGGAGTGTGGCCAGGAAGAGCAACTCTCAACATATTCATCGGATTCTTCCCTCCAGTGGTGGACACCCCAGGACTGGAGACCACATCAACCTTGTCTGCTACCTCTACTCTACTCCCTTATCCACCCTCCCTGCAGGTCACCACAAATTGGTCCAACTCCACAACCGTAGGATGAGGAATATCTCCTTTGGCCCAGGCATCTCATCCCCTGCGGCCCCAGGTGCCCTGGGAAAGGAGGCTATTGACCTCCTGAGTGCCCTCTAGTGGCATTCCACCATAATGGCGCACACGCTGGAGTTCCTGGAGGGCATTCACAGTAGCAGAGGTTGTTTCAGGCCCTGGCCTCCCACTGATGGCAGCCTTGCCCTCAGCCCAGTCTTCCAGCCTACCTCCTGCCACACCCAAATCCCTGTTCCCATACCTGTCCCATACAGATGGAAAGGCGGGATTTCACCTCTAGAGTCTGATTACCATTCTCCAGAATCCTGTCACAGGTCGACTAGACCTTTTTACCTGTCATAGAGTGAATTAGGCAACCTTTCAAATGAAATCAACAAATTTAGAACTCCCAATAGCTTCCCCCAAGAACCACTTGACCAAAACTACGTTTGAAGGTTTATTACATAACCAAAAATAACTGAAGGTACAAGCACCTCAGCAAGAGGTTCAAAAGATAAACAGGCACTAATACAAACATAATCCTACGGAAAAGTCTCAAACGACTGATGAATAATACGAGGATCATTTCCAGAACCATCAAACTGAACAGAATTGCTATAACCTGAGTTCTGGTACTCATCGGACTAATAGACATAAATTCAGATTAGTCTGTCCCTACACTATACTAAGTGACATCCCTACTCAACGATAGCCCAACCTAACCAAAAGGTGTCAGCTGTGGTGACTTCCTAAAGAAGTTCGTCCACATTCTCTTTCAGGCTAAAGATTCCTTCCTCGCAGCTAAGCTCCTTGACCATCCAACCGCTCTCTCTAGCTCCTCAGCCCATCTGCTCTGCCTCCACCCTCGGGGCACTGACCCTAATACAAAACCCCACAATGTGACCGACACGCCTTCAGGTATGCCCTCTCGAAGGTGTTAACTTCCAAAATTTTCCAGTATGGCTCCAGTCCATCTTCGTCCATGCAGACGTCCTTGGGTCTCAGGCTTTTCATCCCTTCAAGTTGTTTCTTTGAATTCTTGGTCTACTCCTCCATGTCTGGGTCTAGCATTTCTAACTCTCATACACAATGGGCCCTTCTGCTCTACAATCTACTTGGTGATGCACCTGCAAAAGAATATACGCAAATAGGCTGACAGTCTAATAATGTTGCAACATTTTCTAAAAGCCTCTTTCATAAGCATTTCTACAGTTAAATGTTTAAGCAAGACATTTTCAAATAGGCCTACACCATTTTCTATGAACTAGGCCTCGGCTTGATTTATAGGCCCAACATCGTACATGAGCAGTTCTCTTGGTTCACCAGGCCTCCAACCTTAACAGAAAATGCATTTTCTACTTTAAGCTAGTTGTCGATTATAAGGCACAGCAAATTTCAATAAGCAAATCTAAATGCACAATGGTGTTCGTTTAAACGCACTTCTCATTAGTGACATATTTCATTTTAACGCTATCTCTAAGTTATGCAGCAAATGTGGATTTACTTTGTAACATTGATTCTGCACATTTTCAGATACCAATTACTCTAGTATTCTATCTCACATTGCACCTAAACATGATTAAAAGTCCTCTATATATATGGATGCTGACTACTTGTATATATGATGCACCCCTACAAATTTCACTGGCGCTCTCTCAGTTCCCCTCTTTGATGACCCGTGTCATCACCACCCTCACATCATCCTCAGGGTAAGAACCGATCTAAACTGAACTCGTGGCCATTTTCCCTCGCTTAAGCATTTCCAACGCCCTCAAGCTGCGGTATTGACTGTCCTGCAGTCTTTCCATTCGCATCTCTTGTGCTCTCATTGATCTCGCCAACCTAGTGGACTTGTACCACTTGTACAATCTCACTAAACCCCACAATCCAATCACACACGCCACCGCTATGATGAGGGGTTTCAGCACAAACCCAAGAAAACTCTTCCCCAAATTGACAAACCAGTTTCCAACTTTCCCAAAGCCTTTGCCAACCTTTGCCAACCGTCTCCCACGCATTCTCTTGAGTCAAATCCTCAATTTCATAATGGATTGCAGTAATGTTGCTTATATATTTCTCTAGATCCTTAGAGTTGTCTGGTATATAAGTGCAATATTCTTGGACCTTCAAACGTTTACAGACCCCACCCTCTTTTGCTAGAATGACGTCTAGGGCAAGACGGTTCTGTAAAACCATTGTCCTGATCGACAACATCTCACCCTCAACCAACACCAATGACTTGGCTGTATTAATTTACAATTCATCCACTACAGTTGCCAATCGCCAAATCTTTATGTCATTCAAAATGACGCCCAACATAGGTATCGCTGCTCCAAACACATCTCCCACAATTGCTCCAGCACTTTCCCCCCCGCTTTACCCTCCTTTGAGGCCCTCCCTCTAAGAGTGCAAAATCTTCAGTGTGGTAAATTTTGGGAAAGATAATTGCAAGATAGCAAGTTCCATACCACTTCTCTGGCAACCTCACATACGCATTCCTTCCGCAAACAAAATGCACAGTAGGAATCACCTGCACCACGCTCTTCAAGAAATCCTTCGTGTAATATTCCAAGGTGAAGGTGTGTTCACATGTAGTGTGACCCACATACACATTTTCATAATACGCCTGTGGTCGGTGAAGGCACAACTTCCCTTTCTGCACTTCATCTAGAGCTATTGGACCATAACTCCCTCTTGACTTGTGCTGCTTCTCTTCTTCCGTCCAATCTACCTTGCCTTGCCCTGAATCTCTCAACTTTTTCTGTTTCGTGTACCTATCCTCCACTTGTTCAATGGGGGTGGTAGGTGTTGGTGTCCCCATAGCCTTTTCTACCTGTTCGTGTGGTGCAAAATATGAAACTAAAACTACTATAGCTAAAAGAAGTATCACTCCTCCCAAAAGAGTGCCTACTATGCACTTGGCTCTACGATTCGGGTTTCCAGGCGCCATTGGTCTCAGCACAAAGTAGTTCGTTTTCGGAAAGCACCCAAAGTCTCTTTCTTTGTTATTTGAGTCTCTCGAACCACTTTGAAAAGCGGAAATCCCCATTTCAGTTCTTCTTTTTGCTTCAATAATAGACAACCCTAACCCTTCTCCGTCCTCTGTGGAAAGGCCCTAAATTTGTTCTTCTTCCACTCGGCTCTAGGTTAAGTTCAACAGCTATTTACAAAGTCTTTTCAAAGTCTTTTCAGAGTCTTTTCAAAGTCCTTAATAATCTATGATTATACTTGCTCCGATTGCCTGCAGCACGTAGTCTAAAAGTTCCATGCGGAGCACAACTGCATCATAAGATGGTACATCCGGACCAAATGTAGGAAAAATCAGTCTATCCAGGAGTAAATCACGTATCTTGCTCAGGAGAGGGGGATTAGGAATTGTGAGTGTCAGTACGCCTTCAATTTCAAGTCCAGGTACCAACAGTATCACTTCAAGCTTAACATTTGGGATCGTACTGGTCACCGCCATTGACCTCACCCTCCCGGACCTCAGTAAACCTGGCATTTGTGAAAGGGTAGGTCCACTCTGGAGTGGCGTATCTTCGGCAAGGTACTCTTACCCTCCTTGACCTCCTCGGACCCCTCTGCTCAGCTCCTGTTCTCCCTCTTCCGGATCTGATTCTTCGGACACAGGGGCAAGATCTCTTTCGGAAGCCAATCTCACATTCATTCGCCTCCGCCTCTCGGGCCAATGAGCCTCTGCACTTCTTGCTCTTCTGCTTCTCGTTTGCACACCTTGTTCGTCTCCACTGTCAACCTCTTCTGCACCCAGATCACCTTCTCCGCCACTTCCTCCTATTGAGGCAGATTCAGTGTCACTGTCGTCGTGGTCATTTCCTGCCTGATCAGGGGAGTCCCCAACTTCCACCGGCACCCCCACAGCTTGACTTGTCCCCTCTGATGAATCCTCCTCTTCGTTAATATTTTCGTCTATGAGAGGAGCTGTTCCCTCAAAGGGTGCTGGGACTCGTCGGGTGTGAGAAGCATGGATCCAGTTTGGCAATCCGCCACACTTCACAGCAGTAGTGGTGACTAGAATCACTTGGAAAGGTCCTCTCCAACGCACATCCAGGCAGCTCTTCCGCACGTGCTTCCACACCAGGACCCAATAACCAGGGCACAGGTCGTGACAAAGGTCGCTAGAAGCCGGGATTTCAGCAGCCTGCACCTGAAGGGACACAGAACGTATGACATCAGAAAGTCCCCTGCAGTAATCAAGAATCAGGTCATCTGTGATATTCAGCAAGGCAGTTGTAGGAATAGATGGCAGTCTCATAGCCCTCCCCATCAGCACTTCATGAGGTGAGAGCCCTGTCCTCCTGTCTGGGGTACTACGCATACTCATTAGTACCAATGGCAACGCATCGGGCCACTTCAGGGATGTGGATGAGCACACCTTTGCCATTCGGGCTTTGAGCGTCCCATTTATCTGCTCCACTATGCCAGAAGCCTCTGGACGGTAGCTACAATGCAGTCTCTGGTCAATGTTCAGGTCAGAGCAGAGCATCTTCACAACTTCGCTATTAAAGTGTTTTCCTCTGTCCGATTCCAAAGAGGTCGGAACCCCGAATCGTGGCACCAATTCCCTCAACAATAATTTTGCTACTGTGAGAGTATCGCACCTACGAGTGGGATATGCCTCAACCCATCTTGAAAACACACACACAATCACCAAGACATACCTGAGGCGATTGCACCTCGGCATCTCAATGAAATCTATTTGCATCCTGTAAAAAGGTCCGCCGGACCTTCCAATGTGACTCAATGTAACTGGTGTTCTTTTCCCAACATTTATCTGCTGACACTTTACACATCTCTGACATACTGCTTCCGCAGCCTGTCTAAACTTCGGATTGTACCATGTTTGCCTGAACACACGCATCATCGCATCCCTTCCCAGATGCACAGGACCATGTATCTGTCGTGCCATTGCACTCACCAGTTCATTCGGCAACACAGCTCTTCCATCAGCCGAAACCCACATGTCCAAATCTCCTTTGACACAACCAGCCAATTCCCACACCCTTTTTTCATAATCCGACGCCTGTCCCTGCATGTCTCCCAACTCTTCCCATGTGTCTGCCACCTCAAGCATCATGCTTAGTTCGGTTCTTTCCCTTGGTCCCTCAATGTTTTGTTCAGTAAAGGAGTATCCCTGCTCTGCACAATAACGTGCTACTTCATAAGCATAGCGATTCCCCATCGTCACAAATTCTGTTCCTTTGGTAGGAGCTGTGCACTTTACCACGGCTATTTCTGCAGGTCCTTGCAAGGCCTCCAGCAATAACCTGATAAATTCGCCATTCCTGATTGGGGAGCCCGATGATGTCATGTAGCCCCTCTGAGACCACAACTGACCGAAGTCATGAACCACCCCAAATCCATATTGACTGTCAGTGAATATGGTGATCCGAATCCCGTTGGCTGCCAAACAGGCACGCGTCAACGCAATTATCTCAGCCACCTGTGCGGAGTGTACTCCTTCCAGGCAGGCTACTTCAATTATTCCAATAATAGTACAGACAGCAAATGCTGCTCTCAACTGACCAGTATTGTCTCTTACGCATGAGCCATCCACAAAGTAAATTTCATCGGGGTCTGTCAATGGCACATCAACAATATCCGGCCTAGGTTTGGTACATAGTTCAGTTACATCAAGACAATCATGGTCTTCCCAATCATCTTCTATATCATTTGGCAATGGCAACAAGGTAGCAGGATTCAAGACAGAGCACCTCCTGAGAGTCACATTCTCTGCAGCAAGTATAACCTGCTCATAGTGTGTGAGTCTGTTGTTGGTCAAGTGCTGCGTCTTGGTCCTGGTCATCAACAATTCCACAGAATGAGGTACATGCACTGTCAGTGGATATCCCATCACAATACTTTCACATCTTTCAATGCTGACACCTGTTGCAGCAACGGATTTGAGACATCCGGGCAACGCTGCGGCTACTGGATCTAAGGTAGCCGAGAAGTATGCAACTGGTCTACGGACTCCTCCATGGTCTTGCACTAAGACTGCCAATGCGCATCCCTCTCTCTCACAGCAGAACAATGCAAATGATTTGGTGTAATCGGGCATTCCCAGAGCCGGAGCGCGACACAGGTCCTCTCGCAGCTCGAGAAAAGCCATCATACAATCTGTGTCCCATGGTACCGGATCACTCACATCCTTGTGCGTCAGTTTCTGTAAAGGTTTCGCCTTCAGGGAAAAGTAGCAATCCACTGTCGGCAATAGCCAACCATGCCTAGGAACATCCTAACCTCTCTTTGGGTCGAGGGCACAGTCATTCTCATGATCGTCTCAATCCTGTCAGGTGACACTTTTCTCTTTCCCTTCTCTATCCTGTGTCCCAGATATTGCACTTCTTGCAGGCAGTACTGTAACTTGCTTGGGGACACCTTGTGTCCATTCTCTCCCAAATGGTTCAGCAAGGCAATGGTGTCAATCCTACAAGCATCTTCGGTGTCTGACACAACAAGGAGGTCGTCTATGTACTGTACGAGAACAGAGTTCTGCGGCAGTACCAGACTCTCAAGATTCCTTTTCAGCAACTGATTAAAGATCGATGGCCTCTCTGTATACCCTTGAGGAATTTGACACCGTGTTAGGACGCGGCTTTCTATTTTGAACGTGAAAAGAAATTGGCTTTCCTCATGCAAAGGGATGGAAAAGATGGCCTGACACAAATCAATCACAGAAAGCCATTCAGCTTGGAACGGTATCTGAAACAATATTACTGATGGATTCGGTACCACTGGACAGCACAGAACAACTATGTTGTTAACCTTTCGTAAATCCTGCACAATCCTGAACTTCCCACTTGGCTTCTGCAAACCCATTATCGGAGAGTTACAGGGACTGCCCATAACCTCCTTCAGGATTCCCTGTCTAATCATGGACTCAATCACACGTTTTATACCGCAAGTGTCTCCGGTGTCAACATATACTGGGGTGTTCTCGGGAAATCAGCATTCGGTCTTACTTGAATTCTGACCGGCTCTACTCCTTTGATCTGTCCAATCTCCTCCCCTGTAAAGTCCCACACCTCTGGTGAGACCGAATCTCTCAAATCCCAGGGGAGTTCCTCCACTGTTATAGCAGGGTACAATTCAATGCACACATGTGTGTTTGCAACCTTAAAATCAGCATTGTCATTGTCTGTCTGCAATTCCACTCCCTTCGGGGTACAATAGATGGTGCAATTGAGTTTACACAAAAGGTCTCTTCCTACCAGGCACACAGGACTGGAATCACACACTACGAACTGGTGTCTATCTCTGAAACTTCCAATCTTCACAGGGACTGCCTCAGTCAGGGGGTTTGTCATTCTTCTATATGCTACTCCTACGACTTGTATGGTCTGTCCTGAAAGGGGTAAGTTGGGGACTACCGCAGACCGCACAGTGGAACGGGAAGCACCAGTGTCAACCAAAAAGGTGGTGGGATGTCCATCTACATCTGCCTCCACAAACGGTCCTCTCTGATCTACCTCCAGCACTGCTCCAAGAGTACAACCCTCTTCCCCATCCAGGTACCGTCCCGTCACTGGGTCATATTGGTAACACTCGTCCCCGTCGACTATGAAAGGCATCTGCTTGTAAACCTTGTTCCCTGCTGAGATCTTCGGTGGCTGGGGGACCGGAGCCCTAGGGGCTGAAGTCCCCCCTTTTGTCGTCTGGAATTTTGTCACTGTTACTTTCCGTACCGGAGGGGCTTGAACTCCTCCTCCTCCTCTTCCTGTACCTGATTGTCAGGGTTATGGGGACACTCGCGTCTCCAATGCCCGATCTCATGACATTGATGGCACTTGGTCGTCTTTTTCAGGGTCGCTATATCTATCCTGGGTCTCGAACCTTCCTCGTTGTCCCTCTTCTGTCCCCCTGATTTTCTCCCCAAAGTGCCATTGCCTGACTGACCCTGTCCTCCCGATTGCATCTGTACTAACATCAGTTTGTCTTTTAGCTTCTTTGTCTTCGAGTCTATCTCATCACTGCAGTACCTCGCATACCTCAAGATCTCATCCAGAGGCTTGTTTTGCCAACAGATTAGATGTTGCTGTATCATAAGGCAAATATCAGGCCTCAGTCCCAGAACAAATTTGGATACGAACTGTCCCATGTCCTTAGGGTCCATCACGTCTAACCCACTGTACTGTTTAAAGATCTGCAACAGTCGCTCATAATATTCATGTACTGTTTCCTTTGGTTCTCTTGCCTAGTCCGGTCTATTTTCACCCAATCTATGTCCTGTGGTGGTACCTTGGTTTTTAACCATGTGATCGCTTACTCATACTTTGCCATCACCCTGGGTGATGGTCCATTTGTGGCACTTTCTCGCTCTGGCTCCGCTGTGGGCCATTCAACACTAACCTTGCATGCTATCCACAAATCCCCTGGAACCACAATGTCAAACAGCGTGTTCAAATCAATCCACAATACCTTTGAGATTTTAACGAACCTCTCTACCTGCTTGTACCATTCCACTGGACTCTCTCGCAACTTTGGGAATGTGTTCGTAAAGGCATCCAGATCTCCCCTACTCCACGGTACATGCACATATCCTCCATGAGCCACCTCCCGCAAGGGATACGCTTCTGTATGCATCAACCCTCCTCCCGGGGATGTCTCAATAACACTCCGTCTAACACTCTTTCTCTTTGACCACCTTTCCTCCCATTTCTCCAAAGGGGACCACGTTCGGATTCCCACAATCAGCTCCCTAATCTGAGTTTTTAATCCGATGACCCTCTTTTCTTCTAAGTCTTGATCTGAGTACTGTAACCGGTGGCCACTCTGCAGTGCTTTTGTTTTTGTCAAGTCTACCGAATACTTATTTGCCAATTCAGAGAGTTTCTCATGAGCTGTCCTAGCCCTCCGTGTAAAATCCTTCGCCACAAACAATAGCTCATCGGGTTCGTAGAGTTCGATCCTTTCTAGTGGCAATGTGCCTTCCACTATCTCCTCCACTTATGTTTTTAATCTCAGCACATCTATCCTTCTTGCTTTTATCGCAGCCCTCAATGTACCTTGGCTCGTAGTTCCATTAGAGTCCCTCCCGCCACTGTCCTGACTTTCTCGTCTGGTTTCCTCAGGTGTGTTAGGGGGAACCCTTCTGTTCTCCCAGCCTTCTCGAACCCACTCCTGTCTACTGTCGCTAGAGGTGTGGTGGGACGCCCCCCTATTCCCCTCCCCTTCTCGTTCCCATTCCTTCCGACTTTCACTAGGCGCACAGTGAGACACCATCCTATTTTCCTGATTCTCGGACCCAAAGACATTCCTTGATCTATCACTCTGAGTGTCCACTATGGTTTCCCAAGTCCTCAAGTCTGGCCTTAATTCTCTCATTGACCTCGGCCTTGGTCCTCTCAGATCCATAGATCCCCTCCAACCCCCCTGTTCTTCTGAGGAGTCTGCCGATGCTGCCAAAGGAGTGCTTCTTTCTACAGGTTTTGGCATCTGTCTCCACCCTCCTAACCCATTACTCCTGTCCTCGCTGGCACATCTCTCGCTCCCCATTTGCAGCGGACTCTCGCCTTCTTTCTGTTCTGAGTTGTACACTGATACTATGGGACCTATGGTAACAGGTACCGTAAGAGCATCTGGCAATTTCTGTGAGTGGACACCCTCTTCTACCCGAACCTTTTGTACTGTGAATATTCCCACTACTCTCGTCACTGGAGAAGGTGGAAGTGCCTTTTCTCCCTTCACTGGACAAAACATGTCCTCTGAGGTGCTCAAATCACTCACCATTTTGACCCCACCATCCCCGTCAGAAACTTCCCCGTTCTTGGCTGCCATTGGCTGCCCCCCAACTCGGGATTGTATGGAGGTGGTCTTTCCGACAACAGCCTCTCCATCAGGATATCGTCTGTCTCACTGTCCTCATCCTCGGTACTTCTCCTCTGTGCATCCAGCAACGGGTACAACCTATCCCCTTCAATGGTCTGTACCCTCCATCTCTTTTCCATGGCATCCCATCTCGCATCTTGGACCGCCCTAACCGATCGTTTCACTCTTTCTTGTCTCCTATCCCTGTTTTTCTCATGGGCTGCCCTGATCCATGCATTTAACGCTTCAAACTGTGTTGGTCTGGGCAAAGGTCGTAACGCAGCCATAATCGCTTTCAACTGATACAACACTTCTAGTCCAAACGTTCCATATCTAGGAAATGTCAATTCTTCATTTCCATCTGTCATCTTACACCAGGTATCAAGCCACAATATGGTGTGTAACCCAACATTCGTTGCCATATAATAGGCTGGAGTGTCCTCGGGTGGAGCTTCCTCCCCACCGCGAGGTTCTATCTTGTTGTCGCCCTTGAAACATTTCCGCAATACTTTAAAACATTTCATGATGAAAATCCACAACGTTTTCTTGTTTACTGCACTCGTTTACTTCCTGATGACAATCTACCAATCTCAGCGCGGCTTCTCACTAACCGCCCTATCCCAGCGCGGCTCTACGCCAACCGACCAATCCCAGCGCGGCTCTTTCTGATGTCACTCGCCTCTGTTTCGCAGCAGTTCCCCTCCTCTCTCCGTTTGTCCCGCAGTCTCGCATGCGTCCCAATCATACACTGAAAATGATCACTTCCGACCAAGCAACCACTTCCCTGACTGTACGTCCAGTCTAACTGTAATTGTCACCGAACTGGCAAATGTCTGTTCGCGAACGACCGGACAATTGCCTCAGCTGATAGGTTACAAACACACGGTAACTTCCGACCAGCGTCCGTTACCCACGCACTCACACATTCATTCCACCTATCTCGGTCTTGCGGGCGATCAATGGTACCTCATGACCCCCTTAACAATGGTCGACAATTACTATGGCTGTTCGATACACCCGGACCACTTAGACTCCCCTCGAGCCTAAGATTTTCACTGGTTGCGCGCGCTCACAACCTGTTCCTCTTTCACTCTACAGGCACTCAACTCCGCAAGACAATACAACACACAATACAACATAACACCGCAATCTAGTAACGCATGACCCTTTTCATACTCACTCTCCTTCGACCTGCTGCTTTCTGCAGCACTGTCACTCTCCGTCAGTTTCCATGGAACGCCATCCTCCGTCCGCGACTCTCTGGACACTCTCCATTGGTTCTCTATGGGCCTCGGGGAAATCTCAACCTACTTCTAGATTACCCTCACTCCAGAAGGTAAACCATCCTACTCTGCTACCAACTGGAAAGGCGGGATTTCACCTCTAGAGTCTGATTACCATTCTCCAGAATCCCGTCACAGGTCGACTAGACCTTTTTACCTGTCATAGAGTGAATTAGGCAACCTTTCAAATGAAATCAACAAATTTAGAACTCCCAATAGCTTCCCCCAAGAACCACTTGACCAAAACTACGTTTGAAGGTTTATTACATAACCAAAAATAACTGAAGGTACAAGCACCTCAGCAAGAGGTTCAAAAGATAAACAGGCACTAATACAAACATAATTCTACGGAAAAGTCTCAAACGACTGATGAATAATACGAGGATCAATTCCAGAACCATCAGACTGAACAGAATTGCTATAACCTGAGTTCTGGTACTCATCGGACTAATAGACATAAATCCAGATTAGTCTGTCCCTACACTATACTAAGTGACATCCCTACTCAACGATAGCCCAACCTAACCAAAAGGTGTCAGCTGTGGTGACTTCCTAAAGACGTTCGTCCACATTCTCTTTCAGGCTAAAGATTCCTTCCTCGCAGCTAAGCTCCTTGACCATCCAACCGCTCTCTCTAGCTCCTCAGCCCATCTGCTCTGCCTCCACCCTCGGGGCACTGACCCTAATACAAAACCCCACAATGTGAACGACACGCCTTCAGGTACGCCCTCTCGAAGGTGTTAACTTCCAAAATTTTCCAGTATGGCTCCAGTCCATCTTCGTCCATGCAGACGTCCTTGAGTCTCAGGCTTTTCATCCCTTCAAGTTGTTTCTTTGAATTCTTGGTCTACTCCTCCATGTCTGGGTCTAGCATTTCTAACTCTTATACACAATGGGCCCTTCTGCTCTACAATCTACTTGGTGATGCCTACAATCTACTTGGTGATGCACCTGCAAAAGAATATACGCAAATAGGCTCACAGTCTAATAATGTTGCAACATTTTCTAAAAGCCTCTTTCATAAGCATTTCTACAGTTAAATGTTTAAGCAAGACATTTTCAAATAGGCCTACACCATTTTCTATGGACTAGGCCTCGGCTTGATTTATAGGCCCAACATCGTACATGAGCAGTTCTCTTGGTTCACCAGGCCTCCAACCCTAACAGCAAATGCATTTTCTACTTTAAGCTAGTTGTCGATTATAAGGCACAGCAAATTTCAATAAGCAAATCTAAATGCACAATGGTGTTCGTTTAAACGCACTTCTCATTAGTGACATATTTCATTTTAACGCCATCTCTAAGTTATGCAGCAAATGTGGATTTACTTTGTAACATTGATTCTGCACATTTTCAGATACCAATTACTCTAGTATTCTATCTCACATTGCACCTAAACATGATTAAAAGCCCTCTATATATATGGATGCTGACTACTTGTACATATGATGCACCCCTACAAATTTCACTGTAAATGGCGCTCTCTCACAGATGAAAACATAAGCAGACACACAGTCCAACATCCACATGCACCAAAACACCTCCCAAACGCAGTAAATAAGTATACATGCACCCAACGAACAGACACTTGCCACCCTCACTCGGGCCAGCCCACACATTCCAACTGAGCATGCACCAAGAGACACAACACAAACATGCACACAATCAGACCCCCAGACACTTTCACCAACCACAGGCACAGCCACAACTGTGACATGCAACTCCCAAAGGCCACCCCATACCACCCCACCTGCCCAGCATCCCATGGAAGACCCCCTTGAACTTGGGGAAGTTCTTTCTGGCCCAACCACTACCCCACCTTCCATTAACAACCCAACCTCTTCCAGTCCAGATCTCAGATCTCCCTAATTTGATTTTTTTAAGGTGCCTGGTACACTAGATGCCCCTTCCTAAGGAGGTTTATCAGGCAGTGTCATATTTGGAAAGTACTGTGATGCAGCAATGTGCTCAGGCACCTTTGAAGATTGGACTGGCCATTGGCCAATAAAGTGTGTTACTTCTAATAAATGTAGTTGTTTTTCTTTAAATCATTTCATTCTGTCCATTACCTGTATGGGGTACCTGGACTACATGTTTGTACTATGATATTTGTTTGATGGAGATTGGTGTTCCTTTGCAGGTGGTAGTTATAATGTGATCTTTGTACATGTCGTGGAGTTCTTCTGAATTGTGGAACATGGTCATGGATTAGGTATGGAGCCTCTACATCAACTGATTGTGTCCTAGCAGGGAAACATCCTTTACAACGCAACTTTTACCACACAGTGCTTTTACATCGCAACTTTTACAACGCAAACCATTGCAACACATTGCGCTGGGGGGCGCTCTAGTGTGGGAATAGATTTAATTTACTATCCAACACCTTCCCTACTATCCACGGGGACTGGAGTTGGAATAGTAAATTAAACTATTCACTATCCAGCACCCCAAAGCGCTATGCATTGTAATGGTATGCGTTGTAAAAACTGCGATGTAAAAGCATGCGTGGTAAAAGCATGCGTTGTAATGTCATACATCCGTCCTAGCAGTGTGATTTTTGCTGTCAGGTAAGTATTTTGGCTTTACGATGGTCCGCAACAATTTGATTGCCCTGCTCTCATTGAGATATGTTGATTATGTTTTGTTATTTGAAGTGCTCAATGTGTGGCTCAACACATGGAGTGCATCAGCATTTCTTAAGTTTGTATAGTTCTACATGTACATATGTATATTGGGCAGTGTGTGCTTTTTTACCTACTTACAATTGATATCTGACAGATGCTGTCATTGCAGTATGTTTTGCTGTTTTACACTTCTCCAATATATGTGTGTTTTTAACTCTGTGAGACCTTTCTAAACCCAAAAATCTCTGATTTCCCAGGGCCAGTACTTCTGTGATTGTCAATGTATGTGGAAGTTGTTCTGCTGGGCCACTGGCTGGCTCCAACTGTATTTGTTACCCTAATGGTGTCATTGATATCCAGTATTCTGTGTTTCGATAGTGCCCTTAGGAATGGATATGTTTCCCACTACTTAACGGCTATGGCATTGTATAACTTGGCTTTTGATATGAGCTATGTGTGTGAGTCTACTACAACATTGTGACAGAGGACTTTTTTTTACTTTGACTCTTTACTATTGATGTGTGCTTACATTTATGAAGGGAGTATGTATGTGTGCATTGAGAAGGGGTCATTTTGACTGACACATCTTGTTCTGCTGAGTTAGATTACCAAGGCCTCATTGTAGTTGTAGTCAATTCACTAAGAAAAAATAGATTATATTAAAAATGTGTGGACGATGTGAGCGAGAGGGGGGAATTGTGGCCGTGAAGATAGTAAGTTTTATAGTTGTGTGTGATACAGATTGGTGGGTAGTTTTTGAAGTGGAGGTATTGTGTATCACAAAAAAGTTGACATTACCTACTTTCACTTTAAAAGTACTGACATGGGGGCGTGGCCAAGCAAGATGGCCGACTGGATATCCCCACGTCAGCTCTGTCGCCACAGTGCCTGTTTTGAGAAGAATATGAAGCTCAGCTCCACAGAAACACCCGGGAGTAGTGACCACTCATCATAGGTCACGCCCAGAAGGTGATTTCGGCCCCCAATAGCAGAGATACATGGTGGAATGGAGACACTGGACTAGACATCTGACGGCAGCCAAAATGATAGCGCCAGAGTAGGTAAATTGATTCTTCAGAATGACGTTTCCTGAGGCTCGCCCGATGCTCCAGGTGGAACCCACATCATAATGTGGCTCGGGAACAAGTAACCCGACCCTGAACTCATCCAGCAGCTTATTGTTTAGAAGGGGCTGCATCGTGCACACCTGTAAACGAGGGGGACCCTTGACATCGCAGGGGCCTATGAGGGGTGAGCTGGGGCCCAGGCTTAATCGGATGTGCCTGAGGACAATTGTGGCTGGAGCTCAAATTTGATACCACCACGCATGAGGTAGGAGTCAGAGGTGGAGACTGAAGGCGGCAGTGCCTGCCCCTAAAATGGAGGTCCTTTGAGGCAGTATAAGTTGGCAGGGTGGGCCAGGGAGTGTGGCCCCTAGAACCTCTGACTGGAAATAATTAGCACTTGGAGGCCCTTACGCATGGAATCGGCTAGATAAATTGATCGATTTCTGTTGCAGATATAAATAGTCTCACCCAGCCTAATCTTGACATGGCGTCCAGCATAGGGAGTTAGAGAGCAAACCCCTTCTCATACATTGGGGCCAGCTACTTGGGGAAGATTGCAGGGTGGCCAGCATGCAAATTCAGAGTCGATGGTGCAGTTCGACCCAGGGGGAGAGAAGGCAAATCCGGGGGTGGGGCCACAGAAAAAAGACCGCAAACAGTTTCCAGTTACTTTGCTCCCTCAGAGAAGAAGTTCACTCTGTAATCCAGAGAAACAATGTCTGCCATGGCACTCACTGAGGAGAATCTACTGGCGTCCCTCAGAGAGTTCAAAACTGAACTTCACAACCCAGGATGGACATGACTGCCTCAATGGATCAGCTCAAAGTAGACCTCACCGATCGCATGGCCTCCATCCAACAGGATATGGACTCAAGCGACACTTGGATACTCGAGGTGGAGGCCAAATCTCTGGAGATTGACAAATGTGTGTCGGATGCTCAATGTAAGCTGCAACATCTCCGCTCCCCGCTAAAGACGCCTTGCTGAAGACCGAAGAGTTGGAAAACAGATCTAGAAGGGATACAATCAGAATTAGGGACCTAGAGGAAGGGGCAGAGGGGCCTGATCTGGAAGCCTTAATCCATGGGTTGTTTGCAGAGGTTCTGGGGATGAGTCATATGAAAATCAAAATTGATAGAGCCCATTGTGTGGGAAGACAGGCACCCAGAGAGCAACAACGTACCTGTGATATCCTTGTCAGACTGCACCCATTCAAGGTAAAGGAGGCCATACTCCCAGCAGCTCGGAAAAAAGGACACAATCACCTTCCAAGGTTTCTCCTGCATGCTGTATCAAGATCTGGCTCAAACGTCTTTGCTATGCCCACAGCAGTTCAGGCCAGTGACGGAAAGACTGAGACAGGACTGCATCAGGTATCGTTGAACTTATCTATTTTGTCTAGCCTTTGAGTTTAACAATAAATCACACCATGTCACTGAACTGGTAGAGGCTATGAACATCCCAGGTATACTGCTCCATGAGCCAGCAGATTGCAGGGTGCCTCACAGGGGGACAACATTGAATTGTGGAAGAGCTACCATTGGCGAAGCAAACGTAGAGAGCGGAAACGTAAGAAATGACAGGAAGGATGGATGGCTCCCATTAACTTGATCATGAATGTCCAAACTGTACACATTTGAGGGCTATGCCCCCGGGAGGCCAGGGGCTCTAGACAAGGGAAGGGGCACCAGTTTACTGACCAGCAGGGAAGCATGGGGCTTTTAGAGGTCCCTGGGGGTTGGTGGGCACTGCCCATTCTTATAGACTGCACTCACATGGAGAGATGATTCAATGTACAACTGCTGGCAACTGATCGAGGCGGCGCCTGCTAACACACATTCCTTTCGTGTTCGAAACTTCAAAATGGGACTGGGTGTTCCACCGATGTTGCTTAGGTTTTGTTTTAGATTTAAGGGATTTTTGTTGGGGGTTCAAGGGAAGGCTCACTCTATGACATACAGAGAAGTTGTCATGACATCATGTGGAGGGTTGGTGTCTACTGCCGGGATCTGGTGAGAGGTGGAGGTGAGCTGGAGGGAGAGGCCGGCCACATGGTGCTGAGGGCTCAGAGGTGGTGGGGAGAGCTCAGCAGGTAGAGAGTGAAATAGATTAAAATGATTACAGTAGCTTCCTGGAATGTGAAAGGTCTGAACTCATCTCTTGAGCGCCAAAAGGTCTGGAAATATCAGGTAGACCACCATTTTGATGTGGTAGTGCTGCAAGAAAACATCTTAAATGGCTCAATGGCCATAGATTGAAACACAGAAGTTACCCCTTGGTCTACATATCATCCTCAGGAATTAAACAGAGAGGGTCTGTGCTCTTGTTTCACTCCACCTAGAAGTTTTAACCAGAGAGAGTCAGGACAGGTAAAAAAGGGAAAGTGGTCATGGTAAAGGGTAGACTAAGGGGAAACCAATGCATGTTTGTATCGGCCTATATACCAAATACCAGTCAGCTCTGCTAGCCATGGTGGGAGGGTTTGCAGAGGGCCTAATTGTACTTTTGGGGGTCTTTAACCTTACATGACACTCTGGCCTTGATAGTACCTAGCCAAATCATGCCCCCACTAACAGCTTCTCCAAAGCCACTAAACAGGCCATTTAGGACCTTGGGCTCAGGGATGCCTGGAGGACTCTTTACCCCACCACAAAGGATTTCTCTTTGTTCTCCCATGTACATCAAACATACTCATACCTAAATTATGTTTTTCTCAGTCAGGGTCTCTTAGGGGCTCTACGAGAGGTACAAATCCACTTAATCACTATCTCGGACCACGCTCCAGTATCTGCTTGTCTTGCCTGCGAGGCCCATGCACCAAGGTTCGCAGAGAATTCTTTCCCATTTCTCTAACTTGTGACCGACACTTCTATAATGAGCTGCAAGTATCAATCAAAGAATTCTTTCAAATGAATATGCCTCAAGATACCGCCCCCTCAATTAACTGGGATTACGTCAAGGCTGTCTTCAGAGGTAAATGTCTGGAACTCAATTCCCTCTTGAACAAGAAAAGGGCAAGGGGGTGGACAGCCTTGGAGGTAGAGCTCAAGGAGGTGGAAGGGTTACATAAGCAAACACCCACATGCATTCTTCAAAGTAAACTGACTGCGCTGATAGGAAAAATTAATGTGATTTACAAATACAGAGCAGAACTCACACTCCTATGTCTGTGTCGACATTCCTATGAAAACAGGAATATAGTCGGGCACATCTTGCAAGGCAACTCAGGGAGAAAAGAGAAAACATATACATGGGTGATTGCTGACACAGGGGAAATATTGAACTCTCGGATTTGGTGCATTTTATGACGAGTTGTATTGAGCCGACAACGCAGATAGCAGCATCCCAAACAGTGTACCTTGATAAGGTCAGTCTCCCACAGGTTACACCTGGGCAGAATGCTCTTTTGGGAGCACCCATAACTGACAAAGAAGTGCATTAGATAATTGCAGTGTTGAAGCACCATAAATGTGTGGAAGAGGTGTGGCGCCGCGGCCAGGGCGACTGACGCTGGAATCTGGGGATCACGGTTCGATCCCCGGCTCCGGCGGCAGGTTAGCCCAGCACCATGTGACTCTGGGCAACAGCTTGCTTAATCTTCCCGACGGCCCCCAGCGCCTAGAGACCCTAACGGGTGATTGTGCGCTTTACAAATGTGGATTATTATTATTATTATTATTAAATCGCCGGGGCCTGACGGATTGACAGCTCATTTCTACAGAACTGCCAACAGCATTGCTAACTTTAGATGCAAAACTGTATTAAAAAATCTTGGCAACCATATTAGAGGACATGATGCCAGAGCACATTCACCCAGGCCAATTTGGCTTTATAAAAGGCAGACAAACCCACAATAATGTACATCAAGTAATTCACCTGATTGAAAAGGGGTTGAGACACCGAGCCCGGTGATACTGTTGAAAGCATTTGACAGAGTGGACTGGCCCTTCCTCTTTCATACGCTACATCGCTTTGGGTTCTGTGAGGCTTTTATTAAAATGATTAGAGCTAATTATACTCAACCTCAATCCAGAGTGATAATTAACTGGATTAGTTCCTCTCCATTTCCCCTGGGTGAGGTGATGAGACAGGGGTGTCCTTTGCCTCCATTACTGTTTGCTCTAAGCATTGAGCCCCAAGTGGCCCAGATTCAAGTGCAACAGGAGATACAAGGGATCTGGTTTGGCTATGATTAACATAAGATATCATTGTTTCAGATGGAACTATTGTGGGAAGGTAGGCCCTGCATAGCCCTGCATAAATTTACACAAGGGTGGTATGATGGGGGATAGGGCTCCCAGACGTCAGAAAATATTATTGGGCGGCACACCTGGCGGCCATAAACCACTCCACTTATGGAAAGAGAGAGGAACCAGAGTACAGGATGGACAAATGGCTATTGCCTGGGGGAAACTTCAACAGAGCTCTTTACTTCAGACCACTAAGATACCCCCTGAGTGGGCCAACTAAGCACTCAGTGCAGATTTGGCATGCAGCGAATAAAATCATGAGCTGGGACCAGAAGCTTTCGTTGGCTACTCCTCTGTTGGATTCAGAACAATTAGGTAGGCTGAGAACCTCAAAGAGCTTTAACAAACGGGACTTAATTGGCATCTCGAAGATTGGATACTTGTGGGAGAAAGGCGAAGTGGTAACATTTGCATCGCTCCAACGGGAGTACGAACTGGCATCAACGGAATACTTTTGTTACCTTCAGGTCCGACACGTACCACAATCAAACATACCGGCGGGCACCTCTCCACCGGAGTCACCCCCGTTAGAGGCCAGACTCCTAGATGGACATATGCCAGACAAAGCGATATCCTTGACCTTAAAAAAAACTGGTGAACAACGCACCAGACCCACTTAGATTGATAAGAGAGCGATGGGAGGGAGATGGGCTGATGAGAACTGGTAGGAGGCAGTTGCATCCCCTGAGAGGTAGCAATTTCTTCCAGACTACGCCTCATCCAAATAAAAATTCCGCACAGGACTTATATCACAGGCTCCAGACTAGTACGAATGGGGAAATTAGTTGATGGCGCCTGTAGAAGGAGGTGTGGTCAGATAGGTACATTCATATACATAAGATGGGAGTGTGGAAGAATCCAGAGATATTGGAAGAAGGCACTAGAATGCATGAGTCAGGTGCTAGAAGTTGAGATACAGGCTGAAGCCGAAAGATGTCGAATAAACACATGGAAACTGACTGACTTTAACAGAGCAGATAAGCTATGGGACACTCTGGGGCTAATGGTGGCGAAAAGAAACATTGCACGGCTGTGAGGGCAGAGACAGTGCCGAAATTGAAAGCCTGGAAGGAAAATATGGACTGGAGTATGTTCAGGGAAAATACAATCAATGTAGAACGTGGATGTCCTAGAAAGTAGTCTGTGGTGTGGAACAGGTGGAATGAGTACCGGGGAAATATATGTGTCCTGCCAGTGGTCCCCTCCTTTCAAGAACCTACAACACCCTAGTTGCTGTAAGTTACTCTGTTGCAGGAGCTTTGTACGCAGCAATCAAATGTAAGCCTTCTCTCATAAGCTGAATTTTTTTTTAAATGTTCCAGATGTAATGTCAAACGTTTAAATGTTTAATAAAAAAGAGGTATAAAAAAAGATATCATTGTTTGCTGATGGTGTTTTGCTGACGCTTACATCACCAAGAGCCTCTCAGATAGCTCTCCAGGAGGAGTTCTGAATCTTTGAGGGGGTGCGGGCTTCCCCGTCAACCTGTCCAAATCCTTTATATTAAATCTTACTTTCCCAGAAGGACAAATGACATCACTGGCTGGTGCTTTCCCATTCCACTGGGTTAAACACAGTCTAACCTATCTTGGCATAAAGATCACAGCCAACCGGGAGGAACAGTATAGGGCAAATTACCACCCCATGCTGGAAGCCCTTGTATATCTCGTGGCTGGACTGCATCCATGTGGTTAATATGATGGTACTCCTGAAAATACTGTACTTGTTCCAGGCCCTCCCCATAGGCCTAGATTGTGAATTTATACCTAAATTACGGTGTCTAATGACCCGCTGCATATGCCAGAATGGGATGGCGCAGTTGCCCTTCACCCTCCTAAGAACACTGAGAGGAGGCATCCCCGCCTGACTTTGATCTCTACTACAAGACATCACAATTGAGGGTGATAGCCGAGTGGTCAATGAGGGAATCGGACAAACATTGACTGCACATGGACCGGGTGATGGCAGGACGATCTGGGCCGTGCTGTGGAAGCCAAGAAACGCCAGACCCCGGAACTCTTATCTGAGCACTCCCACCCAGACTACTCAGGGTGTGGGATGCTGTCACAGGGGCAGCTGGGTGGACGACATTCCCCTTCCTTATACCCTGATCCATTTCAACTAACGGTGGGCGCAAAAACCGTTCCGCTCGTGGATTTGCAGATTTTTTGCAATTTCGCAAATCGAGCGAAATTGCTGAAAAACCTGCAAATCCGCTCGCGGGCGGATTTTTAATTTTTTTTGCAGCATCTTCATGGATAATGCAGGCAGGATTCATTCTGGCACGATGCTCCTGTCACAAAAATTAAACCTCAACAGGAAGCACTTACAGAATGACATAAATAAAGCAGGTGCCCGAGTTGAAGCTTAAATTCAGTCACGCATTATAATCAGCCCAAACAACTAGTGAGCACGGTCGAGGCTAGGCAGGTGTGCTTCCTCCCCATATCTCTACCGCCTACAATTAGATGTAATCCTTGATGGAGGTCTTTGCATCCATGAGTTCCTCTAGCACAATCCCCATGCACTTCCTGTAACCAGAAGGCTGCTTCCTTCTCATCTCTGCTCTGATCGGTCTCTGTCCCTTAACAAGGCATGTGAACATGCATAGAAACCCCGCCCGTTTGGCCCCGCCACACACACACTAGGGTATGCAACGTCTTCGCGCCCTTTCCTCACATTGATGGACAGCTCACTCGAGGGACCTCGGTGACCAAACAACTAGTGAGCACGGTCGAGGCTAGGCAGGTGTGCTTCCTCCCCATATCTATCGCCTACAATTAGATGTAATCCTTGATGGAGGTCTTTGCATCCACAAGTTTCTCTAGCGCAATCCCCGTGTACTTCCTGTGACTAGGAGACTGCTTCCTTCTCATCTGCTGCTCTGATCGGTCTCTGACCCTCAAAGAGGCATGTGAACTCGCATGGAAGCCCCACCCGTTTGGCCCGGCCACACACACACACTAGGGTATGCAACGTCTTCCTGCCCTTTCCTCACTATGATGGACAGCTCACTCGAGGGACCTTGGCACCTTTCGGCGCGGTGGCAAAGTAACAGACACGCGTGTGACAAATGGCAAAAAAATCCACGAGTTCGTGGGAAAATCCGCGAACTTGCAGATTTTTTTGGCATTTTGCGCAAATTCGCAGACCGCGGATCCGCAAAATTCGCCCATACTTAATTTCAACCCAGAGTTTCCCCCGACGGTACGGCCGAATACATTTACCGCCTGGCGGGAGGGTGGCTGCCTGACATTATCCGATCTTTTCATAATTATGATATACTGACATCCTAGCATTGCCAGTGCAACTTTTGCCTCCCCTACTCTGAGCATTTTCACTACCTCCAGCTTAAACACTGGGTGCTACACCCCAGTGTCAGAGAAGCAGCTACACGGGAACCTACACATATAGATGTGCAAGTCTGGGATCCTCAAAGAGGGTGATTTTGTTCCTATAAGAGCTTTTGCTCTCTACGTTGCACTCCCCACAGCCTTAACACATGGGCTTCTGGGAACATACAATAGGGAGGAAGATTACGGAGGAACACTGGCGTCATCTCTGGAGAGATATTGCCAAAAATAACAAAATGCTTGAGGGAAGCACCCTATAAGACACTCTCTGATTAGTATCTCTACCCTACGAGTTGGAGGGGCTGTGGCATATTGGGGGACTTTCTCCACATTTGTTGGGACTGTCTGATGGTTTGGCTTTTCAGGGCGGATATTCAAGCACAATGGCAATTACTGCGGCATGGAAGAAAAAAGACGCAGCAGCAATTGAATCACTTGCACACCAGCCTCTGTAGAGCCCTCACAATGGAGTGGATGGCAGATATCTTTAGAAATAACTATAACATGTTTTAATACAGCTGGGGCCCATTGGTACAACAACAAAGAGGGGATGCCAATACTGATATGTTTTTTAGAACAATTACTTATACCAACGTACAGACACCGATTCAATACCTTGGGAGGCTATAAAATAGCTGTTTATTCACAATAATTCAAAAACAACGGACACAATTTCAAGTTTTTTTGCGCCTTTACAGGTTGTATTCTTAACGAACAATACCAATTAGAACAAAAAACAGTAAAAAGTTTCAACCATATCATCACTTTCCAAGCGTATCACATTCACACCACTCTCATTCAGACATATGTAAAATACACATAAGATAAAGAAGACTGAATTGGGAAGATGTAGGGTCAACTATACAGTTCTAAAGCAAATATTATGAGTCATACTATATACATCGCTATCATTTCATTTTTGATTTTCAGTTGTCAAACAGAATATAAACACTCAACAGGTGTATAAGCACAAAACCAAGTCGCCAAAACATTAAACACCAGGATAGCACAGGTTGACCCTAAACGGTCTACGCGTTTCGAATCCTTACTAATCACAGGATTCTCATCAGGACCATAGAACGCTCTGCAGGGGAGACAAAAAGAGCAAAGACCAAATCTGAGTACCTAATTCAGTAATTGAAACGACCATATACACCTCTCAAGCACTACTACACCAAAAATCCAATGACAGCTTACCCATCAGAAGAGCAAACGGAGATTAAGGTTTCTCCTACATGAAAGAAAGAATCAAAAAAGAAAAACAAATCAAAACATGAAGGGGAGAAGGGGATATTAATAACACTTCTCAGAGACCAAAGTGGGTTCTATACATCTATTAACCACATGAATTACCTTGAAACAAGAATTTTCTTGGGAGGCAAAAATCCAGTCTTCTTAAGAAAGGCGCGGCCCGCCGGGGTGCCCCTGGTGAACCACAAATACATGGTTTAGTATACACCTATCGTGACTCCATAATGAGTCAGTGCATGCATATCTATCAGAACCGCTTAGTGTGCGCTTACCGGGCGGGGGTCGTTGTTCAAGCCCGTATGCAAATCAAGCAGACTTGGCCAATTGTAGCTGCGTTGGGGAAAAAATCAGCACGCCGGCTATCTGAAATAACAAAGGCCGGCGGGCGCCGTGTTTAGTCTACGCTCGGCTGTACTCAAGGATTATAGCTAAAGCAACTACTAAAGAAGACATACGGTCTTACCGTTAGTTCGCCGAGCCAAACGCCGTGGGCGAGCACTTAGTCAATGGCGGTTGGGGACTGATTGCGCATGCGTGCCCCTCAGCACGCTGGGAAATGTAGTTTCAGTGCGCGGGAACCGTAGTATGAGCAGGAAGGTAACTGGCCCTGCTGTGGCAACGTCAGGGGGGCACCTTGGTCAAAAAGGGGAATCGGATTTCGCGTCATGGGTGTGGGGTATCATAATTAGTCAAAACCAAAACGGATTTAACAACCAGAATAATGCTGGCAAGTACAAACAACTGCCACGAAAACGTGAAGTTAAAGTTTGTAGATTTCGGACAGTTCATTGAGACCCGACACGGTTGTGTCGAATTTAACAATAAGAAGGGCTTCCCTCCTAGACAGTTTTAGTTCCCAATCGCCTCCGCGGGGATCTTTTTCTACTTTAGAGATGACTGTCCATCTCAAATCATTGATATGATGTTGGCATCTATTCCAGTGATGCCGGTATACAAGAGCCCACAGGGGCATTTAATTCCGTAGACCACATATTTTGATGTTGATTTTGAATACGTGGTCTACGGAATTAAATGCCCCTGTGGGCTCTTGTATATCGGCAAGACCAACCAAGAAATCCGTCAAAGGATTTCGCAACACAAGTCCAGACTAAAACAGAGAGTAGAAACTGCGCCATTAGTCAATCACTGGAATAGATGCCAACATTATTCTGTTTGTTAAATCCGTTTTGGTTTTTACTAATTATGATACCCCACACCCATGACGCAAAATCCGATTCCCCTTTTTGACCAAGGTGCCCCCCTGACGTTGCCACAGCAGGGCCAGTTACCTTCCTGCTCGTACTACGGTTCCCGCGCACTGAAGCTACATTTCCCAGCGTGCTGAGGGGCACGCATGCGCAATCAGTCCCCAACCGCCATTGACTAAGTGCTCGCCCACGGCGTTCGGCTCGGCTAACTAACGGTAAGACCGTATGTCTTCTTTAGTAGTTGCTTTACTTATAATCCTTGAGTACAGCCGAGCGTAGACTAAACACGGCGCCCGCCGGCTTTTGTTATTTCAGATAGCTGGCGTGCCTATTTTTTCCCCAACGCAGCTACAATTGGCCAAGTCTGCTTGATTTACATACGGGCTTGAACAACGACCCCCGCCCGGTAAGCGCACTCTAAACGGTTCTGATAGATATGCATGCACTGACTCATTATGGTGTCACGATAGGTGTATACTAAACCATGTATTTGTGGTTCACCAGGGGCACCCCAGCTGGCCGCGCCTTTCTTAAGAAGACTGGATTTTTGCCTCCCAAGAAAATTCTTGTTTCAAGGTAATTCATGTGGTTAATAGATGTATAGAACCCACTTTGGTCTCTGAGAAGTGTTATTAATATCCCCTTCTCCCCTTCATGTTTTGATTTGTTTTTCTTTTTTGATTCTTTCTTTCATGTAGGAGAAACCTTAATCTCCGTTTGCTCTTCTGATGGGTAAGCTGTCATTGGATTTTTGGTGTAGTAGTGCTTGAGAGGTGTATATGATCGTTTCAATTACTGAGTTAGGTACTCAGATTTGGTCTTTGCTCTTTTTGTCTCCCCTGCAGAGCGTTCTATGGTCCTGATGAGAATCCTGTGATTAGTAAGGATTCGAAACGCGTAGACCGTTTAGGGTCAACCTGTGCTATCCTGGTGTTTAATGTTTTGGCACTTGGTTTTGTGCTTATACACCCATTGAGTGTTTATATTCTGTTTGACAACTGAAAATCAAAAATGAAATGATAGCGATGTATATAGTATGACTCCTAATAATTGCTTTAGAACTGTATAGTTGACCCTACATCTTCCCAATTCATTCTTCTTTATCTTTTGTGTATTTTACATATGTCTGAATGAGAGTGGTGTGAATGTGATACGCTTGGAAAGTGATGATATGTTTGAAACTTTTTACTGTTTTTTGTTCTAATTGGTATTGTTCGTTAAGAATACAACCTGTAAAGGCGCAAAAAAACTTGAAATTGTGTCCGTTGTTTTTGAATTATTGTGAATAAACAGCTATTTTATACCCTCCCAAGGTATTGAACCGGTGTCTGTACGTTGGTATAAGTAATTGTTCTAAAAAACATATCAGTATTGGCATCCCCTCTTTGTTGTTGTACTTATCAGGCTCAGCCTTACTGATCAGAGCCAGCCCTATTTTGTTAATAGTAGGGGCCCATTGGTGGCATATCTCTCCCAGGACCTCCCACTGACAGCAGGAACCCCAACTACGAGGGCTCAGCATCTCTTCCAGTTCTAGGTCCTGACTTAGGCCTCCAAAACCACACCACCAATAGACTGTATTTACAATAACACTTTCTTACGATTATGCAACACTTTTAACTCTGTATCACCGTCAAGTTTGCACCCCTAATGTTTTTGGTCGATTGAGTAGTTGGGGAGAGGAGGGGTATTTTTGGGGAGACTCGTATTGCCTTTTGTTTACTATCACACAGATATGAACTTGGGATGCAAAGTACTATGTACAGTATTTCCCTGTCTGATGAGCAACTGTGTTTCTCTAAATGTATTGCTATTGCTCCTACCAACTGTCAAGTTCTGTCAAAGCTAATACTTGTGTGTGAACTCCCTTAATAAAAAGATGTTTGAGAAAAAAAGTACTGATGTGATCGTTTGTTCGCTGTGTGCGTGTGTTGTTATGTTTGTGGCTCAAGTGACCGTTAAGGAATTAAAAACAAATCTGTGCAATGTCAAAATGTGGACCTGTGACCATGTTAACTACATATGGACCTGTGACCGTGTTATACACAGGCAAACGAAAACTCTATTGTTTGTTCGAAGGCGATACATTCATTTTGCATGGTTTAAAATAGATACATGAGGTGACGACACTCATCAGTGATGTTGTCTTTGACTGGTTCTTCTTTGGAGGTGAACGAGGAGGTAAAGCAATGGCATAACAGGTAGGATAGCCCCCATGTCAGCACAAGACGTGTGGATGTGCGTAGAGGCTAGTTTCAAACGTATATTCCTCCCTTTCCACCGCTTCTTGCCTGGAAGTGGGACTGCCACACTTCTGCCGGCTGTGATGCAACTCGTAGTGGAGCTGGAGGTTGGAGTGGTGGATAGAGGCTCAAAGGCCCACTCTGCCAGCAGAGCAGCCTGAGATGGCCGGCTGTGTCAGTGGAGCGATGCCGGTCAGCAGCAAGCTTTTTGTAGCTACTCATAAGATGGTGGTTGGGACCACTGGCTAAACCGCCGTCGCTACGACACATCCACCATGAGAGTCCACAGACTGCTAAATTTGTAATTGTGCCCTTAATAAATCTTAACATTGATTTTCTTGTTTTATGGGGTGGGGACTGTATTTGCTGGTTTTGCCCCCTTTTCAAAATTTCAGCCTACAGACAGATGGGCGAGGATACTGAGGATCAATGTCACTTTGGTCATAACCCATGTACGGACAATTTTAATTCTATATTGTCTAAATGTTCTCTCCATTTGACAATTGATTTTATCATGCAGACGACACAGGGTCCAGTTACATAGATAGGTAGAGGTCAAGGTAGTTTTATTAATTGTATTGCTCTTTCACAGTACTATAAAACAAAGGAAGTGGGTTTTTCTATTTAAAAAAATTGTTTTAGTGATCATTTTCCTTTGTCTCTTTGTTTTGATACACAGATCAAAAAACATAAATGTGCTTCTGTAAATCCTGATATCGTACTAGAGAAGTAAACAAGGCACACATTTTAGTTTGTTTAGCGAGTGAAATAGTCCCGAAAAGTATGTTGGAAGCTTTTGACGATATAACTCAAACAATAAATGAATTATTACAGGCCGATAGAAAGCCAAGCGCCCAAAGATCCTACAAATGGTTTAATAGTGACTGTTCGTGGACTCATAGCAATCTCATTACTGCTTTGAAACAGAAGCCTAGGGATAAAGGGTTGGTAAGATTATGTCGGTATCAATACAAGCAGTCACTTATGGTCCATAGGGCGACTATTAGACTACAGTCATAGGGCAAAATATACGAACCAAGTGTTAGTAAGGACTCTTGCCATTTTTGGAAGATTGTTAATGGCTCTTTTTTCAGGATATTCATCTTGGGCCCGATTCACAGAACTAACTTAAGACAAAATCCTAAACTTACTACTTTTGGTATTCACAGAAGTTAGGATTTTGTCTTAAGTGTGTCTTAAGACAAACTTAAGACAAAATCCTAACTTCTGTGAATACCAAAAGTAGTAAGTTTAGGATTTTGTCTTAAGTTAGTTCTGTGAATCGGGCCCAATGTCTGTATTGCTGTCACAATTCCTCCCAACAATGGGCTGACCACTTCACTGGGGTATATAGTAGTGATAGGGAGCTTATTTGTCCTTCACAGTTTAACCCCTTCCATGCTCATGACGAGCTCAGCTCGTCATGCAGTACACTGGTCGTGTGTTTATGACGAGCTGACCTTGTCACGAACAATGGTAAATAATGGTCTTCAGCACAGGAGGGGAATCTCCCTAGCAGCCAAGCGGTTAATGACAATTGCAAAGGCGAAGGTGACCCAAAGCTGACATCCCCCACTTATTAGGAGGATGCAAACACCCTAATTCAGACCATAAAGAATAAAGCATTGGGTCCAGACAGTGTCCCCACTGATCTCTTCTTGGTAAATCCCGATCTGGGGCTCCCAGTGCTAACTAACATCTTAAGCTGTGCAGCAAAGTCGGGCCTGCTAAAATCCTGGTCCAGTGTGACTATAGCCCCTATTTTCGAAAAAGGAGACAGGTCAAACCCTTATTGTTATCGCCCCATTTCTATGATTGCTTTTACATGTAAATGTTGATTGTCTCGAAGCCTGGGTAGCAACAAGGGATATTTTCAGACATCCAATACGGCTTCAGTGGCTGCTTGGGTACTGTTGAGCTGTGTCTCAATCTCCACCTGGTCATAAGCAAGTACAGGTAAAGAATGGCAATTCATTTAGGATTTACAGATTTAACATCTGCTTTTGACTGGGTGGATAGAGAGAAACTGTGGCAAAAATATTTGGGAATGGGCATCGGGATATCCTTGGTCCATTTCCTAGTGCAGATGCATCAAGATGTGACTGGGAGAGTTAGATATGGGGCAGATGGAAAACTTGTTGCAGCTATTAAAATGAGTTGTGGAGTAAGACAATGGTGCATTTTATCCCCCTTTTTGTTCTGCCTATGTATCAATCATCTCAAGAGTTGTCTTAATCGGAGGACTGCCGATGTACCAAGGGTAGGTTCTAGAGATTTCCCAGCTCTGTGAGGTATCTTGCTGTACCCGTCTGGAATCTGGAACTCTGCAGTGTTCGAGATTCCAGTTCAGACAGTTAGACCCAGGCTTAAAGATGAGACACTTTACTTATGTTCTCTAAAGGAATAAAACATTAAAAGTTACCTTAAGCGTACAGTGTATCTTCATTACCATACTGGCGATGATTGGAAAAATCTTCAATAAGCCTGGAGTCTTGCGATAAGCAGATCGAGTTGCTGTCATATTTTTAAAGACCTGTGAGCTTCATGAGGTGTTCCGGTGCAAAGCTATTATCGTCCTAAGGTATTTGGTGAAAACCGTGATCTCAACAAACATCCAGTGAGACTTTCAGCTATTTTTATCCTCTTTCACGCTGACGGAGCATCAGACCAGTGCGCATATTATTCATGAAGTGCGCGTGATGTCATAGCATCAGCGTACTACAGAGGCCAAACTTTGGGACGAGTAAATAAAAAGTGGCGGCCAGTTTAAATCACGCACAGCCGCCATACTTTGAGATAATAGCATGTAACGTGGCAGCCATCTCAGAGGGCATTTTTAGTGTCAAGTTCATTGCGGTGGAGCAAATATTATGATATACACATCCGGTGAACTGGATGACATTAAGAATCTGCCGCGTATGATAAAGTAATTCAAGTTCACAGTGATCAAGTAAAAAACAAGGATTGTGCCACATATAAACCTTGGAATTTCATATATTATGTGCAATGTCAATAATAAATTTGGGAAGTGCACAGCAGAAACATCGCTGATGCACACAGCTGATTTGTAGTATGATTAGTGCACAATTTAATTAACTACTGCTGTTTGGCACAACTTTATGAAATTGAGAATTATTTTTTCAAGGATTTTGGTGAAAATTTACGAACTCTCCTACATTAAGAACATCAGCGCTTTGTCAGTGTTGTGTTGATGTACACTGCTCATAAACAACAAGATTTATTAATATATGTTATTTAACGGCAATTTGTGTTTTATATTAAATGTTGTTTATTAATAATATTGTTATTTTCAATGGAGAGTTTCAACGCTCCTGCACCTTTCCCACCATTACCAGGGGAACCTGTTTTGGAGTGGAAACGTTGAAAAGAAGGTTTTGAAGCTTATAGTGAAACCATTGTGGGGATTATTACAGTGATAAATGAAAATTAGCTATTTTAAAACATTGTCTTGGTGTGGAGGGAAGACACATTTTAAGTAATTTACCCCCTAGAAGTAACCGTATATCATCGTCTGAGGATGACACTGATGTATTTGAAGAGGCTATCAAACAAATGGATAAACGTCACATAAAAAAGTCAATGAGGTTGTATCTCGTCATAAATTTCTCAGCAGAGGACAACTGGACAATGAATACATAGATGCCTTTTTAAATGATTTGAGAATATTGGCATCAAAGAGTAATTATTCTACATTTCACGATTAAATGTTGCGGGACCAAATGGTACACAAGGTCGCTGACGTCAAACTTCAAGAAAAATTGTTAGCTGCAGAAGATTTAACATTAGACAAAGTTTTAGACATTGCTCATCGTTTTGAAGATTTGAAACTTGGTTTAAAAGAACTTGCTGAGTAAAAATCGTCTGAGATTAATGCTGTTAAAAAGTGTAATCCTGAAGATGCAACTTCCCACAAAGTAAAATATAAAAGCCAAAGCAACCAAGAAAAAAAAGAATATACCTGTTTTAAATGTGGCATTTCAGGTCATTGGGCCAACAACAAGAAATGTCCAGCTTTGGGTCAAGTATGTAGATATTGTAAATTAAAAGGACATTACACAAGGATGTGTAGAAACTAGAACAGATCTAAAAATAGAAGCTTTGATCATAGAAGTCAAAATGATGAAAATATAAAAGAGATTAGCGGTGACATTGACGATGAAGAATTTCTTTGAGCTGTTTATGAGGTTAATAGTACAATGAAGGATGCTCCTTTCTGCACAGTTGTTATAGGAGATAAGGAAGTAAGAGTTATGGCTGATTCTGGTG
Source organism: Lissotriton helveticus (assembly GCF_964261635.1). NCBI lineage: Eukaryota > Metazoa > Chordata > Amphibia > Caudata > Salamandridae > Lissotriton > Lissotriton helveticus. The sequence continues at coordinate 365,438,614 of NC_136068.1, read as the reverse complement.
CCAGACACACACTCATTGGAGAAGAATGGTTAAAAGAATTTCCCAATTTCCCAATTTATGTTTATCTCCTCCTGACATTAAGTTGGTTGGGTATGGTAGATAACCTATCGATGTTTTAGGGTTTTTCACAACTATTCTTAGTTTCAAAGGTAAAACCATTTCATCTAAAGTATACGTCACAAAAGAAGGATCTTGTCTTTTGGGATGACCTCAACAAAGAGATTTAATGATCACTTTAGATCCTAACCATCCTGATCGGGTGCTTGGGTATTCAGATTTGATCTTGCATATTGATTCCGATCTAACATCAGAGTGGGAAAAAAGATTTCCTAGTGTATTTTCATCTTCAAAATTGGGTCTTCTAAATAAATGTGTACATGAAATCATTCTGAAAAAGGATGCTGTACCCAGGGTTCATAAGGTTAGGAATGTCCCTTTACATTTAAGAGAAGCTGTTAAAAGCAAACTTAAAAGACTGTGTGATCTTGATATAATTGAGGAAATAGAATCTTTGGAGTGGTTATCTCTGGTTGTAGTCGCACACAAACCTAATGGTAAGGTCAGATAATGTGTTGACTTAGGAAATCTGAACAACAATGTGTGGGTTGACAGACATCCCTTGCCAAACATTGGTGAGATGTTCACAAAATTGAAAGGTGCCTCCATGTTTTCCACCCTTGATTTATCGAATGCCTATCGCCAAATTGCCCTGCATGATGAAAGCAAACATCTCACTTCGTTTATTACATCAGAAGGTGCCTTTAGATACAAAAGAATGCCCTTTGGATTAATTTCTACATCATCACTTTTCTAAAGGGTAATGCACAATTTATTTGAAAACATGGAAAATGTACTGTATATTCAAGATGATATTCTGATTCATCTGAACATACTGACATTTTATACAAGGTTTTATGCATTTTACAAGACAATCGTCTGACACTTACCAAGGAAAAGTGTACATTTGGGGTATCATCAGTTGGCTATTTAGGTCATTCTATTGACAAACATGGCATTTCTCCCAAACAGAATTTGATTGGAGCCATTGAACTAGCTCCTGATCCAGAAAATAAAGACCAGCTTAGATCCTTTTTAGGACTCGCTGAATATTATGCGAAATTTATACCATTATTTGCTGACAAAACTGTACATATGAGAAGTTTGATGAAAAAAATCAAGTTGTTTCTGTTGGATGACAATTGCATGAATGAATTCAGACAATTGAAAAGATGTATTTCTTCTGCACCTGCTTTAGCAACAGTTGACACTGCGTATGATTCAATTATTGTATCTGGTGCAAGTAATGTTGGTAAAGGGGCAGTTTTGATGCAAAATCAGAATGGTCATTTGGTCACCATTGGATTTGCATCTAGACCATTAAGGGGTGCAGAATGTGAATATTCCACTTTAGAATAAGAAATGCTAGCATCTTGGTGGGTTATTGAATACTTTTGAAAATATGTGTATGGTACTGTATTCAAAGTTAGGTCTGATCACCGTCCTTTAGTTGAATTGTTTACAACAAAAGGATATGGTAGAGCCACATCAAGAATTGCAAGATGGCAATACAAACTATACGATTTCCATTTCAAAGTAGAGTATATACCTGGTGTAAGAAATATTTTGGCAGATTGTCTATCCAGATTACCTGTAACTGATGACAATGTAGTTGAAGAAGACAAAGATTTAGAAAATTGTATTTCTATTTGTGAGTTGTCAAATGGATGCATACAAGAGAAAGAATAGAGAATGACATGTGAAAATGATATTGTACTCAAAGAGGTTGTTAAATATGTTAAGTCATCATGGCCCAGAAAAGCAGATTCGTCAGAAAATCTTCCTCCTTTCTTTCAGATTGCTCATGAATTGTTTTTGAAAGATGATATATTAATGAGAAGTTTACAATTGGTTGTACCAAATGATTTACAACAAACTATTTTAGATATGGCCCATGAAGGTCATCCAGGTATGACAAGCATTAAAAGAAGAATTAGAAGCAAATTCTGGTGGCCAGCCATGGATAAATCAATTGAACGCAAAGTCAGGGATTGCATGGAATGTTGCTTAAGTGTCTCAGAAAACTGTTTCTTATGAACATTTTCCTATTTCTAGACCTTGTCATGTGTGGCAATGTGTTTCATTGGATATTGCGGGTCCCATGTGTTTTAATCAGAATCCTATGTATGCCATCATACTTATTGATCAGTTATCGCAGTGGCCTGAGGTCAAAATAGTTCCTACTATTACCTCAAAAGTGGTGATCCAATTTTTAAATGAAGTTTTTGAAGGAGAAAGTTTTCCTGAATCCATCATAATGGATAATGGAGTACAATTTGTATCCACTGGATGAAAAGTTTTCTTGCGAGTCATAGCATTATTCATAAACGTGCTTCGGTTTATTATCCACAGAGTGACGGAATTGTGGAAAGATGGATCAGAGTATGTAAGGAAGGGTTATAATTAGCCATTTCCAATGGAAAGGATTGTAAACAAACAATCAGTGAAGTTCTTTGGAGTTACAGGAATACACCTAGGAGTCTGGTTGATTTATCTCCTTTTGAAAAAATGAGAGGGAGGAAGAGGGTGTCTAATATGAGTCAAATGTGGATGAGAGATTTATTAGTTAACAAAGATGACAAAATTGTTGACAACAGGACAGTGTCCATCCAGGACTGTCAAGATAAGGTTATCAATTTTCCAGACAAAGTCAATGATTGGGTACGTGTAAAGAAAGGTAGATTTGTCAGTTCAGGAGAATCTCGGTTTTCTCATCCTTTGAAAGTGGTTCGTGTTGGTAGACAAGTAGTTGAGTTATCTGATGGTAATGTGTGGAGTATGTTTAAAGTTAGTAGGATTCCTCAGTGGTTATGGCCTGAGGAAAGGTTAATGATTCTACTGATATTGGGTTGCCCAAATCTTCATATAGTAGGACAAATTGGAGAAAGTTCACTTCTCCGCATTGTGAAATTCCAAATAACCAACATTTACGAAGAACACTTCAACGTCCTGTGTGGTATAAGGAGTATCATGTTGGCAAGTGATATCTTATGTAATTTTCCTAAAGTTTTTATCTCATGTATGCATTTAATACCAATGTCATATAGATAATATTCGTTATTTATGCCAGTGTTGTTTCCTTTACTGTAACCAGATGTAGTAAATAGGTTGCTTATGTTCACATTACATACGTTTTTGTTTTTGTAAACATTAAATATATTTACCTACTTATTTATTTATTTATTTATTTATTTATTTATTTATTTATTCTCATCTTTGTTCAATGTGTTAATATTTTTACAATATTTACGAAGGGGAATGTGTGGTATCTTGCTGTACCCTTTTGGAATCTGGAACCCTGCAGTGTTCGAGATTCCAGTTCAGACAGTTAGACCCTGGCTTAAAGATAAGACGTTTTACTTATGTTCTCTAAAGGAATAAAACATTATAAGTTACCTTAAGCGGGCGGTGTATCTTCATTACCAAACTCTGCTTTATGCGGATGAATGTGCATTGATCACTGGATCCGGTGTTGCCCTGCAAAAACTTCTAAAGAGATTAATGATTTTATGAGTGAGCTGGGCCTAAAGACAGTTACGGCTAAGTCACATGTCATGGTGGTTGGGAAAACTCACTCCCCTTTAAATTCTTGTTTTATTGACAATGATAAGCGGTTCCATGTACCAACCCTTTCCTATTTAGGTGTCCCATTCGATCAATGAGTCATTTGGCACCACGTTATAGAGGTTAGGAAAAGGTATTTTGACCAAACTCTTGAGGCATTATTAAGGTGTGTAAGGAAATTGGGATCTAAACCAATCAACTCACTAATTGCTGTTGTTCTGTTATCATGTATGAGGAAGGAGTCTGGCGCTTTTGTAATGCTTTATCTTTGCAGAAAACAGAAAATGTTTTTCTCAGAAGACTCCTGGCAGTCCCCACCAGTCTTCTGACTATACTATGCCATATGGAATTAGGTTTGGTCCTTTTAATACATCATATCCAAATTGCCCCAATTTTGTTATGGCCTTCCATTTGGTCAAAAGATGAACCTGCACTTAATAAAGCAATAATACAGGATTGTTTGAGTCTTGACCACATGCCTAAAATACCATGGCTTACTTATGTCAAAAAGCAACTTGAATTTATATGGAGGGTAAACTGTTTCTTAATACACAACTTATTGCAACTTTTTCGAAGTCTCAGTTAAAGCAAGATCTCCTAATTGTGTTAAGGGAGCCCAGGAATCGCATGGAGTTGGGCAAGAAGAGAGTAGTTGAATATATATATATATATATACCCCTGGTCACCACTGCACTCTTTGGGCCATACCATTTGTTATTTTTTTGTCATTCCAAGAGGTTTTATCTGATTAGATGTAGGCTTAGTATTGATAAACTATTGGTCTCCAACAGTAATAAAGTACATTTCAACTCCCTTGTTCACCCTTGTACATGTGACTCTAATTCATCTCAGAATATGCTGCACTTTCTTTTTTTCTGTCAGTTACTCTAAACTGCAGAAATTATTTATTTTTCCATTGTTAGGGGTTTTGAATATTAGAAAATGCAGGCCGGCTATGTACTACCTTCAGCTTCTTAAAACAGAATACATATGTCAAATGAGATTTTGTTTTCTAATGCAGTGTAATTAAGGAATATGGTATGGAAATGATTATTTATATTACAATGTATGGCATTCTATGATAATAACTTTTTAAAAGTCTTTTTAACATTAATTAGATATAAGATGTATTTGGCAAAGATGAAATTCTGTGAGGGTACTAAGACTACAGCTCTATATTGTACAGTGAAATGATTATTTATATTATACTATATGGCATTCTATGATAATAACTTTTTAAAGTTTACTAAAATGTATGAGATGTCAGATTTAATTGTTAAGATGAAATTCTGTTAGGAGGTTATTAAGACTGCACGTTTAGGTTACACAATGACACTTTAATTTTAATTATTTTGTATGAAATCTGTTTTTATTGTATTACAACCAAATAATTAAATACATCAAAGAACATTTGACAGTGAGTGCAGTAGTACTATGTGAATGGTTATAGCCACGTCATTCTTGGATAGAGTTCAATGAACATTGTGCAGTAGCTAACAAACATACCCGCCGCTTATGGAAAGAGCTTTTCATTAAATGACAGTTACAAATTACAGACAAACCATCCCCTATCATTGCATCTCCTCCACATATATTGATTATTTTACTCAGCCTGCATTGACTATTTTATGTTGTTTTAAATGTAATTTTCAATAATTTAGATCTTATATATACTGATTGAGACCCATTAAAATGTAAGAATGTTACTGAGATTGCACTTTTAGGTTGCAACATTGGCACTTAATTTTAATGTTTAGTAATTTTGATGGATGTGTATATTACTTTTATGGTTGCATAAACCAATTGAAGACAATTTGACTTGATGAGTGACTGGTGCCACCACCAGCAAACAGCAGCAGCAACAGACAGGGGGGACTCCAATCCCCACAAAGCTGAGCACCAGAAGGTGCTGCCGCCATCGTGTCTATGCCTGGGGGCGTGTTAAACGTAGGGCTGGGCGTAGTTTGCGAAGTAGCGCTACGCAAAGTGAACTTCGCACTACGCAAACTATGAGTAGCCCTACACGAACTGCGTGGTGCCCTGTTCGCACTGTGCAAGATGCCGTTTTCAAAGATTGCACAGTGCGGACAAGCATCAGGCACTGTGCAATCATTGAAAACGGCATCTTGCACAGTGCGAGCTGTAGTTTTGTGCTGCTCAATGAGATTTTTACTCGAGCGGCAGCTTTCTCAACGCGGACTGGTAGTTTCTCATCGCGAGCGGTCGCTAGCATATGCGACCACTCGCAATGAGTAACCAGACCTCCCCGCGTTGAGAATCTCCCCGTTAGGTTTATTTTCCATGCTCGCGGTCGGCAACTCGATGTTGCTGATCGCGAACGAGGAAACAGTCTCGCCAGGATGTCATTTTGCCTGCTCGCAGTCGCCAACTTGACGTTGAGGACCGGATCAAGCAAAAAATGACCGCTGCACTACGCTACACTATGTGTGTTCGCACTGTTCTACGTGCAGTTCGCATAGTGCGAAGTTGCGCAAACTACGCGAGCGTAGCATAGTGCCTTGCCCAGGATTAGTTAAAAGCTCATCGCGGCTCCCGCAGCGCAGGAGTCGCTACCAGCAAACAGCAGCAGCAACAGACAGGGGGAACTCCAAGCCTCACAAAGCTGAGTGAGAGGAGGCGCTGCCGCCATCGTGTCCGTGCCCAAAGGCACGTTAAACGTTCATGGTGGCTCCCGCAGCACGAGAACAAGGGCTGGCCCTTCTGCGCCCATCTGCAGCCGACAGAAGTCGGGCTGGGCCAGGCCCTTTGATCCTCGCTATCGGACCAAGCTACACTTGGGAACATCATCTGGCAGGAGCGATTCTTATAGAACAAGATAAAGTTACAGTGCATGCTTCCTTTCTGTATAGGGGACCTATGTCTTATGACCGTATTAAAACCTTGGCTTACATACCTGGTCACTCTACATTGAATTAGGAAGTAACTAGTGTGCCCTCCGTTCTAACTCCTGATCGCTGAAGAGTCTGTTATCTTGTAATTTATATCCCACAAGACAAAGCGTTTCTCAATTGATTAGCTATGGGTAAAAGGAAACTGGCTATTGGTCAAGGGGCTCGCAAGGGATCAACGTAGCGGGTACAGCTGGGACAATAGACTCCTATTTAACTAAAGCTGCTAACGTCATCAAAAAGGAAATAGCCCTAACTGAAAAAAGGCTGTATTTGGAGTCTGAGAAATTTGCATTGGCATCGGTAAGGAGGGTGTCATGACGAGTGTCACGAGGGAAATGGCAGGAGAAGTTCTCCTGCTCACGTCTCGAACACCATTGATAGTAGGCCAAAGAGAGGAGGTGGAAGCTCCTATCTGCACCCCTGCAGCTGTTTTGACTTTGGGTGAAGACTTGGGTTGCCCACCCACCAAAAGAAAGAAAACTGGTGGCAAGGGAGCACCGACGAAATCACTGCAGCCACAAATCACCACACCTCCTGCTGATTGTAATATGGAACTGTTGTTGGACAATCTCACAGTAAGGTTAAAAAGTCTGACCAAAGACCCATATTTTTAAAATTGGATGAGATCGAGTTGAAAATTAATTCTGTTGTCTCTATGTATAATTATTGCCCTCTGAAAGTGACACAACAGCCAGGGGGCGAGGGGGCTCTTGCCTGGGGTCTGGTGGTGCAACCCAAGTTCCGCAGACGAGCAGCTCCCAAGAAGTGACAGCACCATCTTCAACCAGCAGTCTAACACTAATTATATCAATCATGCACCTAGGGAACCAATCATTGCATCCCTGATGGCCCACACGGAAGGACAGGAACATTCCAACAAAGCCCCACCATCCATATATCATTTTCCAGTCCCTAATATGGCCACAGCTAATAACCTTAGTATAATTGACCTCCCCCCCCAATCAATGCCTTAAGTTGCCATCCTAATAGGGGTCCCCACATTTACATCTGACAATAAGGATACCTCTCTGTATCTCATCCATAAAACTACTCATTGGTGTAACAACAATGTGATTAACGGCCCGAAGATTACCTCCAATATCATCATGGCCAGAAGAGTGGGGTGGCTAGGCCATGGGACCAGGAAAACGTTTGTTGAGGGAGATTGTATTATTGTCAAATTCAAGAATCCCATGCAGGCTAGGGCACTGTCAGGTTGCCAAATTAAGGATGGCATCAATACCACAATTAGAATAGTCCCTTCACAGTCCTTTTACCCTTTTAAATGGCCCCTAGCAAATCACCAATGGCAGTTCCCATTTAAGTTGGTTAAGTCAACTCAAGAAAGAAATGTGAATCCAGGGTTAACTCTGACTACCCATTATCTACCTCTAGCCAGTCCCCTGAGCCTTGACGAAAACGATTGACTATCACTTGTGGTTGAAAACCCCCAGGGCAAGATGTTGTCATTGGACACCCCTACTAAGCTATGTTTATCCGTGCTTAAACCTCTACCATTTTTGGACAATCTCTCCAATTCTATCTCTACCTTGGCCAACCCTGTTGACCCAATCGTGAAAGTATTGTCCCGGAACATAGCCGGCCTTACGTCTAAGCAGGGTAATATTTTTTGGGAACAGTTTCTTGTTACACACCACATTATTGCTTTACAGCAAACATGAGAACCCGACAATTGTTTTTACTTGGATGGTTTTACCACTTTTTGTAAACATGCTATCCCCTCGAACATGGGAAGAGTCGGGGGGTCTTCTTTTAATTTTCTCACTTAAGATCTCCTACAAAGCCAAACTGATTGATTGCCAATCATCCAATGCTTAAGCAGTGGAACTGTCATGTAAGAATCTCCCCACTCTGTTAGTGGCTCCTTTTTATAACTCCTTCACCAGATCTCATGAGACAGAAAATTTACCAGCCTTAGAGGATTTCCTAGAAAGCTTTTGGGAAGAAAGTAAAGTTTATCATGACACACTAATTTTAGGGGACTTTAACATTTCATCAGTGTTGTCTCAACAGTACCCCTATATTGGAGACGGGTGATGGATGTGATTTGTCCAATCATTTTGAGCATACACCATCGGGCATTTGTTTAGAAAGTTTTCTCTCAGTCCACAATTTACAGCAATCAGATGCTTTGGCTCTGGTCCGCAACTATGTAGATAGTGGTAGTCTAGTGTAATTCATTATACAATGTTATCCGCATTTTTAGTGCCAGCTGTCAATAACTTAGGTGTCACTTGGAACAGTCTTAGGGATCATAATCCCCTAATACTGGACCTCTCCCTGTCAGTCACCATAAAAGGGGCGTTCCGAGTCAAATCTATAATGCAAACATATGTACTAAACATCAAGCAAAGTGACTGAAGTGGGAAAGGATAATTCCGGAGAGTTTTTTAGACAATCTGTATTCCATCTGTGCCCCAGAGTTCCAAGTCTGATTGGCTCCTGTTTCACACAACAGAGCCACTCTTGAAGCTTTTGACAGAATTATTAAGCAGGTGGCATCCGATTTAACCTCCAAAACCAGAGCCAGATGCCCAAAAGCCAAAAGATGGTTTGACAAAACGTGTTCGGCTGCCCATAATTAACTAAAACAGACCCTTATGCAGAATCCAAGGGACGCAATATTAATTAGGATTTGCAGGAAGGCCTATACACTTGCAGCCCAGGAAAGGAAGAAGCAGATAAGAGAGAAGGCTTGAGAAGCGCTCAGCCAAGCTAGTGTCCTGGCTGACAGCATCAGATTTTGGTTGGTGGTCAACAGCCCCTATTTCTCAGACACACCAAACTCCAGCAGCGATTGTAAGATACCTGCTGAGCTCTGGGTCCAGCATTTTGGTAACATCTATAGCGATGAAAATTTGGAATCTGCCGTGGGACAATCAGTTCCCTGCCCACCTAGCAACCCTCTCCATTTCAACATAGATGAAATTTACAAAGATATTATCTTAACCTCAGCAGGAAAGGCGCCTGGTCCAGATGGGGTACAAGCAGACCTTTATTAGGCAGATCCCAAAGTCTGGGCCAAGATTTTAACCCATGTTTTTAATGCAGCCTGTACCAACTGTTTTCCCCCTCTTGGGCTAAGGCGGTTATCATTACCATATTTAAAAAGGGAGACCGGGATGATCCCGCCTGTTATAAACCAATATCCCTCCTAGATTCTGCATCTAAAATACTGGGGAAAGCAATTCTGGATCCCCTAACAGGCTATCTTGATCAGGTCAGTATCCTCTCCGATCTGCAGTATGGCTTCAGGCAGATGAAAGGGACCCTGAACCAGTGCCTTAACCTGAACTTAGTCTTCGTTAAGTACATCATTGCCAATAAGGAAGTCTTACATTTGACCTTCATGGACTTAACCTCAGTTTTTGACTAAGTCAACTGGTCTAAGCTATGGCTGGTGTTAAGTTATCTGGGGATAGATGCTGAGCTGGTCTCCTTTATACATACAGCCCATTAAAACACCACAGCAACGGTAAGGTACAACACAGATGGCAGTTTAACAAGCTCTTGGGAAATATAAAGGGGGGTCCGGCAGAGGTGCATTTTGGCACCTTTGCTGGTCACACTATATATTAACAAACTGGGAGAATCCCTAGCAGCTTGTTGCAAAGATATACCCAGAGCTAGTTCCAAAATGATTCCTGCACTTCTATATGCCGATGACGCGGTTCCAGTGGCTAGAATCGCATTGGGTCTACAACGTCTTTTAAAACTGTTTTATAAGTTTTATGGAGTCACTAGATTTATCTACGAATTATAAGAAATCACACACTATAACTATAGGTTCCCGGAAAGGTGGCCAAAGCCAGATTTTATTGCAAGAGGGCCAAATTAACCAAAGTGCCAACACTTCCCTACTCAGGGTAGTTTTTGATGAGCAAGGATCTTGGTGCCTGCAACTTTTACTTAAAAAGAATATCTTAGCCCGAGCAGCAGGGGCCACTCTGAATTTTGCTAAAAGACTGGGGTCAAAGCCACTACCCACACTATTAAAGGTCTGCAATAAAAAATGTATTCCAATGGCTACGTACAGGAGTGACATTTGGGGTTACAAGGATGTGAAGGGAATTCAGGTGTCCGAGAATAATTTCATGCTTGTGGTCCCCAATGCAACCCCTGTATTTAACCTACATGAAGAAATGGGAGTGGGTTACATTTCAGACCAGATCGCGGTTGCCACACTGCTGCGCTGGCTCAGAATTTGGGCATACCCAATAGCAAATCTAAATCCACTTATAATTACTGACTTCATCTCACTGGAGGGGGCATTACTTATTCCCTGGCTGAAATACATAAAGGAACAGGCCAGATGGCTATGCCATCCTGACCTGTTCCTGAGTCCAGTGGCTTTGGTCAAGACTGCCATTAGACAATTCAAAAAGCAGTTTTTGGACAAGTGGCAGAGGTTTAAGGAGGAGGCAGAATTAGCCAAACCATCTGTGAGAAGATTTGCCATATTGAGCTTGGGCCCACAGATGCAGCTATATTTATCTTATGTTAACAAACCTCACCATTGCTTTGTTTTGACCATATTACATTTGAATCTGGCCCCCTGGCTTCTGGCATTTGCCCTTGTGATAATTTCTCAGATCAGGATACATTACATTTGATGTTTTTCTGTGCCCACTACGATTCCCAGCGCAGAAATCATATTTTACAGCTGCTTAGAGACTGTCAGTTTGTCCAAGTGAGGCCTGCTTTGATCTATCTTCAAATGTTATTCTCCCCATGGTTTGCCGGGGGTTGCAAGCTTTTTAATAGCGGGTATTAGACATAGGAAAAAATTGCAGCCGCTGGAGCCAGTCGGTTCTCTCACCTAGGGCGCACTTTATGTGATAGTCCTTATAGTCTTTGGTTTTATATTTAGCGCTTTTGCACTTTATATTGTTGCACTATCTGTAGATGTATACATGATTGATGAAATAGTAAAGCCAGATGCCCTTTTATTTTTTTGTACAAGCATTTAAAAAAAGAAATTATTTTGACCTAAGTGTTTATGTATTAATGTCTTTCAATGAATCGTGCTTTTTAAAATATTTACTTTATTGGCTCTTGGCTGCCGAATTAAGTATCTTTGACTGGATGACATAAAAAAAGATAGGTAAGACAAAACAGCAATGTGGCATTAATTTCATTAAGGCTTTGTAGCACTGTAAAAAAGGTTAAGATTATATCATGAATCCAACAGGGACTAGATTTGTATGAACACAGAGAGATACAGTGATAAAGACGGGCATAAGTGGTAAGTGGTACAACCAGTGACGATAGACACAGTAAGTATGAATAAAGGAGTGGATAGATGTGCTAACCAGCTGGAAAGAAATGATAACACATTAGAGGCATGGTAAAGCAATAGAGTAGCTTTTAAGAAAAAACAGATTTAAAGGAATGTGACAAGAAGTTGAACTCTAAATTGAGGGGCCAAAAGTTTCTCACACTCCAAAGCTTTCACCAGATATAGAATTGGGCCCTCAGACTAACTCTTGAGTTAACTCCTGAACCTGTGTAAATTACAGAAGAAGACTGCCCTGCTGCTGAGGAGTGCCCTGCTGCTAGAAGCCTGCCCTGCTCTATGAGAAGGAAAACTAGACCAGCTCCTTTCATCCCAGGCTAGACTGAGTGACTCACAACAGTGAGGTGGCTGACCTCCCGTTCTGAGCTACAGGGTCAAAACACTCTCCAGAGGCTTCCATGCCACTTCCCAGCTGCCCTGCTGCACTGGACCTGCAACTGGACCTGCCTGAACTCTGCTGCCTCTGCTGAAGTGAATTTCTGATCCCCAAGAGGTTTCTCTCCAGGTCATGGACCTTATATGGCATCAGTTAAGCTCCTTCTGTGAAGAAATGGAAAATCCTGAAGCTGTGAGCTATTCACAACCACAAATGGGTCGGTTTGCGCTGAGATATGTCTATCCGTGATGGCCACCAACGCAAAGCTCTTGTAAATCTAACTCTTCAATATACAGCGAAAGCCAGGGATGACCAGCAACACAAGATCTGGAATTCCACAGGGACCGCCAACGCAAAGCTCTGGCAACAACCTTCCATGAAATCCAATAGGAAATGTGCACCACAATGAAGAGCATCCTGGATGCCAGGCCTGTTCTTTGCATGCCATTGATGACCATACACAATGGTGTCCTCATTCCTCGTGGTTTCCTCCTCCATGAACTGGACTCTTCACACCGGACTTTGAGAAGGTAACTTTTTCAGTGAGTCCTACCTGGTCTCTGCATCAGGCCCGTACACCACCATGGTTGTTCGGAACTTATCACTTTCCCCAGGCCAAGTACAACCAGATGACCACAAGTGGTGCTTTGTGCTTTTCGGCACTATACTTACCTAAAACTTTGCAATTGCATGTCTCCAGTTCTACTGATTGGATGTTGTCATTTTGGTCTAAAAATATGTATTACATTTTACTCCAATTTTCTACAATTAGGGGCCGATTTCGGCAGGAAATCGTTTCACCCGACACATACCCGTAATTTTTTCTGACCGAATCATACATCCGCCGTCCGAATGAGCAAGTACAATGCGAAGTAATAAATCACCAATCGATTAGGTGAAAATCGTTTTACCCAACACAGATTGGTAGGAAAGCAGCCTGACGCGATAGACTCGGACACAAACGATGCCACACACCCAAGCACATTCCCGACACGACAGACTCGGGTGCAAACGATGCCACATAGTCCAGCATTAACACAACCCATTAGACATGTATTCGAATGCTTCTACATAGCCTGGCACATACACAACGTGACAGACTCCATCTTGTCTCCCTTGAATGTGTTATGGTGCGATTCAGAGCTTAAATACGCTTCATCCGAATACTGCGAGGTGCTGGAACTTTTGCCCTGTACGACGCGTATGAAAAATGCATCGTACTTGCGTATCCAGAAATGGGTTGCCTTGGGCCTCCGTACGATGCGATATATGTGTTTTCTGAGCCTGTTAGGTACTGACATAGTGCAAGAATCGGACACGAAGATTCAGTCAGAATTTTCCATGAAAACGCCTCGTACTTGCTAGTTTGTGGGAAAAATCTCCGGATACGATTCGATCGTTAGGTAAGTCTACGAATAGCATTAGGAAGGCATATTTTCCTGAATCGGAATCGACCCCTTTGTGTAAGATTTTATTGTGTTGTGTTTTCACTTTATTGCTGGTTGTGTGCTGCATACATTCTTTGCAGATTGCCTCTAAGTTATGCCTGACTGATTTTGTGCAAAGCTATACGAAAGTTAAGCGCAGGTTGATTTAGTGACTTTGTCCTGACAGGGACTGTGGTTGTTGCTTGAGAAGGATATTTACCCCTTCAACCAAAAACCTAATTTCGTACAATAGTCTTTTGTTTTGGACAGTTTTTTGTGATTAATTACATACAGTGAACCACAAGTAAAAGCAAATAAATGTAAGCACTAAGGAATACCATAACATTTAACACACAAGTTTTTCTACAACTCTGACTTCTCCTGTGAAATGCAGATAGCAAACATTGCACAGTACAATCTAGAGTGTGTTATTGTGTTATATGCAGAAGACTGTAATCTCCCTATTAAAAATGTTGTTTGTGTTCTGTTTGTTTCCTCTCATTGGTGTATTCTGACCTCAGAATGCACCTGTAATTAAAAAAAAGAAATGATGCACCCAGTCAATTCTAATCAGTTATCACAAGCGATGTCACAGTGCTTGCACAGGGATATGGTGGGCTTCACTCAGCATGAACAAAGTTGGTGGGCGTGAGTCTAAACACTGTGTGCGAGAAAAAGTTTGTGAAATAAATGTTAATTTGGTAATACTCACAAGGCAATGCTCAGGAATATAGGCTTTCTTAGGCAGCCTACAGGAAATGAACAGCACCTCACAGCCCAAAAAAAGAAAAATAATTTCTTTCATGAAATGAAAAAGCAAATAAACAAGTTAATTTGCTTGCTTCTGTAGCTTTTACTATGTTTGAATCTTGGATGGGCCGGTGCTGCAAATATCTGTGCAGTCTGACTCATGATAGCTTCTCAGAGTGCACCTGTCCTGTGTGACACCATCAATAAATCCTGTATTTTAGCCAGCAGCAGGTTGCATTCTGTGACAAGTGGATTTGTTTTCAACTCAGTCAAGCATAAAGAGAGTTTTTTGGGGTACAGGATCCAAGCCTGGCAATCCATATTACAGACACTAGTACCCTTTGGCATTATTAATCCCAAAATTCAATTGAAATGAAAGACATGTATAGTAAGTCACTATAAGATTTTATTGATCATTGAAATTCCATTGAACTAAACTAGTTATTTGTCATTTCCCTTTCCATTTCCATTTCCATTTTCTTTATTCATTATTACATCCTTAAAATCTTTATTTCCATCCCAATTTTAGCCTCTTTTACATTTTCCTCTGCTAGGTCAAATTGGCATGACATGCATCTACAGAGAACAGGTATTTCGCTGCAGTCTACTTCCTCAAGGCTTACCTAAGTTTCTGATTGGTTGATATTAAATTCATTTGTTTGCCCACTGAGGTCAATATCATCTCAATTTTAACCATTAGGTTTGGCTCAACATAAGATTACATTCACATGTTCTATAACTCATTTTAACATCACATCTTTATACATTTTTAGAGATTAGTAGCACATTGATACAGCTATCTTCCTTTCATCTCATTAGTGCAAAAAAGGTGAAAATAAAGAAAAGGGGCAGGGTAGGAATAACCTGACCCCCAAGTCAAGCACCAACATGGAAAAAAAGAAGTTTAACCACACGGTGGCGACGAATTTGCGTAATTACAGTAACATTTTTTTCCAAAGCAAAAGCAGGGGCTCCCGCACTTGTATTTAGAAAAGCGCTAGGGTGGGCCACCCTGCTTTATGTATAATGAAAGAAGGGGGCCATGAAAACCCCTTACAGCCCCAGGGGCTGCCACCTCCCCGGGTTTTAAAGCTTAAATAATGCAGGGGGAACACATGGACCCCCCAGCCCCAGGGACCGCCAACTCCCTAGGGCGATGAATAATAGTAATGCGGGGGGCACCAAGGCCCCCCCACAGGACCAGGACACACACACAACAGGCCGGGCCCCGTGGGGGGGGGGTCCCCAGGGGCCGAAAAAAGCCCAAGAGGGGAGCTCTGTGGCACCCCTCCCATTATTTATTTAAAAAAAAATGTAAAAAAGAGGTCGGGCCCCAGGGGATGGGGTCCCCAGGGATGAAATCGCCCAGGGAGGGGGGCCATGTGGTACAAGTATGTTGTAAGACTTCAAAGCATACCAGACCTCGAGCCCCTGGGGACAAAGTTACACTCGAAGTAGAGAGAAGAAGATGTAGTAAAATGTCACCAGAACTAACATATTTTGCTACCGTCTGCATGGACTGTAACACCATTTTAACATCCAGGGAGATGCCTGTGGAAGTAATTTTGCAGATTGTGAAAAACAATAATTGTTCATTTTTTGTGCTTTTTTATTGCAGCACTTCAGCTATAACTTTTTAGTTAATGTTAACAATTTTTTAATTTTTGTTGCCATTTTATTGTTGAAGAAAGGGGGGCCATAACTCTTTGGGGGCACAGTGAAGCAGACCCTTACCTGCAGGGGGTCCCGTGGACATCACCTCATCCACACGCTCTCCCCCGCCGCCGCAGTTGACATCGCGGCCGCCGAGGGGGGCGAGCTAACAGGACTACAGGACTACAACTCCCAGCGTCCCCTCACTGCCTGCGCTGACCGACCGCATCACACAGCAGCGCCCGGAGGCGCATAAGAGACAGCTGCCCCAGCGGCCGAGTGGGGGCCATAACTCTTTGGGGGCACAGTGAAGCAGACCCTTACCTGCAGGGGGTCCCGTGGACATCACCTCATCCACACGCTCTCCCCCGCCGCCGCAGCTGACATCGCGGCCGCCGAGGGGGGCGAGCTAACAGGACTACAGGACTACAACTCCCAGCGTCCCCTCACTGCCTGCGCTGACCGGCCGCATCACACAGCAGCGCCCGGAGGCGCATAAGAGACAGCCGCCCCTCCCGCCTCGCGGGACCTGCGCGGGTGTCGCCGGGCTGAGCCCGGGCAGAGGGCGGGCCGTCTGTGGCCGTCAGGGGCCGGAAGAGGTCGGGTCGGGTGACCCCCCTAACGGCCATGTTCCAAACATCGCAATGGGCAAAAGGAAAAAGGTATGTGCCATTGATGATATGGGGACTAAAGCTAAACATCCTAGAAAGTCTGAGTCGATAATTTCCTATATAACATCTGCTGTGGGGGTCCTGTCAAAAGAGATCGCTAATGCCGAAAAAGAACTGGGCCTTAACTCTACAGAATCTACTGACCCCACACAAGAGCCTCTGACAAGCAACAACCGGGTGATTCCTTTGGAGCCTAACGTCGTGATTAGGACCCGGGGAGCGATTCCTACCCCTATAATTCCTTCAACCGCCCAGGACATTTCCCCTGAGACATCAGCCATTATACCGGCTGCTGTAACATACAAGCCCCTCCCGAAATATAGGCGCAAGAACACAAACATGATGGGTAGAAGAAAGTTATCAAGGACTAAGACACTTGGAATAGAACCCGCCCTTAAAGATTTAATTGGAAAAATGGTGGAGGACTTAATTATCTCTCATTTGGAACCAGCCCTAGTGTCCATAGCCAAAGACATTGTTGATACTTTAAATACATGTGTGTCTGGGCTCTTGATAAAATGTGAAAAAAATCGATGATACACTTAAGCAATATAGGGGGACATTGGGGGGTGGTACTCAGCCAGCAGTATCTGTTACTAGTCAGATAACCGTTGATACACAGAAAACAAGTTCTAGCTTAGGGTGCCCCCAAAGGCAGATAGGGACCCCCCTGGTGGGGACGGTGGTGGGGGACTCATCATGTAGTGTAAACATGGGGCTTAGCCAGTCATCGACTGTGAGTAAGGGTCGACAGCACTGGCAGGGTCACAATCTGGAATTGCCTCCAGAGGCAGCCCCACTGGTAGCGGTGTTCACCGGGGTACCTCCAATTAGGGGTGACACTATTGAAACCACCGCTGATCTAATGATTAAAGCTAGACAGTGGTGCCATCAGTTTAGCTCAGGCGGTGAGGAAGTTATTTGTGCACTTACCACGGCAAGGAGGGTTCATTGGGTAGGGCACTGCCCCAAAAATATTCACGGAGACTGTGTAGTGGTAAATTTTAGTAATAGGCATATTGCTGAAAAGTTATTTTGGGATGGCTCTAACCTTGACAATAAGGGGATCCGACCTCTTCCTTTGGGGTTTTTCTATCCCCCAGTCGGTGTCCATAGTTGCCGTCAACAATTGAATCAGCAACATACACGATATAACCCATGTCCCACTCACAAACCTTCAACATCTTTTCAGACAAGGATGCGTGGGCAGGGGAGTTCTACACACCTGCATCCAAGGGGAGGGGAGACTACTGTCCCACCAAGACCAATAGCAACGTCCACACAACCCCAGTATCTTATCAAACAATGATGAGTGGTCAGGGGAGACCCACACAAGTGCTCCCAAGGGGAGGAGAGACTACTGCTCCACCAAGTCCGATAGCCACACCCATACAACCAGATCCCCTAGTACATCTTTCTCATAGGGATGACATAGAGCTACATAATCGTTTCTCACCCCTCTCGCAGATGGATCAAAATGATTGACTGGGAGATGAACTAATGGAGCCTGGAATTGGGAACACTGACGTAACTGATACAATACATAATCAGGTTCGCACATGCAAAATGATAAGTTGGAATGTGGCGAGAATCAGATCAAAAAGTACAGATCCCATCTGGTTAAAATTTTTAAGAGAGTTTGATATCCTGGCTTTCCAGGAAACCTGGGATGCAGACTCGGGTTTTTTCTTAGATGGCTATCATAGTTTCTCTATCCCCGCGGTACGGGGCTCAGCTGGGAGACCTAAGGGGGGTTTACTTTTTCTAATTTCCCTAGACCTAATAGGCAATTTTAAAAATATCAAGGGGGAATCAGATAACTTCCTTATAATAGATTGGTTGATAGCCGATCAACACTACCTCCTAATAAATCTGCATAATGCAATAGGAAATTCTCCGCAAGAGGATCATTTTAGTGCATTAGATCTCTACTTATCAGTCTATAAGTCTAAAAACCCCTTCGATTTTGAGATAATGCTCATGGGGGATTTTAATTTACACCCTTGCCAGTGGGACTGTTATGGAGAGGATATAGTGGGATTAATAAATGAGAGACTACCCCACTTTGAACATACTAAACAGGGTGGTGCCTTAGAGGAATTACTATCTAACCTAAATTTAACTGAACCGGATAAGGAAGATGGAGGAGAGACAGTTCCCACCTTTATGGGACGAGGTGTGGAGTCTGTGATTGACTACATCTTCGTATCTCCGTGTGTCCTGACAAAAACTTGGTCGTATAAAGTTATGATATCGACTTTTAGCGACCATAATCCGCTTGTATTGGAAGTCGAACTGAGGTGTAAGGGTGCTACTACTGACTCAGGCAGGGTTGCACCAATTCCCTTGTCTTCGAAAGATCAAGGAAGCCGCATAAAATGGGAAGCTGTAGTTCCAGATGCCTTTTTTGAGAATTTAGCGAACCAGGTAGAGTCTAACCTTGGAATATGCCTGGATGAGAAAGCTGTGGGTTCAGAGATTTTAACCTCCTTCTCAGTAATTTGTAACCAAATAGCTGAAAATCTACACAAGGAGAGTAGGCCCAATACCAATAAGGCATTCAGGTGGTTTGACTCCACGTGTTCAAAAGCACATGGGGCTCTCTTAAAGGCCCTTAAATGCTCCCCAAGGGACAGGGCCCTTGTCTCCTCTCTTCGAAAGGAGTACAAACGGGCAATGTCCATACGCAAAAATAAAATCAAAGAGGAGGCATGGGATAACCTGCAGTCAATTGACGTGTTAAAGGACAGCAGGAAGTTCTGGGCTACTATAAATCAGTCTTATTTCTCGGAAAGGGATAACTTGGACACAGATTGCGTAATCCCTGATGATGGTTGGCTCAATCACTTTATGAGCATCTATAGTGACAGGGATCACCAGGAATTACATCTTAGTGACCTCACCCTGAGCCTCCCAACACAACCGGTCAAATTCAAAATAGCGGACGTAGAAAGGGCCATACGAGAAACAATGAAACATAAGGCCCCAGGCCCCGACGGGGTGCCCGCTGATCTCTATATATTATATCCCACTTTCTGGGCGTAGATTTTAACTAACGTTTTTAACGCAGCATCTTCAGTGGGTTATCCCCCCTCGTGGGCTTCCTCAATAATAGTTCCCATATTTAAAAAAGGGAGGAGAGGGGACCCCGCCTGTTACAGACCAATCCCCCTCCTGGACTCTGCCGTTAAGATCATGGGCAGAGTCATTTTGCAGAAATTGGGGGATTGGTTGACTGACAGGGGGGTGCTCTTGAATCTACAGTATGGATTTAGGCAACATAGAAGCACCATGGATCAATGCCTGAACCTACATCTTTTGATTAATAAATATACTACAGCTAAAGATGGTCTCTTATACCTTGGGTTCATGGACCTCTCGTCAGCATTTGACCTGGTGAATCGCTCCAAACTGTGGAATATCCTCCTGCAAATAGGGATAGAAGCACCTCTAGTCTACTTCCTAAGCGACCTTCACCAGAATCTTACAGCAGCAGTTAGGGTCACGCAGGAGGGTAGGTGCACAAGCCCTTTTAACTCTAGGCGGGGTGTCAGACAAGGCTGTATTCTGGCACCCCTCCTATTTACAATATACATTATTGGATTGGAAAAATCCTTGACTGGGGTTAGGGCAGACATTCCGCGTGCAGGGGGATCGGGCATTCCGGTCCTCCTGTACGCGGATGATGCCGTATTAATTGCCCGGACAGGGGTGGGCCTCCAGAGGCTGCTGGATAACTTTGGCACCTTTATGGAGTAATTAGACTTAAAAGTTAACAGTAGCAAGTCCCATGTTATGATTGCGGGACGTGGAAGGAAGATCAGTAAGGTCCCCACATTTAGATGCCTGGGTAACCATCTTTCCAGGGTACCGGTGTTTAATTACCTAGGTGTCCTATTTGATGAAAAGGGTAATTGGCTCCCCCAGGAGAAACAGAAAAGTGATGCTGTCATAAGATCTACATCAGCCCTTCTTAATTTTGCAAAAAGATTGGGAGCCAGACCTATGGAAGCAATGCTAAAAATATACAAGTCTAAATGTTGTGCTATCGCATCCTATGGGGCCTCTATTTGGGGTTACGCCTCTGTCAGCAAAATCCAACTTGTGGAAAACAGATTTCTTAGATCTTTGTTATCGGTTCCACAGTCAACCCCAACTCTTTCTATACATTCTGAATTAGGCCTAGGATACATTACAGATCATCTAAAGATAGCGCCCCTGATTTGTTGGGCAAACATGGCTTAATGAAGAAATTACACTTAACCATCTTATTCTTAAAGACTGTCTAGCTCTGGAGAAGGCAGAGGGAATCCCATGGCTCGCATACGTTAGAGCGGCGTGTGTCAGACTGGGCCGACCTGAACTATATACAGCCCCAGAGAGTATTAAGAAAGAGGATGTGGTTTGGATCAAACATAATTTCAGAATTTTGCTGGAGGCAGATAGAGAGGAAGAGGAGCTTAAAAAAAAGGGTGTAAGAAGTATTTATCTTTTATAGTCGTCCCCCTCAATGGAACCTTACTTAAGGATTGTCACGAAACCTTTCCATCGTTTTTTGTTGACAAGATTTAGGTTTAATTTAATACATCTCACTTTAGGTTCTTTTGCGCACTGGGCCAAACCGGAAGATTCTGCACCATGCTCCTGTGACAATTTCTCCATTCAAGATACACTCCATTTAATTATGTTTTGTGAAAAGTATTCTGTGGCCCGTAACAAATTTTTACTGCCCATACTAAGAGAAGCAGGATTCCTGCAAGTGAGACCAGCCCTCCTACACTTGCAGCTATTGAGTAGCGTGCACACTATTTTTAGTGTAGCAAGTTTCTTGGTGGCAGCAGTGAGGATTAACAAAAACAATGGGAACACTTGTTTACCTCAAGGTGCAGCAGGAGGAGAAGGGGGCATTCAGTTTCTTTGAGTGCCTAATAGAGGTGCTACAAGGCTTTACTTTTGAACCAATCATGAGTTGTAAATATGAGTGTATATATCTGAAAACTTGTAATATTTTGCACAATTATTTATTTGTATATAGCGTATTTCTATACTATGGTTTCTATAGTGGTGCTACAAAGTTTGCTATTTGCACAGATTATGCACAAATCATGAATTGTATATATTTTGTATATGTTTGAACAGCTGCTAAAAATCTGTATACCTATCCGTCTGTATATAACTTTTTAAATTTTTAGTAACTTGTATGTATGAATTTTCTGATGCTGCTTTTATGATTTTAATTAATCGAAATAAAGACTTTTGACTGACTGACTGACTGACATAAAAAGTAAAAAATGAAGAAAAAAAAGTTTTTAAAAATGGTTCATTCTCTGTTTAAGAAGAGACGTTCAATGAATGAATGAGTGCAAGAGTGGTGTATGAATGTTTGAATGAGTACATGAGTGGTGCCTTGATATTTGAATAAGTGTGTAAGTAGTCAATGAATGTTAGCATAAATGCAAGAGTGCTGTCTGGGTGATTCTATGAGTACATCAGTAGTACGTAGGTGATTGTATGCGTGGATGGGTAATTGTATAACTGCATGGGTAGTGCCTGGGTGATTGGATGAGTGCATGTGTAGTTCTTGGGTGATTGGTTGAATATATGGGTGGTGCCAGGGTAATTGGATGACTGATTGTGTAGCGTGTGGGTGATTGGATAACTGCATGGATAATGCCTGGGTGATTCTATGAGTGCATGAATATTGCCTCGGTGAGTGCATGTGTGCATTGGTAGAGCCTTTCTAATTGTATGACTGCATGGAAATTGCCTGATTGATTTTATGGTTGTCTGTGCATTGCCTGGGTGATTTATTGAGTGTATGGGTAGTGTCTGGGGGATTGGTTGAGTGCCTGAGTAGTATCAGGGTGAATGGATGTGCATGTGGGTAGTGCCTGAGTAATTGTATGACTGCATGGGTAGTGCCTGGGTGAGTGGATGAGTGCATGGGTAATGCTTGGGTGATTGGATGACTGCATGGGTACTGCCTGGGCGATTGCATGAGTGTATAGGTAGTGCCAGGGTTAATGGATGAGTGCCTGAGTAGTGCCTGGGTGATTTGTTGTGTGTTTGGATAACATCTGGGTAATTGGATGACAACATTGGTAGTGCCAGGGTGATTGGATGAGTGCCTGGGTAGTGCCTGTGTGATTGGGTGTGTGTATGGGTAGAGCCAGGGTAATTGTATGCCTGCATTGGTAGTGCCTTGTTGATTGGATTAGTGTCTGGATAGTGCCTGGGTGATTGGATGAGTGCATGGGTAGTGCCATGGTGAACAGAGAAATGCATGAGTAGTGTCTGTGTATTTGGATGAGAGCAAGGGTAGTTCCTGGGTGATCGTTTGGGGCATGAATAGTGTCTGAGTGTTTGGATGAGTGTATGGGTAGTGCTAGGTAGTTGTATGACTGCATGGATAGTGCCTCATTGTTCAGATGAGTGTATGGGTAGTGCCTGAATGATTGCATGAATGTATGGGTAGTGCCTGAGCGATTAGATGAGTGCATGGGTGGTGCCTGGGTGTTTGGATTAGTGCATGGGTAGTGCCTGGGTAATTGTATGACCACATGGGTAGTGCTTGGGTGATTGTATGACTGCATGGGTAATGCCTGAGTAATTGGATGAATGCATGGATGGTGTCTGGGGGAATGAATGAGTGTATGGGTAGTGCCTTATTGATTGGATGAGTGCATGTGTAGATTTTGGGAGATTGGATGACTGCATAGGAATTGCCATGGTGATTGGATGATTGTATCAGCACTGACTGGGTGACTGGATGAGTGTATAAGTAGTGCCTCAGTGACTGGATTACTGTATGCGTAGTACCTGGGTGATTGCATGTGTGCATGAGTAGTGCCCAGGTGATTGTATGAGTGCGTGGGTAGTGTTTTGGTGATTGGATGAGTGCATGGGTGGTGCCTGGGTGATTGTATGAGTACATGAGTAGTCCCTGGGTGATTGAATGAGTGCATGGGTAGTGCTTGGTTAATTTGATGAGTGTATGGGTAGTGCTAGGGTTTTTTTGGGTGAGTGCATGGGTAGTGCCTGGGTGATTGGATGAGTGCATGGGTACTGCCTGGGTGATGGCATGAGTATATGGGCAGTGCCATGGTGATTGAATTAGTGCCTGAGTAGTGCCTGTGGGATTGACTATGTGTATGAATAGAGCCTGGGTAATTGTATGGCTGCATGGGTAGTGCCTGGTTGATTGGATGAGGGCCTGGATAGTGACTGTGTGTTAGATTTGGGGGTCTCTAGTTGGCAGAGGTAGGGACCTTTGACTGAATATGGACCCTTGCATCTAGTCAGGGTAAGGGGGAACACTCCTAAAACAACCCCTGCTCACCCCCTTGGTAACTTGGCACGAGCAGGCAGGCTTATCTCAGAGGCAGTGTGTAAAGCATCTGTGAACACATACAGTAACCCAGTGACAACACTACAGATAGGCACCATACAAGTTGTAGTATAAAAATAAGTATTTTTATATAGACAACACAAGACCACAAACAATAAAAATCCACAATACTGTACTTTAAAAATGGTAGAAATAGCTTAGTTCAATGTCCTTTTGGATGCGCAACGCTATACAATGAAATAGTTGCAGGGAAGGTGATGCTCCGGTTACTTATACACAAGAATGGTGATGCGTCGGGTCCCTACTGCTGCGTAGGGGATGTATTGGTTCTTCTCAACATGGGGAGGTGATGGGTCGGTTTCTTACTGCGCTTCTGTGGCGATGTGACCAGCAGCGCTGTGATGCGATGAAGATCCGGTGCAATGAAACACAATGCCGTCTTCTTCTTGATGTGACAATGATGCGTGCATGCCCAATGGACGTGCAGCAACTCAACGATTCTTCTGAGCCATGACAGGCCCTGCGACACGCTTTTCCGGTGATGTGACGGCGTCTGCTGCGACGGCGACTCTCTTCTCTGGAGATGCAAGATTTTTCAAATGATGCGATGGCGATGGCGACAGCGGCAGCGGTGGCGCGCTTCTCCGGTAATGCGACGGCATCTGCTGCGACTGCAACACTCTTCTCCGGTGATAAGACGACAATGGATGTGGCAGTCACACGATTCTTCGTCTTGAGTCGCGCTTCCAGCTCCCTGCGACACGCAGTCTCTCAGAAGGCCCAGCTCAACAGCAGACCCCTATTCCCAGCAAGGGAAGGCAGGGGAGCTGGCTGGTGAAGTCTGTTGTCCCTGAGACTTCAGCAGGAGGAAATCTCTATCTCAGCCCTTGGAGATCCTTTACAAGTTGATTTGAAAGCAGCAGAAAATCCTTTCTCCTTTCTTTGGCAGTTGGCAACCATTGCAGGGCAATCCCCCAAACATCACTCCTCGGTTTCTCTGGTTCCTCTCCTCAGCAAAGGTTCTTCTTGTTTCCCAAAAGTGATTTAATGTTCTTGGGTCTGGGTCCCAATATTTATACTAGCAAATTCTTTGTCCTCTGAAGGCAGAGGGTCCTGTACCCAGTCCAAACCAGTTCTGTGCAGTCCTGGAGCACTTTGTTGACAAGGTTCCTTCTTTCCTTTGACAGTGTGGTCCAGGGACATAGGACGCACCACAGGAGGTGGAGCCAGCATTGTGGAAGGCAGGCACAGCCCTATTCAGGTCCCAGGTGCACTTCTCCCACCCATCTACATGCAGATAGCTCTATTCAGCCCTGGGCTGACTCACCCTATCTCCTGGAATCCCCCTGCCCCTGTCACTCATACTAGACAAGGAATACACAAGCTAGCAGAGGCAGGCTTGGACAGTTAGGCAAGAAAATACCTACTTTCTAAAAGTGGTATTTTCAAACACAGAATGTTAAAATCACCTTCACTAAAAGATGTATTTTTTCATTTTGAGTTCAGGCATGCTAAACTTGAATATCTACCTGGTTCCCTGAGTCAGTTAGGATTATAAGGTGGTATAATCAAACTGCCCATTCTGGCCCATGGGGATCAGGTAGCCTTGCAATAGTGAACAACAAAAATGGCTGTAATTCACTATTAGGACATGCCACACACACACCAGGGCCTGTCGTAGCTGCAATGCACCCTGCCCTTGGGCCTACCATAGGGGTGACTAATATGCTGAAAAGGGAACGTTTAGGGACTGGCAAGTAGGTGCACTTGCCCAGTCAACATGGCAGTACCAGACTGCACACAGGCTCTGTCATGGCAGACCCGAGACACACTTTTACAGGCTGCTTCTGTGGGTGGCACAACCAGTACCGGTCCTGGGATGCGTGTTTCCAGTCCAGGGAGGACCTGGGTTAGCAGTTCGGGCTGGACTGTTCCCATGAGGCACAGGGTCAAGACTGATTTGCATATGGCTGGGTTCAAACTGGAATGGCATGGTGAGCAAAAAAGCAATGGATTTAGGCCCATATCTCTGTATTGGGGTGAATGTATGAGATTCTTCTGCATTATGTCCATCAACTGTTGTTTTTGCATTTGTCACCCTGAGAAGGACGGGTATGCTCAGACGTGAGTCCCGTGCTCTCCATGCCACTGAAATCAAGCTCTCCTGGATGATGAAGGCTGAAAGCCTGAAACTGGTCCTAAGATGCTTGTTTCCAGTCCAAGGAGGACCTGGCTTGGCAGGTCGGGCTGGACTGTCCCCATGAGGCACAGGGTCAAGACCGAAATGGCGTGGTGAGCAAAAAAATAATTGATTTAGGCCCAGATCTCTGTACTGGGGTGTAAGTATGACATTGTTCTGCATTCTGTCCATCAACTGTTGTTTTTGCATTTGTCACCCTGAGTGGGACGGGTATGCTCAGACATGAGTCCCGTGCTCTCCATGCCACTGGAATCAAGCTATCCTGGCTGATGAGGGCTATACGCCCGAAACCGGTCCTAGGATGCTTGTTTCCAGTCAAGGGAGGACCTGGCTTGGCAATTCGTGCTGGACTGTTCCCATGGGGCATAGGGTCAAGACTGATTTGCATATGGCTGGATCCCAACTGGAATTCCATTGTGAGCAGCTAAAAAACGATGGATTTAGGCCCAGATCTCTGTACTGGGGTGAATGTGTGACATTGTTCTGCATTCTGTCCATCAACTGTTTTTGGATTTGTCACCCCGAGTGGGACGGGTATGCTCTGACGTGGGTCCCGTGCTCTCCATTCCACTGGAATCAAGCTATCCTGGCTGATGAGGGCATAAAGCCTGAAACCGGTCCTAGAATGCTTTCTTCCAGTCCAGGGAGGACCTGGCTTGGCAGTCCGGGCTGCACTGTTCCCATGGGGCACAGGGTCAAGACTGATTTGCATATGGCTGGGTTCAAACTGGAATGGCATGGTGAGAGAAAGAAACAATGGATTTATTCCCAGATTACTGTACTGGGGTGAATGTATGACAAATGGCTCGGCATTCTGTAGATCAACTATTTTTTTGCATTTTTCACCCGAGTGGGAAGGGTATGCTCAGAAGTAATTCCAGTGCTCTCCATGCCGCTGGAATCAAGCTATCCTGGCTGATGGGGGCTGAAAGCCCGTAACCGGTCCTAGGATGCTTGTTTCCAGTCCCGGGAGGGCCTGGCTTGGCAGTTCGGGCTGGTCTGTTCCCATGGGGCACCGGGTCAAGACTGATTTGCATATTGCTGGGTTCAAACTGGAATGGCGAGCAAAAAAAAGATGGATTTAGTCCCAGATCACTGTACCAGGGTGAATGTATGACATTGTTCTGCATTCTGTCCATCAACTGTTGTTTTTTGCATTTGTCACCCCGAGTGGGACGGTATGCTCAGACGTGAGTCCCGTGCTCTCCATGCCACTGGAATCAAGCTTTCCTGGCTGATGATGCCTGAAAGCCTGAAACCGGTCCTAGGAGGTTTGTTTCCGGTCCAGGGAGGACCTGGATTGGCAGTTCGGGCTAGACTGTTCCTATGGGGCACAGGGTCAAGACTGATTTGCATATGGCTGGGTTCAAACTGGAATGGCATGGCAAGCAAAAAAAGATTGATTTAGGCCCAAATGACTGTACTGGGGTGAATGTATGACATTGTTCTGCATTCTGTCCATCAACTGTTGTTTTTACATTTGTCACCCTGAGCGGGACAGGTATGCTCAGACGTGAGTCCCATGCTCCCCATGCTACTGGAATCAAGCTATCCTGGCTGATGAGGGCTGAAAGCCCGAAACCAGTCCTAGGTTGCTTGTTTCCAGTCCAGGGAGGATCTGGCTTGGCAGTTAGGGCTGGACTGTTCCCAGGGGGTACAGAGTCAAGACTGATTTGAATATGGCTGGCTTCAAACTGGAATGGCATGGTGAGCAAAAAAATGATGGCTTTAGGCCCAGATGTCTGCACTGGGGTGAATGTACGACATTGTTTTGCATTCTGTCCATCAACTGTTGTTTTTGCATGTGTCACCCCAAGTGGGACAGGTATGCTCAGACGTGAGTCCCGTGCTCTCCATGCCACTGGAATGAAGCTATCCTGGCTGATGAGGGCTGAAAGCCTGAAACCGGTCCTAGGATGCTTGTTTCCAGTCCAGGGAGGAACTGGATTGGCAGTTCGGGCTGGACTGTTCCCATGAGGCACAGGGTCAAGACTGATTTGCATATGGCTGGGTTCAAACTGGAATGGCATGGTGAGCAAAAAAACGATGGATTTAGGCACAGATCTCTGCACTGGGGTGAATGTATGAGATTGTTTTGCATTCTGTCCATCAACTGTTGTTTTTGCATTTGTCACCCCGAGTGGGACAGGTATGCTCAAACGTGAGTCCTGTGCTCTCCATGCCACTGGAATGAAGCTATCCTGGCTGATGAGGGCTGAAAGCCTGAAACCGGTCCTAGGATGCTTCCTTCCAGTCCAGGGAGGACCTAGCTTGGCAGTTCGGGCTGCACTGTTCCCATGGGGCACAGGGTAAAGACTGATTTACATATTGCTGGGTTCAAACTGAATGGCATGATGAGCAAAAAAAGGATGGATTTAGGCCCATATCTCTGTACTGGGGTGAATGTATGACATTGTTCTACATTCTGTCCATCAACTGTTGTTTTGCAATTGTAACCCCGAGTTGGTCGGATATGCTCAGACATGAATCCCGTGCTCTCCAAGCCACTGGAATCAAGCTATCCAGGCTGATAAGGGCTGAAAGCCCGAAACCAGTCCGAGGATGCTTGTTTCCAGTCCGTGGAGGACCTGGCTTGGCAGTTCGGGCTGGACTGTTGACATGTGACACAGGGTCAAGACTGATTGGCATATAGCTGGGTTCAAACTGGAATGGCATGGTGAGCAAAAAAACAATGGATTTAGGCCCAGATCTCTCTACTGGGGTGAATGTATGACATTGTTCAGCATTCTGTCCATCAACTGTTATTTTTGCATTTGTCACCCAGAGTGGGACGGGTATGCTCAGACTTGAGTCCTGTGCTCTCCATGCCACTGGAATCGAACTATCCTGGCTGATGAGGGCTGAAAGCCTGAAACCGGTCTTAGGATGCTTGTTTCCAGTCCAGGGAGGACCTGGCTTGGCAGTTTGGGCTGGACTGTTCCCATGGGGCACAGGGTCAAGACTGATTTGCATAAGGCTTGGTTCAAAATGGAATGGCATTGTGAGCAAAAGAACGATGGATTTAGGCCCATATCTCTGTACTTGGATGAAAGTATGACATTGTTCTGCATTCTGTCCATCAACTGTTGTTTTTGCATTTGTCACCCCGAGTGGGACGGGTATGCTCAGACGTGAGTCCTGTGCTCTCCATGTCACTGGAATAAAGCTAACCTGGCTGATGAGGGTAGAAAGCACAAAACCAGTCCTAGGATGCTTGTTTCCGGTCCAGGGAGGACCTGGCTTGGCAGTTCGGGCTGGACTTTTCCCATGGGGCACAGGGTCAAGACTGATTTGCATAAGGCTGGTTTCAAACTGGAATGGCATGGTGAGCAAAAAAATGATGGATCTAGGCCCAGAGCTCTGTACTGGGGTGAATGCGTGACATTGTTCTGCATTCTATCCATCAACTGCTGTTTTTGCATTTGTCACCCCCGAGTGGGACAGGTATGCTCAGATGTGAGTCCTGTGTTCTCCATGCCACTGGAATCAAGCTATTCTGGCTGATGAGGGATAAAAGCCCGAAATTGGCCGTAGGATGCTTGTTTCAAGTCCAGGGAGGACCTGGCTTGGCAGTTTGGGCTGGACTGTTCCCATGGGGCACAGGGTCAAGACTGATTTGCACATGACTGGGTACAAACCAGAATGGCATGGTGAGCAAAACAATGATTGATTTAGGCCCAGATCTCTGTACTGGGGTGAATGTATGACATTGTTCTGCATTCTGTCCATCAACTGTTGTTTTTGCAAGCCCACCAGCAGCAGTTGATTTACAAGCCCCGGGCACACTCTGTGCTCACTGTTCTAGGGCCTGACAAGTAAACCAAACCAGTAGACCATTGAGTCACTAATCCATACATCAATTTTCAATAGGGAGATGATATGCACTGTAGCACTGATCAGCAGTGGTAAAGTACCCAGAGTCATAAAACAGCCAACAACAGGTCAAAAAAAATACAGGAGGAAGTCTAAAAAGTTCAGTGATGACACTGTGTGATTGGATGTGGGTATGGGTAGAGCCTGGGTAGTTGTATGACTGCATGGGTAGTGCCTTGTTGTTTTATGCGTGTCTGGATCGTGCCTGGGTGATTTAATGAGTGTATGGGTAGTGCCAGAGTGAATGGAAGAGTGCATGATTGGTGCCTGGGTGAATGGATGAAAGCAAGGGTTGTGCCTGAGTGATGCTGCAAGTGCATGGGTAGTGCGTAGGTGATTGGATGAATTTATGGGTACCGCCTTGGTGATTGTCTGAGTACATGTGCATGTCCGAGTAGTTGAATGAGTATATGGGTAGTGCTGGGTGATAGTATGAGTACATCGATAGTGTCTGGGTGTTTTGAAGAGTGCATATGTAGTGTGTGTCAGACTGGTTTGGTATTTGAGTACTACCTGGGTCATTGCATGAATGCAAGTGTAGTTTCTGGATGATGGGATGAGTATATGAGTAGTGACTCAATGAATCCTTCACTGGATCAGTGATTTAACACACATAATATATACGGATCTGCAACCACCATGAAAAGATATAAGCAAAGAAAAATGTATTAGGATTTCATTTTCAACATTAGACAACGAAAAAAGGATTCTATATCTTTTCTTCAAAACTTTAATACAACATAGTGAAATATTTTACTGTTCTTTTTTTACTATTTTCAGCTTTCTTTATTCTTCACTTTCAACAGTGGTCTGTATGAAGCATCATCATCAAACAGTAGGGGAAAAAACATTCAATGTATTATACAAAAAGAAAAACAAATGTGCACAGTACATTATTACAACTATGTCATACTGTGCATTACACTCACTACAAGTTTGTTAATAGTGGCTTGCTGATAAGTTACTATTGTAATATAAGCAACTATATATTAAAACAGTTTCTGATATTTTTATGTCTGTACAAAATGTCCAACAATTATGAAGCAATCTTCATTTTTGGATATCCTTTTGTAAACATCATCCCTTTTAGTCCAAACGATGTTTAAAATCGTTTGGTCCATGTACAAAAAACATAACACAGAGTAGTACGTAGAAGTAGCTGTAGCAGAAACAAAAGGGGTCACTCTTTTCGTGGTGAGTAGACTTTTTAGATGCAATTTAAGGCTGCTGGTATTATGAAATCTGAATTTGGTTTATATCAGTAGTAATAGAATGTAGTCCTGTATTGTTTTATAAATTCCTACACATAATCCATATGCATAACAACACAATACCACATTTGGTTTTCATAAATTGAACTTAGAACTTTGGTTCTAGAAAAGCAGATATGAGTTTTGTAATTTTTTAGTAAGTCTCGATTTGAAGGTAATTTGTATGTCACTGCACTCTGTCCATCCTGCTGGACATTCTAAACATAATGTGTAGTTTCCAAAGGTTATATTAAATCCTTCATGAAATATGATTGCTATAATTTTGAAAGTTCTTTTTTTAAATGGAAATTTGTGCAGCTATAACGTTTGAAATTTCAGTTACTAATTTAATACCATCCACTCTGCAATGTTGTAGCATGACTATGACATATTTCCCATACCTTTGTAGTAAAACCGTAGACCTAAGTTCTGATCTGCAATTTGAACAGGTCATATCTTGATGGGCATTTTTAGTTACATTTTAAAGGGCACAGCTTTACAATCTGATAATGTCAAGTAAAGGAGTCATTCTGAATTGATTTCAGTGCTAGACATGAATTCACAACTTTCACAGTTGTGGTTCCATGTATAAGTTAAACAACATAATTCATTGATATTCACATCTTATTCCCCTAATAGTCCTAGCATTACCATTAAAAATTCTTGAGCATCCTGCTGAAGATTTTGAGAAAACACTACTGATCATGTACACTCATATTTAAGTTTTCTTATTGCAGTATGTATAATAGTTATCTCACTTCTTAATTCTTCAAGTAAACTACATGGTTGTGAAGACATTGTTTTTTCTACTTTTTCTTTATTAGAATTTGTAAAATGAAGCAATTGATACAGTCCATTTAACACTATATTTGCATAACAGTTTACTCCAGATTTCTTATTAAAGTGATAGCCTTCCATTTCCTCATTGTTTTGTACTTTTCATTCCTTAGGACCTTGTTGTTTTTCTTCATCTTTCTATTCAATCTGCTTGACTGCTTTGAAATGGTACGCTTTGGACACCATATAGTTTTTTTCACAGTCAGGATACTGGCATAAATGAGGAGCATTTTGACCTCTTAACCAATTATACTACCTTACACAGTGCACGTCAGCACTTAATTTCTTCTCATCAAAATCAATCAGAAATAAACCAGGCAATATTCTAATTCGTGACAAAGCAACAGATGACATTCCTTCTTTGAATGCACTACTACCAATATTAACAAGAGCTGTCTGGAAACATTCTTTCACTGGACATACAAATCTTTCACAAGTAGGAAACATACAACGCATCTAACAAACTGCTTAACTTCATCAACATCATCGAATTTTATGGCAAAGTATTCCACGTCATTTCTGTTTGGATAATTAATAAATTTCTTAACTTTACCCATTTTGCCATTCACTAGCCCTTCTTCAACATTTAAATTGTAACATAAAATTTCACGACAATTTTACAGATACATAACTATTTACTAATCCTGCAGTTTTCGGCACAGACTTTTCTAAACTTGATTGCAGTTTTTCTGTTGGGAGCACTGTAATTCATTGATGTTCTATTTTATAATTTGCTCTACTTTCGATGAACTCTTCTTGTTCCAGTTACAGTAATTGTTCATTGAATGTACTACACTCCTCTAAGGTTGGCATCAAACAATTGACTTCTGTTCCTTAACAAAATTATACATTACTTCTTCAGCTGAGATATTAGTTTGAAACAGATTTTTGATGAGATGAGTTTTTAATGCTCTTTTTCTTTCTTTTGTGAGAACTCCCACTCTTATGTACTTTAGTGTATCTCAGTATTGCATATCTCATGCTTGGCCCATATTTCTGATTAACTCTTTGTATTCAAAGTTTTTCCAAATGTTTACTTTTCCAATACTTCCTAATGAATTCCTAGTTTCATTACGTAGTAGTGTCTTGAATACAGCTTGTCCTTTGACTGGAGTTAGTTGAAGCAGGTCTCCTGGCATAACACAGGCCACCACAGCCCACCCATCGTGGGGGGGCCCCGCGCTCCAGGGGGCCCCTCACTCAGCAATGCCATGGTGCTATTTATAAACAAGTCTAAGTGACAATCAGCCCCTGAATATAACAGAGGCTCTAAACTGTGGGCAATACTCTGGCCTCACAATAAACTGGGGCACCTTCTATCTATCCACAAACAAGAAATACCAACCCAGCGGTACAAGAATAGCAGCTGCTGTGGAGCAACCCTCAGTCTAATGTCTGGGGATTAATATAAACTACGAGAACAGGGACAGACCCATTACTGAGACGGTGAATCGCATAGAGCCCTGGACTAAACTCCCTGTCAGTAACGGGCAGAATTGGATTAGTGAAAATGGTGATACTACAAATGTCTTTACCTGTTTGTGAATATGCACATATTTCCTACTTGACGGTGGTTTAATGCCTTGCAATCGACTGGTGCATGTTCGGAAGAATCCGAGATAGAAAGAAACACTCATACCAGACTATTCTGAGGGAACCCGTGCAGATTTCTGATTTTTAATTTTCATATTACAGCCATCATGCCAAGTTCTCTCCACGTTTGGTGCCACCCCCGACAAATGAAACCCCACATTGTGGTTGAAAAAGACACTTGGGCACTGACCCCACTTCGCACGACCTAACACATGCACACAGGCATCTCGCCTAACACCATGGGTCCAGTTGTGTGGCAAAAAGAAGTAAAATGACAGGGCAAGGTCGTATATACTCACCGCATACACCACTCACAGATACCCCAGCCTTCACCAGCAGTGGTGCCCAAGGCAAACAGGCAGCTGGACAGACTCCACCACACAACAGGCATTTGCAATGCAATAGGTCTCACATTTACGCGAGTTAAGCTATTGGCATTGTAAATGACAATGTGTTTTATTTATGTTTCAAAAAACAAAACATAAATCAAAAGCACTTTCATTTACAATGCCAATAGCTCACTTGCGTACATGCGAGACCTATTGCATTGCACATGCTTGTTACGAAATGGCAATTTGCCCTCCCCTCCTTGTCCAGTTGATCCACTCCCTCACTTTACCAACCTGAGGCTAACAGGAATACGTTTTAGGCCATGAAGTGCAATGGGAGGAAGTTTTAGGGGTTGTCCACAAATGCATTTTTACAAAACCGTGGAATGGTGTGCCCACTAATGCCAGGAAAACTTCAATGCAATGGTGTGTCTTGTCTGGTGCAATTGACCATTCCTTACATGGTCTAATGGCTCGCAAGAAGTGCTTGATGAACCCGTGCCAGCCGATGATTGGAAACTGACATTAAATCAGCAGGGTAGCAAGTTTCACAGATGATGAAATGGAAAAGCAAGACATGCTCTCAGGTGTCTGCAAGCACACATGGGAGGGAATAAAACACTTCCAGATAGTTTATCATCATACAACACCCTCCTTTCCATGTAAAATGAATTCATATTGAAATATTTTGAAAAAAAAAATTATTAATCTCATTTTCTGCACAGATTGACTGTTATAAATTGCATCTCACATAGTCTACTATGTTAAAATTTGCTTTGGTAATTTTCAACTGCAGTGCTTTGCCAGGGCGTTAACTAGTACCGCAGGAGCACTAATGCCCGCATTTGCTAGACCTGTGTTATTTTAACCATTCGTTCTCGGGTCGGGATGTTCAATGTGTGCATTAATTCAGCTTTTTTTCCCTTCCTGTGTGTGCTTGCAGACACCTGAGAGCATGCCTTGCTGTTGTCATCTCATCATCTGTGAAACTTGCTACCCTGCTGATTGGATGTCAGTTTCCAAACGGAATGTCCCTCAGCCCTGAAATGAGATTTGAGACTGTCACCAAGATCACGTGCTGGGGCGTAACACGGCCCCACAGCCTCCGCTGTAGAGGAGGTGGGGCAACCTCCAGGGGGCCACCTCAGCACTCGCCTGGAGAGCTCCAGACTGAAACTGGAGGGGGCCCTCCACGTACCCTGCAGCGGGGCCCCTTGAAGTTTCGTTACGCTGCTGCCAAAGACTAATAAGTGCTTTCCTGCAAAAAGCACATCATAGTTTTTAATATTTGCTGCATTCTTAAATGTATACAAGCTAGCATTAGGTTAGACACCATGCTAACTTCATCAATAATTAGTACCTTTAATTTCTTTAATAGTTCTGGCACTTCATGACAAGCATCACCAGATAGTTTGTTGTATTCTAATTTGTTGTCATGCTCAACAGGCAGCATTAATAATCGATGAAGGGTAACTCCTTTAATGTTATGTGCCGCTAAGCCTGTTGGTGCAGTAACTACACATAACAAAGTGGAATCTGTTGTCTTCTGTAGATAACTTGTCAGTACTTTGATCAATAAACTTTTTCCAGTTCCAGCTTTACTGCTAATGCACAATAGAACTGGTTTATATGTAGAACAAACACACTCTTTATTCTCATGGAGATATCCACGCTCTATTTTACCTTTCACTTCATCAAAAAATTATTTCTGATCTGTATTCATTTGCTGTATTAATCGATCTACATTCAGTTTCTTGTCTTGCTTGCTGTGTTGTATTTTCCACCTCATTCATGTCTATTGCAGCTTCATTTTGAATGATTTGTTAACCAAGAGGCTCTTGACTTCCAGGTACTGAACTTCGACTGCTCTGAGAACTCACTCCTGCAATCTCAGCAGCAATTGTGTCTTCTTGTTCAATCTAATCTCTCAACATTTGAAGAAACACTGTATAAACAGGGGAGTCCAGGGTGGTGTGCCTTACAGAAATCCCACAAGGTTTTCTTGCCTATAGTGCTCTGCAAATCTCAAACTTTGCCTGAAACTATGCATTTTCCACACTGGAGCAGTGTTTCTTTTGGTATAGTGATGTAATGCAGGTTGAACAAGGTTTAGCTTACGGCAGCTCCAGCTCGGTCAATTTCCGGAATACTTCACTTTTTTATGGTACAAAATAAAGCAAGTAGGAAAACACAGAGCTGGATGAGATGGGCAGGACGGACAGTAAGTACGACTCTTCTTTTGCTTTCCTTGCTTAGAGAAGACTCTACAATGATGGCATGGTCAAGTCCTTTTAGCTGTTTTAGGAATTTGGTCTGCATAGTGTCTATCCTACAGCCTTGCCATGTCCTCCAGAGCACATGACGTGATAGCTGCTGCTTCTGTAGCAGTAAGACTTTCTGTGATGGACAACTGAAAGTCAAGTAAAGGAATGAGTCTTCCTGTGGTGGTCTGACGATAAACAACATGCATGTTGTATGTTGCCATCTATATCAGTTAGGTAAATAGCTTCTTATACCAAGTGGGTATTTTAACACTCGCATTGTATGGCTGAAGAACCTGGTCATTCTTATCCACTCCACTCATGTGCTTGTTGTAATCAAGTATACAGATGGGCTTGTAAACTTCTGTCACCTGACCCCAAACCACAATGGGGAAAGGGCTCTCATCATGAATTGCAGTGAGCACATACACATCACTCCTATCAAAGAACTTGACTACCAGCAGGTTGTTGGAATGCAACACAGTGCTTTGTGGTTTGGGAGCTTCTTACAAACAAGCACCTGTGGGAATCCTTTGCAGTGATAATGAGCTGTAACACATGCCACAATGCCAGCTTTGTATAGCTCACTGATCAGCTGTACTCATGTGTTGAAGTTGTCCAGATAACGTTTTTAACCTTTGTGAAGGAGTGGCTGGACACGCTCCGTTACAATCTTTCCTGTGTCTCGTAGCAAGGACGGGCAACCTATGGAGTGGAATCATTCCATGTAAACACTCTCATGCTGTACATACAGCCAACATAGTTCTCACACAGCATGTACAACTTGATGCTATAGCGAGTTCTTATACTTGAAAAGTACTGCATGAACAGCTGCTGCCCATGTATAGGATCAAGGAATCATCAATGGCTATATTCTTGTCAGCAGAATAAATCCCATGCAACCTGAAAAACAAATGTTTCACAACAGGCTGAATTTGAACAACCTGCCATGGTCTATGTGGTCCCAGGGCAATGCAGCAGAATTGTCACTGAAGTGCAGCATACGGTGAAATAGCAAAAAACGATCTCTCTTCATGTATGGTGGGAAGATGGGTATTACCCAAAAAATACTAGTAGAACAGTGGGACTACAAGCTTGGTGTGGTATCTGGTTCTTTTCCTTGTGGCTTACTGCTGCTGTCTTAGTGGAATGTAGACACTGGCTGTGTATGGCATCTTCTCTGGAGAATAAACTACAAGTTGTACTTCTACCTACCTGAAGTCTTGAATGTTTCCTGCCAAGAGTACTACATTGGCGTAGTTGGCAGCTCCTAATCTCTGGAAGATCCTAACAAGCCGCTACACTGTGGACTACCTTTCAACCCAACCTCAAAGGATGATCTAAGGTTAGTACCAGCCATTCCTCTTTTCAGTATAGGGTGCAGTTGCCCTTTTGACTTTTCACACTGGGCCCCCCTCTGTTGACTATCCCTTCAGCACGTGCAGGCTCCTTCGGATTTTACTCCTTGCTTAGGACATTCATTGGTGTGTGTTTCACTGTTTGAGCTACCTATTATTTAAAGTTTGCCATTATTGTAGGTTGGTGTCTCCTTTGCCTGCTTCACTGCTTGAGCTGGCTATCATTGGGGTGTTTTGAGTCAGTTAAGCTGGTTACTATTGGAGTGCCCACTTGCTTCAGCTCACCACCAGTTCTGTCTCGCTTCTCGTGCCATCCCTCAAATCGTGCATCCAACTCTACTCACCAGCTGTCTTCGCTCCTGCAGCATTCTTCTCCGTTCCTCATGAGTTGCCTCGAGGCTTGGCATATTCATCGGCTCTGCTCCTGTGCTTCCTTGTGCCTGACTCCACGAGAGAGAGAGAGACTCTTGCTTGAGGCAATATTCACTGTTCCTTTTCTTTCTGTCCTCTGTGACGTCGGCTCGATCCTCTGCAAAAGTTGGTACGTGTCTCCATGTCTCTACGGATATGAGGTCATCCCTGGCTGTGGCTCTTTGTGGTTATTTGTGATGTCGGCTTTCTCTTCCTGAAGGCTGGTGCGCGTCCCTGCAGTGTCTCTTCACAGCAGCCATCTCCTTGCAGGATTTACCGACGATATGCATGTCCTTGCGTGTCCTCAAGCAGCTGGTCTTCTTCTCTCTCAGGCTCTTACTCAACGACAATACGCACGTCTATGCGTATCGTATTCCAGCTGGGCGTTTCAGTGTTGCCAACCACATCTTTCAGTGTTGCCAACCACGCTACAGTTCAATGACGATATGCATGTCTATGCATATTGTTAACCAGGTTTTTTCAATCTGGTAGTGTCTCTAGGTCAACAGCGATATGCACGCCAATGCAAATCATTGAGGTGACTTACTCTTCTATAATCCACACATCAAAGTCTTCATTCAGGGCACCCATGGTGTGTCACACGGTGAGACACATACCTCTGGTCTTCTGCTCTTCAGGTCAGTGACACAAACACTCCTGCTTAAATCCATGGTTATCTCCATCAGTGACAGTCTCTTGTTATTTTAGAGGTGTTCTAATTTTTTATTATTTTCTGATTTTGATTATACTTCTGTCCTCAACCTTTAAAACATCCTACAATGCAAAATGTTCCTGCACCAACCTTTCTTTCTTATGGCCCCAGGGGATCCACTTATTAAGTGGCAAAAGTGGAAAAAAGTTATTGAGAGGAATGGTAGAGTATGTGGTGCATCCTTGAGTGTGGAAATAAGGTAATCTCTTCACAGTTTGGGGACAGAAGGATAAGAAATTTACGACCACCTTCCAGACCTTCACGATTCGGAAGCTGATGGCTTGAATACATTTGAATGTGCCTACAGAAATTAGATAAGCATTATCTCTTGAGTGACACCATTTTGCCAAAAGGATGCAAAAGGAGGGTGAGTCGGTTGAAGCTTATGTTGCTCAGTTGAGCAAACTTGCTTTGCCTTGCAAATTTGCAGAACATGTGGACGAACTCATAAGAGAGCAGTTCATGTTAGGCTGCGATATGGAAAGAATGAGAGAAGAGTTGCAAGTGAGGAATGAGCCGTCACTGGATGTGGTCATTCAGGTAGCAAAAAGAGTAGAGCACTCACTTAAATGTGTTGCCTTGTTAAAAAAGAATAAAGAGCAATCTGTAATGGTCATGGAAAATGTCAAAAAAGCTCCCATCAAAGTTGAAAGGAGTGTGTCGTGAGGCATCAATGTGCGCAGGTGTTTTAAGTGTGATAAGACTGACCACTTGGCAAATGACAAAGCGTGCCCAGCGCTTAAAGTGTTTTGTTCAAAATGTAAGAATTAGGGTCTCTTTGCTAGTGTCTGTAAAGCAAAGTTGTGAGCTTCTATTGTCAAATCTGTGGAAGTTGAGGATGAATAGGTCGATGAAGATTTTGGGGTGCGCCTCCGCTATGTTTTGAGGAAACTTGAGGAGTTCTTAAGACTGAAAAGTATAATTTAGCTACCACGATGATCAATTACCTTGGCCACAACATTAAAGAGGATGGCATCATGCCCGAGGATGAGTTGGTTGGCACCATTTCCAGAATGAAGTCTTCTTCTTATAGGGAGGAGCTGATGAAGTTTCTGGGAATGGTGGAATACTATAAAAAGTCTGTGGAAAATGTTGCTGAGCTGAGCACGAACATGAGGTTATTGAGGAAGGGTGTTAGTTTTGTGCAGGATGAGGCGTGTAAACAAGATTTTGTCACCTTAAAGGAGAAAATCAGAATGGCTCCCAAGCTTAAATGCTTTGATCCACACAAGGGCTCCATTGTTATGACAGATGCTAGTGTTAAGGGAAACAACCATTACAACGCAGTCATTACAACGCACTACCTTTACAACGCAGCTGTTACAACACAGCTGCCTTTACATGACATGCCATTACAATGCATGCCGTTACAAAGGATGTGAATACAACGTATGCCATTACAACGAATGCCATACAACACAATATAAGGTAAGTATTGGGGATTTTTTAGTTACAGGGTGGGTATGGGTTTTGGGGTACATGGGGATAGTATTTTTCCCCCTACACTATCCAACACTTAATTAACCTACTGTTGCACTCACTGGAGTGTGAATAGTAATTTTTACCACTACACTATCCAACACTTACACCACTGTTGCCCCAATAGTAATCTGCGTTGTAATGGTATGCATTGTAATGGTATGCGTTGTAATGGTAGTTTCTAAAAATGCTTTGTGATGGCATGCGTTGTAAATTTATGCATTGTAATGGTAGTTGCGATGTAAAAACCGCATTGTAAAGGCATGCGTTGTTATTGTTTGCGTTGTAATGTCATATATTTAGTGTTAAGGGCCTAAGTGCAGCAGGAGGGGAGTGGAGGCATGAATACAATCATGTTCCTATAACATGGTTTGAGCGATGCAGAGTCTCGGTAGTCTGTCATCAAACGTGTAGCCCTTGCCATGTTTTGGGCAGTAAAGAAATTAAAGAGGTTTTAGTGGGGTGGCAAGCTTGGGGTAAGGATGGACCACAAATCCCTGGTCGAAACATTCTCCAGTAAAGAGATTAACTTGGTCTCATGGAGGATACCAAGTTTGTAAACCCTTTACAAGAGTACTATTTTGTATTAGATACATACAAGGTGTTGCAAATGGTGTTTCTGACACTTTATTGACACTGGTCTCCAGAAATCATGAGGTGTAAGTGATCATGAGCCTGATTCCGGGGAGGATGAGAGTGAATTTGTTGTTTGGTTGAGAGTGCAGTTATTCCTGAGGAGCAATGGCACAAGAAATTGCAGAATGGTGCAGTGCTGTCTGACATTATATTGCTGTGAGGAATTGTTCTAATGCTAAAATACAAGCCTCAGAAGAGGGCAGGGTTTACTGGGGTGTGAAGGAGGAATCGAGCACCTGTGGGGACATCTTATGTCGTTGTACATGTCTCATATCACAAGCCAATATTCGAGAGAAGCTAATGGGTCTGGCACACAACTCCCACCTTGGCTTGTCTAAAACAAAAGAAAGGCTCTGCTCGACATGCTGGTGGCCTGGGATGGACTTGAAAATTGAGAGATTGGTGTGCGAATGTTTACCCTGCTCAATGAGTGAGAAATCCATGAAGGTCAGAGTTCAACCCACAGACCCCAAAGTCTCTCGCTCAGGGCCTTGGAAAGAAATAGCTCTTGACATGCTAGGTCCTATCCATGGTGAGGGTCATCAAGTCTTTGTGATCATAGTAATGTATATGTTTTCCAGGTGGCAGGAAGTGTGTTTCAGTTTTGGGATGGAAACCAAGCACATAGTCAGCTTTCTGATTGATTTGATATCTGCTGAGGGGTATCCTGAGGTGCTCTTGACAGACAATGGAGTTCAATTGATGTCACATGAGATGGAACAGTTTCTGAAGTCAAGAGGTGTAAGGCATAAAAAGTGCTCCCTGTACCACCCAGAAACAAATGGCATGGTGGAAAGATTTAATAAGTTACTTAAGGAGAACATATCGCTGGCTAAAGTTAATGGTCTGAACTGGAAGGAGGCATTAAAAAAAAGGGTGGAGTTGTACAGGATTACCCCACACAGCACAGCAGGGAGGTCTCCCTTTGAACTTTTTAGGGGTAGGTCTCCCATTACTGTGGTGGAACCAGCATGGGTGAGAAACTTGAGAGAAGGTAGTCATGATGGTGCACCAGAGGTGCCTGCAGGTTCTTGTCGTGCGAGGGAAGCAAAGAAGGTGCACAAAAGAAAAATACATTTTGATTGCAGGTAAGCTGTAAAATATACTGTTGTTGAAGTGGGAGACATGATGATGATCAAATGTCCTGGGTGGAGTGGTGGCGGTCCCAAGTTCTCTGAACCCATCTGTGTCACTAAGGTGTTTGATAATGCAGTAAAGATGAGTCTTAGCTATTCCTTGATTCCTTGATTCCTGAACAGTACTATTTAGTGCACCCTTGAAGTTTCTCTACTTCTGTATTTGCATTTTCCCAGTCCCGGCCTCTGTTTCATTTACCTTTTGTTCCAGTTTCTACATTGCTGTCTCTGTTCCAGTAGTCTTAGTATCCCTGTGGGTTTTGTTTCCTACTTCCTGCCTAGTGTGCCTTTTGTTTGTTCTTCTTTGCTGTTAAGCACTCCTCCTTGCCAGCTCCTTGTCTATTTTGGCTGTGGATTTTTACACCCTTGCTGTTACCACCTTGTGTGTTCTTGTTTGATGGCCAGGGTCTGTGGGCACAGCTGACAACCTTGGTGGTGTTTCTTGTCTACTGTAAGTATTGTCCTGATTTACATTTATTACGGTACCATCAATATCAGATCAACAGACCCTGCCCTTGCATGTAAATCCTATGTGTGGGTATTTGCAGTCAGTATCTGTAACAGCAATTGTGGGTGAGAAACCTGCTGAGCTTCAGTCTTACCATGTGAAACTCCTGAGTGCTTTACCCCACATTACCTTCTTTTATATATACGTATAGGTCTTGCGCTTCCATCCTGGGCTTAGTTAGTCTGAATTGTAAATCGCTTCAGGAGTGTCTTTCCTTTCTGAATTTTAACAATTTTTTCCCTTGTACAGGCTTCCCTTTTAAAATCCCTTTTTTCCTCTGACTCTCTGTGTGATCCTGGGCACTGCTATACTCCTCTTTCTGCTTACTTTTTCTATCCAGCCACCAGTCCTTGCCCAAGTCCCTAACTGTGTTTTAGACATAGTCCCAGACAGTCCTGACAGTTTGTGCATTACCCCAATTTTGAGCGCAAGGCCCAAAAATATCTTTAACTCCTCAAGTGAAGTAGGGGTCCGCTGATGTGTCCTAGAGTGAGGCCCTAGAGAGCCTCCATGCTACCTCAGAAATTGTTCTAGGAAGTCAACATCCAAAAAGAGATGGATCTAGTCAACTGGCAAACAATTGGCTGTATCGACTTTACATCCAGCGTCACCAGTAAACTGTGGAATTTAGGGCAGACCTATATTGGGGGCCTGCGAATAGAGTACTACGTCTGTGCTTGCCACTGCATGTGCCTGCTCTCTGGATTGGGTTACCCTGCTGCGATTGCCCCTCTGCACATACTGTGCTTGCGCTGGGACAGCCTGAATCCCATCATCATGTCCCTAAGAATCGATAAGAAGATGAGTTGTTGAATGGAACTCCGCAAACTGAAAAATCACTTCCAGAATCTGCTCCATTTTCCTCTCCATTGGATGCTGTCTCAGTATCTAATGCCTCAGTCTCTGATCCTGTCTCAGAGCTGTCCTCCATAACCCAAGTTAGGGCCTGGGAAGCAGCCATCTACTGAGTTGCCATCTCTGCTGACTGGCTAATACCTTCCTTCTAAAACACAGTCCTACATAGAAGGCAGAAGAATTGTTTAAATCAGTCAGTATGCATGTGTGTGCGTGTGAGCGTGCGCATGTGTGCGTGTGTCTGTGTGTGTGTGAGAGAGAGAGAGATGTATGTAAATAAACCCAAAATTACTGATCTGGTTTCCTGAATCTGTAAGATTTCCAAAGACACTAAAAAAGACTAGAAAAGACACAATATTACTTTACCTTGCCACATATCTCATACCACCGCATACTTTATCACAGTTATGCAAAACTTTATTGTTGGTGGAGCTGCTGGGCCTTTGCCAGTATAAAACTAATTTCCTAAAACTTAAAACCGACCTTTGATTTCAAGAAGCATACATTTACATATTAATAATAAATATTTACATAATACCCTCTGCCACTTTGTGCGCAGGCTTGCTCCTTGTGAAAATACACAGTGCTATCACCAGTGTCACTGGAATTATATCAGCGGGAGAGCACTCAATTATGCGACAGGGTTAACTAAATTATGCGACAAGAAAAGGCTAATTATACTGCAAAATGATATACTTTCTTGCCATATGTGTACAGTGTGGCTTTTTATTTTATAAATGTGTG
Source organism: Lissotriton helveticus (assembly GCF_964261635.1). Lineage (NCBI taxonomy): Eukaryota > Metazoa > Chordata > Amphibia > Caudata > Salamandridae > Lissotriton > Lissotriton helveticus. Next base: position 365,394,357 of record NC_136068.1, on the reverse strand, counting down.
TTTTCCCATTGGAAGGGGTACAATAACCCACCAGGGGAAACTATTCATTTATAAAGAAAATAAAAAATTAGCCAAAAAGTCGGTCGAACCATGTCCTCTGGGCTGACCCCCATTTACATTGATTTTAATTTTTTAGGGAAATGTGTGCTTTCACTTGTGGGGGGTGAGTAAATGTCTCCCCAGGGAAAACACACATTTCCTAAACAAACATGGGCCAAACACATTTCTTTTTTTTGTTTTTAATGTATTTTTTACCTTTCCTTGTGGGTGTGATCGCACCTCCCAGGGGAAAAAACACTTTTGCAAACATTACTTTTGGCACCCAAAGGGAGGTGGGGAGGGTGGCCTATTCATCACAGGTGTCAATTCACTAAACAGTTTTTTAAATATATATATTTATACATACCCCTGGTGAAAAACACTTTTTTATTACTTTTGGCACCAAGGGGGGAGGGGCGGGGGGGGGGTCGGCCCGTTCACCACAAGGGCCTCTATCTATTAATACATGAAGGTGTAAAGGGTTTTATTGTAAAGAAGTAGACCAGGATATTTAGTTTAAGAGCAGTTTAATTGCCCAACAGGAAAACAAGTCGTTCACATCCAAGACCATGTAGTAACTGATCTTCATAGGGAACATTCTCAATATGACATGGCTACATTCCCAACATGGAATGTATATAATTAAAGGCAAAGATACAACACATCTCCCTTATTATAATAAACAAATGTGGAAGAATAAAAGAAAAGAAAGATAAGAAAATTAAATAAGTATAAACCAATGAACAGAAAATAAGAATTCAATTAGTGTAGTAATTCTGTAAGTACAGTGGTGGTCTCCTGATTCTCGAGCTTGTGGAAACAGGAACAGGTTTTTCATTAACAGTACCATCAACGGTTCCATTGACAAAATCAGATTTTACATAATCATCATCCCTTTCCCCACACTTTGATAAACGTGACATGCTCCAAACATCTCCCCCAGCAAGCATAACAACATTTTTCATCACTTTCACAATCCGCCTAGGCCCGAAGAACTTTGATTCACCTTTAGGGGACCAAACTGCCTTCTTGATAAAAACTAAATCACCAATTTTCCAAGAAGACTCCTTTGTTCCTTTCAACATGTCAAATCTGCGCTTGTACTTGTCCTGATAATTGCTCACTCTAATATCTTTGACTATAGAACTTCTATCTCTGACAGATAACCACAAGGGATTTAATTTAGAACCTGCAACTCTACCCTTGAGTCTCTTGAATGGTGAAATACCAGTTACACTATTGGGAGCGTTCCTGTGTGCCCAGAGTTTCTCTCTGAGAATGGGTTTCAATGGAAGTCTCCTTTCTAAAGCAGTCTGGGCACAAGCTCTTACCAATCTATTCATGCTTTCCACCAAACCATTTGCCTGTGGAGCATAAAGAGCTGTTCTATGATGTGTGATGGATAGATCTTTAAGAAAAACAGACATTTCTTGGGAGGTGAATTGGACGCCATTATCAGAGACTAAAACGTCTGGAATACCTTCACAGGTAAAAGCATCCTTCAAAAATTCAATGACATTTTTACTCAGAACACTTGCCATGCAAGAGGCCGACAACCACTTTGAAGTGTAATCGACAAGAACTACAACAAATCTTTCTGAGGGTCCAAGGTTCTCAAAAGGTCCAACAATATCTATGGCAAGTTTGGACCAAGGACGCTCAGGTAAAGCAACAGGAGAAAGAGGAGGGGTGTTCACTTTCTTTGATTTATCATTACCAGCACAAATGTGGCAATCTTTAACAAGCATTTCAACTTCACGGTCTAACTCAGGCCACCAGTATGACTCTCTAATTCTTGCCTTGGTGAGGCTACGACCCAAATGTCCCTCGTGGGCCAAATTAATTATCTTTTCCCTCATTCCAAAAGGAGGAATTAATCTGTCACCCCGCAACAATTCACCTTGAAAAATGTTTATCTCATCTCTCACATTCCAATAACCTTTGGCGGAATCAGGAACATCTTTCAAAACGGGCCAACCATTGACTGTAGCTTCTAAAACAAAAATTCTTGCTGGGTCATCGGGAAAACTGTTTTTCCATTCTACTTCGTTTAATGCAGACTCTCTTACCCAAGAAACAGTAGAACAGTCAGAATCATACTTGGCCAACTTTTCTAGAGGAGACCTAGAGAGATAATCAGCAGGGACATTCTTTAATCCAGGTAAATATTCTACATGGAAATTGTACTCCATGAGACCTTCTACCCATCTTTTGATTCTCGGGGTTGTACACTCTACATTCCTACATGAAAACAGCTGCACTAGGGGTTTGTGGTCAGATCTAACAACAAAGGGTAAACCCCACAAATAAAACCTAAAATGTTTGATAGCCCAAAAACAGGCTAAAGCTTCGCATTCGATAACTGAATATCGCTCTTCTGCACCTTTCAGTGAGCGAGAAGCAAAACCAACAACTTTTTCTGAACCATCCACGAGCTGAGACAAAACAGCCCCCAACCCACGTAAACTAGCATCTGTGGACAGAATGGTTTTCCATTTTACATCAAAGTGTCCCAATGTTGGCATCTTTGCTATCTCAGACTTGACAGTTTCAAAAGCAGCAGAGCATTCTTCGTTCCAAATGAAATTGGTACCTTTTTTAAGAAGGAGTCTAATTGGATGCATCACACTGGCAAAATTTGGAATAAACTTGGAATAATACTCCGCCAAACCATTGAAGGATTTCACCTGATCTTTGTTCATAGGGGTTTGAGCTAGAAGAATAGCCTCTGCAAGATCACACTTAGGACTGATACCCTCACCAGATATATTGTGTCCTAAATAAGATACTGATTTAACTCTGAACTTGCATTTCTCTTGTTTTAATGTCAAACCAGCATCTTTAAGTCTGGATAAAACGGAAAATAAGGTGACATCATGTTTATTAACATTAACTCCATGGACTAAAATATCGCCCTGGAAGAAAAGGACACACTCTATACCAGATAGAACATTTTGTATGACTCGCTGAAAGCATGCAGCGGCACTGGCTAAACCAAAGGGCATTCTAATAAACCTGAATGCTCCTATGGGAGTCACAAAGGAAGTTAAATGTCTTGAATCTTCGTGTAACAAAATTTGATGGTACGCTGCTGATAAATCCATAACGCTAAAAATTGTCGCACCACTCAACTTGGTTAGGGTTTCATTGATATTGGGTAATGGCTGTCTGTCTACCCAAATTGAATTGTTCAAGCTTCTGAGGTCTACACACATCCTAATTTTGGTACCCTTGTCCTTGGGTGCCAAAACAATTGGCGCAAGCCATTCTGAGGATTCTATCTCCTCCACAACACCTAATTCTAACAACCTGTCAATTTCTGTTTGAAGGGGTTGTAACATGAGATTAGGTACTTTGCGAACTTTATGTACTACAGGTTTGGCATTCCCCTTCAAGACTATCTTATGTTTAAAACCTTTTAGCAAACCTAAATTCTCTCTAAAAACTTCAGGCGATTTCTCAACAATGTCTGAGAAATCGCCTACTAAGGAAACTAACATAACTTGCTCAGGTGCATTTGGGTTTAAGGTAATCCCCAGATTTCTTTGGTGGCGCCACCCAAGGAGATTGTCACCTCTTTTTGCGACATAGATTTTACCAACAGTTTCTCTGTCTTTAAAAGTGATGGTTTGAATGGAATACCCCAAGACTTCAATCTTCTGTTTGGCATATCCTACAGGATTGATATCCGGGGCTATAAGCTTGATTTTGTCTCCATCAAAATTGGCAGACCAAAACTTGTCACTGACAAGAGTGAATAAGGAACCTGAATCAGCAAGTACAGGAACAATTTTGTTGGCAATTTGTATTTCGCAAGAGGGCATAAACACCTCATCTTCATCAACTTGACTCACACCATTAATAACTTCATCAGTAATACAATGAATAGAGTCTTGAGAGTAAACCTCCTCATCATCAATACAATTTACCTTGTTGTTTTTGCACATCCTTGCATAGTGTCCCTTCTTACCACAATTCCTACATACAGTACTCCTTGCAAAACAATTTGGGTAATTCGGTCCATGTTTCTCACTACCACACCTGGGACATCTAAACTTATTGTCTTTACTGAAATTGTTAATATAAGGTTTGGGCTTTTCATTCTTAAAAATGGATTTCTCTTGTTTAGGGGGGGCTTTACTTATAGCAGCAACATTCGATTCAGATTGTAACAATTGGCGTTGCTCATAACTTATAGCGGAAACAGCATCAGATTGAGAGGGACCCTTTCTAATCTCTTTAACCCATGTAGAGGTATGTTCAACACTTTCGACAATAAGTATGGCTTCCTTCAAATTGGGGTTTTTTGATAAAAGTTTTTCTTGGATTTTAGGATCATTGGTGCAGCGAACGAGTTGATCGCGAATGAGAGAGTCTGTCAAGAGTTCAAAATCACACGTTTGTGCAAGGGATTTGAGTGCAGCAACATAGTTCCCTACTCTCTCATTCTTCGCTTGTGTGCGCATAAAAAGTTTGTGTCTCTCCATAACAATATTTATGCGTGTGCCAAAATGATTCTTTAAAAGTAGGACAGACATTTCATAAACATCTGAAGGTTCACCAGCGCCTCTGCCAATGGGTATTGGGTCAAGACTATCGTAAATATTTCTACCTTCTATGCCAAGGTTGTTTAATAGTACTGCTTGTTTTCTGACGGCAGAAAACTTCTCCCCTCCGACGGCTAGTAAATAAGAGTCAAATATCGGTTTCCATTTTTTCCATGGTAATGTTGGTTCACCTTGTTCACTTAAAAATTGGGGAGGTTGATTCATTCCGCTGGCAGAAGAAGAAGACATGCTGAAAAATAAGATTAACTAAACAAACTAATACAATAAGTTAACAAAATAAGTTAACACAATAATCTAAAATAATAAACTAGAACAATAACCAGTAGAAACTCTGCTGAGGTTCAACTTTCGTTACTTCAGTGCTACTTCACTTGAGTATGTTGCTACTCAAAAGCATCAAGCATTCGTAGTCAATATAAACGAATATCAGTCATTAAATCCTCTCTAGAAGGTTGATTTCATCGGAAAATACGTATGGTCAAATTTGCATCAAACATTGTGACTTGCCTGAGTTCATCCAGTAATTGTGGTGATTAAACGCGTGATGAACAACGAGCACGCTTTCGAAGAATTTCCTATGTAAATCGAGTGCTCGCTAGTAAACAATGCGTGGTTGTTAGGCAACTGGAATGCGCGTTCAGCGTGTGTGACAGAGCGCGCTGATGAACAAACGCGTTGACGTTGACGCGTTGAACGCTCTGAAGCTGACGCGCTGGGTGCTCGAGTCTGTCGCTCGGCTGTGTGTTCCAATGCTGCTCGCGTGGATCGCGTGCCGGTTTCAAAACGCGCTGGGTAACGGTAAGCGTTATTCGTGAGAAATTGCGATTTAATAAAAATTGTACTTGCCAGTTCCACAACGTGCGTAGATCACCACAATGTCAAAGGTGGCAAAACGGAAGGAATTTGAGACGGAAGTCCGGTAGATAAATTCAGTTTCTGGGTTTTCGTGGGAAACTCGAAATTGTTCTTTCACGCAGGGTTCTCAATCTCCTGTTGGGTCCATCGTCGCCAGTATTGTAAAGAAGTAGACCAGGATATTTAGTTTAAGAGCAGTTTAATTGCCCAACAGGAAAACAAGTCGTTCACATCCAAGACCATGTAGTAACTGATCTTCATAGGGAACATTCTCAATATGACATGGCTACATTCCCAACATGGAATGTATATAATTAAAGGCAAAGATACAACAGGTTTCCTGGCTGTGGACCAATGTGGCGTCTCTGAAACACAAGGAGACTTATTACTGCATTTTTCCCCACCGAGAGCACTTACCTCCTTCTGCCCGCTGCGCCGGTGAGGAATCTGTGATGTCAACATGCCTCACGGTTCGCTGACTTCACAGATTGGTGGGAGGGGGAGTTGAGGGCTGACATAAAAGCAATTGCACATCTCCCTCACCCTTCAGAAAAAAAAATCTTCTGGTGCAAGCACCGTAGAGTCCTTTATAGCCCCCCTGTCTCGGCCATTGGCCAACACCCAGACTAGAGCCCTCCCTGTGTTGGCCTTTGGCCAATGGCCGCAACAAAAGGGTTAAACAAAGAAAAAACAATAATTAAACAAATAAATGTAGCTTCCTATTTTATGAAAAATAAAAAAGTAATAAATGTACTCAAAGTGTAAGTTACCTTTCTGAATCAGGCCCTAAATGTCTGGCCCTGGGAGGACGCTGCAGGGCTAACTTTTCTGCTTGGCACTCCCTTATCCTGCATGAGGTGTGGCCAGCCTTGAGTCCCTTTCTCTTGTTTGATGTGCACCACCACCTTGGTAGTATGCCAGGAAAGCAAAGAGAGTCTTTGCTTTCACTGCTGGCCTCTTAAGCATAAATGACAACAGACCTGATTCAGATGGGAATCTTCCAATTTCTAAAGCCAAAAACAGAACTATTTTTGCTCTACTACACCTAATATTACCTCTATTTCAATGTTAATCAATAAGGAAAATATATTACCTGATTTCCTGTGTCAAAATGATAGCATGTGTGCTGTTAAAGTCAGTGGTGTAAGTCTGTAACAAAACTGGTGCTCAGGTAAAAGCTCTCTAATACCTAATATCTTCGGGTCTAGTTTGCACTATATAAAACTCAGAAAGAAATCAAAAATTCACCCCCAGTCACTGATCTGGGTTGAATCCATCTTTTTCTCTGCATCCTCTGCAAGACCTCTGCATCCTCCACAAGACTTTCAAGTGGATCCCCACCGAAGACAGAAAGACCATCACCTACATACTCATAACAAGCAGACTGGACCAGGGAAACACCCTCTATGCTGGAATCAGCAAATTCCTGCTACGCAAACTCCAGACCATCCAGAACACCGAGGCCAGACTTGTCCTCGGCATCCCTTGACATGAGCACTTTACCCAACAACGGCAAGACCTCCACTGGCTCCCCGTCAAGAAAAGAGCAACCTTTAAGCTACTCACCCACGCCTACAAATCCCTCCAAAACACCAGACCGAAATACCTCAACGAAAGAGTCTCCTTACACGTACCCAAAAAGAGTGTCCGCTCCGCCGACCTCACCCTAGCAGAAACCCCGCGCATCTGCAGTAGCAGAGCAGTTTGAAGATCCTTCTCCCACATTGCGGACAAAGCCTGGAATGAGGTCCCAGTCAACATCAGACACTCCCCTACTCTGCACACCTTCAGGAAGATCCTTAAGACCTGGCTCTTCAGCTGAACCGGAGCTACACCCCCCCCCACCCAGCGCCTTGAGGTACTCAAGGGTGAGTAGCATGCTTTAAACCCCCTGATTGATGGATTGAGTGATGATAAAAGTAGGGGTACAAGGGGTGCTGCAGCACCCCCATAAAACTTGATTGTTTAAATGGAGTATGAACAATTAAGGGGCTATTTCATTGTTTATGTCTGCCAATATTTGTTGTGTTTTTAGAGACAGGCTGTCACATATCCACTGTACCTTTAGTGAAATGATGTTATTTGCCAGCACCCCCACTCTGCAGCTTGTTCCAGCACCACTGCTAAAGGTCCACAGTAGAATGCTATATGTCACTTTGTTCATCATCATGTTTGATGACGTGCTCCACTCACCCTTTAAAATAATTCCAAGCATTCCATTGTATTAAACCTATTACTATTTTAGTAAATATCTTGCTGCTTTTCATTTTGTTTTTGCACACTTTCACTTGTACAGAAATTTTATTTCAAAATTTAAAAAAGTCCTAAAATACTAACAGAAAGTTCTTTACTAATAGTTTACTGTAAATAAATATTTAGAGGTTACATTTTGTTTTTGAGCCATAGAATGCAATGATAGATTTGGTCAGAGATCTTATGGAGAAAAATGGGTTATTTTAAAAGTTGGGTTTCAAACCTAGTTTTATCAAAATAAGTTATGGAAAGCGATTTTATTCCATGCTACTGTGCCTGTCTGGACAGGCAGCTAAATCAGCACACCCTGCGAAATAAGCCACATCACTTTCCTTTCTTTCTGAGGCACATGGACTAAGTACAGACTGAATTCTCAAAATAGTATCCATCCCCTGATTGCACATTAATTCAGGTACTATTTCTTTCATTGCTGCCTCCTGGCTCAAACTCCTCTGCCCCCAACCTGTACAATATATATTTTGAGTTCTATTGCTTTGGGAACATCTCAATGCTTTTAAGAAAAACATTTGTATTGGCTCATTGTTTAGAGAATGCCTAATGCAGGACATGTATGTTTTAACCATATTGTTTAGTGCCTAGTTTACATAGTGGGTACTCGACCCACAGGTGTTGGACCACTTTACATGAGCACCAGTAACATTACACAAAGTCATGTCAAATTCATTTTTAGGCACAAGGATATTAAGGGACACATTATCTAGCTTTCATACAGCGCAGAGCAGCAACCCCCCTTGCTACACTGTGCTGCATGAAAGGACAGTAGTTAACATTATGCAGCAAATTTGTGTGCTTTCTTTGTGCTGGTGCACTTTTGGCTGCCTAGCCCCATCATAGGTACCCTTGCACAGTGGTGCAAGGATGCCTGCATTGTAGGCAGGATTTTTTGTGTGCAGGACAGGACAATCCTAAGAGGCATTTTGCAAAAATTTTAAGTGTGCTGCAGAATGCAGCACCCTTAGAAGGAGGCAATGTTAGAAATGGGGGGCTCTGGTTGGCAGGTTTGTACACTGTCTAAGAAGGGACCCTTCCTTCTAGTCAGGGTAAGGGGGAATTGCACTTCTAAAATAATCACGGCTCACCCACTAGGTAGGTTGGCACAAGTAGGCAGGATTATCTCAGAGGCAATGTGTAAAGCATTTGCACATAACACACAGTAATGCAGTGAAACCACTACAAAAGGACACTACACCAGTTTTTTAAAAATAGCCTATATTTCTCTGTGTAAACAAGACCCAAATGATAAAAATCTTACATGCAGTAATCAAAATATGAATATTGCAAAAATAGATTTAAAATACAGTTCCTAGAAGTTGATAGCTCCATCCAAAGGTATCATGGCATCATGAACAAGCAAATCCAACAGTCCGGGCTGGCAAGAGAATCACGGATCTGCTACAGAGTCGGGAAGACATGCAATAAGTACCTTGGAAATGAAGGGCATCTTGGACTTTGTGATGAACTCCAAAAAGGCGGAAATTGGCCGGCGTCGGACCAGGAGGTCGGTGCAGTCTTCGTCTGGCCCTTGAAGTCACACACGTTGCAAATCGAATTTGTGAGGTTGAGGTCAGGAGTGCTGACGTCGGCAGGAGTTGGGGCTGTGGTGCGAAGTGCAACGGTGTGGTGTGCCGTACCCTTAGGTAGTGGTGCAGACAGCGGCTCAGTGACGTTGTCCAGCAGTGTTCGTGAGACCAGGGCAGCGGTGCAAAGTGAAGCCGTGCTCGTTGATAGATGTTCAGGAGTCAAATACGCCAAGGCTGCGGTGTGAGATGGGTAGGTGCGTCGAGTAATTACAAGCGGTGCCCCAAGACCACGGCACAGGCAGTGGCGTCGATGTCGTCATGAAACAGCAACTTCAGGGATGCCAGGGTGGTGATGTGAAGAGAGGCAGTGTGAGGCCTTCATGTGACAGTGCAAGCGGCCGCTAGGTGGCAGCGTCGGACATCATCGTCAGTGAGACCAGAGTTGTGATGAGAATTGAGGTGGTGCTTTCTGTAGTGCCAACAGGTCACGGAGCCAGTAGCAGTGTCGTTGATGGCATTCGGTTGCTTTTTCTTCTGTTGCAGCACAAAACACAGATATCCAGGTGCTGGTAGCAGATGATCTTGGAGCCTTTGCTGTTTCTGAGACTTCTTGAACAGGGGGCAAAACGTACCTCAAGCCCCTGGAGAAACTCAGGAAAATAAGTTGCAGAAAGTCCATTTCAGTCCTTTCACTGCCCAAGACAGAAGTATACACTGTGGGCCAGCACAGCAAAGCACACAGCAAAGTGATAGGTCCTCCTCACAGCTTCTCCAGCTCTTCTTCTTGGCAGGTTTCTTAGCCCAAATGAGTTCCAAAGTTCTGCGGTCAAAGCCCCAAAATGTATACTACTTTTCCCTTTGAAGTTTTAGGCAGGAAGGTTTTGAGTTCAGTAAAAACTGGTTCTGTTCTCCCTGGTCCAGCTTCACAACTGGAGGTAGAGACAGCATTGTACAGAGCAGACACAGTGTGTTCAGGTGCTAGTGGAAACTGCTCGCACCACTCTAAATGCAGAAAGGTTTATTGAACCAGGCTATGAGTCACCTAGGAAATGCAGGACATACTTCAGCCCCCCCTTGTGACTGTCTAGTGGAAATGCACATCCCTAGCTCATATCACTTCTAAACCAGACAGTGAATATACAAACAGGCAGAGACACATAGGATCTTTAAGCAAGAAAATTCGCAAAGTGACATTTTCAAACACACAATTTAAAAAACACCTTTACTAAAAGATGTGTTATCAAATTCTGGGTTAAGAAAGCTTAAACTCCATTTCCCTATCTTGTCCTAATGGAAAGGTACACTTGTAAGATGTTACAAGGCAGCTCCCATGTTAACCTGAGGGACAGACAGCCTTTCAATAGTGAAAAATGAAATGCACCGTATTTCCCTATCAGGAAATGTAAACACATTACTACATGGCATACCTTTCGCATACATTGCACCCCACCCATGGAGGTATGTTGGCTAACCTTAGGGGTGACTTACATAAAGGAGAAGGGAATGTTAGCGTCTGGCAAGTGGGTGCACTTGCCAGATCGACATGGCAGTTAAAACTGCATGCAGACACTGCAGTGGAAGGTCTGAGACACCTTTGACAGGCTACTTGTGTGGGTGGCACAATTAACGCTGCAAGCCCACTAGTACCATTTGATTTACAGGTCCTGGGCACACACAGTGCCCTGTACTGGGGACTTACTAGTAAATAAAATACACCAATCATGGGAAACCAACCATATCACAATTTACAGTAGGAACACTTGCAGTTTAGCTCTGAATAACAGTGAAAAAGTGCACAGAGACACTAAACCAGCAAAAACAGGAGGCCAAAATGTCAGGGGATAAACTTGTCAAAAAATGCCAAGTTCAACACAAACCCTCCCAGCCTAAAGCCAGGGTAGAATAATCAATACCTTGATGGACTTCCTAACATTGGACATTACAACCAGTACTTGGCCCACAACTGTTGTAGCACTTTCCAGTTCTACGCTTTTCTGAACCAAGGGGTATCTTTCCGTCTAAGCTCTATGGCCTACTAAGCTAACCCATGGGGAACCCTTCTCCTCATCTGTGGACCCCATCTGTGAAGCACCTAACGTTACCCTGCTCACAGATTCATCCCAATAGGCAGACAGTACCACCATGGCCAACAAAGTGATGTGGCCCATTCATGCCCTTAGGTCTGAGTTCTGTCCCCAACCCAGGGAAAACTCTGTCCTTGAGGACAACTATCAGCAGAGGTCACTGACAGCTGTAAGCATCAAGAGCCAGGACCCCTGCCATCAAGGGGTCTCTGACCTTTGGGGTTTCTCAAAGTGGAGGGCAGTCGCACCAGGTGCCTTGCACCTTTTTTCTACATCACCTCCCACCAGTTCAGGGGTGATCTCCTAAGACTGGTTACTCAGTTCAGGTTCTGTACCCTGCGGCTGAGTCAGAGAAAGGAATGGGTTTGCCCTCACCCTGTGTGGTCCTATACCTTGCACTTGGGAGAGATATGCTCAGAAACCTGAACTGCTAGGGCACCCATGGCGGCCATCCCTCTCATTTCCCCTGACTCTTGGGGCAACTCATTTCCCAGAACCCTGTTGATGGGCATCTGGGGACTAACTATGACCCTCCTCTGGGTCATCTACTTACCACATTCCAAGGCCACCAGGCCCATAGGGCATAAGAAGTCCTGCCCATGGGCGGGTGTGACCCTGCCCTAGGGTGAACTGTTCTGGAGAAACTAGCCTCTCCGTCATCATCATTGTATGACTAGTCCCGGTGTCTCTCAGAGAAGTGACTTTCGCCACATTCACACCTACCTGTTGGAAGGGATGACTCCCACCCTCAGGAATCACTATCTTACTCTCTGAGTCCATCTCCCAACTAAGGGATATCATGACATGGTCTACAACCAGCCCCTGGGGACTGTTCTTCCTGAAGGCCACATTTGCCACTTTGTAGTGGGTGGTTTTTTAGGACAGGCTGGGTCCCCACTGCTTTTGTCATACCTGAGAACACGTGAAAGAAGGGGGGGCTTGGGATCTCTTTACTCCCCATTACCCTGGGACTTATCTCTGTCTCCCTTGACCTCCCCCTGACTATGCTGAGGGGAACCTGAACCACCCTTTTTGGCTGGTTCTCCCTCATACACTTTCTAGTGGACCCTAGTACTCATCCAGTGGTCCTCCTCCATAATAAGCTCCAAGGAGTCCGTCAGCTTACTATCTGTTACTATCTGTCAAATGCTAGCACAGCTCGGGAAAATACAGACTAGACGAGTGCTCCCACACAGTTGAATTGTACAGCCGCTGAAAATCTGTCACATTGCTGCCCTTCACCCAACTATCCAGTGACCTGCAAAAAGAATCCACACATTCTAACCAGGTTTGGTAATCAGTTTTCTCACTTCCTCTAAATTGATCCCTGTATTTGTCAGGAGTGACACCATACCTAGTGAGAAGGGTTTCCTTCATGTCAGTGTAGGTGAGGTGTATGTACCCCTTACCCAAAAATGTGTTCCTCCCCTCCTCTGAGAAGTAGGTCCACAATCCTACTCCCCAATTCTTCTCAGGGACACCATTTGTGTGTATATATGCCTCATAGCCCTGAAATCACCTCTGTTTGTCATCTCACTTGTTGTACTCCTTTCCTACATTTCTTCAGAATGTGTACTGTTCTATATGAGTGCATTGAGATATTGCTGCCACCATCTGAGCTGGACCTACACCTCTGATCCAGTTCCTTTACTCTAAGCTCATTGTCTAACATCATTCTTTTCCCTTCCATTTCCAGCTTCAGCCTCTCCAGCTCCAATGCATCTCTCCTTACTTTCTGCCTGCCATCCAGCTCCTCTAAGGACAAGTCACTGCTGCCTGGCCTGGAGGGTCCCTCTCCTCCTAACAGCACATCCACATTAGAAATAGGCTCCTCAGCCTCCACAAGGAGATCTCCAGGCTGCCCACTGACATTTCTGGCTGCTACTCAGGCCCTCAGCACCTTTTGTTGCTCCTGTTTCCTGGTGAGGCCTGTGATTTCGACTGTAAATAGCCTTCAACTCCTTCACATTGTAGGATTGAGACTTTCCTCCTCAACAGCCACTACTAAGGATGCAATTGATGATGCTCTTGACTCAGTCATGATGCCGTAGAAAGTTCAAGCTGAAGCAAATTGCACGATCAAAAATAGACTAAAAGAAAACGGTATGTGGTATGAAGTGATCTGCGATATGGTAGCAGTGTACAATAATCACTGTAGGTGAAGTGCAAATGCAAGTCCTGTCCTCACTGCTAACAACCGAACTCTTCTTTCTAGTTAGCGTAAGGGGATTACAGTTCCTAAAAACCCCTGCTCACCCCCTTGGTAGCTTGACATGAGCAGACAGGCTCATTGCAGAGGCAATGTGTAAAGCATTGGCACATAACACACAGTAATACAGTGATAACACTACAAAAAGACACCACACCAGTTTTAGAAAAATAGCCAATATTCAACTGTGGAAAACAAGACGAGAATGTAAAAATATACAGTAATCAAAATAAGAATATTGCTAAAATCGACTTAAATGACAGTTCCTTGAAGTCAATAGCTCTTGCCTGGGCTATCACAGCGTTGTGAACAAACTAACCTAACAGTTCAAGCTGGCCACAGTGACGAGGGCCAGCTACAGTGTCTGGTAGACCCGCAAACAGTAACTTGGAAATGCTAAATTGCAATGAGCTCTGAAGAGGCGTAGGCAGCAGGCGTCGGCTCCATAGGGCGGTGCAGCAGTCGTCGGGCCTTGAAGTCACATGCGTTACAGATCGAACTCTGTTAGGTTGAAGTCAGGAGTTCCGGCAGGCATTGGAGCTGCGCTGCGAATGCAGTGGTGCGACATGCTGTGCCCTCAGGTTGTGGTGTAGGCAGCGGATCGGTGATGGCATTCAGTAGAGTAGGTGAGAACAATGCTGCTGTGCGAAGTGGGGTAGTGCTCGTTAAGGTGCTGGCATGTTACGGTGTAGTCAGTGGCGTCATCATTACTTAAGCTATGTCATTGGCAGATGGTCTGCAGTCGATGGCACCTGCGTCGGTGGGCCAAAGGAGGGCTTAGTGCATTGAGTATCTTAGGAACGGTGCCCCAGACCATGGAGCAATCAGCTAGCATTGATGTCGTGGATCTTCGTCATCAGGGATGCCAGGGCGGGGGTGTGAAGCGAGGCAGTGCGCAGTGTGGTGCTCTCAGGTCGCGGTGCAAGGAGTGGCTTATTGGCAATGCCAGACGGCATTGTTGGTGAGAACAGGGTGGTGGTGTTAAGTGGGCGGCGCTCTCTGCGGTGCCAACAGGTCACAGAGCCGGCAGCAGCGTTGGGTTGCTTTTTTTTTGTTGCAGCACAAAACACACAGGGGCTTATTTATGGGCCCTTGCGTCACTTTTGCGTTGCCGGTGCATCACTTTTTGTGACGCACCAGTGGTGTAAAAAATGCACCATGTTGTGCCATATTTACTAAGCGACGCATCTAGGCAGATGCGTCACTTTGTAAACCCCTGCGCCACATTATACCTGTGCCACATATAATGTATGCAGTGCGCCATTCCGACGCAAGAAAGGGTCATATAAGTGATGCAGTGAAATCTATGAGATTTCACTGGACCACTTCTAGGATGCAAATGGCTCAATATCTTACACCACGCATAAAACTGATGCAGGCTCATTTAACTCCTTAGCCGCGGCAGTGCGGGAATTCTATTGAGTGCGCGGGGCAGCGTCGCCCAACAGGCGTGTGCAGCACTACCGAGGTAGTGCTCGCAACGGCCGTTGGCTGACGCATGCACACAACGGGTTAACATGGGACTTGCCCATGTGTAAATGACCCATTGCTGGAGTTGCGTCACTTTTGAGACACACTCCAGCAATGCTTCACTTTTGCGCCTTCAGATTCATCAGAAATACTGACGTATCTGTACCTCCTTGCGACTTGATGCGTCATACTGTAAATATGACGCATCCAGCATGTCCCAAGTAGGGCACTATGAAAAGTGACTCATCGCTGCAAGAAAACAGCGATGCAACGCTTATCATAAATGAGGGCCACAGTTCCCAGTGCTAGTAGCAGATGATATTGAAGACTCTACTTACTTCTTTAACAGAGGGCAAGTTCTACCTCAAGCCCTTGGAGAAACGCAGGAAAATAAGTTGCAGAAAATGCAGGCCATTCCTTTCACTGCCCAAGACAAACGCAGACACTGCAGGCCAACACAGCAAAGACACAGCAAAGTTGTAGTTCCTGCTCACAGCTTCTCCAGCTCTTCTTCTTAGTAGGTTCCTTAGTCCAAATGAGTTCTAAAGTTCTGGGGTCAGGGCCCCAATATGTATACTACGTTTACCTTTGAAGTTTTAGGCAGAAAGGTTCTTAGTTCAGTAAAAAACAGTTTTGTCCTCCCTGGTCCAGCTTCCCAACAGGAGGTGGAGACAGCATTGTGCAGAGCAGATTCAGCCTATCCAGGAGCTAGTGAAAACTCCTCCCACCACTCTAAATGCAGGCTGGTCTATTCAGCCTGCTTATGAGTCACCCAGGAAAGGCAGGACACACCTCAACCCCCCTTATGAGTGTCTAGTGATAATGGACATCCCTAGCTCCTGCCACTCCAAAACCTGACAGTGAATACACAAACAGGCAGAGGCACACAGGACGGTTAAGCAAGAAAATGCCCAGTTTCTAAAAGTAGCATTTTCAAATGCACAATTTAACAACCACCTTTACTAAAGTATGCATTATCAAATCCTGTGTTCAGAGACCCTAAAATCGATTTATGCATCTAGTCCCAATGGAAAGTTGTACTTGTAAGATGTTACAAGGCAGCTCCAATGTTAACCTATGGGACAGACAGCCTGTCAATAGTGAAAAACGAAATGCACAGCATTTCACTAGCTGGACATGTAAAACACAATAATATATGTCCTACCTTTCACATTCACTGAACCCTGCCCATGGGCCTATCTTAGAGGTGACTTACATGTTGGACAAGGGAAGGTTAGGGCCTGGCAAGTAGATGCATTTGCCTGGTTGACATGACAGTTAAAACTGTATGCAGACGCTGCAGTGGGAGGTCTGAGACACCTTTGAAAGGCTACTTGAGTGGGAGGCACAACTAGAACTGCAGGCCCACTGGTAGCATTTGATTTACAGGCACTGGGCACACACAGTGCACTGTACTAGGGACTTACCAGTAGTTCAAATATATAAATCTTGGAAAAACAACCCTAACACAATTTACAGTTGGAGCACTTGCACTTTAGCACTGGATAGCAATGAAAAAGTGTGCAGAGACACCAAACCAGCAAAAAAGAAGTCATAAAGAGGAGGCCAAAAAGCAAAGATTCAAGGGATAAGCATATTCAAAATGCCAAGTCCAACAAGCAACAACATGAAGAAATAAAGATATTGCTCCTTGTTGTACCTCTCCTGGGGAGGCGTACCATTTTGACGCATTCCCAGGTTTACCAGTCTTGGTAAATCTGGGAATGCACCAAAATCCATGGGTGGGAATACCCACTCTCCACCCATGAAACACTTCCTTGGGGCAGAGTAACACAAAGCAGCGATTTGCGCTGCATTGCGTTACTCCAGGTTTATCAAGCCATGCCAGGCCAAACAAGGTGGCCTTCCGTGGCTTGATTATTTTTACTTTAGTGTTGCACCACCCTTGCTCCCCCCTTGCGTGGCACAAGTGCGATGCAATACATTGATAAATATGCCCTTAAGTGATCTGCCCACAATCACAGGGTACTGAGCCGACACTGGGAATAACAAACGTAGGGGCAGATTAATCAAACTTTCATGCAGCACAGCGAGCCACCTTACTGCGCTGTGTGATAGGGAAAGGGCAGGAATGCGCTCTATTTAACTTTACACAGTGCGTTCCTGTCTTTTCCTTGCACTGGGGCACAATGTGCTGCCTAGCCGTGCAAGGATGCCTGCGTTGTAAGTAGGATTATTTGTGAGCAGGAAGGGGCACATTCCGGCACAAATACAACCCTCAGAGGCATTTTACTCTTTCTAAGTGTGCTGCAGAGTGTAGCACATTTAGAAAGAGGCAATAGTAAGGAGAAATAAAGATATTTTACCTTGTTGCACCTCTCCTGGTGAGGCATAGCATTTTGACACATTCCCAGGTTTCCGAGTCTTGGTAAATCTGGGATTGCACAAAAATCCATGGGTGGATACACAGGTTGTTGAGTCGATGCTGAGATTAACAAACCTAGATGCAGATTTATCAAACTTTCATGCAGCACGGCAAGCCACCGTACTGTGCTGCGTGATAGGGTGGGAATGCGCTGTATTTAACATTATACAGTGCATTCCAGTCTTGGTAAACCTGGGAATGCTCACAAATCCATGGGTAGATGCGTGAGAACACCCACGCTCCACCCGTGGAACGCCTCCCTGTGGCAGAGTAACACAAAGCAGAGGTTTGTGCTGCATTGCGTTACTCCATATTTATCAAGCCATGTGGGGTCAGTCAAGGCCACAATCATAGAGTGTTGAGCCGATGCTGAGACTAACAAATGTAGGTGCAGATTTATCAAACTTTCATGCAGGGCAGCAAGCCATTGTATTGCGCTGCGTGATAGGAGAGGAATGCGCTGTATTTAACATTATGCTGTGCTTTCCTGTCTTTTCCTTGCACTGGCGCACAATATGGTGCCTAGCGCCATCGCAGGCACCATTGCACCAGAATGCATGTGTGTTTGCGTTGTAAGCCCAATTGTTTGTGATCAGAAAGGGACACTTTCCTGCTCAAAACTAATCCTCTGAGGCATTTTCCTCTTTCTATGTGTGCTACAGAATGCAGCACACATATAAAGAAGAAAAAACAAGGATAAATAAAGCTATTTCTCCTTGTTACGCCTCACCTGGGGATTCCCAGGGCTACCATTAATTGTAAATGTGGGAATATGCCAAAATCCATGGGTGGATGTGTGAGAACACCCACACTCCAGCACGGAATGCCTGCCTGGGGCAGAGTGATGTAACTACGATTTGCACTGCATTGCGTTACTCTAGATTTATTATGCCATACAGGGACACTGAAAGTGGCCTTGCTTAGCTTGATAAATCTAACCTAGCAATTGTGTCGCCCTTGCATCACCTTGCGTGGCTCAAGGGCTTTGCAACTCTGTGATAAATATGCCTGTAAGCGACTTTTACCACCTCTTTACCCTATTGTCCTTGTATTTCTTTTGCTGCTTAAAAAGGCTTTGTTTCTCACCGCTCTACACGCTGTGTAAATGCCATCAATAAAATAACTAACTGCAAAATGGGTAATGCATAGGGCTGCTCGTCTATATACCAGTGCTACATCATGTCAACAATTCCATATTAAATGTAATTGCTTTGTCATTTACATCTACAGAGGTGAAACTTTTGCGCTCTGAATTCACAATAACAGATCACACAGAGTTAGTTTCACTTAAAGATCACTAGCAACAAAGAAGATACACAAAGTTCCCCGGAAGGACTAGGTGGAGAAGGGGCGTGTGTGTAGTGTAGAAGGGAGATGACGAAGAGGCAAGGGGGAGGGGGGAAATTCCCTCTTGGGAACTAGAACCCTCACACACCCAGCAAGCTAGGTGTCATGCTTCATCATATGGGTCCTGCTCCTCGTCAGACTGGCGCTGCAATGTCTGACGGGCACCTGCGAAGGGGTTCTTTAGCGGAGATCTTTTGTTCCAGCCATATGGTGCATGCGTGTGAGAGGGTAGGTGAATGTGTAGTCGTGGATAGGTGGTGAATGATTAAAAAAGGTGGGTTAGTCCACAAGGAACTTTATTGATGTGGCTAACTCCCTTGATTAAAAATGGTGGGAGGGGAGATAGACACCACGAGTGTATGCGGCGAAGATATCTACAACCCCCGGTTTTAGGTCGACATGTTTCTTGCTAATCTAGCAATTCCTCAGGACCTTAATATTAGTACTACACAGTGAAAGAAAAAACCTTTTGTTATACAACCTTTTGTCTCAAGGTCTGTAGTGAGACAGGCCAACTGGTCCTGCCTGGTGTGATGCAACCCTAGGTGTTTCCCTAAGATGCCTCGCAGTCTGCTCTGTGGGACCTGCACAGAAGAGTCAGGAACCCATGCGGTGTGCGGTCTCGCCTGCAAACCTACCCCCACGCGAAATCCGGGCGGGATCTGGAGCGACTGGATCAGTCCTGCATGTGAACTTTTCATTCCTCTATATTTTTTACACAGAACCATCTAAACAGCAAACAGGGATGAGCAGTGACCGCTTTAGGGCAGTGCGACCGGTGCGGCCACACCAGGTGCTGATCTGTGGAGGGGGTGCTGACCTCAGGGTGGGGAGTGCTGTGTTTAGCAGTTTAACTTATGATTGGAGAGATGAGGGCCACTTTTGCCCAGTGGTTATGATGGAATTCAAGGAGGAAGTTATGGGATGTGGGGGCGCCAAAAATGATTGTCTCACCAGGTGCCACCAGGGCTAAAGTCAGCCCTGGTAATGAGAGTGGGATGCCCAACTCGGTTTTCGTGTCACTGAGCGTCGCAAACACTAGGTATCTCATGTCCCTACACATTTCAAGCATAGGCTCCTTGACGCTGTGTGCATCGCGCACACCATGCACTTGGAAGCTTTTCGCCCACCATGTTTCTCATGTCTTTCCGATGTCCGTGTTCATCTCACAAACTCCACTTTAGAGAATCATACATAATAATATAGGGGCATATTATCAAAACAGGCGATACAACTATCGCCGTTTTAGCGGCAGAAAACTGCCGCAAAAACGGCGATAATGGGCTGTGAAGGACATCTAACATGGGCTTCAATTGGAATTCCATAGAGCATATTATCAAGCTCATTATCACCGTTTTAGCGGCCGTTTTCCGCCGCTAAAACGGCGATAATGTTATCGCCTGTCTTGATAATATGCCCCATGGTTATTTCCGTATACCTCACTTTAAGATTTTTGTGTTTGTGGGATCCTTACACATTGTACTTATCAGAAGCATCTCAGACACACAATATGACGAGGGAAGGAAAAAAACAATTTTTATCGCACTTTTAGCACTTTTTTTTACATATAACTTTTAGCTACACTGCACAGTAGACAAGCTGCTTTACTAAATGGCTAAAAGACATTGGCAAAACCAATAGCTCTCACATAGGCGAGTCTATTGGATTTGCCAATGCTTGCTTTGGCAGTTCCACAGAGCGCAAACTCGACCCAAGAGCATTCTAGTACTTTACATGAGCATCAGATTACATTACCCAAGGTCAAAATCTTTTTTTAACCGCAGGGAGATTAAGTGATTTGCACAGAATCACAGGATGTGGAACCAATGTGTGGACTTGAATTCTATTCCGCAGAGCCGATGTCTGCAGCTCTGGCCGTTAGGCCACATCTTTTCGCTTGAACCCACCTACATCACGCAGCCAGCCCCCAGGCGCCCACAAAATAAGACCATAGAAAGAATTTTGGTTTGTGTTTTTGTGAGAAGAGGTGCGCAGAAAAGCAATTAGTTTAACAATCTCACCCTTTGTTCCTTAAAAATATGGGATTAGCAAAATCCACAGGATGTGCCTAACATAATTCCACATGGGTTCACGTACACTTTATTCCGATTCCCAAAATAATACTGAGCTAAACCTTAAAATCACTGCAAGCATAAGGAAAAAATCAGAATCTGTCCGTGGCACAGGGCCCAAGATATAAATGGGTGATCTATAGCGAGCTGATGTCACTTTCAGGCCCTTCTTATAGTAAACAACAGGACAGATGGAGCCAATTACTGAAGGCATGCCGGCATTAAAATGATTTTTGCAGTCTGTGATGACTTGAGAGGAAACGGGTATCCGGGGGTTTCCTCGACCTATAATACACATAATTTTACCTTTCTAATTGGCATTCTCAGTAGTTTCTGCAAATTCTGTAGAATGGCACCCTTATTAGTTAGGAACTGGAAAGGACCTTGATCATGACTGCAGCAGTCGGTTTAAAAGCTATAATTGAACCTTTCAAACAATATCAAGAGCATATGTGCGCCCGGAAATCCTAAAGGAACTCACGTTAATTAAAGGGCGCTAACGAAAGTTATATTTTAAAAGTGTTATATTTGTATTAGTGCGTTTACTTGCTTTCTCATGATCAGTACCTTCAAAGAAGCAGCCTAAAATAATTTTCAACCGAACTCAAGACTATTATTTAAACGTTAAAAGTGGGAGGTGGTAGCTTCCTCCGCAAAGGTACCACCCCCTACTACCAACTACTAGGCGAGGCGGAGGCAGCAATACCGCCAGACTGATGGGGTGTACCCACCTTCGCTCCTGCCAGTGCCCACCAAGCCTCCACCATGGAAGAATGCAATGGCAGGTCTGGCTGCCCAGCTTTTAAAAGGCCTGGCTAAGAGAAAAGATAGGAACGTTTGGAAGTAGTGCCAGTCACTAGGAGCTGACTCTCGCCTCCAATGCAACATCTCATGCACTCAGGGTATCCATGGTCATTCCCTCCGCCGTTCTTGCCCCCTGTGCACGTGCGACTGTTCAGGGAAAAAGTCCGGGGCACTGTTTAAGCTTTCGGTAATTAGGAGATGGTTCCTGGCACCCCATGACCCAATGGGAACATGGCAATGGTAAAGGATTTGTAGATTAACACGTTGTGCCCATTTACATTTCTTTCAAGCCAGCAGCACACTGGTAGCAAGGTGTGTTTAGCTGTCTGTCTGGCTTAGATTTCTCAGTTAAGTGCTGTTGCCGTTAATGGACAGTGGCCTAACTGAGGGGGTCCCCAAGGAAGATATGCTGAAGGGCTACCCTCACATGCGGGATCCTTTGTTAGGCCCCTGGTTGCTGTGAGTAGCATGCGCATCTGCCAAGCTATTTATTTATATTTGATATTTGGGCAATTTCAAAGTACTATAGACAGGTAGGTACCTCAGCACTCATTTTTCAAGGACCATTTCTGCAAATCACTAACCATTCATTTAAAATCACAGGAGCCTTGTAGTGGAAAAGCCAAAGGCCTCATTTATGAGGCTGTGCGTCACTTTTACGCCGCCGGTGCGTCACTTTTTGTGACGCACCATTAGCGTAAAAAATGCGCCTTGTTGTGCCATATTTACAAAGTGACACATCTAGGTAGATGCGTCACTTTGTAAACCCTTGCGCCACATTATACCTGCACCAGGTATAATCTATGCAGGGGGGGCGTTTTGACGCAAGAAAGGGTCATGGAAGTGATGCAGTGAAATCTATAAGATTTCACTGCGCCACTTCTAGGACACAAATGCGTCAATTTCTTACGCCTGCCTCACAGCAGGCGTAAGACTGACGCAGGCCCTTTCACATGGGGCTTGCCCCGTGTGAAAGGACACATTGCTGGAGTTGCGTCACTTTTGTGACACACTCCAGCAATGCGTCACTTTTGCGCCATACAGATACGTCAGAAATACTGACGTATCTGTAACTCCTTGCGCCATGATGTGTCATACTGTAAATATGATGCATCATTGGTGTCGCAAGGAGGGCGCAGTGAAAAGTGACGCATCGCTGTTTTCATGCAGCGATGCGTCACTTTTCATAAATGAAGCCCCAAGTGTCTAGTAGTTCTCTAGTCTAAATCTCAGCACAGAGTGTTCTCTTCTCAGATTCAGTGTAAGCCAGGTCTAGAGCATTGCTGCAGGACCTGAAAAACATATTTTCCCATAAAGTTCTCTGAAACTTGGGAACTGTAAATTAACAAGCTTTTTCTAGGCGCAGACTGCACTTGGTGGTGTACAATCTAGATGTATGCGTAAAAAGGCTACCGCCATATAATGCTTTATGAACTAAGCATATATATTTAAAGTTAACCCTCTGAAAAACCTGAAACCAATGATGTTTATTTAGGCACTTTGAGAAGGACTTGTGTGTTTAAGTGTTTAGTATGAGTTACGTTGTGGCATTTTGTACTAATTGAGGTTTATTCAAGGCTTTTGAAGGATCCCCAGACGTGAGACACGTCCTGCAAACTAAATGGAGGTCCCCCTTGGGACTATTGTGAGCTGTCACACCAGGGTACTGTGCTAAGGGGCCCTCTGGAGCTCCGGCCCCCCCCGCACTGCGGGGGCCTTTGTTACGCCCCTGTTAATAGATCAAATCACTTGTAGCTTTTTGAGTGGCAGTGCACAGAGTTTATTGAGCTGTGAAGTACTTAGTTTTAATTGTCATTGTATTTATAAAGCGCTTACTATCCCTGAGAATGTGTTGAAGGGACAGTTATGTAAAAAAATTGCATTACATAGAGTTTGGATATTACTAAAATCTTTGGGTCTCATTTCCAATGAAATGGCGTAGGGTAACTCCGCCAGTATTTTTGATGCGCTGCCATATGCCAATTCAAAAGGCCAGGAATGCACCGTATTTATAAGATCCGGTGCACTCCTGTCCTTTCTGCCGGCACACAATTTGGTGCCTAGCGCAAACACAGGCACCCTTGCACCATGGTGCAAACGGTGTCTGCATTCTTGGAAGTATTGTTTTTGTGCAAGAAGGCACACCTTCCTGAGCAAAAACAACCCATTGTGGCCTTGCCCGCTTTCTGTGTGTGCTGCACATAGAATGAGGAAATATTTGAGGAGAAATAAAGATTTTTCTCCTCGTTACGCATCCCCTGGGGCAGCATACAGTTTTGACGCATCCTCAGGTTTACAGATCCTTGTAAATCTGGGAATGTGTCAAAATCCATGTGAAAACCCATTGCATTGCCCATGGAACGCCCCCCTGACGCAGTGTAAGGCAACGCACCGAGTTGCGCTACGTTGTCTTACACCTTATCTAGGAGGCCATCAAAAGTCACGCAAAGTGACTTTGCTTGGCCTCGTAGATATGGGTTTGTCACAGGCTGTGACCTCATAGCACTAAAAATACACAAGTCACTATTCTCCACTGCACCAACCACGATTCTACTTCTGTGGCTCTCTGTTTTAACACAGACTTTTGCAGTGCATTAACTAATAGAGGTTTCTTAGTTTATTATAGTGCCTAGTAACAACTTTTTAACCACATGGGTGCTGCTGACGAGCTGAACTCGTCACAGCTGTTGGAACGTTTGCATGCGGGGCTAATTTCCCCGCTGTGCTGAACGTTCTAAAAACAGGTGTGGCCGTGACGAGCTGAGCTCGTCACCAGCACGGCGGCGCCGCGTGCGGCACCCCTCCCCCCGCACAGCGGGGTGAAAACACCCCGCAGTGAAGGGGTTAAAATGTCTTTATTATTCATTGAAGCTGCCCGTGATTTTATATGTAGCTACCTGACTACGAAAGACCTAAAAAACATACATATGTTTTAATTGTGATGAATGATGTTCAGCTACCTCCAGTTACTTGCAGCTATCATTGCCAAGCTGTCGGCATCCCATGAAATATAAAATGGTTTTCCTCTAATGCCATGCGTTAAAGTTGCAGTTCTGCCTTCTAAGTCCCACCTTCTTGGGATTGCTCCACCCCTAGAGTATTGGCCTATTTTGGGTATCCTTCCTATGTAGGCCTTTACTCTTTGTGGTGGAGCACTTTTTTTCCGACAGCCTGCATGTTTACTGGGGGAAGGTCTGTTGGTGCATGTGCGGCCATGTTCCTTTTAATAGCATGGTGACCGCTTCACGGCCGCCAGACTACACAATGTAGTTAAGTAAACTTTTAAATGCGTTTTACCTTGTGGCTCTTCAAATATTTACGTATTTCTCTTCAACAGCACTGCACCCAATTCACAGACGCCGTACTACACCTTTCGGCATGGGGGCACTTCAGGAGTCTGTGCCCCTTTATTTATTTATGCACAACAGAAGTGGAGGGCTAGTGGCTCGGTACTGCTCCATAGGGAATTTTGATTTTGGACACAGGCCACACAGTGATTAAATTGTAAAAAAATGAAATAAGTGTCAGGACCATTGTCAGGAGGCCACTGCAGCTTCCACCACCCATTGCCTCTGCCAGAGCTGCCAATGATAGTAACAACACAACTACTAACCATCACAGACATTCAAGCATGCCAATTCACAATACTCTAGGCCCCCAAAGCTATAAGAATAGCTTGGGCGGCAGGAATTAATCATTTTAAATGTAGATTAAAATTACTAAACAACTGTTGTTGTGCTCAAGGCTAAATCAGACAAACAGCGCCACTATGTGGCAGACTATTATAAGTGTTGGTGTTTACCATTAAGTGCGGCACCAGAAACTACAGCTCAAATTAAGCACTGATGCCACATGCTTCGCAGCCCCAGCATGATAAGTGCAGACACCAACTCAACTATTACGGCGGAGTCTGGCAGAATACAAATTGCAAGAACTCTAGGCCACCATGTTGGAGACCTCTGGCACCGAGCCACCTCAAACTGCGCATGTGAAAGAGCATAGTATCCTGGTGCAACAGGCATGTTAGGGTCGGCTCTAGTGTCAATTTGAGTACAAGAAAAGGATGAAGGCTGCGTTTCCAATTACATAGAGCATTAAACTCGACGAGCCTTAACATAGCCGCTGTGCCTATGTGATGAAACACCCACCAGCGCAATCATGTGTGTTTTAGGTACAGGGAGGGAAAAGGCGACCATTTTTGTTGGGGACAACAAGCAGGCTCAATAAAATGCCCAAGTCAGCCTCCCACTGCATGTTCTGTGCAGTCGCCTTCTGGACACTAATGAGTGCTCTGCAGGGTGAGGGAGCTTTTACATTTTGCTCCCCATGATGTGAGAGTAGGATCTTCACAGCGCCAGCATGTAACTAGAGGCAGCAGCAGGGCTAGATTTGCCTTCATCCCAGCTCCTCCCTCCTTCAACACCTCCTTCGAATCCACCCACCTCTCAGCCTCCTCCCCTCACCTCCTCTGTTCCACTTTCCTCTCTTCCTGTGCTGTGGGCAGTGTGGAATTTTAGTTCGTGTACTAAACATCATCTACGCCATCTTGCCGATTCACGTATGAACATACACGACAGCCATTTTAGGTGCCATGGTCTCCCTGTTCACGATCGCCCATCAGCACACTTCCCTGAACCTTGCAAGCCTTCCCCGCGCCTCCTGGCTGCCCCCGCGCTCACATGCACAAGCCATGAACCCCCCCATGACTCTGTCTCAGGGAATCACACCCCGCGCCTGACCAACACCTCCTTTCCGTCCATGAATACCCCTCCTTTGATGACCCCTTCCTCTGAGCCCGACTGGCTGTACGAACCGCTGGTCATCCCTTAGCCCGAGGATACAGTTTATTGCCCACTACTGTATGCACTCGCCTCTCCTGAAAGAGACCACTATTGATCATGACGTCCCCACCCCCTGAGATTCGATCAGGCGCACACATTCCAAAGGAATCGGCAGAACACTCAGCTGCGTGATAGCCCCTCCCAATCATATGAGGGGAAAGGGCCTCTACTGTTGTCATGTGTTTGAATGGGCCGGAACTGGGGGGGTGCCGGGGATGTCGTTCTCATACTTCACAATGCCCTTGCTGTAATAAAGAACGTTCACATGTCTTAGACCAGTGTATAAAAGACCAGGTCTCAGAGAGGTTGAGAGAGCACCTCGAGACGATACCTTGTTGTCTGATCTGATGTGTTCTACTCCGACGGAATAAACTTGTTTCCTGTCTTCCTGTCTCCAGCGCATGCCTCCTTATTGAATAACTTCGTATGGTATTAGAGGCGTTTTACGCCGGGCAAATTTAACTTAGGAAACATCTACTGAAATCGCCTGACCATTTTGAATTGATCTTTATCAATTGGCGTCCCAAACGCGGGGCCCATCAGCGACACGTGGATCCAGTGGGAGAGGTCCCGACGACAGAGTGAACAACTGCAACGATCGGAAGAGCTCCTGTCCGATAGACCCTCGTCTGACAGCCGATCATCTGAACTTCACTGATTCCGAGCAGACCTCTCCCGAGTGATCTACGGTCCTGACTGGGAACCACCAGGAGTGCCGCAATAGCAACAAGAGAATAGAGGACAATCGGGCGCTGGAAGCGGAAGACGAGAAACTGTCCATGCGGTCCGGGTAAGGTCGTGACACACGACAAATTGCGAAATTGATTGATTGATTGTTTGAAAATACTAGTATTACTTATTGACTGTTTCTGAGGAATTCTCTATTTGCAAACAAGCACAGAATCGCCATACTCTGTTTAGTCTTTGCAGATAGTGAAGGGTAGGCAACGCAAGCCTTTAACACGTCGTGCCTATTTTTCTCCTCATTTATTGATTGATTGAATCGAGCATTGAATTGTTCGAAGTTGGTTTTCTTAAGGATCTTCTCTGCCTGCAAACGGGGAAGAATAGGAATATTCTCTCTCCCTTTGCCGATAGTGAAGGGTAGGTAACACAAACCTTTAACACGTCGTGCCTATTTCGTTCCTCATTGATTGATTGTTTGCCCGAACATTGACTGTTTTGGGAATTGGTTCTTTTTGGAGGTATTCTCTATTTGCAAATAGCGTAGAATAGAATATTCTGTCCAGTCTTTGCAAGTAGTGAAAAGATAGGTAGTGCAGGCTTTTGCCCCCCATTGTAATCCGTCATGCCTATCTTCTCCCCATTGGTTCATAGTTGGGTCAACCCGGACCGCTTATTAGAGATGAACCATCCAGCTCCACTGGAAGGCACCCCTAATAAGGACATGTTTACTAAGCAAGGACTAGTCGCTATAGCTTATAGTAAGTTATGGCATAAATATACAAAAAGGGATCCTAAAAGTCAGTGGCCACTGATAGGTTCTTTTGACAAAAATAAAATAAAAACACTAGAAGCAGCTGTAAAAATAAATAAGGCAACGCCCACTATGCTCGATAGTATTGGCATGTGGCGCAAAGAAGCAGAACATCGCAGGAAAAGAGAGGAGGCGAAAATAGTGAAAGAGTTACGAAAAGCCGCCCATCTGGCCGCAAAAGAACTAGATGAAGAAATAAGAAGAAGAGAGGAAGTTAAACAAACGCAAGAATCAGGACTGGCAGGCCAATGCCCTGTCAGGACCACCTCTGCGCTCTACGCGGAGATGCCCTCCAAACAGCGGGCAAATGACGAGTTACTGCTCGGTCCTCCAATTATCTACATGCCTCCTCCTTATGCTCCCAGCCAGCCTCTAGCACAACACTCACCAGTTCAAAGTGCAGGTGTGGGTGACCCTAGCGCTAGTGCCCCGGCTCTTACGGCCTTCGCACCAGCCGCATTGGTAACAACAGCAGATGAACATGAGACTAGCAGGCACCTAACAGCCAGACCAAATAGGTTGAGCAAAGATGAGCGGGATGGAATCGACAAGATAGCAAAAACATTGGTAGAGCGGAAGGAGAGCGAAGAATATACGATGAATATGCACAATTCACATGCCGGTAGTCACAGACGACATTTCATTTTACGGTTCAGCTACCACACCCTGAACGCGTATGAGGATAGGTACCAGAATAAAGGTCCTGCTAAATTGACGGCTCTATATAGAAGGGTCGATGTTGGAGATGGAACTGAGAGCGATGTGACGGACCTCTTCATGCAAACGCTTGAGGTCTTCCGCCACCTCGCGGAACAGAAACCAGAGGTCAAGATCACAGTCCCTGAGACGATTGAGCCCTCATTAGAAGCAGCCAACACGATGATGTATATCAGAGAAGCCGCCCCCTATTGGGTTCCCCCAAGAGGTCAGGGAACAAACGATGATATCAACCACGCAGATGCAAAAGGGAGGGTTGTGTACAACTGGGTTTACCAACCATGGGATCGGCAAGATATTTTAACTTTTAGGCAAACCCTGCCCGATTTACGAAAGAACCCTACAGCATTTTATACAGAACTAGGCACAGCCTTGGGCTCAACCATAATGACTCTAGCGGACATTGATTTGTTTTTCGGGTTGTGTCTGCCGGCTGATGTGTGGAAGCAAATCCGGAAAGCCGACCACACAGACCTGTTCGGACACACCTGGAAACAACTCGATGACCTAGATAGGCAGCGAGAGCCCGGAAAGAAACCTGTAAAAGACATACTGGAACTCCCCGACAAAATAGTGCAGAAGCTAAAGACGTTGATCCCAGAAAAGAAGGTAGATTGGTCGGTAGTCACGGCTTGTCGCCAGAAACCTCAGGAAGATGTATCAGAATACTTCTCACGATTTGAAACAGTGTTCTCCGACTACAGTGGCCAAGATATGACCACCGCAACCGGACAACACCTATTCGTGCAAAACTACGTAAAGGGGCTATCGCAAGAGGTCTCCCAAAAGTTACAGACTAGCGAGAGTAGTTGGGGAGCCTCTAAACCTGCAGCTATCCTTCAGATGGCTCAGTATTACGAACACCAAAAGAAAGAGAACGAAAGGGCAACTGAGAAAAAGAAAAAGGACTTAATGGAACGAGTAATGATTGCTCAATTGCAGGGAGTGACTACAGGAAGGGAACGGTATAGGGGAAACTACCAGTCGAATGCCCCTAGGAATTCGGCCCCTAGAGACCGCAACCCCACACCTGGCGCTCCACGAACCGACCTCGATGAGAACCAGTGTGCATTTTGCAAAGAATTTGGGCATTGGAAGTCTCAATGCCTGGCCCTTCGGGAAATGATTAAAAATAAAGAAACAAGGGACATGACAAATGGCTCCAAAACTGGAGGGCAGGGACGAGGGCAGACCCGCGACACCACCAATGACCGATCTGACAGACCAAACACATTTGACCGCCCCGACAGAATCAGTGCCAACAGTCCGACTGCAACAATGCTCACGACTCTGCATAGGACTGCCAGGGGCAAGGGAGGGATCCAGTCGAGCTCTGTGTTGACCAGCAAGGTCCTTACGTCACTGCTAAGGTCCTGGGTAAAAAGTCTCCATTTTTGGTAGACACTGGAGCGACACGTAGTGTATTATCAAAACGACTGATTCCAAGGCCACCCTTGTCTGGCTCACACATTACCTCGATAGGTTTCGATGGAACGCCCTCCACTAATCCCCTGTCTGTACCTATCTCCTTTGACCTAGGAAACAATCCCACTGACACAACATTTCTGCTCTCCTCCAACTCCCCTGACGCCATTATGGGTATTGATTTACTGAAACATTTCCGAGCTACTATTAGGTGTTCCCCGGATGGAGTCCGAGTCATCCTGTACGACAACCCGAGCATGTCCAGACCCTACCCCGCACGACATATGTACGCCATAACAGATGCTGACCTATCCTTGCTCGATACCCTACCCCTGTACCTATGGGCCAGAAACGACTCGGATGTAGGGCGAATGATGATCGATCCTGTACACATAACTGTTCGACCAGATGCAATACTCCCGAAACTCCCACAGTACCGGATATCGCCCGAAGGCGAGAAGGCATTGGTAGCAATTATTCAGTCCTTGGTAGATGCAGGAGTGGTAGAGGAAGTGGTTAGTAATGTCTGCAATAGCCCTATCCTACCCAATGTCAAGAAACATGGTGAGGGAGATGAGAAAGCGTACCGCTTCATCATCGACCTGCGAGAAATCAACAAAGTGGTGGTGCCACAGTACCCCGTAGTCTCAGACATCGCCACCATTCTGACTCTCATCCCGTCCACTGCCACCACCTTCACCGTTATTGATCTTAAAAATGCATTCTTCTCTATCCCCATCCATCCAGACAGCCGTTATCTCTTCGGCTTCACTTTAAAAAACCGTTCGTACCGATTTTGTAGAGCTCCCCAGGGCTACACTGAAAGTCCCAGCATTTACAGCCAGGCCCTCAAAAGACAGCTGGACGCCGTCCAGCTACCAGATGGAGTGGTGTTGATCCAATATGTTGATGATATCCTTCTGGCGGCCGACACCACTCCACTTGCAATCACAGCCACTATCCAACTCTTGCACTTTCTTGCAGAGAATGGCCACAAAGTCTCCAAAAAGAAACTGCAGTTCTGCCAGCCCCAAGTAACATACCTAGGTCATCTCCTGTCCAAAGAAGGGAGGAAATCTACGCCCGACCGAATTCAAAGCATCCTAGACACCCCCATTCCAAAAACACAGAAGCAAGTCCGTTCATTAGTGGGCCTTACTTCTTTCTGCCGACAATGGTTGCCAAATTTCAGTCTCATTATAAAACCCCTACTCTCCCTGTTGGCCAAAGATGTTCCGTTCCCACTCCCTTGGACTCCCGAATGCCAAGCATCCTTTAAGGAGTTGCGGGATGCCCTTTGCTCGGCACCCGTTCTAGGAACACCAGATTACTCCAAGCCCTTCTCCCTCTTCACTCACGAAAGGGAGGGATGCGCATTGTCTGTTCTAACTCAGCCCATCGGCGCCAAACAACGCCCTTGTGCCTACTTCTCTGCTACTCTTGATCCAGTCGCCAGAGCTCTACCTGCCTGCCTTCGAGCAGTAGCCGCTGCTGCTGTCTCTATCCGCCAGAGTGAGGGAATTGTGCTTTCAAACTCCCTCACGGTATTAGTGCCCCATGCAGTTGACACCCTTTTGAACCAGACTAAGACTCAACATCTGACTAGCGCACGACTAACAGGGTACGAATTGACTCTACTTGCACCCCACATCACTCTGAAGAGATGCACGACATTGAACCCTGCTACACTGTTACCCTTGCCCGAAAATGACCCCGATGTGCCCCCTATACACGACTGTGTGACCCTCACGGACGAACAGACTAGGAGTAGAATTGACCTCCGAGACATTGCTCTTACAGATCCTGATGGAGAACTATGGGTAGATGGCTCTTGTATCAAACTCCCAGACGGCACCACTTCTGCTGCCTATGCGGTGACGACAGCTCGAACGGTAGTTGAAACCGCTCGCATCACACAACGATCCGCACAGGCAGCAGAACTAATTGCCCTCACACGAGCATGTATCATAGCAGCAGGAACCACGGCAAACATTTACACGGACAGCCAGTACGCCTTCGGGGTGGTTCATCATTTTGGGCTCCTGTGGAGGGAAAGGGGATTCCTGACGTCCCACGGTACACCCATCCTTCACGGAGATTTAGTCTCCGCCCTGATTGAAGCAGTTCTTTTCCCCAGACAATTAGCAGTGATCAAATGCCAGGCACACAAGAAGGTGACAGATTTAGTTGGACAGGGAAACGCACTAGCCGACATCACTGCCCGAACTACAGCTGAGAATAGGACAACGACACGCATGTATGTGACCAGGTCACAAGCAGAAAAATGGACCGACGCTAGGGAAACGATCAGGGACATCCAATCGGCCAGCACACCACACGAATTGACTGAGTGGGCGCGGGTGGGTCTAAGGGACGATGAAGGCTGCTGGCGGACAAAAGACACGAACAAATGGTTGCTGCCTGATGCATATTTGATCCCCATATTGACAATGGCACACTCCCCTGCACACATAGGCTCTGCCCCCATGATTGAACTCATTTCCAAAGTTTGGCACAACAACAAGATCCCCGACTCGGCCAAACTCCTAGTCCAGCAGTGCCTTATCTGCTTACAACACAACCCCGGGAAAGGAACTGTGGTACCCCGGGGAGGATTTGGGATCCCCGACCACCCCTTTGAGGTCCTTCAGATGGATTACATCCAGCTAGAGAGGTGCCAAGGCTTGAAGTACGTTTTAGTCATTGTATGTGCCTTCAGCAAATGGGTGGAAGCCTATCCGACCCGAGATAACACTGCCATGACTACTGCCAAAGTACTACTGAAAGAGTTTTTCCCCCGCTACGGCCTTTGTCGAATTTTATGGAGCGACAATGGCCCCCACTTCATAGCTGAAGGTATCCAACTAATCCTGAAGGGGTTGGGGGTAAAACAAAGGTTCCATGCGGTCTTCCACCCCCAATCCGCTGGCCTGTTTGAACGACACAACGCTACACTGAAACTGAAACTGTCAAAAATAGTGGCCACCACAGGACTTAAGTGGCCAGATGCCCTTCCACTGGCATTACTATCGATGCGCTCCACTCCCACTAAGCACCACTTGACCCCCTACGAAGTTGTGTTTGGGCGGCCTATGAACCTCTGGACTGCCCCCAAACCGACCTCCATTCACGACGTCCCCGACGTCCTGCTGTCAGATTATTTATACAAGTTAACTAAAACATTGTCTGTCATTCATCAACAGGTGCAGCAGGCCATCCCCGATGCTTCCAGGGGTCCCGGTCACGATATCCAACCGGGTGACTACGTCCTAGTCCGGAATTTTCAACGAGCGAAGAGTCTGGAACCCCGGTGGACGGGCCCCTGGCAAGTACTGATCACCACTCGGACGGCTCTTCGAGTGGAGGGGAAGAAGCACTGGCTGCACGCCCACCACTGCAAAAAGGTTTCCTCGACCCTGGCCACAACAGACAACGTCAGCACCCAAGAAGAGCTCCTGAACAAAGACCGACCATCACTGAACTGCTATCCTGATACCGAGGCACTTGAACTTGCAAAACACTCTGATCCCACTGTGCCATCTCGAGAAGGGTATTTCCTGCGTCGAAAGGAGGGAGCTTCGGCTAAGTAGGCCACTGACTAAGTTAAAAATCTCAGAACGGTGACCCAAAGCAACCAAGGGTTACCCGGAGAGAAGCTAAACAAAGTCTGTGGTTCTGCCCACTACCGAGCACCTTGAAGATGAAGATGATGGAAGCGCCAGATAAGAAGACGTCGGAAGCAACAGGAAATACCCACTACAGGAACCCAAAGACTGACAATTTGCACCAATCAAAGACAATCGCTTTCTTCATTGTCTTCCTCTTTTGCCTCCTCCTCATGACCTCCTTCTGGATCTTGGAGGAAAGCACACCCGCTCACCAGATGTTGCCAACCACTGTCCAGCCAACCACCATGAAAGAGCACCACCTGATCACCCTTTCACCTCAGCTCCGAGAAAGGCGTAGGGAGTTCTGGAACAATTCCTTCGTACAACTGTTGCACCAGCACAACCTTGCTGCAAATGCCACGAACTGCTGGATCTGTGGGTTGCTCCCACATGCTACCGGACACTCCATCCCCTTCATCCCTTCTCAGTTCACGGCTCCTGCCTCGCCTGGTTGATCCTCATGCAGGAAAGCCACAAGGACAACGCCGCTTCTGGTCAGACAGTGTCACACTTCTACTATGGGTTCTGGCTGAACAAGACAGGAAAGCCCTTTTGTCCTGCAATTTCAGGTTCAACCTTCCTTACGAACATCCCTGCCAAAGAAAGGGTCGAAATGCAAGTGCTCCACAATCCAGCCAGACCCACCTTCTCCCACCTGCGGAAACAAACGGCTGCCACCCTGACCGTGGCCCTGTCTGTGATCAATGTCACAGGACTCGTATGCCTCGAAGGACAAGGAACGCAGCTGGTGGGTCACAGTTCTTGTCGCATCACCAAAACATTGGTCTCAGCTGACCCCCCCTCCTTTGTTGCTTCCCCGAATATGTACTTTGTTTGTGGCACCAAAGCTTACACTTGGCTCCCATGAGACTGGAGGGGTACGTGCTCCATAGCCTTCATTCTTCCTCCCACGTATGTGGCTCCAGCCAACCACCACCGGCAAAAGCGCGCTGGAGATGTTGAACAAGCCGACTCCACCGGAGCACAGTTCCTGGATGCAGCAAAGGGACTTGTTCCTCTGTGGGGACCAATGGCAAATAGCCGCGCTATCCGACACCTGACTCAGGCAGTAGAAACAACCATTAACATCACCGCTGGCATCCTTGCTAACAACACGGCTGAGCTTCAGGCAGTCCGCCTGGTGGCTCTTCAAAACCGCCTTGTTCTAGATGTGGTTCTGGCCGACCGTGGAGGTGCATGCCGCATCATCGGCTCCAGCTGTTGCACCTACGTGCCAGATAACTCGCCTTCAGTCTACAAAGCAATCGAACACCTCCACAGACTGTCCTCGGAGGTTCACCAGGAACAGGAAGGATGGTCGCTTGGAGGCTGGTTCTGGGACACTTTGAAGAACTGGGGATGGAGATTGTTCACGTTTTTATTGATACCAATCATGATACTGTGTGGGTGTTGCCTAGGTATTCAATGTTTACCACCTTTATGTGCACTCATTTCCAACTGTATGTGTCCAAAGACTTTGAACTTTAAACCTGAGCACATGAGTCCCCTATACGAGATAGAGGTGCGTGGTCTCATGGGGATCGATCCGAACTGACAAGCTGGCGAGACATGTTAAAGGGAGGACTGTGGAATTTTAGTTTGTGTACTAAACATCATCTACGCCATCTTGCCGATTCACGTATGAACATACACGACAGCCATTTTAGGTGCCATGGTCTCCCTGTTCACGATCGCCCATCAGCACACTTCCCTGAACCTTGCAAGCCTTCCCCGCGCCTCCTGGCTGCCCCCGCGTTCACATGCACAAGCCATGAACCCCCCCATGACTCTGTCTCAGGGAATCACACCCCGCGCCTGACCAACACCTCCTTTCCGTCCATGAATACCCCTCCTTTGATGACCCCTTCCTCTGAGCCCGACTGCCTGTACGAACCGCTGGTCATCCCTTAGCCCGAGGATACAGTTTATTGCCCACTACTGTATGCACTCGCCTCTCCTGAAAGAGACCACTATTGATCATGACGTCCCCACCCCCTGAGATTCGATCAGGCGCACACATTCCAAAGGAATCGGCAGAACACTCAGCTGCGTGATAGCCCCTCCCAATCATATGAGGGGAAAGGGCCTCTACTGTTGTCATGTGTTGGAATGGGCCGGAACTGGGGGGGTGCCGGGGATGTCGTTCTCATACTTCACAATGCCCTTGCTGTAATAAAGAACGTTCACATGTCTTAGACCAGTGTATAAAAGACCAGGTCTCAGAGAGGTTGAGAGAGCACCTCGAGACGATACCTTGTTGTCTGATCTGATGTGTTCTACTCCGACGGAATAAACTTGTTTCCTGTCTTCCTGTCTCCAGCGCCTGCCTCCTTATTGAATAACTTCGTATGGTATTAGAGGCGTTTTACGCCGGGCAAATTTAACTTAGGAAACATCTACTGAAATCGCCTGACCATTTTGAATTGAACTTTATCAGCAGAGCATTCCACTCCTGTTCATTTTCTTGTTCTTAAACGCTCCTTGTGCTACAAAGACTACAGTTCACCATAAAAGTTTCAATAAAGATTCTGTACTAGGCTAATAATGCTTCAAATCACCTTCAAAGTAAGTGAAGTCTTTTGCTCTATCTGCTTTGCCATTTCATGTTTTTTTGCTATATTTGCTGTAAAGAAAGTAAAGCATTCTATATGTATCTACTCTGGAGAGAACAAAATGCAGGAAGTGGGATAGCTTCAAAGAAATGCAGATCACATGTACCCTAAAGCCTTTTAATTGTAAGACCATCTCTTTGCTGGAAGTAAATCATTCATAGAAATGCATTTTCCCATAGATTCAGCATGATGTTTCTAGTGTAGAGTCTTTCTTATGTACTGCAAGAGAGTGCTGCACAGGCAAAGCTACCCACATAGTTCCACACCACACAATTCAACTCCACACATTTTCAATCAACACCACATAATTTAACACCTAACCACATAATTAAACCCAGCAACACAATTACACAACACACCACATACATTCAGTCTCCACCACAACATTCCTTCTCATGCCCCAAAATACAACAGCACACCTCATAATTAAACTCCAGCACAAACCACTCCACAGCACAAAATACTATTTCACCTAATTACGCTCCATAACACACAAACCCACTCCACATAGGTCTAATACACCCAATATCACATCATTATCATCCACATCATTCCAGTACACACCATACCACATAATTCCACTACACAAATCCACCCACAACACACAATTCCACAACTAACAATTCCAAAGCAACCCACTTAATTCCACGCCACTCCAAAATAAAATACATGGGTAAAAGACATTGTCATTCACAACCCCATTGGCTCTTGTTCTCACAAATGCAAGACCAATTGCATTGCTAATTTTTGTTTTATTTTAGGGCTTAAATTCTTCTTCATATGCTATGACTTGCAATCTTTTTGGAGAGTTCTGATACTGAAATAAAATACACACAAGTGTTGTTAGCTCAAGTAGTATAAAAGCTAGATACATTTTAAAAGCTCATACAACAGTGCTATATCGGAAGTTACAGAGCTCTTATAAGTCTAGCCAGTTTGCAGCAATAGTACAGCAGGCTATGGTCTCAGTCAGCTGTCTTGATTCTCACTCAAATATCAACTGTAAAGATGTATGTGGAAGGCAACATGTTTGTTCTCAAACACCAGCTTTTCAGTTTGTAAAAATATGCAGATCTTGCTGTCTAATGCAAATTTTAAAACTTAGAAAATAAACTTACTCCCTAAAATAAAAGCTCAACTTGTAGAGTCGGACTAGAACAGAAAATATCCCCCCCCGTAACAGATCAAAAGTGGGCACGATTAAGCGAGTCAGATAGATATAAATGTGACCGTTATTAACAAATTGCCAGTTTTAAACTTGAAAAGACACGTTGTAAATATGTTTTGAAAGGTGTGGAAGACTACATGCATTCGTGCTCGCTGCAGGGATTGTTTGTAGTAATATCAAGGAAATCGATAGTAAACACCAGCGCACCACTCCATAAACAAGCCTACAAACAGGAATATAACAGCTCATACACTGATCTGTGAGGCCAGCCCTTCAGGCACTGCAAGACTGCCCTATAGGCCAGGCCAACCCTGACAACACTGCATAAAACACAGTTTTTGTTCAGAAACGCCCATTTTTCAATTTTAGTCGAAATATGTTCAGTATCCAAACATCTGTTGTCATTTTCAGTAAGAAACCAGATGGATCACTTACACCATATGGATCCATTCTCCCTTGTAGGCCCATAAATCATCTTGTCATGCCATGGATGCCCGAAATAGGCCACAATTACCACTATATTGCCAGGACCAGTATTACACGAAGGATGGTCATCATAATGCCATGAGTGCCCAGCAATAGCCAAGGGCAAGCGTTATAGAAAATTAGAAATCATCAGGCAGTGCCCACAAGAACTGCCACTATTGTGC
Organism: Lissotriton helveticus; assembly: GCF_964261635.1. NCBI lineage: Eukaryota > Metazoa > Chordata > Amphibia > Caudata > Salamandridae > Lissotriton > Lissotriton helveticus. Next base: position 365,356,150 of record NC_136068.1, on the reverse strand, counting down.
CATCTCAAGCATTTTCCAAGAGGTAGACTCCAATATGTCACAGACACCTACAATATAGAATAGGAATTTTCTCTGTGAAGGGCCTGCACTGAAGCAGTGGTAGGCACTATCATGCCTTGAATTGCCAAAACGTGTAAAGAAGAATCTCTATGGCATCAGGGCCATCCTTTTACCAGGAGTGGTAGCATCATGGAGTGAATGCCCACAAAAATCCAAGAATAAAATCATGAAAGGTGAATCTGGGATGGGTGCAATCATTTTTTTGCAAACCTTAGTCACAGTGTGGGAGAAAAACACTTGAAAGTTCTTCTGTTCTTGATCAAAGGAATGTTGAGGCAGAGATGGGACTTGCATCTGACTTTACGCATATACAGCAGATTCCCTGCTTTTTGTGGAGGGTGGTTATGAAACAGTCATAGCCGTACAAGTAATAAGCATCACCCTGAAAGTGATGTTGCCAGTGCTGACCCCATTGAAGAGTCAGTGAAGCAAAAAGCATGATATGGAGAGATTTTCTGCCGTCTAGGACAAAGCAATCTTCTGATCTTAGAGTAGCACTGAGCAGTACCACTGTTTAGGAAACCAGACAACTATCGTGTTACCCCAAATTAAGTCAGTAAAAACTGACACCCTTACCTCTAACAAGAAGTCTTCCTGCATATCCATTGTCTGGTTTTAAATCATAGGTGGATCTGGAGAGTGAGGGTATATCTTAGTAGATAGTGAATTAGATGGCTGACAATGTGAAAAAGTGGCGTTAGATTGAAATCAAGCTTGAAATAATGGTATTTCGCAAATGGAATGAGAGTGGGAATAGTATTCACTGGTGTGAACTGTTGTAGCCAAATTTAGATCAATGGAGGCGTTGCTAAAGTTTGTAGGATTTGACATGAGATATAAGGAGGTCACTCAGACAAGAGAGTCAAATCAAATCAAAAGAATTTTTTATTCTGCTTAAAAAAACATAAGTGATACCAATACAATTAATATACAATCATAAAAAATAGGTGTCTCTAGTTGGCAGAGGTAGGTACCTTTGTCCAAATAGGGACCCTTGCTACTAGTCAGGGTACAGGGGATACACTTCCAAAATAACCCCTGCTCACCCCCTTGGTAGATAGGCATGAACAGCCAGGCTTATTTCAGAGGCAGTGTGTAAAGCATTTGTGAACACATACAGTAATACAGTGAAAACACTACAAATGGACACCACAACAGTTTAGAAAAATAGCTAATCTTTATGTAAGCCAGACAAGACCAAACAACAAAAACCCACAATGCAGTAATAACAAATGTGACTTTCAAATGGTAGAAATAGTTCAGTTCACAGCAAATTGCAGATGCAACACTTTTCACACAAAGTACCTTGGATGAGTCGCGCACACAAACAAAAAGGGACGCAGGGAAGGTGATGCCTCAGTTCCAAACACTCAGGGAAGGTGATGCGTCAGTTTCTCGCTCCGGGGGATGTGATGCAAAGGTTCCTTACTGCTGCCCTGGTGAGGTGATGTGTTGGTTTCTTACTGCATGGGAAGGTGATGCGCTGGTTTCTTACAGTGTCCCCCAACGATGTGACAGACCTGGCACCTCAATGTAATGCGACAATCCAGGATGATGCATGGGTTCTTGCAGCTGCACAGCAGGGCTTGTGTCGGAATCGGTGCAGTGATCACAGACTTCTGAGATCGGTGCACTTGATGCGGCGATTTCTCAAGCAGTGGGCAGGCGCTGCGACAATTTCTTTGGGAATGTATCAGGAACAGGTGCGGATGCATCACGCTTCTTGTTGTTGCATTGCTTTTCCAGCTCCCAACAGCCAGAACAATGTCCAGAAGCCCAGAACAGCTACAGGCACCTCTTGGCAGGTCAGAACTCCCAGCAAGGAAGTTCAGGGGAGTTGGGGTGGAGGTTTTGTGTCCCTGAGACTTTGGAATAGGGGGAAAGCTCTTCTTCAAACCCTTGGAGATGTTCTTCAAGCAGGGGCACAACAAACAGCAAAGTCCTTTTTCCCTTTCCTTGGCAGAAAGTTGCCACTGCAGGCCTACCCCAGACAGAAAACAGCACAGGGGCAGTATCCCCCCTCAGTTTCTCCAGCTTCTCTCCTTGGGAAAGGTTCCTCTTGATTTCCCAGGAGTGATCTTTGAAGTCTTTTCTGTCCCTGAGACTTCCAACAGGAGGCAAGCTCTACTTCAAGCCCTTGGATAAAACTCTAACACCAAGAAGATGAAAGCACAGTCCAGTTCTTGGGTTCTGCCCAAGACAGAAGGAACCACTGCAGGCCAACCCCAACAGCACACAGCACAGAAGTAGTACTCCTCCTCTAGCTCTCCTGGTCCTGTTTCTGGCAAGTTCCTTAGCTCAGCAGTGATCTAGAAGTCTGGGGTCTGGGCTCCTCTTTTTATACAGTAAATCCCTTTGTTCTCTCCTGGCCCAGGGATCTGACCCCAGTCCAAATCAGTTCTGGGGGGCAATTTTCAAGTGCACAACAACCTCCATTGTCAGTGTGAGCCCTCGCTCCAGACACACCACAGGGGGGCGGAGCCATCATTGTGGAAGGCAGGCACAGCCCTATTCAGGTGCAGGTTCTACTCCTCCCACCACTGTAAATGTGAACCAGGCCTATTCACCCTTGCGCTGACTCATCCAGACTCTCTGGAGCCACTGCACAACCCCAGCCCCTGTCACTCCAAAGTCAGACAGTCAATACACATCCTAGCAGAGGCACACTGGATGGCTAAGCTGGAAAATACCTTCTTTCTAAAAGTGGCATTTTCAAATACAGAATGTAGAAATCACCCTCACTAAAAGATGCATTTTAACATTCTGAGTTCAGGCATACTAAACTTTATTTTCCTTTCTGCTTCCCAGGGACAGTTATGCTTATAAGATGTTATAAGCAAACTCCCCATTCTATCTTATGGGAACAAATAGCCTTACAATAGTGAAAAATGAAATTGACAGCATTTTACCATCAGGACATGCCGCACACATCAGGGCATGTCCTACTTTTCACATACACTGCACCCTGCCCACAGGGGTACCGTGGGCCTACCTTAGGGGTGACTAAAATGTAAGAAAATGGAAGGTTAGGGCCTGGCAAGTGGGTGCACTTGCCAGGTCGGCATGGCAGTACTAGACTGAACACAGGCTCTGAAATGGCAGGCCTGAGTTACATTTACACGCTGCTAATGTGGGTGTCACAATCAGTGCTGCAGGCCCACTAGCAGCATTTACAGGCCCTTGGCACACACAGTGCACTGTACTAGGGACTGACTAGAAAATCAAATATGCCACTCATGGGATCACTAATCCACAACAACAATTTACAGGGAGAGCATATGAACTTTAGCACTGATCAGCAGAGTTAAAGTGCCCAGAGTCATAAAACCACCAACAATAGGTCATAAAAAATACAGGAGAAAGGCAAAAAGTTTGGGGATGACCCTGCAAAAAGTGTCAAATCCAACACCATTCATGACAAAAACAGCAATTGCAAGCAAATTCATTCTATACAGTGGTGCAGTGCAAAGTTTCCCACTCTTTACATGCTACAGATAATCTGACAAAGAACCCGCCAATGATGATTTGACACATAAAAGTGCACGTTCACCTTGCATATGATTCTTACATGATACCATGATGAATGCACGCATTGTGCTTAACACCATTGTGTAGAGTCGTTACTTTGGAATTCTAGTTCTCACACAGAATGTCTACTAATGCGGAAAAGAGTTCCTTTTTAATGTGTAACCTAGGAACTGCTTATTCTAAACTGAAGACTATTGAATAAACAAGTGTTTTGGGAATGATAAAGTTGATGCTGATTAAAAATGTGACCAACATGTGATAGCAAATGTATATGCTTCATTTCAACTAAGAGATGTTGACTATAATATGTTATCTTACCAGAAAGAGCATTAATAATGTGTACTTTAATACCAACTGTCCTCTTCATGTTATTACTGAAACTTGATGCATATTCCCAAATGTGTGTTACTTTTTTGCGCAACTCTTAAAAATATTTGTATTAGTTCCTAATAATCCTTATGTGTCTAGCATTTTAAATTAAGGCAAATTATAGAGACTTTCCAAGATATGCATTCATGTACACTTAGATACTTCCAACAATGTAGTCCTAGGTTATACCCACTAAATGTGAAAACTGATCATTCATTGTATACTATTGAAACATGAACTAAAAGTACTAAAGTATATTACACCAGTATATGTTTAACATGCACATATATATTGAATGCGCACTATTGAATTTAAAGTCTTAAGTTAGCATTTACTCTAAAGGCCGGTATGTTCATTACTTCATTTTATGAAGTTGTTGAATTGATATTTCTACTGTCCTGCTTTCCTTGAAGGCATTCTCACTCATTTCTAGTTTCGAATAGATACACTTCTTGTAAAATCAATAGAACATGTCTGAGAAAGGGATTTGTCTACAAGCACCTGGGAAACCTATGGACAAACAATGGACTGTTATGCTCTAGCCTGAGCGTGTGACTGAGACTATGTTTCCATGTCCAGTGTGGGATTTTTCTCTACTGTTACAGCATGTACCATGTGAATCCACCCAAAGACTGAAAGAAATACAATGGACTCTTATTGATGATGCAACGGAAGGGGATTTGCCGATGTACTCTATTGATTATAACTTATCATTGCCCTGGCTGAGGGGGGAGATGACTTCGGACTTTCGTGCAGACTGCATGTCGAACTCTTTTTGCTAAACCCCTTTCTGCAGATCCTATACAGAACCTTCCTTGGACTCAGACCTGAACCACTTCTTAGGCCCATTGCCCTTGGATGGACTCTTAAGAGATCATTTCCCTTATGTTCTGTTTCTTCCCCTAAGGAATCTTTAAACTGATATTCATTTCAGACCCATTGAAGACTCTTGACCAAGCTTCTGAAATGCCTCTGTGGGTGTTACTCATAGTCTTGTGCATGATTCCTTTCACTTTCTATAGAATTGCTTGATCTCTAAATTCGCTGTTAGAGCTTCCCTTCTGTGCTGCTGGTGGGAGTTGAAAGGACACAGGACATTGCCGTTACCTTGAAGGGCCCTTGTTGCTGGAGACATCGTGGGTCAGTGCCACGAGATTGCTGCTGGACACGGGTGCGGGGGACTGCGAGGACCAGCATTCCTTCCTGATACCAGCTGGTCCTCTTCCCCTACGCAGCCCCGCCTACTGCTCACAGCCTTCATTACATCTCGCGGCCCCCGCTTCGCGGAAGCCGCTCGCTGTTAGAGCTTCCCTTCTGTGCTGCTGGTGGGAGTTGAAAGGACACAGGACATTGCCGTTACCTTGAAGGGCCCTTGTTGCTGGAGACATCGTGGGTCAGTGCCACGAGATTGCTGCTGGACGCGGGTGCGGGGAACTGCGAGGACCAGCATTCCTTCCTGACACCAGCTGGTCCTCTTCCCCTTCACAGCCCCGCCTACTGCTCACAGCCTTCATTACATCTCGCGGCCCCCGCTTCGCGGGCGCCTCTCGCTATTAGAGCTTCCCTTCTGTGCTGCTGGTGGGAGTTGAAAGGACACAGGACATTGCAGTTACCTTGAAGGGCCCTTGTTGCTGGAGACATCGTGGGTCAGTGCCACGAGATTGCTGCTGGCCGTGGGTGTGGGGGACAGCGAGGACCAGCATTCCTTCCTGACACCAGCTGGTCCTCTTCCCCTACGCAGCCCCGCCTATCTGCCCTATTTGAACAGGCTTCACTCCCGCTACGCGGGACGTGCGCGGGACGAGCCCGGGTAAAGCCCGGGCCAAGGGCGGGCCCGTTCTAGCCCGTTACAGACCGCGCAGGACCTGACCGGGCCCACTCTCTTGGCTCTGATTTGCTGGAAGATACTCATTTGATCTGGCTCCGAGGGCGGGTGCAAGCGGGGCAATGGCGGCTCGTGAACTAAGGAGTAAGGCTACGGCTTCAAGCACTGCGGTTGCAGGTACACTGGGCAGTTTCCTGATTAGAGCTAACTCTGTAGTGGCCAGTGAGCTTGCTGTGGTTGAGCATCAACTTTCTGAAGGCATCAAATCCCTTAGAAGATCCTCTTTGGGCCTCATAGCTACTGCCAAAACGCCAGAAAGGGAGGGGGGATCCTCCACTGCCCTGTTGGACACTATTGATCAGACTATTATAGCTGTTCTGCAAGATCTTGGGAACAGCTCAGGAGATGTCAGCGCTTCATTGTCATCAGTCCCAGAGGTGGTGGTGTTATCACCGCCTGCTGGCACTGGTAACACTGGGCGATCAGTAGGTGGGCTGGATCTAGTACGTAGACAGTCATAGGGAGCACGGGAAGGGGAAAGAGAAAACGTGGTACCCAGGGGAGGGGCGGGAAATAGGCGAAACTTGATAAGGGACCTGAAGCCAATCACTCCATGGTCCAACCTGAAACTAGGGAAGCCCTCCCTGTAATCATCCCTCCAACAAACTCATTTCCCCAGGTCTCTGCGATAACCCAGCCCAATGCTTTTAGATTTGGGGATCCGGTGCAAGCAGGGGCGGACCATCTGATCCTCGCTATGGGAACTACTCTGAAATCTTTGTTGAACCCTCTGCTGGACAGACTTAACTCTATAGACCATAGGCTACAAACTATTGAACAGGCCACCGGGGAGATGATGAACTATCTTAAACCAGTCCCGATTGTACAGCAGGGCAATGATGTTGGTGGTGGGGGGGTACCCCTAGTGCCCGCTCCCCCCCCATCATTAACTCGGTCCCAGCAAACATTGTACCGATGGGCCCGGCGCCACGGTTGGGGCCAGGGCAAATTCCACCAGAAACAGTGGTATGGGTCAGGAGAAGGTAGAGAGGCCCACTGCAGTGGAGGGCCATTTAAAGTGGAGCAAGATAGTTAACCTGCCCCCGGAGGCAGCTCCCCTAGTAGTGGTAATAACCGGAGTCCCTGAGCTCAGTGGCCCTACTCCAGATTCGTACTCTTCCCTAAAAAACAAAGTGGTTAGTTGGCTGAACATCCATAGACCCCCTCCGCACCAGGCATCCGAAATTGTTATGGTTAGAAGGGTCCCATGGGTGGGTCCAACAACTAAAAACATAAAGGATGACTGTGTCCTGGTTAATTTCAGGAACACAGGGATAGTCTCACATATCTGCAACTGGGTGGGTGACACTGTCGGCACCACAATCCAGTCCTGCCCACTATCTTTCTTTTACCCACCCCCAAATAATCAAGCTGATATGGGATGTGAACAAGGGTGGACAAAGGTGGGTGCTAGGAGCCACATCGGAGGGTCTAAATATAATCCCTACATTGCCCCCATGCATGGTAATTATCTTCATGATAATAGGTTCAGTTCCTTGGACCAGGTCGATTGACGTCAAACTGATAAAAGACCGGGGGACCTGATGATTTATTAAGCCACATAAATCTACAGGCAATTCTGGCAGAGGGGAGAGGGATGAACATAGAACTGGGGGAAGCGCAGGTGGTATCCAATCCCCGGCCTGAAATGGGAGTTAACACGTCTAATATAGCGCTCATGCCAACTGGGGTGGGATCCCACTCTATGTCAACCTCAAAGGCAGATATTGGTAAAACATCGCTTAAAATCCAGTCATGGAATATTGCAGGGTTATGCAATAAACTGGCCTGTTTAGAGTGGGGTACCTTCATTGACATGAATGATGTCTGTCTCCTGCAGGAAACGTGGGCAATCTGGGTGAAAACCTATCTGGGGTGTAGTGCCAGGATATTGGAGACCAGGTCGGAGGATGTACAATGTATCATACTGGAATGGCCTGACGCCTCCAAACTCGCTCTGGTCAATGTTTATTCTAGACCAGTTAGCGTTACAGCGGAGTCAAAAACCATTGAGGAGCTCTCCGTGTTTCTAACTAGGATTCCCCAGGGGGCTACCTTTGTGTTAGGTGGTGACCTTAATTCCCACTTTGAGCCACTGGCAGATTTGTTGGACGGCGCAATTTCGAAGAGGACAATTACTGGAAAATACCTCCGGTGGTGGGTCCCCCGCCCAAGTCATGGGCACCGCTGGCGCTGCAAATTCTTGCCCTGACTTTAACCCACTCAATAAGGGCATGCAACGGCCGCGTAATCTCGGACACGCCCGCTAAGCATACCTATAATAAACTTGGCCAAGAGGCTCACCTGGACTATATATTTGTTGAGGCCTGTGCGTGGCACAAGGTTATTGATTTTAAGGTGGAACTCAGGGGTGAAAGTGATCATAACCCTCTGATCCTTGATTTCCTCTAATCTGGTTGTTCTAAAAATAGTCTGAACGGAGGGAGTGGTCCAGACAATCGGGCACTCCTTACTAGTAATAGACGAAGAATCAGATGGGACAAAGCAGTAACCCGCCCTGAGCTAGTGGCTGAAATATATGCTCAAGTAGCCACAGAACTAGAAACTGTTGTTCCCCTGGCCTTTGAGCTCCCCTCTGCCTCAGCATTTGCTAAGCTTGGGACCTTGCACCGGGAACTAACTAGTGGTTTAGCGGAGATCCTTAATCCTTTGGGAAAATGGAGAAAACTAAGTAACAAATCCACCTGGTTTAACCCGGTATGTAGAAGGGGGAAATTAGAGCTCCTCAGTGCACTGAAGCAAAACCACAACAGAGCACTGATTAAAGTAAAGAGGGCTGCATACAAGAAGTTAATTCATCATGCCAAAGCCGAGTGGGAGGCGGATCATTGGGCCAATTTAACATCTAGCCTGGCAGGAAGAGATACAAGGACCTTTTGGCAAATTGCAAACTTTGGTTCGGCTTAGCCAGTTGCAGCTGTGGCCCCTATTGTGGGCGCCGAGGTGTGGGAAGAGCATTTCCGCACCCTATACCAGGCGGACAACCCCTTGGTTGCTCTGAACCCGTTGGCACTATCCCCCAATATCCAGAGAGAAATGACAGAGTATGAGTTTTCTGTGGGGGAGGTGAGAAACATCCTTTACCACGCGGATTTTACTCCGCAAGGCTTTAACAACGCGTCCATTACAACGCAAGTCATAACCACGACTTGCGCTGGAGGGCGCTAGAGGATTAAGAATAGTATATTTACTATTCCAACACCTTCCCTAGTGTCCACGGGGACTGGTGTTAGAATAGTAAATTATACTATTCTCAATCCGCGCCCCCAACGCAAGTCGTGGTAACGACTTGCGTTGTAAGGGACGCGTTGTTAAAGCACGCGTTGTGACGGTACGCGTCATATCGTCATACATCAGGGGGAGGTACACACAGCTATTCTTAACCTTCCATCAAGTAAAGCTCCGGGACTAGATAAATTACCAGGCGATCTTCTAAAGCATGAACCTGTGGTATGGGCCCCTTATTTGGCGGCTATCTTCAATGCCATATGGGGAGGCATGGAGGTACCGAGTACTTGGCTGGGGGCAGAGATTGTTCCCATTTTTAAGAAGGGTTCACCTCTGCTCCCAGCCAATTACAGGCCAATCAGCCTCATCGACGTGCCCCAAAAGCTTTTTGCACGGTTGATTCTAAATCGCCTTCTAGACTGGATTGAGGAGCATTCTATCCTGAGCCCCTACCAGGCAGGTTTCAAGGAGAATGTTTCCACCACAGATCAGATCTTTTGCTTATATATGCTTTACTGGAAAACTGTCAAGATTGGGGGCGGGTCACTATATACTGTTTTCGTTGACTTACGGGCAGCATTTGATCTGGTCCCCCGTCAGAAGCTGTGGGTTGTACTTGGGGAGCTTGGTATTCCACCCCCACTACTCAACATGCTAATCCAACTCCATGAGGAGAATTATGCACAGGTCAGGTGTGGTAGCAATGGCTCGTTAACATCTAGATTCCCCGTTGGCAGGGGGGTAAGGCAGGGGTGCGTCTTGGCGCCTACCTTGTTCTGCCTCTACGTCAACGGGGTAATCGCACACCTGGAGGCGGTACAAGATAGCGACGCTCCAAGGCTTGCAGGGTCCCGGATCGCCGCGATTATGTTCGCGGACGATACTTTATTACTTTCTAAAACACCAATGGGTATCCAGCGGGTCTTGGATGGGTTTGTCTCTTTTTGTAATAAGCGGGGTTTGGAAATAAACACCTTAAAAACCAAATTTATGATTTTTAATCCCCCCGCAACAACACGCCCAAACCCTGTGATAGAGGGAGTCAGGCTGGAAAGGGTTCACACTTTTGTCTACCTAGGGCTTACCCTCAATGAATCCTTTACCTGGGTCCAGCACCAGCTGAAATCGCAACTTAAGATGACCCAGATAGCAGGGGGTATCTTGAACCTTCTGAGTAAATCTACGCTTAAGCCGATCGGTCCCCCACTTGAAATCTACAAATTGAGGGCAAGGGGGGCAGTGTCCTATGGGGCTGAGCAGTGGGGTTACAAGAGTGGTTCAGCAATCACGGTTGCGGAGAATAGATTTCTAAGGCATCTGGTAGCCTTGCCCCGAGTACTCCATTAGTACCTTTAACCTTTTGGAGGAGACTCTGGGTTACCCCAGAGCTGACTACATATAGCAAGAGCTAATCGAAATCCTGGGCTTGCCTAATTTGGGTAAACTTCCTTGGTTCAAGCATGTCAGAGAGGAATTTGAGAAGCTTGGTCTTGCATCAATGTGGTCAGATCCGGAGCACACCTGTGCTGGAATGTCACTGAAACATCTGGTTCAGTTGTACAGGGACAACAAAATGGCTCTCCTATCATCTAGCACCCAACCGGGCACTCTTACAGCCACATTTCTACTGTCAAAGGACTGTTATTATTTGGAGCAAGTCCTGGATGACATCAGCCCTGCTGTCGCTTAGGAAGCTCTTCCTCCAATGGCGGCATGGTTCACTATCCATTAGATCACATACGTCCAAATGGTGTGCACTATCGGCCAAGAATTGCCCAGGGTCTAATGCATACCTAGAAAATGATGTCCATGTTGTTTTTTTCTGTCCAGCCTATTTAAATCAGAGACGAAGATGGATCATCCCATTATGTAAAAATTTGGGGATGACTCACTGCTCACAGGCGCTCAGAATTTTAAAGACGGATGTTTCACCGGTTGTGGTCTTCGCAGTTACTAAGTTCCTAGCAGGAATGTGGATTATTAGAAGGGCACTTGTGGCTACATTTTTAAATTAGGATAAGGGGGACATATTTGTAGATTTATATTGGGCCGGGTATTCCCACTCTAGCAGGGTAGGGAAAGAACCTGTGATGTACTAGAAGTTGTCACTGCTGTGGACTGGTCTTACTATTACTTGTTTTTAAACATTTTACTGTACTATTTTTACTGTCTTATTGCTGTGCTATTTTATGACAATTTTTTGTCGAAATAAAGATTTTGAAACTCTGAATATTCTTGTGCCATAGTCTGTGCTTAGAAGACTGAGGGCCCGATGTAGGTAGGACTTATGTACCGATTCTTAATTACCGAATTTTGCCGATTCGGTAATTAAGAATCGGTAAATAAGAAGGGGGGACATATAGGAGCATCCAGATGTTTCTTTTACCGAATCGGTAAAAATCTGTATTTACCGATTCGGTAAATACTGACCGGTAATGCCCATTCATTCCTATGGGCTTTGAAGCCCATAGGAATGAATGGGCATTACCGATTCGGTATTTACCGAATCGGTAAATACCCAATTACACAAGGGTGCAGGGGGTGTCACTTTGACACCCTCTGGCACCCCCAAAAGAGGCTCGGGTGCCATGTGGCAGGCATACCTGCCCTAAGGGCAGGTCTGCCTGTCATATGGCATAGGTGTGCATGCACACATGTGCATGCACACCGGAATCGGTATTTTAACATCAAATTGAATTTGCTCTTAAAATACCGATTCTGTAAGGCTTGTGGGACTCAGAAGAGTCCCACCTACATCTCATAATTACCGATTCGGTAGAAATACCGATCGGTAATTTTACCGATTGGTAATTTTACCGAATCAGTTACACATGCCCCTACATCCCATTTCTGTAATACCGGTCGGTAACGGCCGAAAATTCCGATTTTCGGCCGTTACCGACCGACCTACATCGGGCCCTGAGATGCTAATGTATAGTAAGGACCATCTGAGATTATTTTCAGAGCATCAAATATTAATGTTATTGTTCTATATTACAGCCATAGAACTGTTTCTTTGTGTAATCCTTGTGCGCCTACATTTCTTAAGGAGACTTGGCCTCTCTGTGGCTATCTTGTGATTTATGTGATAGGGGCTGGGCACACCTTATTTTCAAAATAATTACACTGTATTACACATGTTTATGTTATGCGTGCAGCGTAGGTTGGCACGATGTCCCTCTCGTGCATAAACTATACTCGCAACAATTCAAGCGTAGACCGCTTGACCTAGCGCGCACTGTTGCACTTCCAGCTGGAGTGTCACTTTTTTGTACTGTACTTAAGATACAATTTCATTAAACAATATTACGTTTTGATAATCAACAAACCATCATTGTGTGCTGACTTTCATAATTATTTACTTTACATACTTAGAAAATAAACAATAAGTAAACAATTTTCAGTTTCATTGAATTACATCATTGACATTTCTTATTTCATGATCATGACATTCATATCAGAATCAGTTTGTAATGCCCGCCCTATGCATTTCGGGCCTCCTGGCCCTTCCTCAGGGGCTGTATCTAAAAAATAAGAATACATTTGGTTGTAGTTTACAGTCCTTCGTGCATGCAGAGTAAGCAATCTAACTAAAATTACCACTCACTATCAGTGCATAATTTCTTTTAGAACATATGGTGCAGCAAACACTAAAAATATCATGAGAACCTTATTTTTAGTCTAATTAACTTTATGTTGGATAAATATAAGAATAGGAATGAAGAGTAAAGGATTGCAGGGTGAATGAAGATAAGAAAAGTGTGGGAAGTTAGGAAAAAGCCTTTAGTGCTCTGCTTAGTCGTTGGGATGCCTTAATGCCAGTCGTGGTTATAAATGCACCCGTGTGTAACACTCGTGAAGAAATAAATAACTGTTTTCTTCTGGACTGACCTTGCAGTCAGGGTTAATCAAATCGTGCCGGGTCTGAATGATATTAGGGACTACTCCTACAAGGTAAACACCGGTACATCATGAGTACTTCACGGATTCACCAGGCTGACAGCGTTGAAAACCAATTAGACTAAACGAATCATACCTTTGTGTTCACTGGGTGTTGGTGAACGTGTAAAGCGTGTAAAACCACTGTCTCGGAAGAAACCGCGGCGTGTAGTGTTCCTCGTGCTGTAGGGAGTAGAAGACTACGGTTAGCGTTCTATGTGGGTAATAAGAACGGATTAAGACCGTTGCGTGGTCGGAGTTCCACTTACCCAGAGTCCTGGTGTCTAATATCCTAGATGGTCAATTGCCTGAATTCTGATAGACTTCCGTGTGCGGAGTCGCGCCTGCGCTTACTATGAGTGTGAGATTGATACTAAAAACGGACTACAGGAATGTGTGGTGTAGAGTTAATCAAATGCTCGCCATCTTAGACTGGCTAACAGTGCACTGCAGGAATAAAGGGGATGTTAATGGAAATAAAGATAACAGAGAAGGTAGACAGCAGAAAATGCACTGAATAAATGTGTGAACAGGGAGTGTTAAAAAACATATAGAAAATGTATGCGAAACATAATACAGAGAAATTCTAATTGTTTCAGTTGGTGAGGAAGATTGCTTCCCTGTACATTGAAGGAACGTATATCTTCTATTAATGAGTATATTTCTTTGGCCTGATCATTAGTATATGCCAGAGTCGTTGCTCTATTGTCTGTTAAACCGGTAATGGCGTCAAAAGACATTGTACTGTACTGACCACTGCAAGGTCAGTACAGAAGAAAACAGTTATTTATTTCTTCACGAGTGTTACACACGGGTGCATTTATAACCACGCCTGGCATTAAGGCATCCCAACGACTAAGCAGAGCACTAAAGGCTTTTTCCTAACTTCCCACACTTTTCTTATCTTCATTCACCCTGCAATCCTTTACTCTTCATTCCTATTCTTATATTTATCCAACATAAAGTTCATTAGACTAAAAATAAGGTTCTCATGATATTTTTAGTGTTTGCTGCACCATATGTTCTAAAAGAAATTATGCACTGATAGTGAGTGGTAATTTTAGTTAGATTGCTTACTCTGCATGCGCGAAGGACTGTAAACTACAACCAAATTTATTCTTATTTTTTAGATACAGCCCCTGAGGAAGGGCCGGGAGGCCCGAAATGCATAGGGCGGGCATTACAAACTGATTCTGATATGAATGTCATGATCATGAAATAAGAAATGTCAATGATGTAATTCAATGAAACTGAAAATTGTTTACTTATTGTTTATTTTCTAAGTATGTAAAGTAAATAATTATGAAAGTCAGCACACAATGATGGTTTGTTGATTATCAAAACTTAATATTGTTTAATGAAATTGTATCTTAAGTACAGTACAAAAAAGTGACACTCCAGCTGGAAGTGCAACAGTGCGCGCTAGGTCAAGCGGTCTACGCTTGAATTGTTGCGAGTATCTTGTGATTTACCCTAATTTGATAATGAATGTATAATAAACACCTTTGAACTTGGCTTCTGATTCCTGATCCTCATTTTGTAGCCGAATGGTTGCACTGTAACACCACTAACTCTCTCTGCCCTTAGTGAGAACAAATGAGATTCATCAGAGGAACAAATCAGAAAGTTTGAAGTTAGAAGTTAGTAAGAGTTTATGATCTAGTAGTTGGGGGAGGACAATCCCCTTTCCACCATAGTGTGGACCCGGTAACGCAAAATGAAATCCGCTTGATCAAATCTGGTAGCACAACAAATGTTTCCATCGACTGATGTGAGGTAATTAGGGTATCTCTCTAGAAATTTCCAAAGTTCACTCCAAACCCCAAAATGCCCATGGTTCAGTTGGAAGATTGATGGAGTACTGCCAGTGCGAAGACAACTTGCAGCAGAGGAGGCAATAATAGTGTTGCTCGGATATGAATTTACCTTAAAGAAATTAAAAGACAAGATGCGTTTGGCACAGAAACAAGTTGGTTTAATTAAATGCAGCTGCCAGGAGAATATCAACATAGTGCGTCTGAAGAAAGTCACTTGTGGCACAAAGTTTAGGCTGACAATATATACATCCCGTGAGGTAAAATAAACACATTCTGCATTCTTGAAAAGGCATCTTAGTCACAAATAAGAAGTTTGGGCATCTGATAAGGGAAACCGATGGCTCTCTATCTCAGGGGAGAGCTAGTGTGGGTCAGTGTGTATGTGTCCAGGTGTATGGTGTGGGGAGTGTGTGATCACTACATGAGGTGTGCATGTTACGTCATGATTAGCTGAGTGTTTCTATCTATGTATGGCATCTAGCTTTGCAATATTTTTGGGGAATGCATAACACTGTCCAAATATGTTTTATTGAGGCCAATTTCCTCAGAACTGTTGGTGGTTCAAATGTCTGTCTGTGGAATCGATCAGTGTTTTCCCTGGGTGCACATTTCTCTTTGGGCTAAGTGAGACCCCACCTGTGACCTGTTACTCGATAGTTGGGGTCTGGGGTCGCAGGTCCTGTCTGACTACATATCTCTGACTTAGAGTTGAAGGAGAGGTCACCTTGGGTGAATCCAACCGCAATCACATGAGTTTTTTAAAACTTCTACAAATATTGTGCCGGTCATTGACATCAGTTTTTACCGACATTCTAAATATTGAGCAGACAGTTGTCATAGCGTACATCGATATTGTCTTTACTGATATTGACATTGTTATTCATGCCTAGATCATGGCATACATTGACATTGTTTCTACTTGTAACAACATTGTTATGCGTCCATTGATTATGGCATGCATTGACCTTGTTTCTGCCGTTCAAACACTGTTGTTTGGGCATAGATTAATGCACACAATGACATTGCATTTATTTGTATTGCCATTGTCAGGCCTGCACCTATCATGGTATATGTTGACATTGTATTCACCAGTTCTAATATACCCCCCTCTAGTTGAATTTTCAACTACTTTATCCTCCTCATATATCATGACTGTTATATTATTATTCAAAACTGTGTGTTTCTGTAGTGTCTGTTACTTTTTCTCTAGATATATGCATACTACCTAATTTGAGGACTGCGTTTTTACAGCAGGAAACCGCCACTTGTAGGAACACTGGTACACCAACGGACTCTGAGATAAGTGACATGAATAGGTTAATACCCATAGGGGATCCATGAAAAGATACTTTGCAACCATTCCTGCCAAGGGGCACCTCCTTCCTTTTTCATTTCACTTGCAGACAATGCAGTCCTCAGATGGCAAGAGTTAATATACCATTTTCCATGTCATTTCCAGGGATAAAAGTCCAACAGGAAGCACCAATCTTGGCACACACCTCACCCTCCATGCGGTCATCAAATCCAACACGTACTGATGTTGCATCACCATAAGGGGACGGCTCTCAGTTCTTCCTTGATAGTGTTTAATCTGAACTCAGTATCAATAACCATCTTCACCATCTCCCACCTGGGTATTTGAAACCAGTGGGCATTCGCCTTTGTTTGCATGGTGTAGAAAGGTGTTGACCCTCCTGTGTTTACTAGAGTCTCCATAAACAGTCTAAATTCTGCTGGAATGTACTTGTACTGAAGCCAGCCAAAATAATCAGTAGATCTTCTCCCTCGAGCCTGATGCAACAGAGTTGTTTTCTTATCTAATGGATGTTGAGACAACTCAGACAGATCTTCTCCAGGGATGACCAGCGTTGGAGTGTGTATGGTAATGAGCGTTCCATCCAGGGGCAAGCTGGGTGTAGGCAAGGTCACTGCATTGCCAGTAGATATCCATTAACGTTGAGGTGCCCCATTGCAGGTCATGTATATGCAGTATCACAACACAGTTTTTATTGCTGCCCAGATGTATGGTTCCTTTGCCTGTGAAACACAGAGAATACAGTGTAAGTTTCCGTAAAATTAGGGGTTGCCACTTCCCCTCCAACCATGTGTACCTATTAATCACGGTATCCCAGATTTCCTGGCACAAGGCTTCTTTGCTAGCACTGGACCCCTCCCATGACACTATTTTCTTCTAGCGTGATTGAGGTGAGCAGCCCTTCACTGTAATTACATGTCCTGGGTCCACTTGTCATTTAAGGAAGGTGGCCACAAAGACATTAAGGGGCACCCTGGGACTGCAGACGAAGGTGGGAGCGGACATATTTGTGCACTGGCGTGGTGGTCTTGCTACTTTCAGGAACCTCTTTTCTATGAAGTCCAAGCACCAAACAGTGTCCTCCCCAAAAGTGCCTGTTCTGTGCGTCCTGTCTACCTCAGTTTGAATGTCACTAGGTTCTGTACAAATGTACAGTGCTGTGGGGTTGGTCTCATACCGGGTGATGTTTACTATTGCCCTACCGGGTTCTACTCTATTGAGTTGAATCTTGGCCCTGATCCTACATAGGTACAGATGACGTTTCATTTTGATTTTTCAGGAGCTGTCTCCTGGGATAAGTAAAACCTGTCTGCGCCTACAGCGTGGAGTATCAGTGAACATGTGTAACATGACCTTTTTGTGGTTTGAGCACCTACGGAGTTCAAATGTTGGAACTACCTGTTGTGTAGGAATGCGCTTTTTAGTGCATGATGAATGCTAGTGTTTGGTTCAGTACAGGTGTACGTAAGGTGAGAGAGTTCCCTGTGTTGCAAGAATGTACAAGTAAAAAGTTAGACATACTTCTAGCTCTAGACAGGCTGGACAGAACCCTGGCTTAATAAAGCATATTCAAAAATACATAACTTAGAAAACATTTGTAGGTCATAGGATAACCTTCAGGGGAAATGCCTGTCATCTTTGCTCCTAGATGTGTCTTGTCTTGGTGCAGTACAGAAATATCTCTTTAAAAATTGCCGTAAAAGTCAATTTGTAGTCTGTGCTCCTTAAGAGGTTGGCCGTGTGAAAATCTTTTAGAAAGGTTTGATTAAAGGGGTGGCGAATTATGGTGAGCTTGCAACTCAATCGCAGACCTGTAGGATAAAGCTTGCGTTGTAGGTCAGCTTGAAAAAAACACACCATTAGCCAGTCATTTGGAAAATTGAGATGGTTACATTTTAGCGATTAACTCAATAGTTTTACTGTGAGAAATTATTTTTGTTTCTAGTAGGGCACTGGAAGAAGGTACTAGGATTGTTGGGGAATGGCGAGTTTTAAGCTGATTAAGGAGGTGCTAGGATTTCTGGAGAATGATGAGTTTTAAGCTGATTTAATGCTATTTGTATCTTGGTTCCCCTCTCCTTGCTATGGTGGGGAGAGTACCCTTCCTCTGTGGGCTGTTCCATTTATGTTCCATTTAAAAGTGCTATATTTTAATTGGTACAGTGGTGTCCTTTTGATCTGCATGGGTTGCGTGCAACTGTGAGGGGAAGTGGACGTTTGATTTGTAGGCCAATATTTCCATTGACACGTGCTTCCCTTGGGTCTCTGCTCATAGTGTGGAATGGAGTTTTCTCTAATTGGGTTGGCTTGCTGGGTTATGCCCTTCTTCTGGAAGGGTTCAGAATTTTGGGATGCTTTTTAGCCTGCCTTGCGGGTTCCAGTGGGCATTTACCTGTGGTTTTAGCATTGCTAATTTTAATAAGGGATACCAGAGGAAGTCAGAGGGTCGTTCATGGACCCCCATGGGGAACTACAGGGAAATGGCTGGAATTGTGTTTGTTTGCTGCGTTTTTCGACACGAGTCTGGGGTCTCATTGGAGCTTTGTGTTTGGCCTGATGTAGGAAACCGTAATAGACTTGATGGAGTTGTCCTATAGACTGGGGTGTGTGAATTGGGTTTCTTTGGAGTTTTGAGGACATCGTTGCTTTATGCCTGTTATGCTACTTGGCTCCAAATGCCAGAGAATTCACCTTTGTTTGGAAGTAAAGGAGGGCCTCCAGTTGGCAGTAAACCCTGAGGCGGACAAGACTTACATATCCCATCCAAAGCTGGACTTGGGTGAAAGGTCCTGGGTGACTGTTGTTTTCCAGATTATCCTCCCCCGGGGCCTGGTAACCAGCCTGAGGGGTCAACAGCAGTGGGAGACCATGCAGGCACCTGGATTGTGAACTCTAGCGTGGATTACCAGTTGACATAGCATGGCCACCCTAAACGCTGGCTGTGAAGGCAGGTAACTAAATATGACTGGGAGTGGTATGAATGGGATAGGTTGTTTCGGGGAATGGGTTTTGTACTTACGGTGTGGTTGTACCAGGTGATTGTGCTAGGGCATTGCCACCCCACACTGTGACCCCTCCTTGCCATCGCTACGGGCCCGGTCCCTGCGGGACTGAGCTCCCCGTCTGTTGCAGCAGTTGCCCTGTGCTTGGCCAACCACCCAGCCCCTGTTGTGGTGGGGTGGTTGCAGCCTGATTTCCTTGAAGCTGATTGTGTGATGCATGTGCGTTGTTCTGAGCTTGGTTTTGGGAGTGAATGCTCTGTGGGGTCTGTCCTGGTACCATGCAGCCCATTCTGTGACAATAGTTGCACTCTATGAGGCAGGTTTGGACCTCCCTGACCTTGGCTGCTAGGACTGAGCGGAAACCCTTTGAGGTCCACAAGCAGAGATCCTCTTGAGACCGTTGCCATCTGGACTCGGCTCCCTCAAGGGCTGTTTTTTTCAACTTATGTTGGACCAGTTTGGCGGTGTCTCTCTGGGCCTGCTCCTGCTCCTGCTTTTCCCTGTCCTTCTCCTGTCTTTTCCAATAATAGTGTAGCAAGTGGGCCTGTATTTTCCACCAAAGTTTGGTGTCTAGCCCTACTACACCATCTAGTACGGTCTGCATCCACCAAAGGTGGATCAGTATACACAATGTCAGCTGCAGAAGACACAGTAATAATAGCCATGCTCACTTCAGTCGTGTTTCTGGTTGTGGATGCAGGAATTCATTGTAGTGCATTCGCCACCCCGACCAGCTGAGGAGAAACAGCTTTGGTGGTGCTCACGAGCTGCAGAGGAATGTCTTGTATGTTAGCGAGGACTTCTCGTGGCCTACTGTTTAAAATTGTTCACATGGTGTAATTTGACATGTTCAATGGAGACAAAACAGTTGTCTTTAGAATCAGGAAGCAGTGGCAGGATAACAGTTATTGTTCCCTGGACGCCAAGGACTGGCACTGGTGCTCAGTATGAGGGGCCAAACAGTTTTTTGACTGCCACCTTCTCTCGAAAAAGATCCCCAAGCTTTGAAATCAAGCTGGAATGTTGTGGTTTCTCCTTGATGCTCGCAGAGTGAGACATCTTCAAATGGTCATTGTATTGAGCCTTGCTGAACCTTTTTAGATCATGTAAGTTAGCACAGCGTTTTTCTACATCAAAGGGCGAGGCTTCAGCCACAATGTCTGGACCGTCAAGGTCTGGAACATAGATCTTGATGCGAAAAAGTACTTTGTATGTTTATATGGGGTCCACCCACCAAGAGATATTTTAGGGAGGGTATTAACCCGCATTGGTGAAGGATTTAACTGCACCCAGAGCCTAGCCTAATACTCTCGCTGTTAAGGACTGCTTTAAGTCACGGTTCATCCTTTCCAAAACAGAATTGCTTTCAGGTGAGTATAGAGAGGAATAATACACCTGTACACCTAGGGATGCCATAGTATCCTGATTTGCTTTGGAAACGAAAGCTGGGCCCCTGTCTGAATGGAGTGTCCTGCATGCATATGTGCTGACAAAACTTCAATGTCTTTAATAACAGTTTAAGTGTCAGCTGAGCGTTGTGGCGAAACCCAGAGGAAGCTGAAACAAGAATCACCTACAAATACAATTAAAATGCAGTATCTGAAATTAGAGGACTACAATGGTCCAAAGAAATCAAGCCAAAGGCTTATAGGAAATCAAAAGGTGTGTCCACAGTGGACGAGCCACGGTGAAAGCTTTAATTTGTTTGCAGATGTCAGAACACCGGGTATACATTTTGGCCTGTTGATATAAGCCATGCCACCTATAACGTTGCTGAAGTAAGGAAATTGTGGCCGCCATCCCTGTACATGCTAAAGCAACACATTCATGTGCCACTATCACCAAAGCTAGGCTCAGTTTTGGTTGGGAATCAAATTATCGCCAACTGCTGGAATAGTAACAAAAGGGATGTTTTGGTCACTTAAGTGATAAGAATTTTTAGAAGCAAAACCCTTAGGTTAAAGGGTGCCATCTTTATTTGCATTAACGGCAGCCAAGATATCACTATCTATCTTTGTTTTAGAAAGAGTAATTGCAGCAACAGTAGCAGTAGCGACTGCAGATTTGGATGCTTTTTCATCTAAAGAATTCCCTACAACGTGTGCTCTTACATGCTGATGACTCAATTTATGCTTTTGTGACAGCCTCTAAGGCTGGCATTGAAATAACAACAATAATCCATTTCCTTTGTACAAGTGGCCGTTAATCAAGGATTGCCATCTGCACTGTGGTCAGCATGTCTTTTAGTGAAAGCAAAACGTATTTCAGCACTGTAATATAAATGTGATTTATATTCAATTGGCACTGTTTCACCTTCGTTAAACGTGATAATGGTAAATCCAATTGAACCTGGTCATTTTCTTATGACCAGGTTTGTGGTATTCACACATTGTAAGGAGACTCCTTATCGCAGCTGACATGATTGCAATATAGCGCACAGGCAAGTGCAATAGCCCATTCCACCGCATAAGCTTGTTTGACAATGCCAGAAAAGGAAGGAAGTAACCCCTATGGGGATGTTTGTACAAACTGTAGGGGCCAATAAACCTCCGCCAGTAGGATGTCGTAAGACAAAGGTAAATTTTTTTCCAGAATATTGTTTTAATAGTGTGTTGTGCATCGCCCTCGATTTGAACATCTAGATTATATAATCTATCTGGGGTCTCAACTGTAACAAAAGTATAAGTTGCTCTCGCTACCAGAAACTGCTTTAGATTCTGGTGTACTATGATGCCTTCTGCTGAGCTGTTGAGGAGAGTCACTGCCCAATTCCTGATCAGGAGGAGTGTTCTCATTGTCTGTGGCATATTTAGCAGTTATAGACGCAACTGTTATTTTTCTGAAAAGCGTCTTTATTTGGAAAAGTTCTGTCCTCCTTCTTTATCTTCACATCAGACAAGATTTGTGTCTCCCTTTTTGGTTTCACATAGTCATCTTGTCTGCGTTCTGATTGCCCTCCTCTTTCATATTGCTTGTCAGATGAATACTGAAACAAAAGAGTAGAACGTGTATTAGGAATCTTACACCTGTCTGGAGTCTTGATTTTAGTTTGATCACGAAAAAATCGTACTACTTCTCATAGGACTCAGAGGGTGGGGAACCTCCGCAAGGTTTGTCTTCCTGTGGTTGTTTAAAATTATCCCATGTTTTTTTAAGAAACTCATGGGTCTGCTTAGCTTTCTTTTCAGTACAAGTTTTGCCAAGAGGTGCTCTTGTAGGTCTGGTTCCCAAATGATTGCATCCTAAGGATTTGCACTCAGCAATATTTGTAGGCAACTTATATTGACGGTCAGCTTGTGCAACCGTTGTGGGCCGTTGGTTTATAGCCAGAGAGTTTCATCCCCAAATCCAAGGCAACAGCTATCCCATGTTCATTCTGTATCTGTTTGAGTACGTCTGGCAAAACATACATCAAGGGGGTGCCATGACAGATAGTATAGACTGTGGCAAAAACTGTTACTCCGGTGTTGCAGTCTCCAATACCAGGACCATCCCATTGGGTAAGCACATAGTCAAAAGTGGGTGCTTGTCTTGTGGCCCCGTATGTGGAAACACAGCTTCAATTTGATTTCTTTTTTTGGGTAATCCAAAATGGAATTTCCTCACGCTTAGTGGGTTGCATGCCCATAACTGAATGATCAATTACATGACTTATTGTAGGCATTGAGATGGTTGTGACAACAAGGTGTGCAAAACAAACTGAGTTAAGCGTATATATAAAGTCACTAGACCTTAGTTTGAGACTTATGTTTGGGCAACATGTTGATTAGCCATATCAGGGTATGGTGTATATCCAGCTAGAGCTGCCCAAGTTGTCCCATCATTACTAAGAGGACCCATGAAGACAGGTGTAGCTACGTGAGGGAGGGCACCAAGGAACCAAGTATATGTTCCCAATAGGACAAAGGTATTTCCTTAAGTGTATTGGGGCCTATGTAGATTCAGGACTGGAGGTGTAGTGTACATATGTAATGTGTTTGAATTCCCACAACAGCTGGAAAATCGACCCAAGATTAAAAGACTTCAAAGTGGTAAGCAGCACCCGCGTCTACTATGAAGATAAAAGCACCACCTGCATTTGCAAGTCATGTTACGTTATATGTGCATCGATTGCAGGTCTGCAATTAATAGGAATAACAATAGGTCCCTGTGGCACTGCCATAACCTAAACAGTATGGAAAATCAGATGCAACACAAAAATGGGTGTAGTTCTTTTAACACTCAAGCTTGAAAAACCAACACATTAATTTATTTATAAAAACTGTGGGGGATTATTTACTAACACCAGGGACATCTTGGTTGAAAGGAAAGAGGGTATTGTAGACATGTACAAGCACTACCCAGAAGACCCATGAATAAGTACCAGACTAAATGTTGGTGACACCATGTTTCAGGGATTCTGCTCTGAAACAGAACTATGCCAGGGACCACAGAACATCAGTAGGTAGAAACTGAGTCACCAACCGCAATGAATATGTGGCCCCAAAACTGACTAGCTAATAGTGCTTCACTTGCCCTCCTAACCTTTCCAGAGAGACAAGCGATGTGGCACCAGAAAAAACAACACTCTCTATCCTCTCAGGGATCGTGGTAGCAGGTCATCAGCTTTCGTTCTCTCATTCATACATGTCCAAAATATATGAAAAAGAGACATGAAAAAAGCTTACAATATATATTGAAACTATTGTGCGCTATTATGGAGCAACTGCTCTGCAATTAGAAAGCATATGCAGATCAATAATGTGATTAGCAAATTTTAGGGACCATCCACAATAAAAAGCTGATCATAATATTTGACAGATTTACCTAAATCTACCCGCACTATGAAAGACATTGATATATTATAGCTGGGATACACATATGTAGATAGCTGTTTTACATCTCAGCTGTCGCAGCCCTCTCATCTCAGAACAATGGGGGTTGGGAGCACACTGCCTCACAGTCCCAGCACAGTTCGCCCCTTTGCATCCTGGTAAATACAGTACAGAGTTCAAACTTACTTCAAAACTAGCTGGAGTTTTTCACCAAAGTTGGTGCAGACATTGCTGTATATCTAGACACGTGTTTCTGGGTTGAGCACTTCATCAGTAGAGAGCAGCAGTTTTTGAGAGCAAAGAAAAATCATCTGGGGTTTCTGGAAATGCTGCCAAGTTCCTCTCAGGTCACAGTCTGTCAGGACTATACAACTTATCTGGCTCACCAAGGTCTTGCACGGGAACAGAGATGCTAGAACCCAAATCCCTCTGAGCAATGTCGGTGGGTCAAGTCACTGAACCCTTCCTTCATTACCCTCAGGGAACGGGGTGTGGATAAAATAACAAACAGAGAAGAGAATGGTCCTGCGCTGGTTCCCTCTGGTCTCGGCCTTCTGATGGCTTGGTAGATTTGTGGAACCTAAAAGCAATAACACAACATTACACTCCTACCATCTGGTTTATCATTTGTCTACTATAGAATACGTGCCTTTTTCTCTGCTCACCCACCCTTGTGCTGCTGGACCTTGCCTCTCTTCTTATGTAATGATTAGACTTCTGCTCAGCTATCAGTTGTCACTAATATAACAATAGACAGCAAAAATAGATTAATTTTGTTTCTGGTAACTATGGTTTAATTTTACCTATTTATATTTGGGTAGGGAAGGTTCACTTACTTCACTGATATCTGAGTTTTCTGTTAAATGGGTTTCTGTTTTGAATTGTCTTTCCTTATTTACTTATTGGGTGTCTAACTGATGAATAACTCTTGCTCTCTTTTCTCCCTTTGCAGGTTCACTGAGTTCCTCGAGATGTTTTTCAGCTGTTATGGTAAGTATTTAAATTTTTCACATATTTGTCTTTCTTATTCTTGCACACGTTTTAACTTATCAGTTCTACTGTTAAAAGAACGACAGTTGCAATTGAATTGTCTATGTATATATATATATATGTACAATATTTCTCAGTAGATTGGTAGTAGTTCACTTAGCTTGCTTTTTCCAGTGACTCGCGCTGTAGGCGCTTCTCGCCCGGTCTTGTTCCTTTTGGAACTTGAACTTCTGACGAATTTAACAGGCGGCCGCTTCTCAGCTGCTTAGCGGCAGTAAACGGTGTTTCTTTTCTGACGGCCGCTCCTCAGCTGCTTAGCGGCTGTCAACGGAATTTCTCGGTCTTGAGGACGGACGCTCACCAGTTCTCAGAGACTCGCGCTTGGCTTTCTGCGCCGAGTCTAACTCCAACGTCTTCCACCTTGAATCGCTACAATACTTGACTTCACAAAAACTAGGAAACGCTATGACTAGAATCTTCGTAACTTCGGGACGACGAACCTCCTCAGCTAGGGTCTTCAGTGAAGTGCGCGTTTTTCATGACGCTCGCGCTCCACATAGAAATCTCAGCAGCTGGGATCCGAGAGGCTAGAACGTCCGCTGTCTTCCACGCTGGCAACCACGGCGGCCATCTTGCATCTCCAGGATCGCACCTTGTCCACCCAAGTGTTTGTAGAACATCTTGATTCACTCAACAGCGCAGTTGGATAGGTAATGACAGGGCCCACAGATTGAGTCCTGACAGTACCCCCCAACAAGGTAGATCCTTCCCTTCTTGGCTTAGTAGGGAATCTTTGATGAAAGGATTTTAGTAATCTTGGTGCATGAACATCCTCTTCCTGCTCCCAAGACCGTTCCTCTGGGCCATAGCCTTTCCAGTCTATCAAATAATACAGTTTGCCTTTGGAGCACTTAGAATCCAAAAATTCTTTGACTTCAAACTCCGTTCCAGTTTCCAACTGGATTGGCTTTGGAGGTAGTTGGCTCCTCAGACTTGTGGAAGCCTTTTTTAACAGTGAAACATGGAAGACTGGATGTATTTTCAACTTAGGTGGCAGTTCCAATCGGTAAGTGACCTGATTAATTTGTTCCTTTATAGAGTAAGGACCGATAAATCGAGGTTGAAACTTTCTGTTTCCTTTGAGTCTCAAATTTTTGGTACTTAACCAAACCTGGTCACCTTTAACCAGAAGAGGTCCTGCTTTTCTCTTCCGATCAGCATATTCCTTGTACTTTTCTTTAGCCGATCGAAGATTGTTCATGGCTTCTTGCTGAATTCGAAACAAATGTGACATGACTTCTTTTACTGCTGGAACTGCTGTTTCCATTTGTCGAATGGTTGCATTTGGATGTCTGCCATAATTCACAAAGAAAGGAGAGAACCCTGTCGAGGTATTCTTTGCATTATTATGAGCAAATTCTGCTGTCCACTTCATTGAATACTTCTGCGAATTCCTTATATTCTTCTGGAATTTCTTGAACGTTGATTACACACAGGGAATGCTCAATGGTACACAAGGCCTGCGCTGGGGTGTTCTTTTCGGGTTGATTCTTTGAGTCGAAACAATTTTCACAACATTAGCTTGAATCCATCACTATAGTTCTGGAACTCCAATTAATTGTAGGATTATGCTCTGTAAGCCAAGGGAGACCAAGAATTAATTGGAATTGAGGGGCATCTATCAAATTAAACTGAACTTCCTCCTGATGTCCTTCTCTGGTTGTCAACTGGATAGTCTCGGTATGACTCACGATGGGTCCTGAAGAAAGATTTGTCCCATCTACAGCACGTACTGGTTCACTCTTGGCCTTCCGAATTGCCTGAATTCCAACCCTCGTGGCAAACTTTAAATCACAAAAGTTTCCCGTGGCACCTGAGTCAATCATCACGGATACTTCAGTCAAGGTAGTCTGTCTGAATTTCACTTCCATTGTCAAAATTAGATGTGGCTCCGCAGACTGTAGCGTGTTCGCGACTTGATGTTCATGTGGAATTATTTCCTGAGTCGCACTCACCTGTTCAACTCCTCCCACAGGTGGTGCCATTAGTTTTCCTTCGGCTTGAATGGACCCTTTGGTTTCTTCGGACACTCTCGGACGAAATGGTTTCCGGATCCACAA
Source organism: Lissotriton helveticus (assembly GCF_964261635.1). NCBI lineage: Eukaryota > Metazoa > Chordata > Amphibia > Caudata > Salamandridae > Lissotriton > Lissotriton helveticus. Next base: position 365,329,062 of record NC_136068.1, on the reverse strand, counting down.
TACATACATTGGTTGTTCGCTCTTCTTCTTTCCTTCTCTTCTTTAGTCAAAGGGCCTCTTATTGTCCCAATTTGCATCGGTTCAATTCCTGTATGATTTTCAGAGGTTTTAGTGCCATCTGACCGAGCCCGGTCAAATCTTGGAGGTATTGCCTCAAAATCTTTCTTCTTCTCCCCACGCCGTTCTCCTTGACGGAAATCTATCTCTAACACTAAATCTATCAGTGCTGAAATTTCGGTAGGCCGATTAGGAATTTGAGCCAAGGTGTCTTTCAATTCATCTCTCAGCCCACGATAAAATACTGCGGCTCTCTTGCTCTCTGGCCAATTGGTCTCTACAACCAACTTATTGAATTGAGCCAGGTATGCAATCAAGTCTCGATTTCCCTGTCGAAGATCTAAGAGTTCGTTATCCACCACCTGAGAAATTCTCCGTCGGTCGAATATTCGTAAAAATTCTTGTTTGAAATCCTCAAAATTCCGTAGCAAGGGGTCATCTCTTGTGACTAGGGGCATGGACCACGAAGCTGCATCTCCGCTAAGATATGAGAGTATGAAAGCCACTCTAGACTGCGCGTCGGGGAAGATCGAAGGGCGGCACATAAAATGTAATGAGCACTGTGATAAAAATATCTGCGCTTTCTGAGGATCCCCATTAAATCTCTCTGGAGCTGCCAGTGGAATGACCGGAGAGAGAGAATGTATTACCTGAGTAGTGGACCTATTAGTTGTCTCTAAGACTGGGTTCATGGCTTCTCTCTCTAAGCTACTTGGTTGGCGTAGTCTTAACGCCAAATCAGCAGTTTCTTTCCTAGCACTGATCACTTCTTGCCTCAAGTTTCGATTCTCCTCCCTCACCGCTCCAAATTCCTTCTGTATAGCATCTAAGATTGTACCTAAGGACTGGACATCAATTCCTTCTGCCATCTCTGTTCAGGTGCAAAGGCTACTTGGGCACTTCACTCTGTCAGGACTATACAACTTATCTGGCTCACCAAGGTCTTGCACGGGAACAGAGATGCTAGAACCCAAATCCCTCTGAGCAATGTCGGTGGGTCAAGTCACTGAACCCTCCCTTCATTACCCTCAGGGAAGGGGGTGTGGATAAAATAACAAACAGAGAAGAGAATGGTCCTGCGCTGGTTCCCTCTGGTCTCGGCCTTCTGATGGCTTGGTAGATTTGTGGAACCTAAAAGCAATAACACAACATTACACTCCTACCATCTGGTTTATCATTTGTCTACTATAGAATACGTGCCTTTTTCTCTGCTCACCCACCCTTGTGCTGCTGGACCTTGCCTCTCTTCTTATGTAATGATTAGACTTCTGCTCAGCTATCAGTTGTCACTAATATAACAATAGACAGCAAAAATAGATTAATTTTGTTTCTGGTAACTATGGTTTAATTTTACCTATTCATATTTGGGTAGGGAAGGTTCACTTACTTCACTCATATCTGAGTTTTCTGTTAAATGGGTTTCTGTTTTGAATTGTCTTTCCTTATTTACTTATTGGGTGTCTAACTGATGAATAACTCTTGCTCTCTTTTCTCCCTTTGCAGGTTCACTGAGTTCCTCGAGATGTTTTTCAGCTGTTATGGTAAGTATTTACATTTTTCACATATTTGTTTTTCTTATTCTTGCACACGTTTTAACTTATCAGTTCTACTGTTAAAAGAACAACAGTTGCAATTGAATTGTCTATGTATATATATATATATTCACTGAAAAAACCATAGGTTATAGACCATATATAGTTAGGAATTAGCATTTAAAAAACCTTATTTTACTCCCACAAAACCATTGAAATTCCATATATAGTTAGTTGCACTAACTATATATCGCGCACCCGCAATCCACTGCTGATCATGTCACATATTACATCATTCATGACATGGTCAGTGACATCACTGATGACATCACTGATGACATCTCAAATGACATCACTGATGACATCACTGATGACAACATCCAGTGACTGTATGTTTCTGTAAAGTTAAAATATGTCTTACATATTGAAGAATGAGTGGAAGTATAAGTGTCTGGACGAAGGATTTAGTAGGTGCATGACTGAATTTATGAGTGAGTGATTAAATGTGTCTCGCTGAGTGCATAGGTTAGTGACTAAACTGTCTTAATTTGTGCATCAGTATGTCTGTTGTTCTGTAAACTGCTGCATGTGTTGATCAGTAGCTATATAAGTAACTATATGGGTTATTGATTGATTGTCCAAGTATTTGTATGGGAGACTGAGTGTGTGTGTGGCTGGCTGGGAGGTGTGTGACTCTGTGCAGATCAATGTGTACTTGTATCAATGATTGTATAAGAGAGTAAGTATGTGTTAGTATATGTTTGAAAATGTAAGGTACTCTATGTTTAAATGGAAAATGGAAAAAATAGAAAATGGAAGTGTGATTGATTCTTTACAGGACTGACTAGGTGTGTGAGTAACTCCATGGATGAGTGGCAGAGTGTGAGTGTCTGTATAGGTGTATGAGTGCATATGATAGTGTTGTAAAGATGAGTGATTGTATGTATGAATGATTGTATGGGTGAATGAGTGAATGTGTGTGTAGACGTAGGAATCAGTGAGTGCGTATGTAGTAACTAGTATTGGTGTGTCAATGGTTTCAAAAATTATACTCTGTATTTAACACTGGGTGAAACAGAGGTTATATTAAAATGTGAGGAGATGCATTGTATTGTCACATGAATGATATCATCAGTGATGTGGTCATTGATGTCAAATGAGATGTCATCAGTGATGTCATCAGTGATGTCATTTGAGATGTCATCAGTGATGTCATCAGTGATGTCACTGACCATGTCATGAATGATGTAATATGTGACATGATCAGCAGTGGATTGCGGGTGCGCGATATATAGTTAGTGCAACTAACTATATATGGAATTTCAATGGTTTTGTGGGAGTAAAATAAGGTTTTTTAAATGCTAATTCCTAACTATATATGGTCTATAACCTATGGTTTTTTCAGTGAATTTTCAAGGTTTTGTAAATGCTAATTCCTAACTATATATGGTCTATAACCTATGGTTTTTTCAGTGAATTTCAATGGTTTTTTAATAGCAAATATCATAAGCTGTCGAATGTCAAGTACGTGGTAAGTGAAAACATTTTCGTGTTTATGCACACTGATCTGCTTTGAATGGTGCCCCCCCCCCTCATTTCTATTAGGAGTACTCTCTCTTTGCAGATAGTGAAAGGTAGTTAACGCAGGCCTTTGCCCCCGTTGTAATCCGTCGTGCCTGCTTCTCTCTCCATTTGATTGATTGTTATCCAAGTATTTACTGTTTTAGAATTAGTTCTCTTTGGTTCATTCTCTATTTACAAACAAACACAGAGTCGCAATACTCTGTTTAGTCTTTGCAGATAACGAAAAATCGTGTAAAAAAAAAGAAAAGGAATCGAGCAAAATCAGTAGGCCACTAATGGGATCTCTTTTTGACCTCGCTAAAATAGAAACATTAGGAACAACCCCTCATGACAAATACAAAACTAGTGAGATGAACTGAACTCCACACAATGATGGCTGCAAAACAGCTCGGCTCCGCCACCCACCCCGCCCAAAATAATGATAAAGAGCGGCTGCCATGATTGGTTGCGGAATGGCCACAACGGAGCTACGAAATGGTGCTGCTATCATGCTAACCCCAGCTTCGGTCTGAAACATCCAGAAACACTGTAGACTACCAATTCGATCAGTTCCGGTAGCGCCCCAATGTAACCCGGTAGAGAAGAACTAGCCCTCCCCTCTTTGACTGATGGTTCTTGTTGCCTGTCCCTTCTGTTGTCATTTAACAGAACTATTTAGCCTGCTGAAAGGGGTTGTGTTTCGACCGCTGGTTGGTGGAGACATTTTGACTATATTCTGGACCTGCGTTGTCGCGTAATGCGTCATATGACGCGCCGCGTTAGCGCATCCGGAAGTCATCCGGGGCGCGCAGCGCGTAACGTAAGCATAACAAGTCATGTGACTTGTTAATAAAACTTTTCATTGGTTCATTTTACTTTTCTTATTCTAATGATGAAAGCCTTGGTCATATCACCTAAAAATTACGCTTTTAATTACTTCCGAACATTATTTTCTCTTAAATATATGTTATAATGTTCCAGGCTAATGTACTTTCCCGGAAATTTTACAACTGTCCTGCAAGTAAAATATATTCTTTTTTCGAGAAAAAGAGCGTTTCTTCGTCCCATGACGGAGCCGTTGAGCAAAAGAGGGTCGACCTGCTGTCTTAGTCGCCGATACGCCTGAATATGAGATTCTTATCGATCACTTTATTTTGCAGGAATAGAAAACACAACAGCCCTTGACCATTTATCTTTACTGCGTTCCTTCGTATTATACCTTTTACCCTTCATGTAATTGGTCTGCTTTATTTCACTTGCCTTTTAATGATTCTAAAACAGTGACTATTATTAAAAACTTTACCAATGTATACACTACTACCATGTTTTCTTTTAAAAACCTTTATTGTGAAAATTTCATTATACAAATACGAGCCTATAACCACGTGGGCCTGCCACGGAGCAAACTGTAATCGTATATGATGAATAGACATTTACACTGTAGAGGAACGTAACGGGCGGGCCATTAGGTTGCAAGAACTAAGGTGTCTAACAGTTACGGAATCGGTGGACGTACATTTTATAATTAAAATACGACAGGGCCAGTTACAATAAAATTATCTAGATATACATTTGCGGGCAAGTACCATGGGTGACGTTAATTCGAATTTTCAACAGTACAGTAATCAATAACACATCAGAACTTAATATCAATAGGGATGTCGAAATATTCAATCAATTCTCGTCCCCGCCCGCCATGTGCTTCAAAACTGCATACGTATCTCGTGATTTCAAGGTTCTGCAACCAGTACACAACAAGGAGTTACGAGTCCCATTTATTCCGGCGCCATTTTGGGCGAGGACGGGCAGGTCCAGGATATAGTCAAAATGTCTCTACCAACCATCGACTATGATGATGTTCATATGCTGTATTTATTAGAGTAACACTCATCTGCCCACATGAAATTAATTTACCACAATCTAAACATGTCATTTTAATCTTTCCAAAGTTCTTCTAAATATTTGGGACCGTTTCCCTTGCCTCTGAAGCTCTCAGTGCCACTTCTTTGATGAATGTACTAGCAGGTCAGGGGTTCTCCTCCAAATCTCTCTTTTATGCAGCACTATAATTAATTGGTGCCACCTCTCCATATGACGATGCATGGTATAGTTACCACAACTATATTTTTTTTTCGGTTCCTCTGGAGAGTTCATCGTGGCAGATGAAGCGTGTAACATACCGGGCATTTACCTTTTTTTGCATGTACAGGAAAGGAAAAAAAAATCGAGCGTCCGAGTTCTAAGGTGTCCCAGGGCCATTTTAGTGGACCAGGCCCAAATCCAAAGAACAGCCATCTCACAGGCTAATGGGGCGACCCACGCCGAGTTTCAGCATTGTAGGATGACCACACAAGTACAGCAACTTGCTAGACATCACCTCGGTGCCATCCGGATCTCGGCGCCCCACTGCAGATGAAGTGCCTCTCAACTATGAAACCACCACGGTGACATCCGGATCTTGGCGCGTTGTGCTGCCTTCGGCCTATTCGCACATCGGTCCGCTACTGATGCCATCTCACAGGCTAATGGGGTGACCCACGCCGAGTTTCAGCATTGTAGGATGACCACACCAACTTGCTAGACATCACCTCGGTGCCATCCGAATCTTGGCATCTCAACGCCTAGTGGTATCTTCCATACAGAAAATATTGTTACGCTGCCTTTGGCCCCATTCGCACATCAGTCCGCAACTTAGACATCACCTCGATGCCATCCGGATCTTGGCATCTCAGCGCCTTGTGGTGTCAGTCAGAAAATATTGTTGCGCTGCCTTTGGCCCCATTCGCACATCAGTCCGCTACTGACACCATCTCACAGGCCAATAGGGCGCCCCACGCCGACTTTTACCATTGTACGATGGCCACACCAGTGGCACAACTTGCTAGACATCACCTCGGTGCCATCCGAATCTTGGCATCTCAACGCCTAGTGGTATCTTCCATACAGAAAATCTTGTTACGCTACCTTTGGCCCCATTCGCACATCGGTCCGCAACTTAGACATCACCTCGGTGCCATCCGGATCTTGGCATCTCAGCGCCTTGTGGTGTATTCTCTTCAGAAAATATTGTTGAGCTGCCTTTGGCCCCATTCGCACATCGGTCCGCAACTTACACATCACCTCGGTGCCATCCGGATCTTGGCATCTCAGCGCCTTGTGGTGTCTTCTACTCCGGAAATATAGTAGAAAATATTGTTGCGCTGCCTTTGGCCCCATTCACACATCAGTCCGCTACTGACACCATCTCACAGGCCAACAGGGCGCCCCACGCCGACTTTTACCATTGTACGATGGCCACACCAGTGGCACAACTTGCTAGACACCACCTCGGTGCCATCCGGATCTTGGCATCTCAGCGCCTTGTGGTGTCTTCAAATCAGAAAATATTGTTGCGCTGCCTTTGGCCCCATTCGCACATCGGTCCGCTACTGACGCCATCTCACAGGCCAACGGGGCGCCCCACGCCGACTTTCAGCATTGTAGGATGGCCACACCAGTGCGGCAACTTACTAGACACCACCTCGGTGCCATCCGGATCTTGGCGCGTTGTGCTGCCTTCGGCCTATTCGCACATCGGTCCGCTACTGACGCAAACTCACAGGCCAACGGGGCGCCCCACGCCGACTTTCAGCATTGTTGGATGGCCACACCAGTGCGGCAACTTACTAGACACCACCTCGGTGCCATCCGGATCTTGGCGCGTTGTGCTGCCTTCGGCCTATTCGCACATCGGTCCGCTACTGACGCAAACTCACAGGCCAACGGGGCGCCCCACGCCGACTTTCAGCATTGTAGGATGGCCACACCAGTGCTGCAACTTGCTGGACACCACCTCGGTGCCATCCGGATCTTGGCGCGTTGTGTTGCCTTCGGCCTATTCGCACATCGGTCCGCTACTGACGCCGCCTCACGTGCCAACGTATTTTCTCCGCATTTTACACCCTATGCCGCATAACAGGTCATGTGACTTGTTTATAAAACTTTTCATTGGTTCATTTTACTTTTGGTTTCCTAATGATGGAAGGCATGATCATGTGACCTAAAAACAACACTTTTCATAGGATGAAAACTTTTTTTTTTTCCCAAACGATGAAAGCCCCACCTTGTTTCTGGATGTTTCAGACTGAAGCTGGCGTCAGCATGAAAGCACCACCATCTCGTAGCTCAGTCGTGGTCATTCCGCGAGCAATCATGGCAGCCGCTCCCCACCAGAAGCCTGCAGGAGTCGGAGCCCCCAAAACTTTTGATGAATTCTCAAGGCGGAGGGGACGCTTTCGAGAATGGGGTCCAAGACCTAGCAGACAAGCGTCCGATTTCCAAGGTGTCCCGGGGCCATTTCAGTGGACCAGGCCCAAAAAGGAAACAGCCTGCCGCCATTTTGAGAGTCCTGTGACAGCCGCCTATCGCTGCACCGCAAGAGTGGGCGCAACTCAGCTGAATTGCGGCTTTTGACACAGTGGACCAAAAACGGACGGAATGGCAACTGAAACGGTAAAGGGGCGCCCCACTACAACAGATGACACTCCACCTGGAGAGGCCCGTTCACGCCGCCTCCCCCGGGGCGCTCCACGCCGTTATTCGGAGCAGCATTGTAGGATACCAAAACCAGTGCGGCAACTTACTGGACATCACCTTGGTGCCATCGTTCTGCTGCCTTGGAACTATTCGCGCAACAGTTTGCTACTGATGACCCACCCCCCGCGACGCCCCATGCCGTTATTTGCTGGGTGGCAACTTACTAGACATCACTTTTGTGTCATCTAGATTTCGGCGCGTTCTGCTGCCTTGGAACTATTCGCACAACAGTTTGCTACTGATGACCCACCCCCCGCGACGCCCCACGCCGGAAATCTGGACGTTGTGCTGCGTTGGGACTATTCGCACAGCCGACCGCTACTTCGTTGTTTTTCCCTAAAAATGTTTATATGTTATTACTATTTTTGTTTTCTTGTATATATTTATAAATTATTAAAGTTTTATAATCTTACTACTTTGTCGGAGTGCTATATATTTTTAATGTGACACATAATTGTAAAAACTTTGATGTACAAACAGTCATCCCTGGAATCTTCCGCTTCAGGCTCAGTCCCCTCCCCAATCACAATACAGGATGGTTTTCAGATAATAGCAACGCTTCTGCTGTGACGGATCTCATCGAGTGTGGGCCTTGATCTACTATAACTCCTTTGAAGAGGGGTGATTCTTTACAGCTGTGGCCATAAACTACATCTGCAGGGCTAGCTGATACCCTAGGACCAGCCTGGACAATCGGACACAGAGGAAAAGGAGTGTCAGAGGGTGCGGTAGTGAATAGGGCGAAAGGGAGGTGTCGGGCGGGCACAGGGTGTGATTCTCAGGGAACAGCAGCGCAGATGGGGGAGGTTTATTACCCATGCATAAGACAGAGAGCGGGGGTGACCACTGCCTGGGGGAGATGCTTGCGAGGGTGGGGAGCCATGCTAAGGATCGACAGCGTGCACAGAGTGGGTCTGGTCAAGGCATCTAAAATGGCTGCCGTGCACGACAAAAGTGTGGCATTTGAAAAAAGACAAGATGGCGCAGACAATGTTTTTCAACACTTCCTGATTTCCTTCGAATCGAACGTTAACAGACGTTGGGGCATATTACCAAAGTTAAGCGATATTTATCCCTAACGATGCTTAGCAACGATTTTTTTACCGTCAGAAATTATCGCAGATAAACCTTGCTATTATCAAGGTTTATCGGAAATACGATAAAAAACGACCGCAATGCATTAATATCGCTGAAAACTCAGCGATATTCATGCATTACCGAGCTAATGCTCTTAGCCATGTTATCCACCTCCCATTGGATAACATGGCTAAGAACTGCTCAGGGCAGGTGGTAGCTTTTGGAGATATTCGCCCTTATCTCGAATATTTCCAAAAGTTGATAATAGGAGATAGCGATGTTAGCGACTGTTTCCAGTCGCTAACATCTTGGCATGCCCACTTTGCATGTCATTAGTGATAAATATCACTCACATACAAAGTGGGGCCCAAGATGGTCGCTATCTTCTACTAGCCGTCGCTAACTGCTAGGTAATACACATATAATTTTATCTCCGCGAAGCGGAGCGCTGTTACAGATATATATCTTGTTTCTGAACGTTAATTTCTCAAAATGCACTGAAGCACATATATTGAGACCTAGCAAAGGCACATCGGGCTACCAGTCCCTACAATTTTGCCAAGTTTCGTGCAAATCCATTCAGCTGTTCGATCCTACCGAGAGACAAGATGGCGGCCGCTACGGACTGTTTGGAATGTTTACAGACACCGGAGAGCCAATCAGCTTCGCTTCGCAAAGCTCCGTAACGCGAAAAGTACGCGTAGCGGAGCGCTGCCCAGTCCGCTGTTACAGATATATATCTTTTTTTGAACATTAATTTCTCAAAATCCACTGAAGCACATATATTGAGACCTACAAAAGGCACATCGGGCTACCAGTCCCTACAATTTTGCCAAGTTTCGTGCAAATCCATTCAGCCGTTCGGGCTAAAAGTGAGGCCAACCGCCCTATGGAAATTAACATGGGAAAAACGCGTTTTGGGACCCCCCTTTTTTCTCGGCCCCCCCTTGACGAACCCCCCCAAAATTTTCAGGGGCTGCTCAGAAACAAAATGTGCCATTTTCCTGAAAATTTCAGCCAATTCCGTCCACAAACGCCAAAGTTATTAGACATAGAATTTTCAAAAAACCCATAGAGAAAAAATCCTAACTATATATACCTACTGGCGACCGCCAGTAGGTAATATGTACAATATTTCTCAGTAGATTGGTAGTAGTTCACTTAGCTTGCTTTTTCCAGTGACTCGCGCTGTAGGCGCTTCTCGCCCGGTCTTGTTCCTTTAGGAACTTGAACTTCTGACGAATTTAACAGGCGGCCGCTTCTCAGCTGCTTAGCGGCAGTAAACGGTGTTTCTTTTCTGACGGCCGCTCCTCAGCTGCTTAGCGGCTGTCAACGGAATTTCTCGGTCTTGAGGACGGACGCTCACCAGTTCTCAGAGACTCGCGCTTGGCTTTCTGCGCCGAGTCTAACTCCAACGTCTTCCACCTTGAATCGCTACAATACTTGACTTCACAAAAACTAGGAAACGCTATGACTAGAATCTTCGTAACTTCGGGACGACGAACCTCCTCAGCTAGGGTCTTCAGTGAAGTGCGCGTTTTTCATGACGCTCGCGCTCCACATAGAAATCTCAGCAGCTGGGATCCGAGAGGCTAGAACGTCCGCTGTCTTCCACGCTGGCAACGACGGCGGCCATCTTGCATCTCCAGGATCGCACCTTGTCCACCCAAGTGTTTGTAGAACATCTTGATTCACTCAACAGCGCAGTTGGATAGGTAATGACAGGGCCCACAGATTGAGTCCTGACATAGTACCACTCAAAGGCACAGAGGTGCATCTCCAAAGCTCGTCAGTTTGCTGGCTCAAGGGAGCTTTTTCAACAGAATGGGGGTAGGGAGCACACTGCCTCACAGTCCCAGCACAGTTCGCTCCTTTGCATCCTGGTAAATGCAGTACATAGTTCAAACTTACTTCAAAACTAGCTGGAGTTTTTCACCAAAGTTGCTGCAGATATTGTAGCATATCTCTAGACACGTGTTTCTGGGTTGAGCCCTTCATCAGTAGAGAACAGCTGTTTTAGAGAGCAAAGAAAAATCATCTGGGGTTGCTGGAAATTCTGCCAAGTTCCTCTCAGGTCACAGTACCGCTCAAAGGCACACAGGTGCATCTCCAAAGCTCGTCAGCTTGCTGGCTCAAGGGAGCCTTTTCAACAGAATGGGGGTTGGGAGCACACTGTCTCACAGTTCCAGCACAGTTTGCCCCTTTGCATCCTGGTAAATGCAGTACATAGTTCAAACTTACTTCAAAACTAGCTGGAGTTTTTCACCAAAGTTGGTGCAGACATTGCTGTATATCTCCAGACACGTGTTTCTGGGTTGAGCCCTTCATCAGTAGAGAGCAGCAGTTTTAGAGAGCAATAAAAAATCATCTGGGGTTGCTGGAAATGCTGCCAAGTTTCTCTCAGGTCACAGTACCACTCAAAGGCACACAGGTGCATCTCCAAAGCTCGTCAGCTTGCTGGCTCAAGGGAGCCTTTTCAACAGAATGGGGGTTGGCGCACACTGCCTCACAGTTCCAGCAAAGTTCGCCCCTTTGCATCCTGGTAAATGCAGTACATAGTTCAATCTTACTTCAAAAATAGCTGGGGTTTTTCACCAAAGTTGGTGCAGACATTGCTGTATATCTCTAGACATGTGTTTCTGGGTTGAGCCCTGCATCAGTAGAGAGCAGCAGTTTTAGAGAGCAAAGAAAAATCATCTGGGATTGCTGGAAATGCTGCCAAGTCCTCTCAAGTCACAGTACCACTCAAAGGCACACAGGTGCATCTCCAAAGCTTTTCAGCTTGCCTGCTCAAGGGAGCCTTTTCAACAGAATGGGGGTTGGGAGCACACTGCCTCACAGTCCCAGCACAGTTCGTCCCTTTGCATCCTGGTAAATGCAGTACATAGTTCAAACTTACTTCAAAACTAGCTGGAGTTTTTCACCAACGTTGGTGCAGACATTGCTATATATCTCTAGACATTTGTTTCTGGGTTGGGCCCTTCATCAGTAGAGATCAGCAGTTTTAGAGAGCAAAGAAATATCATCTGGGGTTGCTGGAAATGCTGCCAAGTACCTCTCAGGTCACAGTACCACTCAAAGGCACACAGGTGCATCTCCAAAGCTTGTCAGCTTGCTGGCTCAAGGGAACCTTTTCAACAGAAAGGGGGTTGGGAGCACACTGCCTCACAGTCCCAGCACAGTTCGCCCCTTTGCATTCTGGTAAATGCAGTACTTACTTCAAAACCAGCTGGAGTTTTTCACCAAAGTTGGTGCAGACATTGCTGTATATCTCTAGACACGTCTTTCTGGGTTGAGCCCTTCATCAGTAGAGAGCAGCAGTTTTTGAGAGCAAAGAAAAATCATCTGGGGTTGCTAGAAATGCTGCCAAGTTCCTCTCAGGTCAAACTACCACTCAAAGGCACACAAGTGCATCTCCAAAGCTCGTCAGGTTGCTAGCTCAAGGGAGCCTTTTCAACAGAATGGGGGTTGGGAGCACACTGCCTCATAGGCAAGATGGCGACTGGTCATTTGTTCGAGTGAGCTGGACAGAGCATTGTCCCCCTCGGTCGATTTTCCAAGGTCAATACACCCCCGTAGGATTTGGAAAGGCAGATGTGGTTAATGGAATTACTCTACAGACTTTAATAGACTTTTTGGGCTATTTTGAAGAACTCCGAAATTGACAGTGGTAAGGTACGGGAGAAATGCTTCGCTGTCCTCTCTGGTACCGAAACCACCTTACCTGTTGGATTTTCTCTCCGCGGAGATACGCTGCTTGTGGTTCCTGGCGCGGCTTGGCGATCCGTCTAGTGTGCTCCTCGCATTCGGAGATGCCGTTGAAGAAACAGGGGAAGAGTGCTGCCACCACGGAACGTACTATACTGCCCCGAAGTTCTGAGAAATCAAGTGCGGCAGCAGCGCAGTCTCCTGGAGCTCGGGGGCAAAGCGAGATTGTGGGGGGAGAACCACGAGCACTTGTGGAAGCTCCAGCTCTTCCGAAACTGAAAGCCAAACAGATACTTCCAGCGATACTTCCAGCGATGTTTAAAGCAAAAACTGATAAAAACAAAACGCCGCAAAATGTAAAAAATAAAATGCTACAAAACACAGGCACCATCATGGTTAGTCAGCTGCCATTTGTGTCTCCTTCTACTGCTAAGGCTGATTTAATTACAGTTGAGGGAGAGCCTACGGTCCGGTTGGAAGGCTTGGAGGGTGGGGGGGCAAGGAGTGACAGCACCAACACTCATCCAGCTAAAACTGAAGTCCAGACAGTGTCTAAGGCACAGTCTAGTGGAATGCTGGGAATTGTAGTCCAGCCAAGTTCAGGGGTAACTACACCTATTAAAGTCACTCCCCCTGCCCAAGGTGCCATGGTGCTTCAGCAACAAGCTAAGACTGTATCTGGAGACATACTCCGAGCGATCCCAGAGAATGCTTTATTAAATCGAGATGGCGATACTGATGGTGATAAATGTTATTCCTTATCAGACCACACTGTGTCTTCAGAGGAGGATGGTGGCTTGGACAAAGATTGGACAGATGATGGTGAGGATAACGAGCTGGGTGATTGGCGTACTAATGAAGCTCTAAATTCTGAAGTTAGATCTAATGAGCCCGGTACTGTTCGTAAGGTACCTAAGGATCACGGGTCTTCAGCCCCGGGGTCGAATACTGGTTCTATGGTATGGGACTATTCGTTTTCAATGCAGCCAGGTCTGGATCACAATGCTACCACCCAAAGCACTAGCTGCCCTAATCTGCCCCCCGGTGAGATGACACTTGCAATAATATATCAGACAATTATGGCACACCGCGAGGAGACCCGGCAGGAGAGCACTCGAACTCAGGGAGCGTGCCGCAGGGTTCAAAACTCTATTTGAGAGTAGACAAAACCTGCTCAGACATCGCCTCCAGAATTGGGGTGGCGGAAGAAAGATCTCTACTTTGGAAGATGACATGGCTGCTCAGAAGGGCATAACAGATTTAATTAAATCTCAAAGGGATGACATTCAGTGGAAACGTGTTGATCTAGAAAATAGAGCTCGCAGGAATAGTTTGAGAATTTTGGGAGTGCCAGAAGGTATCGAAGGGTCGGATATCAGACAGTTTGTTGTTAAATTGCTCACTGAAGTATTCCCGGACGTCAAAAAATGGGACTGGCAGTCCGCAGTTCAGAGAGCACATCGCTTTCCATTCAAGATGAAGCAACGCTCAGGTCAATCAGATAACAGACTTCGTGCTATCCTAATTTGCTTGAGTAGATTTTTAGCTTGGGAGAAGATTTATGATTTGGCAAGGCCGGATAGAAGGCGGGCTGGCAAGGGATGTGAGTTCTTTGTCTGGCCTGACCTCTTCCCTGCAACTGTTGAACGGAGGTGGCAGCTCTGGCAATTAATAGCACCCTTTCAGTCTAAGGGAGCTCAAGTGTTCTTGCTTTTCCCTTCTAAGTTAAAAATCATTTTTCAAGGTCAGACTAGATTTTTTGTATCGGAGGTGCAGGCCAAGGAGTTTTTGGACTCACTCTAGACTTTAAGATCTGTTGGCCGTGGCATCTTCTCCTTCTTTCTAAATTCTGGGAGTGTTTCATATTTTGGTTTTTGTAGGATGTATTGCTCACTTGTGGGGGGGACAGGGTTGTATTGGCCATGAGGTTGTTTTTTTTAGGTCCTCCATGAGCAATATCTCCATTGATATTTTCACCTTGGCAATGACACTGGGGGGGTTCTTTGTTCAAACCAGCCCCTCCATCACTAGGACCTAGGTCCTGCTGCCTTGTTTGGGGAATGGTAGGGCAAGGGGGGTGTTGGTGGGTTGGGCTAAGGGTTGTGGGGATTGGGGGGGTAGGGCAGGGGGGGTGGGGTGGCAGTGGAAAATAAAAAAAGAAGGCTTGAATTTAAAATCATATCATGGCTCACTGTCTCATATGTCTATTATCAGGTTGTTTTCATTCTTTGGAGGGGGTTGCAACACTGGCTCCCACTCCTCAGACAGCTCAGGGTATTTTTTTCTTAGAGTAAATGGCGCAGGTTAAAATCCGTATAGGTTCTTGGAATATCTGTGGGCTGAACGATGGCAAGAAAAGGGCACTGTTTTCGAGAGTCGTTCAGGCTCTACGTCTTAATGTTTTATGCCTGCAGGAAACTCATCTATCGTGGAGTGATCGTGATTATCTGAAGATCCCTGGGTTTGATTTAATAGGATGCTCTTTGCCAGACCTCTAGGATTAGAGGGGTGGCAGTCTCACTAAGACATGGGTCAGGGTTGTGTAGTAAGACTACCCAAAATAGCAGTGGAAGACGAGTTATTACCCGATTGGTAATTAATGGCAGGTCTTTAACCATTTGAACAGTTTATTGTTCAAATCTTGAGGACCCGGCAGTCTTGCACCATCTCAATGTTGAGCTTTCCCTTTGGCCCCACCCCATTTGCGTTTGCGGGGATATGAACATCAATTTGTCGGCCGATTTTTATTTAGTTGGGGGGCAAAATTATGTTGGCAAGAAACCTAGGGTTTTTAGGGCACTTCAAGCTTTAGCTCAAGAGCATTGTATGACTGATCTTTGGTTTTACCATAATAAACATTTAGATGGCTATACTCATTTTTCTGCTCCCCATAATAAGCTGGTTCGGTTAGATTACTGTTTCATGTCTGACCAATTGGCAGAGGTTACTTCGATTTCAGCTCGCCCTAGGAATTTATCAGACCACAACCCACTGATTACTGAATGTATTTTTCCCCGTAGGGCGAGGCCCTCAAAGACCTGGATGTTTGAAAAAAAGTTGCTATTGGAACAATCATATATAGATCACATGAGCAAGTGGATTTTGGAATTTATAAATATTAATAGAGGGTCTGCCTCCTGTACCACTGTCTGGGACACGCTTAAGGCAGCAGTTCGCAGGGGAAACGAAAAGCTTTTCGTACTTTCAACCGAGATCTGTTCAGGACCAAACTAATAGGAGGATTGCTGAATTGGAGGCCGCAGAGGTTCAATTGACAAGTGCGATTAAGGAGGGTTGAGACACAGCTCAAAGTCAGCTACAAGTAGCTAGAGTCAGGGTCTCTATGTTGGAGTTTTTTGGTCATGATCTTGTCGCAAAGTATTTGCAATTTTGTTCTATGATGTTTGAATTTGGGGAAAAATCGGGCAGGGTATTGGCCAAGCGACTCCAGCAGTAAGGGTTGGCCAATCGTATCATTAAGATCCAGGATGCTCACGGTCACATTCATGATACATCGGAGGGGGTTATGGAGGTTTGTTGGCAATTTTATTGCTCTCTGTATACAGAGGAAGCCAGCGATATAAAGTTAGAATCTGAAGTTGGGGTTTTTTGCAGGACCTCAATACTCTCCAGGTTACTGCTCAGCAGAATGAAGTTCTGTCTGCCCCTATAGAATGGGATGAGGTGGAGCTGGCGATTAATTCATTGGCTAATGGTAAAGCCGCTGGCCCTGACTCCATTACTTTGAAATTTTATAGCACTTTCCGCTCAGAGATTCGAGTGGATCTGCAGGCAACTCTTAGAGAGGCACAGCGTGGGCGTATACCAGACTCATGGTGTCAAACTACTATTATTCTAATTAAAAAAAAGATAAACCAGATTTAGACCCCTCATCATTCCGCCCGATATCTCTAATTAATACAGACATCAAAATATATTCCAAAATTTTATCTCTCAGGTTGGCTGCTGTGATCTCTCCTTTAGTTTCTCTACGCCAGCACGGCTTTATTCCAGGTAGAGACATGGCTGATCATGTTCGTCGTGTAATTGCACTCTTAAGACTGGGCCCAGGTTACACATTCCCCCCTTGGTGCAATCCTGTTAGACGCCGAAAAGGCATTTGACAGGGTCACCTGGGGGTTCTTATGGGCAGTTCTTCAGTGGAAGGGCTCAGCTCTGAGTTTATTCAGGCAATCCAATTGCTTTATATTGCTCCAGAGGTGACCCTGTCGATTTCAGGTTCGCTATCAAGATCATTTATCATCAGCAGGGGTATTAGGCAGGGGTTGCCCCTGCTCACCCCTGCTGTTTGCCCTATGTATTGGCCCCTTTTTAAGCAAAATCGAGAGCTCTTTGAATATATTATCAGTTAAGGTCAATATATCAGAGTATAAGGTATTGGCATATGCCGACGACATTATAGTTTTAACCAACAATGTAGCATCAGCCTTTCCAGCTATTAAGATCTTAGCTGAACAGTATGGTCAGCTCTCTGGCTATAAGCTTAATGTCAGTAAAACTCAGGTTGTTCAATCAGTAGCCATGGGCCCTTCGGAAGCTCCAGTTGTTCAGAGTACATCCTATCTAGGGGTTAAAATCACTGCCGAAGTCGATAAGATCCCAGATTTGAATATCTTGCCTGTTATCAACTCAGTCAGCTCTACTCTGGTACGACTAGACAATTTGCATTTGTCTTTGTATGGTAGGGGAAATGTTCTGAAAATGTTGGTTCTACCGAAGTTTTTATATTTATTCAGAACTATCCCGCTTGAAATTTCTCGATCTAGTCTTGCTCTTGCTGAAAGGAGCTGCAATAGATTTCTTTGGGGGTATCATCAACCCCGAAGAGCGGCTAAATGGTGCACCTCTCACGTGATCGGGGAGATTGGTCCGTGCCGAATCGGGTGCTATATTGCTGGTCAGCTCTCCTTCAGCATTTTGCTATACCATTGGTTGGGGATAGGGCACTGCTGCCACCATTTTGTAGTCCTTCTATTTTTGAAATAGGGCTAGGCGAAGAAGCTAAGGGGATTTTACTACGGGTCCTTGAACCCAGTTATTATAAGAAGACTAGGTTCAAGGTCATCATAACAATGTTTTCAGTTTGGTGTAAGGTTCGGCGCAAATGATCTATTCCCAATATCAATTATTATACACCTTTCACAGCTGCCAGACTCCTACCCCTGTTTTTCAAGATCAAATTAAATTTAGGAGGATGTCACAGGGGATAATTTATCTGGGCGATTTAGGGTGTGAAGGGTCAATGGCCTCCTTCCTGTTTTAAAGGAGAAGTTCTCTTTGAATACGCATGAGCTTTTTAAATACTTGCAGATTCGAAGTTATGTATATAAATTTAAGGATCGTGGGGCATATTACCAAGCTATAGCGATAATTATCGCTAAGCTTGGTTAGCGAGCATTTAAATATCACCGCGCTCCGATGATTTTTATCGCTTAGGAGCCTTGATATTATCAAGGTTTATCTCCTAAGCGATTAAAATCGGCCGAAATGCATGAATATCGCTGAAAAGTCAGCGATATTCATGCATTAGCGAGCAAATGCTCTTAGCCATGTTATCCACCTACCATTGGATAACATGGCTAAGAACTGCTCTTGGCAGGCGTTAGCTTTTGGAGATAATCGCGCTTAGCGCGATTATTTCCAAAAGTTGGTAATAGGGGATATCGATGTTAGCGACTGTTTCTAGTCGCTAACATCATGGCACGCCCACTCTGCATGTCATTAGCGATAATCATCGCTGACATGCAGAGTGGGCCCCTAAATGCCCGCTATCGCCTATTAGCTGTCGCTAACTGGTGTTAGCGACAGCTAGGGAATAGGGCGATAAAATTATCGCCGCTTTAGCCCTTGGTAATATGCCCCCAAGTCCCTACTTTGTTTGTTAGGAATTTACTTATGGAATTGATTTTGAGGCGATCAAGAATTGGCATCGTATATCAGCATTTGCTCTCTGGCCTTCCCGATGATCTCTCCTCTTAAAATGCTAAATGGGAGATAAAGTTGGGTGTGACAGGAGTAGAGAGCAGGAGTTTTAGAGAGCAAAGAAAAATCATCTGGGGTTGCTGGAAATGCTGCCAAGTTCCTCTCAGGTCACAGTACCACTCATAATACTGCTGCTCTCTACTGATGACGGGCTCAACCCAGAAACACATGTCTAGAGATACATAGCAATGTCTGCACCAACTTTGGTGAAAAACTCCAGCTAATTTTGAAGTAAGTTTGAACTGTGCACTGCATTTACCAGGATGCAAAGGGGCAAACTGTGCTGGGACTGTGAGGCAGTGTGCTCCCAACCCCCTTTCTGTTTAAAAGGCTCCCTTGAGCCAGCAAGCTGACGAGCTTTGGAGATGCACCTGTGTGCCTGTGAGTGGTACTGTGACCTGAGAGGAACTTGGCAGCATTTCCAGCAACCCCAGATGATTTTACTTTGCTCTCAAATACTGCTGCTCTCTACTGATGATGGGCTCAACCCAGAAACACGTGTCTAGAGATATACAGCAATGTCTGCACCAACTTTGGTGAACAACTCCAGCTAAGTTTGAAGTAAGTTTGAACTGTGTACTGCATTTACCAGGATGCAAAGGGGCGAACTGTGCTGGGACTGTGAGGCAGTGTGCTCCCAACCCCATTTCTCTCATCTCAGGACCTTTGCTCTGCAAGAATGTCTTTGCTCTGTGTGTTTTCAAAATGACAAGTTCTGGGTTATATGATAAAATGTGTTTAAAATCAGCAGCTGGATTTCACTATTATGTCTAGGTGTTAGTGTCCTACCACAGAGATTAACAAGAACAGTGTTGTTGGACCTTCTATGAGATGTTCGGACTGAATCCAAGGAGAAGAAAAAAATATGAAAACATGTGCAGCCTAGTTTCAAAATAACACTGTGGCACAAAAACAAGCAAGATATTTTGTAACGTGTACAGCAAAAGTGGCCTACAACATGCACTGTTAGGTTCACATAAGGAAAACGGGAATGAGCTCCATAGGGAACACACAACATTTGTACAGTTATCTTTATAATTGACTTTCTACTTGTTATTTTTTGTACATTATTTTCCTTAATAAAGCTTTTATAAACCTAGAAGCACTGTGAGGGGCCACACAATGTACTTACCATAATGCTAATGAATTAAGGTAATGCATTTTCTGGGCGCCCTAACAGTGCACTTCAAAGCAACTTCTCCAGCAGGGAATTAAATATGCCTTGCCTGCCTGCCTGTAGTGTCTGCTGGAAGGCAGGTGACACACACAAGCTCTACTGGTGGGAAAATTGCTTTAAAGTGCACTGTCAGGGACCTAGCTATTGTAATTATATTAATGAAATTACCATTAGGATAATTACATTGTCCGGCCCCTGACAGTTCCAGGCACCAATGGCACAAGTATTCCTATTTTCTTACATTCCTTAATGCCCAGATCAATGAATTCTTGCATTGCGGCCATTTTGTCTGCATTCTTCCTTTTATTCAACCCAGTGGAGGTGGAAGTGGTAATGGGGGAATTGCAGGCAATTTGGCATCTGCCTGCAGTATATTGAAAAGTGGGAATTTTGCACATTCCTAAATTTAATACCTCTTTTAGGTGCAAGAGAGTTTAGCATTGCTGATGCATATGTAATAACTTTGGCAGGGGAGATGAGGTTCATCTGCTGGCATAATACCATACCTATTTGAAAAGTGAAATATTATGTTGTGGTATTGCTGAGTAGCCTTAGGGAGTAATATTATCGCAATACCCCAAATATGGTCATTTTATTCAAACTAATAAATCCTTAGCTCAGTCTTACATGGTGCTGCAAGGCCCAAATACAAAAACACAATAGGTACACAGCTGCTGACATCAGATGGCGGTTGCACAATCTTCTTAGTAGATTCAACATCGAATATGGGGGTCGTTTACTGGTTGGTAACCAACAAGCTTTTGCAGCGGTGAGCACAGTGAAAAGCTTCTGGAACTTCAAGGAGTCAAGAGGAGTAGCGTAGAGGCCTGAAAATTTAGGGCAGGTGAGACTACTACTCCCACAATGCACTGGACCACCTGGATTTGGGCGATCCCTCAGAGGGTCCAATGGTCAGAGAATCTTCAGATCCAGCAAGTGTTTTTACCTGCAGTTTGCAGGGAACTAGTGCCACTAATCCGGAGGAGATTGAAGCTGCTTCTGGCTCCCCCAAGGTTCCCTCTCTTTGGGACTAGTGAGATTTAGCCAAGGAAGAGGGTTGTTCACTCAGTGCCAAGTCTGTTGCCTGCAGGAACAAAGTATTTCTTTTTTGCTTTGTGCTGTGGCAAAGTCCTGTTGTTGGCGACATGGGTCTCCTCATGGTCCTTCTTTGAAGTAAGTTGTTCAGATCAGAGATTCTGATGTCAGGGGGGTCCCTTAGTTCCTAGATTTAGGGTAATTAGGGTTGTGAACGATAATAGCCAATGGGCAGCTAGCCCCTGCAGCCAATCCGCCCTAGAGGTGACAACATTCGGTGTTTTAGGCCACCTTTTCTAACCAGAACCCCCTATTTCTGCTTTCCTAAAGATGGAAGAATGTGATTTTAGGGATATGCAGACATAACACCGATTTTTTATTATCGACCTACACTAATATCAAATTTTTAATATCGTGGGGACAGAATATCGATGTCAAGAATATCGGTGACCAGTATATCAACCTTAAGGTAAGTAATATTGATTTTCTATATCAAAGTAAGTGATATCAAAGTAAGTAATATCGAAGTAAGTAATATCGTTTGCACAAATATCGTTGTTAATATCCATATTTATATTAGAGTTATGTATTTAATTATGTATTGTATATGCATGTGTTTAAAATTTTTTGTAATGTTTTTTAATTATTAAATGTGTAGAAATTAGTAATTTTTTTAAAATACATTTTACGTTTTAGTATCATAGCGGGTTGTGGGTTTATAGGGGAATTGGGTGGAAACTAATCAAATTATAATTATTTAATTAATTTGTTTTATTTATTGTTATTGATTATTAATGTATTGTTAATTTATTATTAATTGGTCATTCATTTTTATTAATTGAATACGTTATTATTATATTAATTATATAATTAGTTTATTATTTTTTTATTTATTGCTATTGTTAATTACATTTATTGTTTATTAATTATTAATTGGTAATTCATTTATATTCATTGATTACTTGATAATCAAATTGTGTTCTTTTTTTATGTGTAGTGGATTGTGGGTTTATAGGAGAATAGGGTGGGAAGTCATTTATTATAATTAAGTACATTTTATTTTTTATTAATTGGTATTGATTATTAATTCATTGTTAATTAATTATTAATTGGTAATTAATTATTATGAATTGATTAATTGAAAATTACATTAATTGTGTTATTTTTTTATGTGTAGTGGGTTTACGGGCTTATAAGGGAATAGGGTTGGAAGTAATGTATTATAGTTAAGTAATTATACATTTTTCTTAATTGGTATTGATTAATAATTTATTGTTAGTTAATTTTTCATTGGTAATTAATTTGTATTAATTGATTAATTGATAATTACATTAATTGTGTTATTTTTTATGTGTCTCAGGTTGTGCGTTTTTAGGGGAATAGGGTTGAAAGTAATTTAATGTTATTTAAGTAAATATTTATTTACATTGATTGGTATTGATTGTTAAAATTTTCATTAAATAATTATTAATATATTTATTTTACAAAAATGATTTAATTAATAAGTATGTCAATTTAACCCCGACGCTATCCTATATTTTTCACACTGTTGTATTCACTGGAGTTGGAATAGTAATTTTAACTACTACGCTAACCAACACTTTCCCTACTGTTGCACTCACTGGAGTGGGAATAGTAATTTTTACCCCAACGTTATCCAGTAATTTCTCTACTGTTGCACTCACTCGATTGGGAATAGTAATTTGTACCCCTAGGCTATCTAACACTTTCCCCGCTGTTGCACTCACTGGAGTGGGAATAGTCATTTTTCCCCCTAAGCTATACAACACTTTCCCTACTGTTGCACTCACTGGAGTGGAAATAGTTATTTTTACGCCTATGCTATCTAACACTTTTCCTACTGTTGCACTCATTGGTGTGGGTAAATTTTACCCCTACGCTATCCAACATTTTCCCTGCTGTTGCACTGTTTGGAGTTGGAATAGTAATTGTATTACCTCTGCTATATATATTATGTTTTGTATCATTTTAGTTAATGTAGTATATAATTAATTTCAAAAAGATTAAAAATAATTGTAATTTTTTTTAATTTGTTATATATATTTATTTAATTTTTATTTATATTATATTTTATGTGTATAGATGTATTTGTAATTTATAAGATATTTTTAAACATTGTATAAGCTATTAAAATAAGTATTTAAAAATATTATCAAGTAATCTATATATATTACATATTATATGTTTATGTTTAATTTATTTTTACATTATATTTTAGTTATAATTTTTAAACATTTAAAAATATTTTAACTATGTTCATTTTAAATTATATGTATTATTTACTTTATTTCTCATTATTTATGTAACGTAAAAAAACGATATTTTTTACAACAATATTTTTTACATCCATTTTTTTATTACTATAATGTAGATAGTATGTCGATATTCTTGACTTTGATATTTTTGCGTCGTTATTTCTGTAGGTCGATATTCTAACTCTCGATATTTTGTCAGTGATTCAATTTTAGGTGCACAGACCAGGCTGCACACCCAGAGGTGCTGTCAGCCTTCCTGGCTTTGTACGCCTCCTGCATATTGTATTTCTTGCCTTGCCTGGGTTCAAGCATGCCTGGGGCAAGGTGAAGGTTGTGTCCACCTCAGGGTGACAGCACAGATGTATATCAGAGACAGTGGTGCCTTTGATGTGTCCCTTCACTGGCCTTCTGGGGAGTGGGGGGGTGTCCCCTTCCTGCCCGGCCTTAGTTCCTGACTCCTGGGAGTGATCACACTGCTAGCTGGTCAGAATCCTGTCTTGGCTGCAGCTGGGTAAAGCGCCTGCTGGTCAGCCAGAGCACATTGAACCTGGGGCAACCAGGTGGGCAACCTGTAAGATGACACCTGGGTTCATGCCAGCCATTCTGAAGAATTTGGCCCGATTAAGGTCGCCCGGGTCACTCACAACCACCTCTCAGCCTTCTGTAGCAAATGAAGAGTCAGTGAGACAGTAGAGAATATAATCCACCCCCAGAACTAATGGATTGTGATCCGATATGACCTTAGGTAGGATTGTTATGTTAGTCCTATTAAGGAGGTCTATTGTACAAAAGAAGTAGCCTATCCTAACATATTTCCTATGTGGGAATGAGTAATAAGTGCTACCCGAGCTCTGAGGTGTATCTTTGGCCTGCCACATGTCCACTAATCCATGGCTCTTTATAAGTGATGTAAGTGCCCTATATACCCTTTGTTTTCGCCCTTGGTAACTCCCTTGGTTATTAGAATAGGTGATGGATCTAGAGCAACATTCAAGTCCCCACATAGGATAAGGGGTGTAGACCATGCTGCCAATTCTACCTCAAGATCTTCAAACATTTGGGGATCATCATAATTTGAACCATAGATCAAACAGATAATAAAACCCAGTCCTAGATCGACTATGGCCCACCTCCCATGCTTATGTACTGCCTTACGTTTGACTGGGCCCCGTGAAGTTTTGGCAAGAATGGCTACTCCTTGAATATTCGATGTGTGTGATGTAGCTGCCAATAGATTATAGCCCTGAATCACCATCAAAAGCCTTTTGTCCCAAGGGAGATGGGTCTCTTGAAGACAGAAAACGTCAAATGCATTTAACTTTATCAGCGCCCAATTCACCCCTTTTGGTTACATCATTGAGTCCTGCCACATTTATTGAACAGATATTTATTCTCCCCATCTTAGTTTAATTCTAACAATTCCAACCATTTCTAGTACATGTGTTAGTTTTCTTTTCCCAATGATTTTCTGCAACATTTTTCCATTTAAACAACTGTTTTTGTAACTTATATATCTGTTTTTCAACTGTACTTCTTCTATGTGTGTGTTTTTTCCAAAATGTACCCCCTGTCCCCTCCATCCCCCCACTCCCCTCCCCCACCCTTCCCCCACGCCCCCATCCCCTCCGAGAGGCACTCAGACATAGGTCTGTTTGTGATGAGGGCTTCGCACCAACCCGAGTGCCCGTGCATAACCCATCATTTTATTTAATGTATGCTGTGCAACTACAATAACTGGCCTCTCGTGATACCTAAATATATTGCCTTCGAACGAAAAGAGAGGGAGAGCAAGGTACAGAGGAAGAGAGAGAGAAAAGAGCAACCCCAGAGAAAGGACCCCCAAGAACAAAATGCTAAAGAAGGCATCCATTTTTATTTTTAATCTGTTCTGACCCTTCTCATGATGTTAGGCTGTCCAAGTATTCCTTAGCTTTTATCTCTGACAGAAAAAAACGGGTTTACCCATTCCTGATAACCTTTAGCTTTGCTGGGCTGTTTAAGAAAGCCTGAGACCTTTTATCTTGGAATGGTTTGATCATCTGCCTCAGCCTCCACCATCTTTCAATGGTGGTGTGGCAGAAGTCAGGGCAGACGAAATATGAAACCCCATTCCTAGTACGTTTTGCCTCGGGCCTTGCCTTCTCAAACACTGCCTGTCGCAGCAGGAAGCTGCCAAAGTAAACTAATATAGCTTGTGGCAATGACCCTGCTCTGGCTGGCTGCTTTTGCACAAAGGTTACCTTATGTGCCCGCTGAATTTCTAGTGACCAATTCCAGTCCGTGAGCTGATGGAGCGATTCTCTAAAGAGACCAATGACATATCTGTGGGCAACCCCCCACCGCACCCTCAGGAACACCCAGAACGCGTACGTTATTCCACCGTTGGTGGTTCTCGTGATCTTCCAGTTTCTACTGGATATTAGTTATCTGTGCTTCCTGTGATTTAGCCATTTCCTGAGTGCTTGACAAATCTGTCTCTGCGGTACAAATCCGTGTTTCCAGATCAGTCACCCGCTCTCCGAATGTGCTACATGTTTTGGACAACTTTCACACCACTCCCTGTAGTTTCCTCATTGCCACCTGAGCCTTGCGGCCGTCCTGTTGGGTCTCTTCGCCGTGGGCTCATATCGCCTGCATGATAGTCTCTAGTCTCGCCTCCCTTCGCTCCCATCTCTGTGGTACCTGTAAGTTGGACCATGGGAGTTCTCCTCTGAATGGTCCCGGGTTTTCCACCCTCTGAAAGCTCTAGTTTTAAGTCACTGTCGCTTGCCTCTGGATTGCTGCAGTCTGTAGCTTCATCTGACCACTCTCCCCCATCCGAGACAGAATAGAAATCCAGCTCCTTCTCGGAGCCTTTCTTGGGTTTTCTTCCACATAAACCTCCCTCCTCTATCTCTGCCTCTGCTTGTGATATTATCTGGAGTGGGGCTTCTGTAGCAATGTTGACTGCATTATCTGCTTTTTCAGCATTATCCACTCTCACATTAGTGTTATTTTTGATGGTACTAGCATCCATGGGGTGAGCCCTAGTCTCATCATCGCCCCGTCTTATTTCTGGCCCAACGCCACCTCCTTTAGCCAGGGATACATGTTAATTTTGTAAGTCATACTCAGAGGCCCCTCTGCATACCTGTGCGTCCAGTACCTCCTTTGTATTCTTTGCCCCTCTGATCTCTGCGGCTGCCACCTCTGCCGCCTTGCTGCCATTGCCTCTCAGGAAGTCCACTACTGTGGGACCAGTCTGTCTTGTCGCTACTCCTCCCTTTTTCTTCTCTGACAATGATTTGATTCCTGCAGCGGTACTGGTCCCAGTACCTTCTCCTCTGTGTGCCCGTGTTGGTGTAACCGTCAAATGATTTACTTCTGCTGTAGGTGATTTTACCACAACAGGGATTTTCAGGGCGAGTCTTGCTTTCGCCTTTGCGGATACTGCTGCTGATTTGGGGGCCATTTCCACTCTCACAGTGCTCACAGTGTTCTCTGTGCTCTCCCCAGGCACCCCCAAGTCTGCTGCTGAGTCTGCTGTCACACCGGTAGCCGCCTCTCCCTTCGCTTCTAGCTCCTCCCGCAGTGGTGCTGGATCGGCGGAGTCCACTGCCGAGCAGAACGCTGTCTCGCCGCCCCCCTCCTCTAACACTGCCTGTAGGCTGATCCGGGAGTGCTGAAGCTGAAGCGGAGGTCACCAGTCGACATGAAAGTGCCAGGAATGCTTTCCAAAGGTTACGGGAGCTGAGCAGCGTCAATTCAATGCAAGCCACCAGCTGCAGATACCGCCCCTGCGAAGTCTGCGGAGTCAGGACGCTACAGGTGAGCTCCGTTTGCATCGTTCTCTCCCTGTGTAGCCTTTACCTTTGCTACTAGCTTAGCCAATTCCATATAGTCCATATAGTCAAATACGGTCAAATTAGTATATTCAACTTTTCCCCACAGCATAAGCATACATTTTAATCCGCCATCATCCGACCGCCATCTTGCCTCTCTGGAAGTTTTAGATGGTATCAAAAGTAGGGGAAAATGGACTTTCGATAATAAGCTACTAGTTAGCAGGGAATATATCGAGCATATAAGAAAATGGGTAATCGACTATTTTGATATTAACAGGTATAGTGCTTCGATAATAACAGTTTGGGATGCGTTTAAGGCAGGTGTGAGGGGAGAAACTATTATTTATGTGGCCAGAACACGAGCTATACGTAGGGTAAAAAATCAGGAACTATTGTGAAGGTTGAAGGTAGCAGAGGATGAGCATGCACTTTTAATAAGGCAGGGAAGAGAGGCAACGCAGAGTCAGGTACAGATTCAGACTCTTAAGGCAGAGATTAATGGGTGGCTTGTACAAAAATCAGCAGAAGAGTTTCAGTCCCGCCATAATAACTCATATGAAAGTGGAGAGTTAGTTGGGAAGAGACTAGCTCTTCGCACTAGGCAAAAGTCAGTGCAGAATCAAATCTTAGCTATTAATAGGGGGGGAGTAGAATATACTGATCCCGATGACATAGTTAATACCTTCCAAGACTGGCTGCAGGAAAGGCCACAGGCCCTGACCAAATACCCTTTGAGCTATACAAAGTATTGGGTACGACAATAACACCCCTCTTGTTAGATTTGTTTAAGGGGATTCAGTATAATGGAAACATTTCGGAGTCATGGAAAGAAACCAGAATTGTCGTCTTTCCAAAAAAGGGGAAACCTCCAGACAACCCAGGGTCATATAGACCAATCTCTCTAATCAATACAGATGAAAAAATATACTCTAAGACCTTGGCGACTTTCTTAGGAAGGGTCATTGGTCGTCTGGTCTCCCCGTGGCAACATGGTTTTATACCAGGGAGGCAAACAACTGACCATATCCGAAGAGCTATCTCATCGTTTGATATTATGCCAGAAACGGGGGGCCAGATGACCATGATCCTTCTGGACGCCGAGAAGGCGTTTGATCGTGTAACATGGGAATTTTTGTGGGGGATTCTGGAGCTAAAAGGGTTTGGTCAGGGATTTATAAGAGTGATTAGAGCAATGTATTGTGATCCAAAAGCTTGGATACATGTAGTGGGCAAAGAGTCAGCGGAGGTCTCAATACGCAGGGGAACCCGGCAGGGGTGGCCCTCCTCACCCATTTTATTCGCTCTATATATTAATCCGCTCGTGGAGAAGCTGCTCCAGGCAGTTAAAATTAAACCTATCTGCACCAGGGGGTATCAGACAAAGATTGTGGCTTATGCTGATGACATGGCAATTGTAACAACAGATCCCAAGTAGTCCCTTGATGAGATTACTCTGATAACAGGGAGGTTCGGCAGGCTATCAGGGTATAACCTGAATAGGGAAAAAATTATTGTAGTCTGCACACAGAACGTGGAATTCGAGGACGCAAGGCGAGCAGAATCAGCAATCTATCTAGGGTTGCGGGTCACGGCAAAAGTGGACAAGATAATTAAAGCTAATTTTGACCCACTAATTAAACCTATAGCTTTGGAATTAAAGAGGGTTGATGGGCTTCATTTGTCAATCATAGGGAGGGGCAAACTTTTTGAAAATGAGTATCTTGACGAAATTTTTATACCTGTTCAGGTCAATTCCATTAGGTCTGGACAATGTCATATTTAAAAACATCGATTCTATGCTCTCTAATTTTGTGTAGCAGTACGGGAAGATAAGGAGGTCTATAAAATTGCTGACATTGACACAAGATCAAGGGGGGTTGGCATTTCCAAACATTACATTATATTATTGGGCAGCTCTGCTGCATCAAATATAATTTGTATTGAAGTTGGATAGAACAGATTGTTTGAGCGCGAGGGAAAAAATTCCTACAATATTCGAATGAGCGATAGGAAAAGAGGCCACAGGGCTCCTTTTAAAACAAGTGGTGCACAGCTATTATAACAAAGTCCGGTTTAAAATTATAAAGAGTGCATGGTGTATCTGCAAACAGATATCAAAATGTATCGGAATCCCTAGAGTTACACAATATACCCCCTTATGGCATGGGTCACTCTTTTCGAAGGACACCTACGATATTATGGGACAGGAGTGGGAAAATAAGGGTATAAATACCATTGGAGAGTTCTTTGGTGGAAAACAGCAGCCGCAATTTTTGGATCTACAACAGGAGTTTGGGATGAATCCTAATCAGTTTTTTTAATTCACACAGGTTAGGAGTATCCTAATGGCCTATAGACCCAGGGTGATGGTTGAGAAGATTCCCTTGATGGATTTAATTAGAACTAAGTCATGTAGAAATGGGGGTTTATACAATCTTTTATTGGCAGCGATGCCAGATGGTCTAGAAAAGAACGAGGCATCATCGGTAGTAAACCTGAATAATGTGGATGTAGACATCTACAGGAGTCTCAAGTTATCTGCGGAAATCTTTTTAGCTTCTAATTTAAAAGCACAGCTATATAAGACTATATTTAACCTGTATTTTACACCGGCAAAGCTTTTTTCATGGGGGAAAAGAGAGGATGATCGCTGTCCTAGGTGCGGGGAGGGCCCGGCCACATTGAGACATATGTTTTTCGATTGTGATAAATTGACCCTCTTAAAATCTGGGATCCTGGGCTCTTGGAGATCCTTATTTGGTAGTAGTCCTGAGTTAACTGCTACATTGGCAGTCTTGGTGTATGTCAGCTCTCTCAGTTGTAATAAGGAACAAGAGTACTGGCTGTTTCTAGGTACAGCTATATATCGAATAATGCTGGCAGCACGATGGAAAGATAAGGAACCACCCACCTTCCAGATGTGGTTAGCCAGACTTTTGGGAGTCTGGAAGAAGGAGGCAGCCCTATATGCATGTAGAGGCAGAAAAGCTAGAAGTCGTGGGATAGAAATTTGGGCTGCATTGCAAAGTGTAGTGGGGAGGCTGGGGGGGTTCGGGGGGGTTGCAATAATGGTAAAACACAAGAAGCAAAACAAGTCCTCTGTATGAATTTTGTATTTAGTTGTCTGCTCCTAAGCTATAATTCTGAATGAAATTTTCCATTTCCTTTTTCTTTTTTATGATAATATCTTGTATTTTTGATATGACCAATATAAGCAATGTCTATCTTTTTGGGTCCTTTCTGAACACCGTCCACCATATGTAGTAGATTATGTGTATACTTGCTTTTTCTATTTTTCTCTTGTTATGCAATCGTGTATTATTTATCTGCATTGATAATCCTTATACTGTGAAATACTGTGAAATCATGTATTATATTGGTTTCTTTTTGAAAATATCTTCTCTGGTGTGAATAAAAAAAAATGAAAAAAGTAAACCTACAAAAAATAAAAAAAATACAAAAAGAATACAAACCAATATCTGTTTATTCAGGTACACTCAGAGTGGAGTCCAGTTTTCCCAGTCGCTAGGAATGCTGCAGAGGGACTGACATCAGAAAGCATAAAGATACATTATGTACATTTCAGGACCAATGAAGGCACGCCCGCTGTGGAATTTTCCAAACAGATGCAGCTAAAAAATTATGCACAGAGGATAAGTTTCGATTCTGAGGCCGGGCACACACTATCTGCTACTCAAAGTCACTCTGCCTGTGCCCGCCACTAGACAAGTGCGCGACGGCGTCTATCTAGAGGGAAAGGTATGCGCTAATAAGAACAGTGTATTCATTAGTGAAGCAAAACTTAGCCTTGGAGGAACACAACTAAACGGAGGCCTTTTCTCAGAAATAGAGAAGAATATGTTTTGATTATAACTCAAAATGGCACTGACATAGAAAATGGCTCAGCGAATGCTAAGATACATAGAACAATGCTGAAACAAGAATTTTTCTATTCTAACAGACCCTCATTTTAGCATGAGCTAAACATTTTCTAGTAATAGCATAGAGCATATAAATCAATAAAACAGAAAGACATATGTAAACTTCTTAGGAGCACTCCATATTGTCAAACATCAGGAAGGGAGACAGTAAGGAGGGAGGAAGTCTCGAAAATGCCCTCATCTATCTGCATGATGTCATTGACCTCCTTTTGAACCATAATTGCAGCATTGGTGTCATGAATCGATATTTTCCTCTTAGAAGTGAGAAGAGTGGTGCAATAAGAACAACAGAAGGGAAATCATTAAACAAGAACACAGCAAGAGACCAAGATCACAATGAAATAAATCACCTTTTCAAGGATCCAACCCCAGCTGCCAAAAAGAGACCAACTCCAGCTTCCACTTTCCATTCCTTTAACATTTTCTAAGATGTCTAAAATGTGTTGGGTAATATTATTTTCCATATTTGTGATCATGATTACACACTGGTCTCCTACTACTGCGCACACACCACCACTCTTAGCCTAGATGAAATTGACTGCATATCTAGTCTGCTCAGAATATATTCGCATACTTTCCTATTGGGTGGTGATTTCACGCAAAGCTTCTACTATGGAGTCAGAAAATATTTGCATCTTACATCCAAAGTATTTTCTAGCTTTCTCACCCCTGGCCATCGCAGTACCACCAAATGTAATTATGGAGGAAAGAATGTATCCAAAAGTAATACCTTTACTATAATTGAATTCGACATCTGTCACTCCTTCACAGAATTATTTGGTCAATGTCCTTTTACCCATCTTACTTTAGGCTTCTCATGTTTGCAAGGTACAGCAAAAGGCAGTACCATCCCAAGTGCCTCATCATCCGTACCATTATGGACATTCAAATAAGTCCCATTAGACAAAATGAAAAACCCTGGGTGTGCATACACCGGTCTATCATATTCTACTGCAGAATACCTGGAATTCCCTCCAAAGGTATTGGGGTGCTTTGTATTTACCAAAGAGTCTGTGCCCTTACGCAATACTATCCCTGAACAATTGACATACAATATAGTGTCAGTAAAATTGATAATTAGACAACAAGCAGGTTAATACCCAGCTTCTCTGGGAACTGTCAATTCCTTATAATGGTAACCCACCAGAGTTACATTCTGTTTTTCCATATAGAACTTGTCGCAATATGTGTTGTTGTCACACCCCGGATAAACCATGCATCATGGCTTTCTATGATATAGACATGGAGCTGGATGACCGAACCCAAATACTCCTTGCACTTCTACAAAGTCAAGGGGCCGAGTATAGGTATAATTGGCAATTGACAATGTTTATGGGAATATGCCTCTTTATTACGCTTGCCGTCACCCCGCATGTTGCTACAACGTGGTCGTTACAATGACCGCATTATAACAGGGCATACCATTACCCTGCAAGTTGTAACGACTTGCGGAGGGGGCGCTGGATGTTGGAATAGTATAATTTACTATTCCATTTCCAGTCAGTGCGGACAGTAGGAAAGGTGTTGGATTTTAAATCCAACACCTTTTCCCCTCCACAAGTTGTCATTACGCCTTGCGGGGTAATGGTATGCATTGTTAGAATGCGGTTATTGTAACGACTGCGTTGTAATTGCATGCGGGGTGACTGATTCATATTAACGGCTGGATATGCTGTCCATAGACTAGTGACAGAATCAATGGGGGTAACAAGCAGTCCCTTCTCCAAAGAACCTCTTGTGCATATCTAGAAACACATTGCTTGGGGCTGCCTTTTTCTTTTCGACTTGAGGAACAACCTTATCCTTACTATGTATAGGTACACTTTGATCACTTTCCAAAACCCATGATACCCCACATAATATCGTGAACAGCAAAATCACAAAGGCAATACATATTAACTTTTGTTTACGGGCCCCCACTGCATTGGGCTGGGCAAAAAGAATCACTGGCTTGTCTTTCTCTGCAACCATTCTACCAAAGGGATGCATAACGAAAGATGAAATAGGGGCAAAATACAAGGAAATATGCAAGTTCCCAGTGTCCATCAGAGCCTCACTGGTACAGGCCCCCATTGTCCATCAATACGTTTGCATTCTTGAGCACCGGCGGTGGAGCTTGCTCTGTCCTAAGCTCGAATCCCACGTCAATCAGGATTGTATACCTCCAAGGTATACTTCGATCTATTCTGTCCAGTGTTCAAACAGTGCACAAAACTCTCATCAACCTGAACACACTCTGTTGGTACTATAGCAAAGTACACCCTGACTTGCACAGTCCATTCCTAACTAATCCTTCTTCTTATTTGGTGCACCATCCCTCAGCCGAGGGCACACATTGTACCTAGTGGCCCCAGGCAGAGAAGGGTCAACAAACAGGGGCTCCAAGATAGCTCCTATTTCTCGAGAAACTGCTGCATTCAGCACATCTTCATTTTCTTCGTCTGATGGCGTCCAGGTCAAAAGAGGCACCGTCTCGCACTCAGAGTCCCCTACTCCATCCTTCACTCACTGGTCATAGGGTACGGGCACAGGAATTAAGTATCGCGAAATTTGCGAATTCGCGGTCCGCGAAATCGTGCGAAAGCGAATTCGCGAGCCTCAGAATTCGTGCAAATTTTCGGATTTTTTTTTGCGTGTTCGCTGAGTTTTTTGCTTATTCGCGGACTGCTTGCAGCGCACCGACCGCGAGGTTGCCCATGCGGTCGTACATGGGCGCGGCCATCTTCTGCGCGTTGCGTATTTCCGTTTCCGGGCGCTATTGGCAATGTCGCGTTGTGTGCGGCCCGCATTACGAGTTTGCGCGTGTTTTTGCATACTCGCGGGGGAAATATCGCGTGAACTTACCCACGCGGTCCTCAATGGGCGTGGCAATCTTGTTTTTCATTCATTGCTATGGTTCTGTGCATGCTTTCTAATCCTCCTTTCATCTGTGCAATCCTTTCTTTCTGTGGACTTTTTTTATCTTTTCTACTCTATATCTATCCCTCTTTTTTTCTAGATCTATATTTTGTGTTTTTTCAACTTTTCGTTACTTTTAAAGCAACTTTTTAAAACTTATTTTTTTTCTTTACTTTTTCCCTATTCTCTCCTTTTTTTTTCTTTCTGCTGTACGGGACCATGGCAAAGGGAGCCGGGAAGGAGAAGGGGAACGTTCCCGCACCCCGTACCCGGCTCCCTTGCGGGCAGTTACGAGGGGAGGAAGTGATGGCCAGGGAGACATTCAGCGTGGTGGAGGTGGCCGCAGTGATCTTTTATGTGCAGCGCCACCTCCCTAAGACCGTGGCAGCAGGGGGCAGGCTCGCGGCAGGGTATGGCCTCCGGGAGCGTCGCCAGCTGTGGGGAAAGGTGTGCCGGGCCATGCGGAGGGAGTCAGGGGTCCGGCGCACCTACCAGCAAGCGACGCACCGGTAGTCGGACTTCCTTGACCGCGAGCAGGACCTGCTCCACCTGCTCGGTGTGGAGATCCCTGGCCTTGGTGAGTAGCTATTTAATAACTACTTTGTTTTCTTCTGCTCTGTGTTATATTGCTATTATATGTTTTTCCCAAAGAGCAAGAATGCTGCCAATTCGATTACATTGCAGGTAAATTAACGTTTAAATAGCTTCTTTGATTGCAGGTGCTCGCCTGCTCAGTGGCGTTGCTACTATGCTTACTTGTTTGCAACTTTGTGCTCATTTGGCCTGAATATGTATGAGTGTAGTACTTTACAGAACTGCATAATGCTAGAGAGACTGGAGACTCAAGTCTAGTCCTTCCTTTGTACTCCTGCTGCCACTAAGAAGAAGAGATAGTGATGGATTGATAGTTTCAGGTTGAGTATATTATGACTTGTTATTAGTAGTAGTAGTAGGACATTTTTTAGTGCTCTGCAATCATGATGACGGACTGTGTCTGTCACATCGCGTGCTGCTGAGTGCTGGCAGTCGTAGTACAACCTTTTTGTTTTTGGTTTAGTTAGTGATTTACATCACTTTCCAAGTAGATGGTCTGCGAATCCAGCAATACTGTACTAGTATCCTCCTAGTTGACCAGATCAGATAGGTCAATACATGTAGTGCAATGCTTGCTAATTTGTTTCCCCAAGATAATTTAGGATTGTGGTCAAAGAAATCAAATATTTCCAAAAAACAATCATCCATGTTTGTGTTTATTTCATGATCATCAGCACCTCCCAGGGGCAAGAGGACAGCACCACCCCAGACTCCGGCGGAACAGAGTGGGCAGGAGGAACGGTCCACTGCAGGCTCTTCTGCTGGCCCCAGTAAGTAGTTCTGTTGTTAATATAATTATACTTCCCTAACTCTATTTTTTACAAAATAGTCTTTGATCTCCTTGTACACTGTTTCTACATTCTTATCCTGCCTCTCTACCATCACTCTCTGTGCTACTACTATTTACTATTATTATTTATGAGTCGGTCTGTGTTGGTAGCTAAGCTTGCCTAGTCGGCAAACGGTGTTAAACAAAACTCTGATCCAGCAATAGCTCTAGAGGCACTCAGTGCAGTCCTCTGGGTTGCCCTTGCTGTCTATTCCAGTCTTCTTAGTTAGTGCTTTGACAATTTCCAACAACAAAATGTCAATGTCCACCAAGAATAAGCTAGTAGTTGTCTCTTTGATTTGATAGTAGCACATACCATACTGCTAGTGTTTCAGGGACTATTCTGCACATACAGAAGTATGGACAAGAGAAATAGGACATTGTTGATGATAGGTGCAGTTCGACTTTCCACATACCTCAGTCAGAAGTAACTGTGCGGGACTCGGGAGCCCTCACCTTGTTGGAACTTCAAGTCCTCCTGGTGGTGATGAGGAGTAGTTGGTTCTGTCTGTAATTATTATAAAGAGCAAACATTCATCAGTTGTGCCAAAAAGAGTTGCATGTTATGGCTAAGCATATAGGTTAACACCCTCCCCAAAACCGTGACTTCTTTTCACTCCCAATAATTAAAAATTGTTTAACATTTTCTCTTCCATTACGAGACAAAGTAGGGGGTGGTGTATGGCATCTAAAAATATGACATGTGTTTTCTAGGCGTCACAACATCTGATGCAGCACTTGCCACCACCTGTGCCGGGGCCAGCAGCGCGGAGGGGTCCACTCAAGCGGCGGCGCCACCAGGAGGAGCTGAGGGGGATCGCTCAGCAGCGGCGGACGGTGGTAAGTTATTATTATACTCCTTACTTATTGACATTTTAGAGTAGGCTCACAAAGGCGTGTATGATGTACTGTACAGTAGAAAGTACACTACTACAAGTACACTGTACTGCTAAGAACAGTTACTGATTTAGAACTACATTTTATTTTATATTCAAAACAATGAAAGAGCGTCAACACAATCTGTAAAACCACACTCGAACCCCAGCAAATCCCTCGGAAACCAATCTTACCGAGAGGGAAAACGAGGGGAGTGAAAAAAGAAATAAGAAATAAAGTGGGGAGAGCAGGGAACAGTGATAAGAAGAAATCCCCCAAACCCCAAACAAGTAGGTGTTAATTATCATCATTGGGTTTTCCAAGTATGAAAAATTGAAAAAAGAGGGGGGACCAATCATAGGGCCCACAGTGAAAGTGCAAGTTTAAAAGGAAGGTTAGTAGTTCCTAATATCAATTTTAATAGAGGGATAGCCTACTTCCATTAAAAACATGTGAAAAAACAGACATAATAAAGGAATAGTAATGAAAACCGTATGTCCTTTAAATAAGAAAATGTGGTCAACATGTTTCTGCTTACAAATGAGCAACAATCACTCAAGCATTCATCAGGACCAAAAAAGAATTTGTATTTTAGCAGCTTGAAAAGGAACACACTCTAACGTGTGTTCGATTCTCGCTGTCCACAAGAAAAATGGAGGGTGATTCACCCACTCATGGTTACTCCTCCGTGAGTTGTCTTGGTTGCTGCTAGTACGCCTGTGTCTGGAAGGAGAAATGAAATTCTAATAACGGCAAAACCCAAGTGAAGTATAACACAACTTATGTGT
Source organism: Lissotriton helveticus (assembly GCF_964261635.1). Lineage (NCBI taxonomy): Eukaryota > Metazoa > Chordata > Amphibia > Caudata > Salamandridae > Lissotriton > Lissotriton helveticus. The sequence goes on along the minus strand of NC_136068.1, from coordinate 365,292,309 downwards.
GAGATTAAATGCATATGAGTAATGAGATAACTTAAATCATGGTCTTGTACTCCTAGACATCTTCAACTCATAGGTGCCAAATTTATACTGTTCTTACCCTTATAGCTAAACTCTCCCATATGTACGAACTGTGTGTTCAAATAACACCACTAAACAAAATGAAATATTGACCAAATTGCATCAGGTAGCCTGTTCTTATTATCCGATGCAACCTTCACATATTAATATATGTGACCAAAGCCCAGCTACTGTCCACCAACTTTAAATATGCTGGGTGCACTCTTGCCTTAATGGTCAGAGAAAATACACTGAACACACAACTTCCGTGTCAATGTGATAATTAAAAACAACACTGGGCAAGTGCCTGCTGTCGGCGGAGCCATCATTCCAAGGAAAAGTTATGAAAGAATTAAAAATAGAATAGAAGGAAGACCGTTTACAAATGGGTTTCTTAATAACGATCGTTTTCAGTCAAATACTGTCAATGTCACACGAGCAATGTATTTTTGAAACATGCACCACTTACTTATCAGGCTGCTTGTAAATGCCTCATGGGTGCATGGCAGGGGTCTTCTTCATGCTCGTTACAAGCTATCCGGAAGTGGTGAAGAAAAGAAAAAAGTTGGAAAACTAGGGACCCCAAATGCGTGTTATTTATTCAATGTCCGTGTTAAAAAAAAAATTCTTTCAAAAATAGCGGCATATGCCCTATGGGCAGTCATTATTTAATATGTAAACCCAACAACTCAGGATTTTGACATGAACGGGTAGCAAGTAAACAGTCGTGACCCGTCTAAGCCTATTTCGTTTTAGATTCACTTACTAGCAAACGGACGTCTCCCCTCTCCGGACTTACGTAGTGCACATCCATGCCCCGAATGGTGGCTGGTTGTTTCCGGGACTGACGTTATGTAACGTCGGGACGTCACACCCACGTGGTCGCGATTCCTTCTATTCTTAAAGGAACCTCGCACCAATGATCCAATTTGACCAAACGCTGTCAATCAACTTTATTTAGCAGAGCTGCTTGGCATTCAAAAAAATTATAGCGCGTCTCTACAGCTATCACACAAATTTATGTCAGTAGTATTTAACCCTTCTGTCACTGGGTATTTTGAAATTTTAATCAAAAGGCTGCAGATCTAAACTAGCTATAAGGAAGGGGAACACAGAGAAATCGTTCATTTATTAGCAGATAGATCACTCTCTTTACAGTGATCTACTCAGATGATGGAAAATCATGATTTCGAATGTGGTGCAAATTTAGACTGCCTTATTATAAATAAAGCCGGCTGAAAGCTGTTTCCGCTAGAGAGCCCAGTATATGGAGTTCATATTCATTGGAAATTCATCTTTTGTTCAGGATAGAACCCCAAGGTATCGCATCATTTAGGCCCAAGTTATGCGTAGACAGACGGTATATCCACCGTTGCTCTTTTTCATAGAGTTGTTTCAGAACCATTTTTTAACTGTTCAATAATTGTCCATTTGACATCATTCGGTGAGTGGTTGGCTTCCTGGAAGTGTCTCGTTAGTTTTGTAGTGTTCTTCCGGCACCGGATATTACTACGGTGTTCTCCAATCCGCAGTTTGATCTTCCTCGATGTCATGCCCACGTATTTAAGACCACATGGGCAGACAATCAAATAAACTACGTTGTTCGAGTTGCAGTTTATATGACCTCTCTGCTCCCAGACTTTCCCTGCTTCCAAAGCCAATGTCTTTGAACTCGTCGTAAGATGACATACCGCACAGTCGCCACAGGGATAGTGTCCCTGCTCAGGTGAAAACCCCAAGCTGATAGTACATTCTGCTCAGTAGTAGGTGCTTGTTCTCTGGGTCTGGTATGCACCAAAGCGTCACGCAGGCTTCGTTCTCTCTTATATGAGAAAAGGGGCTTTTCCCAATCGTGACGATTGCTTGTCAAGATCTTCCAATGTTTTGTGATGCAATGGCTGACTGCATTGGAAATACTACTATAAGTAGTTACACAGGTCAGGGGGGATTTTCCTTTGGGTTCCTAGGGTAATTCTCAAGCAGGGCCTCACGGTTCTGATTCTTTGCTCTTTTGAGACTCTTGGTGAGCACCTTCTTAGGATATCCACGTTTCTGTAATTTTTCTGTCAGGTCCCCTGCCTGCTGTTTAAAGTCCCTAAGACTAATACAATTTCTCCGTATGCGGAGATACTGCCCAAATGGCAGATTTTCATGGAGAGGACGAGGATGAAAACTCTCAAAGTGCATTAAACTGTTTTTGGTGGTAGGCTTGTAGTAGGTCTTAGTTTGTAAATGGTTCAACTCTCTCGTGATGGTTACATCCAAAAACACGATGGTGTTTGCCGAGTACTCATGGGTAAATCTTAGATGGGGGTCACAGGTGTTCACCCAGTCAAAAAATGCCAGTAAAGTTTCTTCTGAGCCCTTCCAGATTAAAAGAACGTCGTCAATATATCTTTGCAAAAGAATTACATTTTCACTGTATGGGTTGGAATCTGCCAGAATGTATGTGCATTCGAAGTTGTAAACATATAACCCCGCAATGCTTGGGGCAAAAGTACTGCCCATTGATGTGCCAGTCTTCTAAAGGAAGATCTGGCCCTGATATTCAAAAAAATTCCTCTTCAGAGCCAGCGTGGCACAATCAAGCACAAAGGAGCGGGAGGTAGTATATTCCCATGCAGTATTTTCCAAGACGTCTGTCAAAACTTTAATGGTTGCATCTTGGGGAATGCACGTGTAAAGGCTTTCTATATCAAGGGCCACCAAAAAGCACGATTCTTCAGGAAGTTCCACTGTTAACAGTAGGCTCAATAGGCTTTTAGTGTCCTTGATGTAGGTGCTAGTAGCTTGAACTAAAGGTTTTAGAAAAAAAGCACAATACTTTGAAAGGGGCTCTAAAATAGAGCCAATCCCCGAAACAATTGGGCGTCCTGGTGGAGGATGACAGTTTTTATGCGTTTTCGGGAGAGTATAGAAGTATGGGATTTTTTCTTCGGATTTGGTGAGAACGTCTGCCTCTTGCTTGCTGATGAGGCCATCATGTTCGGCTGTCATCGCAAGTTCCACTATTTCATCCTTTAGGGAGGCGGACGGATCTTCTCACATAGTTGGTCGTATTGTTCAGGAGTCTGCGGCATTCAAGATCATATGCGGTGGCATCCTGTATCACTATGCCTCCCCCATTGTCCGCACTTTTGATTACTATTTCTGTATTGCGGCTGAGGGACTGTATAGCTTTATATTCCTCAGTGGTTAGATTTTTAAACAGTGTTGGTTCTTCCAAGGCTTCTACCTCATTGTATACCGCCTGCTCGAAAGCGGTTATCTCGGGTGGTACCATATGTGGAGGGGGGGTGAAGGTAGACTTCAGACGAAAATCTGTGTCATTTTTCACAATCTCCAATTCGGATTGTGTTCGTCTTTCAAAAAACTCTTAAGACGCAGTTTTCGAAAAAAAATTAAAATTGATATTAGGAACTGCTAATCTTCCTTTTAAACTTGCACTTTCACTGTGGGCCCTTTGATTGGTCCCCCCTCTTTTTTCCATTTCTCCATTTTTCATACTTGGAAAACCCAATGATGATAATTAACACCTACTTGTTTGGGGTTTGAGGGATTTCTTCTTATCACTGTTCCCTGCTCTCCCCACTTTATTTCTTATTTCTTATTTCCTTTTTCACTCCCCTCGTTTTTCCTCTTGGTAAGATTGGTTTCCGAGGGATTTGTTGGGGTTCGAGTGTGGTTTTACAGATTGTGTTGACGCTCTTTCATTGTTTTGAATATTTGATAACCAGGGGACTGAGAGCGTTTCTGCCATAGCCCTTTCTCTCTCTTTGTTTTGCAGTAACTACATTCTATTTTAGCCAATCACGGAGAAGACAGTCACCCTTGACGTAGCAATAGCATTAGCGGCTGTAGTTCTCGAGTAAGCAATGGCTCCCTCTATTTGACTTCAAATCAGCTGGGAACATTTTATCGTGAAGCCAAGTCATATCAGATGAACTTGAGGGATGTGATGAACGAAAAGGGAAAGAACTTAGGGTCAATGGAAGGACGAGCGAGTCGTAACATTTATGACTAAAGAATGATACGTGTTTTTGAATGCAGGCAGAGGTGGCTGATAGGAAGGAATCAGATGCATGGCTGCTTGAAGCAAGGATGGTTGGAGGAGAAAGAAAAAATGACTGCCTGTGTTGGTCAATCAGAAAATTCATGTGTGGTGTGCATTGCAATATATCATTTGGGTGAAACTCAAATGCAAGTCAAGACGGTGGTTTACCAAATAAAATGAAAAGGGTGTTATTTGGTTGTTGAGAAAAAGTAAAGTTGTTACAGTTGAGACATTAAGAAGAATGATAGCTGTTTACTTTGGAAGCCTGGATGGTATCTTCTCCCTCATACATAGCGGAGGTGTATGTAGAGCAGACGCTCAGTGCATGAAGAGTGTTACGTTGTTCGAACAGCATGTCTGTGCCAGAGTAGCAAAGCAGAGGAAATCCAAATACTACAAGTTGTGATTGTTCTGAAACTCTCCCTTGCCTAAAGTAACAGTACAGTAGTTTACTTTGCAAGCACAGCATATATTGTGTATGTATTGTATAGTTGACAATTATATCAAGTCAAGTCCCTTCCTCCGGCAATTATGGTTACCACACTCACTCCCTATGTTCATAATTTTCTTTCTGCTGTGTTAATCATGGGTGGACTATCGCTGTTGTTCACTCAATCTATCAGAATGAAGCACCTAAAGTCATACATCACATAAGCAAAGAGATCATGTGATCGGCTGGAGACATGCTCAGAAATGAATAATCTTCATTTTCCTTTTGTAGTACTAAAGGCCCAGGGGGGGGCAGTGCGAAATATAAATTACATTGAGCAGTAGCCCTTGATGTAACCGAGTATGGCCAGTGCCACCCCTATACAAAAGTAAGAGCTTCCCTATCCCCACCTGCATATACTGCTTAAAGTAATGCATGCAAGTCTGTGTCATCATGGCTTGTGTCTATTTTTCTTGGGTGCAAGCTGACTGAGCTGGCATTATGCCGGCTACCACAAGTTCACGTACAAGTAATTTCTTTCGCAAAAGTAGAGAAAAAAAGACGAATACTGGTGTACTCTCTGACTATGTATTGAGTCCATAGTGCTGCCTGGTAGTAGAATTCCTGAAACTCCCACTGTTACAGGCCTACAAAGACGGCGGAAAGATACATGCCAAAATGTTATACTGTGCTTGCAAATTGCTAGTGTTACTGTGAGACAACTTTCTGTTGAATTATTTTGCGTTATTGTTAAAGAGCATTGGTTACATTATTTTTCTTTCTTTCTTCATATAGATGCTCCCAAAAAGCTCACCAGAGGGGAGATGGCTGTCCGGGCCAGGGCCCGGAAGATGGAGGCCAACCGAGTTGAATATTGCCGGCTGTGGGCTCGGGAAAATGAGGAGGGAACATCAACAACCTCCTCCAGCACTGCCACCAGCCAGCAGCCTCCATCCCAGCACCATGCTCGGACAGCCCCCCGCCGCCGCTCAGCTGCAAGACCATCAGCAGCTGGCCCCCTCAGAGCCTGGAAGGCACGCATGCGCCGCCTAAGCCTAAGAGTGGACTACCTGGAGCGCAAGGTGGACGACCTTGAAAAACAGCTCCAGGACCTCCGCAAGGACCGCCTGCCCAAACACCGTCGGAAGTGACTGTGTCCCTTGCCCCTTTTTTAAGGACTGTTGGGGGGAGGTGGGAATCGGGAGTTGGGGATTCTTTATTTTTGGACTACTTCAAATGGACAATTGTTTGGTTTAGGGAGGGGTGGGACTAGTCTATTTTTGTTAGGGGAAATACATCATTATTCATTTTACATACTTCAACATAGTGTACGCTTTGATCTTATTTTGTGGGGTGGTGGGCGGGAGTTATGGCACGTTTGGTTTTCCTCAAACTTACCAGCATGAATTATCTAAAACGTCCAAAAATGTTCAAAAGTGCCACTAACAGAGTTTGTGAATTCAATTGGCCTACTAGTACTTTACTTGTACTACTATCAGTCTCTCCTCCGCATCCTAGCCCATCTTTCTACCTCCCCAAAATGCTTATCTTACCTGTGATTTGTGTTTGAGAATAGAGCTAGGCACAGTGCTGGCTGCATGGCAAATGGTGATTACACCATCCCGGACCGAAATTCCGTTGTTGTGGTGTTAGTAGTAGGAGTGGTACCACACTAGCAGTAGCAACATATGAAAAACAAAGTAAAAAAATGAGACATTCAGTGGCCTGAGAGGAGTATTAGAAGGAACAGTAGCCTAAGCAATGCTGAAGATAAGTATGGGGAAAACAGTGGCACAGCAGCGTAACACAAATCTTTTTGACATGTAGGAGGATGATGTTGACGATGGATCCAATCGATGGTGCGCATGAAATTCAGAATTTATTTTAAAATACTCATTGTTGTTTTTTTACCCAGAATTACAATATCCTAGGATTCATCTAGCTGCCTTAAAATCGAGTTGAGGAGGTTGCGTGTACCTTTTCCTCCCCAGCAAGTGTGTGGAATTATTGTTGTAATTTACTCACACCTCAATGAAAACCACACAGCCCGGGGGAAGAGGGTTATGGTTTGAAACTTGGATGGGAATGGGGTTTGTGGGTAAAGTTTTGTGGAGAGAGGAAAAAAAACACAGCATGGACAAACAACAAATGAAGATAAACAAATCTTTGGATACGAAGCTATTCATAAATCTTTTAAGGGACATAAAGGAAGTGCATGCACTAATTCATGAAGTTGTTTTCTAAATGGATAGGTTTTTGTAAAGTAAGTAGTACTTTCTACAATGTACTATGAAGAAACAACAATGTGACAGTACAGGGCTGCAGTAATTACGTAATTTCACTTGCCTATCTGCCCTCAGAGAGAAGAACCACTTTGCACATTAAATTAGTTTAAAAAATAGCAAAGAAAAAAGTATACAATGGCTGGAGTGATGAATTGAAGCAGAGAGCAAACAAATTCACAGTGTCACACTCACAGTAGTTCACAGCAATAACATTACTTAAAAGATAAGTTGAAATGAAGATGGATACTGTAACTGTATGTTGTTGTAGTTGTCCTGTTGAATTTGGGAAGTTACATGCATCCAGCCATTCCTCTTTCGCGGTACTCCTCCATTCCATCTGACGCACCGCCGATCAATGTTGGGCACCAGAAGACACCTTGTCCACTGACTGCCTGGCGGATGCTGAATTGCGGGTCGCTAAGCCTGCGGTCATCCTTTTTGTCATTGCACAGGGTAAAAGCCGGCCTGTAATTGTTGATGGGAAAACAGGAAGTGAAATTTAAACACCACGGAGAAAAAAATATAAGGTACGCAGTGTAGTGCAAAAATAACACTTTTAGTTTCAGAGTCAACAGTATTACAAAACATACAAGCATCATTTCGAAAGTGCGTACTCAGAGTCTCCTTTTCAAGGATAAATAAGTGTGGGCGAAATTTGCGGATCTTTCCCCTCAAGCTATGTGTAAAGTGTAAACAGCGATTTCAGAACCCTAACCCTACCCTAACCCTAACCCTAACTCTAACCCTAGGCCCTAACCCCCCTTTTTCACAATGGATTTAGTCCAAACCACTTGATTCCGATATTAGACCTTCCCAGCAATGCCCCAAGAGCCGCCAACCCACCCGCAAAAAAGCAGAACCCCCCCCCAAACAGGCAAAAAGCAAAAACGGAAAATCTCATACTTACAATATTTTCGGCCTTGTTTCAATTCTGTCCAAACGCGCTCTGCAGCTAGGCCATAACTCCCCTTTTCCACCATGGATTTCCTTAAAAACAAATGCAATCAACATTAGACTGTGCCAGCAGTGCTCCCAGACCCCAAAACCCACCCCAAACACCAGGAACCCCCCAAACAGTCCCCCAAAAACAGGCAAGTGAGCAAAAACAGAAAATAATTTTCACCATGGATTTAGTCCACACCACTTGATTCTGATATTATACCTTCCCAGCAATGCCCCAAGAGCCGCCAACCCACCCGCAAAAAAAGCAGAATCCCCCCCCCCCCAACAGGCAAAAAGCAAAAACGGAAAATCTCATACTTAGAATATTTTCGGCCTAGTTCCCAAATCACTCCATGCGCACTCTGCAGCTAGGCCCTAACTCCCCTTTCAAACAATGGATTTTCTTCAAACCACTTGCAACCAAAATTAGGCATGCCCAGCATTGCTCAAAGACCCCCCAACCCCCCCAAAACACCAGGAACCCCCCAAACAGCCCCACAAAAATAGGCAAGTGAGCAAAAACGGAAACAAATTTTCACCATGGATTTAGTCCAAACCACTTGATTCCGATATTAGATCTTCCCAGCAATGCCCCAAGAGCCACCAACCCACCCGCAAAAAAGCAGAACCCCCCAAACAGGCAAAAAGCAAAAATGGAAAATCTCATACTTAGAATATTTTCGGCCTAGTTCCCAAATCACTCCGTGCGCGCTCTACAGCTAGGCCATAACTCCCCTTTTCCACCATGGATTTCCTTAAAAACAAATGCAATCAAAATTAGAATGTGCTAGCAGTGCTCCCAGACCCCAAAACCCACCCCCAAACACCAGGAACCCCCCCAAACAGCCCCCCAAAAACAGGCAAGTGAGCAAAAACGGAAAGAAAGTTTCACCATGGATTTAGTCCAAACCACTTGATTCCGATATTAGACCTTCCCAGCAATGCCCCAAGAGCGCCAACCCACCCGCAAAAAAGCAGAACCCCCCCCAAACAGGCAAAAAGCAAAAATGGAAAATTTCATACTTAGAATATTTTCGGCCTTCTTTCAATTCTGTTAAAACGCGCTCTGCAGCTAGGCCATAACTCCCCTTTTCCACCATGGATTTCCTTAAAAACAAATGCAATCAACATTAGACTGTGCCAGCAGTGCTCCCAGACCCCAAAACCCACCCCAAACACCAGGAACCCCCCAAACAGCCCCCCAAAAACGGAAAATAGTTTTCACCATGGATTTAGTCTAAACCACTTGATTCCGATATTAGGCCTTCCCAGCAATGCCCCAAGAGCCGCCAACCCACCCGCAAAAAAAGCAGAATCCCCCCCCCCAACAGGCAAAAAGCAAAAACAGAAAATCTCATACTTAGAATATTTTCGGCCTAGTTCCCAATTCACTCCATGCGCGCTCTGCAGCTGGGCCCTAACTCCCCTTTCCAACAATGGATTTTCTTCAAACCACTTGCAACCAAAATTAGGCATGCCCAGCATTGCTCAAAGACCCCCCAAACCCCCCCAAACACCAGGAACCCCCTCAAACAGGCAGAAAGCAAAAATGGAAAATCTCATACTTAGAATATTTTCGGCCTTCTTTCAATTCTGTCAAAACGCGCTCTGCAGCTAGGCCATAACTCCCCTTTTCCACCATGGATTTCCTTAAAAACAAATGCAATCAAAATTAGATTGTGCCAGCAGTGCTCCCAGACCCCAAAACCCGACCCCAAACACCAGGAACCCCCCCAAACAGCCCCACAAAAACAGGCAAGTGAGCAAAAAAGGAAACACATTTTCACCATGGATTTAGTCCAAACCACTTGATTCCGATATTAGATCTTCCCAGCAATGCCCCAAGAGCCGCCAACCCACCCGCAAAAAATGTGAAAGACCCCCAAACAGGCAAAAAGCAAAAATGCATAATCTCACACTTAGAACATTTTTGGCCTTCCTTCAATTCTGTACAAGCGCGCTCTGCAGCTAGGCCATAACCCCCCTTTTCCACCATGGATTTTTTTCAAACCACTTGCAATCAAATATAGACCTTCACAGCAGGGCTCCAAGACCCCCGACCCAGCACCGCAAATCTAGAACACCCCCAAAGAAACCCCCAAAAACCTGCAATACTGGTATATTCAAAACATGGCAAATTGCTCTGTTCACAAAAAACAAACAGCAATTGGTTTCAACAGAGACAGACAGCCATTGCTGTCCACTGCATGCCATCTTCTCATTATTTATTACCTGTTCTACTTTTTGTCCGCATCTTCTTCGGAAAGTGAGGGCCCACAGGGCAGCCTCTCCTGTCAATTTCAGAAGTAAGTCTGTCAACAATCAGCAAGCATGTAGTCAGTCAGTAATTTCAGTGCCACTTGAGGGGACTCGTCTACGAAGACAAAGTTTATTTATTCTCCATAATCCATCCATCTGCCTTGAGGGAAACGGATAGGGGTAGTCTGGAGGAGGAGGATAGAGGAGCCTGATTGAGTTGTGAACTTGTGAACCTCGGGAATGCAGACTGCGGCACCTTCAAATCAATAAGGAAATAAGATGAAGACAGTGCTGCTGATGGACTTGTTGTGATTAGGTGATTAGAGTTTTGTTGTGGTAAAAGTTGCAAAAAAAAGAAAGACACACAGGAATAAAAGTGAATAAGGACAAAAAAAAGGAAGTAATTTTCACTCAGGCCTCGGTGTCAGGGAAGTAGAGCTCGTCCTCAAAGTCTATGAATTGAGATGGGAGTAGTTCAAGTAACAGAGAACAACTTCCGTCGGCGTCACCTAAGTCGGTGTCCTCTTCTTCCTGCGTGCATTCACGTATTTTGTAATCGGGTGGTATGAAGTGCTGATTCATCTTGATTATTGTTAACCTCTTCACATTTTTGGGCGAGAGGCGGGTCCTTTTTGAAGTTACAATGGCACCAGCAGCGCTGAAAACACGTTCAGAAGACACGCTTGCGAGTGGGCAAGACAAATAATTTAGAGCCAGGTTGGTGATCAGTCGCCATACAGACCTTCTCCTATACCAATACACCAATGGGTTCTCATTAAGACAGACCTCTGTTGGGTCATCCAGATAGGCCTGCACCACCGACTCAAGGTTCTCCAGGGTTGCTCCACTTTGCATACAATCTGTGGCCGTTGCAGTAGTGGACCGAGCAAACCTTGCTGAGTTAGTCAATCTGCTTCCGACAATATATTTTTTTGGCCTGGTGCAGGTGAGGATGATGACACGGTTGCTGGTTTCGTTAACGGCTATGAGGGAAAATGACTCCCTTCGGCCATGGATTCAGAAGTGAAACTTGATGCCGGATGGCCTGCTGATTCAGTTGTACTTCTGCTTTTCGAACCGAGTGGCTGACACAGCGAGCCAATGTTTGTACTTTGAAACATCTGCTTCATCAAAAGGAATGAATGCTTTGCTGGCCACTGCCTTTTTGTACCGTGGATCCAGAATAGTGGCACAAATGTAATGTTGTTCTGTATGTATGTTTTTACGCCTTTCATTGTGAAGTAGGCGCCTTAACAACTTCACCGCCAAATCATATGCTTCTCGCTTTTCAGCATGACCTCTGAACGTTGAAGACACGTCCTTTAGTTGGTGCTCTAGCATGACCAACAATGGGATAGCTTTGCCCAAAGAACAGTCCTCCCTGCTGACTTCACGCGTGAAGATCTCAAAAGGACGAAGCATGTCTGTCAGGCTTGCAATTAGCTTCCATTCCTCCAACTCTAGCCTCATGTCTTTCTGAGTAGAACCCAGTTTATAGACATACTCATTTATTACCCCCCACTGCTCAGACAGACGCTCAATCATGTAAAAGGTTGAGTTCCAACGTGTTGCCACCTCCTGGATTAGTCCTTTGACTGTCAGTTTACGTTCATGTTGAATGCTCCTCAGCTGCTTCCGGGCCTTAAAAGAATGGCTGAAATATGTGCAGATTCTTCGGCAGATGGTCAGTAATTTGATGACTGCGTCATTTTTTTTCAAGAATTCTTGCACCACGATGTTAATACTGTGCGCCAAACACGGCACTCTGAAATATTGACCATCAGTCATGGCCCTAACTATATTACTGCCATTATCCGTGGAAACATAACCAACTATGCGATTTCTTGGATGCAGCCATTCTTTGACCTTCCTGTTAAACTCCTCCAAAAGGTTAGCTGCAGTGTGAGATTTCTCAATGGCAAACATGCCTACTGTTGCATGTTTGCGAGTAGCTTGAAAAACTTTCTCTGTTTCAACACCTGCTTGTTTTAACTGTTGTCTGACCCCTGCAAAAGAGACCCAGTGTGCAGTGATGCACATGTAATCAAGGGCTTGGCAACTGGTCCACATGTCTGTTGTCATGTGGATAGTGTGAACAGCACTCTTCAGAATAGCTGCGCCAATCACCTCCAGCACATCTTGATGTAGTGCTGGAACAGCAACCCTGGCAAAATAGGACCGGCTAGGAACCTTCCATTTAGGGCAGACTGTTGCCACAAATTCAAGAAAACCCACCCCTTCCACGAAAGAGAAAGGGAGAAGGTCCAGCGCTAGCATTATAGGCATCTTTGTGTTATACAGACGTACCGTATGGTGGTTGCGTTCAAATGGCGCATCCGACCAAAACATGCCCAATGCATTTCGGAAAGTACATTTCCTTCTTCAGGGGCATACTTTCCGAAATGCATTGGGCTGTTTTAATAAACATTATGGGATGTGGAACCCACATTGGACTCCCGAGCTTTTGCGAAACATTCTCGTCCACCAAAAATTGAGTAAAATGAATTGACTATAAAACGAGAGGAAAAGGATTAAAACGGTTTAAATAGTGATGAATAAGCAAGAGAGAAGCGAATAAAATATTGATTCATTTGATTCAATTCATAAACGTGGCTGTGCAACCTGATGGAATCGGAACTGGGGATTCCTTGCGAAAGTTATTTTGACACAGCGCACCGAGACGAAGCGCAAGGCAGGTTATTGCACGCTGTTAAAACCAAAAACGGCTAAGAAAAGATTAAACCAGGATGACCAGGTGTGCATCTCTTTCTTTGAACTCATTAGTTGTTGAACACTCGCCAGCTGAGTTACACCCGGCGTTGATTGGATGGTACTTTATTGTGATGAGCCAACATCACTGGTCGATGGTGATTGAAAAACCAAAGTGGCTGCCGCAGCAGCACTCATGGTCATGGACCTAACTTGGCGTGGTGGCACTGAGCCCAATGAAGCGGAGGTGCTGCTTCCAGCTTGGTCCCCGGCGGACACCGCTGCTGCTGCAGGCGTAGTTTTTTTTCTCAAAAAAGGTGTCGGTGGTCACACCAGTCTCCTTGGTAGCTGGTGCCACTTGCTTCTTCTGCTCCTTCTTACTGCAGTTGCACTGGCAACTTTTTTTGCTGAGGCGCTACGGCCACCTTTCGTTGGGGCCTACTTCATCAGATGTCAGAACAGCAGGCCACAGTTGCACGAGTTGCAGAGTTGTCTTGTCTGTGGCCACACGTGATGTCACGTGACATTGTGCTTCACACACCGCTGCAGGATTTCTTCCTGGCACTGGTGGTTCTCTTGTGCACCTAAAAGCAATGGAAGCCAGAGGAACATCAGTTAAACACCCCAAAAAGTCGAAAAGCACACAAAAATCACCATCCATGCCCTCAATGATGTTTAAATTCAAGACACCCCACAGAAAGACTAGGTCCATGCACCACTGAGTACCCCTGGGCATAATGGTTGAAAGCAAGGCAAACAGGGTGCAGGCCTGAGCACACTGCCTGGCTTCAAAATGGCCCCTTGACCCCCCACCAAATGGCCAGGCCCTGCCTGTACCAGGCCTCAAAATGGCCCCACCCACATGGCCAGGCCCCAACAACACCCCAAAAAGTCAAAAAGCACACAAAAATCACAACAATCCAATGCCATCCATGCCCTCAATGATGTTTAAATTCAAGACACCCCACAGAAAGACTAGGCCCATGCACCACTCACTACACCTGGGTATAATGGTTGAAAGCAAGGCAAACTGGGTGCAGGCCTGAGCACACTGCCTGGCTTCAAAATGGCCCCTTGAGCCCCACCACATGGCCAGGCCCTGCCTGGACCAGGCCTCAAAATGGCCCCCACCCACATGGCCAGGCCCCAACAACACCCCAAAAAGTCGAAAAGCACACAAAAATCACCACAATCCAATGCCATCCATGCCCTCAATGAGGTTTAAATTCAAGACACCCCACAGAAAGACTAGGTCCATGCACCACTCACTACACCTGGGCCTACTGGCTAGTGAGGCTTTACAGGCACCCAATTTATTTTTAAAAATCACCATATAACAGCTAAAATTCCATGACATAAATGAGAATTAAGTTTTAAAAAAATCACAGAAACAGTTGTATCATGCACCCATGACTAACCCTGGGCCTACTGGATACTGTGGCTACCCACAATATATATTTTTTTAAAGTTGTGAAAAAAGTTTTAAAACTGTAGTTGCCTCAACTGCAATGCCCCAAACAAACAACACCAACTTACTTGTAAAATCTCAAGTCCAAAAGTGATCCAAAGTCCAAAGTCCAAAAAGTCCTCAAATACAAATATCCAGCAGCAGCCACAAAAAGTAATCCTTCCAGCTCCAGATCTAAATCAAACGTGACCAGGACATGGACAAAGCACTGGGAGGAGCCTGCTGGACAGGAACAGGAAGTTGGAGACTCTGGGGCACGTCCTTCCTCCCAACCCCCCCAAAAAATGGACTCCTTGCACCAAAAAGTGCAGCCAAATGTCAATCTGCGGAGTTAATCTGATAAAAATCATAATTTTCACAAGGTTTATGCTTCCTGCGGTGGATTTCTTGTGCGGAATTGCAATTTTTTCAATTTCGGGAACGGGAGCTGTTCAAATCTCCCGCCGGAAGTCAGCTGCGCGCCGCATCTACCTGTTTGGCATTGTTTACTCCCGCAATGTGTGATCGCGGGCCTTTATGACGTACTCGCGTTGTCAAACTCTCGCTGTGCAAGATGGCGAGCCGTGATGACGTAATTGCATTCGAAAAACTCTCGTGCGATCACGCAGCAAGATCGAAAATGGCGCAGCACATGCAAACCAGGAGAAAAACAACTCGGCGGACTCAGAATTACGGTAAGTCAACGCCGTGCACGCGATATTGTATTTTTCAAGCGCGACCAAGTAAAATAATTCGCAGCTTGCGAATTTGCGGATTTTTGGGCAAATTGGCGTGATTCGCGGATCGCGAAATTGCCAAAAATCCGCAAATTCGCCCGCAAAACGGATTTTACGCCCATACTTAACAGGAATCCTGCGACAATGAGTCGCGTGAATCCAGTTCTTACAACCAGTGACTTTTACTGAGGTGCACGTTGCTAACAGGACCTGTTCCGGTTCCCTCCAACGCGGCTCCAAACTTTTCTTTCTCTGGAACTTTTTAATCAACACGATGTTGCCAGGCTGGATGTCATGCCCAGGCCCCTCTGTTGTAGCTGCCAGGGTGTCCCAGACCTGTTGGTGAATAGAACACAAAGTTTCTGTTAACTGGCCAAGAAAATCAATCAACAGTGGGTACTCAATATCAGAAAACCGCCGAGGTTGCAGGACGCCCCAGACATTTGCCGGGTGCCCAAACGCGAGCTCATACAGTGACAATCCTGTTCTAGAATGTGCTGTTGTTCTTGTTGACGAAAGGGCTAACGGTAAAGCATCTGGCCACTTTAACCCTGTGGTCTCCTGAGTTTTTGCCAGTTTGCGCTTGAGAGCACCATGGTACTTCTCAACCAAACCTGCTGACTGTGGGTGATTGGCAGCATGGAACTTTTGCTTTATGTGTAAACCATCACAAATTATTCTAATCACTTTTGCATTAAAATGACTTCAGTTACCACTCCAAACCAATCGGGGCTAGCCGAAACGAGGAAAGAACTCCTTCAGGAGTACCTTTGCATTCACAATAGCTGTATTGTCATTAGTGGGATTAGCCTCAACCCATTTACTAAATGCACATACAACCACCAACACGTACTTCAAATTATTGCATCAACTACTAGTTCAATATAGTCCATTTGAAGGACTTCAAAAGGAAAAGTGGGTGGTGCAAAATTATCAGGCGGTGTAGGGGTACCCTTCCCAGGATTGTGCATCATGCACACCATACAGTACTTCACTACCTGTGCAGCTGTTTTAGGAATATTATCATTCTGCCATACAGGGTCTATCAACTTGCAAATACCCTTAGCACTGATATGAGCTGCGCCATGAGCCATTGTAACCAAAGGGAAAACATATATATCAGGCAACATCCATCTCTGCTTCCTTGAATTATTAATCCAACATCCCTCATCATTCAATTGTGCTGTACTTTCCTGCCATCCCGCTAATCCTTCTACTGTGGTTTCGCTTTGTGTCTCTTTTACATTTTCATGAGTGTCTTCAAACATAACAACTTCAGGAACTCATCTAGCTGAACCTGCTACAAACATTCTTTTCATCTTTGTCTGGGCCGTTTCCTTAGCTGTCTGTTCTGCAAAAGCATTTCCCCTACCTATATCATCAGTGACCTTCCGGTGGGTGCTACAATTCACTATGGCCATTATCTTGGGGAAAGTCAAAGCAGGCAAAAGTCTCCAAATGAGGTGTCCATGCTGGATTTTTGTGCCATGCAAAGTAAAAAGCCCTTTCTCAGCCCAGAGTCGCCTAAACTTATGCGCGACCCTTTTGGCTGTCAGTACAGATATTGACAACCAATCCCTCACTCAATGCGTAAGCTCGAAAAAGGGCAGCAAGCTCAGCAGCTTGAGCCGACTGATGTCACTACTACTGTACGCAGTGTGGTAATAGCATACGCTGCAGTTGTAGTGCCATCCGGTAATTTGAAACAAGAGCCATCAACATATAGTTCCCCTTGTGGGTCAGATAAGGGAATGTCAGTCAAGTCTACTCGTCCTTTCGTCTCTTCTTCCGTCCGGAAGATACAATCATGTTTGTCGACTTCATCAATCTTGGAGGGGGGGGTAGTAACTAAGGGTGGGCGTAGCACTTCACTCCGCTCACAGAATGGGCGTAGTGTTGCCTACTTCGCTCTTCACAAAGTAGGCGTAGTAGGCAACACTACGCCCACTCCGTGGTGGCACGAAGTTGCCAGCCACTTGCCTCCCTCCCGCCCTCTTCTTCAACCATATTTTTAGGATTAAATACAGTAAAATAAAAGAAAAGGAACTTACCTTGGATGTAGCGTCCCAGGGCTCCCTCTTCCTGTTGACGCGCCAACTTCATCAGATGAATGCGCATGCGCGGGCGCATGCGCATTTCTCGCAAGAAATGCGCATGCACGGGCGCCTGCGTATGCACATTCATCTGAAGAAGTCGGCACGTCAACAGGAAGAGGGAGCCCCGGGACGCCTTATCCAAGGTAAGTTCTTTTTCTTTTATTTTACTGTATTTAATCCTACAAATACGGTTGCAGAAGAGGGCGGGAGGTAGGCGGGCGGTGCGTAGTGGGGCTACGCGAAGTGTGTGGGTGGGCGTAGCGGGCCCCCCACTTTGCGGAGCTTCGCGTAGCCCTGCTATGAGCACTACGTCCACCCCTAGAAGAAACGTGGCTGGATTCAGAGTAGCATATCTTTTGATTGTGATATGTTTAGCAAACAATGTCAATTCATAGCCAATAAGACATGCACTGGTAAGGTGCTGTGCCTTTGTCTTATTCTGAAGCATATACACAGCATGGGGTACCATGACTGTGAGATCAGTACCCAGTATAAGTCCAGCCGATTGTCTGATCGAAGTGGATATGACCGCAACCGCTGTCTGACAACTCGGGAGGTCTCTCAGGGGTGAATCAAGAACAGAGAGAAATAAGCACATGGCTGTTGCTTATCTCCAAATTTTTGTGTTAGGACAGAAAGTGCGCAACCAGCCATCTCATGCACGTAATACACAAACGGTTTGTCGTAATTAGGGGTGCCAAGTACTGGAGCCGAACAAAGCGCAGTTTTCAAATGACTGCTGGCATTCAGGCATCCAAGGTAAAGGCTCTTGCACTTCTTTCATTGTTAAGGCAAGCAAGGGTTTGATTAGTAGGGAGTAGTTAGGTATCCACTGCCAACAGTAGGAAGTGATACCTATAAAAGCGCGCACATCTTTCTGAGTCCATGGAATAGGATTTTTAACAATGGTACTGATGCACTCAGGGGTCTATCTCCAATCCACCTTCGACAGTAGGTGTCCTAAATAGGTGACCTCATGTCAACAATACTGAAATTTAGAAAAGAAATCTTATGTCCTAGATGAGCCAAATGTAACAACAATTTACCAGTGCTATCTTTGCAACCTTGTACGGTATCAGAAACTATAAGGAGATCGTCAACATACTGCACCAATACATTACCTGCGGGAAGCAACAAGGAATCCAACTGACTTTTTAATGCCTGGCTATAAATGCTCTGACTTTATGTATAGCCCTGAGGAGCTCAAAAGAACCTAAAGTTCTTTTCAGCTAGGGTGAACCCAAACAAATATCTGCTATCTGGATGAATAGGAATACTGAGGAACGTGTTTTTCAAATCAATGACAGAAAATATTTTAGCAGTGGAAGGAATCATTGTCCAAAGTGTAGTAATATCTGGAACCACTAGAAACTGAGGAACTACTGTTTTATTAACTTCGGGCAAGTCAGTCACAAAATGGTAAACATTTTCATGATCATCAGGGAAAAGTGAGGGTGTCTGTTTAAGAATCAGAAGAATGGGACTATTACAAATATTAGCAGACGGCTCCGGAACTACTCCTTTGTGTATCAAATCCTGAATAATTTGTAAAAGGGCCCGTTCTCCCACCTGAGGTATTCTATACTGAAGAATACTAGGTAAAACAGCATTATCTTTAACCTGAATCGAAACCAGCTGTATATGCAGCAGTCCCAAATCTGTATCACCCGTCGCCCATAGAGTGGATGGTATATCAGCAAATTCAGCAGGAAGAGGGAGAGACAGGCACAGTTTAATACTCACACTTGGGCCCATCGTCATATAAACACCTTCCGGGAACAATAAATAGTAGCATGCAATTTCTTCAACAAGTCAAAACCCATCAAATTCTCACCACAATTGGATGTCAGCAAAAATGGAGAATCCACAGTAAAAGGACTGATAGTCAATGCAAAGGGTCGTGAAATTGTGCTTACAACCGGTACTCCTGAAAAACCTACCGAAACATTATTATGACCAGACAGAGCCACTTCAGGGACCAAAGATCGAGAAACAGAAGTCTTTGTTGCACCTGTATCCATAAGAAATTCCTTAGTTGAGCCATGCAAATCTGCAGTAACATAAGGACCACACTGATCTACAGGTATCAGAACTGGTACCTCACTCTGTCCCTGGCTATCCTAGGTGTAAGACAGCCCTCTCACCTCATCCATATCATAGTAATCATGGTAGTACTGCCCATTGCAGGGGTCATCAAAATAATTATTATCAGAACGACCCTGGGAGACTGTAGCACTTTGGGCTCTATCAGTCCCATGATCTCGTCCACGAGGACCTCGCCCTCTTGGAACCGCCACCTTCTGCAAAAGAACTGGACATTCGCTATGCCAGTGGCCCTCTTCCTTACAATTCGCACACTGATTCGGCCCCACAGGTGTCGCGACGAAGCTGTCTGGCAAGACCACCAAGTCTCTACCATTTCCCTTAAACGCTTACTGCAACAGCACCTTCGTCTTTAAATCCGTATTCTTCTTATCTATCTTGCCTTTCTCTTCCTGATCACGATGCTCATAATATTGAGCCACATTCAAAATAACAGAAGGGGAAGAGGTGGTCCAAGTACTCTCAGAAGCCGTCAAGCGAGACGTAAATTCAGGAAGTAAGTTAGAAACAAACCTGTCAACAAACGATCGAACACCTCCCTCAACAGACATATCCTGCCCACTATAATCCAAAAACGTATCTTTAAACCGAGTAAAAAAATCAAACACACTTTCATTCTTCTTCTGTCAACAAGCAGTCAACTTGTCCCAACTTACTTTCTTCGGCAGGATAAGAAAATGCATATATGTAATAATAGTCTGGCAAAGAAGGCTCTCAGCTCAGGACTTATCACTTGGCTTCCTTTCCTGATCCCATCCCTTAATCACATCCCATGTACCACCCAACATGGTCTTGAGTATGAACCTGTCTCCAAATATCAACCGGAATGAGGAGACCAAAGAACAGTTCATGTCATTACAGTAGAAGAGGCAGCTTCTGTCAGTTCTTTATGATAAGCCTTAGGATTTTTCCTAGGAGCGGGCAAATGAGCCTTAAGGGATATAACCTCACTTCTTTTCCATGTAGTATACACTCATTGCTCCTGGAAATGGGCCACTACACCCGAGAGTGACATTACCTAGCTGATCTGTTAACTCTGGTATATCTGGGTGCTGTATGGGATGAACATCTTGCATCGGAAACTGGGATACTATGGTAGGACTCTTCTCTTGCAACCTGCCCCTTTAGGCAACCAACGTAGTGATATTCCCAAAAACTTGGCCTGGATCCATACCACTGGCATATACGCAATCTCTAATATAAAATAAAATTTGTGGCGCATCATCCCCAATATGTTGCTGCCAAAGGCCAATCAACGTAGAGGACATATGTTTAATAGCATGCTGCTGTATGAAAGGCTCATAATCTTTCATCACATCCCAAACATCCTCCACACTGTAAATGGGATTATGACCCCACTGCGCAGCCTGATTAGCTACTACTTTCTTCTCTTCATCCCCCACTGCAGACCATACAAAAGGGCCTATGAGCTCATTACATTTTGTCAAATCTCTATTCTGAAATCGACGTCTTGGCGTCTCGGCACCCAATAATGCTGGGAAATGAACCATCGAAGATGGAGAAGCAATAGAAGCACCGGGTAGGATCGTCGCAAGCGGGTGTGCCAGGAGAGAGAGAGATGGAGCTAGGATGCTGAAACAATAGGTGTGAGAGGTGTGCTAACAATCTCAGTTGCCACAAACGGACAAGGCAAAGAAGGAGGAGGAGGCGCAGAAGCCACAGCCGTCGAGACGACAACATTAGATACAGGGACATTAGGAACAGCAGTAACAGGCGGCTGTGATTGCACAGGGACAGTGGGATATATCCTTTGAGGGGCATATGGGGGCAGGGGTCAGGTGTCTAACAATTCTTACACAAAAGTGTCACTTTTCTCCTGAGCCAAATACGATTTATCAACATGCAACCAAAACCTCCTATCTTCACATTCAACTCCCTTTTCTTGCCTTTCTTTATCAAATGCTACAGCTTTCTGAGTCAGCATATGCATCTTCCCTTTTCGTGCATCTTTTTCCATCTTCAATCATCTCCGCCTAGCTGCTTTCTGCCAGGTTCTGAGGGAATCAAACATAGACTGTTTACTTTGTCTTTTAAATAACTGTTCCTGTAAAAACCCAATCTTTTATTCATCAAAAGTGCCTGTTAGTGGCCACTGTAACTTGGTGTTGTCCCTCGTATATTTGTGCCATAATGTACTAAACATAATAGGGTCAAGACCATGATTCACATATGTATCAAAATTAGGGGTGCCTTCTGAAGTCGCCAGCTGGGCTTCTTCTAATGGAGCATCTGCAGAACAACAGCGACAGCACAACGAAAACAGTTTACTGATACCAGGCATTCTCTAAAGAGACATATAAGCTTGCACCTACATGTCTACACTCATAATATACTGCACCCTGCCTCCTGGGCACAGTTGGTCTTCTCTAGGGGTGACTGACTTATATTAAAAGCAGTGCATTTGACTGTGCCACACTCGTTTGCACTGTAGTTTACTTGGGTCACTCAGGGTGGCACCAAACCACGCTGCAGCACTGGGGACCTCTTTACAACCTATGCCATGGGTATCCATGGTACCATATACAAGAACCTTATAAGGCGTTTTAGGGAAAGAGCACTGAAGCATGTGTTTGCAGGCTTCAGATCACTGTTAGAGTTGAAAACTAGCATTTAGTAGTCCCAATGGGGGCAAAAGTGGGGGAACATCAGCAAAAAAGACTGTTTTCTTGCACTATTCTACAGAGCTACTCGCAATGCTGATGCTGTGCTTTATCTATTCTGTGACTGAGGGCAAATTGTGCTGCTGATGTGCATGTGATACCACATCTACATATTCTATGAGGTATAGAAAATTGCATTGCTGAAGTTTATGCTGTGTAACTGCTCTGTCCTAACACAAAAATTTGGAGATGGGCCCCATGCTGTTTTGGTTCTCATGATGAACGAAACCTGCACTGCTGAAGTTTAAGTGTCACACTTTCAATTAAAAATGTAAGCATGCAGGCCCATACAAGTTCTGTGAGGTAGAAAGCTTAAACTGCTGACCCCTATGCTATTCAGTTTCCCTAGATGAGTGGAGCCTGCACGTCTGATACCAAGGTGTTACCTATTCTCCTAGGAAGTGAAGCTTGCACTGTTGATGTCCTTCTAGGGTCAGTGAGTACGTATAAAGGAATCGTGTATTGCTGATGTCCAAGTGGTAGCACTTCCTTCTGTCTTATTGAAGTCGTGAAAAAAGTTCCAATATAAGAAAAGCCAATAATGTTGGTATTACCAAGTCGGATATCGTTAGTTTAAGGGCACGTCAGTAGCTCCCATTGCAATTGATGGCATAAAACAGGACAATGAAGAGTTACATACTGAGATTATAATTGTTAAATGTTTATCAAAAATTGTGCAGCGATATTTAGATACCATAACAAAAGTTAAACCAATCTCAGGGAGGCCCCTATTTATCTACCTGCTAAATATTTGCAATTATTTTAAAATGTTTTAGACTAATTGCTGGTGTGTTTTCTGCCTACTCTAAGGGGTTTCAAAGCAAAAATCCCTGCAAAAATACTCTTTACTTTGAGCAGTCTGGCCGCTGATGCGATGAAAGGGGCAAACCAGGTTCATCAAAAGAAACATCTGACCTTCAAAAGCGCTTGCCTTTAAATGAAATCCAGCTTTACTTTGAGGGAAGCTAAAGTTCACACAGCTGAACATGCCTCACTATATATTCCAAAGAGAATACCACAGGAGTTCAGGTACTATGCAGTCACAATAAATGAATTATTCTGAAATACTTTTTCTAATTATTACTTAGTTTAGATTTCATCAAATATTACAATGATCTTTAAAAAGTCATCCAAAAAAGTCAAAGGTATAAGTAATCTTCATCAAATATAGAAACACAAATACAAAAGGCAGTTTACTCACTGAGCGTTTATAAAAAATAAAAAAAGCAAGAAACATGTCTTGTGTTGATGAAGTTGTTTAAAGGTTTTCTATCACTACAATTATATTTCAGAAACATATCTCTAAAATGAATGGCCCGATCTTTTGTTAATCCTGCTAGTCTACAACAGATGAAGTGTCCCATTCTTTGAACATTCACATTCTTTCAGCAGTTATTTATGCTCATTTAATTTGTTCCTTTTCAATTATTCGGTAGAAGTCTTTTCGCAATCACAGTACAATTCAGGATAAAATCAACCAGTGTAATAGAAAGATGAGAAAGCTATAAAAGGTTTAGTCGTTCCTTCTGTTATATGCAGCTGAGTTGTGAGGCCAATCCTGACAAAAACACTTTTCAGAATTCTTGGAATCCCCCCAGGAATCCCAATTCAACAGGTACTAGTTTATGTGATTCTTGTTTTAAGTATTAACAGGTGCTGGTTAGGAGCAGAAAGTGTTTTATGTCCAACAGTAGCAAGGTGGAAATTAAACAAGTACCCGAGCATGCCATTGTCAATCTCACGGTTTCATGAGCCTCCTGAGAAACATTTAACCTAATTTATTGTATTCGTAATCAGATCATTGCCACTGTCATTCTACATAAAATGAATGAACTACATTACGTGAGCCCCTGTCAAAAAACTGCACTTACCAAATTAACATGCTAATAATCATAACAACATGGACATAAGAAAGACGGTGTAACCTACGAAACACATGTTGCCGTATGTATGTACCTCAAGCAAATCCAGATTGTTATCCAATCAGGAAATAAACAATTAATGAGAAGATAACTATGGGACTCTTTAGTCTTTTGCATTATAATGTATGGACATGATTCAAATGTGAATGTTCTGAGAATAGATTCCCCTTAAAAAGGTTTATTTATTATTAAACTTAACAAGTCTTTGCGTCCTAAATGTCTTCGATTTCCGGAGTTTCCAGTGCTATCTTTTCCTGATCTGTTAGGTCACTGAGGGTTTATTTAGGCGGAATTTACTTTATTCATATGTCTATGTTCTAACAGTAATAGTGGTATACACATGGAAGGCCTTATATCTGTAATATTGCTCCCCACAAGCTCTGCCATATAAAGTAAATCAGTGGGGGGTTTTATACACTGAAAACAATATTTTTAAATAGTTTTTTTGTTACATTGTAAAGTTAAGGGTACCTTATGTGCTGCATTTATTGTGTCCGTGAGTGATTCTTTTGAGCTTGAAAACTGACAGACATCAATATGGATGCTCACCCGACATACATACTGGTGCACGCTAACTAAAACATAGGGGCATATTATCAAGGACGACGGTAAAATTATCACCGGTTTAGCGGTGATAATGGACTTGATAATATGCCCTTGAGAATTCCAATAGAAGTCCATGTTCTGGTGTGAACATGGTCTTCTATTGGAATTCTCCAGGGCATATTATCAAGCCCATTATCGCCGCTTTAGCTGCAGTTCTCTACCGCTAAACCGGCGATAATTTTAACACCATCACTGCTTGAGATATTCTTCTTTTGTGCTGAGGGTCAATAATAATGGGTGTGGTCATGACGAGCTCAGCTCGTTATGAGCACACGAGAGCACCGTGCCTCATGACGAGCTGAGCTCGTCATGAGCACGGAAGGGGTTAAAGTGACTTCTTTTTTACACATTGGCTTTCATTTGGAAGGCAGAAATACATTGAAAGTGAATAGGTAATACCAGCTGCTCTACAATTCTGTGTTACCCTAAGTCTCCCAATAAAAATGGTACCTCACTTGTGTGGGTAGGCCTAGTGCCGGCAACAGGAAACTACCCAAATAGCCAACGTAGATACACTTTATTTTTACAGTGAAAACTGACCCTTTTTTTGCAAAGTGCCTCGTTGTAGATTTTGAGCCCTAGCTCCGCCAGCACCTGGAAACCTAGCAAACCTATACATGTTTTAAAACTAGACACCCAGGGAAATCCATAATGGGGTGACTTGTCTGGCTTTCACCAGGTTCTGTTACCCAGAATCCCTCAAACTTTGTAAAAAAAAACATTTTCCACAAATTTCCACCCACCTGGCATTCCCCAAAGTCTTCAGAGAAATATGAAGCCACACTTGCACGGGTAGGCCTAGTGGCCACGACAGGAAACGGTCTAAAATGCAACGTGGACACACCACATTTTGACAGTGAAAACTGACCCTTTTTTTGCAAAGTGCCCAGCTGTAGATTTTGAACCCTAGCTCTGCTGGCACCTAGGGAAACCTATCAAACCTATATATTTTTGAAAACTAGACTCCCAGGGAAATCCAGAATGGGGTACCTTGTCTGGCTCTCACCAGGTTCTGTTACCCAGAATCCCTTGCAAACCTCAAACTTTGTAAAAAAAAAAAAACTTTTTCCTCACATTTCTGTGGTGCAAAGTTCTGGAATCTGCGTGGATCCACAAAATTCCACACACTCTGCATTCCCCACAGTCTTCTGAGAAAAATTAATAGGTAATAACAGCTGCTCTACAATTCTGTGTTACCCTAAGTCTCCCACTAAAAATGGCACCTCACTTCTGTGGGTAGGCCTAGTGCCGGCAAAAGGAAACTACCCAAAAGGCAACGTGGATACACTTTATTTTTACAGTGAAAACTGACCCTTTTTTTGCAAAGTGCCTCGTTGTAGATTTTTAGCCCTAGCTCTGCCAGCACCTGGAAACCTAGCAAACCTATACATGTTTTAAAACTAGACACCCAGGGAAATCCATATTGGGGTGACTTGTCTGGCTTTCACCAGGTTCTGTTACCCAGAATCCCTCAAGCTTTGTAAAAAAAAACATTTTCCACAAATTTCCACCCACCCAACATTCCCCAAAGTCTTCAGAGAAAAATGATGCCTCACATTTTGACAGTGAAAACTGACCCTTTTTTTGCAAAGTGCCTAGCTGTAGATTTTGAACTCTAGCTCTGCCGGCACCTAGGGAAACCTAGCAAACCTATACATTTTTTAATATTAGACTCCCAGGGTAATCAGGATGGGGTACCTTGTCTGGCTCCCGCCAGGTTCTGTTACCCAGAATCCATTGCAAACCTCAAACTTTGTAAAAAAAAAAAATAAAAAAAACTTTTTCCTCACATTTCTGTGGTGCAAAGTTCTGGAATCTGTGTGGATCCACAAAATTCCACACACTCTGCATTCCCCACAGTCTTCTGAGAAAAATGAATAGGTAATACCAGCTGCTCTACAATTCTGTGTTACCCTAAGTCTCCCAATAAAAATGGCACCTCACTTGTGTGGGTAGGCCTAGTGCCGGCAAAAGGAAACTACCCAAAAGGCAACGTGGATACACTTTATTTTTAACAGTGAAAACTGACCCTTTTTTTGCAAAGTGCCTCGTTGTAGATTTTTAGCCCTAGCTCTGCCAGCACCTGGAAACCTAGCAAACCTATACATGTTTTAAAACTAGACACCCAGGGAAATCCATATTGGGGTGACTTGTCTGGCTTTCACCAGGTTCTGTTACCCAGAATCCCTCAAACTTTGTAAAAAAAAACATTTTCCACAAATTTCCACCCACCCGGCATTCCCTAAAGTCTTCAGAGAAAAATGATGCCTCACACTTTGACAGTGAAAACTGACCCTTTTTTTGCAAAGTGCCTAGCTGTAGATTTTGAACTCTAGCTCTGCCGGCACCTAGGGAAACCTAGCAAACCTATACATTTATTAATACTAGACTCACAGGGGAATCCAGAGTGGGGTACCTTGTCTGGCTCTCACCAGGTTCTGTTACCCAGAATCTCTTGCAAACATCAAACTTTGTAAAAAAAAACACATTTTCCTCACATTTCTGTGGTGGAAAGTTCTGGAATCTGCATGGATCCACAATATTCCACCTACCCCACAATCCCTAATGTATTCCAAGAAACATGGTACCTTCCTCGTGTGGGTAGGCCTAGTGCCCACAACAGGAAATGGCCCAAAACGTAACGTGGACACACTATATTTCCACCGTGAAAACTGACCCTTTTTTTACAATTTGCCTAGCTGTAGATTTTGAACAATAGCTTTGCCGGCACCTAGGGAAAACTAGCAAACCTATACATTTTTTGAAAACTAGACTCCCAGGGTAATCAGGATGGGGTACCTTGTCGGCTCCCACCAGGTTCTGTTACCCAGAATCCATTGCAAACCTCAAACTTTGTTAAAAAAAACAGAAACCACCGCAATGGAGCGCATACCGCTAGCCCCTCCTCCGGATCGCCCCTCGGGATTCTGGTACTTGTAGTTCAATAGTGGATCCCCCAGGTGGGTGCAAGTCGGTACTTGTTGGACTGATGAATCTCTCGACCCGATACATGTCCCGGGTTTTTGGGTATCGCCCGAGACATGGCTCGGGTTTCGGGATAACTTCCCTCATCAGTAGAGAAATGGTTAGGGGTGGAGGAGAAGGCCGCCAAACAACCGTCAATGGCCTCGATGCCCGAACCGGCACGCAGGGCAGCATCCAGGAGCCCGTCGGCTCAAAGCTCAAGGGAGCCAATTAATAGAAACCACCGCAATGGAGCGCACACCGCTAGCCCCTCCTCCGGATCGCCCCTCGGGATTCTGGTACTTGTAGTTCAATAGTGGATCACCCAGGTGGGTGCAAGTCGGTACTTGTTGGACTGATGAATCTCTAGACCCGATACATGTCCCGGGTTTTTGGGTATCGCCCGAGACATGGCTCGGGTTTCGGGATAACTTCCCTCATCAGTAGAGAAATGGTTAGGGGTGGAGGAGAAGGCCGTCAAACAACCGTCAATGGCCTCGATGCCCGAACCGGCACGCAGGGCAGCATCCAGGAGCCCGTCGGCTCAAAGCTCAAGGGAGCCAATTAATAGAAACCACCGCAATGGAGCGCACACCGCTAGCCCCTCCTCCGGATCGCCCCTCGGGATTCTGGTACTTGTAGTTCAATAGTGGATCACCCAGGTGGGTGCAAGTCGGTACTTGTTGGACTGATGAATCTCTAGACCCGATACATGTCCCGGGTTTTTGGGTATCGCCCGAGACATGGCTCGGGTTTCGGGATAACTTCCCTCATCAGTAGAGAAATGGTTAGGGGTGGAGGAGAAGGCCGCCAAACAACCGTCAATGGCCTCGATGCCCGAACCGGCACGCAGGGCAGCATCCAGGAGCCCGTCGGCTCAAAGCTCAAGGGAGCCAATTAATAGAAACCACCGCAATGGAGCGCACACCGCTAGCCCCTCCTCCGGATCGCCCCTCGGGATTCTGGTACTTGTAGTTCAATAGTGGATCACCTAGGTGGGTGCAAGTCGGTACTTGTTGGACTGATGAATCTCTAGACCCGATACATGTCCCGGGTTTTTGGGTATCGCCGGAGACATGGCTCGGGTTTCGGGATAACTTCCCTCATCAGTAGAGAAATGGTTAGGGGTGGAGGAGAAGGCCGCCAAACAACCGTCAATGGCCTCGATGCCCGAACCGGCACGCAGGGCAGCATCCAGGAGCCCGTCGGCTCAAAGCTCAAGGGAGCCAATTAATAGAAACCACCGCAATGGAGCGCACACCGCTAGCCCCTCCTCCGGATCGCCCCTCGGGATTCTGGTACTTGTAGTTCAATAGTGGATCACCCAGGTGGGTGCAAGTCGGTACTTGTTGGACTGATGAATCTCTAGACCCGATACATGTCCCGGGTTTTTGGGTATCGCCCGAGACATGGCTCGGGTTTCGGGATAACTTCCCTCATCAGTAGAGAAATGGTTAGGGGTGGAGGAGAAGGCCGCCAAACAACCTTCAATGGCCTCGATGCCCGAACCGGCACGCAGGGCAGCATCCAGGAGCCCGTCGGCTTAAAGCTCAAGGGAGCCAATTAATAGAAACCACCGCAATGGAGCGCACACCGCTAGCCCCTCCTCCGGATCGCCCCTCGGGATTCTGGTACTTGTAGTTCAATAGTGGATCACCCAGGTGGGTGCAAGTCGGTACTTGTTGGACTGATGAATCTCTAGACCCGATACATGTCCCGGGTTTTTGGGTATCGCCCGAGACATGGCTCGGGTTTCGGGATAACTTCCCTCATCAGTAGAGAAATGGTTAGGGGTGGAGGAGAAGGCCGCCAAACAACCGTCAATGGCCTCGATGCCCGAACCGGCACGCAGGGCAGATACCCAAAAACCCGGGACATGTATCGGGTCTAGAGATTCATCAGTCCAACAAGTACCGACTTGCACCCACCTGGGTGATCCACTATTGAACTACAAGTACCAGAGTCCCGAGGGGCGATCCGGAGGAGGGGCTAGCGGTGTGCGCTCCATTGCTGTGGTTTCTACTAATTGGCTCCCTTGAGCGTTGAGCCGACGGGCTCCTGGATGCTGCCCTGCGTGCCGGTTCGGGCGTCGAAGCCATTGACGGTTGTTTGGCGACCTTCTCCTCCACCCCTAACCATTTTCTCTACTGATGAGGGAAGTTATCCCGAAACCCGAGCCATGTCTCAGGCGATACCCAAAAACCCGGGACATGTATCGGGTCTAGAGATTCATCAGTCCAACAAGTACCGACTTGCACCCACCTGGGTGATCCACTATTGAACTACAAGTACCAGAGTCCCGAGGGGCGATCCGGAGGAGGGGCTAGCGGTGTGCGCTCCATTGCTTTGGTTTCTACTAATTGGCTCCCTTGAGCGTTGAGCCGACGGGCTCCTGGATGCTGCCCTGCGTGCCGGTTCGGGCATCGAAGCCATTGACGGTTGTTTGCAAAGTGCCTAGCTGTAGATTTTGAACCCTAGCTCTGACGGCACCTAGGGAAACCTAGCAAACTTATACATTTTTAAAAACTAAACACCTGAGAGAGTCTATTGAGGGATGGCTTGCGTGGGTCCCCCAACATTTTGTTACCCAGAATCGCCTGCAAAGGTCAAATCTTACTGAAAAAATTACTTTTTTCTCAAATTTCTGTGTGGGAAAGTTCTGAAATCTGCATGGATCCATAAATTTCCTACCACCCAGCATTCCCCCAGGTCTCCCAATAAAAATGGTACCTCACTTCCATGATTGGGTCAAGTACCCAAGACAGGCAAGGGCCGAAAACAAATTGAGAAGACATCACAATGACCTATCACAAAACAACCAGGTTTTGCAAGGGGGTCACCTGGGTTTTTGGCCCCGGGCTCGGCGGCAAGCTTGGGAAACCTACCAAACCCATACATTTCTGAAAACTAGACACCCAGGGAAGTCCAGCGAGGTATGGCTTGTGTGGGTCCCCCAACGTTTTCCTACCCAGAGCCCCTGCAAACCTCATATTTAGCTGAAAAAATCACTTTTTTCTCAAATGTACGTGTGGGAAAGTTCTGGAATCTGCGTGGATCCACAAATGTCCTAACATCCAGCGTTCCCCCAGGTCTTCTGATAAAAATGGTACCTCAGGTGTGTGGGTGGGTCAAGTACCCGCGACAGGCAAGTGCCCAAAATACATTGAGGAGTCATCAAAATGTCATCACAAAACATTCTGGTTTTGTAAGGGGAGTCACCTGGGTTTTCGGCACCAGCGAAGGGGTTAAATATCGGAAATTGAGAGTATAGATACATGTATATAACCATCTTTTACCATTAGAGTAAGTTTTCTGTGGGTATAAGAATGAGTTTGTCGAGCATGGGCACAATGAAATTTTACCTTCACCCGTGTTTATATTAGGGGTAGGTTACAGGCAGCTTACGGTCGTCAGCATGAGGTTTACAGGCATCGTCAAACTTGGACAACATCGGCACAAATTCCTCCCAAGGTCAACACTTGGGAAATACTAACTGTGTTACAATAAACTTGTGAATCACCGTAACAATCATGACTCGCGTTCACACCACGAATTAAGCAAAGTTACCAGCATGAGTTTTAAAGCACTTGCACGATTAAGTTTTGTTTAAACTGGTCAACACACAAGAAATATTTATTAGGTAAAAATGGCTTTACGATCACTCTGAAATGTAATAAACATGGCAACAGTCAGTTGCATTTAAACCATCAAGAGTACACAGATATGAACAGATAAACCTATGTAACATACGAGGTACCACACTTAGGGCCAGATGTAGGTCGCCAATTACCGGTCGGTAACGGCCGATTTCGGCCGTTACCGACCGGTAATTGGTTTTTGAGATGTAGGTGGGTCGGAATTTACAGAATCGGTATATTTACCGATTCGGTAAATTTACTGCTTCGATATTTTTCCGAATCGGTAAATATACCAAATCTGCAAAATCCATATGTAGGTGGCACAGTTTGCAGTGCCACAGGCCCTTAGGAATTCTTAATTTACCACCCAATCCTTTTGGGTGGTAAAATACCGAATTCCAGTGTACATGCACATCTGTGCATGTACACCTATGCCATGTGACACACAGACATGCCCCTAGGGCATGTATGTGTGCCACATGGCACACAAGCCTGCAATTGGGGTGTTACAGGGTGTCAAAGTGACACCCCGTTCCCCCTGCCAGGATTTGGTATTTACCGATTCTGTAAATACAGAATCGGTATTTCCCATTGATTCCTATGGGCTTCAAGGCCCATAGGAATCAATGGGAAATACCGATTCGGTATTTACAGAATCGGTAAATACCGAATCCTACAGAATCGGTAATTGTGAAATTAAAATTACCAACATCTGCCCACTTCCAATTTACCTACTCTTAAATACCGAATCGGTATGATTCAGTATTTAAGAGTAGGTAAATCGGAATTACCTACATCTGGCCCTAAGTGGTTTAGTTTAATGTCTTGCATGATTGTTTGGAGGCAAACACAAAGAATCACTTGCACCATTGCTAAGCCTGTTAATTTCAGGAATTTCATTAATGTACCCGCCATGACTGAGCTCAAGTTCATTCAATGTTTTCCAGGATTAATCCCCTGATGAAAGGAAATGCCCAAAATGCATTGGGCGTATTCACGTTTTATATATATTAGTTTCGTTATGATTATTCGCAATGGATGTTACTAAATGAAGAAAGCAAGTGAATGACAAAAGAAATTAAAATAAATAAAAAATAATTTTTTCACAACTTTTGAATAACTTTATTTAAAAAGACAATCGCGTGCAATTTGAGGAGGCCCCCCCCCATAATTTGGAGACAGCGCAACAAGTGAATTTCTCATCCTGTTACTCAGGAGGATTCACCAATTAGCACCAGTCAAACGGCCTAATTTAACTCACCTAACCTACCAGTGAGTGTGTGAGTCTAACCCCTAGATGGATTGAACTACTACAAGGAATGCCACTCTACTGGACTGCTGCTCTAAAGGATATGCTGCCCTACTGTACTGCCTGCTGCTGTCTTGCTTGGGGAAGAAGAACTGGACCTGCAACCTCATCTTGAACCCAGAGTGAGTCAAAGGGTTAGTCTGCTGGCCTCCTGATATGAGCCTCAAGGACATAAAAGGCTATCCAACAGCTTCTGGACCTACCTTCAGTGAGTTCCTAACCCCCAAGTGGTGCCTCTCAGGTCCTGGACGCTTGGTGTAGCTCTTGAGTTCTTGAAATCAAGCTTTTGGGCTATTCATGACCACAAATGGGCCGTTCCACGCCAGAACTGTGCTACTTGCACCAAAATCCAGAGTGAGAAGCATTCAGCTCATCTCTTCACACAGGAGCATCAACAGCCTGGGTGGGATCACCACTGCAAAAGTCCAGCCTGCATGTCCATGACGCCCGGACTGCTCTTCGCAACACGCCGACTACCATCTGTGAAGTTTTCCTTGTGGCCCTCTCCAATGTGAACAGTACTCATGGCACCAAACTCGAGAAGGTAAAATTTCAGCAGGACTAAACTAGGACTGTATCCGACCCACGCTCCATCGCAATTAACCTGAACTTTTTACTTGGACCTGGTCCACCCGGACCAGATAGCCACGATTGGTTTATGCTTTTATGCAGAAATTTACAGCTTATTCTTCAAAAACTCCAGTTCTACTGATTAGATTTTTGTAATTGTGGTCTTGTTTTATTTATTAGCATTTGCTCAACTTTCTAATTTGATGTTGGAATCTTTTTGTGTGGTGTTTTCACTATTATACTGTTTGAAGTGTTGCATAAATAGTTTACACATTAGCTCTAATTTAAGCCTGACTCCTCTGTGCAAAACTATCAGGGGGTTGAGCGTAGGTTAATTTGTGGTTGCTTGTGCCCTACTCTGACAGCACGTGAGTTGCCGCCTGTACGGTGAAACAAAAAATGGCTTTGAAGCAGCCAGTCCATATTTCACTTGAATGTGCTGTCCCCAGTGTAGCACACGTTTGCAGCTTGCCTGGGGGCAGGGCATTCATGATTATAAGCCGTAATTTTCCTGTTTTTGCACTGCACACCTATTTTAAGGATTCACCATTGCACACAAACAGGGAAAGTGTGCCCTATATGTAATACAGCTCATGCTATCATATTTTTATATTATGTTTGTTGCCACAATATACATGCCAAACATTTTAATGGCTCTGCTCTTGCGGTTACTCTTAGAGCCAAGCCAAACACGAGTCTCAGCTCTTGATTGGCTCACCCTATTAATTGGTCAGTACACCCCCTTCTATTTGCGACTCAAGCTAAGTACATGGGGCCGTCAGTCACTTGATAAAATGATTTGTTAAAAGCGAGGCCTGGAAACATGGAGCTCTGACCACATGCACCAATTTGACAATTCCAGGCCTTTGAGTTCTATGTGACTGCAGTCATGAGTACTCATGAAAAACAACCAGGACCAGGAGTGAATATCAGGGGCATAGCACTAGGGGGCGGGGGGGGGGGTTGCTTGGGATGTTACAGCCCTCAAATGCATTTTTGGTTTAGTAGTTGGGTCGGCGCCCTGAGCTGAGTCTACTATGTCTGTATCAGTTTTTATCGATGTTCTATTTCACTAAGAGGTTTTAACTGGCTCATTTTTTGAATCAGAATCTTAAATATATATTGTGACTGGTTTCCTAATAAAGTAGTATTTCTGCAACTATAGAAGAAATCTTTGAGTGGGTCAAATTTGCTACTTTTGAAATTCAAAGACATTGGCAGCATTAGGTTTGGAAATCTGCGCCATTCTCAAGTTTCCAGGCATACTATTGATAATCAAAGTCAAATTATCTTTATTCGATTTAGTTAAAAATCATACAAAGAGCATAAAAATGTATTATATACAATTAAAATACAATTAAACAGTTTCATTACAATCGAATACATATGACAGGGTGGTACAATAAAAGCAAAAATTAAAAATCTATAAAAACAATTTATACAGGGTGATTTGCTAAATTCCTACATGATCTAGATCTAGCTGCCGCCACTAAAAAATTTGCCATGCAAAATGTAATGCGGATATTTTTCAATGATTGTAGGTAAAACATGGCTGGTCTCACCTGAGAAAAGCCAGCTTCCCTTAAGACAGGTAACAAATGTTTTTTTCTCTGTTCAGAAAAATAATCTACTACTGAGAATCATTCACCAAAATGGTGATGGGATGAATGCTTGCAAATAGTCCAACCAGTGGCAGTCACTCGGGATATCTTTCAAACCCATCCTTTTTTGCCCAGTGTGCCACTCTAGACAAACTTTCACCCAGCAAATCAGAACTGACCGGGACCCTCATGGAAACACTTCATCATGAACATTGGGCATGTCACCCCTCCACCCTGCAGCACACAGATTTTTTTATTTGGCAAATTTGAGGTTCACTCCCCTCCCCACCTGAATCTCAGTGACTAAGCTACGCCCCTGATGTAGATCATTGTATAGTTACAATATTTATTCAAGGCACCATGGAGAGAAAATAACTAAGAATACTGACACTGTTTTTACTTTTTGATGAGTATGGACTGGACAGCCCTCAATCAAGAAGGATTAATATTCTGCACAAACTGCATCTAGAATACTTTTGGGACCATTACCAAAAGGGTTGACTTACTTGCATCAGTAAGCGAGTTGTTAGCCATTTAATCTGTAAACTCTTTAATGATCATTCACTGCATGAGAGCATTGTGCATAATTGTTCATGGGATAAAACAGCAAATGCTTGTTCTCTGTGTAATAGTAGACACCAAAATCCCTTGCCAGCAATAGTGATAGTAAGTAAAGGGAAAAGCACTGCTGTGAAATTAGTGATCCTTTGGTTCACCACATAATTGGATTATCAGAGAGGTCTTTAATGTCTAGCAGGTAGATTGCATAGCAACAAGAGCAACTTTTTAAAATATTGATTAGAAATTCTGCTTATGCCATTCAGTAAAACCAGCTGTATTATGTGATTGATAGGATCACTGATAGAATTTGTTTTTTTTTAGTGTATTAAAAAATATATAAAAACAACTGTGAGATGGAAAATGGGGATATTTCTAATCCAACATTGTACACGAGCCCCCTACCTTATTCAAATGCCCACATTGAGGGGCACATTTACTATTATTTCTCGTAACATGACGCGGTCAGAGAACTTGCTGCACTGTTTTGCAGGAAAGGGAGAGAGCAGGAAAGGTTGTTAATTACAAAGATATAGAACATGTGTGCTCTCTCTTTCAGCTGGCAAGTGCAAATGAGACACCGTTGCACCACAGTGCAAGGGTTCCTGAGTCAAGGGCAGGATTGTTTTTGTGAAGGAAAAGATACTTCCCTGTACAAAAGAAATTCAGAGGTATTTTCCTCTTTTTATGTGTGATGTAACATGCATCACACATAGAAAGAGGAAATCACTAGGATAAAAAAAGGTTGTTCACCTCATTAGGCCATCATCTGGGAGGCGTACCGATTTCATGCAATCCCAGGTTTACAAACTTTTGTAAATCTGGAATTGCACCAAATCTATGGGTAGATGCTCAGGAATGCCCTTGCTCCACCAATGAAATGCCAACAATCTCTAAACGTAACAATGCAAGGCAAGCAGCTGCATTGTGTTACATTTCTTTACAAAGCCACGCAAGGTGGTGACAATCGCACCTTGAGTGGCTTTGTAAATCTGAATTAGGGAATTGCACATCCTTGAGTCACCTTATGTGATGCAAGAACAACACAGCTCCTTGATTCATCTGGCCCTTAACCTCCCAGGTGCCTCTAACAGGTTCATATTTATTTGTTTCCAAATCTAACTGTTGGTATTTAATTTGCAGATCTTCACCAGGGAGCAAGCAGCTTATCCAACTATGACTGTCACCTTGGGCCTGATTCACAAAGGTAACTGGTATACCACAGAACCACTTTATCCTTATGAATTCCACACTCAACGCAGTGGCCAGACTTCTCTTTGGGGAAAGACGTTGTAATCACACCACTCCCACACTTAAGAAACTCAACTGCCTACCAATTGAAAAGAGAAGCATATTTAAAATGGCTTGCCCTACCCACAAAGGCCTGTACACTGAAAACCAAACTGATTAAAAAACTAACAATCAAAATCTAGCCCAAAATGGCCACTGTGAACCTCAAAAACTCTACACCTGATTCCACCCAAATTTAAGAAAGAAAATCACTGGGAATGCACTTAGAATTTGCAATGCTCTGCCACAGGATGTATGTGACAATAAATAATACCTCAATTTCAGTAAAAAAACTTCAATTACGTTTTCTTAACAAATACCTGAACCCTACCTCCTAAAACAATTGACATCCCCAGATGCAATTCGCCCCGGACCAACAAAGAGCACAAACTTCTCTGACTATGGAATTGTTTTTTCATCTATCCTTCCAACCTCGAAAATAACTGTCCATCGCTAGCCCCTATCTATTTTAATTACATATACCAACCTCTATGTTATATTATTCCCCTGATTGCCTTCTATTTTTCTTGTGCATTCTGTGTAAATATTTTTCTATGGAGACTTTGTAAAGCGCTCTGATACACTTGGGTCAGGTGTCTCTATATAAAACAAAAAAATAAATAATTACCTTACACTTTTGAGAATGATTGCTCTTTTGAGTAAGTATACCACTTTTCAATATTCACACACTCTTGGGCCAATTCGCAAAGGGCTTCCACACTTGTGGTGAAGGCCCTGCAGTTGTGATGTGGGCCCCGCAGTTGTGGTGAGTCCTCTGCAATGGGTAACTACAGTGCAGTGATCCTGCCACAAGTGTGGGGGCACCACCATGACTGTGGGCCCCCGCCACGACTCTTTGGTCCTCACAACCTACGGAGGCCGCATGTGAATGGGGCCCTCTGTGTGTAAGTTAATATTGAAAAAAACACCTTCCCATAGAAAATAATGGCAATATCGATTTAAAATAAAACCTCATTGAAAATAATGTTCAATTAAATTATTTAAAATAAAAAAAATTACAAATATGAAATAATGTTAAACAATATAAAAGTAGGGCAGATTTGCTTTATAATTATGAAATGATTTATTAACCTATATTGAATTAAACAAATAATGTAACCAACACAAATATAATTAAATTAACTTTAATTAAGTCTATGCATCACTTTTAATAATAATTTATGCACATTAACATTATTATTTTTCTTTGGGGGGAAATTTATTTTTTGATTTAAACTTCAGAAAAGAAATATTGCATTCTGTTAATATATTTCCATTATTAAAGTTTTAATTCAAAATTATGTTAATGGTTTTCTATGATTTGTTACTTTGTTATACATGTAAGATAAATATATTAATATAATTTATATTAATATTTATCATAAACATATGTTTAATACTTATTTTCAAGTTAAATAAATCAACTTTTTAACTTTTCCTTATACTTTTCCATTTAGAGAGTTCCACCCCGACTGTGAAGTCTCTCCATGGTAAAGTATAGGTGTATGATGGTAAAGTAATGTATTATTGGGCATTGCTGATTTATTGGTGGTGGATTGAGGGCAGTTCCTTCTGTCGGCCCAGAAATATTTTGGGTAAATAATATTTATCTACTCATTCTTTCCCTACAATCCTACAATATATTTTGTTTTTTGGGAGGGGGTGGGGGGGAGGTGCTCCAAGCAGGACAGGTCAAAATTGTTCTCATACCACCTTTTTTGCTGTCCATGCCTCAACGATCATTTTGTGGAGTCAGTGATTGTGTGTGTTTCATTACCATATTGTCTTTGTTTTCAATGCCTCCTTGGTCAGTGGCCATGAAGTGATTGAGCTACTTGCCATAATTTTGTGCAGCCAGGGTGTGTTTCAATCCCATTTTTCCACTTTTAAAATCCATTTTAAGGAACAATATTATAAAAGGGCCATGACATTGAAGTTCACTTTTTTGGTCCACCCCAATATGTGTATTTATGCTTGTGGCTTATTATAGTACAGTGTTGTTGTTTTTTCTTCATTTATTCAATGGTTGGCTCTTCCCTTGCCTCAAATAGGGCACTGGACCAGGGACCAGCACTGATTTTATTTTTTAATTTGTTTTTGTCTGCCCCTGTCTACCTGCCATACGAATTATTTTGGTCCTGGATGGACAACTGTGATAGTTTTTATACACCTGTCTGATTTTTGCCTTCCCCTGCTGCCATAGGGTCCATAATTTGATTACTGTATTGGATTTTTTCCTGCCCCCTTGCTTCCCATTGAGTCTCAATGGGTCCTGAAGGGGCACCCACCAACCTTTTCCTGTGTAATATCTACTAAATAACTGTTTTTGCCTGCGTTCCCTACTATTAAGAATTGATGATGATGATGACTTGTATTCAACTGCTTAGATTGGCCAAGTGTCACTGACTTCCTGTTTAATTTTTGTTGTCTGAGGGTTCATGAGATGTCCTGTCACATACAATACTAAGATGGAGCGAAGCCTGGTGATTAGGTGGCAGTGACATCAAAGCCATCTACTAAATGCTACAGCTTGTATTAAGTGCACTGATAATCTATAAAAGAAGAAGGAGGTTCCTGCCAAGAAGGTTGCCAGAGAGGACAAAAAAAGTATGTTGCCACCATTGGCATCAAGTCATCATTCTTTTTCAGGAAACATGACATATCTGCTGCACCCTCCTCTGGGCATGCAGAGTCTTGGAGGATCACTCCTGCGTCAATGTAACCACAACGAAACCTAAGCCAATATGTCTCAACACTGTAGTGACTGCAGTTATGGAGAACACTGAATCAAAAAAGGAATTGTCTCAACAGTAAACTGAATCTTCACAGAAAAGGAGAGCTTGCTGCTGATCAACACGTTGTTGAGACTGCTCTTTCCACATCTATTTCACAATCCCCAGCAAGGAAATTAAAGAGGACCTCCCATCTTCACCAATCCCCATTCTGATGATCTGGACATGGCTTGGACCTCGACGGATTCCAGGTCCCAACATTAGAGACAAGGGAAGAGGAAGTATCCCAAAAGCCTTGTAATTGAAGTAAGTGATGATGAGCCTGGAATTGTTAGTGTGCAGGATGGCACAGAGGAAATGCAGCTCACCTCAATTGAACCTGCTGTCAGTCATGTAGTTCCACCACAACTGTCTGCTTTCATCTTTGCAAGAAGACTCCAGAAACCTGCAGCAACAACTACCCCTAATGCAGTCACAGCCCCCGTAAAGGAAGGCCAACACAATGGCCTAGCTTCACCTCAAAAGGTTCTTCAGGCTTTGACATCTTAAGAAAGCTCTCCTCCCCAGTTTGGGGCTGCTATACACTTTGGTCAAATGAGGAGCACATCAGAGAATGCTCAATTTCTAAATAAAGGTTTGTCATGGTAAGCCAGGTGGACGTTGTTTTACAGGGTACAACTGCCCCACCTGAAGAATGTGCTCAAAATTGTGTGGGTAGAGCATCTTAAACTCATAGCTGCTGGTGGTGAGAGAGAGGTTCAACTGATAGAAGGATGTGGTGCTGCCGAAAAAAGAGGAGGATGCCATCTGATGCAGCCCTTTGCGTCTCTCACATAGTGTACAGTCATCACCTGCAGCAACTTCAGAATGCCTCAAGGGAAATGTGTCACCCCAAAGCCCCTAAGCAGCCAACCTGCTCCCAGTAGGCTACTATTACCAGAGGTATCACACAGAATACAGTTACAACAACCAACCATCAGGGCTATGTTTACCAAGGAGTCCCAGTACCACTGGAACCATTAAAAAGTCAATTTATTAATTCGAAATCTGGCAAAATATTAGCGCTTGACCTCCTCCAATTTGCTTTCATGGAAGGAGAGCCATTTCCTGAATTAGTGGTGATCCTCTGTCCAAAATGGAATGTTCCAAGCCAGGTCATTTTTCTACTGTTGCCTTTCCAGTGCTAGACAAATAAGTACTGCAATTAGTTGGTGATGCCATGAAGGAGAGTCCTTTTCAGGATATCTCCCCCATGACAGACAAGTGGAACAGTTATCAATCAACAGATTACATGTGCATCACTGTGCAATGGTTCTTCTTGAAGAGATTGAATAGATGGCTAACTACTAGTCTTACAGCTGGTGATGCTTTTTGGGGCATTCAATGGCATGTAATATGTTAATAACTTAGCTGTAAAACCCTCTTAAAGGTGAGGTCAACACCTTGGAAATCAACTCACTTCATGCTGCAGCACCAGTTTGAGCAGTAAAAGCCTATCAAAGATTATGTAATTCGAAGGAGAGGGTAAACAACTGCCTTGACCCTGGAGGTGTACGATGTAGGGTAGAGGTGTGCCTGAAATGAATGACCCATAATTTTTTTAATAATTACATGGGGAATCAGCAAGGAGGAAAGTACAAGGAGCCAAGTGATCCCATTGTTTCTTCTGCTGCAGGATCATTGCAAAAGGTGGAAAAGAGAAGAACATTTACCAAAGGCAATAAAGAAGCAGCTTCTTTGGTGAATAGATTAATTGTTCAATTGAAACTAATCGAAGGCTGTAAAAAGAGATTCTGTCCTCCCATGAGTACATCTGTGCCAAGACATTGAATCCATTGGACAAACAAAGCTGGGCACTTTCACTCCTTTAACTGAAGTCTATTACTTAGTTCACGAGACTTGAATCATCAGTAAAGCTAGTGATCTAGAAAAAGTACAATTGCAAATTTGAAGCCAATGCAGTTTTCAATCTTCAGAGAGTACAGTGCTGTTGACTCGCATTCTCTGCAGCAGCAATCAACATCTTCACTGGCTACTAAACCCACACCAACAACAGCTTCAAGTTCACTGCCAACATCTAAAATGGGTTGGCTTCACATGGGCAATAACAATTTAGAAGATGGTAAAAGAACTATCTGGATGATCTGGAGGTGTATCTCCATCAAGACTTTTTGACTCATTTGCATGGGAAGAGTGAACATTGGTCAGAACTCAGCAGGCTGATAAAGAATGTATCAAGTATGTCTTTGAAGCATGTGTTCAGTGCAGCTATCACAGCTGTCGCAGTCAGAAGGACCAGCCTCTTGCCTCAAAATGGAGAGAGATTGACGATGAAGAAACATTTCATATCAAAACACTATAGTGCTCCTCAAGATACAAGCGTTGATGATGAAGGCAATTGGTCTGATGGTCTGACACAAATGTGGTGAGTGATCATTCTCTGTACAGCTACCCTGCTTTCCTGATGAACATATGACACAACAGAACAGATAGGACTGTCATATAAAAAAGTATATATATATATATATATATATATATATATATATATATATATATATATTCACTGAAAAAACCATAGGTTATAGACCATATATAGTTAGGAATTAGCATTTACGAAACCTTATTTTACTCACACAAAACCATTGAAATTCGCATATATAGTTAGTTGCACTAACTATATATCGCGCACCCGCAATCCACTGCTGATCATGTCACATTTTACATCATTCATGACATGGTCAGTGACATCACTGATGACATCACTGATGACATCTCAAATGATATCACTGATTACATCACTGATGACATCTCAAATGACATCACTGATGACATCACTGATGACATCTCAAATGACATCACTGGTGACATCACTGATGACATCTCATTTGACATTACTGATCACATCACTGATGACATCATTCATGTGATAATACGATGAACCTCTTCAGACTCTAATATAACCTTAGATACACTCAGTGTAAACAGACACTCACAGACTGTCACTCATCCATGGAGTTACTCACACACCTAGTCAGTCATGCAAAGAATCAATCACACCTCCATTTCCTCAACTATACAGTTATACACACCTTACTTATTCAAACATATACTAACACATATTTACTCTCTTATACAATCCCTGATACAAGTTCACAATGATCCATACTGCCACTCACACATTCACTGGCTCTTATGCACAGTTATTTATATATGTCAACTCTCACATGTACTGTGTTTTACATATGTACTTACTTTGACATGTAGGACTGAGATATCCATTCACTCACCAATACACTCATGCACACAGTCAACCGCCCATACAGCTGTTTCCACATGCACTTTTGAACCCATACATCTAGTGAATCAACTGCTCACACATCTATGCACAGAGTCATACACCTCCCAGCCACCCACACACACACTCAGTCTCCCATACAAATACTTGGGCAACCAATCAATAACCCATATAGTTACTCATATAGCTACTGATCAACACATGCAGCAGTTTACAGAACAACAGACATAATGATGCACAAATTAAAACAGTTTAGTCACTAACCCATGCACTCAGTGAGACACATTTAATCACTCACTCATACAGTCAGTCATGCACCTACTAAATCCTTCATCCAGACACTTATACATCCACTCATTCTTCAATATGTAAGACATATTTTAAATTTACAGAAACATACAGTCACTGGATGTTGTCATTAGTGATGTAATCAGTGATGTCATTTGAGATATCATCAGTGATGTCATCAGTGATGTCACTGACCATGTCATGAATGATGTAATATGTGACATGATCAGCAGTGGATTGCGGGTGCGCGATATATAGTTAGTGCAACTAACTATATATGCGAATTTCAATGGTTTTGTGTGAGTAAAATAAGGTTTTGTAAATGCTAATTCCTAACTATATATGGTCTATAACCTATGGTTTTTTCAGTGAATTTTCAAGGTTTTGTAAATGCTAATTCCTAACTATATATGGTCTATAACCTATGGCTTTTTCAGTGAATTTAAATGGTTTTTTAATAGCAAATATCAAAAGCTGTAAAATGTATTCTTCTTTTAAAGGAAAAATATATTTTACATCTATTTAATATAATTTTTTTATGTATATAAATTTTTTGAGGGAACAAATTTATCAACTATCATGCTGAAGAAGAGTGTGGGGAAAAAAAAACAAAGAGGAGGACTAAGAGGAAAGAACAATCAGTTCAAAAATACAATTGCTTTAAAGCATGAAGTGCTTTTCCACACATTTACATTTAAATAACCCATATTAGAACATACAAAATATCTACAGAGGAGACGGTGTACATTGAATTTTAGACTCTTCATTGGTACCTACATGTTAGTACTTACATCACCCACACAACACAACAGCTCTATTCAGAGCTACCCTACCTCAAAGCACTCTAAAATATTATTTTACTATTTCCCTTGGTTTTCCCCTTGTTACGCTTTCCGGAACCCTACCCGGTGCGCGGTCCGGGCGCTAACCGTGCGAAAATTTGAAAAAAAAAGGTGTGTTTTTTTTTACATATATGGGCCTCCTCAGCCACCCTCAGAAAACCTAGGGGGTCAGGATATGTCTCCCGTGCCCCCTTATACCCATTCCCAACATTGTTTATCCTCCATCTTGTGACTAAATTCGTCCGAAACACAAGATGGCGGACTCCCGTTACGCTACCGGTGAGCTACCCGGTTCGCGTACCGGGTAGCGCTTCCACCGCGAAAAATCGGAAAAAAATGTATTTTATTCTTTTGCCCCGCGGGGCCCTTTAATAGCCCCCACATCAATCCTAGGGGGTCAGGAGGGGTCTACCTTGCCCCTTTCATTCATTTCCCCCTTCGTTTATTTCCACCTATTGTCTCTCGATCCTACCGAGAGACAAGATGGTGGCCGCTCCGGACTGTTTAGAATGTTGAGAGTCACCGGAGAGCCAATCCGCTTCTCCTCGCGAAGTTCCGTTACGCGTCTGGTACGCGAACCGGGGCGCTAACCGGGACGCTGTCACAGATATATATATTTTTTTGAACGTTAATTTCTCAAAATCCACTGGAGCACATATCTTGAGACCTAGCAAAGGCA
This sequence comes from Lissotriton helveticus, assembly GCF_964261635.1. Classification (NCBI taxonomy): domain Eukaryota; kingdom Metazoa; phylum Chordata; class Amphibia; order Caudata; family Salamandridae; genus Lissotriton; species Lissotriton helveticus. Next base: position 365,248,215 of record NC_136068.1, on the reverse strand, counting down.
CATCGGGCAAACAGTCTCTACAATTTTGCCAAGTTTCATAGAAATCCATTCAGCCGTTCGAGCTAAAAGTGAGTCCAACCGCCCTATGGAAAACTCAATGTTAAAAACACGTTTTGGGACCCCCCTTTTTTCTCGGCCCCCGCTTGACGAAACCCCCCCAAACTTTCAGGGGACGCTCAGAAACAAACTGTGCCATTTTCCTGAAAATTTCAGCCAATTCCGTCCATCAACGCACATAGAATTTTCAGAAATCCCTATTCAAAAAAATCCTAACTATATATACCTACTGGCGACCGCCAGTAGGTAATATATATATATATATATATTCACTGAAAAAACCATAGGTTATAGACCATATATAGTTAGGAATTAGCATTTACAAAACCTTGAAAATTCACTGAAAAAACCGTAGGTTATAGACCATATATAGTTAGGAATTAGCATTTAAAAAACCTTATTTTACTCACACAAAACCATTGAAATTCCATATATAGTTAGTTGCACTAACTATATATCGCGCACCCGCAATCCACTGCTGATCATGTCACATATTACATCATTCATGACATGGTCAGTGACATCACTGATGACATCACTGATGACATCTCAAATGACATCACTGATGACATCATCCAGTGACTGTGTGTTTCTGTAAAGTTTAAATATGTTTTACATATTGAAGAATGAGTGGATGTATAAGTGTCTGAATAAAGGTTTTAGTAGGTGCGTGATTGACTGTATGAGTGAGTGATTAAATGCGTCTTACTGAATGCACGGGTTAGTGACTAAACTGTCTAAAAGTGTGCATCAGTATGTCTGTTGTTGTGCAAGCTGCTGCACGTGTTAATCAGTAGCTATATAAGTAGCTATATGGGTTATTGATTGGTTGCACAAGTATTTGTATGGGAGACTGAGTGTGTGTATGGCTGGCTGGGAGGTGTGTGACTCTGTGCAGATCAATGTGTACTTGTATCAGTGATTCTATAAGAGAGTAACTATGTGTTAGTATATGTTTCAAAAATGTAAGGTGTTCTGTGTTTAACTGTATAGATGAGAAAATGGAAGTGTGATTGATTCTTTTCAGGACTGACTAGGTGTGTGAGTAACTCCATGGATGAGTGGCAGAGTGTGACTGTCTGCATAGGTGTATGAGTGCATATGATAGTGTTGTAATAATGAGTGACTGTATGTATGAGTGATTGTATGGGTGAATGTGTGTGTAGACATAGGAATCAGTGAGTGCGTATGTAGTAACTAGTATTGGTGTGTCAATGGTTTCAAAAATGATACTCTCTATTTAACACTGGGTGTAACGGAGGTTATATTAGAGTGTGAGGAGATGCATTGTATTATCACATGAATGATATCATCAGTGATGTGATCATTGATGTCAAGTGAGATGTCATCAGTGATGTCATTTGAGATGTCATCAGTGATGTCATCAGTGATGTCACTGACCATGTCATGAATGATGTAATATGTGACATGATCAGCAGTGGATTGCGGGTGCGCGATATATAGTTAGTGCAACTAACTATATATGGAATTTTAATGGTTTTGTGTGAGTAAAATAAGGTTTTTTAAATGCTAATTCCTAACTATATATGGTCTATAACCTACGGTTTTTTCAGTGAATTTTCAAGGTTTTGTAAATGCTAATTCCTAACTATATATGGTCTATAACCTATGGTTTTTTCAGTGAATTTCATTGGTTTTTTAACAGCTAATATCTGTAGCTGTAAAATGTATTCTTCTTTAAATCCAAAAATATATTTTATATGTTTATTAATAACTTTTTTTTTTAATATTTTTTTTTCTTCGTTCCCGCTTCGCGAATCGGGAAGCTTCCCGTTAGCTGACCTTGATGCCGCGAAATAGACCGCGAGCCGGTAAACGTTTCTTTACCGCAACTGCCGCGTTAGAAAACAACATCGTGACGCCTCCCGTCCGCATGACGTTTCGCGTTGTCGCGTGATACGTCACATGACGTGCTACGTTAGCGAACTCGTACGCTTACCGAGTCGCAAAGCACAGGTTTCTGGAAGCAAACCGGGAGGCCCTGCAAAGCGCGTAACATACACACAGCAGGTCATGTGACTTGGTAATAACACTTTTCATTGGTTCATTTCACTTTCGGTTTCCTAATGATGTAAGTCTAGGTCATATGATCTAAAATGAACACTTTTCATTGGTTGAGAACTATTTTTTTTCCCAAATGGTGAAAATCCCTCCTTCTTTCCTCACTCTGACTTTCATCATTGTGAGAGAAAGACCCTTTGTTACCAGTGAGCAATGGCTTCTTTACTAGCTTCAGCTGGTGCTTCCCCACCACCTCCACCACATCCAAGGAAGAGTGGACCACCTGCTAAAGTTATAATTCAGCAAGAAGACGAAGAAGAGGAACAGGACGACCTAGATAATCTCCCTATTATGGCCAGAAGATCTGTTGTACCGGAAGTAACGGGACCAGAGGGCAGGGAGATGGTGCCAAATATACAAACGAGATTTCGTGAAGTAAAACAAGTCTGCCTACATTGCAGTGGATTCATTTGCTACGCAGAAAGTAGCATCACTCTGATCAACAGAGCTATTGACAATCATGCTCATGTTTGTCCGAAACTCCCCAAACAATAAATTCTTTTTTTTTGTTTTCTTGCTCCTGTTGAGCCCTTTACAATGAATCGTTTTCGTTGCCCCCTCCGAAAAAAAAACTAAAAAATTATAAAACTGTTCAGAAAAATTCAAAAAAAGTAAAAAAATGTTCAGAAAAATAATTAAAAAAATATAAAACAACAAAAACAATTTAAAAAAAAGTTCTTTTCAGAACTACCTCCCCGTTATTAAAAAATTGGTACAATATTTGCAACTGTGCCAACCTCTATTTCTCTTAGTTCGCTTCCCAGTTCGCTCCCCGGTACGCGAACCGGAAGCGAACCCAAAAAATTTTTTTTCAAAAAAGAACAGTAAGTATAAGGGAAGGAAACAGACACTTATGTTAAAAGAAAGACAGCTATAAGGGAGTAAACTAGAGATACTATTACCCGTAATCCACTGCTGATGATGTCACATATTACATCATTCATGACATGCTCAGTGACATCATCAGCAGAGGATTGCGGGTAACAGTATCCCTAGTTTATTCCCTATAGCTGTGTTTCTTTTAACATAACTGTCTGTTTCCTTCCCTTATACTTACTGTTCTTTTAAAAAAAAATTTTTTAGATCAGTCAGAAACAGTGAAAGTAATGAAATATAAAAGACTACGTAGAATATGAGGACTGTATGCAACAACTTTGACACTTACAGAAGCCTCACCTTCTCCATGCCTCCTACACAGTTCTACATGTACATCATAAATGCAAACAGAACAGAATTAATTATACATGTTAAATGGTTTATTTTTGCTGTTCTCAGAATGTATCAAATTTCACTAAAACAGTGACTTGAAGGTATTCATCATATAACAGCGGGGAAAAAAAAACACAATCAAAATGATTGTGTTTAAAAAACCCATACAACATTAGAAATCAGAATTCAGAACTCCTTAAAGTTAACTTACTTTCCATGACGGCCAAGGATGTCCTATGAACAGCTTACACTCTGTTGTGCTGTTATTACTTTCAACCCGCCACTTTCTGAAAGAAAACCTCCATCGTTTTCAAAAACATGTTACATACAATAAATGACTTCTTGCTCTCTACCACAAGATTCCACAAGGCCAAATCTTGTCAGAGCCATGTATAACTCTTGGATTTCTTGTTAGCCAATCCCGTCTTTTCGCATTTCCACAACTTTCAGAATTAAAATGTTGAAGATCATTTACACAATCCTGGACTAGTAATATCTTCCCCTTCTTCCTCAATCATGTTCTACATTTCCTATCACACTGATACTGCTTACTATGAAGCAGACTTACACTACCTTTATGACTAGTACAATTATTTAATTCTCTACATCACTTTTAATCACAAAGCAATGTAAAACAGTAGACAGCATTGCAGACTTACATTCCCTCTACTCCATGTTTTGATTGGCTGCTTCAATTAGCTTATAAAAAGAAACAGTTTTTCTGAACTCATTCAAAGTGCACGTATTTCTCCATAAAGTCCAGTGTTATGGTAAGAAGTTATGTCTCTGTACTACACTTATCCTCAAGGCCAAATCGTGTAGGAGCCATGAGAACTTCTTGAAATTCCTCAGAGCACATCCCGAGATTCTTTCCCTAAAATTTTGGTTTTAAAAACACCAGGTAAGAGTTTTTAAGGTCAAACGGCAATTTTTTTTTGAAAATTAAAACAGAATCATTGCAGAATGACCAGCCATTTCTACACTTTAAATAAGCTGTATAATGTCCTGATGTTATTGAAGGACCATCATGATATATAATTGCTACAGTTACAAAAGTCCTTCCTGATATTGACAACTGTGAAGCCACAAATTTTTTAATTAAAGTTGTCAATTTTGTTCCATCAGGCCTACATCGTTGGAACATTAAAATGACATACTGGCCATATGTTCGTATAAATAATGTGGACATCATTTCAGATTTACATTGGCTACACTCCATGTTGTGATCAGCTGCTTTTACTAGCTTATTAAAAGAGACTGATTTACTGTCTGGCAAAGTTAAATATATAAATCTTTCTGAGTCTACACCAGTAGTACTTGATACCCTACAGTTCTCGCAGTCATGCTGCCATTGATAAGAAAGCCCAAACAGGTGATCTACATCTACACCTTCATCATGCAATACATCAAGCATGTACATTAAAAACTCCTGACAATCTTGCTGACTATTTTGAGAGAATTGTGTTTGGCCTGAACATCTGTCTAACAGATTTCGAATTTCAGACACACTTTCTATGTTTGTTCTATCAGTGCTACATTTCTCTAACACAGAATTTAACAAACTGCAAAATCTTTGATCAGAATTGACCACAATCTCTTCTTTTACATTTTCTAGAGAAAACAAAACATTAACTACTACATTAGCATAGCAGTTGACACCAGAACTGTTTTCAAATTGAAAACCAACAACATCTTCAACAGAATCCTTTTTGTTTCTGCTTGTAATTTCAGGTTCATCGACTTTTCGTCTTTTTGCTACAACCTCCCCAGTATTGGTCACATTTCTTCGTTTCCGGCCTACCACACGTTTCTCAAACAAAGGATACTGAGGCAAATGTGGCGCATACTCTCTTCTCAACCTATTGTATTCCTTAACACAATCTAGATCCGCACAAATGTTTGTGACATCACACTCAATCAAGTACAATCCCGATAAAGTCCTAACTCGTGACAATGCCACATATGCCATACCCTCCTTGAACACAGAACTGCCAATATTCACCAATGCACAGTCTACACTTAAACCTTGCGATTTATGAATTGTCACCGCATATGCCAAGCAAACAGGAAACTGCTTACGACGAACATATAAGTCTTTTACAAGCAAAAATCTAGCAGAACAACGAGCAATTAGCTGTACTTCCTCAATGCCATCAAATTTAATTTTTAAAAATTCAATTCCATCTCTATTTCTGTATTTCACAAAATCAACAACATTACCCATTGATCCATTTACCAGACCTCTTTCAACATGTAAATTCCTTCTTAAAATTATACGGCAGTTCAAGCACACATTCAGAGTCTTTTCAAAACCCGCAGTTTTAGATATACTCTTCTCTAATGAATCCAATTTTGTTTTCAGATTCTCAGACAAAATAATTGTTGATCCCATATGCTCTACTCTGTCAATAGCTTCCAATTTCACAATCTCTTGCTTTTCTAAATGCAACATTTTGTTGTTGAATTTGGCACATTCTGCAAGAGTTGGCATCAAACATATTCCAGATTTTTTCTCAGTAACTTTCTGAAAAATATTCTCAGGCACAACATCTTCGTCTGGATATAAATTTGTCAGTAATCGTGCATGTAAAGCTTCTTTCCCATGCTCGGTCACTTTTCCAATTCTAACATCTTGTAGAATAGTCTTGTAAACTTCATCCTTTGCCTGACGCATATTTTCATGCAGTTCAGCATAATTGAAGTTTAACCATATATTGACGTTGCCAATACTCCCTAAGCACTTCCTGGTATCTTCATGCGTGAGCATTTTGAACACAGGTTGCCCTTTCACTGGTGTCAGCTGCAGAAGATCTCCGAAAACAATGATGTGTTTGCCACCAAATAACACATCATACTCTGTTTTGAGAACTTCTTGCATTCTCAAATGCACAAAGGCAAGCATGACATTGGAAACCATGCTTACTTCGTCAATGATAAGAAGTTTCATTTTCCTCAAGACTCTTGAAACTTCAAAACAAGCATCTCCAGATAGCTTGTGATATTCTAATTTGTTGTCATGCTCCACTGGCAGCATCAGTAAACGATGTAAAGTAATCCCTTTAATGTTATGTGCTGCCAGTCCAGTTGGAGCGGTGACAACACAAGACAGCGATGACTCTGTCCTTTCCTGCAAATAACATGAAATTGCTTTAATAAGGAAACTTTTTCCAGTTCCCGCTTCTCCACTCACGTACAGTCGGACAGGCTTCAACGACGTACATGAGCACTCTTTCTTGTCATGACTTAATCCATGATCAATTTGCATGGTAAGTTCGTCATATATTTTCCTCTGCTCAACGTTGAGTTGTCTTTCCAACTCTTCTAAGTTAACCGCATCCTCCTGAGCATGTGCCATGGCTCTTTCCACTTCATTCATAGCAGTGGCAGCTTCATTTTCGATAAGAGGTCCTCCTAGTGGATCCTGACTCAATGAAGCAGAACTCTGACTGTCCTGAGAACTGTCTCTGGCAATCTCGGCTGCAATCGTTGCTTCCTGCTCAATTTCCACATTCAACATTTCTACATATTTGGGAAAAGCAGGACATTCTATGGTCTCCTTGGCAGCATTGAATGAGTCTTCGTAACAAAGGAAATCTCCAAGCAGTTCCTCTTCTGCACGCCAAGGCTTAAAAAGTTGCAAAAGTGCTAAATAGAAAAACTCCTTTTTTTCAGGAGATTCGCCACTCAATTTTCGATGGTTTATCAAGTGGCATTTTCTTTGCTTGACCAGACATCCCTCACTTCCTATTACAGCATACACTCCTTTCTCAGTATCTTCTTTGATGTTCCTCTTGAATATGTAATTTTGCAGAACCTCATACAGACAAACATTCTCGAGGTGACTGCTTCGATTTGGATAATATGTATCCAACATGTTGCTCTTCAAAATGTCGGTACTGTTTGGCTCCTTTTCCGCCAAATACTCAATTTCCCGCACAGGTTTCAGAACTCGATTACGCGTTGCAGCAAGACCAACACTCGCCCAAACAATACTCCTGGACTTGGCATAGAGACTTGCTGAAGACAACCGGTCAGAACATTCGTAAGCTCCGATTTCTCGATGCGACAACATCTTCAGACTGAAACTGTACAACTTCTTGCTGAGGCTCTTTTCATGGGAAATGTCCTCCCACATATCCTTCAATTCTGTCTTCTCTTTTTTGGTGATGTAAGATGTCACATACCGAGCCACAGCCATAGAGTTATCAGCCACAAACTGTATATCCATGTTAGCATTCCACATGGACAAAATCACCGGGTTGTAGTCGTTAATGTACTTAGACTCTTCGTTCCTCTTCAAATTGTATGTGTTTTTAGGTGATTTCTTCATCACATTATGTCGCAGCGAAGACATCAAACTGTTCACTCTTCCTTTAGAAATCACCGATCGTGGAAAGCCGAAACGACATTTGGTGTAGAACTTGTCTTTGTTCCGGAATTTACGACGACAGTACTTTCCACATCGATGGCTTTGGAAACGTAGAACTTTTTCTCTTAGGCTTTTTTTCTCCTTTGCGTTTGGAACAGCACACGTAGAATACTGTTCTATGAAACTCATCACTGAGTCGTCTGCATCCGTTCCAAATTTAGGTGCATCCTTGATCCACAGCAACATATGTATATGAGGAGCACCTCTTGCTTGGTACTCCTTCCTCCAGAAGAAATCCAACACCTCTCCAAGAGGTGGATTCTTCTTATTCATGATGAAAGACATCATACCTTCAAATCTATGATTGAAGTACCTACATACATTGACTGGATCCAAAGAGCACAGTTCTCCGGGTGTCTTGAATTCGATGTTTTCTACATTAGCATTTGCCTCTCGTAGAAATTCAAGTAAGTCTTCCCAGCCATACTCAGCACAGCTCAAAGTGAGGAACCATGTGGGAGTTCCTAAGTTCCTTAGCATACATTTTAAATCACCATGACGACGGTACCAGTACTCATTAGTACCACGCTGACACGCCATGAGATTAATCAGGTGAGAATCCAAAATACTGTCTTGGACATTGACTTTATCCATAAAGTCACTTGCCGAGATGTTTTGCATGTGTATACCACTTTTCAAGATGTGGTTCACTGCATATGACAGTCCAGACAGATCGCTTTCAAACAGGAGATGAAACAAATAAGGAATGCATTGTCGAAACCTAGGATCTCCTGCATACAATCGCAAAGTCCGGTATTCAGAAGCAGGAATTTGATGAGGTCGCTCATCATATCTTCCTCCCTGACCTGTTGGAAAAAGCTGTGGGAAACACCGAGCTTCCAAACTTTCCTCCCAAACACTAATGGGACTCCCTTTCGCTTGTTTCATTTGAAACAACTCAATAGCATTCCCCATGACTTCCTTGGAATGCAAAGGATGAACACTATAATGTTCATATATTTCTTCACTAGTACAGGGTTCTACTTTCTCAATTTGACCAGCACACAAATCGTTATCCTCTTCCTCACTTACTTCCTCTTCTGCAACATATACATTTTTATAGTACTTATTATATTTTTTCAAATACAATGTTGCCCTTTTGACTTTCCTAACATCTACTAAATCTTGCCATATTTTCTTATTCTTTGTCGGAACCCCATTAACTAAGATAACAAGAGGTTCCTCTTCCACTTTTTCTACTCCAATTGTGTTAATGTTTTTCTTCAAATCTAGAGGCAAATAAACAACTCTTCCCTTTAATCCTCTCTGTAAATCTGATAGAGGCAATTTCCCTGTCTTTGGCTCCATTCTTACAATAGCCTGAAAGGGATGGATACTTTGAATCAAAATAGATTCATAAGTATTTAAATCCTTCAATTCAGAAGGAATCTCAACCAATTCCAGATTATTATGAACTGCTCTAGCAGGCATCTGGTTTTGATTTAATTTGTTACAACAATAAGTACACACACGTTGATCCAATCCCAAATCAAAACAATTTTCTACCATCAAGTATGTTGTAAAATCCTTCCATTCACTATTATTTTCCCTTTCACTTTTTCCATATAAATCCACTAACTTAGTCTGATTCTTATAATAAGTGCGTCGACAACACACACAAGTGAAATTTGGCCTCTCACTTGATTTCACCTCAAACGTCGCAATTTCCCTCTGGAAATTATCTGTACTGGAAACCTGTACACTATCTTCCACATTACTCTCTTCTTCTTGGTCAATTTCAACATTCTCCTCTTTACTTCCAAAGTAACAAAACTCAATTTCTTCACATATATTCTTCACATCTATTTCAGAACCATGCAAAAGAGCAGCGCATAATTGTTTAAGCATAATTGCTGGACTCTTAGCATAATACAACATTCTAACTAATTTCCTCACTTTATTATGATGCACTGCTAGCATCCTGAAATGATGAAAAACACTCTGGCATACTCTCCTGGAAAGACAAGCCAGTGAATGACCATGCAAACCTATCACTTCTCTCACTCTGCAAGGATCTAATTCTTGCAACAACTTCATTTTCTGCTTCAAACTGTTCTTACTAAATGACCGTATAAAATCACAAAGCAAATTGATGGAATCCTGTCGTACACTGCAAATACTACTACACTTCCAGGTGTACACAGGACCCTTAGGACGTCTCCCTAAAACCTCATTACCTAACACCTCTTCTATCTCTGTTGTCACAAGTTTTTCTTTTTCAACTGGACAACCATCTTTCACTTCATAAGCTCGACCACTGGTGTCAACTGCATGCACCAAATCATTATCCTGGAAATAACTCTCCTCATTAAAAAATGCCTCAGAGCTTGAACTATGCATCCATTCTCCAGAAAAAACTTCACAAAAATTACTACGATTAACTATTCTCTTCCATCTACTATTTCTTTTGAAATCATAAATTACCTTGTTTAGCTTCCGAATTCTATTGATTGTCAAAATAAATAACTTACGTTTAATTTCAAATGCCTGATCAATAACTTTCTCAACAATTTTTTTTCTCTTATAAAAAACCACTTTCTGCTGACCTTTCTTAATATTTTTTAACAAATTCCCAATTATCCTGTTGCGGAACATTCGTTTACGAATATCCCTAAACTCTTGTTTCCTTCTACTTTCATGCATAGAGTTATCTCTTACTCTAGCAGTAACATTTCTCATTGGCCTTTCCTTACCATTTGAATTCTGTCTCCTTTTCTGGACTGAAACATTTTCTGTAGTAATATTTTTTTTACTACACATATTTCTTATGACTGTTTTTCGACTCTTACCCGGTGCTTTCTTGGTGACTTGACAAATCTTTTTGTTAGAGGACTGCTGCATTCTTCCATGGTCCTGCTGTCTTTGACGTTTTGCAGCCTTTCTTACTCTTTCTTTGCTAGGCATCCTAAAATCTTGAAATAATCTGCAGTTGAATCTGTGGTAAAATATAATAAAAAATGTTATTAACCACTATTACCCAACAGTAAATTAATAACAGTCATCAAAAACTTAACACACTACTTAAGTATATAATATACTGAAGCCTATCTCCAATTTTTCACTGAACAGGACTCATCTCTTCTTAACCTTGGATAAACCTCACCTACTCTGTGTCCCCTGCACATAATTAAATGTAAAGGGGCAGATTTATATTAACTAGCACATCCCCAGGGATGCACCAGTTAACGTGCACCGCTGCTCTGCCACCCACGGTGTGCCGCATTTACAATCAGATAGGACAAAGCTACATCAAAACCCTGCGCCTGCTTGAAGCAGGCATAGATCTTGACGCAGGTAGGCTGAAAGCTAAAGCAACAACTAAGTATCGTGTGCAGAAGTTACAAAAAAGGAAAAATGGCGTTTAAACCAGTAATGAGCCCATGCTAACGTAACACAGTGTAAAAATATCCAGGATCTACATCAGTTTGGGGTTCACGAACCTGGCAGGTACAAGGCACTGAGGCTTTCCACCGTGCATGTCTCATCCCAAATCATATGTTGTTTGTGAATGAAACAATTTCCCAGACCAAATGCTTTGGATTGACTACTTCTAAAAAATTAAACACCCCTACTATCCCGGAGTTAGAGGAATATGATGGTTGGAGTAATTTTACTCGTTGTCCATTAAAGATTTACAGGCCCTACTCCGTAATTCTTCCTTTAACATTTCCAGTATAAATCCAAAAGGTTCACTGCTTTGGCAACGTGCCTTATCCACGGTTTAATAACGCTGCCTTTTGCTTTATATAAGTTTTCAAATTGTATGAAATATATACCAATAGGTCGTTATTAACCTTTAGGTAGTGGTTTTCTTCATGAGGTCTGGTCGCTTCCATACACATACAGATTTTCAAAGATGATCAAGACCTTTATCTGAATGGAGAGGAATGCACTGAGACGCCAGATCATTCACTAATGTGTAGGCACATACAGTTACACGGTTCATGCAACAAACACCGACCAAATATGGCTTGCGTGTTGCAAGGCACGCCAGTTCCTGCTATCATCCCCACGTTCAAGTTCTTGGAAAATGGTAGTTATTTGATGCTCAATAATGAAGATTGTTCTGGGTTAATTAAAAGTATTCATTTTATCGTAACAGTAAATGAACGGGTTATTTGCTGCAGAAATGTTCTATTTCCTCCCACACATGAACATAGGGAGTTTTCAATCTGGCCACAAATACCAACCTTGGGAGCACATTTCAACAGCATGGCAAGAATAAGAGCTCTTTTGTCTCAGAGAGAGGTGGCCTTGAGTTCGGCCCGTGAAACTTTCGTGCTTCACATAGCGAACACCCGTACAGAGCTGCAGACCCTTTTAAATACAGATTCGACTTTGCATTTCAGCAAGATTACCCATTCATTTCCATGCAGCAGGAGGCCCATAGGAATGAAGGTGCAATTTGCGATTAGCAATTACCTCATCGCAAATTACGAATTTTTCCGACGGTGCAGGGGTGTCTCAAGAACACCCTGCTGCACCCCTGAAAAAAAAATTTGGGGTCATATGGCGCACATACATTTTGAAAACATTCCTTTACCTCAAAAACGATTTTCAACTCATAATTTGAAAACACTGCACATGGGGAAATGACTTAAAATGTCCTTAAGACACATAAAAGCATTTTTTGATTGCCTTTGCAGCATGTTTCAGTCACCTTTAACATGCCTATGTAACGGAAACATTCAAAATCTAAATTTGCCATGCACAGGTGGGAGCATATTTACAAGCAATTTGCTCCACAGACAAACTTCTTACATTGAAATGGGAAAAATAACATCAGAGACTCTCAATTACCTTATAAAGAAGCAGACACCATTATGTCCTTCTCATCAATATTAAAACCATTGCTTTTTCTCAAAAACGATTTACAAGTCATAATTTGAAAACACTCCACAGCTCCTATGCACATAAAAGCCCTGTCAGTACTAATACTTCACATTTTCTCCAATTACAATTTCTCAAAGAAACAAAATCTATTTGTGAAACACTTGAGACAAAGCAACATTTGAAAAACACAACTTTCTTCATAATTTTCTCCTTAAAGCACACTATTTTCTATCTAAATTAAAGAAATTTTTTCTCACCTTAGCAAATACTTTGAGTTTCAAAACAGTCTCAGAAACACACCAATTTGTCTTCAGCAGAGCAAAAGGTATGCACTCCAGAGTCTGCAGCTATCAAAAGCACAGAAATGCTGTAATTCCTCACACAGATCTCTCATGTCACCCAATCAAAACTCTTCCCTCACTTTTTTTCAAAGCAAAACCCTTCCCCCCTCTGCCCCCTCTCTGCTTTTTCTGCATAGCAACCACCTCTTGCAAGACCTCTCACACAACAATGTTGCAATTGAACTCTGAACTCTCAGTGCACCTGCATATCCAAAGCATTCTTTCATTTAATGATTTTTTCTTCGCCACTCAAAATACATCTTTCAACGAACTCATCCATGCACACTAACTTTCTGTTTTGAACAATCAAAATCCACCAATCACTCTTACTGCTTCATTAACACAGAAACTCCTCAGTTTTTTTCATTTTACACTCTCATTTTTTCAACTGCCATTTCATTGCCACACTTCATCTGACTGCAGGAGAACCTTCTCTCGCCATGTTTTCTGTCTGGATTGTTGGACATAGCTACATCTATTGGGCTCAAAGGTACGCTGAAAACAGGAATTTACCTAACCTCAATTTACAAGATGTGGAAATTAAGTGGTTTGGCCACAGAGGATTAAAATGTCACCAATTGATACCATTGGTGAAAACCTTTATGCATTTGCCAAAACCTGACCTGTTAATTGTGCACTGTGGAGGTAATGATTTGGGCACTTTGACTGGGGTAGGTCTGGAAATGCTTTTAAAGGACACCTTTGAGCAATTGATGGCACTTTTTCCTCAGACTGCCTTGGTATATTCAAATATATGCCAAAGACAGAAATGGAGGTGGTCGAACCAATTTTGTCCACAAATTGAGAAATCGAGGAAGCATGTAAACAAATCTGTTTCAGCTTACATGAGAGACCATGGAATGGGCTCCCTGTACAACAATAACTTGCGTTACTACATGCAAGATATCTACAGAGCAGATGGAGTTCACTTCTCAGATGAGGGCAACAGAGTTTTCACTCTGAATTTAAGACTGTGCATTGGTACCTACTTATAAGTACCTAAATGTACCATAAACCCAAAAGCTCTTCTCAGAGCTACCCTACATCTGATCACTCACAATTATTATTTTACTCTAACTTTTTTCACTAATTTTCAAGAAAGTACGCTCCCCAGACCGCTTCCCGGTTCGCGAACCGGGCACACTCCACGCAAAAAAACTAAAAAAACGGTATATATTTTTTTTGCCCTGCGAGACCCTTTCAAAGCCTCCACATCAAACCTAGGGGGTCAGGGAGGATCTACTATGCCCCCTTATGGTCATTTGCCCCTTTGCTTTGGCCTCCTCTTGTCTCTCGATCCTACCGAGAGACAAGATGGCGGCCGCTACGGACTGTTTGGAATGTTTACAGACGCCGAAAAACCAATCAGCTTCGCAAACCTCCGTAACGCGAAAAGTACGAGAAGCGGAGCGCTGTTACAGATATATATCTTTTTTTGAAAGTTAATTTCTCAAAATCCACTAGAGCACATATATTGAGACCTAGCAAAGGCACATCGGGCTACCAGTCCCTACAATTTTGCCAAGTTTCGTGCAAATCCATTCAGCCGTTCGATTATTATTATTATTATTTTTTTTGCCCCGCGGGGCCCTTTTAAACCTCCACATCAAACGTAGGGGGTCACCGACGATCTACTATTCCCCCTTATGGTCATTTGCCCCTTCGCTTTGGCCTCCTCTTGTCTCTTGATCCTACCGAGAGACAAGATGGCGGCCGCTACGGACTGTTTGGAATGTTTACAGACGCCGGAGAGCCAATCAGCTTCGCTTCGCAAAGCTCCGTAACGCGAAAAGTACGCGAAGCGGTGCGCTGTTACAGATATATATCTTTTTTTGAACGTTAATTTCTCAAAATCCACTGGAGCACATATATTGAGATCTAGCAAAGGCACATCGGGCTACCAGTCCCTACAATTTTGCCAACTTTCGTGCAAATCCATTCAGCTGTTCGATTATTATTATTTTTATTTTTTTTTGCCCCGCGGGGCCCTTTTAAAACCTCCACATCAAACCTAGGGGGTGAGCGACAATGTACTATGCCCCCTTATGGTCATTTGCCCCTTCGCTTCGGCCTCCTCTTGTCTCTCGATCCTACCGAGAGACAAGATGGCGGCCGCTACGGACTGTTTGGAATGTTGACAGATGCCGGAGAACCAATCAGCTTCGCTTCACAAAGCTCCGTTGCGCGACAAGTACGCGTCCTGGGCCGCTGCCCGGTCCGCTGTTACAGATATATATATTTTTTTGAACGTTAATTTCTCAAAATCCACTGGAGCACATATATTGAGACCTACAAAAGGCACATCGGGCTACCAGTCCCTACAATTTTGCCAAGTTTCGTGCAAATCCATTCAGCCGTTCGGGCTAAAAGTGAGGCCAACCGCCCTATGGAAAACTCAATGTTAAAAACACGTTTTGGGACCCCCCTTTTTTCTCGGCCCCCCCTTGACGAACCCCCCCAAATTTTCAAGGGCTACTCAGAAACAAAATGTGCAATTTTCCTGAAAATTTCAGCCAATTCCGTCCACAAACGCCAAAGTTATTAGACATAGAATTTTCAAAAATCCCATAGAGAAAAAATCCTAACTATATATACCTACTGGCGACCGCCAGTAGGTAATATATATATATATATATATATATATATATATATATATATATATATATGACATTTCTATGGCAAAATGAACCCCCTCATTTTGTTCCTTTGCAAATTAAATGTTTTAAGTGTTAACACTTTATTCCAATCAAGATGACGTCAGGTGTGCCATACTTTTGTCATAAGTAAGACTGTTAGCGCTCTAGTTGTTCTTTAGAACACTCTGGGACATTCTGTCACTGGGCTATAGTTGGGCTACATCTGGCTGATATTTGGGCTACATTTGGGCTCTTTTGTCTCTGGTGGCCATCTTTGGGCTACATTGGGCTACATTGGGCTACATTGGGCTACATTTGGGCTCCAACATATATATAGCCCAATGTAGCCCAATATATATTTTTCAAAGTTAATTTTCGTAAAAACCACTGGAGCATATATCTTGAGACATAGCAAAGGCACATCGGGCTACCAGTCCCTACAATTTTGCCAAGTTTTGTGGAAATCCATTCAGCCGTTCGAGCTAAAAGTGAGGCCAACCGCCCTATGGAAAACTCAATGTTAAAAACACGTTTTGGGACCCCCCTTTTTTCTCGGCCCCCCCCTTAACGAAACCCCCCCAAATTTTCAGGGGCTGCTCAGAAACAAAATGTGCCATTTTCCTGAAAATTTCAGCCAATTCCGTCCACAAACGCCAAAGTTATTAGACATAGAATTTTCAGAAATCCCATAGAGAAAAAATCCTAACTATATATACCTACTGGCTATCGCCAGTAGGTAATATATATATATATATATATCAAGAAACTGCACTGCAAGACGCCGTGCTCCGCTTGGACCCTCCCGCAGCAACAGTGGTTCGTGCCGGGCAGCGAGCCCAACAATTCAATCAATCACACTCAAGTCCGCTCAATCCTGGGACAGTATGAGGCACGAACACGGATTGCGTGTTTAAAGAATTTTAATCAGCCGAGATAGCAGAAAGCATCAACAAACTCGACGCGTTTCGGGGCTCCTCCCCCTTGGTCACGAGTAGTAAACAGGGTAATAGGAAACTGATACATATACTCCCAGTCACATGGTCCGTGTAAAAATAAACATAAACAAAATACTGTGCGCTTAAGTCAGCGCTGTGATGAAATAATATTATTGCATTTGCAAATATTTCGAAATCAGGGTTAAGGGTAAATTTGCACAGAGTCAAAAGATGAAGACCCAATCCATTATTGGACAATAGGAAAAAGGGGATGATTATTGCTGGTTTGACAATAAAATGCCTGAGAGGGCTTTACATTATGTACCTATATTTCATGTCGTTTCCCATTTTATAAAGCAAACTGAAGGTTGCATTCTGCCCCAGTGGGCTAATCAAATATAATGGAAAGCAAATCTAAAGAATACATGATTTGTCAAAGAAAATGCCCATGTGGCCACCAAACATTATTGTATGTCGAGTTCCCAGTTCCAATGTCGTCTCATTCTAAATTTCTCAAAGGGTCGATAAGTTGCTCAACACAGTTTAACTCAATCAAACCCTGAAAAAATAAAAATAAAAAAGTGATCAGTGATAAAGAAAAAAGGGACCAGTAAATCAAAACAAATAAAACTAGTAAGCTGCCACAGTGAATCCTACCAAACTAGATTACAAAACAAAAAGAGGTTAAAAACAAACAAGGGCCTAAAATCTTGAACTATACGACATGTTTTCATACTGAATCTCCGATAGGAATACTACAGGTCAAAACTACAGAGCGCTCAATGAAGTCAGAATCATAATATAAAAAATAATTAACCCAAATGTACTTCCATCTCTTCATCACAGTTATGGCCATTAGGAACCAGTGTTTTGTATTGAATAATCATGCGTGATTCAAGTCTCCTTAATTTCTGTACGCGGTTCCCACCTCTCTCATCAAATTTAACTGTACATAAAACACAGAAACTCAATAGATTGGCATTTTGGTTATGATGAGTGAAAAAGTGGCGCGCTATTGGATAAGATTTATCCATGTTGTTGATTGCACGCATGTGCTCTAGCACTCTCAATTTGGCAGGTTTAATCGTGCTCCCTATATAGGTTTTGTTACAGGGACAGAATAAGGCATAGACTGCATGATCGCTAGTGCATGAAGTGTGTTCCTGGATAATCAGAATTTTGGATGCAGGTGACAGTCTTACTTTTTTCAAGTTACGACTGTTCTTGCAGGCCTTGCAATTTCTGCAGGTGAAAAAGCCTCTCACTCCAGTAATCGTGGTTTTCTTAGGAATCACTGCTGTACACAATTGGTCCTTCAAGGACCTCACTTTCCTGAACGAGATTTGTGGAACTTCGTGGACAAATTTGGCCACATCTGAGTCGTTTAGTAATACTGGCCAAAATTTATTCAGACTTTTCCTAAGTGTCCCTGCTTGGCTGCTATAAGTAGTTATAAACCGTGTGTTGTTCTCCTCTTTATCTACAGGTTCCCTAGGTTTCGGCTGTAAAAGTGATTCTCTAGATCGTTTTTCTACAGCTTTTGTTGCATCTGTAATGGTTTTGGTGGAATAACCACGTTCCGAAAATCTTTTAGCCATATTGCATTGTTCCACTAAAAATGCTTCTTCTGTACTGCAGTTGCGTTTAGCTCGTAACAGTTCCCCTACCGGGATACTTCTGATCAATGAATTGGGGTGACAGCTGCGTGCGTGGAGTATGCTGTTACCCGCTGTCATTTTTCTAAAGAGAACTGTTTGCAATTTGTCATTCTCAACTTTAACATTCAAATCCAGGAATTCAAGGCTTTCTTTAGACCAATTACTTGTGAATTTGAGATTAAAGTTGTTTAGGTTAAGTTCGTGCACAAAAGTATTAGCCTCCTCCTGGGTCCCCTTCCACACAATCAGTATATCATCTATGTACCGCAGCCACTTAATGACGTGGCTGCGGTACATGGGTGACTTGTATGCTACACTCTCTTCCCAAAACCCCATATGGAGACCCGCAAAGCTAGGAGCAAAGCAAGTCCCCATTGAGGTCCCAAGAGTCTGTCTAAAGATTTTGTTGTCAAACAAAAAATAATTTTGCTTGAGACAAAGTTCCATCATCATGATGAGCATTCTAGTGTGATGAAGATAAGACACGGATCTTGTGGAAAGAAAATGCATGCAGGCATCGAGTCCCAACTGATGAGGAATAGAAGTATACAAACTAGTCACATCTAATGAAAGAAGTGAAAATTCCTCTTCCCATACCACTGTTCTGATTTTGTTCAGGAAATCTCCTGAATCCCTGACATAAGATGGCAGTTTTTGAACAAGGGGCTGCAAAAAATAATCAACATATTGGGAGGTACATTCAAAACAACTACCATTAGAAGAAACAATAGGTCTGCCAGGGGGATGTGATAAACTTTTGTGAACCTTGGGGAGGAGATATAATGCTGGTAATTTGGGAGATTTACACAAAAGAAACCTGTATTCCTCCTCCTCAAGTAGCCCTTTGGTTTTCCATTCTAACAATTGTAGTTCAAATTGTCTGATCGAATTTTCGTATTCCATACGATTGCTTCTACAATAGTTATTGGTATCAGATAATTGTCTTAATCCTTCCGATATGTAATTTTCCCTCGACTGAACCACGATGTTTCCACCCTTGTCACTAGTTTTAATAACAATGGTATGGTCTCTCCGTAGATTATCAATCAATTTACTTTGTTCTCTCGTAATGTTGCTCCATTTCTGATGGTATTTCTTGGTTTCGATTTTATTCAGTTCATTTACCATACATTTTTCAAAAACTTCAATTGTCTCATTTTGAATCTGTGGAAGGAAGATAGATTTGGGTCTGAAATTACTGCCAGAGCTCATTGACAATGATATGTTCGCATCCATCAGTTCCTGATAGGGGTCATGGCTTTCTTCCCATTCTCCATTAAGAACTTTAAGGGAATGTGCTAAATGAACCTTCAGAGATACTTGCATGATATGGTGTATCTCTGGTGTCAACATTAGCTGACCTTACTTTGGTAGCGTACCACTTCTTTATTTTTAGTTTTCTGGTAAAGAAAAATAAGTCAATTTTGCTCTGCGTGAAGTTAAAATTCATAGATGGACAAAATGTTAAACCCAAAGATAACAACTCTATCTCAGTGTTAGTCAAACTACGTTCAGACAAATTAATTACCGTTTTCCTTTCCATCATTTCAGCTTCATTTGGCCCCTTGTACGTTTTCCCACCGGGCTTGGAGGATTTCCTCCTGCAGATGTGTTTTTGTTTTTGCCTCCTCTGTTGCCTCTTCCTCGCCCTCGATATCCCTGTTGATTGTCCTGCATCAACATCGAGAACTCCATTAAAACATTGGTTTTTACCCCTGTAAAGGTGCTCACAGTTGAGATGTCACTCCCACTCGTCAGTGATTGTAAGCCATCTTCCGATACATTAGAAGTGCTTGCCAATTCCTCCGTGGGATTGCTGGGATTGGATTGTGACTGTATTGCAGCTCTCATTTTGTCATATTTTTTGGCAAATGTAAGTATCTGCCCGCGTTGGTAATCCACCAAATCCCTTTGGAATTTGCTCTGTTTTCTGTTTCTAATGTCCACTTCAATTTTATCCAGATTGGCTTCTATCTTGTCCATTTCCAGTTTGAACTCACTCTCTGTACATATATCTTTTAGTTCTTTTGTTAAAGCCTCAATCTCTCCTTTTAGTCTTTCAGTATCTTTAGTGGCAAATTCAATCAACATTTTTAGCATATATATATATCCATCCTGACAGTCATTTTCCACAAGCAGGCACCGACTCCGTGAGTAGTTTGGCATACAAGACGTTTATTTCAACTAAAACAGACGTGTTTCGGCGGCAGGACCACCTTGTTCACTGCATGTACAGTTCTGTTGGTGACTCACAGCTATACATACAACCACCATTTCCCTTTTTCCTCGTTGCCTAGGTTACCAAACACATCATAGACATAGAAGGTGCTCAATACCAAATGACAGTGCAAAAAAACCATTATATATGTTGTTAAAGGAAATACTTTCAGTGTTTGAAAAAATAATAAACATTTTTAACTGGGCAAAAATACAAACAGCAGTCTGTCTCCCTTTTGAACTAAAATTTGAGTTAAAGTATTCACTCAAGTTTTAGTGAATAATCAGTGTCTGTGTCTGTAGAGCTGTCCTGATGCCTCTGTGGACTATACCCACATGTGCGCTGTATGTCATAGACATAGAGGTTCCTCAGGAATACTATACATGTGTATGTGAACCAGTGGAAACTTAATTTCCTGGAGCGCCACGTCAAAACAAACTGACTTAAATAATAAATGATTCTAAAGTAAGTGTGGTAAGTACCATTTGGGTAAGGAACAGAGGCTAGTGGACTAAATATGTTTCTATCCCGCATTTTTGTATTTGGCCCATGTGGGCATGCGGATAGATTTGAAATGAGTAGGGAGACGGGGCGCGCATTGCCCAATTCTCCACAGTACAGAAAAGGCCCCATACATTAGCTGTAAAAAAATAGGAAATGAAAAGCAAAAATTATATATAAAGAAATTATACGGAAAATCATAAATAAAGGGGTGGAGAGTAAGACTCAGAAGGTTATCTATAAAAGAGAGAACTGTAACGCTATCGGGGAGAGGAAAAGGGAGCGAGGGAGGAGGTTTGCAGCTCGGTAAATGATAGAAGTAACGAAAAAAGACTTTACAAATGGTCACTAAGCGCTTCATCGGCATTCATCCCCTGTGGGACCTTGGAGTTGAAGAGAACAATATATCTCGATTCAAGCCTTCGTAATGCCAATTGCCGATTTCTCCCCTTGGGCTCCTGGGCACATTGTCAATGACAAAATAGGAGAGGTCTTGGGCATTCCCCCCCTTGGCACGAGTTAATGTGACGTGCCACTGGGTAGGTCTGATCATCGTTCGCTATGGCCCTCAAGTGCTGGAGGATGCGAATGTGGACCTGGTGGATAGTGCTGCCGACATAGACTTTGGAGCATGTGCATCGCAGGACGTATATTGCAAAGTCAGTCTTGTAGATGTAGTTCCCCCGTATGGTGTAAGGTGTCTGTCTAGACGGCTGTTGACAGATTTGGAGTTAATACCCTGTCTGCAAGTCTTGCATTTGCTGCACTTGCTGAAGCCTTTGGGGGATTTTAACCAAGTCTGGTTGCTTGTTCTCGCAGGTGCATTACGCATTTGCTCTTGGCGGATGGACCTCGCTCTTCTATAGCTTATGGTGGGGACAAAACCGGATAATTTCGGCTGCTTTAGTTAGTAGAGCTTACAATAACTCACACCCCCGCAATGCACTGCTGATGAAGTCACATATTACATCACTCATGACATCACTGATGACATCATCTAGTGAATGTATATTTCTTTAAAGTTTAAATATGTTTTCTATATATATATATATATACCAAGGTGTTTTGAAGAATGAGTGGGTGTATAAGTGCCTGAATGGATGATTTAATAGGTGCGTGACCGATTGTATAAGTGACTGATTAAGCATAATCTTACTGAATGCATGGGTTAGTGATTTTAACTGTGTAAATGTCTGTGTATCAGTCTGTCAGTTAGTATATAAGCAGCTGCATGGGTTGGTGAGTAGCTACTTGACTGTGTATATGGGTTATTGATTGGTTGTTTGGGTCTCTGTATGGGTGCCTGAGTATCTTTGTAAGGGGGTGGGGGTGGATGACTCTGTGCATAGATGTGTGAGTGGGTGATTTACTGGGTGATTGTGTTCAAGAGTGCATCTGTGAAGGGCTGTATGGGTGGGTTAGTGTGTGTATGGGTGTGTTGGTGTGTGAATGGATGTCACAGTGGTATATGTGTGTGTAACTACATATGTGAATGGCAGTATATGTGAGTTTTGGGTATATAAATGACTATACATGAAAGTGAGTGATTGGGAGAGAGAGAGTGTGTATGGGTGAGTTTCTGCTTGTATGCATGATTGTGTAAGAAAGTATGTTAGTATTTGTAAAAATAAGTGAGGTGTCTGTGTATAAGTGAATATGTGAGTAAATGGGTGTGATTGATTCTTTGCATGACTGAGGAGGTGTGTGAGTAATTCTATGGTGAGTGGTGGTGTGTGAGTGTATGTATAGGTGTATGAGTGCAAATGATAGTGCTGAATTGATAAGTGACTGCATGTATGAGTTACTGTATGGGTAAATGTGTGGATGTGTGTGTAGACCTATGAATCAGTAAGTGTGTATGTAGTAACTGGTATGGTTTCCAGAATGGTAGTCTGTATTTTAGAGTGGGTGTATCAAATGTTATATTAGGGTGTGATGAGATGCATCAGATTATCACATGTGTGATGTCATTTGAGATGTCATCAATGATGCCACTGACCATGTCATGAGTGATATAATATGTGATGTCATCAGCAGTGCATTGCGGGGCGCGAGTTACAGTTAGCTCTACTAACTATACCAGCCGCATTTCTCTTGTTTTGTACGAGTGAAATGTCCAACTATCTATAACGTCCCTGGAACCTGTTTTTTCAGTGAATTTCTAAGGTTTTTTATATGCTAATTCCTAACTATAACGTGTCTGAAACCTGTGTTTTTTTCAGTGAACTACAAAGGTTTTTAAATGCTAATTTCTAACTATAACGTACCTAAAACCTATGGCTTTTCAGTGAATTTCAAAGGTTTTATAAATGCTAATTTCTAATTATATTGTTAATTAAACCTATGCTTTTAAATTATCACGTGCGACAACTAATGCTAATGATATTCAGAGTAGGTGTTTCCATGCAGAAATAACATGAAAATACCACTTCCCGATATATTCAATGACCAGTCAAATCTGCAATGCGATCCAAAACCAGATGGAAAGCTGCATTAGCAGTAAGAATTTAACATCTGCTTTTTACTGGTGTAAAGCAGGACGACTACCTACAGTATGAAAGGGAGCCCAGCCCAGAGCCACATCTGAAGACCCACACATGTCATAAAGCTACTGATCATGCAACTCCGACACCCAAGAAGGCCACAACACCCACCACAAACACCACCATTAGGACCTCTCCCCGGGAACACCCTTACTACCATCGAGGCAGCGCAGAACAGGACAGCAGACGTTCCCAAAACGACATTACCCCTCGGCCGCACAATAGCTGAATGTTGGGAGATGTGGGAACCAAGTATGTGTGAAGAACGCAAGTCACCCATTAATACCAATGCACACAATGCCAAGTGTAGCAGTGATGTGCTGGACAGACCTCATTATGCAGAGCACAGGCCTCTCCATGTGTGCTTGTAGTGTTGTGGACAGTGGACGCAACTATGTTACCTCCGGAAGTGGGAAAGATCTCGATCATGTAGCTGTGTCGTCCCCTCCTGTAAGAGGAAGAGGAGTGGGCTGGTCCAACGTACGCCACTCCAGCATAGGAGTGTGAATAAATAGGCCAGGACTCTGGGTATGGTTCACTTCTGGGAAGGCCAACGTGTCTGCCAGAGCGGCGGCCCTCACCCTGCCATGAGGCCGCCACCATGACCACCGGCCTCCTGGACACAGGCCCCCTGCGAACCCAGTGGCACAGCACTGCAGAGGTATGTCTCTACAGACTACTGCCTTCGATGTACACTGTGGACAGCAGGGCTCACAATTCAGATCGAGTCACCATTGCAGATGACACAGTCCAGTAGGCAAGAGAGATTGCTCCCAGTGCGGCCCACCCGGTCCACGCATCATCGCAGGCTGCTCAAACACTGGTTGCTTCAGGTGCCACTAACTCAGTGCACCACAAGTCATCGCCACGTAGCCTTATTAAGGCAGAATTCATTAGACAAATGACATTTCTACCAGTGCGACCAGCCAAGACCACGCATCATCGCATGCTCTGCACACGCTGGTTGCTTCAGGTGCCACTAACTGTGCAGCTCAACTCAACGCCACGTGGCTGTGGGCCCTTGCTGACCGCTGCTTCCTGCCTACCTCGGGTCAAATAAGGCTGTGGTGCGTAGATTGCAACTGATTCAGAATTCGCCTGCTAGGCTGCTCTGTAGGGTTCCAAAAACTTCTAGTATCTCTGGTCATCTACATGATCTACATTGGCTCGGGGTGGAGAACCGTATTAAGTTCAAAGCCCTGAGCTATATGTTGAAGATAAAAGTTGGTACCGCCCCCAGATACCTGCCATTCCTAGTACATCCGTATACACCTGCTCATCATCTACGATCTCAATCTGCAGCTAACTTTTGTGTGCCTAGGTTTAAACTCTCCAGAGTGGGTGGAAGATCATTCTCTTATCTAGGTCCATCCATCTGGAACAAACTACCTTGCCACATCTGCAAAGAAGATAACTATCGCGCTTTCGCAAAAATGTCAAAACTTGGCTGTTTGATCAGTAATAACTATGCAAGGTGTCTGCCTTTTGTATGCTCAGTCATGGTGCCGGGAAACCCTTTGTGGGTAGCTGCGCGCCTTATAAGCTTAGCAAACAAATACATAAATAAATAAATAAACTGTAGGCATCAGGTCTCACAATTAAAACTGAGTCTTGATTCATTAATTGCAGAGTCCAGTAGGCAACTAAGTCTGACGTCCCCAAAACCTACAGCTTTACTAAAATGACCATAATAATCTTGCAAGTCGAAACAAGCACTGAATGGCAGTCTACACTGCGGACAGCAGAGCTCACTGTTCGAATCCAGTTTTGATTTATTAATTGCAGAGTGAAATGTACTATTGTCCTCGTATTTTGTCAAGAGCAAGTGACCAAAAGCATTCCTCGATGTCTTTGCTGACTACTACCTTCGATCTACACTGCGCACAGCAGGGCTCACAATTCAAATCGAGTCGCGATTGCAGATGACGCAGTCCAGTAGGCAAGAGACATTGCTCCCAGTGCGGCCCACCCGGACCACGCATCATCGCTGGATGCACACACGCTCAGTGCTTCAGATGCCACTAACTCTGTGCAGCTAAAGTCAACGCCACATGGCTGTGGGCCCTTCCTGACCGTTGCCTCCGGCCTACACTGCGTTTAGCATGGCTCACAATTCAAGATTAGTACCGATGCAAATTGTGTGAGAGACTATATTCGGTTAAGAAGACCAAATGCTCTTTATCTGTGCAGCTCAAGTCAAAGTCACGTGGCTGTGGGCCCGTGCTAACCGATGCTTCCGGCCTACACTGTGGTCAAGAGGGATCACAATTCAAGTTCAATCTCAATTCATTAATTTCAGAGTCCAGTAGGCAACTAACTATAAAGTCCCTGAAACCTACATATTTCGACAATGTGTTCCATACATATTTCATCTTTTCTTCCATACGCCTACACTGCGGTCCACAGAGCTCACAATTTGAATTCAGTCTTGATTTATTAATTGCAAAGAGAATTGTACTCTATGTCCTCGGATTTTGTCAAGAGGAAGTGACAAAAAGCATTATCCGATGTCTGTGCTGACAACTAGCTTCGATCTACATTGCGTACAGCACTGATCACAATTCAGATCGAGTCGCGATTGAAGATGACGCAGTCCAGGAGGCAACAGACATTGCTCCTGGTGCGGCCCGCCCGGACCATGTTTCATCGCTGGCTGCACACACGCTGAATGCTTCTGATACCCCTACCTCAGTGCACCACAAGTCATGAACCCTTTACGAAAGAATCTTTTGTGTATTATTTCACATCTGGTGCCCCTACCTTAGTGCAGAACAAGTCATAGACCCTTTATGATTGAATCCCTGTGTATGATCCAATAATTACTGTTATACTTGTTGTCAGCACCAACCATTCCCTGAAGGCTGGCTTACACTCACCCCACACGCATCCAGCACAGACGTCACTGAACATGTGACCCTGGTAATAAAAAGGGGCCAAGCGCACGTGTCCATACACTGTTCCACTATCTATCTTACTGTGTCTGTGTGATCATTATGCTTGCATGATGCCCCTGGGCCCTACCACATTACATTGTGCTGTGGATAGCGCATGCAACCAAGTTACCTCTGGCAGTGGGAAAAACTTTGGTTATCTAACTTTGCCTCGGTCATTCTATAAGTACATAGGTAGAGACTGGATCATTAGAGTACTACAAGGAGAGTGTGTAGTGAATTTATAAGTGCTTGGGGATTTTCGGAGTGATTGCATAAGTACATATGTTGGCGGAGCCTAACCCCCGAGCATGAGCTTGGCTCTAATTGGCTGCCCTCCATGTGCCAAAAACTGAAATTTCAGCTTTGCATGGCCCTGTATTGCTACAGCTGCAACACTCCACTGAATGTGCAATAAACATTCATATGCACACAGATAGCTCATGTCCACAATCGTTTATTTGTGGAAATATGGATGAATGTAGGGACAGTCGTTCCCCCTAGCTTCCATTTTCGGCCATGTTGTGGGACTTGGGTCACAGAGTGACACATTGGCGCTTGTGGCCCGCATGGCAGCAACACAACAACAGAAACACCCGCATCAGTTGATTCCTCATACAACCAAGGACAGAACCATGCCCACAGCTCTGGAGTCATTATTCACAGCCTCACGCAGAACTGGCACACACCAGCCCAGCCCACTCTGCTTACGCTTACAGGGAGGAACAACAACGCTACATGTCCCAGGTCTTTCCTCTAGTGATCTGCTGATCACAGGTGTAGTTGTCAGCATGCCACAGCCACTCCCTCCTGGCTGGTTTACACCCACACCACACCCATTCAACAGAGGCATTACAGAACATGTGACACTGCCAATGAAAAGGGCCGGGCTCACGTGCTGGAGGCCATTTCCATTCTATCCCATTACTTAAAGTACACAGAGTTGGTGGCAGCCGAGGCACTTTTCCCGCCACGGGCCTCCCGCCACGTGTTGATGACTTGATTTCCACTGAGTTAGTGCCACCAGAGCTGAGCGAGTGCGCAGCCTGCGGTGATGCGTCCCCTCCATACACCATCCTGGCAATCAAGAGCGCATTTGAATTGTGTGCTCGGCTTGACCGCGTGTACACCATGACTGAGAAGGTTGTTTAGGCACGTGATTGGCCCTCTTCGACACACGCCAATGGCGGAAGGTGAGCAGAGAGGCTTGTTAGCGCAGCGGCGTGCAGTCACCTCTGGGCGGTGGGAGTGGATGGTGTGCAGCAGCCTGGGTGCACAGGGGCAGGCAGACACCTCTGGGCGGTGGAAGTGGATGGGGTGCAGCAGCCTGGGTGTGCAGGGGCGGGCAGACACCTCTGGGCGATGGGAGTGAATGGGGTGCAGCAACCTGGATGCGCAGGGGAGGGCAGATACCTCTAGGTGGTGGGAATGGATGGGGTGCAGCAGCTTGGGTGCGCAGGGGCAGGCAGTCACCTCTGGGTGGCAGGAGTGGATGGGGTGCAGTCGCCTGGGTGGGCAGGTGCAGGCAGACACCGCTGGGTGGCGGGAGTGGATAGGTTGCAGCAGCCTACGTGTGGAGTGGCGGGACAGCGATTCAGGTGTGTGCAGTTGTATGTTCTCTGTATAAACAAAAAGAATCCACTCGAAAGGTATCGGTGATCCCTACAGTGGTGGGGAGCAACCAGTGTTGTTTAAATACCCCTCACACACCAACAGGCCCCTTGGTGTCATGCTTCATCATCGGGTCTTCGCAAACCTCTACGGAATGCGCCGTGCTACGACTCACGACTATGTAGGAGCACTTTAAGGTGAACTATGTGTTGGTGTGTGTGGAATAATTATATGTGAGTGGTGAGGTGAAAAGTGATGGTTAAAAGATACCTGGCTCGTAGGGAAAAACAAAAACTTTTTATTAAGTCCTCGGCTGGTATCATTAAAAAGTGCAGGTAAGGTTGTTTTTACTGATTATGGTATGTCAACCTCAAAAGTGCGTCGACATGTTTCGGAGTCGGAGACTCCTTCTTCAGGACGAGGATGTGCACTGGTAATCCTCACCTTACTCACATGAATAAGTAGATGTCAAAGTGTGGTCTACAAAAAATAAATAATTGTGAAATGTACCTATCTGTATTTATAATAAGTAAAGTCCGTTGCGCCCAATTGGCGTTAATCAGAACTTATGAATCAAGACTAAATAGCCTCATGAGCCAATAGCGTGGTATTGGGGGTTCTTTTTCCGCTCAATGTAGCAACGGTTACACCACGGCCAGGTCGGCTGTCATCCCCTCAACGCGGCTCCGACGATGAGGGGATGACAGCCGACCTGGCCGTGGTGTAACCGTTGCTACATTGAGCGGAAAAAGAACCCCCAATACCACGCTATTGGCTCATGAGGCTATTTAGTCTTGATTCATAAGTTTTGATTAACGCCAATTGGGCGCAACGGACTTTACTTATTATAAATACAGATAGGTACATTTCACCATTATTTATTTTTTGTAGAGCACACTTTGACATCTACTTATTCATGTGAGTAAGGTGAGGATTACCAGTGCAAATCCTTGTCCTGAAGAAGGAGTCTCCGACTCCGAAACATGTCGACGCATTTTTGAGGTTGACATACCATAATCAGTAAAAACAACCTCACCTGCACTTTTTAATTATACTAGCCGAGGACTTAATAAAAAATGTTTGGTTTTCCCTACGAGCCAGGTATCTTTTAACCATCACTTTTCACCTCAGCACTCACACATAATTATTCCACACACACCAACACAGAGTTCACCTTAAAGTGCTCCTATGTAGTCGTGAGTCGTAGCACGCCGCATTCCGTAGAGGTTTGCAAAGACCCCGATGATGAAGCATGACTCCAAGGGGCCTGTTGGTGTGTGAGGGGTATTTAAACAACACTGGTTGCTCACCACCACTGTAGGGATCACCGATACCTTTCGAGTGGATTCTTTTTGTTTACACATATTGCCTGGGGAGACAGAATCCACTTCTTCCTCTCCCTCCCCCCTTTTGTTATTTACTTAGTTGTATGTTCTCTGCCATTACTGATTCTATACTATGCTTCAGATGAGTGAGCTTGGAGGCAGCAGTATGTCCTTGCATGAGGTTGGAGACACACCAGTGGTGGAAAGGTGAGCTATGAGGGTTTTGTCCACAGTGTCGGCACTCACTCTCCCTCTCAATCTCTTCCTTTCTCTGTCCCACACTCTTTCTCTGATTCTCTCTCGCTTCCTCTCTCTCACTCTTTCTCTCTCTGTTCCTCTCACTCACACTGTTTCTCTCTCTCTTCCCCTCTCATTCTTTCTTTCTCTCTCTCATCCTTTCTCTCTCTCTCTCTCATCCTCTCTCTCTCCTTTGATGGGCAAATGACGCACAATCTCATCTTGCTTTTTGTCTTGCAGGCTGTGATTCACAGATTGTTGACCCCACAGCCCTCCGGCCACGTGGCGATGACTTGATTTCCACTGAGTTAGTGCCACCAGAACGCGAGCGGGTGTGCAGCCTGCTATGATGCGTGGCCTCCAGACACCATCCTGGCAATCAAGACCGCATTTGAATTGTGAGCTCAGCTCGACCGCGTGTACGCCACAGCGAAGGAGGTTGCTTCGGCATGTGGGGGCCCTCTTCCACACACGCCGGTGGCGGAAGGTGAGCAGAGAGGCTTATTTGCGCAGCAGAATGCAGTCACCTCTGGGTGGTGGGAGTGGATGGTTTGCAGCAGCCTTGGTGCGCAGGGGCAGGAATACACCTCTGGGTGGTGGGAGTGGATAGGGGGCAGCAGCTTGGGTATGCAGGGGCGGGCAGATACCTCTGGGCAGTGGAAGTGGATGGGGTGAAGCAGCCTGGGTGCGCAGGGATGGGCAGACACCTCTGGGCGGTGGGAATAGATGGGGTGCAGCAGCCTGGGGGCGCAGGGACAGGACAGTGATTTAGGCATGTGCAGTTCTATGTACTCTGCCATTACTAATTCTATATTATGTTTCAGATGAGTATGCTTAAGGGCTGCACTATGCCCCGCCACATGGTTGGAGACACACCAGTGGCAGAAAGGTGCTTGTGAGGGTTTTGTCCACAGTGTTGGCACTCACTCTCCCTCTCCATTTCTCCCTTCCTCTCTCTCTCACTCATTCTCTCTCTTCCTCTCTCTCACACTGTTTCTATCTTTCTCTCTTCCTCTCTCTCTCTCACTATTTCTCTCTTTCTCTCTCTCTCTCTTCCTCTATATCTCACTCTTTCTCTCTGTCTTCTTCTCTCTCTTACTCTTACTTTCTTTCTTTCTTTC
Organism: Lissotriton helveticus; assembly: GCF_964261635.1. Taxonomy (NCBI): domain Eukaryota; kingdom Metazoa; phylum Chordata; class Amphibia; order Caudata; family Salamandridae; genus Lissotriton; species Lissotriton helveticus. Next base: position 365,217,549 of record NC_136068.1, on the reverse strand, counting down.
TTTCTCTCTCTTCCTCTCTTTCTCACTCTTTCTTTCTCTCTCTCTCTCTCTCCTTTGATGGGAGCATGAGGCACAATCTTATTTTATTTTTTGTCTTATTTATTTATAAACTTGTAAGCAGAACAGCTACCCAAAAAGGGTTTCCCGGCACCGAGACACAGCACAGAAAGGTGGCGAGGGTTTGCAGGGTCGTTCATGTTATTGCTCGAACAACCAGGTTTTGATGTTCTTTCTGAACCTAGCGTGGTTTTCCTCCTTGCGAATTTAAGGAGGGAGTGCGTTCCAAAGGGTTGGACTTAGATGAGCAAAGGATCTGCCTCCCATTCTTGCAAGTTTGAACCTGGGCACGCAAAATGTGGCCGCTGATTGCGACCGTAGGCTGCGTTTTGGAGTGTAGGGATGGGCTAATGCAAGTAGGTATTTAGGTGCAATAGCCGCTTTTATTCTGAGCATATAGTTCAGGGCTTTAAATCTAATTCGGTTTTCTACCCTGAGTCAATGCAGTTCGCGTCGGTAGTTCGAGACCCTGGTGTTTTTAGGAATTCTACACAGCAGCCTGACAGCTGAGTTCTTGACAAGCTGCAGCCGCCGTACTACGGCTTTATTAGAGCCTAGGTACAGGATGTTACCGTAGTCAAGCCGGGATGTAATGAGGGCATTGACTACGGTTTTTTGGGTGGAGATGGGCAACATCCAGAGGATTTTCCTCAGCCACTTCATGATGGTAAAGCAGAGTCCAACGACTTTGCTTGCCTGTTGTATCATGGAGAGGGAGCTATCCACGATGACCCCCAGATTGCGTACCTGGGTGGCTGGGGTTGGGAAATTTCCCATCTGGGAAGGCCAGGCTGCAATTCACAAATTGTCGAGGGATGACACGCCATGGCTGTACCTACTTTTATTTGTTGTTGTTTTGTTTAAATAAAATGTTTTATAGGTAATACCATACATGACTGTGATTCTCATTTGTCCAACCTCACATGCATCTTTTTTATTATAATTGTGCAACATCAGCCGATTTGTTACATTCCAGATTTCGGAAGGTTGCATATTACATCACTCATGACATGGTCAGTTACATCACTCATGACATCATTGATGACATCTCAAATGACATCACTGATGACATCATTGCGGGTGCGCAAGTTATAGTTAGCTGAACTAACTATAATGGGAGAATTTCAAACGTTTTGTATGAGTGAAATGTCCAGCTAACTATAACATGGGTAAAACCTATGGTTTTTTCAGTGAATTTTTAAGGTTTTTTAAATGCTAATTCCTAACTATAACGTGGCTGAAACCTATGGTTTTTTCAGTGAATTTCTAAGGTTTTTTAAATGCTAATTCCTAACAATAACGTGCCTGAAATCTATGTTTTTTTCAGTGAATTTCAAAGGTTTTGAAAATGATAATTTTAAAATGTATTAATTATTATATTTCTTTCTTTTTATAGTAATTTCCTACATTTTTAGTATAAATACTTATATTTATTTTATTTTTAAAGTTACATTTCATATTTTTAATGTAAAATATTAACAAAAGTAAATTAAAAAAGAATGCACTGCTAGTGAAACTGCCTGGGTGAATTTGTAAGTGTTTGTTAGGGGCACATTTACAACACCCTTGTGCCTCTTTTACACCGCCGTTGCATCACTTTTCTGATGAAGCGGTGGTGCAAAAGATGTGCCATGGTATGTGGTATTTAGAATGTGACGTCTCTGGGAGGTGCGTCACATTGTAAATTCCTGTACCAGCAGGAGACATTCCTACATAGGGGGGGGGGGCGTTCTGCCGCAAGAACACCTCCTAAAAGTAGCTGACTGAAATCTACAAGATTTCACTTTGTCACTTTTGGGCTCATGCTGTATCAAAACCCTGCACTAGCTTGAAGCAGGTGTAAGGATTGACACAGCATCTCAGCATAGGGCCCCCAGAGCATTGCTGGAGATGCGTTCCACTTGCAACATAACTCAAACAATGCACCACCTTTACAGCACGGATACATCACATATATGTGCCATTTTTGTCCCATGGTACACCGCATTGTAAATACGGCACATCCATGGTGGTGGTATCACGGAGCACAATAACTAACATATTCCTGGGGATATGCCAGTTATTATATATGTGCTCATTAGTGTTTTAATGTAGTGAATGGATTACTACATACCGATAAATGACTCACTACAAAACTAAAACAACAGTGACAGAGTGTTTGGAGGAAGTCTAAGGATAAAGACTGGGAAAAGTTTGCAGGTGCATACAAGACTGCATGTATACTCCATACAAATTTTAACCAATCCATACCCTCGGACCTACTTTGCATATTTTACATCAATACAAACATTTAAAGAATATATAGCTGAATCTATAAGTGCTTCACTTTTAGTACAATAAATACATTAGTAGATAGTGCTCAAACCTTTATTATTTTTAAACAAAAAAATTATTTTTGTAACATCTCATAATTGAACAGACATTCCAACACAAGTTCATCACATATATAATTTAGATCAATTGCCTCGTTAGCAGTTTCTGAATTAATTTGTTCTAAAATTTCAACATAATCTAATACTTCCAGAAAATCTCCATCAAAGCTTTCGTCTTCGAAATCACACCTCATTTCTCCAGCCCTAATTTCCCCTTCTTCACTCTTATTGCCTGTGACAGATACGATTAATTCTTCAATTATACTCAAGATAATATCCAAAATCTCCGCAGTATGAGCCTGTTCTCTTTCCATAATGTTTCCTTTATGTTCTTGCTCCTTCTATAAAACTATAAACAGTTGATTTTATCATTTTTCATAAGATATAATACAAAACTACAGTTTTCACCTATTTTTGGCCTACAAAAAATACTATACAAATACTATTATCTAATAACATTCCATTACTAGAGTTTTACTCCTTTGCAAAGCTATATAAATATAATTACTTATAAGAATATCCTGTTCTTAGCTTTTCTTAAATTTCGAAACCAGTCACTCCTTATGACTATAGGAAAAGACTCAGGCTATTATACTAAAATACACTAGTAAAAAATGTAGAATATATCTATTCACCTTACCCATTCCAAAATAATAAATGTGTTTTAGTAAAATACAAAAGATACTATTCATTGTCCAGAATAACACTGTGTATCTGTGTATATTTAGACATCATTATAACACTACTTTTTGAATACTTCATGTCTTTACTCTATCGCTATTCCTCATCTATAACTTAGTCTAACCCTACTAATTACCTACCTCTTCAACTTTCGAACTAGCTTCTCCTCTAGTATTTATCTTCAACCTTGTAGCTTGCGGGTCTTTATTTTTCTCACTGCTTATAACCTATAATTACGTAACATTAATTAACCTAGGCCTCTCAGTTTATTGTTTAATTTGTATATTATTAATTTCCTTGTGTTCTTCTACTAACCTTTCTTTATGCTGTTGCTTGTTATCTATTCTGTCAATCCCTGAATATCTTGTGTTTTTCACTAACGTTCCTTCTTAATTCAACAGTGTTTCTAGTATTCCATACTCAATGTGTTCTTTTCCCTTAAGACCTTGCTTATCATGAATTTTCTCGTTTCTCGTTTTAGGTTACAGAAAATACATCGAGTGAATATGTTCAATATTCTCTATAATGTCAGGTAAGTTTAGTCACTCAGTAACTTGTCGTACGATTATTTTCCAAGAATATACCTTTGTCAACTATAAGGTATCACTTAGGTTCCTTGTATGGTTTCTTATTCTCTCTGCTCTTCAGGTGCTGAACACGACTGAGTCTGTCTGCCCGGAAGGAGCCGCGACAGGAAAATCATCCGATGTGCGCTTGTTCCAACTCGGAAGATGAATTCTAGTTGCGGGACCGATAACTAAGGTAAGTTTAACCGGGAACCTTCTTTAACTCTCTCAGAAATATTTGTGCTTTCTCTTCAGGAATATCTATTGAGCAATTGAAAAGAAGACTGAACTCAGGAACGTCGTAGGTGAAGTGTGCACTCGTTGGAGAGCGCGCACCTCACCAAGGATTCCCCACATGTGTGTGCTAAATGACTAGACCACCACCGTGTCTTTCCTCGAGGCGGCCATCTTAGAAGTCCTCTGTTCCACTAAAGCACTCCAAGTATGTTTCCTTGCGGATTCTTCATCTCTCCTGCAGCAGCTAGGGTTTAGATAAGTCATTATCATATCCACTGATTGATGAGGGGTTCTGACAGGTACACTCAGTATATAATCTTTTGAAATATCCTTAAAAGATACAAACCATCTTTACACACTTACCTTCTTGTCCATGTTTTGTTACTTGAGCTCGTTTGAAGCACATTCCATCGACCATTTTAACACTTACTTGTACTTACCTTAAGCATATTAAATAATAAAAAAAAGTATATATGATAACATTACCATATGTGGAAGACACAAAAAAATATAGTTACAATATATCTTTTACAACACAAAATAATTTGTAAAGTATTATATTTGCCTTTTTTGTTGTTCTCAGAAAATATTGAATTTCACTAGAAACAGGGAGTTCAATAGTACTAATCATATAACAGTGGGCAAAAAAAAAAGACAATCAATAGGATTATCTTAAAAAAACATTCAACATTCTCAATAACAAACTAAAAAATATAAATAAAACATATCTTACATGTTTTTCTCTAGGAGCTATTTCTTACGTAAATATGACTCATCTCAAACAATCATAACATAACAAAACATTATGATTAATTTCCATACACTGTAAATAATATTACTTACAAATATATGCTGACAAAATATATAACAACAAGTCCTTTGTGGTTTCGGATACTATTCCACACGGCCAAATAGTATCCGTCAAATTCTTAGTTTGCTAATTGTTCAATAGTAATCCTGAGCCTCTGCCTCCCAGCCTTCTGATCCAAAACCACCGACACCATTTGCTCCGTCTCCCAGTGCTCATCCCTCAGCCCGACGCTATTCAACATCTTCATGGCCACCCTCACACAAGTGACCCGCCATCACAACCTCAACATCATCTCCTACATCGACGACACCAAGCTCATCTACTTCCTCACCAAGAATCTACATACCACCAAAAGCAACCTCCATGACACAATGAAGGACATCACCAACTACATAAAGAGCAGCTCTATAAACATGAAAATGCACAAAACGAAAGTACTCATCCTCAGACCCACCCCCTCATCCTCGAAGACTCCTGCTAGCTCACTACACTGTGGACACTACCAACACCTACCAACCATATCCACAACCTAGGATTCATCCTAAACTCCTCCCTCTCCATGTGTAGGCAAGTCTACACCGTCTCCTCGTACTGCCATAACACCCTCCACATGCTCCGCAACATTTACAAGGGGATCCTTACCAAAAGAAGAAGAACAGTATCACAGTCCCTCATCAGCAGCAGACTACAATGTGGCAAAACACTCTACAGATGGATTCCAGCCAAACACCTACAACAACTACAACAAATCCAAAAGACCACCACCCGACTCATTATAAATGTTCCCTGCTGCAGTCATATCAGTCACCACCTAATACACGTACACTGCCTCAATATCAACAAGAGGGTCACCTTCAACCTCCTCACCCTCACATACAAAATACTCTACAACACCAGACTAATGTACCTTAACAGCAGTAATCCTAAAAAGCCAAATTTTGAACTTAAAATTTTGGCTTTAAAAATATTAGGTAAGAATTTGGTAACTCTTTAGGCAAACGTTGCTTAAAAACGTATTGACTGTCATTACAATGTATCCAACCTTTCAGACATTTTAAATAAACAGTGTAATGTCCAGATGTTGTAGAAGGTCCATCATGAAAAATAATTGCAACAGCTACAAAAGTTATTCCTGATATTGAAACTTGCCCAGCTACAAAATGTTTAATTAAAGTTTCCAATTTTCTTCCATCAGCTCTACAACATTGCAGCATTAAAAGTGCATACTGTCCATATCTTTGTTTACAGAAGTGGGGAGCGCAGATTCCATGCTCCACTCCCCAGTGCACTGCATAATTGGATAAACTATCCAGCCAACTTTGTAACGTTTCATATTTCCACTAATTAATCCAGTAATCAAAAGTCTTTCTGATGTTTTTCCTCCTTTTCCCCACATCCATAACACAATGTCTTTTGGAGTCTTTTCATATTTGCGTGTGCCCATCCGGACTTCTTCAAAAATATGATCCAAACGACAACCAGTAGTCCAGAGCAGCATCTCTTTATTTCAAACCCAATGCATTTCGGGCTGTTACATCAGCCCTTCGTCGGGGGAGGAAGAGGAAAAGGAGGAAAAACATTAGAAAGACTTTTGATTACTGGATTAATTAGAGGAAATATGAAACGTTACAAAGTTGGCTGGATAGTTTATCCAATTATGCAGTGCACTGGGGAGTGGAGCGTGGAATCTGCGCTCCCCACTTCTGTAGTAATTACAGTGTTAGGGCTAGCACTACCCTGGTTTGCACGCAATATGCGAAATAAAGTTGATTATAAGACTAGCAGTTTAGAATAGGTGTGCATACCACCCCTTTCATATCTTTGTTTAAACAATGCTGATGACATTTCTGATTTACTTTGGCTACACTCCATGTTTTGAGTTGCTCCTCTAATTAGATTGTTAAATGACACTGATTCACAGTCAGGTAAAGTCAAATATATGAATCTTTCAGTGTCTCTGTTAGTGCTACATGTAAACAAACAATTTTGACAATCATGTTGCCATTTATAAGAAAGGCCAAAACGGTTTTCAATATCTATACCTTCATCTTCCAGTACACCAAGCATAAACATTAAAAATTCCTGACAATCTTGCTGAATATTCTGCGTAAATTGACTAGAACCAGAATATATGTCCAAAACATTTCTAATATCAGAAACACTTTGTATTTTACTTTTATCACTACTACATTTCTCATAAACAGAATACAACAATGAACAGAATCTTTCGCTTCGATTTTCAACAATTTGCTGTTGCAAACTTTCAAGAACAAAAACAACATTAACAACTACATTAGCATAGCAGTTGACACCACAACTATTTTCAAACCGATAACCAACATTCTCTTCAACACTGTCCTTTTTCTTTTTGCTTGCAGGCGCAACTTCATCTTGTTCTTTTTCTTTCTCTACAGTTTCACTACATATATTCTCAAATCTCCTTTTTCTACCTACCACACGCTTTTCAAATACTGGATATTGACCTAAATTGGGTGCATATTCTCTTCTTAACCTATTATACTCTTTCACACAATTTGCATCTGCACTAACCTTTGTCTCATCGAAATCAATCAAGTACAATCCAGATAAAGTTCTGACTCGAGACAAAGCAACATATGCCATACCCTCTTTAAACACGGTACTTCCAATATTCACTAAAGAACTATCTACACTTAAACCTTGAGATTTATGAATGGTCACTGCATATGCTAAACAAACAGGAAACAGTTTTCTGCGTACATACAAATCTTTTACAAGCAAAAAGCGAGATGAACAATGACTAAATTGTTGTACTTCAGCAATTTCATCAAATTAGATTTTCAAAAATTCAATCCCATCTCTATTTACATAATTAACAAAATCAACAATTTTACCCATTGCTCCATTTACTAAACCTTTTTCCACATTCAAATTACGTTGTAAAATTATCCAACAGTTTACACATGCATACAAATTCTTTTCTAAACCTGAAGTTTTACTTATCGATTTCTCTAAAGAATCCAATTTCCTCTACAACTTTTCATTCAAAATATTAGTGATTCCTTCATGTTCTATTTTATCAATAGCTTCCAATTTTATAATTTCTTCATTTTCCAACTTTAACATTTCTTCATTGAATATAGAACATTTACGTAGTGTTGGCATTAAGCAGATTACAGATTGCTTTTCTGCAATTCTCATGTATATTTTCTCTGGGACAATATTTTCATTTGGAAACAAATTTGAAAATAATCATCTCTGTAAAGCTTGTTTGCCATGTTCAGTCATTTTCCCAATTCTTATATCTTGAAGAATAGTTCCATAATCAGCATCATTTGCCTGTCGCATATTTGTAATAAGTTCCTTATACTCAAAATATGACCAAATGTTTACATTTCCAATGCTCCTCAAAGACTTTCTGGTATATTCATGCGACAGTGTTTTAAACACTGGCTGTCCTTTTACAGGAGTAAGTTGTAGAAGATCTCCAAAAACTATGACGACTTTTCCTCCGAATAATACGTCATACTCTGTTTTAAGAATTTGCTGCATTCTTAAATGCACAAAAGCAAGCATTAAGTTTGATACCATGCTTACCTCATCAATAATGAGAAGTTTCATTTTCCTCAAGACTCTTGAAACTTCACAAGAAGCTTCTCCAGATAGCTTGTGGTATTCTAATTTATTTTCATGCTCTACTGGTAGCATTAATATACGATGTAAAGTAATTCCTTTAATACTGTGGGCTGCTAATCCAGTTGGAGCAGTGACAACACAAGACAAATGCGACTCAGTTGTTTTCTGTAGAAAAGTTGTGTTTACTTTAATTAAAAAACTTGTGCCTGTTCCAGCTTGTCCACTCACGTACATCCGGATAGGTTCAAATTATGAGCAAGAGCACTCTTTCTTCTCATGATGTAATCCATGGTCAATCTGTTCTCTCACTTGCTCATATATTTCTTTCTGCTCCAGATTTAGTTGCTCTTCCAAGTTTTCTAAGTTTGTTACATCTTCTTGACCTTGATACATTGCTATTTCCACCTCTTCCATAGCAGTTGCTGCTTCATTTTGAACAATTGGTTCTCCTAGTCGGTCCTGACTCAATGGAGCAGAAATTTGACTTTCTTGAGAACTGTCTCTAGCAATCTCAGCTGCAATTCTAGCTTCTTGCTCAATTTCGTCATTCAACATTTTCACATAATTAGCAAAAACAGGACATTCTATAGTATCTTTAGTTGCATTGAAGGAATCTTCATAGCTCTCGAAATCTCCAAGTAATTCCAATTCTGAACGCCATGGCTTGAAAAGTTGCAAAAGAGCTAAATAGTAAAATTCCCTTTTGTCAGGTGTTTCGCAACTCAGTTTACAGTGATTAATCAAATGTCCTTTTCTTTGTTTCATCAGACATCCTTCAGAACCAATAACGGCATATATACCATTATTAATTTTTTCGGTAATATTCCGTTAAAAAATATAGTTTTGCATTACTTCATAGAGACAAATGTTCTCAAGATGATGACTTCTATTTGGATAATATGTATCCAACATATTTGTTTTCACAATATCTGTACTTTCTGGCTCTTTTTCAGCTAAATATTCAATTTCTTGTACAGATTTAAGAACTTGGTTTCGTGTTGCAGCAAGACTTAGCCTCACCCAAATGATTCTTCTAGATTTGGAATAAGAACTTGCAGATGATAACCGATCCGAACATTCATACGCTCCAATTTCTCGATGAGATAACATCTTCAAACTGTAAGTATATAACTTCTTACTTAGACTCTTCTCGTGGGAAATCTCTTCCCACATTTCCTTCAATTCCGTCTTTTCTGATTTTGTTATTTAGGATGTTACCTATCGAGCAAAAGCAATGGAATTGTCCACAACATATTGAATATCCATATTAGCATTCCACATGGACAAAATGACTGGGTTATAGTCATTTATATATTTTGACTCTTCACTTCTTCTTAAGTTGTAGGTATTTGTTGGAGTCTTTCTTGTGATAGTATGTCGCAAAGATGACATAAAACTGTTCACTCTTCCTTTTGATATTACAGGTCATGGAAATGCAAAACGGCATTTAGTGTAGAATTTGTCCATAGATTTGTACTTTCGATGACAGTATTTCCCACAGCGATGGCTTTTGAATCGTAAGACTTGTTGTCTTAAGTCCTTATCTTGTGTACTTTTGGGTATATCACATGTAGCATATTCTTCAATAAAAGACAACACAGTATCATCTAAATCTGTTCCAAATTCGGGAGCATCTTTGATCCATATTAGCATGTGTATGTGAGGAGCACCTCTTGCTTGAGATTCTTTTCTCTAAAAGAAGTCCAGAACCTCTCCAAGAGGAGGTTTTTTTTACTGGTGATAAAAGACATCATAGCTTCAAATCTATGATTGAAATACCTGCATACATTAACTGGATCCAAAGGGCACAATTCTCCAGGTGTCTTGTATTCAATATTTAGTATATTTGGATTTGCCTCTCGAAGAAATTGAAGTAAATCATCCCAAGCATATTCAGCACAGCTTAGAGTAAGGAACCATGTAGGAGTTCCTAAGTTCCTTACCATATATTTCAGTTCTCCATGACGACAGTACCAGTACTCATTAGTGCCGCGCTGACACGCCATGAGGTTAATTAGCTGAGATTCCAAAACATTATCTTTCTGCAGTACTTTATCCATAAATTCCTTTGCCAAAACATTTTGCAGATGTAGACCTCTTTTCAATATATGGTTTACTGCATATGAAAGTCCAGACAAATCACTCTCAAACAAAAGATGAAACAAATATGGAATACATTGTCGAAATCTTACATCTTCTACATATAATCTTGATGTCTGGTATGCAGATGCAGGAATCTGCACAGGTCGGTCATCATATCGTCCTCCTTTTCCTGTGGGAAACAATTGTGGGAAACAACAAGCTTCTAAGCTTTTTTCTCATACACTAATGGGACTTCCTTTTGCTTCTTTCATTTGGAATAACTCTATAGTATTCCCCATCACTTCTTTAGAATGCAGTGGATGAACACTGCAATGTTCGGAGATTTCTTCAGTACTGGACACATCCACTTTTTCAATTTGTCCAGATGGCAAGTCACTATCTTCACCTACAGTTATTTCTTCTTCTCTCACATACACATTTCTGTAATATTGATTATTTTTTACCAGATACAACGTTGCCTTTTTCACTTTCCTAACATCAACTAATTCTTGCCAGATTTTCTTACTCTTAGTAGGAACGCCATTAATAAGAATAACTAAAGGTTCATCCTCTACATTTTCTACACCAATTGTTTCAATATTTTTCTTGAAATCTAGAGGCAAATATACAACTCTTCCTTTTAATCCTCTCTGTAAATCAGAAGGAGGCAATTTTCCTGTCTTAGGCTCCATACGAATAATAGCCTGAAATGGATGCACACATTGAATAAGAACAGACTCATAGGAATTTAAATCCATCAGTTCAGAAGGAATATTTACCAACTCAAGATTATTATGCGCAGCTCTAGCAGGCATTTTGTTCTTGTCTAATTTGTTATAACAATATTTACAAATACGCTGATCAGAACCCAAATTAAAATAATTCTCTACCAACAAATAAGTTGCAAAATCCTTCCACTCATTATTATTTTTTTTCACTTTTTAAATACAGATCAACCGTCCTGGTCTGATTTTTATAATGAGTTCGTCAACAACACACACAACAATAATTTGGCCTTTCACCTGAAATCACATTAAACTTTGTAATTTCTTGCTCAAAATGTTCTGTACTACAATGTTGTACATTCTCTTCTATGTTTCCTTCTATTAATATCTCAATTTCTGCACTGTCTTCCCCAGGACCAAAATAACTAACCTCAATTTCACCACAAACCTTCTTTACACTTGATACAGATCCATGCAAAAGAGCACTGTTCAACTTCTTTAACATTAGAGCTGGACTTTTTGCATAATACAATCTTCTGACTAATTTCCTCATTCCAGAATGATGTACTGCTAACATCCTGAAATGGTAAAAAACACATACTTTTTTAGAAAGACAAGCTAGAGAATGACCTTGCAAACCAGTATTTTCTCTCACTCTACAAGGGTCTAGTCCTTGCAACATCTTAATCTTTTGTTGAACACTTTTCTTAGTATAGTTACATAAGAAATTGCATAAAAAATCAATAGATTCCTGCCGTACAGTGCAAATACTACTACAATTCCAAGTGTACACTGGAGCTTTAGGACGTCTCCCTAAAACTTCATCAGCTAACACCTCTTCTGCATTTCTAGGAACAATTTTCTCTTTCTCAATAGGACAACCATGTCTAACCTCATAAGCACGACCACTAGTGTAAACTGCATGCAACAAATCATTACTCTGAAAATAACTTTCTTCATTAAAAAAAGGCTTAGAACTTGAACTGTGTTTCCATTCACCCAAAAAAATTCACAAAAATTACTTCTGTTAATTACTCTTCTCCACTTACTTTTGGCCTTCATTAAATGGATTGGCTTATCTAGTGATCACATTCTATTGATTACTAAAATGAACAATTCCAAAGCTTTCTCAACTACATTTTCTATACCTTTATTTTTCTTATAAAATGCTGTTTTTTTCCACCCCTTATTTTCTTTAAGTAAATTTGAAACAACTCTATTATAAAACATTTTTTTTCCTAATTTCCATAAATAGATTTTTCCTCCTTTTACTATACACTATTTTTTCTGTAGTTGACTTTCCATGATTCTTCTGTTTATTCTTCTTTTTCTTTTTCATTGCAGACACGCTAATACTATTTTTCCCTTTGTCCCCACTACTCTTAATCTTTAGAAAAGTGTTCCTTCTCTTACCAGGACTTTTTTTTATTTTTCTTAACACACGGTTCTTCATGTAAATTTTGTGGATGACTTCTCTTCAAATAAACACCTTTCTTTCGTTGTTTCCTCTTTTGAGTTTGGGTAGGCATTACACCGTTTCTTCAGTATTGATAGACAGAATCTATTAAAAAAAATATATATATAACATTTCAAAAATACATATATGAAATATTCTATAATATTACTTATAAGGTCAGAGGCAGAATTATGACGAGAAACATGAGACAATGAAAATGAAAGTACTTACAACAAGAGAGGAAAAAGTATGAAACTGTGTTTCCATTCACCCAAAAAAATTCACAAAAATTACTTCTGTTAATTACTCTTCTCCACTTACTTTTGGCCTTCATTAAATGGATTGGCTTATCTAGTGATCACATTCTATTGATTACTAAAATGAACAATTCCAAAGCTTTCTCAACTACATTTTCTATACCTTTATTTTTCTTATAAAATGCTGTTTTTTTCCACCCCTTATTTTCTTTAAGTAAATTTGAAACAACTCTATTATAAAACATTTTTTTTCCTAATTTCCATAAATAGATTTTTCCTCCTTTTACTATACACTATTTTTTCTGTAGTTGACTTTCCATGATTCTTCTGTTTATTCTTCTTTTTCTTTTTCATTGCAGACACGCTAATACTATTTTTCCCTTTGTCCCCACTACTCTTAATCTTTAGAAAAGTGTTCCTTCTCTTACCAGGACTTTTTTTTATTTTTCTTAACACACGGTTCTTCATGTAAATTTTGTGGATGACTTCTCTTCAAATAAACACCTTTCTTTCGTTGTTTCCTCTTTTGAGTTTGGGTAGGCATTACACCGTTTCTTCAGTATTGATAGACAGAATCTATTAAAAAAAATATATATATAACATTTCAAAAATACATATATGAAATATTCTATAATATTACTTATAAGGTCAGAGGCAGAATTATGACGAGAAACATGAGACAATGAAAATGAAAGTACTTACAACAAGAGAGGAAAAAGTATGAAACAAGGATAAATATAACCAAAAAGGGGAGTATAAACAGACACTGTAATATAAACTGATGAAGGAAGTATAAATAAACTGAAAAGTATCAATAGGTAAAGGAGAGTATAAAGAGAAACATGGAAATATGAGGAGAGAAGAAAGAGTATAAGAAGAAAAAAGAGAGTAACAGGACAGAGGGGGCACTGTAAAAAGAGAGAGAAAGACTCTAAAGAAAAAAGAAGGAATACGTGAAAAGACACCAACTATAAGAACAAAAAACGAATACTAGCAAAGGACAGTGTGTTTAAGGACACAGAGAACAGTAGCAGAAGAGAGCACGAAGAATGTGGGGAAAAGTGGAACATAAAGAAAAAAGGGGTGTACAAGAACAGAAGATACATATTGAGGAGAAAAGAAGGAGTATAAGCAGATGGAGGATTATAAACAGTAAAAAATGTATGACAAAACATGCAGAAGTATGACAAGAGAAACAAATATAAAGAGACAGATCACTATGAAAAGACGGAGAATATGAAGAAACTGTTGCAGAGTGTATGCAGGGAGTCAAGAAGGAATAAGAGAAGAGAGCAAACAATATTAACAGATTTAAGAAGTATAAACAGAACCGACAGAAAATGAAAACAGAAAAGAAATATGAAGAAAAAGAGGAAAATATGAACACAGAGAGAAGGTGTATAGGACAAAAGAAAAAATAAGAAAAACTCAGTAGTATGAGGAGACATGCAGAAGTAAGACAACAGAGAGCAGAAAATGAAAACGGGGGGAGTATAAGAACAGGGGGGAAAATAAGGAGAGGAATATGACAACAATAAAAGACGGCAATATTAGTAAAGAGTGCAAAGTATAAGCAAAGGGAGGAGAAAAGTGACTACAGAGAGAAGAGTATTAGAACAAAAACAAAAGTATGAGAAAAGAATAGGGAGTACCTGCAAAGAACACCAAGACTAAGAAGAAACACAGAATAAAAGAACAGAAGAGTATATATGAAGAAAGGGGAAAGAATGTAAAAAAGACACAGAGACAAAAATGTGGGGTAAACACAATTATAAAGGTAGACTGACCGTATAAGTACTGAGGGAGTACTATGAGAACACAGTAAGAAGTATGACAACAGTGGTGAATATAAAGACAAAAGAGAATATAAAGAATAGGACAAATAAGCAAAAAGAGGAGCAAGTATGAAAAAAAAGTACAAAAAGAGAGCAGAGTATAAGAAAAAGAAGATAGTATAATCAGAGAGGAAGGAGTAAGACAAGACAGGCGGGAGTATGACAAGAGACAGTAGAAAATATACAAAAAAGTGCGAATATAGCGGCATATTATCAAGGACCAGTCTTAAAATTATCGCCGTTTTATCGGCAAGAAACTGACGATAAAACAGCGATAATGGGCTTGATAATACACCCTTGTTAATTCCCATAGAAACCGATGTTCTGGTGTAAACATGGGCTTCCATACGAAATAACAAAGGCGTATTATCAAGCCCATTATCGCCGTTTTATCGGCACTTTCCGGCCGATAAAACAGCGATAATTTTAACACCACTCCTTCATAATATGGCCCCTAATTCCTTAATAATACACGTATGCACAGTGTGATATTAGACAAAAAAATATGAGACCATGCATTTTACCATTTACTACTGAAAAACGTTTAAGTGACTACACATATTCCTTGTATATAACTACTAGATTTCAGTGAACAACACTGACTCATTTTCCAAATACATAAGCAATTTACTACATTATTTCCGCCACTATTACATCAAACAAAACTAACAGAATAAAACAACAAAGACGCACAAGGGGCTTGCAAATCGACCCAGACTATATACAGAGGGAAACAAACAAAAAGGAGGACATAACAAGGAGTATCAAGAAAAAAATTAAATATGAAGAGAATAGGAACAAAGCGGCATATTATCAACAAAAAGTGATACATTATCGCTGCTTTTATCTGCAGAAAACAGCCAATAAAATGGCGATAATGCGCTTGATAATATGCCCTTGAGAGTTCCCATAGAAACCATGTTCACACCAGAACATGGGCTTCTATGGGAATTCTCAATGGCATATTATCAAGCCCATTATCGCCGTTTTATCACCAGTTTTCTGCCGATAAAAGCGGCAATAATTTATCGCCTTTTGTTGATAATTTGCCCCAAAACGAGGAGACAGAAGGAATAAGAGAAGAAATAGGAAAATATAAAGACACAAAAGGGCAATATCACCACAGAGGACAATATAAGAAAAAGACAGTACTACCAAGAGAGAGAAAGGAGTAAGAGGGGACAGAGGGAAGTATAAAAAAAATGCTAGAAATTATGGAAAAAGTGACAAATACAGGCCCATATTATGAACAAAGGGCAACACATTGTCGCCACTTGTATCAACAGGAAACTGTCTGTAAAGAAGCGATAATGGGCTTGATAATATGTCCTTGTGAATTCCCATACAAGCCCAGGTTAACACCATAACCTGGGTTTCTGTGGCAATTCACAACGACATATTATCAAGCCCATTATCGCCGCTTTACCGGAAATTATTGCCACTTAATCGGCAGAAAACTGCAGATAAATCAGCGATAATAGGCTTGATAATATGCTCTATGCAATTCTAATCGAAACCAATGTTAGATGTCCCTCACATCTAACATAGACTTCGATTGGAATTCCATACCGCATATTATCAAGCCCATTCTCACTGCTTTATCGGAAGTTTTCTGCCGATTAAGCATCAATAATTGTATCGCCTGTCTTGATAATATGCCCCTTAATTCCTTAATGTACAAACATGCACCACATACATTCCCATACAATTTATCAACTCACCTTTCAAATTGATTTGTACATTAAGAAGAATGCCACTCACGTAGTAGATATTCCTATACAGAATCTCTCTAGTTCACTGTTTGCACCAGAACCACGAAATGGAACATTTTCCCTCTCACTTTACGCATACATACATATAAACAACCAATTAAAATCCTTCACACATTAATTTGAAATGAAACACACATTTCCATTGATTTAACATTTCAAACCTATCCAACTGACATAACTTTCCACCCTAACCCCAACAGATCATGCAAAAGTCACCTGTCAACAGAGGTCAAAAGTTCACCACTGTATAAAACACTGCTCCTCAACAATTTTAGACTATGCGTAATCACTTACTTATAAGTACCAATAAAAAGAAAAGGTCTCATTACAAGCAACCAACATATAAACACATAAACTTGATACATATCTGTAAAATATATATTTTTTATTGATTTTTTCTTGCTTATGTACGCTTATGTAGCGACTTTCAAAATTCGCACAGTACGCGTACACTAAATATACCCAAAAAATAAAATAGCATCTATCACTAATTTTATTCAATCCCCGAGGACCCCATCCCCCGGGCTCAAATATAACGTTCAGGACCGTGGGGGAAGCCCCAAAACCCCCACGGTACCAGCCGGCTCCCTGCGTCCTACGAGAGCCGGCATTGATTTTTGTCAGAAAGACCAGCTTACATGCTGATCTCTCGGACCAAAAGCCATCTGCTTCCCTACTTCAAAGAGAACTCTTGCCCTACCATAGCAAACAGCAATGCCCCAAGGATAGCCACCCCGTAACAATACAGGAGCCGGCCCTGGAAGGTGGTGGTCCCCAGGGCCTTCAAAGGCTCAACAAACGCCATCAAACATTTTGACCTTCTGATCATTGTAAACCCCCCTACGCAGTCCTAGGACATCAGGAAATCCAATAGCAAAAAGCAAACTTTTCCTGTCAATCTACACACTCCATCTACACACATAAACAAATAAATAAAAAATTACATTTATTCCCACATTACATCAAAACGAAACACACTTTTACATTGCTTGAACTTTTGCACCCTTTCCAACTGACAAAACTTTCAACCCTTCCCCATTCCATAATCTGCCAGTTACCAGAGAAACACTTCACGGAACACCTAACTAGGCACACAGGTGAAAAGTTCATCATACATTGTTGCAAATTAAAACAGCAAGTGTGCTTGACTCCAGAATATACCAGCGTATCTTATGTAACGTTCTTTTCTATCACTTTTTCTCAACCAATAAAAATCAGCCTTTTAAAACACAGAAACATTCATCCTAGCTTAGTGCAGAATGTTCTTGAACAACTAATCAATCCTTTTCTTTTTTCAAAACTGCATGTTGTCCACCATTTTAGAAAAAATCGCACTTTTCAAACTGCCACTTCAGTTACAGAGACCTTCAGACAGCATCCAGACCTCTCTTCAAGATGCTTACAGTGTGGATTGTGGGACACAGCTATATTTTGTGGAGTCAAAGGTACGCATAACGGAAAGGAATTCAAAAAGACCTACCTTTACCAAATGTAGACATTAACCCCTTCCACGCTCATGACGAGCTGGGCTCGTCATGAAGTAGCCTCCTCGCACGCTCATGACAAGCCCAGCTCGTCATGTTGTGTGGGATTTCCGATTTCTCAGCACAGCAGGGGAATATGCTGAGCATCCATGGGGTTAAATGGATTGGACAGAGAGGGTTAAAGTGACACCAATTGATGCCATTGATGAAATCCTTTTTGCATCTCCAACACCCTGACCTCATAATTGTGCACTGTGGTGGCAATGACCTAGGCACTTTGACAGGGGTAGGTCTGGAAATGCTTATGAAGGACACTTTTGCACAATTGATGACACTGTTCCCCAAAACTGCCTTTGTATATTCTATTATATGCCAAAGGCAGAAATGGAAGTGGTCCAACCACTATTGTCCAAAGATTGAAAAATCTAGGAAACATGTGAATAAATCTGTTTCTGCCTTTCTCCGAGACTATAGAATGGGGTACATCTACCAACACAATCAACGTTGCAATATGCATGACATCTATAGGAGAGACGGTGTACATTTTACAGATGAGGGAAACAGAGTCTTCCTCTTGAACTTTAGAATCTGCATTGGTACTTACTTATAGGTACTAAAAACTACCAATAAACACACGGTCTCTTTTTGGAGCCCTCCAACATCTAAACACATACACCTCATAAATAACTTACAAATATTCTTCTTTTTCTTCCTTCAGTACACTTACGGGATGACTTCCAATCTTAGCACGCTACATCGTCCATACGTGCTTGTTAGGTGTACGATAAATCTAACATAAAAAAATAGCCTTTATCACAAATTTTTCATAATCCCTGAAGGACCCCGGGGCATATTATGAAGGACCGGCAGTGTTAAATTTATCGCCGTTTTATAGGCAGGAAACTGCCTATATAACGGCGATAATGAGCTTGATAATACGCCCTTGTTAATTCCCATAGAAGCCCATGTTAACACAATAACATAGGCTTCTATGGGAATTAACAAGGGCGTATTGTCAAGTCCATTATCGCCATTTTATCGGCAGTTTCCTGCCGATAAAACGGCGATAATTTTAACCCTGGTTCTTGATAATATGCCCCCCCATCCCTGGACCTCAAATCTAACGTTGCGGACCGTGGGAAGAGTCCCAAAGCCGGGTCCCAGCCGGCTCCGCGCATTCCTCAAGGAGCCGGCATTGTTTTTCATCACAGAGAGCAGTTTACATGTTGCCGTTCTACTTTCAAACATGATTTCAACAATTATACATTTTATAAAATAATATAGTACTGCACGCTAAAGGATAAAAGTCAGCACAATTATAATAGAATAGAAAATAGAAAAAAAATACTTCTACACTCAACTAACGCATAAGCACACTTCGCAGTTTAATTTAAAACGACCCTACCACAAGTAGTTTTTGAAACGTATTACAAAATAAAATGCGTCACAAAATAGGCCACATACATAGTGACTGTATCGTAACGTCACATAGAAAAAAGAAAGCCACTCTTATGCTACCAGGAAAACACAACAACACTATGAGGCCCAAATTTCTATTGTAGTGATTTTTTAGTTACAGGTCTAGTTGTCAGATCGACACACACACTCCCTCATGGCTGGTATACACCCACACCACACCCATTCAGCGTATTCGTCCCTACACACGTGACCCTATGTATAAAAAAGACGGAGCGCACGTGTTGTACGCCATTTTAGAGTTGTTCCCAAAGCACCGAACAAGTCGCCCACTACTACATTCGGGGCCTCTTTGGTCACTGAGTTAGTGGTGCCCGAAGCACTGAGCGGGTGAAGAACCTGCAATGATGATGATGGGAGCACGAGTATGTTGTTACCCATAGAGACATCAAGACTGAGCACCATATATGAGACTTCTTTGTTGGAGATCGGGACTACATAAGGAAGAAGGTCTCTTTTCCGCGAAAAGGTGAGCAGTGAGGCTTGAGTACGCATCGGAGGGAGTCAAAGGGTTGTAGCTGACTACATACAAAAATACGACTTAGTGTTTTAGACGAACATACTCCTCCATAATCTATTAATTTACATGTTAACATTTTTTTTGCCCAATAGCAGTAATATTTTTATAATCGCTGAAATGTCCGGAATATATACACAGTACAAACAGTTCGTAGAAATGTGACAATCAACCTCTCAGAGCCGGACTGGGTAACGGCCATTTTGACATTCTGCAGAGCTGGGAGCTGATGTCACTGCTGTAGGGACTAATTTCGTAGATGGAGACCTGCGTCTGCTTCGAAAATAAACAATGCAAAACTAATTTTGTTTTGCACATGCAGGTCCCCATTAACGAAATCAGCCCCCAGCTCTGCAGAATGTCAAAATGCCCGGTAGCCAGCCCGGTGTTCTAACTATATGCTCACCCCAGTCGTTTTGTACACCACCTACGTCAGAGGGGTTCCGATACATGCAGGTTCTCCCTGTCTATTCCTGCTCCCCCATCTGGCTGTGCACACCCTACGCGTAGACAATCCAAAATGCGGTCCTTCGACGATCAAAATATCCTTAATAATGATGGAATATTCAGCGTTAAGTCCGTGCCCTAGAGAGACCCGCTTAAAATGTAGAAAGAAACGACTTTTCAATTCAGTTTTATGTACACGGGGCCACCATTTTGACCTGTAGCATGGATGGTGCAATGGCATAGCCTCGGAATCTACAAAAAATATTGTATAATTGTAACCAACATAAAAAGGTTCCAGGGCGAAACAATTTATAATCTATATTGCGAAATAGCTTTCGGTCCCATCTCCGGCTCTCTATTAATGTAACGTATTTGAACTTAAATCGCAACCGACCACAGTCTTAATGAACTCCACTTGTATACTTTAACTCTGAGTGGTGAGCTTAAAACTACATGCATCTAAGACATGGACCATAGTGCGGCTGCGCAGAATTATCTGCATACGTGGAAATTCGGTCGGGCGGTGTACAGACAGATGGGATGAGGCTATCGATAGAACACCGGCCCTGCAACGTCTATAAAAGCGTGATATTATCTAACTCCAAATTAATATTGTAATATTTACCAATCATAACATCTTTCTTTTAATATCTTTTAGATGTCCAGCTTCATGATGGATTATGTAACACTGACGACGACAATAGCACAAGGTGAGCAAAGAAGCTTGTTTCAGAAACAACGACAACTTATCTATCAAAACAGAGAATCTGTAGAACATAGCAAGTGCAAAAAAAACATTGGGCTAACAGGGCTTCAGCTACGATGACATAGCTTTCGGGACCCAAACACAGTCGCACCCGAGTACGTCACAAGTCTTTCAAACACATTTTGCTTGTTAATGACGCTTTGATATCCCCCCTGCAGCTCCACTCTTCCTTGAACTTGACCCCCACCCCAAATTTTTTCTAGCCCCCCCACCCCTGATACTTTTCACTGTGGTTGCCCCTCCGGCTTAACGTCAGGCGCGCAACACCCATTGGGCTCACAGGGCTTCAGCCCCCCCGTCGTGTGTGTCAGCCCGGGCTGACACAGCTTTGCAGGCTGGCGGCCATCTAACTGCAGCCGCACCAGAGGTCTTTAAAAGACCATTTACGTGTAAATTAAACGTTTGGTGTTCACCCCTTCTTTCAGTTACTCTGTCTATGGTTGGAAGGATTAGCCCCCCCGAAATATTTTTCAGCCCCCACCTAAATTTGGCTCCAGTTGCCTGCCTGCTTCAAGTACCCCTCCCCTATCGTGTGTCTCTCCCTCGTTTTAATATCCTTTTTTCCCTTTTTCTTTCTTACTCTCTCACATCGTTTCTCTTTTTTTCTTAAACTTTTTGACTTTGCTATCTCCACACTGCTCTATACAACATTATCTAAATTGAAATGACTAACTCTCTTGATTACAGTGAAGGCTTCTTCCACACGTAGAGCACCATCTTTCAATCACTCTCTGTGACATCATTTCTCTTTCTCTTTTAAACTTCTAGAAAATGCTGTCTCCTTCGACATGTAGAAGAAAATTTAAGTTCAAGTTGGGAATTCCACTAGCCGCAGTTTTTATACAATGGTAAGGACAAAGGCTAAATATACAATGCCTTCATTGCAGTGCATTAGAAATAAGATGGCATATTTACAATCCCATTCTACAACTTCTCTGTCACTAACGCAGTAGGCACTTGCATATAGACACCACTTGAACGCGGCACTATAACGGAACTGAAATATACCAGGCACAATGCAGACTTGTAATGCTTCAGCTCAATTAGTCACATCTACATAATTCTAAATTCTAATTTTCTTTTTTCTTTTGTAGATTACCAATCATACGTCTTTTGGAGTCATCTTCCCAATTTGTTTATGCTATTGGTTTTTTTAAGTTATTTTTCTAGTTTTTTATTATATAGTTATCATTAAGTTTCGTTGACAGTTATTCTTTTAATAAAACTTAATTTAAAAAACTACATACTACTTTTTCTTTGTGTGGGGGTAACGATTCACAATAAAAATATTTATAATCTTGAAGTACTATAGTAAGATGTTAAAGACTAGCATTGAAAACTACTGAGATATTTTCTCTGGATACACTACAACATGGTAAAGAAATCAAACTAATACCAAACAATGTGTACCACATTTACAAACCTCTTGCGACATTTCCCCATGCAATACCTACCCCCCTACAAAATTAAGTGTGTGGGCCTCAATGACGCCCCTCAAACCACGGAAACAATAACCCCACGAAGACTTCTATATTCTTTGAGAGGGTCTGCGTGGCCCTCCGCCTGGTGCCCTGGAGTCCACCATGCCCAGACCCGGTTTCTGCTGTGTCCTGGGGGGAAACAGTCATTACAACGCCTGATCGTCACCAAGAAGCCATTACCTCGATTATGGCTTTACCACACATGCTTTTCCAACTACTATGCATTTACCACGCATGATAAAAGCATGATCTTAATAATCTCTTTGTGTTGACGAACACGCATTGTAATGGCTGTGGTTTACGTCCTTCAAATTAGTTTCTAGGTATACGTGTGACCAAGTCTGATAAGATCGGAGGCCAAGGACAAACACTGTGGTGTCTGTGGCAGGAAATCTCAACGATCACAGAGAAAATATGCACAGGGTAAAATGAAAGTCACAAGTATAATAAAAATAACGGAGGAAAACTACTAAAATGGCGGTTGGACGGAGTATCTAATCAACGTTTGGCAGCTCGACACTACATTCCAAATAAATACAGATAGAATATGTTTATTAATATATTACAAAAGCATAGCAGCGGATGACACACACTACCCGGGAAAAGAAAGCGGCAAATGTAATACCTGAAATGAGTAGAGGTTTGCTTGGCGAACTTGAAGAAAAAGAAAAAAACGTGCGCTTGGAAACAAGGCTGCGCATGCGTAGAGAGTACGTCCTTCAAATTAGTTTCTACCTATACGTATTGCCGAGTCTGATAAGATCGGAGGCCAAGGACAAACACCGTGGTGTCTGTGGCAGGAAATCTCATCGATCACACAAAAAATATGCGGAGGGTAAAATGAAAGTAACAAGTATAATAAAAATAATGGAGGAAAACTAATAAAATGGCGGTTGGACGGAGTATGTAATCAACGTTTGGCACCTCAACACTACATTTCAAATAAACATAGATACAATATGTTTATTAATATATTACAAAAGTATACCAGCGGATGACAAACACGACCCGTGAAAAAAAAGCGGCAAATGTAATACCTGAAATGAGTAGAGGTTTGCTTGGCGAACTTTGAGAAAAACAAACAAAAAGTGCGCTTGCAAAGAAGGCTACACATACGTACAGAGTAAAATTGGTGCACAAAAAATAAACGGAAAGTTTTACATACTATCATAGAAATATAGCTAGAAAAATTGCCCCCGACACCTAATGAATAAAATGGACTTCAACTTGTTTTATCCCTCTTTTCCACCGCATACGAGTACTATACGCGTACGCCGTGATTATACATTTTTTTAAAACAAATTTGACTCTAAAAATCCAAGTACAACCCCCTGAGCAAGCCTACAGGGTCAGAATGTTTCCACCCTGCCCCCATTCCTTATTCCTCAACTTTGTTTTACTGTTTTCTTGTGACTCGGTTCTAGCGACGAACAAGATGACTGCCAACTGGTTTGGAGTGTTGACAGGCAGTTGACAGCCAATTAGCATGTAGCTCGTGCTCGTAATTGTGCGAATTTCCAAACGTGTGCAGAACTCCGTCTCTAGATATCGCTATGATTTTACTTCTAATTTTCTCAAAAACTACTGAATGGAATTACACCATTTAACAAAAAGCACAATCTGCTAAGCGAACCCTACCTCTCTGCCAAATTTGCTGTAATTCCGTTTAGCCGTTAGGGCTGTAGCCCTGGCTAAAGGTCCCTATGGAAAATTGCATGGGAAAACACGTATGGGACCCCCCTTTTTTCCCGCCCCCACTTGACGAATCACCCCCAAACTTTCAGGGAAGGAGAGGAACCGAGCTGGCCATTTTCTTGGAGAAATTCACGAACATTCGTCCACCGACGCCACAGTTATTCCAAATAGAATGTTGTGGATTTCCTATGGAAACTAGCACCCAGATTCATCAAAGTCCTGTTTTGCGAGTCCTTAATAGCGATTATTAAGGAATCGCTATTAAAGACTCGCAAAACGGGATTCATGTACAAATCGCAATAATTATAGCAATTTCTACTGCCTCCTTAATTGTGATTCGCTAATTGCTAATCGCAAATAAGGAATGGCATTCCCATTCATTCGTAAAGGCCCATAGGAATGAATGGGGTGTCATTCCTTATTTGCGATTAGCAATTAGCGAATCGCAAATAAGGAAGCGATTTCAAGGGTGCCAGGGTGTCCAAAGGACACCCTGTAGCACCCCTGAAATGCTCTTGTACACTGGTGTTGCACACACATATGTCCATGTGTGTGTGTAACATACAACTTAGAAAAATGCACAAAAGTGCATTTTTCCAAGTTTTCGCTATTCACCATGAAGTCAGACTTCGTGGTAAATAGCGGCTCCAGATTGCGAAATCGCAATTTTTAAATGGTTGATGAATTGCATTTAAGGAATCTCTAATTGAGATTCCTTAAATGCAATTATTCACAAATTTGCGATTTCTACAAATGCGAATTTTGCATTTGGGATGATGAATCCCAAATGCAAAAATAGCGCTCGCAAAGGGCCAGATTCTCAGAATCTGGCCCTTTGCGAGCCGATTTTTCTTTGATGAATCTGGCTATAGGTCCTAACTATAACTACCTACTGGCGACTGCCATAGAAGAGTGGAAGAGTAGCAAGACATAAAAAAAAAATGCTTTCTAGATTATGTCTTGATCTGTTTTGTTTTTCAATCTCTATGTTTTCCATTTTTTCATAATTTTGGCTTCGTTATGGGTATACAGCTGGTTGTACTGTATATGTACGTATAACGCGTGAAAATTCTGTACTGTAAATGCTGCATTGTAATTAACAGAAAAAGCGAAAGAAAATAAAAAAATATTAAAAAAAAAAAAAACAAGGCAAAAAGAATCGAGTGTGGGTGTCCTCATTGCGCGAGCAAACTTTGTTGGAATATTATGTGGCCTGCTCTGGTCACGAGGACTACCCCTCGGCTATCCTAGCTGATCCCAGCGCTTGGTTGAAAGCGCGCGATATTGGGAACCACGAACCTGTACAATTCAGCGCAAGGGAAGCAACAGGCGGATTGTGTCCTTGGCAGCAACCCGACGGGAAAATACATATGGAGGAGAAGTAAAAGCGGCCCCTACTAAAGGGAAATAACACTTACCTGCACTGCAAGAACCAAGATGCAAAGCAAATATGTTTTTTGTCCACTATGGCTTTAAATGAACACTTGAGTGAATCTAATGTGCCGCTTTCTTTCTCACCAGCATGCTGAGCCAGTGAACAAGGAACATTTCCGAAACGCGTATGTCGAAAAGGCTCAATGAATTGCTTTCAACGGCCCATTCCTGCATGCTGCTGCTGTCTTGAACAATAAAAGGCAAAAAGTATCGAGGTGTGGGTGTCCTCATTGCACAAGCAAACTTTGTTGGAATATTATGTGGCCTGCTCTGGTCACGAGGACTACCCCTCGGCTATCCTAGCTGATCCCAGCGCTTGGTTGAAAGGGCGCGATATTGGGAACCACGAACCTGTACAATTCAGCGCAAGGGAAGCAACAGGCGGATTGTGTCCTTGGCAGCAACCCGACGGGAAAATACATATGGAGGAGAAGTAAAAGCGGCCCCTACTAAAGGGAAATAACACTTACCTGCACTACAAGAACCAAGATGCAAAGCAAATATTTTTTTGTCCACTATGGCTTTAAATGAACACTTGAGTGAATCTAATGTGCTGCTTTCTTTCTCACCAGCATGCCGAGCCAGTGAACAAGGAACATTTCCGGAACGCGTATGGCGAAAAGGCGCAATGAATTGCTTTCAACGGCCCATTCCTGCATGCTGCTGCTGTCTTGAACAATAAAAGGCAAAAAGAATCAAGGTGTGGGTGTCCTCATTGCGCGAGCAAACTTTGTTGGAATATTATGTGGCCTGCTTTGGTCACGAGGACTACCCCTCGGCTATCCTAGCTGATCCCAGCGCTTGGTTGAAAGGGCGCGATAATGGGAACCACGAACCTGTACAATTCAGCGCAAGGGAAGCAACAGGCGGATTGTGTCCTTGGCAGCAACCCTACGGGAAAATACATATGGAGGAGAAGTAAAAGCGGCCCCTACTAAAGGGAAATAACACTTACCTGCACTACAAGAACCAAGATGCAAAGCAAATATTTTTTTGTCCACTATGGCTTTAAATGAACACTTGAGTGAATCTAATGTGCCGCTTTCTTTCTCACCAGCATGCCGAGCCAGTGAACAAGGAACATTTCCGAAACGTGTATGGCGAAAAGGCGCAATGAATTGCTTTCAATGGCCCATTCCTGCATGCTGCTGCTGTCTTGAACAATAAAAGGCAAAAAGAATCGAGGTGTGGGTGTCCACATTGCGCGAGCAAACTTTGTTGGAATGCATATATATATATATATATATATATATATATATATATATATATATATATATATATATATATATATATATATATTACCTACTGGCGGTCGCCAGTAGGTATATATAGTTAGGATTTTTTCCCTATGGGATTTTTGAAAATTCTATGTCTAATAACTTTGGCGTTTGTGGACGGAATTGGCTGAAATATTCAGGAAAATGGCACATTTTGTTTCTGAGCAGCCCCTGAAAATTTTGGGGGGGTTCGTCAAGGGGGGGCCGAGAAAAAAGGGGGGTCCCAAAACGCGTTTTTCCCATGTTAATTTCCATAGGGCGGTTGGCCTCACTTTTAGCGCGAACGGCTGAATGGATTTGCACGAAACTTGGCAAAATTGTAGGGACTGGTAGCCCGATGTGCCTTTTGTGGGTCTCAATATATGTGCTCCAGTGGATTTTGAGAAATTAACGTTTAAAAAAAGATATATATCTGTAACAGCGGACTGGGCAGCGGCCCAGGACGCGTACTTTTCGCGCAACGGAGCTTTGTGAAGCGAAGCTGATTGGTTCTCCGGCGTCTGTCAACATTCCAAACAGTCCGTAGCGGCCGCCATCTTGTCTCTCGGTAGGATCGAGAGACAAGAGGAGGCGAAAGCGAAGGGGCAAATGACCATAAGGGGGAATAGTAGATCCTCGCTGACCCCCTAGGTTTGATGTGGAGGTTTTAAAAGGGCCCCGCGGGGCAAAAAAAAAAAATAATAATAATAATCGAACGGCTGAATGGATTTGCACGAAACTTGGTAAAATATTAGGGACTGGTAGCCCGATGTGCCTTTGCTAGGTCTCAATATATGTGCTCCAGTGGATTTTGAGAAATTAACGTTCAAAAAAAGATATATATCTGTAACAGCGCTCCGCTTCGCGTACTTTTCGCGTTACGGAGCTTTGCGAAGCTGATTGGTTCTCCGGCGTCTGTCAACATTCCAAACAGTCCGTAGCGGCCGCCATCTTGTCTCTCGGTAGGATTGAGAGACAAGAGGAGGCCAAAGCGAAGGGGGAAATGACCATAAGGGGGCATAGTAGATCCTTCCTGACCTCTTAGGTTTGATGTACCATTTTGCCAAGTTTGGTGTAATTCCGTTCAGCCATTCAGGCTGTAGACGTATGTAAATGTCCTATGGAAAATTGCATGGGGAAAACACATTTGAAAGTGTTGAAATTTAGAACCAATTAAAATGTTACTTTGGTTTTGTATTTGTGTGTGATGAAAGTTAATTGGTTATGTATATATGTCAAATGAGAGGAAACCACAGCCATTTTGTGATACTACTGTCTGAGGTACATTTGTGAGGAATTTTTGGTGGTGAATTTCTGGTGTTTGATTTACACAGTACTAACACTTTTCCTACTTTTAAAAAGGTGAGTTGTTAATTTGTAAGGGGAACTATGTTGTACACTTGAAGATAATTTGAAAAATGTTTTCTGTTATTTATTTGCAGTCCTTCTGTTATACTAAATACTTGATAAAGTTAGTTTTATATTATGTATTACTAAAAACGATAAATGAAAGTGATTATTTTTTTCTGCAATTTACAGCAAGCAATTTCAAAATAAAATGGCTCACAATGAAGAGACCGTGGCAATTTCTTTTGAATTGTCCACTACATTGATTGAAATTGAGAGCACCAATAATGAAACATTGTCACAAGGAGGACATGACTTGTATGATTCCATTAGATTGATTGAAATGGACAGCACCAAGAATGAAATATTGTCACAAGGAGATGACTTGAATGATTCCACTACGTTGATTGAAATTGAGAGCAGCAATAATGAAATATTGTCACAAGGAGGAGATGACTTGCATGATTCCATTAGATTGATTGAAATGGACAGCACCAATAATGAAATATTGTCACAAGGAGGAGATGACTTGAATGATTCCACTACATTGATTGAAATTGAGAGCACCAATAATGAAATATTGTCACGAGGAGATGACTTGAATGATTCCACTACATTGATTGAAATTGACAGCACCAATAATGAAATATTGTCAGAAGGAGGAGATGACTTGAATGATTTTTTTGATCAATCTCTTGATGGCGAATTTATCGAGTGTTTGGAGACCATAGAGTTACAAGAATCATTGTTGCAGACTTTTCATGAGGACATTGCTGATGAGGACATGTTACTAGTTCTTTCAAATTTAGAAAATTATGAAGAATAAATTTATATTTAGAAATCAAAAATTGTTTGAGACATTATTCATTTTTATTTTTAATTTATGAGGTTGTAGCGAAGTGATTGTAGTATAAAATGAGACTTATAGTATAGAGTGCAACATTTTTATGTTACATGGTAAGTTTACTCATATTTACTTCCCTTCTGCCACTATATTATCTCCAATGTGTATTTGACATCTCTTCTTCATCTCCGGCCTCCTTTCTCTCACTGTGTGTCTCCGATGCATCTTATCGCTGGTATTTTGTGTAATTACAGAAGAGAGTAAAATAAAATAGTTCGGAACGTGAAAAGGGGGCAAAGTAGAGTACTCCTCACCCCCTAGGCCTTTTTAGGCGGTCCCAAAAGGATCAGTTTCTGCTTTCCTGAGAGATTATGGTATGAGTTCCATATACCACAATAACTTGCATTACAACATGCAAGATATCTATCTCCTATTACCAACTTTTGGAGATATTCGCGCTAAGCGCGAATATCTCCAAAAAGTAACACCTGCCCTGAGCAGTTCTTAGCCATGTTATCCAATGGGAGGTGGATAACATGGCTAAGAGCATTAGCTCGGTAATGTATGAATATCGCTGAGTTTTTAGCGATATTCATGCATTGCGGCCGTTTATTATCGCATTTGTGATAAACCTTGATAATAGCAAGGTTTATCTTCGATAATTTCTGATGATGCTTAGCGGTAAAAAATTCGTTGGTAAGCATCGTTAGCGATAAATATCGCTTAACTTTGGTAATATGCCCCAACGTCTGTTAACGTTCGATTCGAAGGAAATGAGGAAGTGTTGAAAAACATTGTCTGCGCCATCTTGCCTTTTTTGAAATGCCACACTTTTGTCGTGCACGGCAGCCATTTTAGATGTCTTGACCAGACCCACTCTCTGCACGCTGTCGATTCGTAGCATGGCTCCTCACCCTCGCAAGCATCTTCCCCAGGCACTGGTCACCCCCGCTCTCTGTCTTATGCATGGGCAATAAACCTCCCCCCATCTGCGCTGCTCTTCCCTGAGAATCACACTCTGTGCCCGCCCGACACCTCCCTTTCGCCCTATTCACTACCGCACCCTCTGACACTCCTCTTCCTCTGTGTCCGATTGTCCAGGCTGGTCCTAGGGTATCAGCTAGCCCTGCAGATGTAGTTTATGGCCCCAGCTGTAAAGAATCACCCCTCTTCAAAGGAGTTATAGTAGATCAAGGCCCACACCCGATGAGATCCGTCACACCACACGTTTTCCTACTATCTGAAAACTATCCTGTATTGTGATTGGGGAGGGGACCGAGCCTGAAGCGGAAGATTCCAGGAATGACTCTTTGTACATCAAAGATTTTACAATTATGTGTCACATTAAAAATATATAGCACTCCAACAAAGTAGTAGGAATATAAAACTTTAATAACATATAAATATATACAACAAAACAAAAACAGTAAAAACATTTAAACAACGAAGAGACCGTGGCAATTTCTTTTGAATTATCCAATAGATTTATTGAAATTGACAGCACCAATAATGAAATATTCTTGTCAGTAGCGGTCTGTTGTGCGAATAGTTCCAAGGCAGCAGAACGCGCTGAAATCTAGATGGCACGAAAGTGATGTCTAGCAAGTTGCCGCCCAGCACATAACGGCGTGGGGCGCCGCGGGGGTGAGTGAGTCCAGTAGGCACCACAGCTATTCTTACCGGCATTGCAGAATTACTGCTGGGGACAATGCCTGTGCTGTAGCAGGGTCACAGCAGAAACAAAAAGGATTCTGTTGAAGATGTTGTTGGTTTTCAATTTGAAAACAGTTCTGGTGTCAACTGCTATGCTAATGTAGTGGTTAATGTTTTGTTTTCTCTAGAAAATGTAAAAGAGGGGGAGGCAGTCCAAAGTTCCGTTAAAAGGGCAAAGGAAAGGATCGGTGGTTTGAACTATCAGTCAAAAAGGGGAGGGGGTGCAACAATTTTTCCTACCGGGTCACACTGTGCTTTCACCGGAAGTGAGGTCTGCAGGATTCTAGTAATTCAAAGTGAGGCTGGCGCCGACGTCCCGCGGATACAGTTTCGTCACTCCACGGGTGATCATGGCAGTCATTCCCCATCGGGGGTCGGAGACTCCCGCGGCTCCTCTAGAATCTTCAAGGTCGTGGAGGACTACGGTGGTGGAGTCAACCAGTGACCGGGCCATTTCTTTATGCTGGGCCCGCTCTTGCCAGGTCGACCGCCATTTTGAGAGTTCGGTAGCTACTGGCGATCGCGGGGTCAAATGAGCGGAAGGGCTCCACC
Organism: Lissotriton helveticus; assembly: GCF_964261635.1. Taxonomy (NCBI): domain Eukaryota; kingdom Metazoa; phylum Chordata; class Amphibia; order Caudata; family Salamandridae; genus Lissotriton; species Lissotriton helveticus. Next base: position 365,186,071 of record NC_136068.1, on the reverse strand, counting down.
CTGCCGGGCGAGACGTTGCAGCATGGCCACAGTGGAAGAACTCTTTTCCGGGCGCCTGGAGCGCTGAGGGTGCAGTTGGGAAGCCTCCACTGGGGAGGCGGGAGAGGCCTGTTCGCACCGTCTCTCCCTCCCAGTGCACCCCACGGCGTCTCGCTGGATATTTGTTATGGCCGGACCAGGCGATGAGGACGAGGGGGGGGGTCGGAGGCATGTGCAAGACATCCCCCCCCAGGGTTGTTGCAGCAATTATACAAGAAAGAAGAAGTGTCCCGTCCGTCTTCGGGCCGGGCTTCCGGTAGATGTCGGCCGGACGCCCCTGGCTCTGGCCCCATGAACGGGTTTCTTGGTTTATCGGCTGCAGCCGGATCCCGTCGGCCTCGGCCCCCCGACCGTTGGTGGCCGGACCGGAAGAGCATGTGGCGGGACTACCTGCAACTCTCAAGGGCCACCGCGGCCGGACTGGGAGAGAGAGGGGAGGGTCGAGGAGACATTCCCCCCCCCTGCAACTGTTCAGCGTTGTAAAGGCAATCCCCTGGCCGGGTCCCGCTGGTCTCGGCCTCTCCTCCGGCTACACCCTACGTTAGGATCTCCTGGCCGAGGCGTGGCAGCAGGACCTGCCTTATATGGGCTGCTCCCGGCTGGGCGTAGCCTGAACCCTGCCCCACCTTGGAAGTTTCCAGAGTGGGGGCGGATGTTCTACTGACTTGCATTTTCCCTAGTCTATCGATTTTTTTGGGGTGGCAGGCGGTGGGACAGCGAGGGGTGATTTGGTTTCTCTTACTGTTTTTCTGGTCTCTCACCAATGGCATATTTTAACGTTTTCTTGTTTCTAGGACATTAATAGGTTTTATCATTACGTTATGTTATCGTTTCTTTGTTCGTTGTTTAATAAAAGTTCATGTTCATCAGTGGCCTACTGATTTTCGTTTTCCTATTCTTTTCTTTCCAGGTTGTTTCATGCTAAAGTTTCTGTTAACAGGATACAGTGATCACTTCGTTATTATTGCATATGTCCTTTTCACTAGGGGTGCTCTCTGGTCGGGCCAGATGACGTATGTCTAGTAAATGGTCCGGGTGAAACAGGTGCATCAATCAGTGGGGAGTAGATAGGCATGACAGATTACAACGGGGGAGAAAGGTCCGCATTACGTACCCTTTCACTACTTGCAAAGATTTTCCTACGTTTATTTGCAAACAGGGAATACCTCCAAAAAGAACTAATTCCCAAACAGTCAATGTTCGGACAATCAATCAATCAATGAGGAATGAAATAGGTACGACGTGTTAAAGGCTTGCGTTACCTACCCTTCACTATCTGCAAAGGGAGAGAGAATATTCCTATTCTTCCTCGTTTGCAGGCAGAGAAGATCCTTAAGAGAACCAACTTCGAACAATTCAATGCTCGATTCAAACAATCAACAAGGGGTACTGTGAACACAAATGAACGCCGCTTATGTACATACGCATTGCTATTTTCAACAGGTTGTTCCTAATGTTTCTATTTTAGCGAGGTCAAAAAGAGATCCCATTAGTGGCCTACTGATTTTGCTCGATTCCTTTTGTTTTTTTACACGGTTTTTCGCTATCTGCAAAGACTAAACAGAGTATTGCGACTCTGTGCTTGTTTGTAAATAGAGAATGAACCAAAGAGAACAATCAATCAAATGGAGAGAGAAGCAGGCACGACGGATTACAAAGTGGGCAAAGGGCTGCGTTAACTACCCTTCACTATCTGCAAAGAGAGAGTACTCCTAATAGAAATGAGGGGTGGGGGGCAGCATTCAAAGCAGATCAGTGTGCATAAACACGAAAATGTTTTTACTTACCACGTACTTGACATTCGACAGCTTATGATATTTGCTATTAAAAAACCATTGAAATTCACTGAAAAAACCATAGGTTATAGACCATATATAGTTAGGAATTAACATTTACAAAACCTTGAAAATTCACTTAAAAAACCATAGGTTATAGACCATATATAGTTAGGAATTAGCATTTAAAAAACCTTATTTTACTCACACAAAACCATTGAAATTCCATATATAGTTAGTTGCACTAACTATATATCGCGCACCCGCAATCCACTGCTGATGATGTCACATATTACATCATTCATGACATGGTCAGTGACATCACTGATGACATCACTGATGACATCTCAAATGACATCACTGATGACATCACTGATGACATCTCATTTGACATCATTCGTGTGCTAATACGATAAACCTCTTCAGACTCTAATATAACCTTAGATACACTCAGTGTATACAGAAACTCACACACTGTCACTCATCCATGGAGTTACTCACACACCTAGTCAGTCATGCAAAGAAACAATCTCACCTCCATTTCCTCAACTATACAGTTATACACACCTTACTTATTCAAGCATATACTAACACATATTTACTCTCTTATACAATCCCTGATACAAGTTCACAATGATCCATACAGCTACTCACACATTCAGTGGCTCTCATGCACAGTTATTTATATATGCCAACTCTCACATGTACTGTGTTTTACATATGTACTTACTTTGACATGTAGCACTGAGATATCCATTCACTCACCAATGCACTCATGCACACAGTCAACCACCCATACAGCTGTTTCCACATGCACTTTTGAACCCATACATCTAGTGAATCAACTGCTCACACATCTATGCACAGAGTCATACACCTCCCAGCCACCCACACACACACTCAGTCTCCCATACAAATACTTGAGCAACCAATCAATAACCCATATACTTACTCATATAGCTACTGATCAACACATGCAGCAGTTTACAGAACAACAAACATAATGATGCACAAATTAAGACAGTTTAGTCACTAACCCGTGCACTCAGTGAGACACATTTAATCACTCACTCATACAGTCAGTCATGCACCTACTAAATCCTTCGTCCAGACACTTATACATCCACTCATTCTTCAATATGTAAGACATATTTAAACTTTACAGAAACAAAAAATCACTGGATGTTGTTATCAGTGATGTCATCAGTGATGTCATTTGAGATGTCATCAGTGATGTCATCAGTGATGTCACTGACCATGTCATGAATGATGTAATATGTGACATCATCAGCAGTGGATTGCGGGTGCGCGATATATAGTTAGTGCAACTAACTATATATGGAATTTCAATGGTTTTGTGTGAGTAAAATAAGGTTTTTTAAATGCTAATTCCTAACTATATATGGTCTATAACCTATGGTTTTTTCAGTGAATTTTCAAGGTTTTGTAAATGCTAATTCCTAACTATATATGGTCTATAACCTATGGTTTTTTCAGTGAATATATATATATATATATATATATATATATATATATATATATATATATATATATATACATATATATATTCACGCTCCAAGGTTGTCCACCCCATGGAGCGTAATACATATATATATATACACATATCTTTATAACCTATGTTTTTTTCATTGAATTTCAAAGGTTTTTTAAATGCTAATTCCTAACTGTAACCTGCCTGAAACCTATGTTTTTTTCAGTGAATTTCAAAGCTTTTTTTCAAATAATAATTCCCAACTATAACCTGCTTGAAACCTATCATTTTTTTAGTGTATTTCAAAGCTTTTTTAAATGACAATTTCTACCTGTTATGTTGACCACTTCCCCATATTTTCAACCAGAAATAAAAACTGCTATGCTAAGTAAAAAATCAGGCAATAGTTCCACTTACCACTAACAAATTAACATCAACATTTAACTACTGTAAGAACGTCGAACATGTACTACGTGAATTACATCCAACTCACACCCATGTTTAAAGAGCAATATGTGTTAGAGATTGTAATTATTCACTTTCAACACCCACTAAAATCACAATACTCAGCGCCACTACCACTACCACTACAACCACCCCCACGGAGCTCTCCTTCCTACTACCTCAAAGCCAGCGCAAAACAGGACAACAAACCTTTCCAAAATAATATATCCCCACAACAGCACACTAGCTTAATCTACAGAGATGTGGCAGCCAAGTATGTATAAGGGAAAGAACTCGAACATCAACAATAATGTACACAACGCTAAGACTACCGGTGAAATACTATACACAATTCACTATAGAAATAAAAAACTTTTCAGTGTGTAGATATACCATTGATACGTGTAGTGTACTGAATAGTGGACGCAACCATATTATCTCAGACACTGGGGAATATTTCGGTCATGTGGCTGTGTTTACCCCCCCCTTTGAAACAGAAGCGGAGTAGGGTAGTCCAACGTAAACAACAACAACGTACAACTATAAATAATTAGTCTACGCCTTGGGTGTGGTTCACTTCTGCAAAGAGAAGAGTCTGCGGGGCAGCTAAGGTCCCCTCCCTGCCACGTGGCTGCCGCCATGACCGCGTGCTTCCTTGATACAGGCCGATTGCGAACTCAGCACCACAGCACCGCAGACTTATGTCTGTATCGACTAGTGGTTTCCATCGACACTATGGAGAGCAGGGATCACAACTTGAATTCAACTTTGGATTTAAATTTGTCTGCAGTATCTGTGCTGAGAACTGCCTTCAACCTATTCTGCGGTCAGTAGAGTTGACAACTCGATACCAGTTGAATTCAGTTTTGCATCAACACATTATACAACTGCGACCCCCCCCCCCCCGAACCACGAATCATCACAGGGTACACACACGCTGAATTCTTTCGGTACCACTAAATCACTGCACCACAAGTCATTTCCCCGTAGCCTTATTAAAGCAGAATTCACTAGGCAAAAAACATTGCTCCCAGTACAGCGCCCCTGCTTTATGCGTTATCGCAGGGTACGTACAAGCTCAGCGCCAAAGATACTACTAACTCAGTGCACCATAAATGATCGGAAAGAAGAGTGAACAGTTTTATATCAGCAATGAGGCATACTATCACTTTTAAGTGGAATTCATGCAGAATCCAAACGACAAAAGACATTACTCCAATTACTGTGATCCCCTCCCCCCAGACCACGCATCATCGCAGAATATGTACACGCTAAGCACCAAAGGTACTAGTAACTCAGTGCACCAAAAAGTGATTATCACGTGGCCTTTCTAAGGCACCATTCACAACGCAAAAAACATTACCATCAGTACAGCCTGCCCGGACTACGCATCATCGCAGGCTCCACAGAAACTTCTTGTTTTAGATACCACTAACTCAGTAGAAACCAAACTAAGTATAACACCTATCAAACCCTACACAATATCCCTTTATTATGCTTCCTTGAAAAACTTATATTATATCACTTATACATTTAGTTGAATAATAAAATGCACGCTGCATACATGTTCGATCTTCCACTTCCACTATGTTTGCTGATGATGCACTCCACCCTAAGATTTACACTGCGGACAGCAGGGTATACAACTTGAATTCATCTTTGCATCTACACTATAGACAGTAGGAAATTCAACCTTGATTTATTTAACCCCTTCCATGCTCCCGTCGGTAGTTGGCCGTCGCAAGCAATACCTGGCTGGTGCTGCGAACGTCCAACAGCTGACACGGCCCCGCCCACTCTTTAGAACGCCCGCACTGCGCCGAAATAACGGCTGTGGTAAACGGGTTAAAGCAGAGACAATTATACTGTATGTATTAAGATTTTGTTAAAATAAGTGAAAAAAACATTGTTCTATAACTATACTGACTACTAGCTTCTATGTACACTGTGCACAGTAGGGTTCTCAACTTGAATTTACCTTTTAATCTACACTACAGACAGCATTAAATTCAGCCTCGATTTATTTAAAGCAGAGAAAAAAATAGTGCTGTTGCACTGCTAGTATGTGCAAGCACCTTCAATAGCTGTATCATGTGAACTATGATAACAAACAATGTACAAGATTGCGCCAAAAAGTACCTCCACCACTAGCAATACCAAGTACCTCTGGGGTATCACCTTCAACATTGCCACCAGACATACATCCCCAATTTGTGAAAGTTACAATGCACTGCCTGAGAAGGAATCATTTAATTTGTTATGAGGAGCAATCAGTACACCTAGTTTTCACAGCAATTGATAACCATCGATGCTACAGTGAATGATTTCAGTGCAGCCCGTTCAGACCATGCATCATCGCAGGGTGAGCACACGATAAACACCAGAAGTACCACTAACTCAGTACACCGTAAATAATCGCCACGTGCCCTTGTTGAGGCAAAATTCAATAGTCAAAACACATTTTTATCAGTGCGGTCTGCCTGGAGCATGCATCATCGCAGGCTCCACACAAACCGCCCCTACCTCAGTCCACCACAACTCATGAACCCTTTATGTTAGAATCTTCTGTGTATTATTTGAAATACAATGCTCCTACCTTTGTACAGCAGAAGTAATAAACCGTTTATGATTAAATATCTGTATATAATATCATGATTACTATTCTACTTCTGTCCAACAACAACGTAATAAAATGGAGTCGAGCACACGTGCCCGTACCCACTTCAACTATCTATCTGTGTCTGTGTATTCATTGTATTTGTAAAATGCAGCTCCTCCTTTCTACCACATTATATTGTGCTATAAATAGCGTATGCAACCATCTTACCTGTGACAGTAAGTGCGGGCTATTCCTCCTCTCTCTTTTTTCTTTTTAGCATATTAATATAGCGCAAAATCAACCTAAAATGAATACATTTTCAGGCATTCCTACATTACGTCATTACTCTACAATAACAGGATGTGAACGCAACTCCGAGGCTCGAACACTGATTTCCAGCACCAAGTTCTACAGTGTACCTAAATAACCACATACGTATATATGTATTAGCTGCCCTTCATGTGCCAAAAACTGCAACTTAAACCTTTCACAGCCCTGTATTACTACTGCTACAACACTCCACTGAACTCCAACAAACATTCATAATCGCAGAAATGCGTCATGTCCACTATCTTTTACGTGTGCAACTATGAATGAATATAGAGTCAGTAATATCCCGTACCTTCCATGTTGGCCAAGTTGTGGGACTTCACAGATATAATGACACATTTCTTTTTAAGACTCAGGTGACGTCAGCACTACAAAACAGACCCCCGAATCACTTGATTTCTCATATAGCTCACGACGGGACCACGCCCATAGCTCCGGAATCATGGTTCAGAGCCTTGCGCAGCACTGGCATACGTCAGCCCAGCCCACTCCACTTATGCTTCCAAGAAAACATAACAACGAAACATTGCCCAGATTTAATTGTAGTCATTTCTTATTTCCAGGTCTAGTTGTCAGAACGGCACACACACACTCCCTCATGGCTGGTATACACCCACAGCACACCCATCCAGCACCTGCATCACAACACACGTGACCCTACAAATAAAAAAGACGGGGGGCACGTGCTCTACGCCATTTTAGAGTTGCTCCTATCCCAAGCTCTATGATGGCCCGTCCTAGTGATTCAAACGCCTCATGTAGGCCCGAATCACCAAGTAGGAGGGCCCACCACTACTTGTGTGGCCTCTTTGGTCATTGAGTTAGTGGTATCAGAAGCACTGAGCGGGTGAGGAACCTGCGATGATGATGGGAGCACGAGTATGTCGTTAGCCATACCGATATCAAGACTATACACCATATATGAGACTTTTTAGTGGCAGATCGGGACTACATGATGCAGAAGGTGTCCTGTCCACGAAAAGGTGAGTAGTGAGGCCTGGGTGAGCATCGGAGGGAGTCGAAGGGCTGTAGCAGACTGGATACAAAAAAGCGACGCAGTAATTTAGACAAACACAGTCCTATATAGTGTATCTATTACATGTACATTTTTTTTTCCAATAGCAGGAACGTTTTTATAATCGCTCAAACGTCTGGAATATAAACAATACAAATAGTTCTTTTAATTGTGAGAGGGAACGTGTGTGAAAGGCCGATGTTATTCAACTCCACATTAAGATAGTAACAATTACCAAACATAACATCTTTCTTTTGCTATCTTTTAAATGTAGGGCTTCAGGGGGCATTATGTCCCAGCACGTGGTGAAAAACACACTGGTGACAGAAAGTTGAGCTGCAAATATTCAGGAGCCTCAACAGTGGATAACATCATAGCGCTCTCATACCTAACACTACCAGGAGCCTCAACAGTGGATAACATCATAGCGCTCTCATACCTAACACACAAGGCAGTGGCACGTAACTCTCTTCCTATCTTTGCCTGCTTCATTGACTATACTGCGGCCTTTGATGGCCAGGAGCCTCAACAGTGGATAACATCATAGCGCTCTCATACCTAACACACAAGGCAGTGGCACGTAACTCTCTTCCTATCTTTGCCTGCTTCATTGACTATACTGCGGCCTTTGATGGTGTCTACCGTTCCATTCTTTGGCAGAAACTGGAAACCTGGAACATCGACCCACATTTATTAAAAGCAAATATATCTCTATATACAAACACGTGGGTCAGAATTAAACGGTCAAATACGTCAGCTTCAGAGAAAATTGACACCAATCGCGGCTTGAAGCAAGGATGCGTACTAGCCCCGTTGTTATTCAACCTATACACCGCAGACATGGGCAAAGCCTTGATGGGAGCATCATTAGCAACCCCCCCGCCTTGGGCATACCAAGATTCAATTACTGCAGTACGCAGACGATCTGGTACTATTAGACCACACCTAAATTGGGCTTCAAAAAGCCTTAACGGCCTTGGACATTTATAATGCAAAAAATAAACTGATCGTGAATGCAGCCAAATCAAAAATAATAATATTTGGACCTTATCCGGGAAAAAAAAACGATAAAAGCGGAGGATAGGACAGTTGACGTTGAACTGTACACGACAATACAACTATTTGGGAGTCTGGCTTTGTGAGACAGGGCGCCCAGGATACATCTTGATAAAATACGGGCAAAAGGGAAAAGCATCTCATACGCCCTGGGGAAGCTGCACGCAACTCTATATAGCCCTACGATAACAGCAATTCAAAGAGTATTAAGGGCAAAGTTAATACCATCATTAAATTATGCTCAGCAGGCCTTCGCAGGCAAACTATCAAACACCCTGGAAAAAATCCATTGTTCGGCCTATAAAAAACTATTCCATCTACCCTCCAGCACCAGAAACACGCTAGTGCGACTCGAATTCGGCTTGACACAACAAAAACTTGAGGAACTGGCCGCAATTAGTAAATATTTCTATCTTACAACCGCGGCTCCAGAAAACTCGCTGAAATTCAGTATAAAGAAAATTTTCCTGGAAGAAAAGAATCCGTGGTCAAATATTCTGTCCCTTGCTAAAGATACTCTGAACCTTGCTGTGAACAACTGGGACCCCGAGCTAATCAATTATGCAGCCATTAAAAGCGCAACTAAACAACAAGTTCGGCTTTGCTCACGCACTACTGACCTGGAAGCATTGGAACTAAGAGGCTTCCATGAGTCCCTAATACTCCTGCAGCTGGCACAGACCTCGAAATTGCACCTTACCCAAGCCGTGGGCAAGGCGGCAGTTAACAGGATTCTAGCGCTCCGACTACACCCTCTGCCTCTCAAAGAGCTTTACCCCACGAGGAGACTTGAGATAATGCACTCTGAGTGCCGCTTATGCAAGTATAAACAAGAGAGCTTCGCCCACACCCTGTTTTGCTGCCCGGGGTTGTCCGGTGAGCGTAATCGCTATTTAAAGCCAATTTTACTCAGACAAGGAATTAGAACGATAAAGGAGGCGGTCCACTATCTATTCACAATGGAAACAGTGAAAGATATGGCGGTGTTCGGCAAATTCATCGAACAGGCACGCCGGAAGCTGATGGCCCCGCATGACTAGGCCAGCGGCAGCTAACTGCAAAATTAATGAGATATATTGGCCCACGAAGAATTGGACTAATGAATTTAGTTTTTAATCATGCTCTCACTTATTTTTAAGGCTTTTCTTTTTTTTTCTTTCATTTTACCTCTGACATGATAAAAATGTTTATTTTAAAGTGTGATGTTTCTTTTAATGGTTTTGAGTAACCAAAAATAAAGTTTTATTCATTCATTCATTCACTCTCTCACTTCCTCTCTCCTTTGATAAAAAAATTACACACAATGTTAACTTCTTTTTTATCTTACAGGTTGTGTTTCACAAATTGGCGTCCCCCTTACACCTCTAAAACTCAACGTTCCAGGATTCTGCGATGATGCGTGGCCATCATAACAATGTTTGAGAAGGCTGCTATGACACCTGGTGCACCCTCTTTAAATCATGCCAATGGCACAAGGTAAAAAAAACTGCTTCTTTCCAAAACAACGACAAGTCATCTGTGAAAGGAGAGAGTGGGTAGTGTGCAGCAGTTTCACTGTGTAGGAATGTACAATTACCTCAGAGCAGTGACAATAGATAGATTACCACAGTCTGAGAGGCAAATCTACAAGCCCCTTATGCCACTTTTGTATGTACTATACTATGAATAACTCTATATACTATATTTCAGATCACTAAACTGGAGGGTGCACTAGGAACCAGCAAATACTTGGACACACAACCAAGGCAAAAGGTGAGCTACGAGTATTTTCACCACTATTAACTGCTCCATCTATAACTTTCACTCTCTCACAGTTTTAATGTTGTTTTCTCTCTCTTTCTCTCTCTCCCTCTCACATCATTTCTCTTTCTCTTTTAAAGTTATGGACACTGCTGTCCACTCTGCCGTGACCAACCAAAGCTGAGTTCAAGTTGTGAACTCTGTTGGCCAAAGTGTTTACACAAGGTAAGCAGAGTGACCTAGATATACAATGCCTCCGATTAAATGCTTCAGAAATGAAAGACCTTATTTACATGACCTTGTGCCACTTTTGCGTTACTTTCAACATGAGAAAAGTAACACAAAACTAGCACAAGAGTCTTGTAAATAAGCCCTAAAGAATATTGTCCTGCATAATGACTTAATCTCTCACCTAATTCTGTCTCATCTCTGAATCATTTTAAAGATCTGTTGATCTGTAATGTAAATCTGACGCATTAGGCTCTTCCATACCGACACCGCTTGAACGCAAGCCTATAAGACAAGTGAAATGTATCAGGCACACTGCACACGTTAAAAGAAGGAAATATCTTCAACTGTTAATTTGACTTGTAATGTTTGACCTCATTTAGTCACATTGATCTAATTTTAAACACTAATTTTCTTTTTTGTCTTGCAGATTACCTACCCTACTTCTATTGGACTCCATATCACATTTTGTTTATTATATTGTTTTGTTAAAGTTATGTTTCTAGTTATTTATTGTATTGTTATCTTTAAGTTACGTTTCCAGGTATTTATTGTTTTAATAAAAGTTAATTAAAAAACAGTATATATGTCTTTTTGGGGGGGGTAAGCGGTCCCCAATAGAAATGATATTTATAATTTGAAGTATAATTCTGAGGCTAACTCTTTACCAGAGTCTATACCTACGACTAACGGTTCCTATGGAAAAGTTTAAAAACTCCAGCACAGTAGTTTTTTTCCATTACCAACATAGTGTGGTGAACTTCTAACCTCTGTGCTCATTTAATTGTTCCATGAACTGTTACTATGGTAACAGGCAGAAAGCCGTTTGGGGGTAGAGTTGAAAGGAACTGGCTATACAAAAACCGTTATATTAACCCTGGATCCTCTACAAGACCAACAAGCATTTACAATGCAATGGTCTCGTCTTTGTTAAAGTTAGAGCTATTGGCATTGCAAAAGTCATTTTTTTCATTTATTGTTTTTTTAACTGATAAATATATGGTATTGTCATTTACAATGGCAATGGGTAAGCATTAGAGAGTAGTAGAGAGTAATAGCTTAATCTCTCGCAAATGCGAGACCTATTGCATTTGCACCCACACACACTCCCAGCCACAAGCACACACACAGAACACCACACACAGAGCCACACACACACACAGAGACACACACACAGAGCCAACACACACAGAGCCCCCCACACACACAGAGCCCCCCACACACAGAGCCCCCCACACACACAGAGCCCCACACACACACAGAGCCCCACACACACACAGAGCCCCACACACACACAGAGCACGCCACACACACACACAGAGCCACACACACACAGAGCCACGCACACACAGAGCCACACACACACACACAGAGTCACACACACACACACAGAGCCACACACAGAGCCACACACACGCTAGCTCTAAAGTAATTGAAGTGAAGTGCTGATCTTCTAAACCTAGTTTTGTTATTTGTTTTATATCTCGCATTGACGTACATGCACTTTTTTTGTCAGAACTGTCTCCAGCTAAGACCTATCGACTGTTTTACATGAATATATTATTTCACATGTGGAACTACTCGAATAGATTATACTAAATATTTGTGATAGGCCATACCCGTGTATGTTTTACCCAAACATGTTTATTTTATGTATCCACCTGTGCTCCATTTTTTGCAATCGATTTTAGAGCACACTCACTGTCTCACACATACACTGTCTCACACACACACACACACACACACACACACACACACTGTCTCACACACACACAGTGTATCACACACATACACACACAGTGTCTCACACACACACACACAGTGTCTCACACACATACACATGTTACCATCCTTGTGGGGACCATGTGTGTATACCTGCCTTGTGGGGACTAACCTTTCCCAATGTTTTAAAAATATACCAATAATGGAAAAATGTTAAGAAAAAATTCATAATACAGGATCCTGCTTCAAATTTGCAAATATCTTGTTATTTAATCACGCGCATAGAACTATCTTTGTGTGGACTTGAACATGTGTTATCATCTTTGTGGGGACTTGCTGTATAATTATCATTTGCTATTGAATACAGTCATGCACACATGGCTAAATGTTTATTTTATCAGTAATATGTGCAAATAACATGAGCATCTTTTCATAAGTCAATGGCTTCATTTATTCTATGGGTACACAAATGATGAATTGTTTTGATAAAGTGGCAGAAATTAACAAATAGCAAGATTACAGAAGGGAATTTAAAACTGTATGCAACTCTTTGCTTAGTGCTCAAATTCTTAAGAGACAAGTAGGAGTGGGAGTAACTTGCATACTAGTCCTCTCTACAGCACTCCACACTACGCTATGCCACTCCACTACACTATTCCAGTGTAAGTCATACACTCTACACGACTCCACTCTATGCCACTCCACTCTACACCACTTCATTCTGTGCCACTCTGCTTGATGCCATTTCACTCTATGCTACTCACTCCACTCTATGCTTCTCTGTTGTACAATACTCTACTCTATGCCACTCCACCGTATGCCATTCCACTGTACACACCTCCACTCTGCATACCACCAGCCTAACCCACTCTTCTCTACCCTACTCCATTCTACACTATTCAACTCTACTCCACTTCACTCAAGCCACTCTATGCTACTCCATTTTACATTATTCCACGCTATGCTACTCCACTTAACAACACTCCACTCTAAACCAATCCACTGTTCTCCACACTATGCCACTCCACTTTACCATACACCAGTTCACTACCTCACTCTACTCTACCGCACTCTACTGTATGCCATATGCCACTACAAACCAATAAATAAGAAGAAAAACAATCATGAATTTACTTTGTGATATTTAACAAAAAATTAATAAATTAATGAGTACAACAAACATGCAAATTCAATTAAACAAAGGTTGAATATTAGTTACAGTTAGGAAAAGATGTTTTATTCTTTATATAGAAACCAAACTTAAAGTACAAAAGTATTAGAAATTATACAGTTATATCTTCAATTTCCATTTTTATGCACCGTCTTTAAATTACTGTAACTCACGCACCTCTGCACACAGTGTTGTAAACTCACTTATCTTGTCTCCTTTCTGGTGAAGAATTGGCTTGGTAGTTTGGTCTGCCCTGTTCCCATGATGCACTGGGCCAGGGACAGACTAATTTGCATATAGCCAGGTTCTGAGCTGGGATGGGGCAGTGAGCTAAATAACGGTGATGGATCAAGCCCTGATCCTTGGACTGGGTAAGAGTGGTCTGCTTAATTCAGACACTCTGTTCATCACCACCCCCTTTTCTGAATCGTTTTTGGCCACTGTAGGTGTGGCAGGGTATACTCAGACATGAGTCCCTTGCTCACTGCTCCATCAGGATTCAAGCAAGCCGGGCCGACGAGGCTGAAATGCCAGAAACCGGTCCCCGGTAGCTTGTTTCCTTTCTGGTGAAGAATTGGCTTGGTAGTTTGGTCTGCCCTGTTCCCATGATGCACTGGGCCAGGGACAGACTAATTTGCATATAGCCAGGTTCTGAGCTGGGATGGGGCAGTGAGCTAAATAACGGTGATGGACCAAGCCCTGATCTTTGGACTGGGTAAGAGTGGTCTGCTTAATTCAGACACTCTGTTCATCACCACCCCCTTTTCTGAATCGTAAACTCACTTAACACACAGTACATGAACTATAACTCGCCCTGCTGCCATGCACAGTGCCCTCCTAAAAGATGTAATTGGAAATGTGATGAGTGTTATAAATGATATAATTTAAAAAAGTATAAGTGATGTGATATTAAAGCAGATATGGTGTGCATGGAGAAGGCACAAGTTATAGTTTATGTACTGTGTGGTAAGCGAGTACACAATACTGTGTACAGAGGTGTGTGAATTATAGTAATTTGAAGGCGGTGCGTAAAAAGATTGGGGTAGCCAATTCAACATACAGTTTGTAGGAGGTTAGAACACTGGCAGTGAGGACTGGTTAGCAGGCATCAGCGCACTCACAGGGGCTTATTTACAAGCCCATTGGGCCGCTGGTGCGTCACTTTTATTGACTCACCAGCAGCGCAATGGGCTTTTCTATATTTACAAGGGCATGTAAAGTCACAGTGCTTGACTATTCAAGGCCTTGTAAATATGTTTCCCTTTCACGCATAACTCTGCGAGAAAGGGGCATTCCATGGGTGTTGCTGTGGGTGTTCCCACAAAAAAGCCGTTGAACTTGACACATTCCCAGATTAAAATTTTGTAAACACAAATGCGTTAGAAACCTACGCCTCCTCAGGGGAGGCTTAAGGAGGGGCAACAAGGAGAAATACTTGTATTTCTTCTTGTTTTTTCCTCTTTCTAATCCTGTTGCATTCTGCAGCACATATAGAAAGAGGAAAATGCCTTTAAGGATTGTTTTTGTGCAGGAAGGTGTCCCTTCCTGTGCAAAAACAATCATCCCCTCAGCGCAAGTACCTTTGCAAAATGATACAAGGATGTCTGCGCTGGCGCCCGACTCCTGTTTGTGTGCCGGCGCAGGGGAGAATGCAACATATCTCCTAGATATGGCACATTCCTTCCCTTTCATTTTGACCCACAGCAGCGCAGCAGGAAGGCTTGCTGAGCTGCCCTGTCAGAATATTGTAAATGGACCCTCATTGTTGAAAACCAACAGCATCAGTCCAATGCTTTGGGGGTGATCATTTTAAAAAGCAGCATTTCCTTCTATTTAGAAATTGTATTGCATTGCATTATAAGGTGTGAGGGCATACCTTGCATAATAAAAGTCACAAGAGACAGCAGGAAGAGATTGGTTTGAGCAGGCAATGTTTACCTGTAAGACATTTTCTGTGCAAACCTTCCTCCCACTAACAAACCATAGCTAAAATTGTGTAACGCCAAATTTTACAAAGTTTGCAATATTTAAATATCATGCTTTTTACCAACATAGCTTCCATTTTGGCTAGGCCAAGAAAGATATAAAATGTTGCAAAACTGGGGTGAACCTCCTCTTTTAGCTGATAGGTAAATTTTTACGTATAAGCAAAAAGGCGATTCAAGTAGAAAAGAGATGAAATGTAGCCTACTGACTTGCATTTCAAACTCATCTAAAATTATATAAAATATTTTGAAATGTTATAGAAAAAATAAAATGTAGATTCCAGAGACGTAAATTAATGTTTTTTTTATTATGAAATGTAGCAAATGTTGCGTTTAAACTTTGCTCACTCAAATGAAAAATCCCGCATTTCATGGGCTTCGCTTTAAAATGCATTATTACGTATTTGTGTTTGGGAGCATAACAGGTAGTTTTAAATGCTCAACCACATTCTGCTGCTGCGAAGTTTCAGGCCTCTCAAACCTTCAGTCGCCTGGCACTCTGTCTGCTCCCTTAACCAAGGTGTGTGTATTCTGTTGCATCTGCGCCCATCTCCCAGTCTGTGACAGTCACTGACTGGAGGTGGTTTCCGCAGAGCAGGTTGACCGGCTGGCCCTTTGTTATGCAAGAATGTGCATTTGCACATCTATGGCAGACCTTGGGCAGTGCCTTGACTACCTTTCTTTCTCCCATTAAGAACAGGTGGCACCCTGTTTGAGATCATTTTATGAAGAAGCAGCTTAGGAAACAGTTAATTTTAAACCATAGTGACATCTTAGAAGTGAAATTGTATATGTTTAAAAAAAAGTACACAGAGCAATAGACAGACTTCAGAAGAAAATTGCTCATACACGTGTAATTCATGTTGAATGTAAAATGAAGGAAGCTTTAATTCAATTGCATTGCTTTCATTTTAGGAGGTATTTGCGGCCTTTATTTTTTTAAATACAAAATTCAATATTCTTTTCAAGTTTCAGGTTTACTAAGTCAGATGCAAAGCTTTTTTCAATTATTGTTTTATGCAATTTGAGAAAAATACAACAACAAAACAAGAAGTTATTAATCGAATTTCCCATAATTACGTAGGTGACTTTTCTTGGTTACAGAATAAAGGGGAACAAGCATGTATGTGTTCATGGCAGTTCTGTAAGTGGTGCGAGAGTATAGTCCTGGATTGTTGAGGATGGATTTCGATTTACTTGGAATGGCAAGTAGGTGCTGAGGGGCTCCAAATATGTTTGGGGTGAGTTTTCGCAGACATCAGCGCTCAATACTACTCCAGACTTTCGAAGTAGATCATTTAAAAAAAGCCCAGTAGCATCTTGAGAAAGGTGGATGTTTTTATTAGCGGTGTGCAAAATTATTGCAATGTAATTGTTTTCGAAGGTCTGAAAGATGAAGATTCCAGTTCATGTACCAATGCCTTCCACGCACAGATGCCAGCAGAAGTATGCAGGTAGTGCACACATCATCACTTTCATAATGCAAAAGTGAATATGCTTGTGCTTCGAGGAAAAAACATTATGGTGCTGCAGTTGAACTTGCTGGAAAATTACTATCTAGACTATGAAGACCTCATGAAGTGATTGATGGGGATCAGAGGGGGAGTCTGGTTGAGCATGTTTTTCTGGATGAATCTACTTTCCTGAGTAGTTCTGTGGATTGATCAAAATTCCCAATTTTACCACCTTGGATCTAATTTTGCCAACTTACATCTTCTTGCTCCCCTCTGCGGTCTGATACTGTGATTTCCTCACTGACCATGTTATTGAGGAACATAGTCTGCAGTGTAAGATGTATTCAGATGCCCATACTAAAAAATGATTGGATCGGCAACTAAGGTCAAGCAATCCTATTAAGATCATCTATTGATAGGCAGAGTTAAAGGGTGGGTGTAGTGCAGAAGCCTAACTGATCAAATTGGTCATGTGATTTCATGCAGGTTTGTAACTAAGCATTTCACATCTTTCCCGTACTTTTCCGGGAAATGATTAATTACTGTTGGACCAAAGGTTATTGAGTTCTGCAGTATCCAGAATGTTTTTTTTTAAATATAGGTAGAACCTAACCTGCTTTAAAAACTCAGGGCCAGATGTAGGTAATTCATATTTACCGACTCTTAAATACCGAATTTTACCGATTCGGTATTTAAGAGTCGGTAAATATGAAGGGGGGAGATGTAGGTATTTCCAGATGTTGAAATACCGAATCTTTAGAATTCGGTATTTACCGATTCGGTAAATACCGAATCGGTATTCCCTATTGATTCCTATGGGCTGTGAAGCCCATAGGAATCAATGGGAAATACCGATTCGGTAATTACCGAATCGGTAAATACCGAATTCTGTAAGGGTGCAGGGGGTGTCACTTTGACACCCTCTGGCACCCCAAAAATAGGCATGTGCGCCATGTGGCACACAGACATGCCCTAAGGGCATGTCTGTCTGTCACATGGCTAGGTGTGCATGCACACATGTGCATGCACACCTGATTTCGGTATTTTAACACCCAATTGGATTGTGTGTTAAAATACCGATTTTGTAGGGCCTTTGGGACTCAGAAGAGTCCCACCTACATCTGGGATTTACACAAATACCGAATCGGTAAATTTACCGATTCTGTAAAAATATGCCCCTACATACCAATTCTTCAATACCAGTCGGTAACGGCCGAAAATACCGATTTTCGGCCGTTGCCGACCGACCTACATCTGGCCCCTAATGTGTACAAACAGAAATTGAGAAACATTAAGAATATGAAGTCAGAGATGACATGTATAGAAAGAAGTTGCAGAGCTAAAAAGTAGAAGTGATCCTCACTGTAATTGTTGGAATAAGTTGAAGTTATGAGTAAAAAAAAGTCCAACATCAAGGTGAACAAACCTAATTTAGCAATAAAAATATATGAGGTGAAAAATTAGGACAAATCCTTTCCGTCGTCTCAGAGGGGCATTAGCAAACTAATATGCACTGTGTGATCATTATGTATTTAAGACTCGGGTCCGGGATTTATATCCACCAATTAATGAATAAAGTGCTAAAGATGCTAGAGCACAATGCAATTACGTTGGTGATGTTAAATAATTTTGGAAAATCTGCGTTCTACTTCTAATGTAAAATGTCTGAAATGACACCATTATGCGGTAAAAATGTACCTCAAATACCCGGGAACAACACAACACACATTGCTGCTGCAATGTGTTTGCTTTTTGCACTTTTTGTTGAGAGTGAAATGCATCTTTGAGTCAAAAAATTACCGAAGGATGCATTTTTGCTGTAAAATATTGTGCTAAATGATTCATTTCCATTTCGCCTGCTTCGCTTAATTATGCAAACATTTCCCATAATTACAGAAAAGCAAACTACGCAAATTTCACACACCACCAGTGGTACGACCTTTGTTGTAAAGTTGAAGACCGATACAAAAATCTGTAGGTGGAATTGCCTCCGGTTTAGGATAGTATCGTATATTTCAATATGGGAATTGCAACCAAATGAGAATGCTCCAAAGGTAGATTTAGAAAGTCCAGCCTTTCCACTCCTCTCTACATGTGCCCTTCAGTCTGCCAACCCTGTGGACTTTAAGAGCAGCATACAAACTGGGTGTGAATTGCCTAGTTTGCTTAAATGCCTCTGGTTGCTAAAAACCCCTACTATTTGTGGAGGAAGTGATAAATCTGGTGGAAAAACCACCAGCAGAATATTGTCTAAGGTATGGATAATATGGAGGAGCTAATTGCAATTCTGATTATCCCACACTAGCCCTATGGTGGGATATCCATACTCTGCTATGGAGATGAAAGTTCCACCTGTGGATTTTCCTCTTTGTTAGCACTTACACCACAAACTAAAGAATTTCTCTTAACACTGAACTCTAAATAGGGTAATATAGGCTGATTTGGAGTCAATTTGTAACATTACATATGTCTATATAATGAGAAGGTGGCAATTCCTTCCCTAGGAGAGTCTCTACCACTGGAGAGTCCATCAGCAGATTACTTGTTTTATGCTAGATTCATGATCAGGTCTATTGGAGTATGGCAACTAAATTACGCAGCAGGTTTTGCTAAATTATGTGGCAAGAAAAAAACACATGATGCGGTTTGCTGTGGCACATTTGGTGACAGTTTTATTCCTATTATTTGTCCTTTTTATATGTTAACACCGTTGGACACAGGTTCCACCTATTTAGTAACATTTTAACACTCAAATATAGCAATAGGCATTCGAAAGGTGACCAGTCAAAGTTAGGGAAGGGCCTTACACTGTGCCGCAACACATTTTTCCTGCATTTTTAGTTACTTTTGATCTTTTAGAGCTACAAATATTTCTTTAAATAAAATCTGCAAATTTTGCAGCAGAATTATGCAGCAAATGTGTCAAATCTATCTCTATGCAGAAAACACCATAGCCACAGGATTGTAAAACTCCCGGTGCCCTGCCAATGATGAACGTAACTCCTTACAGGCAGAGAACTGGAGTATTCTGTGTTATGACCCAACTCTAAATAAGGAAATTTACCTACACGTATCTAAGTTCCATTACCTTCCAACAGTGAGAATATTAACATTTGCCAAATAATGTCTGCACTTTGCCGAAAAAGCCTGAAATGTCTGAAAAAGGGCCTGATTTGGAGTTAGGTGGGGATAGAAGATTCTGTGATTTGTGGAGCATGTGCTCCATTTGTAAAATAATCCTCTATTGTTATTTTCTCCAATGTATGCATATTATAGGTGAGGAAATTGCAATTGAGGATATGCCACATTAGCCATGTTCCAGATTATCAATTCAACAGCTATGCAGATGGAATTTCCATACATGGATTTCTCCTTTTTGTTAGCATTTGCACCTCAAATTGAAGGATTTTCCTTTATCACCTACTTCTCTCAGGCTTCAGGCTCTGTAGACTAATTTAGACATCAGTATTATCACTTCTATTTGGTCAGTCTATAGGATAAAGTAAAAAAATGAAATGGCCTGGCCCCGGGGGTTGGAATAAAGAAAAAAATTAAATGGCCCGGCCCTGGGGGATGGGGTCCCCGGGTCGAAAATGGCACAGGAGGGGGCCGCTCAGCCCCACTCCCTTTAAAATGAAAAGAAATGGCCATGCCCCGGGTGATGGGATCCCCGGGGGGCAAAATCTGCCTGAAGAGGGGGGCCGAAATCTGCCCCAGGAGGGGAGCCACGTCGCCCCCACTCCTTTTTTAGGTAACTTTATTTTTTAATGGGTCAGGCCCCTGGGAATGGGGTCCTCAAGTCCCTAAACAATCAAGGGAAGAGGGTGGGGGGTACACAGACCCCCTTCCTTAAACAAAAAAAAAAAAATGGCAACTTGCAGGAGGCCCCGCCTCCTCGATGCACTACTCTGCAAATGCAACTCCTGGTGCGCTCTTGGTTGGGGGATGATGCAGCCTTCGATGCTGAGGGTACCTAGGGGCCAACTAGCCCACCTGTTACCTCCAGTAAGCCCCATACAGTGGGATTGGTGAGAGGTGGTCAGAGGTCATGCCCCTTTTTAAAGCACTCTGTAAACGCACCTATTGGTGCACTGCTGGTGGGGCGATGTGGTCCCCTTGTGTCCTGCAGACCTCAAAACCAAAGTGGAATTCATTCCCCAAGCAGCAGTGCACAAGGAGGTACATTTGCAGAGTGGTGTAAAAAGGGGTGTAGCTTCTAACCACTTCTCAGCAATCCAGCTGTGTGGGGCTAACCGGAGGTAACAGTAGGGCTAGTTGGTCCCCAGGGACCCTCAATAGGCAAGGGGACTTCATCCCCCAACCAAGAGTGCACCAGGAGGTGTGTTAAAGAGTGATGGAAAAAGCAGCCATGGCCTGCAACCACCTCTCAGCAATTCCACTGTGTGGGGCTTACTGCAGGTAACAGGTAGGCTAGTTGGCACCTAAGGACAGCCAGCAGTGATGGGGACAGCCTCCTCAACCAAGAGCACGCCTGGAGGCGCATTTGCAGAGTGGTAGACGAAAGGGGTGTAGCCTGGTACCAGAACTCAGCAAACCTGCTGTGTGGGGCTTACTGAAGGTGATAGGAGGGGTAGTTGGCCCCCAAGGATGTCCTTGGGGGTCAACTACCCCTCCAGTTACCTCCAGTAAGTCCCACACAGTGGGATTGCTAAGAGGTCTTTGGAGACCACACCCATTACTCTACCAACCTGCACACATGCCACCTGGTACACTACTGGTTGGGGATGAACCCACTTGATTCCTGAGGGACCCTGGGGGCAAAGAAGCCCTCCTGGTACCTTCTGGTTGGTTGGTTGAAAGCTTTATTTCGATATGCATATATCATAAAAGCATTACACAGAAATATATAAAACAGCACATCAAAAAAATCATAGACTGTACATGAAAACATCAAATAGTAAAAACAGAATAAATAGGTTTTAAAAAAGCATTAAATCGATAAGGACAGTCTTTTTAGGCGAATCAACCAAGCCCATTTAAAAAATTTAGAGACAGCACAAACAATAGGGGGAGCAGTATTGGTCAGTAGAATACGTAAAGCCACCGAATGCTGACCTTCTATAAGTCCTACACAGTGGAATTCCTGAGTGCTGGTTGGAGGCCCAGCCCCCTTTCTCCGCCATTCTGCAAACGCGAGTACTAGTTTAACAAGCATTTGCAATGCCATAGGTCTCACATTTGAGAGAGTTATAGTTATTGGTGTTGTAAATGTAAACGTTTTTTTCTAATGTTTTTTGGAGTGGAGTGGATATATGTTCTGTGTTGTGGATTTATTTGGTACGTTGTGCAGTGAAATTATGTGGCTACAAAGTATGTGGTATTTAGTGTATAGGTATTATGTGGAGTGGGATTATGTGTTATGGAGAGTAATTATGTGGCATGGTTGTCTGTGTTGTGGAGTGGTAACCTCAGGTTTAGTCTTTCTGGTTTCCATAGAGGCCAAACTATAAACTCAATGAGACAAAAAGGAAGCAACACAGAGAAGCACTTCTGGACCTAGTCAGAGGTATGACCGGGGCCACTGCAATTATGGGACTGTTCAGCTGCTCTGATTTTCGCATAATTATACATTTTCCGTATTTGCCACATAAACTGTCATTTGCTGCATAATCTGCAGATTTGATCAAAAAAACTAGTTTCTAGATCAAACGGCTCACACATTACCCGAAAATTCTGCAACACGTGTGACAGGGTGGTGGAAGGTCCTTTGCAAAGCTGGAATGGCCACCTGTTACTCATTGCTAAATGTGGGTGTTAAATTGGTTCTAATGGTGTGCAATCATTTGCAAAACAAAAGGTCTCGCATTAGTTAAATGTTGAGCTTTTGCTTTGCAAATGTAAAAGGTATGAGGCATCTGCCTGCTTTATTTTTCTATTTATTGACTTTTGTAGCAATGGTGGCATGCCACGCCTGAGATATTTAAAGCTAAAGTGTGGCGTACCACCATAGCCACTAAATGCAATGCAGTGTCGTGAAGACCAATAGGTCATGCTGCAGGAAGGATGTCAGCAATGGCGGGAGGGAGGGGATGCAAGTAGAGGAGGCATCAGATGGCCAACCAAAAAATACAATTGGTTATGTCCGCTGGGAGGGAACCCGTTACACAAAGACGGGACAGATGGACAGTGTTGACCAACCAGGGTAAAGGAATATGGAAAGGTAGGCTAACAAACCAAGTAAAATCCCTGGTCATGTTGAATGCTCAGAGAGGTTCTCTTATCTTGTCTTGGGACACAGTGCCTATGATGGAGCAGGAGCTGTGAGAGACATTGAGGGGGTGACCTTCAGAGTTCCCAACAGTCATGCTGTGTATCTTGTGAAAATACATTATATGAGAAGCAGGGCATGAGGGGGCTTAAGGAGGAGTACCATAGTAGCAATTAAAACATAAAATTTTCAAACTAACCAACATTTTGTAAGAACTTCAAAACAGGGACGTGATTGAGTGTGCATGTGTTGTAGTCTGTGTATATGTGAAAATCCTATGTGGAACCCAAAAGACACCTCACTCTGCCCAATTGAAAGCACTTGTACACAACCATTTACTACAGAACGTACCCATATACTACGGAATGGATATTTTGAGGGGGTGTAACAACCCAAACCCTCCCCTGAAGCTTCACTACTGGGAGTGGTATGGCCTGTTGTAGAGTGTGTGAAACTGTCAAAGAGTGGCATACAGTGTAATGAAACAGAGAGGAGTACAGTGTTGTACAGTTGAGTGAGGTAGAGTGGAAAAGGGTGAGGTACAGTGTGCTACAGTGGAGTGGTATTTAGTGTTGTCAAAAGCAGTGCCATAGAGTGTGTTGAGTGAAGCAGTATAGAGTGGAGTGGCATAGAGAGGAATAGTGGAAAGTTGAATAGCGTAGAGTGGAGTGGTGTCCAGTGAAATAACATACAGTTGATTGACATAAAGTGGAATGGTGTGGACTGGAGTGGCATAGAATGGATTAGCATATAGTGGACCAGACAGCATTATTCTTGGTACTCTACTGTTAGAACTTTATGATCTACATCTGCTTGCCTCCTTCAAATACCCAAAATTGTTAAGTGTTGTCAATGAGGCAAGTAGCATTTGAGTGGAAGTCCCTCCAGCTAACCTTGAGAAAGGTAACAAGCCAACTAAAATTCAGGAAACTGTTCAAAATGTGGTCATTTACACAAAAGCATTGTAAATGTTTCCTCCAATTTAAGTACCAGGGAACGCATGGCTAATCGCATACTACATAAACATTTTAATTACCCTGTCCTGTGTCTTTTTGATTCAAAAATGTCCTGCAAATAAAGCCTTGTGAGCCTCATTGGCCCAAACCTGTATAGGGAAATGGAACCTCTCTGTGACTTCCATATCTTTATATTGTACATCAGGGATACGTTATTACACATGTATTACTCCTCTTGACGACATTTAAAGCAACCTGCCACCTTGTGCTTCCTTATTTTTCTATTCTTTTCTCAGTAGAAACCCATTCCCATCAGGTTTCTTTCTTTGTGTAAAGTCCTGGGAACTATTCTGGTCCTCGTTTTGGTTTGAGTCTATTCTCTTGTGAGTTTTTCTTTGCCTTAAATTTGGAACCATCAAAGAGAACCCCTTATATCTGTCAGCTCGCCAATCTATCTTGCTGATAACCTTGCTGCTCTAGACCCTTCCTTACTTTGTTTACTAACCCACTGCCAACCAGCACTGCAAGCTTATCTGGATTCATCTCTGTCAAATCACACAAATAATGCTTGAGTGGGGCAGAGCACTCACCCCTGCGTCAGTCAGCCATGATCAAATGGGAAATAGACTGAAATTCCGTCACTTCATTCTCTTTCACACACATTTAAAGTTTCCCAATACCTCATGAATCAATTTTTCAAATGGAATAAGATTCACTTTCTTGTTCTCAAGGACACCTGAAGGTACAAAGCTTCTGTCAGCTCAAACTTTCTGATCAGAGCCTCCTTCATTGGTTCATCCTTCATTTTCTCCACCTCAGGTATTCTCCCAATTACTTCAGTCTCTTCAGTACAGCAGCTGATTCAGGCTTTTCATTCACTCAATGAGCTTTAAAAGCTATCTTATAAATGACAATGCTATTCAAAATTTCACATCGTAGCACATATGTACATACTCCTTTGAAACGTTGGGAGAGAATTCCTCAGAATTGGATGGGAATCCCTTTTCTAGAGCTAAACTTTTCTGCTGCAAACTAAGCGGCTTCTTTTCTGAGCCAATGCATTCTTTTCCCACTTCCTGTTCTCATTCCTGCATTTATCTTTCCTTACTTTGTCCCTTTTGCTATCCTAACTTTGTATTTTCCCTCCAGCTCTTCTCTTTCTTCTTGTACCTCTTCCTGAGCCCACTTCTTCTGTCTCTCCATTCACCTCTCCTCCTGTTCCTGGTGAACTAATCTTAGCTTCTTCCTCTCAACCCTCCTTTCCTTCTCTTCTTCTTAAGACCAAGCTTTTTGAAGAGTCAGGGTCTTCATTAAATTCACCCCACTTAAGGAACCCTTGAGATTGGGGAAACTATCTCATGACATTTTTTGAAAGCAGCCTAGGGAATACACCAAGGCTGTGATAGGGAAAGCCTTGGCTACGTTGTTGTGAGGGCCGGAATTCCCAGCACTCCCTGCCTAGGTCCTTTCATGGTACCCTTCCCTGAGTCTCTACATCATTTTCCTAATTTCTTTGTTTATCTAACTGGCTCTTAACAGATTCAAAAATGACTTTACTACACGTGCATCTAGGAAACATACACTACTTAAATATTTAAAATCCCTTAATTGCTCCAGGGTTATGTTGTTGAGATCTACATCTTCCCAGCTACTTGTCACCAATTGTTTGGGGCAGATTGTATTTTAAATAAACACAACTTATCAAGTACTATTTGCGACTTTTGGAACTAGAATTTAGTGATCTCAGTGGCTTACAACCAAAAATCAGAAGCAGTTTGGAAACCGCAGTGCACTCAGGGGGTACTAGGTCTTTTTCAAGATGTTTCTGTTCGTCCTAGGGCTGACTTAAAGGTATCCTGAAATCTTAGCACACACATTTAAGTACTTGATTCTCAGGGAAGTGAGCTAAACAGTTGAAAGCTTACTGAGGGAAGTGTTGTGAAGTTAGAGACTCTGAATTCAGCAGTGCACACAATACCCGTTAATAATGGTCTGTCCAGTCAACACTTATATTTATAAAGCAAAACATATTACACTACCACTTGATACCATTGAAATAAAACATATGGAATGCAAGCCTAGTCACTAACACCACACAATCCTACTAATTTCTGCAAGAGCAATACTACTCCAGGAAATCTAGTTAAGGCACACTTGTGATGCAGTGAGCGGTTTCTCAGTGGGCATGGAGGTGATTCTCTCTCACATCCCTCTGCTGGTCCTTTAAAAGATGTCACAGGCAATGTTTAACCCCCAGTCCTTGTTCACACAGCAGCACATTAGGTTCAACTTGTGCAGCAATTTGAGTGATGAGCGGATGCTATATGGAGCATCTATCATGCCCTGCCACTCAGCCCCACCTCCGCCTGAAGTCATTTTGGAGAGTGCACATGGTCGCAGGTGTGCCGGTTAGTTGATGCATGTAAGACTAGTTCATTTTAGGAACAAAATAGGTTCTACAATATGTGCTCTAGCATACTTAGCACACACAATACGCATTGTTAGATGTGACAGACACACTTGCAATCACCAAGGCACCAAGCACAGTTCAGTGCCTTAATGCAGCTTTGGGATGTGGTGACTGTTGCTCCGCACAGCACACATCAGTAATTAGATGGGACTTGCAACCAGTGATGGTCAAATCATAGTCGCCGGGTCTCTTGCTGTTTTCACGAGCAACCCCACCATTACCTTCTAGGCCAACGGGGGGCCGAGGATAATCTTAATGCCAAGTGATGGTGACCAAGCATGCCAATTCGTAGACATGGATGCAGGGCTGAACCTGGGGTCCTGCAGCTCCACTTCTCCCAAAGACTCTGCAGTGCAATCACTGCTGGTAGACTTGTTCAGCCTATTTCTTTCAGGTAGTTCCTCCATCAGGGCTACAGCTGGACTCTGCTTTGGGCAGACCCCTATGGCAGGGACACCTCCAATGACCCTCTCTTAGCTTGCAGGGTGACTCCTTATTCATGGCAGGCCATCAGTTTTGTCAGTAACAGATCTCAGATGTAATCACCTCACATAGCTAAAAAGCTGGTCGTAAGGGACACACGCCCTGGTCTTCGGGGATTCCTGCATGACTGTGAAGTAATGCTTCTTCCTGTCAGCAAGAAGTCCTGGAACAATGACTTTTCACATCAAGGTCATTAGACCTTCCACCCATCTACAGGCACAGGTACAAGCCCTGCCATATCAGCATGTACCACTTACACACTGCCACCACTGCCAGTCTGAAGTGATAACATTTACTAAGGAGGGCACTCTGGGTGCCCACTAAGGAGGGCATGCTTGGTGCGCTCCTCCAAACCGATTATGGGTTGCAATGTCACTAACTAGAAAGGGTCCTCAGTGTATGCACTTAAAAGATGTGTGCACTGAGGCAGAAATAAGGTTAGCAGGGCAGGTATGCATGCTCGCAAATCATGTAAGGGACCTTCCTGTTACAACAGGACTTCTTGCTCCATATGCATGTCCCCATGTGTCAACAGCAATTCCTGCTCTCCATCATGCATCTTTCGTGTTTTCTCGTCTTTCCATGAAGATCTTAATGTATGTGCTTTACTCTGCTGTTGATCTCATGTCCTACTCTATGTAGACGTGCCTTAATTGTCCCTTCTTTACTGCGTACGTCCAGATCTCCTTTTCATTTTACAGCAATCGCGTTTTTTGCAGTCTGAAATTTTACATCTGTCCTCTAGAAATGGCGTTCCCTTAGTTCTCCAGTTTGACAAACATCTTCTGAATTGTCTGCATTCTGCTTGCTCTCTGTATTTTAGCAGACTCTAACTTGTACAATATTAATGATGGTTTGTTTTGCCTGCCCTCTTACATTTCTTGCCACCATGGCCCTTGCATTTTTGTTTCCCTCTATTAAATACAGTTCTACAGGTGTCAGAATAAAAAGATGAATTCATTAATGCTCCATTTTTTTGTAGTATCCCATTTTCCTTCTAGCTTCTTTCCGACGATTCAACATTTTTCCTAGCAAGGAAAAAAATCAATTGCAATGCACCAAAATGCTGTGCGTTTTGTATTTTGTTTAAGAAAACCCTGCACTTCCTAAAGGAAGAGGAGTTGGCTTAGTACACTCATATTTCCTGGGATGTAATATAGCTAAGCAGCAACTAAATCAGCTGCCAGCAGGTTATTCGAAAAGAAGCACAGAGAATTACCCGTGTAACCAACAAATAAAGTGAATATCTCTAACAAGCCGGCATGAAAACATCTCTGCAAATAATGTATTCCTTTAATTGGGTGCAATCATAAGGAATTTTTTTTAACTATAAAACTCACATTTATTGAAGAATGTGTTACAGCATACATAGAACGTTTCATTGAATTGTAATTGTGGCTAGCAAAAAACAGCTCTGACCTGGAAGCTTTGACGAAGGTGTATGTGTTCCAATCTTTTTGCTTTCAGAGTCTCAAGTCAGTCACACCCAAATGCAAGCATCCGTCTTTTAACTTTACAAATGTGCTTTCTGTTCCAGCTTGTCCCATCCTGTAGTCTGGAAGTCTTTTCCGTCTCCAGCCGGCTTCTGCATACTGGTCTCTTGTCATGATAATGATGACGCTTTTCTTATGCGTGATTAGCACCTCTCTTGCAGCCTGCCCTAAACAGCTGCTTTGGATGTGTGCTCGGTTGCAAGGAAAGAATCAGGTTTTCTCGAGCAACATTTTTTTGTTGAAGCACGTATTTGTGCTGGTACTTTTAGGTGACTGTTTAAATTATATTCCTGTATTATTTAGTTTAAAAAAAAACGTGCATCTGGGCAAAATCACATAACTTACTTTATCTGCTAACATTGATGGCCTTATTGCTGTGGAAACTGGCATTTACAAACATGTATTAGAAGTAGCGTGCAGAAGTTACTTTTACTTTAAAACTGAATTTTAACACAGCTAGGGTGAATGGATGTCCCTGTGGACTTTTTATTCTCGAGGAGCATAAAATTGCATAATGTTCCACCTTAAAATGCCAATGTTTAGGAAATTGTGCTTCAAGGCAATATCTCACATAACTTTTTTACCCTAACAGTGAGAGAGCACATTTTTTTTTTAATTCGAGATGCTGGCATAACAGGTGTGTCGTCAGTGGTTTTTGAGGGCTAGTAAGTTGGGTCTGTTTCCAGTAGTCTTTACATGCCTGCAACAGGTGCCTGGAATGGGGCGCTGCAGGTACAACCCCACAAAGGATTTGGCAAAGCGGCACATTAGTAGCAGCACCTGACTTCGATCAGATGTAGATTTTAGATTATGCATGAGCATAATGATGCTTTCACATTTAAGTGGGCAGAAAGTTATCCCATGCATTTATCAAGCACCATGTTATGTTACTATAGAGAGATGTACTATGCACAGGAGTTAGCTGCTGGTCCTGGTGTGCCTATTCACATTCTATGTGTATTCCACAGCTCCGCTGCAATGACGGTTGAGGGTAGTGCATCACCTTAGAAACTGTCAGAGCAGCAGCATAAATAAATACCAGCATTTGTAAAGCGCAGAGCTACCTCTGGAGAGGTGTCCTGGCGCTGGGGGCCGTCAGGAAGATTAAGCAGGCTATTGCCCAGAGTCACATGGTGCTGGGCTAACTTGCTGCTGGGGATTAAACCATGAACCCTGTGGTCTGGAGTCAGGCACCCTGGCCACTGTGCCACACCTCTTCCCTTACACACACAGCCTCGCCTACAAGAGTAGGAAAAGCTGCTCTACACCGGTCAGGCTCTCAGAGAGAGGTCCTGTCGTTAGGTGGAAAAAACAGGGGCACAAACCCTAGGAGATGGAGGAGGCTGCACACACTGTGTATGCACAGTGATTTATGGCCTGTAGTGAACACTTGGATGGCAGAGACTGCACACATTGGGTGCTGCAGAGTAAGAGATGGAAAGTGGCATGTGCATGGATGGCAGAGACTGCACAAATTCTGTCCAGCACAGTGAGTGATGGAATGCAGTGGGCACATGGACAAAGAATGCTTCAAATATTGTATGCCGAAGAGTGTTTAATGGAAAGTGGTCTGCACATGGATAGAGGAAGATGCACATATTTTGTGCTTCCCAGTAAATGATGAGAGATAGTGTGCACATGGATAATGGGGCTACGCATATTATGTATTGAACAGTAAATGGTGGAAGGCAGTGTGCACATGGATGGCGGAGGCCACTCACACTGTGTGGTACTCCGTGATGGAATGTAGTGTGTACATGGCAGAGGCTTCACACTGTGTGCTCCGCAGTGAGTGATGGAATGTAGTGTGTGTTTAGATGAACAAGGCTGCTGACATCCTTTACTGTAGACTGCGTGATGGAAAACAGTGGGCACACGCATGGAGGAGATTGCACATATAAATTCCTGCAGTTCCACAGATGAAATGTTCTGTGCACATCGAATCTGGAGGCTGCTCACATTGTGTGCTACACAGTAATTGATGGAAAGCAGCAAGCACATGTATCGAGGGGGCTGCATATATCATATGATGCACAGTGATAGATGGAATGCTCTGTGTGCATGGATAGAGGAGGCACATTGTGTGCTACACAGTACGTTTGGGACAGATCTACGCATTCTACGTAATGCAGTGCAGCAACCAAGCAAACTGTATTGACTGTCAATGCAAGAGTCAGTGACTAAAGTGGGTGTTTGAAATGTAAAAAAATAGGATTCTATTAATTGTGCATGTCTATGCTTTTCAAAGAAAATAGCCACCCCAAAATTAAAGGTGCAACATCAGTAGATTAATTTGTTTCTAAAACAATGGAAAAAAGGTTATAGACATTTAAAAAGGCAATTGTATTCATGTATTATGTTTTCTTATTGGTATACTTCTTCAAAATCACTATCCTCATTGTTGCTAGATGTAATCCAATTGCTGAAGTGTGTTTAATATGCTAAGTGTGTTTAAGGCTGCAGTACTGTCTCCGGTCTACAGGGGCAGAGCGGGCAAAAAAAATAAAGGCAATTTTTAAAAAATGTGTAAAAGTTGGCACAGATGGTTTTGAACTCATTTAACATCATTTAGAAGACTTTACCTTGTGGGGACTTGGGTTCAGGTACCCACAGTGCAATCAAGTCCCCACAGCGTGAGTGTGTTATCATACTCAAGTCCCCACAAGGATAGTAACACAAACACACACACACACACAGTGTCTCACACACACACACAGTGTCTCACACACACACAGTGTCTCACACACACACAGTGTCTCTCACACACACAGTGTCTCACACACACACACACAGTGTCTCACACACACACACAGTGTCTCACACACACACAGTCTCTCACACACACACACACAGTGTCTCACACACAACTCTCTGCTCTTGTCCCCCACCCACCTGTTCCTACCCTGCCCCATCTCCAGCCTTGCCCCCTCCCTGGATCTCTCGTTGCCCGGTGCTAGACTGCTCCGCCTTGCTTCACTGCCAGTTTCTACCTACAGTAGACAACAACAATGCCTATTAAAAAAGGTAACTGGTGCGGGGGCAGTGCCAGTCTGGCTCTTAGAGCAGGTGGGACGTTGACAAGCACTTTCCCTTCAAGGCAGGTTCTGATAATGGCAGGTAAGTCCAGGTTGGGGTTCGCCCACTCACTGCGGTTTATGGAGCACGGTGTTTGTACCCCCCCTCAAGATGCACAGACACAGAACAGGCAGGAGACACATTACTTAAAAAAAACAATCCACTCCCCTGAACCATCAGAGTCCACCCTTAAAAAGCTGGAGGTGACCACCCAGCAAGTAGCCAGAGGGGGACCCCGAATCTTACCTTGGTCACAGTGCAGGTTGGCTTTGAGTCCGAGTCCCTTGAGAGGAGGGACCGGGGTGCGCCCCTCCTGCCATGTCACTGCGCTCTGAAGAATGATAGAGATCCAATAAAGGGGTGCAAGGAATCCTGGGGTCTCCAGCAGCCGGGCCATTCATAGAGCCCGGGTGAGCAGGCAGCAGCGGGTCATCGGGTCACAGGGAGGTGTGTGGAGGGATCCCCTGCCCTTTGTCCCCCGCTCCCCTGCTGGGAATAGGGACCCTCCTCTGGCTTGGTGAGCTCTGATGGCCACATCTGCGGGGCCGGGGCAACATATGGCTTTAGGTGGTGTGAGGGGGCTCTGCAGAGAGTTCTGGATGGTGTGTTGCTCACCTGTTGATTTGAGATGGGTGTGAGGGTGGTACTGGGTGGTGTAAAGACATGCCAACACATCTGGAGGAGGTACAGAGCGCCTAGGCTGCTCGTGAAGTGCCTACAATATGTTGTAGCATCTGCACCTAACGCTGGAAGTTCACAACCCGCACACTACGTGCTTTAGAGATTTGAGCAGGGTACGTACACTGCACAGGGTGATGGAGGCTGTGAACAGGTGCGAAGGTTTTGAGCAGAGCTAGTACAACCTGTGGAAGGGTGAGAGGAAGTGGGCACTGGTGTCGGAGAGTGTGAGTAAAGCGCTGCTGCTTGTGCACATGGTGCTGAGGGCGGAGCAGGGTGGGGATGTGGGTGCTTGTGGGTATAAGGGGGTGTACACATGAGTGTGGGTCGATGTTTGAGCAAGGTGCATGTTGGGTGCTGGCAGGCACGAGCATAGAGTGTATAGAGTGCGGTGAGGGTGAGCAGAATGTGCCCTGTGGGTGTGGGTCACTATATGAGGAGGGTGTTAGAAGGATGTGTGTGGGTTTTTGTGTCAGGAGAGTGTGTGTGCTGTAGCACTGGACTGAGCGCATAGGTCTGTCCAGCGTCGGCATTATGCGCGCACTGTACTCACAAGCAGCGGGTGCGGCTTGACTCTCCTACTCGCCCGGCTGTCGCTCGTTGGTGCAGCCGTCCTGCTACAGGCGGGCCTCGACGGAGTCACAGCAGTAGCGCAGGACACAGGTGCCGCAGCAGACGGTGGCGTCAGTGGTGTCGAAGGCCTCGGGGCACTGGAAGCCCTTGTGGTAGCGGGCGCCACTGTCCATCCAGCCATGGCAGTACTCGCCCTGGGCGGGCCGCCGCCCGCCAGTGCAGGAGCAACAGGTACAGCAGCGGCAGCGCCTGCATGGCCTCAGCGGGTCCTTCTAGTGCCCCTTAAATTCATCTCTACAGCAGGAACAGCAGTGTATTGAAACAGAGGATGCCCAAAGTGCGGTTGAGTTCCGTCCTCTCCCGTGCTGCTTGTGTGAAGGAGGTGGGTGCGCACTGAAGAGGCAGTGCTCGGGAGCAGGCGCTAAGCTGTGCTGTTACTTCAGCGCAGCCCGCAGGCCATGTGCTCACAGACCGTGCTTTGACCGCATTGCCTCACAGCTCACCGATCATCATGGCGGGCCGCTCACCCGTACCGCTGCGGTGGAACATCAGGTGGCAGGTCCCGCCAGGCGCTGGAAGCGGTGGTGTCGCCGCGCCAAGGTCTCCTTTCGGCTAACGGACCAAAGCAGCCGAGAGGGCAGCAGCCGCCATCTTAACTCGCTAAGGGATGGGGCTGCAGGAGGAACGGAGCAAGCACTCGCCATGACGTTGTGTTTTCGCTGTAAGCCCCGTCCTTTTCAGACTGGGGGACGTGTTTTTCTTTCTCCCCTCTGAGAGAAAGAAACGAAAAATCCACACACCCCAATCCAAAAAGGACGGGGCTTACAGTCAAAACACAACGTCAGAGAGACCTCTTCTCCAATGGCTGGCCGCCGTTTAGGAGGCCAGCCAATGGAGAAGAGGGGCGGGTTCAAGCCCCACTACTAGAACACTGTGTACCAGATTTACAACCCCCTTGCACCACTTTAGCGTCCAAGGCTCCCCCTACAAAATTAGAAGTGTGTGGCCTTCAACAACCCCCCTCAAGCCCCGGGAATCACCACCCCCAGAAATGTGTGTATTGTGAAAGACAGACTGCATGACCCTATGCCTAGAGCCCTCGAGAGCCCTGGAGACCGCCATGCCCGACGGCTGGCTCATGCAATGTCCCAGGGTGCCTACCCCCGGGACACTGCTGTTTGCTTTGAGAGGGCGGGAGTGTCATGGCTCCCGCCCTCCCATAGCAGACTTAGTTTGCATTTTGAAAGACAGAGCAGAGAAATCTGTTCTCACTTTCAAAAATAAAAAGCTGATTGCATTTCCACATACGAGTTAGCATCTCCCCTTGCGGAAAAGCAATGCCGACTCCCGATGAACGCGGTAAGCCGGCGGGACCGTGGGTACATTGTAGCTCCCCTCACGGTCCCCAACATTTTTTATAAGACCCGGGGGACAGGGTCCCCGGAGATATTAGAAATTACCGATAGGGTCAATTCTTTTACGGTAAAATTACAAGTCGGCATAAGAGAGAACAGATTTCCTTGCTAGGGGAGGGTGGGATGGACACCCCGGACCACTGCAGGAACCGGCCCTCCCACAATACATAAAGCCCCGGGGAGTGGTATCCCAGGGGCTTTGGAGACCTTACAGCCCCCCTCCCTAGCCATACTGTTTTTTGTAGCCCCGGTGGGTAACGAGGCCCTCGAGTGCTCCAGGAGGAGAGCCACATAGTCCCCCTACCACAATGCATAAACTCCCGACGGGTGATGGCCCCGCAGCTTTCAGGACCTTCGACCCCTCCCCCACCATTTTTTTTTTCTTTTCAGCTTGGGGTACTGACGATCCCCGAGGCTGGGGGACCCTTCTGGGCCCCACATAAAATTTAATAATTTTGCCCCCCCCCCCGAATTTAACCCCCTGGAGACAAATTATAAAAAAAAAAATCCTTTTTATTTTATTTATTTTACGGCACAGTCCACGCACCCTACACGCATCCCAGTTTAAAAAAAAAAAGTGGGCCCTAGGGGCCCTTCTAGGACCACCTAAGCAGATCTAGAGGGTAACATTATTTCTACCCTGCCCCCTTTCTCCATTTTGAACACATATTCCACTGACTTCCTCAGCCTCGCTTCTACCGAGGCACAAAATGGCTGCCAACAGTTCCTGGTTTTGAATGTTTACAACCGCTTGACAGCCAATTAGCATTAAGCGCGTGATCAAGACGGTGCGCTTATGCTACGATGCCAATCCTCGCACAATCCGCGGATCCACTGCGGCCATAGATATATAAATGACTTTAACCGTAATTTTCTCAGGAACTACTGAACAGATTGACAGCATATAAGCAAAAGACACAAGTCGGAACTGTAGAATACCTCTCTGACAAATTTGGTGTTATTCCGATCAGCCGTTCGGGCTGTAGCCGTGGCTAAAGGTCCTATGGGAAATTGCATGGGGAAAACACGTTTTTCTTTTTTCTCGGCCCCCGCTTGACCAATCAACCCCAAAGTTTAAAAATTTCAAGAAGATTCATCAATCGACGCCAAAGTTATTGCCAATAGAATGTTGCGGTTTTCCTATGGATAATAGGTCCTAACTATACCTACCTATTGGCGACCGCTGCCAATTCCGTCAGTTTACAACAGAAACTAGGGCACACATGAAGCCACCATCGATTCTCTTCATTCAGCAGATGGTAAAAGAAACAGACGCGTTTCGGATATACTCCTTCGTCAGTGTTACACCCGGGAGTGCAGAGTCAAGGTGCACTTCGGAGCGTTTATATATATATATTTATATATATATATATATATATATATATATATATATATATATATATATATATATATATATATGGCAGGTAACTCCAACATACTCCTCATACCCCAGAGGAAGAAATAGGGTGCGCACTAGCGCGGAATTTGTCGCTCATAAGGCTAACGTGAGTATGTGCCCTCGAAATAGGAACGTGAATGCAAAAAATAACACGCTTCACTTACCAGACACCTGAGGAGGGACTGGGAATGCTGAAACATGTTCTGACTCTGCCACCAGGCCAGCAAACCGATCTCCGGTGTTACCGAGCCCCTTTGTAGTTCTTCACATACAAACCAATCACCGGCCTTGGCAGTGACACACACCCCCTCGACAATTACGCCCAAAGAGTAATGACGTAAACAAAATAATTTGACGTAGGGCGTAATATCTAATGCCTTAAGCAATGTGGTTAATTAAATCAATTCAACACGGGGTTTTGATGAAATGAATAACGAAGTAACGTCAGCATAATGTTTAAACATGACGATAATGTTTAGTCAAACATGATTATATGTATGATGTTTTGTTAAAGTAATGTTGCATTCATGGTAGTGGTCACGTAGGCATGTGGGTGTAACCAGAATCACCAAGGCGACACTAAAGCCAATTAGCAAATTACAATTATGACTCATGTGATTATGTAACATGTGTATGTATATATAGCGCAGATTCAATGGGTCTGATGTTAGTGAGCAAGGCGGGAAGAGCCGCCGAAACGCGTCTGAGCAGAAGCTGATGTAACAAATAAAACCCTTGAACTGAGATACACGGAGTCAGCGCCTCTTTTGATGGTGAAAGTTTGGTTGGTGGCAATATAGAGGGCTGGAGTCCTGGAAGCCCAACGCTGACCCTCCTCGTTCTGGCAGCACTGTGTCGCAAAGGACAATTCTGTGGGAAACTTTTGGAGAAAAAAGACACACAGTGCCCCCCTAAGGATCGAAATGCGAAGAGTCCCGAGGAACCTGTGAAAACATCTGAGACTGGCGACCTGGAGATCGACGATCGCTGGAGAGCAGTCGGGAATTTCTGGTAAGCCGTGACTCGATGCGAGTAACGGGAACGGGCGCAAGGCAAGGATCTAGTGGGAGAGTGAGCCCAAGTGTGGAGGGAACTCAAAACCACACGGGCTGTGTATCTGTACAAGCGTTAATATTGTTTGCAAATTGATCAGCATGGCTGCTGAATGGGAAAAGGGAAGAGAGGAGGCTGCAAAAGACATATTTACTGACACAGACACGGGGAAAGGTCGATAAGACCAAACAAAGTGCTCAAACCCAACCCAAAGAGAAAGATGAAACTAGAATACTTTTGAATGAGTTGGAGAAATTACGAAAAAAAGAAGTCGCAAAGTGGTGGGAAGTGAAATCTCTTTCCAGGTACCTGGATGTAAATAGAATCCCCAGAGGGCTAAGAGTACTAGTAGCACCCACCTATGAGGACCCCGATCCGGCAATGCTGCAAATGTGGGCTGAAAACAGTGCAAAATCATCTGAAAATATGCTCAAAATACTGATCCAATTTGCAGCAAGTGACAGAGTGAAATTGATCACACGGATTGAGGATATATTAAAAGAACTAGACTTAAAAGAGAATAAGGAAGAAATTGCAGAGAGAATGAAAGAAATCCAAACAAGATTAGACAAACATGAAGCAGAAATCAAGGAAAGAAAAGCCATCAAATTCCAGAGGGACAGAAATGATTACTTAAACGGAAGGATCTATACGTTTGCGAGAAAATTTGATCAAATAAGGAAACAACCCCTACAAAAAGCACAGGGTAATCAACCCGGGGCCCCTGAACAAAGTGAGAATGAGATAAGCTCAGAATATGACACAGATAATGACAGTAACCAAAGCGCACAAATGCTTGGACCAGCACCAACTCCGGCACAGGAATTTGCTTTTTTACGCCAACAGCGCCTCAGAACATTGCGTCCACGGAGCGCGTCAAATCAAGGAGAAGGGCCAGGCAGGAGCAATCAGAGCCAAAAACAAAAACAACAAGCAGGAGAAGAAAAGACAGGAGGTGGGGGACAACAAGCACAAAAAGAAGAAAAACAAAAGAAAAAACAACAATACAGATACAACAGACGCCGATGATGGAGACAAACAAAGATAACACAGTCATAAACTTAACAAACATGGAGCTATCGAAGGAAGAATTGGAAATTTTATCATTAGGCTTGACTTTCTGCAGTAACACAAATTTTGATTACACCCAAACAAGGATTGATTTGTTCCTATATGTGAGAAAATTAAAACTGCAAAAATATTTCTATAACGTAAAAACGAGCACTGCGGACGCAATGACCAATAATGATATGACCGAAATGCTAAATGTAGAACATATGGACGCACTACAAGACCTTATAGACCTGGAAATGGAAAATGAAAATGGTACTGAAGAAATCACACCGAGTGGGGCTGCCCTTAATTCAGACATCAATATTTGGCAAACAGTGAAAACAGGTTTCAAGCCTAAATCAGTATTTGTGCCAATAATGCCAAAAGATGGGTTGGATTTGTTCGCAGAGTATGTGATTAAAGACCTCAAAGAACTTTCTATTATGAGCACCAAACTACGTTATAAACAAAATGAAGACCACACTAGAAAATACAATGCACTGATGGAAAAAATAAAAGCCAGGTCGGACATCGTGGTGAGATGGTCCGACAAAGGGGGAAACATAGTTCTCTGGCCGCTGGAAATGTATAACACTGAGGCTCTGAGTCAACTACAGGACAGGGAGTGTTACATGAGAATCAGTCCTACTTACCTGGTAGGCATTCAAGAAAGGTACCATAACAAACTGTATAAATGGAGAGGCAAAGGCCTAATTAGTAAAAGTGAATTTGAATTCCTAAAGACTGATTACCCTGTCACAGCGCAACTGTATCTGATCCCCAAGATACACAAGAATGAAAACACACCACCCGGAAGACCAATAATTTCGGCAATAGGGAGCCTATTCGAGAACACAAGTGTGTTCATTGATCATTTTCTTCAACCAGAGGTCAGAAAATTACCGGCGTACATAAAGGACACAGGAGACTTCCTGAGAAAGATCTATGACATAAAGTGGAAAGAGAACTACATTTTCTTGACTCTTGATGTCCAAGCTCTTTATACAAGCATCAGGCATAAGGATGGTCTTAATGCCATAAAACATTTCTTGGGAAAAAGACCTATTAACCAATATGAACACACCAAAATGCTGCTGGAGATGTGTGAGTGGTGCCTTACGAATAACACATTTATATTCGATAAACTGTTTTACAAACAAATCCAAGGTTCGGCGATGGGCACTTGCTTCTCCCCCAGCTATGCGAATCTGCATATGGGCTGGTGGGAGGAGCAGGTGCTAATGAGACTATATGAACAAACAATGAACCACAATGTTGTTATCTACAAACGTTTTATTGATGACATCTTTATTTTGTGGGAGGGCAGTGAGGAGAGTGCGAGGAGTTTTACTGAACAGCTGAATGAAAATTCGTTGAATCTCAAATTTACCTGTAATGTAAACAAAGAAAGTATACAATTCTTGGATGTAGAACTGTTTGTTATGAATGACACAATACAGACACGCACCTACAGGAAGCCCACTGCGGGCAACACAATCCTCCACGCCAACAGTTTCCACCCGACACCTCTAAAACAGTCTATCCCATACGCAGAATGCCTCAGGATGACTCGCAACTGCAGCACCAAGGAAGGGTTAGCTGAGGCAAAAACCAATCTCTTTACGAGATTAAAGCACAGAGGTTACACTGACAAAACATGCAAAACTGCGGAAGAAAAATGTAGCGCCAAAAACAGACGGGAGCTACTATTCCCTGATGTGATAAAATCTGGAGCCAAACGACAGGAAAGGCAACCCCCGAGGCTAATTACGGGTTACAATCGCCACCATGCCAACCTTCGAAAAATACTTAGAAGGCACTGGCCATTGATCCGTAATGACGCAATTATAGGTAACAAAGTGGGTGACAAACCACTGGTATCCTTCAGGAAGGCCCGATCAATGCGTCAACAATTGGTCAACAATGCCCCAGCCATCCAAAAACAGAAAAATTGGTTCCAGTCACAGAAGGGTTTCAAAAAATGTGCCAAATGTAAAGCCTGTACCCATGGGAAAAACACTACGAGTGTCACAGTACCCTTTCGCAAGCAACCCTATTCCATCAAGGAACACTTCACATGCAAAACGGAATACGCCGTTTATGTGCTTGTATGTGAATGTGGTAAACAATATGTAGGGTCGACTATCCACCAAGTGCATGTAAGAATCTTACAACACCTGAGAGCTATCACCAACAAGGACCCAGCCTACCCAGTAGCGAGGCATATCCATGAGATGCATGGAGGGGACGCAAAAGGTCTGACATACTTTGTCATTGACAGCATCCCAAGAAATGTAAGAGGCGGCAATCGCAAGCTTGCGTTACGCCGTCTGGAATCCAGATATATCATTTTACTGAATTCCAAGATCCCCGCAGGGCTGAACGCAGATGAAGCCCTTAGTGTGCACATCTAAATAGCCTACCCCTCATGTACCTTAGTACCTTTTTAACAAAGACCTAGATGGCGCCATCATTATACTAATTTCAGTAGCAGTCACATGTAATCCACACCCGCTAACGACACCAAACATTTCATATCGTAAGTCAATCCCGGTAAAATGTGATAATGGTTGAACCATAACGCAGCAGGATCTGCACAAAACTAAAGAAATAGGGTGCGCACTGGCGCGGAATTTGTCGCTCATAAGGCTAACGTGAGTATGTGCCCTCGAAATAGGAACGTGAATGCAAAAAATAACACGCTTCACTTACCAGACACACGAGGAGGGACTGGGAATGCTGAAACATGTTCTGACTCTGCCACCAGGCCAGCAAACCGATCTCCGGTGTTACCGAGCCCCTTTGTAGTTCTTCACATACAAACCAATCACCGGCCTTGGCAGTGACACACACCCCCTCGACAATTACGCCCAAAGAGTAATGACGTAAACAAAATAATTTGACGTAGGGCGTAATATCTAATGCCTTAAGCAATGTGGTTAATTAAATCAATTCAACACGGGGTTTTGATGAAATGAATAACGAAGTAACGTCAGCATAATGTTTAAACATGACGATAATGTTTAGTCAAACATGATTATATGTATGATGTTTTGTTAAAGTAATGCTGCATTCATGGTAGTGGTCACGTAGGCATGTGGGTGTATCCAGAATCACCAAGGCGACACTAAAGCCAATTAGCAAATTACAATTATGACTCATGTGATTATGTAACATGTGTATGTATATATAGCGCAGATTCAATGGGTCTGATGTTAGTGAGCAAGGCGGGAAGAGCCGCCGAAACGCGTCTGAGCAGAAGCTGATGTAACAAATAAAACCCTTGAACTGAGATACACGGAGTCAGCGCCTCTTTTGATGGTGAAAGTTTGGTTGGTGGCAATATATATATATATATATATATATATGGCAGGTAACTCCAACATACTCCTCATACCCCAGAGGAAGAAAGAGCGCGGACCACAAAAGCTTCATTTAGCAATTAGTTTATTGCCTTGCTAGGTGTAGTGGAAGCCATGACGCGTTTCGTCCCTCCCGGGGGACTTGATCACATGAGAGATATATATATATATATATATATATATATATATATTCACTGAAAAAAACATAGGTTATAGACCATATATAGTTAGGAATTAGCATTTACAAAACCTTATTTTACTCACACAAAACCATTGAAATTCCATATATAGTTAGTTGCACTAACTATATATCGCGCACCCGCAATCCACTGCTGATGATGTCACATATTACATCATTCATGACATGGTCAGTGACATCACTGATGACATCACTGATGACATCTCAAATGACATCACTGATGACATCACTGATGACAACATCCAGTGACTGTATGTTTCTGTAAAGTTAAAATATGTCTTACATATTGAAGAATGAGTGGATGTATAAGTGTCTGGATGAAGGATTTAGTAGGTGCGTGACTGACTGTATGAGTGAGTGATTAAATGTGTCTCACTGAGTGCATGGGTTAGTGACTAAACTGTCTTAATTTGTGCATCATTATGTCTGTTGTTCTGTAAACTGCTGCATGTGTTGATCAGTAGCTATATGAGTAACTATATGGGTTATTGATTGATTGCTCAAGTATTTGTATGGGAGACTGAGTGTGTGTGTGGCTGGCTGGGAGGTGTGTGACTCTGTGCAGATCAATGTGTACTTGTATCAATGATTTTATAAGAGAGTAAGTATGTGTTAGTATATGTTTGAAAATGTAAGGTACTCTATGTTTAAATGGAAAATGGAAAAAATAGAAAATGGAAGTGTGATTGATTCTTTACAGGACTGACTAGGTGTGTGAGTAACTCCATGGATGAGTGGCAGAGTGTGAGTGTCTGTATAGGTGTATGAGTGCATATGATAGTGTTGT
Source organism: Lissotriton helveticus (assembly GCF_964261635.1). NCBI lineage: Eukaryota > Metazoa > Chordata > Amphibia > Caudata > Salamandridae > Lissotriton > Lissotriton helveticus. The sequence continues at coordinate 365,143,796 of NC_136068.1, read as the reverse complement.
AAAGATGAGTGATTGTATGTATGAATGATTGTATGGGTGAATGAGTGAATGTGTGTGTAGACATAGGAATCAGTGAGTGCGTATGTAGTAACTAGTATTGGTGTGTCAATGGTTTAAAAAATTATATTCTGTATTTAACACTGGGTGTAACAGAGGTTATATTAAACTGTGAGGAGGTGCATTGTATTGTCACATGAATGATATCATCAGTGATGTCAAATGAGATGTCATCAGTGATGTCATCAGTGATGTCATTTGAGATGTCATCAGTGATGTCATCAGTGATGTCACTGACCATGTCATGAATGATGTAATATGTGACATCATCAGCAGTGGATTGCGGGTGCGCGATATATAGTTAGTGCAACTAACTATATATGGAATTTCAATGGTTTTGTGCGAGTAAAATAAGGTTTTGTAAATGCTAATTCCTAACTATATATGGTCTATAACCTATGGTTTTTTCAGTGAATTTTCAAGGTTTTGTAAATGCTAATTCCTAACTATATATGGTCTATAACCTATGGTTTTTTCAGTGAATTTCAAAGGTTTTTTAATAGCAAATATCAAAAGCTTTTTTGTGAAAAATGACTAAAATTAGGTATACATAAGCGGCGTTCATTTATGTTCACCACAGCCACTGTTGAAAGTAAAGTGAAAGTCGCGAAACAGTGGCCACGCCATATTGTCCCTTTTAGGCCCCATCATGCACGTAAGTGACAGCCATTTTGTTTGTCATGGCCTCTCTGCCCACTGCCAATAGCCTATGATCGTTCGGAATTAGTTCTCTTTGGGTGATTCTCTATTCACAAATAAGCACAGAGTCGCAATACTCTGTTTAGTCTTTGCGGATAGTGAAGGATAGGTAGTGCAGACTTTTGTCCCCTTTGTAACCCGTCATGCCTATCTCTGCCCCATTTGTTGGTAGTTGGTTCAACCCGGACCGTTTATTAGAGGTAGATCATCTGACTCCACCGGAGGACACCCCTAATAAAAAGGACATATATATAAAATGCGGACTAGCCGCTGTATCGTGCTAGCAAACTATAACATAAAAATCGTTAGAAAAAACAAAAGGAATCGAGCAAAATCAGTAGGCCACTGATGGGATCTCTTTTTGACCTCGCTAAAATAGAAACATTAGGAACAACCCCTCATGAGAAATATGAAACTAGTGAGAGGAACCGAGCTCGACGCCATGATGGCTGCAAGACAGCTCGGCTCCGCCACCCACCCCGCCCAAAATAACGACAAACCCTATGCAAATATTATAAATATATACAACACACCAGCAAAGTAACAGGGTAAAACGTTTTATTAAATAACTATTTACATGGCAGCCTGCTGCAACATCAATCCAAATGCATGACGCTGTTCCTGTCCCTCCTTGTGCAGCAGGTCCGCGGCTACGCCCATCCGGAAGACGAGGCCCCCGGCACTTATAGGGCGGGGCCTTGCTGGTAGCCATCGGCCGAAGAGGTCGTTGGGTGGATGGCCCGGAAGCACCACGGCCACGATGTTGATGTACTGGCCTTCCCTGAGGTGGCATCCAGCGAGCCACGGTTGGGGGGGTGAATGCCTTGCTGATGACCCCCCCCTCTTATTGCCTGGTCCGACCATCACATATACCTGCGCCAGGAGACGGTGTGGGGTGCACTGGGAGGGAGAGGCGGCGCGAACGAGCCTCCCCTACCTCCCCAGGTGGAGGTTCCTCAGCTGCACCCCAGCGCTTCACTCGGCCAGCTGAGTTGCGCCCGCTCTTGCGGCACAGTTCCTCGCTCGGCCAGCTGAGTTGCGCCCGCTCTTGCGGCACAGTGCCTCGCTCAGCCAGCTGAGTTGCGCCCGGTCTTGCGGCACAGTGCCTCACTCGGCCGGTTGAGTTTCGCCTGCTCTTGCGGCTACAGCGTCTCACCCGCCATCCGGCTGAATTGCACCCACTCTTGCGGCCTACGACATGGAGAGGCCGGGGCGTTGATTAGGCGGGGCCTCCGGCCGCAACCACAGCGCCAACGATCGCTGCTGACGGAGGGGAGCCTTGCCGGTGAGAGCCACTGATCTGAAGAACCGCTGCCTGCGGTGCCTCCCTGAGCCGCTTGACGGAGGCCCCCGAGGGGCGGTGTGGTGCCGCGGACTCGGAGGGGGCGCTTGGCTCCTGCCCCCTCCCCAAGTCTTGTTGCCCTGGTGTGGCCTGAGATCGCCCCCGACATAGGCGGCCGGCTCCCGGGGTCCGGCGGAACTTTTTGCCTTTTGGTGACTCTTCCATTCTGGACCTTGTCCCACAATCCGTTTGACCTGAAGACACGTCCTGCGGTGCCCTGGTCCGACCATCACATATACCTGCGCCAGGAGACGGCGTGGGGTGCACTGGGAGGGAGAGGCGGCGCGAACGAGCCTCCCCCACCTCCCCAGGTGGAGGTTCCTCAGCTGCACCCCAGCGCTTCACTCGGCCAGCTGAGTTGCGCCCGCTCTTGCGGCACACTGCCTCACTCGGCCGGTTGAGTTTCGCCTGCTCTTGCGGCTACAGCGTCTCACCCGCCATCCGGCTGAATTGCACCCACTCTTGCGGCCTACGACATGGAGAGGCCGGGGCGTTGACTAGGCGGGGCCTCCGGCAGCAACCACAGCGCCAACGATCGCTGCTGACGGAGGGGAGCCTTGCCGGTGAGAGCCACTGATCTGAAGAACCGCTGCCTGCGGTGCCTCCCTGAGCCGCTTGACGGAGGCCCCCGAGGGGCGGTGTGGTGGTGCGGACTCGGAGGGGGCGCTTGGCTCCTGCCCCCTCCCCAAGTCTTGTTGCCCTGGTGTGGCCTGAGATCGCCCCCGACATAGGCGGCCGGCTCCCGGGGTCCGGCGGAACTTTTTGCCTTTTGGTGACTCTTCATTCTGGACCTTGTCCCACAATCCGTTTGACCGGAAGACACGTCCTGCGGTGCCCTCGCAATGCGGCCAGGTCCCTGAATGTGTGCGGGGGGACGGTATTGATTGGATCAAGATGGCGGCTTCACACAAAGCTGACTCAAGTGTTGTTGCTGATGCTATGCAGACAAAAACTGGTTTTCAGTTTGTACATTCTTCAGGATTTTTCAATCCAAGGCTGGTTGAGAGTTTGTAGAACGATGGCTTCAGATTTTCAACATACTACTCTTCAACATTCTTCATAAATGTTACAATGTGAGACTCATTAGGAGAACGGCCGTTTATCTTTCCTTTCAAAATGCTGCCAAAAATATTTTCTGAATGGAAGACACCATCTTGTAGCATAAAGGGCTGCGTCAAGGGTGGTATTGCCCAGAATGTCTTGTTTTCTAGTGCTCGTAATGACGAAGCCAGAACTGCCGAAAGGGATTCTGGTCCTGCCGCTACTTATTAGAGACATTGAACTATACTCTGGACCTGCCTGGCCTCGACCAAAATGGTGCCAGTATGGGAGCGACTTGCAACTCCTTATGACGTTCTAGTTACTTAGCCTTGACGTTATGGGGGATGTATGCGGTCTTTGTGCACATGGCAGGCGGGGAAGGGTACTGACTGGGAATACGGACAACCCTATTGATGTTGATTTTTCATTATTGATTATTGTATTAATAACGCTTCGAAGTAATGTTACCCATGATACTCGCCCATGGTGTGCGTATGGACTATTTTATTGTAACTGATCCTGTTATACTTTCAATTATAAAATCAACCTTCACTGATCCTGCAACCGTTTGTCACGTTTAGTTTTTTCAATTAAATGGCTTGCTTGTTACATACTCCTATACCCCTGGCTTTTGAAAGACACCATCTTGTAGAATAAAGGGCTGCGTCAAGGGTGGTATTGCCCAGAATGTCTTGTTTTCTAGTGCTCGTAATGACGAAGCCAGAACTGCCGAAAGGGATTCTGGTCCTGCCGCTACTTATTGGAGACATTGAACTATACTCTGGACCTGCCTGGCCTCGACCAAAATGGCGCCAGTATGGGAGCGACTTGCAACTCCTTATGACGTTCTAGTTACTTAGCCTTGACGTTATGGGGGATGTATGCGGTCTTTGTGCACATGGCGGGCGGGGAAGGGTACTGACTGGGAATACGGACAACCCTATTGATGTTGATTTTTCATTATTGATTATTGTATTAATAACGCTTCGAAGTAATGTTACCCATGATACTCGCCCATGGTGTGCGTATGGACTATTTTATTGTAACTGATCCTGTTATACTTTCAATTATAAAATCAACCTTCACTGATCCTGCAACCGTTTGTCACGTTTAGTTTTTTCAATTAAATGGCTCGCTTGTTACATACTCCTATACCCCTGGCTTTTGACCCTTTCCTACGCGCGGTCTGTACTACCGCCCTCGGGCAATCTATGTAATGAATAGACTACCATTGCAGAAACACAAGGGAATGCATCTCAGAGAGATAAGTCAAGTACGTGGTACATAAAAACATTTTCGTGTTTATGCACGCTGATGTGCTTTGAACGCTGCCCCCCACCCCATATCATTTAGATTACCACCGCCCATTGCACAAAAGCGTACCGGGCGCTCCCCACGCAAAAAAATCGTTTTTTGTTTGTTTGTTTTTTTGCCCCGCGGGGCCCCTTTAGATCCTCCACATGAAACCTAGGGGGTCAGGGAGGATCTACTATGCCCCCTTATGGTCATTTCCCCCTTTGTTTTGGCCTCCTCTTGTCTCTCGATCCTACCGAGACTGTTTAGAATGTTGACAGACACCGGAGAGCCAATCAGCTTCGCTTCGCGAAGTTCCGTTACGCGTCAAGTACGCGTACCGGAGCGCTACCCGGAGCGCTGTTACAGACATATATTTTTTTTTTAACGTTAATTTATCAAAATCCACTGGAGCACATATATTGAGACCTAGCAAAGGCACATCGGGCTAACAGTCCCTACAATTTTGCCAAGTTTCGTGCAAATCCATTCAGCCGTTCGGGCTAAAAGTGAGGCCAACCGCCCTATGAAAATTAACATGGGAAAAACACGTTTTGGGACCCCCTTTTTTCTCGGCCCCCCCTTGACGAACCCCCCCAAATTTTCAGGGGCTGCTCAGAAACAAAATGTTCCATTTTCCTGAAAATTTCAGCCAATTCCGTCCACAAACGCCAAAGTTATTAGACATAGAATTTTCAAAAATCCCATAGGGAAAAAATCCTAACTATATATACCTACTGGAGACCGCCAGTAGGTAACATATATATATATATACCTACTGGCGGTCGCCAGTAGGTATATATAGTTAGGATTTTTCCCTATGGGATTTTTGAAAATTCTATGTCTAATAACTTTGGCGTTTGTGGACGGAATTGGCTGAAATTTTCAGGAAAATGGAACATTTTGTTTCTGAGCAGCCCCTGGAAATTTGGGGGGGGGGTTCGTCAAGGGGGGGCAGAGAAAAAAGGGGGGTCCCAAAACGTGTTTTTAACATTGAGTTTTCCATAGGGCGGTTGGCCTCACTTTTAGCCCGAACGGCTGAATGAATTTCCACGAAACTTGGCAAAATTGTAGGGACTGGTAGCCCGATGTGCCTTTGCTAGGTCTCAATATATGTGCTTCAGTGGATTTTGAGAAATTAACGTTCAAATAAAGATATATATCTGTAACAGCGGACCGGGCAGCGCTCCGGTTCGCAGACTTTACGCGTAACGGAACTTCGCGTAGCGAAGCTGATTGGCTCTCCGGTGTCTGTCAACATTCTAAACAGTCCGGAGCGGCCGCCATCTTCTCTCGGTAGGATTGAGAGACAAGAGGAGGCCAAAACAAAGGGGGAAATGACCATAAGGGGGCATAGTAGATCCTCCCTGACCCCCTAGGGTTAATGTGGAGGCTTTAAAAGGGCCCCGCGGGGCAAAAAAAATAAATTTTTTGTTTGTTTTTTTGCGTGGGTAGCGCCCGGTTCGCGAACCGGGAAGCGTTCTGGGCAGCGTACTATAAGGAAAAAAGAATGATAGACTTTTCAAATACTGTATGTTAATTGATTGTTGGTTTTGTTGATTATTTTTAAATTTTTTTATTTTTTAAGCAATTATTTATTATTGTGATTGTGTTTCAAAATTTAATAACATTTCTAACATTTAACTAGTTTATGAATTACATATAAAAATGATTAAAGACTCAAACAATTTTTTAATATTACATACAATTTTATTTTTTGGATTGTTTTTCAAAATTTAATAGAACGTCTAGCATTTGACTGTCCGATATGTCCTCTTGTTGAGTGAACATAAGTTCCCACATTTGACCGTCATCATAATGAAGTAAATGATCCACGGATTCTACACATTGAACTAATTCATGGTCCCGTGATTCATCCATGAAATCTGAGTCATCATTGTCCTCAATATCTTTTTCTGTGTTGTTCTCCAGAACAATTTCGAAGGAAACATTCTGCTCACCTTCCATTTTATTGCTGTAATTTGCATAAAAAATAAATATATCAGTAGAGATAGGGCACTGTTGGGTTTAAGTTCAGACAGGTACTTGTGAGTTTATAACAGAGAAGTAATCTATGGGCACTGTATGGTTTCAGGCGTGAAGTAGTACTATTAAAAAGTGCCTGTGAAGAAGCCTAAGTAAATTCATAATTATACCACAGAAACCTAAATCAATCCATAATTATAATAAAGAAGCCTTTCTCAATGTCTAACTCTTACAGAGGGATAGTATATAACTATCTGAAAATGTTTTCAAATTTATAAAATAATATCTCACCTTCTAAAAACAAGTTTAAGTTGTGAGTGAAAATGATCTTGCAATGTAGTTCAGGAAGTAGTAGTCAAAATGGCTGTGTTTCTCTCTCTTCCTTTATATATATTCAGGTACATAGCCAATCAAATGTCAGGTAAAAAACAGTAGAAAATGAAAGTAACATTTTAATTGGTTGTCAATTCCAACACTTCAGATGTGTTTTGTGAAGTAATTTACCTCAGGGTATTTAGAGAGGTCTACAGGCTAAATGGTTAAATGGAATTTCAATCAAATTTGTGAAAATGGTAGGCATTGGTATGTAGTATGAGCTAATCTATATTTGGTGAAATTGTCTCCAGTCGCTTTTCTGTAAACTACTTTTCCACCTTTTTTGATGGTGCGCTTCCTAGGGAGCGACCCGGTACGCGAACTGGCGAGCGCCCCGGTTCGCGAACCTTAAGCGTTACGGGAGTCCACCATTTTGTGTTTCGGTCGAATTAAGATACAAGATGGAGGGCAAATAATGTTCAGAATGGGTAGAAGGGGGCATGGTAGACTTATCTTGACCCCCTAGGTTTTCTGAGGGTGGCTGAGGAGGCCCATATGTGCGAAAAAAAAACATTTTTTTAAAAATTTAGCGAGGTTAGCTCCCGGTTCGCGTACCGGGTAGCGCCCCAGGGAGCGTACTTTGTTGAAAATTAGTGAAAAATGTTAGAGTAAGATAATAATTGTGAGTGATCAGATGTAGGGTAGCTCTGAGAAGAGCTTTTGGGTTTATGGTACATTTAGGTACTTATAAGTAGGTACCAATGCACAGTCTTAAATTCAGAATGAAAATTCTGTTGCCCTCATCTGAGAAGTGAACTCCATCTCCTCTGTAGATATCTTGCATGTAGTAACGCAAGTTATTGTTGTACACGGAGCCCATTCCATGGTCTCTCATGTAAGCTGAAACAGATTTGTTTACATGCTTCCTCGACTTCTCAATTTGTGGACAAAATTGGTTTGACCACCTCCATTTCTGTCTTTGGCATATATTTGAATATACCAAGGCAGGCTGAGGAAAAAGTGCCATCAATTGCTCACAGGTGTCCTTTAAAAGCATTTCCAGACCTACCCCAGTCAAAGTGCCCAAATCATTACCTCCACAGTGCACAATTAACAGGTCAGGTTTTGGCAAATGCATAAAGGTTTTCACCAATGGTATCAATTGGTGACATTTTAATCCTCTGTGGCCAAACCACTTAATTTCCACATCTTGTAAATTGAGGTTAGGTAAATTCCTGTTCTCAGCATACCTCTGAGCCCAATAGATGTAACTATGTCCAACAATCCAGACAGAAAACATGGTGAGAGAAGGTTCTCCTGCAGTCAGATGAAGTGTGGCAATGAAATGGCAGTTGAAAAAATAAGAGTTTAAAATGAAAAAAACTGTGGAGTTTCTGTGTTAATGAAGCAGTAACAGTGATTGGTGGATTTTGATTGCTGAAAACAGAAAGTTAGGGTGCATGGATGAGTTGTTTGAAAGATGTATTTTGAGTGGTCAAGAAAAAATCATTAAATGAAAGAATGCACTGGATATGAGGTGCACTGAGAGTTCAGAGTTCAATTGCAACATTGTTGTGTGAACTTGCAAACACCAGAGGTCTTCCAAGAGGTGGTTGCCATGCAAAAAAGGCAGAAAGGGCAGAGGGGGGAAGGGTTTTCATTTGAAAAAAAGTGAGGGAAGAGTTTTGATTGGGTGACATGAGAGATATGTGTGAAGAATTACAGCATTTCTGTGCTTTTGATAGCTGCAGACTCTGGAGTGCATACCTTTTGCTCTGCTGAAGACAAATTGGTGTGTTTCTGAGACTGTTTTGAAACTCAAAGTATTTGCTAAGGTGAGAAAAGATTTCTTTAATTTAGATAGAGAATAGTGTGCTTTAAGGAGAAAATTATGAAGAAAGTTGTGTTTTTCAAATGTTGCTTTGTCTCAAGTGTTTTACAAATAGATTTTGTTTCTTTGAGAAAATGTAATTGGAGAAAATGTGAAGTATTAGTACTGACAGGGTGTTTTTGTGCATAGGAGCTGTGGAGTCTTTTCAAATTATGACTTGAAAATCGTTTTTGAGGAAAATGAATGGTTATAATATTTATGACAAGGACATAATGGTGTATGCTTCTTTATAAGGCAATTGAGTGTCTCTGATGTTATTTTTCCCATTTTAATGTAAGACCTTTCTCTGTGGAGCAAATTGCTTGTAAATATGCTCCCACCTGTGCATGGCAAATTTAGATTTTGAATGTTTGCGTTACATAGCCATGTTAAAAGTGACACAAACATGCTGCAAAGGCAATCAAAAAACGCTTTTATGTGTCTTAAGGACATTTTAAGTCATTTCTCCATGTGCAGTGTTTTGAAATTATGATTTGAAAATCGTTTTTGGGGAAAAGGAATGGTTTTTAAATTTATGACAAGGACATAATGGTGTATGCTTCTTTATAAGGCATTTCAGTGTCTCTGATGTCATTTTTCCCATATTACATTAAAAGACCTTTCCCCGTGGGGCACATTCCTTGTAAATATGCTCCCACCTGTGCATTGCAAATTTAGATTTTGAATGTTTGTGTTACATAGCTTCGCGCCTCGGTTCGCGCTCCGGAGCACTTCCGGGTGCGCTAACGCGGCGCGTCATAAGACGCATTACGCGGCAACGCGATACGTCGCGCTTTCGCGAAGCGCCGCGGATCGCTTCCGGGGAGCTGCGCTTCGCGTCTCAGTTCGCGTACCGGAGCACTTCCGGGTGCGTTAACGCAGCGCGTCATAAGACGCATTACGCGACAACGTGATACGTCGCGCTTCCGCGACGCGTCACGATGTTGATTTCTAACGCGGCAGTTGCGCTAACGGAACGTTTACCGGTTCGCGGACCGGGTCGCAGCATCAAATTGAGCTAACGGAAAGCTTCCCGGTTCGCGAACCGGGAGCGAAACAAAAAAATATTTTTAAAAAAAATTATTAATAAACATATAAAATATATTTTTGGATTTAAAGAAGAATACATTTTACAGCTATAGATATTAGCTTTTAAAAAAACCAATGAAATTCACTGAAAAAAACATAGGTTATAGACCATATATAGTTAGGAATTAGCATTTACAAAACCTTGAAAATTCACTGAAAAAACCATAGGTTATAGACCATATATAGTTAGGAATTAGCATTTAAAAAACCTTATTTTACTCACAGAAAACCATTGAAATTCCATATATAGTTAGTTGTACTAACTATATATCGCTCACCCGCAATCCACTGCTGATCATGTCACATATTACATCATTCATGACATGGTCAGTGACATCACTGATGACATCACTGATGACATCTCAAATGACATCACTGATGACATCACTGATGACATCTCAAATGACATCACTGATGACATCACTGATGACATCTCAAATGACATCACTGATGACATCACTGATGACATCTCATTTGACATTACTGATCACATCACTGATGACATCATTCATGTGATAATACAATGAACCTCTTCAGACTCTAATATAACCTTAGATACACTCAGTGTAAACATACACTCACAGACTGTCACTCATCCATGGAGTTACTCAGACACCTAGTCAGTCATGCAAAGAATCAATCACACCTCCATTTTCTCAACTATACAGTTATACACACCTTACTTATTCAAACATATACTAAAACATATTTACTCTCTTATACAATCCTGGATACAAGTTCACAATGATGCATACAGCCACTCACACATTCACTGGCTCCTATGCACAGTTATTTATATATGTCAACTCTCACATGCACTGTATTTTACATATGTACTTACTTTGACATGTAGCACTGAGATATCCATTCACTCACCAATACACTCATGCACACAGTCAACCGCCCATACAGCTGTTTCCACATGCACTTTTGAACCCATACATCTAGTGAATCAACTGCTCACACATATATGCACAGAGTCATACACCTCCCAGCCACCCACACACACAGACTCAGTCTCCCATACAAATACTTGGGCAACCAATCAATAACCCATATAGTTACTCATATAGCTACTGATCAACACATGCAGCAGTTTACAGAACAACAGACATAATGATGCACAAATTAAGACAGTTTAGTCACTAACCCATGCACTCAGTGAGACACATTTAATCACTCACTCATACAGTCAGTCATGCACCTACTAAATCCTTCATCCAGACACTTATACATCCACTCATTCTTCAATATGTAAAACATATTTAAACTTTACAGAAACACACAGTCACTGGATGTTGTCATCAGTGATGTCATCAGTGATGTCATTTGAGATGTCATCAGTGATGTCATCAGTGATGTCATTTGAGATGTCATCAGTGATGTCATCAGTGATGTCACTGACCATGTCATGAATGATGTAATATGTGACATGATCAGCAGTGGATTGTGGGTGCGCGATATATAGTTAGTACAACTAACTATATATGGAATTTCAATGGTTTTGTGTGAGTAAAATAAGGTTTTTTAAATGCTAATTCCTAACTATATATGGTCTATAACCTATGGTTTTTTCAGTGAATATATATATAAACACAATTCCCCCTATGCAGGGCGAAAAACGGAAAGAACTCGCGTGTTGAGGTTATTTTGCTTTTTTTATTTAATTTAAGCCTTCAGATAGAATCTTGCAGATAAAGACAAACACTGATCAGTGTTTGTCTTAATCTGCAAGATTCTATCTGAAGGCTTAAATAAAAATTTTTTTTTAAATAACCTCAACACGCGAGTTCGTCCCGTTTTTCGCCCTGCATAGGGGGAATTGTGTTCATATTGGGAGCGGCGTGGTTCTGCCGCAGGGACTACGAACCGGACATCGAGCGCTGCAATTCCCGGGCGCAAAGAGAACCGAAGGAAGGAATATATATATATATATATATGCAAACAATGGCGGTTGAAGCTGGAGCGCTCTTCAGCGGGTATGTGCGTGGGACCAACCACAGGTCCAGTAAATCTTTTAAGGCAAAAAACGTACTCCGCACTCAGGAACTGTAATAACTCCGTTTATTTAGCAAACTCCACAGCAAGGTTTGTCTGTCATACCGACGCGTTTCGGGCACACGCCCGTGAGAAAGGGCGTGTGCCCGAAACGCGTCGGTGTGACAGACTAACCTTGCTGTGGAGTTTGCTAAATAAACGGAGTTATTACAGTTCCTGAGTGCGGCGTACCTTTTTTGCCTTAAAATATATATATATATATATATATATATATATATATATATATATATATATATTTATATATAGAACACCAATCCCGCTTTGATAAAAACAGGTCTGACACATGCTTGGAACCTCTTCAGGAAACATTTATTTGCCACCATCTGGAAAAAGAAGAAAACACCTGGCAGACCCGTTTCGGCATTTGCCTTAATCATTGCCAGCTTTGTGTTTAGTCTTTTTGATATCTGCACGGGGCTTTGATATGCTGCTGGGTGTATTCCCATTGGATGATGAAATAATCCAATCAGAGGCACGATAGTTCAAACCTCTGTATGCGGCATACGCAAAGGTTGCTGGTAGATGTAGTCCCACAGTGCGTTGCAATCCAAAGGCTCCCTCCACCAGGACATGCAAGCCTTCCCACATCGCGAGCTCAGGTACAGTGACCGCTACCTGCATTAAGTAATGCCCTGACTGTGTCAGCTTGTGAGTCTGCCCAATCCCGGTTTTCTGAGCATATGACGGCAATCGTCTCCTGAAGGTGCCCCAATCAGCAGGGGTCTGCTGCTCTCTCCCCGATTCCAGGAACGCTGTCTTGGGCGGGGGGGCGCCGTTGTGTGCATTCAGCACGTTACACCAGGGAAGATGTCGGTCATCAGCGGAGCTCCAGAACGAGAGGCGCATCGGAAATGCAGCACCGACTGCTGCAACAATATAGAACACCAATCCCGCTTTGATAAAAACGGGTCCGACACATGCTTGGAACCTCTTCAGGAAAAATGTATTTGCCACCATCTGGAAAAAGAAGAAAACACCTGGCAGACGCGTTTCGGCGTTTGCCTTAATCATTGCCAGCTTCGTGTTTAGACTTTGTTATCTGCACAGGGCTTTGATATGCTGCTGGGTGTATTCCCATTGGATGATGAAATAATCCAATCAGAGGCACGATAGTTCAAACCTCTGTATGCGGCATACGCAAAGGTTGCTGGTAGATGTAGTCCCACAGTGCGTTGCAATCCAAAGGCTCCCTCCACCAGGACATGCAGGCCTTCCCACATCGCGAGCTCAGGTACAGTGACCGCTACGTGCATTAAGTAATGCCCTGACTGTGTCAGCTTGTGAGTCTGCCCAATCCCGGTTTTCTGAGCATATGACGGCAATCGTCTCCTGAAGGTGTCCCAATCAGCAGGGGTCTGCTGCTCTCTCCCCGATACCAGGAACGCTGTCTTGGGCGGGGGGCGCCGTTGTGTGCATTCAGCACGTCACACCAGGGAAGATGTCGGTCATCAGCGGAGCTCCAGAACGAGAGGCGCATCGGAAATGCAGCACCGACTGCTGCAACAATATAGAACACCAATCCCGCTTTGATAAAAACGGGTCCGACACATGCTTGGAACCTCTTCAGGAAAAATGTATTTGCCACCATCTGGAAAAAGAAGAAAACACCTGGCAGACGCGTTTCGGCGTTTGCCTTAATCATTGCCAGCTTCGTGTTTAGACTTTGTTATCTGCACAGGGCTTTGATATGCTGCTGGGTGTATTCCCATTGGATGATGAAATAATCCAATCAGAGGCACGATAGTTCAAACCTCTGTATGCGGCATACGCAAAGGTTGCTGGTAGATGTAGTCCCACAGTGCGTTGCAATCCAAAGGCTCCCTCCACCAGGACATGCAGGCCTTCCCACATCGCGAGCTCAGGTACAGTGACCGCTACGTGCATTAAGTAATGCCCTGACTGTGTCAGCTTGTGAGTCTGCCCAATCCCGGTTTTCTGAGCATATGACGGCAATCGTCTCCTGAAGGTGTCCCAATCAGCAGGGGTCTGCTGCTCTCTCCCCGATACCAGGAACGCTGTCTTGGGCGGGGGGCGCTGTTGTGTGCATTCAGCACGTCACACCAGGGAAGATGTCGGTCATCAGCGGAGCTCCAGAACGAGAGGCGCATCGGAAATGCAGCACCGACTGCTGCAACAATATAGAACACCAATCCCGCTTTGATAAAAACGGGTCCGACACATGCTTGGAACCTCTTCAGGAAAAATGTATTTGCCACCATCTGGAAAAAGAAGAAAACACCTGGCAGACGCGTTTCGGTGTTTGCCTTAATCATTGTCAGCTTCGTGTTTAGTCTTTGTTATCTGCACGGGGCTTTGATATGCTGCTGGGTGTATTCCCATTGGATGATGAAATAATCCAATCAGAGGCACGATAGTTCAAACCTCTGTATGCGGCATACGCAAAGGTTGCTGGTAGATGTAGTCCCACAGTGCGTTGCAATCCAAAGGCTCCCTCCACCAGGACATGCAGGCCTTCCCACATCGCGAGCTCAGGTACAGTGACCGCTACGTGCATTAAGTAATGTCCTGACTGTGTCAGCTTGTGAGTCCGCCCAATCCCGTTTTTTCCTGAAGAGGTTCCTAGCATGTGTCGGACCCGTTTTTATCAAAGCGGGATTGGTGTTCTATATTGTTGCAGCAGTCGGTGCTGCATTTCCGATGCGCCTCTCAATCAGGGAGAACACAGCGCAGGGAGAGGTGAGACAGACTAATTCAACCTATGGTTCAACCTTATACTTTGAAATGAGCAATGGTGTCTTCATAAAAGAACGAGGAGATGACTCACATTAATTTCCTTTGTTTCATTCCCATGCTGGGCTGCCAGTGAAAATGTAAACATGTAATGTCTGGAGGATCATTCTGGATCAATGCTTGCCCTGCATGTCGCACTGAGATACTTTCAGATTCATTGTCTTTGTGTTAACTTAAACCATGATCTACAGGTTCTTCTGATACAAGTTAGTTTGCCAAGACTAAACTAAAATCCTCAAATTATATTTATTTTCTTGTTCAACTTCACAAATGCATCTCTTTTGGACGAAATCTAAAAGTACAGTTGACACCAGCCACACAAACCCTGCCTGTCTCCTTCAATTGGAAAGAAGAGGAGTCAAAATGGCCTGTCCCTGTTGACTGGAGTGAAACATGCAGACTAGTGGCTCAGGGAGCATACTCTAATTAAGTGACTGTGGTCTGATAGACATTTCACATGATGGACACAAAGAAATGTTATTATTGTTAGAGTGATCAGTCGGGTACATGCAGCTAGTTATCTGGGATTGGTGGTACTAGACTAGTTCTTCTCACTTATTAGTTAATGACACTCCACTGCACCAGCCTATGTTCCGCCTCTGACTCCTCTTGCACCATGTCCAATATTTACATTTTATTTTTGCATTCCACACAGACCTTCTGTTCTGGAAGAAAGTTCAATGGCACTCCTGCTCTGCAGTTCAGTCCTCCACCCAAAATGGACAATGTCAAAATACAGATGCACCATCCATTTGTATACAGTATAATTTTTCTTTTTCCAAATATACCTTTTTTTAAATCTGGGCGTCGTCCCTATTTTTCATTTCTCAAGGTTAGGTAGCGATTAGATAGCTGAAAGTCTGTTGCTGAAAATTGTTTGAATTTGGTAACTGAACTATCATACGCGTTCCACAACAGATGTGATATGCTCATACATTTAATGAATGTTTTGTTTTTCTCTCGCTCACCTTTCCCTGCTTCCCCCCTCCATCCACTCATGACATCTCTAACCCTCTTCTCTTAGGTTGTGTGATCGGTTAAGGTGTGTGTTTAATTTCCATTGGTAAACAGATCTCACACTTGGCGGAAAAGATATAGTTAAAGTGATACCAACTGTTACAGGATGAGGTTACCAAAATGTACACATTTTACAACACCACCCGTTCTTACCTGGCAAGAAAGCGACATCATAGTGTAGTAACTTACTTGCAATATAAGGCTAAGCGTAGGTATTGTACACTTTATTTCACAATCTAGTCACCATGAATCCTACTGAATTAACCTTCTCGTGAGTCCTGACTTCTGCAAATTGAGGGGTTCATTATGCTTACTTTTGTAAAGAACTCCGCACAATGTTTCTCATGGTGGTCTCAGTTGTGGATTGTTTTTGCTGAATGTTGTCAGACTCCATTAGCGGTCACTAGTTACAGAGGGTAGGGCAAGGGCAGTAAGTACAGTGGAACTATTACTGACACTGATTGGAGGATGGGTGCTGCTCAGACTGATCAAACTATTAAAGGCCGGGAGACTGGATGCAAGGGGGTATGCTTTTGGATTAGAGGGGATAAGGTAAGTAAGTACCCTGCTAAATATTACATGACAAGGAAGCTCAGGTAGGGAAAGACTAACATCTTGAAGGGGTGAGGGAAGAACAAACTGGGACAGTTGTTATGTGATGGGACAGGTGTAGAAGACAGCCTCTCTCGTCACTATGTTGGTAGAGCTTCCTGTTTAATTAACAGTGTTGCTAGTGCTACACTAATTAGTAATGCAAAGGCACATATTCAAGAACAACAAACCCACTTCATTTTCACAGAAAAATCTAAGCTCCCACCCTCTCTTCCTACCACAGTCCCACAACAGCCCCACCCTCATCCTAAAAACAGAAAAACCCAAACAAAACAAATCTGGTACCACCTGTCGAAAGTCAAAGTTGTTTTTCATTACTTTGAATGATTACATGCGTACATCAAAAGAAACAAGTAACAAGTAACTTGAAAAAAACCTAGCAGTTTCCTGTATACCATACTAAAAGAAAACGGAATAAATTACATTGAAAGAAACAATCGTTGAGATTTTAGAAGGTTATAGTAGGATTAATGAATGGCTTTAGTAATTCTTATGATAATTACATTACAGAGTTTAACTCTAGTGTTCGTGAGCCCTTATTGTTCTTGCCCATGGACGTCAGGGGGCTATATGGGGCTAGGAGCAATCTGGATATTACAATATTTAAAATGTCTTGTGATTCATCCTTTGCCGTAGATACTCAACCATTACGTGTTAGCTTCAAGACTTCAGCTTCCTGTGTATCGTTCTAAAAATCATTTATAAATAGAGTAAAATAAGGTTATACGATCTATGAGATTTTAAAAGATTATAGGAGTGTTAATGAAAGTACTCCGAAATTCCTTGTGATAAAAACATGTGAACTCTGGCCCTACTGATCGTGAACCAACTTTCTTTTGAGCTTGGCCGTCTGGGTGCTTTAATACTCTAGGTCAGTCCATGTATTGCTGCATTTAAAATGTCTTATTGCTCATCTAATGTCAGCTCGACTGATTTACTTTCAAGATTTGAAGTGCTAGACTCATGGGCGTCCGTAGGGGAGGGCAAGGGGGTGCGCTTGCCCCCCCCCTGGATCGCCGGTCCCATTCCTTTTGGTCCGTAATGTTCAAGATTACAGCAGGCTGTTCCCCTGCGAGAAGCCCCAGGAGTTTAAATGTTCTCTCACTTGGGGCCTCTCGCACTTCTCTTTGAACTCTAGAGGCTGCAGCAGCCCTTCCCCGACCTCGAGCAGACAGTGGACAGGCCCATTGTCATTCTCTCTCTGCTGCTGATCATCACATAAAGAATGACAATGGGCCGTCTGTATTAAACGTGCCTTGAAGCCGAGTGATGAAGTTGAAATTTTGCCCCCCCCCCCGGGAGGCGAGTGATGAAGTTAAAATGTAGCCCCCCCGGAAACATTTTTGCGGACGCCCATGGCTAGGCTGCAAGGAGCATGGGTATTCGTTCTTCTGAGTCACCCAGCCTGCAGTGTGAGTTACATCTGCGTGTGGCCCTGACCAACCAGAAGCTGAATAATGGGGGAGAGTTTAAAACGGTTTTTGTAAGCTGAGATTTGCGAGTCTGTGAGATACGTGTCCAGCGTTGTATAGTTCTTAGTTTAAGCATTTTAGGCTGTAAATGACCCCGGCACCCATTCTTCTGAGAAGTTTTAGATGGGCCCCTGGTTAAGCCCCTTCAGTGAGACAGACACTTTGCAGGTCTCTGAGTTGCCATTGAACTAGTTTTTTTGCGTGGATATTTCCCCAAGAGTAATAGTTTGGTCTCCCCCTGGTTCACAAGGAGTTTGTTCATTTGGTTGTTGTACCTGTGGAGGAATTTGAGGGCTCTCTATAAACTGATTAGAGAATGATCCATAATTTCAATATCATCAACGCACGGCAATATTTGAAGACCCACCTGTCCCATCCTCTGAGTTATTAGACTGGTGCCTCCCAGTTTTTTGCCCAGATCCTACCTGCCCTTCTCTCCCTTACCTCAACAATAACATACCCACTCTTATGAAAAAGTGGGCTTGCACAGCCTCTATCCCTCTCATAGAGACCATACGTAATTTCTTCCAGATTCAAATTATTTCATGGATGAGGAAAGCTTTTGGTGTTGTTAGGGGGTAGCTTGGGTGGCTTGGTGACCTGAGCTGCCAGCGGTGGCTGCGATGTCACTGGAGGGGTCCCTCTGGCTTTGAGGTCCAAGAAAGCAGAGGTTGCCTTCTCTTCCTCGAGAACCACCAGTCGGAGGAACTCCACCACAATTGCTTCAATTTTTGGGCGTGGCAGCTGAGTGGATGTGTCCTACAGAGAGTGGGCCTCCAGAGCAATTACTCCAGATTTATTATGTGGTTCTTTACCACAAGGCCAAGTATTTTGCTGTACATATTTCATATAATGCAGTAGCAGCATGAAAGATTTATTTCTAAAAAGGATGAAATGTTAAAAGCATTTGATGTGGTGACAGTTGCAACACATACTTAATATGTGTTAATAAATGAATTAGCTGGCAAATATAAATATATATTGCCATTGATAAATATGGCACGTGAAATTCATACTTCACAATTTATTTGACTATATAAAGTGAAACATTAATTGAGCCCCCTAGCGGAGCAGCATTTCTTTTTGGGACAGCTTTTGACATGTCATCATAAATTCCAATGGCCCTGCTCTTATCACACTCCATCCTACCCTGACTCAAAACTGAGTCCCACACTACACTCTGCAACCCCATATAATGTTCCACAAATGCTTTTTTTCTTGACCCTAGAGCAAGTAAGTTTATTCTAAGATTAGTTAATAAAAACATCTAGGCTTAGGTTAGGTTTAGGTTTGGCTATGAACAGGTTATGTGTCATGCACTAGTAGGTTTTTTCACATGGTTAATGGAAGGTAGAAGATGGGCCAATAAGGGAAGCCATAAAGCAGTCACTTAGGCAAATACTGGGGGAGAAATGTGGCACATAGTGAGATGAGATTGTACATTTTTGGCTGGCTGGGAAGGAATGCTGGAAGTGGTAGGTAATGAATGGGCACTGGGCACAACAACTTTTATTCTGCTACACTTTATTGGAATAGAGCGTGTGAATGGGAAGCAGAGAAACAAAGTGAAGCTGTGGAAGAGCCGATCCAAGCCGCCGCCACCACACTGCTACCGCAGCCACAGCTCCCAAGACTAGCTCAGGCACTGGCAAGGAAGGCACGGGAAACATCGTTTACAACGCGGTGTTTACACCGCACTACCTTAACAATGCTGCCATTACAACGCAAGTCGTTACTACGACTTGTGCTGGATGGCGCTGTTGGTTAAGGAATATTGTAATTTTATATTCCAACACCTTCCCTACTGTTACGTGGAATGGTGTTGGAATATAACATTATAATATTCCACAATCCGCACCCTCCAACGCAAGTCGTTGTAACGACTTGCGTTGTAATGGCAGTATTGTAAAGTACCGCAATCTAAAATATCGCGTTGTACTGACATACATCCGAAGGCACGCGAGACGCTGTCAAATTAAATGCATCAGCATTGGCACAGAGGTTTTTAAGGGGGCCGTGAGAGTGGCGGCTGTAGCCAGCCACTGCAGAGTGCACGAGTTGCTGAGAGTTGGTGAGCCGTCACGTTGTTGCAGTACCCCCTGAGGTGAAGACAATGGGCTGAAGATATCAGGCAGGCCGATTCAGCCAGCAGCAGCCAGAAGATGGGGTTAATCAGCTCAGGAAAAATGGAGTAGAGCCATCGACAGTGGGAGGTGAGGTAAGGCACCAGAGTCCGATGGTGTTAGTTGCTACTTGCAAAGTGAGAGCCTGGGCCCCCGCGGAAGCAGCCCTGCTAGGTCTGGTGCAGGTTGCGGTAGCCGGTAGGCCTGGTGTGCTCCCGTTCTGGCCCTCTCTTTGTTGCTGCCTTGGCCTTTACCAATCTTCCTGACTTTTTTCTAAAATTGAAGGGGGAGGTGTAGGTAGCTAGGGAGCACTCGAGGTTTGCGGAGGTGGGCAGCATTAGCCTGGGGCGGCTCGGGTAGTTCCACACCCGCCCTTCGCTCTCTGATCTGTGACAAATAACTTGCTTGAACCAGGATGAACACACCAACCTGGGAGGCCGCAATCTGGCCACATAGCAACAAATATAGGAAGGGCAGCCAACGATTCCAGAGCTAGTTCTTTTTTTGTAGATGACTAAAACTTCAACTGACAGGTAACATACAATTCAATTCAAAGACTTTATTCGGTACTTAAAAAGACACCATAAAAGCACAAATTTTAAAAAGTACATAAAAATACAATTTAAATACACATAAGTTTAAAAATTTTGTTAAAAAATACGCAGTTCATAAGGCGTGAAAAGGGGGTTATTAAAGTGCTTGGTTATGTAGTATTGCAGTCCATTATCTCTCTAGTTTTTCTTAGCCTCAATGCCAAACGAATAGAACTTATAGTACACAATAATGTATAAGCATCTGCGGCTTCCTGCAAGAATTTAAGGGCCAATTTTGCTTGTCTAAGTTTGGTTTCTTTTAAAAGCTTTACTAAAAATGTACGTCTTGGGACCGAATAAAAGGGGCATAACAAAACAAAGTGAAGGGTATCCTGCGGAGACCTAGTGTCGCAGCCGCAGGTACCCTTCTCCCCAACTGTGAGAGTAAAACCAGAGGGGACGGCTAGTAAGTGGTGAAGCATATTCAATCTAAAACGCGTCATGTAATAACGGTCCTGGACATTATACATGACTCTCAAGTACGGTTCCATTCCTTGCTTTTCAGTCAATTGGCAATAAGATGCAATAGTGGGCTTACATCTTTCCTTCTCAGCCCTAGTGGTAAAGGACCACTCTGAATAAAGTTTCTTTAGGGTTGTCTTGTCCTTTGCAGTCAAGGAATCTGGGTCGGTAGAAAAGTTTATGCATCCAATTGCCGCCATGGAGTCTTTTATATACTTCAGCCATGGTATCAGGTCCCCTTTGTAACGTTGTAGACAATCTTTTATAATCAGTCTAGTCAAACCCGCTTCTGGGTTGACCCAAATTTTAACCCAGGCCAGGAGGGGTTTGATTTTTATACGGTCCTCAATAAAACAATAAAAGGTTCTCCCATTTCCTTATGGATGATGTAGGCCGGGGTGCTTTGCGGCAGTTTCAGAATTCTTCTAAAGAATTTATTTTCTTCTACCTGAATCTGTAGCAATTTCTTATCCATGAAACCCCATACTTCTGCTCCATAGGTGACCTTAGCACAACATATTGACCTGTACAAATTAAGGATTTGCTCTGGTGACCATCTGCCCAGCCTTGTCCCGTAGGCCATAATGGCCCCTGCCGATGACGCCAGCTTTGTTGCATGTTTCTGTGCCAGATTATTGAAAGTCCATTGATCGTCAAATAATACACCAAGATATGAGAAGATCTTAACCAGGTCGATTTTATGTGAACCAATCTTATAAGTAAAAGTCCCTTTTCCCTTTACTCCTGTGGACATGATATAAGATTTTTCCAGGTTTGTTGACAAATCAAGGTTGGCCATAAAGTTGACAAAGCCATCAATCAATTTTTGCAGGCCTATTGGAGTTCTGGCTAACAGTACCGCGTCGTCGGCGTAGAGTAATACCGGCATCGCTCGATGGCCAATTTGGGGTGAATCTACTTGTAGTTTCAAAAGTTCTTTATCCAGGAGGTTAATGTATATGGAAAATAGGAAGGGTGCTAAAATGCAACCCTGCCTAACTCCACTGGTGCATGGAAAAGAGTCAGTCCTACTTCCTTCTTGGTTGTATCTTACACTTGCAGATGTATTCCAGTGTAAGTTTTTTAGGACGTCTACCAGGGATTGATCCACTCCTAGATTTGTTAACAGGGCCCAAAGTTTTTCTCTATTCACCCGGTCAAAGGCCGCAGAGAGGTCCATGAACCCCATATATATTGACCCCCTGCTAGCGATGGTATATTTTGCTGTCAGGAGGTACAGGTTCAAGCATTGGTCTGTGGTGGATCTGCCCTCCCTGAAGCCATATTGAACGTCTGTCAAAATCTGGTGCTCCTCTGCCCATTCCTGCAAGCGATGTAAGATGACACGGCCCAAAACCCTTGCTGTTACGTCTATAAGGGATATTGGTCGATAACACTGTGGGTCATCGTGATTCCCTTTCTTGTAAATCGGGACTATGGTTGCTGTTGACCAGGAACGAGGCAGCCTTGCCACCACGGCCTCGTTCAGTACCCTTGTGAGCAGTGGGGCCCAGAGATCGATGTTGCTCAAATACAGATCAGGGGGTATGCCATCGGGACCTGGCGCTTTGTTCTTGCTGAGACCAATTATAGCCGATTTTACCTCTTCCAGACAAAAGTCCAGTTTTGTGTTGGGTCTTTGCCTTGATCCTTCGCGCTGGGTAAGTGGTCCAGTATAGTAACATACACCTGTCTGCACTCTGTGTCCCTTGAGACAGGTTCCTATTCAGGAAGCAGGGAAGTATATCACCTACCTTACGCTCCCAGCTTTGTTGTCTGGTGTTTCTTTTCTCTGGCTTCAGCAGTTCAGCGCCCTAGCGCCGTTCAGGGGGCCAGTCTTTGTAGGGTGGCAGAGCCTCGTGGAGCCAACGGATCTGCTGCCTGCTATTCTACTTGTGTTTTTTCTTGTGGTCGGCTGGAGAGTGGAGACGTCCATTGCCGTGATGGTGGTCTGCCCCACTCGTGGCTTGCTTTGTTTTATTTCTCGCCTCTGATCTCCAGGAAAATAAAATCCTTTTACTTAGCTCAGTCAGTCACTCAACATTTCAGTCGAGCAGGAGGCTAGTGACGGAGAGTGAGTCATCCGCCCATTAACACTTGCTAGTTGCTAGCACAGTCTCATGTTACACTTACTTGCGAGATGAGCCGTTCTGTTTATGGTCCCGCCGTCGTCTCCTCAGACTCCTTGCCTCTCCATCTCACTGCACTCCCTCAGCAAACGTGCAAAGAAGGTGCGCTGTCCCCCACCACCCCCCCCACACCTCCCCCACCTCCCCCGCCCGGGCATGGTCCAACTATGGCAGGCTCAGAAGGCGCAGCAGCTGCTGTACGTGTGGTTGAGGCCGGCGGTCTTATCATTAATTAGTCCTCGCTAGAATGTGGGTGACATGGACACGGACGGCAACTGCATTTTATGCAGGCAGATAGAGATAGTTGTGCTTGTTTGCTGGGTCACGCTGCCCTCAGTGTCCAAATCGGCCCCCCAGCAACAAAACCGGCCCCCCAGCAACAAAACCGGCCCAGTCCGGCCCTGCTAATGACCTGTGAAGTACTTGGGTGCGGCTGGCAGAGCTCAAAAACTGACTGTCTGTGTGTGTCCCGGGAAGCTGCTGACACACACGAGTGGTGGGGGTGGCGCACAGCCAATAAAGGCATTGTTTGTTTTGCTCTGTCTCCCAGTAGAGACACTTTTTTGTAAATATCGCGGCCAATATGGGTATTATCGCGGCCATCGCGGTAATCTGCCGATTTCGCAATTTTTTCGTGAATCGCGAAATCGCGATAAACTGGAGGGTCTGATTAAACTTATTCTAATGATACACTCCCATATGGAATCTTCTATGAATGACAGGCAAATTACCATCTTCGCATTCGGGTGGGCTGAGAGGTGTTTCTTGTTTAAGCGGGTATACCCCTTAATCTGCTGTCCCCTCCAGAACCCATGTGTAACCATGAAAAGGAAGAGCTTTGTTTAAGTACATTATTTGGGGAGGTAGAACTAGGGCCCCCCTTCGGGAACGTCTAAATTGAAAAATGTCCCTTTGTTTAAAAATGATCAAAAAAGGGGCATTGGAGAAGTTGGGAAAACCAGGGCAGGTAGAGGAGGGGAGGGGAGGGGAGGGAGAGGTTTTAACTCCCTCTACCTCTTACACCCGGTACCCTAATCTGCCAGGGGGAGGCAGGTCCAAGGCAGGGAAAAGGGGCAACCCCACAAGAAATCATAAAGGGGACAATATGAAAAGGAAATATAAAAAGATAAGACTATTTCCCAAACGTTCCTAAATCTCAGTTTGAAGGGGGGTCTTATGGAGGCCCACACACCGCATATGGTGTCAGCAGGGAGGGTGTGGGTTCTGGAACGGCTGTGTATTCACCAGATTTGATGCCGCAGTCACTCCAAGAAGTCCAACTCCCCCTGCTTAACAAGCTGGTTGGCCCCTTTGGGAGGGGAAACAGGAATGGGACGTGGGTTTTCCATGCCTCAGACAGTGCCCAGGGTTTGGGTGGTCAGAAATTAGAGGGGTGGGTTCAAGTGCAGAGTGCCATTCAGGATGGGCCCAATAGTTTACACAGGGTCCAATCTATTGTCTAATAGCAATATGGAGGCCTGCTTGTGATGTTCTGCCATTTTCTTTTTGGTTTGGCTCCTGAGGTCATAAAATCATTTTTTGAGGTCCTCTGTGTCTCTGGTGGTCACCCCAACTGCATTTACTTTGTCCAAAATGTCCTGCCAGATTTTTCTTTTGGCAGATTCTGCACAGTGAGGGACTGCCTGCCAAAAAGTTTGTGGTGCACCTTCACCACCTCCTCAACAAGGACATGCAACTCCATGCTGCTGAATTTGAGTTTCCTCCTCCTCTCATGCTGCTCTTTTTCCTTGCTGCTTGCCATTTTTCACTTTTAAAAGTGCACAAAATCCTTTCTGCTGCTCAGCTCTGCTCCAACTGCCTTTCCGGAAGCTTCTAATTAGTTGCAGCTGCCTGTGTAGCCACTTCCTGGGAGGGAGGGGGAGGGTGGTAGCACCTGATTGGCTGCCTACTTCAGTTTCACTTTTGTTGGCTTTAGGATTCTGTATTTACCGATTCGGTGGTATTTACCGATTTGGTATTTACCGAATCGGTATTCTCAATGCATTCCTATGGGCCAAAAGGCCCATAGGAGTGCATGGGGAATACCGATTTGGTAAATACAGTATCAGTAAATACCGATTCGGTAAATACAGAATCGGTAAATACCGATTCTGTATTTTCCGATTGTCCGATACGGAATTTTACCGATTCTGTATTTTTTACCAAATTTTTATCTACATACCATTTACCGATTCTAAAATACCGATTCGGTAAAATTCGGTATTTTAGAATCAGTAAAATCGGATTACCTACATCTGGCCCAAAGACTCTAGTAAGTACTGGCGCCTGATAGGGCAATACTGCAACTCATGGCAGAAGGCTCTGCCTATTCGGATCCCAGAGAAGGACTGGGTGGATTATATCTCCCTATTATATATGAACAATAGTCCAGTCATTCCTGTGACAATTGGAGCGGATGAGTTCCCTTTTTCGTAATTTGGCCATCTTTCAGGGGAGGATTTAGTGGGGTTTAAAAAGAATGCACACGATTGTGACGGAATTTGATTTCATTATTGAAAAAGGAGGCTGTTGCCTGGAGAGTCCTTCTTGCCCCACTGTTTAATTATTGCTTTTGAACTGGGAAAATGTCCCTTTCTTGGAAGGGGAGTGTTGTAGTCCCTTTGTTTGAAAAGGGTCCCAAAACCTCTCCATCCAGCTTCAGACAGATTACTTTGCTGGATGCTTTGGGCAAATGATTTGCTAAAAGCATCCTCTGTCATCTGCAACAATAGGCCCATAACCAGAATATCATACCTCCAGAACAAGCCAGTTTCAGAAAGAAACAAAGTACTCTGGATAACATTGCTGTCCTCCAGACTATTGTAGAGAAATATGTCTTTTTACAGGGCATGCCAGTCTGTACTGCATTTATTGATATCTCCACGGAGTTTGACAAAGTGGACCACCAAACGTTGTGGAGGAAGCTCCTTCGACTGGGTGTCCCACATCATCTTCTGCGTCTCAATACGGAATTACACTCAGATACCTGGTGTCAAGTTTTGATGGGAGGATTGCTGAGATTATCCCGTAAGATTAGAACACATAAAAGGATTAAGCAGGGTTGCCTGCTGGCCCCTCTCTTGTTTCATTATACATATCTGATGTTCCCGGTGCCTAAATCTGGTAAGGGGGATGTCCTCAGAAATGGTATAATGTCAGTTGGTTCAACAGTGTGTGACTAAAAGGGGAACTTCCCGCCAGGTGAACCGTGGAGTCTAGGCTTCAGCAGTGATAAGTATAAGGCATATTATCAAGACAGTCGATTAAATTATCGCAGTTTTAGCGGCAGAAAACTGCCGCTAAAACGACAATAATGGGCTTGATAATATGCTCTATGGAATTCCAATTGAAGCCCATGTTAAATGTGAACGACATCTAACATGGGCTTCAATTGGAATTCCATAGAGCATATTATCAAGCCCATTATCGCCATTTTAGCGGCAGTTTTCTGCCGCTAAAACTGCGATAATTTTATCGCCTGTCTTGATAATATGCCCCTATGTGTTTTCTGTGGTGTGCTTGTATGTTTCATGGTGTACGTCCTTTCATGTTAAAGCTAAAGAGTGTCTAAAAACAATGGAAAAAGGCACCGATAGGCACACCAGTGAATGAAAGCAACATTTCATGAGTGACGACTTTTCAAGTGTATGAATGAATCATTCCTTTTTTATGATCACCATACTAAATGTGCCACTGGTAATCACAAGAGAATAAGTTACTTGTGTTTTTTCTCACAAAAGAGGTATCCACCTAGTAAGGAGGGGCATTAGCAACTCCACCTTACAGCATAACTAGAACTATTGTGGAGACATTATAACTTCTGTTCCTTTACTTTTTCATTTCAGATTAATCGCAGTAGGATTACCAGGTGGTATAAAATGTGTACAGCACCTGGGTGTAATTGTGCGAATGTGGCACTGTATTTGGGTTGGGTTTCTGCAGACCAACTGTAGGAGTGGAACTAGGTACACCAATATCAGACACATCATCCTGAAGAATAGCCATTGGGGTAGGTTAGAAACATGTCGAACATTAGGATTTGGGCACATTAAATCCCATAGTCCTAAATTGTTCCCCTGTTTTATAACCATCTCGACTGGAGGTAAAAATAAAAGTAGCATCACCCACTAGCCAGGTATTTTTAAACACATACCTCCTTTACCTCACTCCTCCCAGCAGAACAACCTGCCTCACATAGTCATTACTTTCCGTGCTCCCACGTAGTTTGTCAGGTCGCAGCCCGCCCTGTTCCATAGCGAAATGGGAAGGACCCTATAATGAAGCATGCCACCAAGGGGTAACCCTGGTGGGTGAGGGTTTCACGGAAAACTTTATGGTTTTCCCTCAAAGTGAAGGAACAAGGATAACTAAGAAATCCACGCAGCAAGAGACTGGGTCCTCTGTTTTTGTTTTCCTTCAATAAGGTCTAATTCTGCACCAAACCTGTAACCTAAACTCTATGGCCGCCCACCCCCCTGCTTTACGTCTTGAATTCGGCTTACTCTCCTCTTATATCTTATCCTTGGCAGTGGTTTTGAGGTGGGATAAATCCATCCTTTGGGGGCAGGAGGGTACACTTAGGGGTGCCTTGGGAGTGGAAACTTTTATTAAGCTAAAAGAACAATCAACATTTTTATGTCCTTTGAGTGAGCATTCATTTGAGCTTAGGTGGAACACTGACTCCCCATGCCAAAGTCTGTATTGAAGCTTTTTATAAAGAAGCCTGTGACCTCCATTAGTTTGGCCAGAGATGTTGCTTTAAGCAAGCCCAAGTTGCGCAATGAGGTGGTTTGTGGGAGCACATTGGGGAACAAACCACAGCCCTATTTAACTTGGAACCTACCTCATGGGATTAGAAGGCTGATGCTCTTGTTGAGACTCTATTTTTTGCACTTAAGAGAAATTACTGGTGTTTGGGACAAAATACCAAAAGAGGAGAGAATTTGTGAAATTTGCTGTTTACAAGTTCAAGATTTTAATCATGTGTTATTTGTGTGTCCGGAGTTGCAAAAGTCTAGGCATATTTTCCCAAGACCTAAATACATCAAATTCAACATTCATTCTGCCCATGAGCCCTGCTCATTTGTCTTGTCCCCACCAAATCACCAAATGAATTGGTTTGTCATAGGATTTATCGATTTTTAAAAAACGTTATTGGCTGTTTACTAGGACATTTTAATGTAATTTCTTATGTAGTAATATTTTTTTTATTCGGCTGTATATGCGTCCTAATATTTTTATTCTTGCTTTTTAGGAATGCTTTGTTCCATTTCGCTCCTTGTATGTTGCACTTTGCTGTTTTACATGAATGTTTTATTCTCCCCCCGCATTCTGTATAGTATGCATGATAATAGATTTTAAGGAGGCAAACTCATACAAAGGAAGAACTATTTATTAAAGGAAATGCATTTCTTGTTTTATTTGTAGTGTGTAATGTTGTGAACCTCCATAGGTTTTCCATATCATAATAAAAATTGAATTGAATTGAGCGGGCACGAGAACTTTTATTCTACCAATTTAAAGGTAGAGAGGAATTAGACATAAGCATAGGAGGCTGGATCATTTATAAAGAAATTGCTAACTGCCCTGGAAGAAAGGAAAAAATACTCTAACAAATGTATTAGCTGTCATTGCGAAAAGAAAGCTACTTACCACTCATCCCAGCAGTCACACATTTCCTGACCCCACGATGGTACGTGCCCTCCTCATCAATATCACTCTGAAGTACTTCAAGACCTAGACAAAAATATAACCCATACATTTAAATATCTGTAACCATCCTAATATAATGCACAAGTTAAAAAAGTATATATATAAAAAATGTTAGGTTATCTATCCAAAATATCACTTTGAAAGGTTGGCTTTGCATTTTACAAACCAAGTAGTCAACCATTCAACGATATATATTTTTTTACATAATACATGGACATGACTATGAAAGGAGAGAAAAAAATTAAAGGGGTGGAAGGAAATGGAAAGGACATATGGCATTGGTATCTTGATATCCTGCACTGTCATGACATCAAGAACCTGTAGGACTTTTTTTGTGGTCAGTGATGATAATTTATGTTGCTGTGCTATTGAATGATTGCTCTGTAAAGCCTTCTGTCAACCTACATGGTGTGAATACTTTGGCTTGCATTGCTGTTTACATTACCAACAATGTTCTGTTAAAACAAGATATGTAAGAGAGGGATGAGGGAAGTTACCAAAAATGGGAGTGGAATAAAGCTACAGACAGCAGGACGTCAGCTGCGAAGACTCTGGAAATACAAAGAAAAACACAAGGAGGCAGGTATGAGTGGTTAAAGTGGATGCTAAAGTAGATGGGGACAGTTGTAAAAATAGAAAAAAAGTGGAAGTTGAGAAAAATAGAAAATAGTGGAAGACCATGAAGCATACTAGTTGTTAAATGTAGGAAAAATTAAACAGGACTTTCTAGCAGTGCCATCTGGAACACCTGGTGTGGAGTCAGAGGCTCTGTCCCAAGGGCCAAAGGACTGAATAATACTTATGAGATGAGTAGGTACTCTTTAACAAAAGTGGATTTTACAAGCAAACAATTCTGCTGGCTGACTAAGCAACCCTTTTCCTCCTTTCTCTTCAACACATAAATAAAATAACTCCCTGCCTTACACAGTTTCCTAAAAATTGTATTGCTCCCCACTCACTGCAAAGAGTTTTGTTACTTGGTCACAATGAAAGCTGAGGGTAAAGTGGAGTGTTGGACACTGTATTAGCGACATAAAAGTCACAGAGGAACATCAACACCACAAATATCAAACTATCCTAGGGACATTCCTTCAAACATTTTACACAAACACCAGGCTCAACGTGGAAAAGAATGCAGGCAGTAGGATTCACTTGACATCCACTGCACATTCCTCCTCATCTTATAGTCCTACTCCCTCCCTGTTCAGGCGATTCTATGGCTCAGGAAACTTACAGATTTTTTTCTAATGTTGCTGGGGCCTACAGAACTCAGTGCAGCCTAGCCCCCACACAACATAAAAAAAGTTGGTGATGCCCCTGCTCCTTCTATGGACATCGCCACAAACATAAAATATGTAATTAGAATTATGGGTTGCTCTTTGAAGGTGCAGTGAATAATAAATGAGCCACTTATCTATTATTCATTTGGTTGCCCTGGTGCAACCACCCTCCCCAAACCTTTGCAGGCTGGGAGCTCCATCTTCCAGTTCCTTTCTCCTTATTTAAGGGGAGGGGGTGTGTCTCCCCCCTCCACAAGCCAATTTGGGCCCCAGGGACCCTATTGCCTGGAGACTTTACTTTTTATAAAGGGGAGGGGGAGCTTGCCCCACCCCTTTCTGACCCTCCTTGGGCCCTCAAGCACCCCATTAACTGGGAGTATTTTCTAAATAAAGGGGAGTGTGGCATGCACCCCCTCCCTGAGCTTCCTTCGGTCCCTGGGACCCCCTCACCTGGGCATATCTCATAAATGAAGAGGAGGGAGTGTGCAGCCCCCTTCCAAGTCTTCTGGGCTCTAGGATCCCATCCCCGTGGCCTATTTTACAAATACCACAAAGGGCAGATCTCGCATTGCTGGTGGTCGCTGCGGTGCAGAGGTTGGTTCACTGGAGCTTTGCGTTAGCAGACGGCGTGGGTGGCAAGATCTTGGTGCAAAAAGGCACAAACTTCAGGATTCAGGGTTCAGCACTAATGAATAAAGGAACTCACTCCAGGAAAGGGCAGCAGTGTTCAGGTAGATCTAGCTGCAGATCCTGGCAGCAGATGAGCTGGGCAGATGCAGGGAGGCCTCTGTAGCTTGTTATGTCCCTGTACCACAGAATAGGAGGTCAATCCGCTGACTCCTGAAGTCGCTTCAAACTGGGATGACGGGTGCAGGTCTAGTCTTTCTTCTCAGCAAGTAGGGCAGCTGGGTACCAGTAATTCTGGCACCAGAGCAGCACAACAGCCCTTCCTCT
Organism: Lissotriton helveticus; assembly: GCF_964261635.1. Taxonomy (NCBI): domain Eukaryota; kingdom Metazoa; phylum Chordata; class Amphibia; order Caudata; family Salamandridae; genus Lissotriton; species Lissotriton helveticus. The sequence goes on along the minus strand of NC_136068.1, from coordinate 365,112,941 downwards.
ACTAGTATCAACAGGTCCAGAGGTATTCTTAGGAGTTAGGTTTGAGGGTCTAATATTTATACTTGGTGCCAGCATTGAAATTGGAGAAGATTCTTGAGATTGTTACCCCCAGAGGTGGTTGAAAATCCCTGCCTCTCTGCCCTGGCCCCAGCTAGTCTCGGGACAAAAGACTAGTGTCAAATCCTTTGTGAGTGTGCTTAGGCAAAACCTTTGTGATGTACAAGTGTGGTTGATGATAGTTCTTCCACCTCATCAAGTCAGAGATGGCCCATCCTGCCAATACCTATTCCCTCTTTGTCTCATTGTCTGAGAGTAATACACAAAGACCAACTGCCAGCGACACCTAGTCATGTGACCCAGGATACAGGCTGCAGGCACCACATGGTTATGACAAGAAGATGTTCAATGTTATCCTAAGGGAGAGGTAGGTCTCACAGTAGTGAAAAACACATTAAGGAGTTATTCACTACCAGGACATGCAAAACTAAACATACATGTCCATCTTTTAAATATTCTGTGTTGGGCCTACCCTAGAGGTGACTTATATGTATTAAAAAGGATTGTTTGAGCTTAGCAAGATTTTTATCTTGCCAGGTCAAAATGAAAATTTAAACTGCACATACAGGCTGTAATGGCAGACTTGAGACATGTTTAAAAGGCTACTTAAGTGGGAGGCACAATGGATGCTGCAGGCCCACTATTACCATTTAATTCACAGGCCCTGGGTACGTGTAGTACCACTTTACTAAGGATTTAGAAGTACATTTAATTGCCAATTGGGTGTAAGTCAATTTTATCATGTTTAAGGGGGGAGCTCAAGCACTTTAGCACTGTTTAGCAGTGGTAAGGGGTGCAGAGTCCTAAGCCAACTAAAACGAGATCAGCAAAAATGGAGGAGTAAGGCAAAAGGTTTTGGGGAAGACCACCCTAAGGCTGACAGGTCTAACACTCCCCAAGACTGATGTTTAGGGTCCTCTCCCTTTGGAGCAGGCACCACCCAGACACCTGTTTGAGTCACGGTGGACTCACTCTCCTCCTTCTAACCTTCTATCTACAGAGCCCATGCCCCTTGTTCAGGGGTCTGACCCCACAGGATCTTCCTGTTTGGACTCCAGTTGTGCGTCGCCACAACCACTACCTCTGGGTCTGGATTGCAGTCTCTAGGATGACTTGCTTTGCTGTACTCAGGGAGTCACCCACTCTACCCTGACATTCCAGGGTCGACCACTGACCCATCACTTGTCACCTTGGGGAAACAAGGCCACTCATTACCCATCCTCTATTTCTTCAGGAGCTAACACTACATCTCCGACCTCGGGAATCTTCCCCTTCTTGGGCCACCCACCTCCTTTGGGCACCCTTGTATAGCTGTCCTCCCAAACACTTCTCTCCTTTCTTGCTATGCTGCTCGCATCCATCTTGGTCTTATGTTAATCTCTCAAACCTCAACAGTCCCCATCGGTATTTGAAGATTGATGGGGGCCTACGAGTCACTGTCTGGGGTACAAAGGCCCATAAGGGGTGGTAGGGGCCCACGGTATCCTGTGAGGTGCTAGGGGGAGGGAGGGAAAGGGGTGTGGTGGAGGGTGGGGGCAGTAGGGAGAAAAAAGGGAGAAAGAGAAGAGAGGAGGGGAAGAGAAAGATGATAAATAGATGAGAGAGTGATAACCAGAAACATCAGATCAGATCAGATCTCCCATTGACACAGGCTATAGTGGGAGGATGAGATTGGTGTGTATGGGGGTTTGCAGGAGCAGTGGCCTTGAAGGGTGAGTACGGAGGAGAGTGTGGACGGGGAGATAGGGGTCTGCAACTATGTAAAGGTGGTGTAAGGGGGATCATAAGGGAGGGGGAGGGTTAGGGAAGCTGCAGCGAAATAATAACTGAGGTGCTATGTCATAGTTGATAGCAATGGATGGCGGCTATAGCACAGGCACTGGGCCTGAGGTGGAGGGAGTCTCCATGTCCCCTGTGCGGTGTTGAGGGTCTCCAGCATTCACCTCTGTGCACAAGAAGGGTGCCCATATCTGCAGGTATAGGCCAGATTGGTCCTGCAGAATATAGATGACTTGTTCGTGGGAGGCGGTTTGAATCATGGCTACCAGCCACGACTCCTGCATCGGTGGGGCGGATGCCCTCCATTGACGTAATATGCAGAGTTTGGCCATGGACATTGCCATGTGCTAGAGGCGGCGTTGGAGTCTCGATAGTTCTGGTGATTGCCGTAGATCATGCAAAAGGATTGCGGGGTGAGCGGTAGGTGAAGAGGCCTGGAGACGTTTAGGGTCCGGCCCACGTATGCCCAGTAGGACTGCACTGAGGGGCATTCACATATGACATGTGTTGTGTTGCAACAGGTGTTTGTGCATCTCCAGCAGTTGGCATGCAGGAGTAGGCTCGCTCTGTGTAGTTTTGTGGGTGTTCAGTACCAGTCTTGTAGGACTTTGAATGGGCAACCTCTTTAGTGCCCTTGTCCAGGGCTTCTAGAAAATCCACCCATTTGTCTTCCTCATATGAGACTGATAACCATGATTGCCACTTGATACACAGTGTCTGCAATAGGGGTTGCGAGAAGAGATGGGACGAGAGCCCTCCTTACAGTCCAAACATTACCCCTTTGTGGTTCCCCCACATAGAGAGGTATAGCACCACCGGCGACGTGGGCAGGGACCACAGATAGAGCCCCAGGCATTGCCTCAGGCAGTGCTGCAGTTGTGTATATTTCCAGTGCTGCATCACAGGAAGGCCAAACTCCTCTCCTAATTGCGCTAGCATTTTCAGGAAACCATTGTTGATGAGCTGATCGAGTGTATGTTTGCCCGCCACATGTCATGTGGACCTCAACAGGTCCCTTCCTTATATGCATATATCGGTGTTCCCCCACCGGGGAGCTTTCTCATGTAGCCGAGGGTGCGAGCCACGTAAAATGGTACGTAAAGATTTATGAAGCCACGCAAAGCCACCCTGCGTGGCTTTGAATGGCCTCATAAATCATAAGTAAGGCAACACTGCGCAAATCGCTGCATCCCCTTACTCTGAGCCCGGGAGGCATTCTTTGGGCTTTGCAGTGGATTTTCCAACGCAACACCCATGAAATTTGACACTGCCCCAGATCTCCATGAACATGTGAACATGGGGAAGCGCCACATCTGTACGCCGCCCAAGGTGAGGCGTAACAAGGAGATATAACTTAATTTCTCCTAGTTTTGCATGCAGCACACATAGAAAGAGAAAAACACCTCTTAAGATTGTTTTTGTGCAGGAGGGTGCCTGCAATTGCACAAAAACAATCGTGCCTGCAATGAAGGAACCCTTGCACCCGTGGTGCAAGGATGCCTATGGTTGGCGCTAGGCTGCTGAAAGGGCTCCGGTTCAGGCAGAAAGCACACGATGCACTGTATTGCCCTTGCACTTTGGCGTAGGGCAGCCCAGCAGGGTGACTTGTTTCACTGCCCTATGCTAAAATGTCATAAATGAGGCTTTTACTTTAGATTTTGTTTACATTTTCTTTCTCTGTAAAGGTAGTTGCTGGTTTGCCTTTGGAGATGTTTTCAATCTTACATATGAAACACGGTGCTTTTGTGTTGTATGATCCTAAGAAAGTCTAATTTTCTCAATCCGCTGACAGGCCATATTATGCTCATGAAGAGTAAATCGCCTTGAGATTGATAACCTCAGACAAAATGATTGTGAAAACGAGGGAAGTGATGGGCAGAAAAAAATTCCCTGTTCTTTTTACTTGAAAAACCGGCAAACATAAAAACATAACCTTCTTAATAGAACTGACTAAAGAAAGGGCAGCTCCAAAGAACGAAGGAAAACATATGCTTCTAAAAAGGTAATTACATGTTTTAAACCTGTTATATATGATGAAGGATTTCTGAAGGACTGATCTTTGCAAAAGTGTACCTGTTTTGATTTTGCATTTCCAAAATATATGGGATGCACTTTATTTTTTTTTAATAAATGGTATCGCCATGCTGTTATACAATCAAGAGTATGAATTCCTCAAATACAAACTTTCTCAAACAGTGTTTTTGAACTTTATTGTTATCGAACTTCTGCAACGTATATTTTTTGGGGCCGGCATTGAACACACGGTTTTAATTATGTTATTAGCATAATGGTTTAATGGCTTTAATACCCGTTAATTAGAAACTGGATCTGCCTTTATATACTTAAGGTACTTAATATTTTGTTTTGGTATTTTCCTATAAGATCAAGGAGTTATTTAAAAAAAAAATATTCGTGGTCTATTCTTCAATATATATATGGACTATTATGGCCGATGCTTCTACGTGTTTGCTAAAGCATGACCACCTTTAAAAAATGAAAACAAATGTTTGCCTTTATTTTTTGGGTAATCTGTTTATGCATGTGTATTCAGCAGAATATTTTATTTTGATCTTAGATGTGGGTTGTAAATCGAAAACATCATACTGATGACAGCAACAAGTACTCTTTCAGTCGGACAAGATTCAGGTATTCTGTAGTCTATAGAATTTTCATTTGCTCACTTTTCTTGTTTTAGAATTATTAGATCTTCATTTAAAGTTGCGTAGCCACTAGTGATTGTGTGCTAGTGGTGGCTGTGGGCATTTTATAAGATAGCAGAAAATTATTCTCATTCTATTAAGCATTGGGTAAGATACTGAGAGCTTACTCGTGCATGGTATCCTTGGTGACAGATAATAAAATATAAATTGGAGCCTCAGAATCTTTATCTTTGTGTGGACCAACTTGGGGTCGACATTTTCTTTTCAACGGGTAGCTATTGAAAGGCAACGCTTTCCATAACTGCGCATTTTGGTAATGATTGTAAATCGAAAAAATGTATATTGTAAATGTAGATTCAAGCAATGCTCGTCTTTCTTTTTGCCTCCCTTCCTCTCTCGTTTGTTTTGTAACAACCCACGCTACGTGTTCTTCCAAAAACCGATCAAATGTGCATCATTTTTGTGACAAAATGTGTGCGTGCTCTATTTTTCACGAAATTCTGTATTCTGGGTTGCGATCTGCTAACAAACTCTGCTATGCAGTACATTACACACTCAGCAATGGCAAAAAAAACATACACAGGAAGTCAAGACGTTTTATGAACACAGACATTAACGACAATTGGTTCTTCAGTCTAAGACGGTCTTTAAGAAATATAAACATGTTTTTTCACATACAATTGTTAAAAGAAAATATAAAAATAAATGTGGGTGCTCAAAGGTTTTTGCCAGTGCTGCCTGGCTTTTATTCCACCTAATGCCCTTTTCTTCCAGCACCCACGCCCCAATTACAACATACAAGTGCAAGCAAAAACCTTCAACATTCTAGTCCTATAATGAAAAGATCTTGCTGACCATAATTTATCCATCCGCAAATAGGAAAAAAACTGAAGAAAAACAGAACTCTTGATTGTGAATTATCTCCCCTCAACACATGGACAGCTCATCACATCAAACAAAGCAAAGTACTTTACCAACAACACAATGTAGCTCTGAGCCATCGGGGCCTCAGTCTTTTTTAGGGGATGATGGGAGATTGGTGGGGACATTGACCACAAGGGCCTCTGAGGCAGTTCTCAGTAAGAAACATCTATTTCTAAGAAACAACCCCGCATTTCTAAGAAACAACCCCGCCTCTAAAGTGCTTTTTTTGTTTTAGAAGGTGGCCTGTCTTTAATTTACTGCAGCCACTCTCCAGCCACCATTAGCTTGAGCACCAGGGCCTCATTTATGAGGCCTTGCGTGAGTTTTGCGCTTCCGATGCGTCACTTTTTGTGACGCATCGGCGGCGTAAAACTTGCCTCCTGATGCGCACTATTTACAAAGTGACGCATCTAAGCAGATGCGTCACTTTGTAAATTCCTGCGCTACATTATACCTGCGTCAGGTATAATGTATGCAAAGGGGCCGTTCACACGCAAAATGCCTCGTAATAGTGACGCAGTGAAATCTATGAGATTTCACTGCGTCACTTTTAGGACGCTGTTGCGTCAAAATCTTGCGCCTGCCTCACAGCAGGCGTAAGACTGACGCAAGCCCTTTCACATGGGGCTTTCCCCATGTGAAAGGACGCATTGCTGGAGTTGCGTCACTTTTGTGACACACCCCAGCAATGTGTGACTTTTGCGCTTACAGATACGTCAGAAATCCTGACGTATCTGTAACTCCTTGCGACATGATGCGTCATACTGTAAATATGACGCATGAATCATGTCGCAAGGAGTGCGCACTGAGAAGTGACGCATCGCTGCTTTCACGCAGCGATGCGTCACTTTTCATAAATAAGGCCCCAGTGCTACATGAAGGGCGCTGAGGTGCCGTGTGAATGTTTTATGCACTGTAATGTCACACAAAGATATGTCTCTTAGTATATCCTTAACTAACTAGACAGGAACCTTGGGGCATATTATCAAGCCTTGGCGATAAAATTATCGCCGCTTTATCGGCAGGAAACAGCCGATAAAGTGGCGATAATGTGCTTGATAATATGCTCTATAGAATTCCAATCGAAGCTCGTGTTAGATGTCCTTCACATCTAACATGAGCTTCGATTGGAATTCCATAGAGCATATTATCAAGCCCATTATCGCCACTTTATCTGCAGTTTCCTGCCGATAAAGCGGCGATAATTTTATCGCCTGGGCTTGATAATATGCCCCCTGGTCTTTGCTATTGCTGCCCACCGTTCTTTCCCGTGTCCCCTCCCAAGTCCCTTAAGAGCCGAGAAGGCATCAGACAAGAAGTGTGTGCGAGTTGTCCCCCACGGCTACTGTCATCATACGGTTTCCCAGCTACAATTCACCCATGTGAGAAACAGTACCTGTTCTGCATATGTCTGGGAAATGGGTTTAAATAAATTGTTTCGATGGCACTTACGTGCGGGCTTACAACTAACATGTTCTTGTAAACGTTTTCGTCCGACTGAGAGAAAAGTAATTTTATCATATAATTCTATTATTCACTTTGTGTGTAATTTTTACAAAAACGTTTGCTATAAATACGTCATGCATACATATATGTAATACATGCAGATGTGCTGAATGCAATATTTTTTCAGTGTGCGAAAGGGCCACGTCTCTCTGGCAAAGAATACTGAAATGGGCAAGGATGTTCCTCACTTCAACAACATTATATCACTCTTGTTGCATTTGCATTTCGGTGATGCAATGCAATTTGTCATGAACAGAAGTTAGAAGAAATACATATAATGAGAACGAGACTGCAAGGGTTGGAATCCATGAGATGAGAAAATAAAACGGGCCTGCATTAAATGCGACTGTAACATGGAACCTGACCTTTGAACGCTAGTAATACATGTACACATTTTGGTGTATTAAGTTTCCCTTGTTTCGAAATAGTATGCTTTGACCCACATTTATTTTCACTGGCTAGCCATGTTTTTTTTTTAAATGGATTCAACGCTTAGATAAGAGACATATTGACAGATAGGATTGTCTATTGCGTTCTCTCCTTTATCTTCCCTTTGTATGATTTTCCATGTACCAGAAATTCCTACCAGAAAAGAACTGTGGGTTTTTAATATACATTTTTTTATGCTATGTTGTGATAATATGTATGTTTTTTTGCATTTATAATGTACTGTTTTTAACTTTATGAAATGTTTTTAACAAAGAGATAAAGAAGAATTATATAATTCATTACTTGGTGCCGAAATTCCATTTCTAATACATGGGCTGAATTTATGTGGTATGGTAGTTTGTGTCCCCTTGGGATTTTATTTTTTCACTATATACTAGTACTCCAATCCCCTGGGTGTAAGGGGTCTCTCTCTAATTTTTACCCATTCCCTCTAATATCATCCAGTAAGGGACAGGCAAGGCTTTAGGCTTTCGCCTTAAAAATTCTAATAATTACTTCCTAGCTCCCTTTCCCAAACGTGCACTCTACTCCTTCAGAGAGCATATGTTTAGCTTTAACTTCATGAAAGCTTCACACTTTTGACGGAACACAGACTCATGTGAATTACTGTTACCATCCAATCCATATGTGACTTCAGTCCTTCCGCTTAGAGAGGTCAAGGCATGTTAACACCTAGGTTAGAAGTGAGCAAATGAGCAAAAATGCAGTCGTATTCGAATGCTTTTGACAGTGTTAGTAGTTTGGTTTGTCCGCGGGTATCCTTTTTGGCATTTTTATTTTTTTTACAATGGTGTTGGGTCAAATTTACAAAGCACATTATGCTGTAAAAGGCAAGAGAATTGGGGAGAGTGCTTAAATACAAGTGGTGCCTGTACCTGTCTGCCGATCAGATGTGGGCATGTTATGCAATGCAATTTCATTGGGCCAATCAACATGTGTTAACTAAAATAAAAAATCCACTCTTGAGAAAGCTTTGTGCTTATCAAAGAAGATAAGGCCAAATGAAAATCTTGCTTAGGACTGAAAGAATGTCAACTATGTTCTGAACGTTAGACACCCCCCCCCACACACACACACACACAAAGCTGCACAGTCAAGTCCAGTCAAAAGTAATTTATTTTGGCCAAAGGACATAAAGTCGCACACAAATACAACATTAAAAAAATGCATATACATACAAGCCTCATAATTTAAATAAAACAAACCAATAGTGGAGCAAACCCCAGATACAAACATATCCTGGTCTGTCATGTCAATCGGATATGTTGCAGCCTAAAAGTGGGCATGGGCCCAACCATTTCCGTAGGGGCCTCCAGCATTATAATCCTAAAAGGGGAGTTCCAGACTTTGTCTAGGGTGTTTTTGGGACCCGTTAAGTTATCCCCTCGAATGTTTCACAGGACAGTATCATTAAAACATGTTAAAAAGAGAATGAAGAAATATTTAGCCATTATGAAAGAACATTTGTGTGAGAAAAAATATGCCACAAGGTAATTGCAAAGCCTATTTGGCTCCTGCAACTTGGAGTCATTAAGTGTTTGTTTGGCTTAGAAAAGGGGAGAGTGAATATTAAGTGTCTATTTGGCAGCACAGTCATTTGAACCCTGGTATCCCCCACCATGCAAAATCCAAATCAGGGTCAGGATCCTATTACAATGTTAGATTGCCGACAATTGGCCATCATAGTAAAGTTCAGTTACCTAATAGAAACCAGGGCCACATTCCTGAGGCAGTGCTGGGTTATGGATGCTGGGCTGAAACTATTATTACACAAATACTCTAAGAAGGTCCCCCCTGAGTATCTGGCTCTACACTTGAGTTGCATGTTTAAATTTCCACCTTCTTCTAGGATAAGCTGCTTTCAGGAATCTAGCAACTGAAAATGCAGTGCAGAGGGTGGTATCAACTTTACAGATCCTCAGGGCAATTGTGTGTTGTCTAACCCCCTGTAGCCTACAAAGAGGTAGAATCCATCCCTTCCTTTGTGTTTCAGTCGTCTTGCAGAAGAACAGAAAATGGGCCTCTGTTTTGGGAGCGACGCCAGATTCACAGCAGTTGACTTGCCTAGGGAGGTTGAAGAAATAAGACCTTCTAAGGGGTTCACTGATACATCTGGTCCTTTAAACCAACGAAGAAGAAATTGGCACGGAGGTTATATTATAAAAAAAATCATTTATTAACCTCACATGAGGGAGACTGCGTCCCACAATGCCCTCAGGCCACTATAGGAGCCAGTCTAAGGAGTACAGAGAATAGGGGCCTTAGATATGAATAGGTTACATAGTCAGCATAAACCAAGGGGAGGTCCTGGCACATACAAGCATGCAAATTGACTTATATGCGTATACAAAATTTGCTTGCTCAATAAAGTGGGAGGGGATACTAAACTGAACACATCAGTAAGAATAGCCTGACAGTTCTATACAAGGAGCAGGTGCATTCTATCAGCTAGGCCTTTCTGAGCATGTGCAGGGCTCTGGAAGAGGGAGAAAGCACATGGCGAGCACATGGCTAACTAATATTGCTGCCAAGAACAAAATAGCTTTCAGCTCATGCTAACAGTGATTCCTGCAATCTATAACAAGGTTGGGCTTTCATTTGTCAGTGAAGTGGGTGAGTGGCTATGTACCCAATCTAAAATGAACAAAAAGTACCCTACAAATGGGGAATTAATGTAGTCGAAAAACTGGGAGCGGGTTTGAATTTCAATAACTTCAGAGTTAGTCTGCAGAAGTTGGGACAACAATACAGTGTTCCCCATTTACACTCTTAGTAATACAGATTAACAAGTTTACAAATATCTGCTGTGACAAAGTCCCAGTCCCTGAACTCAGGCGACTCTGAGGAACCAGGCAATTCATTCTAATTCATAATTTATAGTCAGTACTCCTAGACACGTTTGAGGGGTCTCCGGCTTTAAAGCTAATAAACAAAAATCAATGATCCTGAAAATGTTGATTCTACTTCCTGAAGCAACTGCCCGGCAGAGGTTGACCCCCTTTCAGTGGACTTAAAAACCAATTCAATACCTGGGGCTGAACCTCAACAGTGGGATGAGACTTGAAGAGGAGCCAACAGGACTTCACTTTCACAGAGTGTCTTAGAAGATCTTACATTCCTAGTGAGGGTGTATTAGCGCAGTCAAAAATTAATATCCTTCCCAGGGTGTTGTATATTTTTAGGCCCTCCTGTCAGCCCTCGCCAGGCTGAAATAAAAAATCTTCAGACCTAAGTAATATAATTACTTGAGGAGGAAAAAGATCCCCCATCTCAGTTAAGTTGGAAACAATACCAAAAGAGAAGGGAGGATTGGATTATCTCAATGATGGATTAAAAGGTGCCCTTCTTAAGGTACATATTGGAATGATCAGCCTGTGAAAGTGATAAGAAATGGATCTTCATGGACAGGGCAATTCCAGGTTGATCGCTATGGGATCTTCTTTTTACGGAAGGCATGCAGCACACCAAAAATGTCTATTTGGCCACTTTCTTGAAAATGGTTCTAGAAATATACAATCAAGCAGTGGTGAATGGTGGCCTAACAATATTTCCCTCTCCTAATATCTCAATTACCAGTAATCAAGCCTTCACTCCTTAGTTGGGGGTTGAACTGCTCTCTGTCTGGGCACAAGGGAATGCAGAATCCTGTAAGATCTCTTCAATATAATTTCCAGCAATGTAAATCAGAATTTAAGATCCCAGAATTGAGACGATTACAATACTGCAAACTCTACCATTGATTCTCCATTAAATAATTATGCCATGGGACATGAGATCAGTATCCTTATTTGCGAAAATGGCTCACAACTTCTCGAGCTCATAGGGTTTGAACTCAAACACATACCAGACTTTCCTCTTTAGCAAGCCAGGGCGCAACACAGATTCCTGGGCAGATCGGAAAAGGATCTGGGAATTAAGGTTACCCACTGCCAGTTGGAAAGGGGCATAGCTATTATTTTTAGTGAGCATTTACAGTATATGAGCTTGTGGTTGATGACATCAAGGATGTAGAGAGACTTGGCTTCTGTGTTAAACTGGATCAGTCAAGTTCTTTCTCTGGAGTTTTAATTTATTATCGGCCAAGACCCTGTTTTAATTTCCTGAACTCCCTAGGAGATGCCTTGACTCCCCATGTGCTACATTATTCCAACTTTAGGGTGCTAGGTCATTTTAACTGTCACACTGATTATCCCATAAGATGGTAAGAGTCTAAGCATGGGCGTAAAATCCGTTCCGCGCGCGTAATTTGCGGATTTTCGGTAAATTCGCAATCCGCGAACTCTAGCGAATTTGTCGAAAATCCGTCAATTCGCACGCGGCGGATTTTTTTGCTTGGTGATACAATATTGCGGCGCGCGGTGTGGCGCACGGCGTTGACTTTCCGTCATTCAGCGTTTGCCGAGTTGGTTTTCTCGATATCTTGCGAGTGCTGCGCCATTTTGGATCTTGCTGCGGGATCCCGCGGGAGTTGGCGCCCGCGAATACGTAATCGCAGCTTGCCACCTTACCTTGCACAGCACGCATCGCGAGAGTTTGCAATTGCGAACACGTAGGTGCGGCGGGCAGGAACAATCTCGCACTCGCGAAATAGAGATTTTGCAATTCTGCACAAGAAATCCACCAGCAAACAGCATAAACCTTCAGAAAATGATGATTTTTATCAGAATCACTCCTCAGGTTGACATTTGCCTGCACTTTTTTTTGCAAGGAGTCCATTTTTTGGGGGGGGGGGAAGGAAGTGCCCCACAGTCTCCAACCTCCTGTTCCTGTCCAGCAGGCTCCTCCCAGTGCTTTCTTCATGTGCTGGTCACTTTCATTTGGACCTTGACCTGGAAGGATTACTTTTTGTGGGTGCTGCTGGATATTTGGATTTGAGCCCTTTTTGACTTTCTATGGATCACTTTTGGATTAGAAATCAACTTTCACAAGTAAGTTTGTTTGGGGCATTACAGTTGCTGCAACTACAATTTTGGAACTTTTTCAGAACATTAAATAAAATATATTGTGGGTAGCCACAGTATCCAGTAGGACCAGGGTTGGTTATGGGTGCATGATACAACTGTTTTGTTGAATTTAAACATCATTGAGGCCATGGATGGGCTGGGATTGTGCTTAATTTTGTGTTTTTTGTCGATTTTTTGGGGCTGCTGTTGGGGCCTTTTGCCCAGGGGTAGTGAGTGGTGCATGGACTGTGTCTGCCTGTGGGGTCTTTTTAATGTAAACATCCTGGATGGCATTGGATTCTGGTGATTTTTGTGTGTTTTTCGTTTTTTTTGGGGTGTACTGTTGATGTGGACTGGCCATGTGGTTGGTGGTGGTGGCCATCTTGAGTGCTGGTACAGGCAACATGTGCTTGGGGTGCAAGGGGCCATTTTGAAGACAGGCAGTGTCTGAGGCCTGCACTTATTTTGCCTACTTTTCATCCATTATGCCCAGGGGTAGTGAGTGGTGGATGGGCCTAGTCTTTCTGTGGGGTGTCTTCTTGAATTTAAACACCATTGAGGCCATGGATGGGCTGGGATTGTGCTGAATTTTGTAGTTTTTGTCGTTTTTTTGGGGCTGCTGGTGGGGCCTTTTGCCCAGGGGTAGTGAGTGGTGCATGGGCCTAGTCTTTCTGTGGGGTGTCTTCTTGAATTTAAACACCATTGAGGCCATGGATGGGCTGGGATTGTGCTGAATTTTGTGTTTTTTGTCGTTTTTTTGGGGCTGCTGGTGGGGCCCTGTGCCCAGGGGTGGTGAGTGTTGCATGGGCCTAGTCTTTCTGTCGGGTGTCTTCTTGAATTTAAACACCATTGAGGCCATGGATGGGCTGGGATTGTGCAGAATTTTGTGGTTTTTCTCGTTTTTTTGGGGCTGCTGGTGGGACCCTTTGCCCAGGGGTGGTGGTGCATGGACTGAGTCTGCCTGTGGGGTCTCACTCTCTTTAATGTAAACTTCCTGAATGGCATTGGATTGTGGTGATTTTTGTGTGTTTTTCGTTTTTTTTGGGGTGTACTGTTGATGTGGACTGGCCATGTGGTTGGTGGTGGTGGCCATCTTGAGTGCTGGTACAGGCAACATGTGCTTGGGGTGCAAGGGGCCATTTTGAATAGAGGCAGTGTCTGAGGCCTGCACTTATGTTGCCTACTTTTCATCCATTATGCCCAGGGGTAGTGAGTGGTGCATGGGCCTAGTCTTTCTGTGGGGTGTCTTCTTGAATTTAAACACCATTGAGGCCATGGATGGGCTGGGATTGTGCTGAATTTTGTGTTTTTTCTCGTTTTTTGGGGCTGCTGGTGGGGCCCTTTGCCCAGGGGTGGTGAGTGTTGCATGGGCCTAGTCTTTCTGTGGGGTGTCTTCTTGAATTTGAACACCATTGAGGCTATGATTGGGCTGGGATTGTGCAGATTTTTGTGTGTTTTTTCAACTTTTTGGGGTGTATAACTGATGTTCCTCTGTCTTCCATTGCTTGTAGGTGCACAAGAGAACCACCAGTGCCAGGAAGAAGTCCTGCTGCGGTGTGTGCAGCACAACGTCACGTGTGGCCACAGACAACTCTGCAACTTGTGCAACTGCGGCCTGCTGTTCAGAGTGACATCTGAAGAAGATGGCCCCAAAAAAAGTTGCCCGTAGCTCCTCTAGCAAGAAAGTTGCCAGTAAGGAGCAGAAGAAGGAAGTGGCGCCACTTACCAAGGAGACTGGTGTGATGACGACCGCCACATTTTTTGGGATAAAAAAAAGTACGCCTGCAGCAGCGGCGGGATCTGCTGGGGACCAAGCTGGGAGCAGCACCTCCGCTCCATTGGGCTCAGTGCCACCACCACCACGCCAACCTAGGTCCAAGCCCTTGAGTGCTGCAGAAGCAGCCAGTATAGTTGTTCAATCACCATCGACCAGTGATGTTGGCTCATCGCAAGAAAGCAGCAGCAATGTCCCTCAATCAACACAGGTTGTTGTAGCTCATCTGACGAGTGTTGAACAACCACAGCCGCAACAACAATCACATGTGCAAGTACAAGCCCAAGTACATGTGGAAGGAGAGGCGGCGCAAGGAGAGGAGCAATCAGAGGTGCATGGAGGGGCACAACAAGTGGCCACAATAGTTGTTCCTCCAGAAGTAGGGGCACATCTGGAAATCGACAATCAAGCCGCGGTATCATTCGGGGAAGCCACTCCTCCAGATGATCATTCATTGTCTTCCACATCCCGAGCAAGGAAAAGATCAAGGGTGTTGGTGTCTACATCTTCTTCAAGCCCACCTCCTTCTGATGATATGGATCTTACTTGGGAACCAGCACCACTGCCGTCTGAGAATGAGGTTGAGGAGGCACACCATGATCTGACAAAGGTAGCTAAGCGTAAAAGGAAGGTCGTCGAAACTCTCAAAGTTATGGAGTGTGATGACGCTCAACAAGAAGTGGCGTATACTCCTGCTGCTGAAGACTCTCACGACGACGACGCAGTCATCATCACTAACGTCACTGAAGCCCCAGCGGGCATGCAGCAAACAGACATTTTGACCCTAGCCCGACAAGCTGCTGAGCGTGATGATGAAGTTGACGATGAGGCAATGGGAACACCACAATCATTGATGTTAACTAGTACACCACAACCTACCGCTTCCATATTTCTTACTCGCCAGAAGGGACCTCCATCCACCTCGACCTCAATTAGTGGTGGTGAAAGTGCAAAACGTAGTAAAGTTCAGCAATACACATCCTCCACTTCATCTGGCATTAGCAGCACGACCACCACCAGTATCGCCTCCTCCGGGCCCCACAGACATTACAAGTCCGCAGTTTGGGACTTCTTTACTGTTTCACCAAGAAGGGAAAACATAGCCATTTGTAGCATTTGTAAGCTTGCAGTTAGTCGTGGTAAGCTTGGTAGCAACTATGGGACTGGAGGCCAGAGAGGTCATCTTGACAGAAAGCACACTGTCCAATGGTTGGCGCACCTAGAGGAGATCAAGAAAGCCCGAATTGCAAGTAGAGAAAACGTTGATGTTCCATCTGATGATGACGAGGAGGAAGAAGTGTCACACACTTCACTTACACCCAGTACCCCTGGGAGCCACACTAAGAGTGTGGGACAGAGTGAGACGCCAATGCGAAAAAGTTCATCAGCGAGCGTAACTGGGTCGAAGAAGTCATCATCATCATCCCGTAAAATGGTCCAGGGCAACATTAGAACAATGTTATTTTCAGACGCGCCATATGACCGCAACCACCCAATGGTGCGTCTGTATAACACTAAGCTGGCTAAAATGCTAGCGCTGGATCTTCTCCCTTTTTCTTTTGTAGAAGGGGTTGGTTTTCTTGAATTAGTGGCAGCGCTCTGCCCTAAATGGAAGGTTCCTAGCTGGTACTATTTTGCCCGAGTTGCGGTTCCAGCACTACATGAAGATGTGCTGGAGGTGATTGGGGCAGCTTTGCAGAAGAGTGCTGTTCACACTATACATCTGACAACAGACATGTGGACCAGTGGCGCAGGTACTGATTACATGTGCATCACTGCACACTGGGTCTCTTTTTCAGGGATTAAAGCAAAGCTAAACGCAGGTGCTGACCTGGACCAAGTTTTTAAAGATGCTCGGAAACATGCAACACTAGCCATGTTTGGCTTGGAGCTACGCCATACAGCAGAAAACATTTTGAATGAGTTCAACACAAAGGTCTTTCACTGGCTGTCTCCAAAAAAACGCGGGATTGGTTATGTTTCCACGGATAATGGCGCCAATGTAGTTAAGGCCATGGAACTGGGTGACTACTCCAGAGTGCCGTGTTTGGCGCACTGTATAAACCTGGTTGTGAAAAAATTCTTGGAAAAAGACAGTCCAGCATGCTAGTTAGTGGTCACCTGCCGAAAAATGTGCAACCATTTCAGCCATTCTTTTAAGGCCCGGAAGCATCTGAGGAGCCTGCTACATGAACGTCGAATACCAGTGAAAGCACTCATCCAGGAGGTGCAAACACGTTGGAACTCAACCTTCTACATGCTTGAGCGTCTGTATGAGCAGTTTACGGTACTCGATCAGTATTTCTTAACAATGGGTACAGCTGTGAAGGAGGACCTGAGGTTAAATGCAGCGCAATGGGAGCTAGTTAAAAGCCTGACAGACATGCTTCGTCCTTTTGAGGTCTTCACGCGTGCAGTCAGCAGGGAGGACTGTAATTTGGGAAAAGCTATCCCATTGTTGCGCATGCTGGAGCACAAACTGAAGGCGGTGTCTTCAAAGTTTCAAAACAATGAAGAAAAGCAAGAAGCTTTTGTTTTGGTGGAGAAATTATTAGAGCGTCTACTTGGCGATGAACGTCTTCAAAAGATCCACTCAGAACAGCATTACATTTGTGCTACTATTCTGCATCCACGCTACAAAAAGGCGCTGGCAGGCTGTGCATTATTTCCTTTTGGTGATGAAGATGTTAAAAAGTACAAACGTTGGATAGCCTGGTCAGCCATCAGGTTTGAAAGAGAACGGAAGGAAATTGAAGGAAAAGGCAGTACATCAGCATCAGCATGCTATATACATTACTTGTCTTGCCCACTCGCAAGCGTGTCTTCTGAACGGGTTTTCAGTGCTGCTGGTGGCATTGTAACTTGCAAACGGACCCGCCTCTCGCCCAAAAATGTGGAGATATTGACAATGATCAAGATGAATGAGCACCTCATACCACCAGGTTTCAAAGTACCAGATCGCACGACTGAAGAAGACGAGGAGGACAGCAACTTAGATGAGGGAATTTCTTCTGTGTTAGGTGACACTGACCTACTCCTGCCTGAATTCGCAGAGTATGAGGACGAACTCTTCTTCCCTGACACCGAGGCCTGAAAATGAGCCAACGAATTCAGAAATGTTCTTTTTCGTACGTATTCACTTTTATTCCTGTGTTTCTGTCTTTCTTTGTTTTGCACAAGTTAATATAATTAAAACTTTTACCACATTTTTGTACTTTTGCTTTTTGGCTGTTTGGGGGTCTTCTACTTGTTTTCGCCTGGGTTGACGGCTCTGGGGCCATTGCTGGGAAGGTCTAATACCGGATAAAACTGGTTTTAACAACATCCATGATGAAAAAGGTTTTGCATTTTCTGACTTTTCGCTCAATGTAGCGTTTTCGGGGGCCTGGTTGGGGGCCTTCCTGGTGTTTGTGGGTGGGTTTCTGGGTCTGGGAGCACTACTGGGTATGGATAGTTTAGATAGCAAGAGGTTTGAAGGAAATCCATGGAGGCAGAGGGGAGTTAGGGCCTAGCTGCAGAGCGTGCGCTGAGTGATTTTGGAAATTTTCAGAAATGTGACTAAGTCCACATTTTTGTACTTTTGCTTTTTGGCTGTTTGGGGGTCTTCTACTTGTTTTCGCCCGGGTTGACGGCTCTGGGGCCATTGCTGGGAAGGTCTAATACCGGATAAAACTGGTTTAAACAACATCCATGAGGAAAAAGGTTTTGGCACTTTTTGTAACTTAGGGTTCGTTAGGGTTAGCCCTAGCAGCAGGATTGCATGTGTTTCGGGGTGTTCTTGATTTTTGCAACTGAGTTCTGGGGTTTTAGAGCACTTGTGGGAATGTGTAATTTTTGTTGCAAGTGATTTGAAGAAAATCCATGGTGGGAAAGGGGGGATCACTTACTCTGTGAGAGGCACTTAGTGTTGAAAACATTTCGCCATTTAGACTTAAAGGAAGAAAATGACACAGACTTAAGTTTCAGGAAAACAAACTTACTGTTAAAGCACCACCCACCAGACTCAAAAGCAGTAGTATGGTGGGAAAGGGGGGATTTGGCATAGTTGAAGAAAGCCTTTGCCACTATTCTTAACTTAGGGCTCGTTAGGGTTAGCAGTATTTCTATTGCATGTGTTTGGGTGGGGGGGTTTTCGAGTCTTGGAGCGATGCTGGCTATGGATACTTTTGCTTGCTTGCAAGTGGTTTGAATACAATCCACGGTGGGTAAGGGGGTATTTGGGCCTACTTTTACTTTCAAAGTACGTTTTGTCACCAGTTTTCTGCTAGGCCTTTTTTGAGATCTGATTGGGGGTCTTCTACATTTTTGCGACTGGCTTTAGTAAAGGTCTGGGTGGGAGCACTGCTGGGAAGGTCTCATTTTGTTCTAAAACACAGTTTACAGTACACCTAGCTTGAAGGGAAAGATCTGCTAAATTAATTTGCCCAGACTTATTTATCCTTCAAAAGGTGACTCAGACAGAGTACGCACTTTCAAAAATATTGTACTGTCTATTAGGAAAATCAAAGTGTGACTTTTTGCACTACACAGCGTACATACCTTATATTTATTTATCAGTGGTGTTGTAATAGCACTTCCTGTTTTTCGTTCAATAATTACAGGCCGGGATTCAGTCTGTGCAAGGGGAAAAAAAGGATGGAGTCAGGCTTCACATTAGCGAGCCGCAATTCAGCATCCACCAGGCAGGCAGTGGACAGGGTGTCTTCTGGTCACCAACATCGAGGGACGAAGCGTCAGCTGGAATGGAGGAGGGCCGCTAATAAGAGGAATTGTTTGCTGCATGCATTTTACTTACCAAATTCAACAGGACAACTACAACAACATACAGATACAGTATCCATTGTTTTCTTCTATGAGTGTGACTGCATTTCTTGGATCTCTCTCTGCTTCTAAATTGATCCCTACAGCCATTCTATAGGTTCTACTTCGGCTAATTTTTAAACCTAATTTAATGTAAGAAGTGTTTCTCTGAGTGCAGAGATAGGCAAGTGAAAACGCTGCAGCCCTGTACTGTCGCATTCTAGTACTACTTACTTTTCAGTAACAATGCATGCAGTAGGGCATGCACGTCCTTTATGTCACTTAAAAGATTTATGGTTAGCTTTGTACCCAAAGATTTCTTTATCTTCAATTATTGTTTGTCCATGCTGTGCTTTTTTTTTTTCTCTCAACAAAACCTACCCAAAAAGAAACCCCCATCCCCATCCATTTTCCAAACCCTAACCCTCTTCCCCCGGGCAGTGTGGTTTTGCTTGATGTGTGACTAAATGACATCAATAATTCCACACACTTGCTGGGGAGGATAAGGTCATAGCAACAGGCTGGTGAAGGAATCCGAGGATATATTCTAGACTTACTCAGCTTCAGTACTATTTCTTGTAGTAGTAGCCAATGTCAAAGAAATTCAACGCAAGTACTAGTTATACTTTAAATAATTTACCATTTGTTAGGCTCTGTGTGGCACTGTTCTAGTGTACTGTCACCTGCTATATTCTCTATCATACCATTGTAATGCTACAGTAAGGACAAACCAGGTTTCATTTTCTTTTTTTCCATAGGCATGCAACTGCCACTGTGTCACACCACTAGTACCACCGCAATGAGGACATTTCATTCGCCCAGGATTGCCAACCTTAATCGCCATTTCCCGTGGAGCCAGCCCTGGGCCTAGCCCTACTTTCAAACACAAATTACAGGTAAGATAAGCGTTTGGTGGGAGGTAGTATAATGGAGTATTAGGACTAGACGAGAGATTGACGGTAGTACTACTAAAGTCCTAGGACTCTTCAGGAAAACAAACTTACTGTTAAACCCCCACCCACCAGACTCAAAAGCAGTAAAGAACAGGTATGGTCAGATAAAGTTTCAAAAAGTATATTTTTGTAGCCCTAACAAAATAATCTCCCTCAAGACCCTCCCTAACCCCAACGATTGTCTTTCAAAAGTCCCAAAAAGAACCCAACTCCCAAATCCCACCCCCCAAAAGTCTCTAAAAAAGGGGCAAGGGACACTACGGCAGGATGCTGTTCACTGTAGCGGCCAGGGCATCATACTCCTTGCAGAGGGTGGCATGGTCGAAGCGGAGGCCCTCCACCAAGTTCTTATAGGTTAAGACCTCCTGCTCCAGGTAGGACACTCTGAGGGATAAGCGGCGCTGGCGTGCCTTGCAACTCCTGTGGGGGGCAGCTGATGTCTTTGCTGCTCGGCGGTGGCGGTTGGCTTTGGTAGCCCGGCTCCGTACCACTGGAGCACTGCGATGGCTGGCAGCCCGTGGGGGCACGGAGGAGGATGCAGCTGTCCCAGTGGATGTTGTTGTTGTACCGGTAGACTGCGTGTCCTCCTCCTCCAGGGCCACCAGCCGCCGATATTCGGCGACAGTGGCATCCAGCCTCCGTTGCCCGGCCATTCCAGCCAGCTCCCTCCTTGATGGTCTGTTTGATTTTGAAGGAGCAACTATATGAAGAAAGAAAGACATAGTCTGTAACCAATGCTCCTTAAGATTAACACAAAATGATTGAGCAGAAAGTTGTGTCACAGTACAATTAGCAAATTGAAAGCACAGTACATAACTATTGAGGACAGTATCTATCTAACCTCCCACTTCTTCATCCTTGCTCTAACATTAGTGGGAGTTTAAGGAACAAATTCTACGAGCACTATGGACTTCCATTACAGTCGACTATGACAGTACACCAGTCTTATTCTTCTTCTTCTCTCTTGTTTAGGAAAATTGGTACGTTATCTTATGCAAGCCGGCATAATGCCAGCGCAGTGAACTTGCACCAGAGAAAAACAGACGCACACCATGATGAGTGAGACAGACTTGCGTTACTGTACCGGTCCAGTACATGCAGGTGGTGAAGCTCTTACTTTTCTATTACGGGTGGCACTGAGAATACTCTGTTAAAAGGGCTACTGCTTAATTAATTTAGCTTTCACCCTACAGTGCA
The DNA here is from genome assembly GCF_964261635.1 of Lissotriton helveticus. Classification (NCBI taxonomy): domain Eukaryota; kingdom Metazoa; phylum Chordata; class Amphibia; order Caudata; family Salamandridae; genus Lissotriton; species Lissotriton helveticus. The sequence goes on along the minus strand of NC_136068.1, from coordinate 365,091,898 downwards.
AATGAGTACTAGAAAAGGAAAATGAAGAAGCTAAATAATCTGATTATCTATCACTTCACATGGGATGTATTTGATGACATATGGGATGACTTTAGGTGCTTTGCTTATTATTGATTGAACAGTGATACATCCACACATGAATGACGTACTACTACTAAACTAAAGTTATTAAGAGAGGTAGGGAGTGTCCACAGTAATAACCGGATATATGCTGTGCTTGCAGTTGCAACACAAACTACTGCTACTATTCATGGTAGTATTTGGACAAAAATACAACTTCTTTTCCTTGCCTTTCCTACACTGGAACGGACGTGCGGGTGCGGTGTTACATGCTCTTCAAAGTAACACTTAGTTCATCCAGTGACCGTCTACTCTCTCTAGATACACATATGCTATCTAAGAGTCAGATAATACCATGATCCAGGCATCCATCCATTCAAAGTATATGCACACATACAGTTTCTGTTTCACCCACCCAGGCTGTTCTCCTTCCACCCATCCTTGCTTCATCATTCACCCAGCCATGCACCATACCATATTCTTTCCTTCCCAGCCACCTCGGGGACCAAGCAAACACATATCTTTCTTCTTTGCCAGTCATCATTAAATTTCTCGTCCTTCCACACTTACTTACACCCTTCTTTCGCTTTTCGTTCATCCCATCCATCAAGTTCATCTCAGATCTTATTGGGATTCTTCTCGCCAAAAACTTCACAGCTAAGTCGAAGTACATTTAGAGGAGGCTACTACCTGGTTGATTTATAATACACCTGTGCAGAAAGCACACTATGCAGTCTTCAATCTCAATAAGTAAGGAATATATAGCTTACCTCTGCCCGCCACCACCGTGTGAACCCTCACAGGCAAGTCCGGCACTTGCACCGCCTCCTCCCCAGAGTTGGTCCCCTCGTCCAATACCACCACCTCCGCGCTGGCCCCGCCACCAGATGTTCCACCTACAAAGTACATTTAAGAATGTTAGAATACACCACTCACTACTATATAATATTTGGTCTAGGAGGAATAAAGAAATGTGAAAAAAACAGAATACAATGTAATAATTTGTGACTGTCTACTCTAAAGTAAAAATGTCCCTTTTTCCAGGGAAGGCTGTTGTCTTGCTGCACTTTTTGGCACAACTGATGAATGCTTGCTTTTTATTTTTAACACGCACCACTTTTTCTCCTAACAGACAGAAGCTTGACTTCTAAGAACACGAGCAGGATCAAGTTCAAACCAGGTGAGAGCTCGGCTCGACCACAAGACATGTGTCCAATTAACCGTCAGCACTAAGCACTTTTCCATTTTCAGTTAAACGTTTAGTTTTATGACAAAGTTGATTTTAATAAATGTATTTACTTTTAATAAAGCTTTTAAACTTAAATAGACTCTGTGGTTTTTGATCCTCCAGACTAGAGTGGATGAGCTAAAGGTTTTGGAATTTTTGCAAGCATGAGTCCGTGCCTCTGACACTTCTTGACTCTGACTCCGTACTCTTGTCCTGCGTTGGATAATCTAATCATCATTGGGGATCAATCATCGGTGACTTTGGGAGCTAAATGACTCTGCCACACTATCTAGTCAGTAAGGAGATTGGGGGTTCAACTACAAAGTCTGTTATCACTGAGGTATGTGGAAAGTCTAACAGCACCTATTATAATTGATAAGCTAAGCAATGCATTATTTAGTGTCCATAGTTCTGTTTGTGCAGATTTGTCCCTGCAACAGTAGTAGAATGTATTGTCCTACTATCCAAACCCAAAGTAAAGTAGTATCTTATTCTTTCTTGGTGGTCATTCACCTTTTTATTGTTGGCAATTGTCAAAGCATAAACATTTAGAATACTTGAAAAGACATTATGGACAATCCCAGAGGACTGCACTCAGTGCATAGAGCTATTGCTGACTAGAATGGGAGTCCAATGGAATTGCCAAATGTGCAATCTTAGTTAGCTACACAGACAGACTAATAAGAATAATCTAGTAATACCACAGGGAGTCATAGTCGAGGCAGGATAAGAATTTAGATCCAGTCTACAAGAAGATCAAAGACGATTTAGAAAAAATCGAATGAGGAACGCTAGGAAAAAATAGGTACTCTATATTAAAATTAAAACTTACTGGGGCCAGCAAAGGAGCCCTCGCCTGCCCGATCCTGGCCTGCATCCTGAACAGCACCCTCCTCCTCCTCCTGTGTCCTCTTGCCCCTGGGGGGAGCTGATGTACAACATGAAAGAAAGAAAGACCAGAAAACATGGATGATATTTGTCAACCAAATCAAACATTTCAAAAGAACAATAACAAAATATTTTGGCGAAATAGCAAATGGACAACTATTCCACGGGATATATTGACCGATCTCATGTGGTCTACTACGTTATTAGCATTGCTTGATTTGCGGACCGTTGACTTGGAAAGTTCCTATGTAACTCAGTAAACAAACTATTAAAAAGGTTTGCCTAGGCCTGGCAGGCAGCAGTCCGCAGCACGCAAAGTGACAGACAAAGTCCATCGTGCTTGCAGATCAGTGAACACTCAAACTATCAATCCACCGACCACCACCACTATTTCTTCTTATAGCCATGTGTCTAAAGGAAGGACTGGACTTGAGTCTGTAGGGGCTGATTTAGAAGCCCCTTGCTGCTCTTTTGCTCCATTGTTGCGTGACTTTTGTGACGCAGCGGCAGAACAAAAGAGGCGCCATGGTGCGGCGTATATTGACAAAGTGACGCATATGGGAGATGCATCACGTTGTAAAGCCCTGCGCCATCAGGGGGCGTTCCGGCGCAAGGGAGGGCGTTCCTGCGCAGGAACAAATCCTAAAAGTGGCTGAGGGAAATCTACAAGATGTCAATCAGTCACTTTTAGGACAATGATGCGTGACTCAAAGCCTGCGCCTGCTTGAAGCCGACGTATGGCTTGATGCAGCATTGGGGAGATAGGGCACCCCAGAGCATTGCTGGAGCTGCGCCATCGTTGGCACGCAACTCCAGCAATGCGCCGCCTTTACGGCACAGATGCGTAAGGCTTCTGTGAAGTTTTGGGCCCATGGTGCGCCACATTGTAAATACGGCGCAACATGGGTGGTGGTGGCACGGCGCACAATTACTGGCGCATCCCTGCTACTTTGCAGGGATGCGCCGGTAATTGAAAATCTGACCCTTAGTGTCTAGCATTACGCAGTTCTTTACACTACACTCATACATAATTTCTCAGGCCAATGAAATGAACACAAAATAGAAAACAAATAAGCATAGTAGCAAGGCTACTGAGAAGGAGAGCAGTGCACCTGAAATGCATAGAAGATTTTGAAATATAATTTACCTACAATGTAATCGGCAGCATTATTGCTCTTGGTATAAAACAAAAATTTGCAATATAATAACACACAGAGCGGGATAAAACAGAGTAGTGATGAAATAGCTAGAAATAGCTACTACTACGCACCAAGCCCGGGGATCTCTACGCTGAGCACGTCCAGCAAGTCGCGTTCCCGGTCCATGAGATCCGTCCAGCGGTGGGTGGCCTGGTTATAGGTGCGCCGGACCCCAGAGTGTTCAAACATGGCCCGGCACACCTTCTCCCACCGCTTCCGGCGCTCCCGGATCCAGTAGCCGGTAGCGATCCTGCCGCCTCCCATGATGGTCTTGGGGAGGCGGCGCTGGACGTGAAAGACTAGTCCGGCCACCTCCTCCGCACTAAAAATCTCCCGAGCTACAACTGTCTCCCCCCTCAAACGCCCGCACAGGAGCCGGGCACGGGGTGCGGGACCCTTCCCCTTTGCGGGCTTCTTCCCGGCTCCCTTTGCCATGGTCTGGGCAGAAAGGAAGCAAAATAAGACAGAAGAAATAGAACAGGGAAGAAGAAAAGAAAAGCGTTTAAAAAAGTAGTTTAAAATTAACAAAAAGTAGCAGAAAACACAAAAATATAGAGCTAGAAAAATAGAGGGATAGATAATAAGTAAAATAGATCAAAAAAAATTCAAACAAGCAAAGGATGGCAGAGATTAAGAAAGGATACAGAGAGCATGCCCAGAACCATAGCAATGAATGAAAAACAAGATGGCCGCGCCCGTTCACGACCGCGTGGGTAAGTTCGCACGAGATTTTCCTCGCGATCACACGCGAACATGTACGAGCGAGCCGCACACTTTGCGAGATTACACATAGCGCCCGGAAACGGAATTACGTCACGCAAACAAGATGGCCGCGCCCATGTACGACCGCTAGGGTAACTTCGCAAACGTTGCGCTACAAGCGGCTTGCGAACATGCAAAAAATTACGCGAACAAACACGCAGCAAAAAACAAATCGTGTATTCGCACGAATTCGCGGCTTCCGAAATCGATCTCGCACAGATTCGCGCCCCGCAAATCGCGCGAAATTGCAGAAAAACGATTTTTGCTAAACTGAAAGCAATCAGCAGGTGCAAAAGTTCAATCTTAACATTAGTAACCATTCACTCTAGTGCTTCCTGAGGGGCCCCTCCAGAGTTCAGTTGCCTATTTGCAACTATTCTATGACCCTGCTCTGACCCTCACAGCAGGCTCATAGAATAGCTACAAGTAGGCCATAAAGGTCCTGTGAAAAAAAATTGCACTGCAACAGAAAGCAAATTACAGATAAGGAAGGAAGCAGGTGCCAGCCAGACTGGAAGTTTAAAAATCAGTGACACATTAATCAACCCCAAATTAATTCATGGCAGTTGAAGCAGGGCAGGTGTGCTTGCTTTTTTTCACCCCCATAATCTACAGTGATAAACCAACCAGAGGGTGGCAGTGAAGATGTACCAGAGGGTGGCATGGGTGTACCAGAGGGTGGCAGTGGTGAAACAGAGGGTGCTGTGAACCTGTGATGATGAACCAGACGTAGAAACAACATAGTCGCGGCCGTTGCGAGCCGAAAAGTAAGTTCGCAATTGCGAACTGGTAAACAAACCTCACAAACTGGCAGAAACCCTTGCGAACACAAAAAAACACAAACATCCGCAAATTCGCGAGAGTTTGCGGATTTTGCGGATTGCGAATCCGTAAATACGCAAGTTCGCGTACGCCAGATTCGCAAAATCCGCCCATGCTTATAAGAGTCTTATTGATAATTTTGCAGTTCTTAAACACTCCCAATATGTGACTGGATGCACTCACTCAGTCAGCCATTCACTTGATTTAATTTTCACTAATCATCCCTCACTTTCTTCTAATACTCCTGAGGTGCAGGTGTGTTCTGATCATTCTCTCATTCCTTTCAATATAGGAGTAAGTAATTGGCTACCAGGTAATCGCCCCACAGGTTCTGGGAATGCTAGCATCCGGAAGTGGGGTAAAATAACTTGTGAAAGTTTAATCAGTCACCTGTCTGGGATCCTCCCCTTCCTATGGGAGAGTTGTAAAGGCCCATACAATTGTTGGATCCTGGAAGCTAGGACAAACTTGATCGCCCCCTATTTATAAAAAAAGGGGATAGGGCTGTCCCTAAAAATTACAGTCCAATATCCCTGCTGGACACAACATCAAAGCATATGCACCGGCTCCTCCTCTCTAGATTAGAGAGTTGGGCTTCTGCAAATAAGATCTTGATCTAGGCACATTATGGCTTCAAGCTGGGGAGGAGTACTGTGGACCAATGCTTGAACTTTGCACTGACTATTGAAAAATACACCAGTATGAAAGATGGTAAACTATACATGGCGTTCATGGACGTGAGCGCAGCTTTTGACTGCGTGGCCCAAGATAAATTATGGGATATAATGGAGAGGATGGGGGTTGAACACGCTATCTTAAATTACATTAGTCAATCGTATGTAAACGCCATTGCTTCAGTGCGCTATTCTGAATCGGGATAATTGAACACGTCTCTTCAAAATTTCCAAAGGAGTCAGACAGGGCTGCGTACTAGCCCCTCCTCTCTTCTCCCTATATACAAACGGAGCAGAGAAGGCGCTAAAAGTGGCTACTAGGGACGTTCCCCTTTATGAAAATCAGATGCTACCGATATTGTCCTATGCAGACGATGCGGTTTTAATTGCAAGAACGGGGATAGGACTACAAAGGCTTATAACAGCGTATGTCTCTTTTATGGAATCACAACAGCTAAAAGTAAATCAATCTAAGTCCTTTATAATCATAGCTGGGGGTACTAAAAGAGATAAAGTCCCGTGTTTCAGCGCAGATGCAGAAAAAATTGAGGTTGTAGACTCTTTCCCCTATCTAGGTATTCTTTTTGATAAAGACTTGTCATGGGCAAAATTGATGGAAGGTAGGAGGATGATGATGGAGAGGGGCATTACTGCCGTAAAATCCTTTGCAAAGAAATTGGGCGCCAAACCCCTACTGCCAATAAAAAACATATATCAGGCCAGAGAAAAAGCAGTCGTGACATATGGAGCTGGGGTTTGGGGCACACCCCCTACAAATCATTGAAAATAATTATTTCAAATCTGTAGTGGGCCTCCCTCTCTCCTTTATGAATGTGATCTTACACACAGAACTAACACTCCCTTACATATCAGATTACATAAAACTAGCCCCACTCCTCAAATGGCATTCCATTTGGAGGAGAGACAAATTACCTCTGACTCAAATGATAATTAAGAGCTGCATAGAGCTGGATAAATGGAAAAGATCTAAGAGGCTAAGCTATGTGGAGACAGTTTTAAAAGAGATAGGTCTTAATGAACTTTTTAAAGATCCTCTGGTCTGTAAGAGGGTGTCCAAGCAGAAAGTGATTGCTATGTTTATGTTGGTGGCTGAATATAAGCGTAGGGAATACCATAAAGAGAAACATGTAGCACAAGTTTATCACCTTAACCCACCACTAACGGAGGGAGATTTTTCTTACCTAGTCAACATAAACAGCTCACAACATAAATTCTTACTGTTAAGATTCCGCACCAACTTGATTCCCTTAATGCTTGGCTATCCTGAAAAAATGTATAACCACTCCAATCTAAGCTTGTGCACGTGTGATAATGTATCACCTCAAACCGAACTGCATTTGGTTTTATTTTGCAGGCTCTACGAGAGTGAGCAGAAGGCCTACTTGAAGCCAACTTTAAAGAATATGGGCCTTAAGCAGTGTAGGGTAGCACTATCCTCTTTAAAAACACTCTCAGGTCCTTTGGGTTGCTTCTCTGGAGCAACTTTCTTATGGGCTTGTATGAGAAAAAGGAAGGGGATGACATGCAGTAAATTGAGTTTGATTAGCAATCTCAACGTAACTAGACCCATGATATGAAATATTTTTATATACTTTTATCTTTTTTAAAATCTTTTATACACTCTCATCTCAGCTTAAGATTGTGAAGAAATATTCAGAATTTTAAATGATAATATTTTGTAATAACATCTTTTTAATAGATCCATTTGTACGTGCTTTTATGGTTATTTTTTAATATGACCGAATAAAAATGTTGATTGATTGATTAATTGATTGATCTCCTCAACTAAGCCTGGTCGGAATACCTTAGTTAATTAAGTGCCATGGTTTGCAGCATCTCTGTCTACAGAGAAGCACGTGTGCAAGCAGTTTGAAAGAAATTGAAGGTCCCAGTCCAGATTGGATGACAAACTTAGATATAGAGCTGCTTAAGAAGCATATATTTATCTTTTTACTTCACAGATTAAGTATGCTAATAATGACCCAAAGAAGAGTTTTAAGATTGCTAGATCAGCTCTTCAACCTAAAGCTTCTGGGAGAGATATCCTACCAACTCAAACCATACGTGATACTCTCTCCAATTTCTTTGATGAGAGAAATCATAATATTCAGATGAGATGCAAAACAGAAATAACCACGTTCTGCACAATATAGGCATTTGGAAATAACTTTAAAACATTTAAAACGCACAATTTTTGCTTATAAAAAGTCGATAATCACAATCCCTTTTCAGGTTTGTTCGCCCTGAGATTTTCACATGCAAATATATCTTTAAAATAATATATATCCTTAATGAAACCCAGACAAGGACCTGCAAACGGTGGTTCTGGAATTATGGTTGCATTGATTTTTTGTTCATTCACTCTGTGGTCACCTTTCTGATCACACTTTAAATGCTACTGTAGTATTCCATTGTGGGCTGGTTGGTGCATTATTAAATAGCAAACCGAGTGTTGGGCTAAACTGTCTTACTGCTTGATGTACTTGTGGCTTCCTTTTTCCTGGTCTTTGAAGGACAGTTCATACATTTTGTAACAACAGTGCCAAGTTGACGTTCCTTTGTCTATCATCTTACATAGTTCAAAGCATTTTTCGTACTCTGACCAGAAGGTCACTTTTTACTCCCTCTGAATTTCCTTTAATGTAGCATGTGAAAAGTTAGCAGTACGGAATCACTGCCCTGCAGTTTGTGAGAGTGAACACACAACTCTCAGAGATAGGAAGGAGTTTTGCTCTGTGTTAGAAATGGGATTTCTGGCTAGCTGAGACTTGCGCCAAAGTGAGGCAGAAACCACCACTCTAGTCAGGATAAAGGAGTTACACTTCTAAAATAACCCCTGCTCACTCCCTTGGTAGCTTGGCACGAGCAGCCAGGCTTATCTCAGAGGTAGTGTGTTAAGCATTTCCACCCAACCAACAGTAACAGACTGTACACACTACAAAAGGACACCACACCAGTTTATAAAAATATCCAATATTTTTATATAATCAAGACAAGACCAAAAACGATAAAAATCCACAATACTCTACTTAAAAGTTCTCAGTTCCAAAGATACACTGATTAAAAAGAGTTCCTGGTGTGGATAGCTCCGGCCTGACTACCACGGCATCATGAACAACAAAATTCAATAGTTCTGGCTGGTCGCGGGGTCGCGGGCCATCTACAGTGTTGAGAAGACCCGCAAAACAGTACCTGTCAGAGATGCAGGGCGATGGGGCCTTTGAAGTCACTCACGTTTGAAGCTTGAGCTCCTCTCTGGTGGAATCAGGAGCGCTGGCGACGGCAGGCGTTGGGTGCTGCGGTGCAAAGCGCAGTCGTGCGGTGTGTGGTGCCCCCAGGTTGTGGTGCCAGCAACGGCTCAGTGGCAGAGGCGAATAACATAGTTGGTGAGACCAGGGTCGCAGTGCGAGATGGAGGCGGTGTTCATCACAGTGCTAGCAGGTCACGGTGCAAGCAGCGGCGTTATCGTTGCTGAAGCGCTGTCGTCGGCTGACGAACTGGAGTTGATGGCACCGGCATCGGTAGGCCAAGGCTGCGGTGTTGGGTGAGGGCGGTGCATTGTGTAACTTACGAGTGGTGCTCTCCAACCACGGTGCAAGCAGCGGCGCTGAGCGGGAAGTGGCAGCGTCAACCAGCCAAGTCGTCCTCGTGAAGCAAGGCGGTGTGGAGTGTGGTGCCCACAGGTCACGGTGCGAGCAGCGGCTCAGTGGCGGCATCATCGGTAAAACCAGGGTTGCGGTGTGGCGTTGCGGCGGTGCCCTCTGCGTTGCCTTCAGGACATGGAGTTGACAGTGGCGTTGTGTATGTCGTTGAGTTGGTGTTCTACGGGTTGCAGCACATAACACAGAGTCCCCAGTGATGCGGGTCGAAGAACTTGAAGTCTTTGCTGTTCCTGAGACTTCGTGAACAGGGGGCAAGCTCTACCTCAAGCCCTTGGAGAGACTCACAAATTAGGTTGCAAAAATTCTAGCCCAGGTCTTTCACTGCCCAAGACAGAAGCAGCCACTGCAGGTCAGCCCAGCAAAGCACCCAGCAAAGCAGTTGTTCCTTTTGCAGCTTCTTCTGCGTTTCTTCTTGGCAGTCTTCTTGTTCCAGAGTGAGTCCTAAAGTTCCGGGGTCCGGGACCCAGTATTTATGTCCAAAAATCCTTTGATCTTTCAGGCAGAGGGTGTCTGTGCCTGGCGAGAACCAGTTCTGCCTTCTCTGGCGTAATTTCCTGGCAGGAGGTGGAGACGGCATTGTCAGAGGCAGACCAGGCCCTTTGAGGTGCAAGGAAATCTCTCCCCCTTTCCCCCATCGCAGCCCAGGTCTAATCAGACCTTTCATGACCTAACTAGGCCATCTGGAGCCCCTCCGGCCTTCCAGCCTTCTGTCATCCAAAACCCAGACAGGCAATCCACATTCCAGCAGAGGCATACGGGATGACTGGACAAGAAAATACCCACTTTCTAAAAGTGGTATTTTCAAACACAAAATGCAAAAATCACCTTCACTAAAAGATGCATCTTTAGATTCTGAGTTCAGGTATACAAAATTCTACTTTCTTACCGAATTCCCGGGGCCAGTTATGTTTCTAAGATGTTATAAACAAACCTCCCATTCTATCCTATGGCGAACTGGTAGCCTTGCAATAGTGAAAAACGAAATTGGCTGTAATTCACTATTAGGACATGCCACAAACACCAGGGCATGTCCTACCTTTCACATACATTGCACTCTGCCCGCAGGGGTACCTTTGAGCCTACCTGAGGGATGTCTGACATGTAAGAAAAGGGAAGGTTAGGGACTGGCCAGTGTGTGCACTGGCCTAGTCAACATGGCAGTTACAAACTGCGGCAGGCTCTGCAATGGCAGGTCTGAGTTACCGTTTTCAGGGCTACTCATGGGAGTGGCACAACCAGTGCTGCAGGCCTCCGGGTAGCATTTGATTCACCGGCCCTGGCACACGCAGTCGACTTTACTAGGGGCTAACAGGTAAATCAAATATCCAATCATGGAAACACCAATCCGTAACACAATCCATACAGAGAGCATATGCACTTTAGCACTGATTAGCAATGGTAAAGTACCCGGAGTCCTAAAACCACCACACACAGGTCAGGGAAAAATAGGAGGAAAAAGCGAAAAGTTTGGGGAGAACCCTGCAAAAAGGGCCATTTCCAACACTCTGAAATTCACTGAAATTAATTAATAGCTCAGAGGGCATGCAATAAAAAGGAATATTAAACATTTCTAGGTAAAGTGGCCAGTGCTTAATATTGGGCATTAACTGCGACAGAATAAACACATTTATCGCTCTAAATGTCTGAGGCAATCGCACACAGGCAGAGATTAGAAACAGAAACGTCTTGGGGTGGTGGGGTTAAACTGTCAATTGTGTTATAGATCTGAAAGTGTCCCCATAATCTTGCACTCTCCAGTCTTTACTGTCACAGGGATGTTGTCGGGATTCTGTTCGGGAACAGAACTATGAGACCTATTGCGATAGCAGAAGGACCGACACCGCCGGGCTGGCGGTGAGGTCTGCAGGCCCTGCAGGCCGTAATTCTCCTACCGCGAGATTATGATGGTGGTGGGATCCAGACTGCGGCAGAGGCAATCATCACGATTGCCTTGTGGAGCAGTATGCATCCATAAAATGGTGGTGTGCCTAGCAAGCACTGTCCGATAAATTATGATAAGGTCTCCCGGCAGCCTTTCCACGGCGGTGCAACTGCCGTTGAAAAGCATGCAGAATTTGGGTTTGGGGGCCTGCTGCGGGCCCCCTTGGGTTGGGAGAGGTGAGGGTGCAATGTGGGGGTACATATGGTACCCCCAAACATTTCACTGCACCAAGTGGCAGGCACAGTGTAGTGCCTGCCACTTAGTGCAGTGAAATGAACAACATGCTCTTTTTGGTATCGCAGCGGTGCTGCTGTCAGGAGTCATCGCCGCAATGTTAACGGTGCAGAACGAGTCCGCCGCAGTGGCGGTCCCATCTTAATAGGGTATGCGGGACTGCCACATGCATGGCGGACGGTCCTGGTTCACACCACCATGGCGGACTGAGCCAGTCCGTCCGCCATCGTACTGACCCCCTATGTTTGGGATCATAGAACATCAGGATGTAGGGACTGAGTCACCATACCAAATCAGTACCTATGGCCCCAATCTAGACTAGCTCATAGTACCTTACCTACCGTCCTAACCGTCCCAGAATAACAGGTAATTTGCCACCCCAGAACACAACACTTTAGTCCCCCCAGGAAACAGTAGTAATAGATCATCACCTTTCTCTCTCTTACTCACACTTGTCCATAATAAACAGAAAGGAGACAAAAGAACAGTTTGCAATATTTATTGAAACCACCGTACTCTATTATGAAGCAACTGTGGTATAAATAGAAAGCCTACAAAGCTTAGTAGTGGCATTAGCATCACCAATAAACAGTACTCAATCAAAAATCCTATCATGGTTACTGGTGTTTTTGCCTAAGTCTAGCCTCACCATAATATAACAAAGATATCTTGGATGGTATGGGGCTCTGTGCCTGGCATTTGCAATTAGATGGTCTGCTTCTCAGATTGCGCAAAGCTGGTGCTCTCGTACCGGGACCGGTCTTCTGCTTGAAATTCGCCTCTCTAATTTCAAAATGGCAAGTCTCAGCTTATATGATAAGAAATGCCCTACTTGAAAACAGAAACTGGGTCTCTTCTATTGTGTCTAGGTGTTAGTGTCCGACCACAGAGAAAAACAGGTCACAATGTTGTTTGACCTTGTAGGAAATGTTCAGACTGAATCCCAGCATAAGAGCTGAATAATAATATATGTGCAGCCTATTGCTAAAATAATAGTGTTGCTCAAAAACAAATGTGTTACTTCGTAACGTGTGCAAAGCAAAAGCAGCCTACAACGTGTGCAGTTAGGCCACTATAGAGGGAAAACTACAATGGGCTCTATAAAGTACTCAGGACAGAGGGGGGGAAGGGCAATACTGATGGAGGAAAGCAATCTGTAAGGAAGGGGGGAAAGGCAAAAGGACAGTGGGTGGGAAGCAGGAATGGGTAAAGCCAACATGGACAGATGGAGGTAAAGAGGGTAACACAAAGTAATATCATGTCTCCAATATAAAAAAAAACTAAAGTTTAAAAAAAACATAAGTGACACGAACACTCTGAAAATAAACTTTCTCAAATATGGTGTACATGTGATTGAATCAATAACTAAGATGGAGATATGGAGAGAGGAGTTTAAAAGCCACAAGATGTAGGAGAAGGAGGGGGCAAGGAATACTCTGACAAAGGGAAGGAGAGTGGGAGGGAAGATGCAAAGACAATATGGAAGGACTTGTCTGCCCTACAACAAAAAAGAAAAATATAATGAACCTGCTCAGCCTGAAAATAAACTTTCTCTGCATGGAGAGGCGTGTTTAGTGCAGGACAGGGAGCAGGACGGGAATAGAAATCCTGCACTCAGATACAGTATTATGGAGTGCTTCCTTACAGATACAGTATGATGGAGTGCTTCCTCCAAAAAGTAAAATAGGGCAACCGTTAAACCCCGAGCAGCGGAAGGACACCCAGTAGGAATAGAAGCAGTACTATGAATATCTACCAAAGAACAGCAGGGGAAAAAAGTGACAATGAAGCTAACAAATGGTAAGCAATGTGGGGTCCCTAAGCTCCCGTTAAGCTAACAAAGTGTCTTGCAAGTGTCAGCGAATGCACTTTCTCATGTAAGACCTATGGTATGCTATGTCCTTTCATTTTAGAGTGTAGTGTGGTATGGTTTGGTATGGTAGAGACAATTTTTAACAACTTCCTCCAAAATTATGACCTCAAGTCAACCGAGGAATTAAACAAAAGCTCAGACCCAAATCGACCGGGAATAGCCACATTCAATAATTGCACAATGATCGACTATATCTTTCCGTGTAATCAACCTAATCGTAAAATAGCTCATTTTGAAATGAAAACACATGACAAAATCGATCACGCTTTTCTCCAGGTTGAATTGAGCATTCATATCAAACAATGGGACCAAGTCCTTACTTTAGCCCACTCCACAGGCACCGATGAACACTCACTAGTCAGAAGGATAAAATGCAATGAGCAGAAGGCCACAATACTAAATTCATGGAAACACGAACAAGAAAGCAGAGGCAATTATTCCAGTACTGAGCCCAACGTGGAAAACTGGGGAGCATGGACCTCAGCTTTGAAAACAACTCTCTGCAGAAAGGAGAAAGTAAACTTCCAACCAAAAGTGACACCCAAAACACAAATCCGGCATGATAACATAAAACGTAGTGATATAACACGCAGCTTAAAAAAGTCAAAAAGAGCTCACAGGATTGTTGGCACTCAAACAACATGAGACAAGTACAAAGAACTCAAACAAGTACTATGGACACTTAAACAGAAGAACCTAGAGGAAGAATGGAGCCAGACCCACAAGCTAACAAAGCCCTATAAACATCGACAACTCTAGCAATATATAGCTCATTTGGAAAATGACAAAGTGGACTGGCACAATTCAGTCCACGCTGATGCCTGGTTGAGACACGTATCCAAAATTTACATAGAAAATGAAGGTTGCCTTCTTGAAACCCATCTTTTTAAAATATAACATTCATAGTACAAAGAAAGCGATGCAACTGATGTTTAATTTAGAGAGCCCAGATATATGTTTTCATGTGGCTACTTATATTTTAAAATGCATTTTTGCACGTAAATCAATCATTGTATGAATTCAATACATGACCCCGACTTTTATGCACTCTATTACTGCCAGTTTGTATACGAATATTGGTCGTATGTACCTACATGCACTTTAATTTTGCTAATTTGCACACGTGCCAGAAAATGAGTACTTCCAGCATTTATTGCACTTTATTGCTAGTTTGCACATGTATCATCAGGTGATTGTATTAACATGCACTTTAAGATTGCTCATTTGCACACGTGTTGCTAAATGTATATTGTACATAGTATTGACGGCGCTTGGTAAATCAGAGTCGATGTAAATCAATGATGTATTGTAATTTATTTTGATTGTTGCTACATGGTTGTATTCATACATACTGAATAAAGCATTTTGAAACTGGAAACTGGAAACTGAAGGTTGCATTCAACCTGGAAGCACAGAAGAACGTCCTATGGAGAGTACAAATAACGAATTTGCGCCCACATCAGAGGCCGGGGGAAAGACCAAGATGGTCCGCCGTTGAAAAAAGAATAACAAAGATAAGAAAAGACGTGGCCCCTGGATCTAATGGCTTACTGGGAATTTGTTTTAGAGAAGTCCCGGCATACTGGAGTAGAGTTCTATCTACCCTATTCACTGAATGTCAACTGCAAGCCAAGGTGCCAGACTCATGGCGTGGGTAATTTGTACAACCAATATTTAAGAAAGGAGACAACACAGAACCAAAAAACTACAGATTGATTGGCCTCCTGGACATTGAAGGTAAAGCCTATGAAAGCACCCTATTGACAGAGTTGAATAGGTGGATTGAAGATAATGAAATCCTCCTCCCATACCAAACAGGGTTTTGCAAAGGCTGCTCTATAATCGATAGCATAGTTGCCATAAGTATCTGAGTGAGCAAGCAAACATCAAAAATAAAAAACAGTCTTTGCCTGTTTTGTAAATTATTCAACAGCTTTCGATGGGGTGTCTCGATGCAAGCTCTGGACTAAATTGCGCAACTGGCAAATTCCAGGAGGGCTCCTCAGCGCCATTATCTCTCTATACAGCAAAACTTGGATTAAAGTCAAGTTAGCAGAAAATACAGCAAAAAAAAGTGCTCATAATGCCGATCTTGCAAGCTCTAAAATCAGAGCTAACAAGTTTCAAATATGACAATATGCAGATTATCTAGTGGTGATGGATCACACCAAAATTGGCCTACAAAGCGATCCAAATGCCTTAAAAACCTACACCGAGACAAATGATCAAACAATAAACTCACACAAGACCAAAGTAATGATCTTCGGGCGTTGCACAAAAAAGCACTTCTTAAATGGAACGTGAGTAGAGAGATAATTTCCGCCACGGTTTCTGTGAATTTATTGCTCTTGTTAAAACAAAATTGGATTGGTGAAGCCTGAATTTTAGCTCAGTTTATGAGTTACACTATTGTTAGTGTTGTAACTTTTCCACAATTTGCACGTGTTTATCCACAAATTATTCACTGCACATCCAATGACTTGAATGTGGTTTTTCTTTTCTTTCATCACACAAATTGTATAAGTCTGAAATGGTTTTTTTAACTACTACTAAAGTAACTTGAGGTCATGCTTATTGAGAAAAACGTTCCTCATGCACAAGTAAAATATGTTTGAATCGCACAACCACTTGATGTTGTATTGTTTTCACAGGTGGTGCCATGGCAGCACCGCCAAACATATTAGGAGTTTCCTCATGCCACAGTTTTCATGGTGGTGATCCTGCCATGAAAAGTATGGTGGTGAGAAAGCAAATGTGGTCCTACAGGGCCACCTGTTGCCTCTGTGTCAGGTGATGCATGCAGAGGGGCACATGGTGAGCCCCCTGTGTATGCACACCCGCAGTTCCTGCAGGGCATGGACTTGAAAGTCCATGCCCTGCAGGAACATGCAAAGGCCTTCCCACTGTGGTGCCTTGCTAAGGCTCACACATGAGCAGCAGCGCTGCACCACCGCGGGCCAGTTGCCACAGGACTGCCAACCTGGATTCCGGTGGGTGGTCTGAATGTGGCAGTGAGGCGCTGGCATGGTGGCCCACTGCCACACCATCTAAGTCATAATTAGGCCTTCATCTTGGAAGAAACTAGCTGCAGATAAAAACATGTTTGCCCTTCAAGACTCACATCCCATTGGCCCGTGTTCTGGCTAAAGCACAGATAACACATTGAAGATCTCCTGCTTTCTGATCAGTTGTTGGAGGTGGAGGAGGGGTGGCCATTGATCTTCTAAGTTGATGGGATTTGGGTTTGGTTGTCGTCGCTTTCTCAAAATATTCGGATTCTTGTGTGATTCACTGGTTTCTGCTATATTTTGGCAACTCTTCCAGGCTTTTTTCCATTGCATATGACTTGTAGCACTTGATACAATAATAAAATATTTGATCCTCTTCAGCCATCAGTGCCAATCTTTTGTGAACTTCGTCTTGCTATATTTTTGCATCGTCTCAAACTCTTGTCTATCCAGCTGCAGTTGACCTTAGCTTTTCTTTCAGATTAGTTTGGCTTATGACACATTTGTCTTTTTGAAAGAGTCCTCAGATTTTGTAGTTTGCAAAACTCTGTCAGGAGGTAAAGATTCTCTGCTACCACATGCTTCACTTATGTTTACGAATTTGAATCAAAAGAAAACTTGAAACGAAAACATTACAATAAAATACCAATATGATGGCTAAAACTCATCATCATAGAGCCACCATTTTAGAGAAATGGCGGAAGGTTTGCTCAGAGGAGATATTTTCTGTCTCTGTAAGACTACTTGACTCACACAACATGTTTTATGTGTAAGATAGGAGTGCTAAACATTTTATTATCATAATCAGATCATAACCATCATTTAGTATAAACATAAAAGGATTAAAAACCATTATTATTTGTTTCATTTCTTAATATGTCTCTTCTCCCTCTATTATTGCCGCTATTTTGAAGAATGGCAGAAGGGTTTCTCTGAGGAGTTATTCTTTGTCTCTATAAGACTACTTGACCCCCAAAACCTTTGTTTTGACACCAAAATAAAGTATATAGATCTCATGGTTCCTGAAATATTATATCATCACTGCAACACATCCACCATTTTTTACAATGTCATCCAGAATAATTTGGTCCGGCTCAGCAAATTCTAACCAAGCTAAATTACTTCTCAGATAATCCAAAAACACCAATCAGAAATGAAAATTTCTGAACAAATGTTTTTTTACGAAGGTATATCAAGAGGCCAGGAATACGCCATTCCAATCATTTTACTCCAGTCACTCTCCAACCTTCCTAGAGGGGCCATGTGAAAATATTGTGCAAACTGTAACCTCACAACAGTGAAATCTATTTATTCTGGTGTACCTTTCACTAACTAGACACAGATCCACTCCTTGATATTTGATGCCTATTAGACCTTATATCTTTTGGCATGGATTCTTTTGATATTTAGCCTCTGACCTCCTGATTTTGAATGTGCGCTGCACTTTGTTTTTGTTGTTGTTAGGACTCTGGGCACTTTACCACTGCTGGCCATTGCTAAAGTGCAAGTGCTCCCTGTCTAAAATGAATTAGTATTTGGGTTTTCCATGATTGGCATATTTGATTTACTAATAGGTCCCTAGTGTAGTGTACTGCCTTTGCCCAGGTTCTGTAAATCAAATGCTACTAGTGGGCCTGCAGCATTGATTTTTGGGCTTTCCTCAGTTTTTTCTTTGCTTTCCTAGAAAGCGAGCCTTCCTTCTGTTTAGTCTCTGGAGCGCCGTCTGGTTCTTCTGTTGTTTGACAGCTAGTTGAAAGGCAGAGTGCATCAGTTATGGCCTTGTTGAAGAGGTACGCTTGAGACGGTGGATGGTGGCAAGTTTTTATTTGGGCTAGCGTGCAAATCTTCAAATAAATCACCTGTGTTGTTAATAGGTTCAGTGCTTAATTTAGTTGGGGTTAGTTTTAAGGATGGACCAGAAGGGGCCCTTGAGACCCGGACTGATTCAGCCAGAGTAGTCAAAACTGCAGGAAGATTTGCCCACTGATCCACAATGGCCGCGCATGAGCATGAACAAGTTGTTTGTGAAGTAGAGATCAGGCTTGTGATGTTGTCCATTTTTCCTTTCATATCTGCCAAGCACAGAGCAATTGTCTGTAAAAAAACCATTTGAAGATCCATCTTAGAAGATTGCAAAAGTAAGGCTTTGGCCGTTATATATTGTGGATCAGTGAATTTTGGTGAATCGGAAGCAAGCATGAAACTTTGATTTTCTATATTTTGAGAGGAGCAATAATGATGATTTGTTCCACTGGATGGTCTGTATAGCTGTGGCGTGGACTCCAGGGTTTGCTCAATTTTAGTTTCAAGTTACTGTAAAAGTATGGCTGAAAGTTCTACAAAATCTTGTTTTTTTGAAGCAACAGGGGAGCCTAAGGTGGCAATCAAGGAAGGATCTTGCTTGGTGGATGAATGATGTATTTGTGCTTCAGTTATTATAGATCTTCCTGGCACACATGAAGCTGACGCACAACTATCAATAAAAGGTGGTAAGTGAGGGTCTATTGAAGCAAAATTTATGTTAGCGTTGGAGACGAAGTCTGGCGCCAAGGACATTTGGGAGGAGCTATTATCCATGTCTGTATTTGGACATGAAGTGGAGCGGCGTTTTGTGGTCTTAGGGCAGAGACCCTGAGAGGTTGTTACAGAGGGAGAGAAGTCTTCCTTAACACTTGAGTTATTTCCTGGATGGTCTGTCCTACCATTAGCTGAAATTCCATTTGAAGATTTTGGAAACAAGTAGTTGGTTATCAAGCCAGTATTGGCAGTTTTTTCATTGGTCTGTGTCTTAGGCGTCCCAAGAGTTTACCCAAATTCTGAGTATTTGTACATATTGTGCTAGAGTCATTTATCAATAGCCCTACTGGGGCTGCCGTGGCTGCGCCTCCGCTGGCGTCAACTGCTGTCATTGACCTGGTAACTGGAATCCTTTTTGACATCTTTGGATAATGTAAATGTAAGTGTTCAATGTAGTTTGTTAAATAATCCTAGGGTGGAATAGGATAGTAGGCTGTAGAGGTCAAAGTGATTACTGGATAAGCGTAGGTT
The DNA here is from genome assembly GCF_964261635.1 of Lissotriton helveticus. Taxonomy (NCBI): domain Eukaryota; kingdom Metazoa; phylum Chordata; class Amphibia; order Caudata; family Salamandridae; genus Lissotriton; species Lissotriton helveticus. The sequence continues at coordinate 365,072,477 of NC_136068.1, read as the reverse complement.
GGCGTGTATGTTCTGTGAGCAGGGCACACTGGTGACCGTTCGCTGCACCGAACCTAGTTGGGCCGCTTCCACAGGCTCACTGGGCACGCACTCAGCGGCTGCCCCTTGTGGCAGCCGCACTCACCTTCCCCTGGGATCCTTTGTGCGTGGGCGGGGGGATTCACAGAGCTCTCAGGGACTATTATAGCAGTATGGCTCTTCAAAGAGTCCCTTAATCTTGGTGTTGCGGGGGGTCCCACCATGCAGCAGCTAGGCTTCCGCAGTGCACCCGCTCCTCTGCTGCTGCTGTGCCTTGTCATCGTGTCATCGTGAAAACCTGGGTCGGGGTTCAGGCCGGATTCACCTTGTTTTGCACCCTGCTGTACTCGCAGGAGAGTTTTTGTCCATTGACAATGTGTCTCACTAATAGGGTTTGCCCAACCAAGTACCATTGAGCGGGGTGCAAATGAAGAAGAAGAGAGAGCAAGGCTCACGAGGCGCGCAAGATGCGCAGTGTCGCCCCTGCCACAAGCACTATTTTTGCTGCCTGCAGGCTCACCTGTGCTCCTGGGCTCCCCACGCCAGCGCTGCAGCCTGCAGCGGTGCAGTGTATTTAAAAGGTAGGATATGTACTGATGTATTTCATATTATAGTAGTGAAGTACTGCTAATGTCGTTTATCCCTACAACAAGGCCTATCTCTCCCACAGGTTAGCATTGGAGCTACCTTGTAACATCGTACAAGTGTGTCTGCCAATTGGTAGCTGATAGAAAGTTGGAGTTTGGTGTCTCTAGACTTAGAATTTAAAAACATGTATTTTGGTGAGTTGGTTTTTAAATTGCAGGTCTGACAATGTATTTTCAGAAAGTTAGTTATACAAAGGGTAGGCCCTTAATCACACAGCTAGAATGGGCTGGTAAATACTAAATAATCAAAAACATCTAGCTGACTATTAGGCTGCCAACTATTCAAGCAGACTAACACAAAACTAAAAAATAAGATGGTCTACAATATTCAATTAATAATTTCACTCATTAATATTCATTTTATAAATTCACAAGACAGATATCAATCCACTTCACAATTACATTACATCTAGACACAGTTGAAATAATAAATAATGAATAATCATTTAAAAAATGTTTCCAGACAAGTACAAACAATAATAAGTAACCCACAACAACAATTTCAGAAGAACAAACAAGGGTTACCAACCACCAGGGGTAAAGACATTTCTTTAAGTGCATTTTTTTCTTAGTCGATATACATATTTTTATTGAAACTCTTCCCCTGATGGTAAATTATGCCAATGCGTTTCGAATCCCAATTTATTTTGAGGGATTCTCCTCAGGGCTATGACTCGATTCTGAAAAACCAATAAAGAAAAAAACATGTTTTGTTTTGTAAACCATTGCCCTCCCTCTCATCTTTCGATAACGAATCTTAAGTAAGAACAGGATAATATGTACCTGTTGCTTGAGTTCGAAAATCGTGGGGCAAATTGAGAGTATATTTCCCTGGAAGAATCAAAAACACTTAGGGGCCGATTATGATGGCGGACGGACCTGAGTCCGTCCGCCACCATAGAGTAGGAGGGAACCTCCGCATGGCCTGCGGAGGTCCCTCCAGTGCAATTAGGATGTGACCGCCACCCTGGCGGTCACATCCTCTATTTTTAACATTGCGGCGGGTGCGGCTTCAAGCTGCAACCGCAGCAATGTTAAAAATGCACGAATTGCATTTGTATGTAGAAAGTGGCAGGCACCGCGCGGTGCCTGCCGCTTTCTGCATACAAATGCAGGGGGGTACCATAGGTACCCCCCATGTGCACCCCCCACCCCCCCTTCACCTAGGGGGCCCGCAACGGGCCCCACAATGAAGTTACACATGCTGTTCCACGGCGGAAAAGCCGCCGCGGAAAAGCATGTTTCAGAGCCATCCTAATCTGGCTGACGGTGTCTGAGAGACACCGTCACCACATTAGTGCTTTTCCGCCGCGGTTGTGAGCCAACCGCGGCGGAGAAGCTGCGGACGGAAACCGGGACCCACCAGCCATCCTAATGTGGCGGTGGGTCTTTGGTGGGTCCGTAGAGGATTTTCCGCATCCTCCGGGCCGGCGGTGGCTTCCGCCGGCCCAGAGGATGCGGAAAATCCTCCATCCTAATGAGGCCCTTAGTCACTTTATTTCAATCTCATAAAATATGCGTTTTTAGTGCTCAATGTAATTATGGCAAGTTCCACTTACTTAAAGGAAAACTCTGTTAAAACTATTACAATCGTCACTTCTGCTAGATACTTCAGGGGCACATTTTTATTCCAACTGCTGGCGAACACGTGAGCATTATTCTGATTTAAAAAAAAAGAAGAAACTCAGGTTTTACAAATGTTCAGACTCCAAACGCCTGGAGCATTTCATTATATTCAATTTAGAACTTACTTCTTGATATGAGTTGTTGCAGCCGGCAAATGCTTGCAATGGCAGATTGAAGAGATAAGCAACTTTGTTGTTTTCAATCATGGCAGTTGCATTCAATTGCACTAAGAACGACTTCCTGTACCTTGTCCATAATCTGTGCAGCAGTTGAGCAAAGAATGCTGATCTTGTAGTGTTTTAATGGAACTCCTTGACACTATCTCTTTCATAGCAGCCTTCAAAAAGTGTTGGCATAATTTACCATCAGGGGAAGAGTTTCAATAGAAATATTTATAGCGACTGTGATTTTTTTTTTTACTTTAATTGTATATCCTCTGTTGCTAGAAATGTCCTTACCCCCGGTGGTTGGTAAACCTTGTTTGTTTTTCTTCTTAAATTGTTGTTGTGAGTTACTTATTATTGTTTGTACTTGACTGGAAACATTTTTCAAATGATTGTTATTCGTTATTCCTTGTTTCAACTTTTTCTAGATGTTATGTAATTGTGAAGTGGATTGATATGTCTTGTGAATTTATAAAATAAAGTTTAATGAGCGAAATTAATAATTAATCATGTGAACCATTTTATTTGTTAGTTTGGTCTTAGTCTGCTTAAATAGTTGGCAGCCTAATGAATAGTCAGCTAGATGTTTTTGATTATTTAGTACTTTTAGAAAGTTGGCATTTTCTTACTTTAACCATTATGTGCCTCTGCCTGTCTGTGGAATACACGTCTGAGTTATGATGACAGTTGAACTGTTTGTTCATTTACTCTAGACTGTCATACAAAGGGAGCTGGAGCTTGCCCTGCATATCCTGGTGGCCCATCATCAGACTGATGGAACTTCCTGAGCTAGAATGGTGGGAGGAGTTGACATGGCCGTCCAAAAGCTGCTCTATTTTAGGAAGGAGTTTAAGAATCATCTCTGTAAAAATACTTTCTCACATAGCATTACCAAAGCTCAACCTAACTTCATCTCCTCTTACTCATTGACTTTATGCGTGTCTTTGACCATGCAGAGTGCTCCTCTGGTTTTTGGCTGTGGTTAGCACTATTGAAATACTATACACATCCATCCATACATACATACATACATACATACATTTATACATACATATGAGAAAGAGATATCAATTGTATTTTTATTGAAGAGCGGTTATGGATAGATCGCTATGGGATCTTCCCTAGCTAGACGGAATACAGCACTCCTATGAAAATGGTCCTAAAAATATGGGATCTAGTATTTGTGAAGAGAAGTCTAACATAGGGCCAAGGACAGATGGGAAGAGTATCTCGGAAGTGATGTCACAGATCGCCAGTCGGAAAATTTGTAGCAGAGACTACGCATGCTCTTTTGAAGTATACCCCAAAGAGTGGAGTAATTTCAACTAAGGGTGGGCAGAGGTGGCGGAGTGCCAATACTCCGCTCCCCTCCAGCTACAATAAATTTTAAAAGTAGGAAATAAACACTCACCTGCTCTGGCATCTCCGGGAGGCCCTCCTCCTCGCTATGGTCTCTTCCTCGCCGTCCTCAAGGGTCGCAAACCCCTACGTTGTATGTCTTGTGAGGACTACCAATGCGGACACCTGCGCACATGTGCAGTCCTCCCAAGTCGTAAAATGTAGGGGTTTCTGACCGGCGAGGACAGCAGAGGGTGAGGGGAGACCACCGCAAGGAGGGCAGCCCAGAGACGCCAGAGTAGGTAAGTGTTTATTTCCTACTCTTTAATTGGGCATGGGTGCAGAGGCTAACTCCACTCCGCCTCAGAGTTGAAGTTTTTGCCTGAACTCTTCGTGCCCAATGGAGCGTGGAGTTGGCAAAATTCCAAAAACTCAGCCGACGGATTGGCGTATGACGCCCAGCCTCAATTTAAACAAATATATCAGTATTCAGATAAAATATCAAAACTAAATTTTGTCCTACCAAAATATTGTGTACAAAATATTGTGATATGGAAATCTCTTCTACAAGAATATCATTGTCAAGAATATTGACTCAAATTAAGTAATACTGATTTTGAAAATATCCAAGTCATTCATATCGTTTACCAAAATATAGTTGTTAATAATATTGTTTTTTAATTATTGTTATGTATTTTAGTATATATTAAAAAAATATATATGATGTCTTTTTGTTGTATAATTGTTTTTTAATATAGTTGTTACATTTTTAATAGTTATTACATTTAATTAAAGAAAATGTGATTTTTCAGTACCATAGCGGGTTGTGGGTTTATAAGCATACAGGGCGGGAAGTAATTTAATTATATTGAATTAATAGTTTCTATTTCATATTATGATTTAATTTATAGTTATGTTAATTGTCAAAATTTTTATTTGAATTTTAGGGGTGAGGGGGGTACAGAGTGGGAAATAAATTAATTATGATTTAATATTTCCGTCAATTAACATTAATTATTTAACTGATAATTAATTATGGTAATTAGGTGTTAGTTGTGGGTTGTGTAGGCGTATGGAGTGGGAAGTAAATTAATTGAATTCATTTTTAATTGATATTAATTATTAAAGTGATAATTAAGTTAATTGTGTAATACATTTTTTGTTAAGTTATATTTTAGGTGCGTTTGTAGGGATATATTGCAAGAAGTATATTAATTATAATTAAGTAATAATGAATTTTTAATTAATGATAGTTGATTGATAAATATTTACGTTAACAGTGTAAATAATTTTCTTTTCAACATTAGGTTTTAGGTGTGGGTTGTGAGTTTTGTAGGGGTTTAGCATGGGAAGTAACTAACTTAGAGTTATTTAATACACATTTTTGTTAATAAATAATGTTTAAATAACATTATTTATTCAAATAAAAAACAATAATGTAAATTGTGTAATACATATTTAATGTTTTTTTTTGTTTGTGTTGTAGTTTTTGTATGATTAAAGGGTGTATAGGAAATTATACTAAATAATAAATAAAACTCATTTGTAATAATTATAGAAATGAAAAATAATTATGTTCATTATGTACATACATATTTTATAAATTATATATTAGGTGTGAGTTGAAGTTGTAGGAGTAAATGTTGAAAAATAATTAAATATTAATTTATTATTACTTATTATTAATACATGTTTAATTAACATTTAATTATGAAAATGTTGAGAATAATATTTTTTTTATTTATATATTTGAAATGAGTAGTTTTATTTGTAAGGATAAATGGTGGGGATGTAATTAACTATAATTATTTTAGGAATGCATTAAAAAAATATCTTAAATACTATTTTATTATGTATCCCCTGTAAATAATATTCTTTTAAGTAACATTTTCAGGTATGAGTTGTATGCTTGGTTGAAGTATAGCATAGAATGTAACTTTAGTTATAACAACTTTAACTATAGGTAATTTTTGTATTATGTTCATTTGTTATTGTATGTGTTGTGTTGTATTTTTAAATGTAAATAATATTTTACTTAGTTACTATGTTGAGAACATATTTTTGGATTTTAATTATAATAATCTTTGTAGCTATTTATGATATGCATTTAACATTGTAATATGTATTTATTTAATGTAATTATTAAAATAAAAAGTTATTTTTTTTACATATTTATATTTTTTATTGAATGTTTTTTTAAATATTTGAATATGTTGAAGAGAATGTGTTTGCTTCTAATGTTGCCTGACTGCAGTGGGAACAGTAAATGTTACCCCTCTACAATCCAACACTTTCCCTACTGTTGCACTCATTGAATTTGGATTAGTAAATTTTATCACTCCACAATTCAACACTTTCCCTACTGTTGCACTGGTTTGAGTGGGAATAGAAAATTTGACCCCTCCGCAATCCAACATTTTTCTGAGTATTGCACTGACTGGAGTGGAAATAGTAACTAGTACTCCTCCTCAATGCAATACTTTCCCTAGTGTTGCACTGACTGGAGTACGGAATAGTACATTTTGCCCCTCGCAATTCAACACTTTTCCTACTTTGCCAGGTGCTGTATTGGGAATAGTATATTGTACCTCTCTGTAATCCAACACTTTCCGTACGGTTGCACTGACTGGAGTAGGAATAGTATGGTTTATCCCTCTGCAATCCAACACTTTCTCTACTGCAATCCAACACTTTTTCTACTGTTGGACTGACAGTTTTTGTACTGTTTGTACTGTTACACTAAGGGGCGTTTACGAGTTTGATGGTGCAGCTGCAGGACCGCCCCAACACCGCATCACCAAACCTGCGTGAGAACTGCACCCCATAGGTTTTATTGTTATGTTTGTTTAAATATATGTTAAATCTATTTTATTTTTATAAAATTAATGTTACTATTTAGTATCTTTAATATTCAATATGGAAATGTATATATATTTTAAAAATTATATGTAATAGAATGATATTAATGACAACGATTATGTTTTGACAAAATGTTTGTACTAACCATTATAATTTTAGGATGATGATATTTTTGACAATATTTTACTCACAATATTTTGGTATGAGGATATTTTGTCAGTTTACCTGAGTCAGATATTTAATGTAGTATTGGATAGATGTTTAAGATGTGAGAATGAAAGTGGAACTTTTATTTGTATCAGGTGGATCTGCGCAACCGATTCAAATATTTAATAAGGTAGTGCTAAGACCTATCAAATACACTTTAGACTACCCAATACCAGCATCCCCTTGAGTCCTGTTCCTAAGAATCAAACCAGGACAGCTTGAGGGTATGGCCTAATAGAAATCGAACGTAGCCCCCCACATGGCAGGCTCTGCCAAACACCTAATCACTCTCTGCTGGAAAAAGAGAGAATCTCCAGCAGTATGGCTCACTAGTCTATGGCGGGTAGTGTAATTGGAGCAGATTTCACACCATCTCAGGTGAACAGATGACAAATTCAGGGTGCTGTGACAGCCACTAGTTAATTGTCTTCCGAAGGTTGAAATTTACATGCCTTTGCATCTCCAAACCTTAGAGCCTTGGAACTATTTGAGTGATGTGGTTATGCTAGATGAAGCAATTAATCTTTCCATGATCTGTATTGAACTTATTAGCTCTCTCTGGGCACCCAGGTACATGCACGAGGCAGTACTTCTCTACTCCAGGGGAGTGGGTTACTGTTTGCCCTGGATAGAGCCTTTAAGACAAGCAAATTGTTGTGACGGATCCTGACACAACTTGCAGTCCCTTCCAATGCCCACAAAGGCTTTATATCTCACTGCCCTTCTCTCTTCCACAAGTTCCATGCGTTGCATGGGGATAGTGGAGAGTGTTAGGGAGAGCTTTGTTTTTGTTTTAATTAACCCATTATGTTTCAACATGTTGTAATTGTCAAGGTGAACCGCCCATCTTCTATGCAAATTATGCTTTCAATATTTTGCATATTGTTGAACATTTTAGTAAAATATATTTGAAGTAGAAAAGTATTTCAATACTATTATGTTTTAGAAGTATATCTTTTAAATGGAAGGTCAGTTCTTTGTACATTTATACAACACAACTCTGTTTTTTGAAACCCTGCAGGTTCAAGAAACATGGAGTGCCAATTTCTTCCAACTGTTCTTGTACTCATTTCATGGATTTGTATTTAATTCTGGCTAATTCTTTTAGTAATCACAGTACCACGCAAGATAAAATCACCAAGTATGGTGGTGAGGTAAGAAACCTTGAAAAGGTTCTGACATTGTTCAAGGATTAATATGGACCTGAGACATGAGGTCAATTGCGACAAAAACACTTTTCTGAATTTCTGGACTTCAGAGGAACCCCATTTGATGATTTTGATCATCAATTGCTGCAAAACAAATCCACTGGTACTCATTATTGTATTAGTGTCAACACAATAACAGTCCATCATGATGAGAATAGTACAGGCAAGCAAATACTCAAGTATCATCCCAATGCCCTGGTCGCACCCAGGTACTTTTGGCAGAACCATGCACAACAGTGGCCATATAGTATTCCACAATTAAATGGTTGAAACTGTCAGCAAGTGTGCTGAAAGCAGGCATAACAATATTGGCCAATTGTCTATGAAAACATGCAGGAGATGCCTGCACAGCACATTTAATGATAAAAAATGAAATAACCCCCCTCCCTCTTATACCTCCCCCTCCCCAGCGTATCACACATAGTAAGCAGTATGGTAAAAGTTAGGTGTAGCCCTAAGAAGGCACAATACAGGTATACTGCAGTCAATATCAGGGAGTTCTGCAGCGTCAGAGGGCAAGAAAAAGAGGAACTCCCCTGGTAAAGTAAGCCAATGAACGAAGACACCTGGAGCAGGGCTAAGCAATCTGATACCCAGCCATGGGGGCCATCTCCTGATCAGTCTCAGGAACCTTCAGCAGTATTACTGATGCTTCCCAAGCTCTTGCTGCCTCCAATGCTTTCTTGCTATTTGACCGGCAAGCCAACTGTACCGTAACAGTGCCTTCACTTCCTGCCCATTAAAGGAATTCAGCCTTCCATCTTAGGAAACTTGGACCCTTATTAGATTTCCAATGCACCGTGATGTCCCTCTAAGCCAAGAGAAGGCCCAAGTGCAAGAACTTACTAGTGATCTTGTTCTTAGAGGTATGGGGGAACCAATGCAGTAAACAAAGGCCTATTGTGGGCTCCAAGTCTCTCTCAGTAATGTCGCTCAACAGGGTAACCACCTCCTCTCAAAATGTCCCAATCCGTGGGCAGGCCCACAGCATGTGAAATAAATCCACACCCTCCACATTACAGCGCGCGCACATTGCCGCAGCCGTGCTGAAGTATGTGTTAATTTTAGCCTGGGTTAGGTGCGCCCTGTGAAGAATAAAAAAATGCACCAGTTCAAAATGAGCATTTCTAGTGCTTTTCCATGCCCGTTCAACTAGTTCAGCCCACACAATCTCTGGAATTTCTTCGTTTAGATTGTCCTTACACTTTTGCCGCTGCGCTAACAACGGTGTCAGGTCTTCATGCATCATACACCTGTATAGGCAAGTAACAACCTTAAAGGTGCCCGCTGTTAATACTACATACTAGCAGGTCATTGAAGTTTGTGGCTCAGTCAACCCTTCCTTCCAATGCTTTTGGATGGCAGCGACGAGGGCCAAGTGGAGCAAAAAGTCCCCACGAGGCAGGTCATACCTGTCTTGGAGTACACCGAAGGGAAGCAAGGTGTTATCCTTGTAGATGTCCCCCATTGTATACAGCCCCTTCTCTTTCCAGCCAATCAACTTAGCGCAGCTGCCCCTATGCGGCAAAGCAGTGCACTTGGCTAAGGGGATCTCAGGGGCATACAGACGTGAGATCCGCACTCTCTTCTGGCTCCTGTTCCAACAAACCCGGAACGTATTAAATTCACCAGTGAGCACTTTAAGTCGCAACAGTAATTGTAAAATGAGAGAGCAACTGCCCAGAGTCCCGCACCCCCTCGATCATCCAACCCCTCTAAATTCCAGTGCTACTGCCTGGGTGTGGCACTGCAGTTGAGCCACCAAGTAATTAGTCTCGAAGTCCAGGACCGCCAGTCTACCTTCGGACTTTGGTCTCAATAGCGTTTTCAGCACCACCCTACATCTACCAGCAGACCAGAGAAATCCTGTGACCATTAATTGGAGCTGTTTAAAAATCACCGCCGCTATCCAGACCGGGAGGGTACGGAAATAGTACAGTAGTCTGGGGAGGGACACCATCTTGAGGAGAGCCACTGGACTAGCCACTGAGTGAGGCAGGGTCCTCCAAAAGTCAATGTTACTCTTAAAGACCCGAATGGCACGGCCAACATTACCCTCCAGTAAGTCCGATTGCGTGTGATAGATTCAGGTCCCCAAATAAGGCAAGCAGTGGTACTCCCACTGCACTCCCTCAGTAACTGGAAAGCCACCTGCCAATGGGGCGGCCGGGAACAGGCAAGACTTTGCCCAATTCACCTTAAGTCCAGCAACGGTCCCAAGATCATGAAGCAATCGCTTTGCTCCAATGAGGGCGTCAGCTGTATTGGTTAAAAACATGAGTAGATCATCGGTGTAAAGGACAATATAATGGATTTGACCATGTACGCAGAGGAACATATATTGTTGCCCCGTCCTGGCCTAAGCCGCTAAAGGCTCCATAGCCAGGGCAAATGACAGGGGGGAGAGCGGGCATCCCTGCCTCATCCCACGACTCACAGCACAGGCATCTGAAATCAGGACCCCTTCTTCATCCGAGAAGTACAACAATGCCATCCAATCAACGAAATCATCCCTCAGACCAAACCTGCGCATCACCTGAAACAAGTAAGGCCATTCCAAACTGCTGAAGGCTTTCTCTATATTGACCGACAGAATGGCAGCGGCTGCTTTCAGTAAGTGACAGCTTCCAAGATCTGAAGGAGGCGCCTCACATTTATGGCTGTGTTCCTAGTCTGGATAAATCCTGCCTGATCACTGTGTACTAAATGGGTCATATGTGGGAGCAGCCGTGTCGCTAAAATCCAGTTTAAAATCTTATTGTCAGTAGTCAGCATTGACAGTGGACAATAAGCGGTCCTATTAGAGGGCGTTTTCCCCGGCTTCAGGAGGGGTATAATAATGGCTTTGTGAGTAGTGGCAGGTAGCTGTCCCACGTGCTTCGCTTCGTTATAAAGTACTACTAATTTAGGCGCCAGAAGATCTACGTAAGTCAAATAAAACTCAATCGGCAGGCCATCTCCCCAGGGGTCTTCCTCCTCGCCATATGAACGATTACTCCCCTAACTTTCCCAAGTGTTATATCTTGGCCAAACAACTCTGCCTGTGTCCTATCTAATGTTGGAAGTTCAGTTGTATCTAAAAACTCCCCAAGAGCATCATCATTTAGCGTCACTTTACTGCGATAGAGATCCGTATAATAAGCAAGGAATTGGACATTAATCGCCTGCTGGGTGTAGCAAACCTCTCCCGTTGGGTTGCACAATTCTAGAATGACCGCTCCCTATCTGGTGGGGTTGGCCAACCAAGCCAGCAACGCTCCAGATTTATCACGCTCAGCATGGGCGTAGGCTATGTACTTTTTATAATCAGAACAGCGCAACCTCTCAACCCTCGTGGCCACTTCCTTCCTCGCCTCCAATAAACTGCGTTGTCTATCAGGATGTCAAGGTCATCTCAGTTCAACCTCATGCAGGCACCAGTCAGCAGCCTCTGTATCCTGTAAAAGTGTCCTCCACACTCCCATCTGGTTGGTGGCCCCGTTATACCGCCTTAAAAGCATCCCATTCTACAGCAGTCGAGGATGCTGTGCCGGTATTCTTAAGAAAGTAGTGAGTAATGCCATCCCTCACTACCTCACGAAAGGCTTGATCTTCTAATAGCTCTGGTGCTGATCGCCATTTCTGGATTGGAGAGCGCGTTTGGGCCCAATGGTTCCGCACTAGTAACTGGTTATGATCGGAGAATGTTCCAGGAAGATACTCACTGTGCCTGACTGTCTCATGAACATCTGGGGAACACAATATCGCATCTAAGCGAACATGTAGTTTGTGCAGTGCAGAAAAGAAGGAACAATCACGCACTCCTGGGTGATGTGCCCTCCATGTATCAATTAACCCCCAACTATGTTGCCAATCCCTTCTAGCATTAGACACCTTATGAATAGGGGCATCCGAAAGAGGGGGATGAGACCTATCCAGGGAAATGTCAGTAATGGAATTAAAGTCCCCACCCATAATCACCAACCCAGTCAGATATGGTGCCAATTTCCCAGACAACTGGGTGAAAACAGCCGGCTGTTCCATGTTGGGTACATATATGTTGCTTAGCACGACATCCCTGCCATTAAGGCGACCCACAACTAGCACATACCTCCCCTCCGGATCCACCAATTGATGCAAAGTTTGAAAATGAACCCCCGCTCTTATCCATATTAATACTTCCCACGCAAAGGCAGAATAAGTTGTAGCAAAAACCTGACCCCGCCATCTTCGCTGCAGGGCGAGACCCTCCTGACATGAGGTATGCGTTTCCTGAAGGAAGACGATTTCAACCCCTCTACACACTAAATAGGCATGGATCTTGTGCCGGCGCACCATTGTATGCATGCCCCTGACAATCCATGATATAAATTTTAATTCAAGTAATGATCCCATGATAGAGCAGTGCCCAGTACCCTAGAAACCTTTTGAAGGAGATACGCCATGTCCCAAAAAACACCCCAAGACCAAACAAGAGAAACCCCCCCAACATCCCTACCCCAGAACAGGCACCACAACGCTAGTCCCCATCCAAACGCACTACACACTCAGTATCCTCTAATAGGTACAGAGGATGTAAAGGGGAGGCGGCTGTAAGCTGACGCTGCTATGTAACAGAAACAACAACCAGAACAGCGCCCAAGTCTCCAACACCACCCTTGCCCCGTGCCCAGGGGCACACAACAACAGACCCGAAGATCTGCCCCCACTACCCCTTCGCCCCAACAGTATAAGGAAAGTCAAAGCAGTCCCGGTGAGCCTGGACAGAAAAAGAAGAACAGCACATAGGTAGGAAAAAGAGCAAGATAGAGGCAGCAAGAGGGAACAAAGCAATCAAACAATCTCATCAGCTGTCCCTGGAGTAACATGCAGCATCTTAACACTGTCAGCTTGGGACTTCTCCGAGGCAGCCCCAGCAGATGCCCTCTCTGACTCAGTCAGTTCCAGACGGCGCCTTATGGTCTTGCAATAGTTCCAACACCACCTGCAGTGCATCAGATCTCTCGTTCTCCATCTGGGAGGCACTAGGTGTTCACAGGGGATTGCGGTAAAGTCTTGTCTGTCTATTCCGTTAGGAGTGCTGCGCCTCCGGGGGAGGCGTGCATCGTCAGTCGTTCGAGCCGCGACCTGTCTTATAGGACTCAATCCAGTCCCATGCCTCCTTGGGGTCCTCGCAAAAATGAGTCTTGCCATTGAGAACTATCCGCAGCTGACCCAGGAACATCAAGGAGTACTGGAACCCCTCGTCATGCAGCGCCTTCTTGACCTCCAAAAAGGACGTGCGGCTGAGCTGGACCTCCCACGTATAGTCAGCAAAGATCGACACTCTCCTGTTGTACACTGTGTAAGGCCCTGAGGAACGCGCCATCTGCAGCAAGAAGTCTCTATTCTTATGATGAAGGAGATGGGCGATCACTGGCCACGGGGGGGGGGCGCCCCGGCGCCGGGGGCCAAGCAGGAACTCAGGGAGCCCTTTACGAAGTACAGCATTGGGTCAGTCCCGCAGGTGCCACCACATCTCGAAGCCAGCTCTCCAGGTAGTCGAGCATACTAGATCCTTCCACTCCCTCCGGGAGTCCCAGCACCCTTATATTATTCTTGCGGTAACGCCTTTCAGCGTCCTCAGATCTTTTCTCCAGCGTTTTAACTCTGTGGGAGATATCCCCCATCTGGCCTGAGAGGGATTGCTGCACCGGCGCCATGTCCGCCAAGGTGGTCTCTGTTTGCTTCACTCGTTCGGTCAGCTTGGAATTTTCTGCCTGTAGCAGCCCCATCCTCATTGCCACATTAGCAATGTCCTGGTGCAACGTGTCCTTGGTATCCAATATAGTCTGCAGGATCTGGGCCAATTGATGCTGGACCAAGTTGTCGGCTAAGGGTTAGGGTGAATCTTGCCGTCGGTGGTCCAACGCCGACTCCTCTTGGTCCTGGGGCACCCCTGCCTGCTTGCCCCTAGATTTCCGCATGTTTACAGGAGTATGAAGCCACCTGCCAGGCAATGATGTATCAGCAGTTCCCAACAGCGCAGGCACCGGCAGAGATGCGAATATCAACTCCACCGAGCAGTGCGAGACCAACATCCAAGAAATTGCCTCTCTGTTAAACTGAGTTTCGCAGTCACAATCAGGCACCAAAGTCCGGTTGCCACGAGCTGGTTCTGGCCAGTGCTGCTGAGTTCCACGGTGGCCCCAAGCACTCGCAACGCCAGCCGGCCAGCGGTCTCCCCCTCCCATTATACAGCGAAGCCGCTGAGTGAGAGCCTCGAAGCAAGGACGCACAGGCCCCACAGCAATCCATCTCAGGAGAGCAACCCCGACTCCCGGCTCCAAAGCTCTACCAAATGGGGCAGCACGTTCAACACTGGTCGCTGTACACAGTAGCCTGCTCTCGGCAAATCAATCTCCAGCCACCCAGGGCGTAGAGGATCTTTTATGGCTCTACGATCCACATAAGAGCCGCTGCAGTTCAATGGTTCAATGGCCAAGAGCACCACCCTAAAAATGGCACAGACTCCCGTGTGACCACCATTAGATACTGTAGATCCCCCCTTGGGGAGCCACCCAACAGGGAGGACCCCTCCGTTGCTCCCTTGAGGGAAGTGCGGTCGTGGTCAGATTCTCCAATCAGCACAGGGAGATCCCGCACTCCGTATGTGGGTAAAAAAAACCTCCGGGACAGTATTCGAGCCCGCACACCAGGCGAGAAGAGTGTCTCCCGGCTCGCCTTCTAAATCACCACTGCAGCACTCAGCCAAGCAGGCAGGACCTCCCCCGTTGCCCAAGGGTCAAGCTGGCATTCACGGGGACCACAAAGAGCCTCTATGCAGGTTCTCCCCAAGCCTCCCGGGCCATTTTGCTGCCGCGGATCTGAGCCTGCTCCGTCACACAGTTAGGTGTTCGCCGAGCAGCAGGTGTGCAGCCCGGCCGTCTGACTCTCGTTACCTCTACAGAACCAACTTTGGACTCACAGGGGCCGGGTGGAGCTGCTATGCGGTCCCCAGGGATTCCGAGCCTCTGAGCGCTAGCATCTTAGTCGTAATGTGTTCCGTGATGTGTTTTTAATTTAATTTTATCAAACTGCCATTTGTTATTTGCACTTAGGAGCTGTGTTATAGCTCCGGGGGTGGGGAATCGGTTGCACTGATAGGTCAGCATTCTAGGTCTCGGTCGCCGTCACGAACACTCAGCCTCATAAGAGGCCGATGACGCGACCGCGCTTCAGGTGCGCAACTGGCACGCCAAAGTCGTGCCTAAGGCAAGCCCGTCTGCTTCCAACCGGGACCATGGAGCAGAGCCCCTGCCCGTCTAACAAGTGAAAGGTACTCTTACACCACCAAGCAGCTCAACCATTACAAAGGAGGGCTCAGAAGTAAGTGCGCACACTCATTGCTGCCTGATAGTATTATCTCTCAGTGCCCCCATTGCGGTTTTAAATTTTGTCCTGCCCTTCAAACACTAGTAGTTACACCTTGCAAGAAGCCGCTCAAAATGTTCCTACTTAATTGCCGCTCTCTCCCTAAGCATTCAATTGAAATTCATTTACTCCTAGAAGAGGAGAAACCTGATGTGCTATTCCTTACAGAAACATGGCTGAATAAGGAGGTGGACTATGCCATTGTCCAAGCTCTCCCCCCTAGCTATGTAATACAGAAGCTTGATCGGAACTCAGGCCGTGGAGGAGGCAACACATTTATTTATTAAAGTGAATTTAAATGCAGCGTCACCTCAAATCCTTTACCCGACTGCCTTTGCGATCGGTGTTTCACACACTTATACCTTCCCAGGGATTTTAGCATATTGTCCCCCAGGCCCTCTTGGCCAATTTTGTAAGGACCTTCCTGACATTGTGGCTAAACTTGCGAGCCCCCTACCTAATTTTACATTATTGGGAGATTTAAATATGCATTTTGACAACACTTAATCTTCATCCATTCCAGAACTGATTGACAGGCTGGCAATGTTCGAACTTAATCTAAAAGTGGGTGGTTCCACCCACTCTGAGGGTCACCTGCTGGACCCCATATTTTGCAATATTCAGAATCTCCTGGCTTGTGAACCCATTCCAATGCTTTTGTCACACCACTATCTACTTCCATTCACTTGGGTTTTGCAGGACACCACCACACCAGCCACAAGAACTAAAAAGCTGGTTCGTTCTTAGTCAAAGCTCCCAGTACTGGCCAGGGTGACTAACTTAGAAAATACTATACCAACATCTCACCCTAATCCTATTAGGGCAATTGAGAATTTTTACAATTGGCTTGAGTCTTCATTCAACATTATTCTTCCAAAAAAAGAGACCCACACAAAAATAGGTGCTAATAAAAACGCTTGGTATTACCTTAAACTCCGGAAGCTCAAACAATCATGTAAAAAACGTGAACGAATCTGGAGGAAGGACTTCTCAGTAATTAACAAAGTTAAATACAGGGAGGCAATAAAACTCTACAAAGCAGAAATAAAATCCGCCCAATCATTTTACTATCAAGATAAATATACACTGGCCGCAAACTCCCCCGTGAAATTTTCCATATCGCAAAATCACTTCTCCAGTTCCCCCACTACGTCTGGCAATATCCAACTTTGATGTAATCAAATAGCAGAATTTTTCTCTGCCAAAATACAAAACATCTATATGTCCTTTCCTCAGGTCATAGGTCAACAAACTGTTATACTTTACAAACATTACAACCCCGAACGAACTGGGCCTGTTGGAATAATTCCCCCTTCTGAATCTAACTTCTCTTCAGGGGATTCTGAGGCAGCTAAAATCTGGTTCTTCCACAGATCCCGCTCCCCCCACCATTCTAAATCAGATCATTGAGACTGTATTACCAGTCATACTAGATTTGATAAATGCTTCCCTCCGCACGGGAATTGTGCCCCCTCTATGGAAAAAAGCCAGGGTCAAGGTACTCTTGAAAAAACCTAACCTAGCCCCAGAGGAATGGGCAAACTACCGCCCTATTTCCTTGCTGCCTGGAATTAGTTAAATAGCCGAAAAGCATGTAAATTCTGCTCTCTCAGCCTTTCTGGAAAATAATAACTGTCTCCATCCTACGCAGACAGGATTTAGATCGCAGCAGGGCACGAAGAGGGCTCTACTGGCTGTAGTAGAAGAATCAAGGAAAATCCTTGATGGCGGAGGCTGCGCTGCCCTTATTTTATTAGATCTCAGCTCAGCCTTCGATATGGTGAACCATCAAGTGATGAACCATAGACTGAGGGACGTGGGAGTGACTGGAATAGCAATGAAATAGCTCCAGTCCTTCCTAGAAAATAGATCCTTCACAGTATTTGAAGACAAAATCATCTCGAAGCAAATGCCCTTGACATGTGGGGTTCCCATGGGATCTTCCCTTAGCCCCATCTTGTTCAATATTTATATGAGCTCCTTGCCAGAAATTGTACGCTTATCCGGGGTACAGATTGTCACTTATGCCAACAATACCCAGTTGGTTGTCTCTCTTAATCAACAGGACAATTCCAGTCCTGGCCTAACCTTGTGCCTTGAAAAGGTATCCAGTTGGATGGATAGCTCATATTTAAAACTGAATGGGGCAAAGACTGAACTTATGCTCCTGGGTAACTCTGCCCCCTCAAACATAGATCTATTTTGGCCCAGTTGCTTAGGCCCTCCCCCTGCTCTGAAAAAACAGATTAAGAGCTTGGGTGTCTGGCTCGACTGCAACTTGGATTTTAAGGAACAAGCTCAGAAAGTCGCAAGCCAGCTGTTGTGGCCTTTTAAGTAGGATTTGAAGAATCCTTCCCCTGCTACCTTTTATTTCCAAACAGCTGCTAGTTCAAGGATTAATTCTGTCACGGCTGGACTAAGCCAATGCCATTTACTTAGGAGCCCCTCAGGTCACGACTAAAAGACTCCAAACGGTGGCAAAATTGTGCAGACCACCTGTTATTGAACATCCCCAAACGCCTTTCGGCTAAACATGCCCTCGCCATCTTGCATTGGCTTCCAATCCAGGAGAGAATCCAGTTTAAGGCAATGTGCATAGCCCATAAAGCACTTTCCAGAAAAGGCTCACCAATGATTCGCTCTATCATCCAATCCTACCGTCCCAATAGGGCTTTGAGATCTGACAATAAATGTCTGATAGCAGTCCCAAAAATTAGACGCAATGAATGGGAGGCCCTTGGTTTTCATATAACACGGCCTAGCTTTGGAACCATCTCCCTCATCACATTTGGCTTGAGCCAAACTATATGAACTTCCGAAAATAACTGAAAACTTTTCTTTTTCCTTGATCTGCTCGTAGTGTAAGTTGGAGCCACTGTTAGGGCTGGGATGCCCTCGGGTAACCACGCGCTTTAGAAATGTTTCTTCCTTCTTCATTCATTCATCTTGCCGCCACAAATCTGCTGCTTGCCTTTCACTGAGCGCTGTAACTGTCACCCATCAGGGCTCCACGAGCCGCAATTGACGAGCCCAGATAGTACTCGTCAGCTGTGAGGGCCAGTGTGTGCCCCCAGCTTCGGGGAATCAGCAGTTGTACAGGATAAATGGCGAGACCGGTGCGGTGCTCCCGGCTCACGTGTCCATCGCCATAAGCTTTCAAGCAATGCCCCAAATCCACCGGTACTTGTGTCTGTGATTTTTGTATGAAACATCTTATCAGTTACTGCTTAAGAGCATAAAGTGGTCTATGTCCAACAGTAGTAAGATTAAAATTTAACAAGTACCTGAGAATGCTTAAATATCTGCCTGATCATGGCCTCTCAAAGAAGATGTTTAACCTAATCAAGCTTAATCATTGTTCTATTATAACCACAGTCATTCTATTTAAAATACATGAACTGCATTATTGTGAGCTTCTCTTAAAGGAAAACTGCAATTGCGATAATGACACTGTGTTAATTATAAAAACATTGCCATAATAAAGTGGGTCTAACCTGCGAAAGATGTGTCAGCTGTATTTCTGTATCTGAAGCAAATCCAGATTTCTATCCAAACCACAAAATAAACAATTGGTGAGAAGAAAGCTAATGGATGACCAAATCTTGTTGCAGTGTAATATATTGGCATGACACAAATGTGTATGTTCTGAGAATGGATGCCCCTAAGAAGGGTCCTTGGCATCCTAAGCGTCTCCAATGTCCTGGGTTTCTAGTAATACTTTAAACTGATCTTTTAATTGCCTGAGGGTGAATTAGGGTGAATTTATCTAATTCAAATTTGCTTGTGCTAACAGTAACAGTGTTATGCCAATGGTAGACCTTATATTTTGTAGTGTTGATTCCCACTAGCTCTTGCACACAAGTAAATAAGCTGGGTTTTTTGTTCAAACATAAAACATTGTTGTTAAACTGTGATAGTTTTAAAATTGTAACGTTAAATTCTTTTTTGCATTAACAGTCACTGTGGGTGATTCTTTTGAATTTGGGAACTGACTGACCTCGATTGGATTCTCCCCCCTCTACATACATACTGATGCACACCAGTTAACCCTTTAACCACGGCGGAATTTCCGCCGAGGTGCGGGCGAAATAAAAGGTGGCACACGCCCACCGTAACGTCGGATGGCCCCGGGCCGTCCGACGCATCCAAGGGGTTAAAAGAACATTTAGAAAACAAATCCCAGCCACCACCAGGTGACTTAGCAGATCAAGATACAGTTGTCTTTAATTTATTACTTTGAGCTATTGCCAAACATTGCAACCTGAGAAGAATGGAGAATGCAGCTCTCTCTATGTATTCTGGCTTCTGGACTGGTTTCCGAAGTTTGACATTTTTGCTATCTGCACCTCAACAGTGCATTAATTAGCAGTTATGCAATTATCACGCAATTCCAAATTGTGAACCCAGAATTCATACCTAACACAATTGTGCATGATTTTTCAATTCTAAGATGTGCAAATCTAAATTGTGTTCAATTTAAATGTTGGGTTTCCTTTAGGGTTTAACTGTTGAAAATCATGTTGCAAATTGCCACTGGATACAATTTGCATCAGACTTTGAATCCTGATTCAGGTGCAAACAGGAGTGTTCCCTCCAAAATGGGATTAGCACCAAACATGGAGCCGGGCCTGACCCTATTTATACTATTTTTAATTGAATTGGACAGTCCTTAATCCAAAATTATTTATATTCTGCTGGAACTATACGTAGAATATTTTTGGGAACATCACCAAAAAGCTCTGACTTATTAGAATTAGCAAGCCAGTTGTTAGCGATCCCATCCTTAAAAAGCTCTAAGGCTGGTCATTGTATGAGAGACTTGTGCATAATTTCTCACAAAATGAAACACCAATTTGGTGGTGTAGGAATTGGCCTTTTTTGTTTAAGTTCCCTAAACGTTTTGCTTTTCCCCTAGACCGTTTTCCTGACCCAGATATGCCAATTTAGATGCTTTGGGTACTTTGCCACTGCTGAACAGTGTCAAAGTACAGTACTTCCCTATGTAAACTGTTATGGTGGTTGGTTGGCCATGATTGGTATGTTGCCTTACTAGTAAAAGTCCCTAGTGATGTGCACTGTGTGTGTAAGGGCTATTAATGCAAGGGCGCGCAGATTAAAGGGAACACAGGCCTTCAGTGTAGGGCCTGCATGCAGAATGCTAAGTTAGCATGTAGTCCTGACAAGTGCAACCACTTGTCAAGCCTGACTACTGTGGTAGGTACCAGGTAGCCCCTGGGCAGGGTGCAGTGTGGGTAAAAGGCCGGCATCTCAATTCTTCTGTGGCTGCCGGTCCGGGCCGCTGCTGATTGACTCTGAGGGCCCCAAATGTGTGTGTTATGTTCTGTCCGTGAAAAACTGTCCATTTCGTTTTATACTGCTGAAAAGCCATTCTGCCCATAGGACAGAATGGGGGAGGCTGTGTGTTGTGTTTGATAGCCTAGTTTCCTGTCAGTTTATAATGGAGAATTGACCCTTGGTATGTATGGACTCACAGCATCATAACGCATCTTTCTGTGCAGGTGGTTTTGTCACTGTGTGTTTATAAGCCACTCTTTTAGAAAGTGGCTGAGGTTGTGCGCTGAGCATTTCTGTGTGTCTCTGAAATGTGGATTGTCTGTCTGGAACTGAAAGGTGAGAGGAGCTGGGAAAGGTCTTGACCCAGAGAGGGGTTAAGATGGCACTAGGCTGCCCTGCATCTGTAGATAAGGGGTGACACTGGAGGGGACACACCCAGAATGGATTTAGGGAGGGGTCAGGGAACCCTGAGCACATACAAACTTCAAAGATAGAAAGGGGTATAACTATGAGAGCTGAAACCCCTGAACGTTGGAATGAAACAGATATGGACTGAGACTGAAAAGGCTTGGACCCATTCTGTGGTTAAGAAGAACCTGTGCTAAAGACGGAGCAACTAAAGAGACTGCGGTGGATAGACCAAATCCTTGCTTCATTATCTGGGGCTGATCTGCAGTTTGCTGTTCTAACTAAGGAAGAGGCTGTTGGGACTGTGTTTGGAGGTGCTGGGTCCCCCTGCTTGAAGAAGACTGTGCTTTGTGCTGTCTTGAAACTCCAAGGGCCCGAGGTGAGCTGGATCCCTGTTTTGGAAACACAGGAATATAAAAGTTTCCAGAGACGACTCTCAGATACGCCGTGGGCACATGTGCTCTATCTAGCCTGAGAACTTTGAAAGTTGTGCCATGTGATCTTGGGCACCTGGAGTTTCAAGGGAAACTCATACTTGCTGGGAGTGTGACATGGTGCAGCCCAGGTGTTGGTGAGGAGCGCCTGGGCCTTGTGTGCACCAAGGAAGAAGCGAGACTGGAACGCGCAGTGTGCGTGTTGTGGTGCAGGCCAGGGTGTTGGTGAGGAGGGCCTAGACATCGTGTGCACCACCAGTTGAAGAGAGTCTCTGATGCACTGGGTGCATGTCGTGGTGCAGCCCGGGTGTTGGTGAAGACCGCCGGGGCCTCGTAGGCACCAAAAGAAGAAGTGAGTCTCCGACGTGCAGGAGTGCGTGTCGTGGTGCACCAGGGTGTTGGGGAAGAGCGCCTGGATATCGTGTGCACCGGGAGAAGAGGAGAGGCTCAAACACGCAGGGTGCGTGTTGAGGTGCGAGCGGAGTGTTGGTGAAGAGCGCCGGATCGTTGTGAGCATCAAAGAAGAGGAGAGTCTTGGACGCGCGGTGTGCGTGTCGAAGGGCAACCTGAAGGTGCTGGTGAGGAGTGCCGGGTTCAGGTGTGCACCGAATTGAAGTAAAGTCTCCAAAGTGCTGAGGGCGGGTCTTGGTGTGGACTGAGACTGCCGGAGTGAGGGCCAAGTCATTTGGGGCCCTCGGAGTCAATCAGCAGCGGCCCGGACCGGCAGACACAGAAGAACTGATCTGCCGGCCCGAGTCCGCCTCAACCTGTGACTGAGTTCTACATCAAGGCCCAAGTACCTAGCGTCGGGGAGGAGAGTGGGATCGTGTGCCCCAGGTAATGTGGATCAAAACCTGGGGTGGGGTGCAGGCCTAGATGGACACCCTCTCTGCCTCCCGCTTCAGTCAGCTGCGCGAGCCGTTGTTTTGGCTTGGATCCCGGCCCGTGCTGACCCACGACGGGGCAGTACTGGGGCCGGAGTGGGAAGCAGTACTTTTTGTGTGTCAACATTTGATCCATAACGGGGGTACTGTTCGTGGAGCACGTAAAACTGTCATATTACACTTTGCATAATTGCTGCTATCGAACTATCGAACTGAGCACATTTGTGCCTGATGAACCTTATGCTTGGTGCGCTACGCACTATGTTATTTCTCCCTTGCAGATTACCTGATTGTAACGTGGTGCATTGCATTATTTCTTCAGTGCACAGTATCTGAGTATTAGGTGGAACAGTGTATTATATCTTTATTACACCGTACAGGATTATAGCCTGATGCATTGCTTTGTTTCTTCCTGGTACAGGGCATGCTGATGGTGATACGTATTGCATTATTCCTTAAGTTGCAAGTACATGACTGTGGTGATACGTATGGCATTGTTTCTCTGTTGTGCTGTCTAAGAGAATATTGTTACACATTGCAGTATTGTTTCCTTTTGCAACGTGTGGGATTCTAGCAATACGACTTGCCTAACTTTTTGGGAAACGGTTACAAGTGAGCTTGACTGTTAGTTTAGGAGCGGTGGTTGGGATTAGAACCTACCAACCTACCGGAAAGAATACTACCCATTCTTATATGTTGATTTGTGTATCGTGTGGTCGTAGCGTATAATTGCTTATATAAAGATTATACTCATTTTTATCAATACTCGCGTGGAGTCTATTTGTGATGACATCATGGGATTACTGTGAGGGGGTTGCACATACTGAACACTCGTGCCTTGGAGATAAGCCTGGCTGCCCCTGTCAAGCTACTAAGTGGGTGAGCAGGGCTATCTCAGAAGGTGTCCTTACTTAGCCTTACATTGAAGAGGGTGGTCAGGGATGCACGCCTCCAGCATTTGGTGGCAGCGGTAAGCGACAGGGAGCTCCTCTTCCAACAGGTGTCACCTGTGTACTAGTGAAAACCAGCACCCCTCATGAGCAAAAACGATTGTAAGTAGAGGGCAAAGCAGTACTGAGAAATTAGTGGTTCTTGTGGGTCTTCAACTGATTGAGTTATCAGAGAGACTGCAACAGGATGCCATCTATTTCTAGCAGTTAGATCACATAGCAACAAGTGTAACCTCTTAATATGTTGATTTGAAATTCTGCTTACGCCTTTCTGTCGATCCAACAATATGACATGATTGATAATATCACTGTCTGTATTTGTTTACTTTGTGTGTATTAAGAAATTTATAAAACAAGCGATCAATTGAAAATGGGTCCTGTCCAATACAACATCATACTTGGGTCACCTACCCTACTAAGACAACCACATTTAGGGGCCAATTACCATGCAGCCCATAAAGGCTCCGACCAGAATTGTAATGGGCCGGGCTGTTTACTTTCCGACCACCTCATTGAGATGAAGGTGGTCGGAAAGTAAACTGGCTGGTCATTCCTGCGGGTTACTGACGGGCCAGTCGAAAGCCGGCCAGTAATCTCAAGGGCGGACCTGTCCAACCTTGAGATTACAATACCCGGTTTCCGACATGGTTTCCATGCCGGCCTGTTCGACATGGAAACCATGTCAAAAAGCATGTTTGGGGGCCTCCAGCAGGGCCTGCTTGGGTGCACTGCCTCCAGTTGGAGGCCGACGGGGCACCTATGGTGCCCCCCTGTTGATCCCCTCACTCCGTGGCAGGCACCTTGAGGTGCCTGCCACGGGGTGCAGGGATGAACTGCACCTCCCTTTTCTCAATGGGAGCTTGTGTTACGGCTGGTTTACAACAGTAACACAAGCTCCCATTGAGGGAATGGAGCAAGCAACTGAACAGTGTTCAGTCCCACTGTAATTGGCTGCTCGGGACCGCTGACCGGATGTCGGTTGGTCCCAAGACCCAGTCGGTGTCCTGCCCGACATCGAAATTAGGTCCTTAGTCTCTAAGGTGCATCAAACATATTCATATCTTTTTGTTTCAAAATCTAACTGCTAATACTCAGTTAGCAGATCTTTACAAGGGAGAAGCTTATCTGGCCATGCCTGTCCACCTTGTGTGTACCAAGGATCAGAATTTTGGTTTGACATTTCTGTTTTTTGGGTACAGAAATTGTAGAAAATAGAAACCTTCTCAGGTGTGTCACTGATACACTTGGTTCTTTAAATCAACAAAGAAGAGATTGGCACAGAATCTGTAATATAAAAGACATATTTTATTGACCTCAGATGAGGGAGACTACATCACACAGTACCCTCAGGAACTGTAGGAGGCATTCTAAGGAGCACAGAAAACAGGGGCCTTATATATGCTTAGGTTACATTAGTCAGCATAAAACCACGGGGAGCTCCTGGCACATGTAAGCATGCAAAATGACTAATATGGGTATACAAGATCTGCTTGCTCAACAAAGTGAGAGGAAAGTCCAAACTGAGCACATTAGTAAGAATAGCCTGACAGTTCTATACTAGGAGCAGGTGCATTCTACTAGCTAGGCCCCACTGAGCATGCGCAAGACTCTGGAAGAGGGAAAAAGCACATGGCGAGCACATGGCTAACTAAAATGGCTGCCAAGTACAAAATGGCTTTCAGCTCATGCTAACAGATCCCTGCAATCTTCAACAAAATCTGCAGTGATGTGCATGGTTTGTCCGAAGGTGTCAAGAGGGATGTTAGGAGCTCATTCGGATGTTGGTGCACCCGCCACCGGCAGGCCATCAGTGGCGGGCCAACCAACATTGGAATGAGCGGTCTGACTGGATTCAGATCCGGTGGATAGGGGCATTGGGCAGAGGGACCGCCGCTGCTTTTCTGAATGGATCAAGGAGAGGATGTGGCCTAATGGCTGGGAAGGTCGACATCAAATCTAGGGAACCAGGTTCAAGTCTCAGCAACAACGCTCAACATCCTGTGATTCTGGGCAAATCACTTAATCTCCCCGTGCCTAACAAAAATGAATGTGTCCTTGTGTAACGCGACTGGTGCTTGTGTAAAGCGCTCGGATACTTGATTACTACGGGTCAAGTTTGTGCTATATAATGTTAATGTTAATGAAACTTCTAAAGCGCGCATATACCCTAAGGTGTCTTGGCACTGAACTGGAGTGTAAGCCCTGTAGGAATGGTATAGGAGGGGTTAATTTGAAAACAACCAGGCTTTTAATTTTTTTTCTGATAGAAAAGAGAGAGTTAGCCACTCTCATGTCAACATGAAGAGTATTCCATAATTTGGCCGCAAAGTAGCCTGTGCTCCATGCTCCAACCTCCCCAGCTCACAGTTTGGATCCTTGGTACCAACATTAGTCTGGTATTTGTAGACCTTAACTGTCTGCCTGGGTGATACCATGAGAAAAGGTGTTTCAAAGGCACCTGTCCTGTCCCATTCAATGCTTTATAGGCAAGGCAGAGTACCTTAAACTTGAAATGTTGCACCACAGGCAACCAGTGGAGCTTCTGAATCTCTTCTTTGATTTATTGGTACTTGGGTATGTTCAATAGGAGCCTGGCTGCAGCATTCTGCACCATCTGAAGTTTCCTTAAGTGTTATCGCTGTAATCCAAGGTATAAGCTGTCACAATAATCTAACTTTGACAGCACTAAGGTGGTCACAACTGTTTTCCTAAGATCATAGGGACTGTAAGGCATAACCTTCTTGAGTTTCTTTAACAGATAAAATGAGCCTAGCAATAGGGCGATAGTTGCTGGTTATGGAATTATCCAGATTGACTTTTTTTTAATAACGGAAGGATGACTGCATCTTTCCAGACTGCTGGTAAAGTCCCTGATAAAAACATATTGTTAAAAAATGTTTGTTAAAATTGGGCTTACCTCCCAGCCATATTTTTCAGAACTGCCGGGGGCACCACCAACTCACTAGATACTTGTGAGAAGGTCAGCAGCTCATTCTTTTAGGTCTCAGCATGGAAGGCCCTCCAGCTGCCTTATTGGGGATAGCAGTGAAGCTGTTGTATATGTCATTGACTTTATTCCTGAATGCACAGGCATTGTCATCACATAAAGATTGGCTGCTCACTGATGATGAGCTATTGGGTAGGGTTGTAAGTTTCTTCACTACCTGAAATAGCTGTTTTGCTGAGTTTTTCGATGTTTCTATCTGTTCGGTAAAGAAGGTCTTTTTCTCGGTAGCTAGTAGGATTTTGTAGTTGGCTACTGCATGTTTATAGCTCTCTTTTTCCTCTGCCTCATAATTCACTCTCCAGCGCCTTTCCTGTCTGCAACATTTTTGTTTCTCCAGTCGCAGAGCTTCTGTGAACCAGGGAGCTGAGGGTTGGTTACGAATCCCAGTGTTTTTACCATTTGGCACCGTCGCCGTAAAGGCATTGTTCAGCCAATATGTGTATTCCTCTACTGCCTGATCCACCTGTTTGCTCAAACTTGGTCGTGTCTGATTAAGTTGGAGTTCAAGCATATTAATATCTATCTTATTCCATGCTTTAAAAGATTTTCCCTGTGCTTTAACAGTACTGGCTGCTGGTATGATTTGGCAAGGGTACTCAAATAGGACCAGAGAGTGGTCTGACCAAGCGATAGGAAGGATATTTTTTACTATCATTTCTGGGACCAAAGAAAAGATGCCATCCAGGGTGTGCCCTGCCTGGTGTGTGGATTTATGTACCAGCTGAGTGAGCCCCAACATGCCTAGAGTTTCAGTAAACATTACTGTGTCTTTGTCTGACAACAACTCAAGGTGTGTGTTAAAATTCCCCAAGATTGTAAACCTCTTGGTAGTATGATGAGGTTCTAAAATTGAGTCTAGATTAGTAAGGAAATTAGTTCTTGACCCCGGTGGGCGATACACAAGAGTACCCCTAAAGGGTTTTTTGGGTTTGATTCTATCGAGAAATTCAGACCTTCATAATGGGGATTAAGCACTGTAGAAAAAGTGTCTCTAAGATGTTCACTGTAAATGACAGCAAGTCCACCCCCTCGCTTTATTGGTCTATCAAGTCTAAAAGAGATGAAGCCTTGGGGGGCAGCAACCACAAAGTCAGGGTCAGATGATGGATCTGCCCATGTTTCTGTAAGGAATAACACATCCAAGTTATATTGCAGGATAGTGTCTGCAATTTCCACTTTGTGTTTTGCAAGCGACCTTACATTAATCAGACCACAGCGTCTCTCTCTATCCGTCTGAGAGTCTGTAATGGTTTAGGGGTTGGCTTTATAATAGCTGGCTAGCCGCATTCTATCAGATGTTGGTCAGGAAGTGCAAAACCACAGGAACATGTAAACTGGTGAGGCCCGGATCCTTTGTCCAATATACATCTGGTGCAGCCTTGGTTTGAGTCAAGTTTATTAAGTTTATACATCTCTGCGCTAGTATACTGCACAATGAGAAAAAAAAGGAGCTCGAAAGGTGCAGCGGATGGACAGTAATCCCTACAATAGGGGCGGTGCTTGCTCAGGCACCGCTGTAGGGAATACAATGCCCATTTCCCTCTGCCTTTTCATGGCAGTCCATCCGCCATGAAATGGCAGACAGAAAGGGACTTTTGGGGCCCCTAGCAGCACTCCATTCCCCTTGGGCCTCCGCTATGGGTCCTGGGAGGCATATGTGGTGCCCCGCCCACACATCTATGCGCAGTGTGCCAGGCACCACGTGGTGCCTGGCACAATGTGTGTGGCTGTGTAAAATATGCCTTTTTCCATTGCAGCTTGCGCTGCGGAGGCTTTGGCACAAACTGCAATTGGAAAAGGCATATTTTTGACTTTCGTGCTGGCGGTTGCATTGAAATACCTGGAGTGGAACAACGAGCTACTAGTCTTGGGTTGGCCTATGTCCAGGTGAGGTTGAATTGGCTGAAAGATCAAGGATTGAGTGGTAAAAGAGAGAGGAAGTGTATGAGAACTTGGAATACCGAGAGTGGAACCACTGGCTATTAGTCGGGCGGCTTCACTTCCAATGTGATGTCGGTCGGACGCTTGTCTGACCAACATCAAAATAAGCCACTTTATCTCTGCTGCCTTGGCACTTAGGAGAATAATAAGAGTCTTCGAATAGCTTTTGATGTTTATGGTGTTGATTGTTGGTGTTTTGTGAATACTTGGGTTGGCCTATGTCCAGGGGTGGTTGAATTGGCTAAAGGAAGACGGATTGAGTGGCAAAAGAGAGGGGAAGTGTATGAGAATTTCTGTGAGCTAATCTGTGTGACAGAGAAAGAGGATAATGGTCAATTGTCTAATGGATCATAGTCATGATCTTGAGCAAACAGACAGAACTGAAGCCCACCAGCCAAATCAATAACATTCCACCTAGCAAACTATCCGAATCGGTAAAAGTAGTACAAAGAACAGACTACCCTCCCACTGGTATCGATCCGGTAGCAACATCACAATCAGCTACGGAGACCGCGAGGCAGGCCTTAGAGGCCTCAGAGGAGTCCACCACAGTCAACGCAGGTCCTACTATCGCTGTTTCTCCCAGAAAATGTATCTATAGTAGAACTGAGACCATCATCCAAGAACCCTCAAGGAACTCTAGGAAAATAAGTACTATAGAAGTAGCCGGCGCGCAGCCCGAGGAGCAAACCGAGGGAGAGAGCACATCACCCTGCGCCGAAACAATCAAATTTCGACAACTACATGGAGCAAACCAAAGTGAGACATACACATACCAGAAAACATTGTCTCCCGGAACTAAAGAGTCGGACATAATTCTCTTCATCCCAGAATTTAAATCAAGAGGACGAGTGGACACGCTAAACAGGGGCAACATCCTACGGCTCATCAATACCATCGACAGCTTAAAGAGCATTAATACAACAGATTTGCTTGGAATAGAATTTCTCCCCGCGACCGACAAGCCCATGAAATAACAAAGACCCCCTGGAAAACAAACAACATTGCAAATCTAATCATGGGAGAATCATCTAGATTCTCTCAGTGGGGAATAAAACTCAAAGCAGAAAAAAGGCCAGCCTATCCAACCCCGCTCCTTGAAGAAAGGGAACAAGAACGCTCTCAAATAGCCAAATCAATATTGAAAGGAGCACGTAGCTACTCCCCAGGAGCCGAAAGGATCCGATCGCAATTACATCACCTTATTCCCCCCCAACTTGAATTAAATAGAACAACCACACAGCGGACAATACTCACAGGAGACACAAACTGACAAAGAACAGCAGAACTAATCCTTAAAACACCCGGCACCCATAAAATCAAAATATGCACTTGGAACATCAATGGTCTCTCAGACAAACTCGAGGACCCTGAAATATCAAACTACTTAAACACATTTGATTTGATCCTACTTCAGGAAACTTGGGAAGAACATGAAACATCACTACAAGGATACACAACCTTAACCCATTCGGCAATTAGAGGCTCCCCTTATGGCCACTGCTCAGGCGGCCTGGCGTCATTCCCTCAATATCAACTATTGGAGTAATGGAAGAAATTGCGATAAAAATCACCCCCCCCCCCAGTGCTACTCAGGCGTTCGCTATAACAACCGTAATCAATCAACTTACTCAACCCCTATTTGTCATAAATACATATATTCACCCAAAGCACAGACAACTGGGGGCAAGGGAACTCCACAGCGAATTGGAAAGACTTACGGTGGAAAGGGTAATGGAGAATATACTCGTAGCCGGTGATTTCAACCTCCATCTTTTTGGAAACAAACCAGACGATTTAACAAAAATAATGGACCTCGCGTGGGATATCCCAGATCAAACGATTCCTTCACCAAACAAATCCACAAAATGCTCAAATCAGTTATTGATAGATCTTGAGCAGCTAAATTTGAGAGTACTCAACGGTCGATTCGTAGAGGACATACCACCAGCCTCAACATACCTGTCTTCAACCACTCCTTTCCACCTTGACTTAATTCTCGCGAGCCTACCTCTGTTTGAAATAATCAGCTCGTTCAAGGAAGGAGACAGTGGCCAAAGTGACCACCTGCCACTAGAAGTGAAACTAGGCATGTCCTGCAAGTACCAAGCTGCGGAAAGAACATACATCTGCACAGAGTACACCTCAAACTACAGGCGAATAATGTGTAAGGCTGACGAAGCCAAGGAATTATCAACCAGTGCAAAAACAATCATGCACCAGATAGCTACTTCAGATATGAGCCCACTAAATGCCTGGGGTGAATTCATTAAGGAACTCGGGGCTAAACATGCCAAAGAGCTAAATACCAAAAAATCGAATACACCACGAAACACAGTCGGGAAAGTAACAAGACCGGAGATGAAAACTTTAAAGCGGGAAATAAAACAGACTCTGAGAAATCTCCGCAAAGATCCAAATAATGAAGCTCCGCAAAGGGTGCTGTGCACCCTAAAAACACAGCTAAAGAAAAATATCTGGGAAAGGAAAAGGCAGCTGAACGACAACCTCTGGGCAAAAATCTTACATGATTCAAAACAAAAGAACAGCTCCAGATTCTGGAAACTAATTCATACCCTCCAATGCCCAGGCCACAAAGGTATTAACTCCAACATATCCGAAACAGATTGGGCAAACTATTTATCAGCTCACTTCAACATCCATAACCTAGCTGGGCTCTCACCTAGAGGTAGAGCCCGGGAACCTGGTCTGTATCGGAGCCACGATAAAACTGGTACAATCAAAAAAGAATTGACCAACGCCCACATAAGGAAATTACCACCACACTATGTTGTAACACTGGACGAAGATGCATCAACAAGACGTGCATCAATCACAAATAGAGAGGAAAACACACACTCAGAAGTAGCAGCCAGAATCAGAAAGCAAATCTTAAAAGGTAAACTTGAGGGTGCCCCCGGCCCTGATGGGATACCCCCACTAATATACAAACAAGACGCAGACCTTTGGAGTAGCATCATGGCACCAGTCTTCCGGGAAATAAGGGAAACAGTAAAATGTCCAATAACCTGGAGAGGCTCCATAATAACCCCAATTTACAAAAAGGGTGAAAGGAACAACCCAAGCAGTTATCGATTAATAGCCTTAGTCGACACAGAGGCTAAGTATTATGCAGGCCTCGTCCTGGAGGATTTAACAATCTGGGCAAACGAAAAGCACATCATCCCGGCTACCCAAACTGGATTCTGCAGAGGTCACGGGACAATGACCAACATTATGGTGCTAACACTACTGACAAACGCTGCAAAAGCCATAAAGAGCTCATTATTCCTGTGCTTTATTGATTATAGCGCCGCATTCGATCACGTAGACCGGAGCAAACATTGGCAGAAGCTGGAAAGATGGGGGATTCCAGGGCCACTCCTACAGCAGCTGATCATGCTATATACCAACACCTGGGTTAGGATCAAATTGGGCTCCGGTACACACATCTCAAGGAAAATCAGCACCACCAAAGGCTTGAAACAAGGCTGTGTCCTAGCCCCTATGCTGTTTAACCTCTTCCTTGCAGATCTCCCCGGCAAACTGGAGAAAACCAAATCCCATGCCCCACGGCTAGGCGAAACCATACTCTCAAACCTCCTTTATGCTGACGATCTGGTCCTCATAAGCCGGTCCCCGATCGGCCTCCAAAATCTCTTGGAAACAACCAAAACATTTCCTAAAAATAACTCATTAACCATCAATTTAAATAAAACAAAAGTTATGACAATTAATTATAACAAAAAAAGGAAACTGGCTTGGTTTCCGGATGGACAGAGGTTAGAGCAGGTTACCACTTATAAATACCTAGGCGTTATCATAGACAACAGAGGCTCACACAGACACCAATTAGAGGCCATTCGTCGGAAGGGAACGACATTTTATGCGTCAATCAAACCCCTGAAGAAAGCTCTCCCAGACCGGTCATTGGACCCTCTTCTGCAGGTGATAAGAACGCGCCTGCACCCATGCTCACGTATGGTAGTGAATCCATGCAAGGAAAAGACGCCACAACACTAGATAACACCATAAGTCGTGCATATAGGGCAATATTCCATTTACCCACCTATACATCACCCACCCAAATCCGCCTCGAATTCGGGCTACAAAAACAAACGGTGGAGAGAAGGGGCGCATATATTAAAACATGGCGGAAAATTAGAAGTGCTGACCACGGATCGTAAAACGCCCAACTTTGGACCGAACTATCCACAAGAGAAAACTCACCGGCAAGGAACTACCTACAAGACTCACTGAAGACATTGGAACTAACAAACCTCAGGGAGTCATCAGCAGACCTCAAAACCTTCAAAAAAATAGTAAAGAAAGTAACCAAGACGATTTCTTCAATAGAGGTCAAAGACACCCTGGCCAAGAGGGCCCATGGATGGACCGTGCTGAAAGACTACAGTGCTCTGAAACCACAAGAATACCTAAAAACGGGCCTCACACAGATAGCAAAAAATAAGTTCTTAAACCTACGCTTTGGGATTATACCCATTTTGTCGCACCTGGCACCTTGGAAAAGGGAAAGCTCACCAAACAGCTGCAGACTCTGCTTATCAGGAAAAGAGGACCTTATTCACATAATTTGCATCTGTTCAAACCTTATGGATATTAGGCGATCTCTACTCCGGGCCCTATGGAACCAGAAGGGCATAACAAGCTGTAGGGAGGCCGTGATGCTGTGTTTTAACCCTGAAGAGACTCAGTTCAATTGCAGACTAACAAAATTCTTTGACATTGTGGCCAGAAGACTCATGAAACAGACACATGGCTCGCCTAAAGCACTAGCCAACTCAAAACTGTGCTAAGCCCCTGTGAGTCCTCTTTGTTCCTGATGGTCGGATTAAAACCTATTGTGACACTTATGATTTTAACGAGCAAATTCACTTGCTCCTTTTATATTTCAACTGTAACAATGGTTGCTTTTTATACATTTGTACGTTTTTATATTGTGAGTTTTTATTAACTGTACAATAAACCTTACCTTAATGGATCATAGTCATGAGATCCCAAGGTTTATCAGTATTCCTCTGATGATTTAATGTATAGTTATTTGAAACCCACCTCTTGCCAGAGAGATAGTGAATATAAAGCTATACCTAGGCTCATCACCACTACCATTCTCAGTACTACAGAACCAATTCAATTTGACAAAATTGGATTTTTACAAACTTCTGCAACTCAAGGTACAGATCTCAAAAAAATCCCTAAAGGCGATAGCTCCATCCCTACCTATTTTATTAGGCCGCTTTACTAGAGCCGGCCATATGGTCTCGGGCATATATAAAATTCTGTCACCAAACATAAACAAATCTCTCAAACACTAGAAATTTGGTGTTTGACTGGGAACACATTAACAAATCTCCTTTTTCTAATAAGATATCATCAACTCTATCTCAAACTAAATATATGATTATCAACAGAACATACTGGACACCTTCCAGACTTTTTAATATAGGGCTCACTCCTAATCCCAACTGTAGGAACTGCGAGGAAAGTGAAGGTAACTTAGCATATATGCTCTTCGAATGCCCAATCTTAGAGTCTTTCTGGAGTAAAATAATGGACTGCATTAAACACACTTTCAATATTACTCCCTCACTAGGGTTCTCATATTTCCTTCTCGGCCCATTAGACAATCAGCTGAAAACTGATGGTGATCGCCATCTAATAGACCTAATGCTTACCCTAGCATGCAAATTGATACTACATAACTGGAAGAACTTCAAGGCGATTTCCTTCCGAATGTAGCAAGAGTAGATCACTTTCCTTAGAGGTGCTGATAAAGTGACACTACAACTCACCCCCTGCATCCCTCTCATAGACCAATTTGGGACTCATTGGATACCAAACTTCTTAGCTACAAGCCACCGTAAACCCTTAACTCAGGAGAGTGCTATACTCTCTAAAAGACATTCTCTTTCACAGCCATTTTACATTATAACATTTTAATATTTAATTAATGAGTGTTGGATCCCCTCTTGAAACATTCTCCCCTCTACTATTATCTGTTGATACATGAAAACTTGCTTTTCCAGTTAAACCATAGTGCCATGCCCTTTCAATTTACCATGGTGTCCAATAATATGCTGAAGTAATATTAATTGGTTTATAGGTCTAGAGTGAGCACAGAGTATCAAAACATACAGTTTGGAAGAGCTACAGATGTAGCAGTGCCTATATTAAATGGTATGTATCCGAGCAATTTTACATGGTCATCTATACACTTTCTATGGAGTATGTTGTAGAGATGCAAGCTAAAGATATCAGATGAAGAAATTGCTTTTTCTATGTCAATGAGAGAGACTAGTGGCCCTGTATTCTTGTGTCTTCTCTAGCCAACGTGTCTCTGGAGAGTGCCACAAGGATCATTCTCCCCTCGTTTGTTATGTAAAATTTATCCTCACCCTCTTGCATCATTTCAGTCATTTAAAATAGTTTTTTTCGGATCCCGTTCGTCCCACATGTATATATATATGTACGGAATTTGCTGTATATATACTTACATGTACGTGTGGGCTCAGATATGTGGGCAGCACTATCAAACCAGTGCATGTAGGAATGTTGCAGCATATACGAGCGATCATCAATAGTGACCCCACCTACCCAGTAGCAAGACATTTTAAAGCAATACATGACAAAAACATCAACTGCTTAAATTATGTTGTCATTGATGCGGTATCGGTACCCAAAAGAGGTGGAGACAGGGAAAAGCTTTTAAGGCAACTGGAGACTAAATACATTTTAAATCTGAACAGTAAGTCTCCAAATGGACTAAATAACACGGAAGACATGCACACGTTCCTATGAAAACTAATAAGTACTCAGTAGAATACGGCAATAGTGAAATCAGATTTTTATGCAAATGCAGAAGTCAATCTCTCATTCCTAAGAAATTTTAAATACACTTATATTTTATCCATTATTTGTATATGCACAGAGCACTTTTTTGGACTGAATACAGTTAACGTATGTGGTTTTGGGCCCGGGCTCGGTCCCAGAATCATAAAAAGTTATAGAATACTAAGTATGCTATATTAATTTTTTGGTGTTGAGGATAGTTTTTGATAGGCATTTTTGCACATATAGGAGGAGGTTGTAAATGTAAATGTAAATGTAGTTGAGCTTATATAGCGCACAGCTACCCGCAGTGGGTTTCCCGGCGCTTGCTTAGGGAACCTGTCTTGGTATTCCCCTGTGAGATATCAGGGTATCCAAAAGGTGAAAGTCAGGCATCCCGCCGCAAGGGGCCGTTGTGGAGATTAAGCAAGCTATTGCCCAGAGTCGCAGAGTGTGAACCCGAGAGTCGAGGAGGCACCGGGGCGAGAATTATCGAGTCCGTGGAATTTTTTAGCCCAAGACCCGCCGAGGCGGGGAATTGAACCCTGGCCCAGGACCGATCTCAGCTTCCGGGTCTGCTGCCTCTAACCCCCTGAGCCACACTTCTCCTCTATGGTTCCTCTATGTACTGTATTTGCGTAATTTTGCACATGTTTGGTTTTAAAGCATTTTATGCTGTTATTTCTTTAATAACTTGGTATTTTAGAAATTTATAATGAACCAATACGCAAGTTTGCACAACAGTAGATTGTTTTTTAAGCATTTAAAGCTGCTATATTTAATTCTCTAAAATGAAATGAATTTTAGATTGTTTTAAATAATGTAAATACCATGAAATTGCATTTGCTCATATTTATTGTCTATTTAATATTTATGGCATATATTTTGCACATTCATGTAATATGGCTAATCGAAAACAATCAATTATCAGTGCCATTGAGAATATATAACAAAATAGAATTTTGTAAAGCATACATAAGAAGAAAAATGTATTGTCCTAAATAGTATTTCTTCACTTGTTATCACCACGTGGTGTAAATGGCTGCAAAAATTAAGTATTTATTGTGGAAGGTTACTGCATTGTCGCTATGTGATCAAGGTTACTTGGTAACCGAAACGCGTCATGCCGGAGAAGGATCGTGAGAAGAGAAAATAAAACTTCCTGAAATATTTACTTGCTGCGTGGTGGTCCGTTTTTCTGTGGTGTAAGCACGCCATATACAGAATCTACAAAGATGTATATATATATATATATATATATATATATATATATATATATATATATATATATCCACAAACAAGATTTCTTCACCCGAGGGAAAGAGACCGGAGGACACACAGGGGAGCCAGGAAGATTAGTTTTATTCAGCAAAGACGGCATATATATATATTGTCATATCTCATTACACCAAGATGTACTTCTACTGATAAGAAATCCTTCACCTTTCTTCTGCTGAATACCAGGAAAGCAAAGATTAGGTTCACTAAAATCAGCTTCAGCAAGGAATGAATACCCTTTGACTTGAACTTATTGTAGCCACAAATCCACCTTTGGATCAAAACATCAGCTGGGCCCTTTATTTTTCATTTTTTGGGTTGTGTTTTTTTAAAGAATTCATCCAAAGTTCCTTTTCTCAAATCAGTTTGAAGTCATTATTTGTACTTTAATCCGAGATTTAGGTTTAGTTATTCAAACACAGTTTTGTTTGGGCTTCTAATCAAAAGTAATCCACCCACCAAATCCACCAAGTTCCAAATGCTGAATAGAGAATGCTTCCTGGACTATCACACCACAGTTCCGGAATTGTGCCAGCCTTTCCTGATAATTAGTTCCTTGTTTCTTTTGGAGCAAGATGTTGTTGCTGTGTCCCTCTCTGTTCAGCTATTTCCTTGAAGAATAAATTAGAAAACAATGGCATCAGGAGGCAATTAAAGTATATTTTTATTCGAATAGAAAATATGTTGAACCATCGTGGTATGACCAATAAGGAACAGTAAGCACATGACTGAATGGCATAGCTCTCACAACGGAAAGTTGAATGTTCCTCTCTTTCTTTTATTGCCTGTAGCACCAAATGTTGTGTTACTACTTCAAGAGCTTCCACGCTACTCATTGGTAGCACTGTGTATTTGAAGACTGCCATGAACCTCAAGAGAACCAACTCAAGCACATATGTTGGGCCAGGGGTATAGTAGTAGTTAGTATTCAATAAACCACATTTTACCCAAAGCTATATATTGAGAGTTTTTTTGCCTCTCGTCAAAGCTATTCCCAGCAGAAACCATGCTTATAGACGACACAGGCACAAAAACATTTGTGGAGACTAGGGCCTAATTATTTTTTCCATCATCAGAAACAAGCAAATTATCATTGTAAAGTAGTGCATCTTGTTCTGTTTAAGTGAATATGTTTTATTTGCACATCACTAAGGTGAGTGTCTAGATTTTCTTAAAATCTTAAAATCTTTGTTCCCATCAAACTTCAAAATTACAAAAATTGTGTTTCATTTATACTTTCTTTACTGCTGATATATTTTGGAATGTTGGTGCAGGTCAGGTTTTGTTGTTTGTTCGAAAAAAGTCAAAACTCCACAACCTTTCCTTTCACTCTCAGCAAAATTGTCAGATGGTTCACATTACAAAAGGCTCCCACTTTGCGGTCAGTGAAAGGAAAGTAAACATTAATCTCCATATCAAAAGAATACGTAGAAATTTGCTAGAAGACAGACTCTAATACTTGACCTCAACAACAAGATAATATTTAAAGGCCAGGTGAGAGGAGAGTCAGGTTTATGATGTGCACAGCAGCTGCCGCAGGACAGCTGTCTCCAACAGATGACAGACACAAACCTTGCCATCTGTCGTTTCAGCTATATACTTGCAATTCTCTGTTTTTTATGATGCACGATAGTCACTAACCAGCGAATTTTGACGAATGATGTCCTTCAAAGCACTTGATAAGTCAGAGAAACACTAAATATTAACTTTGATTTTTTTTATTATATTTTCCCGATTCATTTAAGCAGTAGGTGTGCTCTGGTTTTCTTTTGGAAATGTTTTCAGTGTTGCAGGTAAAAAAGGGTGCTCTGTGTTATCCTAAAAAAATAATATTTTTCACAAACCTCAGACAGGAAATTAAATACATGACTGATTATGAGAATGAAAGGGGGTGGTAGACAAATAAAAAATGATCTAAGGTTGTTATACAAAAAACAGGTACTCGTAGGCAAAAACCTTTTGAATTGGACTTTAGACACAGATTTGAGTTGATTAAATAACGGACAGCCCCAATGATCGAAGATAAAGGTAAACGTCAAAAAACAATTTTTTGTTTTAAACAGCTGCATCTGAGAAAAGATTTCTGAAAAGTGTACATTTTTGGTTTGAATTTCTGAAATGTATGACCTGTACATTTTTAATACTAGACATTGCATCGCTTTGTAGGATTTCATATAATCAACAGTAGGATTTCCACAATTTCTCCAATAGGGCTTTTGAACTTATAATTCTTAAAATTCAGCAAATTTTTTTTTTGGCATGAGGTTCTAATGGGCTAAGGATATAAGGTTTTGATTTTGTCATTCGCACCGTGTTTCGGTAACTTTAATACTTCTAATAAGAAACTGAATCTGCCCTTATATAATAATAGATTATTTTTGTTGCTATCTTTGCAAACACTCGAGGGGTTATTTAAAAAATAATATTTATCTTTCATTCTTTAAGTTCTTTTAACAAACTAAATTAAATGAGTTTTTGACAACCTTTTCCTACGTTTGTATTCGGCAGAATCTTTTTTTTATAGCCTGTAGAAAATTAGTTGACTCGTGTTTATTGTTTTTGGATTATTGGATCCTAATGAAAGTGACAGTAGAAGTGTTTTTTGCCGGTGGTAGTTGTCCTCATTTTTATACAATGACCGACAATTCTTCTCATTTACGAAGCATTAAGTAATATACTGAGACATTACTTAGATTACCGAGAGTTTGCACACATATATCTGTAATAGCAATTTATCATTTGTACCAGTCTAATGAAAGACATAATTATTGGCTCCGAACGCTTATCTTTTTATTGACCAGTTTGGCGTCAAAACTTTCTTTACAGCACATAGCTGGTAAAACGAAACTCTTTCTGTAATGATGCAGTTTTGTAATGATTGTAAATACAAATGTATTTTGAAATATATGTATATATATTTGAACGTAAGAAATGCTCCTATGCCTTTGTTTTACTGTTTTCCTTTCTCATTTGTTTTGTGACTGGTCCCACGCTATGTATGCTTTCAAAACAGTCCAAACGTGTTGCATCTTTGCATGTTTTTTAGGACACATTAGAACATGGTGCATTTACTCAAGGGTTTGGACTACTAATAAATTCTGCAATACAGTACATTATCAACCCCTTAATCGAAAACAGCTACATACACATGAAGCCAAGACAAGTAGTTTTATGAGCACCCATTTGGGCGTATAAAATTACACAGAAGTGAATAATGCTAAATAATAAAACAAAATCGTTACCCTTTATTTTATTTTACCGGAGTGTACTACTTACAATTAATTATGTTTTTTAGTTGTCTGTATTTTAATGCTATAGCATTAACAATTGAAGATACATTATATGATTGTCCTCGAGATATATAAAGATAGTTTTCACATACATTTGTAAAAAAAAATAAAAAAATGTAATGAGCCCGCAGATTTAACAGCACAAGTCTGGCGCCGCCAAATGCTGTTGCTGCTGGGTACCACATGTACCTAAGTGTGGTTCAACGTTATGCCTATTTCCCCATCTCCGTGAAGTCCTGTTTCATTATATCACACTTATCCATTGTTTTTCATGTGTGTTTTCGCCTTCTGTCACTGTTTTCCTGTCTTTCTTAACTTCTTATTCTCTCCCTTTGCTGGGTCAAAGTCTGATGTTGAAATGTAAGTCGTTGTCCACAAAAACTAGCGCCGAGATGCACTACCCTTAAACCACCAACTTAAATTTAGCACTGGCCAAGAACAGAGAGATGCAACACCAAACTCTGCCCCCCCCCCCCAAAAAAAAAAATTCAATCCAGAAATGATTTCACTAAACAATGCAAAGCGTTTTAAAAATGTACACTATGCGCTATTGCACAATAATGGACGGACTCAGGAACTCTTGTTTTTTACAGAAGATAACACTAGAAATATTGTTTCTTTACAAACATACATTTGTATAATAATTAAACGTCCGAAATAGCACTTATCAAAGTAACTCGTTCCTTCCTTTTCATACACAAAATCATCCTAGTCATACCAATCATTTTACTGCAGCCACTCTCCAGCCATCCCAGGCTTGATGAGCAGGCTGCATGAAGGCGGCTGCAGTGCCATGTGAAAATATTGTGCACAATGTAAAGTCACAACAGTGAAAGCTATTTCCATAAGTGTGACCTTCACTAGCTAGAAGGAGTCCCACTCCTTGGTATTGCTGCCCACCCCTCCAGAGCAGACCTTGCTCAAAGAGCACCCTGGGAGAAAACAAATATTGCGCCCCCTCTCACATGTCCTCTTTAACTGTCTATGTATTGAAAATGTGGGAGGAATAGGCAGAAGGTGAGGGGGCAAGGTTAAGGAGCACCATGAAAAGAAAAACAGACAAAGAAAAGACACTAATGCCAGTAGCTTTTAGAAAAAGTGTTTAGTCAACTTTTCTTTGGACGCTAGTTCTAGAGAGCTTACTGTAGGGAGCCCCAGAGCCCTTCTGGAGTACAGTGCCATCTGCGAAGCCCCACCTTGCACATGCTAAGGCCTGCAACCCCTCCTTCATCTCCCCGAATCAAGGTGACTTCAATGCAGTGGCGGCTGGCTTGTACCTAGGTTGGTGAGGCGGGAGGGCACAAAATACTAAAATATAAAATAGACTTATTTAACCTGCAGCCGAGTGTCCTCCTCCCTTGGGTGTCTGCTCCTGAAGCAGGAAACTGCACTCTTCAATCCTGGTGCTGCTACCAGGATAGAATAGATCAGGCTCTCTCAGAGCTACGAAGAGCCCTGGAGTGTAGTGCTTTCCCTAACCTAGCTATGTTAGAGAACTTTAAAATGCACAAGACATGCACATTTTAAAG
Organism: Lissotriton helveticus; assembly: GCF_964261635.1. Classification (NCBI taxonomy): domain Eukaryota; kingdom Metazoa; phylum Chordata; class Amphibia; order Caudata; family Salamandridae; genus Lissotriton; species Lissotriton helveticus. The sequence continues at coordinate 365,031,153 of NC_136068.1, read as the reverse complement.
CACACAGCTCCCTGCTGCTGCCGCTCCGCAGCACTGGCCCACCCCGTCCTGAAACTTACTTCAGGATGGGTTGCTGAAAAATAAAATAGTAATAAATAAACGTATTACCATTTTATTTTCAGTTCTGGGGCTTTTGGAGTGACGCTCCTCCGCTCAATAAAGGAGCCTCCCCTGCTCAATGCTCAGAGGGCAGCAGATGAAATGTTTTTTTAGGACTGACAGAAAAGGTTGATTTTTCATCCTGTAATGCTGTTATCTATTTTGCGCATACCCTCTACAGAAACGTTTCCTATAAACACGTCAGTGCATACATACATGCTATATATGCAGATGTGCTCTGCGCAATATGCTATTTGTTGCTATTGTGAAGTGTGGTCAGGGACCATGAATCACTGATTGCAAAGCTCCTATGGGCAATGATGCTTTCACTTCTCAGAACAAAACCACTTCGCATTATGCACATCTGCATATATAATTTAGATCATGCAATTCATTTATGGGCAGACTTTAAAAAGAAGAGCATTCGAGAAACAACAGTTGGAATTCAGGCGGTGATAAAAATCCAACTACCATAAATAAGCAGTTTTACCATGGAAAAGGGTGCACTCATTTTCATTTTTGCAAATAGCATGTTTTATTCACCTACATTTATTTTTACTGGCTTGCCATAAATTCATTTTAAATCCATTCAAACTTTATATGATACTAAAGTTGTATCCTAAATGTAAATACTGTTTTTAGTAATGTCAAAGTTAGGGAGACACTTTATCATTATTAATCAAGAAAAAAGCATTTTCCTAGAAACAGTTGCGTCCTCTATACGCTTTTGTCTAATTCACATAGTCTACCTCTAACACCATTCTACCTACTCGCTGCCCTTAGGCCAACTAACCCAGCCGTGAGGCCCTATAAGGTGAGTGGTCCTATTCCGGCACACCGCCCTCCGGTGTACCTCTGTACCAACCATTGTCCCGGTAGCTCTTCGCCACGCCGTCAAGGAGGCTAAAGTCTTCCTGCAGCTCCCCCATGCTTCACTCGCTCCTTTTTATTAGCAACTGCTAGAGCCATGGCGCCCCACAGGCAGCCGCGGGCCGTGGAGGGAGTTACGGTGGGGCAGGGAGGCGGGGAGGGGGAGGGGCAGGGTGGAGGGACCTAAAAACTGGCATATGGATAATTGCAGGTAAGTACACAATTTAATTATTAAAACGAATTTCGTAGCGTGCACTGCATCGTAAAATGCGATGCTGTGCGCGCTACGAATTTCGTTTTATTAATTAAATTGTGTACTTACCTGCAATTATCCATATGCCAGTTTTTAGGTCCCTCCACCCTGCCCCTCCCCCTCCCCGCCTCCCTGCCCCACCGTACCTCCCTCCACGGCCCGCGGCTGCCCACAGGTTGTCCCAGAACACTCGCATGCCTTCCTCCGACAGATGCTCGCCATCCTTTGCATAGAATTCCGGGCGACCTGTGTGAAGGAGCCCGTGCCTGATCGTTTCAAATCCATTGGTTCTGCAGAATTTGCTCACAGTGAGGTTCAGCTTTCTCCTCAAGTTCTCGACTGCTTTTTGCGATTCGGCCTAGCGCCACTCACTTCTGCGGATCAGTTGCGACCAGATGTTGGCTGTGCTCCCGCAGGCCCTGGCTGCTTCTGTGAGGCCTCTCTGTATATCGTAGAGGAGTGCTTTCCTCCCCCTTCGGGCCAAATCGTTCCCCCCCCCCAAATGGATGATCAAAATGTCCGGATGCCATGCCTCGTCTGCGGCGGGTCCGCGAGGGTCCCCGGCAGCTGGTCCAATTTAATTCCTGGTTGGCTAAACTACTGTATGCATATGTCCACTGGTCACCCTTCCTGTCAGTGGCCCCCTCGGTGCCACCAGGACTGCATCCGCGTTATGAAAGAATGGCCCACCACCCACACCAGGCGTGGTCTTCTTCCTGCCGAGGCAATGATCAAAGTGTCTGCTGCTTGGCTTTGGGAGGGGTACCCCTGTCCTCCGACAGAAGTCACGGTGGTTCTATAGCAACTGTGGTCTCAGGTAGGTCCAGTATGCCTGTGGCCACCATCTACCTATTGCCTGTATGCCAGCCCCGGTCATGCCATGTTGTACAGCTGTTGTTGCTGTCCCTATCCTAAATGAATGTGACCCAAAACCTGCAGTTGGCAGCCCCGCTTTGCTAAGGGCAAGACGCATGACTGCTGTGAACTGGAATTTGCTAGGATGTGTGCTGTCTCTATGTTTAAACAGGGGCCCTTCACCAGCCAGTCGCACTGCTATGAATGCTGGCATGCATCACACTGCGCAGCAGCTCTGATCCTTGATGCATTGTAGCCTAACTATCGCCCATTGTCCGGCTGGTCTGTCTTTGACCGCTTCAGTAGTATCTCTAGTTCCTTCGTTCTGGGTGTTATATTGCTTGCCTGTAGGCAGTGTTTGGCTGGTCCCGCCCTAGAAGGTGCCACTAATTTGCTACGGCGGAATGCCCCGAGAATGCGGTGGAAAATGCAGCCTTAAACAGGAGGTGCTCAAAGGTGTCTTTTGTTATGTCACCCAATGTTCCCAACAAATGTATGACAAAATATAGAAAGACAAAATATCGACCTACAAAAATATCGGAGCAATAATATCGATGTCAACAATATCGACATCCTATATACAGAAAGGTAAGTACAAAAATATCGGAAAAAAATATTGATGTCAAAAATATCATTTTTAAAAATATCGTTTTTTAATAAAAAAAATATGTAAAATTAACAAAATACTTAAAAATATAATAAACATTGTACACAATTTATTATATTACTTAAAATTAATAAGTAATATACATAATTTAATAGAAAAAATAATTAAACATATACATAATAATCTGTTGTAATATTTATTGTAATAACTTATAAATAATTAAAAATATTATATATTACAAATTCATCTATATACATAAAATAATAACATAAATAAAAATTAAATAATTATGCAAAACAAATTAAAAAAAATGTTGTTTTACTACTTTTTACATTAATTATATACTACATTAACTAAAACAATACAAAAAAATATTAAGTAACAGAGGTAATAAAATACTATTACAACACCAGAGAGTGCAACAGTAGGGAAAGTGTTGGATAGCGTAGGGGTAAAAATTACTATTCCAACTCCAGAGAGTGCAACACCAATTAATAATTAATATCCAATAAATTAATTATCAATACCAAACTATAAAAGTAATACCTACTTAATTACATATCAATTACTTTATACACTATTAAAGCACAACAAACAGCAATAATAAAATAATACACTTAACATAATTATCAATTATTCAAATAATTAAAATTAATTACAAATTAATGAAAATGAATTACCAATTAATAATTAATTAACAATAATATAATCAGAAATATTTATTGTAATAACTTATAAATAATTAAAAATATTATATGTTACAAATTCATCTATATACATAAAATAATAACATAAATAAAAATTAAATAATTATGCAAAACAAATAAAAAAAATGTTGTTTTACTATTTTTTACATTAATTATATACTACATTAACTAAAACAATACAAAAAAATATTAAGTAACAGAGGTAATAAAATACTATTACAACTGAGCAGCAGTTTAAATAAAATTACTAAGGACGTTCCAATTATAAATGGCGTCCCCATTACTACTCTACTTTATGCGGATGACGCAGTACTAATGGGGCGAACCCCGAATGCTCTACGCATCTTAATTTCGGGGTTTGTTGCGTTTATGTCTGATCTTGGTTTAAATACCAATTTTAAAAAATCCTTTATCATGAACTGCGGACCTAAAAAGTACAATATTACCTCAATTAAATCCGGCAACAATATTTTAAAATGCACTAGCACTTTTCCCTATTTAGGGTTACTTTTTTCCAACTCTGGCTCTTGGCAGCCGCATGCCGCTTATGCGAGAAATAAAATTGGCAAGTCAATTAAATCAATCTTATCCCTCCGACAACCAAAACTGGCAGATGTGGTAACACCCCTACTTAATATATACCGCACCCAATGTCGACCAACTGGGACATATGGAGCTGAAGTGTGGGGATACTGCAAAAGCACGGGTCTTCAGTCAGAGGAAAATAGATTCTGTAGGAGGGTGCTGGGAGGAGTCCCTTGCGCCTCTACACTTATCTGTCATAACGAACTGAGATTGTCCTATATTGATGACTTCATTAGGTCTAGGCCTGCTCTCTTTTGGATCAAGGTATGGTTAAATCCAGCAGCGTCCTTAACGCGCAGTATAATATCTGACTGTTTGTTAAGTGATAGTTTTCATCACATACCTTGGTTTAATGCAGTCAAGGATAGCCTGCAGAGCGTGGGTCAGGGTTCTCTGTTTAGTTCCCCGAACTCTATTGTCCCCGCCCATAAGCACAGTATTAAACGGGCTTTACTTGACCTATACAAAGAGGATCGCTTGAGGTCTGAGTCTATTAAACCTGGTGTCATTAGATATCAGCTCATTATTGACCTAAGTTGTGATAATTTGATTAATTTGGAAAATTTTTATAGATACTTGTCAATACCCATAGGAAAGTGGAATAGGAGCCTTTTGTTCAGGTTTCGGGATGGAAGCATAGTAAATTTGCTCAGCTTCCCCCTTGGCTACAACAAAAAACTGGAAGAATTGGACTGCCCCTGTTCTCAGGGCGGGAAACAAAGTCTATTGCACTATTTCTTCTTCTGCGGCTTCTATAAATTATATACCTGTCAATACTTAAGGCCGACCCTTTGTAAATATAACCTCAGAGATTTTAATCTTGCTTTAAAATTTCTCCAAATGCTACATACTGATGAAGTTATATACACTGTAAACTGCTTTATAAAAAGATGTGTCAAATCAAGGTCATGCATGGAGTTTGGATAATTGCTAATAGCACTATGGTATTGTTGCACTTCTTGCACCTAATTATTTATTTTAATTGCCCGTTGATTTAGTTGTATATGTATTCTGTTGTAAAGGATCATTTTTTGGGAGTACATAACTTGAATTTTATGTGTATGTTGCTAGTAGTATAATGTTTCTCCCTTTATTATCTTCTTTGCACTTTATACTATGCTTACCGCACTTTATGATATATGCTGCTTAAATGCTATCTTGATAAATCTGTTTATTTATATATGTTTTAAACTGTTCTTAATGCATTTTTATGTACTTTTATGGATGTATTGACAATCCGAATAAAGATCATTTGACTTGACTTGACTATTACAACTCCCCAAAAAACCAACAGTAATGAAAATGCTGGATAGAGTAGGGGTAAAAATTACTATTCTCACTCCAGAGAGTGCAACAGTAGGGAAAGTGTTGGATAACGTAGGGGTAAAAATTACTATTCCAACTCCAGAGAGTGCAACAGTAGGGAAAGTGTTGGATAGCGTAGGGGTAAAAATTACTATTCCAACACCAGAGAGTGCAACAGTAGGGAAAGTGTTGGATAGCGTAGGGGTAAAAATTACTATTCCAACACCAGAGAGTGCAACAGTAGGGAAAGTGTTGGATAGCGTAGGGGTAAAAATTACTATTCCAACTCCAGAGAGTGCAACAGTAGGGAAAGTGTTGGATAGCGTAGGGGTAAAAATTACTATTCCAACTCCAGAGAGTGCAACAGTAGGGAAAGTGTTGGATAGCGTAGGGGTAAAAATTACTATTCCCACTCCAGAGAGCGCAACAGTAGGGAAAGTGTTGGATAGTATAATATAATCAGAAATATTTATTGTAATAACTTATAAATAATTAAAAATATTATATATTACAAATTCATCTATATACATAAAATAATAACATAAATAAAAATTAAATAATTATGCAAAACAAATTTAAAAAAATGTTGTTTTACTACTTTTTACATTAATTATATACTACATTAACTAAAACAATACAAAAAAATATTAAGTAACAGAGGTAATAAAATACTATTACAACTCCCAAAAAAAACAACAGTAATGAAAATGCTGGATAGCGTAGGGGTAAAAGTTACTATTCCAACTCCAGAGAGTACAACAGTAGGGAAAGTGTTGGATAGCGTAGAAGTTAAAAATAACATACTTATAAATAAACTAATATTTTAAAATATTTAAAAAAATATTTATTAAATTAATCTAAACTATTTACAATTACCAATAAATAATTATTACAAAAATAATTACCAATTAATAATTATTATCCAATAAATTAATTATCAATACCAAACTATAAAAGTAATACCTACTTAATTAGATATCAATTACTTTATACACTATTAACGCAAAACAAACACCAATAATAAAATAATACACTTAGCATAATTATCAATTATTCAATTAATTAAAATTAATTACCAATTAATAAAAATGAATTACCAATTAATAATTAATTAACAATAATATAATCAGAAAAACGATTAATGATAACAAATTATTATTTATTTATTTATTTATTTTTAAGATTTGTAAAGCGCATCGTATGCCCGTGGGCGTCTTGGCGCTGTAACTCAACTTAAAGTCTCAGTTGGAACAGTATCAAATTCTCAAAAATACTGCAGTAGAGGGAAGACCTACTGGTCGAACAACCAGGTCTTCAACAGTTTTCTAAATTACATCTAAATTACTTCCCACCCTATTCCCCTATAAATCCACAACCTGCTACAGAACATAATTAATTAATCAATTAATTAAAATACATTACCAATTAATACAAATTAATTACCAATTAATTAAAATTAACTTATATTTCCTAAAAAATTTATAATTAATTAACTATAATTAAATTACTTCCCACCCTATTACCCTATAAACCCACAACCCGCTACGGCACTAAAATACAACATTTACTTAAATTACGTTTAAAAAAAATAATAATACATATTAAATACATAATAATATACAAGAAAATCATATAAAAATCAATATTAGTATTATCGATATTACTTACATCGATATTAACAAAATCGAAATTCTGTCCCTCCGATATTAAAAAAATCGATATTTCTTACCTTCTATATTCTGTCCCTTCGATATTAGAACATCGATATTCTGGTAGGTCGATATTAAAAAATCAATATTTTGGCTGCCTACCGTTCCCAACAGTAAGCCCAGCTTTGTGAGTCTTTTAGGCGCCTGGTGTCCCTCCTTGTTCCCTCTGCTCATTTCCACCCTTTCATCGCCGCTTTGTTATAGTGAGAGGCTACAGGGTCTCCAGTTTTGTGTAATGTGCCACGGCAGACAGGTGGGCTTGTGCCCACAACCTGGATTTCCAGGAGTTGAATGCCCACTGGACAAAGTGCTCAACTGCCCTGCACGTGGCCCCAACATCGCTCAGGGTCTGTATGCCCCCACCCGCATTACAGTCCCAACATACTTTTTATATCTCCTGGCTGCTTCCAGGGCGAGGGCTTGGTTGACCACTCCCGATAGATCCACTCCGCCCGGCCCCACAGTTGTACTGGGAAAGGTGTCATGTTCTGCTCCGTCCCAGGTGCAGTTGCAGTTCCCTGAATCTGTACATCCGTGCTCTTGACAGGGCGTCTGCTACCTCGTACTACAAACCTGGTACGTGGTGTGCTCTCAGGTCTATGTTCCCCTCCAACTGTAATTTAAACAGGTGGCACATTAATCGCAGTATGTCTGGGCACCTGGCTGATCCTTTATTAATAGTCTGTACTACGCACTTATTGTCTGACCATAGTGTCAGTTTCATGTTATGTAGTTCCTGCTTCCAAACGGTTAGCGCTACTATGGTGGGAAATACTTCTAGAAATGTAATGTTACTGGTTATGCCCTGCCTATGCCAGCTGCTAGGCCATTGGCCCAGGCACCATTTTTGCCCAGGATCGCCCCAAACCCTGTGCTGCCCGCAGCATCCGTGAACAGCACTATTCGTCTGCTAGTGACCCAGCATTCCCTCCAGATCAACATCCCATTGAAATCTGCCAGAAATATGCCCCACATTAAAAGGTCCTGCTTGACTTCTGCCCCGAGCTGAATGTAATGTTGCTTGTGGGTACGTCCACACGTTAATTGGGTTAGGGGCCTAGCAAACACCCTGCCTGCTGGAATAACCCTGGTTGCAAAATTGAGTTTGCCTATTAGCCTTTGGAGGTCCCTCAGTGTTGCCTTCTCACGCCCACGGAGGTCCCTGATTTCCTCCCTAAAATTCTCCACCTTCTCTGAAGGAAGCCTAGAAATCCCTTTTTTTAGAAAAGACAGATTGAGCACCGGGCTATGTGCATATTTTAATCATAAAGCTAACAGTTAACCCATATTAAATGATTCATCTAATAGTGTTTCATGTAAAAAGTATAAATTTTTATTAGTTTATTTTTTTTGGATGTGTTATCAATACTTTTTCTTATTATACTGTTGTCAAAACAATGAAAAGTTATACATATAGTAGTATTGAAACAATTAATTCATTTGACATTCAACATGATAATATTTGTACAATTTTCTTTACATAAGTCTTTCTATTCAACACCCAAAATAAGATGCAGTCTACAAAATTGATGAATGGACATGATTATATACAGAACCAAATATTTCCAAATCAATGCGTTTCGGCATTGCCTTCTTCAGGAAATTCTGTACAATTTCAATTTGGTAACTAGTGAAAAGTAAAGAAACCATTTTATTTATACATATATTTTATACAGGGTCAACAAACTTAGCTTTAAACATATTATTATATTTGATTCCTTCTTTCCATGAGGACACCCTAACCAAAAGTGAGGAGTACAAAACGACTCTGCCAACTATCCACTATACATAATTCAATTACCTATGCAGTCCAATAAAAAACAAGTGTATTTACAATCTCTATATACAAGTGTGCAATTAATACAATAATTTATACATTCCTATAAGTACAATCCTATGCTGTTACCTCTAAATTCCCATAAGTATTACAGTTCCTATGAAACCTAGAGTTGCCACTTAATTTAGTAAACTATATGTTCATATTATAAGTAGGGAAATTCAAAAGCCATGTTATGACCTGTGAGCAGGCAAACTTACTAGCTAAGTGACCTTTCAATCTTGAATGAAGAATTTATTGGATGGGGCTATCTCCTGTGAGTATGGAAATCCCTGCCACTGAGTCTAATTCTATCCCCAGGAATGTGATTTTTGTCGCTGGGCCTGCTGTTTTCTCCGCCGAAAGGGGGAACCCTAAATCCTCTACCAACTTCACAAATGCCGCCAGGGTGTCGCCGCACTCAGTCGACGCAGCCGGGCCCGTGAAAAGAAAATCACCTAAGTAATAGAGTTTCCCGCCTTGGGGATGCCTGACGTGTAGTGACTATTCTACGAAAGTGCTGAACGTTTCAAAGTAGGTACAGGATATCGAGCACCCCATGAGCATGGCCTTACCAAAGTAGAGGTCCCGTTCCCACTGGAAGGATGCATGACATTACAACGCATGCTTTTACATCGCATGCCTTTACAACGCGGTTTTTACAACGCATGCCTTTACAACGCATAGTGCTTTGGGGCACTGGATAGTGAATTGTTTCATTTACTATTCCAACTCCAGTCCCCGTGGATAGTAGGGAAGGTGTTGGATAGTACATTAAACCTATTCCCTATCCTAGAGTGCCCCCAGCGCAATGGGTTGTAATGGTTTGCGTAGTAAAAGTTGCGTCGTAAAGGCACTGCATGGTAAAAGTTGCGTTGTAAAGGATGTTTCCCCCACTGGAACCCTAGTAGGCAGAATCTCGATGGGTGGAATGGGAGTAAGTGAAAAACGGACTCATTGTCCTCTTTTGCCATGAGGGCCCCATGACCTGAGCACTGACTAGGTCAATGGCGTCATCTACCGTAGCGTAACCCACTGAGCATGCTTCTGTGCTGATCCCATCGTTTACCGATGAACCCTCTTGGAAGGACAGGTGGTGAATTAACCGGTATTGTCCACGTTCTTTTTTGGGGACCACCCTCAGTGGTGGGATCACCAACCCCTTGCTCATGTGGTAGAGGGCCCTGAATTCTATCCAAGATCCTCTCTAACTCTAATTTCTTCGTGACAACCCCTGGGTGTTGTAGTGCTGATTTCAGATTTTTGTCGCTGCCTGGGGAAGAGGGCCTGTAAACGGGATAGTAAAACCCTCCTCAAAACCCTGTACTAGTATAGCAGCGTCTGTCTTGTTGTGGTTTGTATTGGCTAGCTCGTGCAATTGGTGGGTGTGGATGGGGGACCTGGCTAACCTGCAATTTTGAATCCCTTTTGGCCCCCACGCCCACTGTGGTTGTCTCACTGCTTTTTCTTCTCTTTTTTGTCTCCCCTGTGGTCCTTCTTACGTCCCCACCCTGCTGCTGGGTGTCACCCGCCACAGGAGGAGCAAATATGCTGAAATTTGCACGACGCCCCTTAGGTACATTAGTTTGCCTCGAATTTCCAGCAAATTGCCGCTGTCCCGCTACTAGGTGGCTTTTCCATGCGCCAAACTGTTTGGACTTTTGGAAAGGCTTCCCCTTCCCCTTGTGGAAGGAACCCCGAAAGGATTGCTCTCTATTTCCTGCCCATGTCTTGGCTTCCCTGGCTACCATCATTTTGGGAATGAAACCTGATCATGCTACTCGTTCCATTCCATCTCTGGGTGCGTTTTCATTTTTAGCCGGAAAACCTTATAATATTCCAGCCATGCGTCGCCAGGGAATTGCCTTCGTGCATTATGGATGTTGGCCTCGTAAAGCCATAGGTCGGAGGCGCAGCGCGGGAATTTCTCAACAATTATGCATGTCATTATTCTGAATGCATCTAGCCAGTTGTCAACATTTCTTCCCTTTTTATCTCCTTACACCTTTCCTTTTTATCGTCATATTTCCTATTGCAAGTGGTCAGATAAAGCCCCTCTAACTGTATCTCTAGCAGTGAAAACATTTCAATAAATTCCTTCCTCCATATCCTTTCTTTGACCGCAAGGGGTGTGAGGCTTGCTAGACCTGTGGCCCTGGTGGTCAATGATGCTGAGCCGGGCGAGGGCCGTGCGTATGGTTCTGGTACTGGGGGGTGGTGGGTGGGTCGCTCGCTGTGGTCGCGCCACACAATGCTGCTATGGGTGACCCTACTTCTCCCCCAACGTCTGGTGTGCCCTGGCCCCTTAAGCATTCCTGGCACGCCTGGACAGGGTCCATCACCACCTTTGGTTTTGCTTTGTTCGCAATAAGTTGGCAGGGTATGCTCAGACTGAGTCCCTTGCTCACTTTGCCACTGGATTCAAGCAAGCCGGGCTGAAGACGGCTGTAATGTCAGAAACCGGTCCTCGGAAGCTTGTTTCCGGTCCAGGGAAGGCATGGCTTGGCAGTTTGGGCTGGACTGTTCCCATGAGGCACAGGGTCAGACTGATTTGCATATGGCCATGTCTGAACTGGGGTGGCAGAGTGGGCTAAAGAACAGTGATGGATTAAACCCAGATCAGTTGACTGGGGGTGAGTGCTTGTATTGTCAACGCTCCGTCCATCACCACCTTCGGTTTTGCTGAGTCCATTAGATGCCATGGCAACCCCAAAACCTCCCTTTCTGTTTGAGCTCCTGCTGATCTCTGCATGCCCAGCACCTTCAGCAAAAGTGGTGCCATTGTCTTGAAACATTCTCTCACTATTACAGTGATATGCTCACCGCTTGTTGCTGGGTCCCCGTTACCACTGCTTGGTCCTGCCGCCACCTGGCTGGCTACAGGCGGCAGGGTCTTCCTCTGGGTGGCTTTCTTGGGTGCTGCTGCCTCTGTTTGGCTGGTGCTCTCCTTCTCCTCTTGTCTGCCGGTGCCCTGATGTCTTCCTGTTGCTGGTTGCCTGGTCCTTCCCTGGCTTTGAGCAACAGATGAGGCTGCAGCCAGTTGTTCCCATGGACCTCTGATGCTGCCCTGATCTTTCGCAGAAAGTTGTTTCGGTCTTCCGGCTGCCTTTTGCCCCCTCACCTTGACATCTACTGGGTGATTAGGCTGGCTGGAGTGTACCTGGTGGGGCTTTGGACTGTTTCTCTCTGAAGGCAGGGTGCTGCCGCCAGCTGTTATGCACCAACACTCTGCTCCTCTACTCCCACATGCCCTACAACTGCTCTTGCTGAAATGGAGAAATGCCTGAACATGCTTGCCCTGTTTTTGCAAAGCTCGCTGCTGTATCACTTGTCGGCTAAATTCATTAGCTGGTGTGTAGCACCCCCGCTGCTTTGTGTGCCTGTCTCTTTAACAAACTCCCCGGAGAACTTCCCGCGCCTCTTCGCTTGTTTGCTCGCTGGCGCCGGATCAGATTGGTAGTGGGATGTGGGGGGGGCACTGGAAAGGCTTCCCCTATGGCCGTTTCCTGCTCTTGACAGCACTGAGAGGAAATTCGAGGAGCGGTACGCAGCAAGCTCCTGGATTCGCTCCAAGATGCCCCTGTTTACCAGGCTTGTCTGCATTCGGCCAAGTCGGCCACTGTTTCAATGACAGGAGCTTTGGAGGGAACCCGGTTGTCCTCTGGACTCCCTGAAGGTCACCGACGTTCCCCAGGCTTGGCTGCCCTCGGCCGCGTTGGTCTTTGCTCAATTACAGGAGCCGGGGTGGGCACCTGGACTTCCTCTTCTTTGATATCGGACGGGGAAAAAAAACTTCGCTACCCGAGGGGCGGGTGTTGTAAACGGTCCGCTGCATATCCCTTCACCACCAGCGGCCTCCGCTCACCCAGGGGAGCCGGGGTGGGCACCTGGTCGTTCTCTTCTTCCGATGCCGGACCGGGAAACCCAGACAGGAGCCTTACTTGTACCACAATCTGCCTCCGCTCGTCCAGGTGTGCCGGGGTGGTGGACACCCGTGATGCAGCGACGGTTGATTCCTCGAATAGCCATCGACAGGACTTCGCCTCGGGCTCGACAGGGCTTCGCCTCAAACGGGTAACAAAATCCATGTAGCGCCGATGCTGCTCCTCCGCTCCCTGAAGACAAGAGCTTACTTGGGGGAGCGGCGCTTTTATCCCCCCTGAGTCTTTCCCGCCTTGCAGGTGGGTTCCCCTATTGGGGGATTTGTACCCTGCTCTGGCCTCTATTGGCCAGGGGGCGGCGCCTTTCTGGCAGCCGCGTGGGGACGCAGGTGTTTCTCCCGCTTCTGGGTGCATCAGCATGCCACTTTGTTCTGGGGCTCAGCGTCAGTTATGGCGCCCGCCCTCAAGACCCCCTTTGGGGGCAGCCTCTGAAAAAATCTTGAGCATCAGGCAATTCATTAAAATCCAATATCAGACTCCTAAACACTGTTGCGGGGATTTTCTGCTTTAAAATGAATAAATAAAAACACTGATCTTAATTGTGGTGTTCCCCTCACCTTCAGCAAAGATCTTGCAGAATTCGATCTTCTTTCAGTGGACTGACAAAGAAGTAGAATTCTTGAGACTGAACCTTACTATTCAAGTAGAGAATTCGCTTCAACAGAGTATCTTAGAGGATTTTAGCTGATGGTACCCTCTCCACATTTCATGGCTAAGGTTCAATAAAGTAGTCAAATTGAGAGTCCTTTCCAGGTAGCTACATAATTGTCAGGCTCTCCAGGTACCTCCCCTACCCAGAGGCCGAAATAAAAGGTCCGCAGAAATTAATAATAGAGATTGTTTGGAGAGGGACAAGATCCAGCATCTCAGCTAAATTAGTAATAACCAGAAAATAGACAGGAGGACTTAGTTGCCACTATTTGGTGACAGCTTACAGAGATGCCTACTTAAGATACATATTGGGATAGTTGACCAGAAAATATCCTACCTAATGTCCTAACCAACACCAGTTTGTTCACATAGGTATGTCCAGATCACAAACGCTCCCTATCACCTGTGAAGTCCCACCAGGGTCCACACTATCACTTTCCATCTTTAACCAATACATGGAACCACTTGGTGCTCTACTCACAAATGACAAACTCAAAATTCAACAATATGCCTATGATACACAACTCTACTTGACCATATTCTCTGCTCACACATCCAATCCCTAAAACACTCCTAGCTCCCAGATGTTGATGCCTACCTGAAGCTCAACCCAGCTGTTAGACCTGGCATCGTTTGGCATGGTTTCCCCGTATTTTTGCTTCTGACCTCTTGTTTTTGACACTGTACTGTTTTTTTGGCTGGATTCAGTACTCTGGGCACTTTACCAATGCTGACCAGTGCTGAAGGGCAAGTGTTCTATGTCTAAAATGTAAAGGCAGTTGGTTTCTCCATGACTTACTTTTTTGATCTACTAGTGAGTCCCTAGTGCAGTGCACAGGTGTGTCCAGGGCTAGTAATTCAAATGCTACCAGTGGGCCTGCAGCACTGATTGTGCCACCCACATGAGAAGCCCTGCAAAGATGTTTCAGGCCAGCCAGTGCAGAGCCTGTATGTACAGTTTTAAACTGCCATGTCGACCTGACAGGCATACCCACTTGCCCGGTCCAAACCTATCCTTTGATTACATGAAAGGCATCTCTAAAGATTGCCTAGGTAGCCCCATGGGCAGGGTGCAGTATATTTAAAAAGTAGGACATGTACTTGTGACTTTTTCAGGTCCAGATAGTGAAAAACGGCTGCAAGGAAATTGCAGGTCTGAAAATGTCTCTTTTATTAAGATGTCATTTTCTTACTTAATTGAACTGTGCCTCTGCCTGTCCATAAAATATACATCTGGGCTGTTTGAAAGTTAGGCTTTGTGAATTTACTCTAGACATTTACACACAAAGAGAGCTGAGGTGTGTCCTGCAGATCCCGATGGCCCATCATCTGGCTGATGAGCCTTCCTGAGTTAGAATGGTGAGAGGGGCTGACAGTTGCGCCTGAAAGGGTGGTGCATGTCCACACACAAAGAAGTCTCCATCCCCTGTAGTGTGTCTAGAGCCAAGACAATGAAGGGCAGGGTGTTGTGCACTGCAGGGACCTTTCTTTGAAGGCTCCCTACTTCAAAGGCTGAAATGGTTATCAGTACTGGACATCTGACACCATATACTTAAAACACTTCTGAGCTGAGGACATTCTGCCAGCAAGAAGAGCTGTTGCTCTGCCAGGAGGGCCTGCCACTTTGCTGTTTGTATTGCTGTTTTGGCCTACTGCCTGCTGCCTTTGTCCTGGGAGTGAGGGGAAAGGACATTGGTCTCTATATCCTGCTTCCTAAAGTTTCTGCAAGTGCTTGAGTTGAGCTTGCCTCCAGCAACTTTAATGCTGCGTCACTGCCTGCCCCGGAGCCGTGGTCCCCGCTAGATGCAACGACCGCCACTTTCAACGCAGGCTCCAACGGCACCACAGCACCTTAGAAAAACCACTACTGTAGAAGTCCTGAGCACCATGCCACCAACGTCTGTGACGCACCCCTCCAACGAAAATGCCACAGCAGTGGCCCAGTGGCTTGACATCAATACCGCAAAACCAAAGCCTTGCGGCTTGACATGCAATTCCTCATCAACAACACCTAGCAGTAAGGAACCAAGGGTCTCGTCCTACACTATTCCCAGGCATCAGCAACTCCACAACTCTGCACCGCCACCAGGAACCGACACCTCACCTGCTTCAGTGACACCTCACCTCCTTTGTGCAGCGCACTGTCCTCGAGTGCCAAAGTGCCAATGATCTGAATAGCAGTAAGGAACCAAGGTCGTACTTGCCTCCCCATGCCTCACCTCTCCTGTGTCTCTCATTGTCTTTGCTATCCGACACCTGCAAGGTACTGAACCAGGGTCTATGTGACTCTCAATGCCGGCCCTCGCTCCATCAAGGTTGAACTGACTTTGTGGAGTGGTCAACGTCAAGCACTACCAGATAGCCCAGTGGGGGCTATTTTTTTCCAAAAGCTATCCGTGAATGAATCTTTGGAAATTCATATCTTAATGTGTATGTGTTGGATCTTTGTCCTTTTGGTCTTCTTTGACTGAGATACATATTGGCTATATTTCTAAACTGGTATGGAGTACTTTTGTGGTGTTTTCACTGTGTTGCCATTTGTGTGTGTGAAAATACTTTATACATTTCCTGTGGGTATCAGCCTGACTGCTTTTGCTAAGCTACCAAGGGGGTGAGCACAGATTATTCTTAGTGTGCAGCTTACTTACCCTGACTACAGTGAGTATCCCTCCTTGGAAAGGGTGCCAACCACTGACATCTAGAGACCCCATTTCTAACTTCAGCCACTAAAATTATTTTTCTTATTTGTGAAGGTCAATAAATAATATACAGTGAAACCCTTGCTCAATGCCAATAACTTTGACGGCTTTGAACCCCAACATTCATCAAATGCCAAACAATCACAGCCTGTTTCCAGCTTTCTTTTCTAAAGACGGAATATATTTTTCAGAAAGCCACTTCAGAACTGCTGTTCAAACACTGATGCTTGCATCTGGATGATGATAATCCATTACTCCGTGGCCCCACAGATTCCACATTGGCACCCTTTAGGGTGCAGCATGTCTCCTCCAGGCCCTGAAGATATAGGATCACATCACCCGGATCGTGATGGAACTCCATTTGCTCCCCTTGCCTACCAGCACCATTTCCCAAACCATCTGCATTATTTACCAAGCTATCATGAACAGCACCCCTGCTTTTCTTGCAGAAAGGCACACCATCTCTTGTGGATCTCTGCACATGCAGCCAGGACACCATCAGACTACAGACTATGAAGTGTAAAAAAGAAAAAAAGACAGCAGGTCTTTTCCATCTATGCACCCAGGATCTGTACCAAGATCCCAGTATGCCTAAGACCTCCCCAAAGCTGCTCAGTTTAGGAAAGGGTTGAAGACTCATTTTGTTAAAAAAATATTATATTACAATGCATTAACCATGCTCAATCAAGCTTCATATCCTTTTATACATTGACTGTATGCTTGTCTTTGGCCATGTTCAGCGATCCACTGCCTTTTAGCTAGGTTTGCACTATTAAAATAGCATACACATGCATGCATACTTACACAGAGAAAGATATTTTAAAAAGTATGTTGATAGACAGAACAGTTCCAGGAAGATGGCTGTGGGCTTCACCTTATCCAGATGGAATGCAGCATTCCAATAATGTCTATTCAGCCACTCCCATGAAAATGGTCCTAGAAATATGGTATTAGGTAGTGGTAAAGAGAGGCCTACTGAAATACCCCGTTCCTAATATGCCAAAAGTCTGTAATCTAGCCTTCACACCCATATACAGGGGCAAACTGTTCTCAGTCTGGGCCGAAGTGAATTCAGGATCCTGTGTGATCTCTTCAGTCAGGGAGGAAAATCAATAACTTCATTCAATGCAACATAGGTCAAGAGCAAGGACACTATTAACTGCATTTGAAAAATCGGTACATACATTTTGGGGATCAGGGGGTTTCATCTCAGGCGCACACCAGACATTACTCATTAGCACAAGTAGGGCTGTGCCAAACAGCTGATTGCTCTCTACTTGAAAATGAGAGGCTTTCGCCTGTTGCAAAATGGGTTCGTTCCATTTACTCCTTGGAAAAGTTTTGCTTTTTGGATCACCACGTTTTGGACATTTTACTGTGGATGAGTTTGACTACATGTTTCATCCACCGGAAGCTCACTGTAAATGAACTGCGCGTGTTTACTATTGAGAACGTTCCGGGCCATTTCTTTCTATTTAACTCTGGTCAATAGACCTTTGCAGTTGCCTAAGAAGGAAAGGGGTTAACAGCAATTCAAATCTCAAGGTACTGTGATCATTAAGACCAAACAATAAAAGTCTGAGTCAGTAACTTGAAGTTAAAAGATTTATTACAAACTCAAAGGCAGACTAATATAATTAAATCTCAAGAGCATGGTATAAAAATACAAGATTATCAAAGGAAGACCAAAGCCTAGTACAATATTGGTCCTCAACAGCAAAAAGCATATACGAACTTCTGTGGCAGCTATGCAGAAAATAAGAAAAAGGATTTGCTGACTATAGGAATGGTTTCGACCCATCTCCCCATACATGGAAAAAATGTGCAACATCTCCTAACCTTCATTAAACTAAGGATAAGGAAACCTCTATTGAATCAGGGAAGCAAGAAAGGGGTCATCATCAGATCCTCTAGAGAAGTTCTATAGGTAAGGAATCATGTGGAGGATGAAGCCACACAGTCAGAACTGTCAAGAGAGGTCTCTAGCTCTCCAAGTTTAAGGGAAAGCTGACTAACCTCAAGGTGGGATCACTAATTAAAATGCACAAAGAGCATTCAAGAAGTATGACCTCATACACATAACAGTACTTTTCCTGTTCCCATGAAAGAACTTGGCGCCTTGAATACTACTCCCATATTCCAGTCTCCATTTCTGCAGTATCCCTGGATTCCATTCACCACCTTACAATCTGAACAGATAGATGATTATTATAAGCAATCCAGACATATCTGAAAAGGAAAAACATTAATATGCACACATACATATATACCTAAAACACACAATAAATGCACCTTCTATACCTTTAGTGCACTATATCTCATTAATATTATTGTATCATATGAATATTTAAGGCAAAATGAAAATATATATGTGACCTAGGCAAAGGTTGGAGCCAATATGATGCTACTCCATCGCCAGTGTCGGCTTTTTAAGATAAGGCCTCTGCGACACTGAAAGGGTAAGAGGCACTTGGCTGGTTTCATCTGAAATGTTTGCAGATGTGTGTGAACGTGGGGGGGCTGTGCATGTAAGACTACCGTTGCACCCTGCCTTTTAACTTCTCTCAGGTAGCATGGCACACAGGGACTCTGCAGGGCTAGATATTGACATGGGGTAGACCTTAACATATTAGTGGGCACTCATAGGCAGGTCCACAGGATTATGTGATTGTGCAGCTGTGGAAATTTTCACATACTAGCATATGTCCACATTGACCACATAACCCATCATCTGCCACATAATCTGTAGATTTTAACACAAAAAATTAGTTTTCAGCTGAAATGTTTCAAAAGTTAGTAAAAATGCAGCGACACATGTTGCCGCTCAGTTGAAGGTCCTTTGCTAAGGTTGACTGGTCACCTTTCTGTAGCATATTGCAATATTTGTGTGTTAAACTGCTACTAATGAGGCGAAACGAATGCCCAGACAGTGTTAACAAATATAAAAATGGCACAATGATGAAGTAATATTGTTAGCCCTGGCATCCTTGGCGTGGTTCCCCTGACTTTTTGCCTTCAGACCTCCTGTTTTTAATGTCATTGCTGACCTAGGTTTTGCTGGCTTTAGGAGTGTGGGCACTTTACCACTGCTAATCAATGCAAAAGTGCATGAGCACTATACTCAAAACATGGTAACATTGGCTTATCCACAATTAGCATATTTAATTTACCTATAAGTCCCTCGTAAAGTGCACTATATGTGCCCACAGTCTGTAAATTTAAATGCTACTAGTAGGCCTGCATCACTGATTGTGCCACCTGTTTAAGTAGCCCTTCAAACATGTCTCAGACCTGCCACTGCAGAGCCTGTGGATGCAGTTTTAAATTGGCTTGTCGGCCTGGCCACTTAATCTACTTGCCAGGCTCAACCCTTCCCTTTTTATTACATATAGGTCACCCCTAAGGTAGGCCCTAGGCAGCCTGTGGGCAGGGTGTACTGTATTTAAAAAGTAGCACATGTACTTTTAAGTTCTACATGTGCTGGTGGTGA
The DNA here is from genome assembly GCF_964261635.1 of Lissotriton helveticus. Taxonomy (NCBI): domain Eukaryota; kingdom Metazoa; phylum Chordata; class Amphibia; order Caudata; family Salamandridae; genus Lissotriton; species Lissotriton helveticus. The sequence goes on along the minus strand of NC_136068.1, from coordinate 365,011,566 downwards.
AATACTCTTAAATTCGATTTTCACTACTGCAAAGCCTACCTAGGATAACATTGGGATTGCTTTATTACATTTTATAAGTGTCATTTCCAATTGGTAAAAGATGGAACTCCCACATTTGGTATGTCTGGAATCACAATTTAAAAACACAACTTATGATGAAGTTGGATTTAAATTGCAATTTTGAAAATGTCACTTTTAGAAAGTTGGCATTTTCGTACTAAAACCATTTAGTGCCTTCTATCTGTCTCTGGAATACATGTCTGGCGTGGGTGGCACCTGTCTTTGTGCATTCCCTCTAGACTGCTACACACAAAGGAAGGGAATGTGAAGCCGAATGGCCTCCTGCATCCTGATGGGCCATCCTGGGAAATATGTCAAGGAGCTGACACACATGAAAGGGCTGTAACCTGCCCCCACACAAATGGTTGCATACCCTCCTGTAGTGAGTCTGGAGTCAGGTCAGGAAAGAGAGGGACTTGTGAACTTTAAAGGCATCTCTTTGAATTCTCCCTACTTCAGGTGCCCAACTGTGTATAAGTATTGGACCTCTGACACCACCCAACAGAACACTCTGGAGCTGAGGACATTCTATCAGGAAGAAGGACTGCTGTGCTGCTGGAGGAACTGCCACTTTGCTAAACTGCTTTGTTGTGTTGGCCTGCTGCACTCTTGCACTCTTGCATGGGAATGAGAAGGACTGGAACTGCATCTCTACATCCCAGAACTTAAGTATCTCCAAGGGCTTGTTGGCTTGCTTACTGTTTTCTGAAGTCTCAGGGATATCAAAGACTACTCTCTTCAACCTGAAAAGAGTACCTAGACTATGTCTGCTGTGAGTCTTGCTCTGTCAAGAGGTGCCAATCCAGTACTGGGTCTTTGAAAGTGAGTTTAAAATGCTGCATCTGCAGAATCCATGCATCAACACCGTTGGCCGATCGGAAACGACTCTCCTCTGCCGTTGTAGGAACCAGATTGACGCATCACACTAGGCACTACAGCATCACCTCCAGACCACCATTTCCAAACCGATGCATCACCGCCACTACATGGAGAAATCTGGTGCATCACCCTAACTGCCTGGGGATGTCTGATGCATCACTCGTTGTTTGCGAACAGGATCAATGTACTTTTGCTCAGCAGGCCCTGGGTGCCCTCTTGTATTGGCCCATGCTCCATCGCAGTCAGTCTGAACTCTTGACTTTGCCCTGGATCAGGGCGACCCATTAGTGCTTTAATCGCTTACTGCTTCTAAGTGCCAATTTAGCATTTAGTCTTTAGAAATTCATATCTTGACTTCTAGTGATTGGATTTTTGTCATTTTAATCTAGTTTTATTCGTAAAAAAGATTTTTTTTCTAAACTGGTGCGGAGTCTTTTTGGGATTCTTTCACTGTGTTACTGTTTTAAATGTTGCACAAATACTTTATACATTGCCTTTTAAATTAAGTCTGACTGCTCTGTGCCAAGCTATAAGAGGAAGAGCACGCGCAATTTAAAGTGTTTAGTGACCTACCAAGACTAGAATATCAAATACTATCACAAAATAGCATAATGCAGCATAATTTGCCTTTTCTTGCTTTTCTTGATATACTCAAGTCTGCAGCATAATTTGACCCCGCCACATAATGCCTGTGGTCTTGCTTATAGGTCAGCATGGATTACTGTTTTCTCTGCAGTGACCCTTTATTATACATATAGGGGTAAATCTGCCTTAGAGTACAGTTTTGCTTCCCTTTGCCCTGCAAAGTCCTGTGGAGTATGAAACTGGGGTGGAAAGTGTGCACCCAGGTAATGTTTGTGGGTCCCAAGACCATATATGTACACTTTATGGGTTGTCCTGTAGTGTAGTTCCTATTATCCCAATAGGCTCTGCGCATTGGAATAATATCTTCAATAGTATAGACGTAGGACTGGGGTTAACTAGGTCTTCTACTGACGATATTAGACTTAAAGTTTATGTGTGCCAGCTAGCTCAGAGTTCACTAGAAACTTTCTCGAATAGGCAAGGAGGAGGTTAACCTCCCTGGATAGACAAGAAGCGATTTAGTTTCTGACAACCATAGAACATGACAACTTTGCTCTCCCCTAATCAAGAGTATATCTCTAGAGTCGTGTGAAAACAAAAGACAACTTATTTTACTCAGTCAGTACGTGCATTCTTAGTTTCACCAGATTGTAGAGAAAAGGAAGAGACGGGCGTGTTCAATAAAAAGGTGTTATTTATTGATCAGTCTCTTTTCTCATACAAGAGAAATGAATCGCTATTATTGCAATACTTATAGTTAAGTACAGTGCATACAGTAAAAGCAGAATTATAAAATAATACTGTAAAAGCATTGATATGGTTTCTTAGCCATATGATACTTTAAAATGGATAAAATAGATACATACATATATACATTGACTAATCGTACTCAACTGGTGCTTCTAACTACGCCTACCCCGGTGTACCTGACCTAAGCCTAATACGTGGGCGGGAGTAGATAAGTAGCAGTTTAAGTTAAGTTTGCTTTGCCAAGGGTCTGACTCAAGAATTCTCTGTAAGGGGTTATTCAGTTCAGTACCTGGGATTTAGAAGGCTGGAGGGCTGGTATCTCTATCTCAGGACTTGATATCCCAGCTGCCTGCGAGGGCGGCTGGAAACACCGGAGCTGGATTTCTCGGCAGGAGAAAAGGCAGCGTCTCTCTCAGCGCGTCAAAAGGGAGGGGCAGCGTCCGTGGGCTTTCTCTATCAGCTGGGCTCCTCGGCAAGTCGCGCTGCTCCAATCTCGTCACCACCACCGTGTGTTGCTTAGGCCAATGTCGGTAATATTTATACCTGAAAGGTGCCGAGATTGACGTAAGGATGGACATAAATACGTCAATAAGGATGTCATAAGAACTGGTCGTTCTTACATTCTTTACTGGAGTTCTTGGCTAAATCAAAACAATAGCTGCGGGGGATTTCCCAGGTTGCTGGAGGTTTGATTTGTTTTGAGAACTCTGTATGCTTTCTATGGGGGCTGGAGGAATAGTGCTTGCTTAATGTGGTAGCATGCGCTATGACCTAATCAGAAAGCGGGTTTCTGTGCCGTTGTATGGCCACTATTGATTTATTAACCGGACAAGGGTCAGAAGCAGGAATATTGATACAGTTCCCATAGGAAATACATCACACCCACTACACGGAATCTATGTCCATATTTACTAACCTAAGCATAGTAAACATAACTAATAATGAATGTGTATTTAAACCGCCCCAACATACATTAATTTGCATTAATAGGATTAGCGTAACACATGAAAAATATGAATATAGTTACTGTATGCATTCAAGCAGTGTAATCATTCAAAGAGGATGCACTTTTTATATCAGCACGAATGATTTGCGAAAATAACACATGAAATGGCTCTTAATACAGAAGAAAAAGTGCGAGACCATTTCATCACATAGAAATACAATCGTATGTGTGAATAACCTAGAGGTCGAGGTAATGTCTTCTAGAGGTACCTAAAAATAGAAGTTTCTGTTCTCCAAGAATAGTTTACTTTAAGCAGAAGATAAGTGCCTGAAAGGTAAATATTTTGGATATTGGAGAAAAGTTCCTGTTTGCAGGAGCAGACTCGAAAAAATTCTCAGTGGCTTTGTTTTTTAAAAATGAAGGCCAAATTCAGAGTTCAGGGAACGCTGTGTGCATGTTTGCTCAAAGTCATTCTTTCTGTTCTGGTGAAAACATCATATTATTGAGATGTTCGAAAAAACAGTCAACAGCTTCTGGTGAGAGTTCGACTAGGTTGGAAAATGACGCTACCATGCAGTCATGAGCATGATTGCTTTCAGTGATGGATTGATCAGCATTGCTGACAGATGGTCGTACCTGATCGATGCTGCTTTCATCTTGTACTTCACTACCCTTCAATCGTAGTGGTGAAGTCTCCACGAATGCCGTCATCAGGATTGGTAGCCGCTGGGGACAGCACAATGCATGAGCCTTAAATGGACCTAACAAAGTCTCTGCATCCAATGGCACTTCTGATTGTAGTGTGAGACAGGTGTCCAACACGCATTCCTCGCCGCATAGCATGCACCTTAATACAGGCATAACACAAGACTGCCACAAGGGTCTGAATGAAAGAAACCAAGTCATATTTAAATCTCGTAGCCGTGCTAGTCCAAGGACTTTAGTTATGCGGTCCCGGTAGCGGATAGCTAGGATCGTTTCTTCCATTGTGGCTGGAGTCATGTCTGTGACATGGTTTGCCATAGCGAAGCAAAAGTAGCAAAAATAGGATGCCTGCTACTAGTCCCAACAGGAGAGGAAGTCCGCCAAAGATGGAATGGACGAAGTTAGGAAAAATACCCAGGATGGCTTTGAATGGGGTCAAAGCTCCCGAAAAAACTGTCTTAAATACACTTGCGATACCATTTGTATCAGAAATATTTAAGATTTCGTTTAGTATTTCTGCGAAGTGTAGGGGGCTATTTGTTGATAACAGTGAATGAATCTCTGCCGTTGTCCTTGCAACTTGGAGATCATACGTTTCTTTGGATGACGTCAACTGGGTCGGCGTCTGTAGGAGCACAGTCTCCATTCTGCTTAAAGTATCAATTCGAATAGAAGAGAAATTAAAACTGGGCCATAACCTTGCCTCCCTGTCTGGAGCATCATTCGGGAACAATACTCTTTCACAGCACATGACCCTGGTAGTCACGCTTACGAGATAAGGTTTTCCGGGCATTAAGCCACAACACTTGTGATCTACAATTAGAATGTAACTCCCGTTCGAGAGTCTCATAAAGAATGGTTCTATTTGTGTTGCAGGTGCGCCTAGCTGGTGACATGAAAGGTTATTTGAAGTCCCTTCACAGGCCCCATGCAAACTTATACCCTGACACAGAAGTATACCGCTTAGTGATTTTGCACAATTATTGCCACTAAGAAATACACTCTGTCCTTTATTACTGACACATGTGTGTGTATAGGGCAAGTTCCATGTTGACTTAATGTATCCTTTACCCAACCTTTCATACTGGCCTGCCTGTATATATTTTTGGCAGTATTGAAACTGGAAAGTCGTTATCAAAATATTTATTATCCCATGTATTATCCATTCAATGACAGGTCGTTCTGACATTGTCAATGGTAATCTCTCAAGTTTTTCAATGCTCAGAATTGCATAGTCAGCACCCTTCTGTGCCAAACTGATTTGTTTATCAGTAAGGTTAAAGATATTAAATAATGACGTTGTGTTGATTAAACGCCAAGGCACATAGCCTGAACGCAGATTTTGTAACGTCCAGCCAAGCTGTACAATAGAACGTAATTGAGACTGACCTTGTTGCAACATCAGTAAGTCTTGCTCTATTATATCGATTGCTGAAGACACAATACTGTCCAGTGAATATATTCTGGAAGACAGAGTCATTAACCCATTGTCCACAACAGAAAGTGATTTTTCCAAATTAACACGGTCAATTTCCCGTATTTTTTCTGCTGTCTCAATTTGAGTTTCTTTCCAAGCTTCGTTATAAGCTGCATATATAGAGGCCGCTATGAAACGATTTTGACGCTGTTTGCGTGGTCCCATAATGAAATCGCGCAAGTCAGCACCTTCTTTAAGTAAAGTTAGGTGTTGCTTAATTTCTGCCAGTGTGGATGTATGTAGCCATTGAAGGCAGAGTTTTCCCACACTGTAAGTAGTTACAATCCCTGGATGTTGTCTTTGGGAGTATCTAGGGTCTGGCCTGGTCAATTTGAACCCCTGTATTTTGTTCAGGAATCTGTCTTGACAGTTATTTGTGTCTGTGGGCCAGATCAACCATTGTTTCCAATCAGGATGTGTTCTGTTTTGGTTTAAAATATGGGTTACGTCTATCTCAACATCCGTAGTGCTATTACTGTCTGTTGTTGGCTTTGGAATAGACGGTTTATTTAAGTCTTTGATTTTGGCTAGACCAAGACAGGTGGTCTGTTGAATTGTGTCATTCAAAAATATAATTTGTTCTGGGATCATGCAGGCTCTAAACAATGATTCTATACCCTGCACTTGCCAATCTTTTGTGCCCCAGATCGTTTTCGTTTCAATGTTATTGTTCCAGAAATCAAAACCAAATGTATTAATTTTTTCAAAAAATGAGTCTGAATATATCAATTTTGTGTTTGTAAGCATGGTTTTCACTCCTGTCTTATTTAACAATTTGAAATAGAATGTTTCTGCATTACTTGTGTTAAACCCTGAAAAGTATGAATATTTATCATAAAACGTTTTTGAACTGCCTTTTGGTGGAGTTGCACAATGTTCCCATTGGTTAAAATTTAAAACATTTCTAGGTTGAGTAGATTTATGCAGATAATGGTTACCATAATGGTTATAGCAAAACATTTGATCGTAATTAGATGAACCTTGTAAATAATCGTGTTCTGTAAATTTAGCTGACATCACTAGATCAGACATCATATCATTAATACTTTCAAAGTCCCAATCATCAGCAAATGTGCCTGGTTTTACAAAGTCACTCAATGTAATCTTAAATTGGTGTAGATACTTCAGGAGTTCAACCGGACCATATATTTCATATTCAGTTTTGTCCCATGCTACCCCGCCGGGTATAGGATTGGCTGTGAAGTTTACTGAAGAAAGTTCTCTTTTCTCGACGTGTGAAGATGTGTGTGGTTTAAGGACCAAGTTGATATTCTGGCTTGCTGTGTCCATTGTAGCATATTTTCCCTCAATGAAATGTCCCAAGCATAGTACCATGATGAGCCAAAGTATGAGGATAAATGCACCAAATGCCACCCAAATTTCAATCCATGGAGAAATCAGATAGGTTTCGTTTAGTTGATGAAAAATGTCCTTTGCTTTGTCTTTAAAAGTTTTGGTTGTCGGTTGTACTTCTGGTTCACTTGGATCTTCAGAAAAATCATCGAAGTTGATGAAGTAGCCTGATGCCGTTCTGTCAATTGTTCTAATTGCTTCTGGATTACTTTTTGCTTTTGGAATTTGTTTTGTTTCATCAGCATAGTCATTGTTACTTCATTGTAGGTTGGTGTTTCTTGATGAAAACTTTTGATTTGGGTTTTAAGAGGTTCAAGTTCTATTGCTTTGTTGCATAGTCCTTGTTGATTCACTGTAGATTTTTCAAATGTGATTAGTCTTTCAGTTTGAACCTCTGTGGATGTAGCAAACTTTGGTGTTCTGCTACTTCTTGGGAGTCCACTTGGCCTACTACTTGTTATTGGCCACATGATAGTGGTTTAACCAGGTCGATGGATACAACTCGGTTCTCCTTTTTACCAGCAAGGGGCCGTAGTACTACTGATCTTGTCCCGTTGACAGACAAGACAGGTACTGCTTTTCTGTAAGAAGGCCCAAATTCCTTCTTTACCGCGATCTTCTCTCTGACCAGATCCCCATTTTTGGAATCCAGACAGGCCTTGCTGGGACAGGTGGTTTCTCTTCAGTGGTTGTTGGCTGTTGTTTCAACTTTATGTTGCTCAGGTCCTTTCTTGTTTCATTTAAGTCCTGTAAAATAGCCAAGCGGTCTTTGATATCAAAGCATTTTACTTTAACCACTGAAGTCTGACTATCTAAGTCCTGGACTAACATTCTAGTCCCAAACAATAGTTTGTACGGACTGAGACCTCTCAGAGAATTTCTTGGCAGATTATTAAGACTACGTTGGACACTTATTAAATGTTTGACCCACCCAGCTCCCGAACCTAATACCTTTGCTGTTATAGATTACTTTATGCCTTGGTTTTTTTCTTTACACCATCCCGTTTCCCTCAGGAAGGAAGTGATAAGAGTCCCGCAATGCAATGCTCATTCTGGCCAGGCACCCCCCCCCCCACAAGCTCGAGAGCTAAAGGAAAGATATTGGTCAGAACGTAGCATGCTTCTAGCATATATGCCATTATAGACTCGCAAATCTTTGTATAACAGTTCAGACGTCAGCCGAGAGTTGGTGGTCTACATTATAAGTGAAAATAGCCTTTACATGTTAATTTGACGCATTATTCATACTGGGTTTTATTTTTTATTGTTGATCCAATCTGGAGCGAAACGCCATGGTAATATACCGTCTCGGTCGCCACTGCGATCTCTGTTGCAGTCTGGCCAGTTTTTTACAAAAATGTGATGATGCAGGCTCATGCCTGGCCACCAGTACACTGATTGTAATTCTTCCAGAGAATCTTTAAGCTTGAGGTGTCTAAGACCCTCACCCATATGTGCGTCTGCTATTAACAAGCTTCTCCTGTCCGTGTTTGGAATTACTCTATCCCCCACTCCAGGGATTCGAGCAAAAGGAACGGAGTTTGCATCGATTATGTATGTATAATTGAGTGGATAGTTGATCGGTAGCGCTGAGCAGTCGCCTTTTGATGACGTTTTCACCGCCAGCACAGTTTCACCGTCAATGTATTTTACTGAACGCTTTTTTCTAGCTACGGAAGCCGATTTAGTTGCTGCCGCTGTGGCTGTCTCAGCCAATGAATTCCCTGCAACGTGAACGCCATCACGCTGATGACTCAGTGAGTGTATCACGTGAGTTTTTGGTAGTTCTTTCTGTAAAAGAACTACTTGTTCCCAAAGCGCTTTCTGCTTTATTGTGGCACCTGTGTCATCTTTGTAACCGTTTTGAATCCATTTCTGTAAATCGTTATTGTATGATTTGACGCTGTAATACGAATCGCACACTATAAGTGTCGGGAATTCGCGATCTGCATTATCTAGCGCCAATTTTAACGCTATTATTTCAGTTTGTTGTTCTGAATTATTTTCCACTGAGTGTGTTTTCGTAAATAGAGGTCTCAGTTTACCTCCGCGCCATACGTTTTTTACAATCTCGCATGTGGCGTTGTAAGCTTGCTCTCCCCAAACTGAGGGATGAGCATGTCCGTCTGTATAGATTACACAGGCGTACTGTCGTAAAGGCAGAATGTCGATTGGCAGAGGATATTCTCTTTCATATTCTAGATATTTTAATTCCTTCAATTCCGGATCAAAATAGTATTTTACTTTGTCTGTAGCAATGGAATTTACCCATTGTATCCATTCTGGATTCAATGCCGTTGTCGGTAAATTACATGGGGTTGTTAATGCCTCAAAGGCTGATTCTGCTGTTCTGACTGTAATACGTCTACCGTCAGCTTGGTCTTTTTCTCTTGCTACAGCCGTTTGAACCACATGAACAATGTTCTCCTTAATGCTGAACGTTTTTTCAGCTTCTGTGTACAAGTGTGATTTGCATGCAATTGGTACCTTTTCTCCCTCATTAGAGGTCAGGTATGTGAATCCGCATCTTCCTGGGATGACCCGAATCACAAGATTGCGTGTGTTGTCACGTGTTTGTAGTTTTGTTTTAACTAACATGTCTGTTTGTAAAGATCTCAAAATTTCTGTGTGTTTTTGAGTCCGGTTGATTCTTTTAAAATCTGGTTTTATTAGATCATAGAGGGGTTTGACCCTCTCTGCATAATTTATAATGTAAGTTCTTCCGAAATTTAGGAAACCTAGAATTGATTGTAGGTTTTTTAATGTTCTGGGTGCTTGGATTACAGCACATTTCTCTAGGAAATTGTCAGCCAGGCTTTTGCCTTCACTTGATAATTCATATCCTAAAAACAGGACAGTTAGATGGGCAATTCTTGACTTTTTAAAGTTGAATTTGTAACCCTCTGCTGCGAACCCAAGTATTATGGTGTTCACTCTTTTCAAGTGAGTATCCAAGTCATCATCTGTTAGATAGATGTCATCGACATAAGATAATGCCTCATCATCATATATTTGTAGTAGCTCTGTTACTCTCGCTGAGAATAATCCTGGGCTGTTCTTGAACCCCTGTGGTAAACGACAGAAATTTTTATGACTGCCACATATTGAAAACACGGTCAAATATCTGCTTTCTGGTGCTATATTTTGACAAAAGAATCCATTAGAGATGTCTAATGTTGTTTTGTATTTTTTGCGCACTATGTTATTCATTAGTGCTGCACTGTGTGAGTTTTGCACTGCAAAAGTTTTGCAACATGAGTTCAAGTGTCTGTAGTCCAAAACAAGACGATATGAATCATCTGGTTTGGAGACAGGAAACAAAGGATTGTTCATTTGTGAGGTGCAAGTTTCAATCACCCCCTGGTATTCAAGTTGATCTAGGATCTCTTTTACCTGTTTTTTAGCTTCTTGCTTAATTGGGTTCTGCCTCTGTGCAGTAGGTTGTGATTTTAACTGGATTTTATGAGGAGGAGAGTCCTCATCCCATCCCACATGGTTTTTATATAATGCAGGAGCTTGGGCTACTGCCCACTTTCTTGCAAGTGTATATTTTTTATGTATTGGAATATGATTTGAGAAGGCAGGCATAATTATTTCTTCGCCATGAGGGCACTCCCTGACAAACTCTGGTGGCCAGTCTTTTTCAGCTAGAAGGATGTCATAGCCCTTGGAGAGATTATCCCAAAATAGACCCCTTATTTTCATAGTCTTATCCCCCTCTATACGTAATGTTATTTCATATATTTTATGAGGTTTGCTAACTCTGGTATCTGCAGTTTCCACCTGAATGTATTCATTCGTGTCCACTGTCTCCAGATGATTCATCAGGATCTTGCGAGCTATGCTCACTTCTGCTGCGCTGTCTAGCATTGTCTGAGCCCATTCTCCGTTTTTCAGCTGTGTCCTCAGTATTCTCGGCATGGTTGATTACTTTAATACTGGCTACCTTCTTCTTTGGAAATTGTAATTTTTTATTTTGATGAGCAGGTTCCTTGTCTTTGGACTTGACGTGCTCCTCCCTGTGTTCTGATCGTCCTCTTCTTTCCGATTTCTGCGAGGAAGTCTGAAAAGATTGAGAGGGACGTGTATCAATATCTTGATATCTGTCAGGTTTTTTTATATTATCCCTATTTCTAAGGTTGTATTTTTTCACAGAGGGCTCCCTTTGGGGAGACTTGTGTCCTTGGTCCGGAGATCTTTCTCTCCGCTGAGGAGACCTTCCTCTGGTTTGGAAGCTTTTTTCCTTTGGAGTGGATTGTTTCTTTCCATCCCAGCTCTTTTTTTGAGTGTTTAGATTATTTTTAATAAATACCTTTTCAGGATTTTCAATTAGTTGGGGTTTCACTGGTTTCCCACCCAAACTATCTCTTCCTAGTTCTTCATAGGATTTTTCTATGATTCTGGCAATTTCAAATGGTTGGTCTGCTATATCTGTCTCTTTCAACCTCTGGCGGATCGCCACATTTGCTGCTTCTCCCTTTATATTGGCTAGTAATATTGCCGAGACCTGTTTGAAGTCTTTTAGTAATTTCATACCAAGAGTTAAAGCAGGTTCTGGACCGTATTCATCTTGAATTTGTTTTAGCACATCTGGTATTACTGACATGGATGGAACACCATGTGTTTTTGTGTAAATGGAAGCAAAGACTGTACCCCAAGTGTCACAGTCCTCCACATGTGGTGCGATTCCCATTGGAAGACAGCTAGTCAGAATCCTGTGTTTCTCAACAGGGGTGGTATCCGGAAATACCGCCTCTATTTGAGTGATTTTTTGTGCTAACCAGAATGGAATTTGTTCCCGTTTTGCGGGTACTTTTCCTAGACAGGACTGTATGTTCTGTGGTGTAATTTTATTTGTGTTCCCCTGATGAGGGGTCAGCTGTGGAATTTTAATAGCTGGTTGGACTGTTGAAGTCCGCATTACATATTGGACTAATTGTCTATGTATTTTAATTAGTTGTTTTAGCTGTGCTAAAAGATCTGGTGCAGACATTTCTTCAATGTCTGGATGTGGTGTGTGTCCGGCTAGGACCGGCCACGTTGCTCCTGGTCTACCTAGTGGACCGAGCCTGGTGATGTGATTATTATGTTTTAGGGTGCCATTAAACAAGAGCAAGTGCTCTTGATATTTGAGTGGTATTTCCACCTCCTCGAAAGGAGTATACTCATTCGGAGGTTCCTCTATTTTGTAATAGTGGAAGTCCTTTGTTACAGCGTTTGCTACTGGAAAGTTTATCCATGAATAGAATACCTCTGTCTGCCGATATTCGTGTGCCTCAATTACGAATATTACTGTACCACCTCTCGGTGTCAGTCCATTTTCTATAAGTTTTAAGGTTATAGTTTTTCTTATGTTGACAGGGATTAGTATTGCCCCCGGGTCTTGCTGTAGGAGACTATTGTCATCTGCTAGGAGTTGAGCTGCTACTCTAGCCGTCTCCCTTCCGTCTTCACTGTCTGACATTTTACTGACAGGAAGGTTATTTTGTTTATTTGCAGATCAGTTTTCTACGGAAACAAAGATTAGATGCACAATATTTTGGAACAGTATATCCTTCAACGTTGAATAAACCAAGAACCATACATAGGAGTCTCCTCCTACTACGTTTGGCAGATTTAACCTTTCACCCACTCCAGACATCTTTGGAGTATTATGGGAAAAAAGGGTTTGGGTGAAAAAGCATGACTGAGTTACTCTAATGTCTTACGTTAGATTTATCGCCTATCCAAACTGTTGGGCGCCATGTAGTGTAGTTCCTATTATCCCAATAGGCTCTGCGCATTGGAATAATATCTTCAATAGTATAGACGTAGCACTGGGGTTAACTAGGTCTTCTACTGACGATATTAGACTTAAAGTTTATGTGTGCCAGTTAGCTCAGAGTTCACTAGAAACTTTCTCGAATAGGCAAGGAGGAGTTTAACCTCCCTGGATAGACAAGAAGGGATTTAGTTTCTGACAACCATAGAACATGACAACTTTGCTCTCCCCTAATCAAGAGTATATCTCTAGAGTCGTGTGAAAACAAAAGACAACTTATTTTACTCAGTCAGTACGTGCATTCTTAGTTTCACCAGATTGTAGAGAAAAGGAAGAGACGGGCGTGTTCAATAAAAAGGTGTTATTTATTGATCAGTCTCTTTTCTCATACAAGAGAAATGAATCGCTATTATTGCAATACTTATAGTTAAGTACAGTGCATACAGTAAAAGCAGAATTATAAAATAATACTGTAAAAGCATTGATATGGTTTCTTAGCCATATGATACTTTAAAATGGATAAAATAGATACATACATATATACATTGACTAATCGTACTCAACTGGTGCTTCTAACTACGCCTACCCCGGTGTACCTGACCTAAGCCTAATACGTGGGCGGGAGTAGATAAGTAGCAGTTTAAGTTAAGTTTGCTTTGCCAAGGGTCTGACTCAAGAATTCTCTGTAAGGGGTTATTCAGTTCAGTACCTGGGATTTAGAAGGCTGGAGGGCTGGTATCTCTATCTCAGGACTTGATATCCCAGCTGCCTGCGAGGGCGGCTGGAAACGCCGGAGCTGGATTTCTCGGCAGGAGAAAAGGCAGCGTCTCTCTCAGCGCGTCAAAAGGGAGGGGCAGCGTCCGTGGGCTTTCTCTATCAGCTGGGCTCCTCGGCAAGTCGCGCTGCTCCAATCTCGTCACCACCACCGTGTGTTGCTTAGGCCAATGTCGGTAATATTTATACCTGAAAGGTGCCGAGATTGACGTAAGGATGGACATAAATACGTCAATAAGGATGTCATAAGAACTGGTCGTTCTTACATTCTTTACTGGAGTTCTTGGCTAAATCAAAACAATAGCTGCGGGGGATTTCCCAGGTTGCTGGAGGTTTGATTTGTTTTGAGAACTCGGTATGCTTTCTATGGGGGCTGGAGGAATAGTGCTTGCTTAATGTGGTAGCATGCGCTATGACCTAATCAGAAAGCGGGTTTCTGTGCCGTTGTATGGCCACTATTGATTTATTAACCGGACAAGGGTCAGAAGCAGGAATATTGATACAGTTCCCATAGGAAATACATCACACCCACTACACGGAATCTATGTCCATATTTACTAACCTAAGCATAGTAAACATAACTAATAATGAATGTGTATTTAAACCGCCCCAAAATACATTAATTTGCATTAATTGGATTAGCGTAACACATGAAAAATATGAATATAGTTACTGTATGCATTCAAGCAGTGTAATCATTCAAAGAGGATGCACTTTTTATATCAGCACGAATGATTTGCGAAAATAACACATGAAATGGCTCTTAATACAGAAGAAAAAGTGCGAGACCATTTCATCACATAGAAATACAATCGTATGTGTGAATAACCTAGAGGTCGAGGTAATGTCTTCTAGAGGTACCTAAAAATAGAAGTTTCTGTTCTCCAAGAATAGTTTACTTTAAGCAGAAGATAAGTGCCTGAAAGGTAAATATTTTGGATATTGGAGAAAAGTTCCTGTTTGCAGGAGCAGACTCGAAAAAATTCTCAGTGGCTTTGTTTTTTAAAAATGAAGGCCAAATTCAGAGTTCATGGAACGCTGTGTGCATGTTTGCTCAAAGTCATTCTTTCTGTTCTGGTGAAAACATCATATTATTGAGATGTTCGAAAAAACAGTCAACAGCTTCTAGTGAGAGTTCGACTAGGTTGGAAAATGACGCTACCATGCAGTCATGAGCATGATTGCTTTCAGTGATGGATTGATCAGCATTGCTGACAGATGGTCGTACCTGATCGATGCTGCTTTCATCTTGTACTTCACTACCCTTCAATCGTAGTGGTGAAGTCTCCACGAATGCCGTCATCAGGATTGGTAGCCGCTGGGGACAGCACAATGCATGAGCCTTAACTGGACTCAACAAAGTCTCTGCATCCAATGGCACTTCTGATTGTAGTGTGAGACAGGTGTCCAACACGCATTCCTCGCCGCATAGCATGCACCTTAATACAGGCATAACACAAGACTGCCACAAGGGTCTGAATGAAAGAAACCAAGTCATATTTAAATCTCGTAGCCGTGCTAGTCCAAGGACTTTAGTTATGCGGTCCCGGTAGCGGATAGCTAGGATCGTTTCTTCCATTGTGGCTGGAGTCATGTCTGTGACATGGTTTGCCATAGCGAAGCAAAAGTAGCAAAAATAGGACGCCTGCTACTAGTCCCAACAGGAGTGGAAGTCCGCCAAAGATGGAATGGACGAAGTTAGGAAAAATACCCAGGATGGCTTTGAATGGGGTCAAAGCTCCCGAAAAAACTGTCTTAAATACACTTGCGATACCATTTGTATCAGAAATATTTAAGATTTCGTTTAGTATTTCTGCGAAGTGTAGGGGGCTATTTGTTGATAACAGTGAATGAATCTCTGCCGTTGTCCTTGCAACTTGGAGATCATACGTTTCTTTGGATGACGTCAACTGGGTCGGCGTCTGTAGGAGCACAGTCTCCATTCTGCTTAAAGTATCAATTCGAATAGAAGAGAAATTAAAACTGGGCCATAACCTTGCCTCCCTGTCTGGAGCATCATTCGGGAACAATACTCTTTCACAGCACATTACCCTGGTAGTCACGCTTACGAGATAAGGTTTTCCGGGCATTAAGCCACAACACTTGTGATCTACAATTAGAATGTAACTCCCGTTCGAGAGTCTCATAAAGAATGGTTCTATTTGTGTTGCAGGTGCGCCTAGCTGGTGACATGAAAGGTTATTTGAAGTCCCTTCACAGGCCCCATGCAAACTTATACCCTGACACAGAAGTATACCGCGTAGTGATTTTGCACAATTATTGCCACTAAGAAATACACTCTGTCCTTTATTACTGACACATGTGTGTGTATAGGGCAAGTTCCATGTTGACTTAATGTATCCTTTACCCAACCTTTCATACTGGCCTGCCTGTATATATTTTTGGCAGTATTGAAACTGGAAAGTCGTTATCAGAATATTTATTATCCCATGTATTATCCATTCAATGACAGGTCGTTCTGACATTGTCAATGGTAATCTCTCAAGTTTTTCAATGCTCAGAATTGTATAGTCAGCACCCTTCTGTGCCAAACTGATTTGTTTATCAGTAAGGTTAAAGATATTAAATAATGACGTTGTGTTGATTAAACGCCAAGGCACATAGCCTGAACGCAGATTTTGTAACGTCCAGCCAAGCTGTACAATAGAACGTAATTGAGACTGACCTTGTTGCAACATCAGTAAGTCTTGCTCTATTATATCGATTGCTGAAGACACAATACTGTCCAGTGAATATATTCTGGAAGACAGAGTCATTAACCCATTGTCCACAACAGAAAGTGATTTTTCCAAATTAACACGGTCAATTTCCCGTATTTTTTCTGCTGTCTCAATTTGAGTTTCTTTCCAAGCTTCGTTATAAGCTGCATATATAGAGGCCGCTATGAAACGTTTTTGACGCTGTTTGCGTGGTCCCATAATGAAATCGCGCAAGTCAGCACCTTCTTTAAGTAAAGTTAGGTGTTGCTTAATTTCTGCCAGTGTGGATGTATGTAGCCATTGAAGGCAGAGTTTTCCCACACTGTAAGTAGTTACAATCCCTGGATGTTGTCTTTGGGAGTATCTAGGGTCTGGCCTGGTCAATTTGAACCCCTGTATTTTGTTCAGGAATCTGTCTTGACAGTTATTTGTGTCTGTGGGCCAGATCAACCATTGTTTCCAATCAGGATGTGTTCTGTTTTGGTTTAAAATATGGGTTACGTCTATCTCAACATCCGTAGTGCTATTACTGTCTGTTGTTGGCTTTGGAATAGACGGTTTATTTAAGTCTTTGATTTTGGCTAGACCAAGACAGGTGGTCTGTTGAATTGTGTCATTCAAAAATATAATTTGTTCTGGGATCATGCAGGCTCTAAACAATGATTCTATACCCTGCACTTGCCAATCTTTTGTGCCCCAGATCGTTTTCGTTTCAATGTTATTGTTCCAGAAATCAAAACCAAATGTATTCATTTTTTCAAAAAATGAGTCTGAATATATCAATTTTGTGTTTGTAAGCATGGTTTTCACTCCTGTCTTATTTAACAATTTGAAATAGAATGTTTCTGCATTACTTGTGTTAAACCCTGAAAAGTATGAATATTTATCATAAAACGTTTTTGAACTGCCTTTTGGTGGAGTTGCACAATGTTCCCATTGGTTAAAATTTAAAACATTTCTAGGTTGAGTAGATTTATGCAGATAATGGTTACCATAATGGTTATAGCAAAACATTTGATCGTAATTAGATGAACCTTGTAAATAATCGTGTTCTGTAAATTTAGCTGACATCACTAGATCAGACATCATATCATTAATACTTTCAAAGTCCCAATCATCAGCAAATGTGCTGGGTTTTACAAAGTCACTCAATGTAATCTTAAATTGGTGTAGATACTTCAGGAGTTCAACCGGACCATATATTTCATATTCAGTTTTGTCCCATGCTACCCCGCCGGGTATAGGATTGGCTGTGAAGTTTACTGAAGAAAGTTCTCTTTTCTCGACGTGTGAAGATGTGTGTGGTTTAAGGACCAAGTTGATATTCTGGCTTGCTGTGTCCATTGTAGCATATTTTCCCTCAATGAAATGTCCCAAGCATAGTACCATGATGAGCCAAAGTATGAGGATAAATGCACCAAATGCCACCCAAATTTCAATCCATGGAGAAATCAGATAGGTTTCGTTTAGTTGATGAAAAATGTCCTTTGCTTTGTCTTTAAAAGTTTTGGTTGTCGGTTGTACTTCTGGTTCACTTGGATCTTCAGAAAAATCATCGAAGTTGATGAAGTAGCCTGATGCCGTTCTGTCAATTGTTCTAATTGCTTCTGGATTACTTTTTGCTTTTGGAATTTGTTTTGTTTCATCAGCATAGTCATTTGTTACTTCATTGTAGGTTGGTGTTTCTTGATGAAAACTTTTGATTTGGGTTTTAAGAGGTTCAAGTTCTATTGCTTTGTTGCATAGTCCTTGTTGATTCACTGTAGATTTTTCAAATGTGATTAGTCTTTCAGTTTGAACCTCTGTGGATGTAGCAAACTTTGGTGTTCTGCTACTTCTTGGGAGTCCACTTGGCCTACTACTTGTTATTGGCCACATGATTGTGGTTTAACCAGGTCGATGGATACAACTCGGTTCTCCTTTTTACCAGCAAGGGGCGGTAGTACTACTGATCTTGTCCCGTTGACAGACAAGACAGGTACTGCTTTTCTGTAAGAAGGCCCAAATTCCTTCTTTACCGCGATCTTCTCTCTGACCAGATCCCCGATTTTTGGAATCCAGACAGGCCTTGCTGGGACAGGTGGTTTCTCTTCAGTGGTTGTTGGCTGTTGTTTCAACTTTATGTTGCTCAGGTCCTTTCTTGTTTAATTTAAGTCCTGTAAAATAGCCAAGCGGTCTTTGATATCAAAGCATTTTTCTTTAACCACTGAAGTCTGACTATCTAAGTCCTGGACTAACATTCTAGTCCCAAACAATAGTTCGTACGGACTGAGACCTCTCAGAGAATTTCTTGGCAGATTATTAAGACTACGTTGGACACTTATTAAATGTTTGACCCACCCAGCTCCCGAATCTAATACCTTTGCTGTTATAGATTACTTTATGCCTTGGTTTTTTCTTTACACCATCCCGTTTCCCTCAGGAAGGAAGTGAGAAGAGTCCCGCAATGCAATGCTCATTCTGGCCAGGCACTCCCCCCCACAAGCTCGAGAGCTAAAGGAAAGATATTGGTCAGAACGTAGCATGCTTCTAGCGTATATGCCATTATAGACTCGCAAATCTTTGTATAACAGTTCAGGCGTCAGCCGAGAGTTGGTGGTCTATATTATAAGTGAAAATAGCCTTTACATGTTAATTTGACGCATTATTCATACTGGGTTTTATTTTTTATTGTTGATCCAATCTGGAGCGAAACGCCATGGTAATATACCGTCTCGGTCGCCACTGCGATCTCTGTTGCAGTCTGGGCAGTTTTTTACAAAAATGTGATGATGCAGGCTCATGCCTGGCCACCAGTACACTGATTGTAATTCTTCCAGAGAATCTTTAAGCTTGAGGTGTCTAAGACCCTCACCCATATGTGCGTCTGCTATTAACAAGCTTCTCCTGTCCGTGTTTGGAATTACTCTATCCCCCACTCCAGGGATTCGAGCAAAAGGAACGGAGTTTGCATCGATTATGTATGTATAATTGAGTGGATAGTTGATCGGTAGCGCTGAGCAGTCGCCTTTTGATGACGTTTTCACCGCCAGCACAGTTTCACCGTCAATGTATTTTACTGAACGCTTTTTTCTAGCTACGGAAGCCGATTTAGTTGCTGCCGCTGTGGCTGTCTCAGCCAATTAATTCCCTGCAACGTGAACGCCATCACGCTGATGACTCAGTGAGTGTATCACGTGAGTTTTTGGTAGTTCTTTCTGTAAAAGAACTACTTGTTCCCAAAGCGCTTTCTGCTTTATTGTGGCACCTGTGTCATCTTTGTAACCGTTTTGAATCCATTTCTGTAAATCGTTATTGTATGATTTGACGCAGTAATACGAATCGCACACTATAAGTGTCGGGAATTCGCGATCTGCATTATCTAGCGCCATTTTTAACGCTATTATTTCAGTTTGTTGTTCTGAATTATTTTCCACTGAGTGTGTTTTCGTAAATAGAGGTCTCAGTTTACCTCCGCGCCATACGTTTTTTACAATCTCGCATGTGGCGTTGTAAGCTTGCTCTCCCCAAACTGAGGGATGAGCATGTCCGTCTGTATAGATTACACAGGCGTACTGTCGTAAAGGCAGAATGTCGATTGGCAGAGGATATTCTCTTTCATATTCTAGATATTTTAATTCCTTCAATTCCGGATCAAAATAGTATTTTACTTTGTCTGTAGCAATAGAATTTACCCATTGTATCCATTCTGGATTCAATGCCGTTGTCGGTAAATTACATGGGGTTGTTAATGCCTCAAAGGCTGATTCTGCTGTTCTGACTGTAATACGTCTACCGTCAGCTTGGTCTTTTTCTCTTGCTACAGCCGTTTGAACCGCATGAACAATGTTCTCCTTAATGCTGAACGTTTTTTCAGCTTCTGTGTACAAGTGTGATTTGCATGCAATTGGTACCTTTTCTCCCTCATTAGAGGTCAGGTATGTGAATCCGCATCTTCCTGGGATGACCCGAATCACAAGATTGCGTGTGTTGTCACGTGTTTGTAGTTTTGTTTTAACTAACATGTCTGTTTGTAAAGATCTCAAAATTTCTGTGTGTTTTTGAGTCCAGTTGATTCTTTTAAAATCTGGTTTTATTAGATCAT
This sequence comes from Lissotriton helveticus, assembly GCF_964261635.1. Taxonomy (NCBI): domain Eukaryota; kingdom Metazoa; phylum Chordata; class Amphibia; order Caudata; family Salamandridae; genus Lissotriton; species Lissotriton helveticus. The sequence goes on along the minus strand of NC_136068.1, from coordinate 364,991,472 downwards.
AGAGGGGTTTGACCCTCTCTGCATAATTTATAATGTAAGTTCTTCCGAAATTTAGGAAACCTAGAATTGATTGTAGGTTTTTTAATGTTCTGGGTGCTTGGATTACAGCACATTTCTCTAGGAAATTGTCAGCCAGGCTTTTGCCTTCACTTGATAATTCATATCCTAAAAACAGGACAGTTAGATGGGCAATTCTTGACTTTTTAAAGTTGAATTTGTAACCCTCTGCTGCGAACCCAAGTATTATGGTGTTCACTCTTTTCAAGTGAGTATCCAAGTCATTATCTGTTAGATAGATGTCATCGACATAAGATAATGCCTCATCATCATATATTTGTAGTAGCTCTGTTACTCTCGCTGAGAATAATCCTGGGCTGTTCTTGAACCCCTGTGGTAAACGACAGACATTTTTATGACTGCCACATATTGAAAACACGGTCAAATATCTGCTTTCTGGTGCTATATTTTGACAAAAGAATCCATTAGAGATGTCTAATGTTGTTTTGTATTTTTTGCGCACTATGTTATTCATTAGTGCTGCACTGTGTGAGTTTTGCACTGCAAAAGTTTTGCAACATGAGTTCAAGTGTCTGTAGTTCAAAACAAGACGATATGAATCATCTGGTTTGGAGACAGGAAACAAAGGATTGTTCATTTGTGAGGTGCAAGTTTCAATCACCCCCTGGTATTCAAGTTGATCTAGGATCTCTTTTACCTGTTTTTTAGCTTCTTGCTTAATTGGGTTCTGCCTCTGTGCAGTAGGTTGTGATTTTAACTGGATTTTATGAGGAGGAGAGTCCTCATCCCATCCCACATGGTTTTTATATAATGCAGGAGCTTGGGCTACTGCCCACTTTCTTGCAAGTGTATATTTTTTATGTATTGGAATATGATTTGAGAAGGCAGGCATAATTATTTCTTCACCATGAGGGCACTCCCTGACAAACTCTGGTGGCCAGTCTTTTTCAGCTAGAAGGATGTCATAGCCCTTGGAGAGATTATCCCAAAATAGACCCCTTATTTTCCTAGTCTTATCCCCCTCTATACGTAATGTTATTTCATATATTTTATGAGGTTTGCTAACTCTGGTATCTGCAGTTTCCACCTGAATGTATTCATTCGTGTCCACTGTCTCCAGATGATTAATCAGGATCTTGCGAGCTATGCTCACTTCTGCTGCGCTGTCTAGCATTGTCTGAGCCCATTCTCCGTTTTTCAGCTGTGTCCTCAGTATTCTCGGCATGGTTGATTACTTTAATACTGGCTACCTTCTTCTTTGGAAATTGTAATTTTTTATTTTGATGAGCAGGTTCCTTGTCTTTGGACTTGACGTGCTCCTCCCTGTGTTCTGATCGTCCTCTTCTTTCCGATTTCTGCGAGGAAGTCTGAAAAGATTGAGAGGGACGTGTATCAATATCTTGATATCTGTCAGGTTTTTTTATATTATCCCTATTTCTAAGGTTGTATTTTTTCACAGAGGGCTCCCTTTGGGGAGACTTGTGTCCTTGGTCCGGAGATCTTTCTCTCCGCCGAGGAGACCTTCCTCTGGTTTGGAAGCTTTTTTCCTTTGGAGTGGATTGTTTCTTTCCATCCCAGCTCTTTTTTTGAGTGTTTAGATTATTTTTAATAAATACCTTTTCAGGATTTTCAATTAGTTGGGGTTTCACTGGTTTCCCACCCAAACTATCTCTTCCTAGTTCTTCATAGGATTTTTCTATGATTCTGGCAATTTCAAATGGTTGGTCTGCTATATCTGTCTCTTTCAACCTCTGGCAGATCGCCACATTTGCTGCTTCTCCCTTTATATTGGCTAGTAATATTGCCGAGACCTGTTTGAAGTCTTTTAGTAATTTCATACCAAGAGTTAAAGCAGGTTCTGGACCGTATTCATCTTGAATTTGTTTTAGCACATCTGGTATTACTGACATGGATGGAACACCATGTGTTTTTGTGTAAATGGAAGCAAAGACTGTACCCCAAGTGTCACAGTCCTCCACATGTGGTGCGATTCCCATTGGAAGACAGATAGTCAGAATCCTGTGTTTCTCAACAGGGGTGGTATCCGGAAATACCGCCTCTATTTGAGTGATTTTTTGTGCTAACCAGAATGGAATTTGTTCCCGTTTTGCGGGTACTTTTCCTAGACAGGACTGTATGTTCTGTGGTGTAATTTTATTTGTGTTCCCCTGATGAGGGGTCATCTGTGGAATTTTAATAGCTGGTTGGACTGTTGAAGTCCGCATTACATATTGGACTAATTGTCTATGTATTTTAATTAGTTGTTTTAGCTGTGCTAAAAGATCTGGTGCAGACATTTCTTCAATGTCTGGATGTGGTGTGTATCCGGCTAGGACCGGCCACGTTGCTCCTGGTCTACCTAGTGGACCGAGCCTGGTGATGTGATTATTATGTTTTAGGGCGCCATTAAACAAGAGCAAGTGCTCTTGATATTTGAGTGGTATTTCCACCTCCTCGAAAGGAGTATACTCATTCGGAGGTTCCTCTATTTTGTAATAGTGGAAGTCCTTTGTTACAGCGTTTGCTACTGGAAAGTTTATCCATGAATAGAATACCTCTGTCTGCCGATATTCGTGTGCCTCAATTACGAATATTACTGTACCACCTCTCGGTGTCAGTCCATTTTCTATAAGTTTTAAGGTTATAGTTTTTCTTATGTTGACAGGGATTAGTATTGCCCCCGGGTCTTGCTGTAGGAGACTATTGTAATCTGCCAGGAGTTGAGCTGCTACTCTAGCCGTCTCCCTTCCGTCTTCACTGTCTGACATTTTACTGACAGGAAGGTTATTTTGTTTATTTGCAGATCAGGTTTCTACGGAAACAAAGATTAGATGCACAATATTTTGGAACAGTGTATCCTTCAACGTTGAATAAACCAAGAACCATACATAGGAGTCTCCTCCTACTAAGTTTGGCAGATTTAACCTTTCACCCACTCCAGACGTCTTTGGAGTATTATGGGAAAAAAGGGTCTGTGTGAAAAAGCACGACTGAGTTACTCTAATGTCTTACGTTAGATTTATCGCCTATCCAAACCGTTGGGCGCCATGTAGTGTAGTTCCTATTATCCCAATAGGCTCTGCGCATTGGAGTAATATCTTCAATAGTATAGACGTAGGACTGGGGTTAACTAGGTCTTCTACTGACGATATTAGACTTAAAGTTTATGTGTGCCAGTTAGCTCAGAGTTCACTAGAAACTTTCTCGAATAGGCAAGGAGGAGTTTAACCTCCCTGGATAGACAAGAAGGGATTTAGTTTCTGACAACCATAGAACATGACAACTTTGCTCTCCCCTAATCAAGAGTATATCTCTAGAGTCGTGTGAAAACAAAAGACAACTTATTTTACTCAGTCAGTACGTGCATTCTTAGTTTCACCAGATTGTAGAGAAAAGAAAGAGACGGGCGTGTTCAATAAAAAGGTGTTATTTATTGATCAGTCTCTTTTCTCATACAAGAGAAATAAATCGCTATTATTGCAATACTTATAGTTAAGTACAGTGCATACAGTAAAAGCAGAATTATAAAATAATACTGTAAAAGCATTGATATGGTTTCTTAGCCATATGATACTTTAAAATGGATAAAATAGATACATACATATATACATTGACTAATTGTACTCAACTGGTGCTTCTAACTACGCCTACCCCGGTGTACCTGACCTAAGCCTAAGACGTGGGCGGGAGTAGATAAGTAGCAGTTTAAGTTAAGTTTGCTTTTCCAAGGGTCTGACTCAAGAATTCTCTGTAAGGGGTTATTCAGTTCAGTACCTGGGATTTAGAAGGCTGGAGGGCTGGTATCTCTATCTCAGGACTTGATATCCCAGCTGCCTGCGAGGGCGGCTGGAAACGCCGGAGCTAGATTTCTCGGCAGGAGAAAAGGCAGCGTCTCTCTCAGCGCGTCAAAAGGGAGGGGCAGCATCCGTGGGCTTTCTCTATCAGCTGGGCTCCTCGGCAAGTCGCGCTGCTCTAATCTCGTCACCACCACCGTGTGTTGCTTAGGGCAATGTCGGTAATATTTATACCTGAAAGGTGCCGAGATTGACGTAAGGATGGACATAAATACGTCAATAAGGATGTCATAAGAACTGGTCGTTCTTACATTCTTTACTGGAGTTCTTGGCTAAATCAAAACAATAGCTGCGGGGGATTTCCCAGGTTGCTGGAGGTTTGATTTGTTTTGAGAACTCGGTATGCTTTCTATGGGGGCTGGAGGAATAGTGCTTCCTTAATGTGGTAGCATGTGCTATGACCTAATCAGAAAGCGGGTTTCTGTGCCGTTGTATGGCCACTATTGATTTATTAACCGGACAAGGGTCAGAAGCAGGAATATTGATACAGTTCCCATGGGAAATACATCACAGTCCAGACTCATCATATTTCTCTGACTTAGCTCATGATTAGAGTCCATGCCCTTTGTCACCCTGCTGGGGAAAGTTATTTATATTTCTCTCCAGCAGATGGAACAAAGGCTGCCCCACACAAAAGAAGTAATTAACAGTACTTCCCTCAGCTCCCAGTGAGAAATGGGTGAGGACGAAAATCAGCATCTGTTACTTACCTGTCACACTGTACCAGGGCTGTGGACATCCCAGGCCCACTGAATAAAGGAGGAAGCCCAGACAACTGTAACCAACACAGTCAGGGCCTCCTTTTTTAAACTTTGGTTGAAAAGGCCCTGGCAGTGTTGTCAGTGAGGAGCAGAGCTGGAGGCCTGCATCCAGAACTGGATGCAGGCAAGATTCGAGGAGCTGGCCCCTCTGAGGGCTGCTAGAACAGCCCCTGACCTTAACTCTGCGCCTTGGTTCTCCTCCGCTCTACGTATAATGCGACAAGATTGCAAGAAGTTGGAAAGGCGCTGGCGGCGCAAGTATGATCTTGTGGAGAAAATGAAATACCGCGACGCGATAAAGGCATACTACAAACAGATTGCCGCAGCCAAAAAGAGTTATCTCGAACAGAGAATCGACAAAGCCGATAATACCAGCCGGGAACTCTTTAGAATTGTGAAGGAGTTTTTCAATCCAGTTGCAGGTACCCCTGTCCATTCACACACGGAGGAATGGATTAACCAGCTGGCCGACTTTTTCGTGGCAAAAATTCTAAAGATTCAGGACACCTTTCCATCTGTGGACTCCCGCATGGCTGACGCCGCTTCAGGGGGTAAGCCGACCTATTTAGATCCCTCTCAGGCTAACTCAGGGCCCACACTATCTGTCTTCCCCCAGCTGTCCTGCGAAACTTCGCTGGAGCTGCTATCTCGGATGAAATCTGGCTCGCCACTGGATGCTTGTCCGGCGAAATGCCTGGGCAGGGTGGCTTCAGCGTTGAACAGCTTGCTGAACCCCCTGCTGAATCTATCATTGAGCTCGGGGGTGGTTCCACGACAGTGGAAACACGCACTCATTCTGCCGCTGATTAAGAAGCCTCTGCTTGACCCGCTGCAATGGGCTAACTACCGTCCGATCTCCCTCCTCCCTGCTCTGGCGAAGGTGTTGGAGAAACATGTTCAGCTTACTCTATCCACCTTCATTGAGAACAACAATCTGCTGCATGACTCCCAGTCCGGCTTTCGTGCAAACTACAGCACGGAGACCGCTCTGGTTGAGGTTACCGACGCCATCAGGGAGACACTCGATCATGGGGGAAGGGCGATGTTGGTCATGTTGGACCTATCGGCGGCGTTCGACACCGTCCCACACGCTGGCCTTCTCTCAAGACTCAGGGAGATTGGTCTGCGAGGGACGGTGCTGGACTGGTTTCAATCCTTTCTGGCCGACCGCCGACAGGTGATCTGGGCTCCGCCGTTCTCGGCCGAAATGCCTTCGCTGGAGGTGGGGGTGCCTCAAGGATCTATCTTGAGCCCCACCATTTTCAACATATATATGGCCCCTCTAGCGGAGGTAGCAGAGGCGTTTGGGGCCCGGGTCATCTCATACGCTGATGACACCCAGCTCTTGTTCACCTGCAGGAAGGGAGAGGTCTTCAACGGCGGCAGAATCAAGGACTGTCTAAGCGCAGTCTTTGCGTGGTTTCAGCAGCACAGCCTAAAGTGCAACTCAGACAAGTCTGAGCTGCTCTTCTTCGGCTGTGCCCCAGACCCGGGCTGGAAGACATGGTGGCCCCAGGACATGTTCCCCCCAGAGACACCCTCCGCTCAAGTAAAAAATCTCGGAGTGGTGTTTGATGATGGCCTCTCTTTTCGTCCTCACATCCTGGGATTAGCAGGGAAATGTTTCAGCATCCTCAAGATGCTTAGGAAATTTCTTCCCCTGCTTTCACTGCAGTACCGTAGGAATGTAGTCCAGGCGTTGGTGGGATCACGCCTCGACTATGCAAATGCGCTCTTTGCGGGCCTACCTAAATATTTGTTATCTAGGCTGCAGATTGTACAGAATTCGGCGGCCAGAGCCATTTATGGCCTGCCCAGGAGAGCCAGTGCCTCAGCGCTCTTAGCCAGGCTGCACTGGCTGCCTATCGCTGGGAGAATCAGATTTAAACTCCTCACTTTGGCGTTTAAAGCTCTCCATGCAATTGGCCCTCACTATCTGAGGAAGCGTACTGCTTTCTATGTGCCACGGAGGTCTTTGCGGTCGGCGGAACTGGCCAAAATGGAGGTGCCTGTGGTCAAACGTGTTCGGATGGGAGGTCGCTCCTTCCAACACGTGACAGCTTGCCTGTGGAACGAACTTCCACTTTCCCTTCGGAAAGCAAGCAGCCTCTTGGCCTTCAGGAAGGAGCTGAAGACTCTGCTCTTCTCCAAGTAACCCGCGATAACTGTAGTGTGTCTGCCTTGGTTTTCTCTGTTTCTAGGGGCCTCTTTGCTAAAGCGCCGGGACACCTCTTGGGGTAGCCGTGCGCTCTAAAAGTATGGCTTACATTAACAGATGTGATCAGTGACTGCTAAATGATGCTGTAATCTTGTACTGTTCCAGCATGCTGTGCAGGAGATTTGAGATAAGGTTGGAGAGGTGATGTGGCACCCTATGGGTACCTAGCTTCTACAACCTTCCACCCCCTTTAAAAAAAGGCTTTTTCACAAGGGAGAGAGAAAGCTGTTTTGTGATTTTTGCTGTGCGTTCTGCTGGGACTGTGACATAAGCCATGGACAGCTGGAAGGAGAAACCCCTGATGACTTATGGGACAAAGAACTCTTCCCCAGTTGACCTCAGGGCCAGTGGATCTCTCCAAGGGCCAGTTAGGCTGGCTCCCTTATGCACTCTAAGGACCAGATGGGGAAAGAACTGAACATTTGCACCCAGAGACCCATCCTCTGTTCCCCGTGCCTGTATCTCTGGGGAGCGGGGTGACCACGACACAGAAGATATATGCTGCTCACAGGCAAAAGTGTATGTTGGTCGGGCGTAGAGCTGGCAGGGACAGCCAGGGGTGGGCTCCCCAAGCTGCTTCCAACAAAGCTGTCATACGGGGTGCCCGGCTGATACAAGGTAACCCTAAGACAAAAAAGAAAAACACAAGGAAGCCCTGTGTCATGAGCCTCGTGGCAGTGAACCAAGTGGCAACAGAGTCAGACTGTCATACAATATTCACCGCTCCAGAGAGAGTGCCCCATAATGCACTGCGGGGCTTTCCTAATTTGTATATTTCTCTTCACTGCGGTTGCCCCAAAATGTGCAGGGGTGCCACCAATGAATAAAAGATAGCATGGGGGAATGCAGGGCTGCAGCAGCTCTCACTCCAAAAAGTTTGAAAGCTGACCTTATGTTAATGGGTCCACAAAATTATGACACCCTCACATTTTCATCATTACTTAAGCACAGCCAAGGCTGGAGCTTTTGCTGCATAGCTGGGAATGCAATGCTCTTTAGGGGCTTGCTCTATGGCTGCATTTTATGTGTCTTGAAAGTGTGCTTTATTGACAATGTTTTTGGGCTTTAAGTAATGTGCTTACACATGATTATAGTGAAAGGTTGATGATGTTTAAATGTGCTTTGTTTATTTTTAAAAGTAGTTCACCTTTGATAAAACCAATACGCCTACTTTATATTCTGTGATGATCCTCCCTAAAGCTAATTGGTCCGTGTTATTAAAGTGAGACCCACTCATATTGTGATTTGCTATCTGTTATAAGAGAGGAGATATTGTGATTTTGAGGGCTGTGACTCTTTATCCGTCAAATGTGATTTCATAATGAAATCTAAAGTATACCTACTTTTTGTATATCATTTTAAATTCACACCAATTATTTAATTGTGTTTGTGTAATAAATATGCTTTTCCTTTTTCAAAGAAAAAGCACTGACAAGACAATCATTTATTGAGTTTTAATATTGAGTGTCGGGGAATGGTGATTACTAACCCACACAATCCTTCCCTGAGTAAGACTTTCGTTGCTCTGCTTCGCTACCCTTACAGAGCCAAGTGCAACAACGGGATGCTTTGTTCCCAGTAGGGAAAATGTTACTTACGCAGGCAACACATCCTGTACAACTAATAACCCAATGGCCGACACCGCTTATAGCAGTTTGGCTGACTAGCCTCTGGTGGACTGGCAAAGGAGCACAATTCACACAAGCTTGGTGGACATACGACAAGGTCAGGTTATGGTGGCAACTGCTAGTTGATTATGTCACTATGCTGGAATTCACTTGGTTTTGCCTCCCCACACCGTAAAGCCTGGTAATTATTTCACTGGCTTGGACATGCCAAGGGAAGCAAGTAATCTTTTCATGATCTGTAATAAACTTAGTACCTCCCTCTGGGCACCCAGGTTCATGCAGTAAGCAGCGCTTCTCTATTCAAGGGTAGTGGGTGACGGTTTACCCTGTATAGAGCCATACAAATTTTCAAAGCATTGTGACAGATCCTAATTTAATGTGCAGTCTCCCCACAAAGCTCCCTAAGGCTTTATATCTAAATTCCTTTCACCCTACCAAGATCTTCCTTACAATTTCATTGTAAAGGCAAAAGTGGTAAAGGCTTATGCGTGGTAAAGGAAATGTGGTAAAGGCATGTGTGGTAAAGGCATACATGATAAAGGCATGCATGGTAAAGGCATACCTCCATCAGAGTCTCCTCCTCCATTCTTGAGTTCTCCAAGAAGCAGAAGACCTGGATCTTCATATAAGCACCTTGGGACCACACACCTATTCACCTTGCCCAAGTGCTTAGATACCCTCTAGAGTGATTAGTGTGCTATGCAGATCAACATAACATAAAATAACATAGCATAAAATCACATGTAATTTCTATTCCTAATTTCGTATAGTATATTTCCGAAATAAATATGCAACATAGAACTCTCCTAAACTGCCCATCTTCCCACCCAGTAGCAAGTATGCATCCATGCAAAAAGGGCCCACCCAAAGACCTACTGCCAAAAGATGGCTGTCCCCACCTCTCAGCAGCAAATTTCACCCACCGCAACCCCTTGCAATCGAAAAATGATGCAACCTGGACCAAATTCCCCTTATCCCTGAAGAAGAAGTCCATAAGTAACTCACTAGCCTTGAAGCCACCATCGCACATCTCAGGCCCCCTCCCTGCAGCGCTTGTCAAAAATCTTAGGCACATCATCTCTCCTATATGGCCTATATAGACTAAAATCATTATCTTCTCCCTATAGAGTGGGTCCATGCTTACCCCCCTCAAACTCTGACATGTCATCAGTGATGTCATTTGAGATGTCATCAGTGATGTCACTGACCATTGCATGAGTGATGTAATATGAGACATCATCAGCAGTGCAATGCGAGGGCGCAAGTTATAGTTAGCTGAACAAATTATAACGGGGAATCTCTATGGTTTTGTCCAACTGACTATAACTTTCCCAAAAACCTATGGTTTTTTCAGTGAATTTCTAAGGTTTTTTAAATGCTAGTTTCTAACTATGCCTACAGAGGTAGGACGTGTGAAGAAAGAAGAAAGAAGAAAAAACGCACAGAAAGAAGCAAAAGTAATGCAGAAAGAGGCAACAAAAGTCCACAAAGACAAAGAAAAGTGCAGGAAGAAGCAAGACATGTGCAGAAAGAATCAACAGAGGAGCAGAAAGAGGCCTTGTTGCAAAATCATCCTGTGCCCACAACTTTTTCAGATGGGTACTGGTGGTAACAGACTCTGACTAACCACGCCTAGAGCCAGAGCAATGCTAAAAGACACTTATAATACAGTGAAAACACCTACATATACTAGGGAAGACTTTGCGTTGGGGGTACCCCTGTGATTAGCATGCCCTCCTCTGTAAGGCCCTAGTACATAAAAGGGCAGTGGAATTAAAACTACCTCTAAGTCAGAGGTGCAGAAATATGCTACTTTAACTAGTAGTCAAGTTTGCAAAGTGGTCGAGAAAGGGTCCTGGGCGTCCAACCAACGCTCAGGAATTCCACTGTGTCGGACTTACAGGAAGTACCAGCAGGGATTCTTGGCCCCCAAAATCACTCAGGACTAAATTGGACTTCATCCCCCATCCTGTAGTCTGCCACGAGGCACGTTTGCAGAGTGGTAGAGAAAGGGGGCCATGGCCTCCGAAGACGTCTTAGCAATCCCACTGTGTGGGACTTACTGGAGGTAACCAGAGGGGTAGTTGGCCACCAAAGACATCCACAGTCCCACACAGCAGCACTGGTAAGTACCCGTACCAGGCCATGCCCACTTTGCCCACCACTCTACAAACGCGCTCACTGGGGCACTCTCGGATGGGGATTGAAGTCCCCATCACTGCTGGGGGTCCTTTAGCGGCCAACTAGCCTACCTTCTACCTCCAGTAAGCCCCACGCAGTGGGATTGTTGAGAGGTAGACAAAGGCCATGCCCCCTTTCTCCACCACTCTGCAAACGCGCCCCCGGCGCGTTGTAAGTTTGGGGATTAAGTCCCCTTGAATCCTGAGATTCCCTGGGGTCCAATTAGCCCACCAGGTACCTCCAGTAAATGCCACAGAGCTGTGTTACAGACAGGTGTAAAAAGGGGCATGACCTGGACCACCTCTCTGCAACGGAGTCCTGTGGCACTTACTGGTTTTCAAAATTTCTCGAAGATTCGTCCTCCAGCACCAAAGTTATTGGGAAAACAAAAAACGCTTTTCCTATGGAAAATAGGTCCTAACTATAACTGTCTAGCTTAGAAATTCACCCAAAAAAACCAAAGATTTCAGGAACGTTATAGTTAGGCTGACATTTCACTCATAGAAAACCAAAGAAATGGAGCCATTATATTTACCAGAGTTAACTATAACTTGTGCCCCCGCAATGCACTGGCACCCCACACCCAGGGCCAGGCCATTTCTTTTACTTAAAAAACAATGATTTCAAGGGAGGGTGCCACGTGGCCCCCTCCCACTGCATTTAAGATAATTAGCCCAAGGAGGTGGCGGCCCCCGGGGCTGTGTGGGGTGCAGGAGCCCCCTGACACATTTTTTTAATCACTATAGCCCCAGGGAGATGGCGGTCTCTGGGGCTGGGGGAAGGCTGCACAGCCCCCCGCATTCAATGTATAAGCCTCAGGGATGTAGCAGTCCTGGGGCCTGCGTGGGCCCCCGTGGGTCCTAACATCTCTTTTTAACATTGCCCAGGACCTGGCCCACGCTTCGTTTAAACAAAGTTTCACCAGGATTCGCAGATCCACCGCAACTCCAGCTCAGGGGGTCCCTGTGGGTCTCCCTGAGAAGGCCTAGGGGGTCACGTGTTTCTACCCTGACCCCTTTTTCAGGTTCTATAACCTTTTTTCTTGTAACTCGGTTGAACCAAGTCAAAAAATGGCTGCCAACACTTCCTGGTTTAAAGGGTTGGCAGCCAATCAGATTGCAGGCTCGAGATTGGGGGGATTTGCAGATCCTAAGTGGCCACAGCTGTATATCTGAGAAATGTTTAAAATTCTCAGGAACTACTGAATGGATTTACACCATTTAACAAAAAGAGTACTTTCTGAACCAAGAGCTACCTTTTTGCCAAATTTGGTGTAATTCCGTTCAGCAGTCTAAAGTTTCCTATGGAAATTAAACATGGAGGAAACGTGTTTTGGGACCTTCCCCTTTTTCTCAGACCCTGTTTGACGAATCACCCCAAAACTTTCAACACAAAAGCTGACCTGACTGTCTATTGGTTTTAAAAATTTCACGAAGATTCGTCAAACGAAGCCAAAGATATTGGCAAATCAAAAAACGATTTTCTTATGGAAAATGGGTCCTATATATATAGTGATCAAGACCGGGTTCCCCGGTCGAAACGCGTCATGCCTGCCTGACACGGAGAAATAAAGCACTTTTTCACTTGAAAGAACGCCTGAGTGTTCTGTACCTGGTTTTGCTGTGCTGCCTTGATTTGCCACGCTTCAGGATTTAGGATTATATATATATATATATATTCACTGAAAAAAACGTAGATTTCAGGGGCGTTATAGTTAGCTGGACATTTCACTCGTACAAAACCCTAGAAATTCCCCCGTTATAGTTAGTTCAGCTAACTATAACTTGCGCGCCCGCAATGCACTGCTGATGACATCACATATCCCATTACTCATGACATGGTCAGTGACATCACTCATGACATCACTGATGACATCATCCAGTGAATGTGTGTTTTTTCTGAAAATTAAATATGTTTTATATATGTATATCTCAAGGTAGATGGAAGAATAAATGGGTATATAAGAGTCTAAATGGATCATTTGTTTTGTAAAATTGATTGTATAATGGACTGATTAAGTATATCTTAGTGAATACATGGGTCAGTGAGTAATGTTTAAATATGAAAATATCTGTATCAGTCTCTCACTTTGTGTATAAGTGACTGCATGGGTTGGTGAGTAGCTACATGAGTGTCTATATGGGTTATTACTTGGCTTTTCGAGTATCAGTATGAGTCTCTGTATGGTTCAGTGGGGGGTATTACTTAATGCAAAGAGGCATGAATTAGTGAGTCACTGTTTCTATGTGTTGAAGACAGTACGTGTGCAGGACTGTATGGGTGAATGAGTGTGTGTATGGGTGTGTTAGTGAGTGAATGGCTTTCTCAATAGTGTCTTTAAAAGTAACTACATATATTTTAAACTAGTATATGTGAGTATTGGTGTATATAAGTGAGTATATGTGAGAGTGAGTGATTGGAAGAGTTCCTGTATGAATAATTATGTGTTTCTATAAGTGATTGTTTAAAAGAGTAAGTATGTGTAAGTTTCTGTAGAAGTAAGTGTGGTGGTGTGTGTATAGCTGTATATGCAAGTAAATGAATGTTTGATTCTTTGTTAGCATGAGTGACTATGTGTGTGAGTAACTCTATGGATGAGTGGCGTGTGTAGCAGAATGTATAGGTGTATGGATGGTTTATCAGGAGGAGCATGGAGAGGTGCATTAGTATACAGACCTCCAGGTCCAAAAAAAGATTTTCCACATAAACTATTGGAGATTATCGATCCGCATGTATTAGCCTACGACTCCTTGCTCTTGTTAGGAGACTTCAACTATCATGCAGAGCTATTATATGATACCGATCACGATCAGCTCATTTCGAGTATTAGTACCTTGGAATTAGTCCAACTGGTAACCGGGCCCACGCACATTGCGGGTCACACACTTGATCTCTTGTTGACAATATCTACAGAGATCAGGGTTGAGCCTCCGTTACCATTACTGTGGTCTGATCATTTCCTATTAAAATGTATCATTCTGGATCATGCTATTAATATGGTCCCTTGTAAGGAAGTAGTCTGGAGACGATCTTGGCATAAAGTTACTCTACCTCTTTTTGCTGCCACCTTCAGGCTTACCCCACCCAGCCCTAAAGATAATATTTATTCATGTGCCATCTCACTTGATAGAGCTAAACAAAGACCCTGTATAAAATTGCCCCTCTTACCAGAGTTACTCTGAAAACACGAGCCACTCCCTGGTTTACCGACCAACTAAAGTTACAGAAGCTCTCTTGTAGGGCCGCAGAGAGGAAATGGAGGAAAACTAAAGACCGTACAGATCGTGTAGTATACAAAGGTGTTCACCGTAAGTACATGGAAAACGTAAGGCATACTAGGAAATCATTTCTCCTTAATCGTATTGAGAAGGCAGCAAATTCAAATAAAGAGCTCTATCAAATCCTAAAAGAATTCTCTACTCCTCCTGCTCAGTTTCAACCTTCTACCTCTCAGGACTGGATAGATTCTCACTCTAAATTGTTTGAGGATAAGATTATGGCTATCTATACTTCCTTTCCAGTGCATGATAATTGCAATGACCTGGGGAATTCTTTATCAATTCCTTTTGATCTCCCATATATTCTGTAGGAATTTCCCCAGTGCAGCTCTGCTGAGATGACTGAAGCCCTAATTAAAATAAAAACGGGTTCACCTACTGACTCTCTATCAGCAAAAATGTTTCCTTTGGTTGCCCCTGTGCTCATAGACTGTCTCACTTATTTATTTAATAAATCATTGTCAGAATCGGAATTTCCTACATTATGGAAAATTGCTAGGGTCCGGCCAATATTGAAAAAATCTACTGCAGACCCAAAACTCCCAACTAACTATCGTCCCATATCGCTGCTTCCTCATTTCGGTAAAATGCTTGAGTTCCCGGTCAACAAACAGCTTGTTGCCCATCTTGAGAGCCATGGACTGCTTGACCCTTCTCAATCTGGCTTTAGGACAGCCCACAGCACCGAAATAGCTTTGCTGGAGGTAACTGATAATATCAGGCGGGCATCAGACGGGGGACTGTCATCTATCCTCCTCCTGCTTGATCTATCTGCAGCATTTGACACCATCTCCCATAGCATTCTTGAACGCCGGCTTTGGGAGATTGGTGTCAGGGGAAAGGCTTTACAGTGGATCAAGAATTACTTAACTGATCGTACTATGATAGTACAGGTGGGAAGTACTACCTCCTGTAGTAGATCAGTCAAGATGGGAGTACATCAGGGTTCTATTCTGGATCCGACACTTTTCAACCTTTATGTGACCCCTCTGGCCAAAGTGATTCGATCCTTTGGTTTTGAGGTTGTGTCTTACGCTGACGACACTCAGATCTTGGTCACTCTCGGTCCAGACCCATCGGAAACTAAGTCTTGCTTCAAAGACTGTATGTCTCAAATCGAGAAATGGATGTGTACTAACCATCTTCATTTGAATTGTGGGAGAACTGAGATAATGCTTTTTGGCAAGGCAGAGGAGTACTGGACACCTGATTGGTGGCCCTCTAGACTTGGCCTCTGTACTACTCCAACTAAGTCAGTAAGAAATCTGGGCTTCCAAATGGACAACAAACTGCCAATGAAAGTCCATGTCAACAAGACCATTGGTGCCTGCTTCGGAGTTATGCGTAGCTTGCGTACATTTTTTAGGTGGATTCCACTGGAGGCAAGAAAACCCCTAGTCCAAGGACTTATCATCAATCGTATGGACTACGGGAATGCCCTTCTGGCTTCCACCAATGAAAATCTTTTTTCTAGGATGCAGGTTCTGTAGAATACTGCAGCAAGACTGGTACTTGATCTTCCACCTAGATCTCCTTCGGCTCCCAGTTTGAAACTCTTACACTGGTTGCCTGTCAAAAACGTATATGCTTTAAGGTACTCTGCCTGACTCACAAGAACATGTTCGTAAAAGACCCCGCTTTCTGGGTCAAAAAACTAACCTGGAATTTACCGGGCCGAACCCCGAGATCTAGGAATCAAGCGCTTCTTGAGTCTCCCAGAATACGCACTAGCACATGTGGAGGGAGATCTTTCTCCTTCCTCCCTCCATTTTTTGGGAATAAACTACCTTTACATCTACGCACCTTAAGTGATCACAACTGTTTCCGTAGGAATTTAAAGACATGGTTGTTTGACATCTAGCTGCATTGTATTCTTATCCTTTCAGAGACATCCACCAGCGCCTTGAGACTCTTGAGTGATATGTGCGCTCAATAAATGTTTATGACTTGATTTGATTTGATATGAGTACATATGAAGAGTGAGTACATGTATGAGTGACTGTATAGGACTGTTGGTGAATGAGTGGATGTGTATGTAGATCTTGGAATTACTGAATAGGTTGGTGTAACTGGTATTGGTATGTCCATTGTTTTGAACATTTTTGTTTCTATTTTTGAATGTGTGTATCAAAGGTTATATTAGGGTGAGAAGAGGTCTGCCACTCTGTCACAAGGATGATGTCATCAGTGATGTCATTTGAGATGTCATCAGTGATGTCATGAGTGATGTCACTGACCATGTCATGAGTGATGTAATATGTGACGTCATCAACAGTGCATTGGGGCGCACGAGTTATAGTTAGCTGAACTAACTATAACTAGGAATTTCTAGGGTTTTGTACGAGTGAAATCTCCAGCTAACTAGAACGCCCCTGAAACCTATGGTTTTTTCAGTGAATTTCTAAGATTTTTTAAATGCTAATTCCTAACTATAACGTGCATGAAAACTATTGTTTTTTCAGTGAATTTCAAAGGTTTTTTAAATACTAATTTCTAACTATGCCTACAGAGGTAGGACATGTGAAGAAAGAAGAAAAAACGCACAGAAAGAAAAAAAAGAAATGCAGAAAGAAACAACAGAAGTCCTCAAAGACGAATAAAAGTGCAGGAAGAAGGAAGACGTGCAGAAAGAACAAACACAGGAGCAAAAAGAAGCCTTACTGGAAGCACCTAGTGGGCTATTTGGCCCCCAGGGGTCCTCAGGATTGAAGGAGAATTATTTCCCCAACTTAAAATGCGCCACAGGGCGTGTTTGCACACGTCACCTCATGCCCCGTCCCCTCCCTTCCCCACTTTTTTAAACACGCCCTGTGGCCGTTTTAAGTTGGGAGATTAAGACCCCTTGAATCCTCAGAGTCCCTAGGCTCAAACAAGCCCACTAGGTACCTCCAGTAAGCGCCGTTGCAGAGAGGTGTAAAAAGTGGCATGGCCTGGACCACCTCTCTGCAACGCAGCACAGTGGCGCTTACTAGAAGCACCTGGTGGACTAGTTGGCCGCCAGGGGCCCTCAGGATTGAAGGGGAATCATTTCTCCAACTTAAAACACACCCAGGGCGTGTTTGCACACATCACCTCAGGCCCCGTCCCCTCCCTTCACCACTGTGTAAACGTGCCCTACGGCCGTTTTAAGAGCCCCCCTGCAAATATTTCAGATAAGCCCCGGGTGGTGGTTCCTGGGGCTTGGGGGGCCTTTGAGCCCCACACACATGCAATTAATAAGCCCCGGGGGTGGCAGTCCCAGGGGCTGGGGTGGTTGAGCCCCCCGCAAGTATGTTTTGAAAGCCTTGGGGGTGGCCACCCATTACAATCCAAATATTGCCTCCGGGATTTGGCCCACCCGGGGGCTAAATAGTATGAAAGCGCGGAAGTCCGCGCTTCGGTTTTTTTTCCCCCGCGCTTCCCGCGATTTAAAAAAAAAAAATGTTTGGGACCACCTAAGCAGGCCTAGGGGGTCAGGCTGTTTCTACCCTGCCCCCTTTTCGGGTTTTGCACATTTGTTTTTATCTTTTTTAGTGCCTCGGTTCTACCGAGGCACAAGATGGCTGCCAACACTTCCTGGTTTGGAGTGTATAAAGCTCGTGATCGGGAGGGTGCACGGATCCTACGCGGCCACTATATTTTTGATTTTGATTTCCTCAGCAACTACTGAACAGATTTACACCATTTAACAAAAAAAGTTCTTTCTGAACCAAGGGCTACCTTTTGCCAAATTTGGTGTAATTCCGTTCAGCAATTCGGGCTGTAGCTGCAGCTAAAATTTCCTATGGAAAATTGCATGGAGAAATCACATTTTGGGACCCCAGTTTTTTCTCGGCCCCCTCTTGACGAATCACCCCGAAACTTTCAGGATAGGAGTGGACTGGAGCAAGCCACGAGTTTTGGAAAATTCTTGAAGATTCGTCAACCGGCGCCAAAGTTATTGGGAATAGAATGCTGCAATTTTCCTATGGACTACATATATATATACTATTTAGCCCCCGGGTGGGCCAAATACCGGGGGCAATATTTGGATTGTAATGGATGGCCACCCCCAAGGCTTTCAAAACATACTTGCGGGGGCTCAACCACCCCAGCCCCTGGGACTGCCACCCTCGGGGCTTATTAATTGCATGTGTGTGGGGCTAAAAGGCCCCCCAAGCCCCGGGAACCACCACCCGGGGTTTATCTGAAATATTTGCAGGGGGGCTCTTAAAACGGCAGCAGGGCACGTTTACACAGTGGTGAAGGGAGGGGACGGGGCCTGAGGTGATGTGTGTATATATATAAAACACAATACCCTTGCAGGCATAGAGTGACGCATAGATTATGCAAAAAAGGAGAGAACTTTGGGTAGTTCCCAAGTTTAGCTGGAAGGCAGCTCCTGTATAGAGCACCCTCATTTTAACACAGTGCGAATCCTATGCTTAAAAACTTTGATAGAAAAGCAGATATTTGAGGTGAGCAAATTTAGAGTGTCGCTGGTGTTGAGGGTGCTCTATACAGGAGCTGCCTTCCACCTAAACTTGGGAACTACCCAGAGTTCTCTCCTTTTTTTTTGCATAATTTATGTGTCACTCTATGCCTGCAAGGGTATTGTGTTGACTTATACTGGGTGCTCCCTCGTGTCTGGCCAAAGCTAAACCTCTCTGAAGAGCTGTAATGACAGCGAAACACGTGTCAGGGGTTGCTTTTATTCAATTCAGGTTGGTTTGAATGGTATTTTACCAATCCAAAGCTGTAATACGGTGCATGGTGTGGTAAATGGCTTTTGTCATTTTACAACTCAGCGTGGATAGCACTGTGCTAATCCTATGCATTTAGACTTTGCTGTACAAATGGCAAAAGACTTTGTCCATTTCTATCTCGGCGTAGACAGCACTGTGCTAATCCTATGCTTAAAAACTTTGATAGAAAAGCAGATATTTGAGTTGAGCAAATTTAGAGTGTCGCTGGTGTTGAGAGTCCTCTATACAGGAGCTGCCTTCCACCTCAACTTGGGAACTACCCTGAGTTCTCTCCTTTTTTGTATGTATATATATATATATATATATATATATATATATAAATATATTACTCCAATCCTGCTTCCATATAAACAGGTCTGACACATGCTCGGTTTGCCAAACAGAAATTTAATACCTCCAGTGCACATATATATATATATATATATATATATGTATATATTCACTGAAAAAACCATAGGTTTCACACCAGTTATAGTTAGCTGAACATTTTACTCATACAAAACCATTGAAATTCCCACGTTATAGTTAGTTGGACTCACTATAACTCGCGCGCCCGCAATCCACTGCTGATGATGTCACATATTACATCATTCATGACATGGTCAGTGACATCACTGATGACATCACTGATGACATCTCAAATGACATCACTGATGACATCTCAAATAACATCACTGATGACATCACTGATGGCATCATCCAGTAAATGTGTGTTCCTGTAAATTAAAAAATTTAAATGTGTTTAACATATTGTAGAATGAGTGTATGTATGAGTGTTTGGATAATGGATTTAGTAGGTGCGTGACTGACTGTATGAGAGGGAGATTAAATGTGTCTTACTGAATGCATGGGTTAGTGACTAAACTGTCTGAATGTGTGCATCATTCTGTCTGTTGTTGTGTAAGCTGCTGCATGTGTTGATCAGTAGCTATATGAGTGGCTATATGGGTTATTGATTGGTTGTCCAAGTATTTGTATCTGAGGGTGAGTGTGTGTGTGTGTGGGTGGCTGGGAGGTGTGTGACTCTGTGCATATACGTGTGAGCAGTTGATTCACTTGGTATATGGGTTCAACAGCGCATGTGGAAAGAGCTGTATGGGTGGTTGACTGTCTGCATGGGTGTGTTGGTGAGTGAATAGCTATCTCAGTGCTCCTTGTCCAAGTATGTACATATGTAAAACACAGTGCATGTGAGAGTTGGCATATATAAATGACTATACATGAGAGCCTGTGATTGCATAAGTGACTGTATGGATCAATGTGTACTTGTATCAGTGATTGTAAAAGAGAGTAAGTATGTGTTTGTATATGTTTGAATAAGTAAGGTTTAGTGTGTATAACTGTGTAGTTGAGGAAATGGGAGTGTGATTGATTCTTTGCATAACTGACTAGGTGTGTGAGTAACTCTGTGGATGAGTGTCAGCATGTGAGTGTCTGTATAGGTGTATGAGTGGATATGAAAGTGTTCTATTGATGAGTGACTGTATGTATGAGTGATAGTATGGGTGAATGAGTGGATGTGTGTGTAGACCTAGGAATCAGTGAGTGCGTATGTAGTTACGGGTATTGGTGTGTCAATAATTTCAGGAATGGTAGTTTGTATTTAACACTGGGTGTATCAAAGGTTAGAATAGAGTGTAAGGAGGTGCATCGTATTATCACATGGATGATGTCATCAGGGATGTCATCAGTGATGTCATTTGAGATGTCATCAGTGATGTCATCAGTGATGTCATTTGAGATGTCATCAGTGATGTCATCAGTGATGTCACTGACCATGTCATGAATGATGTAATATGTGACATCATCAGCAGTGGATTGCGGGCGCGCGAGTTATAGTGAGTCCAACTAACTATAACATGGGAATTTCAATGGTTTTGTATGAGTAAAATGTTCAGCTAACTATAACTGGTGTGAAACCTATGGTTTTTTCAGTGAATTTGAAAGGTTTTTTCAATGCTAATTCCTAACTATAACGAGTGTGAAACCTATGGTTTTTTCAGTGAATTTCAAAGGATTTTTAAATGCTAATTCCTAACTATAATGATTGTGAAACCTATGTTTTTTTAGTGAATTTCAAAGGTTTTTTAAAAGCTAATTCCTAACTATAACGATTGTGAAACCTATGTTTTTTTCAGTGAATTTCATTGTTTTTTAAAAAGCAAATTCCTTTGTATATCGACTTTGTAACCTACGATTTTTTTATTTTTTATTAGCTGTTTTTTATAAGTAATAATTATATACATTTTAAAAAATATATATATTTGTTCAATGTATATATTTTTTTATCAATTTTTCCTGGTGCGCTCAGGGTGCGCGCACCGGTAAGCTTACCCGTATCATTTTGACTTGGGGCGCTCAGGGTGCCGCACCGGTAAGCTCTCCCGAGAGCGCAGCGAGAGCGCTATTTCTGCGTTCGTAAAAAAAATATGTATGAAAAGTAAATAATAATGCAAGACATTTAGTACCATACTTATAAAAGCAGTATTTTTGATTTACGAAATGAAAATGATTTTGCATTTCTGTAAAGCTACCAAAACATCACTCAGGCGTGCCGCGTTAGCGCCCCTGGAAGCGCCTACGTTCGCGTCGCGTAAGCGCCCCCGGAAGCGCTCCGGTGCGCGCAGCGGAAGCGTGTCAAGTCATGTGACCTTAAAATAACACTTTTCATTGGTTGCTAACATTTTTTTTTACAAAGAATGAAATCCCAACCCATTTCCTTCACTTCTTCTTTCACTTTTGTGACTGCAAGACTTGTCTTTTTGCTGCTTAATCTTTGTTGGATTATCATGGCTGCCAGAGCATCCAGCAGCAGTGATGACACAGATGGATTTATAGATGAAGAGGTTCCTCAGCCTAGAGTTAAGGAGCATTTTATCTGGAAATTTGTTGATATACCTGAGGGACGTAAGAAAGTAAATGCTCCAAAGGTGGAGTGAAAGATCTGCCATACTGTACTTTCCAGAGGAGACCCCACAAGGAAGTACAGTTTTGTTAATTCTACCATGATTCGCCACGTGCAGAAAAGGCATCCCCAGAACTATGCCCGGGAGAGTGTCAGGGCTCTGGCACGAGAGGCTCCATGAGATGGTGCCTCTACTTCAACTGGAGGAACAACTGCATCGGTGAGGGGGCGACCAGAAGAGCTGATCCCTAATATTCAGCCTGCTTTTAATGAAGCCATAATTAAATGCAGACAATGTGATCAGCTACTTTGTTATGGGGAACAAAGTGTTATGCTCATGGTTCGAGCATTACAGAACCACCGCTGCCGTCCCCAGCCCTAATTTTGATTATTTTTTTTTGCTCCTGTTGAGCAGTTTCCCATTCCCTGTTTTTGTTTTTGTTAAAAAAAAGGAAAAAAGAAGAAAAAAAAAGTTATTTTCAGAACTACCTCCAATTCTCATCAAAGAGCTGTATTCTTTAAAAAATGAAAAAGAGTAACTGAAGTGGAGTGCAGTGAGAGAGGAGAGGTTAATGAGTGAGAAAGCAAAGAAAGGGACGAGAGGGGAAGGGAAGTGAAGTAGGGGGACTGAAAGAAGGTGAGTGTGGGGAAGGAGAGTGAGGAGAAGGAGAGTGAACATGGGGAATGTGGATAAGTGAAGAAAATGTAGTAAAAGAACCGGGGCCATGCGTCACTTTTACGCCGCCGGTGCGTCACTTTTTGTGACGCACCAGTGCTGTAAAAAATGCACCTTGTTGAGTCATATTTACAAAGTGACACATCTAGGTAGATGCGTCACTTTGTAAACCCCTGCGCCACATTATACCTGCGCCAGGTATAATGTATGCAAAGGGGGCGTATTGACGCAAGAAAGGGTCGTAGAAGTGACGCAGTGAAATCTATGAGATTTCACTGCGTCACTTTTAGGACACCGTTGCGTCAAAATCTTACACCTGCCTCACAGCAGGCGTAAGACTGACGCAGGCCCTTTCACATGGGGCTGGCCCCATGTGAAAGGATGCATTGCTGGAGTTGCGTCACTTTTGTGACACACTCCAGCAATGCATCACTTTTGCGCTTACAGATACGTCAGAAATACTAACGTATCTATAACTCCTTGCGACATAATACGTCATACATTAAATATGACGCATGAGTAGAAGACTGAAGGCCTCATTTATGAGGCCATGCGTCACTTTTACGCTGCCGGTGCGTCACTTTTTGTGACGCACCAGTGGTGTAAAAAATGCACCTTGTTGAGTCATATTTACAAAGTGACGCATCTAGGTAGATGCGTCACTTTGTAAACCCCTGCGCCACATTATACCTGCGCCAGGTGTAATGTATGCAAAGAGGGCGTATTGACGCAAGGAAGGGTCGTAGAAGTGACGCAGTGAAATCTATGAGATTTCACTGCGTCACTTCTTGGACACCGTTGCGTCGAAATCTTGCGCCTGCCTCACAGCAGGCGTAAGACTGACGCAGGCTCTTTCACATGGGGCTGGCCCCATGTGAAAGGATGCATTGCTGGAGTTGCGTCACTTTTGTGACACACTCCAGCAATGCATCACTTTTGCGCTTACAGATACGTCAGAAATACTAACGTATCTGTAACTCCTTGCGACATAATACGTCATACATTAAATATGACGCATGAGTAGAAGACTGAAGGCCTCATTTATGAGGCCATGCGTCACTTTTACGCTGCCGGTGCGTCACTTTTTGTGACGCACCAGTGGTGTAAAAAATGCACCTTGTTGAGTCATATTTACAAAGTGACGCATCTAGGTAGATGCGTCACTTTGTAAACCCCTGCGCCACATTATACCTGCGCCAGGTGTAATGTATGCAAAGAGGGCGTATTGACGCAAGGAAGGGTCGTAGAAGTGACGCAGTGAAATCTATGAGATTTCACTGCGTCACTTTTTGGACACCGTTGCGTCAAAATCTTGCGCCTGCCTCACAGCAGGCGTAAGACTGACGCAGGCTCTTTCACATGGGGCTGGCCCCATGTGAAAGGATGCATTGCTGGAGTTGCGTCACTTTTGTGACACACTCCAGCAATGCATCACTTTTGGGCTTACAGATACGTCAGAAATACTGACGTATCTGTAATTCCTTGCGACATAATACGTCATACATGACGCATCAGGAATGTCGCAAGGAGAGCGCACTGAGAAGTGATGCATCGCTGCTTTCACGCAGCAATGCGTCATTTCTCATAAATGAGGCCCTGAATGAGAGAGGATTGAAACATAAGTGAGGGAGTGTGGCTGTGTTATAGGGAGTGAGTGTGATAGAAGAGGAGTGACAGACTAAGGGGTCAGAGAGAATGAGGCTAACAGAGAGAGAATGAGGTAAGAGGAGTGTAGAAGTAAGAGGACAGAAGGAGTAAGAGAAGGAATTAGTGAAGTGGAGTAAGGACAGTAAGGGAAGGGAAAACACTGAAAGAGCAAAGGGTGGGAAAAGAGAGGAAGAAAAGAATAATGGCATAGATTCTTTCTCATTTAAGACCCATATTCTTGTACCTAACCGATTAAAATTGTTCCCACATAAATTCAAAACCAAACTGCACATTTTAATTGGTTGTACATTTCAAGACTTTGAAACTCACATAACATTCACCCATCCCCCAGTGCTCATTCACCAAGTAACCATGGTAACTCCCTCTTAAACCAGCACACAGTTCACAAGTTCATCATACTATGTTGCAAAAAAATCCATCAAGGTTGTTTGACCTCTCAATCTACTAGCTAATGAAATGCAATGTTTCTTTAAATGACTTTTTCTCAACCATTTAAATGACTTCTTACAAAAAAAAGCATGCAGCCTAATTTTCAGTGGAGATTTTTAAGAAAGCACCAATCATTTCTGGTTTTTCAACTGCACTGATTCCCAAGCACTTTTTTTCATAATCAAACTGCCATTTCATTTCCACAATTCATCTGACTAGAAGCACATCTACCTTCAACATGCAAAAAGTCTGGTTTGTGGGTCATAGCTATGTCCACTGGAGTCAAAAATACGCAGCTAACAGAGGTATTTACAACCTTGATTTACCAATTGTGGACATTGTATGGATTGGACAGAGAGGATTGAGAAGTCACCAATTGATACCATTGGTAAAATCCTTTATGCATTTACCACACCCTGACCTTATAATTGTGCACTGTGGTGGCAATGACTTGGGCTTTTTGACTGGGGTAGGTCTGGAAATGCTTTTAAAGGACGACATCTTTGGGCAATTGATGTCACTTTTTCCAAAAACTGCCTTTGTATTTTCTAATATATGCCAAAGGCAAAAATGGAACTGGTCCAGCCAATTTTGTCCACAGATTGAAAAAGCAAGGAAACATGTAAATAAATATGTTTCTGCTTACCTCAGAGACTATGGTATGGGTTCCATTTACCACAACAACTTGTGTTACAACATGCAAGACATCTATAGGAGAGATGGTGTGCATTTTACAGATGAGGGGAATAGAGTTTTCCTCTTGAATATAAGACTCTGCATTGGTACCTACTTGTAGGTACAAAAAACACCCACATAACACAACAGCTCTTTTCAGAGCTACCCTACCTCTAAGCACTCTAAATTATTTTTTTACTATCATTTCTACACTGTTTTTCCCTGTGGTGCGCTCAGGGTGCGCGTATCGGAGCGCGCACCTGGGAACGCACCCAGTGTTTACCCCGCAAACACTGGGTGCCCTTCAGGGTCCTTCTAGGCCCCCCTCAGAAAACCTAGGGGGTCAGGGGGTGTCTACTCTGCCCCCTTTTAATTATTTCCCCCTTTCTTTTTCACCTCTTGTGTCTCGATTCTACCGAGACACAAGATGGCGGACTCTCCGGACTGTTTAGAATGTTGACAGACACCTGACAGCCAATCAGCTTTCCGCTCGCGCACTCCCGTAGCGCGCCGGGTGCGCTCCCCGGTACGTGCACCTGTTAGCGCTCGGAGAGCGCATATAGATATATATGTGTTTTTGAAGTTAATTTAAAAATAAAACACTGGAGCAATTTTCACCAAACATAGCAAAGGCACATCCGTGTACCAGTCCCTACAATTTTGTCAAGTTTGGCGTAATTCCGTTCAGCGGTTCGGGCTGTAGACTTGTCAGACCGTCCTTTCGAAATTAACATTGGGGAAAACACGTTTTGGGACCCCCCTTTTTTCTCAGCCCCCACTCCACAAATCCCCCTGAAACTTCCAGGGAAGGAGCAGAGCAGAGCTGGCCAAACTTTTGGAAAATTACACGCAACTTCCTCAATCGGCGCCAGAGTTATTCCTAATAGAATGTTGCGGATTTCCTATGGTAGCCAATCCTAACTATAACTACCTACTGGCGACCGCCAGTAGGTAATATATATGTATATATCATATCTACCTCAAATATTGTCCTATATACCGTTGTTATGTTTTTCTATTTAATCTACATGTTGCACTTGATGCCGTGCTAATTCTGGAAAGCACCTTATACTATCTCTTCCTCAAAACTGTATCATCTGTATATCCTATTGTCTATCATATATTTCGATTACATATTGTCACTATGTATCTATACTTACTTCAAATGTAACTCATACAGTTGCTTATGTGCATATGCTGTCAAGCACTCTGATACCGATGGGCCAAGTTCTCGCTATACAAGTCTCAATAAAAATGGAAAAGTTAAGCAAGAACCAGGATATCGTGATCAATGCATCTGATAAAGGTGGAAATATTGTTCTCTGGCAGAAACAAGACTACATTGCAGAAGCAATGAGATAGCTTGGTGACATTAACTGCTATGCGAGGAGCAGCGGTTTGGAGTATAAACAAGCTAGGGATACTTTGAAAAGAAGGCTGATGACATACAAACGGGAACATTTGATTTCATCTGATGAATATGCCTTCCTACATGTAGAAAATCCTGTTATGCCGCATTTGTACCTGATACCTAAGGTGCATAAAATGAAAAATCCTACCCCGGGCAGACCAATTATTTCTGCGATCAAAAGCATGGGTGAGAACGTTTCACGTTATATTGTTTACTATTTGCAGGAACATGTCCAGAACCTTGCTAGCTATATAAAAGACACCGGTGATTTTTTGTCCAAACTCATTTCAATACAGTGGCAGAACAATTGGTGTATGATAACATTGGACATTGAGTCACTGTATACATGTATTGAACATTCTAAGGGAATTGAGGCGATCGGACACTATTTGGGACAAAAAACCGGTGAATATTATGGCCACAATCGCATGCTCTGTGATTTAGTGCAATGGTATTTAGACAACACCTTTTTCCTATTTGGCAAGGAAATATGGAAACAGATCAGGGGTGTGGCGATGGGATCCTGCTTCTCCCCCAGCTACGCGTGTTTACACGTGGGCTGGTGGGAGGAGTGGGGTCTCATCGCAGCGCCTGGTTTCAACCATGTTCAATATTGGATGCGATTCATTGACGACATTTTCTGTGTGTGGGAGAGTGACATCTCTAGCGCACGCCAGTTTGTGGAAGCTCTGAATGTCAATGAAAGCAATCTTTTCTTTACATCGAACATAAGCAGACAGGCAGCAGAATTTCTGGATGTCCAGATTACAATAGATGAAGGGTCAATCACGACATCATTGTATCGTAAGCCCACGGCGGGCAACAGTATTTTGCACGCACATAGTTAACACCCGAAACATGTTATCGACAGTATACCATTAGGGAAACTACTGCGCCTAAAACGAATCTGCAGCACAACAGAAAAGTTTGATGAAGGAGCAAAACTAATGATGAAACGTTTGAGGGCTAGGGGATACAGTGAGTCCACCCTTTCTAGAGCTGTAACTAAAACTAAGGAAAGGTCAAGGGAATTCCTTCTAACATCCAAGCCTGTTGAAGCAGCAGGCAGTGATGAAACCCCCAGGCTGATAACAACTTTCAGCCAGCCACAGCGTAAAATTAAATCCATCATACACAGACACTGGCCCATCTTAAAAACTGATGGTGTATTATGCTCGAGGGTCCCTGACAAACCCACTGTCACCTTCAGAAGGCCTTACAGCATGCATAGCAAACTGGTTAAGGCCAGTCCTGTGCTGGGTAGCGGCTGTGCCTGGCTAAGCAGGAGGGTTTTTTTCAAATGCTCCTCCTGCCAGGCATGCAAATTTGGGCAGAACACCACGCACTATGATACTCCATTTTTCCATACCAAAACTGCAATTAAGGGCAATTTCAATTGCCGCACGGAGTTTGCTGTATATGTCCTGACATGCACCTGTGGTTTGTGCTATGTTGGAAGCACGAAGTCGCAGGTGCATGCCAGGATATTGCAGCATCTCCGGGCTATTGTGAATAATGACGCAGCATATCCTGTGGCACGCCATTTTAACATGAAACACGGCAGGGACCTGTCGTGTTTAAGATACTTTATCATCGATGCAGTGCCCCCATTGAGAAGGGGTGGGGACAGGGAAAGAATATTAAGGAAGATGGAAACAAGATACATCATTGAGCTCGACAGTAAACAGCCCAATGGTTTGAATGCGACCGAAGATCTCCATAACTTTTTGTAAATTGATCCGTTTTGTCGGTATTGGTCCGCAGCAAGCATATGAGAATATCGTTAAGTTCTGGTTAGTCTATGAGTAATTAGAGTCAGGTTATGACCTATGTCAATATTAGAGACCCATAGAGCTGTACACATGCACATATTCAGGGCACATAAATTAAATTAATGCACCTGACAATTATATGAATTAATAGAATGTGTATGATCAAACTTATCCTTTTTAAGTATTGCCTACAGTTTAAAAAATTAATCAGTTTCTTTTTTCTTTGTGTTCACCCGTTCATTTTTCTGTTTACCACAAAATATGCACATGTACAGACTAGCACTTATACTTGGTTTTAGTATGAATTTTGTAAATAGGTCTTAATATTTATGAAATACAGAATTTATTCAATTTAAATTTTGAATAAATATGTAGGACGGGAGTTTGTGGGTAAACACGGTGGATTTTCACCACATTTATACTGACTCTCTCATGACTTAATGGTTCATAATTGGTACAACATCTATCTAACCAGCATTTTTTTTTTTTTTAAAGTTGCACTTGTCACATTATATACCAGTGGTATCTGCATTCATGCAGTAAGGATATTTTTTAATGAAACAAGTGCAATTATTAAAATACATTTTCAATGTGAATATATAATATTATGAATGTATGGGACTATTATGCACATGTAAAAACAATGTGATTTGTTTTATGTGATTAGTTTACGGGCAAGCTTGTAAATTGGGGAAAACGTGATATGCCGTTTCTTGATTCCCAAATGTATTATGTATCGTTTCTATGTTCATAAACCAGGTCATGTGATACACTTTAGGAGGTGTGGCCCATAGGAGGGGAAACACAGCATTAAAAAAGAAAGCTGACACGATAATCAGGTGTGTGATCAAGAGTACTTGATACTCGAAACGCGTCGCTTGAAAGGTACAAAATAAATAACATCTTGCCTGAAGCCGTGGAGTCCGTCTCTTCTTTCGCCACGTCTCGTGGAGGTCTGAGGAATTGCTGTATATATATATATATATATATATATATATATATATATATATATATATATATATATATATATATGTATATATCATATCTACCTCAATCATTGTCCTATATACCGTTGTTATGTTTTTCTATTTAATCTACATGTTGCACTTGATGCCGTGCTAATTCTGGAAAGCACCTTATACACTTATACTATCTCTTCCTCAAAACTGTATCATCTGTATATCCTATTGTCTATCATATATTTCGATTACATATTGTCACTATGTATCTATACTTACTTCAAATGTAACTCATACAGTTGCTTATGTGCATATGCTGTGAAGCACTCTGATACCGATGGGCCAAGTTCTCGCTATACAAGTCTCAATAAAAAAAAATATGCTCACCCACAGTTAACAGACAGAGTAGTAATTAGCAGTTGCACAATTATTGCACCATTCTGATTTCTGGGCCTCAGCATTTGAACCTAACCCTTTAATTGTGCATCTGTTATTTCATTCGCAGATGTTCAAGGCAAATGTTTGTGCTACGTCCACGCAGTTTGGTTCAAGTTTTAACTGATGAAAATCATGTTGCAGACTACCACTGGGTTCTATTAGCAACAGACTTGGAATCCTGACTCAGGTGCAAACAGGAGTTATCGCCCCACAAAATGGGATAAACACCTGACATCTAGAATACATTTTACCAAATCCTCTGACTTACTTGCTTTGGCATATCAGTTGTTAGCCATCCCAATTCTTAAAATGCTACAATCGTTGCATATTGTATATAAGCCTTGTTCATAATTTCTTAAAGATGGAACCCTAACCGGGTATCATCTGTCTTGGAGTGATAAATGCCCCTCACCAGTAAAAGTGATTGTAAGTAGAGGGTAAAACATTGCTATGAAAGTTGTGATCCATGTGGCTCACCAGCTGATTGGTCTGACAGAGGAGCTTTAGCAGAACCTCCTCAAATTCTAATAGTTAGCAGTGGTCGCTGGTGTCTTTAAAAGTGGTGGGGGTAATATTGGCTAGGAGTTCACCCCGCTTTTTAAAAAGGTACCTTACTCATACTCGCTCCCTCTCACATTTACTTTTTTCCTCACTCACTCACTTTAACTCACATTCTCTCACTTGCACATTCTCACTCGTATTCACTCCCATTCATTGTTACTCACATATAAATTTACTCATACTCACTGGTTCTCTGTCTCACTTTCTAACACACTTACGCACACACTCACTGACTCTGGGCCGTGGAGCAACTGTGGTGGAGGAGTGTGGCTCACTGATTAGAGCGGCAGACCCTGATGCAGAGGTCTGGCCCGGGACCAGGGTTCAAATCCCGAAGCGGCAGGGTCCTGAGCCCAAAATGTCCACGGACTCGATAATTCTCGCCACGGTGCCTATTCTAATCATGGGGTCCCATGCTGCAACTCTGGGCAATAGTTGCTTAATCTCCACTACGACGGCCCACCCGCTGCGGGATGCCTGGCTTTCACCCTGGGGATACCCAGTAGGGGTTATCTCACAGGGAAAAGCCAGGACGGGTTCCCAAGGCAAGCGCCTTGATGCCTTCGGGTGATACGTGTGCTATATAAGTTGCAATACATTTACATTTACATTTACATTGATCGATACATCCTTAACATACTTTCACTCCCTTCACAACCTCCAATCAATTACTCGATCTGTTAGACTTATTCACTCACTTCCTTGTACTCACTTTCACTTATACATTTTAAGAGTTTTATATAGCACCGGCTAGACCTGGAGGTATCAGAGCGCTTTACAGGAGGATCAGTGAGTGACAGGTTACATCATTACATAGTCAAGTATAGACACAGGAGAAAAAAAAGCATGAGATTACACAATAATGTGAGTTATTAGCGCATACACACGTCTAATGGGGAGTGATAGTAGAGGGGGAATATTAAAACAGGGGTAAGGAATGCAGGTAGGAAACACAAAGGGGAGACTAGGAAAACAATGTCAGATGTCCGGCTGGGTAGGTGACGGCTGAGGGGTGAACCAAAGCCAAACTCCTCTTTAGCTGCATCGGACAGCTTCACCGGACATCAGCCATGGTTGCCCGGGCACCGCGGTAAGTACAGACAGTTATGGTTTCCACCCAGGGGGCATCATCAAAGTTCCATCGAGAGCATTGGTCATGATGTCACAGGGGAGCGCCATCCGCCTCATCCTCCAGCTCGCCCCAGGCGAAAAAAAAGACATTTATTCTGGGCCTTAAAGCACCCTTCTACATTCTTTTGTTGTGGTGCTGATGTTGTTCAAATTTTGCCTGGAGTGGGGGGTTCAGGCCGGTGCGTCTTGTCTGTTCATTATTGGAGGGGGTGCTTAAAGATAAAAAAAAACTTTTTGTGGCTGCTGCTCCGCCCCTCCCCCCAGCCTACGTGGCTCATTTTGATAAGGGCTCCATTCTGGTCACGCCGCCTGCCATCTTAAGGTCAGGCAAGCCGCAGCGAGTCTCTGCTTAGCTGGGGGGCGGGCCCACAGCCCTCTTCTCCATTACCTCCCAGTGCACAAACTGTTGAAAATCATACCAGCTGTCAAGATCAGATCACTGCCAGCAGGGTCCACTATTCCATAGAACCATATGGCCCAGGCCTGTACACTGCCCCTGATTGTACTCAAGGCCCCCACAGTTCAGCTACCGCAGTCTGCAGCGAGTCTATTTAGGAGGTTTTACTGGTCTCGCTTGGTTGGTGTCATCCCCTCGGATGACTCCTGCGTTATGCTCTGATGTCGCCCCCGCCATCAGCAGCTACAATAGTAGGGTCAGGCGGTGGGCATTCCTGTCCTTTCTCCTGCTGGATCGTGAAGACAACCAATAGCCCGGTTTCTTGGTGGCAACTGGTGCAGGGGCAGTCTTCAGGAGTCCCGCCACTCCGGCGTGCACCTGCCACACCCCCCCGGCCGGGCATTCATACACAATTAAACTCAGATTTCCACTCACTTTTACACATTGACACTCTCAAATACACTCACACACACTTTCACTCAATCCCATTCACTCACAATCACTCATAAACGGATATGCACATGCATAGAGAAATAACAATTATTACACTAACCTGCTCACTAAGCTGGCATCTTGGGGCAATAATTCCCAATCAGAAGTCAGATGAATCAGCAATTGCAGGATTGAAAAGGGAAAGACCCATCTCAAGCCCTCTCCCAGTTTCTTGATAGGAGTTGAAGTACAGCCCTATAAGAAGCAGGGATAGTGCTAAGGATCCTGCCCCTGCAGCTCTGTGTGACTTTTTGTTGCCTTCAGGGATGCACGCATGTGTGCCCTGACAGCTGCATTTGACCAGATATACTGTGCTGCCTGGAACATGCCTAGTATGTCTGTTAGATAAAATAGATTGCGCCTGAGTGAGGGGATCATAGTTGAACTATGCTCCTCAGACATGCACAGTCCATCCATCAGTAACAGTTTTTTATTTTGAAATAATACTCTGTAGCAGGATGCCTCAAGCCCCTCAGCCATCTCCTCCACATGTCATCAGGAGCCTGAAGATGAGACAGAGAGGCCTGATCTGAGCACTGGCGGTGTTCATGAAAACACAAAACTTGTGCGTCAATGAACACTGGTGAACTGTGTCCCATAGCCCCTGAAAAGGAGCCACTGCTGCTACATTGCACAGGAACATGGGCAACCTTCATTGATTTGATCCAGTATGAGGTGCATGATGAAATCACTAAAAGTTTTTGTTTACTTAATGTATATTAAATATATTTCAAGAAGTATAAAAAAAACTGATAGATGGAAAATGGGGACATTTCCAATCCAACACTGTGTACCAGTTACCTACCTTATTAAGACAACCACATTTGGTTTCCATAAGCATCTTCACATTCCATCTAGAACTTTCATACCTATTTTTTCCCAAATCTAATACTCTGTATCTAATTTGCACATCACCATATGGGAGCAGCTTATTTAATCATGCCTGCCTACCTTGTTTGTACCATAGACCAGAAATTTGATTTGACATTTTTTGTTTCTCATGTACTGAGTTCTGTAGTGATATAGGAGGTTTGGCTGAAAGTATCAATAAGGATGTCAGTCTCTGCTGCCAGGGTACTCAGGGGAATAATCAATGCTTTTGGTGGATCTGGTGTTGACTGGTGGTGGCTTCTGTTAATTTGGGGTTGGCCTTTGTGAAGAAGTTTGTTGCGTGTGATGATTCAGTTTAGGATACATCATGTCAGTGGTAGTGCAAAGTTGATAAAGTTCATGGTTTAGCCTTTGGCTTACATGGATGATTTGAGGTAGGAGGTGAGTTCTGAGGAAGTAAGGAGCATCATCAGGGCTTCTATTGTGGTATTGTTGGGAGTATCATTTGGGAATATGAAGTCCACAAGACAGATGTGGTGATGGTCATAATGTGAAGTTGTGTTTTTGTCAGTAAAATCTTTGTTTTGTTCAAGGGGCTGTTGAATTATATGACACTTGACAGATTGAGTGATAGGTTCTCTTTGAAAAGCTTTATTCAGCAGGTTAAGACACCCATAAAAGTACATAAACCATCACATAAACAGTATTAAATTTGGTTCAGTTCATCCACATAATAAATACATAATAAAATACCATACACCCATAGTTATATGTCATAGACTGCAGCTAATATATCAAGATTTTTCTCAAATTCATTAAATTCATAAATAAATCCTTTTTCTTGGTGATCCTTCAGTGCAAGTAAAAACTCAAGGGCATTTTTCTGAGTTCTGATATTCTGTGAGTTAAACATTGGTTTAAGATAATATCATCTGTATTGTTTACAAACACCAAACACCAACACATGGACATGGGGTCAAGGTAGGTGGGCAACAACTCATATTAAGAAAGACAACCAAGTGATGTACAATTCCAAATCTAAGCCTGGTTAAGATAAAATGGTGTTGGATGTTAGTAATACTAGCTAGATATTTTTGATGACCCTCCTCAAGTCCAAAGGACAGATAAGATACTACTGTCAGTTTCATCCTCTCTTTACCCATCCCGCGCCCAGTTCTATGTTGTACAAAAGTATCTTTACTGGATTTCCCAGTAAAGGATAACACTGGGCGTGGGTCCGTCCATACTGATAGTTTAAATGAGGTGTTAAAAGATGAGTGTATATGGGGGGCGTGGCCTGGTGGCGAGTGGCGACCAAGATGGCCGCAAAGATCTACGGCGCTCCGGCGGCGATCCTGATGACCCCTAATATCCGGCTTTGATCCTGCAGTTAGGCGACATCCCACGTTGGGACTGAAGAGATCCTACCCTCCGACGCCTGCAGCCGCCTTCCCGGTCTTGATACGACCCCGGGAGGCGGGGAAACGGAGATCAGCATGTGCGGCCTGCCCGAGGGAGCTACGTCTGAGAAGCCTCAGGTGTGCAGTGGGCCAAGGCGGGAGGGCGAGACGGCGGCCGCCGGCACTACCCGATCCTGGGGGGCCCATACTTGGGGCCGAGTGTGATTCCCTCCCTCTCGCCCGGACTTGAAGCGGTGGGCAGGGCCCCCCCCTCCCTCGCTTGCTGCCGGGGGATTGGGGATGTAAAGAGTGAGCCCGTCCAGCGGTGGAGATTGGAGCGGGAGGCAGGGCCCATCACGCTGGAAGGCGGGCCCATACCCGTCGTGGCTCCTGTGATATCCTGCTAGCTGACGGTGACTGGGCTGTCCCTGCTGGCCTGCCTGGAGGAGCTGGGAAGAGAACCTGGCCCGGGGCCCGCAGGCCGGTGAGTGGCAGCTACGGGCTGGGCGCGGCCGCCACAGAGGGAGCCCCCTGGAGTGCTGTTGGCCCCGGGGTCCGGGTGAGCTGCGGTGCATGAGCGGGGAAGAGGCAGTGAGGGTCGCTCGGCGCTGGTGAGTCCCTGGATGTTGTGACATCTGCTCTCTCCCCCCGCGCGGAGGCAGCGCAACCAGTTGGGCCCCCCGCCCCTGTAGAGGGTGCGGGGAGTGAAGACCGGACTAGGCCTGACACGAGGAGCGGTTGCGAGACGGCTGGGCCTCCCGCTCCAGAGTGCAGCCCCCCTTTCCCCCCTCCCCTGGACATCGGGGCAGTGGAAAAGACCTGCGGCAGGGGCGAACAGGGGCTCGAGGGTCCGAGGGTCCGAGGGATCTGCGCTTGGCTGGACGGGGCGTGTAGGCGGCGTTGGCCTAAAGAAGACTGATCTCGCTTCTCTCCGGGACAAACGGGTGTGAGCGGCCGGCGGAGGGCTCGAAGGACATGAGGGGCAAGAAACCTACAGCGACCCAATCCAACACCATGGACAATTATACGGCGGACCCAGGTGGCGGAGGCCCACCCCACCCCGGCCTTCTGAGGAGCCCTGGGAGCCATCTCTCTCCTCCATCATGCAGGCCATACAATCCCTGGGCACTACCTTGGAGTCTAAGATAGACAAAATGTCAATTGAATTGACATTACAGCGGGCGGACTTAAACAAAACATCTGAAAAAGCTACGCAAAACACTGCCGCCATTGCGGACCTTCAGGGGGTCGCCAAAGAATTGAAACAGCAGGTCCAACAGCTCACGCACCAACAGAGGCAGATGGCGGCGCGGCTGGAGGATCAGGAAGGACGGGCCAGAAGGAACAACCTCAGGGTGGTAGGTGTGCCAGAAAAAATGGAAGGGGCTAGCACGGAACTGTTTCTTGAAGACCTCATTTTGAACACCCTGAAACCCAAGAGATTGTCTAAGTTCTTCGTCATAGAGCGAGCTCACAGAGCACCGATCCCACCGCCGCGTCCGGGGGTCCCACCGAGAACCATCATCGCGCGAGTACTTAACTATCGGGACAGGGATGCAATCCTGCAGGCGGCGAGGCAGCACGGAGATCTGCGGGTAGAGGACGCCACAATACGCTTCTTCCCTGATTTCACGATTGAAGTCCAACAGGAGCGCCGATCGTTTGACGCGGTTAAGAGACGACTCCGAGAGCTTGGCTTCCGCTACATGATGTTCTTCCCGGCACGGCTTAAGGTAGTGGCGGAGGAAAAATCCGTCTTCTTCAATTCCTCGGAAGAGGCCCATGCCTGGCTGGAAGAGCGCACCCCGCAGCGGGGGGTTCCGGATTGTGAGGGTAGCTGGAGGTACGCGCCCCACAGTCTCCGGCGTCGTTGTTGGGATCGACAGGGAGGACGCGACGGCAACAGGAGAGCCAGCATCATCCAACTCAGAGAAGGACCTGCAGTCTCTCGGCGTCGCCGGACCTGGAGTGAGAAGGCGGACCACATAGACTCGCACTCGTACGATCCTGCGGACCTGTAACGTAGGGAGGGACTACGAATGCGGACCCTGTAGGAGGAATGGGAATGGGAGAAGGTATCGACTGGCTTAGGGGGGCTAGCGAGAACTGACAGAAGGCCCGAACAGGTATTTGTAAATGTTGCTAGTTCTCAATTTAACTGAGGGGCAGTGCTGGTTTCATTGGAGAATATCACTCCACTATGGGACAATGATGTAGAAGGGGATGATCGTCGGACTACTTATCGGCCTGTGCAGTGGGGTCGGGGGGGGAGCCCCGGAGGCTGGACTTGGTTGCACAGCTCACCCCTGAGTTTATCGTTGTAAGGGCTACAGGCGCTCTGCTTGTTGGGGATGTCTGGCATGGTTGGCCGGAATGGCAGGGTAGCAGGGTGGGGGGTTGTTTGGGGGGGGAATGGGGGGGGACTGTTGTGGTTACTGCTCTTTGTTCTTGTATTGTATGAAAGTTTTGACTCCATTGACACACGCAGGGGCTAGGTGGGAAGGGGGTTGGGGGAGAGGTGGGAACTCCCCATTCGAGTCACCAGGGACAATGGCTAGGCCAAACACATCTCAGATGCAGCACATAGACGTCCTATCCTGGAATGTGAACGGCCTACAGAATAAGATCAAACGCACTGTCATGTTGCAGTACCTCCGCAGACACACTCCGGATGTTGTCCTCCTGCAGGAGACGCATCTGCTGGGGAACCATTGCAGGGCCCTAGACCGATTTGGTTACACCCTCCTTGTCCACTCTGGATTCACTACTGGATCCAGGGGAGTGGGCATACTCATTAAGAACTCCCTGCCGTTGGTCCTGGGGCGCAGTTGGTTGGACCCCTTGGGTCGATATGTGGCATTGTCTGTGCAATGGGAGGGTCCCACCATTAACTTTTTCTCGCTATACATTCCCCCAAAGCTGCATGCGTCCACACTTCGCGATGTGGGGAGGCTCCTGTTAGAAATACCCCAGGGGGTGCTGGTCATGGGAGGGGACATGAACGATGTGATGGCTAGAGAGCTGGATCGATTACCGTCTGCCTTGGGTAGGGGAGGGGTGAGCCACCTCAGGGACTTTGTACAGGCACTGGGTTTGATTGACCTGTGGAGAACGCATAACCCACACACGAGACAATACACCCACATCTCTGCGGCCCATGGGTCCTCCTCTACAATTGATTATATATTCACACTAGCAGACTGCATGAATCTGTTTCGAGATGGACATCATAAGGGCAGAGGGATCTCTGATCATGCGCCAGTTGGGGTTCAGCTGCTGGGCCCCATGCGAGATTGGAGCGTACCACCTAGGCTTGACTCCTTTCTATTTAAGGACAGAGACTTTCAGGAGAGGTTCCGGGAGAGGGTAGATCAATATTTTGGAGACAACGTAGGTTCTGTAGACTCCCCCGGAATTGTGTGGGAGGCATACAAGACTGTAGCCAGAGATTTTGTACAGGCTGAGATGGGGCGGAGGCGTAAGAATAAACATGCGCAGGTGGAACAATTGGAGTCGGAGCTCCTGGCTCTAGATAACGGGGCGGGGCTCACCCCTGAACAGGAGCGGGAAAGTCTACATAAGGCGCGCCTCCTCAACAAAGAAATACGGGATCTCCTGATGGACCAGGCGCGATCGTATGCATTAGCCACCCAGCCGATGGTGTACGACCTTGGGGACAAGGCAAATAAAATGATTGCCTGGTTGGAAAGGAGAGACCGAGACCGTAGTTGGGTGCCGAAGATTGAGCATCCGGATGGGTCAGTGAGCACCACTAGCGCGGCAATTGCGGAGGAGTTTGCGCTCTATTATGAGGAGGTATATCGCTCGCTCACGACGAGGGACGAGCAGGAGTGTCGTGATTTCCTGGCCCCCCTGCAGCTCCTGGTCTTGGACCCTGTAAACAGGGACCTGCTGGAAACCGATATTACAGTCAAGGAAGTGGAGGAGGCCATGGGGGACCTGCAAACTGGGAAGGCCCCCGGACCCAATGGGTTCCCTGCGGAAGCATTTGGCTGTGTGGCTAGCCGCACGGCACCCCACTTATGCAGCATGCTCCATGAGGCGCGAGAGATTAGGCAGCTCCGAGGGACCTACGATCAGCCACGATCGTTGTGATCCACAAAGAAGGGAAACCACAAGGGGCCTGCAGTTCATACCGGCCCATCTCCCTCCTTAACTACGAGGCAAAGATCTTGGGAAAGATCCTGGCCACGCGCCTGGGGGCGGTGATCCAGTCGCTGGTCCACCTGGACCAGTCGGGCTTTATGCCCCAGGGGAGCACGAGACTCAACCTGCGGCGCCTATTCGGGGTTCTACAGACGGTGCCCGTGCATCAGGGGGTACCAGCGTCACTGCTTTCTCTCGATGCCCATATGGCCTTCGATAGTATCGAGTGGTGATATATCTACGCAGTCTTGGAGAGACTGGGCTTTGGGGACAACTTCCGCTCCTGGGTGAAGTTACTATACACTGGGCCACTGGCGAGGGTCCGAGTCAACGGGACTCTGTCACGAGAATTTCAGCTGGAACGCGGCACGAGACAGGGATGCCCCCTGTCCCCGACCTTATTTGCCCTGGCGTTAGAGCCACTGGCGCACTGGGAGAGGACGGACCCGGGGGTGTGGGGCATAGACATGGGGGGCGGATGGGAAGAACGCATATCGCTATATGCCGACGACATACTGCTCTACATCCAACGACCGTCGAAGTCCATACAACGACTGATGGTCATATTACGCACGTTCGGGGAATACTCGGGGTACCGCATTAACTGCAGCAAATCCCTGGGTTATGTTCTGACGGGACCCCAGCCACACACAGTGCTTGGCTGCGAAGGCCTTGTTTGGCGCGCAGCGTTTCGTTATCTAGGAATATGGATTACACCGTCCGACACTGAGTTTTTCCAACTCAATGTACAGGCACAATTGAACCGCCTGCACAGTGATATACAACACTGGCGAACCCTTTTGGTCTCCCTCATGGGCAGAGCCGTGTTGTTCAAAATGATGGCCCTACCCCATCTGCTATATGTATTGCAGAGCGCGCCCTTCCTGATCCCGGAGCATGTCTTTAGAACGGTGGAGTCGGAGCAGCGCTCCTTATTGTGGGGCGGTGGATGTCCGAGGATCGCTCTTCGGAAATTGCAGCGAGGTCCCTATGAGGGAGGACTGGCGGTACGAGACATCCGCCTATATTATTGGGCAACGCAGTTGATTAATATTAATCGGTGGGTATTCGCCCCACAGGAGGAACCGGCATATCGGGTGGATCGTATGGCCCTAGGAGCGGGCTCCTACTTAGCAGCCCTCTACTCCATATTGCGGAGCGGCCGGTCCTTACCTCCCCTGACTGCGGTAGTGGTGGGAATATGGAAGCGGGCGACGAAAATGCTTGGATGGGGATGAAGCTCACGGCCCAAACGCCCTTATGGCAGGGAGACTTCCTTAGGGAGGTGGTGAAACTCCGCGACCTGCGCCAGTGGAGCCTGATCGGTATAGATATGCTGGGGGACGTCTGGAAAAGGGGACAGGTGGTAGACTTCACGGCTCTTCAATCGGAATTCCAGATGGGTGATGGCGAATTCCTCCATTATCAACAATTCAAACACATCCTATCCCTGCATCTGACACAGGGGGACCAGGTCCCTGACTATGCCCAACTCGAGGATAGGCTGCTGCTGGACCCCATGATTGATAAGGCCATATCACTTACCTATAAGAAGCTCATTAATAATATCCCTGATATCTTGGGTCCACTGAGGGAGAAGTGGGAATCCAACCTGGGTTTGTTAGAGGACGACGACTGGAATGAGGCCCTGCAGTGTCCCAATGAGGTGGCAATTCGAGCCCGATTCAGGCTGGTGCAGCTGCGCATCCTTCACAGGTCCTACACCCCTTGAACGGTACAATTCAGGATGGGATATGCAGCATCACACTTTTGTTTGAGAGGTTGTGGGGAGGAGGGCACATTCTTTCACATCCTCTGGGACTGCCCTAAGATCCATACGTACTGGGTCAGTCTGAAGGATATAATGGAGGAGGTGGTGAGAGCGGAGGTGCCACTGCAGACTAGATGGCACGTGTTGGGGGTCACGGGGGACATTACGTGGCCTAAAGGAGACAAGACATGGCTGGCCTTTGCGAGCATGGTGGCTAAACGTAACATCGCAAGACTTTGGGGGAGTGACTTGATACCGACGATAGAAGAATGGGAGCGAGATATGGACTGGTGTCAGAGGGCTGAGAAGGTCATCTATAACAGTAGGGGATGCCCCAAAAAATGGGAAAAGATATGGCAGGCTTGGAGACGATATAGAGGGGAATGGAGGGATACCCCAGAGGCCTCTCCGTAGGGGTCTCCCCCACTGGGTTCCACGGACTGTGTATCCTTGCAACAACCACTCCCTGGGACAACATGCGCCCCGATTGGTAGCAGAGTATGCACACACAGCAGGGGGGAGAAGGGAGGTAGGGGGAGGATCTTTGCCAGGGAAGGGGGTTAGGACAGGGGAAGGGGCAAATTATCAGACCCACTTGTAATTGTTAGAGCATGACCTGGGGGTAAGCTGTTCCTTTGTCCGTTACTGGCCGATTTATTCTGCTCATTTACTATGTAATTACTAATGAACTCTCCTTGCTACCTGATGTGTCTTTTGATGGAGCTGTTATGTTTCAATAAAAAGATTTTCACCAAAAAAAAAGATGAGTGTATATATGAGTGTATATGTGCTAGCCAGGTAATAAGCAAACCATTTTCCAATGCCATACGATCCCAAAAATAGATTTTGTAAAACTGGTTTCTTCTTTGGACCAGATAGAAAGCCAGAGCGAAAGCGGCTTTACAAGAATCATATCCTCGAGATACTGTAAGCCTACCGCGTGATGGGTGATCAAGGTTAAGGCTGAAGCTGGTAAACACAGTAATTGTTTTAGAAAAGGATTTTCCTCTACTTGTAATGGCTTACTGAGGGCATAGCTCAAAAGGCCAGCCCCATGAGTAGCTATAGCTGTCACCCTGACCTTGTATATCTCCACCATTTCTTTAGTAGGTCGACATCCCAGTTTTGACAAAAATCTAAAAATCCCATGGGAGTTTCTACTCATCTTTTCTTTGGCATTTAAAATCTGTGGAGCTCAAGAACCAGTACTCATAAATAAAACTTCCAGATAGGAAAAGGAGTTAACTTTTGAAATGACTGTATTATCAATATAAAAAGACCTATATTTAGTTTCCTTTTTCCCGCAAATATTAGTAAAAGTCTTGGTTTTATTAATTACCATTTTTGGATGCCATAAAGTCTCCAAAAGCATTCATCAATTTCTGGTGGCCGACCAGGATCCTAGATAGTAACACAGCATCATCCACATACAATAACACTGGTATAGAGCGCCTGGCGGATTGTAGATATTGCAAAGAAATATCCACACCTTTTAATAAAAAGGGAAAACAGAGGGGCCAAAACACAGCCCTGACAAATACCATGCTCCACTTTAAATGAAGTGGAACATTATCCCAAAGAACCATATCGCACTTTACTTGACAAGTTTTCATACATACATGCCAAAACACTTATAATCGGCTTAGGGGCACCAAGGGATAGCAGTGATGATGACCACAAGAGAACATGATTAACCCCATGGCCGCGGCGGTAATTCCGCCGCGGCGCAAGGGGGAGGGGGGGCGCGTGGCGCCACCATGCTCGTGATGGAACCACTCCGTCACGAGCCGCGGTGGCGCTGTGCTTGTGACGGAATGGTTCCATCACGGCCCCACCCGCTCAATAGAACGCGCCGCGCAGGCGCGAAATCAGCGCCAGGAAATCAGCCCCGCGCAGGCGCGGCGGCCAGGCTGTGACGGAACCATTCCATCACCAGCGCAGCCCCACCGTGGCTCATGACGGAATGGTTCCGTCACAAGCGCGCAAGGGGTTAACAAGGTCAAAAGCACTGCTTAAGTCCACAAGACAGAGGTATAAAGATCCCAATTTGGCTCCTGTATATTTCCCAATCAAGAGATCTAAATTAACACACTGCTCAATGGTACCTATACCCTTCCTAAAGCCTAACTTGGTGATAGATAAAATAGAGGATTTCTGCACCCACTCCTCCAATCTCATAAGTAGAATTTGACTCGTCAATTTTACTGATGAGTCTAAAAGTGATAGTTCTTTGGGTCTGATTTATCACCCTTCCTATAGATGGGTTTAACTACTGAAGTACCCCAAAAGTAGGGATCGTACTAACTGCTACTGCATTAAACTATCATCAGGATCTGTCCCCATACTTCTACAGCTGATTTAAAGGCATCCATGGATACCCCAGCAGGCCCCAGGGCCCTACCACTGGCATTATGGTGCAAGGCTTGAGTAACATCATCCAAAGTGATATACAGTGGGATATGCTCTTAGCTACCCCTCGCCCCTAACACTTCTCCCCCACCAGTCTCAGAATTCTGAGCAAAAGTTGCTGAGTAATGCACAAACCATGCTTCGCATGTGATAAAAGAATTAAACTCTAGAATAGAGACATTTTTTAAGATGGGGGCATCACCCAAATACCAGGAACATTAACGGTCTTTGGGTTCCCCGGTTAATGTTAAATTACATTCTGCCTCCTCCTGTAGCACCTTCTTTCTAACTGCAATGGCCCATTTATATTCAAGACGGAGGAGCTTAATAGTAGTACTATCCCTTGGATAACGGTGTAAAGCCAACTTCAATTGCTAGGATGCCTGAGTATTTGAATGGTCAAACCATCCCATATTCTCAATTTGGGAGGGATTCAGGTTTCTAGTCAAAAGTGAATTAATGGTACAAGTAATAGGATTAAAACTAGATAGCAACCTGTTAGGAATCACCTCATCCTTAAGACAGCAACTAATAACAACGAGGTTCCTAGCTCTTGAAGAAATGCATTTGGCTCTGTTCCTGCCCATTTAATTTGCACACCATTAGGCCTAGTAGGATTAATGTTATTGACTGTTGAGTGGACCACACTTTCCATACCATAAAAGAAAAAAGGCAACATAATTATAATATGATCGCTCATTACAGTCTGGACTATCCTTCGGGTGCTGCACAGGCAGTCAACAAAGGCAGATACCAGAACATGGTCAATAACTGATGAAGCATCGAGTTGTGGCGCCACAGCCAGAGCAACTGACTCGGGATCACAGATTCGATCCCCGGCGGCAGCTCAGCGTCATGTGACTCTGGGTAATAGCTGACTTAATCTCCCCAACAAACCCCAGTGCCTTGAAACCTTAAGGGGTGATATATCCGCGCTTTACAAATATGGATTATAATTATTATTATAACAATTACTGCCAATGAAGGAAGGAATTTGCTCCCTCTTATAGCCACAATCATATTTCAGTAACAATTGGTCATACTTTGAAATAATCAAATTTAGGGGATATATTACAATAAAACTCGTTTTTATAGAGTGTAAAAAGGCATCCAGGCCTGAATCAAGTGCACTGGCCACCTTACTATGAGTAGAATCGAAGACATTGTTGTAAAAGTTAACCAGAACCAGGTCAGGGCCCCTTTTACAAGATAACCACAACAGCTGAGAATGTGGCCCTTCCAGAGAATACTTTTTGCTGGTAACTGGAAGCTTATTCAAAATAAGGATTTGTAACCCTTCTTACACCCGCCCAACATTCAAAGGAATAGCACCTAAAAAAGGAGCAAAAGCCCTCAACATATTTGCAAGCTGGCCACCAAGTTTCCTGTAAACAAATAACATCAAAGCCAGAAATAGTAATAGCCCACTCTAGTGTTCCCAACTTATTAGATAACCCCTGAACATTCCATGTGGCAAATTTATAACATCTATCCAATACTGGAGGGGCATTACACATGTTTGGCTTGTTATCGTTAGGGTCTACAATGCATGATATATTGTGAGAGCCAATTTCAGAACATACAACCAGTCTCATAAAGCCACCTTCCCCTGCAGATAGAACACTAGGCATAATATTAACAACATCCATCAAGTTATCACCCAATTGCCACCCCCACTAGTCACTGGGCAGGATAATTCCGTATTCTTAAGTCAATTATTTTCTTGTAA
The DNA here is from genome assembly GCF_964261635.1 of Lissotriton helveticus. NCBI lineage: Eukaryota > Metazoa > Chordata > Amphibia > Caudata > Salamandridae > Lissotriton > Lissotriton helveticus. Next base: position 364,946,989 of record NC_136068.1, on the reverse strand, counting down.
CAGGCATAAAACCTGGAACCTATTACTTGTATCCAGTGATGATAAAAAGGAAAGATCTTGCCCAGTCGTTCGCGGTGACAGTGGGTTGGCATAACACATCGAATCGATGCTACACAAATGGCGGTAAAGAAAACCCAATGGAAGGAGTGCCATATTCCTGGAGAACGGTGAGAACAACACTGATCTGGCCGAAGGTTCACCTGTGAAGCTTGGATGCTGAAAATTAATATCAACACAATCTCCCATGAAAGTTTCCCTCAGTGGTCATATCCATTCCACACTAGTTAATATAATTTGATGTGCTCTGTCAGCTAGAAAAATATGATTCTAATTGAGCCAGTGTAAGACTTTATTCTTTAAAAAAGGCTGCAGTCTCACTCAATCCAAGCTTCATGGAGGGGACGTTGACCATAACAGCTGCGTATGAGAGGCCCCTTGTTGAGTGGTTTCTTGGGAAACAACTGGTGGTAGTTGGTGTGAGTATGGATTAATCATGGCATTTGTCGACAGCATAGTTGGACACTGCAGAATATGAGGTACTAGGTCCTCCCTACGGTCATGCTCTGTCATCGGCACCTGTGGGAGTATCCTAATTGGCATAGATGCAGTAACATCCCTAGCACAGGGTCTAGTGCAACCCTGGCCAGTAGTTGGATTAACCTGTCCCTGTAATATAGAGAAATGGGCCTTAGAGTTCACGTTGGTTATGCTCTGGTTGGTTGTATTTTGACACATAGAAATAACAGACAACTCCAAATCGGGGTTCAGCCAAATTGAGATCCATTTTAATAGCGGGGCTATGGCTATACGATCTTCTAAGTATTCTACCCCACACTCTTGGTGAGCGATGTAACCGGTGGTTGACTGGGGGACGGATAAAATAGATTTCAAGAACTTATCCTCTGCCACCTGCATGGCCTTTACGTTTTTAAACCCCCAAAGATCTGCTCCGTACATGGCTAATGAGATACATTTGGCATCATATATCTTCAGCACAGCTTGCAACGGCTTCACCCCCAGTTTGCGAGCAAAACCCAAAACTGCCAAAATGGACCTGGCAAAAGCATTTTGTTTTGCTGACAATTGGGGCAACCATGTGGACTTATCATCAAAAGTAACCTCTAAATATGGAAATCTCGAAGCCCTAGACAAAACATTCCCTTCACAGTGCAAAGTTTTAATTCTTTTGGGTTTACTGCCCAACATCATTACATGCGATTTTGAAAAATTCATACTGAAATCCAACTCTTTCATAAAATCAGTAAATGAATTTAAAAGACATTGCAGCCCTACTGCTGTGCGTGCTATAAGAGCGGCATCATCCGCATAAAGTAATGCCGGGATGAAATACTTGCCTGCCCTTGCTATGTCCTTGCACACCTCAGTTAAAGCAGTGCCTAGATCATTAATGTAAAGGGTAAAGAGTAGGGGGCCAAAATACAGCCCTGCCTAACCCCATTAGTGATCCCAATCTTACCCGTACAATTACCCAAACGGTCATATCTGACTGTGGCCGAGAGGTCCCTATGGAGGTCGGCAAGGAAGTGCACAATGTTTTTTTCCACGCCAAGCTTAAGAAGCAACCCCCATAATTTGGACCTATTCACACGGTCAAAGGCCGAGGAAAGGTCAATGAAGGCTAAATATAGCGTGCCCCTATTGGCGATTGTGTATTTCCCAATTAATAGTTGGAGGTTAAGGCTTTGATCTATAGTGCCTCGTCATTTCCTAAACCCAAATTGTAGGCCTGAAAGGTTTTTTGTTTCAGCCAGCCAACCTGTAAGTTTTCCTAAGACCACCCGACCTAGCACTTTCACAGCAGAATCAATTAGGGAGATCGGGCGATAACAGCTAGGTTCCCCTCTATTACCTTTCTTAAAAATGGGGATAATGACGGATTCAGACTAGGTGCTCGGAATACCTGATTTACATACCATGTTAAAAGCATTGGTTAAAACTCTAGACCAGGTCTTGACGTCTGAATAAAGAGATCGGCTGGGACGCCATCAGGGCCCAGAGCCTTGTTACATGTCATCTTCCTGATGGCGTCTGCCACCTCTGTCTCAGTAACCACTAAGGTATAGGAATCCACAATAGGGGTAGGTGTAGCCACCTCCCCTGGGTTTTCCCCTTCATAAACTGACTTAAAATGAGAACACCACACCTGTTCCTGAATGCCACAATCCAGTTGGTCATTACAAGGATCATGGAAAAAGGGTTTGTTTACAACTGCCCAAAATTTGGAGCTATTCTTAAGAACATCTATAGAGGTTAATTCTTCCCTGGCCGCATCCCTAATTTCCCGTCTTCTGATTTCCAGTGCGTCTTTATAGGCTTTCCTTGATGAGGCCACAAGGGCCTTATCCACTGGTTTATGTTTCAGGGCCGCTATCAGCTTTTGATTAGCTGATGAACATTTTTGGTCAAACCAGCCCACCCCAGGAGGGTCCTTAGCTTTGCCTGGTCGTCTAAGATCGGCTGCGACCTGGGTACAGATTTTTGAGTATGCCTCTAAAACCTCTTCATTCCCTGCTTGCACGTTCATACATGTGTGCAGCTCAGTTCCTACCTTAGTTAATAGGTTGTTAAAAAAGTTTCCAGGTACAACTCTGCTCCATCTAATTCTGCGGGCCTGGTATGCCGGGCGGGTGGTGTCAGACTTGTCCGTCCTGTTATGGCCTGACTCTGGTTTTTTAATCAGGACCAAACCGCTGAGTAACCATGGATCTTGCCACCCAGCGTGGAGCTAATAAAGATGTAATCAATAACTGAGTGACTTCCATTCCCTTTAAAGGTAGGGATCTCCTCATCCACCATAGATGGTAGCATTAAACCATTATCTGCCAAAATTGTTTCAAGGAAATCTCCTTGTGCAGAATGCTCGAAGTGAGTATCCCCTTGCTCTATGGGTCCTAATTAATCTAATGCCTGACATTTATCCGGGCAACCATGAATGTTAAAGTCGCCCAGAACTATGATGAAGCATTGACTTTTGTTGACCTCTTCGTAATCTGCCAAAAAAATATTTAACATGGCCAGATGTTCAATCATGGTGACTCTATCATAAGAATTATAAAAATTAATAATTAAGATGATGCCCACCCCGCTGCAAGCAATTTGCACTGCCAAGCAGTGTGGTGACCCTGTGTCTAATTGGGTATGGGTTCCTGGGATGGTAGCCGAGATTAATGTGACCAACCCACCCTTTGCCCTCCCCTTATTGGATTCTGCTGCAGGGATATAGTGGGTGGAATAACCATCTAAGCTAAAAATATTCCCCGTATCCCATGTTTCTTGCAGCCCGATAATGTCAGCCCCACATACAAATTTTCTCCAGATCGGATCATCTAATTTGTTTTTAAGGCCAGCAATATTCCAGGTTGCAAGCTTTATACATGCACCCCTAACTGGTTGACCCACCCCGTCTAAGAGACAAATTTTACTTGCTGGTGAGTCCATACTAAGAGCTACAGATGGGGTAACAGAGGTGGAGATGACTTCAGGGGAACCTAGTCACTCAATATCTCACAAATTTGAACAAGCATCGAACCTATTAAAAACTGGTACTGAGAATTTATATGGACCTTCCCCCTTTAATGGGTCTCTGGGTACTGCCCCAATATTGTGAGGGGGATAAAAAAATCCCAATGGGAGTACATTAACGTATTCGTGAGGAATTCTAACTGATCCGGCCTGCTTCAGTATATCATCAACCAGTCTGGGGGACCCAAAACTCACGACAACGCAGTCACCTTCCAAACTTTTCTTAGCCTTGCCCACCCTAGGCACCCTTCTTATCATTTTGAAATTGTTATACAGGTGATCACCTAACACTGTTTTATTAGACAGGTAGTGAAGGGCTTTATTTTTTAGTGAGGTCCTATGTTCGTCATGACCATCCTGGATTTTTGGGACATTAGCCAGAATTATTGTATATGGGCATGCCTCCGGTGGTAGATGCAATGGCAACTCTCTTTTAGGGGGCGGTGCTAGAGGACTTAATCTCCCCACTGGACCCAGAGGACCTTGCTTTGCTCCCTGCCTAGCTCCCGTGGCTCCTAAGGCTGAAGATGAAGTATTAGGTACTATAACTGGGGCTACAGCTAGTGGTACAGATTGAGAAAATGGGGTCATCATGGAGTTCACCAAGTTATTGACTGAAGTTGTAACTGCACTCAGAGAGTGAGCTACAGGTGGATTAATCCCCGGCAATAGGCCTGTATGATCTTTAAAATATTTTTCAATTACATTAAGTCGGCCATCTATTTGCTCTAGTTTATCCATTAATGGAGAGTAAATAACCTGCGCCATTCATCCATAAGCCTCATGAACTCAGACATCTCTCCCCCCCTGTTGTTTTCTACATCCAGAACAGTAATTTTGTTTCTACCTAAACCCCTGTCCTCGGCAACCTGATGGGAGGCATTTGTTTCCTTGCGACCCAACCCAGATACGAAATGTATGTTCCTCGGCTGTTTAGCTTGTTGGCGACTACCTTTGGGGGTGTTCTTTGCCTAGCTTTACTACAAGTAGCCGTCATATCCGGCCTAACCCTTAACTGCCTAGTACATATAACCGTGGGTGAAGGGGCTAGACTAGTAGCAGGAGAAGGAGCGGAATAAATTAATAGGCTATCATCTAATACTGACCCATTGGGAACTTGATGTTGGTGCATACGGTCTAGTGGGGCAACAGTGGAAGCACTTAACTCCGGGTTTGGTAACGGAGAGACAGTTTGACGAAGTGGCTCCAGGGACAATCTCCTCTCTACCAACTCGATTTCTTTCGCCACAACAAATTCTGCCCATTTCAAATAAGCGTCCAGAGTCCCCACAGCCCCAGCCCCGGGACACACTTTGGGGTTCGTTTTAGCCATAACAAGATATTAAACCTTAATATCAACAGACGTCTCTGTACGCTAAATAAGACTATGTCAATGGCCCAATATAAAAAAGAAAGAAAAAAATAATGTCTCACACCTTGCTTGTAGATGGGTCCACTAATGTTCAACCAGGGAGATGGGCCCAGCCCGGCCTCCTCTGGCCTCTGAGGGCCTAAGAGAGCCCGCCCTTTGCCCGGGCTTAGCCCAGCGACACCCACGCGCGTCCCCCGATGCGGGGCTGGCCTCGATATTTGTAGCGCCTCCGGGCGCGGAAGTCAGTTGAAGCGGCTTCCTGCCGCAAAGCCCCCTGGTAGATGGAGTCTCCCCCTCACTGCGGCCGCGCCGAGATGGTGAAGGTTGCGGCGGCGAGGGGAGACAGTACCGGTGCCTGAGTGTGTTGGTGGCTGGGAGGAAGGTATGGTGGCAAAAGGATGTCCCCTCGATCTGTAGCGGTCGCACCCGCTCCCCCGGGGCTGGCCTCGATATTTGTAGCGCCTCCGGGCGCAGAAGTCAGTTGAAGCGGCTCCCTGCCACAAAGCCCCCTGGTAGATGGAGTTTCCCCCTCACTGTGGCCGTGCCGAGATGGTGAAGGCTGTGGCAGCAAGGGGAGACAGTACCGGTGCTTGAGTGTGTTGGTGGCTGGGAGGAAGGTATGGTGGCAAAAGGATTTCCCCTCGATCTGTAGCGGTCGCACCCGCTCCCCCGGGACTGGCCTCGATATTTGTAGTGCCTCCGGGCGCGGAAATCAGTTGAAGCGGCTTCCTTCCACAAAGCCCCCTGGTAGATGGAGTCTCCCCCTCACTGCGGCCGCGCCGAGATGGTGAAGGCTGCGGCGGCGAGGGGAGACAGTACCGGTGCCTGAGTGTGTTGGTGGCTGGCAGGAAAGTATGGCGGCAAAAGGATGTCCCCTCGATCTGTAGCGGTCGCACCTGCTCCCCCGGGGCTGGCCTCGATATTTGTAGCGCCTCCGGGAGCAGAAGTCAGTTGAAGCGGCTTTCTGCCGCAAAGCCCCCTGGTAGATGGAGTCTCCCCCTCACTGCGGCCGCGCCGAGATGGTGAAGGCTGCGGCGACGAGGGGAGACAGTACCGGTGCCTGAGTGTGTTGGTGGCTGGGAGGAAGGTATGGCGGCAAAAGGATGTCCCCTCGATCTGTAGCGGTAGACAATCCTTCTGGGCATTAACACGATATTTCAGAAATTGTCCTAACCATGTCTGAACCAACAGTATCCAATATAAATTCTTGAGCTTTTGAAATAATTTGTTCCTTGTTTCTTTTGCAACAAGTCCTTGAGGGCTATTCCCACCCACTTTCAGCTATTTCCTTGAAAAATACAGTAAAAAAACGGTATTGGGAGGCAATTAAGCTCCTACTTTTTGGTGTACTTATGCTATGCAAATACGGTATAACATAACATAACAATGGTTTATATGAAAAATATGCTGAGCCATCATAGTATGATGACTAAGGAACAGTACCCACATGATTTTATGACTCAGGAGTTCACACAGTTGAAAGTCGGTTATGTTGCTTTCTGTCTCTTATAATTGGTAATGTCACATAATACACTTCGACTTCGATACATCCACACTATTAATTGGTAGCTGTGTATATATGACAGCTGCGAGGCACTCAAGGAAAGCAAGACAAACCATACATTGGTTCAAAAGCACAGCTAGTATTGAAGAAAGCCCAACTACCAAAACCTATTTGTTACAGTGCTTTTTGCATCTCAACAGATTAATTGGTAACAGAAATGATGTATGGTATGGATGATGGTGCCGTCAGCCCCCCAGCGCCTTGAGACCCTCACTGGTGAGTAGCTACGTTAAGGGTTAAAGGCTTGACCAGACCGGGCGCGTTACACAGCATTGCAGCGCCAAAACAGCGACCACGCTCGTGAATTAATACTGTGCTGGCTAGAGCTGTAATTTTAAAAAATACCCGTTTTTGTATTTGACTTCTAAATTGTTTATTTTCCCTGCTTTTAACTTGGCCATACTTATGTCCACTTACCCGCACGATAAAAATTGAATTTAACCACCGCGCTTTGCGGGTCCTTTTCCTTCCCTTTCACCGGCGGCCATCTTAGGGGAAGCATTGGGGAAGCACTGGACGCTCGGCGGCGCCATCGTGGTTGACGCGCTAGTGCCTTACTCCCAGGTATTTAGGGCGGGCAAACCAAGGGATCTTCCTTGACCAGACAGGGCGCGTTACACAGCATTGCAGCGCCAAAACAGCGACCACGCTCGTGAATTAATACCGTGCTGGCTAGAGCTGTAATTTTAAAAAATACCCGTTTTTGTATTTGACTTCTAAATTGTTTATTTTCCCTGCTTTTAACTTGGCCATACTTATGTCCACTTACCCGCACGATAAAAATTGAATTTAACCACCGCGCTTTGCGGGTCCTTTTCCTTCCCTTTCACCGGCGGCCATCTTAGGGGAAGCATTGGGGAAGCACTGGACGCTCGGCGGCGCCATCGTGGTTGACGCGCTAGTGCCTTACTCCCAGGTATTTAGGGCGGCCATGCTGACGCGCAGCGTTCACGCGCTGCGTGAGCACGCCGGAGTCACGCCAGAGTCCAGCCCGTCTGCGCCCGTCCGCGCACGAACGGGCGCAGGGGCAGGGGGCTCTGGTCAGCGGCGCATTTTTTCTTCGGAAGAATTGTATCTCTTAGATACGGGGGGACACTCCCTGGACCCAGCCACTATAACCGTATTGGACGCTATGTCCATTTTAAAATCTTCTATAGCATTACCAGATACTTTGTCACACTCTTTAAAGTTAACCTGCTTAAATACACGATCTCTACATAGACATCACTTGGAGATTTTCACCCTACTCCAAAATGAGGATATTGATGTCCTTACCCTCTCGGAGACCTGGCTCGGGGATAGCTCATTACCAGACATCATAGCAGCTGTCCCGAGTGAGTATGATATAATATGGCACAATCTTGCAGATAATGCCCGAGGGGGGGGAGTAGCGATTATATTTAAAAAATCTCTAACTGTAACTAAAATACTGGCAGAGACTGTGGATTTAGCCGACACACTCGCAGTAAAGATTGTGTTTGATAACCAGTGCTTAGTAATTTTTACAGTATATCGTCCACCAAATTCAAACCCAGGTTTTAATGATTTGTTCATGGCTACTATATCGGACCTTTGTTCCCGATACAAAAATATAGTAGTAACCGGAGATTTTAACTTCCACTGGGATAGAGAATTAAAGGAACCAGCCGCCCGTTTTTTGGAGAGCACTATGTCCTCTTTGGGGTTTCGACAGTTGGTAGACACCCCCACACATATCAAAGGACATATCCTTGATCTCATATGGACGCTAGACCCCAAAGCAGTACTCCTGAGGGTTTTACCTTGCATTTGGTCGGATCATCACTTAATCTATTGTGATGTACCTATTAATACAAAGCCAATGCAACCTCCACCTAAAATGCAGAAGGTCCGCCAATGGAAGAAAGTTGATTTACAAACATTGTCTTCTACTCTCTCGGAATTGGTCCTCCCTACTACCCCTAATACTGACCTAGATCAGGAGTATAGGCACATTACCGGCAATCTGATCAGAGCAATTGACCAGATTGCACCAGAAAAGCAGCAAAGGGTAAAAGGAGCTGGAAAGGGAGCTCCATGGTTTACACCTGACCTAAGGGAGCATAAAAAGAAGCTTCGAAATTCAGAACGAAACTGGCGGAGGAAAAAAGATGAGGAAAGTCGAGAACAATATAAAACTTTGCTCAATTTCTATAAGAAGCTCATTCTGGACACTAAAGCTAAATATTATGAAAATCGTATAAAGCAAGCTGGAAATGTCCAGAAGGAAACATTCAAAATACTAACGGAATTGAGCAAAAAACCTGAAAATACGGAAATAGCTTTTAGCTGTGATACCTTCCAAAGCTATTTTCTAGAGAAAGTAGAGACCATTCTACAGGACATCGGGAATAGTAATGTGACTGAATCCATCAAGTTGCAGGTCGCTCAGACGCCGGTAGAAACTGGTATCTCAAACTTTCCTCTGATGGATGCGATGACTCTTGAGTTACTCATGAGTAAAGTCAAATCTGGCTCCCCGGCGGACCCTTGCCCGCCTAGTGTATTTCGTTTAGCACGTCATATCTTGGAAGACCGCATCCTCTCTCTCCTGAATAATTCATTAGTTACAGGACGGCTACCAGTTAGCTTCAAAGAAGCTCGAGTGAAGCCGCTAATGAAGAAACCGGGAGCAAACCCTAAGATTCTGAAAAACTATAGGCCAATTTCTCAACTCCCGTTCCTGTCAAAAATCCTTGAGCAACATGTGCTGAAGGCCCTGGCCTCGTTTCTGGAGTTACACCACTCTCTCCATGATTTACAGGCGGGGTTTCGTGCACATCACAGCACCGAGTTGGTGATGCTCTCGGTGCTGGACGAACTTAGAGGGATGGCTGACAGTAAGAAACCGAGCGCCCTGATACTTTTAGATCTATCGGCGGCGTTCGATACTGTCAGCCATACCCTGCTCCTGGATAGACTGGCGAATTTCGGGATTCGAGACATGGCCTATAGATGGCTGGAATCCTTTTTAGTAGGGAGAACACAGAGGATTCAGTTGGGGGATAAGGTATCGGAGGTGGGGAACCTGAAATGCGGGGTCCCTCAAGGTTCCGCTTTGTCCCCACTCCTTTTCAACCTATACCTGCAGCCACTGATAAGCTCCCTGGCAAAGATGGGATGTCGCGTATTCAATTACGCTGACGACACCCAACTTTTATTGAGCATAGAGAACACAGTGCCGGCACAGACCTACGCGCAAGATGTTCTAAGATTTACAGTGAGCTGGATGACTAGGAACCTTTTGAAGATCAACCCTGAAAAAACAGAGGTTCTAGTTATATCATCTACATGCTCCCCATGGAGTGACTTGTATTGGCCCCAGGAATTAGGTCCAACTCCCATACCAGCGGATAAGGTGAAAGTCTGGGTATCAAGATTGATAGCGAACTTTCAATGTGCAGTCAGATCTCCACTGTAGTAGGCACTTGCAATGGTCTAATCAGACAATTGCGTAAGCTAGTCCCTCTCTTATCCCAGTCTATGCTTCGCACCGTAGTCTCTGTCACAATAATCTCAAGGCTGGACTACGGCAATGCCCTTTATTTGGGCCTTCCAAAAATCCTGATCAGTAGACTGCAGGTGGTTTTAAATGATGCTGCACGTCTTATTTTTAAACTCCCAAGATGATCCCATGCCTCTCCACTGTTGCAGAGCCTCCATTGGCTGCCCATTGGACAAAGGTCTGTCTTTAAAAGCCTGTGTATAGCCCATAAGGCAATCTATGGGCAAGCACCCGTTTACATAAAGGAACGGTTGGAGATATATAATCCGGAACGGAGACTAAGGTCCTCAGATGCACAGCTGTTGGTATGCCCCCGGTTTAAGCTGGCCACAAAAGGGGGGAGATCTTTCTCTGCTCTGGTCCCAAAAATCTGGAATAAACTACCTGAAACCCTCCATAAAGAAGGTAATCTCCTCCGTTTCAGAAAAACCTTAAAAACCTTTTTGTTCAGGGATATGTTGAGCTCGGTCTAAACATGATGTTGCTTTTTTTTCTCTGACAATCATGTAATTGTTGCCTTTCGGTCATAAGCGCCTTGAGACCTGCCGGTGAGTTGGTGCTATAAAAGCCGGAATTAACAATAACAATAACAATAACAAATAAACCCCTGATTGATGGATGATGCAGACACCAAAGCATTTCTGGGCTAGGGACAGATTATTCCAGCATCTGAAAGAGGCACATTTTCATTGTAAAGTTAGTCAACTAGCAAAGGCGCCAGATATTAGTGTCCTTCAAGCTTTCCCCAATGGATCGACCACCATCAAATCGCATTTCGGTGCTTATACTTTTCCTTACGTTGAGGTCTACAAATTGTTTAAAAACACACACACTCATGGGGTCATGATTCACAAAGATAAATATACAATTTTATGTACGTTTACTGCTTTTTGGCATTCACAAACTACTTGCAGTTTTACTACCTCACACTACTTGTGTGTGCAGAGTTCTCGTATAATTGGAAGCTATGGAGTTGAATTTATATTTTACCTTCGCAAATCAACGCTTCCCTAGCACAATGTATAATTGGAAGCTATGGAGTTGAATTTATATTTTACCTTCGCAAATCAACGCTTCCCTAGCACAATGTATAATTGGAAGCTATGGAGTGGAATTTATATTTTACCTTCGCAAAGTGCTGAATATTGGCAGCCGAATACCCTAGCTGGTGGGAATTAGAAATCGCCTTAACATTTTGTGGTCAAACTAAGCTAGGTTTGAGTGTGACTGCAGCACTGTCGATAGGAGCGAGATTACAGTATCTCAGCTGAACATTTTATCAGCAATAATCAGGGCCCAGTGCCTATTTTCTTTATTACACGCCTCTCCGCTCAGTAAAAAACATGTAAAAAGAGGCGGGTCGCTCCCGCCCCACAAGCATGCTGATATGTTCTATATTAGCGTCTTTTATTGCCATTCCCCATTCGAAACACAAGACCCGTCTCCTATAATTGAGCTATTAGCGGTTGATCGTCAAGCTGCGGGAAGTGCGAACCGTTCATTACCTTGCAACACTTCCAAGTACAAGCTACAGGTAATTGGAAGGTATGTAGCAAAAATTGCAGCATTTTATTTGCCTATTTGGGTTTTTGGCTCAGACGCATGATTTAAAATGTTTTACATCACATGACAGTAAAAAAGAGCGTAAGATTTCCTTCTAGAAACAGACTTCAGAACATTATGCAAGCAGTTGTCCTTTCATTCTTGGATTGACACACAGATCTGCGCCCCAGTCCACCTTTTTACATGAGGCAGCAATAAAAAGAGCGCCGGCTTTATTACGTGTAGCTGTAGCAGCTGCAGGAGACCTGTTCGCTCCAGTCCCTTGGGAGACACACACATAACCACATTTCTTTTCATCTAGGGTAGTTATCTTACAGCTACTTGCCGTTCTCTCCTTTTTATATTGCAATTTGACGAAATAGGTCAGCATGGCGAATGTTTATTGGAGCAACATGGCTAAAATTAAGACCAATACAAAAATTGACTTTTGATCTTTTTTTTATTAGTTACTCCTGATCTATTAAGGCAGTAGCTACTCTCTGTTTTTCTGTGCAAGATTGTTTCATTGTTACATGCAAAACAGGGCACTTGTGTGTTGTTTGATCCTAAGGCAATCTGTTTTTCATAAACCTGAGAGACATTGCACAGAAGATGAGTGAATTGTCGTGAGAAGGGTGATCCCAGAGAAGAGGATTTTGCAAACGAAGTGGTGGAGTGGATAGAAAAAATCCCCTTATCTTAAAATTCCATTAAAACGGTAATCATAGAAACGAAGCATTCAGAAAGGAATTTTGGACGGGGTCTGTGTTGCTTAAAGGATGGGCAGCTCCAGCAAAAAGGTGGGAAAAGTTTTCTTTAAAAAAAAACTCATTGGCATCTTTCAAAAACATGTTATTTGCGAAAAGATTTCTGAGGGACTGATTTTTGCAAGGCGGGTATCTTTCGATTTTAGAGTTCTAAAATGTATGACTTGTACATTTTTACATAGGCAACCCCCTACTTTGTAGGGTATCATAGGCACTCTTAAAATGCCAACTTCTTAAAACTGTTTAAAAATAAAATCTATGTATTGAATTTCTGCAACTTTCATTTTTAGACCGGTATTGGGCACAATGATTTAATTCTGTTATTCTCAGTATTTTTTTTAGATGCGGGTTGTGTATTTAACACTTATTCAGATAAAAGCAACAAGTATTCTTTCAGCAGGACAGGCATGTGGTATTTTGTAGTCTGCGAAATGTTAACTAACGCTTCTTGTTTTTGAATTGTTGGATATTCATTAAAAGTGGTGGTGTTACTGTTTGCGGTGATAGTTGAGTAAGATACTAATAGCTCATAAGATTATCTGTAATGGCAACATATCACTTGCGCCAGTCCCACAAAAAGCATTATTACTGCCTAAAGGAATAATTACCGCCTCAGAAACGTTATCTTTTAGTGACCCAACCTGATGTCAAAAATATCTTTTGGACATATAACTATGCAATGCTTTCTATAATTATGTATATTTGTGATGGTTGTAAATAGAAAACATAGCTATTATATTTTAAATATAAGTAGTGCTCGTATTATTTTTTTCCTTTTTTCGTTATTCATTTCTTTTGTGCCTAGGCGTACTCTATGTTTTTTTTTTTAAATCAGATCAAATGTGCTGCATCTTTGCATTTATTGGGACAAAATGTACTCTAAATCTATTTTTCACAGAATGCTGTACTCAGGGCTATGAACTACTTCCGAATTCTGTAATACAGAGTTAAAAAGTGCAATAATATTGTTAAAATTCATAAAAAGATACTAATTATACCCCGGCTTTTTGTAGATTTTAAATATACCAAAAACCGGGCAAAATGTCTCCTTTTTGAGCACTGTGCCATCAGCACTACAATCACTTCGGAGAAGATTTATCATGCTATTGCATTGACCTTGCGTCACACATGGTGTCATAAGGGCAACACAATAAAGTCATATTTCCCAAGCAACAAGGGCTCCTTCTGTGGTGCTACATTGCTTGGTATATGGAATAACCCAAGGCAGCACAAGTTGCTGAGTTGCGCCTCTCTGCTCTAGGAGGTTGTATCATGTGTGGAGCGTGGGTGTTCCCACATAACCACATATGAATTTTGCCACATTCCCAGATTTACCAAGAATGGTGAACCTGGGAATGTGTCAAAATGCTATGCCTTCCCTCAGGAGGCAAAATGAGGATAAATATCTTTATTTCTCTTTGTTGGTTTCTCTTTTTTTCATTCTGCAACACACAAAAAAAGAAAGAGGAAACAGCCTCTAAGAATTCTTTTTGTGCAGGAAGGTGTCGCTTCCTGCACAAATACAATCCTGACGGCAGGGCAGGCACCCTTGCACCATGGCGCAATCGTGGTTGTGTGGGCGCTAGGCAGCAGGTTGTGTGCTAGTGCAGACAGAGAGCCAGAATGAGTCATATATTGGTAAATATGGCACATTTCTGCCCGCTCGAATTGTAAAATATATATAAATCCGGCTCATGGTGTATTGCATTTTGTTTAATGAAAGATACATATTTCTGCACACAAGAAAGGAGTGGTTCATGCAAAAATGTTATGTATTAAAATTATGCTTATGTTCTGAATGCATAATTGATTCTAATACCAGTGATTGCCCGAAGCATTAAAAGCACAAATGAGTCTCCAGGGACATTCTTTATAAATATTTAACAGAAAGTAGCATTTTTCAGAAAAGTCTGTCTGAAAATTCTTTGGAAAAAGTGGATCTAAGTACTGGGTGAGGGCCATGGGAAGCAGACTGTATTTTTTATCCGGTGAAAAGAAAGTCCATGAGGGAGGCATTGGTTGGTGGAAAGACAAGATCTTATTTTCCATTGAGAATCATGAAAGCTGTGTTGAAACTGAAAGAAGGTTGCAGGTAATGTCTGTTTTTTCTTTCTCTGAATGAGACACAATGAAAATAGAGCAGAGAGCTTTGATCATACAATATGTTTTCTATATTTTGGCGTGGTGTTTTCTGGACTGAAAATCATTTGAGTGGTCACTCCCTAGGCTTTTTTGCCTTTTTGCTACTTTTGCTGCTGAATTTGGTTTTGTTGGCTTTAGAACTCTGCACACTTTTTAACTGGTATTCAGGGCTAAAGTGCTGGTGCTATCATCCCTAAACATGATGCAATTGGTATATACCTTGTTGGTACATTTAACCTCATGATTGCTCATGACGAGCTCAGCTCGTCATGAGGCACGGTTGCGCTGTGCTCATGACGGGCTCAGCTCGTCATAACGGCTGCAACGCTCGCACGTGTAGATAATTCTCCCGCTGTGCTGAACGTTCTAAGGAAATGGGTGTGGCTGTGACGAGCTCAGCTCGTTATGAGCACAGCACCACCGTGCTGCGTGACGAACTGAGCTTGTCAGGAGCACCGGGGCGATGTGCGCGCCCCCAGCACAGTGGGGGAATTACCCCCGCGGCGAAGGGGTTAAGTTACAGGTATACATCCCTAGTAAGTGGCACTGTGGTAGCCATGGCCTGTACATGAAATGCTACTAATCGTCTAAAACACATGGTGCCACGCACTACTGTAGTTCTAAACCTGTGTCTAAGGCCTGCACTTCTGCAGCCTTCAATGCATTTTTAGGCTGCAATTTCAACTTGGTAGGATAAACACGTGCCAAGCCTTAAACCTTCCCTTTGTTACAAATAAGTCACCCCTAGAGTAGGTAATTTCAGCTCAGATGACAGGGTGCTGTGTAGTTAACAAATAGAACATATGTAATTTAAGTTTTACATGGCCTAACTGTGCAAATCTTTCAATTTTGACTTTTACTGTTGCAAGGCCTTACTCTTTGATAGACCAACACTGATCCACCTTTAGTGCAATCCACTAAAGGCTAGAATCAGAATGGGAGCAGCTAGATAAATATTTCTGACATTTGCATTAGAATTTAAAATCAACTTTCATGGTAAAGTTGGATTTTAGCTTCAAATGTTAAAAATAACACTTTGGTATTATTCTAATCTCCAGGCCTGGTATGCTAATGTATGTCTTCCGGGTAGGGGGGACATTAGACAATAGGGGCTGGGTGTGCTAAGTGTTGAATGCTTGGGGAAGGATGAAGGGGTGGAGCTGACACTCATACTGTTTACCTTTCAATTGCCTATCTTCATGCTCACACAATTATGACCAACATACCAGTGTCCAGACATCTTGGCATCTCAGGGAAAGGAGAAAGGAACTGGGTAGGACTTTGTTCTCCACTTCAAAGGTTTCCCCCTGGATAAAAAGGCCCAGCTCAGAGACTGATTTAGATCATCTTTGGACTGTATACCAGAAGACAAGACTGCACAGTGGTTTGCCTTGCTGCATAAGAGACTTTACCTGCTCTCTCTTTTAGGACTCCTGAGCGACTCCAAGACCCAGTTGGCAGTATTTTCTGCTTGAACGTGCAGGGCTACAACAGGTACCAGAGGCCTCACTTGCTTTTCCCTGACCAGAATCTGGCCTGGTCCTTGCTTGCTGCTTTTCTGCCTCTGAAGGATTGAGTCCTGACCCCTCTTGCCTGTCCTAAAGTTCCAGGACCCTTGGGTGGTGTCAGAGAGTGTTCTTCCCTGCAATTCCTGCAAGTTTCTGCCCATCAACTCCAAGCGATATCAAGCGGCACCGTGATACCCAACTCCGGCTCTGAGGTGGTTCTGGCTGGCAACTTTCGAAGGTCCCAACGCCCCAACTCCAATCGACAGCTACAAGTGGGTCGAACGTCCAGTGGCTCGTGTCCAACTCAGATGACAGAAGAGGCCATTGACCGCTCCCTGACTCTGGTTCTGAAGCAGACCCCCATCCATGTCTGCAGTGGCTCTGACGCCCAGCGGCTCCTGTCCAATGCTGAGGACAGTGACTCCAGTCTGAAGCACACTTCAGCTTTGATGCCATGGCCCCTCTTGACTCTGACGACAAGCAGCTCCGATCACTATGACTCCGACAGCGAGCAGCCTTTGCCTGGGGGCACGCCAGGCTCTGTGAACTCTTGCATCTTCGAAACCCAGCACAAATATAACTCTTTCACCAGGTTTAACTTGGTTCTCAACGCAGGTACGATTCTTGTGTCCCCAATTTTAACGTACAGGCACTGGTTTGACTTAAACCGCTTCAGTGCTTTTAATAGCTGAGTGCTATTTTTTCATAATACATAAAAATTGTATATCTCAAAATTTACAGATTGAATTTTTGTCATTTTGGTGTTATTTTGCTAATTAAAAAATGCACAATTTATCTTAAATTTGAGTGGGACCATTTTTGTGCTGTGTTTCCACTTTTTTAATTTTGTGTTGCATAAATACTTTACACATTGCTTCTAAGATAACCCTGACTGCTTGTGTTCACGTTACAAGAAGGTTAAGCATAAGGTTTAGTTTAGAACATTAACTGTGGCCAACCCTGACTACGATTGTGGTGCTGGCTTGAAGAGGGCTCACCCCCACTGCAACCCAGAACCTAATTTCTAACAGTGGTGCTGTGTATTACATCAGGGGAAACCATTACATTGGTTTAGAAAGGTACGAAGGAGACAATAAAGCTTATTTTTTGCCTTGGTAGTAAATGGATGATTTTAGGTATAATGTGAGATCTGAGGACGTAAGGCGCTTCATCATGGCTTTTTTTCATGGTATTGCAAAGCCTGCATTCTAATGTGGGTGGGCCAGCTTTTGTGTAGAGAGGTCAAGTTGTGCAGAGGGCCCCCTTCCCCTCACTATGCTCTCTCCTTCCTCCATGCACTTGCTCTCGCATTGGGTAATTCAAAGCATGCCAGCCAATTGTTGATGCTCATTTTCATGGGCTTTTTCTCTCCAACTCCTGTAGACCCCGCCCTTGGTAAGCATACATTTTGGGTCCTTATGTGGTTCTTCTTTGCCTTCCCTGCTCATGAACAAACCCCTCCCACACATTTAGTGGTCTTTGTCCATACCCGCCGACCTGAGCACCTTTCACTTAATTGAGTACACCGGGAACCACCTATGGTGCAAACAGGCCACAGTTTATTATATCTTGTGTAACACATGATTTATCAATACACGTTATTTGATTATTGTACTACAACTCCTAAATGGACACTATTTACACTGTAATTGTTCTTACTAAATTCTTTGACAGCACAGCTTTCCCAGCTCTGTGCGATGGCCTCCTATCAGGTGTCTAGTGTTTGAGGCTTCCCTTGCTACTGTGATCTGTGTAGAGGGCCATCGGGTCCAGCCTGGGCTGCAAGGGCAGTATCCACTTAATCCTTTGACCCCTGCTGACCAATCACTTGCTCCCAGTGCACCTGCTGTAAGGCAACCCAAAGACACTGTTTGAGACACTCTTTTTACTGGGCTTCTGATCTTTTGTGTTAATATTTGCTTGCTGTCTCTGCCAAGCTACCAGCAGTTCTCCAATAGTCGGCACCTCCCCCCTTCGTCCGTTAGTCAACTAGAATCCTAGCTGCCCTAGCAACCTGACTATACTGAGAAGGAACATATCCATGCCTACCCTAGTCAGGTGTAACCCCTGCTGCCGGCCAGCAGCCTGGCATACTGAGGTTAATCAGGCCATATCTCACAAGCCTCCATCTGTCCTCCATACGGGCTTCAGCCATGGAGATGTCCCACTCCCGCATGGACTTCTCCATGGCCCCATGGTCCAGCGCCCTGTCTGTGAAGCTGGCTATCGTGGCCCGATAATGTCCTTCCTCCCTAAGCCTGTCAGGTCATTGACCCCCAGGTCTATTAGTACCTTGTCCGGTTTTTCTTCCCGCTGCAGTGCCTCCTGTATGACTGGCACTATTTGGCCCTATTTGAAGCCCGGATGCCCCAGCCATGTCATTCCTGTGTTGTGCAGCCTTATCCCCTTGTACACCCGGTGCGACAATGCTCATTGTCGTGCTCTCGTGGTGTAGAAAACTAGACTCAAAGCCTGTCGCCTGTTGCCCCACTATAAGGAAAACACTGATCAGACACTTGCGGGCCGGATGTAGCCCTCATTACATAATCGCACCTGCCGCAAGTGGGGCAGGGATCGTTTTTTGTGAGGCTATGCAAGCGTGAAAGATCATTTACTTGTCAGCTCATGGGGCTCCTGATGCTGGATTTTCACGGATTGACCGTCTGAACTTTTGTGTCATCTCGCTGGTTTCAGTGCCATCCTGCATAGTGCAAGAAGTGCCTGGAAAGCCAAGGGTTACTCTTTGTTCTTTGAAATTCTCCTGCACAGCCATATAAGGCTGCCCTTTAGTAACTTCTGCTCCCTAAGCACTGCAACGTGCACCAGAGATGACCTCTCCACTTCATCATCTGAATTCAGGATTAGTTCTAACACAGCCACTGCCTCTCAATTCATGCAACTGAGAGAATAGTCCGCTGCCTCACACACTCGCAATTGATAATTTCTGTTTCCCACCACAGTCTCAACATTATGGTGCCATGCCTGCGACGCCTTCGACCAACTGCACCAGTGTACTTTAGACACATGGCCCGATCCGCTAATAGCCTTAAACTAACAAGCTAGGCCTCGTTGATTGATACAATATTCTCATCTACTAGTTGTGAGACCATACACATCCTCTCTCCCATGGGGGCACTGTTAACTAAATACTTCCCAAATGCCTTCTTAATCTCTGCAGCGTCATCGCACTACCCTCCCATGGTTATCGATATAAATCAGTGATGAGTCAATTACACACAGCCTAGTCCCTGACTGGCTTGGGGAGGATCATTCAACATGGGGGTTTTCCAAAGGTGCAAGTCAGCGTCCGTCACGAAAAAAAAGAGGAGGCCCTGCAACACTGGCCAAGAGTTGACTGTCTCAGAATTATATTTCAAACCTACCCCAGAATGGGACCCGCCTCTGTCCCATTGTCAACTCAGACAGAGCAAGTATCTACTCCTTCCAAAGGAGATGTTGATACAACATTTAAAATCACTTAAATTAAGATGCCTAGAGGTAATATGACTGGTTCTTCAGGCAGGGAAGTACATTTTTGACCCTTTAGTGCATTTAAAGTAGTAGGACTCTGTTGTGGCAACTCGAATATGCACCCAAGAAATAGCCCCTGTCGCCTGTAATAACACCCGCCCACCTTTAGCAGCTGGCTCTGCCCTGTGGGAGGGCCGGAGAATGACGTGCCTCATAAGAGTATCAGTTAACCAAATGGGTATTTTAGGGACTGACTACGTCATTGGTCCTCATCTGCATACTTGAAGAATAAATATTCCAAGCAAGTCATTTAGTTTGCCAGCGGATCGTGACAACTACAAACCATCCAACTAACAGCCAGCAATGCCAGCATGTCTAAGCACACCACATTGTGCTTACTTCTATTTGCCCCCTTATTTCTGTACTAACTTAATTGTATTAGATGTGTGGCACTCCGCCAGAATGCTTGAACTGTGATGGCCAATCCTGTAGTAGTGAAAGATGAGCCAATTGCATTTTATTTTCAAACTAAGGGGCCTATTAGGATGGCGGGTGGACTTCCGTCCGACCGCCACCCTAGAGGTGCTGGGACCGGCCGCCAGTGGCGCGGCGGTCCTATCACCAGCGATTAGGATGCCACTGCCACCGTGGCAGTGGCATCCTCCATTTCCAGCATTGTGGCAGGCGGAGATGTGGGCACCGCCCGCCACAATGCTGGGAATGCACTGCGCGCACTGTCTTGCACAAGGTGATAGGCGCCGCGAGGTGCCTCCTACCATGTCCATGACAATGCAGGGGGTACCATAGGTACCCACCATGTGCACTCCCCACACCACCAATACTCTGGGGGCCCGCAACGGGCACCCATAAGAGATTTCCGCATGTCTTTCCATGGCGGCAACGCCACAGCCATGCGAGCGGTGGCGATCCGCCCTACATCCTAATGGGCCCCTAAGTATTTGCGGTTTTATTGTCATGTGACTTTGCCCTTGCCATATTGCATTAAGGCATACAGGATGTTAAATGAACAGAAAACCTCAAAGATGACAGGTTAATACTAGTGGAACACCTCAGTTTATGTGAGCAGTTGTGGGTAATTAATTACTGCAGTTTAAAACCGGGTGGGCTGGCTAGATGAAAACATAGAAACATGCACATTTGCCACAAACGGACGGAAAGGCCATTCAAAGCTTACAAATGCAGCTGGTGGCACAGACAAAGTTATTTAAGGGGAGCACAGAGAGAATATTGAGTTTTAAATGTCGACATACACAAATATCAAGTTGGAAGTATTATGATGCAGAAATATCGACAGCAAGAATATCGTGGTTAAGAATATTGACTTGGAGGGAAGAAATATCGTTTTTGAAAATATCAAAGTCATTAATATCATTTGCAAAAATATAGTTGTTTAAAATATCGATGTTTTAATTAGTGTTATGTATTTTTGTAAGTATTTTAAGTGTGTGAACTATTTTTTTGTAGTAGTACTGCTTTTTAATATGTTATACATTTTTAGTAGTTATTAATTTTATTTTAATAAAATTTAGCATTTTTTAGTTCTGTAGCGAGTTGTGGGTTTATAGGGGAATAGGGTGGGAAGTAACTGAATTATAATACATTACTAATTTTTTGTATTTATTAGTATTTATTTAACATTTTATAGTGTCAATTGGGGAAATTAATATATTATTCATTATTTAATAATTGTTTGTTTATTATGATTACTTAATTAATTGGTAATTATGTTAATTGTGTCATTTTGTTAGGAGTGGGTTGTGGGTTTATAGGGGAATAGGGTGGGAAGTAATTTAATTATAATAAATGTATTAATATTTTGTATTTATTAATATGTATTTAAGTTATATTTTATAGTGTTGATTGTGGGAATTAATGTATTATTAATTGTTTATTAATTTTGTTAATTATCAATTAAGTAATTGGTAATTAATTGTGTTAATTATGTTATTTTTTTAGCAGTGGGTGGTGGGGTTATAGGGGAATAGGGTGGGTAGTAATTTAATCATAATTAATAATTATTTGTTAATTAATGTTAATTAATTAAATGTAAAAGATGGCATTTGTGTAATTAGCTTTAAATGTGAATTGTGGGCTTTATAGTGGTGAAGGGTGGGAAGTAAAATCTTTTACATTAATTAATAAGTTGTTAAAATTATTTTATTAATGTAAAATTAGTTTTGGAAATTGTGTAATGCTATTCGGGGGTGCGCTGTGGTGTTTATTGGGGTAGAGGGTGGAAAGTAATTTATGTTTAATTAATTAATAATTAGTCGATCATTAATATTAATTAATCAATTCATAAATATTTATGGTAATTGGTCAATTTTATTTTGTGTGTTGGTTTCAGTTTTATAGGGGTAATGTTTGGGGAGTAAATTAAGTTTTAGCTGTTTTAATTTGTTTTTTAATTAATTACATTTCTTTAATTGATTATGTTAACTAAGGAGGTACTTTTTCATTTAGATGTGTTTTGTGAATTGTGTGGTGTTATAGGGTAGGAATTAAAAAGATTACATTTATGGAATATTTAATGTGTTTGATTATAAATAATTTCTATTAAAAATAGTAATTTGTTTGTACATTATTATTTTTTTTAAACTTAAAAATCTTTCTAGATATTTGTTAGATCTTTTTAACATTATATGTTTTTATCTTTTGTACATTTTTAATAATATTCAATGTTTTCATTTTTGTTTTTTAAAACCTTTTGTGTTGTAGTTGATATTTTGTTTGTTTTTAATTTTAAAGTGACTTGTTGGGAATATACATTTTTACCCCTCTGCTATCCAATACTTTCCCTACTGCCGCCCTCACTGGAGTGGGAATAGTTATTTTTACCCATGCGCTATCCAACACTTTCCCTACTGTTGCACTCAACGGAGTGCAACATTTAAATTTAAAGACTATTAAAAGTTTTAATGTTATAATTTATAATATAATGTTTTTGTAATTAGATGTTATGTTATAGGTGTATGTATATATATATATATATTGATTTGTACATTTTCATATATTTATAACATTTAAAAGTAAAATAAAATCAATAGTTTATTATATATTACATGTTATATATGTATGTTCAAATTGTTTTGAATTAAATTAATTTTCTGGATTTGTTAAAATGTATAATACATTCAAATAAATTTTTTAAAAGTTAATTTTATTATTTAATATGTTTAGCATATATTTTACATATATGAAAAAATTGATATTTTGTACATCAATTTTTTTTACATCGATTTTTTTTAGATATTTTTATACTTACCATTATAAATATAGGATGTCGATATTTTTGACATTGATATTTATGATTCAATATTTGTGTACAGGGGTATTTTGGGCGTTGATATTCTGTCAGTGAACCATTTTAAGGTATGCCTAATGCATTAAAATTGAACTCATTCCATTGGGTAAGAACCTTGGTGTTGGAGCGCTTGTTAGCCCCCCAAAGACTTTATACCCACATATGAATGTTTTTGCAGGTCGCTTTCCAAATCTATAGTCTGGTAAATGGTAGGTAACAAGCTCTAAGAAAAATAATCTTGCAGGCCAGGTATGACCTAGGAACCACCTAAATCCTATATGCTCCTTGTTAGAAACGGGACCCCCGGCCGGCCAAGCTCACGCCAAAGTCAGTCAGGGATCGCCATTTCTAAGGTCAGGGCAAGGGAGTCACGCAACAAGATAACCCCTGCTCACCCTCTAGGTAACGTGACGCGAGCAGCAAGGCTAATCTCGGAGGCGATGTGTAAAGCGGTTGCGCGCGCACCCCAGCGACAAAACCCTAGGCCCACCACAAAGGAAACTCCACACAAGGTTATATCAAAAATAGCCTTTGTATTATAATAAAAACACATTAGATAAGACACACACTTTACAATGTGCCAACAGGCACGGGCAAGATTTACAAGGGATTATGTACAGGACAGGGCCACCTGGACCACTGTCAGGGGTATGCACTTTTTAGAAATAATACTTGTAGGTATAACACTTAGCACATAAACATATAATGAATGTAGCACAAAAAATAGTTACATGTAGCACACAACCAGGACTTCCTGGCAAAGGGTAAATACCTCCTACGCAACCCTAAAACTGTAGGAAAAATCACGCAGGGACCTAGGACCTTAACCGCAGGACCTATGGAAGGAAAACCTATCACCTAGGCAAGTCACATTTAGCAAAGGGAAGGAAACCTAAAATAATCACCTAAGCAGGTCACTTTGAGCAAAGGGGATAAAACAAACAATTACCTATGCAGGTCACTTTTAGCAAAGGTAAAAACATACAATCCTCTAAGCAGGTCACTTTTAGCAAAGGGGATACAAGCACAAGGAATCACCTAAGCAGGTCACTTTGAGCAAAGGGGATAAAACAAACAATTACCTAAGCAGGTCACTTTTAGCAAAGGTAAAAACATACAATCCTCTAAGCAGGTCACTTTTAGCAAAGGGGAATAAAAGCGTAAAGAATCACCTAAGCAGGTCACTTTTAGCAAAGGTGATAACATAAACAATTGCACATGAAACATTAAAACACATTCAGAGGTGCAGGTAGAACATTCGCGCAAGAATCACATCAGCAAGGAAATTACAATGCGCAGGGTGCATGTAGCACAACACTAGAACGGTCCCTCAGGCCAACTGGCCTCGAAAGGGGGCTGAAATGCCCTGAATCCAATGTCAGGGAAGGCTGCGCAGGCAGCCAAGAACACAAAGCCTAAACGTAGCAACTGTCCACTAAGTGCTGCACATTTGTAAATAATGCTGGGCAACGTTGGAGCCTCGTGGGCTCAAGAACACAGGTGAGAGAACACAGTGTGGGAGCCACGGGCCTCTGATCAACTAACTGGCTGTGTCCCCCTAGAGCCTCTCTGGCTCGCAAAACAAATATGCTGGCACTTTAGAGCTTCTGCGCTCTAAACAATGAAAATGCCCCAGAGCCTCTCTCAGGGCTAAATACAAAATGAGGAACCGGACATGGACAATCTTTAACAGGGTCCAAAGTATGCGTCCAAAGCAACTTGTAACCAAATAAATACTTAGTTCCCCAGAGTAAAGGAAGGGAGGTGGTGTAAAGAGATGGAGATAAGACGAAGGCAGGGAACAAGGGGTTCCCTTGTTGGAACTAGGGGACCTCACACACCCAGGAACCTAGGTGTCATGCTTCATCATTGGTCTCCTGCTCCTCGTCAGACTGGCGCTGCAATGTCTGACGGGCGCCGTAGGCGCTCTTTGATGGAGATCTTTTGTTCCAGCCAAATTTTGCGTGCATGTGAGGGGTCTGGAGTAAGTGTAGTCGTGAGGGAAAGGTGAGGTTAAAAGAAGGTGAGTCAGTCCACAATGAACTTTATTTGGCGTGGCTGGCTTCCTTGTTAAAATGGGTGGGAGGGGAGGAAGGAACTGTTTGAACTACAGTAAACTTGCTCAACCCTCTAGGAAGGTCGACATGTTTCATGCCATGTGGCAATTCTTCAGGACCTCTAGTGTTGGGTACTACACAGTGAAAATAAACAATCAAAAGTTAGACAAATTATGAATACAACCTCATTGGGTCAATCATGGCCAGCTGTTCCGCGCTACCGGCAGGAGCGCTTCGTGGTGTGGGTAGGTTTTCCGCCCAGGCTTTTCGTCGCACCAGGTGTCTCACCACACGAACTGCCCCACGGGAACAGTCTGCGGGGTCCGCTAGGGTTGTTCTTAGGGTTCCCAGCAAGAGCAAGACCTGCTGGCTTGCTCCATGATTGACCCAATGAGGTTGTATTCATAATTTGTCTAACTTTTGATTGTTTATTTTCACTGTGTAGTACCCAACACTAGAGGTCCTGAAGAATTGCCACATGGCATGAAACATGTCGACCTTCCTAGAGGGTTGAGCAAGTTTACTGTAGTTCAAACAGTTCCTTCCTCCCCTCCCACCCATTTTAACAAGGAAGCCAGCCACGCCAAATAAAGTTCATTGTGGACTGACTCACCTTCTTTTAACCTCACCTTTCCCTCACGACTACACTTACTCCAGACCCCTCAAATGCACGCAAAAATTGGCTGGAACAAAAGATCTCCATCAAAGAGCGCCTACGGCGCCCGTCAGACATTGCAGCGCCAGTCTGACGAGGAGCAGGAGACCAATGATGAAGCATGACACCTAGGTTCCTGGGTGTGTGAGGTCCCCTAGTTCCAACAAGGGAACACCTTGTTCCCTGCCTTCGTCCTATCTCCATCACTTTACACCACCTCCCTTCCTTTACTCTGGGGAACTAAGTATTTATTTGGTTACACCTCTCTCAGGGCTCTCAAAATCGCTGTGGGCATGGAGCCTCTTGGGGCTCGAAATACAGATTGCCCCCAGGAGCCTTGGGGCTCCAATCTCAATTGTGGGCTTCGTTGGAGTCCCTCATGGGGGACTCAGAAGGAAGTGGTGCCCCCGGAGCCTCTTGGCTCCAACAAAGAAATGCGGCAGACGTTGGAGCGGCCCTCTGCCAACTGGGGCCGCTCGAAGGATCAGGAGAACCCGCCCCCGCACTCACCGGGACTTCACTGGTGCTGCGGGGGGCGGGAAACACTGCTGGCTCACCTTTTTGGCAGCGCGGGGCTCCTCTCCTCACGGGAGCCTCGGGGACACGTGCTGGCCGCTTCCTGCTTCCTCCTCTGATGACGCGGCGGGGGCTCGGCCGGCTGGCCAATCCCAGCGCGGCTCTCCCGGCAGCTTCTCTGGGCTTCTCCTCGAACCTGGGACTGCGGCGGTGAAACCACGGAGGCAATGCCGGGTGGGCTCCGGCTTTAAATAATAAAATAATAACGGGGCAATGCCGGGTGGGCACCGGCGTCCAAAATAAATATAAAGTGAGGTAGGCACTCGCGATGCGCCGCAAATTCGGGCAAATGCCGGGTGGCACGGGCCTCCGATATTTAAATAAAGCGGGGCAATGCCGGGTGGGCACCGGCCTCCGAATTAGAATATAAAGCGAGGTGGGCACTCGCTTGGCCTGGCAAAGCGCTCCCAAGCGCTATAAGGGAAATAAAGCGCTTCTGGCCCTATAATCAGAATAAAGCGCACCCAGCGCTTGGGGGCATGAAATAAAGCGCTCTCTAGCGCTAAGAGCAAAAGCAAAGCTCCAGCAAGGTCTGGAGGCAGGCAAGGGGGCAAGGCTGGGCCCAGAGCCAGCACACTGGGTCTCCAGGCAGGGAGACAGTCCAAGTGGCGGTCCTCCTGGCCCCAGCAGCAGCAACAGCCCCCTCTGGCAAGGATCCAAAAGTAGAACAACTTCTGTGGGGACACAGCCCCATTTTTATACAGCTAAATCCTTTGTTTCAGGGTGCAGGGTGGGGGGAAAACCAGTTGCAGCTGGCTTGGGAGTACCATTGATGGCCCAACCACCCCTTTCATTCACTGGGGAGGCTTGGGTCGTTAGACAAACCACAGGGGGGCGGAGCCAGCATTGTGTGGGGAAAAACCCAGCCCATCCAGGACCCAGGTGCACTCCTCCCACACATCACTCATGCTGATCTCACACTCACCACCGGGCAGACCCATCCAGACTTCCTGGAGCCTGGCATGCCAGCCAGCTCCAGCCAATCACGCTCCAGCACCCTCACTGCACACATACATCAATGTCCAGAAGTAGCACTTCCCTTGTAGACACATACAAGCTGCACCTACCATCGCGCAGCATTCACTCTCACGAGTTCACACATACTAAACTCGAGCCTGCACTCCCCACGCATCAGGAACTAACATGGACACACACATTCCCCATGCATTCCTATGGGAGGGCAGGCCAGCCATACTACACGCATGCACTTTACTCTGGGACACAGGGAAAAAGTGCGCACAGACCCAAAAATCACTACCACAGGGTCACAAATAAAAGCAAAAAGATTAGGGGTGAACCTGCCCTAAGGCCCAAGTCCAACACAACCCCCTTCCAGCCAAAACGCAGGGCAGACCAATCACCACCGTGATGGACTTCCCTGCTTGGGGCGATAAAACACGGACGCGGGCCCACAACTGCAGGGACACCCTCCTGTTTTACGCCACGGTGAACCCCTAGGGTTCCTTCTAAAACCACTGTAGGGACTAACTGGGCTACCCCACTGGTACTCTCCAGCTGCCCTCGGCCAGGACCAGGCCCTAGGCAATCCAGTTGCCACTGGATCCTGCCTACTCACAAAGTGGGGGGTAGTAACCCCTGGCACATAATAGCCATTCTCCACCCTTCCTGTCTGCAAGACAGGGCTAGACTGCCACTGGTTCTCCAGCCTAGGGTCTACAACCTCAGGTGGACCAGGGGTCTCAGGGAAGGCTCTCCTCCCCCTACCTCTTCTTCTAGGGTTCCTCCTCCTCTTGCGAGGGGTTCCCTCTAAACACCATTCTCCCAACCTGGGGTTTAACCCCTCAGGTTGCACCGGGGTCAGAGGTGGGCTCTCCCACCCTCTGCACCCCCTTCCAGAGTCCTGCTCCCTCCCAACTGGGGTGGTACATCTGGATGAAGAACTGGTCAGGACACTGATTACAGTAGTCCCACCCTTCAGGTCAGGCGGATCCTGAACCTGGCCTTCCAACCTCCGGTCTAGAACCTTTGGTGGAACCAATGCCTGGTACTCCAGGACTTCTGGGGACTCACATACTATCCACCAATCACTCTTTTCGCTGGACTCCTGTACCCTCCCCACTGGAGCGGTACTGCTAGACTCTAGAACCATGGAAGCTCCGCTTACAGATGCTCCAGGTCCTCTACACACTAGGAGATCTCCCTCAAGTGAACTAACAGGAAAGCTTAGGTTCCCATCCTGGCGTTCCCTAAAGAAACCATCCAGGCTCTGTGACAGGGCTTCGGGGGTCTGGGGACTCCTGGTCACACACTCACTCCCGCTCCACTGAGACAGGCAGTCAGCCCCTACACCCTCCTCACTAACCTGGGACCTAGCTGGGCTACTCTCACCCTCCTCCACCATGCTGGGCTGGAGGACACCTGACCCACTATTGTTGGAATCACCCACTAATGACTCCAGAGAACCTCTCGCACTGTCCCAGTGCTCTGCTTCCTTTGCAAGGTCCCAAGGACAAAAACACTTCAACTTCAGTAGGTGCTGGCGCAACTCTGGACAAACAACACTGAGCAACTGCTCTTTGAGAACCATATTGACTATTCCGTCCACCTCATTGTCCGAGTTAGCCGTCAGCCAACCCCACATCGCATCAGAACAGTCATCCACAAAATACTCCCACTCCTGGTGAGGTGGTTTCCTAAGGTTCCTGAATTTCAACCTGTTCTCCTCCTCTTGGGAACCAGGTACCATACTCGGGGAACTGGGAGTGGGACTGTCTACACTAACACTTAAATAGCTGCCACCACTGGACTCAACCCTCCCTGGGGAATCCAGAAAATCAAAATTGCACTCAGGGGATAACCTACCCTCTAGGGTTACCTTCTCCCTGAACAAGGCCCTTTCAGCCTCTAGCTTGGCGTGCTCCAACCTGAGCTGTTCCATCGCTAGCTGATGCTCCCGCTCTTCCCTCCTATCCAACCACTCCTCTGGGGACAGGACAAGGGATGAAGCGCTGGTACTGACACTGGACCCAGCAAGGGACTCCCTATCTATGGGGTCCTCACTATCTGCTGGTGCCCATTCACTCTCATCATCACTCACTTCACATTCTTCAGGGCTCCCCACAGACTCACCACCCTCATGGCGTGCGGTCCGGGCCCTCTCTCTCTCACTGCGCTCAAGACCCCATTGACCCTTTTGCCATAGGATCAGGCTGCTCCTAAGTTCGGACTGAGTATCTGACTCATCCACCCCTATGTCTCTCTCTTCACAGAATCTGACCAACTCCAACATACTGTATCTAAACAGATCACAGAAATCAAAAGTAGGCTCCATTTTGGCGGACGTTCTCAAGAAGAGTTTGACACAGGGAACCTGGGGGTCTGAGCTTAACAGGAGTATACAATTACAAAATTCAGCAAGATTCCTATCTCAGAGAACTTGCACTCCTCTATCCAGTGTAACACACCCTC
This sequence comes from Lissotriton helveticus, assembly GCF_964261635.1. Taxonomy (NCBI): domain Eukaryota; kingdom Metazoa; phylum Chordata; class Amphibia; order Caudata; family Salamandridae; genus Lissotriton; species Lissotriton helveticus. The sequence continues at coordinate 364,917,515 of NC_136068.1, read as the reverse complement.
ATTCACACACACACCCCCTGGTAAGGCAGTTTCTACCACCCCTGATTTCTCAACCTGACCATAAAGCGACACAGGTACCAATGTGGGAGTATGGCGGGGAACAAGGTACTGGACACAAATCACAAAATGACACCTTTCAGGAGAAGAAATACTTAAACTTCACCTAAAAAACAATAATCCCCAAAATGTGGTTATCTAAAATTGCAGAGTTTTGTAATGTGGCCTGTCGCCACTGTGGTACAGCGCAAACGCAAGTCCAATCCGCACCGCTTGCCACCAATGTTAGAAACGGGACCCCGCCCGGCCAAGCTCACGCCAAAGTCAGTCAGGGATCGCCATTTCTAAGGTCAGGGCAAGGGAGTCACACAACAAGATAACCCCTGCTCACCCTCTAGGTAACGTGACGCGAGCAGCAAGGCTAATCTCGGAGGCGATGTGTAAAGCGGTTGCGCGCGCACCCCAGCGACAAAACCCTAGGCCCACCACAAAGGAAACTCCACACAAGGTTATATCAAAAATAGCCTTTGTATTATAATAAAAACACATTAGATAAGACACACACTTTACAATGTGCCAACAGGCACGGGCAAGATTTACAAGGGATTATGTACAGGACAGGGCCACCTGGACCACTGTCAGGGGTATGCACTTTTTAGAAATAATACTTGTAGGTATAACACTTAGCACATAAACATATAATGAATGTAGCACAAAAAATAGTTACATGTAGCACACAACCAGGACTTCCTGGCAAAGGGTAAATACCTCCTACGCAACCCTAAAACTGTAGGAAAAATCACGCAGGGACCTCGGACCTTAACCGCAGGACCTATGGAAGGAAAACCTATCACCTAAGCAAGTCACATTTAGCAAAGGGAAGGAAACCTACAATAATCACCTAAGCAGGTCACTTTGAGCAAAGGGGATAAAACAAACAATTACCTAAGCAGGTCACTTTTAGCAAAGGTAAAAACATACAATCCTCTAAGCAGGTCACTTTTAGCAAAGGGGATAAAAGCACAAGGAATCACCTAAGCAGGTCACTTTGAGCAAAGGGGATAAAACAAACAATTACCTAAGCAGGTCACTTTTAGCAAAGGTAAAAACATGCAATCCTCTAAGCAGGTCACTTTTAGCAAAGGGGAATAAAAGCGTAAAGAATCACCTAAGCAGGTCACTTTTAGCAAAGGTGATAACATAAACAATTGCACATGAAACATTAAAACACATTCAGAGGTGCAGGTAGAACATTCGCGCAAGAATCACATCAGCAAGGAAATTACAATGCGCAGGGTGCATGTAGCACAACACTAGAACGGTCCCTCAGGCCAACTGGCCTCGAAAGGGGGCTGAAATGCCCTGAATCCAATGTCAGGGAAGGCTGCGCAGGCAGCCAAGAACACAAAGCCTAAACGTAGCAACTGTCCACTAAGTGCTGCACATTTGTAAATAATGCTGGGCAACGTTGGAGCCTCGTGGGCTCAAGAACACAGGTGAGAGAACACAGTGTGGGAGCCACGGGCCTCTGATCAACTAACTGGCTGTGTCCCCCTAGAGCCTCTCTGGCTCGCAAAACAAATATGCTGGCACTTTAGAGCTTCTGCGCTCTAAACAATGAAAATGCCCCAGAGCCTCTCTCAGGGCTCTCAAAATCGCTATGGGCATGGAGCCTCTCGGGGCTCGAAATACAGATTGCCCCCAGGAGCCTCGGGGCTCCAATCTCAATTGTGGGCTTCGTTGGAGTCCCTCACGGGGGACTCAGAAGGAAGTGGTGCCCCCGGAGCCTCTTGGCTCCAACAAAGAAATGCGGCAGACGTTGGAGCGGCCCTCTGCCAACTGGGGCCGCTCGAAGGATCAGGAGAACCCGCCCCCGCACTCACCGGGACTTCACTGGTGCTGCGGGGGCGGGAAACACTGCTGGCTCACCTTTTTGGCAGCGCGGGGCTCCTCTCCTCACGGGAGCCTCGGGGACACGCGCTGGCCGCTTCCTGCTTCCTCCTCTGATGACGCGGCGGGGGCTCGGCCGGCTGGGCCAATCCCAGCGCGGCTCTCCCGGCAGCTTCTCTGGGCTTCTCCTCGACCCTGGGACTGCGGCGGTGAAACCACGGAGGCAATGCCAGGTGGGCTCCGGCTTTAAATAATAAAATAATAACGGGGCAATGCCGGGTGGGCACCGGCGTCCAAAATAAATATAAAGTGAGGTAGGCACTCGCGATGCGCCGCAAATTCGGGCAAATGCCGCGTGGCACCGGCCTCCGATATTTAAATAAAGCGGGGCAATGCCGGGTGGGCACCGGCCTCCGAATTAGAATATAAAGCAAGGTGGGCACTCGCTTGGCCTGGCAAAGCGCTCCCAAGCGCTATAAGGGAAATAAAGCGCTTCTGGCGCTATAATCAGAATAAAGCGCACCCAGCGCTTGGGGGCATGAAATAAAGCGCTCTCTAGCGCTAAGAGCAAAAGCAAAGCTCCAGCAAGGTCTGGAGGCAGGCAGGGGGGCAAGGCTGGGCCCAGAGCCAGCACACTGGGTCTCCAGGCAGGGAGACAGTCCAAGTGGCGGTCCTCCTGGCCCCAGCAGCAGCAACAGCCCCCTCTGGCAAGGATCCAAAAGTAGAACAACTTCTGTGGGGACACAGCCCCATTTTTATACAGCTAAATCCTTTGTTTCAGGGTGCAGGGTGGGGGGAAAACCAGTTGCAGCTGGCTTGGGAGTACCCTTGATGGCCCAACCACCCCTTTCATTCACTGGGGAGGCTTGGGTCGTTAGACAAACCACAGGGGGGCGGAGCCAGCATTGTGTGGGGAAAAACCCAGCCCATCCAGGACCCAGGTGCACTCCTCCCACACATCACTCATGCTGATCTCACACTCACCACCGGGCAGACCCATCCAGACTTCCTGGAGCCTGGCATGCCAGCCAGCTCCAGCCAATCACGCTCCAGCACCCTCACTGCACACATACATCAATGTCCAGAAGTAGCACTTCCCTTCTAGACACATACAAGCCGCACCTACCATCGCGCAGCATTCACTCTCACGAGTTCACACATACTAAACTCGAGCCTGCACTCCCCACGCATCAGGAACTAACATGGACACACACATTCCCCATGCATTCCTATGGGAGGGCAGGCCAGCCATACTACACGCACGCACTTTACTCTGGGACACAGGGAAAAAGTGCGCACAGACCCAAAAATCACTACCACAGGGTCACAAATAAAAGCAAAAAGATTAGGGGTGAACCTGCCCTAAGGCCCAAGTCCAACACAACCCCCTTCCAGCCAAAACGCAGGGCAGACCAATCACCACCGTGATGGACTTCCCTGCTTGGGGCGATAAAACACGGACGCGGGCCCACAACTGCAGGGACACCCTCCTGTTTTACGCCACGGTGAACCCCTAGGGTTCCTTCTAAAACCACTGTAGGGACTAACTGGGCTACCGCACTGGTACTCTCCAGCTGCCCTCGGCCAGGACCAGGCCCTAGGCAATCCAGGTGCCACTGGATCCTGCCTACTCACAAAGTGGGGGGTAGTAACCCCTGGCACATAATAGCCATTCTCCACCCTTCCTGTCTGCAAGACAGGGCTAGGCTGCCACTGGTTCTCCAGCCTAGGGTCTACAACCTCAGGTGGACCAGGGGTCTCAGGGAAGGCTCTCCTCCCCCTACCTCTTCTTCTAGGGTTCCTCCTCCTCTTGCGAGGGGTTCCCTCTAAACACCATTCTCCCAACCTGGGGTTTAACCCCTCAGGTTGCACCGGGGTCAGAGGTGGGCTCTCCCACCCTCTGCACCCCCTTCCAGAGTCCTGCTCCCTCCCAACCGGGGCAGTACATCTGGATGAAGAACTGGTCAGGACACTGATTACAGTAGTCCCACCCTTCAGGTCAGGCGGATCCTGAACCTGGCCTTCCAACCTCCGGTCTAGAACCTTTGGTGGAACCAATGCCTGGCACTCCAGGACTTCTGGGGACTCACATACTATCCACCAATCACTCTTTTCGCTGGACTCCTGTACCCTCCCCACTGGAGCGGTACTGCTAGACTCTAGAACCATGGAAGCTCCGCTTACAGATGCTCCAGGTCCTCTACACACTAGGAGATCTCCCTCAAGTGAACTAACAGGAAAGCTTAGGTTCCCATCCTGGCGTTCCCTAAAGAAACCATCCAGGCTCTGTGACAGGGCTTCGGGGGTCTGGGGACTCTCGGTCACACACTCACTCCCGCTCCACTGAGACAGGCAGTCAGCCCCTACACCCTCCTCACTAACCTGGGACCTAGCTGGGCTACTCTCACCCTCCTCCACCATGCTGGGCTGGAGGACACCTGACCCACTATTGTTGGAATCACCCACTAATGACTCCAGAGAACCTCTCGCACTGTCCCAGTGCTCTGCTTCCTTTGCAAGGTCCCAAGGACAAAAACACTTCAACTTCAGTAGGTGCTGGCGCAACTCTGGACAAACAACACTGAGCAACTGCTCTTTGAGAACCATATTGACTATTCCGTCCACCTCATTGTCCGAGTTAGCCGTCAGCCAACCCCACATCGCATCAGAACAGTCATCCACAAAATACTCCCACTCCTGGTGAGGTGGTTTCCTAAGGTTCCTGAATTTCAACCTGTTCTCCTCCTCTTGGGAACCAGGTACCATACTCGGGGAACTGGGAGTGGGACTGTCTACACTAACACTTAAATAGCTGCCACCACTGGACTCAACCCTCCCTGGGGAATCCAGAAAATCAAAATTGCACTCAGGGGATAACCTACCCTCTAGGGTTACCTTCTCCCTGAACAAGGCCCTTTCAGCCTCTAGCTTGGCGTGCTCCAACCTGAGCTGTTCCATCGCTAGCTGATGCTCCCGCTCTTCCCTCCTATCCAACCACTCCTCTGGGGACAGGACAAGGGATGAAGCGCTGGTACTGACACTGGACCCAGCAAGGGACTCCCTATCTATGGGGTCCTCACTATCTGCTGGTGCCCATTCACTCTCATCATCACTCACTTCACATTCTTCAGGGCTCCCCACAGACTCACCACCCTCATGGCGTGCGGTCCGGGCCCTCTCTCTCTCACTGCGCTCAAGACCCCATTGACCCTTTTGCCATAGGATCAGGCTGCTCCTAAGTTCGGACTGAGTATCTGACTCATCCACCCCTATGTCTCTCTCTTCACAGAATCTGACCAACTCCAACATACTGTATCTAAACAGATCACAGAAATCAAAAGTAGGCTCCATTTTGGCGGACGTTCTCAAGAAGAGTTTGACACAGGGAACCTGGGGGTCTGAGCTTAACAGGAGTATACAATTACAAAATTCAGCAAGATTCCTATCTCAGAGAACTTGCACTCCTCTATCCAGTGTAACACACCCTCATTCACACACACACCCCCTGGTAAGGCAGTTTCTACCACCCCTGATTTCTCAACCTGACCATAAAGCGACACAGGTACCAATGTGGGAGTAGGTCGGGGAACAAGGTACTGGACACAAATCACAAAATGACACCTTTCAGGAGAAGAAATACTTAAACTTCACCTAAAAAACAATAATCCCCAAAATGTGGTTATCTAAAATTGCAGAGTTTTGTAATGTGGCCTGTCGCCACTGTGGTACAGCGCAAACGCAAGTCCAATCCGCACCGCTTGCCACCAATGTTAGAAACGGGACCCCGCCCGGCCAAGCTCACGCCAAAGTCAGTCAGGGATCGCCATTTCTAAGGTCAGGGCAAGGGAGTCACACAACAAGATAACCCCTGCTCACCCTCTAGGTAACGTGACGCGAGCAGCAAGGCTAATCTCGGAGGCGATGTGTAAAGCGGTTGCGCGCGCACCCCAGCGACAAAACCCTAGGCCCACCACAAAGGAAACTCCACACAAGGTTATATCAAAAATAGCCTTTGTATTATAATAAAAACACATTAGATAAGACACACACTTTACAATGTGCCAACAGGCACGGGCAAGATTTACAAGGGATTATGTACAGGACAGGGCCACCTGGACCACTGTCAGGGGTATGCACTTTTTAGAAATAATACTTGTAGGTATAACACTTAGCACATAAACATATAATGAATGTAGCACAAAAAATAGTTACATGTAGCACACAACCAGGACTTCCTGGCAAAGGGTAAATACCTCCTACGCAACCCTAAAACTGTAGGAAAAATCACGCAGGGACCTCGGACCTTAACCGCAGGACCTATGGAAGGAAAACCTATCACCTAAGCAAGTCACATTTAGCAAAGGGAAGGAAACCTACAATAATCACCTAAGCAGGTCACTTTGAGCAAAGGGGATAAAACAAACAATTACCTAAGCAGGTCACTTTTAGCAAAGGTAAAAACATACAATCCTCTAAGCAGGTCACTTTTAGCAAAGGGGATAAAAGCACAAGGAATCACCTAAGCAGGTCACTTTGAGCAAAGGGGATAAAACAAACAATTACCTAAGCAGGTCACTTTTAGCAAAGGTAAAAACATGCAATCCTCTAAGCAGGTCACTTTTAGCAAAGGGGAATAAAAGCGTAAAGAATCACCTAAGCAGGTCACTTTTAGCAAAGGTGATAACATAAACAATTGCACATGAAACATTAAAACACATTCAGAGGTGCAGGTAGAACATTCGCGCAAGAATCACATCAGCAAGGAAATTACAATGCGCAGGGTGCATGTAGCACAACACTAGAACGGTCCCTCAGGCCAACTGGCCTCGAAAGGGGGCTGAAATGCCCTGAATCCAATGTCAGGGAAGGCTGCGCAGGCAGCCAAGAACACAAAGCCTAAACGTAGCAACTGTCCACTAAGTGCTGCACATTTGTAAATAATGCTGGGCAACGTTGGAGCCTCGTGGGCTCAAGAACACAGGTGAGAGAACACAGTGTGGGAGCCACGGGCCTCTGATCAACTAACTGGCTGTGTCCCCCTAGAGCCTCTCTGGCTCGCAAAACAAATATGCTGGCACTTTAGAGCTTCTGCGCTCTAAACAATGAAAATGCCCCAGAGCCTCTCTCAGGGCTCTCAAAATCGCTATGGGCATGGAGCCTCTCGGGGCTCGAAATACAGATTGCCCCCAGGAGCCTCGGGGCTCCAATCTCAATTGTGGGCTTCGTTGGAGTCCCTCACGGGGGACTCAGAAGGAAGTGGTGCCCCCGGAGCCTCTTGGCTCCAACAAAGAAATGCGGCAGACGTTGGAGCGGCCCTCTGCCAACTGGGGCCGCTCGAAGGATCAGGAGAACCCGCCCCCGCACTCACCGGGACTTCACTGGTGCTGCGGGGGCGGGAAACACTGCTGGCTCACCTTTTTGGCAGCGCGGGGCTCCTCTCCTCACGGGAGCCTCGGGGACACGCGCTGGCCGCTTCCTGCTTCCTCCTCTGATGACGCGGCGGGGGCTCGGCCGGCTGGGCCAATCCCAGCGCGGCTCTCCCGGCAGCTTCTCTGGGCTTCTCCTCGACCCTGGGACTGCGGCGGTGAAACCACGGAGGCAATGCCAGGTGGGCTCCGGCTTTAAATAATAAAATAATAACGGGGCAATGCCGGGTGGGCACCGGCGTCCAAAATAAATATAAAGTGAGGTAGGCACTCGCGATGCGCCGCAAATTCGGGCAAATGCCGCGTGGCACCGGCCTCCGATATTTAAATAAAGCGGGGCAATGCCGGGTGGGCACCGGCCTCCGAATTAGAATATAAAGCAAGGTGGGCACTCGCTTGGCCTGGCAAAGCGCTCCCAAGCGCTATAAGGGAAATAAAGCGCTTCTGGCGCTATAATCAGAATAAAGCGCACCCAGCGCTTGGGGGCATGAAATAAAGCGCTCTCTAGCGCTAAGAGCAAAAGCAAAGCTCCAGCAAGGTCTGGAGGCCTGCAGGGGGGCAAGGCTGGGCCCAGAGCCAGCACACTGGGTCTCCAGGCAGGGAGACAGTCCAAGTGGCGGTCCTCCTGGCCCCAGCAGCAGCAACAGCCCCCTCTGGCAAGGATCCAAAAGTAGAACAACTTCTGTGGGGACACAGCCCCATTTTTATACAGCTAAATCCTTTGTTTCAGGGTGCAGGGTGGGGGGAAAACCAGTTGCAGCTGGCTTGGGAGTACCCTTGATGGCCCAACCACCCCTTTCATTCACTGGGGAGGCTTGGGTCGTTAGACAAACCACAGGGGGCGGAGCCAGCATTGTGTGGGGAAAAACCCAGCCCATCCAGGACCCAGGTGCACTCCTCCCACACATCACTCATGCTGATCTCACACTCACCACCGGGCAGACCCATCCAGACTTCCTGGAGCCTGGCATGCCAGCCAGCTCCAGCCAATCACGCTCCAGCACCCTCACTGCACACATACATCAATGTCCAGAAGTAGCACTTCCCTTCTAGACACATACAAGCCGCACCTACCATCGCGCAGCATTCACTCTCACGAGTTCACACATACTAAACTCGAGCCTGCACTCCCCACGCATCAGGAACTAACATGGACACACACATTCCCCATGCATTCCTATGGGAGGGCAGGCCAGCCATACTACACGCACGCACTTTACTCTGGGACACAGGGAAAAAGTGCGCACAGACCCAAAAATCACTACCACAGGGTCACAAATAAAAGCAAAAAGATTAGGGGTGAACCTGCCCTAAGGCCCAAGTCCAACACAACCCCCTTCCAGCCAAAACGCAGGGCAGACCAATCACCACCGTGATGGACTTCCCTGCTTGGGGCGATAAAACACGGACGCGGGCCCACAACTGCAGGGACACCCTCCTGTTTTACGCCACGGTGAACCCCTAGGGTTCCTTCTAAAACCACTGTAGGGACTAACTGGGCTACCCCACTGGTACTCTCCAGCTGCCCTCGGCCAGGACCAGGCCCTAGGCAATCCAGGTGCCACTGGATCCTGCCTACTCACAAAGTGGGGGGTAGTAACCCCTGGCACATAATAGCCATTCTCCACCCTTCCTGTCTGCAAGACAGGGCTAGGCTGCCACTGGTTCTCCAGCCTAGGGTCTACAACCTCAGGTGGACCAGGGGTCTCAGGGAAGGCTCTCCTCCCCCTACCTCTTCTTCTAGGGTTCCTCCTCCTCTTGCGAGGGGTTCCCTCTAAACACCATTCTCCCAACCTGGGGTTTAACCCCTCAGGTTGCACCGGGGTCAGAGGTGGGCTCTCCCACCCTCTGCACCCCCTTCCAGAGTCCTGCTCCCTCCCAACCGGGGCGGTACATCTGGATGAAGAACTGGTCAGGACACTGATTACAGTAGTCCCACCCTTCAGGTCAGGCGGATCCTGAACCTGGCCTTCCAACCTCCGGTCTAGAACCTTTGGTGGAACCAATGCCTGGCACTCCAGGACTTCTGGGGACTCACATACTATCCACCAATCACTCTTTTCGCTGGACTCCTGTACCCTCCCCACTGGAGCGGTACTGCTAGACTCTAGAACCATGGAAGCTCCGCTTACAGATGCTCCAGGTCCTCTACACACTAGGAGATCTCCCTCAAGTGAACTAACAGGAAAGCTTAGGTTCCCATCCTGGCGTTCCCTAAAGAAACCATCCAGGCTCTGTGACAGGGCTTCGGGGGTCTGGGGACTCTCGGTCACACACTCACTCCCGCTCCACTGAGACAGGCAGTCAGCCCCTACACCCTCCTCACTAACCTGGGACCTAGCTGGGCTACTCTCACCCTCCTCCACCATGCTGGGCTGGAGGACACCTGACCCACTATTGTTGGAATCACCCACTAATGACTCCAGAGAACCTCTCGCACTGTCCCAGTGCTCTGCTTCCTTTGCAAGGTCCCAAGGACAAAAACACTTCAACTTCAGTAGGTGCTGGCGCAACTCTGGACAAACAACACTGAGCAACTGCTCTTTGAGAACCATATTGACTATTCCGTCCACCTCATTGTCCGAGTTAGCCGTCAGCCAACCCCACATCGCATCAGAACAGTCATCCACAAAATACTCCCAATCCTGGTGACGTGGTTTCCTAAGGTTCCTGAATTTCAACCTGTTCTCCTCCTCTTGGGGACCAGGTACCATACTCGGGGAACTGGGAGTGGGACTGTCTACACTAACACTTAAATAGCTGCCACCACTGGACTCAACCCTCCCTGAGGAATCCAGAAAATCAAAATTGCACTCAGGGGATAACCTACCCTCTAGGGTTACCTTCTCCCTGAACAAGGCCCTTTCAGCCTCTAGCTTGGCGTGCTCCAACCTGAGCTGTTCCATCGCTAGCTGATGCTCCCGCTCTTCCCTCCTATCCAACCACTCCTCTGGGGACAGGACAAGGGATGGGGCGCTGGTACTGACACTGGACCCAGCAAGGGACTCCCTATCTATGGGGTCCTCACTATCTGCTGGTGCCCATTCACTCTCATCATCACTCACTTCACATTCTTCAGGGCTCCCCACAGACTTACCACCCTCATGGCGTGCGGTCCGGGCCCTCTCTCTCTCACTGCGCTCAAGATCCCATTGACCCTTTTGCCATAGGATCAGGCTGCTCCTAAGTTCGGACTGAGTATCTGACTCATCCACCCCTATGTCTCTCTCTTCACAGAATCTGACCAACTCCAACATACTGTATCTAAACAGATCACAGAAATCAAAAGTAGGCTCCATTTTGGCGGACGTTCTCAAGAAGAGTTTGACACAGGGAACCTGGGGGTCTGAGCTTAACAGGAGTATACAATTACAAAATTCAGCAAGATTCCTATCTCAGAGAGCTTGCACTCCTCTATCCAGTGTAACACACCCTCATTCACACACACACCCCCTGGTAAGGCAGTTTCTACCACCCCTGATTTCTCAACCTGACCATAAAGCGACACAGGTACCAATGTGGGAGTAGGGCGGGGAACAAGGTACTGGACACAAATCACAAAATGACACCTTTCAGGAGAAGAAATACTTAAACTTCACCTAAAAAACAATAATCCCCAAAATGTGGTTATCTAAAATTGCAGAGTTTTGTAATGTGGCCTGTCGCCACTGTGGTACAGCGCAAACGCAAGTCCAATCCGCACCGCTTGCCACCAATGTTAGAAACGGGACCCCGCCCGGCCAAGCTCACGCCAAAGTCAGTCAGGGATCGCCATTTCTAAGGTCAGGGCAAGGGAGTCACACAACAAGATAACCCCTGCTCACCCTCTAGGTAACGTGACGCGAGCAGCAAGGCTAATCTCGGAGGCGATGTGTAAAGCGGTTGCGCGCGCACCCCAGCGACAAAACCCTAGGCCCACCACAAAGGAAACTCCACACAAGGTTATATCAAAAATAGCCTTTGTATTATAATAAAAACACATTAGATAAGACACACACTTTACAATGTGCCAACAGGCACGGGCAAGATTTACAAGGGATTATGTACAGGACAGGGCCACCTGGACCACTGTCAGGGGTATGCACTTTTTAGAAATAATACTTGTAGGTATAACACTTAGCACATAAACATATAATGAATGTAGCACAAAAAATAGTTACATGTAGCACACAACCAGGACTTCCTGGCAAAGGGTAAATACCTCCTACGCAACCCTAAAACTGTAGGAAAAATCACGCAGGGACCTAGGACCTTAACCGCAGGACCTATGGAAGGAAAACCTATCACCTAAGCAAGTCACATTTAGCAAAGGGAAGGAAACCTACAATAATCACCTAAGCAGGTCACTTTGAGCAAAGGGGATAAAACAAACAATTACCTAAGCAGGTCACTTTTAGCAAAGGTAAAAACATACAATCCTCTAAGCAGGTCACTTTTAGCAAAGGGGATAAAAGCACAAGGAATCACCTAAGCAGGTCACTTTGAGCAAAGGGGATAAAACAAACAATTACCTAAGCAGGTCACTTTTAGCAAAGGTAAAAACATGCAATCCTCTAAGCAGGTCACTTTTAGCAAAGGGGAATAAAAGCGTAAAGAATCACCTAAGCAGGTCACTTTTAGCAAAGGTGATAACATAAACAATTGCACATGAAACATTAAAACACATTCAGAGGTGCAGGTAGAACATTCGCGCAAGAATCACATCAGCAAGGAAATTACAATGCGCAGGGTGCATGTAGCACAACACTAGAACGGTCCCTCAGGCCAACTGGCCTCGAAAGGGGGCTGAAATGCCCTGAATCCAATGTCAGGGAAGGCTGCGCAGGCAGCCAAGAACACAAAGCCTAAATGTAGCAACTGTCCACTAAGTGCTGGACATTTGTAAATAATGCTGGGCAACGTTGGAGCCTCGTGGGCTCAAGAACACAGGTGAGAGAACACAGTGTGGGAGCCACGGGCCTCTGATCAACTAACTGGCTGTGTCCCCCTAGAGCCTCTCTGGCTCGCAAAACAAATATGCTGGCACTTTAGAGCTTCTGCGCTCTAAACAATGAAAATGCCCCAGAGCCTCTCTCAGGGCTCTCAAAATCGCTATGGGCATGGAGCCTCTCGGGGCTCGAAATACAGATTGCCCCCAGGAGCCTCGGGCTCCAATCTCAATTGTGGGCTTCGTTGGAGTCCCTCACGGGGGACTCAGAAGGAAGTGGTGCCCCCGGAGCCTCTTGGCTCCAACAAAGAAATGCGGCAGACGTTGGAGCGGCCCTCTGCCAACTGGGGCCGCTCGAAGGATCAGGAGAACCCGCCCCCGCACTCACCGGGACTTCACTGGTGCTGCGGGGGCGGGAAACACTGCTGGCTCACCTTTTTGGCAGCGCGGGGCTCCTCTCCTCACGGGAGCCTCGGGGACACACGCTGGCCGCTTCCTGCTTCCTCCTCTGATGACGCGGCGGGGGCTCGGCCGGCTGGGCCAATCCCAGCGCGGCTCTCCCGGCAGCTTCTCTGGGCTTCTCCTCGACCCTGGGACTGCGGCGGTGAAACCACGGAGGCAATGCCGGGTGGGCTCCGGCTTTAAATAATAAAATAATAACGGGGCAATGCCGGGTGGGCACCGGCGTCCAAAATAAATATAAAGTGAGGTAGGCACTCGCGATGCGCCGCAAATTCGGGCAAATGCCGCGTGGCACCGGCCTCCGATATTTAAATGAAGCGGGGCAATGCCGGGTGGGCACCGGCCTCCGAATTAGAATATAAAGCAAGGTGGGCACTCGCTTGGCCTGGCAAAGCGCTCCCAAGCGCTATAAGGGAAATAAAGCGCTTCTGGCGCTATAATCAGAATAAAGCGCACCCAGCGCTTGGGGGCATGAAATAAAGCGCTCTCTAGCGCTAAGAGCAAAAGCAAAGCTCCAGCAAGGTCTGGAGGCAGGCAGGGGGGCAAGGCTGGGCCCAGAGCCAGCACACTGGGTCTCCAGGCAGGGAGACAGTCCAAGTGGCGGTCCTCCTGGCCCCAGCAGCAGCAACAGCCCCCTCTGGCAAGGATCCAAAAGTAGAACAACTTCTGTGGGGACACAGCCCCATTTTTATACAGCTAAATCCTTTGTTTCAGGGTGCAGGGTGGGGGGAAAACCAGTTGCAGCTGGCTTGGGAGTACCCTTGATGGCCCAACCACCCCTTTCATTCACTGGGGAGGCTTGGGTCGTTAGACAAACCACAGGGGGGCGGAGCCAGCATTGTGTGGGGAAAAACCCAGCCCATCCAGGACCCAGGTGCACTCCTCCCACACATCACTCATGCTGATCTCACACTCACCACCGGGCAGACCCATCCAGACTTCCTGGAGCCTGGCATGCCAGCCAGCTCCAGCCAATCACGCTCCAGCACCCTCACTGCACACATACATCAATGTCCAGAAGTAGCACTTCCCTTCTAGACACATACAAGCCGCACCTACCATCGTGCAGCATTCACTCTCACGAGTTCACACATACTAAACTCGAGCCTGCACTCCCCACGCATCAGGAACTAACATGGACACACACATTCCCCATGCATTCCTATGGGAGGGCAGGCCAGCCATACTACACGCACGCACTTTACTCTGGGACACAGGGAAAAAGTGCGCACAGACCCAAAAATCACTACCACAGGGTCACAAATAAAAGCAAAAAGATTAGGGGTGAACCTGCCCTAAGGCCCAAGTCCAACACTCCTACGCTATAGCCACTTGTGAAATAGGGTCAGAAAGTAGGAAAGTAAAAGGCTGTAGCACAAAAGAGAAAATGCCTTACTCTTTCTCTCCCGATTCTGATAAGGAGTTAACTCTATACCAGACCTCAAACCCAAATCACTCCTCCCTGTTTCATTATCCTCATTTTGGATCACTGTGCACTAACCATATTTTGGAGGCAAACAATCGTTTGTGCCCGACTACCATTTCTGACTTTCAAATGGTGTCCGCTAAGAACGCTGGGTTCTGCCCTGTAGCTTTTAAGTGCCCAGTTGTGATGCTTCAAAAGCAAAGGTCCTCACTGCATCACTCCATCAGCGCTGACTAGTTGCTACACTGATGAACTCAACTGCATATAAAACCCTATGTATCAAGCTAATGCATTACTTGATTTGCGGCTGTGGGCACATTTCTCCATGCTTTTAATTGCGCTACCTGTTTGCAAGGACATTTAGTCCATGAATGTGTCAATCAGCAAGCAGAATAACATTCTTCTTCACTGTGCTCTAAATAATGGCCACACTCGAGCTGCTCTCTACTGGGCCCCAGTGAAGCCACAACTCACCCACCACACAACCCACACACCATCATCACCCCTCCAAAAACACACACACATACACCCATCCAAAACAGACAAACACTCACCCCCTCACTTGCACCCACCCACATCACCACCACTCATCACCATGCCCCCTAAGAAGATTCCACAGTTCACAGACACTGAGCTAGAAATATTGGTAGATGAGATCCTCAGAGTAGAGCCACATTTGTTTGGCGCATTGGTACAAAGGACCCGCATGTCTCAGAAAACCAAGCTGTGGGACAGAATAGTGGACAAGGTGAATGCACAAGCACCAGCGTATCACACAAAGACCGACATCCAGAACAGGTGGTATGACGTGCGCAGGAGGGTCAAGAAGCTCCTCCAGAAGGAGCACGCCTTGGGCGAGGTCACTGGCAGTGGTCCTCCTGCCAAACCAGTCTACTTCAGGTCCTGGGAGGAGAAGGTGCGGGACATACTACCACCAGAGGGCATCCATGGCCTACCAGACATTCCAGAGCCTGGTGAGTACACAACCAATATACCCAATATTGTGTCACAATACACACACATCACCATTAGGGGACAGTGAAACCATGCAATGACAGCAAAGGCATAGTAAACTAAAGTCAATCAGACCAAGAAGCCTATGCTAGTCAGACCAACACAATAATGGCCACATCATAGTGATTTGTAACTGTGTCATGACACGTACAAACCGAGCAACAAATAGGGCAAGGCAGTGGTACTAATCTGAGTTAACACTGTCAGACATCCCTGCCACCACAACTAATATCTCACAGTGAAGCTGACTGACAGGAAGGAATAGTGTGTATGCTTGTGAAGTCAGTGTATACAAAAGCATGATGGTGTTGTTGTCACAGATAATGCACCCCCTCACAATTGCTCCATCAACACCTCTCTGAAGAATGCTCACCTCAGAGGGGCTGCAAATGGGCTGGCAAGTACTCTGGGACTGGGTTCTGTCGTGGGGAGCACAAGGCCCTGCTGGGAATCGGCCACCAACAAACACCAGGACTTCACTGTCAGCCATCTTGTCAGCACAGGCACACCTCCTCACAGGGAAGCATAGTCAAAAGGAGGGAACTGAGGGCATGCTGGGAAGGGGGTGTAGCCAAGAGCTTGCTGTGACTTGCAGTCACTCACAATACCCACCCACCCAAATGGCCCAGCAAGCTCACACTGAACCATGCTCACCTCACATGGGGGGGGGGGGGGAGATGACAAGAACTCTGTGACTGGGCACTGTTGTGGGGAGTACAAAGTCCACTAGGAATTGGCCACCAACAAACACCAGGATTCCACTGTCAGCCATCTTTCCCGCACAGGCACACCCCCTCACAGGGAAGCAGAGTCAGAAGGAGGGAACTGAGGGCATGCTGGGAAGGGGGTGTAGCCAAGAGCATGCTGGGACTTGCAGTCACTCACAATATCCACCCACCCAAAGTGCCCAGCAAGCCCACACAGCACCATGCTCAACTCACAGGGGCTGCAAATGGGCTGGCAAGTACTCTAGGACTGGGTTCTGTCGTGTGGAGCACAAGGCCCTGCTGGGAATTGGCCACCACCAAACAACAGAACTCCACTGTCAGCCATCTTGTCAGCACAGACACACACCCTCACAGGGAAGCAGAGTCAAATGTTAAAAGGGATCACACTCCTGTGTCAGCCACCTGATGGCCCTTGGGTAACAATGACCATGTACATGGAAATCCATACATGAGCTGGGTATGTGCACACATCAAAATGCACATTGAAAGGCGTCATGTTGGCAGGACAATGTGCTACCACAACATCAATCTCTGGCTGTGATGACTGAGTACAATACAGTGTTCTGGCATGCATCCTGACATCACGTTGCAAATGTCATGTATATCAAAAATTGTTACAAAGATCAAGGAGGGGTCAACGGTCTACTCCTCCTGTGCATTCTGGTTCATTAGTTATTGTGTTGCCTCCATTGAAATCCTCACATATGTACACATGCACAGTGCGGGATATAATGCTTTTCCACATCAGTGTACTGTAGCAGCAGAATCATTGGCTCCCCCTTGTTGCAAATATACTGTGCCTCCACCTGGTGGTAACCTGCCTGGTTCACCAATAGTGCCCAGAGGAGAAAACTGAGAGTGTATTTTTACTCGAGAGCTGTGATTCAAAACCACACACAACACCCACGGGCAAATCCAAAATGTTGAACATTGTGATGTATGAAGTTGCAAACAAAGGTGTGTATGTGTATCCAGCTACTGATCCTCCGCACCTATGGTTGGTCACTGTTGCTCAACATGTAGCATGTGATCCTACAACTAATATCTCTTCGGGACACTACTTGGAAATCAGGTGGAGGCACATCATATGTGCAGTAAAGGTGAACCAAAGTAAATGTAGCTACAGTAAACTGAGGGGGCAATCCAAGAAGCATGGCCCCATTCCTGGATACGTATAGGAGGGAATTTACTAAGGGATGAGGTCATGTACATACCATGGCTGCACAGGATGAGTGATCCCTTGCTTCCTTCTACATTGTTAGTACTACCGATTGAAAGATGAATGTCTCAGTACCTCTTTCCTCCTCCATGTTGCAACGTACATAGTTCAACCATTGATGTCTGTAGTAACATAACTGACAATGTCTGTCTCTTCCAAACGTAGCAGCCACTGGGGAAACACCAGCAAGTGAGGATGTGTCCCTGGCCCAGACTCTGGCGGAGGATGAGCTCTCTGCGGTGGATCTGGCATTGTCCTCTTCGGGTGATGAAGATAAACCTGGCACCTCCGGTGTGAGCCGTCAGGCAAACCCACTATCAGAAACACCTGCACCCCCTGCAGCCACGCCAACAACATCTGGCCACAGACCTAACACCCCCGCCAACACGGACAGACCCAGGAGACAAAGTTCAAGCAGCACAGGGGCCCCGGCCGCACAGGATGCTACCAATAATGACACCAGTAGCAACACCCAAGGGGCCCCAGGGTCAACTGTGCCTGCCACCACAGGTACAGCCCGTGTGTCTAGGGGGGTGGGAGTGGTGTTAGGCAGAGGTCACGGTCTGCAGAGGGGCCTGGACTGCCTGATGACCCCTGCGTACCAGGATAGCACCGGAGGATTCAGCCAGGTAGTAGGGGTCCTCAAGGACATGCAACGGGAGCAGGCCGCCCATCATGCACGCATGGAGGCAAAGTGGGACAAACTGACAGCAGTGCATATAGACATATTGACCTGCCTCCGCCAGATCAGCGCAAATATGTCCACACCTCCCTGTGTGCCCACAACATCTCTTGCAACAACATCTGCAAATGCCACAGGGAGGGAAGATGAATCTGGTGGAGAGTCTGATGCAACGTTGGCGCCTGCTCCTGAGGATCCCCCACAGAAGAAGAGGAGGGGTCGTCCGAAGAAGGACAAGTGAGCCACAGTTGTCCCTGCACATCCCCCAGGAACCGAGAACCTGTTTTGGATATTGGTCTTTGTGTGCAAAGCGTTCACCTTTGTCCACATGACACAACTCCACAACATGACTTGGAGGGTCCATGTTGTACCAATGTAGAAGATTAATGTGGACTTCACTCTAGACATTTCATCTACCAATACTTCTAACTCATCTGTGAACTTTGGATTCTAAACCTCTTGTACAGCACCATCTCCATACATGTATGCAAATAAACTCACAATTACACTATACTTGCCTATGTTGTGATTCAAAATTGGTATGTGTCATGGAGCTGATGAAATGCCGAAGTACACAGTGCATGCCAACTACTACAGCAATGTCATTACCGTTATGTGACTCATGTTGATGTGACACCTATGAGGGAGACACACCAATAGGTCACGACAACACATACTCACCATGGACATGTGATACATTGCCTACAAATATGGTTTCTAGATATACGGTGGAATGCACAGACACCACACCTTTACATAGTCACCGCCAACAAGCCCACAGGTGAGGTTACCAAATGTCATTCAGATGTGTGAAGACAGACAACACACATAACTAAGTGAAGCACAGGTTCATTACAAATCAGAAACAAGTTTATTACACAACAGTAGCAAGGTGAATCCACATTACAGTGGGCACATGGTCACCAAGTGTCGTCAAATGGCGCTTTAAGGGTGGATTCTGGTTGTCGGTGTCAGACTTGCCCCAGCAACTGGCAAAGTACCTTGGGAAGGACAGAAATGAGACACAGTCAGACGCACACCATAACAGGATGGAAACTCAATAAACATGTCACAAGAAACCTACACACTGACAAATTAGCATGTCAACACAATTGTGGACTACAGACCATCTGACAGGACACATCACTGCACGCTTCAAGTCAAGTACCACACGGACACACTCAAACAGCAACTGAGCTGCACAAACACATCACAGGCTCACTCAGGACATTGACATGATGACCCTGTGAATTCACCTTCAGCTGAAGAAGTTGTTGATGAGCTGTGTGCATACGTCACCCTCATCATCATCACTGGCATCGTGGCCCAGGCCAGGATCCTCCACAAGTGGTGGATGTTGGTCGTCATCGTCCTGGATGAGAGGCACCTCCTTCCGTTCTGCTATGTTGTTGAGCATGCAGCAGACGATGATGATTTTACACACCTTTGCAGGCTCATATGGGAGGGCCCCTCCGGTCTTGTCCAGGCAGCGGAAGCGGCTCTTCAGGAGACCAAAGGTACGCTCGATGACTCACCTGGTTTTGCCATGTGCCTGATTGTAGCGCATCTCGGATGCTGTCACAGGTTCCTCAGGGGTGTCAGCAACCATGGCATGTTGGGGTATCGAGAGTCACCTACATACAAAGAATCACACATTAGTTGAGTATTGTAAGGGGGTGGGAGACAACAGTGCAAAAGACACACAATGGTAAACAGTACACACCAACAAGCCAGGCGCGCTGGTTTGGCATCAGTGACATCATCAACGGTATGCAAACTCCTCCTCAAGATCTAGGCATCGTGGGCTGAACCAGGGAACCGTACACACAAATGTGAAATCACCTTGTCTGCCAGACATACCACCAGAGCATTTATTGAGTGGTAATGTTTGCGGTTGCGGTATGTCTGTTCCTGTGCCCATGGTAGTATCAGGGCCACATGGGTGCCATCGATTAGGCCAATCACGTTTGGCATCCTACCCAGTCCATAGAAGGCATCCTTGACCTCTGCAAGTTCACACGGTGTAGGAAAATTGATGTAGGAGTCCAGGTGAATCAACATCCCCTCCAAGACATCTCGTAGCACATGGCTGAACATAGTTTGTGACATACCACCAACACTAGCCACAGTGTGTTGGAAGGTACCGGTGGCAAAGAAGTGCAGGGCTGCCATCACCTTCACCTTTGCTGTCAGTGCTGTTGAGTATGTGCGGCCAGGTAGGAGATTTGGTGCCAACAGCTCTGCCAAGTCATCAATCATGCTCCTGGTGGGGGAGGAGCCAAGCTCGCGTCCGAGATGGCCGCGTTTTAGCTCGGCTCCGTTCGCCTGCCTGTTTTTATCGTCTATCCTGCTGTTATCCTGCCCCGGGAAGTCCTCTTTGCTATGCTGTAGTGCTAAGACACCTTGCAGGCACTCACCTTTTGCTCTGGTTGTCCTTGGGTGCCGTGGATCCTGCACGTCGCTCCCGCTCGCTTCGGGGCCTCCGGAGCGGGCTGGCCTGGATCTTCTCGGCGGCGCCCGGACGGGGCGGAGCGCGATGGTCGGCCCTTGATGGCGCTGTGGACGCGGTCGTAGAGGCCGTTGTGCGTATAGGCCGGCTGTGGCTTGCTGGCCGGCTCCGGTGGGCCGGTGGCCTTGGGTGGAGGCGCTGCCTTCCGTTGACGGGGCTGACCGTACATTCTGCTTGCTCCCCCTTTGTTCTCCGGTCCGGCCATTTTGATTTCCGCCGCCCGGACTCGGAGAACGGGACCGGCGGTACTGGGGAGCCGGCGATCCCCCTTCTTCTGGTGGCCCCCCTTCCTGCTCGGGAGGTGCCCTTCTGCCGGTCGGCTGGTCTTCATTTGCCTCGCTGCTGCCCGGACGGGGGTTGACGGACGCCGCGGCCCCGCCGGGCTTCCAAGATGGCGGCCGACCCTGAATGTCTCAGCCGGGCCTGGACGAGCGCTGGAGGCCCGCCGCATGGCCCGGGTGCCGGATACTGTAAAGGTTTTCCTACACTTGAGGACATCCTGGACGCCCTACACTCCTGGCGAGCTTCGGTGGCCGCACCCGTTGTCACCCTGGAGGTGGATCCTCTCTTTGGGCCGTTCGGGCCCCCTAAACTTGATGCGGCTTCGTCGCGGTTGCAGGGTGCGGCTGGAACTATCCTGGGAAGCATGGGCCCGGCGACTGCCGCGTCTGTGGGTGTGTGGAGTTCCGTTGCCCTTCATCGTCCTGTGTTATCTCCGGCGCCACTGGTCCGGGGGCCGGATCCCGTCTGGACTGGACTCGATGGTTCTTTCTGCCTCTCTTCGCCTCGAATGACCGACCCTGGCTCCTGTGCCGGCCCCGCTGAGTCGGCTTTTCTAGAACTGTCCCTGAAACTGTGCCTGCATTGCGTGCGATGTTCTCTGACTTTTCCGGATCATCCGGGTTTTACTCCACGTATCTTATCTGGGCTGCCGTTTGATCTCCCTGTTCTTCGCCTTCTGTTCTTCGTGGTCTGGTTCTTAGTGAATCGGACGACTACAACTTTGGACAAACAAGGACAGGGCTGAGACGGACTTGCCTCTGTGTGCGGTAGTCTTGTACTGGTGGGATGATCTGCATGTAACGGTATGACTAGGTGTGAATTTGTGGTGCTCCTGGTGTGTATCCTGATACTTTTTTGACTTCCCGAGGGCTCTGCCTTTTTCTCAGGCGGGTGGGTGGGTGCTGATAATTCTGTTCCTTGGCCCTCTCCCGTGCGTTTTCTTCCCTTTTCCCTTTCCCCCCCCCTTTTTGTCTTATGTTTCCGTCTTGCCTTTGCTCTTCTATATTTCGGGTTCTAATTAGGGCGACAGGCACGCTGCTGGGGGGTAGGCCATAGCCTTCTGCAGGGGTGCAGGGTGGGCTTGCAGGGTGGGTGGGGGGGTCTGTCACTTTGTGGGGTCTTTTTCCCCCCCTTTTTTCTCCCCTTTTTTGTTCTATGGCTCTTAAGTATTCTCTTTTTCGGGACTCCGTCTCGTCATGTGTCCCCCTGGGGTGTTTCTGGTGCACTGGCCTGCCGGTCTTATTGTGATTCTGGCTCACTGCGTGTTCTGTCACTAATCTTTAATGTATGCTGTGTACCGGTTTATGTTTTCCTGCTTCGTTGCCGGGGGGCGCATGTTTGAGGAGGAGCCCCTTCCTTTTTCTTTTTCTTCCTTCCCCTCCCTCTTTCGTGGGGGATTACCTTCCTTTTAGTGGGGTGTGTACCGTATTGATTGATACGATGGGCTCTTTTTTACATCCGTTTGTTAAGTCTGGTTGTAGCTGTGGTGGGTGGGCGCTGGACGGCGAGCGCAATTGCCTCTCCTTGTGGTACTTCCGTTGGGATTGTATTTACCGCCATGTTTAGTTCTTGTTGGATTTATCCTGTACTTTCTATGATCGCCTGTTCGCGGCTCACCACGGCCCCTCCCTTTTTGCCTGACTCACTGCCCGTCATGATCCTGTACTTCCCGTTCCCATAATAGAAAATCAACCTTCACATATCCTGTCCATGCTGGTTGCTCTATGGCTTTCGGCCTATATCTCCTGTGTTCTTGTTGTCATATCCTGTGGATACTTTTGTACTGCTGATTATGCTCCTACTATGTGGTGGCCAGCCCGCTGGGTTGTAGGCCCGTATTTGTGAGCACTTTCTGTACAATAAAGGTTTTTAAAAAAAAAAAAAAAAAAAAAATCATGCTCCTGGTGAAGCGGTATCGTCGGATGCTGTCGCATTCCACCATGGCCTTGAGGTCAGGGAACGGTCTATGGACTGCTGGGGCCCTGCAGTACAGAGATGGTCAAAGTAACATTATACATTCAACTACCCATGTAGCACTAACCTTGTAAAACAGTCACATTATACATCATAGCTATTCACAATTGAATAAGGTGTGTGCGGTTGGTTATGGACACATATGTCGCCTTCATGGCCATCATCTAACATATCATTGACACATGTGTGCATAAGTTCCTTGTGGTGCAATGGCAAATCATTGGGCTGTGGCACAGTACCCATGGCTTGCAGTCACATTACAAACACACAACACAGTGACAAGTGAGGACTGATGTTTCACAGGCATCACAACTCCATGTCAGGGAGATAGCCATGGTCCCTGTATTGCCACATCTGCATTGGAAACACATGTTGTATCATGGACATCCCACAACCAATCATGAGTCCCACAGTAAGTGGCCCCTGTGGACCCTGCAGGCTATACATGGACGTCCCTGAGACACACACACAGCATAAATGTGGATGCACAAGGCACATGGTGGACCCTGTCTCACATTGGGCACATGGAACAACAAACAGCAGAGACACAACATGCACACAGACTGTGTGTGTAGGTTATGATTGTAGCCATGTGTCTGGCTGTGACGTACGTGACATGCAACCATGTGCGCATGTTGTATGTGACAGGTCATACACATCTCCAAACTGGTACCGTGTCCATGACTCATGCTCATAAGCTAAAACTTTGAAATTACTTTTGTGAGGTGCACCACACCAAAACTAATCTGGCCCCATTAACTCCTGCCCAGCCTGGGAGTGGCTACACCTAACGGCCATTCAAGTATAGAAATGTTGCCCCCCTGCACACACAGCCCTACATGCCATGGGATACAGTGTGGGACATGCTGTGGTGTTGAAGGTGTGGCCATTGCACTTATATCTGTGTGAAAACCATCTGCAAGTCACACCAATGTGATGCAACGCGGCTGACTTGTATGCAGACGCGCCGTACATGCATGGACCTCGTTGTGCACACACCTTGTCCATTGACTGTACGGTGCGTATGCATTACAGTCACCCATATCGGATCACATTGATGCCAATGGGCAATGCGTGCACACGGCTCGGTTCATGCATGTTGGACGTGTATGCAATCTGACCCGACGTGGGTGATTTCTAAGCAGAAGCGTCGTACAGGCATGGACCGAGCTGTGCGCACGCATAGCCCACAGAATTGTATCAAGACGGATGAGTCTTGTTTAAAAATAAGCGTTGGATAGTCATTTTACCGAGCCGCACTCATTGGCAATAGGCTGTCATGGAGACGGACGCGAATTCAAAAAACGCTCGAGTCGTGCGCTGGAAGTACAGTTGGATGCGTACAACAATGTTGCAATCCTAGGGCGTCCTGAAGGTGAGTGATTTGAACAATGCGGAAGACATGTAGGAGTCTTTCATTTCCATGGATTGGACAGATTCACAGAATGCAACCGTGTTCGGCCTATCAGTGAGGGGCAATGTCACAGAATATGCCTCTGCAGCAGAGATTTAAGGCTGCCAGGCCCCCAGGGACCTCACTTGCCTGCACTACATGATACAGGACCACTTTCCACATTCCACTGCTGCTGCTGTCTGTGATTCCTCTGGATCCTGCAATGGCATGTACTTTGGAGAGGGCCCCAGCATTCACTGAAGAGGAGAACCAGGCCCTGCTGGATGGGGTCCTTCCAGAGTACAGCAAGCTGTATGGGACACCAGGGGAGCAGGTGAGTGTGCAGTCCACTGCCTATCATTTCATGCAAGTTGTCTGACTAAAAGTAATGGAAGTGTGCACAGCAGTGTGAGGCATATGCACTGAGTAGTTTCAGCTACCTATTCATGTGGGTACATGTGTTGAACAGGTGTCCTGCTGCAGTAGTGCAGCAGTGCTGGCCTTACAGTCCTAGCCAATGTTACCATGTCAGACCTGCAGCAAAAATCCACATTTCTATGGGTACACTACCTGTGTACCTCTTTTGGCTTTGTGATGACTACATGTTTTTTCAACTGTATGCAGCACAATTATGTGGCATGTGTGGTAATGTCATCTTCACTTTGTCATCCTCACAGGTTGATGCCCACTAGAAGCAGGAAATCTGGCTGACCATTGCCCGGGCAGTCAGATCAGTGGGGGTCTTCAAGCGCCGGATCCGCAACTGCCAGAAGAGGTGGCAGGACCTACGTGGCTGGACCTGGAGGATCGCGAGGGTCCAGCTGAAGCTGTTGCCTCCTCGCCGTAGGGGCGGACACCGGACCCTGACCCCCCACATGCATCAAATTCTGTCAGTGGTCTTCCCGGACCTGGATGGGCAACTGAAGGCCAGCCAGCAGCAAGGAGGGGGTAAGCCCATGCCTGATCTGTGAACATGTCTGACATGCTATGTGCAGAGTTTTAGCCTGGTCATACTCCCAAATTAAGTTGGTCTTGGAGTCCAGGAATCGTGTCCCTCTATTTTGTAAGTCACACTCCTCACCTGATCCACAGTTGTGGCCCCTACAGTCTGTGACTATTTTTAACTTGGGCACTGTGTCCCTTAAATGAGCTATGCTAATGGTCCTGCACAGCATATGTTACTGTGACGCTGATGTGTGCATTGTGGGTGGGTCTCTTCTTTGCACTATGCTTGGTCCCTGACATGTGTTCTGTGTGCGTCTTTCATATGTGTTCAAATTGCTGGTCTGGGTCACAACATGTGTGTGGGGTTCTTAAGACATACCCATGCAGCAGGTGAGTCCATGTAGTGTCCTCAGGGCTATGTAGAGGAAGTATGTCACACTGGCCCAGACACCTCCCCACTGTCCATGCCAATACACTGTATTTGATTTACCTGCTCTGTCATGCCCACTCCACGGCATAGTGAGTCTCTGTACTCACACTCATGTGAATAGACCTACTGGTTGTGGTTCCTGAAATGTGCCATCAGGTGTCTGACACAATATCATTGTAGTGTGGCTTCCTATTTTGGGACAACTGGTGTGTTGAGTTTTAGTGTGAGCAGGACATCTTAGTTGCGACAATGGGGATGATACCTGTGCAACATATAGGGGTGTGGTCAGTTGAATCAGCACAACGCTGTATGCAAGAGTAACTTTCACGCAGCTATGTGTCATTGGTAGTAGACTGTGTGTTGCTCATGTTCAGGTAGTTGTATTTGCAGACACTCATATGTCAGATTTAAGTGATGTAGGATCATCATAGTCCAAGAACAGTGTGTGGCAGGGGACAGACGGGTGCACTTGTCAGCTGCAGAGTTTGGTATGGGCATGACCTATGAATGTGACGCAGTGCAGACTGATGTTGTCTGGATGCATTGCCCCATGACATGTGACAGTGAAGACTGACTTTTGAACAAAGGAGGGACTAGAAAAGGACAATATTTAGCGGGGTCCAGTGTACAAGTCCACCAACTAGTAACACAAAGAGGGTACAAAGTTCCCCGGGAAGAGTGACAGAGGAGAAGTGCGTGTGCTAGAAAGAGGGGGGAATCCCCTTGTTGGAACTAAAACCCTCACACACCCAGCAAGCTAGGTGTCATGCTTCATCATATGGGTTGTGCTCCTCGTCAGACTGGCGCTGCAATGTCTGACGGGCTCCCGAAACCGGGGCTCTTTTTCGGAGATCTTTTGTTCCGGCCATATGGTGCATGCGTGTGAGAGGGCGGGGAGGTGTGGTCGTGGTGTGCAAAGGTGAAGTTAAAAAAGGTAGGTCAGTACACAAACTAATTTATTCACGTGGTAGACTCCCTTGGTTAAAAGGTGGGAGGGGAGATAAATTTCCCCCTCTTTCTAGCACACGCACTTCTCCTCTGTCACTCTTCCTGGGGAACTTTGTACCCTCTTTGTGTTACTGGTAAAGACTGACTTGCCATGCATGTGTGTGCCAGGGCATTGACTTGCTAAGAGGGAGCCTACAGTGGAGTCTGAGGTGCTCCATGCACCCCATTGTGTCATTTACTATCAGGACGTTAGGACATCATTGTGTGTTGTGCTGCTAGGCATCACAAGATTGTGAAATGTGAGTGTGGCCATACATTCATCCAGACACCTGTACTGAGTGATTGGTATTTGATATGATGTATGTTAATAGTGATGTACTTGTACATGGTCATTTGCATGTACAACAACTGGGTATGTGGTGCATGTGTGCACTTTGGGGTATTAACAGCCAGCATGCAACAGACATATGGGTACCTGTCCAGGAGGGATATGGGTGCCATGGTTAATGTTCAGACTGGGTATTGATCTATGTACCCCTGTGTGTGCATTTTTAGTAAATATCAGCTAAGGATGCCAGGCAATGACTGGTAATGTTGTGTATTGACAGTGTTGTGTGCATGTAAGTGCAGGGAACTAATGTGGTCCTTCTTTTCCTACTTATAAGCAGATACATCCACGGGCACAGGAGACAGCGCCACAGAACAGGAGGAGCCACAGAGCAAGCCTGGGCCAGCAACTGAGGAGTCGGAGGGACCCAGTGGCACGGAGGGTGAGGGGAGCCACACCGAGGAGTCCTCAGCACCATCCACCTCAGCTGAGGACCACAGCAGCTCGGATGATGACTCCCTTGTGGGGGCGGGTGTCAGCAGCCAGGAACCAACGGAGGGTGAGGCTGTCACCGCCACCACCACCACCACCACCCTCCCCTCGGCTCCCATCCCAGAGGTCCGTGGCAGCTCCCATGTTCTGGAGCATGTCTCCTTCCTCCCAGGCACTGCACCCCCTGCCCCTGTGTCCCCTGCTGCCCTGAGTGTGGAGTCTGTGGACCTACTTAAACAGATCCGTGTAGGTCAGACATCAATGCTGAATGTCCTCCATGCAGACACTGGTCTGTGGACACAACTGGTGTCATTCATGGAGGGCATCTCATCTGGCATGTCTGCCCTACAGAGGACCAATTAGTCCATGGCCTCCTCACTGACAGCAGCAGTATTCCTCCTCCAGCAGTCCCTGACCCCTTCCCATGCCTCACCTGCAACCCCATCTCCTAAGAACCTCTTCCTGTGTGACCTAGGCCTCTTCCCCTCAGGTCCAGCAGATCCTGACTACAGGGGGAAGGGGAAGTCCCCCCACACAGAGAAGAGTGCCCCTCAACCCGGACACCCTCCCCCAGGTGCAGGCAAACTGAGGCCCCCCACCCGCAAGTCACCCCATAGCCGGAA
Organism: Lissotriton helveticus; assembly: GCF_964261635.1. Lineage (NCBI taxonomy): Eukaryota > Metazoa > Chordata > Amphibia > Caudata > Salamandridae > Lissotriton > Lissotriton helveticus. Next base: position 364,889,820 of record NC_136068.1, on the reverse strand, counting down.
GAGCAAGACCCCACCTCCACCCCCCAGCTCCACTGCACAGTCTCCTTCCTCCATCCCCCAGGTCAGCACACTACAGGTTCCCCCGCCACACCCTGTCCCAGGTTCCCCCACCCACAGATACATCATCCCCAAAATGTTCAGGCCCTCCCCCCTGCCACTTGCTCTTCCACTGACACCACCACCAGTCTGTCTGTAGCTGCAACTACTGTGGGGAGCGTGTCACCCCCAGCTGTCCTGCCAACCCCACCTGCACCCCTTTCCACTCCCATGGTATTAGGCACTGCAGTGGAGTCCACGCCCACCCAGTCTGACATGGGCACTGCAGTGGGGACCATGTCCACTACACCTGACCTGCCCACTGCAGTGGTTCCAGTACCAACCCAATCAGACATGTGCCCGACAGTTGTGACGGAACAACCCATGTCAGACCCCTCCACTTCAATTGCCACTGCCTCTCCTGCACCCAGCACCCCTTCCCAACTTCCTTCTGAGCCCTGATCCTGTCCCTGCGGTGCCTGGCCTGCCCAATGTATGCCCCTCAGAGTGGATGTCCCCCAGTCCTTATCAGTGCAGGCAAGCAATGGGTGACAGGTGTCACTCACACCATCATTGGACTTTGGATTTTAAAATGGACATTGGACTACATTTCATTATTTATTTTCCCTTCCAGATGGCAGATTGCTGAATAAAGCATTTTTTGTTATCCTTGTGCATTTGATTTAGCTGTAGATTTTGTTGCTGCTGTTTACCCTGACCTTGGTGTGAAGATGCAGGATTTACAAATGTCTGTTATTGAGGTCTTGATGTGGTGTACTCCATGTGGCCCATGAGATGAGTTTTATGTTCATGTTGGTATCCATGTCATCCTTTGCAGCTGAGTGGGGGTGTAATGATTTACTAATTTGGCACAGGGATGGTAACATTTCATTGGCATGGCCACATCTGTGGCTTGCACCCATGCACATATGATGTGCTTCACAATGTCCATTTTGACACTTTCCCTGACTGTTGTGCCATCTGAACTGTACATGCAGGCGTGGACATCATTGATGTAAAGTCAACTGTGTCCTCTGTACAACTTGGTAGACATATGTATTGTCAATGTGCAGGTGACTTAAGGGACAGTACCGTACCCAGGCGTATGTCACCAGTGCCTACATTGGGTGGTAGATGAAGGTTGACTGTACAGGTGTTGTGCTGAGATGCCCAGGAATCATACATACTGTTTGGCATGTGCTGCTATTTCCATGATGACACCTACCTTGTGGTCACTGTGATGATGGGTGATTTTCACCCTTTGCAACAATGCTCAACTTTAGCTGCACTTTGCGTCCACACATTTTACATTGGATGTACACACTGATGGTGTGTTTTCACACATTGGCCCAGTGCTATTTCAAAGCTTGACTTGTGTAGCCCACACTCTGGTTTACTTCACACATGTGATGGTAGATACTTTGTGTGACATGAATCAAGATCACTGTAGGGGCTATTTGCCAGGCACTACACACTGTTGGCATGATGTTGTTGTGAAATGTATTTGGCTGACATGCCTGTGGCTGATGTTTAATGGATGTGTGTCACATCTTCCTCCCTATGGGTGGTGTGGCATCAGTGATAGGCAACATGCCCCTATGGATGGGGTGGCATCAATGCTAGGCAACATGACACATATGGGTGGGTGAGGCAGTGGTGATACACAACATGCCCCTATGGGTGGGTTGGCATCAGTGATAGGCAACATAACACATATGTGTGGGGTGGCATCAGTGATAGGAAACATGCCTCTATGGGTGGGGTGGCATCAGTGATAGGCAACATGCCCCCATGGGTGGGGTGGCATCAGTGATACGCAACATGCCCCTATGGGTGGGGTGGCATCAGTGATAGGCAACATGCCCCTATGGTTGGGGTGGCATCAGTGATAAGTAACATGTCCCTATGGGTGGGGTGGAATCAGTGAAACGCATCATGCCCCTATGGGTGAGGTGGCATCAGTGATAGACAACATGCCCCTATGGGTGGGGCGGCATCAGTGATAGGCAACATGCCCCTATGGGTGGGGTGCATCAGTGATACACAACATGCCCCTATGGGTGGGGTGGCATCAGTGATAGGCAACATGCCCCTGTGGGTGGGGTGGCATCAGTGATAGGTAACCTGCCCCTGTGGGTGGGGTGGCATCAGTGATACACAACATGCCCCTATGGGTGGGGTGGCATCAGTGATAGGTAACATGCCCCTATGGGTGGGTGGCATCAGTGATAGGCAACATGCCCCTATGGGTGGGGTGGCATCAGTGATAGGCAACATGCCCCTGTGGGTGGGGTGGCATCAGTGCTAGGTAACATGCCCCTGTGGGTGGGGTGGCATCAGTGTTAGGCAACATGCCCCTATGGGTGGGGTGGCATCAGTGATAGCCAACATGACACATGTGGGTGGGGTGGCATCAGTGATAGGCAACATAACACATATGGGTGGGCGAGGCAGTGGTGATACACAACATGCCCCTATGGGTGGGGTGGCATCAGTGATAGGCAACATGCCCCTATGGGTGGGGTGGCATCAGTGATAGGCAACATGACACATATGGGTAGGTAACATGCCCCTATGGGTGGGGTGGCAGTAGTGGTGGCCATGGGTTCCCTAAGGAGGTGTGGTACTGGTGGACAGGGTCTGCACCCCCTGGATTTGTTTGTGGGGTGGGTGTCCGACTTACCGTCTGTGCCGTCCGCGTCTGTTCCTGATCCAGTCATATATGGACAGGACTGGTATGACCTGTGCAATTGGATTCATGCTCCGTCTCGATCCGTTCCTGGCTGCTCCGGTTCGGATCCGTGGAATGGGTTAATGGCGCAAATTGGCGTTGATATGCAGCTCTTCCGGGTGCTGTGACGTGCCGTATGTGGCAACCTGTCCGGAACGTAGGAACTGCGCATCATACTTGACCTGCCGGAAGTAGCAGTGTTTAGGTTGCCGTGCGGCGCAAATTGAGTGTTTCCGGGTCAGGCTCGGACGGAGATTGATGATGGAGTCGGAGCGTGCGGATCGGTCGGGATTTTGGCATTTTTCCGCATCGTACTTCTGGACGGTCTCGCTCCTGGTACGGTTCGGCCGTAAGGTAAGGGCTACTGACACGTCTCGGAGGGCTGACCGACCGAGATCGGAATCGACCCCAGAGTAGAAAGATAGAGTCAAAGCTATAGGTAGGGACAGAGGTTTAGCTAGAGAAATAGTATAGACAGAAGTCAAATAGTGAGAAAATTCCCTTTGCTAGGGCCTCCTTGGAAAGTGGGGGCGCTAGGCAATTGCCCACGCCTTAAAATGCCTCTGTATCTGAATTATTTAATTAACAAATAACACTTGTAAAATGAAATTGTGAACCCTATACGTACGGATTAGGCTACCAACCTTTTGATGATTGTGCTATATTAATTGGCTTGTCAACATTTATAAGTAGACTAAACAATTTCTTTAAATATGTTGTAGTTGTTTTTTTGGAGTGTTCATTTTTGTTTTCTCTCTTAGATAATATTCTTGAAAATTAATTCCTCATTGACTGTCTTGATGATATATTCACATCCTATTTGAGTTTGGACTTGTACAATGGTTAAGAGATCATTTCTTTCCTACTGGAAGGATGAAAATTGTATACAGTTCCCTGATAAAAACTCTTCTGTTTTATATGTAGTATACAAGGGAGCCTGAAATCCCTGTATAAAAGTTTGCCTCTAAGTTTTTTACGACAGGTTTTTTATGACAGGATTTTATGTAATATCTTTATAATTTACAGCAGATAGTATTTTATCCCATATAAAATGAAAGAGTCATGGATCAATAGATTTCTGATTTAAAATCTCTAAAATAAATATTTTCTTTTTAATGAGTAGACAATTTGATTCTACCATACAAAGTTAAGCATTGTTACATTTGATGAACTAGGAATGCCAGGACCTGTGGCAATCAAACGGAGCAGCAGTGGCGGCTGGTGATATTTGAAGTGGTGAGCAGTAAAAGTTGGAGATAAATTTGACGTGGTGAGTGACCTAAATGAACGAGCCTGACTGAGAAAAGTGGGATGGGGGAAGGGGTTCTCGCCCAGTGAACATTTTGAAAAAAATAAGGTTAAATGTGGCATTTTAAAGCAAATTTTGATAAGGAATTTGGTGAACAAACAAGAAGGTTTAAAAGCAATTGTGAACATGTAGCCTTGAAATATTTAAACATAATACAAACTGCCCGTATCTTAGTGCATTAAATATATTTAACAGTTACTGTAGTGTGTGAATTGTATGGTGTGATAACATCAGGCCATTTAGAGTGTGTGCTTGCCCAGTGTCTTGCACTGTGTGCAGCATCGAATTTGGGAGAAAATGCCCTAACCATGCTTGGGGAAGAACCTACAGCTGCTGCTTGCAAGCAGTCATATAGAAATATGTGCATACAAGGCTTTAAGTTGGTCGAAAAAAGTGGAGGTCTTTAAAAGGGAAGTAGCTTAAATTTCTGCAATTCCCTTAGTGCCCTACACAACCATTATTTCGGTTTCTCTCTGAACTTTCTGTGATTGCATCCAGATATATAACACAACTGATAAACCAGCTGGATATATTGACTTTGTCAATGGTTGGTAGGCATTTGAAATAAATGAGTAACCACACAATTGTTTTGTAAATAATTCATTATTGAATATGTTTCAATTCTTAAAATTGTGAGACTGTGAATTAAATACTACAGAGGTCTCTGGAAGGAGTATTGGTCTTTAAAGTGTCTTGGTCACACCTTTTTTGTGCACTAAATGTTAGGCATGTATACACTTTTTCTCACCACATGCCATCCATCAGCATACGTTATACTTAATCTCTTTCCGCTTCAACACCCCCTTTTCACTCCCTCCTGGATGCACTTCCTCACATCTCTTACGCTTCACCACACCCAAACACATAATGCACCCACTCACACATAAGTACTCCATTTCATTGTACTTATATTTTTTCAACATTTTGACAGCTCTGTATCACCTTCACACAATTTTACACAGAATTTCAATTGCAACTGAAATACACAACCATCCACTCATGGCCGATACAAAAAAAAATAAGTTGCACAAAAAATAAAGTATTGCACTGTACAGAGTAATAAGCTGCAAGGAAAAAAATCAGAAGCACAACATCCTGAAAATAGCTATCACTTTTAGGGAATGCAAGATTAAATAAAGGGGTCTATTAGGTGTTTATTATTATTGGGACAGGTTAGTATCCCGGCCATCAGAAGAGAAAGAATGGGAGGACGATCCTTCGTTACCTGGCAGCTTAACACTGGAACAAACACTGGAACAAACTTACCCCGGGTCTCCGGATGGAGTCATTGGAGACACTCTTTCGGGAAAGACTCAAGACCTGGCTCTTTCCGTCCTTAGGCCTCCCCTTCTACTGAGTATCATTGTACTGCTCCCAACATGGTCTTTTCTGCCGCAGTGCGGGGACTCACTAGCTAGTGTAGCCATGCGCTTTATAAATGTGTTTATTAACTAAGGGGTCTATTAGAATAGCGGGCGGATCGCTACCGACTGTATGGCGGTGGCGATCCACCCACCATTTCTCCCCGCACATCTACCATTTCCCTCCACCATATTACGATGGCGGGGGTACCCCGGCGGACAGAAAGACCCTCCCCTGGTTTTCCGCCCGTCGTCGAGTCGACTGGGCGGAAAAGGGGTATAATATGGTGGCGGTGTCTGCAAGACACCGCCTTCCATATTATAATGTTATGTGCCTTTCCATGGCGGCGTGACATGGAAAGACATGCGGTGTCTGCATGTGGGGGCCCGTTGCCGGCCCCCATTGTGTTTGGGGTGCACATGGTGGTACCTAAGGTACCCCCCTGCATTTGCATGCACAACGTGGCATGCACTGCGTTGTGCCTGCCACGTTGTGCATGCAAATGCACAACATGCCTTTAGGGCACAACGTGGCACATATTTTACGCCGCGTCACAAAAAGTAACAAAACAGCAGCGCAAAAGTGACGCCGGGACTCATAAATAAGCCCCTGAATGTTTATTCATCTCACTGGTCACATGACATATAATTCACCAATCAATGTGCAAATCTGGGCATTGTTGTTTTACACTCATGTTCTCATCAACATGTTTAAATTTTTGTGTTTCACAATATTTCGAGGATTTCTGTCAGAAATCTGCTTACGTATCAATACCTTCTTGATGCTTTACTGCTCACAAACCTCTCTCAGCAAATAGTCTGCCAATGCAGCTAATCCCAAAGGATAAATATTGTGGCAGTGTGCCTTTGCAAGATATGATTTTTCTTTTCTGTCCACCTGGCAATCCCTTACCCTGTGCTCACTACATTATTGGGCAATTTATGGACATAAAATTTGAGCACAGTCTCCAGAATGCTTTTTCACTACAGTGAAATGCCCCATTGGGATGTGAAAACCACTAGGAATATGAATACCCGTAGGTAGGACTTTCTAGATGTTCATCACATATTAAGCACCACAACCTTGCCACAAATAGGGTCACCCATATGCCCACATCTAATAGTAAACATGCAAAGATTCTCCACTGTAATAAGTTTAATCTGCAAGCATAAATGTTTGCAGAATTGATTCTATAAATCAGAATCGAAATTGTGTGTTCACAGATACCATTTTTGAGCACCAAGTTATATTAAGACGTCAAAGGTTATGTGAGACAGGCTTACATGTTTATGCTCCTTACCTGCAGCACTGTAAAAGTCATTAGGTTTATTTAGAGATTTATAAACAGACTGGTGCATTTGGAATGCTGGCAGGGCTGGGGCAGAGACACAACAGAGAAATACGACTAAAGTGTGATCAACCACTCCCAAGTGTGACCGGCCTGATATTGTAAGGCTTTGGGACAACCAGCCTATAACTTTCTGTTAATGAAAGACAGAGATAGAGCTATGTCCATGCAGGAAGGCCAGTTTTCTGAAAACCAACCATCTTAGGTTTAGCGGGACTACAATGATCTGCTTTTTCCTGAAAATATTTCCATTCCAAACTAAACCTAGAAGAACCACAGGCCTATATATGCGAGCTGTGATCCTAACTCCCACACACATCACTCTTGTAACAATGCACTGGGACACCTCCTTCTACCAGTGGTTAAAGTGCATTAAAATAGTATGGGAAATGTGATCCAAAGTAAAATGTGTGCGGGGTTAGAAAGTGTGGGTGCAGAGTAAAAGACGTGGCTTAAAAGAGCATGATATTCTGCAACTATCTGTTGGCCTTTAAACTTCTGGTAACGGTAAATAAAATAACACACATTCCTTAAAAGAAAAATATGCAAGTTCAACTGATTGTGGGAAATGCTCTTTTTAAGTTGTGCAACCTCATTTGCTAAATGTGCTCAAGGCATATGGCAGTGTGGGTAACAAGAGATTGATACAACTGAATTCTAAGTAGCACAGTGAGGAATAATGTCTTGTCTGTTTTTTGTTCTGGGAGTTTCCAGCCTCTGACAGAGAGCACAGTGAATAAGTAAATGTAAGGTGTTGTGCCAATCAAATCCACCTGAAGCTTTTGCTCCTTGACCACCTGTTTTTTTACCATTTTACTGTGGTTGAGCCCAGCCACTGGTGACTCACCCATTGTAAAGTCATGCTAAATGGAGTATGCCTGTTTACCACTAGTGTCCGCCTTTTGAGAGAAGGTTGCTGCAACGCAGCAAGGTTTAATGGACACTTGGCTGGTTACACATGAACACATGCACACACGAGTGAGGGCTGGGCGTGGGAGACTCCTGATGTGCGCAGCCAGATAGCTGTGCACAGGTAGACTGATGCAGAGGGGACTCTGCAAATTGGATATTGACTTGGGCTAGGCCTCCTAATGTTATTGTACACTCATAGGGAAATTCAGTGTGGATTACTGACTTGTCTGCAGTGACATTCCATTATCCACCTATGGGGCAGACTGCCTTAGAATGCAGTTTTGCTTTTCTTTGGTCCTCAGAGACGAGTAACATTTTGAATTAGGGAGTAACCTATGCAGGAATATCAGTTCTACAAGTTCCCCAAAAATATCTGTACAGCTCTTGGGTCTTCCAGGATTCTCATATTTCTCTGGCTCAGCTCAGGATCAGACCAGGCCTTTTGTCACCCTGCTGTGCCACATTAATTACATTTCTCTCCAGCAGCAAAAGCAAAAGCTTCCCCACACAAAGAGAGCAGTTAACAGTGCTTCACTGAGCTCCTAACGAGGAAAGGGGTGGGGATGAAGGATTTACATCAATCAATCAGATGTTACACTGAACCAGGGATGGGCCAGCCCAAGCCCGCTGAACACAAGAGGGAGCCCAGACCTCTGGAGTCAACACTGGAGGCGCTCCCTTTGAAGTTTCGAAGGGAAAGGTCCTGGCAGTGATGTGAGCGAAGAGTGGAGCTGAGGCCACCAGAGCAGATGTGCCTAGTGATGCCATTTTTAAATGTCCCAGTGGGCTGTCCAGGAGTGTTGGGACAGGGGCATAGAGGTGATGTGGCATCCCGTCAAAGCTCAGAGGTGCCTAGCTTCAGGAACCTACTGCCCCCACTTAAAAGGTCTTGCCCCAGGGGGAGAGCTCTCTGTCAGATTTGATTTTCTTCTGGGCACTGGGAATGGAGGTGGCAGTAAAGGACAACTGGAAGGACGAACCCCCTGATATCTATCTGGACTAAGGACTCTGACTACAGTTGTCCCCAGAACCAGTGGGGCTCTCCTTTGGACCAGGGAAGCTGGTTCCCTTGCACCCCCTAATGACTAGTTGGGGGGGAAACAAAGATTCTGTACCAATGAGAAGAGAAGCTCCATAGGAAACACAGAAGAAAGGCTGGTGCAGGGAGCCAGTGAGCCAGCTCCCTGCAAAGTCAATCACCTTAGAGGCCAGGAGCGCTGAGAAAAGTGCCCCAGGTGGCTAGGGCTCAAATGCGCTCAAGAAGGGACAAAATGACCCAACAGGGCCCAAGATATCTGCCGTAGAAGGACTTGAGCTTTGACCTCTCCTCCAGTGATCAAGGAGCGTATTTAGCTTTGCTGCCTTGCGGGCCAGGCTCTGAGGGTCACCACACAAATAAGTGATGCTCATTCGGGGAGCTAGCCAGGGGCAGCCAGAGCTGGGCTACCCAGGCTGCCCCCAACAAAGCAGACATGCAGGGGGCTCAGTGTCCAGAAAATCAAAAAGTAAGAAAAAAAGGGCACGCAAGGCATGAAGCCGCACGGCGCGAAAAGAAAGAGGCCAGAGCCGCTAATCAATTATTCACGAGCTCTGAGGGGGAGCACCCTATAATGCCCTGTGAGGCCTGCAAAAGCTCATTGATATCTGTTGTTGTGGCAATCACAAGATGGTGGGGCTACCACTTAACAGCAAAAAAAGGTACTGGGGAGCTACAAAAGTGTTGCAGCTCCCCAAGGAGGTCCCAGGCCCCGCTTCAGAAGTACTGACCCTAAATCTGTATGGTCCAAAAAGGAAGTACAAATCCGGGAATTCTCTTTAATTTGCAAGCACTCAACAGGCTTGCGCACGTGCTCTACAGCTGGGAGTGCAACGCCCTCTAGGGGTGAAGTTTATGGCTGCAGTTATTGTGGCCTGAAGGTGTCCACAGGAAGATACATGTTAAATTGTGTCCTCAAGGGGACAAGTCTGTGATAACATATGGTGTGATCAAAGGTGATGCCCTCAAGTGGCTGTTTTTATAATTGCATTTCCAAATGATTGAAGGTATATAACAATCACACAGACCCAGGGCAAGTTCATTTTGTAAATTCTTTATTGAGATAATAATGCTGACTGTGGCTATTGATCAATGTGCATATGATTTATTAACATTATTAAGTGCATTCACACATGGTTATTTTCGAATATTGAATTTAATATACTTACCTGATGAGTTTTTATGACCCTTTAGGGGGGTTAGAGGTGATTATGCAATGTCATCAACGAGTATTACCATCGGACGTATTTATATTCGTAAATTACTGCTTAGTATTGAGTGGGGTGCGCATAATAAATATACTTTTACTTTTCTAAAGAAAAACCACGTACTGGACAATTATTTATTACGTTTTATTATTAGTGCCAGTGAATGGTGATTACTAGCCCATACCACCTCCCTTGAGTAGGCATTGGACTGCTCTGCTCCGCTACATTGAGAGGGTCAAGTGCTGCAAAGGGCTATTTGGTTCCCACTAGAGGGCAAATGTGGACCCATAACGTTTGCAGGCCACACAAACAATGGCCCATTTCATTACAGTAAGTCATTATTGTAAAATTGTAGCAGACACAGAAAAGTTTAGGCTTCTGCAAAATGTGTGAAAATAAAGAGTTTAAGATAAAACAAGTGCTTTCAAGGCAAATATTTAAGCAATACACACTCAACATGTACCTGGTGCAAATTCGTTTAAAATGTTCCATAAAAAGAATGAACTCTAGAATTCTGCTAGGTATACCCTTACACTGCTTCTCAAAAAGAACGAATCTTTGTTATCATAAAGTCACTCCATCAATTACAGCCTATTCTGGCTCTCAAGGAGCCTTTAGTTTTGCTGATTAACCACGTATTTACATTTCTGTGAGGTAGTAAGTTCCCGAGCATGAAGGAGGCTTGTTTTGCCTTTTATGTCTGCCTCTCCTTTAGCTTCACAATACAGGAGACCCCCTTCTGTGCTTATATCTCGATGCACCCCAAGAATGGGCTTAACCATTCAAGGATGTTCAAAAAATAGTGAACTGTTTTTGTAAAATTTTAAAAAGCACAGGCACATTTTTACCGATAGATTCCGCTTGGAACTATGCCCTATCCCCATCCCAACACTTTGTGATAGTTGGTAAATGTCCACTCCAGGTTTCCAAACCTTAAGCACCTCACCAGGTATATATCCCATAAAGCACTAGCTACAACAAACACCTTCTCACCCTTACTCTCTAAAGGCATCCAAGAACCTGATGCAAATTGGAGTGCATTGTGACCTCGCTGGGAAGTGCTACATACATGATACCAATGGAGTAATTGCCTACTAGACCACCCACAAAGTGATTCAGACCATGGGGTTACAAGAGTGCTATTGAAGGACTAATATAATACAACACCATTTAAACAGTAAGTGCAGTTTTTTTCTTGATTTTTAGACATATTGTCAATTTTCCCTATAAGACTTAAAAGATACACGAGCAAGTAACAACGAAATACAATTGAAGAAGTATTCAACTCTATGCTAGCCTTTTGCATTGTTTGTGTAAGAAAGCAAAACATATCATTACTTTTTTGCAGCAATGGCAGTGCATGTGCGATGTCACAAAATTAATGGATTTGTTTTAGAAAATGAAAGAAAAAAATTTAACCTGCCCCCGTGAAGGAAAACTATGCCATTAAAAGAATTTAGTTTATTAAACACAACGTGGCATGCACTGCGTTGTGCCTGCCACGTTGTGCATGCAAATGCACAACATGCCTTTAGGGCACAACGTGGCACATATTTTACGCCGCGTCACAAAAAGTAACGCAACAGCAGCGCAAAAGTGACGCCGGGACTCATAAATAAGCCCCTGAATGTTTATTCATCTCACTGGTCACATGACATATAATTCACCAATCAATGTGCAAATCTGGGCATTGTTGTTTTACACTCATGTTCTCATCAACATGTTTAAATTTTTGTGTTTCACAATATTTCGAGGATTTCTGTCAGAAATCTGCTTACGTATCAATACCTTCTTGATGCTTTACTGCTCACAAACCTCTCTCAGCAAATAGTCTGCCAATGCAGCTAATCCCAAAGGATAAATATTGTGGCAGTGTGCCTTTGCAAGATATGATTTTTCTTTTCTGTCCACCTGGCAATCCCTTACCCTGTGCTCACTACATTATTGGGCAATTTATGGACATAAAATTTGAGCACAGTCTCCAGAATGCTTTTTCACTACAGTGAAATGCCCCATTGGGATGTGAAAACCACTAGGAATATGAATACCCGTAGGTAGGACTTTCTAGATGTTCATCACATATTAAGCACCACAACCTTGCCACAAATAGGGTCACCCATATGCCCACATCTAATAGTAAACATGCAAAGATTCTCCACTGTAATAAGTTTAATCTGCAAGCATAAATGTTTGCAGAATTGATTCTATAAATCAGAATCGAAATTGTGTGTTCACAGATACCATTTTTGAGCACCAAGTTATATTAAGACGTCAAAGGTTATGTGAGACAGGCTTACATGTTTATGCTCCTTACCTGCAGCACTGTAAAAGTCATTAGGTTTATTTAGAGATTTATAAACAGACTGGTGCATTTGGAATGCTGGCAGGGCTGGGGCAGAGACACAACAGAGAAATACGACTAAAGTGTGATCAACCACTCCCAAGTGTGACCGGCCTGATATTGTAAGGCTTTGGGACAACCAGCCTATAACTTTCTGTTAATGAAAGACAGAGATAGAGCTATGTCCATGCAGGAAGGCCAGTTTTCTGAAAACCAACCATCTTAGGTTTAGCGGGACTACAATGATCTGCTTTTTCCTGAAAATATTTCCATTCCAAACTAAACCTAGAAGAACCACAGGCCTATATATGCGAGCTGTGATCCTAACTCCCACACACATCACTCTTGTAACAATGCACTGGGACACCTCCTTCTACCAGTGGTTAAAGTGCATTAAAATAGTATGGGAAATGTGATCCAAAGTAAAATGTGTGCGGGGTTAGAAAGTGTGGGTGCAGAGTAAAAGACGTGGCTTAAAAGAGCATGATATTCTGCAACTATCTGTTGGCCTTTAAACTTCTGGTAACGGTAAATAAAATAACACACATTCCTTAAAAGAAAAATATGCAAGTTCAACTGATTGTGGGAAATGCTCTTTTTAAGTTGTGCAACCTCATTTGCTAAATGTGCTCAAGGCATATGGCAGTGTGGGTAACAAGAGATTGATACAACTGAATTCTAAGTAGCACAGTGAGAAATAATGTCTTGTCTGTTTTTTGTTCTGGGAGTTTCCAGCCTCTGACAGAGAGCACAGTGAATAAGTAAATGTAAGGTGTTGTGCCAATCAAATCCACCTGAAGCTTTTGCTCCTTGACCACCTGTTTTTTTACCATTTTACTGTGGTTGAGCCCAGCCACTGGTGACTCACCCATTGTAAAGTCATGCTAAATGGAGTATGCCTGTTTACCACTAGTGTCCGCCTTTTGAGAGAAGGTTGCTGCAACGCAGCAAGGTTTAATGGACACTTGGCTGGTTACACATGCACACACGAGTGAGGGCTGGGCGTGGGAGACTCCTGACGTGCGCAGCCAGATAGCTGTGCACAGGTAGACTGATGCAGAGGGGACTCTGCAAATTAGATATTGACTTGGGCTAGGCCTCCTAATGTTATTGTACACTCATAGGGAAATTCAGTGTGGATTACTGACTTGTCTGCAGTGACATTCCATTATCCACCTATGGGGCAGACTGCCTTAGAATGCAGTTTTGCTTTTCTTTGGTCCTCAGAGACGAGTAACATTTTGAATTAGGGAGTAACCTATGCAGGAATATCAGTTCTACAAGTTCCCCAAAAATATCTGTACAGCTCTTGGGTCTTCCAGGATTCTCATATTTCTCTGGCTCAGCTCAGGATCAGACCAGGCCTTTTGTCACCCTGCTGTGCCACATTAATTACATTTCTCTCCAGCAGCAAAAGCAAAAGCTTCCCCACACAAAGAGAGCAGTTAACAGTGCTTCACTGAGCTCCTAACGAGGAAAGGGGTGGGGATGAAGGATTTACATCAATCAATCAGATGTTACACTGAACCAGGGATGGGGCAGCCCAAGCCCACTGAACACAAGAGGGAGCCCAGACCTCTGGAGTCAACACAGGCTCCCTTTGAAGTTTCGGAGGGAAAGGTCCTGGCAGTGATGTCAGCGAAGAGTGGAGCTGAGGCCATCAGAGCAGATGTTCCTAGTGATGCCATTTTGAAATGTCCCAGTGGGCTGTCCAGGAGAGTTGGGACAGGGGCATAGAGGTGATGTGGCATCCCGTCAAAGCTCAGAGGTGCCTAGCTTCAGGAACCTACTGCCCCCACTTAAAAGGTCTTGACCCAGGGGGAAAGCTCTCTGTCAGATGTGATTTTCTTCTGGGCACTGGGAATGGAGGTGGCAGTAAAGGACAACTGGAAGGACGAACCCCCTGATATCTATCTGGACTAAGGACTCTGACTGCAGTTGTCCCCAGAACCAGTGGGGCTCTCCTCTGGACCAGGGAAGCTGGTTCCCTTGCACCCCCTAATGACTAGTTGGGGGAAAACAAAGATTCTGTACCAATGAGAAGAGAAGCTCCATAGGAAACACAGGAGAAAGGCTGGTGCAGGGAGCCAGTGAGCCAGCTCCCTTCAAAGTTAATCACCTTAGAGGCCAGGAGCGCTGAGGAAAGTGCCCCAGGTGGCTAGGGCTCAAATGCGCTCAAGAAGGGACAAAATGACCCAATAGGGCCCAAGATATCTGCCGTAGAAGGACTTGAGCTTTGACCTCTCCTCCAGTGATCAAGGAGCGTATATAGCTCTGCTGCCTTGCGGGCCAGTCTCTGAGGGTCACCACACAAAGAAGTGCTGCTCATTCGGGGAGCTAGCGAGGGGCAGCCAGAGCTGGGCTACCCAGGCTGCCCCCAACAAAGCAGACATGCAGGGGGCTCAGTGTCCAGAAAATCAAAAAGTAAGAAAAAAAGGGCATGCAAGGCATGAAGCCGCACGGCGCGCAAAGAAAGAGGCCAGATCCGCTAATCAATTATTCACGAGCTCTGTGGGGGAGCACCCTATAATGCCCTGTGAGGCCTGCAAACGCTCATTGATATCTGTTGTTGTGGCAATCACAAGATGGTGGGGCTACCACTAAAAAGCAAAAGAAGGTACTGGGGAGCTACAAAAGTGTTGCAGATCCCCAAGGAGGCCCCAGGCCCCGCTTCAGAAGTACCGACCCTAAATCTGTATGGTCCAAAAAGGAAGTACAAATCCGGGAATTCTCTTTAATTTGCAAGCACTCAACAGGCTTGCGCACGTGCTCTACAGCTGGGAGTGCAAGTTTATGGCAGCAGTCATTGTGGCCTGAAGGGGTCCACAGGAAGATACATGTTAAATAGTGTCCTCAAGGGGACAAGTCTGTGATAACATATGGTGTGATCAAAGGTGATGCCCTCAAGTGGCTGTTTTTATAATTGCATTTCCAAATGATTGAAGGTATATAAAAATCACACAGACCCTGGGGAAGTTCATTTTGTAAATTCTTTATTGAGATAATAATGCTGACTGTGGCTATTGATCAATGTGCATATGATTTATTAACATTATTAAGTGCATTCACACATGGTTATTTTCGATTATTGAATTTAATATACTTACCTGATGAGTTTTTATGACCCTTTAGGGGGGTTAGAGGTGATTATGCAATGTCATCAACGAGTATTACCATTGGACGTATTTATATTCGTAAATTACTGCTTAGTATTGAGTGGGGTGCGCATAATAAATATACTTTTACTTTTCTAAAGAAAAACCACGTACTGGACAATTATTTATTACGTTTTATTATTAGTGCCAGTGAATGGTGATTACTAGCCCACACCACCTCCCTTGAGTAGGCATTGGACTGCTCTGCTCAGCTACATTGAGAGGGTCAAGTGCTGCAAAGGGCTATTTGGTTCCCACTAGAGGGCAAATGTGGACCCATTACGTTTGCAGTCCACACACACAATGGCCCATTTCATTACAGTAAGTCATTATTGTAAAATTGTAGCAGACACAGAAAAATGTAGGCTTCTACAAAATGTGTGAAAATAAAGAGTTTAAGATAAAAACAAGTGCTTTCAAGACAAATATTTAAGCAATACACACTCAACATTTACCTAGTGCAAATGTGTTTAAAATGTTCCATGAAAAGAATGAACACTAGAATTCTGCTAGGTATACCCTTACACTGCTTCTCAAAAAGAACGAATTTTTGTTATCATAAAGTCACTCCATCAATTACAGCCTATTCTGGCTCTCAAGGAGCCTTTAGTTTTGCTGATTAACCACGTATTTACATTTCTGTGAGGTAGTAAGTTCCCGAGCGTGAAGGAGGCTTGTTTTGCCTTTTATGTCTGCCTCTCCTTTAGCTTCACAATACAGGAGACCACCTTCTGTGCTTATATCTCGATGCACCTCAAGAATGGGCTTAACCATTCAAGGATGTTCAAAAAGTAGTGAACTGTTTTTGTAACTTTTAAAAAGCACAGGCACATTTTTACCGATAGATTCGGCTTGGAACTATGCCCTATCCCCATCCCTACACTTTGTGATAGTTGGTAAATGTCCACTCCAGGTTTCCAAACCTTAAGCACCTCACCAGGTATATATCCCATAAAGCACTAGCTACAACAAACACCTTCTCACCCTTACTCTCTAAAGGCATCCAAGAACCTGATGCAAATTGGAGTGCATTGTGACCTCGCTGGGAAGTGCTACATACATGATACCAATGGAGTCATTGCCTACTAGACCACCCACAAAGTGATTCAGACCATGGGGTTACAAGAGTGCTATTGAAGGACTAATATAATACAACACCATTTAAACAGTAAGTGCAGTTTTTTTCTTGATTTTTAGACATATTGTCCATTTTCCCTATAAGACTTAAAAGATACACGAGCAAGTAACAACGAAATACAATTGAATACGTATTCAACTCTATGCTAGCCTTTTGCATTGTTTGTGTAAGAAAGCAAAACATATCATTACTTTTTTGCAGCAATGGCAGTGCATGTGCGATGTCACAAAATTAATGGATTTGTTTTAGAAAATGAAAGAAAAAAATTTAACCTGCCCCTGTGAAGGAAAACTATGCCATTAAAAGAATTTAGTTTATTGAAATGTTAATTATTCATCCGCCATGGCGTGTTGACAAATCAGGTGTGGGTGGGAGCAGTGCTTTAAATGGGCAGGTACTCACCGGTACTGAGTACCGGCACTTCTTATTTTTATCCCTTCAAGTACCGGCACTTCTCTCCCCGCCCAGGAGAGTACCGGTACTATATGTAATGTTGTGGGAGTGGGCGCAACCACCCTGGCACACGATTTGAGTTACTGTTCATATCCCCCCCCCTTAAGCATGTGTTCAATGGCTCCGCCCGACGTAGGGACGGAGAGCACGCTGTTTAGTTAATAAAAGGCCCAGGGCTCTGGGCGTGGCAGGCACTTGACTGACCACTAACATAGTACACGTGTGGTCTCCTTTGTGATTGTGTGGGGCCTGGTCACGACACTACACTGGCGACGAGGTGGTCTCGCCACCCCACCGCGTGCCGTGCACTGTCTTCCCTCACCCTGGGCAGACCGCCTTGCTGTGTGGCCCCTGCGGTGCAGCCCGCCCTATGAACCCCGGAGCCGCCGTCCTGCGAGGCCCTCCCGGCCCACCAACACCCAGCTCTGTGCCCTGCGGTGCGAAGGCCCAGCCACGACAACCGGGACCCTACCGCCCGCCGCCTACTTCGCTGCTACTTTCAGCGTGCGGCGCCGCAGTCCTCCTGCCAGCCGACGGTTGCAAGACTGGACCCGCCCTCGGCCTCAGGTGCGTGCTCCCAGCCTGTGCGCCCCAGTGTGAGCCTCCCCGCAGCCTCCGGTGTGAGCCCCGCTCCGCCGCGTCCCAGACCTCGCCTGCCTCCTGCCTGACGTCACGCGGCCTGCCGGGCCTGCCGCGCGCCTCCCGAGCCGTCCCTCACGCTTCCCGCGTGCACCGCTGCGGCCCGCCTGCCATATCCCACGCATCTCGCGTGAAGTCTGCCTGCTATTTCCCACGCATTTCGCGTGCAACGCTGCCGTGCCCTGCTACTGCTGCCTGGACCTTCCCACAGCTGCCACCAGTGCGTGTCTGGACTCCTAGGCTTCTGGTAACCGGACCTCTTTTGTCTGCCAAGCCCCCCGCCTTCCACGATGGCGATGGCTACCGTACCTCCACTGGAGCCCTTCACTATCACGGGCACACCTCCCTCCCAGGCCGCCCGGTGGAAAAAGTGGGTAGAACGCCTAGAAAACTACTTTGTGGCAGCTGACGTTGCTGTTGAGCGGAGGCGTGCGATGCTTCTACATCTAGGAGGAGAAGCTATTCACGACATCTCGAAGGACGTGGTGGAAGGTGGCCCGCCCCGGAACTACACCACGCTACGCGACGCGATAACCGAGTACTTTGAACCTTTCGCCAGCGCGGATTACGAACGATTCTTACTCCGCCAAGCCCGCCAACTCCCAGAAGAGTCCGTTGATGTCTTCTACGCGAGACTCAAGAAGCTGGCCAGCACATGCACCCTTCCAGATGTGGACGACGAAATCCGCGCTCAATTCATACAGGGCTGCGCCTCCTCAAAATTGCGGGAAAGAGTCCTAGAGACAGACAACATGCCCATGCGCGACATACTGGCGCTTGGACGGTCTAAAGAACTATCTAAAGCTCGAGCAGCACATATGGAGCCAAAACCAACGGTCGCAGTCAAAGTTGAACCCGTATGCGCCATCAAGACGACTACCACGGACACACGCGCGAAACAGCCCCGAAGACCTCGGCCGAGCCCCGCTCAGTCATCTCACGACCGCCCCTGCATGTGGTGCGGTGGAGCAACCCCCCACAGCGGAACATGCCCAGCGCATGGAAAAATCTGCAGCGCCTGTGGGAAGGCCAACCACTTCGCAAGTGTGTGTCTATCCTCACAAAGGAAGAAGCCCAACGGCCCACCCCGAAGAGTACGACAAATAGAACCGATGCCGGATACTGCCACCAACAGTGACATGGACGACGACGAAGCGGACGCAGCGTCCGTCCACGTGGTGCGAATGCTCAACACGCTAGCCGCCACCCCATCCGCAGAACCCATGTGCACAGTAAATGTGCAAGGCCAAGCACTCGCAGCACTGATCGACACCGGGGCCACGATCAACCTAATGGCGGCCAGTGTATACCGGACATTAAGCGAACCACCGGAACTCCATCCCACGAGAGTACAAGTATACGCCTATGGCACCAGTCGACCCCTCTGCCTCTGTGGAGTGTTCCGAACAACAGTATCACACGACTCCCACCACGTACACACCAAGATCTATGTGTCACAAGAAGGGTCCGGGTTCCTGCTCGGCTGCCGGACCGCCCAAGACCTAAGGCTGATCCACTTCGCCCTCACGGTCCAAGCCCACAGCCTCGACCATTCGGTGTTGCAACATACCTCACTGTTTGACGGGATCGGCTGCTTGAGAGGACCCGCAGTCCGTCTTCACATAGACCGCTCAGTCGCCCCAGTAGCCCTCAGACACCGGCGCATAGCGTTCCATCTACGGCCCAAAGTGGAAGCAGAGCTACGGGTACTCGAGAGAGCCGGGATCATTGAAAGAGTCAGCGGGCCCACTCCGTGGGTGTCGCCCATCGTAGTGGCCAAGAAACCGAAACAACCTGACGCCGTGCGGATCTGCGTGGACATGCGCATTCCGAACCTCGCGATCAAGAGAGAACGCCACCTGACGCCAACCATTGACGACATCATCGGTGAGCTATCGGGTTCGAAGTGGTTTTCGAAGATGGACTTGAGATCCGGATTCCACCAGATCCCCCTGCACCCGGACTCCCGCCCGATAACGACCTTCTCTACCCACGCGGGCCTGTGGAGATACACCAGACTCAACTTCGGAATATCCAGTGCTGCCGAAGTTTTCCAAAACATTATTCAAAACGTCCTACAGGGCCTAGACGGCGTACTGAACGTGAGCGATGACATTTTAGTCCACGCAGGGACTCTAGATGAACACATCCAACGCCTCCAGGCTGTCTTCACCAGGCTACAGGAGAGAGTTCTAACCCTTCACAGAGAGAAGTGTGAATTCCTCCGGAAGGACATCAGCTTTTTCGGGTACAGATTCTCCGACCAGGGCGTTGGGCCGGACCCGGACAAAGTAAAGGACATCCATGAAGCCCCCGCCCCTACATCAGTGACAGCCGTCCGCAGCTTCCTTGGTATGGTGACGTACTGCGGACGTTTCATTAAAGACCTGTCTGATCTCACCGGCCCTCTTCGTGACCTCACAAGGTCCACAGCCACCTGGGAGTGGGGAAGAGAACAACAAGGAGCCTTCCAAAAGACCAAAGCAGCACTCTCAGCAAACACAACCCGGGCCTACTTCGACCCTCGGTATGAGTCCCAACTGGTGGTGGATGCCAGTCCGACCGGCCTTGGCGCAGTCTTAGCACAACAGCAACCCTGCGGAGAGTGGGCACCTGTCGCGTACGCAAGCAGAACTCTCACTGCAACAGAACAAAGATACTCACAGATCGAAAGAGAGGCCATCGCTATCCTGTGGGGGTGCCGTCACTTCCACATCTACCTGTACGGACACCCATTTGTGGTGGTCACGGACCACAAACCACTTCTCCCACTGTTCCAAGGGTCCTCCTCACGTCCTCCTCCACGCATCGAGAAATGGGTACTCCAGCTCCAAGAGTATCAGTTCACAGTGGAGTATCGACCAGGCTCCAGAAACCCCGCCGACTATCTGTCGCGGCATGCCCGCCCGGCCACGGAAACAGAGGCCGCGGAGGCCGACGCCACTGAAGAGTATGTGAGGATGATTGTGGAGCGTTCAAGGCCACTGCCCATCTCCCTGGAAGATGTGACTCGAGCCACCAAAGACGACGACTGCCTGCAAATTGCCATTCAGGCCATCCAATCGGGAAACTGGAAACCACTACAGAGCCCGGCGTCGTTTCGCACTCCCGAAGCCCAGGCCACACTCAAAGCGCTCTACCAAGTCCAGAGCGAGCTGTCCGTCTCGCCTGAAGGATGCCTCCTGAGAGGCCTCCGCCTTGTTCTGCCCGACAGCCTCACCCAGCAAGCAGTCCTCCTGGCCCATGGCGCTCACCAGGGCATTGTGAAATCGAAAAATCGCATCAGGACCAAACTCTGGTTCCCAGGACTCGACAAAAAGGTCGAAGATGTCATTCAACGGTGCCCAGTGTGCATAGCAACCAGCCTGCCCAATCCCCCTGCACCAGTAATTACGGAAGAAGGGCCGACCGCTCCGTGGACCCGAGCTAGCGCAGACTTCGGGAGCCTCCCAGGCGGGAAGTATATGTTTGTTGTGGTAGACGACTACTCAAGGTATCCAGAAATTGAAATACTACCCTCCACCGCAGCATCCAAAGTGATCCCAAAGCTAGAGAAGATCCTGGCGACCCATGGCCTCATTGGGGAACTACGCACTGACAACGGACCTCCTTTCAACGGTGGTGAGCTAGCAGAATATCTACAATCACACCGCATCAAGCACAGGAAGATAACCCCAAGGTGGCCGCAAGCCAACGGCGAAGTTGAGAGACTAATGAGAACTCTGAATAAGACTATCCAAATTGCTATGGCAGATGGCCAAAACCTGGAATTAGCCCTCTTCCAGTTCTTGCGAGAGTACAGGCTGACCCCCCACTGCACCACCGGAGTCCCTCCAAGCCGCCTGTGTTTCAACAGAGCAGTAGTGGACACTCTCCCTCACCATCCTGTGTGGGCCTCAACTCCGGCCACGAACAACCGGTCCATGGAACAACGATCCAAGTCTAACAAAGAAGCGTCCAGGCGGAGAAGAGCTGCAGACAGTCCCATCCAGGTTGGCGACCTGAGGAAAATTGAATTTTGCCCTGTCATGTGTCCCTACGTGTTCCCCATCATATGTTATATGTGCATGATCACTATGCATATTTCCCCCTATGACCGACCAAAGACGCTTTTATAGTTGCGTCCAACGTTAGTATGTCAGTTATCCAGTCCCTCGCGATAGCAACGTGAATTAGGCTTTTAGGTCTATGTTGCCAACGTCTTTACATTGTGCACGTTAAATCATCGAGTTGCACCCGTTTCTAGGCCTCACAGGGCCCGGACACCAGATTCAAGCCTCAAGTCTCCTGAACCACTCCGAGGAGAGATGCAGCCCCGCCCGCATCCCTGAACCTTCACTCACTTCCTGCCAAGCAACGAGGTGCCCGGCCTGGCCTAGCCTGCCTGCCTGCCAAGAATATGTTATGCCTACAGTTATCTGTTCAGCTCTCCGGCTTCACATTCCATCGCTAACGAACTGCATAACATCTTCATCTATAGTCTAGTCTTCCTGTCTCCATGCAAGTGAATTACTGAATTAATACCCATAGAAGATCCATAGCACACGCAATACATGAAGAAATATATGCATGCACTAGCCTTAGTGACAAGTAGCCTTTGCCCTGATGACTTTTAGATTCAAGCAACATGTACTCCAAACACAAGATATCAGATATGCTATAGGTACAGGTCGTTCTGACATCCCAGACTTTAGTCTCCTCTTCTAGTGCTAGAAGTCAGAGCCCCTAGCTCTCCCCAGTTACACGTCATGACCCGTTTGCGCGCACCAGTAGGTTAAAGGTTCCAGCTGCCCATGAAGCCCCCTCCATGTATCCACCCACTTATGACACTTCTGTGACGTCTACATCACATGTTTCTGTGCACGCCCTGTGCACGCCTTCTTTTCACGCCCATATGTTCTTATCTTCCGTATGTCACTTGTTACGCCTACTGTATTCAATGCAATTGTACTGTTTTACTATATATACTGTATGATGTTAATAAACGATTGTCTGTCCCTTCCTGAACCTTAGCAGGTGATGGAACCCGATGTCCATTGGCTCGAGCCACTTAATTAAAGCCCGTATGACTCAGATACCACGGATTCTGCCTCTTATTTATTGAGCTATCCTTTTCAGTTAATGCATAGAAAAATAGTACCGGTAATTATTTATTTATTTACCACATAATGGCGCCCGAACAGGGACGAGCCCCTTCCCCACGCGCCGGCGATGTAACGCAGGCCCCCTGACCCTTCTACAGCCGTGAGGGACCCCTACTGCGCACCGGCAGATATTTCTGCTCAAATCTCCCTCAGGCCCACGGAGGAGACGGAGACTGCGGTCCGGCATCCAGACGAGGCGGTGAGGAAGGCGGAACGTCCCGACCAGAGCCCAAGCCGAGAGAGCAAGGTCCGAGGTATCCTGAGGCCCACCTGTTTCCGAAGCCCGAAGCGCATGCGTAGTGCGTAGCAGTAACCAGACGTCGTAGCAGTCCAGTCCAGTCCGAGGCCTTCAGTTTTGCTTCCCGGTGAGTACCGTTGCTGGGAACGTATCTAGACGGGTTCATTAATTTGTGCCCGGTCCGACGGGTTTGGGTACACAGATCCGGTCCGACGTGTTCACCTAGGTGGATACGGTATGACGTGTCTCTTTAGGAGACCGGTATGTTCTGTACTGTTTTAGCAGTGCATCCAGTAATTCTAGTAATTCTGTTTTCTAGTATAGTTTCTCGAAAAGTTCCAGTACTATGTTTTCGATGTGTTTATGTTTTCAATGTACTAGGTAGCATCTGTTCGAACTGGTATTAATGTGTATTGATGTCGTGGTATGAGTGATTTGTTCGCTATTGCATTACTGTGTTCATTGTGTATTTGTGTTCAAGTTCAGGTACGTTCAAATATGCCTCTGTTTTCAAAGTTACGTCAGATAGGAACGAGAAAAACATTACTCGAAGAATCGGTTCCTGTCCCTCCTAGGGACAGTCCCGGACATTTCATGTATCATAAACATGGCTTAGATGCCATACTGTATTTAGACTTATGGGTGGATTATACCAAGGATCTCGAAGAAAAATATAGATGGCCTGTTTCAGGAACTTGGGATGCCGAGTGCATCATGAGAGTAGAGGAATCACTATGGAAAAAGAAAGCCAGAAAATCCCAGAAAGATGCCATAGAATTGTGGCGTAAAGAATCGCATAAAAGAACAGAAAAGGAATTCAGGAAAGCAGAATTAAGTAGGGAATCCTCAGAAAAAGCCCAAGAAAGGGAACTACTAGAAGAAGGTGAACGAGTTAGAGCAGAACAGTCAGACAGACAAAGAAATGCCCTTATTAAAGGTATGTATCCCCTTCTCGCCGAGGGTTTGCCGAAGGCGACCCCGGAAACACCCTGTAGTTTACTGCCACCATTGATCCCGACTAAGCTACGTCATAAACCGACCGCAGCTGAAATTTTCCTTTCTTCCTATTTAGACGACACTGTCCCAGACTATGCAAATCCGAATCCTACTCCGCCTGTTCAACCTCAACACCCTGTTAATAATTACTGTTCCTCCAGTCATTGGTCCCGGGAATCCTTCTAATCCGCCAGTACCCCAGGACCAACCCACATTACGTATGCCTACTTTACCAGTCACTTTACCAGCAGTTGCACATTCAGTATTAATTGACGATTCTAGTTCCGGAGGAGCAGGGGGAGGTATTCCTATCACCCCGCCTCAAACAAAACGAATGACGCTGAGAGACGCAGCATTACAGCGTACGCCAAAAGTGGCTACATACGAAGCCCTCAAAAAGTACCTGACTGATTGTAGATATGATCCAGTGGCAGGCGAAGATCACATGATATTATACTCCGTACGTTTACGACGAGTTGCAAACTTTTTGACTACCATGCCAGATATGAAGGAACATCTAGACAGAATATATCATTTCATCCGAACAGGGGAAAAACCAGAAAGTATTCACGAGGCTATGGCACACAGGAAAGTCGAGATTCAAAGTATGATTTTGCAGTTTTTGATAAATTGTTTAATAAGAGAACAAGATCATCCTGATAAAAACAAAGATGAGATGAAAGTCCTGACAAGATGGAGTGACAACATAGCAGAAGGAAAACACAGTAAACAAAATTGTATAGAAACCATGTACAGAAAGATTCGTAAAGAAATTCTAGACATACACGAAAGGGAGAAAGCAATGAGAGTAGCCGAGAAAGAGAATGACACTTCAGACGAAGATATAGATGCCGAGAATCCTAACAGAATAGCGTACGTAGGTAGGACGAGACCTTTTGACAGACATACACGCCTAGAATACAAGAAAGCTTTTCTTCCTCCCGTACCAGAACAGTGTTCTCTTGAACATTTATTCCAGGCTACCGATAAAGTTTTGAAACAGAGAATAGGTTACAGTGAGCTTAGTACCATGCATGAACAGGAACTAGCCCGGTCAGCAGTTCGATGGACTAGTGATTCTAACACGTTCTCAGACGAAGTAGTGGCCCAAATGTTTCTGAAACTTCCCCCAGACGAGCAGCGACTGGTGGGTATGTATATGATCCAGTATCTCATTACACTGTACGAGAATCAGCACTCAGATCCAGGTCCTTTATATAATGTATTGGACGAGTTACTCCTAAACCGATGGAAAGGTCTAGGTACCGATTTGATTAATGTCATCTTAGAACAACGTCATAAATACAGAACGTTCCTGACTCCACATTTTGTTCCTGTTCCACCCCCATTCTACATAGATAGACAGAATCCTTTGCGAGAAGTGCATCCTGTTAAGGGAACGGGGGGTGAGCTCGAACGAGTATTTGTTTACACCCCTTTAACGAAAATAGAACTACTGGAAATGAAAAAGTTAGTGCCCTGTCACGATAAAGATCCAGCAGGGTTCCACCGGGAATTAAAAGACATGCTCCGTATGGGAGAATACACGTATCCTGATATCATTAAAATGTTAAAGGTCTTGTTGCCTGCGGGCATATATGAAAAACTTAAAGAAAAAGAATGGGAGGTGGGAGAGAAAAAGATTGACTGGACAGCATTAGAGAACGAAGATAATACACGGGTTCCTGGTACCGGTCTCGGGGAAAAAGCCAAAGCATTGCCCGAGTTGTTGATACAAGTCTTGCCAAGATTACTAACCACGAAAAAGGAAGACTGGGATGCTATCTCAGCCTGCAAACAGAAACAAGATGAAGACACTAGTGATTTTTATTCCAGATTTGAGAAATGTTTCATTATTAATAGCGGCTTGAAAACAAGTAGTGAGTCGTATCCACATCTTTTTGTTACCAAACTAGTTGAGAATTCTTTACCACAAGTTAAAAATCGAGTACTGAAAGTCGAGAGTACCTGGCAAGCTAATACCCCGTCCCAAATGCTACAAATGTTACAGTACCACCAGAACCGAATCAGGGAAGAGCAGGAACACGAAAGGAGACGTATGAAAGACACGAAAATGAAAGTACTAGTGGCACAGTCTGTTCCAGCAGATAGTCAAAAGAGGGGTACGAATCAAACTAGTCATTCTGCAGCTCCCGTTAAAGGGACATGCAATTATTGTAAACAGCCAGGTCATTATATAAACGAATGTGCAGTTCTGAAACACAACATAGCTACTGGTAAGACGAAAGAGAGACCGCGTCCTCCTAGACAGGAACATGTTCCGCAGAATACGCAACCACCACAGAACGCACAACAGACAGTTACAGTACCGCAGCCTATAGCTGCCACACAACACGTTACAAAGCAGATGTACCAGTACGCACAGTCAGATTATCCGGAATATCAGCAGTATTCATGAAACAGCCTAGAGAGGGAGGTTGGCTTGCCTCTCATCGAGGTTCCTGTAGATCAAGAGGGTCCCTATGTACACAGCCTGGTATTAGGGAAAGACAGAAAATTTCTGATTGATACAGGGGCAAGTAGGACTACCATCAGTCATGACGAGGTTCCAGGGGCTCCACTCTCAGGCTCAAGAAATGTTTCCCTGGGATTTTCAGGAAAGCCTATTGTTAACGAAATATCGAAACCAGTTTCCCTAGAAGGCGGTCCATTGTCCCGAACTACAGACTTGTTACTTACGAAATCATGTCCAGAAAACGTACTTGGTATTAAAACATTGAAAGAATTAGGTGCCGTGATATGCTGTTCTCCGGAAGGAGTGAGATTGTTTCTACGTGATTTTAAAGGACATTATGTGTTAAGAGATTTTGATCCAAGATTACTGAATGTACCACAGCATTTATGGGCGCAAGGTCCAACTGATGTAGGTTGTATGCACATTACACCATATCGTGTCACCCTGAAACAAGGAGTTGTATTACCCCGAATCCGACAGTACAAATTGCCACTTGAGGCTGTAGCAGCCTTATCAAAAATTATTGACAAGCTCATTGCTCAGGGAGTAGTTGTAGAAACTGACTCCAATGTATGTAATTCTCCTATCATTCCGATTCTTAAACGTACTGACCCAAATGCACCTCCAGTTTATCGATTAGTAATTGACCTTCGAGAACTTAATAAATGTATCATACCCCAGTACCCAGTGGTTCCAGATATTTCTTCTCTATTAACTGCCATTGATTCCGAAGCTACGTTCTTTACTGTCATTGATCTCAAGAACGCTTTCTTTAGTGTCCCCATTCATCCAGACAGCCAGTTCCTTTTCGGATTCTGTTTAAATGGAAGAAGCTATAAATTCACACGTGCACCTCAAGGTTTCACAGAAAGTCCTAGTATTTACAGTCAAGCACTTAAACGACAACTAGACAGTATTCACATGCCAACTGACACTGCCCTGCTCCAGTATGTTGATGATCTATTGGTCACAGCCCGTACAGAACATGACTGCGAACGAGCATCACTGACAGTTTTGTATTTTCTGGCAGAAATGGGGCACAAGGTGTCCCCTTCGAAACTGCAATTCTGTGTCCAGCAAGTGGTATACCTTGGACACTTGCTGTCCCAGTGGGGTAGACAGTTGACACCTGACCGTATCCAGTTAATAGCACATCTTCCACAGCCCAAGACACAGAAGGAGGTGCGAGCTTTTATCTGCCTCACTTCTTACTGCAGACAATGGATTCCTC
The DNA here is from genome assembly GCF_964261635.1 of Lissotriton helveticus. Lineage (NCBI taxonomy): Eukaryota > Metazoa > Chordata > Amphibia > Caudata > Salamandridae > Lissotriton > Lissotriton helveticus. Next base: position 364,862,067 of record NC_136068.1, on the reverse strand, counting down.
AGTATGCATACCTAGCCAAGCCACTGATACAGTTAACAACACAGGAGGCAGCGATATCGACTGTCCTCCCTTGGACCCAGGAACATACACTTGTTTTCAATGAATTGAAGAAAGCTTTATGTAATGCACCTGTGTTAGCGACACCAAACTACAGTAAGCCTTTTACGCTTTTTGTCACTGAACGTGATGGTACAGCATTATCTGTTCTCACACAAGATCAAGCAGGACAACACAAGCCTTGTGCTTATTTTTCTAGCACATTAGATCCAGTGGCCCAGGCTTTGCCTGCGTGCCTCAAATCAGTTGCAGCCACAGCTCTAGCTATCAGACAAAGTGATTCCATAGTGTTAGGACACTCCCTGACAGTACAAGTTCCACACTCCGTGGAAGTTCTTTTAAACCGAACACAGACTCAGCACTTGACAATTGCACGATTAACAGGATATGAACTGACACTGTTCCAGCCACACATAGAAATCAGACGCTGCAACATATTAAATCCTGCTACACTGCTACCCTCGACCGTTTCAAACCCTGCCACACATGATTGTGTGGAAGTTATTAACACTATGACGAAGCCAAGACAAGACTTGACGGACATTGCATTACCTGACCCAGACCTGACACTCTATGTGGATGGTTCATGTATGAGAACAAGTACAGGAGAGTTAGTAGCTGCGTATGCAGTGACTACTGAAACTGAAGTTATAGAAACACATCGTGTTGACACCCTGTCTGCTCAAGCAGCAGAGCTCATCGCTCTGACCCAAGCCTGCATACGAGCCAAGAACCTGAAAGTAAACATATATACAGATTCACGTTATGCATTCGGAGTCGTTCACGACTTTGGAGTCCTCTGGCAGGAAAGAGGTTTCATGACCTCTCATGGAGCCAAGATTCAGCATGGCCCCCTCATTCAAGCTCTGTTAGAAGCAATACATTTACCGACAGCTATTGCCATTATGAAGTGCAAAGCACATACGAAAGCTACTGACACCATTTCCCAGGGTAACGATCTGGCAGATCGAACAGCCAAGCTTACAGCTCAGACTCCAGACACTCCAGTTAACATGACAAAGACAGACGTCCCAGTCCAGACGACTTGTATGACAGTTAAGGACCCTACACAAGATGTACTAGACATACAGACACATGCTACCCCAGACGAAATCAAGAAATGGTCTGAACAAGGAGGGGTCCTGACAGATCAGGGATGGTTGACGAAGGGAAAAGCCACATGGTTTCTCCCCGATTCTATGGTTCAAGTCATTATTAACACAGCACATAGTCCAGCACATCTAGGAGAAAAAGCCATGTTAGACAGCATCCAGAACCTCTGGTTTAACAAGCATTTACGAGCAGCAGCTAAGCAGAAAGTGCGTACCTGCATGATCTGTTGTCAGTTCAATCCAGGTAAAGGTGTCCCCGTGGAACCAGGTGGATTTCATCCTCCTGACCACCCTTTGAAGTCCTCCAGATGGATTATATCCAGATGCATCGATGCCGAGGTTTCAAGTATGTCCTCGTAGTTGTATGCGCTTTGTCCAGATGGACAGAAGCATATCCAGTCCCAGATTATACTGCCGCAACCACTGCCAAGCAGCTGGTTCGTGAGTTCTTCCCACGCTATGGTTTGCCCAGGGTCGTATATTCAGATAACGGACAGCCATTCTCGTCCGAACTCATGAAACAAGTATCACTTCTGTTAGGGTACCAGTGGAAGTTCCATTGCGTACGACATCCCGAGGCAGCTGGCCTCGTCGAGAGACATAATCAAACTCTGAAAATACGAATAGCGAAGGTCTGTGCAGAAAAAGGTGTAGATTGGATGGTAGCCCTGCCGGTTGCCCTCTTCTATATGAGAATGGTCGCTCACTCCCGATCTGGTTTGTCACCTTTCGAAGTAGTGTTTGGTCGTCCCCCAAACATGTGGGGTACACCAATGCCACGTAAAATCACCGATGTTGACAGTAATATGCTGACAGATTACCTAGCTTCCTTGATGTCTGCACTACTCTCTTGTCGTTCACAGGTCGCGGCTGCCTTTCCAGACAACACCCAGGTGAAACCGCACGAGGTCGTTCCAGGTGACCTCGTTCTGATACGTAATTTTGATCGTTCAAGCCCTCTGGAGCCCCGCTGGAAGGAGCCGAAACTTGTTCTGATGACCACAAGGACCGCCGTAAAGCTGGAAGGACGAAAAGGCTGGCTCCACTCCAGTCACATCAAGCGTTTCCATGGACTGCGTCCAAAGACTTTTTTCAAGGACTGCCCCGATACTGACTCTAAACTTCCCCTGTTAGAGAAAACTCCGCAGCAGGAGTATAAACTTAAGTTGAGGTCTAGTAAGTCAGACAGCGTTTAATTGTTTAAGTCCCTCTCGGGTGAAGCGGTTAGACAGGTTCCTGACATGTATAAGATAGACCCACATAGTGAGAGAGATAGACGAAACTCCAAGAAAATGAGATACTGTAAAAGTCTGCGAAGCAGATGTATCGTTACATTATTGTTTATGTTATTTCTGAGTCTTACGATCACATGTATAAGTTATATGCTACATGTATTTTTTCCTCCTCTTGGTTCCCATGTACATCTTTCCTCTAATGTTACAGTAGAGCATACATTTAGTGAACTACCCCCTCACGAGTTATCATACCGTCTTGCAATGCGCAACAATACTTTTATTCGTATGTTACACTACTCGCACCAGACCAGCAATGCCACTAATTGCTGGGTATGTGGTCGACTCCCCCCTTACCAGACCGTGAAGGGAGTTCTGCCGCTCTTTCCCTATCCGTTTTCACACAATGGTTCATGTGGAGCATGGTTCACATTAACGTCATCTTTAGATGATAAGTCCCTTCTGAATAGAACATGTTTCCCAGACAAGGAAGGTTTTTCCCATAGGACAGGGTTAGATCTAGAAAATGAAGTATATGATCTAAGTAATTTTTCCTCCAACCTTATGGTTTTGAATGTTCAGTCCGAGACCACTACAGACTTGCCTTCTATAACAGTTCTACCAGTGAAAGGCGAATTATGTGTTAGAAAGAATGTTTCAGTACATCTAGGACACAGTGATTGTACTACTGTGGTCGAGTACAGTGACAGTGGGAAGTCTACTTTCAAAGCCTCACGTCATTCATATTTTGTATTTGGTCAGACCGCATATGTACGTCTGCCCCTAGATTGGGATGGAACATGTTACATTGCCTTCCTACTGCCACCAGTTTTCCTGGCCCCATCTGATTATCACCGAAATACACATCTAGTACACGTCAGACATAGAAGGGAGATCGAGTCCCCAATTGTCGATCAGACTGAAGCTGCATTAGAACAGTATACAGATTTCAATAAAGGTTTCTTTTTCTTCATAGGTCCTGTCCAGAATAGTAAATTAATACGCAGGTTAACCAGAACCCTCGAAGCAGTAGTGAATGAGACTACTTCCGCCCTAGGTAACTTAACAGAAGAGCAGTCTGCTATGAGATTTGTTGTTCTTCAGAACCGCCTTGTTCTTGACGTCATACTGGCCGATAGGGGCGGAGCTTGTAGAGTCATCGGATCTAGTTGTTGCGTTTTCATTCCTAATAACGCACCGTCTGTGTATTTAGCAATAACTAGACTTCATAAAATAGCTCATCAGCTACACCAGAATCCAGGCACCTGGACTTGGTCCGGTTGGCTCTGGAGTATAATATCTGCATGGGGATGGAAAGTACTATCATTCCTAGGAGTAGTAGTAATGATCATATTCAGTTGTTGTCTCTGTTTACAATGTGGCCCTGCGATTTGCGGCTTGTGCGCTACCTCTTGTATTCCACGTCCACGATCCTATTCCCAAATGAAGAAAGACGAGCAAATGATGCTGTATGAACAGATAGATGGTATCATGAATATTGATGTTTCCTGAAGGGAACGTAGGGAACAAGGAGGGAATGAGGAAAATTGAATTTTGCCCTGTCATGTGTCCCTACGTGTTCCCCATCATATGTTATATGTGCATGATCACTATGCATATTTTCCCCTATGACCGACCAAAGACGCATTTATAGTTGCGTCCAACGTTAGTATGTCAGTTATCCAGTCCCTCGCGATAGCAACGTGAATTAGGCTTTTAGGCCTATGTTGCCAACGTCTTTACATTGTGCACGTTAAATCATCGAGTTGCACCCGTTTCTAGGCCTCACAGGGCCCGGACACCAGATTCAAGCCTCAAGTCTCCTGAACCACTCCGAGGAGAGATGCAGCCCCGCCCGCATCCCTGACCCTTCACTCACTTCCTGCCAAGCAACGAGGTGCCCGGCCTGGCCTAGCCTGCCTGCCTGCCAAGAATATGTTATGCCTACAGTTATCTGTTCAGCTCTCCGGCTTCACATTCCTAGCTAACGAACTGCATAACATCTTCATCTATAGTCTAGTCTTCCTGTCTCCATGCAAGTGAATTACTGAATTAATACCCATAGAAGATCCATAGCACACGCAATACATGAAGAAATATATGCATGCACTAGCCTTAGTGACAAGTAGCCTTTGCCCTGATGACTTTTAGATTCAAGCAACATGTACTCCAAACACAAGATATCAGATATGCTATAGGTACAGGTCGTTCTGACATCCCAGACTTTAGTCTCCTCTTCTAGTGCTAGAAGTCAGAGCCCCCAGCTCTCCCCAGTTACACGTCATGACCCGTTTGCGCGCACCAGTAGGTTAAAGGTTCCAGCTGCCCATGAAGCCCCCTCCATGCATCCACCCACTTATGACACTTCTGTAACGTCTACATCACATGTTTCTGTGCACGCCCTGTGCACGCCTTCTTTTCACGCCCATATGTTCTTATCTTCCGTATGTCACTTGTTACGCCTACTGTATTCAATGCAATTGTACTGTTTTACTATATATACTGTATGATGTTAATAAACGATTGTCTGTCCCTTCCTGAACCTTAGCAGGTGATGGAACCCGATGTCCATTGGCTCGAGCCACTTAATTAAAGCCCGTATGACTCAGATACCACTGATTCTGCCTCTTATTTATTGAGCTATCCTTTTCAGTTAATGCATAGAAAAATAGTACCGGTAATTATTTATTTATTTACCACAGACCGGGTATTGGTGAAAGACCGCCACCCAGGAGGGAAGTTCCGCCTCCCATTTGAGTTACACCCCTGGACAGTCACCGGTGTAAATGGCACCATGATCACTGCAGTAAAAGGGAGAGAGACAGTCCCCAGGAACGTATCGTTCTTCAAAAGGTTGTTGCACCAGGTGGACGACGAACTTCCAGATCCGGCCGACCACCACCCAAGGATGACCCAAAGCCCACGAGAAACCGAAGGAGAGGATGTTCCCAGCGAAGAAGAAGAGACTCCGCAAACAGACCCGACCATGCCAATCAGGAGTGAGCGTGAACCACAGGCGACACCGAACCACCTGGAAGCTAGAGAAACTAAAGACTCTGAAGAACTAACCCCCACCCAGTCGGGCGAGCGCAGCCAGAGCAGGTACAATCTGCGCCCCTGCCCGAAGCCATCCCAGAAGTACCAGGACTTCGTGGCCTATTGCAGACGCTGAGAGGTCGCAAGCTGGCCCGCGACCACCTGAGAAGTAAGACTGTTCCTTTTGCATTTTTGAAACCCTCAAAGACTGTATACAGAAGCTTACACCTGAAGCCATATTGTTGTGTTTGTTTTCTTTCCTTAGGGTAAAGGAGGAATGTAATGTTGTGGGAGTGGGCGCAACCACCCTGGCCCACGATTTGAGTTACTGTTCATATCCCCCCCCCTTAAGCATGTGTTCAATGGCTCCGCCCGACGTAGGGACGGAGAGCACGCTGTTTAGTTAATAAAAGGCCCAGGGCTCTGGGCGTGGCAGGCACTTGACTGACCACTAACATAGTACACGTGTGGTCTCCTTCTGTGATTGTGTGGGGCCTGGTCACGACACTACACTATAGTCTGACATGTTGTTCATTTCTAATTCTGCAGAGGCAGGTCGATACTCTGACAGCCAAACTGCCCGTGAAGCCCTTTGCTGAGCCCCTGCGAAACTGGAATCGTTCAACAGCAATTCAGTTTCATTATGTTTTTCACATGTAGGTGTTGAGAACTTCACGTTCACGCTGAGCTTGACAGAGCAGTGTCCACATCATTCAGACACTGCTCTGTCAATCACAGTTACACTACGGTGTACATTTGTGCACACCATGGAATCCAGGCGACCCACTGAGAGCGGCAATTACGTAAGGTAAGGAGTTAAGTGTCCTTTATCCTGTGAGCCTTTTGTGTGAGTGTTTGCCTGATTGTGAGTGTTTAACGGCTTGTGTGTGCCTTTTGGTGTAAGGGAAAGAGGAAGAAATAGAACCTAGATAGTCTAAGAAGGTGTTTTAAAGAAAGTGTGCGGACTGCTTGGTATGTGCATGTATGCTCAGGCCTGTGTGAGTGTGTCTGCACACACGAATTTGAGTACTAAGTCCAATGCAAATAAATGATAATAATCAGAGCCACTCTAATTATGCGTCAGGGTTGATTAAATTATGTAGCAAGAAAAGGCAACTTATGCTGTGTAATGCAGAATAGTTCCTGATTGTATTACTTAATTATTTTTTAATTTGTATACTTGTTAACACTGTCTGGGCATCGGTTGCACTTCAGTTTAAACATTGCAATGAGCAACAGGAAGGTGAGAAGTTAACCTTTGGAAAGGGCCTTCCACTGGGCAGGTGCACATGTTGGTACGATTTTACTAACTTTTTAACTGTTTGAGGTAGAAACAATTTTTTTTGTTAAAAGCTGATGATTATGCAGCAGAGGATGTGGCAAATGTGGCAGATCAATAATTTATGTTAAATCGCATACTTCCACTTTCCTGACAATAACAGCGTGGCATCAATAAGCTGCACTAGATAAACAAGTATTGGCAAAGCTATTAGGTGTGGCTTTGGTAAAGCTGGTGCATTTGTTAATTCCAAAAAAGATTATTGCACTAATATGTCACAAAAAAAGAAAACATGCCTCCTATATCTGGTGAGCTTAAGCATCCAAAAATTATTTTAAATACAAAAGAATTTTCCATTGCATATAGTTTAACAGAATCAGTGCGCCCCAACAGGCATGTGACTTAGAATAGTTTTTTGAATATGTCAAGATCACTTTAAGTGCAATGGGCTGCATACATAATTTAGTGGGTAATAACAGCAACATGGCTATTAATTACTAAGCATGTGTTATGTTACATGTGCAGAGGGAATCTGCACATTTGGGGAATTTGAGATTACTAACAAGGATAACGCAAGTACAAAATGAATACACATCAGATGGAAGTGCCATTGTATCATATCTCACCCTAGCCCTGCCCCTAGCCCCGCCCCTAGCCCCGCCCACTAGCCACACCCCTAACTCAGTCTGATGAGTACCTGCACTTATTTTTTTCCATTTAAAGCACTGGGTGGGAGTCAATGCTGTATGATTAAGGCTGTATGACTGTACACATATGAGGAAGAGTAGCACAACTAGGAAAGAAACAACACTTTAGACGGGAATATTATTTCATGTTAGGCAACAGATACGTAATCTTGTTAATGACATTCTGTATTTTGATAACTACTTTCTTTCACGCCGCACAGATATACTATTAATGAACCTATATTGGGTGTAACCAGCTTTCAATGCCAAGATAGTATTGTTTTTAAAGTATTTGAAAAGTAACTGTTCCACTAATGGACGGGGCAAATCTGTTATGTTTGATTTGTGTAATCGTACACCGCTGTGACTATTACATGTGATTCCTTAGTTCGGCTCAAGGGGATTTAGATCATGAGAACTATTATAGTGATTGTTCTATTGGCAAGTGTGACCTATGTGACCTTTTTACTTCTTTAGTTTCCCTGTTGTGATTAGAGTTGACTAGGCAAGGTACAGCAGAAGGATCATCAGAAATATATTTGAAAGCAATAATTGTGTGTACCTTCTGCACCAGCTTGGTGACGAAAAAAGGACCACACTGTTCTCATGTTTGGCAGCCCAAAGTGAAACAAAGAATGACATCTGGAGGGAGCTGTGGGCTAGTGATCAGAAGGCTCACTGCGTTGAACGTTCTACTGCTGAAACGTATTTTTGTAATTTTTTTTGCTACTGTCTGCCAACTAATTTTCGATATATTTTTTAGTTCTTGAGTCAAATTGATTCCCAAGTATCTCATTTTATATTTTACACCCTGAATGGGCGTACTATTATTCCAACCCATTATTTCGGTCTTCTCCCTGTTTATTTGATACCCCGAAAGCCTTCCAAATTCCTCAGCTAGATAAAAAAGCCTAGGTATGACAACCACGTGATTGGAGGTGTATAAAAGAAGGTCGTCTGCATACAGAGCGGCCTTAAGCTCTAGGTCTGCTATTCTAAAAGGTTGAATTACATGGTCAGCCCTAATACAACATACAAAAGGCTCAATATAAATGTCAAACAAAAGGGGGGATAAGGGGCAGCCCTGTCTGGTGCCGCGGGATATTTGGAACCAGTCGGACAGGCCATTATTAACCAAAACTTTAGCTCTCGTAATCCTGGTATAAAGATTTAATACCCTCTATAAAGATTGGAGGAATCCCAAACCCAGCCATAGTTGCCCACAGGTATTTCCAGTTTACCTGGTCAAAGGCCTTGGCCGCGTCCATTGCAATTAAAGCTAACGGCAGCCCTCTGTCTTCAGCATAATCTATGGCTCCAATCACCTGGAAGGTTAGCTCATTCAGCTGCCGCCCCAGGATAAACCCTCTTTGATCCGGGTGAATTATAGATTTTATAATTTTGGCAAGTCTAGTTGCCAAAATCCCCGAGTAAAGTTTCAAATCTGAATTCAAAAGGGAGATAGGCCTATAGGACTCAATTTTGTTAGGGTCCTTATTAGGCTTTGCACATTCTACAGTAAGAAATATAAACACTAGTAGAGCCATATTTAGCCCTCCAGACGTCCAACACATTAAAATCTTTCATCATAGATCCCAGGACAGAAAGTGATTTAGTAGGAGCATGGTATTTAGCCTTTGAGGTCCTATCCAAGTTGTAATCAAAAATCAAATTAAAATCACCCCCCAGGACCACAGGACCTGAGGTCTCTAGTAGACCTGCTGCCAATTTCAAAAGAGGACCAGGATTGTCATCATTGGGGCCGTAATATACTGCACATGTGTAGTGGATGCTATAAATAGTAAGGGCCGCCACAATCCACCTACCAGTTTCGTCTGTTTCAGTCTTTATCAGCCTTATCCCCCTATTTGCCCTGACAATTATCGCAACCCCCTAGTAGCCCCCTTCTGTCTGGAACACACTATTTCTTGCACCCACCCCAGTTTCTCAAAGAGTGCCTTACATACGTTCAACTCAAGGTGTGTCTCTTGTAATAACATAAGGTGGGCATCTGTGTTTCTTAAAAATTCGCAGACCCTAGATTGTTTCCTCCTTTCACCCATACCATTCACATTCCAGGAGAGGGTTTTAATACTTATTGACCTACTTATGTCCGTACTCTGCGTTTTCTCCCATCCTGGGCTTGTGATTTTTCCTATATATGAGGACTTTTTTTTGTTTTTTTCCCCACCACCCAACACCCCACCCCGACCCCTCCCCTGAGGACCCCCCCCCCGACATACCTGACGATGAAAACCGCCTTTAGGACTGCGGGAGAACTGCCTTTTAAGTCTACATTCATCAACGGGACATTTTATTATGGCGCCGACTATGAGAAAAAAATAGTGTTTAAGTGCTACGTGATTAAATTACTATTTAGTGTTATTTTTTTTTATTTTTACTATTCCTTTCTTTTCCCCATTTTTCCTAATAATTACATAGACTCCATGTGTCCCACGTGCCTCTGTGTGTCCCTATATGTCCCAGTATGACCTGTTCTGCCTCCAATATTTCACACCTTCTTTAATCCATGCCTCTCTCCCCCTCTAACTCTTATTCACCGGGTTTTTTTCCCCCTTCCCTGTCACTTCTGTCTCATCAAAGTTAAAAGATCATCCACATCCGTGGTCTGGGTACAGTTGTACATTTTATTCTTCCACATGATCTTTAGAAGGGCGGGGAATTTCATTTGTACTTGGGCTCCAAACGATCTTAACTCTGGCATTCTGGTGCCCAGCTCCCACTGTCTCTGGGCTCCCCAAGATTAACTCTTTGATATTGAAAGTCTGAAAATTCACCAAGATTTTCCTTGGCGCCTTTCTGTCTGCGTGTAACTTGAAGGGGTCTCTATGTACCCGTTGTATTTCAGCCTCCAAGTCGATATCTGAACGGTCTTTTAGGACACCGTCCCTTAACAGATTACAGACAAACCCCTTAATGTCATCCAGCTCCGCTCCCTCTGGTATTTCTAAAATTCTCAAGTTATTTCTTCGAGCTTGGGTTTCCAGCCTCTCCACCTCCGAGGCCAAAGATCTATTCTGTATTTTCAGAGTTTCAATGTCCTTTGAGTTCCCTTGGACTGATTTAGTTAGGGCTACCACTTCCAGTTCCAGTTTGCCGGTCCGGGTGATAATAACATTGTCTAATTTAGACTCCAATAGGTCAAACCTGTCATGGATCGCCTTTTGATTACCCTCCGAGATCTCAAATTTAGTCTTCAGGGGGGAGGGGCCAAGCTGGCGACCGAGATGGCTGCATAGACGCTCGGCTCCGTGAGCCTTCTCACCCCGCGCATACATCCTGGCAACTATCCTGAGCCGTAACGGCATATTTAAGTAGGCGAAGGACAACTTTCACTGACCGTTTGCTCCTGAGGCTTTTACATGCGGCAGACCCGTGGAAATGTCCCCGACTGTTTTGCGGCCTTCACAGAGCTGGGACCGGGGTGTCGAGTGAGGAGAGTAGCCGGCCGTGACTGCGACAAAAGCGGCCTCTGGTGGAGGTGAGGAGTCGGCCAGAGGACGCCGGAGATCTGATGGGTCGATGGCGACAGTGCCGACCCAGTCCATCTAGCGGAGTGCCTTGTGGGATGTGCGGTACAGCAGGGTCGAGGGGAGCGCATGATACTTGGCCCCCTTTCCAGTGTTGTGTCCGGGCATGACTAATGACTTCTCCCGGAATTGGCGGGCGGCTCCCAGGGAGCGGCGGAGAATTTGTTTAGCCTTTTGGTGACCCTTCGCTGGGAAGCCTGCCTTGACTTTCGGGGTCCTCGTGGTGAATCCTGTTGCCCCCTGGTGTGGGGCCCGGTCCCGAGGTGAGGTGGAGAAGGACGAGGCCGGATCAGCTAGGATGGCGGATGGCACCCTCTTACGCAGACCACATCCAGGCAGAGAAGCTGCTGTGCGGGAGAGTCCTGGGGTCTGGCGACACGAGTTAGAGCTCACGTACAGAGATATACTGGCTGCGCTAACAACCTTGCATACGATCCTGATCCAGGACACCCGGGATCTGGGAAGAAGGATGGCCGCCATTGTTGTCCCGCCGTTCCACATGGGCATGGTTCGATCTCAAGGAAGCGCCGATGTGCCCGCCTCTGCGTCAGTGATGAGTGCTCCAGCTACGCCTATGTTCGTGGAGACGCTGGAAGACCCGGTTCATGGGATCGCTTTGGACAGATCTGTTGTACATGTGAGTGACTCGTCGGGACACTTATCTATTCGGCGGCCGGGGAAACAACGTCGATTTATGGTTTGGGCTGCCCCGGCGGCGTTTCAGCGCTTACCGGATGGTGTGTCTCTCTTTCCCTGGCTGGTGAAACTGTGTTCGGACTGGAGGATGTTTTCGGGGTCGATACTGACACAGACGGATTTCCGCCATACATATTCGGCTGGGTTTTGGTGGCTGAAGTCCCATGGAGTAACAACACTGCCCGGTCCGCCCGGATCACTTGGACCCTCCGCGCTGCCCTGTATGCCGACTGATAAGTGGACGTATGTTGGTACTACTGAGGCCAGGGGTGAGACCGTCTGGACATAGTGGAACTTATTGTTGGCTGACGGTGATTTGGGGGACACTCAGCGGGGATGTTATTGATTGTGCTATCGGTGATTAATGTTTTCCATGGCTATTCTGACCTTGCTTTTAGGATGTTTACTGTGCGCGGTGGTGGGGGGGGGCCGGGTGGCCGGATCGATGGCCCTTCCCCACATTTTTCCTCTTTTTCTTCTTTTTCTATATTTCGGGTCTCTTCTTTAGGGCGACAGGCACGCTGCTGGGGGGGGATAGGCCGTAGCCTTCTGCAGGGGTGCAGGGTGGGGGGTAGGGGGATGGGGTTTGTTAATTTGTCCTTTCTTTGTTTCTATGGCCCTTTGTATTTCCTCCTTTTTGGTGTCGTCGTTTTTCATGTTTCCTACAGTATGTTTCGTTTTGAGGGGTGGGGTGCAGCTTTGCTACGAAACGTGTTTGTTTTTACATTTATCCTGACTCGTATGCCTTACCCCTAATACTTCAAACGTATTTGCACTATTTGTGGATTTCCTGCTTCATGCCTGCTATTGTAGGACCATGTATGACCGTGTGGCATTGATTCTGAGTTTTTCTTTATTGTAAAATGAACCTTATCGAATCCTGAACTTTGCACAGTACGCTTGAATACAAATTATATCCTGGACACTTCTTAGACCCCGATTTTCGGGCTGCTGTATTTTTCTACATTGATTTGCTGTACTTACGACTTGACTAGCGGCCGGCCGGGGTGGTTGTAGGCCCATGCTTGTATTTACTTGAAGTAACAATAAAGGTTCTCAAAAAAAAAAATGTAGTCTTCAAATCAACCTATTCACCTCCAAACTCTCTGGTTCCCTTGGGCTCCCCTGATCCTGAATCGGGTCTAAACCCTGACTCTGAGCTGAATGCTTTCCCTGAGTAACAACCACACATTGCGGTGAGGGGACTGCCTTTGTCAGAGGTGCATGGGACTGGCTAGCCTGGGGATCTAAACCTGTACCTTTAACCACCCCCTCGGTTTCCTCCCGGCATTGGACAGACCCGCCAGAGGAGCGAAATGATTCTCTAAAGGGAGCGCGGGAGTCTCCATACTCTGTGTACTCTGTATAATAAGGTTGGTCTCTGCCTGTATATCGTGACCGGCAGCCTGCTCCATTATTCTAAAATAAGTTTTGAGCGAGGGCGAATTTTTCTTAAGGGGCAATTGCACAGTTTTAGGCACCTTAGCTTTTTTTATATTTCCTGCCTTTTTTATATTTCCTGCCTTTTTAGTAATCCCTGAATGGTGGCGCTGGCTGCGCAGGCACCACCGTTGGAATTACAATGTCAATTTTCATATGCCTTTTCATGGTGGGCCGAATGCCTTGAAAAGGCAGATTAAAAGGGATTTTGGGGTCCTCAAGCAGGGCCCCTGTCCCCTCTGGGGCTCCGCCATTCGGCCCAGGGGGTACACATGCTGCCGCTACAAACAACCATGCACCCTGTACCAAGCACCGCATGGTGCCTCCCTCAGGGTGCAGGGATGTTCATAAACATGCATTTTGCCATTGGGACTTGTGCTGTGGCCCTTTTCTTGAGCCGCAGCACAAGCCTCAATGGCAAAAGGCATGTTTCCGACCACCTAAATTGCGATAAGATCGTATTTCGGTGGATGGGACCACGACTACCTGTCAGCCGATCCTGATCCCGCAACCATGGCTGTCAGGCGCTCATTTGACCTACATCATAAAATGGCCCATAGCTTTTAATATTACATTTTGTGGGTGAAAAATGTTAAAATGAATAGCTAGAGACACATTGTTTAAAAAAAAAAATACAACCAACATGTCGCTCAGTCTTTCTTTACCATTTTTCGGGCCAGAAAATGCAAACATTGAAACAACCACAAGAGGGCCTTGCACTCCAGCTGAAGATCATAGATTTCCAGCTAGGTGTGCTTTAAAATATAGTAAGTTCTCCTGGGGTCATTGATTTATTGACCCAGAAAACATACTTTTTTTGTTTTTTATTGTTGGTGGGGGTCTGGTGGCCCCTTGAGGGGCACCACCAAGCTCAAAGCTATATATAAAAAATATAACAATATTATGCCCTTGCAGGGCATTATGAAATGCTCCTTTAAAGAAGCAGTGAATAAAAAATAAATGGCTCCTTCCACTCATTTATCATTCATTTTGGTGCATTTTTTATATATTCATTGGGAAAGGGGCGTAAGGTCCACCTTTGCGAGCATTTACAGCCCAAGAAGCCCCATCCTTGTGGTCTTTTTTCTTATTAAAGGGAGGGGGCTTGCACCCCTCCTCCCTGAGCCAATAGTGGCCCCTGGTACCTTATCCCCTGGGGGCCAAAGCAACTTTTAAAGGGGAAGGGGCATGCAACCCACTTCCCAAGCCACGAGGGGCCAAGGGGCCCCCTCCCCCTGGGCCTTTAAAGAGAAGAAGGGGGAAGTCCCCCTTCCCGAGCCAATAGTGACTGTACATAGGTGCCTCAGTTGCCGTCCAGGGTACCCTCAGCACAGTGTGCTAGGGGGCATTGGAGGAGCTGCAGGGCACCCTTTGTCCGCTGGCTTCCTGCATGTAACCATCTTGGGTGCTGCGAGAGCTGACAATGCTCTGAAACATGTCGGAGCAGCTGTTTTTGCTTGCTCCGGCTGGACCTTAGCAATCTGAGTATCCCTGCCCACAAGAGAGTTGGAAGGGAAACAAAAGTCTGCTTCCACCTGGTTAAAGCATTTTGAAAGCTCCCAACAGGTGGGAGCAGACAATTAGAATCACAAGTAGGAACTGGCTAATTCAAACTTTTGTTCATGTGCCCCATGTTTGTACACCATGAACGCTTCCATCACCCACATCTTAATCCATCATCAACGTTCTACACAACTTGCTTCTCACACCACCATCTACAACCCCGCTAATACATCTGGGTTCTTTTGAAAAAAAGATATTCCCATGCTGATGTATTTTTTTTACCCATTTAATGTGTATGTTTTGAATAACATGTTTTATATGTAGATTGTTAAAGGGTACATCACCAATTTGGGTTGCACACAAAAGTAATCACTTATAGACTATAGTAGAATAAGAGTGTTAGTTCTAGGCGGCTAAATTTAGCACCAATGAAGGGTCAAACACAGTGCTGCACCATATTCTTGTAAATATGCTGCAGCCCTGCGTTTCTAAAGTGACGGAGAGTGTCGTTAGGCTTCTTGGCTTAACGACACGCTTCGCCACTTTAATAGTAAATTTGCCCCCTGGTTTTCTCACCAACGCTGCAGCACTTAACTGCCATTTGTAAGGTTGCCAACCCAATGCATGTTGCATCCCACCCTTACCTCAGCTAGGGCCCCACCTGTACCCACTGAACTACCTTTAACTATACCCAGGGACACCGAAATTATGTGCATTTGCAGCACTTGTCACATAATCCAAGATCTGTAGCATAATTTGCATATCTCAATATTATTTTGGGTCAGAAATAAAGCAAAAGTTACTGAACAGTAACGCAGCTCACACCTTTACAAAAGGTAACTGGCTCCTTCAACTTATAATTGATATATTTTGGCACTAAAAGTCGTGGGAATTTCAAACAGATGGTTTTAAAAGTAATCAAAACAGGGTGAAAATAGTGATTTACTTTTTGCAATAAACATGACTACTTTGACTGTTTGTGCAGTTTCATTGAATTGTTTTGTATTGTAATTGCATTTATATAGCGCTCACTACCCCTAAGAGGCATCAAAGTGCTTTTCTTGCAAATAGCATGCTACTCCGGAACCCATAAAGGATTAGTGATGAATAAGTATAGTGACAATATGAAAGAATTTGAGTGGGGGATATGTTAGTCAGTTATTTGGATTGATAAGGATAGTGGAGGGAAAGAAGAGGGAAAAAGGTTTGCATTTATATAGCACTTGCTCCCCTTGATTGGATGTTGAAGCACTTTTTTTAGGCAAGTAGCACACTACTTCGGAACCCAGAAAGGATTAGTGGTGAATTAGTTTGGTAAAAATATGAAAGCAATTTGAGTGGTGGATATGTTAGTCAGATTGTTTGGAATGAGAAGGATAGAGGAGGGATAGAGAAGGGAAAAAAGGTTTGCATGTATATAGCACTTGCTACCCCTGATGGGGGGTTGAAGTATTTTTTTTCGGTAAGTAGCACGCTACTCCGGAACCTATAAAGGATTTTTGGTGTATTAGTATAGTGAAATATGAAATTAGTTTGAGTGGTGAACATGTTAGTCTGTTATTTGGATTGAAAAGATAGTGTAGGAATAGAAAGGAAGGATTTAGAATTTGCTTTTTATTTGTTTTTCGAGCTGATAGCAGTAGGAGGGGGCTTGGGATGAGTAAAAGTGAGGTAGAGGGGGATGAGTAAAAGGAGGGAGGTGGAGGGGGATTAGTAAACGGGAGGTGGAGGAGGAGGAGTCAGAGAGAGGGTTTAGAAAGGCTTGTTTTGGGGGATCAGAATAGTAAAAAGAGGTATGAGAAGATGCAAGGAGGGGTGGATTAGGGAAGAGTCTCGGAAGGGTTATTTTGGGGATCATAGTAGTGGTATGGGGTTTGGGATGAATGAGAGAGTGGAGATAATGTATATTGATAGAGGTATAGGGTGAGATATAGGCAGGTGCATTGGAAAGAATAGTAGAAAGAGGTTTGAGATGAGTCAGAGAGTTGAGCTAGTGGGTATATTGAGAGTGGTATAGGGTGAAAAATAGGGCAGTGCATTGGATATGCAGATTTAGAAGAAAAGTCATAAATAAACAAAGTAATAAATATGTAGATCCAAAAGTAATAAAGATATAGTTCAATAAGTCCATGAAATGTATATAGATGCATAAAGGAAGGTTGTATATGTAGAATAAAGATGCATTAAATAAACTCTGTCTTTCAAGTGTTGTTGTACTTTAAATAAGTTTTATTTATTTATAAATTTTTTTAGATCAATAGTGAAGCAATTGTAGATAGTTATGATAAAATTGTACTTATTTATGCAGACACTTCTTTACATGTTAAAAACATTGAATAATGTAACTATCAGTAGTATGTGCATTTGTTAAGCAGAACTGATGAATATGTATAATATTTTTTTAAACATACATATTCTACACGTTTATACAAAGCAATACACAGATATGGGTACATATCTATAGTACAAATAAACGCTTATATAAAGAGAAATATGCTGTATTTTTCTATCTGTTTGCGTATGGTGGTTATGTGAGGAAGAGCCAATTTCCTGAGTAGTTTTCTGAAAATAAGGTGGTTATCCGTGGATCTTATGGTGTGGGGGTGGAGAGTTCCATAGTTTGGCTGCTTGAACAGAGAAGGATGTGCCACCCATTGTTTTTTCTTGTATCTTGAAATTTTGAGGCGAGGTGACACTCTAGAGCGGAGGTTCCTTTGTTGAATGTGTTTGGTGATTTTATTTCTGATGAAGAGTGGTCCCGTCCATATATCACTTTGTGGGTGATACAAAGCAGCTTGAACGTGGTTTTATATGTAGGAGTAGTCTGGCAGCCGAGTTCTGAATTTGTTGTAGTCTTTTAATGGTTGTTAAAGGTGATCTATGGTAGAGGCTATTGGCGTAATCGAGTTTGGACAGAACAAGGGAGATGGTAGCCTGGACCTTGTGTGGAAATCCCAAATGGGGAAGATTAGTCTCAGAGTTTTGATAGTAACTAAGCTTGATCTTGTTAGTTTGTCCACTTGGGCATTCATTGATAGCTTGGAGTCCTTGGTTATTCCAAGTTTTCTTACTTCCGTTGATATTTTAGGCAGTGTTTCCAGATCATCAGGCCACATGGTGAGCGGGTCATAATGTTTCCAATTGTCACACAGGAGAACTTCCGTTTTGGAAGTATTCCATTTCAGATGGCTCCACTTCATCCATCGATTCACAGCTCTGAGACAGTATTTGGGGTGTCATCTGCATAGTTATAGCACATGAGGTGAAATTGATTGATCAGTGCTAGTAATGATTTTATGTAGATGTTGAAAAGCATGAGAGAGATAATAGAGCCTTGAGGGACCCCTGCTTTTGTAAAGTACGGTTTGGATAAGAAAGGTGGGGTATGGATGACATTAGTTCTGTTGCAAAGGTAGGACGCAATCCAGTCTAGAGCAGTCCCCTCTATGTCGGCTTCGTGGAGGCTTTGTATTAGAGTGTCATGGTCAACTGTGTCAAAGGCAGCCGAGTGGTCCAAGAGAAGTAGCGCAGCAACCCAGTTGCAGTCAACTGTGTTCATCAGTTCACACCAGATGGCAAGGAGGGCATATTCTGAGCCTCATCCTGGACGGAATCCTGTTTGAAAGTATGAAAGAATGGCATTCTCTTTAATGAATTGTGACATCTGGGCAAAAGCTGCTCTTTCTATCAGTTTCCCCAGGAAAGGTCCCTTTGAAATTGGCCTGTAGTTGTCAGGGTTCAGCTGGTCCAAGTTTGTTTTCTTCAGTAATGGGCGTCTGTATGACTTTGTCAGTTTTTCTGGAAATATTCTGGTAGTTAAGGAATTTTTGATGATTCTTCTTACTGGAGTGGCAGAAGAGGTTGTTAGAAAAATAGTCTTGAAGGTTTGCAGAGGACACGGGTCAGAAGGGCTGCCGACAGTTCTTCTTTCTTTGACCAGGTCCATAAATTGATTGTGTGGAATGTGTTGGAAGGGAAGGAAAGGCTGAGTTAGAATATTCTTGAATTTTAGCTTTGTAAAAGGGTTAGTGCTGATGCTTTGTCTCTGTTTTAAGTATTGGTCCAACGTGTCTGCTTTGTCTGTATAATGATTTGCCAGTTTGTCTTTGAACTCTTGAGTAATGGGATGAGCTGCTTCTAGGCAATTTGGTTTACAAAATTCATTGAAATTTTATAGAATTCTTTATTTGCACATTTAGCATTGCAGAGTATTTTTTCTTCACTTTTTTAGTAGCTGACTTGTACAATCTCTTAATTTTATGTAGGCGAAGTTTGTCTTGGTTGGCATTTGTTTTGAGCTAGACACATTTCAGCTTTCTAATTTGTTGTTTTACCTCTGTATCTCTCCAAGGTGCTTGTTTTCTTTTGCTCTGTTGAGTGTTTTTGTGGTATCAGGATATCAAAACCTTCCTGTAGCCACTCATTTAGTTTTTTAACAGAATTTGTTTCTAGATCTCTACTGGATGTTAGTTGTATTTCTAAGTGTTCAAAATTGAGTTTGTTCCACGGCCGATAGGTGGATGCATGCAAGGTGGTTTTAGGTGTGTCTCCTAGTGTTGTTTTAGGTTGGAAGGCAAGCAAATGGGGGTCTGACCATGTGACCAGAGTCATTGTTTGAAAGGTAACTAGTTCTGTATTGGCAAAAATGACAATTAGGATGTGTCCAGTGATGTGTGTGGGTTCGTGGATGATCTGATGAAGGTTCAGTGCTTCTAGGCCAGTGAGGATTGTTTTTGGATGGGGCATATTTGGTTTGTCGAACCAATTGTTGAGGTCACCCAGAATGCATAGGATGGAGTCTAGTGTTTGAAACTATGTCTAGAAGTGCGTCCGGGAACGTTGCCTTGCTAGGTGGAGGTATGTTAAGGAGCAGGAGGTTACAGGAGGAAGATTGTGTAGGATTGCATCTGGTGAAAAGGGCTTCAGTTTTTTATGGAGACTTCGTCAACTTTAGTGATATGTAATGTTTGCCTGAACACAACAGCTAGGACACATCCTTTTTTTGCCTATACGATTTTGGGTGATCGTTTGATAGCCTAGAGGAACGGCTTCATGCAGGACTGGAGCCATATCATCTCCCAACCATGATTCAGTAATGAATAGTATGAACACCGTCTTTCAACTACTAAACCAGTGGGGCCAGCAATATCAATTTATAATGGAAAAATCAGAGCTTCTATAATATATGGTGCCGAACTTTGGGGGTTCGAAAATGTATACCCCTAGTTAGGGCACAAAACAAGTTTCTGGGATCATTGACCACCCTCCCACAATTCACCCCTATTAAGCCTCTGCTATTAGATTTAGGCTGTACTTCCTTTGATGAGGTAGCGGAATTCAGACCCCTAGCTTACTGGAGGAGGCTATGGACCACTCCAGAATTGGTAACTTATGCACAGGCTCTAGTGTACATTAGAAATGCTGATTTGTCTTAAAAAATTAAATGGCTCCAGAAGCTTAACCGTAACTTGTTTGACATGGGGCTTAGACATCTGTGGGATGACCCGATAGGGAATACATTTCCCAGTAAAAATGATTACAAAGCGCTCTATTGGGTTATGATCATTAAGCAGACCCTGTCGGTGGTGGACAGTAACACACTCACAGGTATCTTTATGGGACATAAGCTTGTAGTAGAAGCAGAGGCCTACTGGAATCTGATTACGAAACCTGGCGACAGGAAATTATATCACCAATTCAGAGTGGGCACCCTTCCGCTAAGATCGTTTATGGCAAACTGGAACAATGCTCCAGACACTAACTGTCCCCTGTGTTTATCAGAGGAAGAGTCGATTAGTCATGTATTGTTTGTGTGTCCAGCCTACAGTAGCCCCCGTCACAAGTGGCTTAAGCCGCTTTGCTCCAACTTAGGTACGAGATCCGGTAAGGTAGCACTGCGTATCTTGGTAACAAATACCCAACCCGAGATTGTTATAGCCATTGCGAAATTTCTTAGCTGGGCATGGGCACTGCGAATGAAAAATCTCCATCCTCTAGGAACTATTACTTTAAGGTAAGATTGGTCAGCGGTTCCTCTCTCATAGTTTTCTGATGAAATATTCTATTTAGAAATGTTCTTAAAGTCATTTTATGAAATATTCTTAGGGTCTTTCGATAATGCTTCTTTTACATTTTGTAAGGTTGTATGTTTTTAGGGTGCTACCCTTCTAATGACATTTTTATGATGTATTGTGTCTTTTATGATTGAAAAATTATCGAATAAAGACTAATTGATTGATTGATTGATTGATTGAATGGTATGTCTAGTTTTGCGTCAGTGAGAAGGTTGTGGATGTGATGTTTGTTCTTAGAGAGGGATCAAGCATTTATTAGTAGACAGTTTAGAGAATGTGCTTTGGAGATAGTGTGACCTTGTTTTGTAGAGGAGTCAGCAGTATTTTGTGGGCTTGCAGCAGGTGTGTCCTTAGTGTTGGTATTAGGTATATGAGGATAGCAATTGTGTAGCTTTTCTATATTGTATTCTTCGTCCAGTAGGCTAAGAAGGCATTTTGATTGGTCTGTGTGTGTACGGGGGAGATGGTGTTTGAGGGTGAGTTGGTGTGTTGTGTTGTTTTTGAAGTGTAACCTTGTAGTGTAGTAGACTTGGAGAAGCAACGTTGCGAGGTGTGGCACATTGCTTATTTTGATTGTGTTGTTTAGGGCAAAAGGTGTATGAGTCAGGGGTGACAGTGCAGCATGTGTGTCATGTAGTAAGGTTCTATATTGTGCAATGGATGAGAGGCGGTTGAAAGAGAGTTGCGATGTTGTATGTGTTGGGGATTGTGTGGTGGAAGAGTGAAAGCTTGGTATTGGAGTTTGTTCATTTGTGTAATTTGAAAGGTGGGTGTTTGTTTGTGGTTTTTGATGGTAAGTATTATGAGGTATTGCGCTTGAGAGATTTTGTTGTGCTGGTGTGTGTGATATGTTTTGTTTTTGAGGAGTAGTGAAAGGGGATGCTGATGTATTCGTTTTATGAAATGGATTTGTTAGTATACTTTTGTTTGTGTGTGACAGTTGTAAGGGAAGGGAGTGGTGATGTGATTGTGAGTACAGTGTATTTTGTGTAAGAGGGGATGTGCTACAGTTGTGAGTGTTTGTCTTAGACTTGTTTGCTGCAAGAGGTAATATGTGTGGTGTAGTGGAGTGTAAATGTTGTGTGGTTGTCTTTTTGTGGTTGAAAGAAGAGGAGGGTGTTAGTTGGAGAAATGAAGGAAAGCTTAGTATAGGTTTGTTAGTGACAAAAAGGGGTCTGTTAGGAGCCATTAGAGCAGGAAGTGTGTGTCTGGTTTAGATATAGTTCAGTATGGTGTGCAATTGGGTTGTGTTAGTCATGAGTGGATTGGCTAGTGGTATAGGATAGAGTTGTGAACTGTATGTAGGCGATGGTGCAAATGTGTGGTAGCTGGGATATAAGGGTGTATTGGTGTGGTTTGTGTGGTTTTGTAGTGGGCATTGAGACACAGAATTTTGTATAGGGATAGTTTGTAGTAAATTAGTAGAGTACACATGTTGTGAGTGGGCATGGCTGGTGTAGGATGGGTGCTAGTGTGTATGAAAATGAGCAGCATTTCCGACCCTAATCCCGACCGGTCTTGAAAGGGCTCAAACAGGTAGGTTAAAAGCTTACATTTTTGAACTGTAACAACCACAAGCAAAACAGGTAAAAATGACACAATCACAGGTAGGGAATATCGCTTTTTAAAGTTCAGGAAAGAGACAGCACTAGTCTGCCTCCTTACCATCTCCTAGTCTTTAGTTCACTGCAATCTGGGGCACAGGGAAACTGCAGCTCACAAAATGGAGGTAAATGTTTTGGGATTCACCCAGCAAACCCTTAGGGGCCTGGGCAGGTGTGAGAGGAAGGCTCAGGGTTGGCTGGGAGCTGGGGAGCCAATCAGCAAGTTTAGGCTGCTGGCCAAGGGGCTGTGAAGCTGCTCCTCTATTCAGAATCTCCCAGGAGACAGACAGGCTCTGTGAGAAGTTAGCCAGGCAAATGATGTCCACTATTCTAGTGGGCACCTTGCACCAGTCTAAACGACCCTTATTGATGGTGGTCGTAAAGTCAACCTTATAGACCAGCTATCCTAGTGGTAGCATGGACCAGCAGTCATAGGCTAAGACTTCAGAGAGCATGTGAAGCAATCTTTTTTACCAATTATAATCCCTTGAATACCAAATGAAAGGACACCACACAAGGAATATATCAAATATATATGTATTTATTTCTAACACAACCCCTCTGCACTCTTTATGAGGTCAGAGATTGAAGTACATCACAAGTTAGCATACAATAAGTTGCACAAATACAGTTATGCCCTAGGGGCCTCACAAACCATATACTAAGTAAGTGGTATAAGAACCACTACAGAAATAGTGAATAGGCATAGGGCCTAGGGAATCACTTAGGCTACACTAAACAACCAAAGGTTAGGAAGTAGGAGACCCACAGGAGACGCGTGCAGTGTCTAAACACAGTCGCGAGTTATTATTGACTTATAATGGAGAACAAAGAAGTTACAAAGTTACTGTTTAAGGGCACTTCCGGATGGACTACGACAAAACCCCTGTAGACTAGGACACTTTGAGAGTCAAGACCCACGGGAGCACCGGAGTGCTCGTGTTACCTCACCCATGGAAGCAGGGTGCATAGGTGCCTTTTGGTGTCGGGTTTCATCAATGCTTTCAATGGAGATCTGCAAAGAAATGCTGCAGGCGGCCAGAGGAAGAGTGTCCGGGTGGATCGAAGATGTGAAGAACCTGAAAGCAGAGGGGACAGAGTCTGGGTCACTAGCCAGTGACAAGGAAGGAACCAGGAAGGAGCCAGGCGATGTCGCGATGATCTCAGGTGAAGAGGTGAAGCTTGTCTCTGCAGCCACAAGGACCAGGAGGTGTCGACGACAACCAGGAGCTGGATTCGAGCTGTCTCATAAAGGATCTAGTTGACTGCCGTGTCAGTATCCAGACTGGACCCAACAAGCCTTGGCAAACGCAATCCACAAAGGAAGCAAGGATTGTCTTCGGAGCAGACCAGCAAGGTCTGAGGAGCTTCTCCTTTGCAGGGAAGCTGTAGCAAGCCTGGAGCAACCAGGAAAGCAGTTAAAAGTTTGTGTTCAGGGGGCTCACTAGCCAGCGGGCTAGCAACCGGGAACATGCATTGTGCTGAAATGCAAGAGTGCGCCCCACGCGGCACTCGTGGAGTGTGGAGGGCTGAGCTTCGGTGCAAATGGCGCTTGGATCTGGAGCTACTCGTACCCCAATGCACAACTCCAAGGGTACCTCGGTAGTTGAGCTGCTAGCAAAATTCAGGATGTCCAGGGTGTCCGGTCCCACGTCTCTCGTGTCCGCCACGGGCCTCAGCTATGCTGTGGATGTGGGTCGGAGACAGAGAAGTCTGAGAGTCTAGTTCCTGTGTGCATGAGTCTTCGGGTTCTGGCGGGAGCGTCGACAAAGCAGACCAGCAAGTTACTGGTGGTGCCTGTTTGCACAGGGTGTTCACTCCTTGACCACAAGGGAGATGTCTTCAGTCTTCTGGTCAAAACAGAACGTCGAAGGTCCAAGAGTTCTGTATCAAAGTTTCATTCCAGGATAATCTAAAGTCCTGGGGACACAGCTCCTATCTTTATACTAAGAAAATGGGCTGGATTACCTGCTAGGTCCCTCCTATGGGTGGACCTGGGAAGGAGGTGGTTACACCCCTTTCCTTTTGTCCAGTTTCACGCCAGAGCGGGGCTGGAGTGCCCCAGCAACTGGTTTGAACCGGGCTATGCATGGAGCACCTTGTGTGCCCCAGACAGTGTCTCAAAAAGCATCTGCTGCTGCAGCCCTCCCTGTTCCAATACACATCAGCCTGTCTGGGGAGGAGCTGGCACCTCCCTGGACAGGAAACCTATTGTCCAGGCCTCCCCTGCCGGAGTTTCGTCCAGCAGCAGGAGGTCAGACTTGTGTCTGTGGCAGCAGCATCCATTTTGTGATGCTGGGGCTCTGTTTAACTTTGACCGGGTAAAACAGTAGCATACATGTCTTTTCCCTCTAGAAGGGTGGAATGCTACCCCCACCACCAGTGGTGGTGGGGGGTAGTATTCCAAAGTGTTTGACACCTTACACAACATGTTTTGATAAAGCCAAGACGCCCTCGGGCATTCACGCGCTTTATAAATTGACAAATCAAATCAAATCAAATCAAAGCCAAACCAAAGTTAGCATTAACCGCGAGGATTATAATGCACTTAAGAGTATATGGTATGGATAGAACAGCTATAAGGAGATGGTTCCGAAAGCTGCAGAGGGGCTCAGCTAATGCTAGGGCACCCTATCACATAAAAGCAAGCACTCTGCCTCCAGGATTATCAAGGCCTACCATAGGGGTGACTTATAGGTGTATTTGTGTCTATATATAAGGTAGATATAGATATACTATATCTAAGTAAGGGGTGATTACACCACCTTACCCAAGCTGAGTGATCAGCCTGTGGTGTCAGTTTGGATGGCCAGCCAGGGGTGGCATTATACATGCTTCATCCCCCTGGTAGGCCTTGGATGCATCTATGCCCTGGGTACCTATGGTACAGTATACAGGGGCTCACAAAGGTGACCCAATACCCAATCAGGTATGTACCTAAAGTACATGGTATCAATTTAGAGAGAGAACAGCTGGGCTATGGGTCTGATTAGCAGGCCCACAGCCACACTAAAGTCAAAAAAACAGAAAATCACAGCAAAAAGTGGGGGTGGCCATAGGAAGCAGACCCTACTCTCCTACAGGCTCAATCCACACATATGTATATTGCAGTGCTCTCAAAGCACCAATTATCACAAGAGCGCTGTTAGACGCTTATTTTTCAAGTGTTCGCATCACGTTTACTCCATGCAACATGGTGCATGTGTGACGCAAACTCCAAAATGCGATTTCTCAAGCTGCGCAAGCCACTTTGGGTGATCCTGAGTGACTTGATAAATCAGAAGTAACGCAATGCAGCGAAAATCTCTGTGTTGCATTATGCTGCCCCTCAGGGAGGCGTTACATGGGTGTTGCATGGATGTGCCGATGTAATTCCCTTGGATTTTGATGCATTCCCAGATTCACCATTACCGGTAGATCTGGGAATACACCAAAATGCTATACTTTCCTAGGGGAGGCGTAATAAGGAGAACTATCTTTATTTCTCCTCATTACATCCTCTATGTGTGTTGAAAAGGCCTCAGGAGATTGGTTTTGAGCAGGAAGGGGCCCCTTTCTGTCCAAAAACAATCCAGCATGCAATGCATGCACCCTTTCACCACTGTGCAAGGTGCCTGCATTGGCGCTAGGCAGCCCATTGAGTGCAGGAGTTGGGAAAATGACAGGAATGTGCAAAATTGTGGTGTATACAGCGCACTCCTGCCTTTTCCCAGTAACACAGCAAGCCCAGCAAGATGACTTGCTTCGCTGTGTGACATCTACATAAATATGGCCCTAGCGATCGACCTCGAAGTTGGGGAACCGGGTTAGAGTCTCGGCAACGACGCTCAACATCCTGTGATTCTGAGCAAATCACTTAATCTCCCGGTGCCCAACATAAATGAATGTGTCCTCCTGTAACGAAACTGGTGCTCATGTACAGCGCTCTGATACCCGATGTCTCTGGTCTAGTTTGCGCTATATAAAACTATAAAACTCTTATTGTTTATGAAAATCACAAACCTTTTGCAGACGTACCTCTTAAAAGAGATTCTTGGAAATCATGGAATAGGCAAAAATGCTGTATAGGAATGTTCGTTATTGTACGAGGTGCTTACAACCCTGAATCATGCACCGCCAGCAACATTGTGCTCCACGCCAACACCCCATACCAGCTAAATCACGACTTACACCTAAAACCCGATATACCCTACAGCACCCATAAATTACACCTTTTTAATTTTTTTATTTGAGTAGATGAAATCAAGATTTACAAATTCATAGAGTAAAAGCTGGAAAAAAAATAGCAGAAGTAAAACCGCTCTTCCATTGAAAATCTCTGTGTTAACAATCAAAATAGCTTTAGAACAGACTATAAATAGATAAATATACTAGGTACATGGGAAAACATGCTAAAATACATGAATAGTAGTGATAGTCCCCCTATAAAATATCTATAATAGTAGCAGCTAAAAAGTCAATACGTAACAAGATTTTCTTAGCAAAATATTGACTATAATTACACTAAAAATCAACCTTGTGCATATAGAAATATCACAACAAAAGTGCACTGTGCAGAGAGAAATTATTATTTTTTTTACTGCAAATAGATCATATCTGCTATGAAAAATAACAGAAACAAATTGCAATATTCTTCCCATCTTCTGTGTATATGGCCTTTTAACCCACCTATCGTTCTAGGAGTTCTCAAAAGACACAGCAGTTGGAATAAAGCATTTATCAATCATTCAGAGAGTGAGGAAAATTCAGACCAAATCTCTTATCCGATTAGCATATGCCTCTTCCCATGTATAGGTCCTATCTATCTTTGCATACCAATCATGTCTGATATTCAATTCTGGAGAATCAGAGATCTCGCTACAGCTATAGCAATAGAAGTCAAATGTTGCTGATATTTTTTCAGGTGATAGACCTCAAATGAAGAGCCAAATAGAACTAATCTTAAAGAGAACCTAATTTGTGCTGATATTGCTAAATGTATAGCTTTGAAAACTTGTGCCCAAAAACCTTGTAGATACTTCAGTAAAAAGAAACATGATTCCAGGTGCCCATGACTGGAGCCTGGTATCTAAAACAATGCCCAGAGAGGAGTGGGAAAAGTTTCTGTAGGTTTTGCGGTGTGTAGTAGGTCAAACATCTTGAAAGAAAAGCCATCTATTTATAGTTAGCTGCTCTTAATGCTCTATGCCCCACTTCACTTATGGTCTGCCATTCTTTATTAGTGACACTGCATTCAGTTTCTTTTATCTGTTTTGGCAAAAATTGATCAACCTCTTTCTGTCCTAGTATCAGTTGTAGCAGAGAGTTTCAGATCCCCACTCCAAGTGAGTTGCTCTCATACATTTGCGTCAGTACATCAATGCCGAAGTATTTACCATCACAAAGTTCTGTCTTAGGAAAATGGATATTTGATTAAAGCTAAAACCGAGTGCTGTATTCTTGGGCCCCACCTGCTGAACTAGCATTTTCCATGTTATCAAATTGGATAGTTGTAGAAATCACCCACTCCTGTAAACCCTGCTTCTTTCCATAATTCAGGAATCCTGTGTGAGAACTGTAGCCCCCAGAATTGAGATCAGATATTTCGATAACAGGATGGCACGTAGGAATTCTGAGAACTTTAAAAAAACATTGATTAGAAGAAGTTAAGGCCATTATTGTTGTGTACCTTGTTCTTTTTTAGCAATTTAAAAGAATGAAGAAAGACAGGTAGTTTTACTGCACTTTCAGATAGCATACTATTATTAATAACATTTTAAATTTAGAAGGTGCCTTTGAAAGCTGGACTAATTCATTTAGCAATGCTGCCTGATAGTATGTTTCAAAATACAGGAGGGCTAAGCCCCCCTGCAAATTATCTAATTGTAATATTGATAGTCGGTTTCTTGGCTGTTTGTCTACCCAAATTAATTTTTGAATCATTCTGTCTAATTCCTGAAAATAAGAGTTATGTATTTTAAGATGGAGAATAATAAACAAAAAAAAGAATCATGGTAGAATGGACATCTTGATCATAGACACTCTGCCTATTAATGCCAGGGGAAGTTAGGACCAGCTATCCAAAAGTCTCCTTGCTTTTTTAAGTGGTTTTACATAATTAAGCATAAAGAATTGATCATAGTTATTGGATGCAAATATTCCCAGGTTTTGGCGATATCCTTTGCAGCAGCAGTGGAAGACATTGTGCCTTAGCATTAAACACCAGGGTCTCAGTCTTGGCTTGATTTAGTCTATAGCCACCTATCTTTGAAAAAGCTTGTATTTCATCAAGAGCATTTTGAATATTTATTGGATCTGCCTGGAAAGATGACATAATATAATCCACAAAAAATTGATCTTGGGCATATGAGATATAACTGTCAAATTGTTATGTATTCTTATTGCCAGAGGTTCTATAAATAGTGAAAACAGGAGAGGGGACAATGGGCATCCCTGCCTTGTCCCACATATAATCCTTACTATATCTGCCTCTTCTTTATTAAACACAATTTTAGCCCCTGAACCTGCATAGAGCTCTCGTAGCATTCTGACCCACTGTGCAGGAAACCCACATTTGTGTAGTATAAAAAACAAAGTCTGCCAGTAAACAAGGTCAAACGTCTTTTCTGCATCAAGCATTAAAATAGCCGCCTTGACCTTGCTGACTGATGGGTAATCCATTGCATGCATAAAAAAATAAGTATCTGCAGCCATTAATCGATGAGGTACAAACCTGGTGTGGTCTAAATGGATCACCTGTTGTGCACTCTGGCCCATCTTATTGCCCAGATCTTCATAAGAATTTTATAATCTACGTTTAGTAGACTGATGGGGCCTTATGCATTAGGGTCCCCTGGATCCTTATCCTTCCTGAAAAAGCATACCACAACAGCTTCCTTAAAATTATTTGATATAGCCTCCCCATCCTTTATTTGAATTAAAAAAAGGTGTCAAAAAGGGCAGCAGCACCGTCTGAAAGGTCTTATAGATTTCAAATGGTAATCCATCGTTATCCGCAGCTCTTAACCAATTATACCTTTATACTATCTCCTACATCTTTCACCACATGCACAGAACACAACACTAATATGACTTATGATATAATCCCTAAAACCTATACCACTCTAACCCTACACCTCCAAGATATATGTCGTACTCTACACCATCACTCTCTACTCCCCACAAATGACCCTTTTACATGACAAACTACACCCATGTACGTACAAACAAATGAACCTACACCACTGAATTCACTTATTTGTGTGGAATCACTTTATTGTACCATTATCTTATTATCTACATTTTAATGGTGTTTTTAACAAAACCTTGAGTTCACAGACATTGACGTTGGTTAGTTTCCTGCAATGGATTCACATAGTGATTTGGTCTATTTTCTTCCAGTTCAAAAATTAATTTATTGAAGGAATCTTCAGACATTAATGCATAATACAATAAAACAGGAGAAATGACATATGAACTAGTTTCAATATACAAACGTTATACATAAGAGGAGGAAACAATAAATAACAGGAAATGAGGAAAACTGGCTTGCACATTGAAATATAAAACATAGTATGAATATATAATTGGTTTGGCAGCACAATAAACATAGTAAAATAGCATTAATACCAAAAAAGGAAAGTCAAGGAGAATGAAGAACTTCTTGTTGCGATGGAGTGGGAGCAAATGAGCAGAGCGCACTATTATCCAGAAACCGTGTGACAGGAGATCATAAACGTAATTGTTTCGTATCAACGGAAATAGGATAACCAGAAACAGTATCCAGTTCTGTGATTCTGATAAACAGCATACCGTTCCGCAACTTCGTGAAATTTTCTGCTTGTTCACGTTCTCAAAGTGCGTGTTTGTGAGATATTTCCCCCCGAGCACGCAAACAGTGATTGCAAACAGGAAAAAAGCATCGTGAACAAGCAATTCCGCGTGTTCGTGAAATTTCTGCGTGTTTGCAGAGATTTTTTACCGTTTCGCGGAGATTTGCATAACGCAATTACACAAATTACGCCCACCCCAAGTCCGAGTACATTCTATGTAGGGATGCAGCAGATAGAAAAAGTCTATTCTAGATGAAAAAGAGTTTGTGTAGTGTTTGCTGCTCTGGAAGACTTCCTAATTTTTTTCAAAATCTTGTTCCTGAGAGATATAGGCCAAATCATATCTAAATCCTGTTCCCAGGATACTTCTACCTTAGTTTTGGATCTATTTATACGGGAGGGAGTCAGATGAGAATATAGGTTAAATGCCTTAGGGCCTGTACGTAAGAAACTATTCCATTCAAATTCTAAAGAGGGAGAGGGGAAGAGGAAGACTGAAAATGAGTATAGGCAGTATATACTGCAGTTTGTAAAGTCTGAAATTTACACTGAAAACAGAGAGGAAGGCAAAAAAAGTTGACGAGCTTGTGAAAATAGGAGAAGTGTGTCATAATCGAAGAGTTGGTGTACCCAAAGTAGTCCCTTGTCTCACCAAGACTTCCAGTGTACAGGTTTATTATTTATTAATCTAAACTTATTATGCCAAATAGTAGAAGTGAGAAAAGCAACAAGATTAGTAGGGTAAAAAGAAGTATTGAAATCAAGAATTTTACAAGAATATTAAAGAATCGGTGTAGATGTGTTTTGTGGTTTGCAGGTAAAGGACTAATATTTTGAAAAGAAAAGGGGGAGACAAATGATTTTTCAAGGTCACCCCAAAATGGAGAATCTAATGAGGAGTCCGAGAGCCAGCTTGAAAGTTGCCATAAGAGAAACGCCTTATGAAATTTAGAAAAATCAGGGAAGTCTATGCCTCCTTCTGATTTTGGGTGTGACAACTTTGATAATGTAATTCAAGATCTTTTTTTATTACATAGAACCGACAAAAGTGATGAGTTCATCTTGTGGAGGGCTTTGAGTGGTATAGGAATTGGAAGGTTCGAAATGACATATAATATGATAGGAGCTATCATCATTTTGATGGTATCAAGTCGACCTCACTAGGACAGATATAGAGGATGCCATCTCGCAATGAGTGAACTTGTTTTAATTAAGCATTTGTCCAGGTTTTAATAAATTGAAGTTTATTTAGATTGGGTGAACCAAATTCCAAGATAATTAATGTGTTGAGGGGACCCTTTTGAAGTTTGATATTAAAAAGTCTTCCTTAAAAGTGTATTTAGTAAGAGGCAATATTTCACTTTTTTCATTATTCAATTTGTATTCAGAGACTGCTGAGTAAGAGTCAACTTCCTGTAGAGACACTGGAAGAGCAGAACATCATCCGCAAATGCTGCCAATTTAGTTTGCTGGGTGTTAGATGTAAAGCCATGAATATGTTTATTTTGCCTTATTCTAGATAAGAATGGTTCTAAGTCTAAGTTGAAAAGAAAAGGGGATAAGGGGCAACCTTGACGAACCCCTGTACGTAAAATAAAATACGAAGAAGTTAGGCCAGTTGCAAAAATGGCAGCCTTGGGATCCCTGTACAATAAAGAAATAAAAGAGATAATTTGGGGTCAAAGACCAAACCATTTAAGTGT
The DNA here is from genome assembly GCF_964261635.1 of Lissotriton helveticus. NCBI lineage: Eukaryota > Metazoa > Chordata > Amphibia > Caudata > Salamandridae > Lissotriton > Lissotriton helveticus. The sequence goes on along the minus strand of NC_136068.1, from coordinate 364,830,283 downwards.
ATGAAATATAAAAGGCTAGCACACTCAATTGAATGCCTTTTCAGCATTTAAAGCAATTGCTGCAAGGGAATCGGAGTAATGTGATGATTTAGATAAAATATTAAGAAATAAGCATGTATTATCCATACTATATCTTCCCTTGACAAAACCTAACTGTTCTTTGCCCAGTAATTTAGGGAGAAAAGATTCCAGGCGCATAGCTAGAGCTTTAGAAAAGATTTTATAGTCAACATTGACCAAAGAAATAGGCCTGTCATTTTTACAAAAGTGCAGATCTTTACCTTCCTTAAGGATTAGACAAATCAGAGCCTCTGAAATCCAACCAGTGGATCCATGTGAGCACAGGAAAGAGGTTATAAGGTTGAAGAAATGTGGAATAAGCAAATGAGCAAAGTGTAAGTAGAATTCAACCGTGAATCCATCTGGATCCGGGGCTTTGTAATTTTTAAGAGTTTGCAAGGCAGTTAGTAACTCCACCTAGGATACATCCAGTTCCAGGGAGTCGAATTTCAACAAGGGATCAGAAGACTGTTGAATAGAAGAAAGATAAGGAGAGCTATCAGAAATAAAGGATTCTGTTTTTGGAGTGTAAAGTGATTTATAGAACTGTACAAATTCTTCTAATATTTCAGAGTCCTTAAAGTTTGGTCATTAATTTGCATCAAAAATGGATTCAATATGGAGCCTGCTTTATTTGATCTTAAGATAATTAGCTAATAATTTACCTGCTTTATTTTGACCACAATAACATTTCCCACTGTACTCTAATAAATATAATGAGGCGTTATCAGTAGTCTCCTCATTAAATTGGATTTTGGTGCTAATAAGTTCTGATAAACAATGCTTCAATTTGGAAGTATAAAATGAGTGTTCAAAGCTTTTTTATTTTAGTTAAGAGCTTGTTTTTAGAAATACAAGAATTTTCCCGTTTGTTAGAGACATATCTAATGATGAAATCACTGGCAGCTGCCTTAAATGAATCCCAAACGATGTGGGAGAACAAATCATCTGATTTATTAAAATGAAAATAATTATGAAAGAAAGAAGTAAAAGAGGAAGTAAATGTAATATCTAAAAGAAGTGAATTGTTAAACCGCCATCTATTAGGCAATCTGGTTTGGGAAATGATATCTAATTGAATCGAGACAGGGACATGATCTGAAATGCCTATATCAGCGGAGCGCATGTATTTTGAGACATTATGTGATATGAAGTTATGATCTATTCTAGATTGAGCAGGTAAAGGGGCAAAATTATTGCCCGTACCCACCGCACAGTTGCTGAGCCTATCTGGCGTCGCTTTTAACACCTTCAATTACTTTTTAAACATTTTTAACCATTCTTGTATCAGTCTCTGGTGAATCCGTTAATCCACATTAATGCATGCTTTGTATCACTCCACACTCGGGATTTTGATGCAATTTTCAAATTTCTAGTACGAATGCTGTGCCCATCCGGACTTCTTGCATAAGCACGACAGAGGCAGAGGGTTCTTCCAAAAACAGCGTTTATTCAAAAACCAATGCATTTCGAGCATCAAGTGCTCTTCGTCAGGGTACCCTGGAAGTAATGCAGAAACACAATATTCAGTAACAACTTGGCTCTGCTCAATATGTGACATTTCATAACATATTTAGTACATAGTGTCTCATTTGTGAGTCTCATTCATATTAAAATCATTTTTTGCATACCAAGTGCTAAAAGGCTTACAAAATCACTTAAACCTCATCACTATATATAACATAAAAAACCCTTTTCATTAAAATCACTAACATTTCTCTATTTTATCCCCCAATCATGTGGTTCACTCTGATGTAGTTGCTTCCTCAATTAACGATCAGAATGCTTAGCATTGCATGTCCGTATACTCTAATTCCTATACATTGCCCATATTTATCAGTAAATACTAACAGCGTTTATCATTCCATTTAAATATGCATGCATCCGCCGATCGTTCCATTCCCTTTGTTTTTTATCACCTATGCCTCACATTTCCCTTTTCACTTCGCAACTCGAAAAAATTAAATTGAAAGCAGCTCAAGTTCTCTCACTGAAACGCCCATTACCTCTCCCTAACGCGCTTGCTTGTTATCCTTCAAGTAAAAAGTTTCATAATCATCATATCGCTCTATCATCACTTACATTTTTAAACCAAAGCGCTAGCATTGCATACCTGTTCTGAACGTTCTCACCGCTACAATCGACAGCTTCAATTCTTTCATGATCTAGTGAAACCACCCTTATTTGAACCCCTCCCTTTCGAGACCACTCCTCTTCATTACGGTTCTAATTGCTGCCTAGCCGTGGGGGCGGTGTTGATGTGTTTTCTTGTACCTCCTTAACTACTATATCCACAATCCAACATTCCTCATTACAAAGATGTACTATGTACTCTACAAGCAAATGCTATGTTACGTTATTTCATAGTGCCACAGTATTCCAAAATAAATAAATACTTCCAATGTCAAAATTCTATGTAACTCAGTTTCATCCAAGAACCCAGGTTTTTACTCCGTGTGTGTATTTGGTCAGATCTTTTGCATGCCTTCATTCGTATTCAGTAGTTCATCAGTTTTTTCGTGGGTGCTTCCCCAAGTCGGGTTTTACAATGTTAATAATTACATAGGGGGTTTTGGGGAGCACTCCATATTACTCCGTTTTTCCATCATTTTCAATCGGAACTGCTCATGTTCCTCATTTGCGTGCAGGTTGGGTGAGTGCCTAAACCCTAAGGCACCAGTAAACAAGCAGGTAAAGGGGCAAAATTATTGCCCGTACCCACCGCACAGTTGCTGAGCCTATCTGGCGTCGCTTTTAACACCTTCAATTACTTTTTAAACATTTTTAACCATTAAGAGGAGTGGTCTCGAAAGGGAGGGGTTCAAATAAGGGTGGTTTCACTAGATCATGAAAGAATTGAAGCTGTCGATTGTAGCGGTGAGAACGTTCAGAACAGGTATGCAATGCTAGCGCTTTGGTTTAAAAATGTAAGTGATGATAGAGCGATATGATGATTATGAAACTTTTTACTTGAAGGATAACAAGCAAGCGCGTTAGGGAGAGGTAATGGGCGTTTCAGTGAGAGAACTTGAGCTGCTTTCAATTTAATTTTTTCGAGTTGCGAAGTGAAAAGGGAAATGTGAGGCATAGGTGATAAAAAACAAAGGGAATGGAACGATCGGCGGATGCATGCATATTTAAATGGAATGATAAACGCTGTTAGTATTTACTGATAAATATGGGCAATGTATAGGAATTAGAGTATACGGACATGCAATGCTAAGCATTCTGATCGTTAATTGAGGAAGCAACTACATCAGAGTGAACCACATGATTGGGGGATAAAATAGAGAAATGTTAGTGATTTTAATGAAAAGGGTTTTTTATGTTATATATAGTGATGAGGTTTAAGTGATTTTGTAAGCCTTTTAGCACTTGGTATGCAAAAAATGATTTTAATATGAATGAGACTCACAAATGAGACACTATGTACTAAATATGTTATGAAATGTCACATATTGAGCAGAGCCAAGTTGTTACTGAATATTGTGTTTCTGCATTACTTCCAGCGTACCCTGACGAAGAGCACTTGATGCTCGAAATGCATTGGTTTTTGAATAAACGCTGTTTTTGGAAGAACCCTCTGCCTCTGTCGTGCTTATGCAAGAAGTCCGGATGGGCACAGCATTCGTACTAGAAATTTGAAAATTGCATCAAAATCCCGAGTGTGGAGTGATACAAAGCATGCATTAATGTGGATTAACGGATTCACCAGAGACTGATACAAGAATGGTTAAAAATGTTTAAAAAGTAATTGAAGGTGTTAAAAGCGACGCCAGATAGGCTCAGCAACTGTGCGGTGGGTACGGGCAATAATTTTGCCCCTTTACCTGCTTGTTTACTGGTGCCTTAGGGTTTAGGCACTCACCCAACCTGCACGCAAATGAGGAACATGAGCAGTTCCGATTGAAAATGATGGAAAAACGGAGTAATATGGAGTGCTCCCCAAAACCCCCTATGTAACTATTCTAGATTGAGTCTGGTGTGAAGGCAAAAAATAGGTGTATTTTCTTAATGATGGGTTGCAAAGTCTCCAGGCATCAGTTAAATTTCTCTGTGCTATGGTGTGTAAAAAGGCATGGGTAACCGGAGCATACACTACACTAAAGGTAAGGGAGCCACAAGACGAAGGGGACAAGACCTGTAAGGAAAGAACATTTTTATTAATACAAAACAAATTCTCAAGTATTAAATGTAATAGTACTAGCAATCCTACAAGAAAAATGTACATACAAATTTCCAAAACTACATGTTACAAAGCAGGGAACATGAATCAAATAAGTCACATGTCGGAAGTTGTAGAAGTATCCATAATGTCCACCCTGCAAGCATTAAAAAAAATCTTAAGTTAAACAGGATCCTCGAGGTAGTAGTCTTATTCTTGTAAGTGACTTTAAACAGTCAAGGGTGAAAGAGGCCAAATTGAGCACCTAGAGAACGAAGATCCGGTCGCAGCGCAAGAAACTCTCGACGTCTGTCAGCTGTACTTTTTGCATACTATTGAGAGGAGAACAAAGAGTTACCTGACTATGGGATGCGCTTCATGGATGTAGCTTTAGATAGATCTCTAAGGAGGTCAGTGTATTCCAAAAAATATAATATTATTCCTCTTGGTCTTCTCATCGTGGCAGTAGAAGCAGGTATTTTACTTAATTTATGGGCTCACTGGATGTTTAGAGGAACACCGTCTGGAAGGTTCGCTATTTTTGGAAGAGATGATTTAAAGAAGGCAATTGGATCAGAAGTATCCGAACCCTTCGGTAGAACATAAATGCGGAGATTTTTCCTCCTGTTTCTAATCTCAAGTTTTTCGACCTGCTTCTGAAGAGATGAAACCTGAGATTGGAGAACATTAACCTTGAGGGTATTTGACTCCAGCAATGATATGTTTTGTTCAGCTATATTAAGCCTCTCTTCCATGAATGACCATCTGTCCGTGAGGTGTTTTAACTTGGTATTGGTCTCTTCCACGAAGGGACGTAAAGCACAGATTTCCTCTAAGAGGAGGTCCATTGATACAGTCGAGTATGATTTTGAAGGAGAAGGCGAGTCTTCCTTCACACGTTTGGTAGATATCTTTCCAGACATCCAATCAGAGCCTGATGTAGAAGCGCTTCGTTGTAGGGGGACCACAGAGTCTTCCATTGTCACCAAGTGCGAGAAAAAATTAGAGCAAGTGATAATTTTATGAGCAGAGGGTATAAAAGATTTTGCCTTCTTCAATCTGCCCATAAGAGAGGAGGAGAGAAGGATCAGGTTGGTCTTCCTCCCAGATTGCTCTAACTTATATAAAAGTTATTCAAAAGCGTGGGCCAATAATTAAAAGTATGAGTTTCAAACCTGGGAGCTCAAGGAATTTATCAGCTTGAAACTCAAAATTCTAAAGGCAAAGCTCAAAATGGCCATCAGTATGGTGATAGATCTACACTGCACAATAGAAGAGGTTGAAGAACTTCAAGGAAGGCAGAGTATATATAGTCCCTTTTGTTTTGCCTACCTCCTCTTTTTTTGTGTGAAATAATAATCCAAAATGTATTCAGTCAAACCATGTCCCAATTCTATAAACATGGGAACAGAAATTTCCACTCAGCGAGAGCTCCATCAACATGAGAGACAAAATGGCAGCCACTGCTACGAGGAAGCCCCAAGCAAAAAGGAAAGCAGCAATGGTATGAATGGAAATGAGGGGGGTCTAACCAGATGTCTCCCGCAGCAGCTGCCGAAATTATGCCCTCCTTATCCACATGCGTTGAGGTTTCTGCCATATTTGGAATCTCCTCACAAGGATTCTGTTAACTCAAAATCGCGTCCAGCATCCTAATGAATCCACAAACAAAAGAAAAGCGGCACTTACAAAATGAAGAAGAGGGCAGCTGTAGGAAAAGCCGCCCTCTGCCATCACAGCGTCTTTGCCCCTCGCCTCCAATGGCTCACTGACGGGGAAATTGCTGAAAGGTTACCGGCATCTGCGCCGACCCAAGGAGAGTCATTCGGGGGCTGCCATACTCCTTGGGCACTAGCCACGCCACCCTGGTCTATGTTCTTCAATAGACCAGTGGCTTACTCAAAATCATTAAAGCCTGCAACTTCTATATACACTCTTCTTGATCTCAGTTACAGCAAGTTTATTTGTCTGGAAATTATGAAAGAGGAACATATGAAAGTCTCCATCTTGAATAATATGGCCATTCTACCAGTTTCTTTTTGTTTGCTGTCATCTTCTTCGCCTTACAGCACTACCATCTCAAAGCTTCCCTGCGATTGATTGGTACAAATGGGTACATAAAAGCTCCCCAGACCTGAAAGGAAACATATGCAGATGTTATCCAATTGTGCAGTTAGACCACAGGAAAGCCGACATTACTAAATAGAGTGATTTTAATACCACATCAAGTCATAGGCAGCAGAAAAGACGCACAGTATGGATGGTGCAGGCCCCAAAGCACTTCTGGAATTAAGGGCTAAATTATGCATTTTGAAGAAAGACGTTTCTCAGAACATCAGATGCAGCACAGTTCCCATTGGTAAGAGAAGCAGAGCATAAGGCCATTGGCCAGTAGAGTCCTTGATAGGTTTCTTAAAACAAGCCTTTGCAATGCAATAAGTCTTGCATTTGCGTGAGTTTCGTAAATGCGACATCTATTGTATTACAAATGCTAGTTTGTAAAAACGTTCATGGAGCTTTAACTTTAATATCATTCCCGCCGCCTTTCTTTAGACGATCCATGTCTAAAGTAAGGGGCGTGGCCACCATTAAAGTGAAAGCGCCGTATGGGGCTCTTTTCCCAAAAAAAAGCATTTGTTTGTCAAGTTGACAAACAAATGCCTTTTTTTATGAAGCTCCCCATGCCGTGTTTTCAATTTAATGGCGGCCACATCCCTTTCCTCAAACTGAGCTTTTTAAAGGAAGGGGTGGCCTCCAAGAATGTGAAAGCGCTGCATGGGCGCTAGTAAACAAATTTAAAAAAAAGAAGTAGTAAGTGCGGCCACTATACTTGAAGCGGTCCGTGCTGCTAAAATAAAGAAAGAAAGAAACGTGGCCACTATAGTTAAAGCAGACCGCCATTAGTAAATAAAATAAAAGTGGGTTGCATACTGCAATTTAGTGGGTGGAATAGGGGCAAATCATGAAACAAAACTGTGCTCACAGCCAAGATAAAGCAGACCGTGTAACAAGACAAGTAAAAGTTCCAGTCGTTATGGGAGGTAACAAATGCAGGCAAGGCGGTACCAAGGACGGACTAACAAGCCTAATAATGACTCAAAAGCCAGTGTTTACGAAGGACAATGACACAAGGCAATTAACAAAATATGGGTGGAGAGTAGGCGGGGCTTCAAAGCCATATTCCAGTACCGCATGCCTCTCAGCACCGCATGCGCTACGCAGGCTCGACCTAAAAAGGCCACCTACAAATCACCCATTACTGCTTATCCTTTTGCTATTTTTTAGCGCCTCAAAATGTTTCAAATTCTCATAAAGTTTTAACTCTCCAAGGATACAACGGATAATTGGGAGTTCGTTTTTTTAATGTATCCTGATGCAGAGATGTAAGTTAGCAGTACAATGCATCACAAAACTAAATCGAAAAATCAATCACCAGGGACACTAGTCATTTTTATGGAGACTGGTTAGGGTTACTGAAGAAGGAAAGATCAAAAAATCGCAGCTGGAGATTCGTATTAGCAACATGCTGAGCACGATGCTTTTTTTTCTTTTCATTTAAAAATAAAACATGAAAAAGAGCTTGGGCGCCGGCCCACGAACATGCTAAGATGTGGATACAAGTCTGTTTTTCCATTGCTTGATACACAATGTTCTGAAGTAGCAGTTGATCGGCAAGCTGGAGGAAGAGCGAGCCATTAACTTTTAACACCAATACTTAATTGAACGGTATGTGGCTAACATCAAAAAAGCCTTATTTGACACAGGCTGGGTTAGTTTTAGACTCAGAAGTGTGATGCTAGATGCATTAGACCTCAGATATAAAGGAGTGATAGATTTATACACTGATTTTTCGGGAGTCCTGTCCAGGCAAAGCACTTCGGCGAGTCAAACGTGATATTTTCTTTTGATCTACAGCAGTTACGATACAGTTGTTTGGTCTTTTGGAATATTTATGTTGGGACTAGAACTTATTAAACATTATCACTCACTGGGCCATTATGAAGGAAAAAACCGTAAGACCAACTCCTACTTTTATTGCATAATCCTTAACTGTGCATTCAGCGAGATTCCCGTGCACATTGAAGATTTGTTACAGGTAAAACACTGCACTTTTGAGTTGTTTTATCCGATGCGTGTTTTTCACAAATCCAAAAGATATATTAAATGCATGACACGTTAATGCATCAAGACAGATAATAAAGAACAGGATTTTGAAAGTGAAGGCGGTGTGCAAGGAAAGAAAAAATGCTGCTCCGTATATATCATAAAACCTTCAACCACAGAAACAAAACCTGCAAAAAGGAACCTTGGACTGAGGTCTGAGTCCATTAATGAACGGAGCACTCCACCGAAGGACGTGAAGGTATGTTTCATAGTTTTTGTTTCCTTGAATCCAAAAACTTTTATAAATAAAAATAAAAAATGATATTAATGCCTGAGAAAATATTTCTAGGTGTGCTAGTTCCGCGAGTTGACCATGTTTCGATTTTAGACTTAGTCATAAAGGCGTAAATAAATACGCAGGACTTGTAACTTCTCAAATCGTTTAAGAACATTGCCTATTCAGCGAAGTTGTGCGACTTATTTTTTATGGGGAGACTTTATACCCAAGGTTTTTTTTTGTTATTATTATGGCCTCGTTCTAAGGCTGTAATTATTTTAATTAGATATGGGTCACCCGTCCATAATTATAGACTTTATTTTTAAATAACAGTCACGGCTTACGCCTGTAATTAATTTTAATTAGATCTGGGTCGGCCCCCTCCATCATTGTAGACATTTATTTTATTTTGCAGTTGTTCCTAAATTGGACGTTTTGAATCAGTTTTTATATTTCGTTTCGCATCACATCCAGCCAAACACTTATCACGTATCCACGACCGCTGCTATTGTTTACTTGCTTAAAACCTTTCCCTTGAAAGTACAACAATTGCTTTCCTCAATTTTTAGTAGTCTTTTCATAAGGGTATATCTTTTTATATTGTTTTTAAATGCAGGTCGTGCATTGTAAACACTATTCTGATGAAAGCAGCAACAATTTTTTTAGTAGGACAGGCTTCTGCTGTAGATTGTGCTTTTATAACCGTTCTGGGAGAGGTGGCAATATTTGTTTTGTGTGGCTGATAGTGAACATTTGATAGGATTGTAGAGTATTATTCAACGCTTGGGAAGCATTATTTAAGATACTGAGAGCTTATAAAAACCTGTAATAGCAATATATAACGTTCCCTTGTCCAATAAAAGACGCAATAGCCTCTTCACATTCTGTACTTTTTTGTGGGCAGAACTATTTAAACTAAACTAAATAAATTGACCGTGTGCCTATTTAAACTAAACTAAATAAATTGACCGTGTGCTTGCTGCCCCAAATACTGCAAATGTATTATCGTAAATAGAAATATACACTGACTGAGTATATGTTGAAATATAAGCTTGTATTTCTCTGTCTGCCTAAAAGGAAGCCAGTACGCTTTTGTTTCATACAGCAGTGTAACGCAAGGCAATGGCAAACGCCGGCAGTTTTCTGAAGTTAACATATGTCACATATTACAACTTTTTATGGGCATTAGTTTACCATCAGCAGCAGACTGCATTGTATTTACAAAAGCGAGGGAGTGCTTCGAAACTCACTTATTTTCTGGATTCAGTTTTTTTTTCTCTCATCGTGTGTGCCAATGTTTTAGATGGTTCTTACAATTGTGTCACTGTCTTTAATTCCACATATAATTGCTAACAATTGGTTCTGCATTGTAATACTGTCACTGTTTGCCATGAGCATCTTTTTCACATACACTGAAATGAACCTCCTTCCGAAGAGAAACTCTAGAGTTCCCATGAGGTGGTAGTAAATGTGTATCACACATTTGCATGAAGAATTGAGGGTTTTAATGCCTGTTCGCAAATTCATATACCATTGCAAAAGCATTCACTTTTTCTGATAAATGAGAGATTGGTTTAGACGTTTAATTTCAGCTTTAATATTTTAAAATGTAATGTCAAACATACTTATTTGAACAGATTAGGTGGGAGTTCATGTTTGGGGGGGATGTATGACGGTACGACGCGGGCTATTACCACGCCTACCGTTACAACGCGTGTTTTACAACGCAAGTCATTACCACGACTTGCGCTGTAGGGTGCGGACTTAGGAATAGTTTAATTTACTATTCCAACACCAGTCCCCGTGGATAGTAGGGAAGGTGTTGGAATAGTAAATTAACTATTCCTTGTCCTTGAGCGTCCTCCAGCGCAAGTCGTGGTTACGACTTGCGTTGTAAGAGACGCATCGTAATGGTAGCGCGGGGTAACATCCGCGTCGTAAAGGATGTTCCCCGTTTGGGGGTGGTGCAGAGGGCCGATAGGGGCTGATCGGCCCCAACCATGGTGGTTAAGGTTGTTTGCCACTGGTGCCCTCGACTCCCATCCTCAGTTCTCAGCTGGTCTGTTGGGCATTCTGACACTGTGGCACTGCCAGATAGGCCGGCTTGAAAGGGCCAGTGTGTGGGCCATTTATTTTTTGGTCCCCATCATAGCCCACTTCTATAAGGCCTTCCATATCGCTTCAGTGTTTAAATCTCCACATTCACACTCACACAGGAATGGAGGCAATAAACTGTCTGAGAAAACTGCCATCAATCTCTATCTTGTGTCAATTTAAACCAGGCGCATCATATGAGGGGTGCAGCCGTTAAGGAATTGGGATGGAAAACGCTAACATTTTCTACCCGTAGTACTCACGATTGCAAGTTCCCATTTGCTGAGTGCACTAAATCATTTGGGATCAGGAGGGGTGTCTGTCAGGTCTGTGTAGTGGCCCTCCTTTTATTTACTCCGTACATAAATTATCCTGAAAGCTCACTGGCTCAAGACATGCTCCAGATAGGATGCCAACAGGTCCCAGTGCTTCTTTGTGCTGACGATGCCATTCTTATGACTCAAATGGAAAAGGGCTACTAAACTCCATACATAAATAATCCCGGAAGCCATTTAAACTCACTGGCTCAAGACATGCTCCAGATAGGATGCCAACAGGTCCCAGTGCTTCTTTGTGCTGATGATGCAGTTCTTAACTCAAATGGCAAATAAGCTACTGAAACTTTTGTATGTCTTTAATGGGTTCAAAAAGGAATTAGATATGCAGACATATTCATCTAAATTCTATTTCATGGAGTATGTTCCTAAAATTACCAAATCTAAATCACATTTTAATACTGCTGCTCCACTTTGTGATGTCACAACCTTTCGATATCTGTATGCTCCTATGGATTCAGGTCTAACTGGTTAGATCATTATAGTTCGAGAGATGCATAAAGACAATCATTAAGTTTGAGTGAAAATTGGGTATGAAACCACTAAATGAGATTTTAGCAATTTCTAGGTCCAATGTATTTCGGTTGTGTAGATTTATAGGCTTTTATAAAATTGAAGGGGATCCAGGCTGTTGAAAATGTATTTTTGAATTGGATTTTGGCTGTCCCTTAAAGAACATCTTCTTTTGTTTGACACTCTGAGTTGAGCATTGCCTATATTGAAGATCTAGTAAGGTTTGGTCATTGGGCATTGTGGCACTCTATATGGGGGAAGCAAGAGACATTTTTAATTGATTCATTATCTGTGATTGCTTATCGCTGGATAATGAGCATCAAATCCCCTGGATCAGATATTTCAAAGATGGGTTTCTACAGTAAGATAAATCTGACGTCTTCCACGCGCCTTCCCTGGAAAATGTAGGCAGTAAAGATTCTTCTGTGTTACTATTTTTGAGGACTGTTTGGAGGATAGGAGTTCTTTGGAGCCATATCAAAAGTAAGGGGGACTGGGGCGCTTATAGGTCCAGCATACATACCCCTAGAGTATAAGTATTCAAACAAAGGTATGCAGTTCCTTGGAGGAACAATACATTTTTCAAAAGGAGGGGTGTCTCTCACTTTAGGAACTAGGGCCCTCACACACCCGGCTGGGTGTCATGCTTCATCATAGGGCATGCTCCTCATCAGGAGGCGCTGCAATGCCTGACGGGCACCCTATGAAAGGCTCTTTGTGGGAGAACTTTTATTCCCAAAGCCATAAGGTGCGGTGCGAGTATAGGGCCTGGTAGTGTAGATGAGTGTCAAGGGTGTGAGGGAAATGTGAGGGAAATTTAAAACAAGATTCAGTGGTACTCAAATTGAATTAAATCAGCAAGTCCACTTTTGGACAGCACTGGTATAATGTGCAGCGATGGCTATAGAGTAAAGGTCAACGTGTTTCTTGCCTGAGTTGTCAAGAAGATCAAGTGGCAGTTCGCCAGGACCATGAATAAGATAACTATCTACACAGTGGTTGGGTTCTCATTAGTATCAAGGGTAAATCAAACACTCTAGCAGCCTAACAGTGAGGTACCTTATCATAATATCGACCTAGAAACACAATGTGACATATTATTAAAAATCCTCTCTATAAACAGCATGCAATAAAGTTCTAATCATGTTGTTAGTTAAAATCACAGGTGAAAGGCGCAGTGGAGAGATAGAAATAAGTGGCAGGCAAGTGGCACATCTATGCGCTAAGCAAGCAGGATGGATAGTCAAGCATCATGGTATGTAGACAAACTAATATAACTCAACCATCTGGGGTGGCTCACCAGCTACATCGATTGCTGGTAGAGGGAACGTTAACATTTTTAACGTCCTAGTAGGTGAGAGAAGATCATTAAGGGTATAATAATCTAGCTGTCATATCTTAAAGAAGTGATGCCAATAATCAACAAGGAATCAGGGAAGTATTCCTATGGTGACCGCAAGAGCGAGATACTCACAGTTAAGCAGCGACTCAGAGGCCAGACTACCTTCCCTCGCTCTACCAGCTTGGCAGAGTGAGGGGATCCGTGGTAGGCATGAATAAATACTCATGCCGGCTCGCCGACCAGTCTATTCAGAGGGGAGAGCCCCATCTGTACCAGTGGATGTACAGGGTACAGCCAGAGAGGCGTGGCCGGCGATGTAGTATGACATGTGACAGTGACGCGTCTGGGTGTAAAGCTTCGTCTAAAAGGCGGACGCCATATTGGAACATGGGTTAAATGGTACAAGTGGAGCTGGTGAAATTTATAGCACCGTGGTGGGAGCAAACTTGGTGGTACGGGTAATGATGACATTAGCATAGTTAGCCCTCATGTTTTTTTTTTAAGGAACCCTCTAACGATTCCAAGACATCTTATCTTCCTATATCGACAGTCATTATTATAGAACAATATCTTTTGTTTATACCAAATTTGTATCACAGATTTCTTTTTAACTCATTTTAGGTGTAATTTAGCTTATATCTTATTAACCTTTCCAGAAAAATGTTTATGTAATAATCTGCCTTCTTTCCCATGTAATAATCATTTCGCCTAAACAATGACTCACTCATTTTATTCCATTTTTTTTCCTTCTTAAAAAGAACCAAGGAAGAGAGTTATGTTACCTTTGTTACGCAAGTCTAATTTTGTACAACATTAGCACTTTTTTTTTCCAATGGCTTTCTACGGAGTTTATTTGTTTGTCTGTTAATTTTATCCACCATAATATTAGAATAAGAAGTCATTGTCTTAAAGTTCTTAGCCACAAACTGTTTTGAACTTTTTAAAAGATTTACCTTGCTGAAAATGATTATGTTGCATTGTGATGAGGGTAGACATGCTCAAATACAATTGACCTGATACACAAAACCATTTGTGCTCATACATCTAAATGACAAGCCAAAATAGTAAGATGTGAGAGTACAGTACACAGAAAAGGATACTTTGAACTGGTAATCCCTTTACTCCAATGGAATATTACCCCACTCTAGTGGGTTTTTCACGATGAGGGACACCTTGAAAGTTGGTGAATGCCACAAACATTTATGTTTGAGATCATTCACAAGCTCCCTTCTGACCTAAGCTGGTCCTGGAAAGGCTAAGAAATGTATTCCATACAAGGGCTGGCATAAATCCCTTTCCTGGATAAGACAAGGAATGGGATACACCAAGCTTTGTGAAGGAAAGAAATAAATGTGCTGCATTGGCTTCTGTGTGCAACTGCAAGTTGGAAAAATGGAGACATAAACACACACAGAATTCACATTGCTTTCCTTGGAGTACGCCTGGAAGCCTGTGACTGGCACATATTTGCAGGTGTGATTATGGAAAGGTGAGTGAATCTAAAAAGGTTGTAAATCTGCACCTATATGGAAACATCATGCATTTGACCCAATCCCATGAGCAAACTTAGTTTCCATCCAGAAAGTATAAGAACCACGCATCTGATCTTCCCTCCAAGATTTACATACCTGTTTCGGATTTAAGAGGCAGATCTTGTGAATTGTGACCTGTCCCTTAAAACTGCTGATTCACTTAAATATCTCAGGCATGCAAATACTTTCTTTCTGAAGAAAAAGCATTTTTCTGCCTTTCGTTCCTGCTATGCACATAACCTAGCATCTTTTACATACAACATTTATATTGTGACTTGGAAAAGCCCAATAAAAACTGGTCAGGCTAAAGCTAATTATAATTTTTTTGGTTTCACATCAAGAACCAACCCAAAGTCAGGCCTGAGAGAGTGTAACAGTTTCATTATGAAGCATTAAGTAAGCAAATATGTCTAGCATCATCCGCCAGCCTTTTAAGCAAATCTAGTTTTGAGAATATGTCAGGAGTTTGTCAACCTAAAAAAATAGTAACTAAAGGCAAAAATGTTTTTTTGGTCTAAAAAAATTATACATTACCATATCACTCCCAGGCATTGAAGGTAACTACGTTGTGAGTGGATGTGCTCCATGTGAAAGGACGTTTATACCAAAAGGGGTGACCCTGTGTCCCTCAGAACCTGGGTATGTGTGATTAAAGACAAAAGTGGTTCCGTCGGGTGAATCAATTGCTTTTACACGAAGGCTAAGGTTAGCTCATCACAAAGAATAACACATTTAAAGAAAAACCAAATTTTAAGAGAAAACAAATTGTTTAAAAGGAAACGAATTATAAGAGAAAACCTCTCTGACAACAAAATAAAATTCAAAGTATTTTTATGAAGAACAAAGTCACATTAAAACACCGGAATTACTTCATTCCAATTCAATTTCAACTATAAGTGAAAAAGTGACTGTTGGTGAACAAGGTGAATAGTGCAACAATTTTAGTGACACTTATTTACAGGTATTTACAAAATTTATACATGAAACAATGGGCAAGGGGAAATGGTTTGGCGGTCAGAGTTCTGAGTTAATACTCCAAGGAGACAGATGGTGACTGTGCCTGTTCCTGGAGAGTTCTTGACCAATATAAAGCGTCGACGTTTCGATCCTAGTGTGCCCCGATTGGTGGTCACGCGGATCTTTATCAAGACAGGGGGGGTCCTGGAAAGAGAGGGAGGTGTTGTGTCAGAGAGGGATTAACAGTTATGTCTAATTATAACATGCGGCGAGTGGGTTATACTCACACATGGGGAAAAAACACGGGAGGGTGGTTTGGTTGGGTTGAATTCTGGGTACACAGGAGGCTGCAGTCACACGCTGTGCATATGCCAATAGGTCAATCTGGAAAGAGACCAACTAAGTTCAGTCCAGTAGCAATTATGACTTCGTCATACACTTAGTGAAAACATGCAGAGCTTGCATGCAGACAACCCAGTGGGCACGGAAATTGATTTAGTCGCTCTCTGGATATTTAAGACTGGACGTGACTCCCTAAGTGGACCATTTACGATCTGGTCGATCACATCGTGAAAGCATGCAAGACCGTCATCCAGTTGGTGCAGCAGGAAAATGTGGTTTGTATCAGTCAGATGTGACGGCACTTGTAAATACCAAGCCGCCGGCAAAGTATAGTATAGGACTTGGCATGCACAGAGAATAGTATCGCTCTTGGATGTGGCATGCAAAAGGAAACTCAGGTCATGGTGGCATGAATAGGTGTACCACAAGTGCGTGTTCCCAAGTAAACACTTGTTGTATGCATTATGGGCCGCTTACCTCACATAGGGAAACACTCTTCAATAGAGCGAGGAACCGGCTAGCATCTCTCGCGGTCGCTCGAACAAGCGATGTGCTAGGCGCGAGGACGTTATGCACGTCTGGTTGCCTAGCAACGCCGTGACGTCAGCATGGCGCGTCATTGAGCCGGCTCAGTCCTAGGCTCCGATTGGATAGGGGTGGCAAGCCCCTGGATTGCTAAGCAACGCGAACGCTGTGTAGCTATCGCGTGTGGAAAGGAGCGAGTGGTTTAGGTGAGGCGAACCTTATGCTTCTGTCGTTAATGTGGGTGATATTACGAACCATTGCTAATGCGGACAAGGTTATATTGGAAGGGGAAAACCAATGGTGAATCAAATCCGCAAATTAGGATCACATAAAGTACTTTTCAAAAAACACTTTTCAGAAAACATAGTATGTACAACGTTGCATATGAATGAAACAAAAGAAGTAGAAGAAATACTACAACAATGGGATTATGCGCAAGTAAGTTGTAGCATATCATCAAGGAGCAAGCAGTTCAGAATTGGTAAATATGCTCATATTCATAACAATCCCATTTGTTTGGAGATCTCCTCATGTTCATTTAACCCCTGACTTACAGAATTCAGAACATGGATCCATTTACACTCCTTTCTGTTGAGGGCTGAGGTAGTGGAACCCCCACGTGGGTTCACATTGATTTTTTCAAGTATGCGCCAGCGTATGCTGTCTGGGTCATGGTTCTGGCTAGCGAAGTGTTCGACCATGGGGGCCCCCTGGACTTTACAGCGGATTCTACTCATGTGCTGCAATATGCGAGTTTTTACCTTCTGCGTTGTTTGACCCACATAAGGTTTATTGCATGGACAAAGGATGATGTAAATGACGTTTGAAGTATTGCAATTGGTCAAGGCAGGCAATGTGTATGTTTTGTTTTGGTGTGTGAAAGATGGTCCATCAATGCATAGCGGACAAGCTTTGCATGTGCTGCATTTGAAGTGTCCTTTCACTGCAGGCAGGCCCAGTTGATCCCTCAAGGTGGCCGGTTTAGGTGGTTCCAGAAATGCTTTCACAACGTTGTCTTTTATGTTCCGGCCTCTTTTGAAGGCAAATAACGGATCTTCATTTGTATTGATCTCTGAGGCAACCAGGTTCCAATATTTCATTATTGTTTTTTTCACGATGTTACTCCTGGAGTGGAATGTGGTGACACACACTAGATTCGGGGAGCCGGCTTCCTTCTCCTTCGGGACTAGCAATTCTTCCCTTGGATAGTACCAAGCTCTTTTTTTGGCACGTCTGAGCAGTCCCATGGGGTAGCCTCTCTCGCGTAGGCGATTGGTAAGCGTCTCACACTCTTTGAAGAAATCTGTTCTTTTCGTGCAGTTGCGTCTCATACGCAAGTATTGCCCAAAGGGGAGGTTGTCACGTAAATTCCGTGGGTGGTTAGAGTCATACTTCAACAAGGTATTTCTCTCTGTAGGTTTTCTGTATAGATCACATATGATCATACCATCCTCAACCTTAAACATGAGATCCAGAAAGGCAATGCTCTTTTCATTGTAGTTCATTGTGAACTGGATATCGTTGCATCTGGTGTTCAACCAAGCGAAGAAGTCTTTTAGTTCAGCTTCAGTTCCAGTCCATATCATCATCACGTCGTCAATATATCTTTTCCATATTGATATCGAGTTGACGTATGGATTACTTGCTGTATATAGATGTTGCTCCTCATATTGGTCCATAAACAGATTCGCTAGGCTGGGAGCATAGGTCGCGCCCATCGCTACACCTTTGCATTGGATGTAGAATTGTTGCTGAAAAACAAAATAATTGCGTTTCATCGCAATTTCCAGGAGATTGGTCAGGAAATCTGTTGGTATCCATTGCGGTGCCGGCCGTTTATCCAAGGCCTCACGTATGGTGTTAATTGCTTCATTCTGGGGTATGGATGTATATAGTGAGGCAACATCCAATGTCACCATGAGTTGGGTGGCCTCATCATAGGGTTGGCCTTCCAGCATTTGGATGATGTGCATTGAGTCTCTTACATACGATTTGGTTTCCGCTACCAATGGTTGGAGAAAATAATCTATAAATTGATTCACAGGTTCCAGAATGGATCCACAGCCCGAGATGATCGGTCTACCTGGTGGATCATTCATCCTTTTGTGTACCTTTGGCAAAGTATAGATGGTAGGGATGCGGGGTTCCTTTTTCATTAGGAAGTCTCTTTCATGCTGACTCAGGAAGCCATTTCTAACCCCATCATCCACCAAAGTCTCAATCAAAGTTCTAATACTTGATGTCGGATCTTTCTTGGTTGGTTGGTAGCTTTCTTTCACGTCGAGTTGACGTTTGATTTCGGCCACATAGTCATTGGTGTTTTGTAGTACCACTGCTCCTCCCTTGTCCGCAGCCTTGATGATAATAGAGGTGTTACTGCTAAGGCTTTTCAATGCCAGGTTCTCCTCCTTCGTGATATTATATTTGATGTAATGCCGTTCCTCTAAGCTCGTCATTACTTCTTGCATGACTATTTGTTCAAAGGCCAGTATTCGTTGGCTCATACAGTAGGCGCCAGGAGTGAAGGTGGACTGTGGTTTGAACGGAGTGGCTGCTGTTTTTGGAGTATAGTCATTCTTGGCAAAGTGATATTTTAGCCTTATCTTTCGAAAGAATTTTTGTAGTTCCAACTTGGTAGTGAAGGCATCTGGTCTACTGGTAGGAACAAATGATAGTCCCTTACTCAGAACACTTCGTTCAGCATCTGAGATGCAGTGGTTGGACAAGTTAATAATGGGATCTGTAGGGGGAGCAATGGGTTGGGCAGAGTCTTGCAATACAGCGTGTTGTTGAACACTCGTTGGTATAGGTTCAGCTGTTATGATTTCCTCTGAAGTGTTCACAACATCTATTTCACCAGCAGTTGTTTCTGCCATCAGAGTGTTGGTAGTATATTCTTCTCTGGTTCGGGTCAGCATATGGAGGTTCAGTTCTTGGTGGAGAAGTCTTTCCCCCGTTGGCATTGTAACGATGGTTGTTTCCCTTCTAATTTGAGTTACCACCTGTAAGTTTGTTTCCTGGTGGAAATTTCGCCATGCACTTCCGGTTGGTAGAACCGTACTCTCGTGTTCCCTCTCGCCGCTCCTCTTGACCTGTTCCATGGTCTTCTCGGCGTCCAACCTTGATGGGCAGTGCCGCCTCGGTTGGATTGGCGGTAGCCTTGGTCTAAAAAATGTTCCGGGGCCTGCGGTGGTTGCCTGCTCGTGGAGGCTCCCTCTTGTTCGGATTCGGAGCCACTCCCTGCTGACGAGTTAGAGAAAGTTGTAAACCTTCTGGGTCCTTGTCTGTTTCTATTTGTAAAGAAACCCTGGTCGTCTTGCTGGTAATATTCGTCAGCTAGGTAGGGGTAGGTGATTTTTTTGTCGTAATTACGGATATCCTTTGCAAGTTTATCCAGTTTACGGTTTAATGTCACAGTGTTGAACTCAGCCAATGTTTTTTCAGCTTTTTCCAACGCTTCTTTTGCGTTCGCAAGCGCTCCGTCTTCAAGTACCTCTTTCTTTAGATCCGCAATTTCTTGCATTAGTTTTTTCACGTAGTCTATGGCTGTCTCCACCCCTAGCACCATCCAGTGCCTGGAGCAGTTATTGGCCACAAAACTGAATCCTTCCCTGAATTTTGGCACGTCGATGAAGATGCCTGGCTCGTTTCTGACTTGTAAGCCCTTAGGAATTATATTGGATGCCAGATACTTAGTGAGGACGTGCCCATGCAGACGGGAGCGGATTAACTTCTTTTCCAATCTTTCTATTTTCAATAATTTTTCATTTAATGTTACATCAGTGGTTGATCTTTCGGACCCTAAGAGGAAGCTAGAGGAACTTTGCTCTTGTATTAGCTTCGCTATGGAACATAAAAGACAACGTTGTGAAAGCATTTCTGGAACCACCTAAACCGGCCACCTTGAGGGATCAACTGGGCCTGCCTGCAGTGAAAGGACACTTCAAATGCAGCACATGCAAAGCTTGTCCGCTATGCATTGATGGACCATCTTTCACACACCAAAACAAAACATACACATTGCCTGCCTTGACCAATTGCAATACTTCAAACGTCATTTACATCATCCTTTGTCCATGCAATAAACCTTATGTGGGTCAAACAACGCAGAAGGTAAAAACTCGCATATTGCAGCACATGAGTAGAATCCGCTGTAAAGTCCAGGGGGCCCCCATGGTCGAACACTTCGCTAGCCAGAACCATGACCCAGACAGCATACGCTGGCGCATACTTGAAAAAATCAATGTGAACCCACGTGGGGGTTCCACTACCTCAGCCCTCAACAGAAAGGAGTGTAAATGGATCCATGTTCTGAATTCTGTAAGTCAGGGGTTAAATGAACATGAGGAGATCTCCAAACAAATGGGATTGTTATGAATATGAGCATATTCACCAATTCTGAACTGCTTGCTCCTTGATGATATGCTACAACTTACTTGCGCATAATCCCATTGTTGTAGTATTTCTTCTACTTCTTTTGTTTCATTCATATGCAACGTTGTACATACTATGTTTTCTGAAAAGTGTTTTTTGAAAAGTACTTTATGTGATCCTAATTTGCGGATTTGATTCACCATTGGTTTTCCCCTTCCAATATAACCTTGTCCGCATTAGCAATGGTTCGTAATATCACCCACATTAACGACAGAAGCATAAGGTTCGCCTCACCTAAACCACTCGCTCCTTTCCACACGCGATAGCTACACAGCGTTCGCGTTGCTTAGCAATCCAGGGGCTTGCCACCCCTATCCAATCGGAGCCTAGGACTGAGCCGGCTCAATGACGCGCCATGCTGACGTCACGGCGTTGCTAGGCAACCAGACGTGCATAACGTCCTCGCGCCTAGCACATCGCTTGTTCGAGCGACCGCGAGAGATGCTAGCCGGTTCCTCGCTCTATTGAAGAGTGTTTCCCTATGTGAGGTAAGCGGCCCATAATGCATACAACAAGTGTTTACTTGGGAACACGCACTTGTGGTACACCTATTCATGCCACCATGACCTGAGTTTCCTTTTGCATGCCACATCCAAGAGCGATACTATTCTCTGTGCATGCCAAGTCCTATACTATACTTTGCCGGCGGCTTGGTATTTACAAGTGCCGTCACATCTGACTGATACAAACCACATTTTCCTGCTGCACCAACTGGATGACGGTCTTGCATGCTTTCACGATGTGATCGACCAGATCGTAAATGGTCCACTTAGGGAGTCACGTCCAGTCTTAAATATCCAGAGAGCGACTAAATCAATTTCCGTGCCCACTGGGTTGTCTGCATGCAAGCTCTGCATGTTTTCACTAAGTGTATGACGAAGTCATAATTGCTACTGGACTGAACTTAGTTGGTCTCTTTCCAGATTGACCTATTGGCATATGCACAGCGTGTGACTGCAGCCTCCTGTGTACCCAGAATTCAACCCAACCAAACCACCCTCCCGTGTTTTTTCCCCATGTGTGAGTATAACCCACTCGCCGCATGTTATAATTAGACATAACTGTTAATCCCTCTCTGACACAACACCTCCCTCTCTTTCCAGGACCCCCCCTGTCTTGATAAAGATCCGCGTGACCACCAATCGGGGCACACTAGGATCGAAACGTCGACGCTTTATATTGGTCAAGAACTCTCCAGGAACAGGCACAGTCACCATCTGTCTCCTTGGAGTATTAACTCAGAACTCTGACCGCCAAACCATTTCCCCTTGCCCATTGTTTCATGTATAAATTTTGTAAATACCTGTAAATAAGTGTCACTAAAATTGTTGCACTATTCACCTTGTTCACCAACAGTCACTTTTTCACTTATAGTTGAAATTGAATTGGAATGAAGTAATTCCGGTGTTTTAATGTGACTTTGTTCTTCATAAAAATACTTTGAATTTTATTTTGTTGTCAGAGAGGTTTTCTCTTATAATTCGTTTCCTTTTAAACAATTTGTTTTCTCTTAAAATTTGGTTTTTCTTTAAATGTGTTATTCTTTGTGATGAGCTAACCTTAGCCTTCGTGTAAAAGCAATTGATTCACCCGACGGAACCATGTGAAAGGACAGCATGCGTAGCTCATAGTAAATTTAGAGAATGGCTTAAGTGGGGTGACATTTTGCCCCTTGATGGATACTAGAGTGGGTTGGAAAAAATGTGAATGACACAACTAGAGACAAATGTATAAAGTGTGGCTGAACAGTGGAGTAGCTAGAGAGTTTGCTGCCTGAGGCGGTCCCTTAGTTATCCTGCCCCTCATACACACAAAAAATACTATAGTGGCAGTGACTGGAACACTGGTCCACTGACAATACGACATTGAGGGAAATAAATGAAAACACTATGTTCGTTTTTTAAGTAAAACTTTAATTCCAACATTCTAAAATGTTATTTCTCTTGCTATTCTGTAAGCAAAATTTTCGATGACATTGTCGAAGTCTATTTCATCACTCAGTAGCTGTGTTATAAACAGTATGGAAAGATTTCTTAAAGTCAAGTTACTCATTGTAGATCTTAGGTACTTCGTAATCAATTTTCATTTTGAAAAACTCCTCTTACAACCAGCAACACTTACAGCAATTTGAGGAAAATTTGCAGTAGTATTACAATATTTGGAACTGAGTTCTCAAGACTGTATTTTAGAAACAACTAAAAAAGTTCAAGGGGACCGTCCTTACACGTGTCTGTTTCATCTTGCATAGTAGCAACAAAAATAAAACTCTGAAGTCTTTGTCACTCAAGGAGGCGCTCCTCCTTATTAATGTCATCACGATCATGATTTCATTGACATTCATTGTATTATTCAAAAGATTCAATGGAGTAAGGAAAGCATATTTTCCAGCAAGAACTTGAAGCTGTTGAAATCCCATGGTGATTTCTTGGATCACTCTGTCCAGAGAAAAAAAACATTTCTCTCCTCAACTCAGTTTCATATGACAATTCAGTATATTGTGATTCTTCACCTGCCATCAGTTTTTTCTTTCTACACTGGTGATCCATAGCTACCCAATATCATCACAAATTTCTTTGGCATCAGCTACTGAATTGTTAACTATTTCATCCCTATTTGCAGTTAAAATACTTTTAAAACCTCAACTTTTATGTCACATCATTGTATATTCAATCATTTGGTTTCAAAGTAGGCCTGTGTGTCATCAATTTCTAAAAGGATGGATTCCTACATGCCAAGAAAGCACAGGAAGGAAAACAATTGTAACACAACAAGCAGCACTCCAGCATCTGACCTGGTTACTCTGTTTTCTTCTTCACCAGTTAAATGTTCTACAGCACTTTAGATTTTTGAGTAGTTGTTTTTTACAGCACTCACACCCTCTCCCCTTGCCCTCCACCGAGATTCTACAACACGCTTGACACTTTGACCAGTGACTGAAGTCAGAATATCACAGCGATGGGTTGAGGAAGAAAAGAATGTGAACAAACTCTCCACAGTTCAAAAGTTAACTGAATTCAAAGCAACAGAAGCTACATGTACACCAGCCAAATTCAGTGAGTGATTTGTACATGTGACAAATTCTGCTTTTCCATTCATTTCCTTGATGCTTCTCCGAACACCAGCATGTTGACCACCCATCACAGCACAATTGTCATATGCTTGCCCTCTACAATTTTAAATATCAATTCTGATATTTTCTAATTTTTGCAAAATCATATGTGAAATTTTCTTGGTGGTTTTACCTTTTGTTTCAAAGAAATCAACAAATGATTCCACAACCTTCACTTTATTGCTAAAGATCACAATGTAGTGTAAAACATTGCTCGTTTGATCCTTCTGAGAAATATCAGGATTGCTGTCGAATATATTAGAAAAATATTTTGCTTCTTTTACTTGCTCAATAACTTTGCTTCTTTTTTTACTTTTTCTCAAAAAAAGTCTATAAACTCATTCTGAATAGTAGGCAGCATATAGGATTTTTACAAACTATTTTCCCAGATTGATTCTTACAATATATTCACATAGCACTAGATAGTATTTCGCCAACAAATGAACTAATTCTAAAACAAAATCTATATTTCCCATTGATTCAGGTTCATCATCAATCTCATAATGAATTCCTTCTTTGTGATCATGTGAAGCCAAATTTAGTTTAGCTAGGAATCTAATGATATCCAAAAATCTTGACTGTATTTCCCTCTACTTCTCCACTTCATTTTCAGCTTGCTTTTATTCCTTTTTATCAATTGTTGCTTAAAGCCGGATTCCTAATTTCCAACTCCTTCCATTGTATGAAAGATGGAACATGGGCCACACTAGCTTCATAGTCGAATATTTTAGGACTAGGGCACATTTACAATCACCTGTCACCACTACAATGTCACTTTTAGTGACATTGTGGTGGCGACAGGGACTTTGCCTTATTTACAAGGCAGCGTTAAGCCACTTAACGTGGTTAACGCTGCATTGTAAATAAGGCACCCTTTCACATTGTACTTAGAGTGAAAGGGGAGGGCAAAGTGGTGTTGCGGTGGGCATTCCACTACAACACCCATTGATTTTGACGCTGCCCACTATTTACAGGAGTAGTGTAAATAGGAGGCAGTGCCAAAATTAGGACCAGGGAAAACCTGGTCTTAAACAGACAAAACAAGGAGAAATGCTTTAGTTATCCTCATTTTTAGTGTTTCTATGTGTGCTGCTTTGTGCGGCACACATGGAGACAGCAAAAAGTCAATGATTGTTTATGTGCAGGAAGGTCTACCTTCCTACACGTAAACCAACATTAAAAAATTACATTATGAAACCATTTGTGCTCATACATCTAAATGACAAGCCAAAATAGTAAGATGTGAGAGTACAGTACACAGAAAAGGATACTTTGAACTGGTAATCCCTTTACTCCAATGGAATATTACCCCACTCTAGTGGGTTTTTCACGATGAGGGACACCTTGAAAGTTGGTGAATGCCACAAACATTTATGTTTGAGATCATTCACAAGCTCCCTTCTGACCTAAGCTGGTCCTAGAAAGGCTAAGAAATGTATTCCATACAAGGGCTGGCATAAATCCCTTTCCTGGATAAGACAAGGAATGGGATACACCAAGCTTTGTGAAGGAAAGAAATAAATGTGCTGCATTGGCTTCTGTGTGCAACTGCAAGTTGGAAAAATGGAGACATAAACACACACAGAATTCACATTGCTTTCCTTGGAGTACGCCTGGAAGCCTGTGACTGGCACATATTTGCAGGTGTGATTATGGAAAGGTGAGTGAATCTAAAAAGGTTGTAAATCTGCACCTATATGGAAACATCATGCATTTGACCCAATCCCATGAGCAAACTTAGTTTCCATCCAGAAAGTATAAGAACCACGCATCTGATCTTCCCTCCAAGATTTACATACCTGTTTCGGATTTAAGAGGCAGATCTTGTGAATTGTGACCTGTCCCTTAAAACTGCTGATTCACTTAAATATCTCAGGCATGCAAATACTTTCTTTCTGAAGAAAAAGCATTTTTCTGCCTTTCGTTCCTGCTATGCACATAACCTAGCATCTTTTACATACAACATTTATATTGTGACTTGGAAAAGCCCAATAAAAACTGGTCAGGCTAAAGCTAATTATAATTTTTTTGATTTCACATCAAGAACCAACCCAAAGTCAGGCCTGAGAGAGTGTAACAGTTTCATTATGAAGCATTAAGTAAGCAAATATGTCTAGCATCATCCGCCAGCCTTTTAAGCAAATCTAGTTTTGAGAATATGTCAGGAGTTTGTCAACCTAAAAAAATAGTAACTAAAGGCAAAAATGTTTTTTTGGTCTAAAAACATTATACATTACCATATCACTCCCAGGCATTGAAGGTAACTACGTTGTGCTCCATGTGAAAGGACAGCATGCGTAGCTCATAGTAAATTTAGAGAATGGCTTAAGTGGGGTGACATTTTGCCCCTTGATGGATACTAGAGTGGGTTGGAAAAAATGTGAATGACACAACTAGAGACAAATGTATAAAGTGTGGCTGAACAGTGGAGTAGCTAGAGAGTTTGCTGCCTGAGGCGGTCCCTTAGTTATCCTGCCCCTCATACACACAAAAAATACTATAGTGGCAGTGACTGGAACACTGGTCCACTGACAATACGACATTGAGGGAAATAAATGAAAACACTATGTTCGTTTTTTAAGTAAAACTTTAATTCCAACATTCTAAAATGTTATTTCTCTTGCTATTCTGTAAGCAAAATTTTCGATGACATTGTCGAAGTCTATTTCATCACTCAGTAGCTGTGTTATAAACAGTATGGAAAGATTTCTTAAAGTCAAGTTACTCATTGTAGATCTTAGGTACTTCGTAATCAATTTTCATTTTGAAAAACTCCTCTTACAACCAGCAACACTTACAGCAATTTGAGGAAAATTTGCAGTAGTATTACAATATTTGGAACTGAGTTCTCAAGACTGTATTTTAGAAACAACTAAAAAAGTTCAAGGGGACCGTCCTTACACGTGTCTGTTTCATCTTGCATAGTAGCAACAAAAATAAAACTCTGAAGTCTTTGTCACTCAAGGAGGCGCTCCTCCTTATTAATGTCATCACGATCATGATTTCATTGACATTCATTGTATTATTCAAAAGATTCAATGGAGTAAGGAAAGCATATTTTCCAGCAAGAACTTGAAGCTGTTGAAATCCCATGGTGATTTCTTGGATCACTCTGTCCAGAGAAAAAAAACATTTCTCTCCTCAACTCAGTTTCATATGACAATTCAGTATATTGTGATTCTTCACCTGCCATCAGTTTTTTCTTTCTACACTGGTGATCCATAGCTACCCAATATCATCACAAATTTCTTTGGCATTAGCTACTGAATTGTTAACTATTTCATCCCTATTTGCAGTTAAAATACTTTTAAAACCTCAACTTTTATGTCACATCATTGTATATTCAATCATTTGGTTTCAAAGTAGGCCTGTGTGTCATCAATTTCTAAAAGGATGGATTCCTACATGCCAAGAAAGCACAGGAAGGAAAACAATTGTAACACAACAAGCAGCACTCCAGCATCTGACCTGGTTACTCTGTTTTCTTCTTCACCAGTTAAATGTTCTACAGAACTTTAGATTTTTGAGTAGTTGTTTTTTACAGCACTCACACCCTCTCCCCTTGCCCTCCACCGAGATTCTACAACACGCTTGACACTTTGACCAGTGACTGAAGTCAGAATATCACAGCGATGGGTTGAGGAAGAAAAGAATGTGAACAAACTCTCCACAGTTCAAAAGTTAACTGAATTCAAAGCAACAGAAGCTACATGTACACCAGCCAAATTCAGTGAGTGATTTGTACATGTGACAAATTCTGCTTTTCCATTCATTTCCTTGATGCTTCTCCGAACACCAGCATGTTGACCACCCATCACAGCACAATTGTCATATGCTTGCCCTCTACAATTTTAAATATCAATTCTGATATTTTCTAATTTTTGCAAAATCATATGTGAAATTTTCTTGGTGGTTTTACCTTTTGTTTCAAAGAAATCAACAAATGATTCCACAACCTTCACTTTATTGCTAAAGATCACAATGTAGTGTAAAACATTGCTCGTTTGATCCTTCTGAGAAATATCAGGATTGCTGTCGAATATATTAGAAAAATATTTTGCTTCTTTTACTTGCTCAATAACTTTGCTTCTTTTTTTACTTTTTCTCAAAAAAAGTCTATAAACTCATTCTGAATAGTAGGCAGCATATAGGATTTTTACAAACTATTTTCCCAGATTGATTCTTACAATATATTCACATAGCACTAGATAGTATTTCGCCAACAAATGAACTAATTCTAAAACAAAATCTATATTTCCCATTGATTCAGGTTCATCATCAATCTCATAATGAATTCCTTCTATGTGATCATGTGAAGCCAAATTTAGTTTAGCTAGGAATCTAATGATATCCAAAAATCTTGACTGTATTTCCCTCTACTTCTCCACTTCATTTTCAGCTTGCTTTTATTCCTTTTTATCAATTGTTGCTTAAAGCCGGATTCCTAATTTCCAACTCCTTCCATTGTATGAAAGATCGAACATGGGCCACACTAGCTTCATAGTCGAATATTTTAGGACTAGGGCACATTTACAATCACCTGTCACCACTACAATGTCACTTTTAGTGACATTGTGGTGGCGACAGGGACTTTGCCTTATTTACAAGGCAGCGTTAAGCCACTTAACGTGGTTAACGCTGCATTGTAAATAAGGCACCCTTTCACATTGTACTTAGAGTGACAGGGGAGGGCAAAGTGGTGTTGCGGTGGGCATTCCACTACAACACCCATTGATTTTGACGCTGCCCACTATTTACAGGAGTAGTGTAAATAGGAGGCAGTGCCAAAATTAGGACCAGGGAAAACCTGGTCTTAAACAGACAAAACAAGGAGAAATGCTTTAGTTATCCTCATTTTTAGTGTTTCTATGTGTGCTGCTTTGTGCGGCACACATGGAGACAGCAAAAAGTCAATGATTGTTTATGTGCAGGAAGGTCTACCTTCCTACACGTAAACCAACATTAAAAAATTACATTATGTAACTTCTATGTGTGCTGCATTAAGTAGCACACATAAAAGGTACAACACACCATTTAAAGATTGTTTCTGTGCAGGACCTTCCTGCACATAAACAACCTTCCCCTCAACACAGACACACTTGCACTCTGGTAAAAGGGTGCCTGCATTGGTGCTAGGCTGCCAAATATAGCACCAGCACAGGGGGCAACGCAGGGCTGCACCATTTTCTTGTAAATATGGTGTAGCTCTGCGTTTCTAAAGTGAAGGAGTGCGTAGTTGGCCTTCTTGGCTTAACAACATGCTTCGCCACTTTGTTGTAAATATGCCCCTAAGTTTCTACCACATGTTAAATCCATCCACAATTTGAATGACTTCTGTCTGCAACTAGTCTGCAACAAAAACAGTAAAGAGCTTTCTTGGAGGAGAGTAAACCAACCACAAACTCCAACTTTTTCATGATTTGGCAGAGTTTGAAAAAACCACTTGCGTGCAAGTTTTTATTTTCGCCCTTTGATTGAAGCACCCTCACACATCACTTCACCAAAATCAGAATCTAGATGCTGAAACACAGATGTACCTTGATGTACCAGCAAGGTCTGTGTGTCATCTTTATTCTTACTTAGCCAAAGACCAACATATTTTAAGTCAACCGCTGGAATTTTTTATTTGTTACAGCAGTAGGAGTTTTGCAACTGAAGTATTTCAGTAGTGCACCTTTATTCTTTTCTAATTCTTCTCCCCTACTCTATTTCTTTTTTCTAAAGACTACACCACTTTCTTTTATTTGCTTAATCTTAAGTAAGACAGTAAGACTGAAAGAATAATAAGAAAAAGAAAGATATTCATATTAACCAATAACTAAATAAATAAGGAATAACAGGGATAAATCAATGCCTTTTAAAATAATAGTTTGTGCATGCCGAAAAATCTGTGATACTCTAACTCACTTTAGAAGAACGATGTAAAATCACAAAGATGTTACACACACTTAGATAGAGGCTTAGTCACTGACACCACTCATCAGACTGGCGGGCGTTTTCGAGGCTGCCACAAGAAAAACAGTGCGCATTCAAGTTGTGCATATCAGAGGTGTAAGCTCTGAGGCTGTGCTGACCTCATCACCTGCAGTGGGAGGGGCAGGGATATATGGGGGGAACGAATAGATGGGACAAAAGTCCCTAGAAACTAATTCTGTGATCTTGATACTTAGTGGATGCTAGGAGGGTCAGCCCCACTCCTGCCCAGAACTCACCCTCCTCCGAATCATTCCTTCTGGAATGTTCCCCTCCAGTGAAGCTGGATCCTGCCTTTTCAGGGGATCTTTTGGAAGGGTCCATGAAAAGGTCAGATCCTGTGCAGATGATTCAGACAGCAGAGAGAGGATTGTGAAGGAGCCTCAGGAAACAGGGAATCCTGAATCCTCACAGAAAGGAATGTGCAGACCAGGTTCTACTGCAATGTGAATGCCCAGAACACAATAGAAATTTCACGTATACTGCGTATGCTCAGCACAGGCGACACAAATATCCGACCATTGTAGTGCACATGCCCAGAATATTAGCCACAATCACACACTTTAACACTGTGCAGCACAGTGCACATGCTCACGATTTAAAAGAAGCTGCTCCTGCTTGACATCTCAATGAAACCTCAACCCAGGAGGAGCGGCTTCTTTAATTATGGCCGATGAATGATGCCCTGTGCAGGAGACGCTCTCACTGCTGTGTCTACTTCCTCTAAGCCCCCCTCCTCCTCCTCTGGATCTACTCCCTGGCCATGTACAATTGTCTCACCTCACGTGAAGTGGCGCTGCCCCCCCCAAAAAAGTGATTCCTGGGGTGGACCGCACCCTTCGCCCCCCCCACAACTATGCCACTATGGCTAAAAAACCTATATGAATAACTATGTCATATATAATTTTAGCAAAATCAAAAGGACTTGGCTAAAGGTCTAATTATTGTGCCATTGTCTGCTTGCCTCTTGCCTTTGAGAAAAAAAGAATGAAGGATGGCAGGGAAAGAAAGAAGGCAAGAAATAAGTCAAGATGAAATAATGCAATAAATAAGCATGGTAAGAAAGAAAGAAGGAAAGAAGAAAAGCAAGGAAAAAGTAAGGGCAGAAAGTATGCAATAAAGAAAGAAGACATGAGAGCAGGAAAGAAAGTAAAAGAAAAGACGAGAAAGAGAAAGAAAAAAGGAAGAAAAATAGAGACAGTAAATGAGAGAAAAATAAATCAAGAAAGTAGGAATGAAAGCAAAAATGAAGGCATAAATGCAAGAAAGAAGGAAAGTAGGAATAGAATCAAGAAAGGATTGGAAAGAAATTGGATTATTGGTTGAAGGTGAAACCCTTCGCAAACAGCAACCACAATTCTTATCAGGGCGAAGTCCAAGCAAACCCTAAATTAACCTGTGCTCAACCCTTGAGTAACTTGGCACAGGACTGTCAGCTTTAGCTCAGAGGCAATGTGTAAAGTATTTTTGCAACACGTCAAACAGCAACAGAGCGCACACTGAGCCCACAACAGAGTCATAAAACAACAAAAATCCAAACAAAAGAACTGAAGAATTCCATTTTAAGGATTTTGGTACAAATAGTAAACAAAAGGCGTAAAATGCCTACTGTGGATATCTGGTCATGCCAGACCGGTTACAAGTCACAAATTAAGGAAGACCACAATAGAGTGGGGGCCGGTTGCAGGGACCCAGTTATGCCTGTGGAACAAAGTACCTTCAATCTTAGAATGTGGAGTGTTGAGAGGATCCGTGTTGGAGACAACAATAATAATAATAATAATAATAAAGGAGTTTATAAAGCGCCTGGTTACGCCTTCCGGCGTGTCCCCGCGCTGAGATGGGTCGTACATCCAAGGTGATTTGTTGGTTCCAAAATGTGGCGAGGGTGCGGTGTGAGGTCCTGTTGCACTGTCATCGAAGATCCTGTCAACAAGAGGTTGGGATGTGAAGTATAGTCAGAGATGCTTCACTCAGTCGGGGAGATGCATTGGATCCAAGAGACAGCAGGGCTACGATGCGGAGTCTGGTATCATGATTGAGGATGCCGTCTATGAGAGGTGCAAGGCCCTGAGCCACAAATGCTTTTTTTTAAAACTTAATTTATAGTTTTGGCAAAAAGCAAGGCAGTTCGGGATTACAAATTCACTGTCTGTGACCCTACAGCGAAAAGGATACCGAGAAGGAACATAATATTATCTTTACAAAAAAGACATGACATAAATGGCAGGAATTCAATGCTGTAGAAACATGGTATGAAGAATACAAAGTCCTACAGGTCCATCCCTATCTATATATCATGCAACAGCAAGTGGAGGCTAAAGTCCAGTCCGCGGATAAGTCTATAGCCCAAAAGGGCCATAGTGACAGTAAAACCACACCTTGCGAGGTGTGAGAAGAGTGTGAAATGCAAATATTATGGGGAGAGGAGCCCCTCACCCCACACCTTCCGGGACCAAGCCCTGCTCCAATTAAAAAATAGAGGCTTGTCGAATGGTTTCAACATATGATCTATAGGGACCCCAAACGTCTTTAGGCCGGGAAGAGCTTGGCAATATATCGGCGTATACCTCACAGTTGATATTATTGTACGCCAGGCTGCGCAGCCAGCCCTGAAGGGTAGGATCTGATTTGCAGCCCCACAGTAGAGCAATTTCTCTTTTGGCAAGGAGCAAACAGAGGGATGCAAAATGTCTGACATTTTTGGGGAAGTTCACCGTGTAACCCAAAAGTGCCACTTCTGGTATGGGGGTAAGGGTCAGCTTTGTCATGGCCCCTAGCGTGCTGTGTACTTCTTCCCAGTATGTGTGGAGTTTTGGACATGTCCATGTGAGGAGTGCAAAATCAGCATGCGAGGCAGCGCATTTGAGACAAGTATGTGGTCTGGCCGGATCCAGTCTGTGAGCTTTGGCTGGGGTAATGTAGATTCTGAGTAAGAACTTAAAATGAATCAGTTTGTGCCTGCTGTTAAGGGAGGCGTCCTTTGTTTCGGCACAGCACTTAGCCAACTGATCGTCTGTTATAGGGTGGCCTAAATCCACCTCCCAGTCCGAGTGAACCTTGTCGTCATTAACAGGCCGCAGTGATGCGCATGCCTTATATAGTTTAGAAATTAGATGAGCCCCGCTCGTGTTCTCAATTATCAGTGTGAGAGGTGTAAAAACGTCCGGTTCAAGGGGGAAACTGGGCATCGTAGCGTGCAGCGCCGAGTGGATTCATCACAGCACAAAGGTGTCCATAAATATGATATCTTAGAAACGGGTTTCTTCTGACGGAGAAAATATGCCCCTCTGGGTATAAGTCTGCCATTGTGGAAATATAACATTTGGTTAAGGTGCGTTGTACTAGCTGTTCGCCGGTGATTGGCAGCCAGCGAACGTTTGGGATAGGCAGGGCAGAAGAGTACAAGATGGCGGCTACGGTGACCAGTCTCAGCTTATCCTAGGCCCAGCTGGCAGTGGAAACAGTCTGTATGTCATTGGGATCCCTGGGAACACCTTTGGGTAGAACGGTGGACAACCGCGCAGGAAGGACAAAATCTGCTTCCGGGCAGAGATATGGGATCTTGCCGTCTGGGTGAAGCATCATTGGCCCACCAGGTACTACAATTGAAGATCCGGCACACCATGTCCACCTCTATCATATGGAAGGGTGAGAACCTGCCAGTGGACGCAAGCCTGCTTACCACCCCAGACCAATCATATGAGGTGCAAACGTAATGTAAAAAAAAGCTGTTAGTGAGTGGTATGGGGATATTATTGAAAAGATTCAAACATTTGGGGAGAACTATCATCTTAAGGATCATTAACCTGCCAGCTATGGGCAATAGGAGACGCAACCATCTCTCCACCTGGGCTTAAAGGGTGGTGATGGCTTGTCCGTAGTTAAGGCGGAGGATCTGGGCAGTGTAAAGATGGATATGGATACCCAATGAGCCACAAATGCTTCACAGAGGGGCAGTTCTAAATGCGATGTGGACAGCAATGGAGATGTAAGGCCTGGCGGTGGATACAATCCACTCAGGAGTGGATATGCGTCAACTCTGCTCGGGGTTGTACAGCAGAGGAGATACATTAGTCCAGCTAGATCCACAGAGGCTGGTAAAGCCCCTTAGGCCCACTTCCGAGGGTCCAGGTCTGGGATGTTACCACTTGGCAGGGTAGACTCACAGATGGCAGAATCTAGGTGTAGGCGCAAGGTTTTTGGACCTTTCTGTCCCTGATGCTTAAGTCAGGAGGCCAGACAACTAGCCCTTCAGATCACTCTGGGGTTCTGGGTTCAAGAGATGTAGGTCCAGTTCTTCTCACCAAGGCAGGAGGGCAGCAGGCAGCAACTCAGCACAGGAAAACAGGAGTCCAGCAGAGTACAGTCCGGTAGAGTGGCAGACATTCAGCAGCA
Source organism: Lissotriton helveticus (assembly GCF_964261635.1). Taxonomy (NCBI): domain Eukaryota; kingdom Metazoa; phylum Chordata; class Amphibia; order Caudata; family Salamandridae; genus Lissotriton; species Lissotriton helveticus. Next base: position 364,796,123 of record NC_136068.1, on the reverse strand, counting down.
CAGCAGTTCTTTGTCCTGGCAGAGTATCTACAGGTCCAGAAATGTACTGAAGTGTTGGTGTCTGAGGTCTAGTATTTATACCTAGTTGTGCCTTTGAAGTGGGTGAGAAACTTCTAGAGGTTTCCTTTTGACACCCTTTGGCATCCTGTCTTCCCTGTCCTGGTTACGGACTAATTACAGGGGGCATGCATCCCTTTGTGCAGAGGCAGAATACGGCCTAGTGTAAGTGGGGCTGTGCCCAGCTCCTTCCTCTCACACTGCCACTGCTGGACCATGCAGGCACACCTAAGCTCCCCATGGTGTGTGGCTGTATAGGAGGAATACACAAGATCAACTGACAGCTACACCCAGTCATGTGACCAGAGGCAGGCTACAGGCACTGAATGGCTAAGGCAGGAAAATTACAACTTTCTAAAGGTGTCATTTTCAAAACTGTAGTTTAAAATCCAACTTCACCATGAGTTAGGATTTTAAATTCGGATTCCAAAGACATCCAAAATGAAGTAGTAACCTATTCCCATTTGGAAATTACACTTTTAACATGTAATAAGGTAACTCTAATGTTATACTATAGGAGAGGTGGGCCTTGCAGTAGTGAAAAATGGATTTAAGCATTTTTCACTGGCAAGACATGTGGTAAATAAATAAATAATTACCCGTACTATTTTTCTATGCATTAACTAAAAAGGATAGCTCAATAAATAAGAGGCAGAATCCGGGGTATCTGAGTCATATTGGCTTTAATTAGATGGCTCGAGCCAATGGACCATCGGGTTCCATCACCTGCAAAGGTTCAGGAAGGGACAGACACAAGAAAAGGGGGAATGGCAGCTGCAGCATCTCATTAACATCATACAGTATATATAGTAAAACAGTACAATTGCATTGAATACAGTAGGCGTAACAAGTGACAAACGGAAGATAAGAACATATGGGCGTAAAAAGAAGGCGTGCACAGGGCGTGCACGAAGACATGTGATGTGAACGTCACAGAAGTGTCATAAATGGGTGGATACATGGAGGGGGCTACCTGGGCAGCTGGAACCTTTAACCTACTGGTGCGTGCAAACGGGCCATGACGTGTAACCGGGGAGAGCTGGGGGCTCTGACTTCTGGCACTAGAAGAGGAGACTAGAGTCTGGGATGTCAGGACGACATGTACCTATAGCATATCTGATATCTCGTGTTTGGAGTACATGTTGATAGAATCTAAAAGTCATCAGGGTAAAGGCTACTTGTCACTAAGGCTAGTGCATGCATATATTTCATAATGTATTGCGTGTGCTATGGATCTTCTATGGATATTAATTCAGTAATTCTCTTGCATGGAGACAGAAAGACTAGACTATAGATGAAGATGTTTATGCGGTTCGTTAGCTAGGAATGCGAAGCCGGGGAGCTGAACAGATAACTAGAGGCATAACATATTATTGGCAGACAGGCAGGCAGGCCAGGCCGGGCACCGCGCTGCTTGGCAGGAAGTAAGTGAAGGGTCAGGGATGCGGGCGGGGCTGCATCACTCCTCGGAGTGGTTCAGGAGACTCGAGGCTTGAATCTGGTGTCCGGGCCCTGTGAGGATTAGAAACGGGGACAACTCGACGAATTAACGTGCACAATGTAAAGACGTTGGCAACATAGGCCTAATACTTGTTGCTTTCAGGGGGGACTGGATAACTGACATACTGACGTTGGACACAACTATAATTGCGTCTTTATTCGGTCAAGGGGGAGAATATGCATATCGATCATGCACATATAACATATGATGGGGAACACGTAGGGACACATGACAGGGCAAAATTCAATTTTCCTCATTCCCTCCTTGTTCCCTACGTTTCCTTCAGGAAACATCAATATTCATGATACCATCTATCTGTTCATACAGCATCATTTGCTCGTCTCTTATCTTCTGGGAATGGAACTTTGGACTTGGAATACAAGAGGTAGCGCACAAGCCGCAAATCGCAGGGCCACATTGTAAACAGAGACAACAACTGAATATGATCATTACTACTATTCCTAGAAATGACAGTACTTTCCATCCCCAGGCAGATATTATACTCCAGAGCCAACCGGACCATGTCCAGGTGCCTGGATTCTGGTGTAGCTGATGGGCAATTTTATGAAGTCTAGTTATAGCTGAATATACAGACAGTGCGTTATTAGGAATGAAAATGCAACAACTAGATCCGATGACTCTACAAGCTCCGCCCCTATCGGCCAGTATGACGTCAAGAACAAGGCGGTTCTGAAGAACGACAAATCTCATAGCAGATTGCTTTTCTGTTAAGTTACCTAGAGCGGAAGTAGTCTCATTCACTACTGCTTCAAGGGTTCTGGTTAGCCTACGTATTAGCTTACCATTCTGGATAGGTCCTATGAAGAAAAAGAAACCTTTATTGAAATCTGTATACTGTTCTAAGGCAGTTTCAGTTTGATCGACAATTGGGGACTCGATCTCCCTTCTATGTCTGATGTGTACTAGATGTGTGTTTCGGTGATAATCGGATGGGGCTAGGAAAACTGGTGGCAGTAGGAAGGCAATGTAACATGTTCCATCCCAATCTAGGGGCAGACGTACATATGCGGTCTGACCACACACAAAATATGAATGACGTGAGGCTTTGAAAGTAGATTTCCCACTGTCACTATACTCGACCACAGTAGTACAATCACTGTGTCCTAGATGTACCGAACCATTCTTTCTGACACATAACTCGCCTTTCACTGGTAGAACTGTTATAGCAGGCAAGTCTGGAGTAGTCTCGGACTGAACATTCAAAACCATGAAATTGGAGGAGAAATTACCTAGATCATATACTTCATTTTCTAGATCTAACCCTGTCCTATGGGAAAGACCTTCCTTGTCTGGGAAACATGTTCTATTCAAAAGGGACTTATCGTCTAAGGATGATGTTAACGTAAACCATGCTCCACACGAACCATTGTGTGAAAACGGATAGGGAAAAAGTGGCAGAACTCCCTTCGGTGTCTGGTAAGGGGGGAGTCGACCACACACCCAACAATTAGTGGCATTGCTGGTCTGGTGTGAATAGTGTAACATACGTATAAAAGTATTGTTGCGCATGGCAAGTCGGTACGATAACTCGTGAGGAGGTAGTTCACTAAACGTGTGCTCTACTGTATCATTAGAGGAAGAGTGTACATGCGAATCAAGAGGAGGAAAAAATACATGTAAAACATAACTTATGCATGTGATCGTAAGACTCAGAAATAACATAAACAATAACGTAATAACGCATCTGCTGCGCAGATTCTTACAATAACGTATTTTCTTGGAGTTTCGTCTAACTCTCTCACTATGGGGGTCTATCTCATACATGTCAGGAACCTGTCTAACCGCTTCACCCGAGAGGGACTTAAACAATTAAACTGTCTGACTTGCTAGACCGTAATTTGATTTTATACTCCTGCTGCGGAGTTTTCTCTAACAGGGGAAGGTTAGAGTCAGTATCGGGGCAGTCCTTGAGAAAAGTCTTTGGACGGAGTCCATGAAAACGCTTGATGTGGCTGGAGTGTAGTATGTGAGTAACAAGGACCCCCTGGTACAGATGCGTATCCTGGGACAGGGTAAATAATGTATGTAAACTAACACTCCCAGGCATAAAATACAACAATAACACAATAGAGTGAACAAACAAACTACTAGAGTATCAAAAAATATACATTTTTAATTCAAATAAAATACAATTAATAACAATCAATACACTGGTAAAAGTTAATAAAAATGCTAGACTATATATAAGGATTCACAAAAAAATCAATTTAAGAATCAAATTTAGAGATCAAAGGAGGTTAGGTGGTATCCGGTCGACGCGTTTCAACATGAAAATATGTCTTCATCAGGACATTTACCATCCAATTTCTAAAATTAAAATCACGAACTCTGTGTACAGTTTCCTCTGTGTTTCTAGCTGTGCGCTTTATCAACAGAATCCAAGAAGGGATATTTACTCAGTGGGTATCTCAAAGGAAATCAGTAATTATTTTCAATAAGGGCATTCCGGTCCCAGAAGTCTAAATTTCATCGAATAAATTCGACCACAGAGAGGATTCATTCAGGCCTTCTCATTTCGAAGTCCTTTATATCAATCATGTATCACAACTTTAAAATATTTTATTCAGTAAAATCCAGGCTCTAACTAAGTCGATCATATCCGGTCGCTGTATACACCTTAAAACCAGCGAGAAATTATTATATTCTTCTGCTGTGCTCATAAGTTCCTATTTATTTCCTTTTCCGGGCCTATTATTATTCGCGCTGTTCCCAAAAACGTGCGTTTTTCAGCCTTCGTCCCGTCTGGCGGTTCGAAGCAAATACTCCTATTGTGTATTTTTTATGGCAGACACTCGCCACTCCTGATTAAAAGAAATGATATCAAATCCTGCCGGTTGGTCAGGAATGCACCGGAAAGCAGCCCCAATCGGTAAGATGCAAGCGTTTGTCTGCCTTAATCCAGTCTCTAGGGTACGGCGGTAGGGAACTATTCTTAGTACACACTCGCTACCCTGGAGTTTACACGGTGAAAAACGACTGGTATAGAATCCTGCCGGTCGGTCAGGAATACAAGTAAGAGCAAAGAAAAAAAGTCTTTGGACGCAGTCCATGGAAACGCTTGATGTGGCTGGAGTGTAGCCAGCCCTTCCGGCCCTCCAGTTTCACAGCGGTCCTTGTGGTCATCAGAACAAGTTTCGGCTCCTTCCAGCGGGGTTCCAGAGGGCTTGAACGATCAAAGTTCCTTACGAGGACGAAGTCGCCCGGAACGACCTCGTGCGGTTTCACTTGGGTGTTGTCTGGAAAGGCAGCCGCGACCTGTGAACGACAAGAGAGTAGTGCAAACATCAAGGAAGCTAGGTAATCTGTCAGCATATTACTGTCAACATCGGTGATTTTACGTGGCATAGGTGTACCCCACATGTTTGGGGGACGACCAAATACAACTTCATACGGTGACAGACCCGAACGGGAGTGAGCGACCATTCTCATGTAGAAAAGGGCAACCGGCAGAGCTACCATCCAATCTACACCTTTCTCGGCACAAACCTTCGCTATACGTATTTTCAGAGTCTGATTATGTCTCTCGACGAGGCCAGCTGCCTCGGGATGTCGTACGCAGTGGAACTTCCACTGGTACCCTAACAGAAGAGATACTTGTTTCATGAGTTCGGATGAGAATGGCTGGCCGTTGTCTGAATACACGACCCTGGGCAAACCATAGCGTGGGAAATACTCACGAACCAACTGCCTGGCAGTGGTCGCGGCAGTGTAATCTGGAACTGGATATGCTTCTGTCCATCTGGACAAAGCGCATACAACTACGAGGACATACTTGAAACCTCGACATCGATCCATCTGGATATAATCCATCTGGAGGACTTCAAAAGGGTGGTCAGGAGGATGGAATCCACCTTGTTCCACCGGAACACCTTTACCTGGATTGAACTGACAACAGATCATGCAGGTACGCACTTTCTGCTTCGCTGCTGCTCGTAAATGCTTGTTAAACCAAAGGTTCTGGATACTGTCTAACATGGCTTTTTCTCCTAAATGTGCTGGACTATGTGCTGTATTAATAATGACTTGAACCATAGAGTCGGGGAGAAACCATGTGGCTTTTCCCTTCGTCAACCATCCCTGATCTGTCTGAACCCCTCCTTGTTCAGACCATTTCTTGATTTCGTCTGGGGTAGCATGTGTCTGGATGTCTAGTACGTCTTGTGTAGGGTCCTTAACTGTCATACAAGTCGTCTGATCTGGAACATCTGTCTTTGTCCTGTTAACTGGAATGTCTGGAGTCTGAGCTGTAAGTTTGGCTGTTCGATCTGCTAGATCGTTACCTTGGGAAATGGTGTCAGTGGCTTTCGTATGTGCTTTGCACTTCATAATGGCAATGGCTGTCGGTAAATGTATTGCTTCTAACAGAGCTTGAATGAGGGGGCCATGCTGAATCTTGGCTCCATGAGAGGTCATGAAACCTCTTTCTTGCCATAGTACTCCAAAGTCGTGTACGACTCCGAATGCATAACGTGAATCTGTATATATGTTTACTTTCAGGTTCTTGGCTCATATGCAGGCTTGGGTCAGAGCGATGAGCTCTGCTGCTTGAGCAGACAGGGTATCAATACGATGTGTTTCTATAACTTCAGTTTCAGTAGTCACTGCATATGCGGCTACTAACTCTCCTGTACTTGTTCTCATACATGAACCATCCACGTAAAGTGTCAGGTCAGGATCAGGTAATGCAATGTCCGTCAAGTCTTGTCTTGGCTTTGTCATGGTGTTAATAACTTCCACACAATCATGTGTGGCAGGATTTGATGTAATCGAGGGTAATAGTGTAGCAGGATTTAAAATGTTGCAGCGTCTGATTTCTATGTGTGGCTGAAACAGAGTCAGTTCATATCCTGTTAAACGTGCAAGTGCTGAGTCTGTGTTCGGTTTAAAAGAACTTCCACGGAGTGTGGAACTTGTACTGTCAGGGAATGTCCTAACACTATGGAATCACTTTGTCTGATAGCTAGAGCTGTGGCTGCAACTGACTTGAGGCACGCAGGCAGAGCCTGGGCTACTGGATCTAATGTGCTAGAAAAATAAGCACAAGGCTTGTGTTGTCCTGCTTGATCTTGCGTGAGAACAGATAATGCTGTACCATCACGTTCAGTAACAAAAAGTGTAAAAGGCTTACTGTAGATTGGTGTCGCTAAAACAGGTGCATTACATAAAGCTTTCTTTAACTCATTGAAAACAAGTGTATGTTTCTGGGTCCAAGGGAGGACAGTCGATGTGGCTGCCTCCTGTGTTGTCAACTGTATCAGTGGCTTGGCTAGATATGCGTACTGAGGAATCCATTGTCTGCAGTAAGAAGTGAGGCCGATAAAAGCTCGTACCAATCAATCAATAATCTTTATTTCGATCTGTGTGATCATAAAAGATGTACAAGCAAGCAGCAATACAGTATTTAAAGCTAAAAAAATGAATTAATTAGTTTAAGATCCATGAAGTAATTTCTAAATTAAAAAGAAGTGCATTTTTTAAATAAGTTCGAAAGCCCAAGTTCCTTAAATAAGGCTTAAGCCAATAGCTCCTGATGTTGCGATAGGCTTTACAAAATAAAACCACGTGAACCTTGTTTTCCAATTTATAGTTGCACGCGGGACAGTTGGATGGGGCCTGTTTATTCTCCCAGTTTTTAGTGATTGACCTCAAAGGAAGAGAGCCATATCTCCATTGTAGGAAGATTTTTCTAACATGTACAGGAGACATTTCATCAAGGACGCATTCAAAACTGTAGTTGTCTTTCGTATTGATAAAAATTTCAGTTAAGGAGCCCTCCCAAATTGTGGTGATGGATCTCTGGAGCATGAAGCCGTAGAAAAGTTTGGAAAGTGCTTTCCTGTGAAGCCTTAGCGATGTTGTTTGTGGATCATTCCATAGCTCTGGGACTCCTTGTGTCATACACATATCTTTTATGTACTTAAGCCATTGAATTTTGGATACAGATGTTATTCTGAGAAGCTCTTGCAGTTCGCTTCTATAATGGCTCAAGTCTTGACTACTCCAGAGGCGCCTCCAATAGGTCAGTGGTTTGAGGCTCACTTCTTCGCTAATTGGGCGCAGTGCCAAGTCCATTCGCAGCGGAAGTAGTGGAGTGCTTAGAGGAAGAGCCGTCAAGTGCCTAATAAAATTGTTCTCGGCCACTTGTATGGAGTGAAGCGGTGTGTGGCCCCATAGTTCAGCCCCGTAAATGATGCCACCCCGTGCTTGGGCCTTGTAGATTTGTATTGCAGGTGCCAATGGACGAAAGGGGGATCTTTTCGCGATTCTAGTGATTGCACCCGCCCTCTGGATTAGTTTAGTGGTTGCTTTTGTTTTGTGCGGCAGCCAGGTTAAATTGTGATTAAGTGTTATGCCCAGATACTCGATCACATTAACTCTCTCCAGAGGAGTTGGCCCTAAACGTGGATTTGGGCAGTTTTTATGTTTGCGGCTTAGGATCATAAATGTTGTCTTCGTTGGATTTATTTCTAGACCTCGTTTATTACAAAAGTCCAGGAATCCATCCAGGATCCTTTGCAGCCCCATTGGCGTTTTTGACAGCAGTAGGGTGTCGTCCGCAAACATAATCGCGGGCACCCTACTGCTGTTCAGCAATGGCGCATCGATGTTAGCGATTTTACAGAGGTGCTCTATCACCCCGTTTGTGAACAGACAAAACAGGGTCGGCGCCAGCACGCACCCCTGCCTTACCCCACGTTGGACAGGGAACCTATCTGTAAGCCTACCTCCCCTTCCATACCTTACCCGGGCGTAATTGTCTGTGTGGAGTCTAACGAGAATCTGTAGGATGTCTCCGGGGACACCCATGTCCTCCAGTACCGCCCACAACCTGGCCCGAGGGACCAGGTCGAAGGCGGCACGGAGATCCACGAAAACTGCATAGAGTGACCCCCCTTCTACATATGCAGTTTTCCAGAATAGAATGTTTAATCTCAGTATTTGGTCCACTGTTAAGACACCCTTTCTAAAACCTGCTTTAAGGGGACTCAGGATCTCAGTCTCTTCCATCCAACATTGGAGCCTGTCCAAAATCAGCCTTCCAAACAGCTTTTGACTGACATCAATGAGGCTGATCGGGCGATAGTTGGCGGGGAGCAGAGGCGAGCCCTTTTTATATATCGGTACCACCTCTGCTCCCAGCCAAGTATCTGGTAGCCTCATTCCTTCTAGGACTGCATTAAATAAGACCATCAAATATGGGGCCCAAATCATAGGTTCCTGCCTAAAGAGGTCGCCAGGGATCCCATCTAATCCCGGGGCTTTCCCAGATGACAAGCCCGATATGGCCATCTCAACATCTTTCAGGGTGAAAGGGAGTGATTTATGTGTGTTGATAATACTAGACTCAGGTGGTTGTAACTCCTCTGCCTCGGGGGCATATAGCCCCTGGAAGTGATCTTGCCAAACATTAGCTGCAATGTTTGGTTCACTTGCAGATGGAAGATCTGCACAACCATGGTTGATAATTCTCCAGAATCTACGAGAGTCCCTACTACCTAGGGACTCAGCCAAACTCTCCCAATGATGTGTATCCCACTCCAATTTTGCATTGATCAAGAGTATCCTATAGGCACGCCTTTTGGTTTGGATCTCCGATATACTGCCTCCCTCTTTTATGGTCGTGATAAGGTCTTGTTTCGCCAGACGGCATGAACGATTATACCAGGAGTTATTAAATTGGCCTTGTATTTTCGGGCGATCCTTGGTAGAAAAAACTAGTTCAAGTTTCTGTGTCAATTGGGTATGAATTTGGACTAAGGCCTCATTTCTTTCCGTAGTGGAGTGTGAACCCCCTAATTCAAAAGCCTCCTCAAGAGTGGGAATAATCCCTGCGTAAAGAGAGGTGAGCCTTTCTTCACTGGAGGCGAGGGTATCCCATTTAATCCGCCTCCTATTATTCTCTAGGAGGAGTCCTCCTGTCTGCTTCTCATCGCCAATCGATTTCTCGCTAGGGATCCTATATTCTAGCTCCAGGGTGTTATGGTCGCTATCCTGTCTTGGTGATATTCTAAAATCTACCACCCTTTTCCATGTTTTTAACTGTACAAGGAAGTAGTCAGTTCTAGATTCCCTCCCTTGTCTATTAAAAGTACATTGTGAGGGGATATCGGACCGGGTACGACCGTTGCAAGCTCTCAACCCATGTATGAGATTAGAGGTGTTGATCTGTATAGCCAGAGTCGTCCACGCTCTCGGAGGAGGTGCTTCCGTCCGAGGGACCTGCCAACTCGAATCCTCCTCTAGGGAGGGTCCATCGAGTAGACCAGGTAGAGGCTCAAAATGAGAATTGAAGTCACCCCCTATTAAATAAGACAGGTTCTCGGGGATAGTTTCCAAAATACAAGAAAGGTGCTCTATAGTTTTAGAGGTGGACCCATTTTTGACTGGTCTTGAATAGATATTTATGACCAGCAGCTTCAGATTGCCTGGCCATTCAAGAACAACAGCCAGTATATCTGCGGAGTCTACTGGATATCTTGACGCTCGGCATCCTATATCCGAGGCCACCCAAGTCTCCAAGCCCCCAGATGGTCTACCTTTCCCACCCCAGACCGCAGGGGTTGAAAATATATGGAAGCCCCGATAATGGGTCTCCTCCCTTGACCAAGTCTCTTGGAAAACGCAGAGACTATTTGAGTGTGTTAAATCCGCCAATGCATCTGTATCTATTTTATTTAACAGGCCTGCAACATTCCACGAGAGAATATTTAAAATTTGTGGGGATTTTTGGGTGTCTGATTGCTTTGGCATAGGGATTGTATTTCCGGGGAAGTGAGGTCTTACTATTTCCCCCTCATCTGCCAACAGTGCGTCTATGATGGTATCCGATTTATATGGGGCATCACATGGTGCCATAGTCTTAAATGTACCCATCTCCTGGTTACAGATTATGGGGGAGCAATTCTGAGGATTATTTCCTTTTACATATTTTCGGGGAGTGGAGGCCAGCTGTCAATCGACCAGTTCAAGACAATCATAGTGATTGTACAGAGGTAGGGGTGGTGGCTGGTAGACTCTTTGGGACCATGGGTCAACTCTAGCAAATCCACCCCCTCCCATTCTTCTTCTCTGGACAGTTTCCCATCCGTGCGAGTCGCTATATATGCTTGGGCGGAATGGGGGTATCTGTGATTGGATGAAGGGAGTCATCCTCCTTTCTTGATTGCCCTGCCAGTTTCCCCTAAAGTTCTGATGGTATCCTCTACTAGGAGGCTTAGCCGTATGTTCATTAGGGGGATAGAAGAACGATAGGGGAACAGGCTGGATATTGCTACCTTCGTCTTCTAGTGATGGATTGCAGACAAAGGCAACTGTTCCTGGGTCACCAAAGCTCACCAATAGGCAATCACCGCTGATTGTTTTAGGGCTCTTGCCTACCCAGGAGACCCTTCTGACCATGCGAATATCGCTCGTCATACCTCCAGGGAGTGGTCTATGTGTCGAAAGCCAGTTAATGACCTTATTTTTTAGAGATTCTTCCGTTTCATAAGAGTCTGCTTTTAATTCTGGTACCCCAACTAAAATGACAGTATACGGGGCAACATCGGGTGGTAGGTTAACAGTAACCGTTCTAGGTGCCTTTGCCTTTTTGTGGTCATCCCTAACCTGGTTGGCATTAGAGGAAGGTGTTAGGGAATTCGTCGTTTGTGAAATAGGAAGCACTATGGGCTTGTCTACATTTAGTTGCTGTTTTGTTGATTGTGGCTGTTTGGGTAGACCGGGGGTCGGTTTTATTGCTGGTTTGGGGTTGGATAATATATGTTGGTTAGTACATATATTTGGGATGTTTTCGCCTGTTTGGGATGTAGTCACTGTTTCGTTAGGTGTTACAGATTTTTGGGTAACCGGGCTACTATTATGTTGTGTAACAATGGAGGATGGGGTGGGCCCTAGGGCCCCAGGTTTCCAGGTGTCCATAATCTGCGTGGCAGTTTTCTCTATTTTTATTATTCTTGCCTCCATTTTTATTAGGCGTGCTTCTAAGGGGCCTATAATTGATTTTAGGAGGTGAGCTATGTCAGCTAAGGTTATATCCTCATCAGGTGACTCCTGATTTTGATCTACGGTTGGTGGTATGTAGTCAGTTGGAATATTAGACTGCAACTGCTGCGAATGGTCGATTACTATCACCGGTGAAACTTTCTCCTGGATGTTATGGGTAGGGGTGGGTAAAATAGGAGTATTCCCTGTTTGTTCTTTAGTATTTTTAGATTTTTTACCCCTTGTTGGATTTTTCCCCTGTACCCTTTTTTGGATGGCTCCTTCCCTTGTTCCTCGATTGATGCTAGGTGACCCTGTCAGGGTTGGGATAGTGCTTGCTACACTCGCTTCCTCCCTGTTTAGTACGTCAGCAGCCTCCCCCAGATTTGTGTCATTAGGCAATTGGACAATTTGTTTTGAGGGCAGTGGGAGAAGACTCATATCTTCTAAGTCACCTAGTGTGTCCTCAGTAAGGTCTAGGCCATCAAATTGCTGTGCCCCACCCTGGGGTCCCTCTTGTTGTATGTTTCCGAGGCGCCTGTCTTCAGGGGTTTTTGCCATAGCTATAGCACCCATCGATGACCGCTTAACCCACTCTATCTCCTGTGAGATACGTCTTTCCAGTAAGTGGATATCATCTATTAAAAGGGAGCCTGCTTTCAAGAAATAGTTATCAATTGTACCCTGGGTTTGGGCAGTTGGTGCATGGGCGGAAGCTGCCTGGTTAACTTTGCTCCTGGTCTCCATTTGGCTCATGTTTGGAGTTGGGGTTAGGTGGGGGGTAGAATGGAAAGTGCAGCTTTAAGTAGGTAAGTCAATGTATAGTCCGTACCTGATGTAAATAGGGTAGGCCAGCCCAGTCCTTTCCGTCCTCGAACGGCCTCAAACGGCCCGCTCTTAGCCCGGTCTTTGCTCCGGGCTGCGTCCCGCGCTGCGGGAGAAGTAACCCTAATTATAGAAAGGTCAGAGGGCGGTGGGCGGGCCGGCAGGGAGAGCGGACCGGAAGTTGTCGACGGTCTGTCAGGGACTCCTGGGAATTGGAGTCCCTGTCACGCTCGCAGCCCTGCTGCCCTCCGCCGACGGTGAAAAGGTGTCTCCCAGGTCTCCAAGACTGCTCCTCCTCACGGTAGGCTGACGAAGCGGCACCCGCGGAGCGGGTGCGGCGAGGTGTAGGAGAAGTCCGTGCAGTCCACACAATGTCAGGCAAGGTAAGCGCGACCCAGCTAGCGCCTCAGCAGAGTAGAAATTGGTGTCCCCAAAGCTCGTACCTCCTTCTGTGTCTTGGGCTGTGGAAGATGTGCTATTAACTGGATACGGTCAGGTGTCAACTGTCTACCCCTCTTGGACAGCAAGTGTCCAAGGTATACCACTTGCTGGACACAGAATTGCAGTTTCGAAGGGGACACCTTGTGTCCCATCTTGCCAGAAAATACAAGACTGTCAGTGACGCACGTTCGCAGTCACGTTCTGTACGGGCTGTGATCAATAGATCATCGACATACTGGAGCAGGGCAGTGTCAGTTGGCATGTGAATACTGTCTAGTTGTCTCTTAAGTGCTTGACTGTAAATACTAGGACTTTCTGTGAAACCTTGAGGAGCACGTGTAAATTTATAGCTTCTTCCATTTAAACAGAATCCGAAAAGGAACTGGCTGTCTGGATGAATGGGGACACTAAAGAATGCGTTCTTGAGATCAATAACAGTAAAGAACGTAGCTTCGGAATCAATAGCAGTCAATAGGGAAGAGATATCTGGAACCACTGGGTACTGGGGTATGATACATTTATTAAGTTCTCGAAGGTCAATCACTAATCGATAAACTGGAGGTGCATTTGGATCAGTACGTTTAAGAATCGGAATGATAGGAGAATTACATACATTGGAGTCAGTTTCTACAACTACTCCTTGAGCAATGAGCTCGTCAATGATTTTCGATAAGGCTGCTACAGCCTCAGGTGGCAATTTGTATTGTCGGATTCGTGGCAATACAACACCTTGTTTCAGAGTGACACGATATGGCGTAATGTGCATACAACCTACATCAGTTGGACCTTGCGCCCATAAATGCTGTGGTACATTCAGTAATCTTGGATCAAAATCACGTAACACATAATGACCTTTAAAATCACGTAAAAACAATCTCACTCCTTCCGGAGAACAGCATATGACTGCTCCTAATTCTTTCAATGTTTTAATACCAAGTAAATTTTCAGGACATGATTTCGTAAGTAACAAGTCTGTAGTTCGGGACAATGGACCTACTTCTAGGGAAACTGGTTTCAATATTTCATTAACAATCGGCTTTCCTGAAAATCCCAGGGAAACATTTCTTGAGCCTGAGAGTGGAGCCCCTGGAACCTCGTCATGACTGATGGTAGTCCTACTTGCCCCTGTATCAATCAGAAACTTTCTGTCTTTCCCTAATACTTGACTGTGTACATAGGGACCCTCTTGATCTACAGGAACCTCGATGAGAGGCAAGCCAACCTCCCTCTCTAGGCTGTTTCATGAATACTGCTGATATTCTGGATAATCTGACTGTGCGTACTGGTACATCTGTTGTGTAACGTGTTGTGTGGCAGCTATAGGCTGCGGTACTGTAACTGTCTGTTGTGCGTTCTGCGGCGGTTGCGAATTCTGCGGAACATGTTCCTGTCTAGGAGGACGCGGTCTCTCTTTCGTCTTACCTGTAGCTATGTTGTGTTTCAGAACTGCACATTCGTTTATATAATGACCTGGCTGTTTACAGTAATTGCATGTCCCTTTAACGGGAGCTGCAGAATGAGTAGTTTGATTCGTACCCCTCTTCTGACTATCTACTGGAACAGACTGTGCAACTAGTACTTTCATTTTCGTATCTTTCATACGTCGTCTTTCGTGTTCTTGCTCTTCCCTGATTCGGTTCTGGTGATACTGTAACATCTGGAGCATTTGGGACGGAGTATTAGCTTGCCATGTACTCTCGACTTTCAATACTCGATTTTTAACTTGTGGTAAAGAATTCTCAACTAGTTTGGTAACAAAAAGATGTGGATACGACTCACTACTTGTCTTCAAACCGCTATTAATAATGAAACATTTCTCAAATCTGGAATAAAAATCACTAGTGTCTTCGTCTTGTTTCTGTTTACAGGCTGAGATGGCATCCCAATCTTCCTTTTTCGTGGCTAGTAATCTTGGCAAGACTTGTATTAACAGTTCGGGTAACTCTTTGGCTTTATCCCCAAGACCAGTACCTGGGACTCGTGTATTATCTTCGTTCTCTAACGCGGTCCAATCAATCTTTTTCTCTCCCACCTCCCATTCTTTTTCTTTAAGTTTTTCATATATGCCCGCAGGCAACAGGACCTTTAACATTTTGATGATATCGGGATACGTGTATTCTCCCATACGGAGCATGTCTTTTAATTCTCGGTGGAACCCTGCTGGATCTTTATCGTGACAGGGCACTAACTTTTTCATTTCTAGTAGTTCTATTTTCGTTATAGGGGTGTAAACAAATACTCGTTCGAGCTCACCCCCCGTTCCCTTAACAGGATGCACTTCTCGCAACGGATTCTGTCTGTCTATGTAGAATGGGGGTGAAACAGGAACAAAATGCGGAGTTAGGAACGTTCTGTATTTGTGGCGCTGTTCTAAAATGACGCTAATTAAATCGGTACCTAGACCTTTCCATCTGTTTAGGAGTAACTCGTTCAGTACATTATATAACGGACCTGGATCAGAATGCTGATCCTCATACAGTGTAATGAGGTGCTGGATCATGTACATACCCACCAGTCGCTGCTCGGCTGGGGGCAGTTTCAGAAACATTTGAGCCACTACTTCGTCTGAATACGTGGTAGAATCACTAGTCCATCGAACTGCTGATCGGGCCAGTTCCTGTTCATGCATGGTACTAAGCTCACTGTAACCTATTCGTAGTTTCAGAACTTTATCGGTAGCCTGGAATAATTGTTCAAGAGAACACTGTTCTGGTACGGGAGGAGGAAAAACTTTCTTGTAGTCTAGGCGTGTGTGTCTATCAAAAGGTCTCGTCCTACCTACATACGCTATTCTGGTGGGATTCTCGTTGTCTATATCTTCGTCTGAAGAGTCGTTCTCTTTCTCGGCTATTATCCTTGCTTTCTCCCTCTCGTGTATGCCTACAATTTCTTTACGAATCTTTCTGTACATGGTTTCTATACTATTCTGTGTCTTGTGTTTTCCGTCTGCTATATTGTCACTCCATCTTATCAGGACTTTCATCTCTTCTTTGTCTTTATCAGGACGATCCTGTTCTCTTATTAAACAATTTATTAGAAATTGTAAAATCATGCCTTGAGTCTCGACTTTCCTATGTGCCATGGCTTCGTGAATACTTTCTGGTTTCTCCCCTGTTCGGATGAAATGATATATTCTGTCTAAATGTTCTTTCATATCTGATATGGTAATCAGAAAGTCTACAACTCGTCGTAAACGTACGGAATGCAATATCATGTGATCTTCACCTGGCACTGGGTCATATCTACAATCAGTAAGGTACTTTTTGAGTGCTTCGTACGTGGCCACTTTTGGCGTACGCTGTAAGGCTGCGTCTCTCAGCGTCAGGCGCTTTGTTTGAGGCGGGGTG
This sequence comes from Lissotriton helveticus, assembly GCF_964261635.1. Lineage (NCBI taxonomy): Eukaryota > Metazoa > Chordata > Amphibia > Caudata > Salamandridae > Lissotriton > Lissotriton helveticus. The sequence continues at coordinate 364,779,950 of NC_136068.1, read as the reverse complement.
ATAGGAATACCTCCCCCTGCTCCTCCTGAACTAGAATTGTCAATTAATACTGAATGTGCGGCCGCTGGTAACGTGACTGGTAAAGTAGGTGTACGTAATGTGGGTTGGTCCTGGGGTACTGGCATATGGACAGGATTCCCGGGACCCACGGCTGGAGGTACAGTAATTACATTATTAACAGGAGGTGGACGTTGAACAGGCGGAGTAGGATTCGGATTAGCATATTCTGGGACAGTGTCGTCTAAATAGGAAGAAAGAAAGATTTCAGCTGCAGTCGGTTTATGACATAGCTTAGTCGGGACCAATGGTGGCGGTAAATTACAGAGTGTTTCCGGGGTCGCCTTCGGCAAACCCTCGGCGAGAAGGGGATACATACCTTTAATAAGGGCATTTCTTTGTCTGTCTGACTGTTCTGCTCTAACTCGTTCACCTTCTTCCAGTAATTCCCTTTCTTGGGCTTTTTCTGAGGATTCTCTACTTAATTCTGCTTTTCTGAATTCCTTTTCTGTTCTTTTATGCGATTCTTTACGCCACAATTCTATGGCATCTTTCTGGGATTGTCTGGCTTTCTTTTTCCATAATGCTTCTTCTACTCTCATGATGCACTCGGCATCCCATGTTCCTGAAACAGGCCATCTATATTTCTCTTCGAGATGCTTGGTGTAGTCCACCCATAAATCTAGATACAGTATGGCATCTAAGCCATGCTTATGGTACATGAAATGTCCAGGACTGGCCCTAGGAGGGACAGGAACTGATTCTTCGAGTAACCCTTTTCGGGTTTTTATCTGACGTAACTTCGAAAACAGCGGCATATTTGAACCGTACTTGAACTTGAACACAATACACAATGAACACAGTAATGAACAGCAAAACAATCATTCATACCACGACATCAAAAATACATTAATAACAGTTCGAACAGATACTACCTAATACATTGAAAACATAATACTTGAATTTCTCGAGAACAGACTTACTAGAATTACTGGATGCACTGCTAAAACAGTACAGAACATATCGGTCTCCTAAAGAGACACGTCATACCGTATCCACCTAAGTGAACACGTCGGACCGGATCTGTGTACCCAAACCCGTCGGACCGGGCACAAATTAATGAACCCGTCTAGATACGTCCCAGCAACGGTACTCACCGGGAAGCAAAACTGAAGGCCTCGGACTGGACTGGACAGCTACGACGTCTGGTTACTGCTACGCACTACGCATGCGCCTCGGGCTTCGGGCTTCGGAAACAGGTGGGCCTCCGGATACCTCGGACCTTGCTCTCTCGGCTTGGGCTCTGGTCGGGACGATCCGCCTTCCTCACCGCCTCGTCTGGATGCCGGACCGCAGTCTCCGTCTCCTCCGTGGGCCTGAGGGAGACTTGAAGCAGAAATATCTGCACGTGCACAGTAGGGGTCCGTCACGGCTGTAGAAGGGTCAGGGGGCCTGCGTTACATCGCCGGCGCGTGGGGAAGGGGCTCGTCCCTGTTCGGGCGCCATTTATGTGGTAAATAAATAAATAATTACCGGTACTATTTTTCTATGCATTAACTAAAAAGGATAGCTCAATAAATAAGAGGCAGAATCCGGGGTATCTGAGTCATATTGGCTTTAATTAGATGGCTCGAGCCAATGGACCATCGGGTTCCATCACCTGCAAAGGTTCAGGAAGGGACAGACACAAGAAAAGGGGGAATGGCAGCTGCAGCATCTCATTAACATCATACAGTATATATAGTAAAACAGTACAATTGCATTGAATACAGTAGGCGTAACAAGTGACAAACGGAAGATAAGAACATATGGGCGTAAAAAGAAGGCGTGCACAGGGCGTGCACGAAGACATGTGATGTGAACGTCACAGAAGTGTCATAAATGGGTGGATACATGGAGGGGGCTACCTGGGCAGCTGGAACCTTTAACCTACTGGTGCGTGCAAACGGGCCATGACGTGTAACCGGGGAGAGCTGGGGGCTCTGACTTCTGGCACTAGAAGAGGAGACTAGAGTCTGGGATGTCAGGACGACATGTACCTATAGCATATCTGATATCTCGTGTTTGGAGTACATGTTGATAGAATCTAAAAGTCATCAGGGTAAAGGCTACTTGTCACTAAGGCTAGTGCATGCATATATTTCATAATGTATTGCGTGTGCTATGGATCTTCTATGGATATTAATTCAGTAATTCTCTTGCATGGAGACAGAAAGACTAGACTATAGATGAAGATGTTTATGCGGTTCGTTAGCTAGGAATGCGAAGCCGGGGAGCTGAACAGATAACTAGAGGCATAACATATTCTTGGCAGACAGGCAGGCAGGCCAGGCCGGGCACCGCGCTGCTTGGCAGGAAGTAAGTGAAGGGTCAGGGATGCGGGCGGGGCTGCATCACTCCTCGGAGTGGTTCAGGAGACTCGAGGCTTGAATCTGGTGTCCGGGCCCTGTGAGGCCTAGAAACGGGGACAACTCGACAAATTAACGTGCACAATGTAAAGACGTTGGCAACATAGGCCTAATACTTGTTGCTTTCAGGGGGGACTGGATAACTGACATACTGACGTTGGACACAACTATAATTGCGTCTTTATTCGGTCAAGGGGGAGAATATGCATATCGATCATGCACATATAACATATGATGGGGAACACGTAGGGACACATGACAGGGCAAAATTCAATTTTCCTCAGACATGTAAAACTTAAAAGTACATGTCCGACTTTTTAAATATGTTGCACCCTGCCTTCTGGGCTGTCCAGGGTCCACCTTAGCAGTGACTAACATGTATTGAAAAGGAAGGCTTGGGCCAGGCTAAAGGTTTGGTTTGCCAGGTCGAAATGGGAGTTTAAGCTGGACACACAGATTTGATTATTCTTGTTTACAGTTGTATATTGTATTTTCACCTTGTTGGTGATGCTGGCTTTTACCCAGGTGAGTACGGTTGAAATGTTAAAAGAAGGAAAGCCCTCCAGGTCATGCTTTTTCAGTGCACTGGTTTCATGTATGCAGCAGACATCTTGCAACTTACATGTGAATAACATACATGAATTAGAAAATGGACTTTTAGCCTGGCAAGGTGTTTATTCTGCCAGGTTGAAAGAGCAGTTTAAAACTGCGCACAGGCTGCAATGGCAGGCCTGAGACATGTTTAAAGGGCTTCTTAAGTGGGTGGCACAGTCAGTGCTGCAGGCCCACTAGTTGCATTTATTTTTCAGGCCCCAGACACATGTAGTGCACCTTTATTAGGGACTTATAAGTACATTAAATATGCCAGTAGGGTGTAAGCCAATTCTACAATGTTTTAAGGAGAGAGCACAAGCCCTTTAGCACTGATTACCAGTGCTAAAGTGCACAGAGTCCTAAGGTCAGCCAAAATCAACTCAGCAAAAGGTGGAAGGTAAAGGCAAAAGTTTGGGAGTGACCCTGCAGCAGGGCCATGCCCAACAGAAGGAATTAAAGCAAGAAAGAATGAAAGAATGAATGAAAGCTAGAAAGAAGGAAAGGAAGAAGACAAGAGAAAGAAAGTAAGGATGGAAGTAGGAAGGAAGGAAAGAAGGACTGCACGAGTAAAATTCAAGTAAGAAGAAAAGAAGGAATGAAAGAAAAAGAAAGCAAGGAAGAATGAAAGAAAGAATGAAAGAAAAAAGAAAATAAGAAAGGAAGAACTAAAAAAGGGACAGCAAGAAAGAAGGACAGAAGGAACGAAAAAAGGAACGAAAAAAGGAACAACAGAAAAATGGAAAGACGAATTGAAAGTGAAATAAGGAATGAAAGAATAAAGAAAGAAAGAAAGAAAGAAAGAAATGTTATATGTGATGCAAAATAAACATGATAAAGGCAGGGTTTCTTCCTGGGCAAAGTTTATTAAAGAACTATTGGTGAAATTGAGTCCAGAATAAATGTGTTTCAAAGAATTGCCCACTTATAAATTAACATGTATTATATTGAAGCTTTTGATAACGCACTACAGAACACTTTCAAAAGGACACAGTCTGCTATGCTGTCAAATAGCAGCAGTCAAACACTATAAAAGGACTCTTGAAGGAATTTACAAAAGCATTGGCGGAGACAGGAATGGATAACTATGGAATGTGGCTGGTGCTCCCATCTGGTAAAGAGCCCGGTTATCACATCACACTCTAAACACAAAGGAGCATCACACTAATAAATAAAAAATAATATTGGCATACAATGGAACTATCTTGTGTGCAGATGTACTCCTTGTAAAAGAGCGATATTCAGTCGCTCAAAGGTAAAATATCCAGTGCCTGAAGTAGGCTGACCCACTGCCCCATACTGTATGATATAGTGGGTGGAAGCAACATGTGAATGACACATCAACAGAGCAATGGCAGAAGAAAGCTGGCTAAACGCACCTTTAAATATGTACATTGTACATATATTTTTAAAAAATGAAACGATATTGGCTAATGCCAGACCTAAAAAAGCAAATTGAACTTTTCTATGTTACCTAATCATAGACAGTTTTATTGTTGTGTTAAATCAGCAGCATGGCATTTCTATGGCATTGAGTCTAAACCCATTAGTTATGAGAGAGTTCAGCACTCACTTGTAAAAGAGAGTTAGGAAGTAATTGTTTAGAGACATATTTTTTGGATGTACCTGAGAGCTTGGTCTGTCTCGTAAGTGCCAGCATTAGAGGTAAACTCCCTGAATTAGTCCGGCAGACATTAGAGGACAACTTTCTAGGGGAAAGTAAAGATTGTCTTTAATAATACTGAAAGTGTTACGGTCTCTCTAATTGTGACATAAACAAAATAAAGTTCTCATTTAGGGAGGAACATCAAATGTTTTTTGACTGTTATATAGGTTTTGAATGTACTGAATATCTTCAATCAATCAAATAATCTTTATTTGATCATTTCCCAAATGATCATAAAAGACATACATGCTTTAAAACACTCACAGATTAATATAAAACAGTCAAACATTTAAAACATTTTAAAATACAGAAATAAAAATAAAATTCATACCAGGCACAAGAGCCTTAAAAAGGACCTATTCTAAAAACATGAAATAATATAAAACAATACGGTCACAAAATCCAGGACAGAAGATATAAGTAGAATTGAGCATTCATTGGTTAGAATACCATTGCCTTTCTCACACGTGAAATGCCCCTAAAAAAAACGGCCTACCAAATAACAGGCATCTTGGTCATTTAGCTGCTGTAAGAAGAGCAAAGCAGCTTTGCACTTATTAAACTTGTGCTTGTGCAATAGAGGCAATAGAAATTTCCTGGTACGAGGAAGATAGAATTTGCAAAGGAAAACAAAGTGCAATAAGGTCTGGTTTGATTGCTCGTCACAAGGGAAAATACAAATAGCATTTGAGGAGTATTGCCCTAAGGGTAATCACAACATCCAGCTTATCTTTTCTAACCTAAAACGAGTCTGCACAAATAATAGGTATGGGGCAATCCCAGCTGTCATCTGAATCAGACAATAATCTCTTAGAGATGGCTTCACCACTTCCACAGCCTCCCTAGAGGCTTGTCTGTGTGAAGAAAAACATTTGAATTAAGTCTGTATGCTGGTTTATATATGTAATCCTTTTTTAAGAAACTGTAATATGTATATATATTTATTTATTAACTTATGATGATGTGGTATAGTATTAAGATTTATGTTTCTGATTATTATGGTGTATTTTAAGTGAAGGAATGCTTGTATTAATTATGGATGTCATTGTCTTTGATGATGAATAATTACAATAAAGACTTAATGAATTGAATTGAATTGAATTGAAAAACATTTCTGGGTCCAGCTTTTATTTTTCTTGGTGATACTTTCCGGGTTCTCAAACAAGTGTGCTCATCCCAGAGCAAAAGTGGTATCTCGTATGTACTTTAGCCGTGGAATTTTCAATCCATGGTAACAAGTGAAACAATCTCTAACAACTGCACTGTGGAGCTTAGCTTCCTTATATGACCAAATGGAACACCAAAGGGCTACTGAGGCAGCACCAATAAGGTCTTGAACATACTTAAGGCCTAATTCTTGTTGTAGGGGGGTTTGGGGTGTCAAAGGAGAACCCCCCAACAGGCAACAGCAACATCTATTTTCTTTAACTTGAATGGCGGCAACGTCCCTGTAATCCATACTTGCCATACATCAAGGTTGGAAGGCATTTCCTTTTATAAATTTCTATTAATGGGGCCAGTGGCTTTCTACCAATGCAAACAGCAAGAGGGAAAGTAGTCAGACCGCAGGAGAAAAATGGGTTAGTCTACTTCTATAACACGGCGAGCCATGTGCAAGCATCATCGAAATCTAGGCCAAGGTAGGGAAAAGAGGATACCATGTCTAACATGTTCCCTTCAATCATTTGGGTACTAGTTTTGGTGTACTTGGGACCGCACACCATACCAAATGTTTTGGAGTAATTTGTTTCCAAGTCAAGGCCCTTCATGAATCTCACACAGTTAATGAGTAATAACTTCATACCATTCGCCGTTCTAGCAAGAAGCACCGCGTAATCCACATATAATAAGGTGGGCACAGGTTTATTTTCAACAACCGGTACATCTGCCCCAGCAACATCTAGTTTCCTCTCCAAATTATAAATATACACTAAAAAGAGGATGGGGGCTACTATGCAGCCTTGGCATACTCCTTGATTGACTTCAAATAGAGAAGTGCATTCTTGGGCCTCAACAAAACTTGAGTTCAAGGATTGCCCACAATTTCGACCTATTTATGCAATCAAAGGCGCTCAATAGGTCCATAAATTCAAGATTTATTGTGATGCCCCTTGCATATTTATATTTTGCCACAATAAGCTGTAAGTTTAAACACTGCTCAATAGTTCCTATACCCTTCCAGAAACCGTATTGAACCCGCAATATGATGTTATTCTCCCTTGTCCACAATCAAAGTCGATCGAAGACCACTCTACCAATTATTGTAGTGTTAGAATCAAGCAGAGATATTGGTCGGTAGCACCTAGGGTAATTGGCATAGCCCTTTTAAAGATAGGTACAACAATTGAAAGGCCCCAGGAGGGTAATATCCTCTCACTGCAAACCGTATTAAAGATAAAAAAAAAGTGAGTACCGGTGACCAGAATACTGAGTCCTCCTTAAATAGGTCCAATGGAACCCCATCGGGGCCTGGCGCTTTTTTGCTTGGGCTATCATTAATAGCTTTAAAAACGTCCTCCTACCTAAAAGACAAGTTGCCACAAGAGGACTCTTTAGGCAGGTCCTCATCTATGGGCACAGTTTCAAAAGAAAGCACAAATGAGAAGTGATCGAACCACACCTCAGGAGTAAAATGGACCGTAACTTTGCCTGTTTGCACCGCCTTGCAGAATTTCTGAGAAACTTTATTTTTACTGTTATCGCCTCCCACCTCTCGTCCTCGATTACTGATTTTTTATTTTTCAATGCCAGGGCATAATCTTTCCTAAGGGCTGTGATTAAGATCTGATTTCTCAGGATTTTATGTATGGCCTAGCTCAGGTTATCACTTGCCACCATGCATACATTGTCGAACAACGACTTAGCCCGGCAGTGAGGTCTACCCTTAGACCTGGAAAGGAAGCTTTTAACATGAACATAACCTTCCAAAAGCTTTTTAGGACCATGTCCGGGCCTTGTGCATTTAATTGACAGATGGTCACTAAATCCATACTACTACCCACAATGTGGTTCATAACTAGCTTCATGTCCACAAGCTGGTATGCTATAGGATTGTGGTCACTAAATGCTGATGTGCAAACCTTTCCCCCTGTAATGAGTGGGGATAAATTGGGGATACATTCTGTGTGTTAAAAACTTAATCAATCAATTAATCTGAAAAGCAATTTATGGTAAGCCAGCCCACATAAATGTGGGTTAATAATAAGTTGTTGGTAAGAGAGGAATAAATGTTGGTGGTTTTGTACATTTAATACTAACATTCACAGGCCGAATTCAATGTCACAACCCCATATTTACTGTACTTGAATTTTATTTTAGTGCATGCATTTCAACAATACATGTGGATGTTTGCTGTCTAGTATACTGTTTATTTACATTATTGAGGTGGGTAGAGAATGGGCCCTTGCTACTCTAAGCAATGGTAATAAATAGAACGCTACACTAAAAGCATCTGCACATATAGAACTTATGTATGTATTAACCTACATTCATTGAAAAGGCTGTCTTTATACAGGTAAAAGAGATAAAGAATATAAATATATTGCGGAATGGCACATAACATTTTTTCCAGTCTTATAGAAACTTTTAATACAGGGGATTCTGCAATCCCTGAATAAACACCTATCTCTAATTTCTTTTCACTAGGCTGCTTGTAACTCACCCAGTTGCTGATTATAAAGAAATTATGACGGAACTCAACTGTAATAATGTATTACTGATGCCACAATGCCTGCTTTGAGAACCAGCAGCTGAGTAGAAAGGCAGGTCAGGCCACAGAGTAAAATTAAAGCAGCTCTTCCAGGAACAAAAACAAAACTTGGCTATTCTTTCTTTTGTTCTCTTGCTGCGAGTGGCAAGCAGAGAGGAGATATTTATGGTAGCATGTTTATTTGTAATACTCCTTGAGTAATTATAGAAGAATACAAATCTGCACGCTCTACACATCCTGAGCTACTGCACTTTTTTAAAAAGCTGACCTGCAATTAACTGATCCTAATGTTTTTTTTCCTATGCACTGAGGGTTTTAGTGGTTTATGGGAAAGTTGATTCACAAACGCCGCTCCTGACGGACACACACGTTTCTGATGCACCGGTTACCCTGATACCTAACCCCCTGAAGAAGAGCCGCCCAGGCTCGAAATGCATCGGGGTGAATATGTATTGTGATGCAAATTGTATCTACACTTGAAACTATGATGATTCGCAAAGATGAAAAAATCACGTTTAAACAACGCATGATTGATTTAACACGTGGACACTTTGAATAAAATCGTGGACCACCATTCACTGGCCTACTCGCATCAATCACTTTGTTCTAATTTGCTACATGTCCTATTGGCGTGCTCAAGAGCCCCCACCTTACCACTGTAAGGCTCATTTTGATCAAAGTTGATGTGGGGCCATGTATAAGGAATAAAGTACCCCTGCTGTACATTATATGGCTATTGCAAGTCACCTCATAGTTCCATAACCTTAGAGGGAACTCAGCTTTTGGTCTAATTCCTCTAAATTGGCATGGAACACCTTGGTGACTTGCAATATCCTTATAATGTACTGCAGGAGGTATTGTATTCAAGATATAGTTCCGTACTTTCAGTACAAAACTGCACTTCTGAATTAACCTGTGAAACATTTGATTTATTGCACTCCTACCTCAAACATACACAGAGCAGCTCCTCCTTTCCACTCTCAATAAGTGAAGACTGGAAAATTAGTTCAGCAAAGGAAACTCGTTTCCTTTTTTACACGCCTATGCTCTGTTGCCCTTGCGTCAAAGAGACCAAGAGGGCAGCAGGAGGTGACACCACCATTCCTACCTTCCTCCGTTGCCCTTAGGTTAAAGAGACTCAGGCTTACTATCCCAGTTTCCTCCCTGTAGTAGTAGTGGGCAAGCCATGATGGCTCAAGCAAGAGCATAGCTAACACTGATGAATCAGCTGCAGTGATCCGGGGCCCAGAGTCCTAAAGGTCCAATTGAACCCTGATAATTGATGTATTTTACTAACCCAGTAGCAGCTGAAGTGATCATTTTCCTAGCTCGCACCAGGGCCCATGACATCCTTGCTATGCTACTGGGCTCAAGGGTAACTTGACCCGACCATTTCATGTGGTGTTTCATGTAGGTACATACTTTTTGATCAGGCAATGTTCTAGGTTAATTGCTTAAACACCACATGGTGCCATCTGCATGTCAGAGATTGTCCAGGACTCTCTGGGACACTGTCAGGGATTTGGGCAAGGACTGATGACTGGGTAGAAACATAAGCAGAAAGGGGAGCACAGCACTGCCCAGGATCCCACAGGAAGTCAGAGAGAAGAACATGGATCCAAAGGGGAAGCCTGCACAAAGGAACAGGGTAGCTAGAACTAAAAAAGGATAGACACTCAGGAGGGGATTTAATATTCATAATAACTACATCCAGGACGGATCTGCAAGACATATATATATTTAAAACAACATTAACAATAAAGGCAATGTGGGGTAAAGCACTCGGGAGCACCACACGATAAGACTGAAGCTCAGTAAGTTCCTCACCCACAATTGCTGTTACAGATACTGACTGCAAATACTCACAAATAGGATATACATGCAAAGGCAGGGTCTGTAGAGCTTATACCTATGGTGACGTTCTAAATGTAACTCAAAGACAATATTTATAGTGAACAAGAAACACCCTCTAGGTTGTCAGCTGTGACCTCCGATCCTGGCAATCAAACAGGAACAGGCAAGGCAGTAACAGCAACGGGGTAGAACTAAACTCAAGCACAATAGAGAAGGAGCTAGCAAGGAGGAGTGCTTAACAGTAAAGGAAGGAAGTCACAGGGCACACTTGGCAGAAAGCAAGAAACAAACATACAAGTTATTAGAAGCAAAACAGCAGGAATAGAAAAACAGTAAACTAGGAATTGGAACTAAGGAAATGGGAAGAATGCAGGGACTGGAAAAGGATATACAGAAGGGGAGGCTACAAGGGCGTACTAGAATAGTGCTGAATCAGGAGTCAAGAAAATAAAGTAGTGCTGAAGGCTGTGCTGGACCAGGAACAAGATTTGAGCTAAAGCTCAAGAGTCAAGGTAGCACGGAAGGCAGTGCTAGTTCAAGAACAGGGAGTTACTACATTTCAGGAGTCAAGGTAGCACTGCAAGCAGTGCTAGTTCAAAAACAGGGAATTACTAATGCTCAGGAGTCAAGGCAGCACTGCTGGCAGTGCTATTTCAAGAACAGGGAATTACTAAAGCTCGGGAGTCAAGGCAGCACTGCAGTCCGTGCTAGTTCAGAAACAAAGAAAACTGCAGCAGCTGAGGAACAAGGAATAAGTAATGCTCAGGAAACACAGGAAAGAAGGCTATCCAAAGCTCAGGAAACATGGGTTGGTCTCACCAGTACACAGCTGCAATGACCGGCCATGGACTGAAGGGAGCTGGGGCTTTAAAGAGCTCACAGTAATTACATGCATTGAGTGTGAGCAGGCTAGCAGCAGCCAGCCCCAGGGGAGTAGGATTCCTCCGCCCATCCTTGACCTGCAGGGGTGCAGAGGGAGCAGTGAGCAGGGAATTTTAGGTAATAGAATTACAGGAATGAGTAGGCTTACTTCCACAAAACATGGCATGGATTGGGAATGGATGGCCTTTCCCATGAAGAGTTCAAATGGCTGGAAGACCATATGTGCATGTAGGGGAGGGTCCAGAAGCTTATAATAACAGTGTAATGTCACACATTTCAGCCCCCTGGTGGTTGACATGAGTGCACAGGGAGCGAATCATGACAGTACACCCCTTCCAACAACCAGCTCCCAGAATCTGAAGCTGGATTCAAAGCCTTTGCTCCTATGAAATAAGTCAATTTCCAGCAGAGATGTATTGCAAGATACCAGAGGACTGGGTGAAAATAGTGATGCTCTGAATGGTAGGATAATAGACTGTACATTAACAGCAGTATGGAAGGCAAAACCTGAAGAGTCCAAATCCTAATGGGGGCTTATAAGCCTGAATCAAAGATGTTTGAAGTCCAGATGATGGCAGGCTGGAGCACTCTGACAATTAAGGTAGATTGACTGTAGGGTCCAAAACAGATAACGGGTTGGCAGGAGGCACAGAGGTCAAAGGCAAGCAGACTGAAGACATAGGAGGTAACAGAAAGCAGACCTGAGGCTCTGGCCCTGGAGAAAAACATACATAAAACTCACCTGCAGTAGACTCTGGAGGCAGGTATGCAGGATACCCAGGTCCTGGAGGCTTATATGTTGCGAGTTTTGCCTCTGAGGCTGGAGGTAAAGTCTCTAAATATGTATGTACTGAGACCTCTGAAGGCTTGAAAACTGGAAGCACAGGGTCAAAACTCAGGAAAGACAAAGGCTCAAGGTCGGATGCAGGCATGCTAGAGGCTCAGGGTCAGAAGCAGGGAAGCTAGGAGCGTGGTGTCAGATGGCAGGGACGCTGGAAGCTCTAGCCCTGGAAGCATTCAGGCTAGAGGCTCTGGCTCTGAAGTCAGGCTGGCTTAAGGCCCTGGCTCTGAAGGCAGACCGGCTAGAAACGCTGGCTCTGAAGGCAGGCCGGCTAGAGGCTCTGAAGGCAGGCCAGCTAGAGGCTCTGAAAATAGACAGCCTGTAGGCTTTGGCTCTGAAGATAGACAGACTGGAGGCGCTGGCTCTGAAGATAGACAGGCTGGAGATTTTGGATCTGAAGACAGATAGGCTAGCGGCTCCGGCTCTGTAAGCAGGCTGGTTGTAGGTTCTGGCTCTGTAGGAAGGCTCTTTGGGAGCTTTGGCTCTGTGAACAGGCTTTTAGGAGGCTGTGGCTTTGTAGGCAGGTGTGCTGAGGGCTTGGGCTCTGAAGGCAGGCAGTCTGGAAGCTCTGGTACTGATGGCAAGCTGCAGGCTCAGGCTCAGATGGCAGGCTGGCTGCAGGTTCAGGCTCAGATGGCAGGCAGGCCTCAGGCTCAGGTGGCAGGCAGACTGCAGACTCAGATGGTAGGACGGCTGCAGGCTCTGATGGCAGACAGCCAGCGGGCTCAGGTTCAGATGACAGGCAGGCTGTGAGCTGAAGTTCAGAAGGTAGCAGGCCGGCTGAAGACCCTGCTTTAAAAGGCAGCAGGCCAGCTGAGGACTCTAAAAGCTGCAGGCCGGTTAAGGACTCTGGAGACTCTGCAAGAAGACCAGCTGAAGGGGGAGAGGCACAATGATGACAGACTTTACACTGTGGGAATGGTAGAAGCTCATGAACAGTGGATTTATTGTTAACAGTAGTAAAATCTTCATAGTTCCTTGGCACATTAAAACACACAGAAACTATTTCTCCAATAGGGCTAAGAATAGTGCCTTTCTTAGTCTCTGATGACTAGACTTCCGCTACCATTTGGCATTTCACTTCTCATACTCAGAGGAAATAGGTCAGAGATTACTTGATATGGGAGATTTTCTCAATTTGGTACGCATTACAAAGTGGTACAGATGCATCAGAGCAAAAAGTACCATAATTTAGTGACTTTTCAATATGTGGTGTGCTTGAAGGTGAGAGAGCAAACAAGAGGTCAGGATTTAGTTCTTTCTCAGTGAGGAGGTTGGCTTCATTTGCGGCTGTTAGATCAAGAGTGTGGTCTGAGTTACAGGATGTTGTCACATCAGGGATTACATGGGGCACTGGTTCATGTTTTGTCTGTACATCAATGGCCTCTGTATGTAATACTCCTGGGGTGGAACTTATGTTACTACCAGAAATAGGAAGCAAAGGAATATTTAGTGTTTTTCCTTGCATATGGCGTTCCCTAAAATTGGAGGGACACATCCCAGATGTAGTGCCTATATGCAGTTTAGCACTAGAAGAGAAAACATCAGAGGGGGCAGAACATTCAGAAATCAAACATTTACTTTCATTAACTGCACTTTGAAACAAGGTACTATGGCTATTCTGGGTGGAATCTGAGTGATCAGCAACAGTATTATTCACACAATCACTGGACCAGCTCTGAGGGGAGCGCAAAAGGGAGCTCAAGGTTTCCTTCTCCTTTTCTAAGGAGGCTACATAGATTCAAAAAAGTAGTCTTGTACAGGGGTTCCCACTGGGGTTTGAATCGTGACACTGGAAGCAAGAATCTTACGGCTGTCTGTCAGGAAAGGTAGAATGTTGTTGAATATGATAAAATACATGGGAATCTCAAACCTGTTAAAACCAGTCACTAATTATCTCGTTAGACTGAGGTGGGACATCACTAGTCACCTGTAACAAGAAAATGAGTAGCAGCTGAATTTTATTAGTTTGAGTTGTGACTAATAATACCTACTGCTGAGCATCAGGCAATGCGAGTGTTATAAACAGATGATCCTTGAGCCAGGTATACAAAACAGGATACGTTTATTTGAGATTAGTTCCAGGTTAAGTTCATTAGAATAAGATAGGTAGATGTAAATTAGACCCCACCAGGAGCGACCTCCCTGTCGCTCAGCCTGTCTGCCATCAACTGACACTCTACACTCAAGCCAGGCACCCAAACATTCCATGAGGTCATCAGGCATTCTAACACTCATACAAGCTGAGAAACAGGGAAGTCACAGCTAGAGCAAGTAAATACATGTCACTTATAACATATCCCTTTTCCTTAGGGAAACAACAATACAGAACTTGAGGAAAGAAACATGAACATCAATATACACAATGTATTCTGAAAGTAAAACATATACATTACATTCACAAATATAACGGCATTGAGATTAATTATGATCCTTGAGCCTGGTATACAAAACAGTATATGTTTATTTGAGCATAGTTCCAGGTTAAGTTCATTAGAATAAGATAGGTAGATGGAAATTAGTCCCCACCAGGAGCGACCTCCCAGTCGCTCAGCCTGCCTGCCATCAACTGACACTCTACACTCAAGCCAGGCACCCAAACATTCAATGAGGTCATCAGGCATTCTACCACTCATACTAGCTGAGCAACAGGGAAGTCACAGTTAGAGCAAGTTAATACATAAGTCACTTATAACAGCGAGCTGAATTCCAAGGATAGAAATTGACATTACAATTTAAACAGTGAAACCTGGAACTAATCTCTTCTGAACAGTTTTTTTACTGAAAATACCAGTCATTAGCAAACAGTAGCTTGTTTATTCTTTGCACAGCTATAGTTCATTAAAACAAAAGAAGTAACTCTCTCTGCGTGTTGCACACATTATAAAGTATAAGTGCTTTTCAAAGTGACTTAAGTTTTTGCCTTAAAACACTATTCGTCATTCGGTATATTTACTTTCTCACAAAATGCATTTGGCACCCTTAAAATTATACTCATTTTTGTGAAGGAGCAAGAGGACGGTGGTTTAGTCTTTTTGGGTAAGGGTAATGTGACTATGTATTATAAGGAATAAAATGCCCTCTGTCTTAAGTTAAAAGATTATTAAAAGTCACTTCAGAGTTCCGTGACTTCGTTCCTCTATGTAGTCACATGTATCTTTGATGGCTTGCTTTATCCTTACAATATAAGATAGAGCATTTAGAATCCCGTATATCATCATATATCAGAAAAAAACTAATGCTCAGTTAAGATGTGCATTTCACTTATTCACCACTAATATCCCCTAGTCTGTATTTGGTGGCCATAAATTTGAATAGCACTGTTTACTTTACAATGTTATCTTGTTTTCTTGTATTTTAAAGAGAAACAGATGTAATTCAAGGATGTGCTGATTGATCTCAAGTGCAAGTAAAATGTTTTTGGTAAATTTGCTCTGTATATTTTAATAGTTTTTGTATGTTTTTAAAATGCTTATATATAGTTTTTCTTTTTTATGTGCTGTTATGACTGTACAGCTGAAATACAGTTCTTTGAATTGGAATATCATAAAATCAAGGTTGTAATTAGCAAATATGGCTTTGGTTGAATGGGCCGTGGTTTGGCTAGGCTCAGTGTTTGGCTCCATCTAAAGAATTACTCTCCATAGTCTTTGAGCAGTTGATGATTCTGTAAGTGCCATAGTTTGATGTATGATTAAACAGAGTGTCTCTCACTTTTTGTGTTGTGTGCTTTATAGATATAAAAGTTGGCTTCTGGAGCTTTTTCTGGTCGACAAAAGTTATTTTCTACTCCTTTTGGATCAGCCGCTCTACAGCAGAGAGCACTTGCTGATAGACTGGAAAGCAAGCAGCTACTTTACAAAGAATTCTAAAGAGAGATACTACTGAATAAACTTGTCTATTTTCTTGTTTGCCATGAGGGCTGAGCAGTTGGTTAGGGATTTAGCTTTGTACTATTTTTCCTGGTTCCTCTTGCCTGGGACAGTCATGATATTTTGTATATTCTGAAGTCTGGGCAGATCCTTGCCATAAGTTGGACAAGAACTATGTGGCAGAATGGCCCCTGAAGAGAAAACTAATTCTGCTCAAGAAACCAAAGGATTGGTCTGGATAGTTCTTTCACCTCCCTGAGGAGAAGCACCTTCTGCTGTCACCTTATCAAATTGTATTACGTTTGGAGTGCTGTTTTGCTGGAAATCACTCTCTTTTAGGTAGGTAGGATCAAGGTAAAAGTGGCTTCCTTTTTTTGTTAGAGATATATCTTTCCTCTTCAATGTTGTTTTCTTGAAGGCACTGTACCAAGATCGGGTGAAGAAGGTTTTCTGTCATGGATATATGCTGTTAGAGCTCAGTCATGAAGGAATGCACTCCCAGAGAGGCATTTACTCTCTCAGGATTGACTGCGGTGGATGCAAATAGTCAAAATGTATTTATTTATTTAAACAATAATGATTCATGTTATGATTTCCTCTGGGTGGCTTTTCATTCTATCATCTTTTAGCTCATCCCTTCAATTTCTGATAGGGATCACTCATATGGAAAGTAGCCTTTACTCTGCATTCAATGAGTAGGCAAGTCTGAATATCTAGTCCAGGTTCTGGCAATAAAAGTAGCTTGAAAAACATTTCAGACTTATATGCCCACATCAGTTAGGCACAGCTTGAGTTCCTAGACTCACCTAGTTTAGTACCAAGAAGTTTAGGGACAGCATCAGAATCCTGGTAAAAAAAGGTTACTCAATAAATTACCCCCACCATAGGAAAGTTCCTGATTTCTGACAGGATACACAAAATTAGAGAAAAAACACCAATACTCAAATAGGTATGTGAGGGCATCAAGCTGATGATCAGTTACTACTTGTGATTACAGCACTGAGGATGTGCACATGCACAGATAGTGCCCTCTACTTGCTGGTACCTCCAGGAAAAGTATGAGAAGTTGACTAGTGGAGCTTAATCTTTGGTATTCTTAGAAGAAGATGTTTACCTGCTGGCTACAAGGTTAGGGTTAGTCCAGAGCAGTTATCTGGAGAAAACAAGCAGGCCATAAATAGGAGAGGATACCACTTGAGTGGTTTGGTTAGGATCTCTTAGAAGATCCAGTGCTATTAGTATTTATGAATGCTTGTGTACTTCTATAATGTGTGAAGCAATGGAGTGCTGTAGAAGTACTGCACAATGTGGGTTAGAATACTGTATGTGTGAAGTAAGTGCATCATACTGACTGGTACTAGGGTTATTTTCTTATCTATGTAAAATATCAGATTTCATGTGTGGAATGGAACCTTTATCTGGATAGCTGACCCTGGGAGGCATGACAATAACAAAAGCCAGTATTCCAACACCTCTGATGATCCAGTGTGCATGAATCATCTTTGGCTGTAATGCTAGCACTGGGTATGTCCCAAAGAGACTTAGGGCCAGATGTAGGTAATTCTATTTTACCGATTCATAAATACCTAATTTTACCGATTCGGTATTTATGAATCGGTAAAATAGAAGGGGGGAGATGTAGGAAGAATCTGTAACAATTGGTATTTACAAAGCCAGCTCGTCATGGGCGTTACCTGCGATACGGGCATGTCGAGCTGGCTTTGTCACGTAACGCGGGTTTTTCAAATTTTCAGTGCGCAGCGGGAAAACCGCTAGCGCGCATGCGGTTAATATAATCTATACAACTGTAAACAAGAATATTCAACATCTCATGTTGGAAAAGAGTAAAATGACCATAGACCCGTCCTGTGCCTGTCAGAGCCAGAAGGAGGCTGGGTTGGGCCCCCCTCTAACGTCCCTGCCTAATGAAAACCAGGAGAATGGGGAAGAAGAAAGTGACCCAGCAAGCTTCAGAAGAGGTAATGAGAACTGCATTTGACACTTGTCTTGCAAAAGCTACCAGCACCTTGGACAAAGATATAGCAAATAGTTGTCTTTGGGAGCCGGGGGGCTTTTAACCGATGCTTCGCACCCTCTTAGTTGAGCTGCTACACTTCCAATAGCTGGCAAGATCACTGTATGCGAACCCCCTCCCATTTCGGCGCCCAACCCTGGTTGCATTGCCGCGGGCCAGTTAATGCCTGAGGCAGTTGTTTTTACCGCCAAAAGGAAAAGAGGCCCATCTAAAGCTGCTCAAGCTCTCACAGCCAAAAAAACAAGAAGAGCAACCCCATGCAGGACAAAACAAGAACCCCAGTTCCCCCACAGAACAATTCCTGCTCGACCTGCCGCTGGCTGGAGGTTGAAGCACACCTCAAAAAACGTATAGACCAGATTGTCACTCAGGACTCTATTAAACGAATTATTGCTGACTTGGTGGCGAATGACTTGGGGACACAACGTGGGCCACAGGTTGGGGTGGGGGCATTGGGGGTACCAGGACATGCATTTTCTAGTTAGGTTGCTATAAGTAGTGGTCTGCACCAGAGTCAAACAAAGGAAAATTCAGCAACATCAAACATTGACCTTTACAGAGATTGCCCGAGTCACAACGCTGCTGGTTGTAGCTTCTTCCGGGCCCACTAGGGGCCCATTCCAGGCAGATCTTGCAGCCACCAATCTAAATACGTGCATAGCCTCAGTAGTTTCCAACTTTAACGCTAACGCCAATCCTAATGCTAACTCATTTAGCACACGTCTACAGTCACATCACAGAGTAGTGGCCCCGACTCTCAACCTACCACCCGAGGCATGTCCTTTTGTGATCACCATGGTAAATGTTCCACCACTCAGAGCTTCCCAAAATGAAACTACCATCCAACTGATGGTGAAGGCCAGACACTGGCTATCAAATGTTGCCAATATAGGCCATTTAATTCAAAATAATTTGATAATAACCAGGAGAATGCCTTGGGTAGGCCATGGGCGAAAACTAATTAATAACGACAGTATTGTGCTTAACTTCAGCAATCTACTATGACAATTACCGTCAGCTCCCTCATGCACTCCCAGATCTTTACAGTTCTACTGGGCTTTTTCTACAAACCACCACCTGAAAATAAAATCACTACCAATAATGTAGGACCCCTGGCAGATAACAACCCACCTGCACTCCCCAGATATCTGAGCACAATCCACTGTTTGGAAACAGAAATGCCGCACTTGAGGATCTGGACAGCTGCGATTGACTCAGCCCCCTCCTTAATCCACTATCTCCACCTAGCATCTCAGAGCTTGAGGCTGAAGAAACACAACTCATGACAGGAGGCTCTACCAGGATGGGAAGCTCACCCACCACCACCCAGGCCTTAAACGATCCACCATGCCCACCATTTATTTCTCCGCGGGGCAGATTCCATTCCAGTCTGAGGAAGGAGCTATTTCACTCATCTCATGGAACATAGCTGGCTTTAAAAAGAAGAAAGGCACCTTGGTGTGGGAATCAGAGCTGAGAGACATTAGCATTATTTGTTTGCATGAGACATGGGCACAGAAACCTTTTTTTCTAAATGGCGGTCACCCCTTTTTAACACCAGCCATCCCTTCCATTGCAGGCAGAGCTAAAGGGGATCTAATAACACTCATTGCCAATACACTCTTGTTTGACAAAATAGTCTTCGTTAACAGCTTGAATTATTTCCACATTATAGTAGCCAGGGATTCGGAAAAATCCTGATTTAGTACTAATACATTTGTACAACAATGCCTTCATAATTCCTGCAGAGGTAGCAGAAGAACTGGGACACAACATGGAGTGCTTGCTTCTGATTATGCAAGATGGCCACTCAATATATGGGTCGGGGATTTTAACTCCCATACTTGTAATCACACCAACCCTAACACATGTGGGGTTATTGATGAAAAGGGCCATCCTCTAACTCATTTTAACCATCATAACTATGGCAATGCCCTAAATAGCTTACTGATGGTATGGGGCTTGGAAATTGTTAATTCAAATTGCTCTATCACAGGCCGAATGGCGGAAACATTTCATCAGGCAAGGGGCTCCTCATGTATTAATTTCATTTTGTTTCCTATGTCCCCAAGCAGAAAAGTTAAGAATTTTGATTTCATACAGTCTGAATTCAGTGATCACTCTTTTTTGCGCTTTACGTTTGGCTGGCATTCACCCAAAAAAATGGACACTATCTGCTTACCCAAACCAATATTAGCCAGGAAAAACAGCTATACTTTAAAATGGGAGAATATTGACCCCACAAAATTGGTACTGAAAATAGTGTCCTTCTCAAGGAGATCTGTGTATGCTTAAACTTACCCTCTGGGGTTAACCAACCAAGGAAGCATTTAGCAGTATTTTAACCTCCATAAAAGAGCACCTTACTTGTCAAATATCCCAAAAAACATCTTCACAACAAAAGTGGTTTGGGAAACATTGCTCACAAGCACTAGCGGATCTCCACAAAGCACTTAAATCGTGCTTTAGAGATCAAAATCTTATTAGAATCCTCAGGTCTGCTTATAAATCCGCAAGGCAGGAAAGAAATCTTTTTGGAAAATAGTTAATAGCCCCTTTTTCCAGGAGGAGAGTGGGCCATCACTGGACCTCCACATAGATGAGGTCACGTGGATAAACCATTTCCAAAAAATATTCCAGGAAAAAACAGCCAAAACACCAGAGAGATCTGAGCCATACCAGAGGATCCTACCAGCACTGGAGTTCTCCATAGATAAAGTAGAACTTACATTAAATCAATCACCAGCGCAGAAGGCACCCAGGCCAGATGGAGTTTCACTGGATGTCTTTACAACTAATAAATCTCTCTGGGTACCGGTTCTCACAATAGTATTTAACACCATAGCTACCACCAGCCCTCTGCCATCCTGGAGACAGTCCGTCTTAGTCCCAATCCATAAGAAGGGGAGTGGTGTGGCTAGAGTGGACTACTTTATCTACCTGGGAATTTTCTTTGACAAAAGATTAAAATTGTCCACTATGATGAGGAATATGGCACTTTTGATGACCAAAAGTATAGCTGGTACCTGGAAGTGTGCAACAAAAATAGGGTACAAACCAGCAAAGGAAATGATAGAAATATATGACGCTCAAACAAGATCCATAGCGTCATACAGTGCAGCCGTTTGGGGAATAGCAAACATTGACTCTAAACATGCAATAGAAGATAACAAATTTTAAAGAAACCATTAGGCATCCCAACCTCCTGCCCAAGCATTTTAACCCATAAGGAATTATATTTTCCGTTCATATCTGACACACTGAAAATTGCCCCGCTTCTAGCCTGGTTCTCAGTCTGGAAAAATGAATTGGTCCCTCTGAACCACTTAGTACTAAAGGATATCCTTTCCTTGGATTGTGCTTCTTTGATTAGTTAGCTAGTTTATGTGAAACAGTCCCTCTGAGAATTAGACCTGGAGTTCCTGTTTAATTCACTGTCTGAGTATATATCCTTTTCTAAATTGCATCTAAAAGAACTTTTTGACGCTAAATGGAACTCAAACAGGTGACAAAAAAATCTAAATAAAATCACAGTGATCACATCTCTAGCATCACCAACTGCGAGCACTGGTCATTTATCTTATATTTCATTTGCCATGAACATCAGACACAGATTTGTACTTACCAGTTTTAGATTGAATTATATACCACTCATGGCCGCTTATCCGGCACAAGTATACGCAGCAAATAAGCTATCTCCGTGCCCCTGTGATGGCCTCTCCCAACAATCTATCTCACACCTTCTATTTTTCTGTTCATTTTAAAAGCTATAGAGGAAAAAATCCATCATTCCACTGCTTAAAGAACTTTGTATCCACTCACATAAACAAGCCCTTTCGATCATTGGAAACCCTGCACTTATGTTTTATGCTCGCAAATGTTTTACTTGTCGCCCTGTGTGACGAGGGGGACCCGGACTCGGGTCCCCCGGGCCTGCCTATTCATGTGTCACCTCTTTTTGCACAGAACACCGACTCCTGGAAAACCCCGGATGAGGACAGCTGCCAGCCCTGGACCTATGCAGAGGAACCCTGTTTCTTTAATTGGGCGGATCCGGTTCTGGGCCCCGCCCTCCATCCGACTGTAAAGCCCGGCCCTGCAAACACACCGGTGTGTGTTACACCTGGAGGAGGCGAGTGGCGACTGGAGAGCGAAGGCGGAGCGGAGGACGAGTGAGGACGGAGAGGAGCAGAGGACGAGCGAGGACGAAGAGGAGAGGAGGAAGAGCGAGGACGGAACGGAGCAGAGGAAGCTCGTGGACGGAGCAGAGTCGGGGAAGAGCGAGGGACGGAGACTACTGCGGAGAAACCAGGCGAAGCAGACAGCGGAGAACTCCGGAGACAGACCAGAGGAAGAGCGAGAGCGCAGCGACACGCCAGGAGGCCAACGTGAAGGCGCATCGCCCAGCCACGCTTCCCGGGAAGTGTGGCTAGGACAGGTACGGTCTCGTTTCCTGGGCTGGGTGGGACGCAAGTGGGACAAGCCCCCTTGACCCGTTTTTAGGAGTAACTGTGCACAAACTAAACCCCCCCCTCCCCTCACGTCACCACTCAGAACCGCGGGGTTGTTTAAAGTGCACGAGTGCCTCCTCACCACCCCTTCCCTACCTGCAGTTGTCCAAACAGCAACGTTACAATAAGTTTCTGTTTTTCTTTTCTTGGGTTTGCTGACCTGCCGACCCTGCTGTCACAACGGCGGTAGCCCGAACTACATCACTCAGAAGACCCCGGGAGTTGAGACGGCGGGGAAACCTTCGGGAGGCCACGGAAGACGTAGACACTCCCCTACCCTACTATAGAGTGCCTGTACAGAAAAGGAGACTATACAAAATAATAAAACCAGCACTACCTACAAAACCGTTGTCCGTGAATCTGTTCGACGAACCCCCTGAAACCCCACAAGTGGTGGAGAATGCGGGCAAACCGAAGATAGCCATCAGGGACACAACGATGGAGGAGATGCTGCAGGCCCTCGTTAAAGGGCAGGAGCAGTTGGGGTGGGCCGTCGAACAGCAACTAGCCGCCGCCCAATTGGACAGAGACACCTTTCGGAACACGGTGGTAGCACAGCTCGAGGGGCTGCACCACCTAATCGACCCTGCCAGTAATCCCGGGAGGGAGAGTCGACCCCCGGCCACCCCTGCTGGAATCTCCCTACAAAAATATGTCACTGGAGAAGATCCGGATGCCTTCCTAACGAACTTCGAGAGGGTGGCGTTGGCTTGTGGATGGCCCCTTGAGAAGTGGCCATTCTTTCTTGCTCCCCTATTGACCGGAGAGGCACAGGCTGCCTATCAGGTAGCCAATCGCAGCGGACAAACCCCCTACGGACAAATAAAAGTAATCATCCTAGACCACTTGGGATTGGACGCGGAGGCGTATAGGGTACGTTTCCGCAAGGAGAGAGGACAAGCCGGTGACAACCCGAAGACGTTGTTTTTTCGCTTAAAGGCAGCCGCCGATAAATGGCTCACCCCTGGGACAAGTACTAAAGAGGAAATAATGGACAAGATATATTTGGAGCAGTTTCTGGAGGCCCTACCATATGGGACCCAGAGGTGGCTCAGGCAACATTCAAACCTATCGACCGCCCAAGCAATGGAAATGGCGGCCACCTTCGTGCGAGCACAACCACGTTCACACTCTACCGAACCCGAGAAGCAGGCCAGGCCCGTACCCAGACCCGAACCCCGACCAAGAGCCCCACCACCCGGGAGACCTATGCCAAGACCTTTGATGACCGACACACCCCCTTTCCGTGGCCCACAGTGCTTCGACTGCGGAATGTGGGGTCATATTGCACGCCTCTGCCCCCACAAACGCTCCCAAGAGGAACCTATGGACGTCAGCTATTTACCCAAGGCCATCATGTATTCCGCGGAACTCGGCGGAGCCTATCACGTGAGTGTTAAAGTCAACGGTACAGAAGTCAGGGCCCTCCTGGACTCGGGCTGCAAACAGTCAGTGATACAGACCTGTTATGTGAGGCCCCTTCAGGTAATGCCAGATGCGTTAGTGTTCATTAAATGTGTTCATGGGGACGTCAAGGGTTATCCAGTGGCCTATATACCCATTGAAGTGGAGGGAAAGAGTACCTTGGTTGTGAAGGTAGGGGTCTTGAATACCCTTCCAGAGAGCTTAATATTAGGGACCGACAATCCCCACTTCCTTGATCTGTTTGAAGGGAGGCTACAACAAGACAGGGAAGTCAACACAACAGCTCTCCCTGCCCTGACATCTCCTGAACCCTGGGAGGGAGACCGGAGCTTTAAGTTTGCCCAGGCCAACGACGCCTCCTTATTCAACGCATGGGAACAGGCCCACAGTGAGCAGGACGATCCCCAACCCCGATATCCCCGATTTTTGATTAAAAACGATCTCCTCTATAGACAAGCAAAAGCAGAGGACCCGTTGCAGCTGATTGTGCCAGCGTGTTTTCGCGACCAAATCATGTTCTATGCACATACCCACCTGTTGGCAGGACATACAGGGAGCGAGAAGACAACCCAGAACGTGTTAAGGGGTTTTTACTGGCCAGGATTGTACCAGGACATCAAATCCCACTGTCAGACATGCGACGTATGTCAAAGGAAAAACACACAGAGGCCACCCGTGGTTCCCCTCCAACCTCTGCCCATAATAGGTACCCCCTTTGAGAGGGTCGGTATGGATCTCATAGGCCCTCTTCCACGGACAAAGAAGGGGTACCAATATGCGTTGGTTATAGTGGATTACGTCACACGCTTTCCGGAGGCGTTCCCCCTGAAAGCCCCCACTTCCCGGAACATTGCGGATACATTCCTGGAACTGTTCTCAAGGGTCGGGTTTCCCAAGGAAATCCTGACCGACCAGGGGACCCCCTTCATGTCAAGGGTCATGAAAGAAGTGTGCCTCCTACTCGGACTCCACCAGATTAAAACATCAGTGTACCATCCTCAAACCGACGGCCTGGTGGAGCGCTATAACGGGACCCTGAAGGCCGTATTGAAGAAGATGCTGAGCGTGAATGGAAACGAGTGGGACCTATTGCTTCCTTTGGCCCTTTACGTGATCCGAGGACAAAAACAAAGCAGTTTAGGCTGTTCCTCATTCGAGATGTTATACGGGAGACAACCCCGGAGCCTCCTAGACATGACCAAGGAAGTGTGGGAGGCAGAAACAACCGGAGAAACACGTTCCTTGCTGGATTACAGTCAAAACCTGAAGAATAAACTGGGGAAGATACGAGAGCTGGCCTTTACTCATCTGGAAGAAAGTCAAAGAAAACAACAAATCCACTATGACAAAGGGAAGAAGTGGAGACATCTCATAGTCGGCGATTGGGCTCTCGTGCTACTACCCTCCCCCATAAAGAAACTACAGAACGAGTGGCAAGGCACTTATAAAGTCGTAGAAACTATAGGGAAGACCACTTACAGGTTGCAACTAGAAGGGAGGAAAACCCAGATCTTTCATATCAACCTACTGAAGAAGTGGTTGGGAACTCCCCCCCGGCCATCCCACCTCACTATGCCGGTGGGAAACGATACGGAGACCACGTTGAGTGAGCTGGTTGTCAACGACGAATTGTATCAAAGTGAGCAAGAAGGACTACAGGAAACATTACGCCCGTTCCAGTCGGTATTTTCCAATCTACCGGGTATTACCCGGCTGGCAGAACACCGGATAGAGACCCCAGCGGGCGTCACCGTCAAGCTACGACCATACAGGATCCCGGCCGCCAAAAGGGAAGCCATAAGAAAAGAAGTAGACGAAATGATCCGACTGGGAGTAATCCGCCCGTCTAGAAGCGAGTGGTCCTCACCCATAGTGATGGTGCCCAAACCTGACGGAAGTAGCAGGTTCTGTATGGACTTCAGGGCACTGAATGCTGTGTCATCCTTTGACGCATACCCAATACCCCGGATTGATGAACTCATTGAGAAATTAGGGGATTCGAAATACATCAGTACCCTGGACCTGACCAAAGGATACTGGCAGGTGCCGCTGAGAGAGGAGGACCGAAGAAAAACCGCCTTCGCTACACCGGACGGCCTATATGAATTCAATGTCCTACCATTCGGATTACATGGTGCCCCGGCCACCTTCCAGAGACTTATGAATGAGGTTTTACGGGGACACCAGGGATACAGTTCGGCTTATCTCGACGACATCATTATCTTCAGCCCGTCGTGGGAAGAGCACCTCCATCATCTGCAGGTCATACTCCAACAACTGCGGGACGCCGGTCTCCACGTCAACGCCAAGAAGTCCAGGATAGGGTTTCAAAAGGTCAAATATCTAGGGTACTTGTTGGGACACTGAGCCATTGAACCCCAGATAGAGAAGGTGAGAGCTATCGCAGAAACCCCCTTTCCCAAGAATACGAAAGAGATGAGGGCCTTCTTGGGACTGGTGGGTTACTATCGGAGGTGTATCCCTTCGTTTTCAGATGTGGCAGCCCCATTGACGGATACATTGAAGAAGCAAGCCCGGCGTCTCGACTTCCATACTCCAACACCAGCCATGTGGAAGGCCTTTCAGACGCTGAAGAAAGCCATAACTACAAGCCCAGTGCTCACGTCCCCAGATTTCACGAAACCCTTTATATTGCACACTGACGCTTCCGACTTTGGCATAGGGGCCGTGTTGTCACAGGACACGGGGGTTGGGGGTGAACGGCCTATCCTTTACATCAGTCGCAACTTATTCCCCAGGGAGGTGAAATACCCGACGATCGAGAAGGAGTGCCTCGCCATCCGGTGGGCGGTAGACAAGCTGCGTTATTACCTGGAGGGGCATCTGTTTGTTCTGTATACTGATCATGCCCCTCTGTTATGGATGAGCAGGAACGCCTCTAACAACCCCAGGGTCATGAGGTGGTTCCTGGCCCTCCAGCCCTTCAGGTTTCAGGTCCGCCACAGGAGGGGGAAAGACAATGTCAACGCTGACTTCCTGTCTAGGTTTCCTCTCCCCGATCGGGAGAATCCTAGGGGGGAGGTGTGTGACGAGGGGGACCCGGACTCGGGTCCCCCGGGCCTGCCTATTCATGTGTCACCTCTTTTTGCACAGAACACCGACTCCTGGAAAACCCCGGATGAGGA
This sequence comes from Lissotriton helveticus, assembly GCF_964261635.1. NCBI lineage: Eukaryota > Metazoa > Chordata > Amphibia > Caudata > Salamandridae > Lissotriton > Lissotriton helveticus. Next base: position 364,753,013 of record NC_136068.1, on the reverse strand, counting down.
CAGCTGCCAGCCCTGGACCTATGCAGAGGAACCCTGTTTCTTTAATTGGGCGGACCCGGTTCAGGGCCCCGCCCTCCATCCGATTGTAAAGCCCGGCCCTGCAAACACACCGGTGTGTGTTACACCTGGAGGAGGCGAGTGGCGACTGGAGAGCGAAGGCGGAGCGGAGCGGAGGACGAGTGAGAATGGAGAGGAGCAGAGGACGAGCGAGGACGAAGAGGAGAGGAGGAAGAGCGAGGACGGAACGGAGCAGAGGAAGATCGTGGACGGAGCAGAGTCGGGGAAGAGCGAGGGACGGAGACTACTGCGGAGAAACCAGGCGAAGCAAACAGCGGAGAACTCCGGAGACAGACCAGAGGAAGAGCGAGAGCGCAGCGACACGCCAGGAGGCCAACGTGAAGGCGCATCGCCCAGCCACGCTTCCCGGGAAGTTTGGCTAGGACAGGTACGGTCTCGTTTCCTGGGCTGGGTGGGACGCAAGTGGGACAAGCCCCCTCGACCCGTTTTTAGGAGTAACTGTGCATGAACTAAACCCCCCCCCCCTCACGTCACCACTCAGAACCGCGGGGTTGTTTAAAGTGCACGAGTGCCTCCTCACCACCCCTTCCCTACCTGCAGTTGTCCAAACAGCAACGTTACAATAGGTTTCTCTTTTTCTTTTCTTGGGTTTGCTGACCTGCCGACCCTGCTGTCACAACGGCGGAAGCCCGAACTATATCACCCAGAAGACCCCGGGAGTTGAGACGGCGGGGAAACCTTCAGGAGGCCACGGAAGACGTAGACACTCCCCTACCCTACTATAGAGTGCCTGTACAGAAAAGGAGACTATACAAAATAATAAAACCAGCACTACCTACAAAACCGTTGTCCGTGAATCTGTTCGACGAACCCCCTGAAACCCCGCACCCTTTAAATTAGAAAGATGTATTTTAATCCACATAGGGCACATTTTTAGAATTTGTACTATTGCCTATTAGTGGGTGCAATCTGTGTTCATGCATATGGTTTTATTGATTTCTTAAACCTATTTTTACAGCTGCTCTATGAACTTGACACCATCTTTTTTTAATAGTTAGTACAGCTGAATTGCTGTTTTACATGATGTATATTACATTTTTTACAATTTTATGTACTTTTTATGCATTTATCCAAATGCGAAATAAAGATGAATTAACAGAACAGACCATAAACCTTTTTTGACATACACTTACCACCATATACAACAGCAGAAATGTCAGCGCTCTCAAAATCCCTTGATACATCATTTTCCACTCTGGAGCTGGAAAGAGGTACCTATTCCCCACAGATGGGTAAGGATGGCAGGGGAATCAAATGTTTTGCCAGAATTATCCTTCTATGTGGGAACAAGTAATAATTGAGCAGGATCATGAATGGGGTTTACCATCGCCCCCATCCAAAGGCTTCAGATCAACTAAAAAGGGGAAACTACTGTGCACAATAATTCTCGGAATTAACTTGTGGACACTAAACAGCCAAACTAAGTTTAATAATCCCAAAAACCTACTTTTCACATAGGGAAGCAAGCAACTACAACTGATTACATCATGATAAATGTGGAAGCATGCTATTTGATCATTGACATGTGGGTTGATGAAAGAATTGAAAGTGACCACGATCCTCTTCACCTCATGCTTGATTTTGTACGGTACCAGGCAACGCATTTAGAGCACTCCAGTCTGATCCTGAATGTGAATAGAAACATTTTTTCAAGAGCGAACCAAAATAGGGAACAATTAACTTTTCCTCCATACCCCAATGGAGCACATTCCATGTTTCCATGTTTCTTTGGCCACGGTGGGCCATGAATTAGGGCCTGCAGTGAGGGAAGTACCGCCACAATGTGGCACAATGAGGAATGCTTCAAATTGAAGAAATAACTTGTAGCAGCCCTCAGATCTAGAAGGATAGTTGTGGGGGGTTAGGCACAGCTATTGGAAACCAGAAGGGTATACAAAACCTTATAAGATATAAGAAAAGAGCACAGCGGACTAAGGCTTGGAAAGCGCAATTTCATTGAGTCTCTGAAGGTTTTACCTGTGCCCTATGTTTCTAAAATATAACTTGAGAAAATACAAGGCTGCTTTAACTTTTTATCGCAACGCAGTGATGCGTCAAAAACCAATGTGCCATAGTGCGACAATGCAAATATACACACTTGCGCCATTTCTACATCTTGGCAGACTGAGGCGCAATGCTGCATCCTGCATCGGAAAAACTTACGTAGGCGCCACAAAAGCGCCACAAGTCAACTTGAGTCAACTGCCGAAAAAATGATGGAAGGCAGATTTGTTACATGTAACGCCAGTAAGATCATCCTGTGACAGTCTCCATTGCGTGAAGTGGCAGAAAATAATCCAGAAACGACACATCTCCCCATAACAATCTTTTTTGGGACCATAGAGGAGTCTGCAATGGAGCAGTGAGCAAACTGCAGCAGTCAGCAGCCTGAACCAACCAACCTCAAAAACAGTCCTGACGCACATGCAGACAGCCAGGCAAAGAGGAGGAGGAAGTCTAACTTTAGTGAAGAGGAACATTACATACTAGTCACTGAGGTGACCAATCATCAGCACCAGCTCTTTGTGAGTTCCAAGTTGCCACTATGTAAAAAGGAGAAGATATGGCAGTCAATAGTGCAGAAAATAAATGGGGTCGTACAAGGGGAGAGGACAGTAACCGACTACAAAAAGCACTGGCATAACTACAAGCGCAGAACAACAGGCAAATAGCGGGGTATCTCAAGGCAGCATTGCAGACTGGAGGAGGAAGCCCAGCAGACCAGGAGGTGTTGGATGCGTCGGAGGAGTGGGTGGCAGCTGATATTACGGAGGAGTTGGTGGCTGGAATCCTGGGACAGGACAGTGTAGTACATGAAAACCAACTTGAGTCATTGGGTAAGTCACAATAAGTGCAAATATGTGAGTAATGGGTCATGGTGATGATCACAGCTAGATATGTACCTGTGCCCCAGTGTGCTGTGTGCGTCTTGATGTATTTGGATTAAATCCACAGTTCCATGTATCCATAATGAAAGTAAATTGCATAGGCCAATCACACATTGTACATGCCAAAACAGCTCTGTCATGTCCCTAACTGCCATGTACAAAGTACTACAACAGTCCATGTGACAATTGTCCGACTGCCTACTGTTGTAAAACCTCTTAACCATATCCACAATGCTCATATTCTAAGGGGCCTATTCACAAGCCACTTGTACTGCTGGTGTGTCACATTTTTAAATGTCAAAAGTGACACAACGGCAGTTCAAGAGGCTTGTAAATAACCCCCAAAATACTGTGAGGATCATACACAATTCCCTTGTGCCACCCGTACGTCACTCCCTCCCATGTCTGAAGTGATACACCAGCTGTGCAAGGCAATTGTGAATAAGCCCTTTCATTTCAAAGAAAGCAAACGCAGCACTGTGCCATGTCACTGCAAAATGAAAGTGAAGGGCCACCTTCACAACAATATGACATATTCATGACCTCTCCTCTGCATTTGTGCATAATACGATGGAATGCCCCAATGCAGGCACACTTGCACCATGGTGCAAGGGTGCCTGTGTTGTGGACTGATTGATATTGTGCAGGCAGGTGACCCTTGACAAAATAACTCAACAAAGCTGTATACCTTTCCCTATGTGTGTTTCAGAAATGCAGCATGCATTGAAAGATGAACCGTAACTGTAGCAAATCCATATAATTTCCTATTTGTGCATCTGTATACCTCCCCTGTGGAGCCTTAGGCCAATTGCCAGGTTTAGAAAGTTAAAAACATGTAAATGCAACAGAAGCCTTAGCTGTTGCATGTGAAAACACACAGCAAGACCCATGGAACGGACCATTTAGACAAAGGGGCTTATTTACAAGCCAAATCACCCCCACAGGGTCACTTTTAAGGACATTGTTGGGACGTTATGGTCTTTGCCTCATTCACAAGGCAGTGTTAAGCCACTTCACGAGGCTTAACATTGATTTGTAGACAATGTACGCATTCACCCCTTACTCAGTGTGAAAGGTGGGGGCAATTGGTGTTTATATGGGTGTTCTACTGCAACACCCATTGAGTGTTGACACTGTCCCATATTAACAAGGGTGTGGAAATATGGTGCAGAGCAAAAATTAAGCCTAGGTAAAACCTGTCTTACCATGGCCATATGAGGAGAAATGTTCGAATGTGCATTTTTTTGTTGTTGCTGGTACCATGTGTGCTGCGTTGTGCAGCACACATAGAAACATCAAAATGTTATTGTTGTTTATGTGCAAGAAGGTGTCCATTCCGGCACATAACAACCTTCCACTCAATGCAGACAGCCTTGTGCTATGGTGCAAGTGTGCCTGCGTTGGTATTGTGCAGCTAAATTTAATGCCTGTTCAGGTTAAACTCATGGATGCAACATAAAGTTGTAACTATGTAGCAGCTCCGCATCTCAGAAGTGGTGTAGCGCGGTGTTAAGCCTAGGAGGCTAACTTCTTGCAATGACACTTACCATAAATGTGCCCCATAGTGTTGCCTGTAAAAGGTACATACCATTAAGGAAATAAAAAAAAGGCAGTGTGGCTTCACATGTCCTTGCAAATATGGGCCAACACACTGCACCACTGGTGTATCACAAAAAGGGGTGCAATGCTGATGAAAAGGGGCATACGTGTTGCCCTCAGGTCAGCATAACAAGAATGATTTCTGGCTTGGCCCACAGCAATCGCATTTGGAAATAACCCATGTGAAGCTGTAGAGAAACCTCTTTCCTAAATCAAAATAAAAGCAGTGGTAACACATTTATATCCCTTTGCAGAGGATGCACCTAAAACATCTGAACAGGTTGATGAAACACCTGATTTTCAAGGTATGGACGACAACATGACCACCATTTATCATGATACCCTCCACTAAACCTGTCCACCATACGGTCACCTTCTCCACCTTCTAGTGTCACGCTAATGTTGTTGCTGCTCAAGATGAAACCCAAACAACTGTAACCACTGTATCTGTCTGCACACATCCCCCCAGGGCTCTGAGGATACACAACTTCACTTCTGAAAAAACTGCTGTTGGACTACAGCGCAAGCTTGTGAAAGGGGTGCATGTGGGGATGGATAGCATGGGAGGTACAATACAGGCTATCCTCAGATGATGAATACCTTGAGGATGCACAGCGCAACTATCCTCCATGCCCTGGCCATGTTCAATCCCATGCCACCGTCTCAGGTGTAATTAGACAGAGGCTTGAACAAATACCCCCCCTCGCTCCCCCCCCCAAGTGGCACCATGGGAGGTGGGGAAACATTTGGATGAAATTGTAGACATCTTAAGGACAATGCAGCAGAAGGAGATATCCACCTTGCCACAATGGCAGCCTATAACAGGGATCTAGTTGCTGTCCTGAGGAACCAGCAGAAAATCATCAATGCACTAATGCCCCACCTGTTGTCACAGGGAAATGCTGCTGCAGACATGGCTCCAACATCCTCAGGCCCTGCTGTTTGTGTCACCCGTCCCACACAGTCAGAAAATACAGAACCAACAGAGCACCAAACAGACACATCTGAGGAAGATGAATTTTCAGTGACACAATTCCAGCATAAGACTGGACACTAACATTTCCCTGTGTCAAATGTGATATGACCAAATAGTACTTTGACCACAATTTTTCAGGAGTGAAACCAGGAGTCAATGTCCTCTTCTTACTTTGTACACATCTAACACTCCAACATGGCTGTCCTTTTGAGTTTAAGAAAATCACATTGTGCCACTCACACGGACTTCCCCACTATTTGAACACATGATTTGTGACTTTTCTCCCCCATGGAAACATGACTGCAATATACAAAGTCCTGCTTTCAGATCAATGTCTCATTCTTTTGTGCTTAGCCACCTACCCTTTGTTCTTTTTTTAGACATGTAAATAAATCTGAGCACCTGTGCCAGTGTATGTAATTATTCGATATGTGTCTTGAAAATAAAATACAGCGTGCATGCTGCAAGACCATGTACAACAACTGCCAATTGAAGCAGAGATATTACCATGTTCACTTATCAACATAGCCACAGAGAATGTAAGAAGTTGTATCGGAAACCAAGATGTCCGCCAAGTAGTTAATCTGAACTTCATATTCCATCACTGCCAGTCAACATGTCCAGTTTGCAGCCATTGTGATGAGCAGTGGCATTAATTTACCACTGGTTGTACACTATCACTTTGAGCATTCACCTATAATAGGCCAAACAACACCTATACTGCCAATGAGAAGTGTGTATGTGCGGTCCATCTGTGTAAGAACTAACACCTACGGACACAAATAGAATATCCCTCAACATTGATGTCACAAAATCTTTTTCAGAGACATGCACATGTCCTTAGCATAGCAAGGTGAAACATGATAGTATCATTTATGACAACTCCCAACAGTGTCTGTTCAAAACCATTGAGTCACAAGTGTTGAAATCACATTTCAAATGTCAAACAAATTATGTTGGTCCATACCAAATGTGCTATGCCCACTCACACATACACTCAATCATTGCAAGGGCTCAATCAGCAGCCAAAAGCACATATATGTGAACTGTAATGCTGCCCAACAATGAACAAGAGAATATATGGCAAAAACATGTCTTTGAATAACAATAAAGAACTGGAGATAAAATTACATACAAATCTATTAAACTTACTTGGCCTTAAAAAATGAAACCTAAATATCTATCTAAAAAATAAGCTATCCTAACTATGAATTGCCTACCTAACTTAACTCGTCCTATACTACACATGTATCATGTAAGAACACTAAAACATCTGCCCCACCCACTTTAACACATCAATGCACAATGGGCATACACATACTTAACCTATACATAAACTAGCTACACAAGTTATCAAACACAAAAAAATGTGTTTTTCTTTTTCTTCTTTCTGTCCAGTATTAAACATATGAAACATCCCCAACTCCCCCACCCACCCAAAAGAATATAATAATGAGAAAGAAATAAGTAAAGAAATCCTATATACCTAATACAACTACTAATTAAACTACCTAAGCCTACCTTATCTAACCTATACCACACCTACGCTATAACTATTACCAGGTATAAAACAGATGGTCCTAAAACACAGTTAAACCAAATGGCTCTTACAATTGGGCCAGTATGTTGTCCACAGCCTGCTGCAGTGTGTACATCTTGCGCAGCATTGTGGCTATTTGCAGTTCCAAATCTGCAATCTTAAGTTTACTAAAATGTACATCTTGTGTGGCCATCCCCTGTACACCATATTTCCCTGCACTCGAGTGTGCAGCCTGTCCTGGGGCTGCTGTTGGTGCTGATGAAGGGCCTGCCTGCTGATCATATCCACCTCCATTGCCCATGTCTTTGGAAGCCAACTTGTCCTTTTCATCAGCTTTCTCCTATGCAGAAACAGTGGACACCAGGTCTTTGCAGCCTTCTCCATGTTGTACTGATGAGTCATTCTCTGTAACCCATTTGCTATTTGACAGATGTGGCTATAACCTGTCTTGCGTATTCTGAAAGCACATTCCTCCTCAGCAGTCATGTTGTCTGTTGGACAAGAATGACACGTGTCAGACATTGGGTTCATAGCTGACACTCAATGTCGGTCAATGCATGTGTATATTATATATGCTGACTGTGAACCTTGTGCCAAGCATCTGATCACTGGGTGTGAAACACACTACAACAGTGCATATCCAGGTTATTCATCACATCCTGTGCCATCACCTGAACATCATATATATAAGATAATGATAACATGCAATGGAAGTGACTTTCTAAATTCACACTGAGCCATGATAAACTAGTAACCATACATTAATGTATCTGACATTTTATACAAACATGTACATACTATGCTCTACCATGATACATTTAGGAACTCAGGGGCTCCTTGAAAATCAACTTGTGCTGTGCTTTTAAAGTGCCACAGTGTGGCGCAGACGAAGTGCTCTGTGATTCCACGCTGATGCAATATTTTGTAAATGCCGCCCTCATTGTTGAAGGACATGCAACATGCCACGATAGACTAGCAAGGGGAAACAACCTATGCAGTAAGGATGTAGTGGCATGTGTCCCTCCCTGGGATACAATATCCTTGTGCATTGGGTACATTGATCACTATTCAATACATCACATGTGTACAACTGTCATGACTAGTCCAGGCACTCGCCCTCTGTGAAAACACTATTTGTAGGAAATCACAATAGGCCTGCATGCATATGCCCCATCCAGTCACTTGCTATAACCAAATTAATTTACACACAGGCAGGACTCTGAAGTCAGTGCCGGTAACCCAGATGTACATTGACGGCAGAAATACACATTTAACATTTGTACTTAAAAATGCACAATGATCACATCATGACATGCCACAGGGCTAACAGGCATTCACAGATATCTGTTATGTACTATTTGTACTAGGCTTATATTTTGCTATTGGAACTGGATGATTGTTACAATGTCACATCACCCAAACATTGTAGATTGGCTGGATGTACCAGATCGTATCGTTCTACATGTGAACTTGCTCACATGTGATGCAGCTAAAATATGTAACATATATGTCCTGGATGCCCACATACAGTGCACTTACAGATCATGACAAGGGAAGAACGTTCAGATTGTTCCTAAAATTGTGATCCTAGAGCTAATGCTCCAAATCCAAATCCATTTTCTGTTGGACCTAGTAACTGAGCAGCCATTGCCTTGATAGTCACTCTACACACAGGCAGCAAGATGCACAATAATCTGCTCAGCACCCAGCTACATGTGACCACATAGACGCATTTGGAAATAGAAAGTAGGTTTGGTACTCATACAGCTTTCTGCCCTTGCCCACACTACACACATGTTCTCACATACTGATCATGTAAAGTCCCAACCCTTTACAATAAAATACTCTGAGCTTGAACTGTCATACATGGTGACTCTCTCACTGGGCCACAAGAGTCCACCAAATCTAAGATGTTATCATGTTACAGTGTAACAATATATTGACATGTGCCAATGCTGACAAGCATGAACTATGTTGGACTGATGTCTGCATTGTAGTAAACTTTGTGTCAGTGTGGGTAGGTACACCCTCCAGCTCACAATCAAACTACAAATGTCATCGTAATTTTGCTATGTGTGCTGCACAATGCAGCACATGTTGAAATAGCATTGTGGATGAATAAGTGAGGCTAGCTTCAAGTAACAACTGTTGAAAATCATGATAACTCGGGGTACATTTAGGATCATGAGCCACACATTTAAGAATGGTTGTGCATTAGAACTGCCCCATGTGTCAAATGTTATTTTCAGCTGCATCAGTCATTGCACAGACAAACTACACAAAAAGGTTTATGCCTAGGGGCATAACCAACAAGGTGGCATGTTGCCACCCAGGCAGAGTTTTCTGAAAACCTCTGATTCATGTGACCTAGTGAATGCTAGAACAACATGTACTTCCTGATTTGCAGCATGGTGGAGTCATTGCATCATTTCCTATATGGATGCGAAATGTGTTTACGTTTTGCATCATATTTTGGCCTATGCATTGTTGATTTAGACGCAATTGCCATTTATGGATCACATCTGCATGCCTGACGTTTCTAGGTGTTGCGTGGTTTTCTCATTTGTTGCGTTATGGTTAATGTAGAATCATGCATTTGTACAGGAGATGCAGCACGATATTTTTGTTGAATCACTTTTCAGCAAGATGCGACACGTTTTGTGTGTCAAAGTGCCTTAACACAGGAAAAACTGTGAATTATGAGGTGATGCATGGTTTTGTACAAGTGATGTGTCATGTAAGGCTTCCTTACAACATGATGCATGATTTTTACTATGAGCTGTTCATTTCTGGTTCAGACATTCACATACGTCCTGGGATATGACCCAAATATTTGTTTCTCATGAAAATTGTGTGATCCTTGTGACTTATTTATAGGCACCTTGTGCCACATGGGTCTGACGCACCAGCACCCAACCTGCAGCCCAATTCTCACAATGACACAGAAAGGCACCCTGCATGGCTTTACTTCTGCTTGTATAAATTGCCACTTCTCACGCAACACTTTGCATGTTGGGGTGTGACATGGGTGTTGATGAGGGTGTTTCCAACCTCCACCCATGTCCACTGTTGCATTTTCACATAAACTAGCAATCATAAATGCAGAAATGCGTCAGACTGCTATGCCTGACCAGTGGTGGCGTAGCAAGTCACAACGAGGTGACATGTTTTCATTTCTCAAACATTGTCCATCTTTCAATGCGTGACGCATTCAACAGTACACATTTGAAGATGTAATCATCCAAAATGAATCTTTTTGGCAGGAAGGTGCCCCTTTCTCTACCAAAGATATTCTCACCACTACTCAGGCATCCTTCCGCCCTGGTGCAAGTGTGCCTGTGCCAATGCAGGGCATTAGTTTGTACGGAGAACAACATATTTCTGCAAATAAGTTGCATGGATGTGCTTCAAAAATGACCCAGTTCGGCTTTGCAAATAGACTTGCCGCAACATGCTGTGTTACGTTCTCATTCACAGGGCCAGTTGAGCTCAGTATTAACACTTGGCATGGTAGATATGTTTAGTGCTGATATGACATCCCATTATTGCGTACTATGTACTGTTGCCTATGTTATGACATTGCCTACTGACATACGGTTTCACTACATGTATAATTGTAATGTAAATGCCTCCTATTATACATTTTTGATGGTCACTGCTTGAGGCAGGTGCACCGGCTAGAAAAGACTATCTAGCAACCCATTTTCATGGGCCATGCACACATGCCAATCTGTGCGCCATCTCTGTAGATGTCAATAGATGCTGTTGGTATCTAATGACCTGTGTACAAAAGGAACACACCTGCAAGTCTTTCATGTGTATTTGTGAGTTTATTTGTAACATTTGTTTTAATTTGTACAGATGTAGAATCTTGACATCATGTAAAAAAATTGGTTGACAATGTGTGCGCAATGTCTTATCCCTGCAGCAGTGTTGAGGATGGCTCCTTTGTTCTGCTTCAGCTTTATCATCAGCATCATCCATTGGTTCAAGGGGCTGTTGTTCTTCATCCCAGGGCATATTTGTTTTAACACATATATTGTGTAATATTGCGCATACCATGATTATCTAGCAAACCATTTCTGATCTAGCAATCACTGCCATGGTCCTGTGCTGGCACTCTTGTACCATGGTGTACAAAGGCCTGCGTCGTGTGGAGATTGATTTTCAGCATGAAGGGACACCTTCCTGCACAAACACAATCCATTGAGGTGATTTCCTCTTTCCATGCACGCTGTAGAATGCAGTACCCATTGAAAGAAGGAAATTAAAGGAGGAGAGATGTAAGCATCTATCGACATTATGCCTCACTATGCAAACCATGGATTGGCAGAGCATTCTTTAGCATTTCAAGGTTGCATATTTTTGTACTTCAGTAAATGCATCAGGATACATGGTTGCTGCATTGGAACATTCACATCCACATTCATGTCACGCATTTTACACGCAAAGTCTTGGATGTATAGGGGCAGTATTTGCAAGCACACTGAAAGCCAGACATGGCAGGTTACGCCCCTGGTACATCACACAATGTGGTGCGAAAGAAGCTTGTACAAAATCACACTTGACTTTTGTGCACTGGACAAACAAAAACGGAAGTTGCAACATATTACATAGATTGTGCTGCACCCATGTCTGACACTTACTCATGCTGCCGTGAGGTTGAGAACATTCAAATATTATGCATATCAGCTTTCATGTAGTTGCTCACTTTGCGTGTGGTTGACAAAATTAAATTTTTACAGATGTTTAATGTTCCCTTGAAGGCAGGTGCAGTGACTAGGCACACATGAATGCAAGGTGATGTATGAGTTAGCTACAGGAGACCCTTTCAAGCCTCAGTATGGCTAATCTCAGTGGGCATACTAACAATACCACACCTCCGAGGTGGTGCAATGTTTGTGCGCATGATGTGAGCTGTTGGTACTCTGCTCTTAGACCTGTGGTACTGTGCGTGCATGGGGCCAAGGGTATTTCATCATTTGCCTGTGTTCACAAACACCATGCAATAGGGAATACGTCGCCTACAGACAGCAACTTTGCCTTATGGGCACATGCGCATTTAGCATTTCATGGGGTGAGTTACATCCATCTGTGCCCACCTCTGTAATCACAATGAGGTCGATTCACAGAACTAACTTAAGACAAAATCCTAAACTTACTACTTTTGGTATTCACAGAAGTTAGGATTTTGGCTTAAGTTTGTCTTAAGAAAAACTTAAGACTGACTTAAGACAGACTTAAAGCAAAATCCTAACTTAAGTCTGTCTTAAGTTTGTCTTAAGACAAACTTAAGACAAAATCCTAACTTCTGTGAATACCAAAAGTAGTAAGTTTAGGATTTTGTCTTAAGTTAGTTCTGTGAATCAGGCCCAATGTGCCCTGGGGGCAAACGTAGAGGGTACATAGGACCATAGTACCCACAGGACACTTTCTGTCATGATGCCAATGGTGTATGTACCTTTTGACTATATGTTATGTACTTATAGTGTAGATGTGGGTTAGCCTTTTCACAATGACTTATTGCGTCATTATTAGATGAGGCACTGAGAGATGCAAGATGGCCAGCTATTGTTACGGAGTATTGCTATGTGTGCTAATTGATTGTTACTTACCTACAAGTAGCCCATTGCCATATTGCCCACTTTGGGAATGTTCGTTGATGATGCCGATTCGAAATATATATGCATCATGCCCACTCCCAGGATATTTGGCCAGTACATTGGTGAAGAGTCCCCGATGGTCCACAATGGCCTGGACATTGCTGGAGTGTGTGTGCTTCCTGTTATGGTACAGATGGGAAGTTGCTGCAGGAGGTACCAGTTGTACATGCATGCAGTTCATTGCACCAAGAACATGTGGGAAGCCTGCGATGTAATAGAAACCTTGTTTAATCTCCATCTACTGATGTTGTATCTTTGGGAAATGGAGGTACTGTGGTGTGAGCTGAATGATGGCATCCAGGACAGAAGGGAGGAAGGCTGAGAAAGAGGTCTGGGAGACACCACCTGCCACTCGTGCTGCTGTGGTTTGGAAAGATCTTGAGGCCAACATGTATAAGACCGCCAGGAGCTTTGTCTGCAATGCAATGTGTTTGTGTCTGTAGCCTTGGAGAGTTTTGATGCAGCAGGGTTACAATAGACACCCTCTTGAGGCAATACATTTTGGTGACATGTGCATCCCTGTACCCAATGAGGGTGGTCCTTTGGCAAAAGATGTGCTCCCTTCTCCTGCTCTGCCTTTGTGGTGATGGTGGTAGGTGCAGTTGTGGTATTTGGTCTGCTGGTGATTGTCGTCTTCTCGGTCTAACTCCCAGCTGCAAGATTAGGAGGTCCATGCTGTCTAATCTGCTGCATGGCTGCTCTGCTAGGCTTAGCTTTTATGTCCATGGCACATGTGTCATCTTCTCACGCTTAGGTTTGTGAGGCACAGGGATTCAAACGCAGTTTTCAAGATGCGCGACACAGCCAAGAGATGCATCAACGTGAGGAATGTTTGTAAATATCCCTATGTCAGTAATGCGGGAGATTTGACATTGGAATGCCTACCTTGCATAATTTGAAAACGTACGCGGAGCAGCAGGTTCTCGCGCTGTTCCATTCCAAAGCAGTGCTGTCTTTCATAAAAAAAACACTGATGCATCAGAAAAAGTATTGCACCAGTGGTGCAAGGGGCTTGTAAATCTGCCCCACAGTGATCAAAGACATTGAATGGATCAGAGCAGGGAAGCAGTAAATTCCATACACTTCTGTAGGGGGAAAACTCCAGAAGCTTCTTCCACTTCAAAAGGGGCACCAGGTATAATATTAGGACCTTCTGACCCACTCTTCGATACACTCCTGGACCTGTGGTCACTACAGAAGAAAGACTTCCCTTCTGCTGCCAGAGGACTGCCCCACTGCTTGAGGCCTGCCCTGCTCTATGAGAAGGAAGACTGGATCTATTCCCTTCCTTCCAGGTTACCTAAGTGGCTTCAAGGGCTAGTTAGCTGTTCTCCTTTTTGAGCTCCAGGGATACAACAAGCGCTAGAGGCCTCTCGATAACTTCAAATGCTGGCCTGCTGCACTCGACCTGACTGGATCTGCAACTGGACCTGCCTGAGCACTGCTGGCCTCTGCTGGAGTGTATTTCCTAATTCACAAGAGGTGCCTCCCAGGTCTGGAACCCTTGATGTGGCATCAGTTGTGCTCCTCCTGAAAGAAAAGGGAGAAATCCTGAAGTTGTGGGCTATTCATGTTCATGAACCGGCCATACCAAAATCTTGCCGCCCATGCCGACCCCCAATGCGAAGCTCTGGTGAACCCAACAGTTTGAGCTACAGCGAGCTCCAGCGATGACCAGCCACATGAGGTCTTCACTTCGCACTACAGCATTGACAGCCCAGGGTGACCGCCAATGGGAAGCTCCAACAATGACAGTCTATGACGCTTGACAAGATCTTCGCACTACAGCAACAACGTCTGTGATGCCAGGCCAGCTCTTCATACCACAATGATTACCATCAGAGACCATCCCCCTGCTCCTCGCCGCCTCCTCCATGGGAACTGGACTCTTCCTGCCGGAATTTGAGAAGGTAATGTTTTCAGCTGGACTAACCTGGTCCCTGTTTCCCGCATATGCTCCATTGGGGTCGGCCTGAACTTCTGACTTTCTCCCAGTCTAAAACGATCATATAACCGCGAGTAATGCTTTGAGCTTTTTAGCACTATACTTACCTTAAATATTTGAATTTGAATACCTCCTGTTCTACTGATTGGATTTTTGTTGTTTTGGTGTCAAATAATGTATTAAATGTTGCTCTATTTTTCTAAATTGATGTGGGTTTTTCTTGTGTTATATTTTCACTGTCGGATCACAAACTGCAACGTCCTTCCGAATCGCTTACGACTGGCTCACGGAGAAGTTGTGTCAGTCAGAACCGCATCGTGCAGCTCTACGAACAGCATTTCTGACCGACCGATTGTTATCTCGATTTCCAACAGCCTTTCCGAGTCGGCCTGTCCGACACAAAAAGGCTGTCGGAAAGTGACTTTGGGGACCACTAGCAGGGCTCCCTTCATCCTGCGGCCTGTGGTTGGGGGCGGAGGGTGTACCTAAGGGACCCCCCTGTAAAATCCTGCACTGTATGGCTGGCACTGTGGGGTGCCTGCCTCAGAGTACAAGGTTTTACACACACACACCATTTCCACATTGGAGCCTGTGTTGTCGGGAAGAACATGGGCTCCCATAGGGAACAAAGGGACTCCGACTGAACAGTGTTCGGTCACAACCTAATCGGTCGGGCGGAACCGCCGTCGGCGAGTTGGTCGGTTCCTGAATCTGAGACGGTGTCGGGCCGAAAGTTTCTCTTAGTCTTTAAAATGCATATATCACTGTGGCTACGTTCATTGCAGCCACGGCCAGTAGTAGGTGTAACTGAAGGGCGGTGATGTGGGGAGGGGGAGCGGCAGGGTGGGGGGTAGTAATGCATGGATTACAGACTTTAACAGGTAAGTAAACATTTAAATAAATAAAACAAATTTCGTTGCGCGCACTACATCACATTTGGTGATGCAGTGCACACAACGAAATTTGTTTTATTTATTTAAATGTTTACTTACCTGTTAAAGTCCGTAATCCATACATTACTACCCCCCACCCTGCCCCTCCCGCTCCCCACGTCACCGCCCTGCAGTTACACCTACCACCGGCCGCGGCTGGTTCCTTGAATTGTTGATACTTAATGTGATTAACTAGGAAGTGTTGGCAACTAGGGTTAATGGAGAATATTTCTTTATTCCGTTGCAGCTGCACACCTGTGCTTATTTAAGGTGGAATAGCAAGACCATAATAGAAATAGAATTATACATTTCAATTCTGCTTCAAATTATTTTATTTTATTTCAACTGTTTAAAAGTTTAGTGGCTTGTGACCAGCGACCACTTCAAAGCTAGTTATTTGACTAAGCAAGGACAGATGCCTTATTTTACTGATGACAAAGTATTGTTTTTAACTATTTTTCCCCTAATGGCATAAATGCACTGGCAAGGACCCTTTAATGAGATTAATCAACTTCTGAGTGGATTTTTTAAATATATATTTTTTAATTCTGTGTTTCAGGTGGCAAATCTTCCCATCATGGATATGTAAAATGATATACACGTTTGAGCCTTAGACCTTAATTATGAATGCATTTTAAAATGCTGACACCACACGCAAATCACTGTTCACACAAGTGTCAGAATAATGAATTTGGTGGCAAAATGTAGCACGTGGATTTTTCACTGAGGGTTGACCAATTCAGGTACAGCAGAGGCACAGAATTAATCAGAAGCACGTAAGAAAGCATTACGTATATATTTCTGCCTCCTGAGCCTGGTAACTAAGAGTTTGGCTGGGTGGGTGTTCATAATCAATATTTGGGAGTCCAATGCGAAATAAAGATGGTGGTCTGTGGATGATGTGGTCTAGTAACTGAGTTGGTAACTTGAGTACCTGGACTCAAATCCAGGCTTTGTACTTTACTGGTTGCTGTGTGTGAAAATGCTGTGCACCAAAATGTAAACATGTAATGTGTAAATGCACAGTGTGTGTCTCAATTATTTGTTCCACTGCACCGCCATTTTTGGTTTCTATAAACTGATCTTAACTGCACCCAAATAACAATAATAATGTCCTTTCTGCAGCATTTAACCCCTTACGTGCTCCCGTCGGCCTGGGAGAACTACCTCCCTACTGCTGCCATCGGCCGACGGAGCCCCGCCCACCCTTTAGAACGCCCTCACCGCGGTGGAAAAACCGCTGCGGTTAAGGCGTTAATGTGTGAAGTCCACGTAACAACATATACTCAAATAATAATAATACTGTGAGGCTTCGTAATTGTGAACCCTCTGAAAGATACTTCATACTTGAATCTTTGCATTTGTCTTTTTCAAGGGACAGCGTCACTCTGTCTTGGTGCCAGGATTCCTCCCATTTCTTTCAGGAGGTACTCAACTGATGCCACATCAAGGGTCCCAGACCTGGGAGGCACATCTTGTGAATTAGGAAATACACTCCAGCAGACGCCAGCAGGGTTCAGTAAGGTCCAGTTGCGGACCCAGTAGATAATAAGCTTTATTCGATTTAAAATAAATCATAAAAGCACGTGATATACATTTTTGTCATTACAACATATTTAAAAACGTAATAGGTAACAAAATTCATCACTGTATGTAATATAAAATTGCAGCACCCCCAAAGGATCAATGCAATTAAAAGCATCAATGGTGAGACATAAAGTTAAGCTGACTGGCACGGAAAACACTGACCCTCACTTGTCCGTATTTTGTTTCTGATTACATCGCTCCTCTGGTAAAATGTTAACACTGCACAGCAGATGGTCAAGAGACCCAAGAAGGGGAAGACCTGAAACCATCTATATGCTACTCTGGAGATTGTTTGTTTAAACCAAAATCATTATGGAAAGTATAATGGTGTATAAGTAATTGTGCAGTATTATCATGTTTTAATATGTGCGGTGAGATAATAAGTCCTTCAAAGTTGCTCTGAAATACAAACCGAGGCAAGTCCAAGTGCTAGAGCACGAAAGTAGGTAACTTGTAAAGCTAAAAAAGCCAAGTGGACCGGCTGTTGTTTAGTCCGATGGTAAGATTGTTTAAAAGAAGGGTTTAAAAGTACAGGAAGATCCATGGTCCGTTATAACAACAAGATGCCTCTGGAATGATAGCAGAGAAGGAATGGCCAAGCCTCCAGTTCAAGTGATAGACTAACGGCAACGACTTCTGTTTTTCTGAAACTTTGGTTGAGACCGGCGGTGGCGTATACCTTAGTTTCCTGTGATTCCATTAGAGGCCTGGGGGACCATAAACAAACGATAAGCTGAATGGATGAAAATCATAAAGCCAATGTTTAAAACTATGTTCGCTGGGTTCATGGCAGCTACAATGCCCTTCCTGCAGGTCCGAACTCCCACTTTGTTCCACTCTGGTCTCAACTTTGTTCTGGGCAGGCCCAACGGCGCTGGGAAAATGCATACAACATGCTACAGAGATTTTTCTGATTTGCCACATCCCCTACTCGCAAGGTCATCTGAGAGGCGCCACCATGAAGGTAGATGTTTCAAGAATGGCCCCTCGCCAGGGCCGGACTGGCTACCAGGCGTTTTGGTAGAAAAGATAGCCCCAAAAGCGATTGATCATTTACGTCAATATCTGCTTGCTGCTGAGGGAGGACTGTCGCTGTGTGGGGACTTAAAGAGTCCCGACTAAAAAAAGGTTATGTCAAATTGTCTGAAGATTTTGATTGTGAAGATTGTTTTGAAGTCATATGAGGTTGATTGGGAGGGTTTGGTGAAGAGATGAAAGAGAGCCCAGTGGCTTAATTTGGCACTTGTTTGGTCAAGGAGTGCAGTTGGTCGAGGCCCGGGGGAAACATCGTTTACAACGCAACTTTTACAACGCACTACCATTACGACGCAACTTTTACAACGCAAGTCATTACAACGAATTGCGCTGGAGGGCGCTCTAGAATAGGGAATAGTTTAATTACTATCCAACACCTTCCCGACTATCCACGGGGACTGGAGTTGGAATAGTAAATTAAACTATTCACTATCTAGCGCCCCCCAACGCAAGTCGTTGTAACGACTTGCGTTGTAAAACCTGCGTCGTAATGGCATGCGTTGTAAAAGCATGCGTTGTAGTGACATACATCCAGGCCCGGGAGCAAGGGGGAGAGGGATTGGGCCCCTATCAAGAGGCCTAAAGGTGATCTTAGATTTTCATCAACAGAAGTGGCAGAACTAGTTTTACCCACTTTTTACAATGCTCAAAGGCTCAGTGTTACAGCGTGCAACCCTGAGCGCGTTCCGTCCGTGCGCGTACGCTAATTATATCAATGATGGAGGCTTGTCAGATCCCACCCCAGGATGCACAGCATTTTTAAATTCATGTGCAAAACAATTCCAACAATGTTCTCATTATTATTTCTTTTAAGTTTCTTCAATTTGATCAGTAATCCACAGTTATTCCAATATTGTTTGGTTATATATTTTTTTTCATCCAAGTTCAACATGTGCCCATACAGGCTTTTCTTCTACATATCGGAATTCATCATTCCTCGCTCCATGCCGTAGTTTTAAAATAAACGATGCATTTTGGGCATTCATTAGATTTTCCCCAGCTGGGCTATTTCTAAATTATGTCTCCAGGGTCGCAATTTTGGGATTTTGAGGTGGGTGAACTGAGGCCTTGGTTGTGACATGATGTGAGTTTGCCTTTGATGCATCTGCACAGGGGCTGAGAGATGGCCCCTTTGCCCCTTCTGGAATTTTTTTAAAGTAGACTAGCAAAGAAGGGGCTAGTGGAGAAGGGGTGCCATGCTCCCGGAAGCTCCTATTCGGACCAGTAGTTGCTGGGATGTGTGTGGGAGAAAGTACTGGATGCGGAATGGACGTGTCCATGGAGGGATTGGGGAAGGTATCTGTGATGCCAACATGGCCTGAAGATCCTGATCACGACTTCTTTTGCTTTGGGATTGGAAGGATCTTCCTTACTCTTCCTGATCTCATCCACTTTGA
This sequence comes from Lissotriton helveticus, assembly GCF_964261635.1. Classification (NCBI taxonomy): domain Eukaryota; kingdom Metazoa; phylum Chordata; class Amphibia; order Caudata; family Salamandridae; genus Lissotriton; species Lissotriton helveticus. The sequence goes on along the minus strand of NC_136068.1, from coordinate 364,733,373 downwards.
TGATTGAGAACCCTTTAAAACCCTTTAAAGAAGCTGCTCCTCACAGCTTCACTACTGAGTGGCCTATCCAGTAGCCTTCCCTGATATATGTTAAATATATATGCATGCATTTATGTATTTGTGTTTAAATTTTTTTAAAGTAAGTTAACTTGTTATATTTGTTACAATATACTTTAAGAGCCTCTTTACGATGTCGGTTTAAAAGCATTCCAACCGACTTTGTTTCGGTTTGGGGAATCCGACTGATTACGATGTTTCCGAACACCGTTCGGTCAGACTCCCATTGACTCCCATTGACTTCAATGGGAGCCTGTGTTCCGACCGACGACACAGGCTCCCATTGAAGAAAGGGGTGGGCATGAAAAACCTTGCACCCTGTGGCCGCACCACATGGTGCCTGCCATATTGTGCATGGTTGGAAAGAGAGGACCCATGGGTACTCTGACGGGCCCCAACCGGAGGCCTCCATGTGAAGGGGGCCTGCTATGAGCCCCCAAAGTCAGATTCCAACAGCCGATTCATGTCAGACAGACCTATTCTAAAAGGCTGTCTGACTCCGACATCATAATGGCTTGGTCGGAAACGCGGCCCGTAAAGACAACTGACGACTCGGTGTCTACGAATGCCGTTCGGACGCAAGTCGGAACCGAGTCAGACAGTTCGAATGGTTTCCGACCATCGTAATTGGTCTGTTGGAAATGTTTCCGAGTCGGTCGGCAACAAGGCTTCTGAATAGGGTTCGGACAAACATCGGAATCGGTCCATAAATACATTTCATTTTTATTAAAGTAATGTTAGTATTCAATATATTTTATTTTTATTATTTATATATATATATGTGTATGTATATATTTATATTTATTTAAAAATATACATTTAATACAACGTTATTATTGAAAACAATATTTTTTTCTCAATATTTTTGTACTTACCCTTTTTAAGTATAGGTGGTCGATATTTTGAAGTAGTAGGTTTTGTCTCAATAATTTTGTTGCTCAATATTTTGGACCTCAATATTTTGTCAGGGAATCTTGTTGTAGCGTTACTAGGCCCATGGAAAATGTCTTACTCCTTTCAATGTCTCATACCACTCTGTTGGTCCTCACATGTATCTTGTTTAGTTCAGAGAAGGGTTGGATATCAAGGGTCTCAGCAGTCATTCAATGAGGACCAGGAATTAGATAACTGCAGTATAAACTAGAAATCAGACTCATTGAGATTATTCTCAAAACAATGCTGTAAAGATGAAAGATAATCACTGAAAACCCGAATCTCCTGAAGAAACGTAGGCAAGCCAATATCATACACACTTAGGCCCTGATCCTGAGATTTTGGCGGAGCGGTGGCGTGACAGTGCAAACCGTCACACCACTCCTCTGCCAAAGCTCAAACTGCCCACCGCCAGATTATTACTTTTTTTGTAGTCTGGCAGGCGGCCAGCGTGGAGGTCCTTGGACTGCCAGACTCGTGGTGGCGACGGATCCAGCCACTGCAGCACTGGCAGTCTGACCACCCAACTATGACGCAGGCAGTCGGACTCCCCAGGGACCAGATTTCGTGCCTGAATTCGATGCCAGCTTTCCGACCCACATCGTAGGTTTAAACTCTGAACGACGTATTACAATGAGGGCAGGCGGAGTTCAAACAGGCCGGGGAATCTGACTCTGTTCCTACGGGCACAAAGAGCCCATCCATCAGTCGGTAGGGCCTCATAATCCCTAACACACGGCGTTTCCGCTGTCGGGATTTTGATGGAACTTTCCGACAGCAGTTCCATGTCGGCCTTTCCGACATGGAACTTCTGTTGGAAAGTGTCTGAAGGGACTCCTAACAGGGCCCCCTTCCTCCCTGGCACTACCGTTATGCCCCTCTGAAAATCCCTGCACTATGTGGCAGGCACTGTGAGGTGCATGCCACACGGTGCAGGGATTTACACAAATTCCCATTTCTCAATGGGAGCTGGTGCTGAGGGTGGTTTCGCGCAGGCTGGTGCCTCCGACCACAATCAAAATCAGGCCCACAGTATAGTTTATAAAATCTTAAAACTAACTCAAGTGCATCAATAAATGAGCATCATATTATAAGATGATTTGATTAAGTTCTAAAAGTCATTGAAGTAAGATACCAAAGCTCTATGTTCACGGAGCGGCGTGAATTATGGTAGTTCAAGCAGTCTCCCAAGATGCAAGAGACCTCTCAGTGTACCCAGCATATGCGTCAGTTCATAAGGGTAGCCAGGCGACTTCACCTCAGGCAAGTTGGGACCACCAAGGAAAGTCCTACAAAGAAATATAGCAAGTAAAGAATTTCCCAAACGTTCTTCCATCTCCATCATGAGAAGAACAGGAGCAGGAGCAAGGGCATCCATTTTTTAATTCAGACAATATTATATTCCTTAAATCCCGGGTGTGTCACCTCCTTAATCAGCTCCTCTGGCAGGACCACTCAGTCAATTACGCAGCCCTCAAGTAATCCACCAGTTGAAATGTTTGAACAATACATGGTAGTTTGCGTAAATTCAACATTATAATCAGATTTAAACATAATATTTGATATATTTGTATTAATTATTTGCATATAAATGATAATAAAGAATGATTCGTGGTAAATTCCATAGCATGAGAATTCATAATTTCTCACATTTCTACCCCATGTTTATGAAATATAGTACCGTGTTGATTAATAAATCACAGTTGATATTATTTATACAAATAATATCATCAAGACTACACCTTTTTCTGCATGCTTTTACAATGCAGTAACTAAGGGCCTAATTACGATGCTGTAGCAGAAGCAGGATCGCCCGACTAGAAGTTGGCGTTCCCGCTGCCCTGTTTATAATATGACCACCTTCACGGCAGTCGCAATTTGTATATTTTCTATTTCCCTGCACCATGAGGCAGGCACCATGTGGTGCCTGAAAACTGGTACAGGGATGGTTATGAGGGCAGCAGAGGTGCCCTCCAGACCACATCGTGGAGGGCCAGGGTGGGGCCCTACTGGGGGCCCCCAAAGTCACTTTCCGCCTGCCTTTTCATGGCGAGTGAACCGCTATGGAAGGGCAGGCAGAAAGGGACATTGTAATCACTATGGCAGTGCCTGAGTAGGCACTGCCTTTATTTTAGGGATTACTGACCCTCCGACACCTGTGGGTAGCGCGGCGGACGGTCCCTTTGCCGATGCCTTCGTCCACCGCATTGTAAAGCGGTGGGCGGACCGCAGGGGCAAATGTCGGTGGGTCCGACCCTGACGAGCCGTTGGTGTTGGACCCACAGACTTGAGCAATGAGCCCCTAAGATTCTCTTGTCTGGTCATTGTTTTCTAAAACGTATAGTTGGGCACGTTTATCAATTTCTCTCTGCAATTCGGTTTAGAAGTCTAAAAGTGATTTCCTCTCCAACAGTAGTTTTAGAGTTGCAGTTGCTGCTGAAATGATGACAAGAGTTATTCAGACAAGCACATTTATGGCTTCTACAATTAAAACAGGGAATGGTAACATTAAATAAGTGACAGCGTTAGGTTATATACACAACCCACGTGTTGTTACAGATATGGAGACACCACTTCATTTACATAAAAATAGTGATAAGGTTGGAAGCAGTGTCCGTAGTAACTTATTTGAGGGCCTATGCAGATTTTCTTTCAGCAGGTGAAGTCTACAAAGATTGCAACTTTGTAGCTTTAGGATGTTGCACATTTTATAGTTTTTGCACGTCTCAAAAAGTGAACGTATACTACTAATAAAGTTTTATTAGCAAAATTGTTTTGCAAGAGAATTCTGATAACAAGCATTTGCAATGCAATCGGTCTCGCATTTGTGAAAGTTAGAGCTATTGGTGTTGTAAATTGCAATGTTTTTACTTGTGTTTTTTTGTTTGCAGTGGAGTAATTATATTAGCACAGCAATATTGAGAAGTTCATGTTTTGACATTTAATGAAATAACTTTTTTGAAGTACCTAGCGTTGAGGCTTAACATGCACAGCTGCTGTGCCATTTATAGGCAGCATATTGTGTGTAAATCTTAGCTTAAAGGTACACACAGCGGACAGTTTTTATATCCAGCCTCCATTCTGTCACTGGCTTGGTCTGGTGGTACCCCACATCTCCTTCAGACCACAATCGTCACAGTGGACTCCTGCTTGGGCGAAGTACAGAACACTCGTTGAAGTAAATAAAAATACAAAGACTGCTCATGCGGACGTGACTGCAGTTTTGTGTGTTGGTTATCGAAACCTGGAACTTTAAGCCATTTACTTGCCTAAAGTTCACTATAACTTTTTCCCACAATAAATCCTTGTCAACAAATAAATCATTGATGTACATTTATTCTTAAATTAAATTGTGAAAGTGTTTTTCTAAGCTCCTTGCGTTAATTTTGTCTCTAATATTACAATTCTCGCTTCAAGCCCGTTAAACTCACAGACTTTCACTTTTCGAAGAAAGCTTATATTTTTATTTATACACATCTCCCCAGTCGAGTGTACTGAAAAGCTTATCGTACCCCCATCATCCGCTAAGGCAACTTCACAAAACCTGAGTTACAAACCAAAGCTGGGTTTTTAAAAACGATCCTCTTGTTTGAAAAACAGATGGGGATGCATGGTAAAACTAAATGAATAATGTGTCCGATGGAAAAGGGCGGCGCCACTCAGAGATCAACACTGTCATAATGCAATCTTTACACTGTTTGCATATAAAGAAACCGCCGAGATTAAAAAAGTACACTGTCAATTTTATTGAGTGAAGTTATGATGCAAGGCGATCTATTTTTCTAGCTGTGCATAAAAAGACCACCCTGGTAAACACAATCTTGATCTAATACCCGAATTATTGCAGAAATGTACCTTATATCTAATGTATCAAAGTACATTTTCATAACTGTCACGGACCAGCTGCTGCCGGCGGGAGGCCTCTTTGTTAGCTCAGTCAAGCATGCGGTTCTCCAAGGCCTACTATGATTAATAATTTAATGTTTGTGCTCAGGGCACCTCTTTCATCCTTTAACAGCATCAAAAAACATCTTACCCAAGATCATACTGAATTTGCCACAGATCATGGCCAAGATCAATCAGTGTTCTCGAGAAGCTGGTGGGTGGTAGAGTTTTCCATGCCTATGCGTTAGAGGGAAGATAGTGGGCAGAAGGTAATGTTACAAAGTTAGTATCGGCTCCAAGTCAGTAGAATATTGCCCCGCCTGCAAGAGAGGTGCTGGGATTCCCACAGGGAGATGGGGGCGATGGGCTTTGTCTTACATGGCCCATGTGCCACGGAGGTGGTGGGACTCCAGCATAAAGCTGGGGCAAGGAGCACTGCCTTGTATCGCACCGTCTACCAGGGAGGTGCCAGGTTTAACATGGTCTGGGACTGCCGGCCACCCCCCCCCCTTATCATGCAAACTATAGTTATCAAAACTTACCAGTCCAACAACAGAATTCTTTGGAAGGCAGGGGGTCTCGTGACCCCCCGGCTGTATTTATTAAAATATGAAAACAAATGAAAATTGAATAAAATAACATTATTTACATAATTATTAAATGCAAAATTCAGACATTAGATTTACAGCAAGTTAGACAGGTATGATGGGCTAACCTTAACAAATGTCTAATACAGCGTGTTTCCTAACCGAATCTAACATCCTCATATCAATTTTGCATTCTAATAATTTCTGGTCCTACGGCAAGGTCGCTAACCGGTGTCAGATCCTTTTACCCAGCTACGCTCTCACGTCCGAGATGCGCATGCGCAACAAGGGCCCGGTTTCCGGGAGAGTACGTCCCTCTCCTGGTTGCCCTCGTGCGCTCCGTGAACTCCATTTAACCATAACAGGAGGGCCCTTACACTCGCGCCATTTGATGACATCATAGTGTATGTGCGGGGTGGCTACCAGCCTGAGGAAAGCGTGACTTCATGCAGGTTGGTTTTGGCAGTGTTCGGGTCTTTGGTGAGTGAGAGGATCAGTTGAGTGTCGTCGGCGTAGGAGATGATGTTGAGGTTGTGTTGGCGTGCGGTGACCACGAGGGGGCTCATGTATACGTTGAAGAGGGTGGGGCTGAGTGAAGATCCTTGTGGTACGCCGCAGATGACTTCAGTGGCCTCTGACTTGAATGGTGGAAGGCGGACCCTCTGGGTTCTTCCGGTGAGGAACGAGGTGATCCATTCCAGTGCTTTTCCTTGAATACCGATGTTTCTGAGGCGTTGTAAAAGGGTGCTATGACAGACCGTGTCGAATGCTGCGGAGAGGTCGAGGAGGATGAGGGCGACGGTGTCTCCATTGTCCTGTGGTATATAAATAAATAATACCGGATCTAGGTTTTACTGGACATAATAATAACAGATAGCTCAATAAATAAGAGTCAAGATTCGAGGTAGTAGGAGTTTGCAGGTTTAATACAGCATAAGGACAGGAACAGGACAACCTGCACAGGAATAGGATGACAGGGCCCTGCAGGGGGGACAGGGTCAGAATCGGCGTAACATTTAATAACAGTGCACAAATATATATACTAAAACAGTTACATTACAATGAATTACAGTAGGCGGAGCAGTGGGTGTGGTCAATAGCAGTCGCGAAAGATAAGGGTGAAAATGGGTGTAACAGGGGCGTATACATAGACATGTGATGCAAACGTAACAGAATATGTCATAAATGGGGCGGAAACATGGAGGGGGCTACCTAAGGAGCCGGGACCTCTAACCTAATGGTGCGCGCAAACTGACAATGCCGTGTTACTAGGAGAAGCTGGGGGCTATGAACTCTGTGCTAGGAGCAGAGACTGAAGTCTGGAGAGTCAGGGCGACATGTACCTAAACCCTATCTAGTATCTGATGTTTAGAGGACATGTTGATATAAACTAAGAGTCAGGAGGGGAGAGGCTAACGGACTCTAAGACTGGAGCATGCATTATTCTACATGTAGTGCGTGATGAAGAATATTAAATGACCATTAAATGCAGTATTTTCTCTTACACGGAGACGTAAAGGCTAGACAATGACGGAAACTATTGATGCGATTCAGTAGCTTAGGAATGCAGAGAAGGAGGGCTGGACTGATAACTAGAATCATAACATACTCTTGGCAGACTCAGAGGCAGAGCCAGGCTGAGCCGGGCACTGTGAGGCAGGAAGTAAGTGAAGGGTCGAGGATACAGGTGGGGGCTGTATCGCTCCTCAGCGAGGACTCAGAAGACAGGAGCTGAATCTGGTGTCCGGGCCCTTTTGAGGCCTAGAAACGGGGACTTTACAATGAAATAACGTGCACACTGAGAAACGTGGCAACGTAACTTTACATAGGCCTGATACTCGTAGCTTTCACGAGAACTGGAAACTGGCATACTAGTGATGGACACAACTGTAATTGCGTCTTTAATCAAACATGGGGATACATATGCATATTTAATCATGCACACATAACATAAGATGGAGGACACGTAGGGACACAGAACATGGCAAAATTTACTTTTCCACATTCCCTCCTTGTCACTACGTTTCCATCAGGAAACATCAATATTCATGATACCATCTATCATTTCATACAGTATCATTTGCTCGTCTCGAATTTTCTTGGAACGGGATTTAGGACGAGACTTGGGACTAGGAATACAAGAGGTAGCACAAATGCCGCAAATCGCAGGGCCACATTGTAAACAGAGGCAGCCACTGAATATGATCGCTACTGCAATACCCAGAAATGACAATACTTTCCATCCCCAGGCGGAAATTATATTCCAGAACCAACCGGACCATGTCCAGGTGCCTGGATCTTGGTGTAACATATGGGCAATTTTATGGAGTCTGGTAATAGCTGAATAAACAGACGGTGCGTTATTAGGAATGAAAATGCAGCAACTAGATCCGATGACTCTACATGCCCCGCCCCTATCGGCCAGTATGACGTCAAGGACGAGACGATTCTGGAGCACGACAATTCTCATAAAGGATTGTTCTTCGGTTAAGTTACCTAGAGCAGAAGTAGTCTCGATCACTACTGCTTCAAGGGTTCTCGTTAATCTACGTATCAGTTTACTATTCACGACAGTACCTAAGTAGGGGAAGACACCTTTATTGATATCTATGTATTGTTCTAGAGCAGTTTCAGTATAATCGACAATCGGGAGATTTCTCTTGTGTCTAGTATGTACTAGGTGGGAATTCCTATGATAGTCAGGTGGGGCTAGGAAAACTGGTGGCAGTAGGAAGGCAATGTAACATGTACCATCCCAATCAAGGGGCAGACGAACATATGCGGTCTGACCACAAACAAAATAAGAATGACGTGAAGCTTTGAAAATATATTTCCTACTGTCACTATACTTGACAATAGTAGTACAATCACTATGGCCTACATGTACGGAACCATTATTTCGGACACATAATTCACCTTTGACTGGTAGTACTGACATAGCAGGTAAGTCTGGAGTAGAATCAGACTGAACATTCAGGACCATAAAATTCGAGGAATAATTACCCAAATTATAAACTTCATTTTCTAGATCTAACCCTGTTCTGTGGGGAAGACCTTGCTTGTCTGGGAAACATGTACTGTTCAGAAAAGACATATCTGTTGAGGATGACGTTAACGTGGACCATGCTCCACACGAACCATTATGTGAAAATGGATAAGGAAAGAGTGGCAGAACTCCCTTCGGTGTCTGGAAAGGGGGGAGTCGACCACACACCCAACAATTTGTGGCATTGCTGGTCTGGTGTGAATAATGTAACATGCGGACAAAGGAATTATTACGCATAGCAAGACGATAAGAGAGTTCATGAGGAGGCAGATCACTAAACGTGTGCTCTACTGTAACATTAGCAGACTTATTTACATGAGAAACTGGAAAATACAAATAAAATGCATAACTGGTGCAGGAAATCATAATGCTAAAATATAGCAGAAAACATAAAATAATAGTGCAACTTCTAGAGTTCTCACTAACTCTCTCTCTGTGGGGGTCTATTATATACATGTCAGAAACCGGTTTAACCGTTTCACCTAGGGGAGGACTTAGACAATCAAACTGGCTGACTTATTTTACTAGACCTTAGTTTAAGCTTATACTCCTGTTGCGGAGTTTTCTCTAACAGGGAAGGGTTCGTAGCAATGTCTTTTGCGGGACAGTCCTTAAGAATAGTACTTTGGCAGTCTTTAAAATCCTCGGAAATGTTCTTTGAAACAGGCTGTAGTCCAAAAAATCTTTTCACATGTGACAAATGGACCCAGCCCTTCCTGCCTTCCAGCTTGACGGCAGTACGGGTGGCCAGGAGGACCTGTCGGGGTTCCTTCCAGCGAGGCTCCAGCGGACTTGAACGATCAAAGTTCCTGACCAGAACCATGGATCCGGGAACGATTTCATGCGGTGCCACCTCGGTATTGTCTGGAAATGCGGCAGCAACCTGTGAACGACAAGAGTTGAGGGCAGACATCAAGGAAGCTAGGTAATCTGTCAGCATATTACTTGAAACATCGGTAATACTTCGGGGTCTAGGTGTACCCCACATGTTAGGGGGGCGGCCGAATACGACCTCGTACGGGGACAGACCTGATCTGGAATGTGCGACCATGCGCATATAAAACAGAGCAACTGGCAGAGCTACTAGCCAGTCTACACCCTTCTCTTTACATACTTTTGCAATTCGGATTTTCAGGGTCTGATTATGTCTCTCTACTAGACCGGCTGCTTCTGGATGGCGTACACAATGGAACTTCCACTGGTACCCTAACAAAAGGGAAATATGTTTCATGAGCTCAGATGAGAATGGCTGGCCGTTGTCAGAATATACGACTCTTGGGAGTCCGTAGCGGGGGAAGAATTCACGAACCAACTGCTTGGCAGTGGTCGCGGCTGTGTAATCTGGGACTGGATATGCTTCTGTCCACCTGGACAAAGCACATACAACTACAAGGACATACTTGAAACCTCGACATCGCTCCATCTGAATATAATCCATCTGGAGGACTTCAAAAGGGTGGTCAGGGGGCTGGAATCCACCTTGTTCCACCGGAACACTTTTACCTGGATTAAACTGACAACATATCATACAGGTACGGACTTTCTGCTTGGCTGCAGCTCGTAAATGCTTGTTGAACCAAATGTTCTGGATACTATCTAACATAGCTTTTTCTCCTAAATGTGCTGGACTATGTGCGGTATTGATAATGACTTGAACCATAGAGTCGAAGAGAAACCATGTGGCTTTACCCTTCGTTACCCATCCCTGATCTGTTTGGACCCCTCCTTGTTCGGACCATTTCTTGATTTCCTCGGGAGTAGCATGTAACTGGATATCTATGACATCTTGAGTGGGGTCCTTAACTGTCATGCATGTAGTCGGATCTGGAGTAGGTGTCTGTGTTGGATTAACTGGAATGTCTGGAGTCTGTGCTGTAAGCTTGGCTGTGCGATCTGCTAGATCATTACCTTGGGAAATAGTGTCAGTAACTTTCGTATGTGCTTTGCATTTCATGATAGCAATGGATGTCGGTAAGTGTATGGCATCTAACAGAGCTTGAATAAGGAGACCATGCTGAATCTTGGTTCCATGAGAAGTCATGAAACCTCTCTCCTGCCAGAGCACTCCGAAGTCGTGTACGACTCCAAATGCGTAACGTGAATCTGTGTAAACATTAACTTTCAGGTTCTTGGCGTGTATGCAGGCTTGGGTCAGAGCAACTAGCTCTGCTGCTTGAGCAGACAGGGTGTCAATACGGTGTGTTTCTATAACTTCAGTGTCAGTAGTCACTGCATACGCGGCTACTAGTTCTCCTGTACTTGTTCTCATACATGAACCATCCACATAAAGTGTCAGGTCGGGATCAGGTAATGCAATATCTGTCAAGTCTTGTCTTGGCTTAGTCATGGTGTCAATAACTTCCACACAGTCATGTGTGGCAGGGTTTGGAACAGTCGAGGGTAACAGTGTAGCAGGATTTAAAATGTTGCAGCGTCTGATTTCTATGTGTGGCTGAAACAGTGTCAGTTCATATCCTGTTAAACGTGCAATTGTCAAATGCTGAGTCTGTGTTCGGTTTAAAAGAACTTCCACGGAGTGTGGAACTTGTACTGTCAGGGAATGTCCTAATACTATGGAATCACTTTGTCTGATAGCTAGTGCTGTGGCTGCAACTGACTTGAGGCACGCAGGCAGAGCCTGGGCTACAGGATCTAATGTGCTCGAAAAATAAGCACAGGGCTTGTATTGTCCTGCTTGATCTTGTGTGAGAACAGATAATGCTGTACCTTCCCGTTCTGTGACGAAAAGTGTAAAAGGCTTACTGTAGTTCGGTGTAGCTAGAACTGGAGCTTGGCATAGAGCTTTCTTTAACTCATTAAAACTAAGTGTATGTTCAGATGTCCAAGGGAGGACAGTCGATACGGCTGCCTCCTGTGTCGTTAACTGTATCAGTGGCTTAGCTAGAAATGCATACTGAGGAATCCATTGTCTGCAGTAAGAAGTGAGGCCGATAAAAGCACGTACCTCCTTCTGGGTCTTGGGCTGAGGAAGACTCGCTATTAGCTGGATACGGTCAGGTGTCAACTGCCTACCCCTCTTGGACAGTAAGTGGCCTAAGTAGATCACTTGCTGGACACAGAATTTAAGCTTAGAAGGGGACACCTTGTGCCCCATCTCGGCAAGGAAATACAAGACTGTAAGGGATGCTCGCTCGCAAGCACGTTCAGAACGGGCTGTGATCAGTAGATCATCGACATACTGGAGCAGGGCAGTGTTAGTTGGCATGTGAATATTGTCTAGTTGTCTTTTAAGTGCTTGACTGTAAATACTAGGACTTTCTGTGAAACCTTGAGGAGCTCGTGTGAACATATAGCTCCTTCCATTTAAACAAAATCCGAAAAGGAACTGGCTGTCTGGATGAATGGGAACACTAAAAAATGCGTTCTTGAGGTCTATGACTGAAAAAAATGAGGCTTCAGAATCAATGGCTGTCAATAGGGAAGAGATATCTGGGACAACTGGGTACTGGGGAATAATACATTTATTAAGTTCTCGTAGGTCAATCACTAATCGATATACTGGGGGTGCATTTGGATCAGTACGTTTCATGACTGGAATGATCGGAGAATTACATACATTGGAGTCAGTTTCTACAACTACTCCTTGAGCCATGAGCTCGTCAATAATTTTGGATAAGGCTGCTACAGCCTCAGGTGGCAGTCTGTACTGTCTGATTCGTGGTAACACTACACCTGGCTTGAGAGTCACACGATGGGGTGTGATTTGCATATAACCAACATCAGTTGGACCTTGCGCCCATAGATGCTGCGGAACATTAGACAATCTCGGATCAAAATCTCGTAACACATAGTGACCCTTGAAGTCACGTAGAAACAGTCGTATTCCCTCTGGGGAGCAGCAAATAACTGCACCTAATTCTTTCAGTGTTTTAATACCTAACAGATTTTCTGGACATGACTTAGTAAGTAACAGATCAGTAGTACGGGACAATGGACCTACTTCTAGAGTAACTGGCTGAGATATCTCATTTACAATAGGCTTTCCTGAAAATCCAAGGGAAACATTTCTTGAGCCTGAGAGCGGAGCCCCTGGAACTTCGGCGTGACTGATGGTGGTCCTACTTGCCCCTGTATCAATCAAAAACTTTCTGTCTTTCCCTAATACTTGACTATGAACATAGGGACCCTCTTGATCTACAGGTATCTCGATGAGAGGCAAGCCTACCTCCCTCTCTAGGCTGTTTCATGAATATGGCTGATACTCTGGATACTCAGACTGCGCATACTGGTACATCTGTTGTGTAACATGCTGTGTTGCAGCAATAGGCTGCGGTGCTGGAACTGTCTGTTGTGCATTCTGTGGCTGAGAAGTCTGTGAAACTTGTTCTTGTCTAGGCGGACGTGGTCTTTCTTTAGTCTTACCAGTAGCTATGTTGTGTTTCAGAACTGCACACTCGTTTATAAAATGACCTGGCTGTTTACAATAATTGCAGGTTCCTTTAACGGGAACTGCAGGATGACTGGCTTGATTCGTACCCCTCTTCTGACTGTCTTGAGGAACAGATTGTGCAACTAGTACTTTCATTTTCGTGTCTTTCATACGTTTCCTTTCATGATCTTGTTCTTCTCTGATTCTATTCTGGTGGTATTGAAGCATCTGTAACATCTGGGACGGGGTATTAGCTTGCCAGGTACTTTCGACTTTCAAAACTCGATTCTTAACTTGTGGACTTAAATTCTCGACTAATTTAGTAACGAAAAGATGAAGGTATGACTCGCTACTTGTCTTGAGGCCACTGTTGATACTAAAGCATTTCTCGAATCTAGAATAAAAATCACTAGTGTCTTCATCTTGTTTCTGTTTACAGGCTGAGATTGCATCCCAGTCTTCCTTTTTAGTGGCTAATAATCTTGGCAAAACTTGTATTAACAATTCTGGTAATTCTTTACATTTCTCTCCTAGACCGGTACCTGGTACTCGTATCTTATCTTCAGCTTCGAGAACTGCCCAATCGATCTTTTTCTCTCCCACCTCCCAATCTTTTTCCTTGAGTTTCTCGTATACCCCTGCGGGCAATAGGACCTTTAACATTTTAATAATATCTGGATACGTGTATTCTCCCATACGGAGCATGTCTTTTAATTCTCGGTGGAACCCTGCTGGATCTTTGTCGTGACAGGGAATTAATTTCTTCATCTCTAAGAGTTCCATCTTGGTAATCGGAGTGTAAACAAACACTCGTTGCATTTCACCATCTGTTGTCCTAACTGGGTGTACTTCTCGTAACGGATTCTGTCTATCTATGTAAAAGGGTTTACTTTCTGGGGGTGAGACATGAACAAAATGCGGGTTCAGAAACGTTCTATATTTGTGGCGCTGTTCTAGAATGACACTAATTAAATCGGTACCTAAACCTTTCCATCTATACTGGAGTAACTCGTTCAGGACATCATGTAACGGACCTGGATCAGAATGTTGACCCTCATACAGAGTAATGAGGTGCTGGATCATATACATACCCACCAGTCGTTGCTCGGCTGGGGGCAGTTTCAGAAACATTTGTGCCACTATTTCGTCTGGAAAAGTGGTAGAATCAGTAATCCATCGGACCGCTGATCGGACTAGTTCTTGTTCATGCATAGTACTTAACTCGCTATAACCGATTCGTGACTTCAGAATGTGATCGGTAGCTTGAAATACTTGTTCTAGAGAACCTTGTTCTGGTGCCGGATGAGGAACAGTTTTCTTGTAGTCTAGACGTGAATGTCGGTCTGGAAATCTAGATTTTCCTACATACGCTATTCTGGCGGGATTCTCGTCCTCTACCTCTTCAGTAGAAGAGTCATTTTCTTTCTCGTTTACTTGTGCTGCTTTACGTTGTTCGTGTAACTTTATTATTTCTTTACGGATTTTCTTGTACATACTCTCTATACTACTGATAGTCTTGTGTTTACCCTCGGCTATATTATCACTCCACCTTGTCAGGATTTTCATTTCGGCCTGATCTTTAGTCGGGGAATCTTGTTCTCTTATTAAACAATTAATCAGGAACTTTAATAACATGAGCTGGATCTCAGCTTTCCTTTGAGACATGGCTTCGCCAATACTTTCTGGATCATCCCCTGTACGGATGAAACGATATATTCTGTCTAGATCTCCTTTCATATCTGGTAGGGTGTCTAAATACCCGGTCACCCGTCTTACACGGATGGAATATATTACTGTACTATCATCACCTGCAACCGGATCATAGCGGCATTCAGTAAGAGCTCGTCGGATGTCTGCAACGGACTTAAATTTGGGCGTACGTTGTAACGCACATTCATGTAACTCGGCCAACGTTCTACGTTGGTGTGGTGGCGGGGTACCAGGAGGACCTCCTCCTGCGGCCCCTATGCTGGAATCGTCGACTGATACTCTTCGTGCTGGCAGAGTGGGAAATTGTGATGTGGGCTGAACCGGGGGTACCGTGGCAGGTACTCCGGTGTCTGGAGGAGCAGGATTTACATTATTTACAGGGACTGGCGGAACAGGATTTGCATATTCTGGAACTGTGTCGTCCAAGTAGGACGAGATGAAAATATCAGCTGCGGTCGGTTTGTGACGTAGCTTAGTCGGAACTAATGGTGGCGGAAAATTACTGGATGCCTCCGGGGTCGCTTTTGGCAAGCCCTCGGCAAGAAGAGGATACATACCCTTAATGAGGGCATGCCTCTGTCTATCTGACTGTTCAGTTTTGACTCGTTCACCTATCTCGATTAGTTCCCTTTCTTGGGCTCGTTCTAAGGATTCCCTACTTAATTCTGACCTTCTGATTTCTTTTTCGGCTCTTTTTTGAGATTCTTTGCGCCATAACTCGATGGCATCTTTCTGTGACTGTCTGGCTTTCTTTTTCCATAATGCTTCTTCTACTCGCATGATGCACTCGGCATCCCATGTACCCGATACGGGCCATCTATACTTTTCTTCTAACTGTTTGGTATACTCTACCCATAAATCTAGATATAATATGGCACTTATGCCATGCTTCTGATACATAAAATGACCTGGACTGTCCCTAGGCGGGACAGGAACTGCTTCTTCTAACAGACCTTTTCTAGTTCTTAACTGACGTAGTCTGGAAAATAACGGCATGACTGAACTGTAATCTAGTCACAATACAATACACAATGAACACGATAATTACTCCACATTCATACCACGACATTAAAATACATGAAGAACATTTAAAATATCAGTTCGAACAGAATACTACCTGGAATACTGAAAACAGAATACATGAATTTCTCGAGAACAGAACTGACTAGAACAGAGACTAGATGTACTGCTAAAACAGTACGAAACTTACCGGTCTCATAAAGAGACACGTCAGGACCCGCATCCACCGAAGTGGACACTTCGTTTTGGGTCTGTGTACCACCAACCCACGGACCAGAGTCAATTAGACTGACCCTGTCTAGATACTACCCCATCAATGGTACTCACCGGGCAGCAAGAATGGAAGGCCTCGGACTGGACTGGACTGCTTCGACGCCGGACGGACGAACTTCGGACTTCTGTTACGGGTGGGCCTCCGGATACCTCGGACCTTGGACTCTCGGCTTGGGCTCTGGTCGGGACTCGCCGCGTTCCTCCACCACCTCGTCTGGATGCTGGACCGCCACCTCCGTCTCCTCCGTGGGCCTGAGGGATACTTGAAGCAGAAATATCTGCACGTGCACGGTATGGTTCCGTCACGGCTGCAGAGGGTCAGGGGGCCGGCGTGGCTTCACCGGCGCGTGGGGAAAGGGCAAGTCCCTATTCGGGCGCCATTATGTGGTATATAAATAAATAATACCGGATCTAGGTTTTACTGGACATAATAATAACAGATAGCTCAATAAATAAGAGTCAAGATTCGAGGTAGTAGGAGTTTGCAGGTTTAATACAGCATAAGGACAGGAACAGGACAACCTGCACAGGAATAGGATGACAGGGCCCTGCAGGGGGGACAGGGTCAGAATCGGCGTAACATTTAATAACAGTGCACAAATATATATACTAAAACAGTTACATTACAATGAATTACAGTAGGCGGAGCAGTGGGTGTGGTCAATAGCAGTCGCGAAAGATAAGGGTGAAAATGGGTGTAACAGGGGCGTATACATAGACATGTGATGCAAACGTAACAGAATATGTCATAAATGGGGCGGAAACATGGAGGGGGCTACCTAAGGAGCCGGGACCTCTAACCTAATGGTGCGCGCAAACTGACAATGACGTGTTACTAGGAGAAGCTGGGGGCTATGAACTCTGTGCTAGGAGCAGAGACTGAAGTCTGGAGAGTCAGGGCGACATGTACCTAAACCCTATCTAGTATCTGATGTTTAGAGGACATGTTGATATAAACTAAGAGTCAGGAGGGGAGAGGCTAACGGACTCTAAGACTGGAGCATGCATTATTCTACATGTAGTGCGTGATGAAGAATATTAAATGACCATTAAATGCAGTATTTTCTCTTACATGGAGACGTAAAGGCTAGACAATGACGGAAACTATTGATGCGATTCAGTAGCTTAGGAATGCAGAGAAGGAGGGCTGGACTGATAACTAGAATCATAACATACTCTTGGCAGACTCAGAGGCAGAGCCAGGCTGAGCCGGGCACTGTGAGGCAGGAAGTAAGTGAAGGGTCGAGGATACAGGTGGGGGCTGTATCGCTCCTCAGCGAGGACTCAGAAGACAGGAGCTGAATCTGGTGTCCGGGCCCTTTTGAGGCCTAGAAACGGGGACTTTACAATGAAATAACGTGCACACTGAGAAACGTGGCAACGTAACTTTACATAGGCCTGATACTCGTAGCTTTCACGAGAACTGGAAACTGGCATACTAGTGATGGACACAACTGTAATTGCGTCTTTAATCAAACATGGGGATACATATGCATATTTAATCATGCACACATAACATAAGATGGAGGACACGTAGGGACACAGAACATGGCAAAATTTACTTTTCCACAGTCCAGTAGAGTTCGGATGTCGTCTGTTGCTGCGATGAGGGCGGTTTCAGTGCTGTGCTTGGCTCGGAAGCCGGATTGTGAGGGGTCGAGGGATTTGTTGGTTTCGAGGAATGCGGCGAGCTGGTTGTTGACCGCTTTTTCGATGACTTTGGCCGGGAATGGAAGGAGTGAGATAGGGCGGTAGTTTTTGAGTTCGGTGGGGTCAGCTGTGGGTTTCTTCAGGAGGGCGCTGAGTTCTGCATGTTTCCAGCTTTCCGGGAATGTTGCGGAGTTGAGGGAGCAGTTGATGACGTCTCGGAGGTGTGGTGCTATGATGGAGTCTGCTTTGTTAAAGATGTGGTGAGGGCATGGGTCTGTGGGGGATCCTGAGTGGATAGTGTTCATCAGGCGGATGGTGTCCTCAGTGGAGAGTGGCTTCCAGTCATTGAGGATGTTCAGGGGGGGTGGGGGTCCTGCAGGGGGTTGGGTGGGTTGATCTTCGGGTCGGTTGTCGAAGCTGTTGTGGATGTCTGCAATTTTGTTGTGGAAGAATGAGGCTAGGGAGTCGCAGAGGGCTTGAGAGGGGGTGATGTCGTTGGAGTTGGCTGAGGGGTTGGTAAATTCCTTGACGATGTTGAATAATTCCTTGCTGTTGTGGGCGTTGTTATCTAGTCGGTCCTTGAAAGCGGCTTTCTTGGCATTTCGGATCAGTTGGTGGTGTATTCGGGTTGCGTTTTAGAAGGCGTCCTTGGTGCTGGTGGTTGGGTCTTTTTTCCATGCCTTCTCAAGGGAGCGACAGAGTTTCTTGGATTTCTTAGGATCATCGTTGAACCAGGAGGCCTTCTTGCTGCCTAGTTTGATTTGTCGTTTTTTCGTTGGTGCGAGGATGTCGGCGCTGTTGGATAACCATTGGGTGAGGTTGGTGGCTGCTTGGTCGGGGTTTGAGGAGTGGGCTGGGGGGTTTTGAAGAAGCGATGAGGAGATCTGGTCAATGGTGATTTTGTTCCAGTTTCTTTGCAGAGTGGGTTGGGGGTGGTTGTTGGATGTGGGCTTGTTGTAGGTAAAGTGAACGCAGCAGTGGTCAGTCCAAAGGAGAGCCGTGGTGTGGCCGAAGGAGACATGTTTGCTGGAGGTGAAGATAGGGTCGAGTGTGTGACCTGCGATGTGGGTGGGGGTAGTGACAAGTTGTTTAAGTCCGAGGTTGGCGAGGTTGTCCAAAAGGGTGGTGGTGTTGCGGTCGTTGTTCTTTTCAAGGTGAAAGTTGAGGTCTCCCAGAAGGATGTAATCCTCGGAGGGGAGCGCGTGTGGAGTTATGAAGTCCGTGATGTCTTCACTAAATTGTGCGCGGGGTCCTGGTGGTCTGTAAAGGAGGGTGCCTCTGAGTGTGGTCTTGGGGTCGATGTGGATCTGGAAGTGAAGGTGTTCAGAGTTGGCGAGATTGACGTCAGAGCTGGTTGAGATGCGGATGGATTTCTTATGGACAATAGCGATGCCTCCTCCTGTTTGCTTGATGCGGTCCTTACGGATGATCTTGTATCCTTCCGGGATGGCAATGGTGATGTCTGGGGCTGAAGAGGCATTCATCCATGTTTCTGTTAGGAAGGCGACGTCCGGAGAGATGGTGTCTAGTAGATTCCAGAGGTCGATGGCGTGCCTGTGGACCGAGCGGGTGTTGAGCAGGATGCATTGTAGGTGGGTGGGGTCGGATACCTGGTGAGTGTTGGTAGATGAGGAGTTGTTCTTGGTGCCGACGAAATTGCAGGAGTTGCAAGAGAAGGGTCCATGGGTGTGTCCAAGAGCGGCTTGGGCGCAGTTGGGGGAACGGCCGGGGTTAAGGGCTAGGAGGGTGGAGGAATCGTAAGTAATGCGGGAGGGGTGGGAGGGACGGGGGGCGCGGTCCAGGCGCGGACGGGCGTAGACGGGCTTACCTTTGGCGCACCTTCGGCGCGACTGGGGCGCGGCCGCTGCGCGTGGACGCTGCGCGCAAATGCGACGGTCATATATGGCTAGTGGAAAGGGGGAGGGGCGAGGGCGGCTCAGCTGGGAGGCGGGGCGGGCTCAAGGGAACGCACACGGAGCACAACAACAACAAAAACAAAATGGAGGGGGGAGCAGAGCAGGGCGCCGGGGGATATCGCGCAATGAAACTGCAAGTTCGATATAGAGCAAGCCAGCTAGGCAGCAACCAAGCAAGGTAAATGCAATTAAATTCCAAGCAAGGTAAATGCGATTGAATTCCAGGCAAGGTAAATGCAATTACAATCCAGGCGCAAATATTACAAGTTAATCACAATGCAACGATACCGCGTCTCGGCAGAGAGACAGGGGAGCGTCCACTCAGGGCAGGAGCGATGAGGGGAACACCAGGACGCTTCCCGCGCTCCACAGGCTCTTAAACCCCCCTTTTGCTCGAGGTCCCGCCTCCTTGACCCAGAAGTGAAAAACTGCTTCCGGGTCAATGGCGGGACCTACGGACCAATATGGGCGGGTGAGGGGGGCCAGGCTCAGCCATGTGTGCATGGGGGCTGAGCGCCCCCCCCCCTTTCCTGGTGGTCTGGGACTGCCGGCCACCCCCCCCCTATCTTGCAAACTATAGTTATCAAAACTTATCAGTCCAACAACAGAATTCTTTGGAAGGCAGGGTGTCCCCCGGCCGTATTTATTAAAATATGAAAACAAATTAAAATTGAATAAAATAACATTAATTACATAATTATTAAATACAAAATTCAGACATTAGATTTACAGCAAGTTAGACAGGTATGATGGGCTAACCTTAACAAATGTCTAATACAGCGTGTTTCCTAACCAAATCTAACATCCTCATATCAATTTTGCATTCTAATAATTTCTGGTCCTACGGCAAGGTTGCTAACCGGTGTCAGATCCTTTTACCCAGCTACGCTCTCACGTCCGAGATGCGCATGTGCAACAAGGGCCCGGTTACCGGGAGAGTACGTCCCTCTCCTGGTTGCCCTCGTGCGCTCCGTGAACTCCATTTAACCATAACAGGAGGGCCCTTACACTCCCACCATTTGATGACGCCATAGTGTATGTGCGGGGTGGCTACCAGCCTGAGGAAAGCGTAACTTCCTCCCCCGCACCCTTCCAAGTGAGCGGATATCCTGCCCCTGAAGTTCTGGGAGAGACCAGTGGCCCCTCCCCCTAGGCGACCCCATTCGATTAATGGTGCCACCCCCCCTAAGGACCTTAAATTGCTGCTCACCGATTATGACCTTACCGCCACAGGCCAGCATAGTTGACCGACTATCTGGCCCCCCCACCAACTCCTACTCTGAAAGGTCATATCTACCTCACGAAACCTTCTAATCATGCTAGAATCTGCTTTGCTAGTAACTCCTCGCCTGCCTCAGTCAAGTGGACCCTATCCAGCAAGGAAAAATGGGTCTCCCCAAGATGCACCCATGTGGAATACTCCGCAATTGAGGTGTTCGGACTAGGTATCTAACTTGCCGTTGATCCTCTTTACCGAGTGATACAACGCCTTAACAAAGTCCTCCCTCCCTCCATGGCAGCCTGAGTATCAACTGCTACCCTCTCTCACTGAAAGGTCATGCCCTAAACCAATCCTCTCATGCCTAGCCCCAGATGCTTAGTCCCACTATCGCGCCCTATCCACTCCTTGCAAGATCCTATGTTGTCCCTACACTGCTTTTTGTAGGCAAGAGAGAAATTCTCTGCGATGGTTTCAAGCCCTGTGCACAAATGGACGCCGTCTTTCAAGAAGCACGACTCCCCGCATATGAAGCCCTGTGTTATGATCTGCAATTAGTAGGCCCCACTACTGCTGTTACTAGTTTTTTGCTGCCATGGGCACCATCATAGGCCTCTGACTCCAGGCTCTGGCCAGGCACCCCCCTGTGCACTGCCACGTTTACAAGCGTTGACCATATCAATTGATAACCTATGAATATACTATGATGACCGCGGCGCCCTGCGAGCACCTGCGCCGTTGCTGTAGCCACACAGTTTCCTGATAAGGACCGTACTGCCATTTTTATGCGCAGCAACCTCTCCCTACATTACCACGGACAGCCAAAGCTGGGGTTAACACACCAATAAACAATTAACCCAGTGTTGGCCCCCGGAGTCCTTCATTGATCGCCCATCACCCTTGAAGCCGTTGCTTGCCATTCTTGTACCTGACGTACGCGTCTCTTTGGCTGTCCACCTGTTGCAGTTGTTGCGGTGTGTAGCACTTCCCAGATATCCGCCATGAACCCGGCCATACATAAAATTGAAAAACACAAACACACACAATTAGTGTTATGGCCTCCTGATGAAAGCCGCAGTACATATGCCCTTTTACATCCCCGTCACATGCTAAACCTTAGATAAGATTGGCACCAGACACATTTCAATACACTCGCCACCACAAGTATTTAGCCTCGCATCAGTCTGTGTCACATGCGGAGTATCTGAATTAGAATTACATATATGGTGCCCAATAGTATGACCCTTAGTGAATAATAGACCTGAGTCCTAGCGGTGAGGAGCACGTCATGCAGCAGGCGTGTCTCCAGTCATACATCGTGAAAACAAAGATGAATGATTAGTGCCTTTCGTATTTATATGGCCAAATTCGCAAGTCAGCGCTTACTTCGTGAGACTGTACCGCCCCTTTTCACACCCACCCCCCGCTTAGGGTGCCTAGATACTGTCCACACCCGTCTGACATAGGCCTGTATGACAAACCCTAGGCATATCATGCCACCTTGCCCATGCACAAGGGTGTACCGGTAGTGCGTGATGCCATACCAACGCATCCATACTGTGTGATATTACCGAATCCAGTCTGTCTGCTACAAAGGCGCCCACATGTGCGCCAGCCAGATGTGATGCAGACAGCGAGGCAAGTCATGTTTCACACTACCACTTAAGACTGTGTGTTATCTAACACAAATCATACTGTGACATATGTTTATGTGTACTCGTGTGTCACAAACCACCTACTCATTATGCAAATGATGCAAACGAAAAGGAGAACCGAGTGGGCAAGTTACCCCGGCCACAACGCAGTCTATTGTTATTTTGTCTAAAATTAGTCACTTCACTTAAGATCCGGCCCTATGATGTCCAGTCCTATGTAAAATAGTAGTGGCCGCTATTAAACAAACCAAACAACATTTGTACAGCCTTATCAATATAGGGGCTGGCAGCCATTTCTGTGTTATTCTTTGATAAGCACTTGCCATTGATAACACTATAACTCAGGTATGCGTAATTAATATTAATTAGGGGGAACTAAATCCTCCAGCAAGAGCACATTTAGTGGGCGTGAGCAGCTGCTCAGGTTTCCTTTCTATTGTATTTAGCACTATTTGCTTTGTGTGATATGCCTCCTTCAGTCCCTTATGGGCGCAAGGGTGCTCCCTATGTTAAGAAAAGAATATGAAACGCAGGAGTAAATTTCTGGCATTTCCTATCCGGAGTGCACAATTAGTGAGTGCACGGAGCTGCTTTTGTTCTTTCATTTGAGCACCATTTCTTACCAAAAATGAATCCTTGCGTCGTTTTTTAATGGAAGGGGGCACCTACAGCACCCGGTATTCCTAGGCGGTCTCCCATCCAGGTACTAACCCGGCCCGACCCTGCTTAGCTTCCGAGATCACGCACATTCAGGGTGGTAGAAGGGGATAACAGGGGTGACTGGCAAACGTAAAAGACCACTACACCTTCCTCAGCCCGCAGTGATAATGCTCAAGTCTCATATTTCATCATTGAAACATTTCCATCCACTGTTGTTACCCATTCGATTGATACTGCTTGTAAGCATTGGCAAAGGAATAGACTTGTTTTAGGTGCCGGTCTGTTGTGTTAAATGTCTGGGTGTAGTCCCATAAAACATACAAAGAGGCATGCTTTGTGAAGCGCAGGATTATAGTTAACATTTCTAAGGCCAGACCGTACTTTAAATAGTCCAACCCTCATGGAAGGGATTCATAGCTATGCTTCATTGGCCCTGTCCCTTTTAGAAACCCCACTAAACTCCTTTAACCCACTTAAGAATACTGCTTTGGCACTTATGTACGATATTATCCTTAGAAAAGAAATCATAGTTTCTGTTTCTGTATCTGCAACTCGCAGTCTCTCCATAGTCCCTGTGCATCAAAACTTTATCGATAGATCAGTGGGTCAAGACGCCTACTGCAGGTAAAATGTGAATCCCAGTAGTTAAACTGGTGACCTTATTATGGTTGAAAAGCCATCATCAGAAGGATGCGGGATACTTGCAGCTGTTAACAATGCTTCGCAGTAGGGCTGTTCATGTCTGAAACACCCACATTGATAATGTTTTTACTGTGCCAGCTTCTGACACATTACCTAGATTATACTTGTAGAGTGCATCAGGATGGCTGTGGAAGGTTAGAAATGCTACGAAAATATGGGTGATCTTGAGTGCACCAATATGTAGTTATCCTTAGTGCATCAAGTGCAGTGGCGCCAGGCCCCAAGGTTGTGAAGGACGCACAGCACGCCCAATTAAGTCCATTACTAACTATGGGTAAGAGAGACTCGTTCTTATTGCTTGCGTCAAGACCCAAGGCTCACTTGCTTACACAAGACCATTCCAACTGACAAATAGAGCCAAGATATCACTCCAACTACACAAACACTCATGTGCGAAGACAGACACCACAGCGCTACCCTTTAAAAACCCACTAGTAAGGTTTATGCCACTGGTCAGTGCGTTACAGTTTTACCGGGCAGGACCCAGCTCTCTCTAGGGCACAGCTCTCTCTAATGCACAGCTCCCTCTTTGCTCTGTACACTGAGGCCCTGCGCGGAGAAGGGTGGTAGCGTTATTCCTTAAAAACCCCTGCCTGTTCACGTAATCAAAGTAACATACTACAGACAGCGTGGAGCGCGCCAAGCATTGCTCCTAAAATGTGGAAAAACTGGGAGCGTGTCTCACAGGGGCGTGGCTGATGTAATTAAGGGTGTGGTTTAAAATTACGTAAGCTAAACATATGTGCTTAGCATAGTGTGCTGTCTAATTGTGTTTTGCTGTTTCCGTCATTGCATCCAGATATACGATACAACAACAAGTAACATCCTCCCTACAAGGTTATTCTTCAAAGGTTGCTAGTTGCATAAGATAAATAAGCAGCAACTATGGGTTGTATATAATATTGAAAAAGCTTCCACTTAAAGCCCTGGTCGTGACACCACGACAATGTTTTTTAAAAGGAGAAGGGAAATCCATTCAGAAAATGACTCTCTTTAAAGGATTTCCCTTCCCCTACAACGCTCACCTGGCATGATGTCAAGCCATAACTTCTCCACTAATGAGAAGTGCGAGGTGTGAGCACACGCACATCAAAGTGCCTGCTGTCCCTGCAGTCTGGAAGAAACAGAGCACCTGTGCCAGGCCACAAAACAGAGCGCGATAGAGACCAGTTTCGACTGCCGGTGCTTAGACCAAGCCAGGCCCACTTAAAAGCCCTGGAGCTGGAGATCATACTGCGGTTAATGTTGCTCAAGGTTACTGGACCCTGTGCTTCAATGCTCTGATATTGTACACTGTTATATGAAAGGTTTTCGTGCAAATATTAAAATATCGTGCAAATAATAAAATAAACACTGCCTGCTATACAGTTGCTTTACTTATCTTGTTTCGCGTAGTCTAACAGCAGCAAAGTCTACATAAAGCAATTATTACACACGGGTCCCATCCTCGGAGCTTTAACGGCATGTCTCCCACTATATGAAGAATAATTATACAAATCCCATCGGGGCAGCCAGTGTTGGTGCTACGCAGACTCATTATGGGATCAGTTCCGAGGCCCCCTTGCAGGCCTCCGGTTTTAACCTCCCAGCCAAATAAGCTCTAAAGAGTGGCCATTTCTAATTAACACTAAACCCTACAGCTGTCTGCATCCCTGCGCGGGGCATCTGTGAAATGCCATTTCATAAGCATGATCACTCTGAGAGTATTTAGGGGAAATAAGAGTGTCTGGAATTTCCTCAGAGCAAGGTCTAACACTTACCGAGACCATCTTCCAGAGGGAACATGAAATGTTGTTTAGACACCACACTGATCTAGGTCATGTACACTGTGGTCAGAAGGCATGAGAATGAATTGCGAGACTGTCAAGCCAATGGAAGTAAAACTATACTTTTTCATATTTACACTATTACTTTACCTCGGGCATCCTACGACTGAATGAAATTGTAAGTTATACATTTGTGGATTTTGCAAATTTACCCATCATCTGCCCGGACCCCCGGAAGTCGGCTGCCTTATACCACACACGCTGAACTGACTTTCCTTATTTTGTCACCCACGCATTTGTTTATAAAAAAGGAGCGCTGGACAATAATAGCCTCCCACTGAGCTAAACACATAACTATGTGATTATGCCATTATGTTCACATAATCACAACCGACACTAAAGTCCTATGATCCCTGCCCGGAGCTAAGAGCTCGTTCGACACCCACGATGGGAGAACACGGCACATGCGCCACAGGCTCACCTCAAACAGCAACGCCATGCTGAAGTCCATGCTCGCTGCCCAGCGCATGAAGGCTTCCTGCTCCCCCCGCTCTTCTGCCGCTGCACCCCACGATCCGCTGCACCACTCCTTACGCTTCTAAAAAAGTATTTCAGGATTCAAGTCCACGGCTCTTGGCACTGCGGCGCCCCCGCCACATCCACTCGACCAAGGCAAGGCACAGCGACGATCAGCTGTCCTGCCTTTCGCAATCACGACGACCTGCAAGGTGAAAAAACTGAAAATTACAAGCCCCACAGCAGGGCGAGCCTGGGAAGCGCGGGCACAAAGAGGATGCTTCCCGCGCTCCCCAGGCTCTTAAACCCCCCCTTTGCTAGAGGTCCCGCCTCCTTGACCCGGAATTGAAAAACTGCTTCAGGGTCAATGGCGGGACCTACGGACCAATCAGGGCGGGTGAGGGGGGGCCGGGCCCAGCCATGTGTGCGTGGGGGCCGAGCGGCCCCCCTTTCCTGTCTAGTTGTTGTCCTGGAGTCTGTGATGAGGAAAAGGTGCTAGGGGATGGCGGAACGGGCGGCCTGAAGCACCAACACGCAACGGGGGAGAGAGACGGGGTAACAAACTACTATAGTGTCTATAGTGTAACAACGCAGGAGGGGTGCCGGGAGAGCAACGGCAGAGTGGGTAAGAGGGAGAGGGAGGGTGTAGACCAGTGAAACAGCAAAGTGGGAGAGGTACAGTGCAAGCAGCAACACACGACAAAGAGTAGCACAGAAATGCCAATTTGGAACAAAGAAACAAGCTGGCATGCTGCTGCTTTGCAAAGTTATATTTTCAATAAAGAAATGGTTAGGCAAGCCGCTCTATAAGTAAGAAGTGCGGGTGCCAAAACGATGCATGTCATTGAGCCACAAATAACAAAATAAGCATACACAACACAACATAGTGAAATAAGTGAAATAAAGCACGGCTTCCGTCTACATAAAAAGTATGTGTGTCGCGGCCTGTGGTAAACAAATAAATACCTTTTGTCGGCCGGCTGCGAGCGTTGTTGACCATAGAGCGTAACCGTGTGTCTTGGTGCAGCCAGCTTGTGCCCCTGTGTTTTGAGTTCTGTCTGCCCCCTTAATAAACAAGCAAAATAGCAGTGGTGGGGTCCTTTGAGCAGTGTGGGAGCGTAGATCTGAAGGAGCCAGCGCTGTCCCTGCTCCTTGTCCCAGGATCTTAAAACGAGCCACGGGCGCCATTGTTAAAAGTGCACGCCCGTGTTTGAAAAGTGAAAGCGGCAACATTAAGCTTGGTCCTGGTGAAGGGGGGCCGGAATTAAATGAGAAAATAAACAAACAAGGAGCGAGGGGCTGGTGGTGGTGGGGTTGACAACACCGAGGAATAATAATGAAAACGTCTGTGCATATTAAATGCATGCATATGGCATTCAGTGAACCGGGCCCCATAGCAAACAAGCACTAACAAGTGGCGGCGATGACGGAAAGTAACCTTCCCTCATCCCCATGTGTACAGGCTAAAGCTCCTGCCTGCCCTCCGTAAAGCGCACCACAGAACGCGCATTAGTATTACAGCCACCATGCTGCTACTGCTGACATTGACTCTGTTACGGCCGCGCTTCTGCTTCCGGGTAACGTTTGTATTGCGCATGTATGCTGGACAGGTCAGGCAAAATATAGTGTGACTTGAGTCAGCCAATCCCAGGAAAAATAGCATTTATAAATGCAATAGGAACCGTATTTACACAAGCCCTATTGCAGTTTAAACAAAAGTGTGGGAGTCGAAAAAGGCACGAACGGGAGGGGTGAAGGGGGTCAAAAGTGACGGACTGCGGAAGGGGAAACACAAGGAAAAAATAGCATTACAGTAAAGGGGCTGATAGCCTCAGAAGTCTACAAATGACAACATGACAGTGAAGAGGAGGGACTAACAATGGGAAAACCAATGAGAACACTGCATTTGTGATGTAACCCAATCAAAAAGATGGGCGGAGAGTGGGCGGAGCTTAAATGAAGCATCCCCGGTAGAGTGTATACAGCATGCCTCGCAGAGCAATAGCGGCGCATTGTGCTGCAACGCTATATGCGAGACCTAAAAAATGGTTGTATTTCCATTATCAATTTCTTGTCTCAAACAAAATCTTACATTTAGCGGGTTTTTGCAGACACATATTTGTCTTAATTAACTAGATGAATTTTAAAAAGCTGGTGAAGTTAAAAAACACTCTTCATGAATTGCACGGAAAAGCAGTTGCCCAACTTTAAATACTCTGGGACATAGTAGTAGTTGTAGTATTTCTTCATTAGGTTTTAAAATAGAGAACCATGAAAGTACATTTAAAAAATACCACATCAGTAAAATCTGAGAAACATAAAATAACTAGTCTGTACAATTGTTTCATAATACAGTGTCAACCACCTTTGTGCAAAAGATGCATCTAACATCTATACTAATATAATAGAGAGTCCAAACCTTTGAGGCGGGTAATCTCAGGAACCACAGCACCAATCACAACACCAAATACAGCGTTGGAAAGGGCAGTTGCAGCAGAAGGACGTAGGCTATGCAGACGCCCACCATATACATTTAAAAGGTAAAAGAACCGTGCCAGCAAAGTAGTCCCTTGTGGGCGTGTCTGCGTTGTGCTGTGGGCGTGTTCTGGGGGTGTGACAAATGCTGGGGGCGTGTGGTACGTTCCGCCCTTCATGCCATGTCTCATATCGTGTGCTAATCCCACCCTGCTCCCTTTAAATACCCCGCACCCCATAATCATAACCCACCCTTACTCCTTAAAAAACCCCAACACCCTTAAACACTAACCCATCCTAACCCTATAAATATACCCTGTACCCCAAAACCCAAACCTATCCCTAAACCCTAAAATTACCCCTGTACCCCAAAACCCAAACCTAGCCCTGAACCCTATAAATACCCCTGTACCTCAAAACCCAAACCTACCACTGAACCCTGAAAAAAATACCCCTGTACCCCAAAACCCAAACCAAACCCTGAACCCTAAAAATACCTTTGTACCCCAAAACCACCCCATAACCCTAAAATACCCCTGTACCCCAAAACCCAAACCTAGCCTTGAACCCTTAAAATACCCCTGTACCCCAAAACCCAAACCTACCCCTGAACCCTAAAAATACCCCTGTACCCCAAAACCCAAACCTAGCCCTGAACCCTAAAAATAACCCTGTACCCCAAAACCCAAACCTACCCCTGAACCCTAAAATACCCCTGTACCCTAAAACCCAAACCTAGCCATGAACCCCAAAATACCCCTGTACCCCAAAACCCAAACCTAGCCCTGAACCCTTAAAATACCCCTGTACCCCAAAACCCAAACCTACCCCTGAACCCAAAAAATACCCCTATACCCAAAACCCAAACCTAGCCCTGAACCCTAAAAATACCCCTGTACCCCAAAACCCATACCTATTCCTAAACCCTAAAATTACCCCTGTACTCCATAACCCAAAACTATATCTGAACCCTTAAAATACCCAAACACCCCAAAACATGTACCTCAGTACCCCAAAACATATACCCCTATACCCATACTTACCTTATCCAAACATTAAAAAAAATGCGTTTACCATTCATGCATTTACAACGAATTTCGTTGTAAATGTATGCATGGTAAAAGCATATAAAATGTAATGCCATGCGTTATAATGGCATTGCGGAGCCATGGTACTTTCGTAATGAAAGTATGCGGAGTGATGGTATGCGGAAAGAAAGTTGCTGAATAATGGGTGTTTACCCTCCCCCGGTAAGTACGTTGGTGGCACGGCGGCCCACATCTCCAGCAACATACTCATATTTTTTCACCACCCATTTGAAAAATGCACAGGTCTCTCTCATTGATGGCCAGCACCGACATACACTTTTAGACACACCTCCCCCCACAAGTTCTAGAGTTGCGAATAAGCATGAGCGCAAAATCCGCTACGCTCGCGGATTTTGCGAATTTTCGGTAAATCCGCGATCCGCGAACTCTCGCGAATTTACCGAAAATTCGCAATCCGCGAGCGGCGGATTCCGAGGCCAAAAGTTCAAGCCTTCCTGGCCTGTTGTTGTAACTATTTTACGATGGCGCCGGCAAGCTGCCAGCGCCATCGTAAAATAGTTACTAAATTAGCTTCAACAGGAAGCACTAATAGATAAAATCAAGCAGGCGCTCGTGCATCTGCTTTATTTTATCTATTCGAGCTTCCTGTTGAAGCTAATTTAGTAACTATTTTAGGATGGCGCTGGCAGCTTGCCGGCGCCATCGTGAAATAGTTAAAAGGCTGGGCAGCTGTGCCCTCTTCCCAAATATACTATCGAAAATCGGCTGTGATGCTGGACAGAGGCCTTTGCATCCTTGACTGTCACGAGCGTAATCCTCGTGCTGTTCCTGTGGACAGGAGCTTTTATAGCTCACTCAAGGGACCCCTGCGCCCTTCGGCGCTATTGCATAGTAACACACACCTGGTCGCTGTAGACAACTCTCTGGCACTTTAGGCAGCTGTAGTGTAGTGTAGTGAAAGCACTATACATTTAGCCAACGAGGTATGGCACAAAACGGTGGCGTCTTCTTGAATAAATATGAAGGGCAGGGTTCATTCTGGCACGATGGTCCTGGCACAAAAATTAAACCTCAACCGGAAGCACTTACAGATATCATTTAAGCATGTGCCCTAGTTGAAGCTTAAATTCAGTGACTCATTCATCGGCCCAAAAACAATCGTGAGCGTTGTCAAGGCTGGGCAGCTGTGCCCTCTTCCCAAATATACCATCGAAAATCGGCTGTGATGCTGGACAGAGGCCTTTGCATCCTTGACTGTCACGAGCGCAATCCTCTTGCTGTTCCTGTGGACAGGAGCTTTTATAGCTCACTCAAGGGACCCCTGCGCCCTTCGGCGCTATTGCATAGTAACACACACCTGGTCGCTGTAGACAACTCTCTGGCACTTTAGGCAGCTGTAGTGTAGTGTAGTGAAAGCACTATACATTTAGCCAATGAGGTATGGCACAAAACAGTGGCGTCTTCTTGAATAAATATGAAGGGCAGGGTTAATTCTGGCACGATGGTCCTGGCACAAAAATTAAACCTCAACCGGAAGCACTTACAGATATCATTTAAGCATGTGCCCTAGTTGAAGCTTAAATTCAGTGACTCACTCATCGGCCCAAAAAACAATCGTGAGCGTTGTCAAGGCTGGGCAGCTGTGCCCTCTTCCCAAATATACCATCGAAAATCGGCTGTGATGCTGGACAGAGGCCTTTGCATCCTTGACTGTCACGAGCGCAATCCTCGTGCTGTTCCTGTGGCCAGGAGCTTCTGTATCTTCTTCATCCGCTGCTCTAATCGGTCTCTGACCTTTTATACACACAAGAGGCATGTGCACTCGCATGGAAGCCCCGCCCCAAATCCGCAAATCCGCTAATCCGCAAATACGCGGATTTTGCGGATCCACGATCCGTGAATACGCAAATCCGTGAATCGTGGATCCGCAAAATCCGCCCATGCTTAGTTGCGAACTTTAGAGCTGGGGAGCTACATTCGAATCTCGGCATCAGCTCAACATCCTGTGATTCCAGGCAAATCGCTTTGTCTCCCCGTGCCTACCACAAATGAATGTGTTCTTCTGTAATGTAAATTGTTCTCATGCCATGTTGTCAAGTTCGCGCTATATAATATTGCAAGGAACAATAAAGTAGGGAAACTCGAGTTCACACACTACTGAACGCGCACTCTTAAGTGCATCAGCAGTGCACTGTGAATCGGAGCGTTTCACAGGCCTGTCACAGATAAGAAATGCTATCAAAATGAAATCCTACAAAACAATATACTACTGGCCAGCAGCAATTCATACCCGGACAACGTCGGGACGAGCTGCTAGTTAACATATAAACAGGAATAAAAATCAGAGCAACTTAGTCAATCAGGGACATATTAACAACTGTGGGGGTGCAGGGCAGTGCAGCAAGTCACTGTGCAGAGCTGCCCTGCTTCACAGGGACAAGGCAGGAATGTGCTGCATGTATTCAAGACGGCGCATTCCTATCCTTGTCCCTTGTGCTAGAGCCGTTTGGCTACCTAGTACCAGCGCAGCCACACTTGCACCAAGGTGCAAGGGGCACTGTGCTGTAGGTAGGATTGTTTTTGGGCGGGAAAAGGCACCTTCTTGCAAAAAAAACTAATCTTGAGAGGCTTTTTGCTCTTTCTATATGTGTAGGAAAATGCAGCATACATAGAAATAGGAAAAATAGAGGAGAAGAACAATAGTTACTTACCTGTAATCTGTGGTTCTCCAGTATTGGTGTCTTTCATAGATTCACATGCCTGAATCATTCCCCGTCGTCAGAGTAGGAGTCCCACGGTATATAAAAAAGCAGTAATAAGCCATTTGTACATAGCAAATAACAGTTATAATAAACCAGGAAGTAAAGTAGCCTCAGCTACCAATGAAAAAACTTCCACATTAGTGACTATCCAAGTCATTATGTTAGACCAAACTGCAGCCAATCAGGCCACAGCTCCCACCAAGGTATTCTCCCCAGAGACCCAGGCTGTCAGATTTTTGTAGCACTGGAGTGTACCAGAGTATATAGACATATATCTTAACAGTCTGGGTGAGACTCTGAGGGGAGGTGGGTGGGTGCATGTGAATCTATGAAAGACACCAATACTGGAGAACCACAGATTACAGGTAAGTAACTATTGTTCTTCTCCAGTATTAGGGGTGTCTTTCATAGATTCACATGCCTGAATCCGAGTAGTTAGCAGTAATACAATATGTCGCTCTTATACGCCAAAGAACAGTTATCATGCATTAAAAGAAAGCAATGCAACAACATATGAAAGCGTAAAAGAGCAAAGGAGGTGGGAGAGATACCAGAGGCTCACCTTACTGAAACAGATTACGCAGGACTGCTCTCCCCACCGAGGCATCGGTATCGCTTGAAGAATCCAGACAGTAATGCCTCGTGAATGTGTGTCTGCTGGACCATGTTGTGGCTCTGCAAATGTGCGGGAGAGGCACACCAGCAAACAAAGCAGTTGAAGAGGAGACTGCTCTCGTAGAATGTGCTCTAGGTAAGGTCTGTAAGGGTTTACCTGCTTGTTGATGGCAGAGCCCTATCGTGGATGAGACCCACCTGGCGATAGTCTGTTTTGTAACAGCACAGCCTTGTCTTGGTCTGCCATACGCCACAAATAGCTGATCCGTCTTTCTGATGGCAGCTGTTCTTGAAAGATAAAATTTAAGGCATCTCTTAATGTCTAATGTGTGTAAAGTCCGCTCAGCTGGTGACTGCGGATTGGGAAAAAATGTCTTAAGTATCACTGGCTCATTTAGATGAAAATCCGATGGCACTTTGGGCATGTACTTCGGGTTGGTGCGTAGTATCACAGAGTCATGTGTGAATTGCAAGAATGGTGGCTTAGAGGTGAACGCTTGCATGTCACTCACCCGTCTGGCTGAAGTTAATGCCAGCAGCAATGCAACCTTCCAAGTGATGAACTTGAGATCGACCTTATGGATAGGCTCGAAGGGATGGCGCAGAAGCTGAGCCAGGACTACATTCAAATGCCAAGATGGAGGTGGTCGGCGTACAGGTGGAAACATACGAAATAAACCTTTAAAGAACTGTTGGATTATTCTTGAGGAGTATAGAGAGTTCTTACCATCTTGACGGTATCGTGATATGGCCGCTAAAAACACTTTAAGTGTTGAGTGCGCCAAACCTGATTAAGCCAACTGCAAAAAGAAGGGCAAGATCGCTTCCGGCTCCGCATTCATTGGATGTATATTCATAGTTTGGCACCAAACACAAAAACGCTTCCACTTCAGTTTGTAAGTTTTGTTTGTTGAAGGCGCCCTAGCATTGGCCAGGAC
Organism: Lissotriton helveticus; assembly: GCF_964261635.1. Taxonomy (NCBI): domain Eukaryota; kingdom Metazoa; phylum Chordata; class Amphibia; order Caudata; family Salamandridae; genus Lissotriton; species Lissotriton helveticus. Next base: position 364,699,549 of record NC_136068.1, on the reverse strand, counting down.
TTCTTGACAGTCCTGTGGAATGTTCAAGTGTGCAAACTCATGGTGTTGAGGAGCCAAGCCGATAATTTCAGAGAATGAGGGTCCGGATGATACACCCTGCCTTCTTGAATTGTTAGAAGATTTGGAATTCGGGGTAGTTGGACTGGCTCGCACTCTGACAGAAGGAGAAGCTGTGTGAACCAATACTGTCGTGGCCACCGTGGAGCAATCAGGATTATTCGACACGGTTGTTTCCTCATTTTCTTGATGACTTTGGGAATTAACGGAATTGGCGGGAAGGCGTAGGCAAAGATCCGTTCCCAATTCAGTGACAGAGCGTCCCCGCAAGAGTCCCTGTGGGGAATCCAGCTCGCAAAGTGAGTACATTTCTTGTTCTGATAAGTTGCAAAAAGATCTAGATCGGGGAGACCCCACCTCTGGAAGATCCGATCCAGCGCTGGCTGATGCAGTTCCCATTCGTGAGTGCTGTTCTTGGATCTGCTCAGCGAATCTGCCAGTACATTGGCTACTCCTGGAACATGCACCGCTGACAAGTTGATGTCGTGATCCAGAGCCCAAGTCCAGATCTCTTGAGCCTGTTGAGACAACCGGGCTGATTTTGTGCCCCCCTACTTGTTCAGGTAATGCATGCTCGTTGTGTTGTCTGTTCGAATTAACACTGTGGAGCCTTCTAGAATTGCCTGAAAGGATTTTAGGGCGAGGAAAATGGCCCGTAACTCCAGGAGATTGATGTGCCATTTCTTTTGATGAGTGTCCCATTTGCCACTGATCGTCATCCCTTGAAGGTGAGCGCCCCAACCTTCTAGCGAGGCATCCGTGGTTACTATGAATCTTGGGACTTCAGCGAGGAAAGCACAGTCTACTTGCAGGTGATGTTTCTGACTCCACCACAGGATTGTTTCCTTCATTCGAGGTGTTAGGGAAATGATATCCTCGAAGGACCCCGATATCTGCACCCATTGGTGACTGAGTTCCTCTTGTAATGGTCTCATCCTCAGACGACAGTTTGGAGTGAGAGGGATGCACGATGAGATCATCCCTAGGAAAGATTTGAATCTCCGAACAGAAACGCACTCTTTTCAGAGGAGTGTGGTTGCCATTGTTCTGATCTTTTCCTGTCTTTCGTTTGAAATGAAGACCTGAGCGAGCTTGGAATCCAGCGTTGCTCCTAGGAAAGACTTCCTTTGAGATGGAATTAGATCTGATTTCTCGAAGTTTACTGAAAACCCCAGGCTTTGAAACAGGCAAAGGCATTTCTGGACATGGTCGTTTGCTGTGTCGTAGGAATTGGCCTTGATAAGGCAATCGTCCAGATAAGGGTATATCTGAATTCCCTGCAATCGTAGGTGGGCCGCTACGGGTGCTAGCATTTTTGTGAATACCCTCGGGGCTGAACGTAGTCCAAAGGGAAGCACCTTGAATTGGAAATCCCTGCCAGCCACTCTGAACCTCAGGAACTTCCTGTGTCTGGGGAAGATAGGGACGTGGAAGTAGGCATCCTGAAGGTCGAGTGTTGCCAAGTGGTCCCCTTCTGCCAAACACTGGAGGATCTCTTGGAGAGTTAACATTCTGAACGTCAATTTTTTGATGAATTTGTTCAGGGCACGCAAATCGAGGATTGGGCGCCATTCTCCTGATTTTTTGCGTATCAAGAAAAAACGAGAGTAAAAGCCTGTCCCTCTCTGGTGTCGAGGTACTCTCTCGATTGCCCCCTTTCGTATCATTGTATTGATTTGGATGAATAGCTCCTTGAGATGTGCTGGGGGCAGCCCTTTTGGTGGAGAATTAGGAGGGGTTTTTACAAATTCTAATACGTGGCCCTTGGATACCACATCCAGCACCCATTTGTCTGTAGTAATCTTGGACCATTTTGAGCAATGTAGGGATATTCTTCCTCCAATTCGGTTTTGGCTGGGACACTTTGGCGTCAGGAAGTGAATCTCACTTCTTGTTGGTGTTATCTCTTCCCCGATATGTGGTTTTTCCTCGGGGCTGTGCGTGAGTATTTCTTCTTTGGCCATAAGGTTGTTGTTTATATGGCTGGTACCTCTGGGTGTTTTGTGTGTTAGTATAGTTGCGCTGTTGGTAATATCCTCCTCTACTTGAGAAGCTTCCCCTTCCTCTTGCGCCACGAAAGGAAGACTTTCGATACTGCAGAGTACCCAAAGATCGTGCAGTTTCAGTATCCTTTTTTATGGCCTGCAAAGCCTCATCCACGTGCGAGCCGAATAGGTACTCGCCATCATAAGCCATGTTTAACACCTTGGCCTGTACTTCATGTCTAAAGGACGTAGATTTCAACCATCCCTCTCTCCGAAGGACTGCGGCTCCGGCCAATTGTCTGAATCCTGTAGCTGCTACATCCACTGCAGCATCAATGATCTCTGACGACACACACTCCCCATCTTGTAGAATTTTGATAGCCTCAGACCGGTCCGGTTCAGGCAGTTTCTTAATATAAGGCAAAATGTCAGACCACATTTGCCTGTCGTATCGGCCAAGAATTGCCATAGAATTAGCAACCCTCACTGTGGTCGCTGCAATCGTTGATACCTTTTTCCCAATGGTATTGAGTCTTCTTCCGTCTCTGTCTGTAGGAGTGGAGATTTGAGACGACGGGTTCTTCGCTCTCTTTTGAGCTGCTTGTGCAATGACTGAGTCTGTCTTGGCTTGTCCAATCAGGCAAGCCGGTGAAGAAGTTGGCGCTCTGTACTTTTTATCTACTCGTGGTAACACTGGAAGTAAAGAGTTTGGTGTGGCCATGATCTTTAGACCTTCTTTCCAAATGAAGTCTATGATAGGTATTGACCAACTCTGTCTTTGGGACAAATTTTTAAAATCATACAGGAAACAATCATCCTGTTTCGTCTCCATGGCAATGAGAAATCTCTTGGTTGCGTTGTCCATAATCTTATGAAAATTCGCAATATCCACCGGTGGTGAATCAGCTTTAGGCTGTTCATCTGGAGCAGGGGAGTCAGCCTGATAATCTTCATACTCCGACGAATCCGATTCATCCAATTCACCTTCCTCCTGAGCCTCCTCTTCAGTATTCTCATCCTCCGATTGATTATATGGCACCGGTATGGATGGGGTATGTCCCGATTCTTCCGTTATAGGAGGTATTGAATGTGGGGCCCCTCTAGGCTGGGGGGAAGAGATGTGTGATTCGCCCGACTCTGAGGGCGGAAAACGGCGATAGTAATCATCCAACATGGACATCAAATTTCTAAATAGTTCCATGGGCATTTGTGTCCCTGGTGGTGGTGCAGGATCTAACCCGGGCTGTTGCGTCACTTGTTCCTCTTCCTCCTGATCCTTGACCTGTATGAGCAAGTCAGATGGACTTGTAGCTGCTGGAAATAATTCGCCACCAGAGTCCTCGTCTGAATCCAAGAGCCTGTCTGGCATTGTGAGTGGTGACATACATGCAGACTGCGATGGGCGTTGTAGAAGTGCCGCAGTGGTGGCTGGAGATGGCAACGATATCGCGTTGCTTCTTGCTGACCAGACCTGAATATCTGTGCAAGTTGACAGTTTTGGCGTTATTGGATGCTCTTGGGCCACTGGGAAGGCTTGTGGCATTGACTTAGTTGTGAGCGATGAACTCGCCGTCGTCGATTGCGTCGTCGACAACTGTGGCTGGAGAGTTTTCGTCGACGATCCGTTTTTTGATGTCGACGACGACGTCGTCGTCGACGGAACACTTTTCGTCGACGACGGAACAATTTTCTTCGTCGACGGGGCCGTCGACGGAGCCATCTTCTTCGTCGACGAGACCGTCGTCGACGACTTCGTCGACGGGGCCGTCGACAGTGTCTTCTTCGTCGACAGTTGGATCGTCGACGGAGTCTTCCTCGTCGACGATGGGATGGTCGACGGGTGCTTCGTCGACGGTGAAGTCGTCGACGGTAAGGATTTCTTCGTCGACGGTAAAGTCGTCGTCGACGGGAAGGGTGTTTTCGACGCTGACATGGGCTTCGTCGACGGAGGCTCGTCGACGGTAGGAGAAACTTTCTTCGTCGACGAGATGGGACGAATCTGAACATGAACATAAGTAGGTGAGGACGCTGAGGACACCACCAAAGAGGGTTTTGGTGAGGAATAAGTCATAGTTGAAGTCACTGTAGTGGCTGTCTGACAGGAAACCGGCAGAGAAGTTGCTGCCTTGGTTGCAGGCCTCTGAGGTGACAATAAAGACACAGTCTTTTTAATTACAGGCGGCTTTACAGATTTTTCACAGGCTTTCTTCACTTTTGAAGTAGAAGGCTCCTCAGCAGCAAGAGTGTGCTGGGCCTGTTTTGCCACCTTTGCCTTAGGGGTAGTCACCTTACCCTCAGCCATTCTCTTTCTAGATCCCATAGAAGACATAGAGGCCAAACTTCCTACCTCAGAGAGTGGCAAGTCCTTGTCCTTATTCCGTTGTATCCATAGTAGAAGGCGACCCTCTCTGTCTCTGAGGGTTTTAGTGGGAAAAGTGCGACAAATCTTGCACTCCTTAGCCTGATGATCCGGATACAAGCAGTATATGCAGAGAGAATGAGGGTCCTCCTTGAAGAGCCTTGCCTTGCCACAAGATTCACAGGCCCTGAAAAGGGACTTAGATGTAGACATGTTTGAAAGTGAGAACTTTCAAGAGTAGAGAAAAAACTGAGCAGAGCTCAGAGAGACTCCCTATCACACGACGTGCGGTAAAAAATCTGACAGCCTGGGTCTCTGGAGAGAATACCTTGGTGGGAGCTGTGGCCTGATTGGCTGCAGTTTGGTCTAACATAATGACTTGGATAGTCACTAATGTGGAAGTTTTTTCATTGGTAGCTGAGGCTACTTTACTTCCTGGTTTATTATAACTGTTATTTGCTATGTACAAATGGCTTATTACTGCTTTTTTATATACCATGGGACTCCTACTCCGACGACGGGGAATGATTCAGGCATGTGAATCTTTGAAAGACACCCCTAATACTGGAGAAATAAACATATTTCTCCTCGTTACGCATCCCTTGGGACGTAGTATATTTTTGTCGCATTCCCAGGTTTACAAGGTCTGGGAATGCGTCAAAAACCACGGGAGTTGCTTTGGAACACCCGTGGAGTACCCATGGAACCCTTACCTAGTGTAGAGTAACGCAACACAGTGATCTGCATTGCATTACGTTACTCCATATTTTGAAAGCCACTTTAAGCTATGCAACGTGGCTTTGCGCGGCTTCAAAAACATGACTTATGGTTTGCGTCCCTCTTGCACCACATTACGTGGTACAAGAGCGACGCAAACCAGGTCATAAATATGACTCTCAATTATTTGTGTGGACCATGCTAAAAAGTTGTGGCAAGTGGTAACGGTTTCAGCATCACACGCCTCTTGCTTCTGTACCCTGTTGAATAAACTGGTGCAAATAATCCATCCACATTTTGCAAAGTTGCCATGTTCCATTTTACCTCACTTTCGACCTCAAATTAGAACATGATTTGTGACTTTCAAGGTCCTTTTTTTTAACTGAGTTTTATATAGCACTGGGAGATTATGTGATTTGCCCAGAATCACAGGATGTTCAGCATCATTGCGGAGACTTGAACCCGGTTCTCCAGATTCGAGGTCGACCACCCTAACCATTAGGCCAACTCCTCTCCCCCTTCCTAATAGGAAGTGGAACATCCTGGTACCATGCCTAGAAAGGAAAAGAGTGGGAGTCAGCTCATTGAGCTTCTGCCACAATATTAGATGTTTCCAACATGAAAGAGTGGATTTACATTCTTGTCCTCTTACCGTTGATGACCCAGTGCATAAAGGACATGAATAAGAGTTTGAGGTCAGCCAAGAGTTTTTAATAATGGAGTGATCAAAAATTCATCTTCACTACGCACACCTAAAGAGATGGCCTGGGTTTAATGTGTGAAACCAAGAGACCTCCAGAAAAAATAATAACTTTAAATAATAAAGGGGCTCATTACCATGGCCGAAGGCCCGCTGTCGGTGGCGAGCCCTCCGCCATCATACTGTGCTTTTCCGCCCACAATATTATGATGGCGGGGGAAGTGTTGGGGAAGCATGGCGGTCGGAATGACCCACGCCACAGTTCAGACAGGCGGTCCTTTTCCGACCGCCTGTCGGAGTACTTACATTGCCCAGCATTGCAGCGTTGCCTGCCAGGCACCACTGTTGGGATTATGATATCCCCTTCCACAGGTCGTTTCACGGTGGTCAACCTGCCACGAAAAGACAGGCGCAAATGGATTTGGCCTCCCGTAACGGGCCCCCCTTCCTCCCTGGGGCAAGGCCACTGGGGGGCACCTATGGGGCCCCCCTACATATCCCTGCACCATGTGGCAGGCACCATAGTGTAGGAATATGCAAGTGGCTTTTTTTTTGCATTGTGGCGGGGGCTGCTGACCGCATCCCCGCCACAATGCAAAGTATGAATGATGCGACCACCGTGGTGGCAGTTGCATCGTAATTTCGGATTGCGGGGAGGCCGCCTCATTAGCGGCAGGTCCCAAATCCAAAACGATGGCTGACAGACTGAATTTCGTCCGCCATCGTAATGAACCGCAAAGTCTTTGACAAGCTCAACAAAGTGAAGTTATTTGAATTCCAAAGCCAACCAAAAAGAGTGTTACATGTCCATCATCGTGAACCCCACTCTACCAGTGTTAACCTGGTCATACTGCAATAGACAGATAAAAGACAGGAAGAGGAAAGTAAGCATCTCCGTGATCTTCTGCACTGCTTGTAAATGGGTGGGTCACTGGAAAAGTAAACCTCTCTCCCAATCTGAAAGAAAAGCCCTCAGCAGGGAATGACATTTTTCAATTTTTAAGAACTACACATTTGATAAAACTCTTCCTAAATGTTTGACTCAATTCCCTTGCCATGTTAATTCCAACAGGAAGAGCTCTGGCATACACAACATAAAATCTGATGGAATTGAATGATACAAAACTTAGATGAGGGAAGCATCCTTTACCAGCACCTATTCGCTCTTGAGGTTCATAGGGCTGGGCATCAATTTCAGTGGTCTTAGGAAAGTGGTGTCCCTCCGTGTACCTGTTCATCTAGAGAGCACTCCAGCATGAGAGCGAGCTTTCATGCTGTTCCAGTCATGTTTAATAAGATTGCATTCCAGGCTCCAAGGGGCAGCAGACCTAACTGGTTCAAAGGCCTAGTGCCGGTTGAGTGGAGCTGGCAGCCTTCATGCAGTGTGTGGGGATCCAGATGCTAGACCGGATCCGGTGCATACGTTTGCACAGCTGACATAAGTTGGAAAGCCTGGCCCTGTTTTGGTAGTATAGCACTAAAAAGAAGACTCTGCTTATTGAACAGAGTGGTTTTCCTTTCTTCTTTTCCATGTTGAATTTACTCAATGGATTAAAATCCAGCACTGAGGAAGTCAGTCTGAGAACTGATTATGTTACAATAAGGTGGAATACTCAAAATGTAAAACTGAAGAGCTATGCAGGAACATTACAAAGTTGAACAGAGAGTAATTCCACAATGGTTAGAATTATGCAGATTGGGGAGAAAAGCTAGATCTATGGAGGATTAATTTAAGCAAATTTGTGAGAAAACAACGATTTGGGAATATCTCCATAGTAAAGCAATATAGTAGTTGTGGGTTCCCTTAAATAGGAGTTGTGGGTTCCCTTTGAATCAACAAAATTTTTAAATAGTTTACGTTTTGTTAATAGGTGTCTATACACCATCCTTGATAAACCAACCCTACACAGTCAATCATGTTCATGTCCATCAAACCTTGGCGCCCTGGACTTCCCCACACTTCCAACCATAGACAGTGGGATGTTCTTCCCCAGCTGTTATTTCATGACAAAGAAATTGCCTATAAGGCTGCTAGGGAAACTGAATACTCTCATGTGAGGTCTTACCGGATTTCATTTATTTTGATTCTAGTGTAGGAGTGTCAATGCAAAATTTTGCATGAGAGTTTGTGCACTTTTGTGAAAATTTCATGAATTTGTATGAATTGCTTGATGAGTAATTTTCTGCTCAAACCAGTCTCCCAAAAACATAAGGCAAAAATGCATAATGTGAAATGTTGCAAATTTTAATGCACTCTGAGAATTTTACAATCAACATAAAACATTTTCAATGGCCTACTTCAGTCCTGCGGTATGGCTAGAATATAATTAGTTTAATGATATTCAAAATGCAGAGAAGTGGATTTAGTAATCAAAGCCATAATAAATTACATTAGGCTGAGAGCATTTGAATACTTAGAATACTGAGTCAATTGATGCCATTTTCATAACTGTTCACTCACGAAAGGGCTGATTACAATGCAGTCGTAAAAGGCTCAGACCCTATATCCGAGCCTTTATGACCGAATCCTATTATACTGGTCGAATTTCTTTCCGACTGCTTTATTACCATGGAGATGGTCGGAAAGAAATGCGACCGATCAGTCCGGCTGGCATCTGATGGGCTTGGAGAGGCAGTCAGCCAGGAGGAATGCAGCCTGTAATTCCAAGGGAGGCTCTTTACGCCCTTGGAATTACGATGTTGGGTTTCGGCAGCCTTTCCATGCCAGTCTTTCCCACACAGAAAGGCTGTCGGGACTTGCATTTGGGGCCCCCATCAGGGCCCCCTTGGGTGCATTGCCTCTGGTTGGAGGCAGAGGGGGACCTATGGTGCCCCTTTGTTGATCCCTGCACCCAGTCCCTTGAGGTACAGTGATGAACTGCATCTCCCATTTTACAATTGGTGCATGCATTCTGTCCGGAATATGGCCGTAATGCATGCTCCCATTGTAAACTGTAAGAATTTTACAGAACAGAGTTCTGTTGAATCCTAATGGGCGGGTCGGGACAGCTGACCAGGTGTCGGTTGGTCCCATGACCAAGACGATGTAGGGCAGAGGCAACTCCGCCCAACATCTTAATCAGCCCCCAAATGTGGTTTTGATCTTAGAAAACACTTTTGGACAGTACTGCTGTGTACATGTGTGGCACACACCTCCAGGACCGGACTGTGAACCCAAGCGGCCTTGGGAATTGTGTGGGACTGGTGCCACTCCCGGAGGGAGGGGGGAAAGCGTGAAGCACCGGTGCTTAACAAAAAAAAGCCCCCAACACTGCTGTTTTTAGGTCTCGCGTCAGCGAAAGACCTTGTGTCGCCCGTTTTCGGGAATGTGGACAGGAGAGGGTGCACGAGCGCAGAGCTGCTCAGTTTTGAGCTCGTGAGCGCGCACGGCGCCGTGCCCCTCTCCTGCCTCATTCCCTTGCGCAAACACTCTACACTCACGCATGTGCACATACACACACTGCATACACACACGCACCCTCCCTTAAACAAACACACGCGCACACAAACAGACACACACACGCACAGACACACTCAAACAGACACACACGCGTATACCCCACCCCCACTCACCCCTCCACTCCCTCAACACACTTACCTGTTCTGGCGGTGCTCGGCGGCGGTTCTGCCTCTCGGGCGGGCGGCGGTAGCGCTTCCCGGCCGCTCTTCACCCGGTCCCCCATCTCGGGACCGGGACTGAATGCGGAGACTTCGCAGGCAGCGCGGCGGCCCGGCGGGGACTTTTTCCATCTTCTCCCCCATTTCGCCATCGACCTAATGCCATTGGAACGCTTTACACGAGCACCAGGTACGTTAAAAGGACACATTCATTTTTATTTTTTTCACACCCGGGGATATTACTTGTTTTTTATGGTATCTGTCTCCCCCTCAGTGTGTATTATTTTTTTTATTTGTTTCTCCCCACCCCCACTCCGAGATTGCGTTTACTTGTTTAATAATTAAATAACGGTGCCCACGCCGAGGCTGAAACCCTGGTCTCCAGCGCCAAAGTCAGCAGCTTCAGCAGAGCGCGCAGCCGGCCATGTGTTTTAGGTTAGGTTACAAATGGCAGCTTTGCTGCCGCGCTTGTTTTCCCTAGCGAGCGCACACCACTCGTTCACTTTCTTGTTGTCCTTAGCGGTCACAGAGATGCAGTAAACTGCCTCATCTGAAATAGCTGCAAACACATTTCCCGAATAAAGGCATTGTAGCCATCTATGTAATGTTAATACGAAAGTCCGATGAATGTACCTAATCCCGCGCTGTCTCGCGCTCTGCTCATTAGAGCCACCATCACCTCTTCATTAGAATGAAAGTCGTTGAATTCCATGAGCCAGTCACAACAGAGCCACCTTCCTGCCACGGTGTCATCCTGCAGATGACAACGTTGGCTATTATGAATGACACTCCAAAACCCGGGGCAGCGCGGGCCCAGTGCAGGCTCAACATTAACATCCGCGGAGCCGCAGCCTGGCCCCTGATGGAGCTCCAGACTGCGGCTTCTGCTAGGTTGGCGGTTTATAGCTCCCTGGTGCACACATTGAACAGTGTGCAGCCATTCAGCTTTACCACCACAGTCTGCTTTAGTTTGATCCCGCCTGACTCCCTCCTCACTCTGGGTCCCTCGCGGCGGTACCTGGGTTGAGATACTGCAGTAAAATATTCCCTGGCTCTACCGTATCAGAAGATGAACATGCCCGGGCTCCCACTTTGGAGAACACTTGTTTATCTCTCTTGGATAAGTAACCGTTATTGGTCTTTAGCCATCTAATGTGCTTCAGTCAGTTTGAGTGGTGACAGTGTTCTTTCTGCTGTTTCGTGTGAGAATCCTTCGTTCCACAGTCTGTTGCAGTGCCATATCTGTGAGGCACCTTCAGGGCTGTGCGCAGTGAAGGCAGCACTGTGCAGCGACCCCACCCAGATGGCTTCAGCAGGCAGGGCTTCCGTGCGTGTTCCCCCAGGGATGGGGAGTGTTCACACATGCATCAATACCCAGGGCATGCTTGCTATGCACAAATAAATGGCTATATAGCTGCACAAGTATGTGTTTGTGCTTAACAATAAGACTGTAAATTCAATGTTTAAGGTCCAAGATATAACAGTGCAATTCAATTAACCTTGTGCTTTGATTCACTGCTCTCATTCGCAGAACAACCTGTTTCCACATAAGGTGGTGCGGAGTGGCACCCCCTGTGTGTGCACGTTTACACTGTATTTTACTATCCTGCTGGCAGCTGGAGGTTTTCTGTTTATGTTATTTAAGTCTGCTGAAGAAGGCAGACACTGTTTTTTTGTGGCGTTGTCTGGCAATGTGCAGTACAGGCAATGGTAAAATGCGCCCTCTCCGTTCTGCACCACGCCCTCTACCGCATACAGCCGTGCGCCTGCTCTGTGTATTGGTCTAGATGTTTGCCACAGATGTTTTGCTCAGATAGGAAGCTGTGCTGTCTGCGTTGGTCTGTGGTGTCTGTGTGCCTTTGGGAGGACCAGTGTGTATGTATTTTGTGAGAATGTGTTTGTGCGCACCTCCAGTGAACGGGTGTGTGTATCTCTGTGTCTCTTTTCATATGTGTGTGTCGGTGTAACTTTCCGGGAGCGTTCAGTAGCAATGCTTGCAGTGCTGTTTGGTGGGACATGTGCGATGTTTGTGCTATTCACATTAAACGTGTTCTATACTTGCTTTAGGCGATCGGCCTTAACATGTTGGTTTCTTTTGCTCTGTAGCCTTCATCCATTGATGTGCGATATTGTCAAACTCCTCTTGTGTTGATTGACTGGAGTATTTAATTATCCGTTTTGTGCCTTGTTCTTCTTATGCCCTCTGCCCCCTCTATTCCCTCCCTATTGCCGTCGTCTCTTCCCCTCCGTGCTTTTCGCTACCCAACCTGCAAAAGCCCCTCATTCCTCCTTCCCTGGCGCTTTTTCCCATGTACCTTGCTCTTTCTCCAGCCAGTCACAGCCCTTATTCCTTCCCTCCATCACTCCTTATTTCCCCTTGTTTCCATCTTTATTCTACCTCCCTTCTCTCCCACAAGCTTCTCATTAGTGCCTCTGAGCCATGGTATATACTTTTCGACTTACAAATACAAGGCTGTGTATGCTGAAGGCTCCCTTGCTTCAACACAGACCTCTTTGTTTCTATGTCTTATGAAAGACACCCTCACACACCCCCTCACACACCCTCTCACCCCCTCACACCATCACCCTCACACACCCTCAACCTCACACGCCCTCAACCTCACCCCCCTCACCCTCACAACCCCACACCCTCACACCCCCTCATCCTCCCCTCATCCACCCCCTCACACACCCCTTCACCCTCACACACACCCTTACCCACACACACACCCTCACCCACACTCACCCTCACACACACCTTCATACACACCCTGGCCCTCACACACCCTCTCACCCTCACACAGCCCCTCACCCTCACACACCCCCTCACCCCCTCACACCCCCTCACCCTCTCACACCCCCTCACCCTCACACCCCCTCACCCTCACACCCCCTCACCCTCCCCTCATCCACCCCCTCACACACCCCCTCACACACCCCCTCACCCTCACACACACCCTTACCCACACACACACCCTCACCCACACTCACCCTCACACACACCCTCACACACACCCTTGCCCTCACACACCCTCTCACCCTCACACAGCCCCTCACCCTCACACACCCCCTCACACACACCCTCACCCTCTCACACACCCTCACACCCCCTCACCCTCACACCCCCTCACCCTCACACCCACTCACCCTCACACCCCCTCACCCTCACACCCCCTCACCCTAACACCCCCTCACCCACCCTCACCCTCACATCCCCTCACCATCACACCCTCACCCCTGTTGCCCTCAACCCTGTCACCCTCACCCTCCCTCACACACCCCCCTCACCCCCCCACCCCCTCACCCTCACACACCCTCACCCGCACACCCCCTCACCCTCACCCTCACCCACACACCCTCCCTCACATTCACATACCCTCCCTCACCCTCACACACTTACCCTCACACCCCCTCACACCCTCACACCCCCTCACACCCCCTCGCCATCACACCCCCTCACCATCACACCGTCACACCCCCTCACCATCACACCCCCTCACACCCCCTCACCATCACACCCCCTCACCCCCTCACTCTCACAACCCCCTCACCCTCACAACCCCCTCACCCTCACAACCCCCTCACCCTCGCAACCCCTCACCCTCAAACCCCCTCACCCTCAAACCCCCTCACCCTCAAACACCCTCACCCTCAAACACCCTCACCCTCAAACACCCTCAGCCTCAAACACCCTCAGCCTCAAACATCCTCACCCTCAAACATCCTCACCCTCACACACCCTCACCTACCCTCACCCACCCTCACCCCCCACACCCTCAACAGCATAGCATAACAAAACATAGCATTGCATAACAAAACACAGCATACCATAACAAAAAAGCATTGGATAGCAAACCATAGCATAGCATAACAAAACAAAGCATAGGATAGCAAAACAAAACATAGCATAACAAAACAAAGCATAGGATAGCAAAACAAAAAATAGCATAACAAAACAAAACATAGGATAGCAAAACAAAACATAGCATAGCATAACAAAAAAAGCATAGGATAGCAAAACATAGCATAGCATAACAAAAAAAGCATAGGATAGCAAAACATAGCATAGCATAACAAAACAAAGCATAGGATAGCAAAACAAAAAATAGCATAGCATAACAAAAAAAAGCATAGCATAACAAATCAAAACAGGATAGCAAAACATAGCATAGCAAAACAAAAAATAGGATAGCAAAAGAAAAAATAGCATGGCATACAGCATCAATCAACACACCACAGCATCACTCAGGGGCACTCCAACATCACTATGCGCTACCACAGCATCACTGAACGCCACAGTATCACTCGTTCGCCATCACAACATCACTCAGCGCCACCAAAGCATCAATCTGTGCAACTATTCAACAAAAACTGGTTCAAATATGTTCTCCCAATGTTTGAAGCTTTATTACAAATGTAACAAACAGATGTTAATATTTCACTTCTGTTCTTCGATTTTCGTCACAATAAAATACACTGAACATAATCTTCACAAAAGTTATTTACAAAAGTTTAAGCTATTGCCATTATAAATTGCAATAACTTTTATTTAAGTATTAATTATTTAAAAAAAGTAAGACATTGTTATTTGTAATACTAATACATCTAAGTCACGTAAATACAACACATATTGCATTACAAATGCTATAGGTGTCACATTTGCAAAAGTTAAAACTATTGGTATTGTAAATGACGAAACTATTAATTTCGCTATTTAAAAAAAAACATAAATAAAAAATGTGTCAATTACAATACCAATAGCTCAAACATTTCTAATGCGAGACCTATTGCATTGCAAATGCTTGTTGTTACTGGGAGCCGATACTGCAGCATCGCTGCAAAACTGGCCCAGCAACAAAACCGGATCCACCCTTCCAGTCTCCTGGGCAAACCCCTGATGGCCGCTACGGCCAATCCGGACCGGCACACCTCATACAATTAAAACAGAAAGATCCCACAAAATGTACTGTGGTATGGATGGGGGAAAGGGGATGGTGACATCTATCATTCTGAAACAGCAATGAACCTGTATAATCCAAACAGGTGATTGTACATTGAATCCAGTTGTAAATTGTGACAAGACCAATTAGTGAAAGTGAAAATGTTCTATATTAGACTTGTAACAAATATATACTTTTCTATGAAATTTGGTGGGAACTAACTACCATAGCAAATGTTTTTCTGATGAATTTACTGTATTTGTTATTAAACATTTGTTTGTGCTGGGCACAACCTTCAGGCATGTCAGTTGGAGTTTGGATGCAGGAAGTGTTCATTGCTGATGCCTTGTAGCCAGTACCCCTGTCCACACAGCGTGCTGGGCTGGGCCATGCTCAGATAGCTCTGGGTGCATAGCAGGTCCTCGGGTTCAGAACTGTCATGTTCCCTGTCACAAGTGCTTGCAGATCAGAGCCAATGCCATGCCTAGCCAGCTGTTGCCACAGGCTTTAGATATACCCTCTGTAATTTATCTTCTGGCCATCTGGCCCTCTGGAGATGGTCATCATACTCATGCCCTTTGCATAGGGAAAGGCCCAGGCCATGTCCTACACCCATTCCCTTTTGTCCCGGAGCACCACGGGCAATGACCACGCAGAACAGGCTCTAGGTTAAAGATATACGGGCATATGCATCAACGTTCGGTAATACCTGTCGGTAATACCGAAAAATAACGACTCGCTATTATGAACATGCAAACCGCGATGCATCAAAGTAATCGGTAAAAATTACCGAGTCGTTAATAATCGCTATTAAATAACGATTATACGCCAGCGAGAGGAAAAAAAAACGAACTTGGGAATACCGAGTCGGTATTACCAGATCCGGTATTAGCGGATTCGATAATAACGAAAACGGTAAAAATACGCGACGCTTCGGAAGCAGGCCGATGACATCACAACCAGGAAGTAGGACACCCACGCTGCATTCAGTGTTCGGAGTTGCACAGAGGAGGAGGCAGAGCACAGGAGCTGAGGACCCTGACAGAACCAGTAGCAACCAGGAAAAAGCTAGCAGGATAAGATGGAGAAGGAGGCCCCCCAGCATGGAAAGGACACACCCCGAAAGCGAAAACGGAAGTTTTCAGATAAGGAGCTGGAAATCTTAATAGAGAGTGTGAGCAGCAACCATGACCGACTATTTGGAAAGTTGTCGCTGAAGGTGCCAGAGGCAGAAAAAAGGAAGATGTGGCTGCGCATCAAGGACAAGGTGAATGCCTGCGGAGTCACCCACCGCAGCATCGACGACCTAAAAAAACGCTGGTACGACCTGCGTAAGAGGGCCAAGGAGAAGATTGCGCAGAGGGTCAGGGATGCTGCTTGCACAGGAGGGGGCCCATCCAATGTGACGCCTAACACTGACCTGGAGGATCTAGTGGAGGCCACCATAGAACGGGAAGCTGTTGTGGGGGTCACAAGTCTGGACACCTCAGGTGCTGCGGAAGGAGGACAAGGTAAGAAGCATGGCAGCGTAACGATGCAGCGTGTACTAAGACCCTGCCCTATCCCCCATGCCAGACCCAGTGCACATGTAGCGTTGCCCTAGACACACACCCTCACCACTGTGTTGCACCATGGGAGATGTAGTCAATACATGAATGGGTGCATGCCTGAGCCCAGAGATGAATACAGCAGCCAAGGGTCAAATGTCAGTCACAAAAAGTAATTTATTGTGAGATGCCACAGCTATTGTCACATACTATACCATGATAATAACTATGCACTGTTTCACACACAGATGCATCCCCCATCGATTCAGACGCCAGTGTTGTCAGAAGCGGAGTGCTCACAGGGAGCTGAAGTCATGTCCTCCCCTTCACCACCACGGCGGACAACACCTCCACCATCCTCGCGGTCCAAGCCAGCACCACCACCACCACCATCCTCGCGGTCCAAGCAACCACCACCACCACCACCATCCTCGCGGTCCAAGACACCACCACCACCACCACCACCACCACCACCATCCTCGCAGTCCAAGACACCACCACCACCAGTGCGGCCCACTCCGCAGAGCCACAGAGCAGATGTTGCCGCCCTGTCCGTGATGGAGTCAGATCAATGTTCATCACACCCAAATGTTCCACGCCAGGCTGTCGTCACTCCAACCAGCCAAAGTGCAGGCCGACAGCGCATCAGGCAGAGGGTTGTGCCCCCGGGTCGGGCTGCTGCAAGACCGGTCGATCTGTCCGGAGGGTACGGAGTTGTGGAGACCCGGATGCTGCGTGTCCAGCGCCTGCAGGGGAGACACATGGGTGCCATGAAACTCACCATGACAAAACTTTGCAACAAACTTGGCAACATGACTGACGCAGTGCGTGAGCACACCACTGCCGTATCTGCCGGCAACAAAGACATCAAGCTTTGCCTGCAAGAACTGACACGTGCCATAGTCGCAGGCCAACAGAGTGAGCGCCGGCGTCACAGGCAGATCATGCTGGCAGTGAATACTACTAACAAGGCCATCAATAAGCTGTGCAACAGCACGGCTGTGCTGTTCCGCAGGTCCGTGTCCCTGCAAGTGGAGCTAGGTCATTATTGTGGGGATGTGGCAAAGGCCCTTGAGAGGGTGACCACTGCAGTGGAGCAACTGCAGCCAGGGTCAGCCAGTGTCAGCAGTCTGGGGGCGGAAGAGGGGAGTGAGGCAGCCTCCAGTGTCAGCAGCGTCTCCCTGCCGGACACCAGCGTGAGGAGGCGCAGTGGCCGCAGTGCAACTGCCACTGACTCCCAGAACCCGAGGAGTCACAGGACAAGAGACTGGGGGTACGCGGCAAACGGAAGTGAACATGTGGCAAAGTCACACTGTCCTTGGTGAGGTAACCATGGCCAGACCAAAGTGCCGCACGCGTCACCTGTTCTGAGAAGGGACATTGATAGTTTTAATTTAACTGCAGCAGCAGCTTGTTTGTGTTACGTATTTCTGCACCAGTCAGGTGTCCATGCCCATTAAACCCTTGCAAATCTGTTCCTGTTGTCAAGTCACTCTCTTACCTGTCTCAGAAATGATTCCGTGTGATGTATGTCCGCCTCCTTTGCCCTTCAGCTGTGTTGGGCACATGTGCCTGTTGGTGTTGTGGGGGGGGTTGCTGGGCACGCAGTTCATCCTCTCCCTCCACCTCTATGTGTATCCCCCTGCGCGTGGCGATGTTGTGCAGGATGGCACACACAGCAATGATCTGGCAGCAGGTCACTGGGTCGTACTGCAAGGCACCTCCAGTCTTGTGCAGTATTCGGAAGCGGCTCTTGAGGATGCCGAATGTTCGCTCAACCACATTCCTAGTGCTGATGTGTGCCCTGTTGTAGCGCTGCTCTTGCGGGGTAGCTGGGTTGAGATAGGGCGTGAGGAGATATTCACGCAATGCGTATGCGCTGTCACCTGCAGGATGGGGAGAGAATGGTAATCAGCATTAATGAAATTATACATGTGGGGATGGAGTGGATGGGGAGTACGATGATGCAGCTATATGTACCTAGTAGGTGTCCCTCTCCGAATTCACCGTTGATCAGGCGCCTGTGGAGGCCACAGTGACGGAAAATGTAGGCGTCGTGTGTGCTCCCGGGGAATTGGGCTACAAGGTCCGTAATGATGAACTTGGCATTGCACACCACCTGCACATTTATGGAATGATATGATTTCCGGTTGCGGTAAATGTATTCGGTGGCTGATGGAGGACAGATGGGGACATGCGTGCAGTCAACACACCCTATGACATGGGGGAATTGTGCCACCTGGTAGAATTCCCGTTTGGTGCGGGTAAGCTGCTGGGGGGTTCTGGGGAAGCTGATGTGGCGATTGATAAATGTCAGCATGGCCTCTAAGAACCGGTGGAAAAAGTGTGATAATGCACTTTGCGACACGCCTCTGGTCTCAGCTATTACCCCCTGAAAGCTTCCAGATGCAAGCAGGTGCAGGCAGCATAGGACCTGCACATGGGCTGGTATGGCGTTGGTCCGACGGGTCTCGTGCTGCAGTAATGGTGCCAGGTCTGCTTTTAGGTCCATTATCATGGCACGGTTGAGTCTGTACTTGGCGTACACCTGTTCCTCGGTCTGCCCCAGCAAAGTGATGCGCACCCTGAAGATCCTGTCCTGTATCATCCTCCTGCGCTGGGCCTGGGCGTTGATCCTCCACCTCCTAGCAAGCACGTAGAGGGCAGCCATTTTGGTGTACATGTGGGGTTTCCCAGGGCATTTATGAAGGGTTACTGATTGTCAGCACCTGCTGATGGGGTTAGTTTTTTTTTTCTGTCCTTCTGTTAACTTTACCTCCTGATTGTGATTCCCCTTATTTTGCTCATGCTAAATAGCGATTTTGGGGATTTCCGGTATTAGCGACTGTTCATGCATACCATTTCGATTCGTTATTGCCTATTCGGTATTTCCGAAGTGAGCTTTGGGGTTCGGTATTTCCGAATGTCTGTTTAACGATTCGGTAATTTACCGCGGGGGATTTTAGCGGTTCGTTATTTTTTTCCGATTTTTTGTTTGATGCATTGCATTTTATGGTTTTGCGTTCGGTATCGGCCTGTTTTTCTGATTCGCTGTTTTACCGGGAGGTATTTTCGTTGATGCATATGCCCGATAGCTGTTAACCAGCCCCTACTGTCAGACTCTCTGTACCCGGAACCTACAGGACATGACCTTTGCCCGTTCCTAATGGTCTCAGTTTCCAGGAAATGGGCGTAATTGTATTGTGAGGGAATTGAAAACTTATTTTTTCTATGATTGGCAGAGTAAACATTTTAGCTAGTTGTCAGGGAATAATTCCCTGACTAGTGCGGGTCTGTGTGATGTTTTTCTGTAAAAGCTGTGCCACCCAATGTTTTACAATTTTAATCTCTTTAATTAATTCTGATGCCAAGCTATTTGTAAAATGGGTTGCCCTCCATTCTTCAAGCAGGTCAATGTATTTTGCTGTACTGAAGTTTGCAGAAATCTCAAATTGTTCCTCGTGAGCCATAAACAGTTCGTCTTGTGCTTTGTTTCATGTTCATTCTTGGACTTATATTTCTGTAACATATTGTAAAAAGCAAACAAACACAAACACATCATATTAAAAAATAAAAAATAAACACCTGGGACGGGGACTTTATTCACGCATAAGTGACAGACAAAAGTTATTTGTGTGACGAGTTAAGAAAACTATTTCATTTACAAAGTAAAAATATCTGACTTTTGCAAACGTACACTTTATCACTCTGATTGTACTGAAACTAAGCCCTGGTGCTGGAAAATATGAGATATTTAAAAAATATATATATTCAGCAGTTTTCTTCTTTTTTTTAACAATGCTTTTCCATAAAAAAACACGTCCCCAATTTCTATTTCGTGTAATAATGAATGACCAACGATAATTTATCTTTGCCATATCGACAACACTAGAACTTCAGGGGCAAAAACTGTTTTTTTGAATGGCTTTATTGGGAAGCAGTTCATTAACAAGGATGGAGGCATCACTAGTACAGATTTCCACAAAGTAAATGATGTGTTGTAGGCAAAAGAGAAACGTTAGACCGCTGCCTCCTGGACAGTATCGTTCCTGCTGTTTCGACATGGGGACCCCTGGGAACGAACAGACAAGACTGCGAGATTCACATGTGGTGGAAAGACGAGATGATTGGCTTTGATGTGTTCTGACAGTACGAAGAGAGACATACCCTCTTTGTAAATTGGACTGCAGTTAAAATATCTGAGTAACCATGAATAAGCATTAGCTCAATTGGGACATCTGGACAGTATTTTCCCAATTTAGTTTTTGTCCTGTTCAATGAGGGGAGCAGAACATTGGCAGAGAGCAAGGCGAGCCATATGTTTTCATTAAGTTCGCAGCAGCAATTTATGGCTTCATAAAATATTCACCTGATAGATCTGAAGTGCATTTTTGACATAAGTTTGAGGACCTCGTTACGAGATGCCTGGAGTTTAGAGGGGCAGGAGCCGGGAGAGAATTCTCGATCCCAGACTCCCATATTTGAAGTTTTAGTCCCCAGACTAGGTTTTAAACATGTGGACCCGGAATTATCTGGTCCTTTTCTGCAAGTTATCCTCTAATCCTGGGACTCTTCTAGTCACCATCAATGAGCAAATGGTAAATCTGATGCCATGGCAAGTTATGTGGTAGTGGCGGGGGTTGTCAGGAGGATGTGGATGGACAGGAAGAGATCTAGCGGGACGGGTGGGTGAGGCAGGATTCACTACCCATACAATCAATAGATAAGGAGCTCAGCGGAGCCCCGCCTACTGAAAGGGTGGAGGAGACCATTGAGTGAATTGGCGCAAGTTACAACACAAAATCAGACATGGGGTATCCCTTGCCTGTCTGGTGTAACTCGTATCCCACGTAGATGCTCAGTCAAAAGTTAATGAAGAAAAATAAATCTTTTTTTTTTAATTTTAATAAGACCCACACTCACTCTAATAGTGGAATGCTTCATCATCAGGTCTCATCCTGGCCCCTAAAAGCCATGTTGGAGCTGAAACGAACCCCGGGTAGCACTTTGGATATTTTTGTGTCTGCTGCATCTAGAAAAAAGTAAATAAAAATACCTACGACAGCTCTAGATATCCCTTCATTGGTAGCCTGGGTGGGTATAGATGAAAATATATTTTGATGGGAAGGATGTCGAGTTAAGTTGTCGCCTGGTTAAATTCTTGAGTATAGTGGAAACAAAGATACATGATAAAAACAAAATAAAACAAAATACTGTAGTGGAAGTACTAAGCTGTCTCTAAGAGAGATGACACACAGTGGGGGCTACAACTAAAAGAGCAGAAAATAACTCAATCCAGCCACAATTGAAATTCAATCGCTGTTAATTCCAAGTTTGCCCTTCAATTACCCAAGCTGGACCCCTAAATCCTATTTTTGTCATTTTTTGCACATACATCGCATCGTCACTTTTTTTTTTCATTGTCTGGGATTAGGAGCCATAACATCTTAAAGGCATCACAAATGTTAACGTTGTACAATTCATTTCAACATTTATCTCTATGAAAACTTTTGCTATTTTAACTTTTTAGGAACTTGATCAGCAACTAATTTGAAAGAAAACTTGTATTAGAAATTGTTCACATTTTATCTTTCTCTTTTTTTATGTAATTTATTGCAACGGTTTTAATTAATCATGCAAGCAAACAATTACTTAGTTATGATCATACAATGACAATTTCCTTTGTGTATTTAGAGCATGCAATGATAAACTGCATGGAAGGTGAGCTAATTAACTCACCTTATTGTAGGATGACTGTTCCTGACAAAGAAAGAAAGCAATGCATCATTAAAATCACTAATTAATGTACACATTATGTGGGAACCACAATGCGGAGAGGAACCAGAAGTAGTCTTTGTCTGCATCCCAGGGCACGTGTTTGTTGATATTGGTGACCGTCAACTAAGTAGTGCCACACCGGGCATTTTTGTGTATAATTGGTGTCAAGCTTATAAGACCCACTCCACTCAGTCACACACCACGTGTTTTATTTGTTGCATTCCACGTATCTAATGTTACACACATTTTATGGTCTTTACTTGTGTCTTAATTGCAAACCATGAGTCATTATTGAGATAACATGCGAAATAGTATACGCAAGGTGCAAGCACCTCCATCCATACTGTCACTTACCCCTTTTGGGATTTTGGTCCTACCACTTAGGGGTGAGTGAACATGCCCCTGTAGTCACAAAATGATATTGTGTTAAAGCACCGCCGGGAGGTAAATGACGAAATGAAAGTTTCACACTAGTTTTAAATAAATGATAATGGAGAAAACGAAGAAAAGTGCATAGTATCTAAAATCATGGGAGCAGAGTGACCTACTCACGCTTTCAAGGGTAACATGTCTCCCACTCCCCTAACTTAGGGTCTCATTATGATGGCGGTTGGCATGATATCAGAGACGGGACCACCTCTGACATGCTGTCGGCGGCCCCGCCAATGGTGTTACAATGCGATCGCCTTCAAGGCAGTCGCAAAGTGTATCTTTTATATTGCGGTATGTGCTGCGGGCTACAGCACACGCCGCTGTACAAAAAATACACTTTTAGCATATCCTGCTTTATGTGGCAGGCACCATGCGGTCCCTCCACGCCTGAAACGGCAGGCAGGGAGGGACATCATAATCTCTATTGTGGTGGCTGGTAGGCACCACCACCATTGTAGGGATTCAAGTTCCCTCCAATGGTCCGACAGGCTCCATTAGCCTGTCAGATCCGTGGTGGTCGGTCTCTCCGACCACCACCCATACCCCTCCCATCCTAATGTGGCGGGCTGAAAACCTGGTTATGATGGCGGGGGGACCACCACCAATGTGCTGTCTGTGGTGATCCCACCATTATCGTAATCAGGCCCTTAGTGCCTGCACTCTCCCAGCTCTCTAAGCAGGTGAGCTGGCCTTAAAAAGGCTCGGTGGCGGATCTGGATTCAGATTGCGTTGGTCACGTACTGATGTTAAGCATCATCGCTACATCACGTGCATGCAGTGGAACTCATGGGGAATGGAGTTCTTCCACTGGAATATGTGGGGTCATGTGAACATGTGCATAATGCCGCACTGTGCCATAAAAATATTAAAATCATCCTTCACAATGGAAAAATTCAACAGTAAAATAAAACAAAAAGAAGAAAGAAAACAGAGAAACTAATATATGCCCAATTTGGGATAATGTTAATATAGGTCTGCTAATCTTGTTCCCAGAGGGTGTATACATCTAGGTCCAAGGTTTAGGAGTGCTTAGGGGACAAATAGCGCCCTGGCTGCATGGGAAGTGGTAAGTTACAGACTGGATATTCCACAGGGTATTGGGTCTTGGTGGTTTGGGTCCTTTGGGTCTGGTGTTGACCAACATGTTCCTGATTATTCTATTATTTTTTAACAAAAAAGGGTTTTGCCAAAGGACAGTTGTTTGGAGGTCAAGATACACCAATGTTTATTTACGATTTTCTTAATCACATTGGAGGTATTGTTGTATGTGCGCATACAGATAGGAGATTTCGTCTCTTTATTCTACTCATTTGAAGTAGTGAATCCCTTGGGATATTGCAGGAGTATACCCAGAGGGGATAATCACCAAAGCAAGGAAACGGGTGTGCAATATCCTACAGGATTCACTCTTGAAATGAGTGCCTTAAGAGCAGCCCTCATGTTTGTATACCCTTTTAAGGCAAATAAAGGTTAAACAACTGGGGATGAGGGTTTTGAAGTGTTTAATGTGTCCAGAAATTTTTCATAACCTCAGATTTATGGGTCACTGCTGCTACATAATCCAGGGATTGTGGTGACCAAAGTCAATACCATCTGGCAGTGGTTCACTGGAGTAAGTGAGAGTTTTATGGTCTTATTTAGCTTCCTGCTGAATAGATGCTTACTGTACCAACTCAAAAAATAGCACCAAGTTCAGTGTCTTGCACAGTCGTGTGCACATTTCAGCCTAAGGGTCTGGTACTATGATCTGGGTGTTGCAACATTTGTTTCAAGTCCACCTTGAATCAGTAGTAACACAGGCAACAATCTACCCCAGACTTCAAAGTATTTATTTAAGCGCCCAATCTCACTCAACCCCACAAGCACCAAGGCAAACGAAATACAGGAAGTAATTAACACACATTGAAAGCTAATTACCCAGTTATGAGCTGATTCCGAGGCATTATTTACATTTAAAAACATGTGTCTCACATTTTGTGCCTTGAAGGTGGGGAGTTTACCTTTTTTTTTTAAGTTTGAAGTTTATTGAAATATAAAGAAGCAAAGACAGAAAATGAAGAAACAATCAAGAGTTATGAGAAAATGAGATCAATCTTACATATTAGCGAATTACATTTAGGAAACTGAAGCATAAAATATGAAAAAATAGGTAATGAGTATGAGGAACATAGGAGGATGAGGAGATATCTTAAAATATGAAAACAGATTAAAAATATGATAAAACATTAGCTGTAAATGATAATATGGTAATCGAATAAATTAAAGTAATGCATTCATGGAGGTTTACAAACTTCAACCGTACGTATTGGAAGTGGTGAAGGAGGTTTAGCAACTGTAGATATATAGTCAGTGAGGGGAAGCCATAAGAGATCACGTTTGATTGCTAAGGAGATAGGAGAGACAAAATTAGTGTCAAGTCGGTGATTAAAGCAAACTGCATTCCACCATGCAGTAAAAGAAACCTCATTAGCTTGTTTCCAGTGTGATGTGATATGGTGGAAAGCAATGGCTATGCATAGGTCAAGTAATTTGTGGTTGGAGCTGGATTCAACAAGGGTGGGAGATAGGGATCCTAAGAAAATGTGTGAAATGGAGAATGAAACCGTAAATTAGAAAATTTTTTGTAGCTGGGACCAAACTAAGTGCCAGAAACGTAATATAGGGGGACATTCAAATAGCATGTGTTTCAAATCAGCTGAAAGGGATGTGCAGGACCAACAAGTAGATGGAGTGTCTGGGGAAAAGGAGGACAGGAGTAATGGAGTGAATAATATACGATTATAAATAAAGAATAAGGTTTGTGTGGTATTTGCAGCTCTGGATGTATTGTGAATCTTGGACCAGATTTTGTCCCATAAAATAATGGACCATGTGTGAGATAAATCTTCTTCCCAAGCCAACTCAACCTTAGATTTTGAACGATCGGCAGAGGATTGTAGAGATTTATAAATAAATGACGCAGAAAGAGATTGATCAATAGCATTAGAAATCAAAAGATGTGTGGTAGGGATAGAGTTAGAGGTTGGGAGTGAAGAAAGATATTGAGTAAGGGATGGAAGTATCGATAAATATTGTTTACGGGATGAGGCAGGTAATGAGAATTGAGTTTGAAGGTCCTGGAAAGAAAGAGGCTGATTATCTGAGAGAAGTTGTGAGATCCACTTTAGACCAAGGGAATGCCAGGATTTCCAATATAAGGAACGGTTGCGAATTTTGAGGAATTTATTATGCCAGATAGGTTGAGCGTGGGTTGAGGAAGCAGAAGGGTAGGTGGATACTAAGTATGGACGAAGAAGAGAGCAAGAGTGAGAAATGATGGGGGAACATACGGATGACACCTTAGAGGTAAAGGAGAGGACTTCTCGAAAATCGTAAGGATGAAGAAGAGAAGATTCTAATGTGAGCCATAGGGGAGGAATGCGAGGAAGATCTGAAGAGAGCCATCTCATAGATTGTTTTAAAGAAAATGCGTTATGATATGACTTAAAGTGGGGGAACTTGACACCACCAAGGGATTTGTCTTTTTTCAGGGAAGAGAGCGCAATCCGAGATTTTTTGCCTTTCCATAGAAATTTTAATAGAAGGGAGTCTATCGATTTGAAGTAATGATCTGGAATACGGATGGGAATCATGGAAACAGAATAGAGAACTAGGGGTGCTAGCATCATTTTGATGGAATCTAGTCGACCCCACCAAGAAAGGAATAGAGGATTCCAACGTGTTATTGATGTATTGATTTTGTTAGAGAGAGATTCGAAATTAAATTTAAGAGTGTCTGGAATACGGGGGGCAAACCAGATACCTAAGTATTTAATCTTTATGGGCTGCCAGGAAAAACCAGAAGAGTCAAAGAGATGTTTTTGGCATAAGGGGTTTAAAGGTAAGATTTCACATTTATCTACGTTAAGACGATATCCTGAGACGGTAGAGAAAGAAGAAACTTGACGAAGGAAGGAAGGGAGAGTTGTTTGAGGATTTGAGCAATAAAATAAAATGTCATCAGCGTATACAGATAGTTTAGCTTGTTGGTGAGGACCATATTGGAAACCAGTAATCTTGTCATCAAGTCTAATCTTAGTTAAAAAGGGTTCTAAGGCTATAATAAACAATAGAGGAGATAATGGGCATCCTTGACGAACCCCTCTTTGGAGAGGAAAGTAATCGGAAATCATACCATTTGCAAAGATTGAAGCATGGGGACTAGAGTATAGTAGAGATATTAGAGATATGAATTTAGGGGGGAAGCCAAACCATTGGAGAGCTTGGAACATAAAGTCCCAACCAATTCTGTCGAATGCTTTTTCAGCGTCAAGGGAAATAGCAGCAAGGGGGGAGGAAAGGGATGGAGCTTTACTCAAAATATTAAAGAAGACACGAGAATTATCTGATGATAGGCGACCCTTAACGAAACCGGATTGTTCAGGACCTATAAGTTCTGGTAATAAGGGATCTAGTCGGAGAGCTATAATTTTGGCGAAAATTTTATAATCAGTGTTTACTAGTGATATGGGACGATAGTTCTTACAAAGGGTATGATCTTTATCTGGTTTAGGTATTAAGCAAATCAATGCTTCTTGGAAAGTTCCTTGAGAGGATCCGGAGGCCGCAAAAGATTGGAATAGGGAATGCAATTTTGGGAGAAGAATGGAGGAGAAGTGATTATAGAATTCAATGGTAAAACCATCGGGTCCTGGGGCTTTACCTCGACGAAGAATAGAAATTGCATGAGAAATTTCCGATTGGCTAATGTCCAAGTCTAATGAGTGAAAGTCAAGATGGGAAGATTCTGGAGGAGGGATGTTTTGAAAATATGAAAGAAGATCTTGAGGGTCGGGAATAGATTCGGGAGTGTAGAGATTTTGGTAAAAGGAAACAAATTGAGCAAGTATGTCTTTATCTTTAAAGAAAGATACTCCATTTGGGCTTTGCAAGGATTCAATTTTTGTACGTTCTTTACGTATCTTAAGGTAATTGGCCAGGAGCTTGCCCATCTTGTTTTGTCCGCCGTAGTAGCGGGAATTGCATTTTAGAAGAGAGTTAGAGGCGGCGTTGGTAGTGAATTTATTGAAGTCGAATTTGGCTGCGATTAATTCACGTAAAGAAGATTCAGAATTTGAGTTATAGTACGCATATTCCAATTTCTTAATTTTATCCAAGAGTTGAGTTGACTTAGAGATTGATTGTTTTTTCTTTTGGGAAACAAAATTAATGATAAAACCTCGTGCAGCTGCCTTAAACGAGTCCCAAATCATAACAAAGGGGGAGTCAGGAAGATGGTTATGTGTAAAAAATTCAGTAGAAAATTGCTTAAATTGGGTGCAAAACTTAGAATCAAGGAGTAAAGAATTATTAAATCTCCAACGGCCTGAATGAGGGGAGTAGGGAATAAGATCAATGTCTACAAAAACGGGAGCATGGTCTGAAATTAGAATGGAGCCTATATCTGAATGAATGGCAAGTTGAGCCAATGGTTTGCTAAGAAAAAGGTAATCAATACGTGATTGGGAGTGATGTGTAGGGGAGTAAAAAGAGTATTCTCTGAGGTCAGGGTGACAAAGCCTCCAAATGTCAACTAATGCATTATTCTGTATAGAGGAGATAAACTGGGTGTGCATCTTGGAAGGAACAAATTTAACTTTTGAATTTCTATCAATAAAGGGGTCATAAACTTGGTTACAGTCACCGCCAAGAATAACGTATTGGTCATTGAGGGTAACAAGTTTGTTGGAAATAGCAGGCCAGAACAGTTTATCAACACCAGTTGGGGCATAAACATTGAAAATAACTAGAGTTATTTTATCTATAAGAAGATTAACAATTACCCAACGACCATCATCGTCGCACTCTTGAGATACAATTGAAACATTTAACTTTTTATGACAGAGTATAACTGTACCATTTTTCTTACCTACAGCAGGTGAATAGAGAGCATGACCCACCCAACATCGTTTAAGTTTAGTAGCCTCTGAATCTGTAAGGTGGGATTCTTGAAGGAGGGCTACATCTGCCTTAAGTCTGGTTAAATGCGTTAAAACTCGTTGACGTTTAATGGGGTTATTTAACCCCTTAACATTCCAGGTGACTACTCGGAATGTACATTAGCATGAGAATGATATAAGAGAAAAGATAAAGTGGAATAGAAAGGTAGTTGAGAAATGTTGAGAGAAGTAGTAAGATTGCAAGAACAGATGTATGAGAGAGATAGAGAGAAAAGGTGAGAGTAAGAAAAATAAGAGAGAAAGAAAAGAGTATAAAAGAAGATAAGAGAACAAGGCAAGAGAAGAGACATAACAACAAATACAAATGAGAACTGGGGGGTGACGACGCCAGAAGAGGACGACATCAACAACAGAAACTCACGTCATCGAACACCGGAGGAACCAGCTTAGGATCAATTGAAGGGAGCAGAAACTACACCGGGATGGGGAACAGAAGGAGAGAATCTGTGATGAGACAAAAATAGAGAAGAGAAGTTAGAAGTACATAAGAACGCCAAATGTAGGAACTACGCAACATTAGAACGAAGTAAACAAGAGATATGTGTAAACAATAGGATAAGGGAAGTCGATACTAGGCACAGTAGGGAAACAAAAGGATAAATATTTAGTCAATCAGGAAAACACATAAATTATTAAACTGGTCTTGCAGTGTCCATGTTGATGGTTTCATGGTGACGGAGGAATTCTTCAAGGACTCGTGGATCTTCAAAAGTCGTTGTCTTTTCTTTATACGTAACCTTGAAGAGGCAAGGATGAAGGAGTCCGAATCTGGCACCAAGGTCTCGCAATCGTGGTCGTAGATCAAGAAATTGTTTCCTGCGGTCAGCTGTCACTTTGGCTACATCTTGAGATAGATACAGACGGTGACCTTCCCATATAATCTGTTTCTTTGCTTTGGCTGCCGAAAGTACCTGAAGTAAATCGGTATATTGTAGGAAGAGCATGATGACTCCGCGGGGTTTGGAGGAAACTCTCGGACCCAGTCTATGAGCACGTTGAATGTTAAATGTGACAGAAGATGGAAGATCTAAAATTTTTGGTAAAAAGGATTGGAAGAAGGAGGTTGGATTGGGCCCTTCTGTGAGCTCTGGAAGATTATAAAGGCGTAGGTTATTGCGACGATTTCTATTTTCCAACTCTTCTGTCTGTCGTCTTAAGAGAGAGACATCCTTTTCCAATGTAGAAATTCTAGAACAGGAAGATTGTAGAGCCTCCGTTGATTGTTCCACTAACAGGACTCTGGATTCGAGAGTGGACCATTTATCATGAAGAAATTGCAGTGTTTTAGTAGTTTCAGCCATGAAGGGTTTAAGTGCTCGGAGTTCTTCAAGAATCAGATCCATGGATGCGGATGATGACTCAGAACCTGGAGATGGAGGATCTTTCTTGTGACGTTTCGTGGAGCCAGGTTGTGGAAGTTTACTGGTGACAGTAGCCTTAGGAATTGCCCCACGAGTGATATCCGCTTTAGAAGGAATGGTGTCCTCCATGGCCTGCGTCGTCGAGTCAGAGTCAGAGGAAAGAGGCAGTTTGGTTTTGGAAGCCGTGAGCTTGAGAGTGCGCAGTTTCCCCATATATGGTATGTGAGATAAATAATAATGTTCCTGTAGACTCCGAAGATATAAGTTGTGCGAAGAAGGCACCCCTCAAAATGACAAAATAGCAGTGTTGTGGAAGGTAGAGCTCAACACAATGATGTCAGGACCGTGGTACGCAGATGAAATAAAAACGCGTCACACAAAAGACATCAATAAAATAAAGGTGCACGCAAAACTGGAATTACACTGCATATGGTGAACATGAGAAGGGAAACCGTCTGCATCATGTGGAGGAACAGATAGACATTGTTGAGGGTAGCCAGAAACAAATGGTATCCTGTTCAGTGAATTTCATTGAAGAGCGGCGCCCAAATGATGAACTCAGCTGGAAAACAGCATTTAGCGTGAAGAAAGCGTGAGGAAACAGGGGCACCAAAGCTGAAAAAACGCCAACAGGAGGAATCAGCTAACAAGGAGCATCAACATTGCGTATATCATCTTTGCTGCATTAATTACGTTTCACAAGGAAAGCACCGCACCGTGGCGCAGGTTCTCCGCTGACAGAGACCGGAGACGCGGCAAAGTTGAAAGAAAATGGCGGCCGCTGGAAAGGGCGCCGCGTCAGTCACGGAGAAAATGCATTTAAACGGAGTAGAGGGACGCAGGCGGTGTCAGTCTGCTCACCTCATGCTCCGACGCAGGAAAATGAAGTCGGCGTCTAGAAAGGTGCAGTAAAAGATGAGAAAGCCGCTGGTATCGGCGTTCGATGTCCGGAGCTCCGCAGTCAAGCCGCCATCTTGTGCGGCGCTCAAGCCACGCCCCGGGAGTTTACCTTTTAACTGTTTAATAGGCTACTTGGAAGCTGAAAGACATGTAGTGGCCACATATCTTTGTTAAGGATGGGAGCAGGGCTGGACTTCAAACCACATTCAGTCCAGGCAAAGCATTTTAAACCAGCTTGCCGCTGCAGGAGTCCATGGCTAGAATGGGCCTTT
Organism: Lissotriton helveticus; assembly: GCF_964261635.1. Lineage (NCBI taxonomy): Eukaryota > Metazoa > Chordata > Amphibia > Caudata > Salamandridae > Lissotriton > Lissotriton helveticus. The sequence goes on along the minus strand of NC_136068.1, from coordinate 364,668,884 downwards.
GGGGTTTTTAAGGTTGAGTCAACACAGCCTGGCAGCCAATTCAGCTAGAAAAGTACTCCCCTGGACTGTAGCCCATTGGGAAAATGCTGGGATGGTACAATGGCCAGTAATGCCCTGATTGGGAGAACAGAGCTGGGGAAATACCTATGATTCGCTGTTCAGCTGTTCTCTCCATTTTTAGGAGGGCGAAGGAAAGTGGCACGGGAGAGCAAGACAAATGTGCACAATGCCACTCCTTGTATATCTATGTTTATATAATAGGGAGCAGGAAATGTGGTCAGACCCATCCGTTTCTGTTCATTCTTCCCAGCTATATCTCTTTGTCAGTACAATCCTGATATATATATTTATTCCATTTTAAAAATCCATTCTGACGAATGCACGTATTTCTGCTGGTAGATTGTTGAGGGGCTGGGCAAGAAGCTCGTTAGTAACCCCAAGGCCCATTCATCCTTCTTGAAAATAAGAAACAGATTGTATTAGTACCATATTCAAATGCACTCTTTTCATCTTGGATCTTGCAAGCCTTTGTTCTAATACTGGTTTTGAAAGTTGTGGAAAATGTCCTTATGGTCTTCGACCACAAACTGTAAATAGGTGCAAAATGAAAAAACACAGGTGTGATGCCACACATTCTCATCACATTCATGTTTTTGTTGTTTACTGATTTCAACCACACCCCTCCTTCCCAACACCTATAGTAACGTTCTATGCAGATCTCCAGTTAACATATAAAGGTTTTGTGAAACCGTCTTTTGCTCATTTGAATCATCTTCAAAATAAATCAAAAGCCTAGAACAGAAAAAAAAGGCAATAGGTAATGGCCATTATTTAAGCTTTAAGTCAATGAAAGCGTTCACAAACTTGAGAAACACGCAGACGAGGTATCATCTGCGTAGCATAAGAGGATGCTTATTTTTCAGAAACGTATAATATTGCAGTGGTGCTGCACATGATGTAACTGTTCTATTTGTGCAAAGAATGATAAACTGATGATGTCCATGTGATAACTACAAAGTGACCCATGCAGGCCACACACACACACACACACTCATGCGCGCGCGCACGCACCCGCACCACAATTATTGCTATTTTATAAAAAGCAAAAATCTAAATGGTCAGACAGTTTTCTTGCAGTAGTGTTCTCTTTAATTTGTAAGTGAATGGCTGGCAGTTTCCTTGCAGTAGTGTACCCTTTAATTTGTATGTTAATGACTGATGATGCTGCGTATAAGGAAAGGGTAGGTATTATTTGACCCAGTAGTAAAATACTGGGAATAAAAATGCAAAGAGAGAACCAGTCAATTACCCAACAGCCAAACTTATGTTGACTGGAGAAGAAAGCAAAAACAGAATCCAACAAAGGGGGGAAAGGGGACAGCATATAAGACAGCTACACAACAAGAACCTAGCAGTTCATCTACTACAAAGTAAGTAGGTAAGGGTTTTATATGGCGTTTGAATGCCGAGGCTTCTTGACGCTGGAGAAAACACAGAAGAGAGGAAGAGTCCATACGATAATATCAGCTGCTAAGCTGGAAAAAGCCACATTTTTTTTTCTTTTTAAAACCTTTATTTAGCAAGAAAGAAAATACAATTACAAGCCTACAACCCTCTGGGCCGGCCAGTGACATATCAGAAAAGCAGTATAGCATTACACAGCTCATCAGCCGACAACCAAGGGTCCGGCAGCAATGGTGCACGATATTGGTCAAATCTATAACGATAAGATATGGAAAGGTTTCATTTTTTTTAAAACAAGCAAACAAAAATATCGAAGAAAAAGAGGAAAACGAGTCTGCATCCTAAATTGTTGTGTCGGTTCCATACGATACGGGGAGAGGCAATCAAAGACAATATGGAAAAGCAGGAGAACCTCCAGGAGATAAAGGAGGGGGTGGGGAAAGGGGGACCCAGAGCCAGAAACATATCAATAATGTGATACAGGAGGGAGCCGAAACGTATAGTCAAGGGGAACAAGGAGTGCCAGGGGGATCAATGAAGGGGGATCACATATCTCCCCACGGTATGAGTTCCATTGGTCCCATATCCTACCCCATTTTTTGGGCCTGCCACGGGAGACATAAACAATCTTCTCTCTGAACATGCACCAGTCCATATTTTCTTCCCATTTGGAAACTGATGGTGCCCTCTGAGATCCCCACAACTGTGCAATGTCCCTTTTCGCAACCATGTTTCCCAGCGTAACCCACCGAGTCTGAGCAACAGTGCAATCGTTCGGTTCCCATATGTTCAATAGACAGCGCCTGGCTTCAGGTAGCAACTCAACATTCGTCACCTCACTCATCACCGCATGCACTCTAGTCCAGAAAGACACAACTTCCGGACAGTCCCATACGATGTGTAGGAAGGTAGCAATCATACCACAGCCACGTCGACACAGTCCATCCTCAGAAAAACCCATATGCATCAGTCGCGGACCCGTGACATAGACTCGGTGCAGAATCTTCAGCTGAACGAGTCGCAGACGCGCCGGAAACGCGACCTCTTTGGGAGAGGATAACGCAGCCTGGCAATCCTCATCATCCAGTTCCAGCCCGTCGTTAGTCCAGGTACCACGAAGCTGAACAAGCCAGTCTGATCGAGTATTGATAAGTTTTTTATAAATAAGGGAGATAGTGCTGTCTGGAACATGTCCGTCCAGCACCCTGTCTTCCAGGGGGGAGCTCTCCGGAATATCAGAACCGGCCGGAAAAACCGACCCAATGGCATGACGAACCTGGAGGTATCGAAAATATTCTGAGTCATTCAAACTGTATTCCTGTTTCAATTCAGCAAAGGTCTTAACTCTATTCTTAACCCAGAGGTCACCTACCTTGCTGATTCCGATGAAGTCCCACCTATCGAAACCCTTTGACGTCCACAATTCACCAAGCCTCTCCACGGCAAACAAAGGGGTCGCCCTGGTCAGCTTATCTACCCATCCAGTAGCCACGGCCGCGCTGCCCCACACCCGCACAGCCACTTCAGTGGGTCCCGTCAAATTCCTTCTAGCGCCCCAAGAGTAGAGAGCCCTGTAGTAATCTCCCCCGGGTAACAGCCACCGGTCCATCCCAAATGCAGGATTCGGGACTGGACCGTACATGGCATGGTTCACAGCGCTCAGTTGAGATGCCCAGTAGTATCTTCTTATATCAGGTAACGCTATGCCCCCATCGTACCAGGGCAACGTAAGCTTAGCCAACGCAATACGGGGTCGGCCAGCCCAAACTAGCTTTCTCTGGAGGCACTCGATTTCACGAAAGTAGCTAGCCGGCACTAGATCAAGTGTGTTTTGCACGGCATACAAAAAACGGGGGAGAGACATCATTTTGAACAGGGCCGCCCGTCCCAGGGGGGACAATGGTAGACCACACCATGCAGCGACGTCCGACCGAAGCCGGGCGAGTGGAGGCAACAAGTTACGCTCATAGCGTATCACAGGGTCAAGTGAAATATAGATCCCTAAATACTTAAAGCCATCACTAGAAACCGGGATCGGGCATACTCGGGGCAGAGAAAGAGGATCACCGGTCAGCGGGAAGATACACGACTTGGACCAATTGATAACCAACCCGGAGTTACGTCCAAAGGAACTCAAAACATCAAAGAGGACTCCTAGGGCCAGATGTAGGTCGGTCGGTAACGGCCGAAAATCGGTATTTTCGGCCGTTACCGACCGGTATTTGAGAAATGGTATGTAGGGCCACATATTTTACAGAATCGGTAAATTTACCGATCGGTAAATTTACCGATTCTATAAAATATCGAATCAGTATATTTACCGATTCGGTAAATTTGATATGTAGGTGGGACTCTTCTGAGTCCCACAAGCCTTACAGAATCGGTATTTTACCATCAAATCTATTTGATGGTAAAATACCGATTCCGGTGTGCATGCACATGTGTGCATGCACACCTGTGCCATATGACAGGCAGACCTGCCCTTAGGGCAGGTATGCCTGCCACATGGCACCCGAGCCTCTTTTGGGGGTGCCAGAGGGTGTCAAAGTGACACCCCCTGCACCCTTGTGTCAGTCGGTATTTACCGATTCGGTAAATACCGAATCGGTATTGCCCATTCATTCCTATAGGCTTTAAAGCCCATAGGAATGAATGGGCATTACCGGTCGGTATTTTCCAAATCGGTAAATACAGATTTTTTACCGATTCGGTAAAAGGAACATCTGGATGCTCCTACATGTCCCCCCTTCTCATTTACCGATTCTTATTTACCGAATCGGTAAAATTCGGTAAATAAAAATCGGTAAATGAGTCCTACCTACATCGGGCCCCTAGTGACTTACGGGGGGACGTCAGGTACAATAAAATATCATCGGCATACAATGATATACCATCTTCGAAGTCAGGGGACCACCGAATACCCTTTAGTGAAGGCTCCCAACCGAGCCAGGCGGCAAGGGGCTCGAGCGCAAGTGCAAATAATAGCGGTGACAAAGGACATCCCTGCCTCGTGCCTCGCCCGAGAACAAAGGGCTCCGAGGCCCTACCGTTAACCACAACCTGCGCCAACGGCTGCTCATACAGGAGTTTAACCCATGCAATAAACTTCGGACCAAAACCGAATTTGGCAAGAGTAGCCCACAAATATGGCCACTCAACCGTATCAAAGGCCATCGAGGCATCGAGAGAAACCAAGATGGCCGGCTCGCTGAGAGACCCCGCCCTCGCGATGACGCCGTGAAGACGACGAAGATTGAGCGCAGTATTGCGTTGGGGGATAAAACCAGACTGATCAGGGTGAACCAACTCGCTAATAACCGTGACCAGTCGGTTTGCCAAAAGTTTCGCCAATATTTTGGGTTCAGCATTCAAAAGTGAGATCGGGCGATACGATGAACAGCGCTCGCAGGGTTTGCCATCTTTATGGATAACCACAATAGAGGCCAGCCTCTGGTCCCTGGGAAGGAATCCAAGGTCTCGCGATGCCGCAAACATACGAAGCAGATACGGCGCCATTTTATCCGGGCATAGCTTGTATAACTCAACCGGTATACCATTGGGACCAGAGGCCTTCTCCGAGCGAAGGGAGCGTATAGCGAGCGCAACCTCATCAATGGAAAAATCAGCCTCCATTAACACCCCGTCCGACTCCGAGAGACTAGGCAACTCAAGATCACGGAGCAGCAAGCGCGAGTCCTCCTCCGGCATATTCGAAACCGGCGCGTATACAACCCGAAAGTGCTGGGCAAAAACCTCAACTATCTCAACCGGGTCCACGACTCGCGTTCCATCAACTTTCTCAACTACAGGCACAACACGATTCATTCTGTCTCGCCTATCCAGCCAAGCAATCAACTTCCCCGCTTTATCACCCACATCATACAGACGCCCCTGCTGCACACGATTCATTCCTCAGCCGAGTCAGTCACCAAGGCCCTGTAATCCGTTTGCTTAAGAGCCAAGACATGCAATTTCTCGGGTGTAACCCCAGCTTCCAACCGTTCCTCCAATACGGCAATCTCAGACTCCAAGTTCACCACCTCCTCATTTTTGCGTCTCCTCTCACCAGCAACCAAAGACAGGGTCTGACCACGGATCACAGTTTTATAAGCCTCCCATAGGGAGACCGGGGAGGACACCGATCCCTCATTTTCAGTAAAGTAAAAGTTCATACACTTGACCACCTCAGATCTGATTTTGGGGTTCTGAAAATGCCATGGATTGATCGGGGCAATCCGGCCCCCAGCCCCCAGATGTATATCGATGTGGAGCCATAGCGGGGAGTGATCCGAAATTCCTCTAGCCAAATGCTTGATTTCACGCACCAAGACCAACTGCACCACCGGCACGAGGATATAATCAAGTCTCGAGAGACTTCCATGGGCTCCCGAGTGGAAAGTATACTGAAGCCGGCCAGGGTGCAGTCGTCTCCAACAGTCTGCCAACCCAAAGGCATCCATGAATTTCCCCAGCCATAGCTGCGATGTAGGGAGGAGCCTGGGGGGGGCTACGATCACTCTCCCCATTCACCACAGAATTAAAGTCTCCACCCACCACTAGCAAGCCATCGGGCAAACCCAGAATTACCTCACCCAAGTCGGTGAAGGTAGTAGACTGCAGGCCAGGCGGAACATAAATAGACAGTATGAAAATCAACTTCCCTTCCCATCTCCCCATAATAGCTGCGTAACGGCCTCTATCGTCCAACACCGTGTCATCTATCTCCAGAGGGAGGGAGTTCCTAACCAGGATACCAACCCCCCTCGATCCAGAGGTGAAGCCGGAATGAGCCACCAAACGGTAACCTCGTCTGTTCAGTGCATGACATGTATTGCCCACCAAGTGGGTCTCCTGGAGCAAGACCACATCCGGCGAACATCTCTTCAAGTATTGTAGTACAATCCCACGTTTTATCCTGTCCCCAAGACCATTAACATTCCAGCTCAACACCCTAAGTCCCCTACCCCCCATCCCAGAAGAAAACGGACCGCTCTCCCCACCTCGAAACAGCCACATGATAGCAAATGTAAAACAAAGCACAGCCTAGACACAAACAAAGAGAAAAGAACCCCCCCACCACCCCCGGTGAACCCATCAAACTCAAACCCCCCTCCCTGCACCCCTGCGGTAGACCTAAAAGCCACCCCAACTTGCAGTGTGCCTGTCGCCCCATTAAACTAACCTACACAAAAGAGAGAAAAGTCCCCAGAGGAGGAAGATCCCCTAAACCCCTCCCACCCCCGGGCATTCACACCATAACAGAACATAGTCTCTGAGCCACTGCCATAAAATCAGGCTCGCCGATGTAGACTCACTGCTCCTGGTCCTCCAAACCTCCTTCAGCGCCTCTCGAGTTCTCCGGGCCCTCATGGCGCGTCGATAAAGTGTCCAACCAGTCACCAACCATCTTGGGGCGGTCGAAGAAGAACGCACGCTCTTCATGCTCAATTCTCAGGCGGGCCGGGAAAAGCATAGCATATTTCAGTCCCAGTTCTCTGAGGCGCCTCTTCACACCCGTGAAGCCCATTCGTTGTTTCTGGACTGCCTGAGTAAAGTCCGGGTAAAAACTGATCGATACGTTCTCAAATTTAGTGGGTCCATTCGTTCGTGAAGCTTGTAGGATAGCGTCTCTGTCAAGGAAATTGAAAAGCCTGGCAATTATGGGCCGCGGAGCGGCTCCCAACTTCGGCTTACCACCCGGGACACGATGAGCTCGCTCCACAGCAAAGAATTTACTTAAACCTTTTGGTGCCAAATGTTTCAGCACGAGGTCCTCCACCAGGATATCAACAGGCAAATCAGCAGAGTTCTCCGGGACACCCACGATGCGGACGTTATTGCGTCTGACCCGGCCCTCGAAATCTTCCAGCCGATTGGCGAACAGATCACAAGTAGTCCGAAGACTGCGGACTGTGGTCTGGAGATCCGAGACATCCGTGGTCAAACTAGCAGTCTTGATATCAAGGGATTTGACACGCTCGTTGGTTTTCCCCAGGTCCGCTCTGATGAGGGTGACATCGATCGCCACCGTATCTATCTTGGCCGCCAAGGTTTCATATTGCTGGCCCATGGTGGATTGGACACTCGCAATAGCGCCCATAATGTCCTTCAGAGTTGGCTCCTCGCTTTCAGGAGTACCATCACCAGCTTCCTCTAGGGCACCACTCGACCCGCCCGGGGAGCCCCTAGGTCGAGTAAATCGATCGATGGTCTGAGATTGGGCGACCCCCCCTCGGGACAGGCCTCTAGCGGTGCGCCTCTCAATGACCGCCCTGCCCGCCATGACGGGCAATGAGCTCCAACGGGATCTGTAGAATTTAGCCAAAACGATCTCAGTCTCGGCAAGCTCGGAACGGCGAGAGGATAGGGACACAGCGCTGGCTGAAGGTTGGCAGCGAGACTAGAGCTGGAGCGCCGATCGGCGACTGGGTGTTCACAACAGCGACCAAAAACGAAACCGAAAGTACACCAGGGGCAGAGGGCGTGGCTCATCAGCGTTGTTGTTCAATTGCCACCTGGGTACCTCGGGGACTCAAGCCCCCGGCTGGCATACGATGTAGGCCTCGAATTCCAGAGTGCAGTAAGTCCGATATCCGGCGGCCAAATCGATTTTTGAAAAAGACGTGGACATCAGCAGGGCATCAATAAAAAGTACCTGTCGTCATAATCAGGATCATTCGCAGAATAATCGCGGGAGGCGGAAAGGGTCTCGGGAGCCCTTAGCTCACGCGTCCATCTTGGAATCGCGCGAAGCTCCTCCCCAAGCCACATTTTTAATAAACCTTGTAACTTAGACCGAACCGAATGAGATCAAATATCCAAGGGCAGCCTGTTCCAGAGTTTGGGAGCCAGATAGGCAAGGTATCTACCATCCCATCTGGCCTTACTCCATTTTTGGATTTTGACCAAAGCCTGAATGCCAGACCTTAATGGATGCTCTGGACAGTACCATTGGAATAAATTGCAATAAATTGCGGTACGCCATAGGACCACCTCCATACAAGGTTTTGTGGACCAGACATAAAGCCTTGAATTTGTTACGCTGTTTAACAGTGAGCAAGTGGAGACTCCTAATGGCCCCAGAAATGTGATTGCATTTAGGAATATGGAGTAATGTCCGGGCAGCAGTGTTCTGAAGAGATTGCAACTTCTATAGCTGCCGTTTGTCAACCCCTAATTAAAAGGGCATTACAATAATCGATCCGGGATAACACAAACGCTACCACCACCGTTTTCATTAGTTCCATTGAAAGAAATGGTAAGATCTTCTGTAGGATCTTTAGTGTAAAATAACAGGCTGAGGTAACCTGATTGATCTGAGCAGAGAAATTAAGCTGTATGTCCCAGACCACACCCAGATGTCTCATTTTATCCACTGGTGGCGGTGGTAAGTTATTTAAATGATAGATTATTTTTTTATTGTAAATTAAATTTTGTAATAATTAAAAATGTGCCTGATAAAACAATTATGTAAATTATGTAACTGTTATTTACATTGTTTTATTGTTTTTATAATTTTGATGTACCATTTTATGTTTCTATACTTTAATTGTTAATTTGTCTATTAATAACATTTTACACATTCATTTTAATTGTTTTATCTGTATTTGTTTTATTTCATTACTCCTTTACTGTTATTACTGTTATATATATAATTTATTTTAATGTTCTTGCTGGTGGATATTTTTGTGCAGTGTGGAGAGATGTGTATTTATTTTAAATACATTTACTTTGCTTTATATTTGTTACATTATTGTTGTATTATTACATTTTAGTTTTTCTAATAAAGGTAATTTTGTCTATTTATAATGCATATATTGTTTAATATAAATATGTTTTAATATTTGTATGTTGCTAGGTATTTAAATGTTTGCAATAAATTATTAGAAATTGGAATAGTATATATCAAAGCCATCCAAAGCACAACACTTTCCCAGATTTTGTTATTTTGGAGTGGGAATAATGAATCAAACCCCTCCAAAATCCAGCACTTCTCCTAATTTTAATTAAGTTGAAGTGGGTGAAGTAAATTTAACCCCTCCAAAGTCAAACACTTTGCTTACTATTACTTAGATTGGAGTGGGAATGAAAAATCTAACCCACCATATGTCAACACTTTTTCCACTGTTGCTTATATTGGAGTGGGGCTAGTAAATATAACCCCTCCAAAGTCCAATCATTTCTCTATTGTTTCTTAGAGTGAAGTGGGACTAGTAAATCTAACCCCTCCAAACTTCAACAATGTACCTACTTTTGTTTAAATTTGAGTTGGAATAGTAAATCTAACTCCTTTAAAGTCAAAACCTTTTGTTAGTGTTGTTTATTTTTGATTATTTTTTTTCATTCATGTTTATATTATTTTTTGAATATTTTTTTTCACAGTATATATTTTTTGTTTTTTTAGTTAATGTGAGTCTTTTATGTAATGTTTAAAAATAGTTTGATTACTGTGCTCATGTTTTTCAGCAAATACATAAATGTATATGTATGTCTATCTATCTACCTTTTAAATATTAAATTTATATTACCAATGAAAAAAAATGTTCGTTAAATATGTTTAGATTTTTAGATTTTATATAAACTACATATATTTATATATATTTCAATATTTCCATATTTACATGTTTAGGGCCTTATTATGATGCTGGTTGGATGAGCGTCTAACCAACATTGTCTGGGAATGGAAACCACCCAAATAATAGTCAGAGGTTCCATCTGAAAATTAGATACGGCCACCCATGAGACGGTCGGAAACCCATTTTTCCATTGAGGCTTGTGCTGCGGGCGGAAAAGGGCAGCAGCACAAGCTGCATTGGAAAAAATTATGTTTTCAAACATCCATGTACTGTGTGGCAGGCACCATTTGGTGTCTGGCATGCAGGGTATTGGTGTTTGGGAGGGCACCACAGGTGACCCCCAGGCCTCATAGCTGAGGCCATGGAGAGACAGGGGTCCTCCTAGGGGCCCCAAAAGTCAATTTCCGACAAGTTTCTATGGCGGTTGGACCACCATTGAAAGGCTTTCTGAAAAGGACATCGTAATCCCTATTACGGAGCTTGAGCAGGCACTGCACTATTTTAGGGTATTACATTCCAACCAACGGTCAGATGGGCTCCCGGAGCCCATTGGAAGCATCGGTTGGTCCCTGCACCCAATGCTTTCAACTGCCGCGCATCATCATGCAGCGGTCGGACTGCAGTGCCAGATGACAGCCTGTCGGTTGCGATACAACCGACATTGTAATGAGGCCCTTTATGTCAAAAATCTGTTCCACAATATTTTTTACTTGACATTTTTGTAGTTTGTATACAATATATGTAAAGTAGATATTTTTGTAGACAGCATTTTTGACACAATGTTGTGGTGTTACAATACTGTTGTTCTTGATATTCTGTCTCACAACCACCAATACACATGATTATCCACATTTCCCCCATCCTCTATTATCTTGTGTGATTCCAGTCCCGGGTAGAAATTGGTTACCCTCACAGCAAATAAACTGCCTCTCCATCAATGCGTGATTCATGAACAAAAACTCCTTAAATATATTTGACCTGATATGAGACTCATCACCTGAACTGTAATTTTCACCTACGACTTAGCTCAGTGGCAATACCTTTTTAATGTGAAATGAGGCCATCCGTCCAGCGTATGGGATCATATATCAAAACCAGCATAAGATAATATAAAGTGGACTCACAATTGTCTTTAAAACAACAGGACAACAAACATTAAAGGCTTTATCATGACTAAATGTGGATTTGTCCAAGCAAAAAGTTCACTCTCATCAGCATTTGCCTATGTATTTCTTCTGATATATAGACCACCCATGAACAATTGAGCTTTCATCTTAATCCATAAATATCTTTCAAATTAAATACATAGGATCCTCAGAGAGTTCTGAAACCCAGAATGCCCTGCCACCAAGATACCACAATCACAAGCCTCCTGTGATGAAATTGCCAATGAGGTTGTCAGCAAAACAAAAAGCATAGAATACTACCTCATGAATAAAGCAGTCAGTTTGCAACCTACAAAAACATCAATATAAGAACAAAAGATTCTAAAAGTCAACAGTCACTAACCACCTTCAAAATACTATTGCAGGTTCAATTTAGGTAACTGGTCAAGTGAAGCAGACTATATGGCCCTTATCAAATCTGGCCCTGGATCGAATCTTATAAACCTCCTCCTAATAACGTGTGCCAAGAAACAAACTGAACAACTCTCTTGATAGAAATTCTTTTGCATCAGACCACTCATCAAAAAGAATAACCTCAATCGCATCGAACCTAGACACCTATAGGCTGATCGTTCATGAGCCTTTCATAGCAAAACTGATAGAAAGAGCTATTTTTCACATCTCTCTAACTTTTGTGACCTAAACTCTGGACTCCGCTCAGACAGAGACACAGAGTCCTCCCGATATGAAATTGACAATGGGCAATATTGGAGTGACCGCACAACTATTCCTGGACCTGTTGGTGTCCTTTGCTACCAATTCAAAATTGGCACTACTACTGCAACTAGAAAAGAAGGCCTTTTAAGGAAATATCCTTAGCTGAATCTTCTCATATCTCAAAGATACACACAGCATGGTATACATTTCACTGTTCACTTCATGCCCCAATCTGACACACTGTGGCACCCCTCTATTTATTTATTTATTTATTTTATGCGATTTTTAGAGCGCGCAAATACCCGTGAGGATGTCTCGGCGCTAGTACTACTGAACTCACTCTAAAGACAGGATTAATTTAGGATGCAAACAGCCAGGTTTTAAGGTTCTTTCAGAAGTGTAGTAGGGAAGGGGCAGTTTTAATGTGGGATGGTAATGTGTTCCACAGTTTAGCAGTTCCTATGAAAAAACATCTGTCTCCCCAGTTGGTCCTCCTTGTCCGTGGAACCATCAGTAGGTGTGCTGAAGATGATCTTAAGGTTCTTGCATGCTCCAAGGGACGGAGAGCTGTTTTTAAAAACTGCGGGCCAGGGCTATTGATAGCTTTGTAGGCTATGCAAAGGGCCTTAAATTTGATTCGGCTCCGTATGGGGAGCCAGTGTAACTTTCTGATATAGGGGGAAGTGGAAGTGAATTTGGGAATAGCCAGAAGGACCCTGGCTGCGGCATTTTGTACCGTCTGTAGTTTTTGAAGGACCTTTTCCTGGGCATTTAACAAGAGGGCATTACAATAATCTGTTCTTGAGAACACCAGGGAGCTAATCAGGGTTTTGCCCGCAGAAGGCGGCAAGTATGGCATTAATTTTTTAATCCTTTTTAAGGTATAGAAGGAAGAGGATACCACCGCATTGGCATGATGAGAGAAGGTCAGCTTGGTATCAAAGATTACTCCCAGATTGCGAACCTTGACTACAGGTTGAGGGGGGTTCCCCAACTGGGGAGGCCACCACTGAGGGGACCAGATGGGTTGCAAGTTCCCGAATGTCATCACCTCCGTTTTGTCGGAGTTTAATTTGAGACAATTTGATGACATCCAGGAACTTATTGCCCTCATTCCCTCCTGGAAGTTGGCCGCAACTGCAATGCCATCGTTGTGTACTGATAACACTAACTGAGTGTCATCAGCATAGGTTGTAAGTGCGATTCCATAGGATTTTATTACCCTCGCCAAGTCCGATACGTAGATATTAAAAAGCATCGGACTTAGCGAGGAACCCTGTGGCACTCCACACGAGAGAGAAAAGGTCTGGGAGGTGTAGTTGCCCAGCTTCACAGTCTGTGGACGGTTGGCCAGGAATGAGGCGAGGAGGTCCTTAGCTTTGCCTCTTATTCCCGCAGCCGAGACACGGTCGATCAGTGTGACATGATCGACCGTGTCAAAGGCGGCGGAAAGATCCAAAAGTATAAGGACTGCAGAACCTCCCTTGTCCATCGTAGCTCTTATTTCATCTGCTGCCTTAAGTAGTGCTGTCTCCGTTCCGTGGCCTTGTCGGAAGCCAAACTGAGTGTCATCAAGAAGTTCATTATCATTGATGAATTTCGAGAGTTGGATATTCATTATTCTCTCGAAGATCTTAGCTAGAAAGGGGAGACATGCTATAGGCCTGTAGCTGGCCGGGAGGAGAGGGTCAAGTGTTGGCTTTTTTAGCAGAGGCTTGATTATAGCCTTCTTCCAGACAGATGGGTAAATGCCTGTTGCAAACATTGCATTGCAGATTGTGGATAGAGCAGGCGAGATGGCTTCCGGTATATGATTAAGAATTGCAGCAGGGCAAGGGTCGAGAGGGGAGCCTGATTTAGTACCGGCCACCAGCTGTTGAACTTGCTGCTGCGTGGTTGGTTCAAAACAGGAAAAGATCGGAGAATTATTATTGATTGAAGGGACCGTAGTAGGCGTAGGGGTAGGGGGATTGGTGGAGTGACGAAAGTTCAGAAAGATGGAGTTGACCTTGTCCTCAAAAAATTTGGCAAGGGAGTCCGAGAGAGCTTGTGATCCTTCTAGGCGTGGAACAGGGGGGTTGGATAGGTGAATGACTACCTGAAATAGTTGCCCTACCGAGTTTTTTGCCTCATTGATTTGGGCAGTGTAGTAGCGACTTTTTTCTGCTTTTATGAGTTTTTTGTATTTGAGGAGTGCACTTTTATAGGTCTGCTTGTCAGTGGGATTATAATGTCGACGCCACTGCTTTTCCAGGTTCCTGCAGTACTGTCTCTGAATTCGCAAGGGCTCAGTGAACCACTGTGCTGAAGGGGCTTTCCTACTAAGATAACGAGTTTTGATAGGGGCTAGTTTGTTACAGGCCTTGTTAAGACTGCTTAAAAAGCTTGCGGATGCTGAGACGGGGTCATTTCCATCAGGGATATAGATGGCTAGCATCATTTCTGCTAAAAGATCCAGGTTGATATGTTTCCAGTCTCTGTATGAGATTGGAGCCGAAGATGTGGGGATGGCTTTAGTAGATGTGGTTACAATGGAGAAGCAGATGGCTGAGTGGTCCGTCCAAGTCAGCGGGATTACCTCAGTGACAACAATATGAGGATTGTTAGTAAAAAGGCCATCTAAGGTGTGACCCGCTTGATGCGTGGGATCTTTTATTAATTGCAGCAGGCCAATAGTTGCTAAATCATTCGTTAGCTGTGCTGTGTGCGGGTCATTAAGGGATTCCAAGTGGAAATTAAAATCTCCCAGTAAGGTAAAGTGGGGGCATCCTACAGAGGCTTCGATCATATTACCTATATTGGCAAGGAACTTGGCACGTGACCCGGGAGGGCGGTAAATTAGCATACCCTTGAATGATTCCTTAGGCGAGAGGCCTATAGTAAAAAGAAGTGCTTCATACTCAGCGCAATTGACTTGCGTTGTGGTAAGTTTAAACTGGTTGCTGTAAATAATTGCTATGCCTCCTCCCTTCTGTTTGGGTCTGTCCAATCTACAGACACTATAATTGGTTGGAGTGGCTGCTGTGTAGTCAGGACCGGACGCTTCGTCCCCCCATGTTTCCGTAATAAAAAGTAGGTCTAGTTTGTGTGAGTCGATCAGGTTGGCCACTTCCAGTTTATGTTTGGGAAGGGATCTAGCATTTACTAGCACAGCTAACACTTGTTTAGTGGCAGTTTTGCTGATAGGAGGATAGATGTTTGTACATGAAGGGCATTTATGTGGGCCTACTATGGCGTCGGTATATCTGAATTGTGGTAAGGCATGGGGAACTTTCAAACCCTGTTTGAGTTCCAGTAGCTCAGCGGACGTATATACTAGTCTTGCTGTAACTACCTCCGTGGAAAGGGGTGCGGTGGCAAGGGGTGTGGCCCTAGGCCCGTCCTCGGCGCGGACGAGCGCAGACGAGCTTGCCTTATGCGTGCCTTCGGCGTGCAATCGGCGCGCCCGCTGCGCTCGTCCGCTGCGCTTCCGGTGCCTCAACATGATTTATGCCGTCTGACGGAAGCCGTGGCGGGGGGGCGTGGCCAGCGTGGGTGGGCGTGTCCGCCGGTGGGGAAGGCGGCGTTGGCCAGGCAACGCTCTAACCGCGTCAGCCTTCGCTCGGCTGTGCGGAAGTTTCAGAGTGAGGTAAAGTGGCTGGTGCTAGTATTAAAAAACAAGTTATCACACAATGTTTTTAAAAGAAGTAAAATGCTCCCGGCTATTTTGCCTCAGGAGTGGGTTAGTAGAACGCCGCGCTAGTAGTCAGCGCTCGTTCATATAGTATGTCGGGGGGGCATGGCCAGCGTGGGTGGGCGTGTCCGCCGGTGGGGAAGGCGGCGTTGGCCAGACAACGCTCTAACCACGTCAGCCTTCGCTCGGCTGTGCGGAAGTTTCAGAGTGAGGTAAAGTGGCTGGTGCTAGTATTAAAAAACAAGTTATCACACAATGTTTTTAAAAGAAGTAAAATGCTCCCGGCTATTTTGCCTCAGGAGTGGGTTAGTAGAACGCCGCGCTAGTAGTCAGCGCTCGTTCATATAGTATGGCGGGGGGGCGTGGCCAGCGTGGGTGGGCGTGTCCGCCGGTGGGGAAGGCGGCGTTGGCCAGGCAACGCTCTAACCGCGTCAGCCTTCGCTCGGCTGTGCGGAAGTTTCAGAGTGAGGTAAAGTGGCTGGTGCTAGTATTAAAAAAACAAGTTATCACACAATGTTTTTAAAAGAAGTAAAATGCTCCCGGCTATTTTGCCTCAGGATTGGGTTAGTAGAACGCCGCGCTAGTAGTCAGCGCTCGTTCATATAGTATGGCGGGGGGGCGTGGCCAGCGTGGGTGGGCGTGTCCGCCGGTGGGGAAGGCGGCGTTGGCCAGGCAACGCTCTAACCGCGTCAGCCTTCGCTCGGCTGTGCGGAAGTTTCAGAGTGAGGTAAAGTGGCTGGTGCTAGTATTAAAAAACAAGTTATCACACAATGTTTTTAAAAGAAGTAAAATGCTCCCGGCTATTTTGCCTCAGGAGTGGGTTAGTAGAACGCCGCGCTAGTAGTCAGCGCTCGTTCATATAGTATGGCGGGCGGGCGTGGCCAGCGTGGGTGGGCGTGTCCGCCGGTGGGGAAGGCGGCGTTGGCCAGGCAACGCTCTAACCGCGTCAGCCTTCGCTCGGCTGTGCGGAAGTTTCAGAGTGAGGTAAAGTGGCTGGTGCTAGTATTAAAAAACAAGTTATCACACAATGTTTTTAAAAGAAGTAAAATGCTCCCGGCTATTTTGCCTCAGGAGTGGGTTAGTAGAACGCCGCGCTAGTAGTCAGCGCTCGTTCATATAGTATGGCGGGGGGGCGTGGCCAGCGTGGGTGGGCGTGTCCGCCGGTGGGGAAGGCGGCGTTGGCCAGGCAACGCTCTAACCGCGTCAGCCTTCGCTCGGCTGTGTGGAAGTTTCAGAGTGAGGTAAAGTGGCTGGTGCTAGTATTAAAAAACAAGTTATCACACAATGTTTTTAAAAGAAGTAAAATGCTCCCGGCTATTTTGCCTCAGGAGTGGGTTAGTAGAACGCCGCGCTAGTAGTCAGCGCTCGTTCATATAGTATGACGGGGGGGGCGTGGCCAGCGTGGGTGGGCGTGTCCGCCGGTGGGGAAGGCGGCGTTGGCCAGGCAACGCTCTAACCGCGTCAGCCTTCGCTCGGCTGTGCGGAAGTTTCAGAGTGAGGTAAAGTGGCTGGTGCTAGTATTAAAAAACAAGTTATCACACAATGTTTTTAAAAGAAGTAAAATGCTCCCGGCTATTTTGCCTCAGGAGTGGGTTAGTAGAACGCCGCGCTAGTAGTCAGCGCTCGTTCGTATAGTATGGCGGGGGGGCGTGGCCAGCGTGGGTGGGCGTGTCCGCCGGTGGGGAAGGCGGCGTTGGCCAGGCAACGCTCTAACCGCGTCAGCCTTCGCTCGGCTGTGCGGAAGTTTCAGAGTGAGGTAAAGTGGCTGGTGCTAGTATTAAAAAACAAGTTATCACACAATGTTTTTAAAAGAAGTAAAATGCTCCCAGCTATTTTGCCTCAGGAGTGGGTTAGTAGAACGCCGCGCTAGTAGTCAGCGCTCGTTCATATAGTATGGCGGGGGGGCGTGGCCAGCGTGGGTGGGCGTGTCCGCCGGTGGGGAAGGCGGCGTTGGCCAGGCAACGCTCTAACCGCGTCAGCCTTCGCTCGGCTGTGTGGAAGTTTCAGAGTGAGGTAAAGTGGCTGGTGCTAGTATTAAAAAACAAGTTATCACACAATGTTTTTAAAAGAAGTAAAATGCTTCCGGCTATTTTGCCTCAGGAGTGGGTTAGTAGAACGCCGCGCTAGTAGTCAGCGCTCGTTCATATAGTATGACGGGGGGGCGTGGCCAGCGTGGGTGGGCGTGTCCGCCGGTGGGGAAGGCGGCGTTGGCCAGGCAACGCTCTAACCGCGTCAGCCTTCGCTCGGCTGTGCGGAAGTTTCAGAGTGAGGTAAAGTGGCTGGTGCTAGTATTAAAAAAACAAGTTATCACACAATGTTTTTAAAAGAAGTAAAATGCTCCCGGCTATTTTGCCTCAGGAGTGGGTTAGTAGAACGCCGCGCTAGTAGTCAGCGCTCGTTCATATAGTATGGCGGCGGGGCGTGGCCAGCGTGGGTGGGCGTGTCCGCCGGTGGGGAAGGCGGCATTGGCCAGGCAACGCTCTAACCGCGTCAGCCTTCGCTCGGCTGTGCGGAAGTTTCAGAGTGAGGTAAAGTGGCTGGTGCTAGTATTAAAAAACAAGTTATCACACAATGTTTTTAAAAGAAGTAAAATGCTCCCGGCTATTTTGCCTCAGGAGTGGGTTAGTAGAACGCCGCGCTAGTAGTCAGCGCTCGTTCATATAGTATGGCGGGGGGGCGTGGCCAGCGTGGGTGGGCGTGTCCGCCGGTGGGGAAGGCGCGTTGGCCAGGCAACGCTCTAACCGCGTCAGCCTTCGCTCTGCTGTGCGGAAGTTTCAGAGTGAGGTAAAGTGGCTGGTGCTAGTATTAAAAAACAAGTTATCACACAATGTTTTTAAAAGAAGTAAAATGCTCCCGGCTATTTTGCCTCAGGAGTGGGTTAGTAGAACGCCGCGCTAGTAGTCAGCGCTCGTTCATATAGTATGGCGGGGGGCGTGGCCAGCGTGGGGGGGCGTGTCCGCCAGTGGGGAAGGCGGCGTTGGCCAGGCAACGCTCTAACCGCGTCAGCCTTCGCTCGGCTGTGCGGAAGTTTCAGAGTGAGGTAAAGTGGCTGGTGCTAGTATTAAAAAACAAGTTATCACACAATGTTTTTAAAAGAAGTAAAATGCTCCCGGCTAATTTGCCTCAGGAGTGGGTTAGTAGAACTCTAGGCTCAGTCCTCTCTGCACTCTAGTTCATTTTCTACTTCACCACCTTACCAGACCTAATCATCTCATTAAACTTAATTTCATACTATACATAGATGACAAACAGATTTTAGGTTGAAGCTTACCAGACAGTACAGCTGTGTGCTTTGCTAACAATATCTTGGGGACATTCAGAAAGCTTCCCTGGGAATACATTCCGCCCATTGCTTACCACTGGAGTTGTGGTTTGTAACTCCTGGTTGCTTGCTTTCTATTTGCTGGCTTTATTTGCCTTAGACTGTCCAGCTTGAGTTTGCCCCTTCTATTGCCCAAACCCTATTTACTGTATTCTTCCAGCCATACTGAATTTCTGTCCATGGGCCATTTAATCTTGTTCTTATTTTGTCACATTTGCTGTGCATTCTAAGACAGAGGTCAAACTTCAGGCTCTGTCTTCCAGGTAGCTTGGTGTTTACTTTTCTTTCTTTGACTCTAAAATGAGAGGATTCATTTGACACTCATGTTGGCTACTCGGGACGTTCTGTACAATGTTCTTTTTTTATCAACCACAAAACAAAATTTAAATGACCTGTGCAGATATTTCAGAACATGGAAAGTACAAATGAAACACATTTGTTCGAAATTACTTTAAAATGATCAAGACAAATCAATACACTAGGTGATAACATTTTCACATATTGTTTGTGCGCGGGTATGATTTTATCAGTAAAACTGAATGTCTGTGCAAATGTAATGTAATAATCATTTCAATTGTAATTGTAAATATTATTTATATAGCGCTTACTGCCCCATATGAGGCGTTGAAGTGCTTTGCGTTGGGCAGTATGCTACTCTGGAACCAACGATTAGTAATTAATAGTTAGTGAAATAGTAGTATATTTTTCTTTTTTTATGTTAGTGCATTATTTTTGTTAGGTTTGCACTTTTTATTTCAAATGTGTTTAGTAGAGTTTAAGGTAGGGATAGGGTAGAATGGACATGAAAGTGGAAGTAGTAAGTTGTTTTTGTATGTAGCGCTTCTGTGTGCCTGTTAGTTGGGTGACATGGCCAATAAAGGAGGGAAATGTTTGAGAAAGATAATTGGAGGTTCATAGTAGTTAGAAAGGTTTGGGATGAGTCAACAAGAGGAGGGATGGGACAAAGGTGAAAGGAAGATTTTTTATAGCAAAAAACTGAAATCTTATACATACAGATTTTCACAAGACACGTGGGGGCCTATTACGATGGCGGATTTCCCGCATCCACCGGGCCGGCGGAAGCCACCGTCGGCCCGGAGGATGCGGGAAATCCGCCGCTCAGGCTTGAAAGACCCACCGCCAAATTAGGATGGCTGGTGGGTCTTACAATTTGTCCTCCTCTTTTCCGCCGCGGTCGCCTTCCGACCGCGGCGGAAAAGCATTAACATTGCTGGCGGTGTCTATCAGACACCGCCATCCATATTAGGATGGAGTACAAAGTATGCTTTTCCACGTCGGCTTTTTGCCATGGGAAAGCATACGGAGCTTCACTTCGGCGGCCCGTTGCTGACCCCCTGGGTGAAGGGGGTTTGGGGGGTGCACATGGGGGGTACCTATGGTACCCCCCTGCATTTGCGTGAACAAAGCGGCAGGCACCGCGCGGTGCCTGCTGCTTTGTGCACGCAAATTCCGTGCATGCATTTTTAACATTGCGGCGGGTGCAGCTTCAAGCTGCACCCGCCGCAATGTTAAAGATTGAGGATGTGACCGCCACCCTGGCGGTCACATCCTAATCTGCACGGAGGGACCGCCGCAGGCCCTGCGGACGGTCCCTCCTACTCTATGGTGGCGGATGGACTCAGGTCCGTCCGCCATCATAATTGGCCCTATAGTAAGATTTTATTGGCTGGAGAAAACCCCTCTATATAAATACCCATATGTACATGGAATCAGCAATATTTACATGATCAAATGTGCACATTTATCTTGTGCTGAAGAATGCACATTTTTACCTGGTATTTCCTAATATTTTGGTAACTAGCATAAACTCCTCTTTATTTGTAGAGTAGCAGCTTGAAAAAATGTTCACACCTTCATAAGACATTATTGCTTCAATATAGGTTGATTGATTATTTGTATTCAATTATATATTTATAATCATTAAAGAGCAGAAAATATACATCACTTGAAAAAGTCAATAATAACACAAAGTGGTGATCAAGTAACAAACTAATGATAAAATAACTCTCTTGTAATTATTTTATCTACCTTACATGCTAACAGGTTAAAAAGCAAAATATTACATATAATGTTCATGCGAATAAAAAACATACTATAAAATCACTCTCCTATGATTATTTCATCAGCCTTGAGTACTAATAAGTTGACATAAATTCTAGAGTGATGTATACAGTGTACTATTACCTAAGCAAGGGCTAAATATCGATGGCATTGTGCCAATGTATGGAGTTTTTAGGAATCCTCATATAGAATAGCATGTGAGAAGGTCAGACAACATATGAAGAAAATAAAATGCAGCGTTATAGTGATAAAAACCATGAGTTTTAAGAACAGGTACTAAGATTCTGATTTGTGCATTCGTAACCATAATCAAGAATGATTGTCATTGTGGAAGGACCACTGTTTATCATGCTCATTAGAACGAGAACAAGCCTTATTGGGACATAAACAGTGACCTTTGTGATTTAAGGACAAAGAAACTTATTGTGGCAGGAATAATATCCAATGTTATGTGGAGATGGACAGACCACACTGAAAAAAGGAACTACCTACAACAACAGGCTATAGGACTGGAGACTGCTTTCACTGAATGAAAAGTGTGCTGTCCACCCCCCCCCCCCCAATAAAGAGATCCCTTCGAACTCTCCCAGTGATGAAACCTCGCCCCATCTCAATTAATTGTTTTCCCGTTACTCATATTACCACTGAAGGGTCCCCATCATCTCCCTTGCCACATTCAGAACGAGGCGATTCCTACCACTTTTCAAATAAATTAGTCCAGCAACCCCCTTGAAACTGAAGCAACCCTCTATCACTTTTCAATTATACCATTCCCAAACCACATTCACAATGAAGAGCCCCTTGCACACTCACAATAAAGCGACCCCTGCCCACCTTTCTATTAAACCAGTCCATCAGCTGTTTTCCCACTCAAGTCACCATCGCTTCCATTCCCTTCCCTTAAAGCAACTTCTGCCACCATTCAAATAAACTTGCCTCTGTCCACCTTCCCAATGAAATTACTCTTCCCACCTTACCAATGAAACAACTCCTGCTCACCCTTCATATAAACATGTCCCTCATCCTCCTTTAAGGACCCTCATTCACCATCATATGCTGTGACACCTTTCAAATAAACCTGTCCCCCTCCATCTTCCCAATGAAGTGACCTTCACCTGCCATAATAGAGAAGCAACCCCTGCTCAACTTTCAGATAAACCTGTTCCCATCCACCTTTCCTATAAAGTGATTTTTGCCCACAGTCACAATGAAACAATCCCTGCTCATCCTTCAAATAAACCTTTCCCGATACACCTTCCCAGTGAAGTGAACCCTGCTCGCCCTTGAAATAAGCTTATCCCCATCCACCTTCACAATGAAGAGACCCCGGTCAGCCATTCAAATGAAACCGGGCTCCTCATCTTCCCAGTGAAATCACCCACACCCATTATCATAATGAAACGACCCCTGGCTCCTGGCTACCTTTCAATTAAACCTTCCCATCTACTATCCCAATTAAGTGACTCTCATCTACAATCACAAACAAGCATCGCCTGCCCGCCGTTAAAAAAACACAGTTCCTTGCCCATTATCCACATGAAGTGCCACCTCTGCCCAACTTTCCAAAGAAGGATGCACTCACTCAAGTTTCCAACGAAAGGATTCCCATAGCAATTTCACAATACAGGGGTCCCTGCCACATTTTCCAAATTGAGTAGTACCCCACCCAGCTTTACACTAAAGTGTTCCCAGGCTGACCATTCAAATGAAGAAGGGACCCACTGCCAAACGTACCAAAGACCTTCTCCACGGCACAGCTTTCCAAGAAAGTGGCCCTGTGCCTAACACGTAAAAAACAGGTCCTTGCAGATCTTTTTCCATTACCAACTGATCATCTCAATGAAGTTAAAGGACCCATCTTCACAAGGAAAGGCTCTATACTCTTCACCCACAGATCATTCCAAGTAAGCTAAATTATCAATCCTCATAATGAAGTAGTCTCCATTCTCCATCGATCAATCATCCCAAAGAACCCAAACCACCCATTGTTACAAGGAAATGGTCTACACTCTTCACCCAACGATCATTCAAATGACACCACATTACCATTCTTCATAATGAAGTGATCTCCACTGTCCACCCACTGATCATCCCAACGAAACCAAAACGCCCATCTTCACAAAGAAGTGTTCTACACTTTTCACCCCCCCGATCATTACAAGAAGCCAAATCACCATTCTTTATTATGAAGTGGTTTCCACTCTCCATCCATTGATCATCCCAATGAAGCCAAACCACCCATCTTCACAAGGAAATATTCTAAATATACTCTTTAACTACAAAGCATTCCAAGCAAGCTAAATTACCATTTTTCAAAATGAAGTGGTCTCCACTCTCCACATTGCCGTCCAGTTAAACATCCTACAACACGCTTCCGAATCACACCTTCCCTGCCCACCTAACCACCGCAAAATTCTCCTGTCCACATTCCTATTGAAATTACCCGCACCCACCTTATTAAGGAATACATATGGTGCCCTCCTTCATAAAGGATCTTTGTTCTGCCCACATCATGTATGAAAAGATCTCTTGCCCACCTTCAGAGAGAACTACATTCCAAGCACACCATGCACAGCTTCCCAAAGTAGTGGCTCCCTTCTTACCTTTTCAAGAGAACAGTCCCAACTCAACCTCAAAATAAAGAGGCCACTCTTCACCCACAGATCATTCCAAGTAAGCTAAATTATCAATCCTCATAATGAAGTAGTCTCCATTCTCCATCGATCAATCATCCCAAAGAACCCAAACCACCCATCGTTACAAGGAAATGGTCTACACTCTTCACCCAACGATCATTCAAATGACACTACATTACCATTCTTCATAATGAAGTGATCTCCACTGTCCACCCACTGATCATCCCAACGAAACCAAATCGCCCATCTTCACAAAGAAGTGTTCTACACTTTTCACCCCCCCCGATCATTACAAGAAGCCAAATCACCATTCTTCATTATGAAGTGGTCTCCACTCTCCATCCATCGATCATCCCAATGAAGCCAAACCACCCATCTTCACAAGGAAATATTCTAAATATTCTCTTTAACTACAGAGCATTCCAAGCAAGCTAAATTACCATTTTTCAAAATGAAGTGTCTCCACTCTCCACATGCCTGTCCAGTTAAACATCCTACAACACGCTTCCCAATCACACCTTCCCTGCCCACCTAACCACAGCAAAATTCTCCTGTCCACATTCCTATTATAATTACACGCACCCACCTTATTAAGGAATACATATGGTGCCCTCCTTCATAAAGGATCTTTGTTCTGCCCACATCATGTATGAAATGATCTCTTGCCCACCTTCAGAGAGAACTACATTCCAAGCACACCATGCACAGCTTCCCAAAGTAGTGGCTCCCTTCTTACCTTTTCAAGAGAACAGTCCCTAATCAACCTCAAAATAAAGAGGCCACTTGTTTACTTGAGCAATGAGGGGCGTTCTTCCCTATTATCCAATGGAGTGATCTGCCTTCCTTTTAAAGCAATCTCATGCCCATTAGTGAAATGAAATAGTCCACAATCCACCTTTCCAATTAAATCTTCTTTTGCCCACCTGCCCAATAATTTGCTGCCCCACCACACAGAAAAGAAGTCATCTGCCTTTCCAATCCCAACTTACAACTCACAACCCATCCTTTATGCACTGCTCCATCTGTCTTTCCACCTGAACAGTCCTTTTCCTAAAAGGAGCTCACTCAACATCTATTCTGCTGTTCTAAAATCATCACCTCTTCTCTTGTTACACTCTTGACTATGATCTTCATGCACGCTCTCATTTTCGCCTATCTATATTCAACAGTCTCACTGGATGATCTCGTTGACATATCACTCCTATAAGGGATCTCAAGTGGCACTACGGATACTTACCTACATCTGCATTGCAAAAGGATTACGTGGGTGAATTGGAGCAGCTACAGGCTTCAGAGAGATGATCCACAGGTAAGAGCATGAACAGTATAGCCAAGAAGGCAAGGACATACCTCAGTGTAACTCCGAATGTCATTTAAGCTCCCTCAAAGAATTGAAGATGCGTTGTCTGTAATGGCAGTGCACTATCACAGCATGCATAATCCACTTAACCCACTGCACTCTTCTCTGCACCACCCCATGCCACTGCACTCTACTCTGTACCACTCCACGATTCCGCACCACTCTCCAGAGTGTTACTGCACTCTACTCTGTACCACTCCACTCAAAGCCACTTCACTTGACGCATGTTTACTCTAAACCACTCTCCTAATGCACTGTACCCCACACTACTCTACTATGCACCACTGCACTCTTTGCCACAGCTCTCTATGTCAATCCACTCTTAGCCACTCTAATATACTCTTCACCACTCCACTCCACTCCGCAACACTTCCCTCTACTCTAAAACACTCTACTCTATGCCACTGTTCTCTACACCTCTCTATGCCACTCTGTGCCATTCCACTCTATTCCACTACAATCTACCTTGTGCCCTTCCACACCACTCTACCCTATTGCACTCTCCACCATTCTATTTTATGCCACTGCACTCTATGCCAATGCACTCTACACCACTTTACTCAAAACCAGTACATTCTACGCCACTGCACTCTATGCTAATCTCCTATGCACCACTGCACTGTATGCCACTATGCTCTACTCCGCAACACTCTACTACACGCCACTGCACACTACACTAAATGCACTCTATGCCACTCAACTCTACACCACTGCACTTTATTTTTTTTTTAAAATATATTTTTATTGCAGAATTCGAAATAAAACCAGTCAATGGCCCAACCTGTACACTGAAGGCTCCCCACAGTGAATATGATGAAAACACAATACACAGCCATTTAGCCCACATCCCGAAGGCTGGGCGGCAATTCAATGAACCAGTATTCCGGAGGCGCCTCAGTGCGTGCCTTATCTAGGCCATAGGTCAGTTATAACGTATAGTATCCGCTTTTACCCCATAACATCCACCCCCCCCCCACACCGCCATGCCCCGAGTTACATCCACTTTCGATCCTAGCAAATCTACTCTACTACCTTATTGGGCCTTCCGGGGTCTGTAAGCTTCCCCGCGGTGTCAAACCACCCATTCCATGAACTCCCCAACCCCCCCTCCATCCCCCCCAACTGCTGCTAATGCGGGTTCAGTAATCAGTCCCTGCTCTGAAGTACGTCCTCTACCAGGATAGCCTGCCTAACGTGTGATCTCCATGGAATCCCGTCCTATATCTGATCATCGTCTGCACCGTCTGCGATATAGTCCCGTAATGCCTGTACTACCAACTCCCAGGACCGCGCCAGTTCCAAACTTTTTTCGTTACCAGTTCTAGTCGCTTGACGCAGCCTAAGCACACTCTCACAGCCCGACCATTTCAACAGCTCATTCCTCCATCTCCGCACCGATGGGCCCTCCCTAGACTTCCAATGCCAAGTGATTTCACGCTGTGCCAGTATTATACCCAAGTCTATGAATTTGCTCGTCACCTTAGTCTTCCTGGTATGCGGGAACCAGAGGAGCAGACATGCAGCCATATCAAAATCTACCTCCCTGTCCGTGATAGCGTTCAGGAGTTCTCCCACTTCCGGCCAGTATTCCCCTAACTTCGGGCATCCCCACAACATGTGGTCCAGATCGACCTCCGGTACCAGACATCTTGGGCACATAGCGTCAAGCACCTGGAAGTGTCGTCTCAACCTCTCCGGGGTCAAATACGCCCTATGGACAATGAAAAAAGGCCCTATGCAACACTTGGCCCCAGACGGTGTCCGGGATCTGCTTGCCTATGCTGACCTCCCATCTCGACTTCAACGCCACTAAAGGTGCTAATCCCTCAGTCAGCATTCTGGCATGGAGGCAAGTCACTGCCTTGACGGTGCCCGCGGCCATCACCACATATTGGCACGCTACTGTCACCTCCGGCTCCGCCAGCCCTCCCCCCCAATGCCGCTGCATCGCTGCCACCACCGCTGCATGCAGCAAGAAGGTTCCACCCGGGAGGCCGAATTGTTCCTGTAGCGTCCCATACGGGACTAGCGTTCCGTCCATATAAAGGTCTCCCACCATCTGCAAACCCAGGTCTTCCCACGCCAATAGTTGGGACCAATCGCCCCCGTGTGGTAATGCAGTTAGCATACCTAGCGGTATCTCCGGTGCATACGGTCGGTGCTTCTTTGCTCTTTTCAGGGTCCTATTCCAACACAATCGAAGCGTCCGTTCCTCGATCGTAAGATCTCTCCCCTCCAGTTTATGTTGCATCACGATAGATGATAAGACATGTCTCTGGATGCCAATCCCTCGGACGCCGTCCGGGCCCCTGAATTCTCTGGCTACGTTCTGCGTCAGAACCTGGAGTTGCGCTGCTAGATAATATAACTCAAAATCAGGGACGGCCATCCCCCCCTCGCACTTGGGCCGTGTCAAGGTAGTCAATGCCACCCTTCGCCGCCCATGGCCCCAGAGGAAGCCGGTCACCAATGTCTTCAACTCCCTAAAGATTCTCTGCGGGACCCATACCGGCAACGTACGGAAATAATAGAGTAGCCGCGGTAGTGCCACCATCTTCAACAGTGCTACCCTACCCAGCACAGATAGTGGAAGAGTGGCCCAGAAATCCATACAGCTCCTCAGCGCACGAATACAGCGCCCCACATTCCCCTCTAGAAGGACCGCTGCGTCGTGGTAGATGCGCACCCCTAGATAAACAAAACAGGAGGGTTCCCACACCACCGGTCTCGTGAGCTGTGGGCGGAGCGTAGTCTTCCGCAAAGGAAATACGCAGGTCTTGGTCCAATTCACCCTGAGTCCCGATAGTCTCCCGAACCCACCCAGCATGTCCACCGCGCCTTCCAGTGCCCTCCCAGGATCCGCCAGGTACAGTAATAGATCATCGGCATATAGCGATATGTAGTGCGATTCAGGTCCCTGTGCTATCCCGTCATATATGGTGCCCGATCTTGCCTGCGCCGCCAGTGGCTCCATTGCCAAGGCAAAGAGCAGAGGAGACAGCGAGCAGCCCTGCCTCGTGCCCCTACAAACCGGGTAAGCCGGAGAGACCAAGGGCCCCAGCCGCACCCGCGCCCTAGCGGAGGAATATAGCACTCTCGTCCAACATCAAAACCCTTCCCAACTCCAAACTTCAGCAGCACTCCATCCAGATAATCCCATTCTAAGCTATCGAACGCCTTCTCGATATCAACCGCTAACACCACCGGGTCCTGCTCCGCCGTGGCAGCACCGTCAACGACCCTGACCAATCGACGGATATTCATCGAGGTGCTCCTGTTCGGGATGAATCCCGCTTGATCCCTATGTACTAAGGTGGCCATCTGCGGTAGGAGCCTGGTAGCCAGGATACGACTTAAAATCTTATAATCCACCGTCAACATGGACAATGGCCGGTAAGAGGATACGTCTAACGCGTCCCGACCCGGTTTCAGCAGCGGCACCACCAGCGCCTCCCTCATAGATTCAGGTAACCGCCCCATCTGTTTCGCCTCCGCGTACACTATCAGCAGCTTGGGCGCCAAGACATCCACGAATTTAGCGTAGAACTCAATCGGCAACCCATCTACCCCCGGCGTTTTGTTCCGTGCCATATGTTTAATCGCCCCTCGGATCTCCGCTAGGGTGATGGGGCCCCCCAGGTCCTGTGCGTCCTCTTCATCCATTAATGGTAGGGGGATCCGTTCTAGGTAGTCACCTATTTCCGAAGCCTCCGCCTCGAGATGGCTCGTGTACAGTCCCATATAGTAGGACTGGAAGCGTTCCAAGACCGCCGATTGCGAATAGATCACGTCCCCATCCTCGCGTCTTATGCTCATGATCGGGCACCCTCTGGGTTCCGGGACAGCCAGCTTGGCAAGGAGTGTGCCCACTTTATCCCGCTCCTCATGCACCCTAACAGCATACAACTTATAGTCATAACACCGCAGTCTTTCCGTCTCAGTCGCCACCACCTCTTTAGCTTGCAGCAGTCGTTCTTGCAACTCCGGCCGCTCGGGTCTGCGCTGTTCCAGCTCTCTCAATGCCACCTCCGCTTTCGTAAGGTCATTCAACACCGTCCCTCTCTCAGTCAGAAACCTTCCCATACACACCCCTCTCACCACCACTTTCATCGCATCCCATTCAATCGACCTAGTCTCTGCCGAGCCTGCATTATCTGCAAAATAGTTATCTATGCCTAGGCAGACCGTGTCGCAGAACGCCGGATCTTCCAGCGTATCTGGACGAAGCCGCCACGACGGAACAGCCGATCTCACCAGCTGCCACCGCATGGAAAGCAACAGGGGATTATGGTCGGAAATGGTCCGGGACAGATACTCTGAGTGAGTCACCACATTCGCCAATGAGCCGCTGCATAACACCGAATCCAGCCTAACATGTAGGTCGTGCAGCGCGGAGAAGTAAGAATAATCCCTGGTCTCGGGGTGCTGCGCCCTCCACACATCCACCAAGCCCCACCGTTCCTGCCATTCCCGCCTGTGTGCCGCTAAGCGGCGCACTGGGGAGTCAACTAGGGGTGGGTGTGATCGATCCAACAACACATCAGTGATGGAGTTAAAATCCCCCGCCAGTAAGACAGGGCCTGCCAAATAATACGCCAGTGATCGCGATAAATCCTCAAAGAAATGAGCTTGATCAGAGTTGGGGGCATAAATGTTGCACAGCACCACCTCCCTACCATACAGCCGTCCCTCAACTACCACATATCGACCCTCTGGATCTATTCTCTGACTTGTGACTTGAAATGGCGTGCCCGCCCGTATCCATATCAGCACCCCTCTGGCGTAAGCCGAGTATGTCGTGCCAAACACCTGACCCCGCCACCTCTTCTGTAAAGCCCCGCACTCCTTCTGCGTCAGGTGAGTCTCCTGCAGCATTGCAATCTGAACTCCCCGTCTCACCAAGTAAGCATGTACTTTGTGACGTTTCACCATTGTTCGAATACCACGGACATTCCATGTGACATATTTCAAATTAGGGAACGTCCCCATACAGCATCGTTCCTCCCAGCGGCGCTAGCCCAGAAATGACTCCCGCATTGCAGCAATTGTACAGCCCCTGCAAAACAATCCCCCAAACCCCCAATAACCCCCTCCCCAGGACAGGACCTACTAACCCAGCTTCAGCCCCGTTCCAAACCTTAAACACCCCACACATCACTCTAATCTGTGGTCGTCACCACAGAAGACCTTAAGGGTCTGAAAAGGGCTATGGAGCCCCGATCCCGGACAGCAGAGCCATCACCCCGCGCCCATAGTCCCATACTGCTTATGCAGCCCCATACCTGGCAGTCCAATAGAAGTTTGGAGTGTCCATACCGTCAGGCATCCCGGAGTTGTTCCAGAGCCATGCCCCTCACTCGTTGAACATGCCATCCGATGTCTGTGGGGTGACCACCGGCCCCCGCGCTCCCCCCACGTCCGAGTCCTCTTCCCCGGTCTTCTCTCCCTCCTCTTCCGACGCCGAGCCTCTAGATGTGACTTCCTGCTGCGAACCCGTGATGGTCGCCGTGGCCGCCAACGCACTCTTCCTGTCAGCCAGCATTTGCGCTTCTCGCTCAGCCCGTTGGCGCTTATTCCGGGAGCGGATGCGCTGGGACTTCCTGATCTTAACTGGTTGTAGCCGGTCCCTGTTGGTTCCGTGTGTCCGATCCGTCCCTGCACGATACAGTTCCAGCCAGGAGCATGCCTCATCGGGCGTTTGAAAAAAGTGAGTCCTATCATCAACGATTACCCGCAGCTTAGCAGGGAAAAGCAAGGAGTATTGAATCCCCTCCTCTCTCAGCTCCTTCTTTACTGACAAGGAAGAAGCTCTGCTCCGCTGCACTTCCTGCGTGTAGTCCGGGAAAATCGTGACCTTGCTGTTGTCCACCTGGAAGGGACCTCGGGACCTCGCCTGTTGGATCAGCAGATCCCGGTCTTTATAGTGCAACAACTTGACCACCATCGGCCGAGGCGGGCGGCCCTCCAGGGGCGGCCTGGCTGGCACCCTGTGCGCTCTTTCCAGAGAGAAGAAGGGGGACAGACCCTCCGGCGCCACCACCGTTCTGAACCAGTCTTCCATATAGGATACCGCATCACCTTTCTCAATTTTCTCCGGAAGGCCCACCACCCTCACGTTGTTCCTCCGGTTACGTCCTTCCGCGTCCTCCGCTCTACGCTCCAGGACCGCCAGTCGGCCAATAACGTCTTCCAGCTTGTGTTCCACCGTGACCACCGCCGGCTTCAGCTCCTGAAGCAGCTGTTCGTTCGATTTCACTCTATCAGAGAGCTTGGCGTGGTCCGCTCTCAGCAAGCCCAGTCCCGTTGCCACCTGCCCAATGTCCCGGTGCAGCTCCTCCTTCGTAGCAGTGATCGCGTCCAAAATGGCATCAAGGCGTAGATTCAGCTTCTGTTCCTGTGGCGAGGTCTCCACGGGGCCCGGGGCACCACCATCTTTGGCCGTGGTATTCTCGTCCCCCCGCATGGGGGGTGCCGCGAGGTCAGCTCCCAGCGCGGCCATCTGGAATGCAAGAGACACGCCACTCGAGCAGCCTCCACCGAAGATAGCCGCCCGTAGCAATCCCCTTGGCCGTCCGTCTCCGGCCCCACCTGATGCCGCCTGATGGTAGCAAGCGATATGTGCAGCTCACAATGCCCCAGGTCCAACTTGTCTATGCAGTACTAGCAGGCCCCCGTCTGCGCGTGGCCGCCTACCGCCGTTCCAGAAGCGCACTCTGCTTCGCACCCCCAGCACACTCGCAGCGCCTTCAGTGTTTGCAGAGTTCAGGGGGGGGTGAGCCCAGTGCGCCCCTCCTATAATGTCAGCAGATGCAGGTCAATCAGGCCGTATGCCCGGGCCACCTGAGCCCACTGCTCCTCGCAGCACTACGTAGGCCCCAGCACGCGTCGGCCCTCAGCCGCTGTTGCTCCAGGCTTGTGCTCCACCGACCCCCACCGGGCCGATCCCGCCTCCGGTGACCAGTCTGCCGTCCTCCTCTCGGTCCAGCCGCCCCCCCGGGGCACTCAAGGGCCGCGGGCGGCCACACCCCCAGCACGCCGCCAACCCGCTGTGCGCTCCCACTGCGCAGCGGTCCTCAGGCAGGCACTCGGGGCTCTGATCGTGCAGCTCCCGGCAGCCCAGCTCCAGCAGCAGCAGTCCCGACAGCGGGCCGGCCTCACAAGCCAGCTGCCAGCAGCGCCGTCACTGGTGCAGTTCCAGATCCGAGCCTCCAGCCGGGGACCGGGGAGAATGGGGGGGAGGGGCAACGTCTTTACCGGGCCTCCACCGCTGATCTCCCCCGCCGCTCCGGTTCCGCTCTCCCGGCCCTCCTCCCGTGTTGCTTCTCCGCCGGGACCTCCCAGCAGCCTCCAGCGCGCTCGCCGCTCTGTGGTGGTCCGGCACTAGGTCTCTCGTCTCGGCGGCGCCGCCATCTTGCCTCCACTCGCTAGTCAGATCGGCCAGGCCGCCAGGTCCGGCCACTCGCGTCGCCCAGGGCCCCGACGGGGGTCCAACTCTCCACTCCGGGTCAGCGACCCCTCCGGAGCTCAATGTACGCTGCCAGGGGTCTCGGGGCTCAGGATGTCAGGATAGAAGACGGGACACGGCGCGGAGCAACTCGCTCACGCAGCCATCCCGGTCGGCGCCGAAACCACGCCCCCCTACACCACTGCACTTTATGACACTCTACTCAGCAACACTGCACTCTCTGCCACTCAACTCTATGCCACTTTGCTCCACTCTACTCTGTGCCACTTAAAGCCACTGTACTGCACTCTAGGACAATGCACTATATGCCACTACACCATACACTATTACAATCTATGCCAATACACTCTATGCAAATCTATTCTACTGTGCACCACTGCACTCTATGACACTTCACTCTACACCTCTCTTCTCTACTCTGAAGCACTCTACTCTATGCTAGTGCGCTCTACCCCACTTTAGTATGTACCACTGCATTCTTCGCCACTGCAGCAGTGCTCTCTGCAACACCCTACTCTGTGCCAATGCAATCTATGCAACTGTCCTCTATGTCACTGGACTCTACAATATTGCACTTTGGGACACTCTACTTTACAAGACTGCACTCTTTGTCACTGAACTCAATGCCACTCTACTCTGCACCGCTGCACTCTAGTCTACACCACTCAATCACATGCCACTCTACTGCACACTATGCCAATGCACTCTAAACCACTACACTCTGAGCCACTCTACTCTGCATTAAACCACTCTACACCACTATATTCTGTAACACTGCACTACATGCCACTGCCGTCTACACCACTCTACTTTATGCCACTGCACTCTATGTCACTTTACCGTACACCTTTGCATTCTACTCTCCACTCTACGCCACTTCACTTTACTCTGAAACAACCCAATCTATGCCACTGCACTCTACGAGAGGGCATTCACACAGCAGCACTCTACTCAACTCTCCACCGCTCTACTCTACTTTACTGCACTCTACACCAATAGTCTACATGACATTTCTCAAAAGCAATGCACTGTATGCCAATCTACTCTGCACCACTGTACTTTATGCCACTTCATTCTACTTCACTCTACGGCACTCCACTCAATGACACCCCTCTCGGTGATATGCCACTTTACTCCACTCTAATCTATGACACACTACTCCACTCTGCTCCACCCCACTCCACTATATGCGACTCCACTATGATACTCTATGCCACTCCACTCCAGGCCACTCAACTCTACAACACTGTAATCCACTCTATGCCATCAAACTATCCTACACTACTCCACTCTATTCCACCACTGCACTCTGCGACCCTGCACTCTGACACTCTACTCTGCAAGACTACACTCTCTGCCACTGAACTCAATGTCACTCTACTCTGCACCACTGCAGTCTTTGCCACTGCACTCTAGTCTGCAGCATTCAACTTTATGCCAATCTACTGCACTCTACGCGAATAGACTATACAACACAGAACTCTCAGCCCCTGCCACGGATATTTAGCGCACACAATTTCATTGACCCACATAATTTGAGAATTGTATTGGACAGAGAGCGTATTTCGAGAATTTATTTTAAAATCACAGGAAGCATTGTTTTTACATTGTAATTTACCTCTGTGCTCCCCTGCACCGATCCACCGCGGCGTGTGCCATTTGAGTGGCGGGCAGGGTCTCAAACTGATCTCGCAGGCTCCCGCTTCAACCGAACGAGTTAGCGTTCGAGTTGGGGGCGGGGCCTGGATTATTTAAACAGCTTTGTCTCCGAGCGCTGGGCGTTAGTAGGGTGGTGGCAGCTCCATTACTACGCTTGGTATTTTGGCAGATTGCGAGGGGCTCCTCCTCTGCCACGGATATTTAGCGCACACAATTTCATTGACCCACATAATTTGAGAATTGTATTGGACAGAGAGCGTATTTCGAGAATTTATTTTAAAATCACAGGAAGCATTGTTTTTACATTGTAATTTACCTCTGTGCTCCCCTGCACCGATCCACCGCGGCGTGTACCGTTTGAGTGGCGGGCAGGGTCTCAAACTGATCTCGCAGGCTCCCGCTTCAACCGAACGAGTTAGCGTTCGAGTTGGGGGCGGGGCCTGGATTATTCAAAACAGCTTTGTCTCCGAGCGCTGGGCGTTAGTAGGGTGGTGGCAGCTCCATTCCTACGCTTGGTGTTTTGGCAGATTGCGAGGGGCTCCTCCTCTGCCACGGATATTTAGCGCACACAATTTCATTGACCCACATAATTTGAGAATTGTATTGGACAGAGAGCGTATTTCGAGAATTTATTTTAAAATCACAGGAAGCATTGTTTTTACATTGTAATTTACCTCTGTGCTCCCCTGCACCGATCCACCGCGGCGTGTGCCGTTTGAGTGGCGGGCAGGGTCTCAAACTGATCTCGCAGGCTCCCGCTTCAACCGAACGAGTTAGCGTTCGAGTTGGGGGCGGGGCCTGGATTATTTAAACAGCTTTGTCTCCGAGCGCTGGGCGTTGGTAGGGTGGTGGCAGCTCCATTACTACGCTTGGTGTTTTGGCAGATTGCGAGGGGCTCCTCCTCTGCCACGGATATTTAGCGCACACAATTTCATTGACCCACATAATTTGAGAATTGTATTGGACAGAGAGCGTATTTCGAGAATTTATTTT
The DNA here is from genome assembly GCF_964261635.1 of Lissotriton helveticus. NCBI lineage: Eukaryota > Metazoa > Chordata > Amphibia > Caudata > Salamandridae > Lissotriton > Lissotriton helveticus. The sequence goes on along the minus strand of NC_136068.1, from coordinate 364,633,831 downwards.
AAAATCACAGGAAGCATTGTTTTTACATTGTAATTTACCTCTGTGCTCCCCTGCACCGATCCACCGCGGCGTGTGCCGTTTGAGTGGCGGGCAGGGTCTCAAACTGATCTCGCAGGCTCCCGCTTCAACCGAACGAGTTAGCGTTCGAGTTGGGGGCGGGGCCTCGCTTCGTCATAAAGATGCGCTTCAGCAAGCGCAGCGGGAGCGCCTCCAGCGCGCCGAAGCCGCGCCAAAGGGGTGCCAGTCTGCGCCAGTCCGCGCCGGACCCGTGCCTAGTGCCTTAATTCCTGGCCGGGTACTACACCATTCCAGTAAGTTATTGAAATACACATCATCTGACCTGTTAGATATAAAAAACACGATGGCCTTGGAAAAATGTACACACTTCAATTTAGAAGAGTGCTCTAACATGTCTCATGTAGCTTGCTTAAATTGTAATTTTAAATTCACTCGTTCCCTCACTCAGATACCACCAGTCCTAGGGGCTTCTTTTAATGAGGCCAAACGCATTAAATGCGCACTGGTGAATGCTAGATCTATGTGCAAACATAGAGAAGATGTGGCCGAATTAATCTAGGCACACAAACTAGATATCCTGTTTATAACAGAGACATGGGCCGATTTGGCTTCCGACCCTGACCTTGTGGCAGCCATTCCTGAGGGCTACTACATCGTCAGACAAGATAGACCGACAGGGAAAAAAGGGGGCGGCCTCGCCATAATTTTACGGTTAGAACTAGCATTAAAAACAGGAACACCAGATAGTATTCCCGCTGAAACACTAGCCTTCTCTATTACTTTGTCTCCCATCCAAATGTTTAATGGTGTTCTGCTTTATCGTCCCCCAGCGGCTCGAGCGCCTTTTCTCCAATCCATTAGTACCTTATTAGAACCAGTGGCAGAAGCCTCCGATTTCACAATACTTGGAGATTTTAATTTTCATTTAGAAAAAATAACAGACAAAGATACATTGAGCCTTATTGAGGATCTTAAGGCAGCTGGGCTAAACCAGTTAGTTACTACAGCCACGCACAAAGCAGGTCATATTCTTGACGGCCTATTCACAAATAACCCGGCCATTACCCCCCCTACTGTTGTTCCAATTGTATGGTCAGATCACGCAGTGCTGGTCTTTCATATCTGTGTTAAAAAACACAAAAATCAACACTCGGCTAAAAGGCAACTTAGGATGTGCAGGGACTGGAAAAATATAGATATAAAAACACTATCTGAGAAACTAGAAAATAACAAACCATCTAACGCGCTAGATTCTCAATTAGCAGCAAATAACTACAACCAATGGCTCACAGACACTTTTAATCAGGTAGCGCCTTTAAAGAAAATGCGTCCAAATCGCGCAACACCATCAGCCCCTTGGTTCTCTGAACCTTTAAGATTGGAGAGACAGAAATGCCGCAATCCAGAAAGATGTTGGCGAGTTAATTATGATAATAACGATAAAGAAAGGTACAAACAAGCACTATCAGGCTACAGGAAGCTGTTAAGACTGGAAAAGAGTAAATACTTTTGTGACCAGATAGAGAAGGCCCAGAACTCTAGTAAGCAATTATACCAGGTAGTGGCAACATTAACAAATATACCAACAGCTAATACTGCAGATGTCACCCAAGACTTCTGCAATCAAATGGCTGATTTTTTTAGGACCAAGGTCACAGAAATCTTTGATAAATTTAACAATAACATGACAGGGGAATCATCAGAAAGCCTCAAGAACACACAACTCACATCCTCATCTTTGAATGAATTCCTCCCTCCATCACTGTCAGAAATAAAAGATCTTATTAAATCTACAATGTCGGGTTCCCCTCTGGATCCCTGCCCACCGACCATCATAAAATCAACAACTGATGTGGTAGCTCCAGTCTTGGAAAACATCTGCAGTACCATCTGCAAATCAGGAAACTATCCTCAAAGATGGAAAACAGCTATAATAAAGCCACTTCTAAAGAAACCCACCCTTAACACCCTGGAATTAAAAAGTTATCACCCTATAGCAGCGCTCCCCTTTCCTTCTAAAATACTTGAAAAAATTATAAATAAACAGCTGGCCAACTACATTGACTATAATAACCTGTTAGACAACACTCAGTTTGGGTTTAGGAGAGGCCATGGAACAGAGACGGTGCTCATAAAGGCTTCTGAGGAGATCAGACAGATCATGGACCAGGGTGGCACGGCAGTCCTGATCTTGCTGGATCTCTCAGCGGCCTTTGACACGGTCGATCATAACATCCTGATCGACCGTGTCACTGCTATGGGCATACAGGGTAAAGCTGCGGAGCTCCTGGCTTCTTTCCTGTCTAACAGAGAACAGTCGGTAAAGATGGGGAGCTTCTATTCACCAACGTTTGTGCTGCCCTGCGGAGTCCCCCAGGGATCCTCGCTAAGTCCGACACTCTTTAACATCTATGTGTCGGACTTGGCGAGGGTCATTAAAACCCATGGAATGGGAGTGACTTCGTATGCCGACGATACTCAGCTGGTGCTAGCGGTGCATAAAAATGGGAGTGAGGTGGCAGCCAACTTTCAGTCAGGTATGAGAGCCATTAGTCACTGGATGGACAGTAATTGTCTAAAATTAAACACCGATAAGACCGAGGTAATGGTGTTTGGAGACCTAAAACCATCTTGGTCCCTGGTCTGGTGGCCACCAGAAATGGGTAACCCACCCACCCCAGTTTCAAAGGTTAGAAACCTGGGAGTGTTGTTTGACAACAAACTAAGCTTTACCAGTCATGCTAATGCGGTAGTTTCCTCTTCCTTTTTCACGTTACGAAAAGTGAAAAAGTTGTTACCTTTCCTTCCCCTGTCTGCGGGAAAAACCCTTATGTCCTCCTTGGTGTTATCCAAGGTGGATTATTGTAATGGGCTTCTGTTGAATGCCCAGGAGCAGGTTTTTAAAAAACTACAAATGGTGCAGAACGCTGCCGCACGAATTCTGACCAAAACTCCCAAGTTCGCATCCATCTCTCCTATTGTTTACCAACTTCACTGGCTCCCAGTAAAAAAGAGAACCAAATTTAAGGCTTTATGTATCATCTATAGAGCATTGAACAGCCTAGGACCTGATTTATTTAGGGAATCACTGTTGGTGTTTGTCCCTAATAGAGCTTTAAGATCTGCCTCATCCGCATCTGTATGCATTCAACAGGTGAGAACGGTTACATGGGGAGACAGACGCTTCCTGGTAGCCGCCTCGAAGCTCTGGAACACCTTGCCCCACCATATAAAAAGCAGTTCCTCACTGATGATTTTCAGAAAGCAAGTGAAGACATGGCTATTCATCCAATAATGCACAGTAGGTGCCTCTCTGTCTGCCCAGCGCCGAGACACCATTCGTGGTATTTGTTGCGCTTTATAAGTTTAAAAAATAAATAAAATAAATAAATACTCTGCATCACTCCACTCTATGCACTCTGTTCTGCACCACTGCACTCTACACCACTCTAATCTTTGTTACCACACACTTTGCCACTCTACTCCACACCTCTGCACTCTACCCTGCACCACTCCACTCTATCTCACTTCACTTTACTCTGAAACTACTCTATGGCACTTTACTATATGCCACTTAACTCCATTCTGCACCATTCCACTCTACGCCATTGCACTTTATGCCACTGCAATCTACTCTGCACCACTCTACTCTATGTCACTGCACTCTACGCCAATGGACTCTACACCACTTCATTCTAGTCCACTCTATGACACTTCACTCTAGTCCACTCTACAACACTCCACTCTACAACACTCCACTCGATGATACTCCATTCCATGACTTTCTACTTCATAAAACTCTACTTAAATCTTACAATCTACTCCACTCTCTGCAACTCTGTGACACTATGCCACTCCACAATACTCTAAAAAAACTCCCTTGATTTCACTCCATACCACTTTACTCCATCTATATTACGACACACTACTCCATTCTGCTCCACTATGCTGTTCTACTCTACCCCACTCCACTCTATGCCACTCCATTATGACATTCATACCATTCCACTATATGCCGCTCAACTCTACAACACTCTACTCCACTTTATGCAATACCAGTCTCCTACCCTACTCCACTCATTGCCACTCCAATCTATGACAATCTACTCTAAGTCACTCTACTTTACAACACTCTACTCCACTCTATGCAATACCCTCTATGTCACTCCACTCTGCTTTATACCACTCCATGACACTAAACTCTACAACACTCTACTCCACTCTGACACTCTACTCCTCTCTGCGCCACTGAATTCTACTCCACTCTACACCCTTCCACTCTGACACTCTACTCCCTCAATGACACACCACAACAATCTACACAACTCCACTAGTCTATACCACTCCATGACACTCCAATTCACTCCACACCTCGTCTCTCAAGTCTAATCTACACCACTCTATTCCACTCCACACCACTCTATACCACTCCATGATTCTCTACCCCACACCATAACAATACACTCTACTCCACTTTATGGCACTCCACTCTATTCACCGTTACCCCACTAACTTTTAGCCATGCTGGTATACAGCATGACTAAAACATATTGGCAAAGTTAATAGCTCTTGCATAGATGAGACCTTTAGCTTTGCCATGCTTGTTAGTAATACTCATCAACTCCGAGGATCTAGATTTGACTAGACTTGATGAGTATCTCTGTGGATGATGATCAACTACCTTAAACGTAACTTCTCTAAAACTGTGATCCTGAGCAATAGACTATGGTATAAGTCCCAACCTATAAGGATTTGTCCAAATGACTTGAGATACTGCCAACAACAAAGTGGATGAGATATCTTGGAGTAGCATTTTATTCGAACCTACTGCTGATTGCATGTCCCTCAAGTAACAAGCATATTCTATACTGTGAAAAAACTCTAGTGCATATTCCCAAACCAACAATACACAGAGCAATTGCAGGCCAATCTACCCCTGCGATGTCATGAATAGAAATTCAAATGATGTGTACTAAGGTTCTCTTCTTTTTTCACTTTGCAAATTGAAATACATTCAAAGCTCAATAGCAAGGCTGCCACTACACCTTCATCCAAGAAAAAACATCACAAAATGTTTCATGCACTGTACTAGCTGCCTAACCCTAAATGCCCTCTATGCCTAATCCTAAATGCTCTGACTTTAAGTCCTTCGGTACGGAGGATGGAACTGCTCCGTCCGCCACCACTGTTGGTGATTGCAGAGAATGGAACCGTTCCATCCTTTGCACGCGTCCAGGAAATCCTTCCTTTTTCTTTGCCTCAGGAGTAGGGGAAGATCTTTACCTGCCACCCACAGTAATTTTTTAGGCTAGTGTAATGTTGACCAGTGCCCATGGCATTCTGGCGTTATTACATTGAACGTGAAAGTGACATTAGCAGATTGGGTCATTGGAAAAAGGGTCCGTTTTCAGTGGAAAAATGCACTGCGTCCATGTTGCAATTTGGGTATTTTTCTGTCGTGGGCTCTAGGCCAACCCACATAAGTGAGGTACTCTTGAGAGAAGATGGAGAAGAGCAAGACCCCAGTAGAATGCACAGCCTTCAAAACACCGCCACCATGCACCACTACCTCATCAGAGCCACAAAGAAAACTGTCATACAGGAATGTGTAAATGCCAATGCCCACAACAGCAAAGAACTCTTCACTGTGATCAAACAAATTGCCAAACCAGCACTGATGCCACTGACATCCCTCCTACCGAGCCCTCTGTGACAACTTCACCACCTTCTTCGACCACAAGAGCACAGGCATCTATGGCAGCTTTCCAATGCATGACCCACACGCAACCAATGCACCCAAATGCTCCAGATCCCAGCCAACTCTGCTCAACTGGACGACCTTCACCACCAATCACACCTTATGGATCATGAAGACCATTCACTCTAGAGTCCCCTCGGACCGTGCGCCCACCACATCTTAAACCGAGAAAGTGCCACCATCTCCCCCAAACTGTGGTGAACCATCAACTTCTTCATCAAATCCTCCAACTTCCCTGAAAACTGGAAACACACAGTGAGCAACACCCTGCTGAAAAAAACCTCTGCTGACCCGACGGACCTCAAGAATTACAGACCCATCTCTCTGCTCCCCTTCCTAGCCAAAGTCATCTAGAAGGCCATCAAAGCCCAACCCACCAAATTCATCGAAACAAACCACATCTTGGAAACCTCCCAATCAGGCTTCAGAAGCAACCACAGCACATAGACTGCCCTCATTACTGCAACAGAGGACATCCACAATCTCCGCAACCAACGCGAAACCGCAGCCTTCATCCTCATGGACCTCTCTGTCACTTTCAATACTGTCTCCCACCACACTCTCAATGCATGGCTCTATGGCGCAGGCATCCTCAATAAGGCCTTAGAGTGATCCTCTCCTTCCTCACTGGCAAAACCCAGGGAATGAAGCTCCCACCTTGCTCCTCAGAGCCTACAGAGATCAGCTGCAAAGTCCCTTAGGGCTCCGCTCTGAGTCCCACCCTTTTCAACATCTACATGTCCCAACTGGCATCACCAGAAACCACAGATTTAACATTGTCTCCTACTCCGACGACACCCAGATGATTCTCTACCTCACCGATAAACCCACAGCCGCAAAGAACAAGTTCCACAATGGATGAAGGCAGTCACCACCTGGATGTAGGAAAGCAGCCTCAAACTCAACTCCAGCAAAACTGGAGTCCTCATTCTTGGAACCACCCTGCAGCCTGGGACAACTCCTTGAGTGCTCAGAGACCCCCATACCCACTGACTACGTACGTAATTTTGGCATCATTCTTAACTCCTCGCTCTTAATGAACTGCAAAATCAACGCCGCTTTATCCTCCTGCTTCCACATGCACCGCCAGCCTCAAAAGACCCCACCAAGTCCAGAAGAACAGTCATGCAGGCACTCGTAAGAAGCGAAATCGACTATGGCAATACACTCTACCCCTGCACCGCCTAGAAGCTCCAAAAGAAGTTTCAACAAATACAGAATGCCACTGCGAGACTTATTATGGGCATACTCCAATGCAGCAACATCAGCGGTCACCTGAGAAATATCCACTGGCTCATAATCAATGAAATAATCACCTTCAAGCTCCTCGTGCTTGCCTACAAGGCCCTCCACAACATCGGACCAGCATACCTCAACCATCAACTCTACTCATATATTCCCACCAGACTCCATTGGTCCACCAACCTGGACCTGGCCACTATCCCGTGGATCTGCAAGATCACAGCCGGAGGAAGATCCTTTCCCTATCTCACTGCAAAGACGAGGCAATCACCCAAAGTGCCTTAATCCAGGAAGGACCTTAAGACCTGGCTCTTCCATTGAACTGACTCTTCAACTGAAATGCAGAATTCCCCAGCGCCTTGTGACCCTAACGGGTGTTTAGCCGCACTCTATAGGAATCCTGATTGATTGATTGGCCGATTGATGCAAGTCAGCCCACCCTGGATAGACCTAGGTGTCTAGTTTAAAAAAATGTACAGGATGGCTAGGTTTGCCTAGGTGCCGGCTGAGCTAGGGTCTAAAATCAAGGGAAACACAGAGTAGTAGAACAAGTGTTATTACCAATTGTCTGGGCTCAGGAAGGTTTCCCTGCTTGGCCGGATTCAGATGCTTTGACCGTTTTACCGGTGGGGATCACTGACAAAGTATTGAAACCACAAATATCGAGGGGCATAAATATTGAGCGCAAACATATTGTTTTCCTATACTTATAATGTAAATAACAAAAATATAGTAAAACAATATTGTTATAAACTGATATCTAACACAAAAATATCATTTATTATATAAACATAGCAAACATTAAAAATATTAACATTAAACAGTAATATAATGTAAATTACATATATTTAAATAATTAAAAATTACATATGAATTGTATATGTATAAAAAACTCATATACATGTGTGTTTATTTAAACATATATAATTTAAGACTATTATTAAAATAGTAATTGTCATTTATGTTACAATTTTCTAATTTTCAATTTTTTTGTAAACATGCCAATTTAATTATGCATAAAAAACTAAACAAAATAATAAATGACATCTTACTAAAAATATATAACATTACAAACATAAATAATAATATAATGTTAAATACACAGAAACATCATAATAATATAGATCTAAACATATAAAATAAAACTATAAAATTGTGGGAATAATACATATACAATTCGTACTACAATCTCTGCAACAGTAGGGAAACTGAGGGACTCAGGATGGGTAAAATCGACTATTTCCACTCTAGTCTGTGCAACAATAGGGAAAGCGCTGGACTAAGGAGGGTTACAAATTACTATTCCCACTCCAGCCACTGCTACAGTAGGGAAAGTGTTGGATTGCGGTGGGGTGAGATTTACTTTTCCCCATCCAGTTAGTGCAACCGTAGGGTAAGTGTTGGACTCAGGAAAGGTAAAATGTACTATTACTGTACTAGTCTGTGGGACTACATGGAAATTGCTGGAGTATGGAGGGATAAAATATATTATTCCCACTCCAGTCAATGCAACAGCAGGTAAAGTATTGGACTGCGGAGGGGTAAAATGTACTATTCCCACTCCAGTCTGTGCAACAGTAGACAAAGGGTTGGATTCAGGAGTGTAAAATTTACTATCCCCCATTCCCATCTGTGCAAAAGTAGTAAAAGCGCCTAACTCAGGGGGAGTAAGATTTACTATTCCCACTCCAGTAGGGAAAATTTGTGGAGGGATAACATGTACTATTCCTATTCCAGTTGGTGCAATAGAAGGAATTGCATTGGACTCAGGAGGGGTACAAATTACTATACCCACTCCAGTCACTGCAACAGTAGGGAAAGTGTTTGATGGCGAAGGGGTAAAGTTTATTATTTCCTGTCCAGTCGATGCAACAGTAGGGAAAAGTTGGACACAGGAGGGGCAAAATTGAGTATTCACACTTTACTCTGTGCAACAGTAGAGAGAGAGTAGTTCACTTCAAACAAAGAAAATATTTTAACAACTACATTAAATAACAACAAATATATATATTTAAATCTATAATATATATATATATATAATTTTTCAATGAAACTAATTACATATTTTTATAGTTTTTAATAAACATTTTACATTAACACAAATATAATTAAAACGTCACCCTATATTTTCACAATTATAACAACTAACAACAAAATCTTAATTACACAATTTACATAATTATCAATTAAATAATTATTGATATGTAACATTAATTATTAGTTATTATAATTCATTTCCCTCACACCCGTTCCTCCTACAAAAATCACAACATACACCCCAAAAAATCAATACAAAATGAAATTAGTGACACACTTTACATAATTAATTATCAATTAAAACATTAATAATAATTAATAATGGATTCTTAACTAATTATAAATAAACTACTACACACCCCATGTCCCTACAAACCCCACAACCTGTACCTAAAACGTAACATAATTAAAAAACATTGCACCATTAACATAATTATCAATTACATAATTAATATTAATTAATATTTAATTATTAATCATAATAAATGTGCATCCAACCTGTACCCCATAAACCCAACACATAACTGGATTAAGAATGCAAATACATTATTACATTACATTTAAAAACAATGAAAAATTATTATACAATGTATAACTTATACACTTAAAATATATACTAAAATACATACAACTGATAAAAATAGATATTAACAATATTTTTTTAAACAATATTAACAACGTTGATATTTTTAAGATTGATATTAACAACATAGATATTTTTAACATCGATAATACTTACCTTAAAATCTATATTCTTGTCAAAGTTATTGTTGCTCATGATATTTGTGCATCATGATATTTGAAACTCGAGATTTCTGCTCCTCAATATTCGTTTCCATATTTTATCTGAATACCCCCTGGCGGGCCCTAGTGTGTGAGTCCCCGTCCTGGGCTTAGTCCTTCAGGTAACCGTACCGTGGAGGGCCTGGAACGGGAATCTATTGAGGCCAGGGAGGCTTACCCTGCTTGGCCAGACTCGCAAGCTCTGACTGGACCCCCTGCTGGGCCGCAGGGTGGGTATCACCATCCTGGGCTCCGTTCCCCCATCCTGCCGCACTGCGAAGGACCTGGGATGGTGGGCCAACTGGGCTGTGAAGGCTTCCACTTCTTGGCCGGATTCAGAAGCTCTGCCCTCAGTGGGCACTGGGGTCAAGCCCCCTGTCCTGGTCTCTGTCATCCGGCCCTTCTCATGGTAAAGTGCCCAGGTCGGGGTCTTGCGTGCCTAGGGAGGATGCTCCTGTGCAAATGGGTCCAGGAGCTCTTGACGTGCCCTGAGGCTCCGCTGGGCCACAGGAAGGGAGCTCCTGCACTGGGCACTATCCTCCAGCATGCCGTACTGCTAATTGCCCAGGATGGAGAGTCACAGGGCCCAGGCAGGCTTCCCTTGTTTGGCCGGATTCAGAAGCTCTGACTGTGGCCTTGGTGGAACAACAATAAAGTTTATTTTATTTGCATAGTTAATTAAAACCATTGCAATACAAATTTCATAAAAACTTTCAAAACGTCTATTGTGAAACACTGAAAAAAAATTAATAAAAGGAGAAACTAAGCAATGCAGAATAAAAACGCATAGTTGACAGTGCCGGTCTCTCTGTAATAAGCTCTCATCCTGTTCAGCCATCTGCAGTCTCTGCCCCGTATGCTCGACCTTGATCTCTCGCTTGCTGAATGGTATAGCACTGGTTAGGCAGTCATGTTCCATAAGGTGCCATTTGGACCTATTGTCCGTCTGCGTCTTTGATGATTTCCACCAGTTTTGGCATTCTCTGTTCGGCCACTCTCAAGAATTTCACAAATCTGCAGTTCAGCTGCGTGTTTGATGGATTCAGGTAGGCAAGCACCACTTGCCTTCTGGTGCCAATCCCTCTTCGCTTAAATTGATCTTTGAGAAGCAATTGGCGTGCCTGTTGCAGTTCTTCGCATAAACAAATTACATGAAGGATGTCGCCCTTGCTGGTGTTGCATAACCTGCAGGTCTCGTTCCCGTCTTTCCTCAGCCATGGTGGTAAGTGCCCTGTGCATGGCAAAATCCCTAGTCTGTATTTTAAAAGGTTCATTTTTATGGCTTTGGGGTACCCCTGATTAAAGTATATTTGTGGTGTTAATGATTTGTAGGAATTGAGAGTCATCCAGGCATGTGATCTTTTTGCAAATGAAGCCTTGTCCTCCAGTAAGGAGAGTAATTTGACGTTTTTCCAGACTATTTTTTTGAAGTTGCTGTGCCCAAGTTGTTTGTCCCAGAGCTCTGAGAGTTTGGTGACATCCAAGGCTGACTGGAGGTATTTTCTTGCCTCTGAAGTGTCCCTGCTTTGTATGTCGCTCCATAGCAGAGAATTTAGTGTGTTTGTAGTCGCACTTCTTAGTTTGTGGCAACAAATGATGTATGCTCCGTGCCTGGCTAGATATTGTTTTTGGAGGCCAAACTCCAATCTTATTTGTGCTGGAGATGTGTAAGTCGGGAGTGAGAACATTGTTCTATAGGCCTTGACTGGTATGCTGTCCAGGTCCTTGGAGTCCCTTCCTCGCATTGCCTCGCTGCCGTATGTGATCGAGGGAAGCAGTTTTGCCTGGATTACCTTCAGGAACGGGGTTAGTGTCGGACCCATCAGTTGGGTTGTCAGATTTTTCATTGTCAAGGCAATCAATAGGCCTCTCCTTCTAATTTACTGCCTCTGTTGTGAAAAAGAGGCTTCCTTGTCAAATGTGTCTCCCAGGTATTTATACTCGCAAGTTGGGTCAATTTTTATGCCGCCAAGAAACCAGCTCTTCTGTTGTTTTTTGTTGGTGTACAATGACATTGTGCGTGTCTTGCTGAGATTTCTTTTTAAGTAATTGTCCTTGGCGTATTTCTGCATGCCAATAAGGAGTCGTTGGAGGCCAATGTAAGTGTGGCTGAGTAACACTACATCATCTGCATACAAAAGATTACTTAAGGTTTTTCCTCCTATCCTTGGGGAATGGGAATTACAGTCGTCGAGCGCTTAAGAAAGGTCCACCATGTAAAGATTGAACAAGGTTGGCGCAAGCACGCACCCTTGTTTCTGGCCTTTAGTGTTTGGTACATTTGAGGACAAGTGGGTGCCGCTTCCTAATTTCACCTGAACCCAGGTGTCCGTATGGAGGAGCATCAGCATGTTTAGGGTCGGCTGTGGTAAACCCCATTACGCTAGTTTCCCCCAAAGTCTGCCTCTATCGATGTTATCAAATGCAGCGTTAAAATCGATATAGCACAGATGTAAGGGAATCTTAGATGCTTTTGCTGCATCGAGGATTAAAGACATGGCAAGAATGTATGTTGATGTCCCAGTCGTTTTTTTAAATCCAGTTTGGTTCAGCTGTATCATCGTGTTTGACTCGGCCCAAAGTGTAAGCTCCTCTAAAATAGTACCGGCAAAATATTTCGCCTCATTGTCAATGAGGGCTACTAAACGATAGTTGTTTGGATCAGCCTTGTCTCCCTTTTTATGAATTGGGACAATCGTCTAGCCCTTCCAAGATTCTGGAATTTTGTTTAGTAATCTGATTTCCAAGAATAGGGGTTGCATGATTTCGGACCGCTCTTTGTTCTTTGCTTTGTAGAGGGCGGGTGGTATGCCGTTTGGGCCCGGGCGCCTTCTTTCCTGCCTTTAGCTATCTGTCTTTTGATTACATCTAACTGCTGGCACCTCGATGTCTCTGAGTGGATGGTGTTTTTGCCGGTGAGGACTCGACCCCGTGTCTCTAGCATACTTATTTTCCGATTTCCCTCTTTGAAATTGCATGTCCCCATTTGGGCTACTAGGTTCTCTGTATCATCATTGAAGTGGCTGGAGAGATATTTTGTCCAGATCTCTTCTGTGATGTGAGATCCTATTTCTTTGCGCTGCGGACGCATGAAGCCATTTACTGTTTCCCAGAAGCGGGCGCTGTTGTTGCTGTTGGTGACGTATAGAAGTTTGGCCCATACTTCATTTTCGCCCTCTCTCTTGGTATTCCATTTAAATTGCATTAGCGCTGCTCTTTGATATTTCAACACTGCTCGTAAGCTGATGTTTTTAGGATACTTTCTTAGTTTGCGTAGGGTCGAGTTAGCTGAGCTTTTAAGGTTCCTTAATTGTACTCTCTGTTCTTTGTTTAGGTTATATTTACTGCCCCCTGAACGAAGGTTATCTTTAACTGCAAGCTTTTTTAGCAGTATTTTAGTAAAGTGAGCCCAGTAAGTAATGTGCCCAGCTGCAGTCGATACTTGGCTATTGAAGAGTTGGTGTGCAGTTTCGGCTTGAAGATTCGGGTTAGCAGACGTGCATTTTATCCTCTTTTGGTTCAAGGAACAGATTGGCCCCATTGTTGTATCTGGCCTGATTAAAGTGGGCGTGATTGATGTTAAATGGCATTCCTGGGGACGATGGTCGCTATCACCCTTTTCGCCCATTCTATACCCCAAGATGTAAGGAAACAGGGCAATGCTCGCGAAGGTATAATCCAGTATGGAGCTTGTTCTAGTCGAGTAAAAGGAATTCACTGGAGGAGAGTCTGCCGGAAATCTCCTGTTTAATGCCTGGAGATTTTGGTGTTCTAAGTCGTTAAGTAAGCGACTGTTGTGACGTTTTTTCCTATCGACTATGACACTTTGCAGTGGAATATTGTGAGTTCTATTTAAAGCCAGGATCTCCTCCCCTTTTGCCGAGCCAATTAGGCCTTGATTTAGATCCCAGGTCAAAAGGAAGAGTGGGTTTTCCATTTGGATGGCATACTCGGCCAAGTGGTTAGTAATTTTGGTTGAATCTTTCACGTACGAGTTGATTATGCATACCTCCTCTTCTTTTCCATCAAGGGCAATTCTTATTTTGACTGCTAGTGTTGTATTTGAAGTTGAATCCATAATGGTTGCTGATGCTGTTGTTGTGGTGGAGACATAGGTAGCCAATCCACCTGAATGGTGGCCAAACCTGCTAGTCCTTGAAGCTGGTATGATAAAACATGTCTAGCCCTTGATGTGCTGTGCGTCCTTGAGCCAGGTTTCTTGGAGCGTTATTATGTCGAAAAGGGAGATGTAAGCCAGGAAGTATGGGTCGTCTATTTTTGTGGTTAGACCGTTGATATTCCAGGAGCATAAGCCTAGGATTGGTTCCCTTCCCCCCTGCGATCTCCATTTTGGAAGTAGCGTTAGTCCTATTTCGAGCATAGTGTGATGGTGCGGGACAGTGTTTTGCTTAATTGGCCTTGTGGTGAGTCTGCTGCTGCCGCCGACCGTAAGTCTGGTAGATCCCATGGGGTATTTACGGTCCGTTTTGGTGAGATTCCCCGGGCGCCTCTGAGCACGCTGGTAGGGTGAGCCTGATGTATCTTTGTTGGTAAACTCGGCCTGCTCAGAAATGGCAAGGGGTAAGCTGGTTTTGTGAAAGGGGCGATCCTAATGCCCCAGGTGTGGAGTAATTCCTGTTCTGCCAAGATTGTGTCTGCTATGCTACGTGAAGTCCAGGTTGCCTTGGTTGCCTCCGGACTTTGAGGATTGGCTGTGGATAAAAATTCTACAGAAACTAAGTCCTTTGAACTTATACCCTCTAGCTTTGGGATGAATTTCATTAATCTGAGGATGTTGCCGCGATTTAAGAGATCTACCATCATTGACAACGCTCTTTCAAGCTCCAGGTTGATTTTTTGCTGCTTTGTTGATTTCAAAGCAGCATTTGACAGGGTGCCCAGGGCAGCACTCTGGCAAAAACTGAGGCAGTGGGGAATCCCAGACAACATTCTGAATCCAATTATCCTGCTGTATTCCAACACATGGGTTTGAGTGAATTTAGGGTCTGGCTCGCATCTCTCCCGGAAAATCTCGACCTTTCGTGGTGTCAAACAGGGATGCGTGCTGGCCCCCCAACTCTTCAACCTATTCATTGCTGACCTGTCAAGCACTCTAGAGAAGGTAATCAGCCATCCACCCAAAGTAGGAGGTACGGCATTATGTAATCTCTTATATGCCGACGACCTGGCACTGTTCACTCTCACCAGAGTGGGGCTACAAAGACTCCTTGATGCCTTAATGCAATACACGGCCAACAACCAGTTAGAAATTAACATGAAAAAAACCATGATTGTCCCGTTTGGCAAAAAACGCTACAGCGGTGGAGGCTGGTCAATAGATAAAGAAAGCCTCTCAATCTGCCAATCTTACAAATACTTAGGGATCCATCTCGACTCCAGGGGCAGTTTCACCAAACAGAACACTGGGATTGCAGCCAAGGCTACAGCTCTATTGGTGTCCTTGGCTAAGTTATCGAGGAGACTCTCAGGCCCCACTGTCTTGCCCCTACTGGAAGTGCTTAGAGCAAAGATCGGGCCCATACTTTCGTATGGCATAGAGATTTTTAAGGGCAAAATGAATAACACCTTAAATAAACTTACAACCAAACTCTATAAGAAACTGCTTCACTTGCCGAGTTCTTCTTCGCCAGCACAGGTCAGACTAGAGCTGGGCTTAATTAATTATGAAGCCTCCAACCTTGGCTCATATCTTAAGCTGATCCACAAATTAAGACAGGCAGAAGCAGGTACCCTGGAATTCCTAGTCTGGAAGGAAATCAGTGTGAACAACCCGGGGGATCATTTGGCCGCCTCCTAAATGACCACATCCAACAAATGTCTGCTGCGGATCTCTGGGCTCTTAATCCAAGCCAGACTGTCTTTAAAAACACAATTAAAAAATGCATAAGATTGAAATCCCTGATTATGGACAAAGCTCTTCTTGCGAAACGTAGTCATGCTTGGGCAGTAGCCAAATCTTATAAACGACTATCCCCGGCCAATTACCTTTCGGTAACATTTTCTCATCATCTAAAGCGATGTCTGATCGCCCTTAGACTGGGAGACTGGCGTTTCCTTCAAAATCTCCCAGTATGGCGCCGAAAAAGGGACGATCTAATGTGCAGAGGGTGTGGGGCAGCAAATGAGACTATTCTGCACGTGCTTTGTATATGCCCTTTCTTTATTATTCAACGCAGGCTGGGAGTCCGGACTTGTAGGCACGCCCTTTTGCTGCTCTGTCTTTAGATAATACTGTTTTAAATATAAAATTGGCCAAATTCGTTCAGCAAGTTTACAGTATTTTAGAAAAATTGGAAACGGCTAAGGCTCCGCTGATAACTGTGTAGAATGATATGTATTTTAACTTTATCTGCATTGTCCGGGAGTGTTAATTTTTAAATTGTTATTTTGCAGTAAGCACTGATAAGAAAGGCCAAATTTTATTTTATTTTGCTTTTTTTTACTCTTTTAATCTGCAAAATTGTACTTAATGTGTTGGAAGAATCTTTTAAAGATATGTTTTTATATATCTAAATAAAGAATTATTACTACTTAAGAGATCCTGTTGTCCCTTTGATATATATTCGGGGTGGAAAACCAAGATCTCTGTTGGCTGGCGACTGTTTTCTGTTTTTTGTTGTTTCGTTGACAGTGAGTGTATTGTAACCATTAGATCTTTGTGTGGTTTATCTTCCTTGGTATCCAGGCGCATTCTTGCTCCAGCTGCTAACGGGGTCTTTGTGATTGCTGTTGTTGTTGTGTGCTTAAACGAGGTTTGTTTTGATTCTATTCCCTTATCATGTGGCCATTTTGCCAGTGGGTTTGCCATTGATCTTGATATGGGATATGTGCTCATAGCATCTGTTTCTCTTGGCGGTGCATCCTGATTTAGCCCTGTTGTCGAGCCAGTGATTCCCCTTATGTCCCCTATATAGGGATTTGAATTTGGGGATTTTTGCTTAGCTTCAGATGGGCTTATTGTCTCTAAGTTAGACGTCTGACCGCCTGCTTGCCCTGAAGAGGTGACTTCGTTGATTGGGACTATTGGGTGTCTCCTTGAAATTTGACAGTGTTGCCCTTGACTGGTCTTTCCACTGTCTGCTTTCAAAGGCGAGCAGTTCTTCAGTATTATTGATTTTTGGCCTTCATTTTGTACCTTTGGATCATCAAAACTTGTGCTTCTTCTGTTTGATTGTTGTTGTTGTTCGGGAGTATTTGGTACCAGGTTTGCCTGATGTGCTGACTCTGCATTACTGATGTTTATTGCACATTTTTCCTGAGAGCCAGAAAAAATAGAAAAATATTTTGTTGTATTTGTTTGTGCTTTTTGGTTCCGCCCTTTCCTTTTTTGTTGGTGGCGTTGTTTGGCATTAAGTTTTTGCGGATTCCCAATTCCAGTTTGCGCTGTCTCGTCATTTTGGGCCTCAGTATCGACTTTAAAGCCATTACCACAGTTTTTCCTACTGGGTGTCCACTCTTCACTTTCGCTGGGGCTCGGATATTTTATTGCATTTTCTGCTGTTCAGATTGTTATGTCGCTTAAAAGACCAGTTAGCATTGAGGGCAGCATAGCTAGATTGTCAACTACTTGGTTGCAGTTGCAGCTGAGGTAGGTGTTTGTTTGTGCTCTAGTTATCAAGGTATTTAAGTTGTCCAGCTTTTTGTCAAGGCTAGCTGTAAAAACTGCCAAAGTATTCAGAAGTGTGAGTTGCAGCTGCATTTTTTCTGATTGATATTGTAGGGCATTGACGGCTAGTTGCATTGTATTTAAAAGAGAGGTCCAGGTCCCGGAGTTTTGTTCTTCCCTGATTTCCCTCTCATTTTTGCTTTTGTTTATATTGATGTTGTAGGCTGCCTGGTCAGTGGCCCTCGGAGACTCCTGTAAGGAGTTTTGATGGGGGTACTCCTTCTGATCTGGGTTGTAAGTGGCAGTCATGTCTTCCCATTCGAGTGTGTTCAAGTAAGACACCATTGCCCTAGCATCTTCTTTCTGATTTGGATCCTGAAAACCTACCCTGGATTCTCCCGATTTGATAGGCGCAGTACCTTGGGCAAATCCATGCGTGTCTTTGGTTCTTGGTGGACTTTTGAAAGTTGAATCTGTTTGCTTAATCGGCGTACTATTGCTTCCAGTGAGCATGTTTGTGGGAAGGCTGAGGTTTGTTTCCCGGTTTTGTGCATCTGCTGCTGAACCTTGGTTCGGGCACGAGCGCCTGCTTGATGTCGTTCATTTCGGATATCCAGTTGCCCAGTTTGTCGTCTGGTTGTGGTGTTGAGGAAGCTCCTTCATTCTCCTTGTGTCCTGCCAGCGTAATCCTCAGACTATTGTCCAGGCAGGCATTTTCCACCCTATCTGTAGATTGTGATGGAGATGCTGGTTGCTCATCAGCTAGCTCATGGGGATTCTCTCCTTCCGTTGGAGACCTCTGAGGGTTTCTCTTTTTTCTGTGGGTTATAGGCTCGTCTTGATGGTGAGATGCCTTTGATTTATCTAGAGGCAAAAGGCTTGTGCTGAATACAGGCTTTTGTGAAGGCGATGGTGCTGGTAGCAATGGGGTTTGTAGGCCAACTAAGGATTTGTTACTGGAGAATATGGCCAAGCCCGCACCCTTTAAAAAGCTGAATTTTGTATATATCTTTGGTTTAATGCTGTGTGTTGTGCTTGTGGTTTGGTGTTTTGCTGCTGCCATGCCCTGACCCTCGGCCAACTCATGCTCGATTGTAATGAGGTTTGGCTCAGTAGTGTTTTTTCCGCCAGAGTTTGAATCCTTCCCTTTGGTTCCTCTTGTTGTTGGCACAGGGGGCACCCTGGTCCTTCCCGACCTCATGAGTTCACCTACAGATGCCTACAAACGCCTGGGTACTACCTACATTCCAAGGCGTGAAGATTGTCAAAATCTGTTTGGCAGTCCTTGCCCTCCTTTGCCTTGTTTTGGGTCGGGCTTTCCGGTTGCCTGGGAGGGCAGGCGCATAGAATGGCTCTAGATTGCTGTCTGATGTGTTTGTAACAGTATGGATCTGCTTGCTACACCTGTGGTGTTTAAGGTGCAGTAAGCCTCGTTGTTTAGCCGCTTGAGCTTAGTTCTCGACTCTCTGCTTGCGTCGGAGACCTCTCCTTGTCGGCGACTTGCGGCAGGAGCGGACAAGAGGCCCACGCTGGAGTGGGCTATAAGAGCAGTAAGCAGAGACTGCTAGGGGAGCCCCCTTCGGTCAGATGTGCTCAATTTGGACGTGTAATCCCCCTCAGGTGCTCTCACAGATGATGCTTATGTTTTTGCATCCTATAGAGTCTTTTGCAACTTTTTAGAGCCCCCTTAATGAGCTTGAAAGTAGTGTGGGGGAGCGGGAAAGCACCGCTACAACCCCCCTCTTTGGGTCGCGCAGATGGTTCTCTTTTTGTGTCCTGTAGGGTCCTATATGGTCTTTTGGAGCCCCCTTAGGGTTCCTTAAAGCCTTTGGAGATCCCTGGGGTGCTTCTTTTTAAGGCTGGTGCTTTTTTAAGGCCGGGCTAACAAGCCTTCCCCTTTGGCCCCCTGCGGGTACTCACGGAGGGCTGTTGGTCTTCCGTCCGGCTCTGCTGTCCGCAAGGGTCCCGCCGCTCCGACACTCCAGCTGCCAGCTGCTTCGAGCCACGCAAGCCAGCTGCCTCTGTCCCCACTCAAGTGCCTGCAGGAGGATTACGGGCGCCCAATGCAAGGCGCGGCTCTCTCCCCGGCTGCTGGTCCCGCCCGTCGCTCACAGCCCGACCAGCCAGATCAGCCCGTGCAATCTGCCCAGTAAGGTAGGGTGCAGTAGGGGACCAGCGGGCTTGACCTAGGCGGCCGGGTGGCCAGGAGCCAAATCCGTGAGCCGAATCTGCGGATCCACGAGACATGGCACTTGGCGTGCAGCTCAGCTCCGAGCTCCGAACTCAGCAGACCGGTGCGAAAACCACGGCCAGACTCCATTGGAACAATAAGGAACATGTGGCCTTGGTGGGCCCTGGGGTGTTGTGCCTCCTTTCCCAGCCTCTGTCCTTGGACCAACTGTGTGGCAAAGCACCCGGCCCAGAGTTGGCCTGCCCCACACGGCCGTGTGGAAGAGCTCTGAACTTGCCCAGGGGCAGGCACTCCCACCCTGGCGTCCTCTCACCTGCCGGACCGCCAAGGGTCTGGGATGGGGTTCATCAGGCCTGGGGAGGCTTCCCTAGCTTGGCCAGGTTCAGAAGTTGTGGCCAGGGCCCTGGTGGGCTATGGGGTGGGGGCCCTCCTCCTGTGCTACTACCTTGGGCCCGTTGTGTGGCATATCACCCAGGATGGGGTTCTGTGGGCCCGGGGAGGCCTCCCATGCACTGCTCAGTCCAGGAGCACTGACTGGGCCCCCGGTCTCTGCCAGGCCCAAGGTGGGCACTCCTTCCCTTGGCCCCATCCACCGGACTGCTGCACTGCCAAGGGCCCGGGACAGGGAGTCCACAGGGCCTGTGGAGGCTTCCCTTGATTGGCCGGGTTTAGAAGCTCTGATAGTGGCCCTGGTGGGCCATGGGGTGGGGTTCCCCTGTCCTGGCCTTTATCCTAGGCCCTGCCAAATAGCAAAGCATCCGGGACAGGGTCCCGTGGGCTTGGGGAGGCCTGCCCTGCACGACCATGTGGAGAAGCACCAACCAGGCCCCGGGGCAGGCACTCCCACTCTGGGCTCAGTTCTCCAGTAGGCTGCATCACTAAGGGCATAGGACAGGAGTCCATTAGGTTTGGAGAGGCTTCCCCTGTTTGGCTGTTTCCACTGTTGTTTCAAGCAAAAAGCACCCACCCTACCAGGGACCATCTAACTCGAGGGCCTGCTGTTTGTGGAGGTCCTTCCCCTACCCAGCAGAGCTAAGGCCAAGCAGCCTTGGCAGCTTGCGCCCCCCCCAGTGGTCCAACCATAGTGAAAGTGTTCAGGTGGCACCAGGTCCCAGTTGCTGCCTGGTGGTCCGTGCCCCTGCATGCCACACCATCACCCTCCTCCGCATTGGTCGCTGGCCAGCAAGTAGTCCTGGGAAGGAGCCTCCTGATGCTGGCCTAAGAGTCCAGGATCACTCTTGTCATCATTCCGCTGCCATGTGCCTGGGGCCTGCTTCGTTCTGTTTGTCCTGGGCCATCTGGTCATTGGGTTGTCCAGGGCAAACTTGACTCTAAGTCATCAAGGGCCATCTGGTTGCTGGGCTGTCCAGGGCCATCTGGTCACTGGACTGGTGCACTTGATGGCCCAAGTGCTGGCTGACCAGATGGCCGGCGGGCCAGCCTGCAGGATTAATTCTGATGTGTGTATCGCCTGGGGTTCTGTGAGCCCCCACTTTGTGGGGGCTTAAAAGTCAAGAAAACTGGGCTCCCTGGGCAGTCTTATGAAGATATGGGTGTGTGATGGGCTGGGCTTAACCCTCCTTGGATCCACAGGCTTGGACTCCAGGAAGGTCGACGGGCAACCACCCAAGGCAGAGACCTGAGCCCACATAACAGGGCAGTCACTACCCAGAGCAGGGGGGCTACAGACCGGGGAGGACTATCTTGCCCCCCTGCAGTTTGGGCCTAGAGCGGAGACCAGCCCTGCATGAAGGCCCTGCCCCCTGGGCGCCGAACTGGAACATGAACCTGAGAGAGCTTCGAAAAGCCACCAGCACATATGCCTGGACCCGGTCACGAATGGCAGCGACTGTCGATGGACTGCACCACCTAGGAGGTACTATTGGCAGGCCAAGGCTTACCGTTCTGAGAAGGAGTGTGGCCTGGCAAAGTGGAAGCATAAAGCCCGGGAAGCCCCCTTTCCTCTTCCCCTTCCCTGGCAGGAAGGGAGGCTGCAATTGTGCCCCAGGTCAGAGCTCTGGCAGTCCCGGACAGGGTAGCCTGCCCAGGGATGGTCCAGACCAGACTCACGGTGATCGGGCATAGCTGGGCCTATTTGGCTACTTTGGACCACCTGGTTGGAAACACCTGCCTGTGGTCCCAGTCAGGGCTTCCGAGCCACAGATCGGACACAACAGGGCTTTGGAGCGTCACGGAGCCAGCATGCACTGGTCTGCAAGTAGCATGAGTACCATTGAGTTGGGTAACAATAGACATCTGTTATTCCGCACCAAGATGCCCATAAGTGAACGTGCGCTTTAAAAATGCACATGTTATGTTATGTTACAAGTCCACCAGGGTTCAGAGGATCCCAACTCCGTCCAGCAGGGGCAGCAACCCAATAGATCATGCCTGCAGCAGATTGTCTCAAAGATTAAGCCATGCATGTGTAAGTAAACATGGCCAGTACGGTGAAACAGATGCCTGGACCCAGTCTTGAATAGCAGTGACTGACGATGTCCCAATCCACCCAGGAGGTACCGTCAACAGAGCCAGCGCAAGGCTTACCATTCTCCTAAGAACTAGCGGGGCCTGGCAAAGGGGAAGCAGCAGCCCTGGGAAGTCCTCTACCCTGTGACCGGCCCCATCAGGCCTTCTGAGCCACAGAGTTGACCGGACTGGGCTCTGCTGGGTCAGGGAGTGGCAGGTCCAGGTCTGTGAGCCCCCCAGGGCCCTAAGTTCTCTTTCCCAGCCTGCAGTGCTGTAAAGGGGATGCTGAGTTCAGAGGATCTGAATGGGACCCTGGGCAGCTGCTGGGCTATGGGGTGGGTGCCCAGTCTGTGGCTCTGTTCTCTAGCATGCTGTGCCACAAGGGGCATAGGACAGGGGTCCCGTGGGCCCGGGGAGGCTACCCCTGCTTGGGGCTGGGTTCAGAAGCATGGACCAGGTCCGGGCATGGTGTCCGGCAGGCCATGCGGTGGGAACCCACATCCTGCAGCCCCGCCACATGTCCAAGCACCTGGGATGGGGTACTGTGGGCCCAAGGAGGCCTCCCCTGCATTTAGAAGCTCTGGCCGGGCACTGGGGCATGCACTCCCGCCTTGGGCTCAGTCCTCCACAGGACTAATAAAATCATAATAAAAATGTTACTTGACCTGCAGGCCGAGTAACTTGAATAAACTCCATATTTTGTGCTCATTTCGAAAATACATTTTTTACCAAATGAATTGCTGTATACCCTGTACACAATGAAAACCCATTTTAAGGTGTAGCTCAGTTATTGGCTCTGGGTTCCTCAGGTTCTTGGAGTACCTACGAGTCCTATATATCTTCACAACTAGAAGAGTCCAGCGGAAAAAATTGTATATTGCTTATGATAATCTGCCACAGTTAGAAGAAGTTACAGAGGAAACTGTAGACTAAAATGGCTGGGGTTTTTCAACTTAATTTCAATTTTTTTTAATTTTAATTACAAGTTTTTTATAGAAAACCTTGAAGGATCGACACCTATGACCCCTTGCTGACTTCAAAATGTTGTTTACTTTTCAAAAACGTCTAGCTTTCCAGGATCCACTATGAGTTTCATACCCACTTTTACCACTAACTCGAAGGAGGTTTAAAGCAAACAGATTAGAAAAAATGGGCTAAGTCCCAGTAAAAAAACAAAAATGTGCTGGAAAAATTCGTTTTTCTGATTCAATTTTGCCTGTTTCTGAAAGCTGGAAAGATGATGGTTTTAGCTCTGCAAACTCTTTGTTGATACCATAACTTTTTCTCCCAAAAAACAAAATGTAGCTATATATTGGCTAATTTCTCGATCCCCTCCAGTGGAATCCACAAACCCTGGGTACCCTTATAAACCCCAGGATGTTGAAAAAAAGAGAGGCAAATTTGGCATGGATACCTTATGTGGACAAAAGTTATGGGGCCTAATCTCGAACTACCCCAAATAGGGGGAAAAAAGGCTTAGCGAGGCCTAGCAGCAAAGGGGTTAAAGCACTCTGCAGTGGCAGACCATGAAGTGCACTATTATTGCTGCCTGTATTCATTGTTTTTGCACAAATACCTTTTTGTATGTACCTGATGTTTTGAGGGGGTTACGCATGTGGATTACAAAATTGGGGAACCAAAATAGGATGAACTACTTGCCCTTGGCCGGCCCCAGAAAGATACTGGTTATCAGATGATGTCCATCCCTCCCCTGTATAAGTCTAATTACAAAAAAGAAGGCAGCTGGACTGTGGTGAGAGTTGATGCACCAGCGATTCTTTTTTATTGTACCTTTGGGAACAGCTTTCGGGTGTTTTCCCTTATGGTCTCCTGTCTGAAGCAAGTCCTCCACCTTTAGCATCCTAAATTACTGTCTTGGCCGCCCAATCGTATTATTGTGAGGAACACAAATAGATCTGTCGTTCAAGAGGTCTGGAGTTTGCTGTTTTTTTTTCCCCTCCAGCATTACCAGTTTTTGTGAGTATGGGTTGGAAACTAGTTATTTAGAACTATACAATTTACAGATGAGTTTTACAAATAATTGGAACTAACATGTTGTTAAAGCCCTAATGCTGAATGGATCTTATTTTGCATGGTACTCACGTTTGTCTACGGTTGTTGTTTCTATTTATGTGGCATTAAAAATAATAATTGAAATCTAAAACTATCTGAATCCTCCACAGATCCTTCTAAGGGAAATAACTAGGATTCCTACAAATGAAATGCCTACCATACTCCCAGAAACAAACACCTCACTCAAAATTAGCACTTCGTCTAACCATTCCTCCTGTATGAAAAACACCATTGGTGGGACACTGTTCTCGGTACAGGCACCAAACTTTGGAACTGTCTCCAAACTAAAATAATGAGCGTACAAGTCCATGACAGGTTCAGAAAGGAAATAATAAGTTGGCTTTTCCACTATCAGAATGTAGATGCAAACCAGCAACTTTGTGATCCAAAACTGAAAAAGATATGTCAGAACATAATACTCTGTACAAGAATTCTACAAGAAAGACACGTGGTAATTTAGAAGAAAACCACAGAACTCACTAAGATTAATACCATGGCTGACTCTGTTCAGTACACGCCTTGGACTAGATGTGTTGTTTCCTGGCTGCCTGCCAAAACATATGTCTTGGCTGTAACAAGGGTGGACTGGGATAGCTTCACCATTCTAGATTGTATCTGTGAACGTTTTTGCGCATTTCATATTTCCTTGTATTATTAATAACGTGCAGATTGTGATTTTAGTTTTGAATTTACATTTTCACTCACATAGTGCTATTGTATTTGAAACACATTTTATGTCTTGTGAAAGTGCATTTTCCTGGCTCTTGTTAAGGAGTTCTCAATTTTGACCTAGACGCCATCTTGTTTACAATGGACCTCTCCTCCTCCATGATTTCTGCTCATCATTTCTGCAGCACACAGTCAAGCAGAGCCATGTTTATTTTCATTGACATTGTTCTTGCTGTTTTCAAAGAAAAATTTCCATCACATAGACAGAAATATTGCCTTTAACAAGGCTTTTCTGCTGCTCACTGTACCTTACCCAGTCACAATCATTTGCTACTGTTCATGTAACTAGATTGTTCTGCCATCTCCAGTTGACATTAGCATAACGTGGGGAGAATCAATATTTATGTAGTGGGATCGTACTTAGATGCAAAGGCAATATGATGTTTCTTAAGTTTGTGGTCCGATTTGCTTATAATGTAATTATTTTGCTCACACCATGATGATTCCGCAGAAATAATGATTTTCTAAGCAGAAAATAGCTAAAACCACTGATTTTGCAGGTGAGCCAGATGACTTTCTGATGTTACTAGGGATGGTGCCCAATTTCTTAATGATTTTACTGCTCACTTGGACTTAGAATGTTTCTAATTTGCACACTATTCTGTAATGCCCTATTCTGAGAGCCTTCATGGCAGTTTCATGCATTGCCATTTATGATCTCTGTGCCATAACTCCTGTCAATTTTTGTAATAAATCCTTAAAATGTATGTTCCTGATGTAAAACAGTAATTATTGGATCTGTCCTTAATTGACTTACCTAAGGAAGACATTGCCTCATGACCTTGAGGTTGAACACAGTTAGTGATTCATTATACGGGGGGTGAGTTGTTAAGTAATATTTTGGATTGTAATTTTTTAGAGGTTTCCCACGCCCACAATTTAATGATAGCAGAGGGTGGTTGTGAGCCAAGATCAACTCTTTACTTTCTAGGGATTATCTTTTTGTGCTGTCCATAGTGTTAGTGGATTTTACAAAGTCAATTTTCCTGGAGATTCTTGTGATTGAGAGAGTTTTGGGGTGTTATTGAGTATTGTAGAGTGTGTTTTTGTAATGAACTGTTGTGCTCCATTTGAGGTTTTTGGTTATGCACTGTTGATTCTTGATTCAGTTGGTGGCTGGATCACTGTGTTGTCGATGTATTTGTCTTATTTGTCATTTGTGTTGAAGAGGTTTTGGTTTTATTACTCAATGATTTGGAAATGTAATTAATCAAAATCGAAGATCTAGAGGTACAAAAAGGTAGAGTGATTGAGGTACAACACATTGTTACAGATAAGGATTTTCTGTCTGAATTCATGAGTTTTTACTTTCAGCATTGCATGTCTATTTAAGCTGGTGTTGTTTACTGTTTGGTGCACAAGAGTAACTAGAGGTGAATTATCACTGGACTGGAATCTGCTTTAGTGTGAATTGAGTTTGACAACACGTGCTCTGGTGGTACTAGTCTCGTTTCTATTATTTGTGGGATCGTTCCCTTCCAATTTTCTGATTTTCTCCTATTTATGATGAGAAGACAAAAAGGATTTTTGTGTTTATGACAAACACTTTTTGTATTCATTTCCAATTTATCTCTTTTCTAATGAACTTTCGAAAATGACACTGTGGTTGGTCATTAGTCCGAAGAGTCGCAAGGGACAGGGGAGACGTCACCACAGAATTGTGCTGTCATTGCTTGGTTGCTATCAAAGTTACGCTGTCATTAGTTGACCTTTGGCACCTTTGTATAAAATATTGATGAATGTTGAGCTCTACACATGTATGTGGATTCACGATTGGCATGAAGACACCTCTAGTAATAAGAATGTGCAATTTTCTGGCGACACCTTTAACATTAGAAAGCTAGATTTCCTAAGGCATTCAGTGGATGAGGGAAAGTCACAATCTAGACCCATACAATTTGAGGCATTGAATAAAGGGGATCAGATAGCCACGGAGAAGGAGAGAAGGAAAATGAAAAAACAGGTGAAAGGTTTACTTAGACAATGAGTAGAAAGCAAGTGGGCCAATCACGAAAGATGCAAGAGAGAGAATATGATAGAAGGAGTGAGAATTTTCCCTGCTACAGTCAAATAAATGACAGAGAAAAATAAAGTAGATGTGAGATGCAGAGAAAACCAGAGCCAAGAACAAGATTTTGATGAGGAGGATAACTTTTGAATTCCAGACCTCCTACATTTAAGCATGCTCTGCTGAGAAAAGTGCATGTCTTCATGATACCTTATGTGGGTGCAGCAGGAGAGGGTATGAGTGTACAGTCTCACAGATCGGCAGGACTTGCAGCTGTGGATGCATCAGTGAGTGCCCCACCTGAGAATACATCAATAACTTTTCTGAGTCCTAGCAGAAATACTATTGCTTCCTCTTTGGTTCTTAATGATATCTCTGCATATGTTCTGAAATCTTTTGTTTTAATCACAGGAGTATGTCCTAAGAAACCTTTTAATTCCAATACAGGGGAGCGGAAACTGGAGGTGGCTGACTCATTTGCATAATTGGGGGTAAAGGTCCTCATGGAAAATGGAATCATGGCACTTGCAAACCTTTCTACAAAACTGGGTTCAAAATCTTTACCAGAAATGTTAAATATATACCAACTAAAAATGCTGACAAGTGCCACATATGGGGCAGCCATTTGAAGAATGGTAGATCTGGCTCTGCTTCAACGTGTGGAGGATGGCTTTTTCAAGAAAATGCTCTCCCTCCCACTCTCGTGTAAATTATCTACTACGCGTAGAATTGGATTTACCATACCTTGAGGATGTAACTAGATTGGCCACCCTGTTGTTATGGCTTTCCATATGCAAAAGACAATGTGTACAACTAAACCAGGTGATCCTGAGGGATTGTTTAAAAATGGATTATGCACATAGGGCGTAGGATCCCCTGGTTAAACTAAGTAGAGAACACTTTGTCTGAGATAGGACTCCAAGACCTACTTGAGTTGCCTATGGGGTGTGCCTCATTCTCAAAGGTAAAATTAATACAGATTTCCCTAGGAAAAGCTGTAAATGATAGGTGGGAAAGGAATAAAGAGAAAACTACAATAATTGCATACAGCTTCCTTCCCCCCTGTCAAAGACATATTACATTCATACCTCTCATTTGTATGTAACCTTCAGCATAGATACATCTTGATTAGATTTAGGCTGAATTATATTCGTTTAATATTTGGTTTCCCGGCTAACACTCATTCGGTGAACGATTTACCATTTTGTCCCTGTAATGAGAGAGCAGCTCAAACAATGTTACATATTCTATTTTTCTGCACCTTTTATGGCCCCCAAAGGAAAGCTTTGTTAGTTCCATTGTTACGGAAATATAATCTTGTCCAATGCAAGCCTGCACTGCACTTTACACAACAGCTCTCAGATCTCTATGTGCGCTATACCCTTGCCTCTTATTTATGAACAGTGGCCAGACGTAGATGTCTATCTTTACAGATGTTTTAAGGGATGGTTTTATCTGGCAATGATGACATTTTTAAGTTATGGGAATGATTTTATATGATTCATGGTTTTAGATGTTCCTAATGATGTAAGGTTTTTAATTGTTTTGTATTTGCACGTATATGCATTGAAATAATGCGAAAAAAGTATAAGAATTGAAATTGAAATTGATATGTCTGTTACATTTTCCTCGTCAGCCTCCTTAGGAAAGGGAAATTAGTAGTGAGCTTTTAAAAATGTAACTTGCAGAAATTTTACAAGGGACAGTTGATTTGAATAGATTGATGTCTAACAATGTTAATAAAATTAGATATTTGATCCAAGAAGCAGCAAGGTTTGCGAATGAGGCACATGTTAAGCTTAAGGAGTTAACTGATGAATGTTTAATCGACATTAGCAGAAGGAGGAATGTAAAGAGAAATGATTAAATTAAGAGGAAACACAAGAATTTGGTTTGTGGACTTTACAAGCTCACATTAAGGATCTAGCTGAAAAAAATAAAGACTGGAGATATCTGAAGAAGTACCGAGAACGGGAAAAAAAGAAAGTTACTACTAAAAATGATTCTATAGAGGCAGGAAAGCAAACAAAGGGATCTGTTAGTGTTTCAGAGCTAGAGACAGTGTCAGAGTTTCCTCTGAGAGTAGTGCATGGAGGGAATTATATGCATGTACCTTGGACTAGATGTGATCTTTATGCATTTAATACAGATTTTCCAAAATTGCTATAAGAACCTGAAAGGTGTAGGCACCTGGACACCTAGCATGCCTGTGGCCTCCAATTCCTGCTTATTCCAGACTGATCTAGTGACACCGCAGGTGCCCAGGTTTTCCCACTGGGGGTTTACCCCATTGGGTTTTCTGTGTCACCGTTCTTCCCACCAACAGAAGCCGTGCCCTCCTTGGGCCTACTTAATGCAGGCCCTAACTCAACCATGAAGTGGATGCGTGCAGCGGGTGAGCCCCTGACATGCTGCTGGCGCACCAAAGCGCTTTAGTCCTCCAACCTCTATTCAGACAGATCGTGGGACTCATTTAAAAAATGAGATCCTAAAATCAAGTTGTACAGCTCCCCAGATTGATTAAACATTCAATTGTGGTGATCTCTGCAATCATCTGGTATAGTGGAGAAGATGAATTAGACCATCAAAAACAACCTGGCTTAAGTGTGTGCATCCACTAGTCCTAATGGCCATTGCTACTTTCCAAGCCAAAACGATTGGTCTCTCAACTCATGACGTGCTAATGGTCGGAGCAACTAGATTGGCTTACCAATCATCAGCAACACTTGTGATGTTATGTTATGTTAAAATGTCTTGTAAAGAGCATGTATACCGATTGGTTTCTTGGGGCTGATTCTAGGATATGCCGGGCCCGATTGGTTTATCATACGCTTCAGTTTCAGTCATAAGCTTGGGTAAATAGCCATTTCTCGAGGAGCTTTAATAATTGGCCCAACTACGAACAGGAGAGTGCCAGCTTATTGGAACTCAACTGGTAAAGGATATCTATACAGCATTATCCAACAAGGAACAAGGAGACTCAGTTTGATTCTCATATGTGCTCAAGGCATCATTTTTATCAACATTTCAAGAATTGTAGGGCAAATGTAATTACAGTTAGTATCAGCACTGAAATTAATAGATAACAAGTGACAGCCCAAAGTTGTACAAGGTGCGCGAGTGCAAGGGTGAGTGGCACTACGGCGACACAAGTGACAGTGAGAGCAGCGTGGACGGCGCAAAGTGTGTTGTGAATAATTATATACAGTGAGTAAAAACAAAGTGGTTTTTAAACAATTCAGTTTTCGTTTTCCATTTTTTTAAAGAACCACTAAGTGAGCGGCGCCTAATATCTTGCTGGAAAGTCTACCTTTTTGTACCTCTAGATCTTCGATTTTGATTAATTACATTTCCAAATCATTGAGTAATAAAACCAAAACCTCTTCAACACAAATTACAAATAAGACAAATACATCGACAACACAGTGATCCAGCCACCAACTGAATCAAGAATCAACAGTGCGTAACCAAAAACCTTAAATCTGTTGCCAACTGGTGAGCTTCATTCTCCATTTTCCCCTTACAATTCAACAGCCCCATGGACCTCCGCCCGTGCCCACCACTCATTTCTGCCCCCCCTTCTTTCCCTTACAGCACTGCATCCAGCCTTTCAGTCCTGATGATGATCCTAACTCTTATGGATCGAAACGCCGTCGACTTTCCAGCAAGATATTAGGCGCCGCTCACTTAGTGGTTCTTTAAAAAAATGGAATACGAAACCTGAATTGTTTAAAAACCACTTTGTTTTTACTCACTGTATATAATTATTCACAACACACTTTGTGCCGTCCACGCTGCTCTCACTGTCACTTGTGTCGCCGTAGTGCCACTCACCTTTGCACTCGTGCACCTTGTACAACTTTGGGCTGTCACTTGTTATCTATTAATTGCAGTGCTGATACTAACTGTAATTACATTTGCCCTACAATTCTTGAAATGTTGATAAAAATGAGGCCTTGAGCACATATGAGAATCAAACTGAGTCTCCTTGTTCCTTGTTGGATAATGCTGTATAGATATCCTTTATAATTGTCCACAAATAATACCAGTTGGGATATTGTACATTGTACATATTTCTCCACCCCAATCCCAACAAGGTTGATGGGTTTTCACTCCTGTTTCTTTATACAAGCTTATTGGAACTGGCAGATCTTCTTTATGGAATGAATTGCACCCAACATGTGCGCAAAGCTACCCACATAAAAGGGCACATGCTGGACCAAGTCTGGACAGCTAACCTGATGATCTCGACCCCCCTGATCTCCCCTTGTACTTGGTCTTATCATCATTTTATCACTTTTACTCTCTCTGATTGTCAGCCTACAAAAACCCAACTACCAAAGAACTGTATATCCAGAAATTTGAGAAGTAATAATATTGCCCACCTCTGCTCACTTTTAACCGCTACAGGCCCGTCTGTACAGGATTCGGTTCAAACTCAGGCAGAGAACTTTAAGATGTGGCTTGAATCTGCGTGCAAATGCGTCTCCCCCACTCTGACAACTAAGATTCTGAGACCCGACGATGCACAGCGGTTGTTTTCTGATGTCTTAAAAATTAAGACGTTGAGGCTGAGACAAGCAGAACGCAGATGGAGACACCATTATGATGTAGAAGAAAAAAACAACATATTCTACCTTAGCTGAAAGAATATAAAAATTCCATTCTTAAAACCAAGGCAGACTATTTCTCTAAGAAGATTCTAACTTCAGCAAATAAGTTTAAAGATATTTTCTAAATAGTAAATGAGCTTTCTAAACCAGATAGAATCACGTTGAAACTGGCCCGTTCACCGTCCTTCTGTGATTTTCTCCTCTTTGGAGAAAATCATTGCCATCAAGGCCAGTATTCCTACTTCTACTTCTTTCACAGATGTTCCCAACTTTTGTAAGACTCTATCTCAGTTGGTTCTGATCACCCCCATTTCCCAGGAGACGTTTTTAGGTCTACTTAAAAGGATTGGCTCTGGTTCCACCACTGATTGCTGTCTTCCTCACGTGCTTCAGGAAGTTTTTACCATATTCCCGGATCCCCCTCTTTCTCTCCTTAACAACTCACTTAAGTCTTGCATTGTCCCTGACCTTTTTAAAAGTGCGGAAAACATCCCTATTTTAAAGAAACCAGGCACTGATCCATCTATCCTCAGTAACTGCTGCCATATTTCCTTACTGCCTTTCCTGGGTAAGGTTCTAGAGGCACATGTCTCGACCTAACTTAGTTCCTTCATTGAACAATCCCATGTTCTGGACTCTTACCCGGCTGGGTTTCAACCCGCCCATAGTCAGTCTTCTTGAACGTTTTGGATGAACTTAGAGGTGGGGCGAATAGGGGCCTTACCCAGGCCCTGGTTCTCCTGGATTTGTCAGCAGCATTCAACACGGTCGATCATAACATTTTGATTGACCGTGTCAGCAATGCCGGGATCCAGGGTCTGGCTCTGAAGTGGCTCTCCTCCTTCCTAAGCAACGGGTTTCAAGCAGTACGTCTTGCCAACATCTCCTCTAACAAGATGGAATTGATCTGTGGGGTTCCCCAGGGCTCTTCCCTTTCTCTGCTCCTCTTTAATCTGTATCTGCTTCCTTTAATCTCCTTGCGAGAAAAGAAAGTTGGAACATATAATTATGCTGATGATCTTCACTTGGTTTTCAACATATATCTCTCACCATCCTCTGTGTCTCACTTTCAAGATACTATGACCTTTATAAGTGAATGGATGAA
Source organism: Lissotriton helveticus (assembly GCF_964261635.1). Lineage (NCBI taxonomy): Eukaryota > Metazoa > Chordata > Amphibia > Caudata > Salamandridae > Lissotriton > Lissotriton helveticus. The sequence continues at coordinate 364,601,178 of NC_136068.1, read as the reverse complement.
CGAAAATCAATTGAAGCTTAACCCTGATAAAACTGAGTTTATACTCACTGGCGGGCTTGCTAATCCATGGAACTCCAACTTTTGGCCTTCTGTCCTGGGCAACCAGCCTTTACCAGTCAGTTCAGCCAAAAGTTTGGGCATAGTGATAAGCAATGATCTGTCCATGAAGGCTCAGATCAGCTCAGTGGTCTCTGCTGGTTTTTTTCAACTGCGGAGAATAAAGAAGATTAGCAGATTTTTGTCCAGGGAAGCCCTGACCTTAGTTATCCTGGCATTAGTCATCTCCCGACTGGACATTGCCAACTCACTTTACGTAGGCATCCCAACTTACCAACTCAGACGCCTTCAGCTGGTCCAAAATCAGGCTGATATTTCACCAACTAAAATGGCATCCCGTTAGGCCACTGATGAAAAGCCTTCATTGGTTCCCAGTGGTCAAGCGCTGTGTATTCAAGCTGGGATGTACTATTTTCAAAACTCTTCACTGCAACAGTCCAGCTTTCATCTTTCCTCTAAGGTTCTAACGTTACGTCCCCTCTCGTAACCTGCGATCCTCCTATCTGAATCTGTTGGTCACTCCTACTTTTAAACGCAAGAAACATGGCGGCTCAAGATTTACGGCTTTAGCCCCCCAGTTCTGGAACTCTCTCCCAGTGGAGATGAGGTCTGTTACTTCCTTTGCATTATTCAGGAACCAGCTGAAGACCTGGTTGTTTCCCAGGCGTGTGATAACTAGGCAACTTTCCCTCCGCTGCTACCTTACTTACTTCCCCGGTGCCAAGAAACTGTCTGGTGAACGTGCGCATAACAAATATTTTTAACATAACAGCCTTCTGAATCTCAAAAGGTCCATGCAGGCTCTGATGTCAGGTGGAAGGGAGTTACAAAATCTGGGTGCCAGCACTGCAAACCTGCAACCACCTTGTCGCCTCCGTTTGTAAGAGGGTGTGACCAAAAGATTCATGTGGGATGAGAACAGGTTGCGAGTAGGTATATGCCTTTGAGTAAGGCTAGAGATTAATTTTGGGCTTGCACCATGCAAGGACTTGAAGATAAGGCAACCAACTTTGAAAGCTGATCGTTGTGGGATGGGATGCCAATGTAGCTTCCTCATGAAAGGGGAGACGTGTTGCCCTCTGGGCTGCTGGAAGATCAATCTAACTGCCTGGGTCTGCATCAATTACAGTCTTTTAGTAAGATATAATGGTATGCCAAAATATAGAGAGTTGGCATAGTCTATATGTGATATAGCCATGGCTAGGACAACCTGTATCAGTGCTTCCCTAGTGAGGAATCTACTACTCTTCTTTATCTTTTTTAACTGAAGGAAGCAGGTCGAGGTCACTGATCCAATCTGGATTTTCATGGTAAGGTCGCTGTTAATTATCACCCGAGGCTCTTGGCTGAGGGGGATGGAGTGGGGGGAGGGTCCAACTCAGTCATCCAAAAATGGGAGCTTCATGGGTTCTGAGTGCCCCCTATCAGAATACGTTTGGTTTTGTCCGGATTTAGTTTTAAGTGGTTGCTGATCATCCAATCATGGATATACAGCATAGTAGTTTGCAATTCGGGCAGCAGAATCAGGTGTGTTATTAATGGTGAACATTAATTGTAGATCATCAGCGTAATTAAATGTGCAAACCTTCCTTTCTTTCAAGGGCAGGATCAATGGAAGGAGATAAAGGTTGCACAAGTGATGTGACAACGAGGAACCTTGAGGTACTCCACATGTTATACTCATTTTAGATGCTGTGAACTGAGATAGGCAGAATGACTGGGACCAGTCCCCCAAGAACGACATTATCCAGCTAAGAGCTGATCCCTCGAGTCCAGTGTCCAGGGCATGGTCAATCAAGATACCATGGTCGACCGTGTCAAATGCTGTGGAAAGATCCAGCAGGACCAGGCTCTGGGGACATCCTTTGTTGGCTTCTTTCCAAAGTGTGTCCAGCACGGTCAGTATCACTGCCTCTGTTGAATGAGCTGGGCAAAATTCAGCTTGGTGGTGATCAAAATATTCGGTCTGTTCAATAAAGGTACATAGGCAAGAAAAAAAGCTGTTACAGTACACCCAATAATATGTATACCAATCCAAGAAGGTGTTGGACAAATACTAATCACAGTGTAAATCAGTATATGTTTAAGCACATGAGGATGATGCAATGAGATAAATGGTATGCAGAGCATTAAGATAGTCCACGAGAGTCATCAGTTGATATTTCTTTTTATTAGTTTCTTAAAGATTCCCAGCACAAGATTTAGCCGACACGTGCTTCCGTCTGTACTCAGGCTTTTTCAAGGCAATAGGGGAATAATGAAGCAGTAAAGTTAAATGTGGATCTGTCCAAGTAGCACGTCTGATTGTGTGTTCAAAAGCCCAAAATTTTCATATGATGTACCTGATGGTCCGAAAGGACAACTACAGTGCGGTACACGAAGCAATACTAAATAGTGTAAGTCTTACACTATTTAGAGATTTTTTGGAGTAGATGGATTTTGTCAATACCTGATGACATTGTGATAGATTATTGCAAAGGTCTTGATAATGTGGTGAAATCTGTCTCTCATCAGGCAAGTTTGGTAACAGTACATTGAAAAGAAACTCAATGTTAGGCCCTGCTGGTTAGTGACTGGAATCTGATGAAGAAAAATATCCTTAAAAGCTGCCTAGAATAATGTTGGAAAGGTTATTTTCTAGACCGTACTTATGACAAAGACTGCTGTGAAGTGCACCAGAATCCCACAATGGATCCACACCATTCACACCAGAAGAGCCCAGGCGGCAGTTGAATAAGTGGTGACAACAATCACTGATTCACAGTGTTGAGCTCACCTGTGCAGCATGGATCCACAAGGGAGTGAATAAAGTTTAAAAACTGGTGAAGTAACTGATGGAGGTGAAGATCATGATGAAGGTATCAGTGGACAGTTTCAACTTCAAGAACAGAGTGAAGAGCTGGTGCAAAGTCACGACCTGCAAAAAGAAAAAATAGTCTCTGATCCAGCTCATGATACCGCAAGTTGTGAATCTCTATCTCAGGAAACCCAAGAGGGAAAAAAACAGTTCACAGTGAGTCAAGTTGCTGATAATAATCAAAGCAAAAGTTTATGAATGAGTAAACCGGACTCAGCAGTAGCCACAAGTGAAGATGCAAGTGGTTCAAATTCAATAAAGAGAACCTGCAAAAGCAAGTACTGGGAGAATGAAAAATTAGACTTGATTAAGGGAGAACCAGAGTAAGCTGAAATCGATTCAGAAAACAAAGAAAGTGAATTGCCTGTTGCTAAAAGACCAGCAAAAAAGAGAATACCAAACAGAAAGAACACTTCCCCATGAATCTGAAGAAGTGAGATTTGCAGTCTAATAAATTGTGAAATCTTTTTTTTAAACAATTTAGAAGAGCCACCTTGAACTGTTGCAAATTTGAATGGTCTTGAAATGTGAAATTTAAAGTTTTGGACCTAGTAGCGGTATACAAATGAAGAGATTTTGAGTCAATGAACTAAAAAAAAAGTTTTGACTTTGAAATTGAATTTTTATTTTTGTTTATTAAACTAATTTTGTATTTCTGATGCTTCTTTTTTTATATCAATAGAAATGGCATCAAATGCTATAAAATTCTTAGCATGAACTTCTTGGTATTTTACCAGTAGTCTTAGCTGGCTTACTGTAGTGCCTTATTTTTCCTGTAGGTTATGAGTTGACAAAAGTTGACCTAACTACAGTCTATAATAGAGTTCATAACACACTGACACATAAAGTTTGGTTAGTGGATCCAATATTAAGCCTTGCCCAAAACTTTTTGGTGAATACATTGAGATCATGGGAGTTGTGTACTTTTTCCCTTGTTCTGCAGGTGAAAGTGCAGCTTATTTATAGCTATTTATGTCAAATGGACTGCCTTGTAGTGTTTTTGTTAGTATATGTAATAAGTAGAAGTTTCTATTGGCATACCTGTCAGATTTCAATGTATCACTGGAGAATCATACTGTTACCAACGATACTGGAATTATGGAAATGTATGGCAAATATTCAAATAAAGTTGTACAAAATAACCATAAGATTCAACAGACGAATGGGGAGTATGTGCACCATTTGAGTAAAGAAGACTGTGAATTTGTTAATGAATATAATGAGAGGAGAGTTAAGGTTTTAAGAGATTGGAAAGATGAGAAGAGAACCAGACAGCAGGTTGAGGAAGAATTTAGGTTTGCAGATTTGCATCAAGATTGAGAATGGAGCGATAGAGAAATGTTGAGCTGTGTTAGGGTTATGAACCTACAGGAGTTAGATCAATAGAATTTGTGGGTGAGAGTGAGCTGTTAACGATGATTTTCTAGTTGTTGAAGAAACAATTCTGACAGAAACTTAATATGTGTGTTGTAAGACTGCTTATTTCATCCTGCCTGGTTAGAACATAGGTTCATGCTATTTGGCTTTAGTATTTCCTAGAGTCTATCATGTGAATAGAGTGAATGATGTTGTTTGTTTTGAAAGAATGAAGTGTGGATTTGGACAGTTTGTATTAGATAGTTGGGTCTGGTGGCTCAGTGGGCTAATGTGTCCACTTCAGGGGCCTGTGTTTGACCTCATGGTCATAGGTTCAGATCCCGGTGGGTCCACTCTGCCTTCTATGTAAGTGAGGTTGATAAAATGAGTAGCATTGAGTTGGGTAAGATACCCTTGTGGGTGAACATGCACCTTACAAATACACGTTATATTATATGTTTGGAGCATACAGAATATTTTTAAGCTAATTGACATGTATGCTATGCATATGGAAAGCTATGAGAAGTTGGCCTCTTATATGATGTCTACTAATTAAAGTGAGCACCTTGCACCAGTCCAAACAACCGTTATGATGTATGAGGTCAAAGATAACCTTTAGAAAGCTACCCTAGTGATAGCTGTGGAGAGCAGCCTTGAAGGTTAATCTTGAAGGAATGTAAAGCAGCTTGTTTCACCAGAATATCACCTCCTGAATGAATTAAATTAAGGAGAACCACACAGTAGTTATATAAAAATATGTATGAATTGATATAAGACTCTCTACTATCCTCTACACAAGGATAGAACACAAAGCACACAATACGAGATCAATAGAACAGTTGTAAGTAGCACAATACACAGTGGGCTCCAGGGGGAAACCAATGCATATACTAGAATAGTGCTATAACACTCACGACTTGAGTCAAGTCAAGGTCTGGAGCACGTAGAATCGCTGGGACCCCAAGGAACCACCCAAGGTGAGGAAATAGGGACCCCCCGGAGGATGGGTGTAGTGTGCTAACATGACCACGGGCTCCCTATAATTCTATGGGAAGTCGCGGCTGCAATTATAAATATTAAGGACCCTTCTAGGAGGACTTACAACAAACCCTTTGGAACTTAAGAGGTTGGAGAGCCACTTCACCTGTGCATATCATAGTGCGCGAGTTACCTATCCCAGAGGAGCAGGGTGCATAGGTCTGGAATGGTGTCGGAAACCGCCATCATTCTCACAGGAGGGCTGTGAAAAGTGCTGCTGCCATGAAGATGAAAAGGGCCCGGGGGAATCTAAGCCTGGATTCTGGAAGGAAGGAACCTGAAAGCAGAGGGGACAGAGTCTGCGTCACTTCAGAGTGACCAGGGGCTCGGTAGACAAATGCCCACTGATGTCGGGTGCTTCAGGTGCGAAGAAGGGATGCCTAACTCTGCAGCCATGAGGACCAGGAGATGTCGATGATGACCAGGAGCCAGATGCAAGCTGTCCCATGAAGGATTTTGAGTACTGAGGGGTCGGTGTCCAGCTGGAGCACCAACAAGCCTTGGCAAAAGCAATCCACACAGGAAGGTCAAGTAGGTTAAAGTGTGGACCAGCAAGGTCCAGGGGAGTCACCAAGCAATGGGGAGTCAGGGCACATCTGCAGCAACCGGGAAAAGCCCAACAGAAATCAACCGGGAAAAGCCCAACAGAAATCAAGAGCCTGTGGGTCCTCAGGAGGGCCCACAGGCTGAATGACCAGGAATTGCGAGGGGACCTCGAGCAGGATTGCAAAGTACCAGCCCACAGAGCACTCGGTCTGAGGAGGCCAGAGTTCTTTGCTGCAAATACTGCTCAGGATCAGGACTACACAGAGTCCAATGCACAAGCTCAGGAATTGTCAACAAACATATGCAACTGCTAATGGATGTGGTGCACAGGGGCTCTGGTTATATAGTCCCGATGAGGGATACTGGCCTCAAACTTGCTGAGAGGGCAGATCAACCTCGGGGATCTTTGTAACCCATCTCCGGTGTTACTGAGATCCTCAGAGTGTGCAGGAGATCTGGAGCAGCAAACCGGTCAGTTGCGTTGAGGTGCCTGCAAATGCATGGGGGTGACGCCTTCACCCAAGAGAGATTTTTCAGTTGTCCTTAGTGCACAACAGGTCCTGCATTGAGTCTGTATGGAGCAAGGGCACAGACAAAGCTTTAGACTGAAAGGGGCATGAAGTCAAGTTCAGTCAAGGTCCAGCAAAGTCTAGAGTGTCCAGACGGTCGAAGAACAGTGGTTTCTTCCTGTATAATCGTGTCCACGTAAAATCTAAAGTCTTACAGCAAGGTAAGCCTTTTTGTACCCACTGGTGAGGGTTGGACAGATTCAGAGGACCCTCCTAGGGAAGCAGGACAGAGGGGAGGTTACTCCCTTGTCCTTTGTCTAGTTTTGTGCCAGAGCAGGAGCCAATGGCTCCCAAACTGGTTTGAGCTGAACAATGCACAGGGACAACAAATGTGCCCGAGGTGCAGACTTTCAGGCACTCTGAGTGCACCCAGCCAGCCCCAATACACTAAATCCTGTCTGAGAGGAGGTCACACCTCCCTGTGACAGGATGCCTATTGTTCTGCCTTCTTCTGCTCGAATTTGGCTCAGCAGTAGGAGGGCAGAAATTTGTTTCTGGTCGGCAGCATCCATTTTGTGCTGTTCGGGTCGAGAAGGCTGGCACCGGATAGACCAGTGGCCCCACGAAGCTTGCTTCAGAAGGGTGGAATCATACCTCCCACACTGGTTACCTGTGTGGAGATATGATTCCAAGGTGCTTGATACCAAACACGATATGTTTCTATGCAGCCGTTTTAAGATAGCATTTACCGTGAGGTTATAATGCACCTCTACCTAAATGTCCGGCTGACTCACAGACAACCCGGTAAAATGGTCTCCGAAGGCTATAGAGAGGCTCTGCTCATGAATGGCACCCTCTCACTTCAAACCCAGCACCCTGCCTTCAGGATTGATAAGGCCTGCTATAGGTGTGACTTATAAGTTTTAAGTATAGTGACCTGTAGATATAGTGAACCTATATCTAAAGTAAGTGGTACAAGCACCAGCTTACACAGGTTGCAGTACCAGACCTGTAGTTCCATTTTACATGGCCTCTCATGGGTGGCATAATACATGCTGCAGCCCATGGGAGGCCTCTGGGGTACCTATGCCCTGGGTATGCGATCTGGAGTGTACCAAAGTACATGTATGTCAATTTAAAGGAGAAGGCAGATAGACTGGGGTCCTGATTAGCAGGATCCTAGTCAGACTAGTCAAAACAGTGCAACATCGAGCAAAAAGTGGGGGTAACCAAGATGAGCAGATTCTACTTTCCTACAATAACCACCATTTACAAAACAAAAACAAAAACTACTAACGCCCTGGTGGGCATGATCTTAAGTATAAGGTGTGCTGTCTCATAATTTTGTTTGGTCTCGAATGTTTCAGTTGGCATGTATCACCATCACCACAAATGTGCATATACCTGAAAATAAATAATAACAATATCAAAAGTCGTTCTAAAAGGCAGCAATTTACAACAGTACAAATGATGTATTATGCAAGAAACTATTATTAGATTAGATATATATATATATATTACCTACTGGCGGTCGCCAGTAGGTATATATAGTTAGGATTTTTTCTCTATGGGATTTTTGAAAATTCTATGTCTAATAACTTTGGCGTTTGTGGACGGAATTGGCTGAAATTTTCAGGAAAATGGCACATTTTGTTTCTGAGCAGCCCTTGAAAATTTGGGGGGGGTTCGTCAAGGGGGGGCCGAGAAAAAAGGGGGGTCCCAAAACGTGTTTTTAACATTGAGTTTTCCATAGGGCGGTTGGCCTCACTTTTAGCCCGAACGGCTGAATGGATTTGCACGAAACTTGGCAAAATTGTAGGGACTGGTAGCCCGATGTGCCTTTGCTAGGTCTCAATATATGTGCTCCAGTGGATTTTGAGAAATTAACGTTCAAAAAAAGATATATATCTGTAACAGCGGACCGGGCAGCGCTCCGGTTCGCGGACTTTACGCGTAACGGAACTTCGCGTAGCGAAGCTGATTGGCTCTCCGGCGTCTGTGAACATTCCAAACAGTCCGTAGCGGCCGCCATCTTGTCTCTCGGTAGGATCGAGAGACAAGAGGAGGCCAAAGCGAAGGGGCAAATGACCATAAGGGGGCATAGTAGATCCTCGCTGACCCTCTAGGTTTGATGTGGAGGTTTTAAAAGGGTCCCGCGGGGCAAAAAAAAAAAATAATAATAATAATCGAACGGCTGAATGGATTTGCACGAAACTTGGTAAAATATTAGGGACTGGTAGCCCGATGTGCCTTTGCTAGGTCTCAATATATGTGCTCCAGTGGATTTTGAGAAATTAACGTTCAAAAAAAGATATATATCTGTAACAGCGCTCCGCTTCGCGTAACGGAGGTTTGCGAAGCTGATTGGTTCTCCGGCGTCTGTAAACATTGCAAACAGTCCGTAGCGGCCGCCATCTTGTCTCTCGGTAGGATCGAGAGACAAGAGGAGGCCAAAGCGAAGGGGCAAATGACCATAAGGGGGCATAGTAGATCCTCCTTGACCTCTTAGGTTTGATGTGGAGGTTTTAAAAGGGCCCCGCGGGGCAAAAAAAATATAATAATAATAATCGAACGGCTGAATGGATTTGCACGAAACTTGGCAAAATTGTAGGGACTGGTAGCTCGATGTGCCTTTGCTAGGTCTCAATATATGTGCTTCAGTGGATTTTGAGAAATTAACATTCAAAAACAAGATATATATCTATAACAGCGCTCCGCTTCGCGGAGATAAAATTATATCTGTATTACCTAGCTGTTGCTAACACCAGTTAGCGACGGCTAGTAGGAGATAGCGACCATCTTGGGCCCCACTTTGCATGTGAGTGATATTTATCACTAATGACATGCAAAGTGGGCATGCCAAGATGTTAGCGACTGGAAACAGTCGCTAACATCGCTATCTCCTATTATCAACTTTTGGAAATATTCGAGATAAGCGCGAATATCTCCAAAAGCTAGCACCTGCCCTGAGCAGTTCTTAGCCATGTTATCCAATGGGAGGTGGATAACATGGCTAAGAGCATTAGCTCGGTAATGCATGAATATCGCTGAGTTTTCAGCGATATTAATGCATTGCGGTCGTTTATTATCGTATTTGCGATAAACCTTGATAATAGCAAGGTTCATCTGCGATAATTTCTGACGATGCTTAGCGGTAAAAAAATCGTTGCTAAGCATCGTTAGGGATAAATATCGCTTAACTTTGGTAATATGCCCCAACGTCTGTTAACGTTCGATTCGAAGGAAATCAGGAAGTGTTGAAAAACATTGTCTGCGCCATCTTGTCTTTTTTCAAATGCCACACTTTTGGCGTGCACGGCAGCCATTTTAGATGCCTTGACCAGACCCACTCTGTGCACGCTGTCGATCCTTAGCATGGCTCCCCACCCTCGCAAGCATCTCCCCCAGGCAGTGGTCACCCCCGCTTTCTGTCTTATGCATTGGTAATAAACCTCCCCCCATCTGCGCTGCTCTTCCCTGAGAATCACACCCTGTGCCCGCCCGACACCTCCCTTTCGCCCTATTCACTACCGCACCCTCTGACACTCCTTTTCCTCTGTGTCCGATTGTCCAGGCTGGTCCTAGGGTATCAGCTAGCCCTGCAGATGTAGTTTATGGCCCCAGCTGTAAAGAATCACCCCTCTTCAAAGGAGTTATAGTAGATCAAGGCCCACACTCGATGAGATCCGTCACAGTAGAAGCGTTCCTATTATCTGAAAACCATCCTGTATTGTGATTGGGGAGGGGACCGAGCCTGAAGCGGAAGATTCCAGGGATGACTCTTTGTACATCAAAGTTTTTACAATTATGTGTCACATTAAAAATATATAGCACTCCGACAAAGTAGTAAGATTATAAAACTTTAATAATTTATAAATATATACAAGAAAACAAAAATAGTAATAACATATAAACATTTTTAGGGAAAAACAACGAAGTAGCGGTCGGCTGTGCGAATAGTCCCAACGCAGCACAACGTCCAGATTTCCGGCGTGGGGCTTCGCGGGGGGTGGGTCATCAGTAGCAAACTGTTGTGCGAATAGTTCCAAGGCAGCAGAACGATGGCACCAAGGTGATGTCCAGTAAGTTGCCGCACTGGTTTTGGTATCCTACAATGCTGCTCCGAATAACGGCGTGGGGCGCCCCGGGGGAGGTGGCGTGAACGGGCCTCTCCAGGTGGAGTGTCATCTGTTGTAGTGGGGCGCCCCTTTACCGTTTCAGTTGCCATTCCGTCCGTTTTTGGTCCACTGTGTCAAAAGCCGCAATTCAGCTGAGTTGCGCCCACTCTTGCGGTGCAGCGATAGGCGGCTGTCACAGGACTCTCAAAATGGCGGCAGGCTCTTTCCTTTTTGGGCCTGGTCCACTGAAATGGCCCTGGGACACCTTGGAAATCGGACGCTTGTCTGCTAGGTCTTGGACCCCATTCTCGAAAGCGTCCCCTCCGCCTTGAGGATTTATCAAAAGTTTTGGGGGCCCCCGACTCCTGTAGGCTTCTGGTGGGGAGCGGTTGCCATGATTGCTCGCGGAATGACCACGACGGAGCTACGAGATGGTGGTGCTCTCATGCTGACGCCAGCTTCAGTCTGAAACATCCAAAAACAAGGTGGGGCTTTCATCGTTTGGGAAAAAAAAAAGTTTTCATCCAATGAAAAGTGTTGTTTTTAGGTCATATGATCAAGCCTTCCATCATTAGGAAACCAAAAGTAAAATGAACCAATGAAAAGTTTTATAAACAAGTCACATGACCTGTTATGCGGCATAGGGTATAAAATGCGGAGAAAATACGTTGGCACGTGAGGCGGCGTCAGTAGCGGACCGATGTGCGAATAGGCCGAAGGCAATACAACGCGCCAAGATCCGGATGGCACCGAGGTGGTGTCCAGCAAGTTGCAGCACTGGTGTGGCCATCCTACAATGCTGAAAGTCGGCGTGGGGCGCCCCGTTGGCCTGTGAGTTTGCGTCAGTAGCGGACCGATGTGCGAATAGGCCGAAGGCAGCACAACGCGCCAAGATCCGGATGGCACCGAGGTGGTGTCTAGTAAGTTGCCGCACTGGTGTGGCCATCCTACAATGTTGAAAGTCGGCGTGGGGCGCCCCGTTGGCCTGTGAGATGGCGGCAGTAGCGGACCGATGTGCGAATGGGGCCAAAGGCAGCGCAACAATATTTTCGAAATAGAAGACACCACAAGGCGCTGAGATGCCAAGATCCGGATGGCACCGAGGTGGTGTCTAGCAAGTTGTGGCACTGGTGTGGCCATCCTACAATGGTAAAAGTCGGCGTGGGGCGCCCTGTTGGCCTGTGAGATGGTGTCAGTAGCGGACTGATGTGCGAATGGGGCCAAAGGCAGCGCAACAATATTTTCTGACTGACACCACAAGGCGTTGAGATGCCAAGATCCGGATGGCACCGAGGTGATGTCTAAGTTGCGGACCGATGTGCGAATGGGGTCAAAGGCAGCGCAACAATATTTTCTGTATGGAAGATACCACTAGGCGTTGAGATGCCAAGATCCGGATGGCACCGAGGTGATGTCTAGCAAGTTGCTGTACTGGTGTGGTCATCCTACAATGCTGAAACTCGGCGTGGGGCGCCCTATTAGCCTGTGAGATGGCGTCAGTAGCGGACCGATGTGTGAATGGGGCAAAGGTAGCGCAAGAATATTTTCTGAATAGAAGACACCACAAGGCGCTGAGATGCCAAGATCCGGATGGCACCGAGGTGGTGTCTAGTAAGGTGCACTGGTGTGGTCATCCTACAATGCTGAAACTCGGCGTGGGGCGCCCCATTAGTCTGTGAGATGGCATCAGTAGCGGACTGATGTGCGAATAGGCCGAAGGCAGCACAACGCGCCAAGATCCGGATGTCACCGTGGTGGTTTCATAGTTGAGAGGCACTTCATCTGCAGTGGGGCGCCGAGATCCAGATGGCACCGAGGTGATGTCTAGCAAGTTGCTGTACTGGTGTGGTCATCCTACAATGCTGAAACTCGGCGTGGGGCGCCCCATTAGCCTGTGAGATGGCGTCAGTAGCGGACCAATGTGCGAATGGGGCCAAAGGCAGCGCAACAATATTTTCTGAAGAGAAGACACCAAAAGGTGCTGAGATTCCAAGATCCGGATGGCACCGAGGTGGTGTCTAGCAAGCTATGCAGTTGAGTTGTGTGCGCACTTGCGGCGAATAGGTCGAAGGCAGCATAACAATGTTTTCTGAATAGAAGACACCACAAGGCGTTGAGATTCGGTTACAACCGAGGTGATGTCTAGAAAGTTGCCGCACTGGTGTGGCCATCCTACAATACTGCTCCGAATAACGGCGTGGGGTGCCCGAAGGCGCCCCTTTACCGTTTCAGTTTCCATTCAGCTGAGTTTCGGCTGCTCTTGATGCTACAGCGACAGGCGGCTGCAACAGGACTCTCAAAATGGCGGCCTGTTCTTTGGATTTGGGCCTGGTCCACTAAAATGGCCCTGGGACACCTTAGAACTCGGACGCTCGATTTTTTTTTCCTTTCCTGTACATGCAAAAAAAGGTAAATGCCCGGTACGTTACACGCTTCATCTGCCACGATGAACTCTCCAGAGGAACCGAAAAAAAATATAGTTATGGTAACTATACCATGCATCGTCATATGGAGAGGTGGCACCAATTAATTATAGTGCTGCATAAAAGAGAGATTTGGAGGAGAACCCCTGACCTGCTAGTACATTAATCAAAGAAGTAGCACTGACAGCATCAGAGGCAAGGGAAACGGTCCCAAATATTTAGAAGAACTTTGGAAAGATTAAAATGACATGTTTAGATTGTGGCAAATTAATTTCATGTGGACAGATGAGTGTTACTCTAATAAATACAGCATATGAACATCATCATAGTCGATGGTTGGTAGAGACATTTTGACTATATCCTGGACCTGCCCGTCCTCGCCCAAAATGGCGCCGGAATAAATGGGACTCGTAACTCCTTGTTGTGTACTGGTTGCAGAACCTTGAAATCACGAGATACGTATGCAGTTTTGAAGCACATGGCGGGCGGGGACGAGAATTGATTGAATATTTCGACATCCCTATTGATATTAAGTTCTGATGTATTATTGATTACTGTACTATTGAAAGTTCGAATTAACGTCACCCATGGTACTTGCCCGCAAATGTATATCTAGATAATTTTATTGTAACTGGCCCTGTCGTATTTTAATTATAAAATGTACGTCCACCGATTCCGTAACTGTTAGACACCTTAGTTCTTGCAACCTAATGGCCCGCCCGTTACGTTCCTCTACTGATTTTGCTCGATTCCTTTTCTTTTTTTTTTACACGATTTTTCGTTATCTGCAAAGACTAAACAGAGTATTGCGACTCTGTGTTTGTTTGTAAATAGAGAATGAACCAAAGAGAACCAATTCTAAAACAGTAAATACTTGGATAACAATCAATCAAATGGAGAGAGAAGCAGGCACGACGTATTACAACGGGGGCAAAGGCCTGCGTTAACTACCCTTCACTATGTGCAAAGAGAGAGTACTCCTAATAGAAATGAGGGGGGGGGGCACCATTCAAAGCAGATCAGTGTGCATAAACACGAAAATGTTTTCACTTACCACGTACTTGACATTCGACAGCTTATGATATTTGCTATTAAAAAACCATTGAAATTCACTGAAAAAACCATAGGTTATAGATCATATATAGTTAGGAATTAGCATTTACAAAACCTTGAAAATTCACTGAAAAAACCATAGGTTATAGACCATATATAGTTAGGAATTAGCATTTAAAAAACCTTATTTTACTCACACAAAACCATTGAAATTCCATATATAGTTAGTTGCACTAACTATATATCGCGCACCCGCAATCCACTGCTGATGATGTCACATATTACATCATTCATGACATGGTCAGTGACATCACTGATGACATCACTGATGACATCTCAAATGACATCACTGATGACATCACTGATGACATCTCAAATGACATCACTGATGACATCACTGATGACATCTCATTTGACATTACTGATCACATCACTGATGACATCATTCATGTGATAATACGATGAACCTCTTCAGACTCTAATATAACCTTAGATACACTCAGTGTAAACAGACACTCATAGACTGTCACTCATCCATGGAGTTACTCAGACACTTAGTCAGTCATGCAAAGAATCAATCACACCTCCATTTCCTCAACTATACAGTTATACACACCTTACTTATTCAAACATATACTAAAACATATTTACTCACTTATACAATCCTGGATACAAGTTCACAATGATCCATACAGCCACTCACACATTCACTGGCTCTTATGCACAGTTATTTATATATGTCAACTCTCACATGTACTGTGTTTTACATATGTACTTACTTTGACATGTAGCACTGAGATATCCATTCACTCACCAATACACTCATGCACACAGTCAACCGCCCATACAGCTGTTTCCACATGCACTTTTGAACCCATACATCTAGTCAATCAACTGCTCACACATCTATGCAGAGAGTCATACACCTCCCAGCCACCCACACACACACTCAGTCTCCCATACAAATGCTTGGGCAACCAATCAATAACCCATACAGTTAATCATATAGCTAATGATCAACACATGCAGCAGTTTACAGAACAACAGACATAATGATGCACAAATTAAGACAGTTTAGTCACTAACCCATGCACTCAGTGAGACACATTTAATCAGTCACTCATACAGTCAGCCATGCCCCTACTAAATCCTTCATCAAGACACTTATACATCCACTCATTCTTCAATATGTAAGACATATTTTAACTTTACAGAATTATACAGTCACTGGATGTAGTCATCAGTGATGTCATCAGTGATGTCATTTGAGATGTCATCAGTGATGTCATCAGTGATGTCATTTGAGATGTCATCAGTGATGTCATCAGTGATGTCACTGACCATGTCATGAATGATGTAATATGTGACATCATCAGCAGTGGATTGCGGGTGCGCGATATATAGTTAGTGCAACTAACTATATATGGAATTTCAATGGTTTTGTGTGAGTAAAATAAGGTTTTTTAAATGCTAATTCCTAACTATATATGGTCTATAACCTATGGTTTTTTCAGTGAATATATATATATATATATATATACATTTTGTTTGTGCGAGCGTTCTGTTTGAATAAATTAACGGAACCGGCCCCGTGAGTGCTGTCTTCCCTGGTGGCGACCTGGAGTGGGAGGAGAGTTGAAGCTTGAATTGCTATGCGGGAGCACCCCGCATTTGAGAAGCACCTGCCTGCAAGTGCTTAGGTGTTCTGGAGCTAGTATATATATATATATATATAATACCTACTGTCGGTTGCTTTAGGTAGTTATGGTTAGGACCTTGATTCCATAGAATTTTCACATAATTTTGAAAATGAGTGCAACGCTTGGTTCAGATAATGTGTTGAAAGTTTCGGGGTTACTAGTCAAGCAGGGGGGCCAAGAAAAAAGAGTCACAAAACACTTTTCCCCCATGTTAATTCCCATAGAGATCTTAGACACGACTTCAGCTCGAACCGCCGCTGGATGGAATCACACCAAATTTGGCAGATGGTAGCTTTTGGTCCAGAAAGCGTCATTTTTGTTATTTGCTGTAAATCTGTTCAGTAGTTTTGGCAATATTAAAGGAAAACCAAATTCAGAATTTTTGCTGATCGCGTACAAAGATCTGATTGGCTGCCAACACTAGAACCAGGAAGTGTTGGCATCCATCTTGGGATTCTAACTTAGCTGAGTCCCTAACAAAAATGTTAAAAAAAAGAAGGTGTCCGAAAGCATTTGCAAAAAATGTTTGCACTGAAAATCTCAATGGGTTCAAGAATTTGCTGCAAAAACATTTTAAAAATCAAGCACAGTCATTCACGCTTGTTTCTCTTTCAGGACTCGGGTGGGCCAGGTCCCGGGGGCAAGCATGAATTATAGAAAAAGAAAGTGGGGCAGCTTAAGCTCACCCCCCCTCCCTGGGGTTTATTCTATAATAGGAGGGGCCGCTCAGCCACCCCTCCTTTGGCCTTTAACAGCCCCAGGGAACGTGGTGTTCCCTGGGGCTGTTAAAGGCCAAAGGAGGGGTGGCTGAGCACTCCCCGGGGCACTAAACAAGTCATTAGGGAGAGAGGGACCGCGTCGCCCCCTTTATGGACCATATTTGACCTGGTGACCACTACCTCTCCAAAGCATGTGTTAATTTAAAATGACAGGGGGCCATGTCGCCCCCCTCCTGGGCCATTTTCAGCCCCAGGGACCACCACCTCTCCTGGGCTGTCTATGTGCTCCCTCCTGGAGCCATTAATTGCCATGAAGCACACTCATCCAGTGCCAGCTTCTTATCTCCTGAGGTGCCTAGACTGCTTACCCTCAGGAGATGGTAATTTGCTTTTGCTTGGTGGAAGCTTTGACAGCTGCTGCCAAGCAAGGGAAAACTGTAAGACTGCTCACAGCATGTGGGAGGAGGAAAACTGCCCTCATTCGCTGTGAGTAGACTTTTCATCTATTTTCCTGTCCTCTCAAGTGGGGGCTAATGCACATGCAGGGAGTAGTATTTTTTGGTTGGGTGTGGGGGCAATGTCAGCTCCCTCTAAAGGCGGGGATTCCACTGGAGGTGTGGGGACCATGGGGCATAAATCTTCCCCCACGGTTCCCTTTGCATGTTTGGTGCCCTGGGCAGGCTCCAGGGCATCCCAAGATGAAGAGGATGGGCCACAGTGGATGAGGTCCCAGGGTCTGAAATGGACCCAGGGGAGGGGCCATGCTTCTCTGGTATTATGTAAAAAGCATAAAAATAGGCAAATTCATCTGCAAGCGCAGCTCATTTGGCCGCCCCATTTTCCATAGTAGTATGCAAAGGTATTCCCGCCTTTTTCCACACTGATGGACAGTTTGCCAAAAGACCCGAGAGCTTATATGTATATATGTGTGAGATATGTGTGAGTGGCTCTACAGATGAATAATGGTTGTGTTGTAAACGAATCTAGGACCCTAGTGTAACCTTTCCCGATTCATGCCCTTATATAGGTATACTTTACCCTATCCTTATATAGACATAGAAATCATTACCATATTTGGCCTGAGCCTTACAGCCCAAATACGGCAAGGCTACTTCCACTGAGTTTCGAGAAGTCCCAACAATTTCTTGGAAAAACCCGCCTTCAGCAGCTAGGATCTTCCCCCTGCTTGAATATTAAGTTATCCAAGAAATCCTGGAGTTTTCTGGGAATTGAACCTTTGAGTGACGTTATTAAGTACAATCATGCGTCAAACTCGGCACCTTCATGGTATAAATATGCCTACATTTGCCCAAACTAACACACGGTGGTTCTTGGAGCAGATCGACTAACTACTTGCTCGACGCCCTGCAGCAGCAAGTGCCGAAGGAAGCCGACCCTCCAGCAGACGCACTGAGAGACGCTGTTTCTTCCCTTGCCGAGAAATCCAGCTCCAGTGTTTTCAGCTTACCCTTGCGGGTATCTGGGAGATCGAGTCCTGAGAGAGAGATACAAGACCTCCTTCATTCTAAACCAAGGTACGGAGCTGATTTGCCCCCTAGAGAATTCTTGATTAGACTCTTGGCAGATTCTAGGCAAAGAATACTAAACTAAAAACTACTCCTAAACTTATTTCTTCCCTTGTGCTAGGCTTAGGTCAGGTACATCGGGGGAGGCGTATTTTAGAAGCACCAGTTAAGTACTTTTAGCCATCTCTTTTATCATTGTATGTATTTTATGCATTTTATCTATTTAAAGCAACCTATGGCTTAGAAACCATATCATGCTTTTACAGTACTACTTTATAATACTGTTTGTATTATATGCCTTGTACTTTATAACCTTATTTACAACAAGGGGTGGTGATGGACAGAGTCTCTGAATTAAGCAGAGTACTCTCACCCAGTCAAGAGATCAGGGCTAGATCCAACACCGTTTTTTCGCTCATTGCACCATCCCAGTTTCAGAACCTGGCTGTATGCAAATTAGTCTGTCCCTGGCCCAGTGCATCATGGGAACAGGGCAGACCAGACTACAAAAGCCAATTCTTACACTGGGAAGGAAACAAGCTTCCGGGGACCGGTTTCTGGCATTTCAGCCGTCTTCGGCCCGGCTTGCTTGAATCCTGATGGTGCAATGAGCAAGGGACTCACATCTGAGCATACCCTTCCACGCTTAGGGTGGACAAAATTATTTACAACAAGGGGTGGTGATGGACAGAGTCTCTGAATTAAGCAGAGTACTCTCACCCAGTCAAGAGATGAGGGCTAGATCCAACACCGTTTTTTAGCTCATTGCACCATCCCAGTTTCAGAACCTGGCTGTATGCAAATTAGTCTGTCCCTGGCCCAGTGCATCATGGGAACAGGGCAGACCAGACTACAAAAGCCAATTCTTACACTGGGAAGGAAACAAGCTTCCGACGAGGCTGAAATGCCAGAAACCGGTCCCCGGTAGCTTGTCTCCTTTCTGGTGAAGAATTGGCTTGGTAGTTTGGTCTGCCCTGTTCCCATGATGCACTGGGCCAGGGACAGACTAATTTGCATATAGCCAGGTTCTGAGCTGGGATGGGGCAGTGAGATAAATAACGGTGATGGATCAAGCCCTGATCTTTGGACTGGGTAAGAGTGGTCTGCTTAATTCAGACACTCTGTTCATCACCACCCACTTTTCTGAATTGTACTTTATAACCAGCATTATTATTGTAGCAGTACATTTCTCGTGCTTGAGATAGAAGACTGTTAAATAAGTACCTTTTATTGAAAACGTCCGTCTCTCTAATTTCTCAGCAACTCTGGTGAAACGAAGCATGCACGATTGACTGAGTAAAATAGTTATCTATAGTTTCCACGACTCTGAAGATTGATTTCTTATTCTTGGGAAACAAAGTTGTCATGTTATATGGTTGTCAGAAACTAATCCCTTCTTGTACTTTCGAGAACGTTTCTAGTGACCTCTGAGCTAGCTGGCACACACATAATTAAGTCTAACCTAGTTAACCTAGTTGACCTTAGTCCTACGTCTAAGCTGCAGTATATATTATTCCAATGCGCAGAGCCTATTGGAAATATAGGAACTACACTACATGGCGCCCAAAGTTTGGTAAGGCAATAATTTAACGCTAGATACTAGAGTAACTCAGTCGTGCTTTTCACACAGACCCCTTTATCCCATGAATACTCCAAAAGACGTCTGGAGTGGGTGAAAGGATAATATCCGCCAAAACTGAGTAGGACGAGAAATCCTATGTATTAGTTTTTGGTTTGTTCAACGTTGAAGGATACAGTGTTCCAAAATATTGTGCACCTAATCTTTGTTTCCTTGAAACTTGTTCTGCATGCTCTTCAATAAGTAAAAATAATGGTTACTGACGAAGAATTAGCTGCAGCAGCAGCTCAAGCGATCTTAGATGATGCTGAAATCCTAGAAAATGATTCAGATGCTATACTGCTCCCGTTAAATGTAAGGAAAAGTATAACTTACAAACTGATAAATAATGGAGTATCAGCAAGAGGAGGCAGAGTAATCTTTGTCATAGAGGCACATGAATATCGGCAGACAGAGGTATTCTATTCATGGATTCAGTTTCCAGCAGCAAATGCAGGAACACAAGAGTTCCACTACTACAAAGCAGAGGAACCTCCAGCGGAATACGTTCCTTTTGAGGACATTGAAATTCCATTAACTTACCAAGAGCATCAGCTCTGGTTTAAAGGCGCCCTAAGCATGAAAATCACATTACCAGGCTCGGTCCACTAGGTAGACCTGGAGCTACATGGCCGGTACTAGCAAGCTATACACCACATCCAGACATTGAAAGGATGTCAGATGCAGAATTGTTAACACAGCTAAAACAGTTAATTAAAATACATAGACAATTGGTCCAATATGTCATGCGGACATTAACAGTCCAACCAGCTGTAAAAATTCCACAGCACACCCTTAACCAGGGGAACACAAATAAAATAACACCACAGACTATACATCGGTCATTGGAAAGTTGCCTGCCAAAACGTAACAAATTCCGTTTTGGTTAGCACAAAAAATTACTCAAATAGAGGCAGTATTTCCTGATAGTACACCTCATGAGAAACACAGGATTCTGACAATCTGTTTACCTATGGGGATTGGGAAACACCCATTACATCGATGTAAATACATTACATCGCATGGTCGGTCACATCGCAGCCTATTAGTCCGCATGCAACAAAGGCGCGATGGCATTGACATCGCATGCAATGACAACGCATGCGATGTTAAAAGGCCTTTACATCGCAAAAATAAATGTGCTTTTCATTGCCATACCATCACAGAAACGGAAGTTTACAAAAACAGAACATAATAGAAACATTATTTTTGTTATGTTATTATTTGATATATGTCCTTGTTATGACAGGCATAACAGAAACGGGCTGAGACGTGCTAAGAAATAAGTTTACAAAAACAGAACATAACAGAAACGGGCAAATGATAACGTTGTTCTTATTGTATATATTTCCTTGTTATGCAGGCTAGGAGGATGGATGTGTGTGTGGTGAGTCACTGGGTGGATGGATGGATGGATGGATGAATTGATGGATGGATGCATAGATGGGTGGATGAATGGATGGTGGATGGATGAATGGATGGCTGTATGGATGGATGCATGGATGGGTGGATGGATGCATGGATGGGTGCTGGGTGGATAGCTGGATGGATGCATGGATGGGCGGATGAATGGATGGCGGATGGATGAATGGATGGCTGTATGGATGGATGCATGGATGCGTGGATGAATGGATGGATGCGTGGATGAATGGATGGATGCATGGATGGGTGCTGGGTGGATGGCTGGATGGATGCATGGATGGGTGGATGAATGGATGGCTCTATGGATGGATGCATGGATGGGTGGGTGAATGGATGGCGGATGACAACGCATGCGATGTTAAAATGCCTTTACATCGCAAAAATAAATGTGCTTTTCATTGCCATACCATAACAGAAACGGAAGTTTACAAAAACAGAACATAACAGAAACATTGCACAGTGGCAGAACCTCAGCAATCCTTAACCTGCAACCCTTAGATTGCTGATTGCTGTATTCCAGTTCTATACTGGTACTAATAAGATAAAACATTTTCTAGGCAGGATTAATGTGTGTTCAAAAGGCAAAATAGCGCATTTTCACGGCCCCAAAACATGTGCTACATTACACTGCATTATGCCACATAAATTCCTTTTTTTCCACATGATTCAGTAAACCCTGCATCATGA
The DNA here is from genome assembly GCF_964261635.1 of Lissotriton helveticus. NCBI lineage: Eukaryota > Metazoa > Chordata > Amphibia > Caudata > Salamandridae > Lissotriton > Lissotriton helveticus. Next base: position 364,579,549 of record NC_136068.1, on the reverse strand, counting down.
TCTGGTTAACCACTGTTATAACTAGGCCCTCCTTTGCCACATATTTTCAGCGAGTCTGAGAATAGTTCACACATTCGTACTTCCTTTCAACTTTGCTTTGCTGCATCGTTTCCTTTATGATGCACACTCATATAAAGGTTGTATTTTACAAATTACAGTTACTTAGTTCTCTAATAGTAGGGACGCATGCAATCAGAATTGAACATAACAGCGGTATATGGTGTTCCTAATGGTCAGGCAGTCGCCGAGAAGCCAGTCTAAGCAGTTCCTTGGAAGCGAGGCTCTCTTCCGCTCACAGCGCACGTCACATCCTTGAGTGTTCTCTTTATCAGAGGCTTTGCTGCCTCAGTGGTACTTACATTCTGAGCACAGCGGAAGAGGCGCTGAGGGCGGCCTCGCGTCCATATGACATTATGAGAATGCAGCCGGGGGCAGAAGCTATTGTTCTGTGCATTAAAGGAAAGATTACATTTCTGCACAGGTTCAAATGCTACTTCCATCAGAAATCATGTCTCCTGGCGTCGTCATTCAGTGCTGCCAAATGGTAGGGTGCCGGGACTCTGCCCTGGCATTTCATGAGGGTTTCTATTTTGCTACCGGATTAAGGGACTCTGCTGCACTATGCATGCAAATCATGGCAATAAAACCAAGCCACGACTGCCCTAAAAGGTGCTTTTAATCTCAGTAATATGAAGCAAATATATATTATTCGAGATAACCAATTACAAATATAATTAGAGATGTAAATGGGAAACACCGCATCGCGTTGTCATGTCGCGCGATGTAAAGTCGCCGATGTGACACGCTAACCAATTACATGCCCGCATTTGCGTCGCAACAACGTGCGATGACAAAATTGCCGATGTGACTCCCGTTGCGATGTTATTGCCGCGATGAGAAATCACGCGCTATCTTTGTTTACGATGGATCGTCATACAACCACGGGGATTGCACCACACGTAGAGGATTGTGACACTTGGGGCACAGTCTTTGCTTCAATCTTCACAAAAACACATGGTGTTCCGTCCATGGCGGTAATACCAGATGTTTTAAGGCAGATTCAAAATAAATACGGTCCAGAACCAGCTTTAAATCTAGGTATGAAATTACTGAAAGATTTCAAACAGGTATCGGCTATACTACTAGCCAAAATTAGAGGTGAAGCAGCATCAGTGGCAATCCGCCAGAAATTAAAAGAAACAGACATTACTGAGCAACCATATGAGCTTGCCAGAATCATTGAAAAATCCTATGAAGAATTAGGTAGAGATAGTTTGGGTGGGAAACCACTAAAACCACAATTAATTTATTAAAAACAATCTCACTACTCCTAGAAAGAAGTGGGAAAATAATAAACAGACACTTCCCAGAGGGAAGCGTTCTCAGTCCAGAGGAAGGTCTCCCCAACGGAGAGTTAGATCTCCTGAACGGGGAGGATGATCTCCCCAACAAGAGCCCTCTGAAAAAAGATATTACCTTAGAAATAGGGATACTTTAAGAAAACCTGATAAATATCAAGATAATGACACACGTCCCTCTCGATCTTTTCAGACTTCTTCGCAGAAATCAGAAAGAAGAGGACGGTCAGAACACAAAGCAGAACGTGCCAAGTCCAAAGACAAAGAACCCGTTCACCAAAGTAAAAAAGCTCAATTTTCAAAGAAGAAGGTAGCACGCATAAAAATTAAACATGCCAAGGATTCTGAGGACACAACTCAAGAACGGGGAATGGGCTCAGTCAATGCTAGACAGCGCAGCAGAAGTGACCATAGCTCGCAAGATCCTGATGGATCATCAGGAGACAGTGGACTTGAATGAATACATTCAAGTTGAAACTGCCGACACCAGGGTTAGTACACCCCACAAGTTATATGAAATACACTCCGGATGGAGGGGGACATAACTAGAAAAATAAAAGCTCTCTTTTGGGACAAGTTTTCCAAGGGTTATGACATACTTCTAGCTGAAAAAGACTGGCCACCTGTTGTTGTTAGGGAGTGCCCGCATGGCGAAGAAATGATTATGCCAGCCTTCTCAAATCACATTCCAATTCATAAAAAATATACATATGCAAGGAAATGGGCTGTAGCTCAAGCTCCAGCATTATATAAAAATCATGTAGGATGGGATGAGGACTCTCCTCATCACAAAATACAGTTAAAAAAACAACCTACTGCTCAAAGACAGTACCCTGTTAAACAGGAAGCTAAAAAACAAGTCAGGGAGATTTTAAATCAACTTGAATATCAAGGGGTGATTGAAACATGCACCTCATCTATGAACAATCCTTTGTTTCCTGTCTCCAAACCAGACAATTCATATCGTCTAGTTTTGGATTACAGACACCTAAACTCCTGTTGTAAAACATTCGCAGTACAAAATGCACAAAGTGCTGCACTGATGAATAACATTGTGCGCAAAAAATATAAAACCACATTGGACATTTCAAATGGGTTTTTCTGTCAAAACATTGCACCAGAAAGCAGGTATTTGACCGCTTTCTCAATATTGGGGTCACAGCGGCAATTTTGCCGTCTCAAGAATAGTCCAGGGTTATTTTCAGCCACAGTAACAGAGTTACTACAAATGTACAACGATGAGGCATTATCTTATGTCAATGACATCTATCTTACAGATGACGATTTGGATGTACACTTGAAAAGAGTGAACACCATAATACTTGGGTTTGCTTCTCAAGGGTATAAATTCAATTTTAAGAAATCACGAATTGCCCGCCTCAATGTCCTATTTTTACGGTACGAGTTATCAAGTGAAGGCAAAAGCCTGGCAGCAAACTTTCTTGAGACGTGTGCACTGCTTCAACCTCCAAAAACACTGAAAAACCTACAGTCAATTCTAGGTTTCCTGAATTTCGGTAGAACTTACGTTTTGAATTACGCAGGGAGGGTTAAACCTCTCTATGAACTAATGAAACCAGATTTCAAACCAACTAATTAGACTCAAGCACACACAGAAATTCTGTGTTCAGTCCAAACAGACATGTTAGCTAAAAAACAGTAACAGACACGCAAAAACGTTCGCAATCTAGTGATCCGTGTCATCACAGGAAAATGCGGATTCACATACCTGACCTTTAATGAAGGTGAAAAGGTACCAATCGCTTACAAATCACACTTGTACACACAAGCTGAAATGAAATTCTCATCAACAGAAAAAATTCTGACAGCGGTTTAAACTGCACTAGCAAAAGAGAGTTCTCGCACCGGGTAAACGTGTAATGATCGTTACTCCTGTACCTGCCTTAGAAGCCGTGACAAGAGCTAGCATTCCCAATGCAAAAGCTTTACATCCGAGATGGATTCAATGGGTTAACTCTCTTGCTGCAACAGACATTGAATACCATTTTGACACTAATTTAAAGACACAAGAATTTCTCCAAAACGAACATGAATGTCCTCTGCCGCCTGAAATTCTTCCTCTGGAACATTACGGATGTATAATCTATACAGACGGATCAGCACAGACCGCTATTAGGGGCAAAGAAGCCTATAGTGCTGCGTTCGCGTTTGTTAAAGGTCGCTGGCGCGAAGGCAAATTCAGACCTATGGTCACTAAAACTCAATCACTCGGGGACTGTACAGCTCAGCGAGCTGAACTACAGGCTTTCAAGATGGCGCTTGAAAATACCGATTGCGAATTCCCCACACTAATAGTGTGCAATTCGTATCACTGCATACAATCTTACAATGAGTATCTGCAGAACTGGGTTCAGAACGATTTCAAAGACGCAAAAGGTGGCACAATAAAGCATAAAATGCTTTGGGAACAAGTAGTTCTTTTACAGAAAGAACTACAAAAGACTCACGTGATTCATACACTGAGTCATCAACGTGATGGCGTTCACGTTGCACGGAATTCATTGGCTGATGAAGCCGTGAAGGCAGCTGTACAAACGGCTTCCGCAGCTACAATAAAACGCTCAACAAGAGCAATAGATGGTAAAACGCTATTAGCAGTAAAAGCCTCAATGGAAGGGAATCATGCAGCGTTACCTATGAACTATCCACTCTTGTATACATACATAATTGATGCAAACTGCGTTCCTTTTGCTCGAATCCCTGGAGTGGGGGAAAGAGTGATTCCAAACAGGAAGCGGAGAGCTTACCTGGTTCAAGAAGCACATATGGGAGAGGGTCTGAGACACCATGGGATCTTGAAATCTTTAAAAGAATTAAAAAAGATGTACTGGTGGCCAGGAATGAGCGTCCAAGCTTACGAATTTGGAATAAACTGTGATACTTGTTACAGTTATCATAGCCTTTATGACCACCAGACACCAAACTACAGGGTAGCCAGCCCAGTTCAGATACCGTTGTTAGACAGCATTAGACTATCTACACGCAAAAGTTACAATAGACGAATGCGATCCCACAACTACTAGGACAAGATTCATTTGGATGTGGCCCCAGCGCTCGGCTGACGCCAGAACTGTTATAAAGGATTTGCGAGTCTTTATTGGCACATACGCAATTGGCACGCTACATTCTGACCAGGGTCCTGCATTTAGCTCTAGGGCTTACAAGGAGGCCATGGTCAGCTTGGGCGTTGCATTGCGGTATTCTAGTCCCTTCCATCCCGAGGGTAATGCGGTAGTGGAAAGAAAAAAACGTGACATAAAGCAATCCATAACAGCCAAGGTATTAGGTTTGGGTGATGGGTGGGTCAAACATCTAATAAGTGTCCAACGTAGTCTTAATAATCTGCCAAGAAATTCTCTCGGTGGAGTCACTCCGTATGAACTAATGTTTGGTACTAGAATGATTATCGGGGACCTCGATAGTCAGACTTCAGTGGTAGAACAAAAACCCTTTGATATCAAAGATCGTTTGGCTGTTTTACAGGACTTAAATGAAACAAGAAGAAGTCTGAGTAATACAATACAGAAACAAACGACCGCTGAAGAAAAACCACCTGTCCCAGCAAGGCCTGTCTGGATTCCAAAGATTGTGGATCTAGTCAGAGAAAAAATTGCGGTAAAGAAGGAATTTGGGCCTTCTTATCGAATAGTTGTACCTGTCTTGGCAATCCATGGAACAAGATCAGTAGTACTACCGCCCCTTGCTGGTAAAAGGGAGAACAGAGTTGTGTCAATCGACCTGGTCAAACCACAAACATGTGGCCAATAATAAGTAGTAGGCCCAGTGGACTCCCGAGAAGTAGCAGGCGTCCAAATCTTGCTACAATCCAAGAGGTTCAAACTGAAAGACTTATCACTTTGATAAACCTGCAGTAAAAAAAGAAGGACTATGCAACAAAGCGATGGAACTTATGCCTCTGGATACCCAAATAACAGTTCATCAAGACACACCTATCTACAATGATGTGACATCTGACTACATAGATATGGTAAAAAGAGAAAAGGCTCCAGTGACTTCAAATAATCCTGAAGCTATCCCTACAATTGGCAGAACTGCTTCTGGCTATTTCATAAACTTTGATACCTTTTCAGAAGATCCCAGTGAAATTGAAGAAACGCCAGGAAAAATAAAAACATACAAAGAAAAGTTAACAGAACTCTTTCATCAACTTGGAAAAACATATCTGGTTTCACCATGGGTTGAATTTTGGATTGGGTTAGCTGCATTTTTTCTCCTGCTCTGGCTCATACTTGTATTAAGCTTGGGAAGGATGATAGATGGAAAATATAGTTCTATGGACACAGCAAGTCAGAAAATCAACTTGGTCCTGACACCTCACAAATCATCTCATCGTGAAAGAAGAGACCTGTCATCAGTGAAAATCACAGCCGTACCGATACCTGGTTGTATAGCATGGGACACTACTGACTATGACATTTATGGCCCGGTGGAACTGCTTAAGATTCCACACCAATTTAAGGTTTCTTTAAGTGACTTTGCATCACCCAGCACATTCAGTGATGATTGGGACTGTGAAGCTGTTAATAACATGATGTCTGATTTAGAAACGTCAGCAAAATTCACAGAACATTAATACTTACAAGGTTAATCAGATTATGAACAAATGTATTGTTTTAATCACTATGGTCATCATTATTTGCATAAATCTGCTAATCCTAGAAATGTTTTTACTTACAATCAATGGGAACATTGTCCAATGCCAGCAAAAGGCAGCTCGAAAACATTTTATGCGAAATTTCAATACTTCTCAGGGTATAATGTTACCAATCCAGAAACGTTTTATTTTAGAAATGAAAATAAGACAGGAATGAAAACAATGTTGACCAACACTAAACAAATTAATTCTGCAAACTTTTATGCTCAAATGTCTACATTCGGTTTTGACTTTTGGAACGACAACATTGAGACAAAGACCGTCTGGGGTACAAAAGATTGGCAGGTGCAAGGTGTAGAAGCATTATTCAGAGCCTGCATAATACCAGAACAAATAATGTTCTTGAATGACACTGTTCAACAAACATCTTGTCTTGGCATTGCTGAGATAAAAGATTTAAACAAACCGTCTACACCTAATCCCATACCTGGCAGTAATAACAATACTGAAAAGGATTTAGAGGTATCCCACATTTTGAAAGAAAACAGAACTGATCCTGACTGGAAAAAATGGTTAATCTGGCCCACAGACACTGATAACTGTCTAGATAGATTCCTGAACAAAACACAAGGTTTGAAAATGAACAGGCCAGATTCAAGATACTCCCAGAGACAACATCCAGGGATAGCAACTACTTATAGTGTAGGGAAGCTATGCCTTTAATGGCTACAGACATCTACACTCTCGGAGATTAAACAACACTTATCTTTACTTAAAGAAGGCAGTGATTTGCAAGATTTCTTACTGGGACCTCGCAAACCACGTCAAAAACGTTTCATATACGCCTGAATATACGCTGGGTACAAAGAAGCTTGGAAAGTAACGCAAATGGAAACTGCAGAAAAGATACGAGAAATTGATCGTATTAATTTAGAGAAAAGTCTCTCTGTAGTGGACAATGGGTTAACGACTGTCCTCCAGAATTTATTCTTTGGACAACATTGTATCTTTTGCCATTGACATAATAGAGCAGGACTTGCTAATGCTACAACATGGCCAGTCCCAATTACGTTCTATCATGCAGTTAGGCTGGACGTTGCAAAATCTGCATTCTGGGTACGGTCCTTGGCGTCTAATCAACACAACGTCATTGTTTTCTGTATTTAACCTTACAGATAAACAAATCTCTTTGGCACAAAAAGGAGCAGACTATACGGTGCTGAACATTGAAAAACTGGAAAAGTTGCCATTGACAGTTTCTGAGAAAGCTGTCACTGAGTGGATAATTCATGGCACCATAACAATACCGGTGACGATTTTCCAATTTCAGTATTGTCTACAGCATATACCAGTGGGCCTGTATGAAAGGTTGGGTAAAGAATACATTAAGTCAACCTGAACTTTACCTTACACACACAAATGTTGGAATAGGGGAACAGAGGTATTCCTTAGTGGTAATAATTGTAAAAATGTTCTAAGTGGTACGCTTTGTGCCAAGGTATTAATTTACATGGAGCCTGCGATGGTTCTGCAAATAACCTCTCATGCCACCTGCACGGAACTCCCTCCACAGTAATAGAACCAATTTTCAGTCAGCTATCCAATGGCATCTACGTTTTACTGAATGATCACAGCAGCTGTGGCATGTTGCCAGGAAAACTTTACCTCGTTAGTGTGTCCTCCAGGGTTACTTGTTGTATGCAAGTATTGTATCCAAGGAGCAAGTCATACAGAGGGACGCCGTTATGGCCTTCACTGAATATCTCTTCTATACGGATTGATACTTTAAGCAGAATGAAAGCCATTCTTTTGCAAAAAACTGTGCCACTGACCTCGTCTAGAGAAATGTATGATCTGCAAGTTGCAAGGACTTCAGCAGAGATACATGCCCTATTATCAACAAATTGTCCTACACATTTTGTAGAAATGTTGAGCCAAATCTTAAACATGTCTGTATTTAAGACAATTTTTTCGGGACTCTTAGCACCTTTTGAAGTAGTCCTCGGCATTTTTCCAAATTTCGTACGCTCTGTGTTCGGCGGACTAACTCTCATCTTGGGACTCGTAGCTGGGATACTATTTTTATTTCTCCTGCTTCGATATGGCAAGTCCGGCAAACAACGATACCCAGACATCCATGGAAGAAGCCCTCCGTGCAATGAGGTATCGTGAGCGAATAACACAGATTCTCGGCTTGGCTCGTTTAAGAGACCTGAACACCACATGGTTTCTTTCATTCAGTCCAATCTGGCAAGATTGCATCTTACCTGTTATGCGATGCCTGCTTTGCGGAGAAGAATGCGTGTTCGACATCTGTCTTACATTTCCATCATTACTGCCATCGGATGTTAACGCTTTGCTAGGTCCTGTAACAGCTCATGCATCATGTTGTCCCCAACGGCTGTCAATTCTGATGATGGCATTCATTGAGGTCTCACCGGCAATTCCAGCTGATGGTGAGATATGAGAAACTACAGGCATACAGGTAACATCGACTGCTGACGTTGCTAATGCTTCCTATGCTGACGGCAATGATCCACACCTATGCGCATTTGATCTGCTTGATCAAGTAGTTCCACTTTCGCCTACTACGGTAGACGGCTTCTTTGCCAGCCTCTATGATCTGATGTTTTCTCCTGACTCTGAAAATAACTTTTGATAATATTGACACGGCGTTCCCTGAACTCTGCAATTTGTCCTTCATTTTTCAAAAACAAACCCTCCGGCTTACAAACTTTTCTGCTTAAAGTAGAACTATTCATAGAGAACAAGATTTCTTTATAGAACTTCCTACTGACAATATTTTGGCCTAGCCACCATAACACAATGGTTTCAAATATTATGCTATGGAATCGTCTCGATTTACTTTTTCTTTTCTGTACAGACTTAAGAGACATTTCATGAATGTATATTTTCATTTTGCTTTGTAAAGTTTTGGAGGTATGCTTTCTTATTAGCTCATACAGTGTACTTTCACTTTTGTTTTCTCATGTAAACAAGCCTTTTCAAATGCAAATTTCTATTTTGGGTGGGATTGTGAACACTTACTTTAGATTTGATCAGTGCTTATAGGTCTAGTATTATTGAACTTAAGATCATTGAGTGGGTGTTGTAAACGAATCTAGGACCCTAGTGTAACTTTTCCCGATTCATGCCCTTATATAGGTATACTTTACCCTATCCTTATATAGGCATAGAAATCATTACCATGTTTGGCATGAACCTTACAGCCCAAATACGGCAAGGCTACTTCCACTGAGTTGTGAGAATTCACAACGATTTCTTGGAAAAACCCGCCTTCAGCAGCTAGGATCTTCCCCCTGCTTGAATATTAAGTTATCCAAGAAATCCTGGAGTTTTCTGGGAATTGAACCATTGAGTGACGTTATTAAGTCCAATCATGCGTCAAACTCGGCACCTTCATGGTATAAATATGCCTACATTTACCCAAACTAACACACAGTGGTTCTTGGAGCAGATCGACTAACTACTTGCCCGACGCCCTGCAGCAGCAAGTGCCGAAGGAAGCCGACCCTCCAGCAGACGCACTGAGAGACGCTGTTTCTTCTCTTGCCAAGAAATCCAGCTCCAGTGTTTCCAGCTTACCCTTGCGGGTATCTGGGAGATCGAGTCCTGAGAGAGAGATACAAGACCTCCTTCATTCTAAACCAAGGTACGGAGCTGATTAGACCCTTAGAGAATTCTTGATTAGATTCTTGGCAGATTCTAGGCAAAGAATACTAAACTAAAAACTACTCCTAAACTTATTTCTTCCCTTGTGCTAGGCTTAGGTCAGGTACATCGGGGTAGGTGTATTTTAGAAGCACCAGTTAAGTACTTTTAGCCATCTCTTTCATCATTGTATGTATTTTATGCATTTTATCTATTTAAAGCAACCTATGGCTTAGAAACCATATCATGCTTTTGCAGTACTACTTTATAATACTGTTTGTATTATATGCCTTGTACTTTATAACCAGCATTATTATTGTAGCAGTACATTTCTCATGCTTGAGATAGAAGACTGTTCAATAAATACCTTTTATTGAAAACGCCCGTCTCTCTAATTTCTCAGCAACTCTGGTGAAACGAAGCATGCACGATTGACTGAGTAAAATAGTTATCTATTGTTTCCACGACTCTGAAGATTGATTTCTTATTCTTGGGAAACAAAGTTGTAATGTTATGTGGTTGTCAGAAACTAATCCCTTCTTGTACTTTCGAGAAAGTTTCTAGTGACCTCTGAGCTACCTGGCACACACATAATTAAGTCTAATATATTCGACAGAGACCTAGTTGACCTTAGTCCTACGTCTAAGCTGCAGTATATATTATTCCAATGCGCAGAGCCTATTGGGAATATAGGAACTACGCTACAGTTGTGTGAGTGGGTGTATGAGAGATTGTGTGAGTATGTGAGTGGTTCTGTAGATGATGTCATCAATGATGTCACTGAACTGACCATGTCATGAATGATGAAATATGTGAGGTCATAAGGCGTGAAATGCGGGGGCGTAAGTTATTGTGAGCTCAAGTAGCAATAGCTGCTGAATTTCACTGATTTTATATACGTGAAATCTGGACCTAACTATAAAGCCTGTGTAACCTTTGGATATTTCAATGAATATATATACATATTTATGGGTGTGTGTGAATAAAATATATATATATATATATATATATATATGAAGAAAACGCCATTCATTTCGGTAAGTTGACCAGGAATAACGAGAGTGAGCCCAGAATTTGTGCTGAATTTTCGGTGATTTATTTAGTAATCCCACCAGCCATCCGCCATAACGCGTTTCACCTCCCAAACGAGGCTTGATCACATGACGTTGATTGAAACAAACAAGGGTCTTAAATACATCAAAACATGGGAGCGGCTTAGCGCTTAAAGTGATATGTGCATAGACAGACTTTCCCAATGCCGCCCCATAAATATCGAAAACGGCAAAAGTACAAAATAGAGGGACAGTGCCCAACGTCTTCAAATTCAATACATTGCTGGAAAACGGCATAAAACATATCTACCAGTATTTTAGTGATACATATAAAAAAAGGAAGCACATCATATCCAAAACAGGTTCATTGAAAAATAGATTATTCAATATTATCAAAAATATCAAAAATATATACATATATCAATGGAAGTATTACACTGTATATATACAAGTTATTTACACAGTGGTATTCTCTGAAAGATATCACAAAATATATATGATTTTTTCTCTCAATTCATCTATATACACCAACTCAGTATTTACATATTTACACATGAAACAGATTCGCCATTTAATCTAGAAACTCTAAATGCATGTGCATTCATGTGTCAATCTGAAAATATAAATCCATAAAATCTTTTTCAATTAATGCTGGATAGGAGTCGCTTCAGCAATAAAGAATGTAATGCCGTTACATTTAGAAAAGGGTATCCAATAGCACTGCGCTTCTAAGTGATGTGTAAGACCCTTGCAGGCAGCTGTGAACTCATAAGTATATACACCCTATATAAAGTGCTTGTGTTGTAAGATGAATCAAACAAAGTATAAAAAGAATTAAAAATAAATGTTTCACAGAGAAAACTGAGGAATTTATAGCGTGCCCCAGAAGGGATTTCCACTTAAATGTGAAAGGTAATTAGATGTACTGAGATACCAATCATACAGTTACATTAGAGTAAGTGGAGAAAAACCTGTTACAACTGGGAATGATTAAGGAGATCATATAGATTATAGGTATGGGATCAGGTCAAAGGTGCCCCTAATTTTATCGGTATAGTATCTATAGAGATGGAATCTCAAAGGTGGAGGATGGGCCTTTATATAACCTTGAGACAGGTGTAAAGATCTTCTCGATCGTTCAGTTCAGTTGGACTCTTAGTGTTCATTTCAAGAATGCATCTTGTCTCAAGGAGACGCAATCTGCCCTCTCTGTCACCCCCCCGTTTGAGTGGCATAACTGTGTCTACTAGATAGTATTGCAAATCAATGGGGTCACTGTTGTGCATAGCCTCAAAATGGCGTGCCACCGGGTATGTCTGATCCTTGCTGACTATAGCTCTGATATGCTGGAGGATCCGTTTATGTGCTGCCGGACGAGTGCTGCCCACATAGCGCAAGCCACACGGGCATTGCAGCACATAAACGACGAACTCCATTTTGCATGTCAGTCTTTTCGTAATTGGAATCGGATTGTCTCTAAAGGGACTGGTGTAATGGGTTTTGTTTACTCCATATTTGCACGCTTTACAGAAAGCACATTTCCTAAAACCCGTGCTCAATGCTTCCGATGTTCCTGAAATGACGGGTTCTAGAGTACTGCTGGTTAGTGCATTCTCCATGGAGGGGGATTTGCGGAAGGTGATCTCCGGTCTAGGCGAGACATCACTTCCAATTATAGGGTCTCCCCTTATCAAATTCCAATTTTTTAGGAAAATCTTTTTGATTGCGGAATGTTGTTGGCAATATGGAACTATAACCCTTGAATTGACATGCATGTTATCCAGATTGTCAATAGGGTCTTTGCTCCTAGATGTTAATGCCGCCTCTCTGGTGATGGAATTAGTTTTTCTTATGGCTATCTCAAGAGTTCTATCATTATAGCCCCTTTCCAGAAAACGTTTCCTGCACTCATGTTGTGCTGCTTGGAAGTCAGATTCCGTGCTGCAGATCCTTCTCATTCTTAGCATCTCCCCATAGGGGATGCTATTGATTAGGTGACGGGGATGCTGACTGGTATATATATATATATTACCTACTGGCGGTCGCCAGTAGGTATATATAGTTAGGATTTTTTCTCTATGGGATTTTTGAAAATTCTATGTCTAATAACTTTGGCGTTTGTGGACGGAATTGGCTGAAATTTTCAGGAAAATGGAACATTTTGTTTTTTAGCAGCCCCTGAAAATGTGGGGGGGTTTCGTCAAGGGGGGGCCGAGAAAAAAGGGGGTCCCAAAACGTGTTTTTAACATTGAGTTTTCCATAGGGCGGTTGGCCTCACTTTTAGCCCGAACGGCTGAATGGATTTGCACGAAACTTGGCAAAATTGTAGGGACTGGTAGCCCGATGTGCCTTTGCTAGGTCTCAATATATGTGCTCCAGTGGATTTTGAGAAATTAACGTTCAAAAAAAGATATATATCTGTAACAGCGGACCAGGCAGCGCTCCAATTCGCGTACTTTTCGCGTTACGGAGCTTTGTGAAGCGAAGCTGATTGGTTCTCCGGCGTCTGTAAACATTCCAAACAGTCCGTAGCGGCCGCCATCTTGTCTCTCGGTAGGATCGAGAGACAAGAGGAGGCCAAAGCGAAGGGGCAAATGACCATAGTAGATCCTCCCTGACCCCCTAGGTTTGATGTGGAGGTTTTAAAAGGGCCCCGCGGGGCAAAAAAAAAAAAAATAATAATAATCGAAAGGCTGAATGGATTTGCACGAAACTTGGCAAAATTGTAGGGACTGGTAGCCCGATGTGCCTTTGCTAGGTCTCAATATATGTGCTCCAGTGGATTTTGAGAAATTAACGTTCAAAAAAAGATATATATCTGTAACAGCGCTCCGCTTCGCGTACTTTTCGCGTTACGGAGCTTTGCGAAGCTGATTGGTTCTCCGGCGTCTGTAAACATTCCAAACAGTCCGTAGCGGCCGCCATCTTGTCTCTCGGTAGGATCGAGAGACAAGAGGAGGCGAAAGCGAAGGGGCAAATGACCATAAGGGGGCATAGTAGATCCTCCCTGACCCCCTAGGTTTGATGTGGAGGCTTTAAAAGGGCCCCGCAGGGCAAAAACAACAAAAAAAAAATTGTTTTTTGGCATGGGGAGCGTCCGGTTCGCGAACCGGGAAACGTTCTGGGGAGCGTACTTTGTTGAAAATTAGTGAAAAAAGTTAGAGTAAAATAATAATTGTGAGTGATCAGATGTAGGGTAGCTCTGAGAAGAGCTTTTGGGTTTATGGTACATTTAGGTACTTATAAGTAGGTACCAATGCACAGTCTTAAATTCAGAATGAAAATTCTGTTGCCCTCATCTGAGAAGTGAACTCCATCTCCTCTGTAGATATCTTGCATGTAGTAACGCAAGTTATTGTTGTACAAGGAGCCCATTCCATGGTCTCTCATGTAAGCTGAAACAGATTTGTTTACATGCTTCCTCGACTTCTCAATTTGTGGACAAAATTGGTTCGACCACCTCCATTTCTGTCTTTGGCATATATTTGAATATACCAAGGCAGTCTGAGGAAAAAGTGCCATCAATTGCTCAAAGGTGTCCTTTAAAAGCATTTCCAGACCTACCCCAGTCAAAGTGCCCAAATCATTACCTCCACAGTGCACAATTAACAGGTCAGGTTTTGGCAAATGCATAAAGGTTTTCACCAAAGGTATCAATTGGTGACATTTTAATCCTCTGTGGCCAAACCACTTAATTTCCACATCTTGTAAATTGAGGTTAGGTAAATTCCTGTTCTCAGCGTACCTCTGAGCCCAATAGATGTAACTATGTCCAACAATCCAGACAGAAAACATGGTGAGAGAAGGTTCTCCTGCAGTCAGATGAAGTGTGGCAATGAAATGGCAGTTGAAAAAATAAGAGTGTAAAATGAAAAAAACTGTGGAGTTTCTGTGTTAATGAAGCAGTAAGAGTGATTGGTGGATTTTGATTACTGAAAACAGAAAGTTAGGGTGCATGGATGAGTTCTTTGAAAGATGTATTTTGAGTGGTGAAGAAAAAATCATTAAATGAAAGAATGCACTGGATATGCAGGTGCACTGAGAGTTCAGAGTTCAATTGCAACATTGTTGTGTGAACTTGCAAACACCAGAGGTCTTCCAAGAGGTGGTTGCTATGCAAAAAAAGCAGAGAGGGCAGAGGGGGGAAGGGTTTTGATTTGAAAAAAAGTGAGGGAAGAGTTTTGATTGGGTGACATGAGAGATATGTGTGAAGAATTACAGCATTTCTGTGCTTTTGATAGCTGCAGACTCTGGAGTGCATACCTTTTGCTCTGCTGAAGACAAATTGGTGTGTTTCTGAGACTGTTTTGAAACTCAAAGTATTTGCTTAGGTGAGAAAAGATTTCTTTAATTTAGATAGAGAATAGTGTGCTTTAAGGAGAAAATTATGAAGAAAGTTGTGTTTTTCAAATGTTGCTTTGTGTCAAGTGTTTTACAAATAGATTTTGTTTCTTTGAGAAATTGTAATTGGAGAAAATGTGAAGTATTAGTACTGACAGGGTTTTTATGTGCATAGGAGCTGTGGAGTGTTTTCAAATTATGACTTGTAAATCGTTTTTGAGGAAAAGGAATGGTTTTAATATTTATGACAAGGACATAATGGTGTATGCTTCTTTATAAGGCAATTGAGTGTCTCTGATGTTATTTTTTCCATTTTAATGTAAGACCTTTCCCAGTGGAGCAAATTGCTTGTAAATATGGTCCCACCTGTGCATGGCAAATTTAGATTTTGAATGTTTGCGTTACATAGCCATGTTAAAAGTGACCCAAACATGCTGCAAAGGCAATCAAAAAACGCTTTCATGTGTCTTAAGGACATTTTAAGTCATTTCCCCATGTGGAGTGTTTTTAAATGATGACTTGAAAATCGTTTTTGGGTAAAAGGAATGCTTTTAAAATTTATGACAAGGACATAATGGTGTATGCTTCTTTATAAGGCATGTCAGTGTCTCTGATGTTATTTTTCCAATATTAAATGAAAAGACCTTTCCCCGTGGAGCAAATTCCTTGTAAATATGCTCACACCTGTTCATGGTAAATTTAAATTTTGACTGTTTGAGTTACATAGCCATGTTAAAAGTGACCCAAAAAAGTTGCAAAGGCTTTAAAAAAACACTTTCATGTGTCTTGAGGACATTTTAAGTCATTTTAAGGCAGTGTTTTCAAATTATGAGTTGAAAATCGTTTTTGAGGTAAAGGAATGTTTTTAAAATTTATGTGCGCCATATGCCTCCAAATTTCTTTTTCAGGGGTGCAGCAGGGTGTTCTTGAGACACCCCTGCACCCTCGAAAAAATTCCAAATTTGCGATGAGCTAATTGCTAATCGCAAATTGCACCTTCATTCCTATGGGTCTCCTGCTCCATGGAAATGAATGGGTAATTTGCAATTAGCAATTTGCTCATCGCAAATTAGGAATGGTAAAGAATCGCTATTTATTCCTTAAAGTTCGCTATTTAGAAAATGCAAAAAACTTTGATGATACATATGGCGGTTCATCTCTAACAAGATAAGAAGCTTAGGGATAGATTTATGATGACTGGCGCATCACCAGGGATGTGCCAGTCATCCTGCGCCGCTGTTCCGCCACCCATGGTGTGCTGCATTTACAATGCGGCGCACCATGGGGCAAAAACAGCACAGATGCGTGACGCATCTGTGCCGTAAAGGTGGCGCATTGCTGGAGTTGTATCGCAAGTGTGATGAAGCTCCAGCAAGGCTCAGGGGTGCCCCTGTCGTAGGGTTTCTGTTCTCACACAGAACTAAGCACAGAGGATTGGAACCTCGGCGAATTAGGGTGCCCCAAAACTCACCTTAGTACCCAAAAACCCCTTAACAAGCTAGCTACAGTGTCACATTGGATATAACAAACTCCCAATCTTTAGACAATTCAGAACATGAACTTACAGTACCTCAGGATACGTGGAACTCATGAACACTCGGTCGTTATATATTCATTACAAACGAGAACATGGAGTTAAGAAGAACACATGTGCATTTGAAATGTTTATTTACTAATGCCGTCTTCTCAGGCGTAGTATCTTAGATAATACAAGTACACATATTATCAGTAGCAAAATTACCAGCATAGTTACTAGTACATAAAAAGCGAATGGTGACAGTATGTTAACATGCTGTAAATGAATAAGAGTTAGCAACACTTATATTTCACCCTCCCTAATACACATATTATATTATTTGCTAAGAAGGTCTCTTTGGGTTGGTTTAGGGCGGGCCCATACCTCAGTGTACTAGATTTGAAGGAATCACATCAGCATACACCAGCTCTCTCTTCATGTGAACCGCATCAAGTGTTGTGTATGTGTGTTCGGCAAAGCAATATAAAACCCGCCTCATGCCCAGAATTGGCAGAAGCTGCACTTATGTTATGACTATGAAGTCGTGGAGATCAGACCTCATAACAATTCTGTATCGTGTTGTTCTTGAAACTTCAGCACTCGCTGTACAGATATAGTTTAACAAGCAAAGCAGATAGTAGAGCAATAACATATTATTCTCATGTAAACCACGATGAACTACTAGGTTGAAAGCTAAAGCAACAACTAAGTGTCGTGTGCAGAAGTTGCAAAAAAGGAAAAATGGCGTTTAAACCGGTAATGAGCCCATGCTAACTTAACACGGTGTAAAGATATCCAGGATCTACATGACACCCCCCCATGATCCGGAAACGAACTGAATAAGATAATAGAAGTGCCATCTCATGAGAGCAGATTGCAACTTTATATGTGCACGGTCCGCAAGGTAAAACATTAAAAACTAGCAAAATGTAATGCTAAAAAAAAATAAAACAGCCAACTACTTTATCGAGGCTTAAGCCAATAGGCAAGCTAAATAATAAAAACTTGACAAATAAGTCAATGAATTGTCAATGAAATGCTAGTACTCAGCATATCAAACATGAAAAAGGTCTATGACATAACTGTGTATGCAAAATAAGCTGCAACAGCCTCCAATAGGAAGTCACCGTCTTCATCCGAAAACAGTTCAGCCATCCAACTTAAAAGCAGAAAAGAACATACGTGCTCTCCCAGCACCGGATCCTCTATCACCATCAGAGGACAGCTCAGTGGGTTTTCAAGAAAGCTCTGTTCCAAGAAAGACTGTGTTGCCGCCAGTAAATTCCAGGGACCAATTAGTCCATGCATCAATGCCACAGCCATAATCCTTTCGCCAGGACAAACCAACTCGTGAGTAATGATAGGACTCATCAGCTGATTAAAGTCGACGTCAGGAGAAACCGGTCCGCAGAGACACAAATCAATGACCCAATCGAAATCACAGGTCAGGCAGTGAAATACAGGCTGGACACAGGTGAAGTAGGAGAATCGAAAAGATAATCCATATGCCGTGCTTAATATCGCCAACGGCATTGTGCCATAATATTCAAGCATGCGATTGCGGAACAGCGTCAGCAGCTGCAGGGCGGGACCTTGCACAGGAAGGACATCCATATTTAAAAATGTAAAAAAGCACAAGAGCGTCCGCTGCTAATGCAAGTAAAACTGGGAATCCACCAAACAAAGTGGAAAAAATAGAATGAAAGAAAGCAGGGATGACTCCAAAGATTTTCTCAAATGAAGTCACGAGACCACTGCTAACAGCTTTAAAAAAATGCGCCAGGTCCTTTGTGGAAGACGCGTTAAAGATAGTCCGAACCATCTCGCTGAAATGCAAAGGCGAATCAGTATTTAAAAGGGCCTGCACCTCTGTACGGGGGTTCGCTATGTGATGCACGAAAGTTTCACGGGCCGAACTCAAGGCCACCTCTCTCTGAGACAAAAGAGCCCTTATTCTTGCCATGCCGTTGAAATCTGCACCCAAGGTTGGTATTTGTGGCCAGATTGAAAACTCCCTATGTTCATGTGTGGGAGGAAATAGAACATTTCTGCAGCAAATAACCCGTTCACTTACTGTTACGATAAAAGGAATACTTGTAATTAACCCACAACAATCTTCATTATTGAGCATCAAATAACTACCATTTTCCAACAACTTGAACGTGGGGATGATAGCAGGAACTGGCGTGCCTTGCAACACGCAAGCCATATTTGGTCGGTCTTTGTTGCATGAACCGTGTAACTGTATGTGCCTACACATTAGTGAATGATCTGGCATCTCAGTGCATTCCTCTCCATTCAGATAAACTTCTTGGTCATCTTTGAAACATCTGTATGTGTATGGAAGCGACCAGACCTCATGAAGAAAACCACTACCTAAAGGTTCATAACGACCTATTGGTACATATTTCATACAATTTGAAAACTTATATAAAGCAAAAGGCAGCGTTATTAAACCGTGGATAAGGCACGTTGCAGCATTGGCCTCTGCCACTGAAAAAGGCAAAGATTCTAACCTTTCAATATGTAACATAGAAAAGGAAGCCTCACGCATTGACAGCAAGCGTTGTTTGTTAGTCAAATTGAATGGGGCAAATAAAGAAGAAACGTTCATGTATCCCCAGGGAACTTTACCATTTTTCAGAGTTTGAAGGGTCCAAGCAAATTGCATGATTGATTTTAATTGATTCTGACCATGGTATAACACTGACACTTCATCATGCACAATATCGACAACTGACGACACAATGTCATCTAGTGTGTAAATTCTAGATGAAAGAACGCTAATACTATTGTCAACAACTGCAAGCACTTTTTCAAGATTCGCTTGATCAATAGCCCTAAGGCGTGTAGCAGCCTCAATCTGAGTCAGTTTCCAAATTTCATTGTAAGCTGCATATATCCACCTTTTCGACCAGCCACTAGCCGGGCCTTTAATGAAATCATTCAAATCCACGTCTGCATTCAGTTTAGAAAGGCGACTTTTAACTGCAAGTAAAGTTGAATGCTTCAGCCAATTCTGACACAATTTTCCTACAGAGTAAGTCGTGACAGTGTGGACCAAGTCAAACCGGGGATCAGATCTAACATTTTTAAAACCTTCTGTTAAACCCAAAAATCGATTCTGGCAAGAATCTGAACTACGTTGCCAAAGCAGCCAACCTTTTGGATTTATACTGGAAATGTTAAAGGAAGAATTACGGAGTAGGGCCTGTAAATCACTAATGGACAACCGAGTAAAATTACTCCAACCATCATATTCCTCTAACTCCGGGATAGTAGGGGTGTTTAATTTTTTAGAAGTAGCCAATCCAAAGCATGTGGTCTGGGAAATTGTTTCATTCAGAAACAACATATGATTCGGGATGAGACATGCACGGTGCAAAGCCTCAGTGCCTTGTACCTGCCAGGTTTGTGAACCCCAAACTGATGTAGATCCTGGATATCTTTACACCGTGTTAAGTTAGCATGGGCTCATTACCGGTTTAAACGCCATTTTTCCTTTTTTGCAACTTCTGCACACGACACTTAGTTGTTGCTTTAGCTTTCAGCCTACGTGCGTCAAGACCTATGCCTGCTTCAACCAGGCGCAGGGTTTTGACGCAGCTTTGTCCTATCTGATTGTAAATGCGGCACACCATGGGTGGCAGAGCAGCGGTGCACGTTAACTGGTGCATCCCTGGGGATGTGCTAGTTAACATCAATCTGCCCCTTTACATTTAAGTATGTGCAGGGGACACAGAGTCGGTGAGGCTTATCCAAGGTTAAGAAGAGATGAGTCCTGTTCACTGAAAAATTGGACATAGGCTTCACCTCCTCAGCATCGCTGGACATGGCTAAATAATAGCTGCAAAATGTTACTCTTGTTAAACAATTTTACTATTATAATCTCTGAGATTTGTCTCTTACTCTGCAACATCTCATTGTTGTTATCTTTCTTTAAAGATAAAGACAACATCAACATGAGCGACAATCAGCAATCAGTTGATTTCGACCTCATCATTGAACTCGTAATTGAAACATCAGTGGATGTTGATCCCTTGGATGATTTAAATCCTGAGGATGAAGAAGAACGTGATGAGGATGCAGATTTGTCAGAATTGTATGACATAGGATGGGAAGCTGACGTGCTTGAGCCTATGGAACTATAAACATTTATTTAAAAAATGTATAACAAATAAAAAGTAAAAATGTAAACCGTTTAATTTAAAAATAAAGACACCTTCAAAAACAGGTTATGTGTAGTGTCTTCAATAAAATATTAAAATATGCTCATAAAATTAGATCAGATTCACATATAAAACAGCACAGGTAAAATGAATATAAATTCCATTTCTTTTCTGCTATTTCTGTATTCTAAATTTGCCAAGCACTAAAAAATCTTCTATGTAAAAATGTTAAGTAGTGTGTTAAGTTTTTGATGACTGTTATTGATTTACTGTTGGGTAATAGTGGTTAATAACATTTTTTATTATATTTTACCACAGATTCAACTGCAGATCATTTGAAGATTTCAGCATGCCAACCAAAGAAAGACTGAGAAAGGCTGCAAAACGTCAAAGACAGCAGGTCAATGAAAAAAAGCAGCAGTCCTCTAACAAAAATATTTGTCAAGTCACCAAGAAAGCACCGGGTAAGAGTACAAAAACATTCATAAGAAATATCTGTAGTAAAAAAAATATTACTACAGAAAATGTTTCAGTCCAGAAAAGGAGAAGCAATTCAAACGGAAAGGAAAGGCCAATGAAAAATGTTACTGCTAGAGCAAGAGATAACTCTGTGCATGATAGTAGAAGGAAACAACAGTTTAGGGACATTCGTAAACGAATGTTCCGCAACAGGATAATTGGCAATTTGTTAAAAAATATTAAGAAAGGTGAACAGAAAGTGGTTTTTTATAAGAGAAAAAAAATAGTTGAGAAAGTCATTGATCAGGCATTTGAAATTAAACGTAAGTTATTTATTTTGATAATCAATAGAATTAGGAAGCTAAACAAGGCAATTTATGATTTCAAAAGAAATAGTAGATGGAAGAGAATAGTTAATCGTAGTAATTTTTGTGAAGTTTTTTCTGGAGAATGGATGCATAGTTCAAGCTCTGAGGCATTTTTTAATGAGGAGAGTTATTTCCAGGATAATGATTTGGTGCATGCAGTTGACACCAGTGGTCGAGCTTATGAAGTGAAAGATGGTTGTCCAGTTGAAAAAGAAAAACTTGTGACAACAGAGATAGAAGAGGTGTTAGGTAATGAGGTTTTAGGAAGACGTCCTAAGGGTCCTGTGTACACCTGGAAGTGTAGTAGTATTTGCAGTGTACGACAGGATTCCATCAATTTGCTTTGTGATTTTATACGGTCATTTAATAAGAAAAGTTTGAAGCAGAAAATGAAGTTGTTGCAAGAATTAGATCCTTGCAGAGTGAGAGAAGTGACAGGTTTGCATGGGCATTCACTGGCTTGTCTTTCCAGGAGAGTATGCCAGAGTGTTTTTCATCATTTCAGGATGCTAGCAGTGCATCATAATAAAGTGAGGAAATTACTTAGAATGTTGTATTATGCTAAGAGTCCAGCAATTATGCTAAACAATTATGCGCTGCTCTTTTGCATGGTTCTGAAATAGATGTGAAGAATATATGTGAAGAAATTGAGTTTTGTTACTTTGGAAGTAAAGAGGAGAATGTTGAAATTGACCAAGAAGAAGAGAGTAATGTGGAAGATAGTGTACAGGTTTCCAGTACAGATAATTTCCAGAGGGAAATTGCAACGTTTGAGGTGAAATCAAGTGAGAGGCCAAATTTCACTTGTGTGTGTTGTCGACGCACTTATTATAAGAATCAGACTAAGTTAGTGGATTTATATGCAAAAAGTGAAAGGGAAAATAATAGTGAATGGAAGGATTTTACAACATACTTGATGGTAGAAAATTGTTTTGATTTGGGATTGGATCAACGTGTGTGTACTTATTGTTGTAACAAATTAAATCAAAACCAGATGCCTGCTAGAGCAGTTCATAATAATCTGGAATTGGTTGAGATTCCTTCTGAATTGAAGGATTTAAATACTTATGAATCTATTTTGATTCAAAGTATCCATCCCTTTCAGGCTATTGTAAGAATGGAGCCAAAGACAGGGAAATTGCCTCCATCAGATTTACAGAGAGGATTAAAGGGAAGAGTTGTTTATTTGCCTCTAGATTTGAAGAAAAACATTAACACAATTGGAGTAGAAAAAGTGGAAGAGGAACGTCTGGTTATCTTAGTTAATGGGGTTCCGACAAAGAATAAGAAAATATGGCAAGATTTAGTGGATGTTAGGAAAGTCAAAAGGGCAACATTGTATTTGAAAAAAAATAATAAATACTATAAAAATGTATATGTTGCAGAAGAGGAAGTAAGTGAGGAAGAGGATAGCGATTTGTGTGCTGGTCAAATTGAGAAAGTAGAACCCTGTACTAGTGAAGAAATATATGAACATTATAGTGTTCATCCTTTGCATTCCAAGGAAGTCATGGGGAATGCTATTGAGTTGTTTCAAATGAAACAAGCCAAAGGGAGTCCCATTAGTGTTTGGGAGGAAAGTTTGGAAGCTCGGTGTTTCCCACAGCTTTTTCCAACAGGTCAGGTAGGAAGATATGATGAGCGACCTCATCAAATTCCTGCTTCTGAATACCGGACTTTGCGATTGTATGCAGGAGATGCTAGGTTTCGACAATGCATTCCCTATTTGTTTCATCTCCTGTTTGAAAGCGATCTGTCTGGACTGTCATATGCAGTGAACCACATCTTGAAAAGTGGTATACACATGCAAAACATCTCGGCAAGTGACTTTATGGATAAAGTCAATGTCCAAGACAGTATTTTGGATTCTCACCTGATTAATCTCATGGCGTGTCAGCGTGGTACTAATGAGTACTGGTACCGTCGTCATGGTGATTTAAAATGTATGCTGAGGAACTTAGGAACTCCCACATGGTTCCTCACTCTGAGCTGTGCCGAGTATGGCTGGGAAGACTTACTTGAATTTCTACGAGAGGCAAATGCAAACATCGAAAACATCGAATTCAAGACACCCGGAGAACTGTGCTCTTTGGATCCAGTCAATGTATGCAGGTACTTCAATCATAGATTTGAAGCTATGATGTCTTTCATCATGAATAAGAAGAATCCACCTCTTGGAGAGGTGTTGGATTTCTTCTGGAGAAAGGAGTACCAAGCAAGAGGTGCTCCTCATATACATATGCTGCTGTGGATCAAGGATGCACCTAAATTTGGAACGGATCCAGAAGACTCAGTGATGAGTTTCATACAACAGTATTCTACGTGTGCTGTTCCAAACGCAAAGGAGAAGAAAAGCCTAAGAGAAAAAGTTCTACGTTTCCAAAGCCATCGATGTGGAAAGTACTGTCGTCGTAAATTCCGAAACAAGGACAAGTTCTACACCAAATGTCGTTTCGGCTTTCCACGACCGGTGATTTCTAAAGGAATTGTAAACAGTTTGATGTCTTCGCTGCGACATAATGTGATGAAGAAATCACCTAAAAACACATACAATTTGAAGAGGAACGAAGAGTCCAAGTACA
Source organism: Lissotriton helveticus (assembly GCF_964261635.1). Lineage (NCBI taxonomy): Eukaryota > Metazoa > Chordata > Amphibia > Caudata > Salamandridae > Lissotriton > Lissotriton helveticus. The sequence continues at coordinate 364,555,396 of NC_136068.1, read as the reverse complement.
TCAACGACTACAACCCGGTGATTTTGTCCATGTGGAATGCTAACATGGATATACAGTTTGTGGCTGATAACTGTATGGCTGTGGCTCGGTATGTGACATCTTACATCACCAAAAAAGAGAAGACAGAATTGAAGGATATGTGGGAGGACATTTCACATGAAAAGAGCCTCAGCAAGAAGTTGTACAGTTTCAGTCTGAAGATGTTGTCGCATCGAGAAATCGGAGCTTACGAATGCTCTGACCGGTTGTCTTCAGCAAGTCTCTATGCCAAGTCCAGGAGTATCGTTTGGGCGAGTCTTGGTCTTGCTGCAACGCGTAATCGAGTTCTGAAACCTGTGCGGGAAATTGAGTATTTGGCGGAAAAGGAGCCAAACAGTACCGACATTTTGAAGACCAACATGTTGGATACATATTATCCAAATCGAAGCAAACACCTCGACAATGTTTGTCTGTATGAGGTTCTTCAAAATTACATATTCAAGAGGAACATCAAAGAAGATACTGAGAAAGGAGTGTATGCTGTAATAGGAAGTGAGGGATGTCTGGTCAAGCAAAGAAAATGCCACTTGGTAAACCATCGAAAATTGAGTGGCGAATCTTCTGAAAAAAAGGAGTTTTTCTATTTAGCACTTTTGCAACTTTTCAAGCCTTGGCGTGCAGAAGAGGAACTGCTTGGAGATTTCCTCTGTTACGAAGACTCTTTCAATGCTGCCAAGGAGACCATAGAATGTCCTGCTTTTCCCAAATATGTAGAAATGTTGAATGCGGAAATTGAGCAGGAAGCAACGATTGCAGCCGAGATTGCCAGAGACAGTTCTCAGGACAGTCAGAGTTCTGCTTCATTGAGTCAGGATCCACTAGGAGGACCTGTTATCGAAAATGAAGCTGCAACTGCTATGAATGAAGTGGAAAGAGCCATGGCACATGCTCAGGAGGATGCGGTTAACTTAGATGAGTTGGAAAGACAACTCAACGTTGAGCAGAGGAAAATATATGACGAAGTTACCAAGCAAATTGATCATGGATTAAGTCATGACAAGAAAGAGTGTTCATGTACGTCGTTGAAGCCTGTCCGACTGTACGTGAGTGGAGAAGCGGGAACTGGAAAAAGTTTCCTTATTAAAGCAATTTCATGCTATTTGCAGGAAAGGACAGAGTCATCGCTGTCTTGTGTTGTCACCGCTCCAACTGGACTGGCAGCACATAACATTAAAGGGATTACTTTACATCGTTTACTGATGCTGCCAGTGGAGCATGACAACAAATTACAATATCACAAGCTATCTGGAGATGCTTGTTTTAAAGTTTCAAGAATCTTGAGGAAAATGAAACTTCTTATCATTGACGAAGTAAGCATGATTTCCAATGTCATGCTTGCGTTTGTGCATTTGAGAATGCAAGAAGTTCTCAAAACAGTGTATGATGTGTTATTTGGTGGCAAACACATCATTGTTTTCGGAGATCTTCTGCAGCTGACACCAGTGAAAGGGCAACCTGTGTTCATGATGCTCACGCATGAAGATACCAGGAAGTGCCTAGGGAGCATTGGCAACGTCAATATATGGTTAAACTTCAATTATGCTGAACTGCATGAAAATATGCGTCAGGCGAAGGATGAAGTTTACAAGAGTATTCTACAAGATGTTAGAATTGGAAAAGTGACCGAGCATGGGAAAGAAGCTTTACATGCACGATTACTGTCAAATTTATATCCAGAACAAGATGTTGTGCCTGAGAATATTTTTCAGAAAATTACTGAGAAGAAATCTGGAATATGTTTGATGCCAACTCTTGCAGAATGTGCCAAATTCAACAACAAAATGTTGCATTTGGAAAAGCAGGAGATTGTGAAACTAGAAGCTATTGACAGAGTAGAGCATATGGGATCAACAATTATTTTGTCTGAGAATGTGAAATCAAAATTGGATTCATTAGAGAAGACTATATCTAAAACTGCAGGTTTTGAAAAGACTCTGAATGTGTGCTTGAACTGCCGTATAATTTTAAGAAGGAATTTACATGTTGAAAGAGGTCTGGTAAATGGATCAATGGGTAATGTTGTTGATTTTGTGAAATACAGAAATAGAGATGGAATTGAATTTTTAAAAATTAAATTTGATGGCATTGAGGAAGTACAGCTAATTGGTTGTTGCTCTGCTAGATTTTTGCTTGTAAAAGACTTATATGTTCGCCGTAAGCAGTTTCCTGTTTGCTTGGCATATGCGGTGACAATCCATAAATCGCAAGGTTTAAGTGTAGACAGTGCATTGGTGAATATTGGCAGTTCTGTGTTCAAGGAGGGTATGGCATATGTGGCATTGTCACGAGTTAGAACTTTATCGGGATTGTACTTGATTGAGTGTGATGTCACAAACATTTGTGCGGATCTAGATTGTGTTAAGGAATACAATAGGTTAAGAAGAGAGTAGGCGCCACATTTGCCTCAATATCCTTTGTTTGAGAAACGTGTGGTAGGCCGGAAACGAAGAAATGTGACAAATACTAGGGAGGTTGCAGCAAAAAAACGAAAAGTCGATGAACCTGAAATTATAAGCAGAAACAAAAAGGATTCTGTTGAAGATGTTGTTGGTTTTCAATTTGAAAACAGTTCTGGTGTCAACTGCTATGCTAATGTAGTGGTTAATGTTTTGTTTTCTCTAGAAAATGTAAAAGAAGAGATTGTGGTCAATTCTGATCAAAGATTTTGCAGTTTGTTAAATTCTGTGTTAGAGAAATGTAGCACAGATAGAACAAAAATAGAAAGTGTGTCTGAAATTCGAAATCTGTTAGACAGATGTTCAGGCCAAACACAATTCTCTCAAAATATTCAGCAAGATTGTCAGGAGTTTTTAATGTATATACTTGATGTATTGCATGCTGAAGGTGTAGATCACCTGTTTGGGCTTTCTTATCAATGGCAGCATGACTGCGAGAACTGTAGGGTATCAAGTAGTACTAGTGTAGACTCAGAAAGATTTATATATTTAACTTTGCCAGACAGTAAATCAGTCTATTTTAATAAACTAGTAAAAGCAGCTGATCACAACATGGAGTGTAGCCAATGTAAATCTGAAATGATGTCCACATTATTTATACGAACATATGGCCAGTATGTTATTTTAATGTTCCAACGATGTAGGCCTGATGGAACAAAATTGACAACTTTAATTAAAAATTTTGTGGCTTCACAGTTGTCAATATCAGGAAGGACTTTTGTAACTGCAGCAATTATATATCATGACGGTCCTGTCATGTATTCCTATAGGTCCTGAATCGATCCCCCTATTCCTGACCCTATTCTAGTTAAACAAACCAACAAGTTAACTAGCAGTCAGTCCATGAGGCAGAAAACCCCCATGATGCAGATACCGTTATCTGACGCAGTCACACTACGGCACAGGAACGTGTTATCTGATTAGGTCATAACGCTTGCGATCTAATTAGACAAGCGATATTCCTCCAGTCCCTGATAAGGCATACAGAGTTCTCATAACAAATCAAACCTATGACAACCTGGGCAAAACCCTGCGGCCATTGTTTTGATTTCACCGAGAACTTTAGTAAAAGAATGTGCTAACGAGCAAGTCGTATGACATCTTTATTGACGTATCTATGTCCATCCTTACGTCAATCTCGGCACCTTAAAGGTATAAATATTACCGATCTTGCCCTATGCAAACACACGCGTGGTGACGAGACGGAGCAGCCATACTTGCCGAAGCCCAGAGCAGAGCAGACCCCGCTGGCAGCAGCCCCGCCTTCCTGACGCGCTGAGAGACGCGCTGCTTTCTCCTGCCGAGAATCCAGCCCCGGCGTTTCTGGGCAGCCCTCGCAGGCAGCCTGGAATATCAAGACCAGAGAAAGAGAAACCATTCCTCATTCATCCTAACTTCCAGGTACAGAACTGAATAACCCCTCACAGAGAATTCTTTAGTTATCCACTTGGCAAAAACAAACTTAACTTAAACTGTAACTTTCTATTCCCGCCCACGTATTAGACTTAGGTCAGGTACACGGGGTAGGCGTATCTAGAAACACCAGTTGAGTACGTTTAGTCAAATGTAAATGTGTATGTAATATATTTTATTCATTTTAAACCTTCATATGGCTTAGAAACCATATAAATGTTTTTACAGTATTATTTTATACTTCTGCTTCTAATGTATGCACTTTACTTAACTATAAGTATTGCAATAATATCGATCCATTTCTCATGTATGAGAAAAGAGACTGATCAATAAATACCACCTTTTTATTGAACACGCCCGTCTCTTCCTTTTCTCTACACTCTGATGAGACTAAGAATGCACGTACTGACTGAGTAAAATAATTGCCTTTTGTTCACACGACTCTCGAGATTTACTCTTGATTAGGGGAGAGCAAAGTTGTCATGTTCTATGGTTGTCAGAAACTAAATCCCTTCTTGTCTAATCAGGGAAGTTACTTCTTTCCTGAACATTCGAGAAAGTTTCTAGTGAACTCTGAGCTAAGCTGGCAAACCCAAAACTTTAAGTCTAGTATCGACAGTAGTAGACCTAGTTAACGTCTGGCCTAGGCCTTTACTGCTGTAGGTATTATTCCAATGCGCAGAGCCTATTGGGATGATAGGAACTACACTACATGGCGCCCAACGCGTTTGGAAAGGGCGATAAAACGAACGTAAGACATTTAGAGTAACTCAGTCGTGCTTTCTCACTCAGACCCCTTTTCCCATTATACTCCAAAGACGTCTAGAGTGGGTGAAAGGTTATATCCTCCAAAACCTCGCAGGGGGGAACTCCTATGTATGGTTCTTGGTTTAGTCAACGTTGAAGGATACACTGTTCCAAAATATTGTGCATCTAATCTTTGTTTCCATAAGAAACCTGATCTGCAAACAAACAAAATAACCTTCAGGACAGTAAAATGTCAGACAATGAAGAAGAAAGAGAGGCAGTTAGATTAGCAGCTGAAATCGCAGCAGCTGATACTGCACTACAAGACGCTGACCCGGAGATAATACTCATCCCGGTCATCAAAAGGAGATCTATAACCCTAAAACTTATAGAAAATGGACTGACACCTAGAGGTGGCACAGTCATATTCGTAATTGAGGCACACGAATATCGGCAGACAGAGGTATATTATTCATGGATACATTTTCCAGCAGCTAATGCTGTAACAAAGTACTTCCACTATTACAAAATAGAGGAACCTCCTAATGAGTACACTCCTTTCGAGGAGGTGGAAGTACCACTCAAATTCCAAGAGCATTTGCTCTTATTTGATGGCGCCCTAAAACATAACAATCTCCGAACCAGAGACACAGGTCACCACAAAGTGACCCCTCTGGGAATAGATATAACCTTAGAAATAGGGATAATATAAAAAAGCCTGATAGATATCAAGACATTGATACACGTCCCTCTCAATCTTTTCAGAATTCCTCGCAGAAATCGGAAAGAAGAGGACGATCAGAACAAAGAGAAGAGCACGCCAAGTCCAAAGACAAGGAACCTGCTCAGCTAAAAAAGAAATTACAATTTCCAAAAAAGAAGGTAGCCAGTATCAAGGTAGTTAACAATGCCGAGAATACTGAGGACACAACTGAAAAACGGAGAATGGGCTCAGACAATGCTAGACAGCGCAGCAGAAGTGAGCATAGCTCGCAAAGTCCTTATGAATCATCTGGAGACAGTGGACACGAATGAATATCTTCAAGTGGAAACTGCAGACACCAGGGTTAGCAAACCCCACAAAATATACGAAATAGCATTACGTATAGAGGGAGATAAGACTAGAAAAATAAGGGGACTATTTTGGGATAATCTCTCCAAGGGCTATGATATCCTTCTAGCTGAAAAAGACTGGCCACCAGAGTTTGTCAGGGAGTGCCCTCATGGCGAAGAAGTAATTATGCCTGCCTTCTCAAATCAAATTCCAATTCATAAAAAATACACACTTGCTAGAAAGTGGGCAGTGGCTCTAGCTCCTGCCTTATATAAAAATCACGTGGGATGGGATGAGGACTCTCCTCCTCACAAAATCCAGTTAAAATCACAACCTACTGCACAAAGGCAGTACCCAATTAAGCAAGAAGCTAAAAAACAGGTAAATGAAATACTAGATCAGCTAGAATACCAGGGGGTGATTGAAACTTGCACCTCACAAATGAACAACCCTTTGTTTCCGGTCTCCAAACCAGACAACTCATATCGTCTAGTTTTGGATTACCGACACCTTAACACATGTTGCAAAACTTTTGCAGTGCAAAACTCACACAGTGTTGCACTAATGAATAACATAGTGCGCAAAAAATACAAAACAACCTTAGACATCTCTAATGGATTCTTTTGTCAAAACATAGCACCAGAGAGCAGATATTTAACTGCATTCTCAGTAAATGGCACTCAAAAACAATTCTGTCGGTTAGCCCAGGGGTACAAGAACAGCCCGGGGGTATTCTCAGCAAGAGTAACAGAATTACTACAAATATATGATGATGAAGCATTATCTTATGTCGATGACATTTACTTAACAGATGATGACTTGGAGACTCACTTGAAAAGAGTGAACACCATAATTCTTGGGTTCGCAGCAGAGGGTTACAAATTCAACTTTAAAAAATCCAGAATTGCCCATCTGACAGTCCTGTTCTTAGGATATGAACTATCAAGTGAAGGCAAAAGCCTGGCTGACAATTTCCTAGAGAAATGTGCCGTACTCCAAGCACCTAGAACACTAAAAAACTTACAGTCAATTATAGGCTTCCTAAATTTCGGAAGAACATACATTGCAAATTACGCAGAAAGGGTCAAACCCCTTTATGATCTGATAAAACCAGATTTTAAAAGATCCAATTGGACTCAAATACACACAGAAATTTTGAGATCCCTACAAACAGACATGCTAATTAAAACAAAATTAGAAACACGTGATAACACACGCAATCTTGTGATTCGAGTCATCCCAGGGAGATGCGGATTCACATACCTGACCTCTAATGAGGGAGAAAAGGTACCAATTGCATTCAAATCACACTTGTACACAGAAGCTGAACAGAAATTCAGCAACAAAGAAAAAATTGTTCATGCAGTTCAAACCGCAATAGCTAGAGAAAAAGATCAAGCAGACGGTAGACACATCACAGTCAGAACAGCTGAACCAGCCTTTGAGGCATTAACAACACCATGTAATTTGCCAACAACAGCATTGAATCCGGAGTGGATACAATGGGTGAATTCAATCACAACGGACAAAGTATACTATTACCTTGATCCAAAACTAGAAGAGTTAAAAAATCTAGAATATGAAAAAACATATCCTCTGCCAATCGACATTCTGCCTTTACGACATTACGCCTGTGTAATCTATATAGACGGACATGCTCAACCCTCCGTTTGGGGAGAACAAGCATACAACCCCACATGTGAGATTACAAAAGAAGTGTGGCGCGGAGGTAAACTAAGACCTCTATTAACAAAAACACACTCAGTAGAAACGAATTCGGAAGAACAAACTGAGATAATGGCATTGAAAATGGCGCTAGATAATGCGGATCGCGAATTCCCGACACTTATAGTGTCAGATTCATATTACTGCGTCAAATCATATAACAAGGATTTGCAGACATGGATTCAAAACGGTTACAAAGATGACACAGATGCACCAATAAAGCAGAAACTGCTCTGGGAACAAATAGCTCTTTTGGAAAAAGAACTACCAAAGACTCACGTGACACACTCACTGAGTCATCAGCGTGATGGCGTTCACGTTGCAGGGAATTCATTGGCTGAAGCAGCCGCAGCGGCTGCCACTAAATCGGCACCCGTAGTTCGAAAAAAGCGTACATTAAAATACATTGACGGTGAAACAATGCTGGCGGTGAAAACGTCATCAAAAGGCGACTGCTCAGCATTACCGATCAACTATCCACTCGATTACACATACATAATCGATGCAAACTCCGTCCCTTTTGCTCGAATCCCTGGAGTGGGGGATAGAGTGATTCCAAACATGGACAGGAGAAACTTGTTAATCGCAGACGCACATATGGGCGAGGGTCTCAGACACCTCAAACTAAAAGATTCTCTGGAAGAATTACAATCACGGTACTGGTGGCCAGGCATGAGCCTGCGTCACACCATGTTTGTAAAAAACTGCCCAAACTGCAACAGAAATCGCAGTGGGGAGAGAAAAAATATAATACGGTGGAATCTGACTGCAGATAATATCACCAGTAAAGAGCAAGGCTTGCGATTAACATATAGAGGCTAGTTACCACTTATAATGTAGATCACCAGCACTCGGCTGATGTCCGGACTGTTATACAAAGATTTGCGAGTCTAAATGGCATATACGCTAAGAGCATGCTAGGTTTGACCATTTTTTTCACTCTAGCCCACCAGCCTGAGGGGAAAAAAATGACCAAATGAGCACAGCCCAGCGGGAATCTTCTCACTTCCTTCCTGAGGGTACGGGATGGTGTAAAGAAAAAACCAAGGCAGAAAGCAATCTATAACGGAAAGGATATTAGGTTCGGGAGCTGGGTGGGTCAAACATCTAATAAGTGTCCAACGTAGTCTAAATAACTTGCCAAGAAATTCTCTGAAGGGATTCAGTCCGTACGAATTATTATTCGGAACTAGGATGATTATCTCTGACCTTGACAGTCAGACTTCAGTGGTGAAAGAAAAAAGCTTTGATATCAAAGACCGTTTGGCTATTTTGCAGGACTTAAACAAAACAAGAAAAGACCTGAGCAACATAAAGTTGAAACAACAGCCAACAACCACTGAAGAACCACCACCTGTCCCAGCAAGACCTGTCTGGATTCCAAAAGTCGGGGATCTAGTCAGGGAAAAGATCGCGGTAAAGAAGGAATTTGGGCCTTCTTACAGAAAAGCAGTTCCTGTCTTGTCTGTCAACGGGACAAGATCAGTTGTACTACCGCCACTTGCTGGTAAAAAGGAGAACCGAGTTGTATCCATCGACCTGGTAAAACCACAACATGTTGCCGATAACAAACAGTAGGCCAAGAGGACTCCCAATAAGTAGCAGAACACCAAGGTTTGCTACCAGTACAGAGGTCCTAACGAAGAGGCTCATCACATTCGAAACGCCTACAGAAGAACAACAAGGACTATGCAACAATGCAATAGAACTCAGACCTCTGAAAACCCAAATAAAAACATTTAGCAGAGACACACCAATCTATACTGAAGTACCAAGTGAAAATGCAAGAAAAAGAAATCCTGAACCAATTGGAACAATTGACAGAACTGCATACGGCTACTTCATAAACTTCGATGATTCCTCTGAAGGCTTCACTGAATCAAAAACACAGCCATCATCAAAAACCTTTAAAGATAAAGCTAAAGAACTTTTGAAACAACTGAAAGAAACATATCTGATTTCTCCTTGGATTGTATTTTGGGTGGGTTTTGGTGCATTTATCCTCATACTTTGGCTCATCATGGTACTTACTTTGGGACGCTTCATTGAAGGAAAATATACTAAAATGGACACAGCAAGTCAGAAAATCAACCTGATCCTCAAGCCACAAACATCTTCACACATCGAGAAAAGAGAACTTTCTTCAGCCAACTTCACAGCCAATCCAATACCTGGTGGGGTAGCCTGGGACAACACTGACTATGAAATTTATGGTCCGGTCGAGATCCTGAAATATCCACACCAAATTAAGATCTCCTTGAGTGACTTTGTAAAACCAAACTCATTTGCTGATGATTGGGACTTCGAAAGCATTAATAATATGATGTCTGATTTAGTAATGTCTGCTAAATTTACCAAACATGATTATTTGCAGGGTTCTACCAATTATGATAGTATGTATTGCTATAACCACTATGGTAACCATTTTCTACATAAATCTGCACAACCTAGAAATGTTTTAAATTATAATCAATGGGAACATTGTGCAACACCTCCAAAAGGGAGCTCAAGAACCGTTTATGACAAATATTCATACTTTTCTGGTTTTAACACAAGTAATGCTGAAACATTTTATTTTAAATTGTCGAACAAGACAGGAACCAAGACCATGATAACCAACACAAAATTGTTATATTCAGACTCATTCTTTGAAAAAATGAATACTTTCGGATTTGATTATTGGGACAAAAATGTTGAATTAAAAAGTGTCTGGGGTACAAAAGAATGGCAAGTACAGGGTATAGAAGCTTTGTTTAGAGCTTGCATGATCCCAGAACAAATGATATTTTTAAATGACACTGTTCAACAAACCACCTGTCTTGGCTTAGCGAAAATCAAAGATTTAAATAAACCGTCTATTCCAAAGCCAACAATGTTTAGCAATAACTCTGATACAGATGAAGAGATAGACGTAAACCATATATTAAACCAAAACAGAACACATCCTGATTGGAAACAGTGGTTGATCTGGCCCACAGATACTAATAACTGTCAAGACAGATTCCTGAATAAAACACAGGGGTTCAAAATGACCAGGCCAGACCCTAGATATCCCCAAAGACATCACCCAGGGATAATAACAACCTACAGTGTGGGCAAATTATGCCTTCAATGGCTTCAAACTTCCACACTGCCAGAAATTAAGCAACACCTAACTTTACTTACTGATGGTGCTGACTTGCGTGATTTCATAATGGGACCACGCAAACAGCGTCAAAAGCGTTTCATAGCAGCCTCTGTATATGCAGCATACAATGAGGCCTGGAAGGTTACTCAAATTGAAACAGCAGAGAAAATACGGGAAATTGACCGTATTAATTTGGAAAAATCACTTTCTGTAGTGGACAATGGGTTAATGACTCTGTCCTCCAGAATTTTTTCTTTGGACAGCATTGTGTCTTCAGCAATCGACATATTATCGCAGGACTTACTGTTATTACAACACGGTCAGTCTCAATTGCGTTCTATTGTACAGCTTGGCTGGACGTTACAAAATCTGCGTTCAGGCTATGTGCCTTGGCGTTTAATCAACACAACGTCACTATTCCAAATCTTTAACCTTACTGATAGACAAATCAGTATGGCACAAAAGGGTGCTGATTATACAATCTTGAGCATTGAAAAACTAGAAAGATTACCAGTGACAATGTCAGAACGACCTGTCAGTGAATGGATAATACATGGGATAATAAATATTCCAATCTCAACCTTCAGGTTTCAATACTGCCAAAAACATATACAGGCTGGCATGTACGAGAAATTGGGAAAGGGGTACCTTAAAACAACATGGAACCTGCCCTATTCACATGCATGTGTCAGTAATAAAGGCCAGAAAGTGTTTCTTAGTGGCAACAATTGTGTGATGTCACTAAGTGGCACACTTCTGTGTAACGGAATTAGTTTGCATGGAGCCTGTGAAGGGAATTCATACAACCTTTCATGTCACCAGCAAGGCGCACCTGCAACAGAAATAGAACCATTCTTTCAAAGACTCTATAATGGGAGTTACATTCTTATTGTAGACCACAGATGTTGTAGTCTTATGCCCGGGACTCCTTATCTAGTAACTACGACTGCGAAGGTCAAGTGCTGTGGACGCTCATTGTTCCCCAGCTCCTTCCCAGACAGGGAGGCAAGGGCATGGCCCGATTTGAAAATTACTTCTATTCGAATAGATACTTTAAGCAGAATGAAAACAGTGCTTCTTCAGACGCCTACAAGGCTCACGTCATCAAAAGAAACGTATGATCTACAAGTCGCAAGGACGACTGCAGAGATACATACATTATTATCAACTAATTCCCCCGTACATTTCGCGGAAATCCTGAACGAAATCTTAAATATTTCTGATACCAATGGGATCTCAGGGGTATTTAAGACAGTATTTTCGATGGCATTAGCATCATTCAAAGCCATACTGGGTATTTTTCCAGATTTCGTCCATTCGATTTTTGGCGGACTTCCCCTGATCTTGGGACTAATTGCAGGAATCCTATTCTTAGTCCTTATTTTTCGTTATGGCAACCCATGTCACAGACAAAACTCTAGCGACAAGGGAAGAAACAATCCTAGCCATTGGATACCGGGACCGGATATCAAAGATCCTGGGACTCTCCCGGCTTAGAGACCTGAACATGACTTGGTTTCTATCATTTCGACCAATGTGGCAAAGATGTGTTTTACCTGTACTAAGGTGTCTGCTATGCGGAGAAGAATGCGTGTTAGACACCTGTCTGACGCTACAATCGGATGCGCCAATGGATGCAGAATCATTGTTGAGCCCGATCAAGGTTCATGCTTTGTGCTGCCCTCAAAGGCTACCAATCCTGATGACGGCATTCGTGGAAGCTTCACCACTACGATTGATGGGTAGTGAAGTTCAAGATGAAAGCAGCATCGAACAGGTACGACCTTCTGTCAGCAATGCGAATCAGAATGTCAATGGAGACAATCATGCACATGAATGCATGATTACACCTATTTCCGAGTTAGTGGAACTCTCACAGGAAGCTGTTGACAGCTTTTTCGAAAGCCTGAATGATATGATGTTCTCTCCAGAACAGAAATAGAGACTTTTGAGCAAGCTCGCACACGGCGTTCCCTGAATTCGGCCTTCAACTTTAAAAATAAAGTCACATGAACAGATTTTCCCTCCAGTTCACGGACAGCAATTTTTCAGCAGCCCCAAATATTTTTGCATGTTTTCGGGACACTATCTTCTGCTTAAAGTAAGAACTATTCTTAAAGAACTAAAATATCTATATTTTAGATAGCTTATAGACATTAGCTGCCCGCTGGTATGTTCACAAATATTTTATTCTGTGATGGAATGGTCTCGAAACTTTTTTCTGTATTTCAAGAAACCATTTCATGTGTAATTCTCATATACAAAATAAGCAATAATGTATACAAATGCGATTACTTTGGCATTATTCTACAGCTTGAGTGCATACAATATATATATCTGCAATTTTTCCGTATATTTGAAATAATTTCAAAATGCATTTATGTATTTTGGGGTGGTAAGGTATACACACTACTCTATAGTATGTTGTACTATGTTATACTATGCCTAGATTAGTAAATATGACCATAGTTAGCGTGGAGTGGGTGTCATGTATTCCTATAGGTCCTGAATCGATCCCCCTATTCCTGACCCTATTCTAGTTAAACAAACCAACAAGTTAACTAGCAGTCAGCCCATGAGGCAGAAAACCCCCATGATGCAGATACCGTTATCTGACGCAGTCACACTACGGCACAGGAACGTGTTATCTGATTAGGTCATAACGCTTGCGATCTAATTAGACAAGCGATATTCCTCCAGTCCCTGATAAGGCATACGGAGTTCTCATAACAAATCAAACCTATGACAACCTGGGCAAAACCCTGCGGCCATTGTTTTGATTTCACCGAGAACTTTAGTAAAAGAATGTGCTAACGAGCAAGTCGTATGACATCTTTATTGACGTATCTATGTCCATCCTTACGTCAATCTCGGCACCTTAAAGGTATAAATATTACCGATCTTGCCCTATGCAAACACACGCGTGGTGACGAGACGGAGCAGCCGTACTTGCCGAAGCCCAGAGCAGAGCAGACCCCGCTGGCAGCAGCCCCGCCTTCCTGACGCGCTGAGAGACGCGCTGCTTTCTCCTGCCGAGAATCCAGCCCCGGCGTTTCTGGGCAGCCCTCGCAGGCAGCCTGGAATATCGAGACCAGAGAAAGAGATACCATTACTCATTCATCCTAACTTCCAGGTACAGAACTGAATAACCCCTCACAGAGAATTCTTTAGTTATCCACTTGGCAAAAACAAACTTAACTTAAACTGTAACTTTCTATTCCCGCCCACGTATTAGACTTAGGTCAGGTACACGGGGTAGGCGTATCTAGAAACACCAGTTGAGTACCTTTAGTCAAATGTAAATGTGTATGTAATATATTTTATTCATTTTAAACCTTCATATGGCTTAGAAACCATATAAATGTTTTTACAGTATTATTTTATACTTCTGCTTCTAATGTATGCACTTTACTTAACTATAAGTATTGCAATAATATCGATCCATTTCTCATGTATGAGAAAAGAGACTGATCAATAAATACCACCTTTTTATTGAACACGCCCGTCTCTTCCTTTTCTCTACACTCTGATGAGACTAAGAATGCACGTACTGACTGAGTAAAATAATTGCCTTTTGTTCACACGACTCTCGAGATTTACTCTTGATTAGGGGAGAGCAAAGTTGTCATGTTCTATGGTTGTCAGAAACTAAATCCCTTCTTGTCTAATCAGGGAAGTTACTTCTTTCCTGAACATTCGAGAAAGTTTCTAGTGAACTCTGAGAAAGCTGGCAAACCCAAAACTTTAAGTCTAGTATCGACAGTAGTAGACCTAGTTAACGTCTGGCCTAGGCCTTTACTGCTGTAGGTATTATTCCAATGCGCAGAGCCTATTGGGATGATAGGAACTACACTACAGTCCTTCAATAACATCAGGACATTACACAGCTTATTTAAAGTCTAGAAACGGCTGGTCATTCTGCAATGATTCTGTTTTAATTTTCAAAAAAAAATTGCCGTATGACCTTAAAAACTCTTACCTGGTGTTTTTAAAACCAAAATTTTAGGGAAAGAATCTCGGGATGTGCTCTGAGGAATTTCAAGAAGTTCTAATGGCTCCTACACGATTTGGCCTTGAGGATAAGTGTAGTACAGAGACATAACTTCTTACCATAACACTGGACGTCATGTTGAAATAACTGCACTTTGAATGAATTCAGAAAAACTGTTTCTTTTTATAAGCAAATTCAAGCAGCCAATCAAAACATGGAGTAGAGGGAATGTAAGTCTGCAATGCTGTCTACTGTTTTATATTGCTTTGTGAATAAAAGTGATGTAGAGAATTTAATAATTGTAGTAGTCATAGAGATAGTGTAAGTCTGCTTCATAGTAAGCAGTATCAGTGTCATAGGAAATGTAGAACATGAGTGAGCAAGAAAGGTAAGATATTAGTAATCCAGGAATGTGAAAATGATCTTCAACATTTTAATTCTGAAAGTTGCGGAAATACAACATGACGGGATTGGCTTACAAGAATTCCAAGAGTTATAAATGGCTCTGACACGATTTGGCCTTGTGGAAACGTGTGGTAGAGAGCGAGAAGTCATTTATTGTATGTAACATGTTTTTGAAAACGATGGAGGTTTTCTTTCAGAAAGTGGCGGGTTGAAAGTAATAACAGCACAACAGAGTGTAAGCTGTTCATAGGACATCCTTCGCCGTCATGGAAAGTAAGTTAACTTTAAGGAGTTCTGAATTCTGATGTGTTATGTTGTATGGGTTTTTTAAACACAATCATTTTGATTGTGTTTTTTTTCCCCGCTGTTATATGATGAATACCTTCAAGTCACTGTTTTTAGTGAAATTTGATACATTCTGAGAACAGCAAAAATAAACCATTTAACATGTATAATTAATTCTGTTCTGTTTGCATTTATGATGTACATGTAGAACTGTGTAGGAGGCATGGAGAAGGTGAGGCTTCTGTAAGTGTCAAAGTTGTTGCATACAGTGCTCATATTCTACGTAGTCTTTCATATGATAGACTACATTTCCACAATGAGATACCTAAGCAAAGGAAACACAGGTGATATGATTGTGGAATGAGGAAAAAAAATTGCACGTTTTTCAATTATATTACCTGTGTTTCTTAACATTACACATCACATTGTGTAGATGAGGTTTAGGCCTGTTCCTGGAGACAGAGGAGGTCTAACATTTGTCCAAGAGTGCAGTCGACATGACACACTTGGTTGGTAGGCCTGCACATGTATTTTCTTCTCTGTATTCTTCAACAAACCTAAATTTCATCTGCAACTCTGAGTAGGACTTACCTGAAACAAATCTGTGAATAGGTTACACCTTATCGGCATCTTGAAACAATGATTTAAAATGTTAGGCTGAGATTTATGATGACCGTGCGCCTCATTTGCTCCGCTGTGGGTCACTTTTGTGTAAAACATGCACCATGTTGCAAGATAGGTTTCAGTTCATCTCCAGCAAGATACCATCACTTTGAAATGTATATAATTAGCACTGTGTAGGGGACATGCAGAACCTGAAGCTTTTCTAAGTGTCAAAATTGTTGTATACACTGCTCAACTTCTGTGTACTGGTTGATATGCTAGACTCCATCTGCACTATGAGATACCTAAGCAAAGGCAACACAGGTGATGTGATTGTGAAATGAGGAAAATAAACTCCACATTTTTCAATTACATCACCTGTGTTTCCTAAGTTTACGAATGACATTGTGCAGATGAAGTTTAGGTCTGTCCACGGACACAGAAGAGGTCTAGCCTTTGTTCAAGAGTGAAGTGGACATGACTTACTTCATTAGTAGGCGTTCACATGTATTATCTCCTCTGTATTCTTCAATAAGTGTAAATTTGATCTGCAACCCTGAGTAGGCCTCACCTTAAACAAACCTCTGGATAGGCCACACCTTACTGTCATCCTGAATCAATTATTTAACATGTTAGGGACAGATTTATGATAGGGGTATGCCTCTTTTGCGCCACTGTGCGTCACTTATGTGACGCAGTCGCGGTTGAAAAGATTTGCTATGAGGCGACAACATTATAAAATGATGAATCTAGGCAGATGTGTCCTGCTGTAAAAAAACAATGCCACATGAAACCGATGCAGCAGTCATGCAAAAGATGCACAATGTTGCAAGATAGGACTCACTTCATCTGCATCAAGATACTATTAGTTTAAAATGTATATTTTTAGGACTGTGTAGGGGCATGGAGAAGCAGAGGCTTCTGTAAGTGTCAAAGTTCTTGAAAAACTATTTGTCCTTCAATCTTTTCCCTTGTTTTTTCTAATTTATTAAAAACATGTTTTAATATTTTTCAAATGTTTGTTCTCTCTTTCACAGATTTTTTAGTATAAAAAGAACAAATGACTAACTTAACGACAATTATAAGGTAAATGTTTTGTACTCTTTTTGTTATATTTCTATCACATTTAACTTCTATTACTTCCACTGCTTCATTTCTTTAAGAATCACTTTCCTGCCTTTGCTACTTCCCTCATTCTTTTCTCTATTACTTAATTACTCTACTCCTTCACTATTTTTCTTAGTCCCTCTCTTCTCATACTTCTTCACTCTTGGTCACTCACTCTGTCTCTATTACTTTCACTGTTTCTGACTGATCTAAATTTTTTTTTTAAAAAGAACAGTAAGTATAAGGGAAGGAAACAGACAGTTATGTTAAAAGAAAGACAGCTATAGGGAGTAAACTAGGGATACTGTTACCCGCAATCCTCTGCTGATGATGTCACTGACCATGTCATGAATGATGTAATATGTGACATCATCAGCAGTGGATTACGGGTAATAGTATCTCTAGTTTACTCCCCTATAGCTGTCTTTCTTTTAACATAACTGTCTGTTTCCTTCCCTTATACTTACTGTTCTTTTTTAAAAAAAAAAAAAATTTGGTTCGCTCCCGGTTCGCGTACCGGAGAGCGAACTGGGAAGCGAACCAAGAGAAATAGAGGTTGGCAGAGTTCCAAATATTCTACCAATTTTTTAATAACGGGGAGGTAGTTCTGAAAAGAACTTTTTTTTTAATTGTTTTTGTTGTTTTATTTTTTTTAAATTATTTTTCTGAACATTTTTTTACTTTTTTTGAATTTTTCTGAACGGTTTTATATTTTTTGGGGTTTTTTTGGGGGGGGAAACGAAAACGATTCATTCTAAAGGGCTCAACAGGAGCAACAAAAAAAAATGAATTTATTGTTTGGGGCGTTTCGGACAAACTGGAAGATGATTGTCAATAGCTCTGTTGATCAGAGTGATGCTACTTTCTCTGTAGCAAATGAATCCATTGCAATGTACGCAGATTTGTTTTACTTCCCCAAATCTCATTTGTATATTTGGCACCATCTCCCTGCCCTCTGGTCCTGTCACTTCCGGTACAACAGATCTTCTGGCCATAATAGGGGGATTATCTAGTTCGTTACGAAACTGTGCAGTACTGTAGTTGTTAGGATGCCACCTAGTCATATGGCGATGCATTGTGTAGTTTCCGTAACTGTATTTCTTCTCGGTCCCTCTGGACAGTCTATCTTGACATATAAGGCAAGTTACGTATCTTGCATTTACTTTTTTCTGGCCTTTGGGAAATTTAAAAAATTGCCAAATGAAGTTTTCTTTCCGGTGAGACCTCCTGGGCTCCTCAGGCAAAAACTGCCTCTCTTCCTGCTCTTCCTCCTCTTCCTCTTCTTCCTCTTCTTGCTGAATTATAACTTCAGCAGGTGGTCCTCTCTTCCTTGGATGTGGTGGAGGTGGTGGGGAAGCACCAGCTGAAGCTACTAAAGAAGCCATTGCTCACTGGTAACAAAGGGTCTTTCTCTCACAAAGATGAAAGTCAGAGTGAGGAAAGAAGGAGGGGTTTTCATCATTTGGGAAAAACAATAGTTCTCAACCAATGAAAAGTGTTAATTTTAGATTACATGACCTAGTCTTACATCATTAGGAAACCAAAAGTGAAATGAACCAATGAAAAGTGTTATTACCAAGTCACATGACCTGCTGTGTTTACGTTACGCGCTTTGCGCCGCCTCCCGGTTTGCTTCCGTGAACCTGCGCTTCGCGCCTCGGTTCGCGTACCAGTTCGCTTTCGGGTACGCTAACGTAGCACGTCATATGACGTATCACGCGACAACGCGAAACGTCATGCGGACGCGAGGTGTCACAATGTTGTTTTCTAACGCGGCAGTTGCGCTAAAGGAACGTTTACCGGTTTGCGGACTATTTCGCGGCATCAAGGTCAGCTAACGGGAAGCTTCCCGATTCGCGAAGCGGGAGCGAAGAAAAAAAAATATTTTAAAAAAAAGTTATTAATAAACATATAAAATATATTTTTGGATTTAAAGAAGAATACATTTTACAGCTACAGATATTAGCTTTTAAAAAACCAATGAAATTCACTGAAAAAACCATAGGTTATAGACCATATATAGTTAGGAATTAGCATTTACAAAACCTTGAAAATTCACTGAAAAAACCATAGGTTATAGACCATATATAGTTAGGAATTAGCATTTACAAAACCTTATTTTACTCACACAAAACCATTGAAATTCCATATATAGTTAGTTGCACTAACTATATATCGCGCACCCGCAATCCACTGCTGATGATGTCACATATTACATCATTCATGACATGGTCCGTGACATCACTTATGACATCACTGATGACATCTCAAATGACATAACTGATGACATCACTGATGACATCTCAAATGACATCATTGATGACATCACTGATGACATCTCAAATGACATCACTGATGACATCACTGATGACATCACATTTGACATTACTGATCACATCACTGATGACATCATTCATGTGATAATACGATGAACCTCTTCAGACTCTAATATAACCTTAGATACACTCAGTGTAAACACAGACTCACAGATTGTTACTCATCCATGAAGTTACACACACACCTAGTCAGTCATGCAAACAATCAATCACACCTCCATTTTCTCAACTACACAGTTATACACACCTTACTTATTCAAACATATACTAAAACATATTTACTCTCTTATACAATCCTGGATACAAGTTCACAATGATGCATACAGCCACTCACACATTCACTGGCTCTTATGCACAGTTACTTATATATGTCAAGTCTCACAAGTACTGTGTTTTACATATGTACTTACTTTGACATGTAGCACTGAGATATCTATTCACTCACCAATACACTGATGCACACAGTCAACCGCCCATACAGCTGTTTCCACATGCACTTTTGAACCCATACATCTAGTGAATCAACTGCTCACAGATCTATGCACAGAGTCATACACCTCCCAGCCACCCACACACACAATCAGTCTCCCATACAAATACTTGGGCAACCAATCAATAACCCATATAGTTACTCATATAGCTACTGAAGAACACATGCAGCAGTTTTCAGAACAACAGACATAATGATGCACAAATTAACACAGTTTAGTCACTAACCCATGCACTCAGTGAGACACATTTAATCACTCATTCATACAGTCAGTCATGCACCTACTAAATCCTTCATCCAGACACTTATACATCCACTCATTCTTAAATATGTAAGACATATTTTAACTTTACAGAAAAATACAGTCACTGGATGTTGTCATCAGTGATGTCATCAGTGATGTCATTTGAGATGTCATCAGTGATGTCATCAGTGATGTCATTTGAGATGTCATCAGTGATGTCATAAGTGATGTCACTGACCATGTCATGAATGATGTAATATGTGACATCATCAGCAGTGGATTGCGGGTGCGCGATATATAGTTAGTGCAACTAACTATATATGGAATTTCAATGGTTTTGTGTGAGTAAAATAAGGTTTTGTAAATGCTAATTCCTAACTATATATGGTCTATAACCTATGGTTTTTTCAGTGAATTTTCAAGGTTTTGTAAATGCTAATTCCTAACTATATATGGTCTATAACCTATGGTTTTTTCAGTGAATATATATATATATATATATATATATATATATATATATATATATATATATATATATATATATATATATATATATATATATATATATATATATATATATATATATATATATATATATATATTCACTGAAAAAACCATAGGTTATAGACCATATATAGTTAGGAATTAGCATTTACAAAACCTTGAAAATTCACTGAAAAAACCATAGGTTATAGACCATATATAGTTAGGAATTGGCATTTAAAAAACCTTATTTTACTCACACAAAACCATTGAAATTCCATATATAGTTAGTTGCACTAACTATATATCGCGCACCCGCAATCCACTGCTGATCATGTCACATATTACATCATTCATGACATGGTCAGTGACATCACTGATGACATCACTGATGACATCTCAAATGACATCACTGATGACATCACTGATGACAACATCCAGTGACTGTATTTTTCTGTAAAGTTAAAATATGTCTTGAGTGGATGTATAAGTGTCTGGATGAAGGATTTAGTAGGTGCATGACTGACTGTATGAGTGAGTGATTAAATGTGTCTCACTGAATGCATGGGTTAGTGACTAAACTGTCTTAATTTGTGCATCATTATGTCTGTTGTTCTGTAAACTGCTGCATGTGTTGATCATTAGCTATACGAGAGGCTATATGTGTTATTAATTGGTTGCCCAAGTATTTCTATGGGAGATTGAGTTTGTGTGGGGGTGGCTGGAAGGTGTGAGACTCTATGCATAGATGTGTGAGCAGTTTATTCACTAGGTGTATGAGTTCAAGAGTGCATGTGGAAACAGCTACATGGGCAGTTGACTGTGTGCATGAGTGTATTGATGAGTGAATGGATATCTCAATGCTACATGTCATAGTAAGTACATATGTAAAACACAGTACATGTGAGAGTTGGCATATATAAATAACTGTGCATGAGAGCCACTGAATGAGTGAGTGGTTGTATCGATCATTGTGAACTTGTATCAGGGATTGTATAAGAGAGTAAATATGTGTTAGTATATGTTTCAATAAGTAAGGTGTGTTTAACTGTATAGTTGAAGAAATGGAGGTGAGATTGTTTCTTTGCATGACTGACTGGGTGTGTGAGTAACTCCATGGATGAGTGGCAGTGTGTGAGTGTCTGTATACACTGAGTGTATCTAAGGTTATATTAGAGTCTGAAGAGGTTTATCGTATTAGCACAAGAATGATGTCAAATGAGATGTCATCAGTGATGTCATCAGTGATGTCATTTGAGATGTCATCAGTGATGTCATCAGTGATGTCACTGACCATGTCATGAATGATGTAATATGTGACATGATCAGCAGTGGATTGCGGGTGCGCGATATATAGTTAGTGCAACTAACTATATATGGAATTTCAATGGTTTTGTGTGAGTAAAATAAGGTTTTTTAAATGCTAATTCCTAACTATATATGGTCTATAACCTATGGTTTTTTCAGTGAATTTTCAAGGTTTTGTAAATGCTAATTCCTAACTATATATGGTCTATAACCTATGGTTTTTTCAGTGAATTTCAATGGTTTTTTAATAGCAAATATCATAAGCTGTCGAATGTCAAGTACGTGGTAAGTAAAAACATTTTCGTGTTTATGCACACTGATCTACTTTGAATGCTGCCCCCCACCCCTCATTTCTATTAGGAGTACTCTCTCTTTGCAGATAGTGAAGGGTAGTTAACGCAGCCCTTTGCCCCCTTTGTAATCCGTCGTGCCTGCTTCTCTCTCCATTTGATTGATTGTTCTCTTTGGTTCATTCTCTATTTACAAACAAGCACAGAGTCGCAATACTCTGTTTAGTCTTTGCAGATAGCGAAAAATCGTGTAAAAAAACAAAAGGAATCGAGCAAAATCAGTAGGCCACTAATGGGATCTCTTTTTGACCTCGCTAAAATAGAAACATTAGGAACAACCTGTTGAAAATAGCAATGCGTATGTACATAAGCGGCGTTCATTTGTGTTCACAGTACCCCTTGTTGATTGTTTCAATCGAGCATTGAATTGTTCGAAGTTAATTCTCTTAAGGATCTTCTCTACCTGCAAACGAGGAAGAATAGGAATATTCTCTCTCCCTTTGCAGATAGTGAAGGGTAGGTAACGCAAGCCTTTAACACGTCGTACCTATTTCATTCCTCATTGATTGATTGATTGTCCGAACATTGACTGTTTGGGAATTAGTTCTTTTTGGAGGTATTCCCTGTTTGCAAATAAACGTAGGAAAATCTTTGCAAGTAGTGAAAGGGTACGTAATGCGGACCTTTCTCCCCCGTTGTAATCTGTCATGCCTATCTACTCCCCACTGATTGATGCACCTTTTTCACCCGGACCATTTACTAGAGATACGTCATCTGGCCCGACCAGAGAGCACCCCTAGTGAAAAGGACATATGCAATAATAACGAAGTGATCACTGTATCCTGTTAACAGAAACTTTACCATGAAACAACCTGGAAAGAAAAAAATAGGAAAACGAAAATCAGTAGGCCACTGATGAACATGAACTTTTATTAAACAACGAACAAAGAAACGATAACATAACGTAATGATAAAACCTATTAATGTCCTAGAAACAAGAAAACGTTAAAATATGCCAGTGGTGAGAGACCAGAAAAACAATAAGAGAAACCAAATCACCCCTCGCTGTCCCACCGCCTGCCACGCCAAAAAAATCGATAGACTAGGGAAAATGCAAGTCAGTAGAACATCCGCCCCCACTCTGGAAACTTCCAAGGTGGGGCAGGGTTCCGGCTACGCCCAGCCGGGAGCAGCCCATATAAGGCAGGTCCTGCTGCCACGCCTCGGCCAGGAGATCCTAACGTAGGGTGTAGCCGGAGGAGAGGCCGAGGCCAGCGGGACCCGGCCAGGGGATTGCCTTTACAACGCTGAACAGTTGCAGGGGGGGGGAATGTCTCCTCGACCCTCCCCTCTCTCTCCCAGTCCGGCCGCGGTGGCCCTTGAGAGTTGCAGGTAGTCCCGCCACATGCTCTTCCGGTCCGGCCACCAACGGTCGGGGGGCCGAGGCCGACGGGATCCGGCTGCAGCCGATAAACCAAGAAACCCGTTCATGGGGCCAGAGCCAGGGGCGTCCGGCCGACATCCACCGGAAGCCCGGCCCGAAGACGGACGGGACACTTCTTTCTTTTATAATGGCTGCGACAACACTGGGGGGGGATGTCTTGCACATGCCTCCGACCCCCCCCCCCCTCGTCCTCATCGCCTGGTCCGGCCATAACAAATCTCAAGCGAGACGCCGTGGGGTGCACTGGGAGGGAGAGACGGTGCGAACAGGCCTCTCCTGCCTCCCCAGGTGGAGGCTTCCCAGCTGCACCCTCAGCGCTCCAGGCGCCCGGAAAAGGGTTCTTCCACTGTGGCCATGCTGCAACGTCTCGCCCGGCAGGGTGGAGCCCGTCCGCTCATGTGACCCCGCGATCGCCGGTAGCTGCCGAACTCTCAAAATGGCGGTCGACCTGGCAAGAGCGGGCCCAGCATAAAGAAATGGCCCGGTCACTGGTTGACTCCACCACCGTAGTCCTCCACGACCTTGAAAATTCTAGAGGAGCCGCGGGAGTCTCCGACCCCCGATGGGGAATGACTGCCATGATCGCCCGTGGAGTGACGAAACTGTATCCGCGGGACGTCGGCGCTCCCATGCTGGCGCCAGCCTCACTTTGAATTACTAGAATCCTGCAGACCTCACTTCCGGTGAAAGCACAGTGTGACCCGGTAGGAAAAATTATTGCACCCCCTCCCCTTTTTGACTGATAGTTCAAACCACCGATCCTTTCCTTTGCCCTTTTAACGGAACTTTGGACTGCCTCCCCCTCTTTTACATTTTCTAGAGAAAACAAAACATTAACCACTACATTAGCATAGCAGTTGACACCAGAACTGTTTTCAAATTGAAAACCAACAACATCTTCAACAGAATCCTTTTTGTTTCTGCTGTGACCCTGCTACAGCACAGGCATTGTCCCCAGCAGTAATTCTGCAATGCCGGTAAGAATAGCTGTGGTGCCTACTGGACTCACTCACCCCCGCGGCGCCCCACGCCGTTTTTTGCTGGGCGGCAACTTACTAGACATCACTTTCGTGCCATCTAGATTTCAGCGCGTTCTGCTGCCTTGGAACTATTCGCACAACAGACCGCTACTGACAAGAATATTTCATTATTGGTGCTGTCAATTTCAATAAATCTATTGGATAATTCAAAAGAAATTGCCACGGTCTCTTCGTTGTTTAAATGTTTTTACTGTTTTTGTTTTCTTGTATATATTTATATGTTATTAAAGTTTTATATTCCTACTACTTTGTTGGAGTGCTATATATTTTTAATGTGACACATAATTGTAAAAACTTTGATGTACAAAGAGTCATTCCTGGAATCTTCCGCTTCAGGCTCGGTCCCCTCCCCAATCACAATACAGGATGGTTTTCAGATAGTAGGAACACGTGTGGTGTGACGGATCTCATCGGGTGTGGGCCTTGATCTACTATAACTCCTTTGAAGAGGGGTGATTCTTTACAGCTGGGGCCATAAACTACATCTGCAGGGCTAGCTGATAGCCTGGACAATCGGACACAGAGAAAGAGGAGTGTCAGAGGGTGCGGTAGTGAATAGGGCGAAAGGGAGGTGTCGGGCGGGCACAGAGTGTGATTCTCAGGGAAGAGCAGCGCAGATGGGGGGAGGTTTATTGCCCATGCATAAGACAGAGAGCGGTGGTGACCAGTGCCTAGGGAAGATGCTTGCGTGGGTGAGGAGCCATGCTACGAATCGACAGCGTGCAGAGAGTGGGTCTGGTCAAGACATCTAAAATGGCTGCCGTGCACGACAAAAGTGTGGCATTTCAAAAAAGGCAAGATGGCGCAGACAATGTTTTTCAACACTTCCTCATTTCCTTCGAATCGAACGTTAACAGACGTTGGGGCATATTACCAAAGTTAAGCGATATTTATCGCTAACGATGCTTACCAACCAATTTTTTACCACTAAGCATCGTCAGAAATTATCGAAGATAAACCTTGCTATTATCAAGGTTTATCGCAAATGCGATAATAAACGGCCGCAATGCATGAATATCGCTAAAAACTCAGCGATATTCATGCATTACCGAGCTAATGCTCTTAGCCATGTTATCCACCTCCCATTGGATAACATGGCTAAGAACTGCTCAGGGCAGGTGTTACTTTTTGGAGATATTCGCGCTTAGCGCGAATATCTCCAAAAGTTGGTAATAGGAGATAGATATCTTGCATGTTGTAATGCAAGTTATTGTGGTATATGGAACTCATACCATAATCTCTCAGGAAAGCAGAAACTGATCCTTTTGGGACCGCCTAAAAAGGCCTAGGGGGTGAGGAGTACTCTACTTTGCCCCCTTTTCACGTTCCGAACTATTTTATTTTACTCTCTTCTGTAATTACACAAAATAACAGCGATAAGATGCATCGGAGACACACAGTGAGAGAAAGGAGGCCGGAGATGAAGAAGAGATGTCAAATACACATTGGAGATAATATAGTGGCAGAAGGCAAGTAAATATGAGTAAACTTACCATGTAACATAAAAATGTTGCACTCTATACTATAAGTCTCATTTTATACTACAATCACTTCGCTACAACCTCATAAATTAAAAATAAAAATGAATAATGTCTCAAACAATTTTTGATTTCTAAATATAAATTTATTCTTCAGAATTTTCTAAATTTGAAAGAACTAGTAACATGTCCTCATCAGCAATGTCCTCATTAAAAGTCTCCAATGATGATTCTTGTAACTCTATGGTCTCCAAACACTCGATAAATTCGCCATCAAGAGATTGATCAAAAAAATCATTCAAGTCAGCTCCTCCTTGTGACAATATTTCATTATTGGTGCTGTCAATTTCAATCAATGTAGTGGAATCATTCAAGTCATCTTCTCGTGACAATATTTCATTATTGGTGCTCTCAATTTCAATCAATGTAGTGGAATCATTCAAGTCATCTCCTCCTTGTGACAATATTTCATTATTGGTGCTGTCCATTTCAATCAATCTAATGGAATCATACAAGTCATCTCCTCCTTGTGACAATATTTCATTATTGGTGCTCTCAATTTCAATCAATGTAGTGGAATCATTCAAGTCATCTCCTTGTGACAATATTTCATTCTTGGTGCTGTCCATTTCAATCAATCTAATGGAATCATACAAGTCATGTACTCCTTGTGACAATATTTCATTATTGGTGCTCTCAATTTCAATCAATGTAGTGGACAATTCAAAAGAAATTGCCACGGTCTCTTCATTGTGAGCCATTTTATTTTGAAATTGCTTGCTGTAAATTGCAGAAAAAAATAATCACTTTCATTTATCGTTTTTAGTAATACATAATATAAAACTAACTTCATCAAGTATTTAGTATAACAGAAGGACTGCAAATAAATAACAGAAAACATTTTTCAAATTATCTTCAAGTGTACAACATAGTTCCCCTTACAAATTAACAACTCACCTTTTTAAAAGTAGCAGAAGTGTTAGTACTGTGTAAATCAAACACCAGAAATTCACCACCAAAAATTCCTCACAAATGTACCTCAGACAGTAGTATCACAAAATGGCTGTGGTTTCCTCTCATTTGACATATATACATAACCAATTAACTTTCATCACACACAAATACAAAACCAAAGTAACATTTTAATTGGTTCTAAATTTCAACACTTTCAAATGTGTTTTCCCCATGCAATTTTCCATAGGACATTTACATACGTCTACAGCCTGAATGGCTGAACGGAATTACACCAAACTTGACAAAATGGTACATCAAACCTAAGAGGTCAGGAAGGATCTACTATGCCCCCTTATGGTCATTTCCCCCTTCGCTTTGGCCTCCTCTTGTCTCTCAATCCTACCGAGAGACAAGATGGCGGCCGCTACGGACTGTTTGGAATGTTGACAGACGCCGGAGAACCAATCAGCTTCGCAAAGCTCCGTAACGCGAAAAGTACGCGAAGCGGAGCGCTGTTACAGATATATATCTTTTTTTGAACGTTAATTTCTCAAAATCCACTGGAGCACATATATTGAGACCTAGCAAAGGCATATCGGGCTACCAGTCCCTAATATTTTGCCAAGTTTCGTGCAAATCCATTCAGCCGTTCGATTATTATTATTTATTTTTTTTTTTGCCCCGCGGAGCCCTTTTAAAACCTCCACATCAAACGTAGGGGGTCAGCGAGGATCTACTATTCCCCCTTATGGTCATTTGCCCCTTCGCTTTGGCCTCCTCTTGTCTCTCGATCCTACCGAGAGACAAGATGGCGGCCGCTACGGACTGTTTGGAATGTTGACAGACGCCGGAGAACCAATCAGCTTCGCTTCACAAAGCTCCGTTGCGCGAAAAGTCCGCGAACCAGAGCGCTGCCCGGTCCGCTGTTACAGATATATATCTTTTTTTAAACGTTAATTTCTCAAAATCCACTGTAGCACATATATTGAGACCTACAAAAGGCACATCGGGCTACCAGTCCCTACAATTTTGCCAAGTTTCATGCAAATCCATTCAGCCGTTCGGGCTAAAAGTGAGGCCAACCGCCCTATGGAAAACTCAATGTTAAAAACACGTTTTGGGACCCCCCTTTTTTCTCAGCCCCCCCTTGACGAACACCCCCCAAATTTTCAAGGGCTGCTCAGAAACAAAATGTTCCATTTTCCTGAAAATTTCAGCCAATTCCGTCCACAAACGCCAAAGTTATTAGACATAGAATTTTCAAAAATCCCATAGAGAAAAAATCCTAACTATATATACCTACTGGCGACCGCCAGTAGGTAATATATATATATATATATTCACTGAAAAAACCATAGGTTATAGACCATATATAGTTAGCTGGACATTTTATTGACATAAAACCAATGAAATTCCATATATAGTTAGTTGCACTAACTATATATCGCGCACCCGCAATCCACTGCTGATGATGTCACATATTACATCATTCATGACATGGTCAGTGACATCACTGATGACATCACTGATGACATCTCAAATGACATCACTGATGACATCACTGATGACATCTCAAATGACATCACTGATGACATCATCTAGTGTCTGTGTGTTTTTGTAAAGTTTAAATATGTTTTACATATTGAAGAATGAGTGGATGTATGGAAGACTGAGTGTGTGTGTGGCTGGCTGGGAGGTGTGTGACTCTGTGCATATCAATGTGTACTTGTATCAGTGATTGTATAAGAGAATAAGTATGTGTTAGTATATGTGTGAAAAGTATGGTGTTCTGTGTTTAACTGTATAGATGAGGAAATCGAAGTGTGATTGATTCTTCACAGGACTGACTAGGTGTATGAGTGCATATGATAGTGTTGTAATAATGAGTAACTGTATGTATGAGTGATTGTATGGGTGAATGAGTGAATGTGTGTGTAGACGTAGGAATCAGTGAGTGCGTATGTAGTAACTGGTATTGGTGTGTCATGATGTCATCAGTGATGTCATTTGAGATGTCATCAGTGATGTCATTTGAGATGTCATCAGTGATGTCATCAGTGATGTCACTGAAGTATGGTGTTCTGTGTTTAACTGTATAGATGAGGAAATGGAAGTGTGATTGATTCTTTACAGGACTGACTAGGTGTGTGAGTAACTCCATGGATGAGTGGCAGTGTGTGAGTGTCTGCATAGGTGTATGAGTGCATATGATAGTGTTGTAATAATGAGTGACTGTATGTATGAGTGATTGTATGGGTGAATGAGTGAATGTGTGTGTAGACGTAGGAATCAGTGAGTGCGTATGTAGTAACTGGGATTGGTGTGTCATGATGTCATCAGTGATGTCATTTGAGATGTCATCAGTGATGTCATCAGTGATGTCATTTGAGATGTCATCAGTGATGTCATCAGTGATGTCACTGACCATGTCATGAATGATGTAATATGTGACATCATCAGCAGTGGATTGCGGGTGCGCGATATATAGTTAGTGCAACTAACTATATATGGAATTTCATTGGTTTTATGTCAATAAAATGTCCAGCTAACTATATATGGTCTCTAACCTATGGTTTTTTCAGTGAATTTTCAAGGTTTTGTAAATGCAAATTCCTAACTATATATGGTCTATAACCTATGGTTTTTTCAGTGAATTTCATTGGTTTTTTAAAAGCTAATATCTATAGCTGTAAAATATATTCTTTATTACGTGACGTATCACGTAGCCACGTGAGACGCCTCATGACGCGTCGCATAACCGTGACGTATCGGCTCTGCAGCGCAAACAAAACCCGTAACGTAAGCGTGCCGGAGCACGCTTACAGATATATATATTTTTTTTAACCTTAATTAGACAAAATCCACACGTGCACATATCTTGAGGCCTTGCAAAGGCACATCAAACAAACAGTCCCTACAATTTTGCCAAGTTTGCTGGAAATCTATTCCCTTACTTTTTTTTTTGCTGTTTCTCTTGGTTTTCCCCTTGTTACGCTTACCGGGACGCTACCCGGTACGCGAACCGGACGCTCCAAAAACACAAGATGGCGGACTCCCGTTACGCTGCCGGTTAGCTGCCCGGTTCGCGTACCGGGAAGCGCCTCTACCGCGAAAAATCGCGGGGGACTTTAATATCCCCCTCATCAATCCTAGGTGGTCAGGAGGGGTTTACCTTGCCCCCTTTCCTTCATTTCCCCCTTCTTTTTTCACCACATCTTGTCTCTCGAACCTACCGAGAGACAAGATGGCGGCCGCTCCGGACTGTTTACAATGTTGACAGCTACGCTGCCGGTTAGCTGCCCGGTTAGCTGCCCGGTGAGCTGCCCGGTGAGCTGCCCGGTTCATGTACAGGGACGCGCCTCTACGGCGTAAAATCTACCGAGAGACAAGATGGCGGCCGCTCCGGACTGTTTAGAATGTTGACAGACACCGGAGAGCCAATCAGCTTCGCTTCGCGAAGTTCCGTTACGCGTCAGCTACGCGAACTGGGGCGCTAACCGGAGCGCTGTCACAGATATATATTTTTTTTTAAACGTTAATTTCTCAAAATCCACTGGAGCACATATATTGAGACATAGCAAAGGCACGTCGGGCAAACCATATCTACAATTTTGCCAAGTTTCATGTAAATCTATTCAGCCGTTCGAGCTAAAAGTGAGTCCAACCGCCCTATGGAAAAATGAATGGGAAAAACGCGTTTTGGGACCCCCCTTTTTTCTCGGCCCCCCTTGGCGAAACCCCCCCAAATTTTCAGGGGCTGCTCAGAAACAAAATGTGCCATTTTCCTGAAAATTTCAGCCAATTCCGTCCACAAACGCCAAAGTTATTAGACATAGAATTTTCAGAAACCCCATAGAGAAAAAATCCTAACTATATATACCCACTGGCTATCGCCAGTAGGTAATATACATATATAAACATATATAATCTGCATATCTATATAAATATAAATGCATGCATACATATACATATATGCATACATATGCATGTTATTTACATGAAAGTTTTAAAAACACTAATAAAAGCAAAGCTAAAAAGCCACCTCATTACAAACAGAACGGCTTTAACTTAAACGAGGGCGAGATCTATTGCATTTTCAATGCTTGTTTACTTTGGTTCTATCAAGAAGGCATTCAGATGTGTCACACATTTGCCATAAATTCTGAATGTTAGCACTCTAGTTGCTCAGTAGATCACTGTAGTAAAGCTAGTGCTCACCAGGGAAGTCTGCTGCTAATCATGGTTTGCAGCCATTTTCCCGCATTTTTTATCCCGCAGACTTTCAGTCCGCATACCATTATCCCGCAAGGTCATTGACCTCGCATACCATTATCCCGCATTTTTTCAAAACGCATGTGCATTTATCGCGCATGCCTTTACAAAGAATTACGTTTTAAAGGCATGTATGGTAAATGCATTTGCGTTGTGAAAACCACGATGACGAGAGAGGTAAGTGGGTTTGTGTTAATTTTTTCGTGGGTTAGTGATTGTGTAGTGTAGTGTAGTGTTGTGTAGTGTAGTGTTGTGTTAGTGTAGTGTAGAGTTGTGGTGGTTGTTTAGTGTAGGGTCATGCTGGGGGTAGTGTTTTAGGGTTTAGGGTTGTGTTGTAGTGTTTGCGTAGTGTAGGGTCATGCTGGGGGTAGTGTTTTAGGGTTTAGGGTAGTGCTGTAGTGTTTGCGTAGTGTAGGGTCATGCTGGGGGTAGTGTTTTAGGGTTTAGGGTTGTGTTGTAGTGTTTGCGTAGTGTAGGGTCATGCTGGGGCTAGTGTTTTAGGGTTTAGGGTAGTGTTGTAGTGTTTGCGTAGTGTAGGGTCATGCTGGGCGTAGTGTTTTAGGGTTTAGGATAGTGTTTGGGTGTTTGCGTAGTGTAGGGTCATGCTGGGGGTAGTGTTTTAGGGGTTTGGGTAGTCTTGTAGTGTTTGCGTAGTGTAGAGTCATGCTGGGGTGTAGTATTTTAGGGTTTAGGGTAGTGTTGTAGTGTTTGCGTAGTGTAGGGTCATGCTGGGGGTAGTGTTTTAGGGTTTTGGGTAGTGTTGTAGTGTTTGCGTAGTGTAGGGTCATGCTGGGGGTAGTGTTTTAGGGTTTTGGGTAGTGTTGTAGTGTTTGCGTAGTGTAGGGTCATGCTGGGGTGTAGTGTTTTAGGGTTTTGGGTAGTGTTGTAGTGTTTGCGTCGTGTAGGGTCATGCTGGGGTGTAGGGTTTTAGGGTTTTGGGTAGTGTTGTAGTGTTTGCGTAGTGTAGGGTCATGCTGGGGGTAGTGTTTTAGGGTTTTGGGTAGTGTTGTAGTGTTTGCGTAGTGTAGGGTCATGCTGGGGGTAGTGTTTTAGGGTTTTGGGCAGTGTTGTAGTGTTTGCGTAGTGTAGGGTCATGCTGGGGGGTAGTGTTTTAGGGTTTTGGGTAGTGTTGTAGTGTTTGCGTAGTGTAGGGTCATGCTGGGGGTAGTGTTTTAGGGTTTTGGGTAGTGTTGTAGTGTTTGCGTAGTGTAGGGTCATGCTGGGGGTAGTGTTTTAGGGTTTAGGGTAGTGTTGTAGTGTTTGCGTAGTGTAGAGTCATGCTGGGGGTAGTGTTTTAGGGTTTAGGGTAGTGTTGTAGTGTTTGCGTAGTGTAGGGTCATGCTGGGGGTAGTGTTTTAGGGTTTAGGGTAGTGTTGTAGTGTTTGCGTAGTGTAGGGTCATGCTGGGGGTAGTGTTTTAGGGTTTAGGGTAGTGTTGTAGTGTTTGCGTAGTGTAGGGTCATGCTGGGGTGTAGTGTTTTAGGGTTTTGGGTAGTGTTGTAGTGTTTGCGTAGTGTAGGGTCATGCTGGGGGTAGTGTTTTAGGGTTTAGGGTAGTGTTGTAGTGTTTGCGTAGTGTAAGGTCATGCTGGGGTGTAGTATTTTAGGGTTTTGGGTAGTGTTGTAGTGTTTGCGTAGTGTAGGGTCATGCTGGGGGTAGTGTTTTAGGGTTTAGGGTAGTGTTGTAGTGTTTGCGTAGTGTAGGGTCATGCTGGGGGTAGTGTTTTAGGGTTTAGGGTTGTGTTGTAGTGTTTGCGTAGTGTAGGGTCATGCTGGGGGTAGTGTTTTAGGGTTTAGGGTTGTGTTGTAGTGTTTGTGTAGTGTAGGGTCATGCTGGGGGTAGTGTTTTAGGGTTTAGGGTAGTGTTGTAGTGTTTGCGTAGTGTAGGGTCATGCTGGGGTGTAGTGTTTTAGGGTTTTGGGTAGTGTTGTAGTGTTTGCGTAGTGTAGGGTCATGCTGGGGGTAGTGTTTTAGGGTTTAGGGTAGTGTTGTAGTGTTTGCGTAGTGTAGGGTCATGCTGGGGGTAGTGTTTTAGGGTTTAGGGTAGTGTTGCACTGTTTGTGTAGTGTAGGGTCATGCTGGGGGTATTGTTTTAGGGTTTAGGGTAGTTTAGTTGTTTAGTGTATGCTAAAGGCATATTCGTTCTCAAAGTTTTCGTTATTTTAATTTGCGGCCTAATAGTACATGCAGGATTTTTTTTGCGGACTGATGGTATGCGGGATTTCGTCATATATTCGCTAATCATACTTTCTATGGCAAAATGAACCCCCTCATTTTGTTCCTTTTTAAATTAAATGTTTTAAGAGTTACCACTTTATTCGAATCAAGATGGCTTCAGGTGTGCCATACCTTTGTAATAAGTAGGACTGTTAGCACTCTAGTTGTTCTTTAGAACACTCTGGGACATTCTGTCATTGGGCTATAGTTGGGCTACATCTGGCTGATATTTGGGCTGCATTTGTTTTTTTTGTCTCTGGTGGCCATCTTTGGGATACATTGGGCTACATTGGGCTACATTTGGGCTCCAACATATATATAGCCCAATGTAGCCCAATATATATTTTTCAAAGTTAATTTTCGTAAAAACCACTGGAGCCTATATCTTGAGACATAGCAAAGGCACATCGGGCTACCAGTCCCTACAATTTTGCCAAGTTTGGTGTAAATCCATTCAGCCGTTCAGGCTAAAAGTGAGGCCAACCGCCCTATGGAAAATTGCATGGGAAAAACACGTTTTGGGACCCCCCTTTTTTCTCGGCACCCCCTTGACGAAACCCCCCCAAATTTTCAGGGGCTGCTCAGAAACAAAATGTTCCATTTTCCTGAAAATTTCAGCCAATTCTGTCCTCAAACGCCAAAGTTATTCGACATAGAATTTTCAAAAATCCCATAGGAAAAAAATCCTAACTATATATACCTACTGGCTATCGCCAGTAGGTAATATATATATATATATTCACTGAAAAAACCATAGGTTATAGACCATATATAGTTAGGAATTAGCATTTACAAAACCTTATTTTACTCACACAAAACCATTGAAATTCGCATATATAGTTAGTTGCACTAACTATATATCGCGCACCCGCAATCCACTGCTGATCATGTCACATATTACATCATTCATGACATGGTCAGTGACATCACTGATGACATCACTGATGTCATCTCAAATGACATCACTGATGACATCACTGATGACATCTCAAATGACATCACTGATGACATCACTGATGACATCTCAAATGACATCACTGATGACATCACTGATGACATCACTGATGACATCTCAAATGACATCACTGATGACATCACTGATGACATCTCATTTGACTTTACTGATCACATCACTGATGACATCATTCATGTGATAATACGATGAACCTCTTCAGACTCTAATATAACCTTAGATACACTCAGTAAACAGACACTCAGAGACTGTCACTCATCCATGGAGTTACTCACACACCTAGTCAGTCATGCAAAGAATCAATCACACCTCCATTTCCTCAACTATACAGTTATACACACCTTACTTATTCAAACATATACTAACACATATTTACTCTCTTATACAATCCCTGATACAAGTTCACAATGATCCATACAGCCACTCACACATTCACTGGCTCTTATGCACAGTTATTTATATATGTCAACTCTCACATGTACTGTGTTTTACATATGTACTTACTTTGACATGTAGCACTGAGATATCCATTCACTCACCAATACACTTATGCACACAGTCAACCGCCCATACAGCTGTTTCCACATGCACTTTTGAACCCATACATCTAGTGAATCAACTGCTCACACATCTATGCACAGAGTCATACACCTCCCAGCCACCCACACACACACTCAGTCTCCCATACAAATACTTGGGCAACCAATCAATAACCCATATAGTTACTCATATAGCTACTGATCAACACATGCAGCAGTTTACAGAACAACAGACATAATGATGCACAAATTAAGACAGTTTAGTCACTAACCCATGCACTCAGTGAGACACATTTAATCACTCACTCATACAGTCAGTCATGCACCTACTAAATCCTTCATCCAGACACTTATACATCCACTCATTCTTCAATATGTAAGACATATTTAAACTTTACAGAAACATACAGTCACTGGATGTTGTCATCAGTGATGTCATCAGTGATGTCATTTGAGATGTCATCAGTGATGTCATCAGTGATGTCACTGACCATGTCATGAATGATGTAATATGTGACATGATCAGCAGTGGATTGCGGGTGCGCGATATATAGTTAGTGCAACTAACTATATATGCGAATTTCAATGGTTTTGTGTGAGTAAAATAAGGTTTTGTAAATGCTAATTCCTAACTATATATGGTCTATAACCTATGGTTTTTTCAGCGAATTTTCAAGGTTTTGTAAATGCTAATTCCTAACTATATATGGTCTATTCCCTATGGTTTTTTCAGTGAATTTCAATGGTTTTTTAATAGCAAATATCAAAAGCTGTAAAATGTATTCTTCTTTTAAAGGAAAAATATATTTTATATGTATTTAATATAATTTTTTTTATGTATATACATTTTTTGAGGGAACGAATTTATCAACTATCATGCTGAAGAAGAGTGTGGGGAAAAAAAAACAAAGAGGAGGACTAAGAGGAAAGAACAATCAGTTCAAAAATACAATTGCTTTAAAGCATGAAGTGCTTTTCCACACATTTACATTTAAATAACCCATATTAGAACATACAAAATATCTACAGAGGAGACGGTGTACATTGAATTTTAGACTCTTCATTGGTACCTACATGTTGGTACTTACATCACCGACACAACACAACAGCTCTATTCAGAGCTACCCTACCTCAAAGCACTCTAAAATATTATTTTAATATTTCCCTTGGTTTTCCCCTTGTTACGCTTTCCGGAACGCTACCCGGTGCGCGGACCGGGCGCTAACCGTGCGAAAATTTGAAAAAAATAGTTAGTTTTTTTACATATATGGCCCTCCTCAGCCACCCTCAGAAAACCTAGGGGGTCAGGATATGTCTCCCATGCCCCCTTATACCCATTCCCAACATTGTTTATCCTCCATCTTGTGACTAAATTCGTCCGAAACACAAGATGGCGGACTCCCGTTATGCTACCGGTGAGCTACCCGGTTCGCGTACCGGGTAGCGCTTCCACCGCGAAAAATCGAAAAAAAAAATATTTTATTTTTTTGCCCCGCGGGGCCCTTTAATAGCCCCCACATCAATCCTAGGGGGTCAGGAGGGGTCTACCTTGCCCCCTTTCATTCATTTCCCCCTTCGCTTATTTCCACCTCTTGTCTCTCGATCCTACCGAGAGACAAGATGGCGGCCGCTCAGGACTGTGTAGAATGTTGACAGTCACCGGAGAGCCAATCCGCTTCTCCTCGCGAAGTTCCGTTACGCGTCTGGTACGCGAACCGGGGCGCTAACCGGGACGCTGTCACAGATATATATATATTTTTTAACGTTAATTTCTCAAAATCCACTGGAGCACATATCTTGAGACCTAGCAAAGGCACATCGGGCAAACAGTCGCTACAATTTTGCCAAATTTCATAGAAATCCATTCAGCCATTCGAGTTAAAAGTGAGTCCAACCGCCCTATGGAAAACTCAATGTTAAAAACACGTTTTGGGACCCCCCTTTTTTCTCGGCCCCCGCTTGACGGAACCCCCCCCCAAACTTTCAGGGGACGCTCAGAAACAAAATGTGCCATTTTCCTGAAAATTTCAGCCAATTCCGTCCATCAACGCCAAAGTTATTCAACATAGAATTTCCAGAAATCCCTATTCAAAAAAATCCTAACTATATATACCTACTGGCGACCGCCAGTAGGTAATATATATATATATATATATATATATATATATATATATATATATATATATATATATATATATATATATATATATATATATATATATATATATTCACTGAAAAAACCATAGGTTATAGACCATATATAGTTAGGAATTAGCATTTACAAAACCTTGAAAATTCACTGAAAAAACCATAGGTTATAGACCATATATAGTTAGGAATTAGCATTTAAAAAACCTTATTTTACTCACACAAAACCATTGAAATTCCATATATAGTTAGTTGCACTAACTATATATCGCGCACCCGCAATCCACTGCTGATCATGTCACATATTACATCATTCATGACATGGTCAGTGACATCACTGATGACATCACTGATGACATCTCAAATGACATCCCTGATGACATCACTGATGACATCTCAAATGACATCACTGATGACATCACTGATGACATCTCAAATGACATCACTGATGACTACATCCAGTGACTGTATAATTCTGTAAAGTTAAAATATGTCTTACATATTGAAGAATGAGTGGATGTATAAGTGTCTTGATGAAGGATTTAGTAGGGGCATGGCTGACTGTATGAGTGACTGATTAAATGTGTCTCACTGAGTGCATGGGTTAGTGACTAAACTGTCTTAATTTGTGCATCATTATGTCTGTTGTTCTGTAAACTGCTGCATGTGTTGATCATTAGCTATATGATTAACTGTATGGGTTATTGATTGGTTGCCCAAGCATTTGTATGGGAGACTGAGTGTGTGTGTGGGTGGCTGGGAGGTGTATGACTCTCTGCATAGATGTGTGAGCAGTTGATTGACTAGATGTATGGGTTCAAAAGTGCATGTGGAAACAGCTGTATGGGCGGTTGACTGTGTGCATGAGTGTATTGGTGAGTGAATGGATATCTCAGTGCTACATGTCAAAGTAAGTACATATGTAAAACACAGTACATGTGAGAGTTGACATATATAAATAACTGTGCATAAGAGCCAGTGAATGTGTGAGTGGCTGTATGGATCATTGTGAACTTGTATCCAGGATTGTATAAGTGAGTAAATATGTTTTAGTATATGTTTGAATAAGTAAGGTGTGTATAACTGTATAGTTGAGGAAATGGAGGTGTGATTGATTCTTTGCATGACTGACTAAGTGTCTGAGTAACTCCATGGATGAGTGACAGTCTATGAGTGTCTGTTTACACTGAGTGTATCTAAGGTTATATTAGAGTCTGAAGAGGTTCATCGTATTATCACATGAATGATGTCATCAGTGATGTGATCAGTAATGTCAAATGAGATGTCATCAGTGATGTCATCAGTGATGTCATTTGAGATGTCATCAGTGATGTCATCAGTGATGTCATTTGAGATGTCATCAGTGATGTCATCAGTGATGTCATTTGAGATGTCATCAGTGATGTCATCAGTGATGTCACTGACCATGTCATGAATGATGTAATATGTGACATGATCAGCAGTGGATTGCGGGTGCGCGATATATAGTTAGTGCAACTAACTATTTATGGAATTTCAATGGTTTTGTGTGAGTAAAATAAGGTTTTTTAAATGCTAATTCCTAACTATATATGGTCTATAACCTATGGTTTTTTCAGTGAATTTTCAAGGTTTTGTAAATGCTAATTCCTAACTATATATGGTCTATAACCTATGGTTTTTTCAGTGAATTTCAATGGCTTTTTTAATAGCAAATATCATAAGCTGTCGAATGTCAAGTACGTGGTAAGTGAAAACATTTTCGTGTTTATGCACACTGATCTGCTTTGAATGGTGCCCCCCCCCCTCATTTCTATTAGGAGTACTCTCTCTTTGCAGATAGTGAAAGGTAGTTAACGCAGGCCTTTGCCCCCGTTGTAATCCGTCGTGCCTGCTTCTCTCTCCATTTGATTGATTGTTATCCAAGTATTTACTGTTTTAGAATTAGTTCTCTTTGGTTCATTCTCTATTTACAAACAAACACAGAGTCGCAATACTCTGTTTAGTCTTTGCAGATAACGAAAAATCGTGTAAAAAAAAAGAAAAGGAATCGAGCAAAATCAGTAGGCCACTAATGGGATCTCTTTTTGACCTCGCTAAAATAGAAACATTAGGAACAACCCCTCATGACAAATACAAAACTAGTGAGATGAACTGAACTCCACACAATGATGGCTGCAAAACAGCTCGGCTCCGCCACCCACCCCGCCCAAAATAACGATAAAGAGCGGCTGCCATGATTGGTTGCGGAATGGCCACGACGGAGCTACGAAATGGTGCTGCTCTCATGCTAACCCCAGCTTCAGTCTGAAACATCCAGAAACACTGTAGACTACCAATTCGATCAGTTCCGGTAGCGCCCCAATGTAACCCGGTAGAGAAGAACTAGCCCTCCCCTCTTTGACTGATGGTTCTTGTTGCCTGTCCCTTCTGTTGTCATTTAACAGAACTATTTAGCCTGCTGAAAGGGGTTGTGTTCCGACCGCTGGTTGGTGGAGACATTTTGACTATATTCTAGACCTGCGTTGTCGCGTAATGCGTCATATGACGCGCCGCGTTAGCGCATCCGGAAGTCATCCGGGGCGCGCAGCGCGTAACGTAAGCATAACAAGTCATGTGACTTGTTAATAAAACTTTTCATTGGTTCATTTTACTTTTCTTATTGTAATGATGAAAGGCTTGGTCATATGACCTAAAAATTACGCTTTTCATTACTTCCGAACATTATTTTTTCTTAAATATATGTTATAATGTTCCAGGCTAATGTACTTTCCCGGAAATTTTACAACTGTCCTGCAAGTAAAATATATTCTTTTTTCGAGAAAAAGAGCGTTTCTTCGTCCCATGACGGAGCCGTTGAGCAAAAGAGGGTCGACCTGCTGTCTTAGTCGCCGATACGCCTGAATATGAGATTCTTATCGATCACTTTATCTTGCAGGAATAGAAAACACAACAGCCCTTGACCATTTATCTTTACTGCGTTCCTTCGTATTATACCTTTTACCCTTCATGTAATTGGTCTGCTTTATTTCACTTGCCTTTTAATGATTCTAAAACAGTGACTATTATTAAAAACTTTACCAATGTATATACTACTACCATGTTTTCTTTTAAAAACCTTTATTGTGAAAATTTCATTATACAAATACGAGCCTATAACCACGTGGGCCTGCCACGGAGCAAACTGTAATCGTATGTGATGAATAGACATTTACACTGTAGAGGAACGTAACGGGCGGGCCATTAGGTTGCAAGAACTAAGGTGTCTAACAGTTACGGAATCGGTGGACGTACATTTTATAATTAAAATACCACAGGGCCAGTTACAATAAAATTATCTAGATATACATTTGTGGGCAAGTACCATGGGTGACGTTAATTCGAACTTTCAACAGTACAGTAATCAATAACACATCAGAACTTAATATCAATAGGGATGTCGAAATATTCAATCAATTCTCGTCCCCGCCCGCCATGTGCTTCAAAACTGCATACGTATCTCGTGATTTCAAGGTTCTGCAACCAGTACACAACAAGGAGTTACGAGTCCCATTTATTCCGGCGCCATTTTGGGCGAGGACGGGCAGCTCCAGGATATAGTCAAAATGTCTCTACCAACCATCGACTATGATGATGTTCATATGCTGTATTTATTAGAGTAACACTCATCTGTCCACATGAAATTAATTTGCCACAATCTAAACATGTCATTTTAATCTTTCCAAAGTTCTTCTAAATATTTGGGACCGTTTCCCTTGCCTCTGAAGCTCTCAGTGCCACTTCTTTGATGAATGTACTAGCAGGTCAGGGGTTCTCCTCCAAATCTCTCTTTTATGCAGCACTATAATTAATTGGTGCCACCTCTCCATATGACGATGCATGGTATAGTTACCACAACTATATTTTTTTTCGGTTCCTCTGGAGAGTTCATCGTGGCAGATGAAGCGTGTAACGTACCGGGCATTTACCTTTTTTTGCATGTACAGGAAAGGAAAAAAAAATCGAGCGTCCGAGTTCTAAGGTGTCCCAGGGCCATTTTAGTGGACCAGGCCCAAATCCAAAGAACAGGCCGCCATTTTGAGAGTCCTCTTGCAGCCGCCTGTCGCTGTAGCATCAAGAGCGGCCGAAACTCAGCTGAATGGCAACTGAAACGGTAAAGGGGCGCCCCACTACAGCAGACGAGCCTCCACCTAGGAAGGCCCATTCACGCCGGCTCCCCCCCCCCCCTTCGGGCACCCCACGCCGTTATTCGGAGCAGTATTGTAGGATGGCCACACCAGTGCGGCAACTTGCTAGACATCACCCCGGTGGTAACCGAATCTCAACGCCTTGTGGTGTCTTCTATTCAGAAAACATTGTTATGCTGCCTTCGACCTATTCGCCGCAAGTGCGCACACAACTCAACTGCATAGCTTGCTAGACACCACCTCGGTGCCATCCGGATCTTGGAATGTCAGCGCCTTTTGGTGTCTTCTCTTCAGAAAATATTGTTGCGCTGCCTTTGGCCCCATTCGCACATCGGTCCGCAACTTAGACATCACCTCGGTGCCATCCGGATCTTGGCATCTCAGCGCCTTGTGGTGTCAGTCAGAAAATATTGTTGCGCTGCCTTTGGCCCCATTCGCACATCAGTCCGCTACTGACACCATCTCACAGGCCAACAGGGCGCCCCACGCCGACTTTTACCATTGTAGGATGGCCACACCAGTGCCACAACTTGCTAGACACCACCTCGGTGACATCTGGAACTTGGCATCTCAGCGCCTTGTGGTGTCTTCAATTCAGAATATATTGTTGCGCTGCCTTTGGCCCTATTCGCACATCGGTCCGCTACTGACGCCATCTCACAGGCCAACGGGGCGCCCCACGCCGACTATCAGCATTGTAGGATAGCCACACCAGTACAGCAACTTGCTAGACATCACCTCGGTGCCATCCGGATCTCGGCGCCCCACTGCAGATGAAGTGCCTCTCAACTATGAAACCACCACGGTGACATCCGGATCTTGGCGCGTTGTGCTGCCTTCGGCCTATTCGCACATCGGTCCGCTACTGACGCCATCTCACAGGCTAATGGGGCGACCCACGCCGAGTTTCAGCATTGTAGGATGACCACACCAGTACAGCAACTTGCTAGACATCACCTCGGTGCCATCCGAATCTTGGCATCTCAACGCCTACTGGTATCTTCCATACAGAAAATATTGTTACGCTGCCTTTGGCCCCATTTGCACATCGGTCCGCAACTTAGACATCACCTCGGTGCCATCCGGATCTTGGCATCTCAGCGCCTTGTGGTGTATTCTCTTCAGAAAATATTGTTGCGCTGCCTTTGGCCCCATTCGCACATCAGTCCGCTACTGACACCATCTCACAGGCCAACAGGGCGCCCCACGCCGACTTTTACCATTGTACGATGGCCACACCAG
Organism: Lissotriton helveticus; assembly: GCF_964261635.1. Lineage (NCBI taxonomy): Eukaryota > Metazoa > Chordata > Amphibia > Caudata > Salamandridae > Lissotriton > Lissotriton helveticus. Next base: position 364,512,822 of record NC_136068.1, on the reverse strand, counting down.
TGCCACAACTTGCTAGACACCACCTCGGTGCCATCCGGATCTTGGCATCTCAGCGCCTTGTGGTGTCTTCAAATCAGAAAATAATGTTGCGCTGCCTTTGGCCCCATTCGCACATCGGTCCGCTACTGATGCCATCTCACAGGCCAACGGGGCGCCCCACGCCGACTTTCAACATTGTAGGATGGCCACAGAAGTGCGACAACTTACTAGACACCACCTCGGTGCCATCCGGATCTTGGCGCTTTGTGCTGCCTTCGGCCTATTCGCACATCGGTCCGCTACTGACGCAAACTCACAGGCCAACGGGGCGCCCCACGCCGACTTTCAGCATTGTAGGATGGCCACACCAGTGCGGCAACTTGCTACACACCACCTCGGTGCCATCCGGATCTTGGCATCTCAGCGCCTAGTGGTGTCTTCTATTCCGAAAATATTGTTGCGCTGCCTTCGGCCCCATTCACACATCGGTCCGCTACTGACGCCATCTCACAGGCCAACAGGGCGCCCCACGCCGACTTTCAGCATTGTAGGATGGCCACACCAGTGCGGCAACTTACTAGACACCACCTCGGTGCCATCCGGATCTTGGCGCGTTGTGCTGCCTTCGGCCTATTCGCACATCGGTCCGCTACTGACGCAAACTCACAGGCCAACGGGGCGCCCCACGCCGACTTTCAGCATTGTTGGATGGCCACACCAGTGCGGCAACTTACTAGACACCACCTCGGTGCCATCCGGATCTTGGCGCGTTGTATTGCCTTCGGCCTATTCGCACATCGGTCCGCTACTGACGCCGCCTCACGTGCCAACGTATTTTCTCCGCATTTTATACCCTATGCCGCATAACAGGTCATGTGACTTGTTTATAAAACTTTTCATTGGTTCATTTTACTTTTGGTTTCCTAATGATGGAAGGCTTGATCATATGACCTAAAAACAACACTTTTCATTGGATGAAAACTTTTTTTTTTCCCAAACGATGAAAGCCCCACCTTGTTTCTGGATGTTTCAGACTGAAGCTGGCGTCAGCATAAGAGCACCACCATCTCGTAGCTCCGTCGTGGTCATTCCGCTAGCAATCATGGCAGCCGCTCCCAACCAGAAGCCTGCAGGAGTCGGGGCCCCCAAAACTTTTGATGAATTCTCAAGGCGGAGGGGGCGCTTTCGAGAATGGGGTCCAAGACCTAGCAGACAAGCGTCCGATTTCCAAGGTGTCCCAGGGCCATTTCAGTGGACCAGGCCCAAAAAGGAAACAGCCTGCCGCCATTTTGAGAGTCCTGTGACAGCCGCCTATCGCTGCACCGCAAGAGTGGGCGCAACTCAGCTGAATTGCGGCTTTTGACACAGTGGACCAAAAACGGACGGAATGGCAACTGAAACGGTAAAGGGGCGCCCCACTACAACAGATGACACTCCACCTGGAGAGGCCCGTTCACGCCGCCTCCCCCGGGGCGCCCCACGCCGTTATTCGGAGCAGCATTGTAGGATACCAAAACCAGTGCCGCAACTTACTGGACATCACCTTGGTGCCATCGTTCTGCTGCCTCGGAACTATTCGCACAACAGTTTGCTACTGATGACCCACCCCCCGCGACGCCCCACGCCGTTATTTGCTGGGTGGCAACTTACTAGACATCACTTTCGTGTCATCTAGATTTCAGCACGTTCTGCTGCCTTGGAACTATTCGCACAACAGTTTGCTACTGATGACCCACCCCCCGCGACGCCCCACGCCGGAAATCTGGACGTTGTGCTGCGTTGGGACTATTCGCACAGCCGACCGCTACTTCGTTGTTTTTCCCTAAAAATGTTTATATGTTATTACTATTTTTGTTTTCTTGTATATATTTATAAATTATTAAAGTTTTATAATCTTACTACTTTGTCGGAGTGCTATATATTTTTAATGTGACACATAATTGTAAAAACTTTGATGTACAAAGAGTCATCCCTGGAATCTTCCGCTTCAGGCTCGGTCCCCTCCCCAATCACAATACAGGATGGTTTTCAGATAATAGCAACGCTTCTGCTGTGACGGATCTCATCGAGTGTGGGCCTTGATCTACTATAACTCCTTTGAAGAGGGGTGATTCTTTACAGCTGTGGCCATAAACTACATCTGCAGGGCTAGCTGATACCCTAGGACCAGCCTGGACAATCCGACACAGAGGAAAAGGAGTGTCAGAGGGTGCGGTAGTGAATAGGGCGAAAGGGAGGTGTCGGGCAGGCACAGGGTGTGATTCTCAGGGAAGAGCAGCACAGATGGGGGGAGGTTTATTACCCATGCATAAGACAGAGAGCGGGGGTGACCACTGCCTGGGGGAGATGCTTGCGAGGGTGGGGAGCCATGCTAAGGATCGACAGCGTGCACAGAGTGGGTCTGGTCAAGGCATCTAAAATGGCTGCCGTGCACGACAAAAGTGTGGCATTTGAAAAAAGACAAGATGGCGCAGACAATGTTTTTCAACACTTCCTGATTTCCTTCGAATCGAACGTTAACAGACGTTGGGGCATATTACCAAAGTTAAGCGATATTTATCCCTAACGATGCTTAGCAACGAATTTTTTACCGTCAGAAATTATCGCAGATAAACCTTGCTATTATCAAGGTTTATCGCAAATACGATAAAAAACGACCGCAATGCATTAATATCGCTGAAAACTCAGCGATATTCATGCATTACCGAGCTAATGCTCTTAGCCATGTTATCCACCTCCCATTGGATAACATGGCTAAGAACTGCTCAGGGCTGGTGCTAGCTTTTGGAGATATTCGCGCTTATCTCGAATATTTCCAAAAGTTGATAATAGGAGATAGCGATGTTAGCGACTGTTTCCAGTCGCTAACATCTTGGCATGCCCACTTTGCATGTCATTAGTGATAAATATCACTCACATGCAAAGTGGGGCCCAAGATGGTCGCTATCTCCTACTAGCCGTCGCTAACTGGTGTTAGCAACAGCTAGGTAATACAGATATAATTTTATCTCCGCGAAGCGGAGCGCTGTTACAGATATATATCTTGTTTTTGAACGTTAATTTCTCAAAATGCACTGAAGCACATATATTGAGACCTAGCAAAGGCACATCGGGCTACCAGTCCCTAATATTTTACCAAGTTTCGTGCAAATCCATTCAGCCGTTCGATTATTATTATTATTTTTTTTTTTTTGCCCCGCGGGGCCCTTTTAAAACCTCCACATCAAACCTAGGGGGTCAGCGAGGATCTACTATGCCCCCTTATGGTCATTTGCCCCGTCGCTTTGGCCTCCTCTTGTCTCTCGATCCTACCGAGAGACAAGATGGCGGCCGCTACGGACTGTTTGGAATGTTTACAGACACCGGAGAGCCAATCAGCTTCGCTTCGCAAAGCTCCGTAACGCGAAAAGTACGCGAAGCGGTGCGCTGTTACAGATATATATCTTTTTTTGAACGTTAATTTCTCAAAATCCACTGGAGCACATATATTGAGATCTAGCAAAGGCACATCGGGCTACCAGTCCCTACAATTTTGCCAAGTTTCGTGCAAATCCATTCAGCTGTTCGATTATTATTATTTTTTCTTTTTTTTTGCCCCGCGGGGCCCTTTTAAAACCTCCACATCAAACCTAAACGGTCAGGGAGGATCTACTATGCCCCCTTATGGTCATTTGCCCCTTCGGTTTGGCCTCCGCTTGTCTCTCGATCCTACCGAGAGACAAGATGGCGGCCGCTACGGACTGTTTGGAATGTTGACAGACGCCGGAGAACCAATCAGCTTCGCTTCACAAAGCTCCGTTGCGCGAAAAGTACGCGTAGCGGAGCGCTGCCCGGTCCGCTGTTACAGATATATATCTTTTTTTAAACGTTAATTTCTCGAAATCCACTGGAGCACATATATTGAGACCTACAAAAGGCACATCGGGCTACCAGTCTCTACAATTTTGCCAAGTTTCGTGCAAATCCATTCAGCCGTTCGGGCTAAAAGTGAGGCCAACCGCCCTATGGAAAACTCAATGTTAAAAACACGTTTTGGGACCCCCCTTTTTTCTCGACCCCCCCTGGACGAACCCCCACCCAATTTTCAGGGGCTGCTCAGAAACAAAATGTGCCATTTTCCTGAAAATTTCAGCCAATTCCGTCCACAAACGCCAAAGTTATTAGACATAGAATTTTCAAAAAACCCATAGAGAAAAAATCCTAACTATATATACCTACTGGCGACCGCCAGTAGGTAATATATATATGTATATATATGTATATATATATATATATATAACATTTCTATGGCAAAATGAAACCCCTCATTTTGTTCCTTTTCAAATTAAATGTATTAAGTGTTCCACTTTATTCCAATCAAGATGACTTCAGGTGTGCCATACTTTTGTCATAAGTAAGACTGTTAGCGTTCTAGTTGTTCTTTAGAACACTCTGGGACATTCTGTCATTGGGCTATAGTTGGGCTACATCTGGCTGATATTTGGGCTACATTTGGGCTCTTTTGTCTCTGGTGGCCATCTTGGGAGACTGCATATCAGAATTTTTTTAATGAAATATAAGAGGATTTGAGAAGTCACTCAAAATGTGCCCTCATTTTTCTTTCTTCAGCACTAATCATAATTTCTATGGCAAAATGAACCCCCTCATTTTGTTCCTTTGCAAATTAAATGTTTTAAGTGTTAACACTTTATTCCAATCAAGATGACTTCAGGTGTGCCATACTTTTGTCATAAGTAAGACTGTTAGCGCTCTAGTTGTTCTTTAGAACACTCTGGGACATTCTGTCACTGGGCTATAGTTGGGCTACATCTGGCTGATATTTGGGCTACATTTGTTTTTTTTTGTCTCTGGTGGCCATCTTTGGGCTACATTGGGCTACATTGGGCTACACTGGGCTACATTTGGGCTCTAACATATATATAGCCCAATGTAGCCCAATATATATTTTTCAAAGTTAATTTTCGTAAAAACCACTGGAGCATATATCTTGAGACATAGCAAAGGCACATCGGGCTACCAGTCCCTACAATTTTGCCAAGTTTTGTGGAAATCCATTCAGCCGTTCGAGCTAAAAGTGAGTCCAACCGCCCTATGGAAAACTCAATGTTAAAAACACGTTTTGGGACCCCCTTTTTTCTCGGCCCCCGCTTGACGAAACCCCCCCAAACATTCAGGGGATGCTCAGAAACAAAATGTGCCATTTTCCTGAAAATTTCAGCCAATTCCGTCCATCAACGCCAAAGTTATTCAACATAGAATTTTCAGAAACCCCTATTCAAAAAAATCCTAACTATATATACCTACTGGCGACTGCCAGTAGGTAATATATATATATATATATATATATATGCACACAGATCCTTCCAAACGAAAAGATATATATATATCTCCAAAGAGAAAGAACACCAACAGTTGGAGGCCCACACGCATCCATGTAGAAAGTGTTTCATTTTCCTCTGGCAGCTCAGCTAATACTTCAACAAACTCGGGCTGAATTGGCCATGAAAGTTCCAACGTGTTTCGGGTGTTACCGGGCCGTTCATCTTGGGAAATGGCATGTGGGGAGAGGCAACGTGATGACTCTTTAATTAATGTTCTAAAGTCCCGCCTACTGGTGTCTTTGTGGGTCCACCCTGCCACCCTTGTAGGTCTTCCCCCATTTACCGATTCGGTATTTACCAAATCGGTATTCCCTATTCATTCCTATGGGCCTGGCGGCCCATAGAAATGAATGGGGAATACCCATTCGGTAAATACCGAATCGGTATTTACTGAATTTTACCGATTCGGTAAAAGTTACCGAATGAATACCTACATACCATTTACCCATTCTAAAATACCGAATCGGTAAAATTCATTATTTTAGAATCGGTAAATGGTATTTACCTACATCTGGCCCTAAGTGTCTGCCCAACCCCATGTGAAGTATGGCATGTATTACTGGGTGCATAGAGGGTTCTCCTGTGTGTGGATCCCAAAAAGGGCGACTATCGTTTATTAGCTGCTGATGCAGAAGGAACTGCCCTGAAGGAAGGTCGTAAAGCTCTGTCAAGCGGGCATATGTCATTAACTGTCCAACTTCATACAGGGATACCATTTCTGTGATAGAGGAATCAGTTCATACTTGTAGGGCACGGGTAGTATAATATTCATCAGTACGGGGGAATCCTACCAACAGGAGGAAGGGCACATATGGAGGTTTCCCTTTAGACATGCAATGTATTTTCAGCATACAGGAGATTGCTATTGTCACCTGTAAGGAGTAAGTGCGGAGGTGTTTGGTGCCCAGGAGAAGCAGTCTCCGTAAGGCTGGGAGGGGTATCCGTCCCTGCTCTGGGATTGTCTCTCCAGTGTATCGTTCTGCTGTCCAGTACGACAACCATTGAAGCTGCGCTGCCAGGAAGTATGCTTCAAAGGATGGGGCACCTAGCCCTCCTTGTGTTGTGGGCAGGTAAAGCGTGGTTAAGGCCACCCTATGTCTTCCCCACCCCAGATCAAAGTGGACAGGAATGTGTCTAGCTCTTTGAAGAAGGAGCATGGCGGTATTACTGGGAGGTTGGAGAAGTGGTAAAGGAGCCTCGGGACCATGATCATCTTTGCGAGGGCCACTCGACCGATAGGGGCGAGAGGTAGTGTCTTCCAGAAGTTTACTGATGTGCGTAGCCCGGCTACTACCTTACAGTCATTCCCCTCGTACAGATCTGTGGGAGAGTGAAACAGTTGTACCCCGAGGTATTGTGGCGCTGAGTTGCTCCAAGTGAGGATGTGGGCTCCCATCGTTATGTCTTGTGGGAGCGGATGCGGGCTCAATGGGAATATCGCGGACTTGGCCCAATTAACTTTGAGGCCTGATGCCATCGCGAAGTCACTCAGTGCCGACCAAAGGGGGGTGAGGTCGCTATTAATATCTATGACATAGATCAAGAGATCATCGGCATTCAGAGACGCACAATGCATTGTGTCCGCTATTGATATACCCCATGCCCGCCATCCTGCCGAAACCATATTGCCAGGGGTTCTACTGCTAAGGCGAAGAGTAGGGGGGATAGGGGGCACCCTTGCCTGGTTCCTCTTTCCACTGGGAAGGGAGCGGAGATGTATTTACCTATTCTCACTCGGGACGTTAGGCCCTTGTAGAGAAGCTTCTTGTATTCCATCAGTATGGGGCCCGCCCTTATCCTATGAAGCACAGCAAATAGGTACGGCCATAATATGGGTATCAAAGACTTTTTCAAGGTCTAAAATCAGGCTTGCTGAATTCGGGAAGTGAGCCTGCGCCCTGTCTTGGACGTGTAATAGTCTACGTATGTTTAACGAGGTGTTACGCCTTGGTATGAATCTATTTTGGTCTGGGTGAACCAGTGGCGTTAGGATCTTGGTGTATCGGTCTGCTAGAAGTTTCCCCAATAGTTTACAGTCTGCATTTAGCAGCGTTATTGGCCTGTATGAGGCTGGGAGGATGGGGTCCCTATGGGGTTTGGGAAATGTCACTATAATGGATTCTCGGAGTGAACCTGGGAGCTCCTTTCTGCTTAGTGCATCATCATACATGGCGACTATCCTGGAGATAAGGTGAGCGGAGAATGTGCTGTAATATTCGAGCAGAAAGCCGTCCATTCCAGGGGTTTTGTTATGTGCTAGTTCTCTGATGGCGCGAGTGACCTCTGGGGCTTTAATCTTGGTCTCAAGCTCTTTTCTGTCAGCTCGTGATATGTGTGGAATCTGTATGGTCTGAGAAATTGAGAGATTACCCGGTGATTTGTTTGTGTTGGGGGCCCTATAAATACTGGAGTAGTACTTGTAGAAGATGTGTTGGATCTCTATTTGGGAATGTCTGGGGGTCCCTGTATTGTCTAGAAGCTCCGTGACCAGTTTAGTAGCCACGTCCTGTTTGGCTAGCCACGCTAAGAGTGTGCCCGTTCTGTTGCCCGCGTTGTGTACTCTAACGACGTAAGCACGGAAATCTGTAATACAATCGTGCGGAAGTCTCCAGGTAGGTATGGGGGGTGCGGGGCCTCCACCGGAGGGTCGGCATGTGGGCATTGTGGTCTAAGAGTACTCTACCCAGATAGTCGGACTGTTGTACCCCTGGGAGTATGGGCGTGGAGCAGAGGAATCTATCCAGATGTACATGTAGGTTGTACAGGGCAGAATGGAAGGAGTACAGTCTAATGTCTGGATGTCGTTCTCGCCACGGATCTACTAATTGCCAGTGTTTCACCCATGTTTGATATTGGGTTGTCTGTTTGTTTGCCGGGGAGTGCGGTGGTGGGGGGGTGGGACCGATCGAGGTCGAGATCTAGAGCGCAGTTATAGTCACCCCCTAGGAGCCAAGGGACTGAGGTGTGGTGAGTGAGCACTCCTGTGAGGTGCTTCCAGTATTGGTCCTGGTCTATATTGGGAGCATATATTCTACCCAATAGGATGGACTGACCCCCCAGTATTCCCTCCATCAGGGTGTATCGACCTTCTTTATCTATGACTCGTGTCTGTTCCTTAAAGGGGATCCCAGGCCTGATCCATATAAGTGTACCCCTGGCGCAAGCGGAGTACGCGGTGGCACAGACGATGCCTTCGCCTGTTATTGTTAGTTGAGCTAACTATAACTCACGTGCCCGCAATGCACTGGTGATGACGTCACATATTACATTACTCATGACATGGTCAGTGACATCACTGATGACATCTCCAATGACATCACTAATGACATCACTGACGATATCATCCACATGAAAATCTGATGCACATACTGATGCCCTAATATAAACTTTGATACACGCACTCTAAAATACAGACTACTATTTTTGAAACCATACACACAAGAATGCCAGATACTACATACCACCCACTATTTCCTACATCTATACACACATCCAGTCACTTATACATGTGGATACTCATCAATACAGTATTGTAATATGCACTCATACACCTATACATATATATATATATATATATATATATATATATATATATATATATATATATATATATATATATATATATATATATATATATATATATATATATATATTGCACGGTTTGGCTCAAAGTTGTAATCCAATGGCGCTCCATTCACCGGTGCCGAACTACTGAGCAGAGCCCTGCTTCAAGTTATATTCTCCAACTCCCTTAAGAAAGGGAAAAAAGTTCGCACTCACAAAAGGATTTTTCTCCCAGTCTTCTGTTTTATTCGTCAAATTTCCAGCATTTCAAAACACAAAACCAACGCGTTTCGCGACCCACCGGTCGCTTGTTCACGGTAAGCTTTAGAAAACACAGTAACGAGTCCCTCTATATTTTTCGAAGGAAACGCCACACCCATAATGCTGATGACCTCACTTCCTGTGAAAACAGGAAGTGTGATGGGAAATGTAGTTTTTTGACCATTATTTACAATTTTTATATATACAAAAACGATCTGTGACATTGGTTCATCAGAATTCATTGATGACAATAACCAATTTAAATTTTAAAGAAAAATCCTTTTGTGAGTGCGAACTTTTTTCCCTCTCTTAAGGGAGTTGGAGAAGATATATATATATATATATATCTATATATATATAGATATATATATATATATATATATATATATATATATATATATATTTCACACCAATCCCGCTTCACTTTAAAAACGAGTCAGGCACATGCTGAAGTTGCTGATTGGTAAATTTATTGCCACCAAGTTGCACAAGTGATTAAAACAATTTCCTCAGTCACAGCTCCTGGCAGACGCGTTTCAGCGGTTGTCTTTATCAATGTCATTGTAGCTGGATGGATCAAGGTGAGGCTTATGACAGAACGATGTTTAAATGTCTGTGGCGGGGAACGCAATGGGTTGACTGGTGTGGTCATCGAGAGACGACAGGGAAAAATTCCAACTAGTAAGTACTTCTTTACTTCTTTCCAAGTGTCCATTTCACGGTTCCCCGCACTGAATCCTGTGCAGCGATTATACAGAGGGGGGCACAAATGTTCCAATTCGCGAGCAAGGTGTAATAACCTGCTCGTGCATGCAGTGATGCCCTGAACTTGTCAGCCCTTGTACAGATTGCTCCCGCGTACCTGCATATATATATATATATATATATATATATATATATATATATCTATTACCTACTGGCGGTCGCCAGTAGGTAGTTATAGTTAGGACCTATTATGCATAGGAAATCGGCAACATTCTATTGCCAATAACTTTAGCGCCGATTGATGAATCTTCTTGAATTTTTCCAAAACTTTTGGTCAGCTTAGTTCTGCTCCTTCCCTGAAAGCTTGGGGGTTATTAGACAAGCGGGGGCAGAGAAAAAAGGGGGGTCCCAAAACATGTTTACCCCATGCAATTTCCCATAGGACCTTTAGCCATGGCTACAGCCCGAACGGCTGAAAGGAAATTAATCATATTTGGCAAAGAGGTAGTCCTCAGTTCAGACTCGTGCCTTTTTCTTATTTTGGTGTAAATCCGTTCAGTAGTTCGGATCTATCTGCGTACCCTACGCGCAGCCTACAAGCACCCTGCCGTGCACGAGCTGAATGCTAATTGGCTGACAACTGTCAAAATCAGGAAGTGTTGGCAGCCATCTTGTGCCTCGGTAGAACGGAGGCACAAGAAACCAAAAACAAACGCCGCAAAATAAGAAAAGGGGCAGGGTAGACACACCCTGACCCCCTAGGCCTGCTCTCAGGGGGTCCCAAAAAGATATATTTTTATTAAATCGCGGGATGGGCGTAGGATCCGTGCATCCTAGCAATAGACAAAAAAAGAAACACGGTCTCCCTGTAAATATGCTAATTTGCCCCCGGGGGCATTATTAAGAAAAAAGTGTGGGGTTCCCAATCCCTCCCAGACTGCCCCAGGGACCGCCACCCCACAGGGCTCTTAGTTAACATATGCGGGGGGCTCACGGGCCCCCCCACAGCACCGGGGACTGCCACCCCGGGGCTTTTTTTTAAATGGGTGGGGGGCTCTGAGGCTCCCCCGGCCCTGGGGACCGCCACCCACTGGGGCTCCAATTAAATGTATGCGGGGGGCTTATGGCTCCCCGCAGTCCCGGGGACCGCCACCCCTGGGGCTTTTTTGAAAGGGGTGGGGGCCCTCTCAGGCCCCCCAGCCCCGGGGACAGCCACCCCCCAGGGCTCTAATTAAATGCATGCGGGTGCTCACGGGGCCCACTGCAACCCCGGGGACCGCCTCCACTCGGGGCTTTTTTGAAATTGGTGGGGGGGCTCTGAGGGCCCCCTAGCCCCAGGGACTGCCAACCCTGGGTTTTTAAAAAAATAAAAAAACCTGTGTGGAGAGGGCTTGAGCCCACCTCACCCCCCGGGGCTTTTCAAATGATGGGAGGGGGGGCGCGTGGCCCCCCTCCTGGAGCCCAAGATGGCCCTGGGGACCACCACCCCCAGGGCTGGCTCCTGCAGTGTACCGGGGTGCCAAACCCTGGGACACTGCCGTCTGCAATGACAGGACGGGAGCCTCGCGGCTCCCACCCTGTCACTGCAAACTGCTTTCCTATTTGAAAGAGAGAGCAGGAAACCTGCTCTCTCTTCCAAATAGGAAAGCAGATTGCTTTCCCATATGGGGAGCAGCATGTTAGCTGCTCCCCATATGGAAAAGCAATGCCGGCTCCTGCAAGATGCGGGGAGCTGGCTGGGACCGTGGGGGGATTGGGACCCCCCACGGTCCCCAACTAAGTGGGCCAGCCCCGGGGGATGGGGTCCCCGGGGCTATTAGTGGCCCGGGAGGGGGGCCATGCGGCCCCCCTCCCCCCCAAAAATTATTTTAAAAAAAATAAATGGCCCTGGGGGATGGCGTCCCAGGGGCCACAACTGGTCAGAGGAGGGGGGCAAGGTAGCACCCCTCCAAAATAATAATAAAAAAATGGGCCATGCCCCGGGGCTAATTATAGCCTCTGGAGGGGGTCCACACGGCCCCTTCCCGATTTTTGGGGGCAGTCCCTGGGGGATGGGGTCCCCAGGGCTAAAAAAAAATTGAAAAAGAAGGGGGGGCTAATCAGCCCCCGTACTTAGAAAAATTAATTTTTAAAAACGGAATCGCGGCCAGAGGCCATGCCCCTTTATTGTACCACTCTGCATAAGCACCCCCTGGCGCGTTTTCAGAGGGGGAACAAATTCACCTTGAATACTGGGGGTCTCTGGGGACCAACTAGCCCACCAGGTACCTCCAGTATGCCCCAGGGAGCTCCGTTGCAGAGAGGTTATCTGAGGCCACGCCCCTTTTTACACCTCTCTGCAATGCAGCTCTGTGGCGCTTACTGGAGGTAGCTGGTGGGCTAGTTGGACCATAGGGACCCCGAGGATTCAAAGGGACTTAATTCCCCACTTTAAAACGTGCCACGGGGCGCGTTTGCACACTGGTGAATGGAGGGGGTGGGGCCGGAGTTAACATGTGTGCAAACACGCCCTGTGGCGCGGTTTAAGTTGGGGAATTAAGTCCTTGTCAATACTGAGGGTCCCTGGGGGCCAACTAGCCCACCAGGTACTTCTAGTAAGCGCCACAGAGTTGCGTTGCAGAGTGTTGTAAAAAGGGGCAAGGCCTCTGAACACTTCTCTGCAACGCAGCCTCCTGGCGCATACTGGAGGGACCTGGTGGGCTAGTTGGCCCCCAGGGACCCACAGGATTGAGGAGGAATTAATTATCTAACTTAAAACGCGCGCAGGGTGTGCTTGCAGACATATCACCTTAGGCCATGCCTCCTTCCTTCACCACTGTGCAAACGCGCCCTGTGGCGCTTTTTAAGTTGGGGAATTAATTATCTTTCAATACTGAGGGTCCCTGAGCGCCAAATAGCCCAACAGGTATATCCAGTATGCGCCAGGGAGCTGCATTGCAGACAGGTGTTCAGAGGCCATGCCCTTTTTTACACCTCGTTGCAATGCAGATCTGTGGCGCTTACTGGAGGTACCTAGTAGGCTAGTTTGACCCAAGGGACCCTAAGGATTGAAGGGGACTTAATCTCTCAATTAAGAGCGGTGACAGGGCGCGTTTACACAGTGGTGAAGGGAGGGTAAGGGCCTGAAGTGATGTGTACAAACACGCCCTGTGGCGCGTTTTAAGTTGGGGAAAAAATTCCATTTCAAACTTGAGGGACCATGGGGGCTAAGTACCCACATCCAGGTAGGTATGGGGGGTGCGGGGCCTCCACCGGAGGGTCGGCATGTGGGCATTGTGGTCTAAGAGTACTCTACCCAGATAGTCGGACTGTTGTACCCCTGGGAGTATGGGCGTGGAGCAGAGGAATCTATCCAGATGTACATGTAGGTTGTACAGGGCAGAATGGAAGGAGTACAGTCTAATGTCTGGATGTCGTTCTCGCCACGGATCTACTAATTGCCAGTGTTTCACCCATGTTTGATATTGGGTTGTCTGTTTGTTTGCCGGGGAGTGCGGTGGTGGGGGGGTGGGACCGATCGAGGTCGAGATCTAGAGCGCAGTTATAGTCACCCCCTAGGAGCCAAGGGACTGAGGTGTGGTGAGTGAGCACTCCTGTGAGGTGCTTCCAGTATTGGTCCTGGTCTATATTGGGAGCATATATTCTACCCAATAGGATGGACTGACCCCCCAGTATTCCCTCCATCAGGGTGTATCGACCTTCTTTATCTATGACTCGTGTCTGTTCCTTAAAGGGGATCCCAGGCCTGATCCATATAAGTGTACCCCTGGCGCAAGCGGAGTACGCGGTGGCACAGACGATGCCTTCGCCTGTTATTGTTAGTTGAGCTAACTATAACTCACGTGCCCGCAATGCACTGGTGATGACGTCACATATTACATTACTCATGACATGGTCAGTGACATCACTGATGACATCTCCAATGACATCACTAATGACATCACTGACGATATCATCCACATGAAAATCTGATGCACATACTGATGCCCTAATATAAACTTTGATACACGCACTCTAAAATACAGACTACTATTTTTGAAACCATACACACAAGAATGCCAGATACTACATACCACCCACTATTTCCTACATCTATACACACATCCAGTCACTTATACATGTGGCTACTCATCAATACAGTATTGTAATATGCACTCATACACCTATACATATATATATATATATATATATATATATATATATATATATATATATATATATATATATATATATATATATATATATTGCACGGTTTGGCTCAAAGTTGTAATCCAATGGCGCTCCATTCACCGGTGCCGAACTACTGAGCAGAGCCCTGCTTCAAGTTATATTCTCCAACTCCCTTAAGAAAGGGAAAAAAGTTCGCACTCACAAAAGGATTTTTCTCCCAGTCTTCTGTTTTATTCGTCAAATTTCCAGCATTTCAAAACACAAAACCAACGCGTTTCGCGACCCACCGGTCGCTTGTTCACGGTAAGCTTTAGAAAACACAGTAACGAGTCCCTCTATATTTTTCGAAGGAAACGCCACACCCATGATGCTGATGACCTCACTTCCTGTGAAAACAGGAAGTGTGATGGGAAATGTAGTTTTTTGACCATTATTTACAATTTTTATATATACAAAAACGATCTGTGACATTGGTTCATCAGAATTCATTGATGACAATAACCAATTTAAATTTTAAAGAAAAATCCTTTTGTGAGTGCGAACTTTTTTCCCTTTCTTAAGGGAGTTGGAGAAGATATATATATATATATATATCTATATATATATATATATATATATATATATATATATATATATATATATATATATATATATATATATATATATATATATATATTTCACACCAATCCCGCTTCACTTTAAAAACGAGTCAGGCACATGCTGAAGTTGCTGATTGGTAAATTTATTGCCACCAAGTTGCACAAGTGATTAAAACAATGTCCTCAGTCACAGCTCCTGGCAGACGCGTTTCGGCGGTTGTCTTTATCAATGTCATTGTAGCTGGATGGATCAAGGTGAGGCTTATGACAGAACGATGTTTAAATGTCTGTGGCGGGGAACGCAATGGGTTGACTGGTGTGGTCATCGAGAGACGACAGGGAAAAATTCCAACTAGTAAGTACTTCTTTACTTCTTTCCAAGTGTCCATTTCACGGTTCCCCGCACTGAATCCTGTGCAGCGATTATACAGAGGGGGGCACAAATGTTCCAATTCGCGAGCAAGGTGTAATAACCTGCTCGTGCATGCAGTGATGCCCTGAACTTGTCAGCCCTTGTACAGATTGCTCCCGCGTACCTGCATATATATATATATATATATATATATATATATATATATATATATATATATCTATTACCTACTGGCGGTCGCCAGTAGGTAGTTATAGTTAGGACCTATTATGCATAGGAAATCGGCAACATTCTATTGCCAATAACTTTAGCGCCGATTGATGAATCTTCTTGAATTTTTCCAAAACTTTTGGTCAGCTTAGTTCTGCTCCTTCCCTGAAAGCTTGGGGGTTATTAGACAAGCGGGGGCAGAGAAAAAAGGGGGGTCCCAAAACATGTTTACCCCATGCAATTTCCCATAGGACCTTTAGCCATGGCTACAGCCCGAACGGCTGAAAGGAAATTAATCATATTTGGCAAAGAGGTAGTCCTCAGTTCAGACTCGTGCCTTTTTCTTATTTTGGTGTAAATCCGTTCAGTAGTTCGGATCTATCTGCGTACCCTACGCGCAGCCTACAAGCACCCTGCCGTGCACGAGCTGAATGCTAATTGGCTGACAACTGTCAAAATCAGGAAGTGTTGGCAGCCATCTTGTGCCTCGGTAGAACGGAGGCACAAGAAACCAAAAACAAACGCCGCAAAATAAGAAAAGGGGCAGGGTAGACACACCCTGACCCCCTAGGCCTGCTCTCAGGGGGTCCCAAAAAGATATATTTTTATTAAATCGCGGGATGGGCGTAGGATCCGTGCATCCTAGCAATAGACAAAAAAAGAAACACGGTCTCCCTGTAAATATGCTAATTTGCCCCCGGGGGCATTATTAAGAAAAAAGTGTGGGGTTCCCAATCCCTCCCAGACTGCCCCAGGGACCGCCACCCCACAGGGCTCTTAGTTAACATATGCGGGGGGCTCACGGGCCCCCCCACAGCACCGGGGACTGCCACCCCGGGGCTTTTTTTTAAATGGGTGGGGGGCTCTGAGGCTCCCCCGGCCCTGGGGACCGCCACCCACTGGGGCTCCAATTAAATGTATGCGGGGGGCTTATGGCTCCCCGCAGTCCCGGGGACCGCCACCCCTGGGGCTTTTTTGAAAGGGGTGGGGGCCCTCTCAGGCACCCCAGCCCCGGGGACAGCCACCCCCCAGGGCTCTAATTAAATGCATGCGGGTGCTCACGGGGCCCACTGCAACCCCGGGGACCGCCTCCACTCGGGGCTTTTTTGAAATTGGTGGGGGGGCTCTGAGGGCCCCCTAGCCCCAGGGACTGCCAACCCTGGGTTTTTTAAAAAATAAAAAAACCTGTGTGGAGAGGGCTTGAGCCCACCTCACCCCCCGGGGCTTTTCAAATGATGGGAGGGGGGGCGCGTGGCCCCCCTCCTGGAGCCCAAGATGGCCCTGGGGACCACCACCCCCAGGGCTGGCTCCTGCAGTGTACCGGGGTGCCAAACCCTGGGACACTGCCGTCTGCAATGACAGGACGGGAGCCTCGCGGCTCCCACCCTGTCACTGCAAACTGCTTTCCTATTTGAAAGAGAGAGCAGGAAACCTGCTCTCTCTTCCAAATAGGAAAGCAGATTGCTTTCCCATATGGGGAGCAGCATGTTAGCTGCTCCCCATATGGAAAAGCAATGCCGGCTCCTGCAAGATGCGGGGAGCTGGCTGGGACCGTGGGGGGATTGGGACCCCCCACGGTCCCCAACTAAGTGGGCCAGCCCCGGGGGATGGGGTCCCCGGGGCTATTAGTGGCCCGGGAGGGGGGCCATGCGGCCCCCCTCCCCCCCAAAAATTATTTTAAAAAAAATAAATGGGCCTGGGGGATGGCGTCCCAGGGGCCACAACTGGTCAGAGGAGGGGGGCAAGGTAGCACCCCTCCAAAATAATAATAAAAAAATGGGCCATGCCCCGGGGCTAATTATAGCCTCTGGAGGGGGTCCACACGGCCCCTTCCCGATTTTTGGGGGCAGTCCCTGGGGGATGGGGTCCCAAGGGCTAAAAAAAAATTGAAAAAGAAGGGGGGGCTAATCAGCCCCCGTACTTAGAAAAATTAATTTTTAAAAACGGAATCGCGGCCAGAGGCCATGCCCCTTTATTGTACCACTCTGCAAAAGCACCCCCTGGCGCGTTTTCAGAGGGGGAACAAATTCACCTTGAATACTGGGGGTCTCTGGGGACCAACTAGCCCACCAGGTACCTCCAGTATGCCCCAGGGAGCTCCGTTGCAGAGAGGTTATCTGAGGCCACGCCCCTTTTTACACCTCTCTGCAATGCAGCTCTGTGGCGCTTACTGGAGGTAGCTGGTGGGCTAGTTGGACCATAGGGACCCCGAGGATTCAAAGGGACTTAATTCCCCACTTTAAAACGTGCCACGGGGCGCGTTTGCACACTGGTGAATGGAGGGGGTGGGGCCGGAGTTAACATGTGTGCAAACACGCCCTGTGGCGCGGTTTAAGTTGGGGAATTAATTCCTTGTCAATACTGAGGGTCCCTGGGGGCCAACTAGCCCACCAGGTACTTCTAGTAAGCGCCACAGAGTTGCGTTGCAGAGTGTTGTAAAAAGGGGCAAGGCCTCTGAACACTTCTCTGCAACGCAGCCTCCTGGCGCATACTGGAGGGACCTGGTGGGCTAGTTGGCCCCCAGGGACCCACAGGATTGAGGAGGAATTAATTATCTAACTTAAAACGCGCGCAGGGTGTGCTTGCAGACATATCACCTTAGGCCATTGCTCCTTCCTTCACCACTGTGCAAACGCGCCCTGTGGCGCGTTTTAAGTTGGGGAATTAATTATCTTTCAATACTGAGGGTCCCTGAGCGCCAAATAGCCCAACAGGTATATCCAGTATGCGCCAGGGAGCTGCATTGCAGACAGGTGTTCAGAGGCCATGCCCTTTTTTACACCTCGTTGCAATGCAGATCTGTGGCGCTTACTGGAGGTACCTAGTAGGCTAGTTTGACCCAAGGGACCCTAAGGATTGAAGGGGACTTAATCTCTCAATTAAGAGCGGTGACAGGGCGCGTTTACACAGTGGTGAAGGGAGGGTAAGGGCCTGAAGTGATGTGTACAAACACGCCCTGTGGCGCGTTTTAAGTTGGGGAAAAAATTCCATTTCAAACTTGAGGGACCATGGGGGCTAAGTACCCACCTGGTGCTTCCAGGAAGCGCCACTGCGCTGTGTTGCAGAGAGGTGGTGCTGGCCGTGCCCCTTTTGACATCTTTCTGCTACGCAGCTCCGTGGAGCTTACTGGATGAACTACGAATTCCGATTTACTCACCTGTTATCAGGCAAGACCTCAGTGCAGCATCTTTAAGGCCCAGTTCTGATCCTAAAAAGTAATTCTAACCATACTTACCAGTAACTTGAATTTCCTTTCATAGGCTAACATTGACTGGTTTCACTTGGAAATTATTCTAAGTGTGGAGTTTTTTCAACTTTGAAATATTCACCTAAAATCATCCGAACAATCAATTCCGATGTACTCACCTGTTATCAGGAGAGAACTCAGTGCTGCATCTTTTAGCCCAGCACTGACCCTGAAAAGTATTTCTAACCATACTTACAAGTAACTTGTATTTCCTTTCCATAGGAATCCATTGTCTGGTTTTCACCAGAAAAGTTTCTAACGCCACATGCATCAATGTTGCCGTTTGCGAATCCTTAATTGTGAAAATTAAGGAATCGCAATTAAGAATTCGCAAACGGCAATGCATGAATAATTTGCATTTTTTTTAGCGATTTCTTATTTTTCCTTAATTGCGATTCACAATTTGAGAATCGCAATTAAGGAAAACCCTTCCCATTGATTCCTATGGGCCAAGAGGCCCAAAGGAATCAATGGGAAGGCATTTACAATTTGCGATTTTCAATTTGCGAATCGCAAATTGAAAATGCAATTTCAAGGGTGCAAGGGGGTCCAAAGAACTCCTCCCTGCACCCCTGAAATTGAACTTAAGTGCAATTTACACACACACATGTCGCAATTTTAGAAATCGCAACATGATTGCAATTCCTAAAATTGCGAAATACATGATGAATTCCAATTTTGATAATTGCATTCGCAAACAGCCGAAAATTCTGATTCGCACCGTTTGCGAATGCAATTATCGTTGATGCATGTGCCCGTTAGTGTCTATTTTCACAAACTACAAATATTCCTAAAAAATCGCCTGTATGACTTAAACGCATTTTTTTAACTGTTTACAGGAGATGCACCAGTGCTGGATCCAGGATCTACCACTGAGTAAAAAAAAGTAATGATAACACTACTTACTTGCTAAGTGAATTTCCACCCTCTGGGATAAGATTGGTGATTCTATGTGAAAAAAGTTTTTAAGTGTCAACTTTTAAAATACAATAATATTCCTTAAAAATCATTACTGTAACCAAAATGCTTTTACTCAACTGTTTACATGAGATGTCCCAGGACTGAATCTAGGATCCAGTCCTGTGGTTAGAAAAGTAATCCGTAAAGTAACTAATTGCATTTAACTCGAAATTCCCATTCAGCTCAATGTTGCATTGGGTTTGAAATTGTGTACCCCGTTGCAACAACTGTAACTACTGTACTTAAAACTCTATTGCCTCTTTGTAAAGTATTTAAACTAAAGTAATTCATTCTGAGAAAGTATATTTTGGCATGTAATGTATAATGTAATTATAAAGTAATTGAAAAAATAAAATATCTAAAAACAAATAGTTTAAAAATGTAGTAAATCAGTATAAAAATAAATAAATATACGAATTAATACATTTACAAATTCTCATTTACAAAACCTTTGAAATTCACTGAAAATACCATAGGTTTCAGACATGTTATAGTTATGAATTAGCATTTAAAAAACCTTTGAAAATCACTGAAAAAACATAGGTTTCAGACATGTTATAGTTAGGATTTAGCATTTAAAAAACCTTAAAAATTCACTGAAAAAACCATAGGTTTTAGGGGTGTTATAGTTAGTTGGACATTTCACTTGTACAAAACCATTGAAATTCCCACGTTATAGTTAGTCGTACTAACTATAATTCGCTTGCCCGAAATTCACTGCTGATGATGTCACATATTACATCATTCATGACATGGTCAGTGACATCACTGATTAAATCACTGATGACATCACAAAGGACATCACTGATGACATCATCCACGTGACAATCTGATATATCTTATCATACACTAGTATAACTTTTCAACACTCATTATAAAATATGAAGTACCATATTCTAAACCATTGACACACCAATACAAGTTTCTAAAAACCCACTTAGTGATTCCTACATCTACACACACATCTAAGCACTTACCTATAGATTCACTCATAGACGCTAACAAAGATCAATAGAACACAATTAAATATACTTATACACCTACATCAACATTACACACCAGCACACATCTTATTCACTTATGCAGTCATCCTACTCACTTATGTAAACAATTGATCATACTTATATTTACTAAGCTACACACTTACACAAACACCACTTTATTTATTCATGTAGATAGTAACTCATACTTAGTGTGTTATAAAATCACTATTACAAGTATACTGTTATCCATACGTCACTCATACAATCACTAAGTCTTATGAAAACCTATTTATATACAACAACTGTCACATACACTGCCTTTTGTATTTCTAGTTTGTTGGACATGTATCATTGAGAAATATATTTCCACACCCATAAAGAGATTTAATCACCCAAACAACTGTTTCCACATACAGTCTTAACCTCATATACCTACTAAATCAACTATGTACACATCTTTGGACAGTCACACACCTCCGACCCAATCACACACACATTCATTCATTCACTATCCCATACAAATACTCACTTAACTAATTAATAACTAATAGAGACTTTCACATAGCTAGTAACCCACTTATGTAGTAGTTTACACAAGAGATAGAGTGATACAAGTATTCACACAGTTTAATCACTATCCCATATATTTAGTGAGACACTTTAAATTAGTCACTTAGACAGTCAATCACTCTGCTACTTAGGGGCATATGTAGGTAAATCCGTTTTTGCGATTCGGAAAATGCGATTTTCGGCGAATCGCACTTTCAGAATCGCAAAATCGGATGTAGGTAAAAAATCGCTATTTATTATCGATTCTCAAAAAATCGCAGAATATTTGTGCGTTTACTCAAATAGCGATTCCTTATTGGCGAATTCGCTAATAAGGAATCGCAAAAACGGGAAAGAGCAATTCAGGTGCAGAATGATGACATCACAACCAGGAAGTGTTAGTCTCCATGCTGCACCTGATTGCCTGCACCTGTCCCAGAGTCAGTTGCTGGCTGAGAGACAGAGAGGAGGGAGAGTGGAATTGGCTCTGACTCCAAACTGAGCAAAATGGAATCACAGGGTGCTGAAAAGCAAGGTGGTGAGAAGCAGGCAGATGAACAATGCAGAAAAAGGAAACAGAAATTTTCTGAGAGGGTGTTGGAGGTATTAACAGAGGAGGTGGTGAGGCAACATGACCTCCTGTTTGGAAAAGCCTCACTTCGTGTGCCTGAAGCCAGAAAAAGGAAAATATGGTCAGACATACAGGAAAAGGTAAATGCAATTGGCGTTACCCATCGTACCACCGAGGACCTCAGGAAGCGGTGGTACGATATGAGACAAAGGTCCAAGGAGAGGGTGGCCACTAGATTGGCAGAAGCCAAAGCTACTGGAGGTTGGAGCTCCACTACACCTGAACCGATGCCCCTGGAGGAGTTGGTGGAGACAACCCTCATGCCTGAGGCACTGACGGGCGTGGCCAACCTGGACAGCTCTGAAAACCAGAGACAAAACAGAAGGTAAAATGCATGCCAAAATCACCCAATGCATTCCCATCCCACCCAGACCCCAAAATCCACATGCATGAATAGGAATCCGGTCCATGTTTTTAGGAATACCCAGTGAGGCATAATGGGAAATGTAGTCCTATGTAATGTAAATAGGGGCAGATAGACATACAAAGGGTACATAGGTAACAATTCCAATAGCAATATGCAAAGTTCACAAAATAGACAAGCAGGCATGTAAATAGTATTGTCAAAAACTTTATTAAAAAATAAAAAATTCAATTGACACACAACTTATGTGTGCTATTTTTTGGCAGATGGACCAACAACCCAGGACACTGTTGCAGCAGTGGGGGAGACAGCTCCAGCAGAGGACCAGGCAGGGCAGGAGAGCCAGGGTGCCACACGTGACACACCTGCGCAAAGCAAATGGCGCAAAATAGTACCTGCATTGATACAAATGCCATCTGGGTCCACAGATGCAGAAGATGAAACACAGGCTGATTCATCACCAAGCACAGCTCAGGGTAGATCCCAAACACCCACATCCAACACGACTGTCAGTGGAGCGAGACAGCGGGCACGGGCCAACACCTGCAGTGCCTCAACAGGTACTGATTCTGTTTTTGCTGGACTGGAGGGCCAAATGTTACGTGTGCAGCGCCTGCAAAGCAAAGGCATATCATCAATACAGCGTCAACTGGCGCAACACAATCGGCACATGTCAGAGGTGAGACTTGACATCACAAAAATAGCAACAGCAACAGAGGCCAATCTAAATGAAGCAAGGATTGCTAGGCAGGCCCAGGGCAGGGACCAACGACGCCTAAACACACGGCTGGACCAATTTGCAAGGGATGTGAGCCACCAATCAACAGCCATATCCATGCTTGCTAGAAGAACTGTGAGCATGCAACATGAAATGGCACACTGCTGTCAGGACGTTGCCAAGAGCCTGGAATAGGTAACCCATGCACTTGATCAGCTGCGGGCTGCTGTTACTGGGGGGATTGTTACGCCAGGTAGGATAGACACTGATGGCCAATCCAGCAGAAGCACACCTACTCCACCAATACCAGCAGAAAGGCATAGGAGTGGCCGTCAGGGCAGAAGTGTGAACAACAACACGGAAACCACTGAACAGGCTGACGGTGGTGCATCAGGGCATTCACGCCGTAGGTGAAGGGGCAGAATGGACAATGGTATGTTGTGAAGCAACATATCCCATGAGGACTTACGTTAATGATATTTGGGCACTGTGAGGACATGAACATGTGCTAATTTCAGACTTACCGTCGCACTGTGTGACATTGCATACCCTGCATTTAAGGAAGTAAACTTTTTTTGGAACAACAACATTGGTCATTGTCATTTTTTCTCTTACCTAGAAGTAGTTCTGTGTGATGTCATCATGTCTCATGTGCCCAGCAGCTGCCCCAGCTCCTCCTGCATGTCTGCGTTGGGGGGGCAGGTTCCTCCTCATCAGATGTGTCGGAGTCAGTCAGATCCACTGGGGTGCCCTTCTTGATAGCAATATTGTGTAGCATAGCGCAGGCCACCACTATCTTGCAACATGTCTCCGGACTGTACTGTAGAGTGCCTCCACTCTTGTGGAGGTAGCGGCAACGGCTTTTGAGGATTCCAAAGGTTCTCTCGATGGTGGCTCTTGTGGCTCTGTGGGCAGTGTTGTATCTCTGCTCAGCAGCTGTGGTTGGATTTATGTAGGGTGTGAGAATGTAGTCGCGCACAGCATATGCACTGTCTCCTGCATTGAAGAAGAATGTTGAAGTTTAGTGAGATGCTGCAAGTTGAAACATTTCATACTACTGTTTGTGTGTGCCATGAAATGACCTAGCAGGTATCCCTCTCCAAAATGGCCATTTGTAAGTCTGCGATGTAAAGCACAGTGTCTAAAAATGAAGGAATCATGAGTGCTTCCTGGAAATTTTGAAACGATATCGGTGATGAGATTTTTGGCATTGCAGACTACCTGGATGTTAATTGAATGGTATGATTTTCTGTTTCTAAAAACATACTCATTGTGTGATAGGGGGACAGCGCAACATGTTTTCCGTCTACACAGCCAATCACGTGGGGGAATTGGGCAATTTGATAAAAATCCTGTTTGGTTTGGTCAAGTTCCTGCTGTGTGTCTGGAAATTTGATGTGGTAATGCTTCCTCTGCATCATAGCATTGAGGAAAGCATGGAAGAAACGCAAAAGTGCGCTCTGGGACACCCTTCCCACTGCGGCAATTATCCCCTGGAAACTCCCTGACGCTAGGCGGTGCAGTGAGCACAACACCTGTATGTGTGTGGGAATGGTGTGGGCCCAGTATGTGGGGTGCTCAAGCATGGGTGTCAGCTCCTCTATGAGCTCAAGAATACTGTCTGGATGCTGCCTGTTGTGCACATGGATGTCCTCCTCAGTGCGTTGGAAGAGGGTGATGCGTGTACAGTAGATCCTCTCCTGGCGTCTCCTTCTCTCTTCAGCCTGTCGGATGCGTAGCCTCCTGGCTATAACATAAAGCTCAGCCATTGTGTGAAGCCACTGATGCATCATGGGCCACTTTAAATAGGTTGCACCTGGTTACCACCTGGCCAGAGTTGGTGGTAATTGAGAAGTGCAAAATTGCGATTTTCAGAAATTCGCTATATGCGATTTTTTCCTACATTGGAAATTGCTCATATCTATTCGCAGAACCCATTACTCGCAACATTGCTAATCGCAAATTTTTCGATTAGCAATTTTGCATGGAACGTTTCTTACCTACATAGCATCACACACTTTTGAGTTCGCAAACACCAGTAATTCTGCGAATTATGGCGTTTGCGAATCGCAAAGGCCTACCTACATATACTCCTAAATCCTCTATTCAGACACTTATAAATCCACTCAGTCTTCAATGCAGATTACTATATATATATAATACTTATTTAAATATCGTACCAAAACACATTCACTGGATGATGTCATCAGTGATGTCATCAGTAATGTCATTTAAGATGTCATCAGTGATGTCACTGACAATGTCATGAATGATGTAATATGTGACATCATCAGCAGTGGATTGCGGGTGCGCGAATTATAGTTAGTACGACTAACTATAACGGGGGAATTTCTATGGTTTTGTACGAGTGAAATGTCCAACTAACTATAAGACCCCTAAAACCTATGTTTTTTTCAGTGAAAATGCTAATTCCTAACTATAACATGTCTGAAACCTATGTTTTTTCCAGTGAATATTTATATATATATGTGTACTGTTAGTATTTCTTCTATGTCTATTTTTGACATGTGATGCACTAGCACTTTAAAATGGGCTGAGTATATTGTATCGTCATGTGACCAAGGCCGCAGGGACGGCCGAAACGCGTCATGACTGAGCTGTTTGTTGGGTGAATAAACAGTATACTGCGAAAAAAGTTGGTCCATGCCTTGTAATTCACTGGAATGGTGGAGCGCTGCGAGGTATTGCAGATAATTACCGGCATTTGACTGCTGCCGGTGTTGGACCCCCTCCTCTACAAGTTGGCTTCGCAGCAAGTGGTCTATCGTGCCTCCGGTCTCTGTTTTGTTCTCCCGGCTGGTGGGAACTTTGGCGGGGACCCCGGGGGCACTATTCGAGTCCCATCTAAGGGAGGGAGCGAAGCCATCCAATCGGCCACACGGGTGGAGAAGTACCCGGAAGCAGTGAGCGACCAGTGGTTTGCAGACTCTGACAACGCGTGGTGAGGAACCTGTGGTGCCGTTCGAGTGAGCAGGGGAAGGTACCGGTAACGCGTTAAGGAAGAGTCAGCGACCGCGGTAAGGGAGCTATACATGCACATGTGTGACTGATCTGGAGGGAGGAGGTGAGCACACGAAGCCCGAAGGAGGTCGTATTAGGGTGGTAAACTGCCGCCTGAGACCAGGAATCATTTACGGTGCCTCCGTGTGTGTGAAGCGGCATAAAACAGTACAACCCAACAAACAGCGATGTCAGGCGATGCACGTAGAGCCCGGGAGCTCGCCGCACAGGAGATGTTCTCTGAAGAGATAGAGAAGGAATCAAATGTTAATAAAGGGACTGGAGAGGAGTCAAGTGGGGTAGAGCCCAGCAACATCAGAAGTGCCTTTAAAGAGTTAGAAAAACTAAAACGTAATGAACAGTCCAAATGGTGGGAGGCACGTTCACTAAAAAGATACCTTGATGTGGGGAGAGTCCCTAGAGGGCTACGTATAATGCTGGCCCCCAATTACGAAGCGCCAAATCCCCTTATGATGGTAGCGTGGGGTGAGTGTAATCTTGACAACTCACGTCGTCTAATGCAGATTTTGGTGCAGTTTGCCGAAATTGATGGGGATGAATTACAAAAGAAAATAGATGCCCTTGAAGAAAACATCAAATTACAAATAGACGGAAAAGAGACCCCTGAGACCACCAAACTAAGGGATGAAATGACAGCAAGATTGGCAAAAGAAGAGGAAAAAATCAAAACCAGAAAAATTCAAAAATTCAAAAGGGACAGAGATGACTATGCCAATGGTCAGATATTTACATTTGCGCGTCGCTACGATAACCTAAGAGCAGTCACAGCAAGTAAACGTGGCACAACTGACACTCTAACAAATCAATCCACAGAAGAAGATTCGGTGGTGTACAGCTCTGCAGCAGAAAGTGGTTCAGAGAATGAGGGGCCAAGAACAAGAAGCAAGGTTGCGTTGACCTTGGGGGAAGAATTGGAAATGTTAAAAGAGAGCAGAAGAGATACCCTGAGGTCTCGCTTCCAAGGGAAAGCTGTGCAACAAAAACCCAACGTAGGAGGGGCAGGCGTATTGCCGCAAAACAGAGGAGGTCAAAGCAAGCGAGGTCGGGTCGGGGAGTAACCCGCAAACCACGACAGTAAGCCCGGTTGAGGAGCCACAAACAGAGACCAGTGGCATCATTCAGGATACACAGGTAACAGAATCTACTGTATCTAAATCTAAAATTAACCTGAGCTCTGTAACACTAACCAGAGCAGAAGATCAACTCCTCAGTCTTGGCCTCAGTTTTTGTCCTGAATCGAATTTTTGCTACACAAGAACAAGGGCGGACGTATATCAATATATACGAAAACTGAAACTAAAAAAACAATCAAGTATAACCACTGAGCCCCCAAAATCAGGAGGGGTGGTGCTGAGCTGACAGTGAGCGACATGGGCCTTTATCATGATATGTGCCAGTTGGAAAGTGAGGAGAGCATGGGGACACAAGAAAGAGTGACTCTAAGTGGTCAAAGAAAACCCAATACCCCATATAAACCGAAATCAAAATATATTCCCCGGCGGCCCGTGATGGGCTCGATGCATTCAGTGAAGCAGTGGTGAAGAAAATAAAGAGGCTGGGCCGCGTAAATAATGAAAAGGAGAAAAAATACACAAGCCAAGAGAGGAAACTGAACCAATTGGTGAAAAAACTACAGGATGCTGAGCTGGTAATCCGCAACTCAGATAAAGGAGGGAATATCGTCCTGTGGCCAATTAAGAATTATCTCCAGGAAGCATATAGTCAGTTGAATGATATGAACTGTTACAGAAGAAGTAATCCTCAAAAATATAGAATGATGCTGGAACATCTGAACAAAAACCTGGTAGCCTGGAAGGGAATAGGGATGTGATAGAGCGCGCAAGGTCACCCAGCCAATAATTTCGCCGTTTCCGGCTTCGGGCCCATATACTTTCAATTCACAATATTCATTGACAGGGTGACTCCACGGGCTGCTACCAATTTGTGTGAATTCCCTACTGTTATACCTCAGCGTACCCGACTTACCATCCACCGACACGGTACCTATGACCACAACGGATCAGGGAGCTAGCTGTAAAGGAAAGGCAGCAAAATACAAACTCAAAATGACATTCAATACTGTTGTAAATGACCACGGACAACTGGAAGTTTTAAAATATTTATCTAAAGTTCGTTTTCGTTGAGCATTAGGTTTACAAGAATAAGACAATCGATAATCAAAATAATGAAGAGTACATAACTATAGAGAAATAAAGTCAGGGTAATCATGGAAATGCTAATATGAGATGCAACAGGAAACGCTATGCATTTAGGGCAATAGTTCTTTAGACAGTTCAAGTAAGGCCGTTCTAGACCATATCAGAAAATGACAAACTGCAATGCAAAATATGATTTCTAAAAGGTAGGGTAACATGGGAACACGTTATGAAAATATGCAATTGACTTTATGTTTCAATGGTTGCGGCAAAAGCATGGAAAAATCAACATATGCAAGGGTATGTCTTTATTGAAGCAAAAGACAGAAAATTAGAAAGGTGCAAGTTTAAAGAGTTTAGAGCAATATTTACCTAGACTGGTGTGGAAACCAAACCCTGGCCACGGGTCAGTTAAGGACAGGAAAACCCTCAAGGAAGGATACCCCTCAAAGGACAGCAGGTGCAGAATGGACACCCAGGACAGGACAGGATACCCTCAGATTAGGAATCAGGACAGGACCTCAGGACAGGACAGCAAACCCTCAGGACAGGACCGCTCAGGACAGGACAGCAAACCCTCAGGACAGGACCGCTCAGGACAGGACCGCACCCGCAGTTTGGAAGCAACGCCTGCGCTCCACCCTCTCTGCAGCTATCGATCAAGACCCCGATTGGGTCAGCGAACTCCCAGCAAAGTGCTTCGCCAGCACTTTAAGGTTCAGTAGAACCTTAGTCTATGGTCAATTTTGGACAGAGTGCTCCGCAGCGCTCTGTATCTTCAGTCACCTATTGAGTACGATGGGTCAGTGACAGGTCAGCTAAACCAGACAAGTCGGACAATTCCCTAGGCGAACCCAGGGTAGATATACAGTTTGGGGACGGTGTACCACCCCCCAATGTTGCCTAGTGTCAGAATCCCTCAATTTGGATTGGTCCTAAGATAGGATTTGGGTAACACACCAATCAGAATACACTATTTGGAGGCCTTATTTACATCTCAGGGCACCGCCTAGCAAGGTTGGGGTTCCCATGAGAAAGTTGCGCAGAATACAGGCAAAGAATACATTTTTGCAACATAATAGAACAATATCGTGACGTTGTGGGGCGAAGGTACTGCTTCCCAGGCTTGCTTTTGGTATCATCCTTCTTTGGCAGCCATTCAATGACAAGATGCTTTTTGTCGAGTCTGCGCACAAGTACCCTCCAAGATGGCTTTCGGCTCAGTCAGACCCTCATTCCCCGCGGTACATGAAAAGTAAGCGAGAACAAATTAATACATAGAAATAACATTATGAAAACACATCACAGGGTTTGTACTTTCAACTTATCACTAAGAAATATACTTATGCAGTCTAAATGTTAGCTACATATAAACAAGTACAAGAGCAGTGGCACGAGCAGTACCACGTTATTGGCAAAGCTATGCATTATGCATGCGCAACTATTTCCCTCCAAACCTGCAAACACATCAGGACACGTGAGTGTGACTGACGCATGCGCAGACACTTACTTCCAAGCAGCGGCCATTTTTAAAGACTCAAATTAATTATTTTAGTAAAACACATAGGCAAGCTTCGGGGAACCTCGTTTAAACATAAAATAAACGTTAGTAAGACGTACAACTTATTACGTTATTACACATTAACGAGGTTCATGACAAAAGCACGTCGCGAATGCGAAGCTTTGCTTCATCAATCCCCTCTTTGATGATATTTACTATCATCACAAAAAAATAAATGGAACCAGATGCCAACTTCTCACACCTTATACAGCTCTATTTCTTCCAGCAAACGATTCAATTTCTCTTTCTCATCTTTGGTAGGGTGAGAATTCTTCACCCTTTTGTAGATCTGATTATTTATCTCCTCCAATTCAAGCTCATCCACACTTCTTTTCACCCCTCTTGCATTCACTTCATGCTTTCTGGTGTGCTTACGACATTTGCAACAGACAAATATGAAGAATAGGATGAGACCTATAATTCCAATTGGCATTAGTACCTTGAACAATAAGCTTTTACCTACGCTAGTAAGCCAATGACCTACATTTGAGAGACCATCTACCAGTCTCTTCCAGGCACTGTCAACCTCGAGTGGTTTGAGTTCCTTTGCCAAATTAGTAATGTTTTTCACGTATCTTTTGTCCGGAATATAAGTGCAACAATGTTGCGCCTTCAACATCCGGCAGACTCCGCCCTCTTTCGCTAATAAGGTATCAAGAGCAAGTCGGTTCTGCAAAACCATTGATCTGATCGCAACCATTTCGGTATTGACCAGCAGAAATCCATGAGCTGTGTCAGTAGACAACACATCCACTATAGTGGACAATTTG
Source organism: Lissotriton helveticus (assembly GCF_964261635.1). Classification (NCBI taxonomy): domain Eukaryota; kingdom Metazoa; phylum Chordata; class Amphibia; order Caudata; family Salamandridae; genus Lissotriton; species Lissotriton helveticus. The sequence continues at coordinate 364,482,602 of NC_136068.1, read as the reverse complement.
CAAATTCTGTGAGTGTTCAGAACCACTCCCACTCCAGGTATCAGTGCACTGAAAATACTACCCATTATTTCACCTACACTTTCTCTTTTACTACGCACTAAGCCATTAGTATTTTCACTGCTTCCAGCAACTCCATTCACATGGTATATTTTCGGGAAGACAATGCCAAAGTAGCAGCTTCCATACCAGTGATCCGGCAATTTGAAATAAGCCTTGTCCCCACAAATATAATAAATTCCAGGAAACACAGGCTCTGACCCATTTTTGAAACCCCAACCTCCAATTACCTTGTAATTATGTTCGCATTCACTGGAACCAATGAAAATGTTATTATAATAGCTAGTTTCTCGCGGTGAAGACATAGCTTGCCTTTCTTTTCAAAATCCAGCAACAGAGCAGGACCCGCCCCACCAGTTGAGGTGCCTTCCATGTTCTCTACCCACCTTGGTCTTTTCTGACTTTCGTCATTTGCCTTTCTTTGTATTTTAATTCTCCTTTTCTCTGCCATATTCAGGAACATCTTTTCCTGCTCACGCAAAGAACAAGTCAAGTTATCTCTGTGTGCGTCACCTATGTCGATATTACCTATAGTCAGAAAGTATTCGCCCATATAGCGGGTAACGTCACTTTTAGTATGTACAGGATTCAAGTTCCCACGTATAGGAAGTTCAGAAAAGATCACGTCATTGTTAGAGTAATAGTACTGTAACGGTCCTCTCTTGTAAAATAAACTAGCTAAAATGCTACAGGAGATTCCATATGTCAGCGGCAAGTGATGGTATGTCACGCCTTCAGCTACAGAGGTAGGTAGCTTCATGCAGACATAACAATCTTCAATTTCCATAGTCTCTACATAGTGTATTAACAAGTTTGCGAAAACATTTAAGTGTGTCTTGTTCTTAACTCCATGATAATGTAGTCCTCCCTCATCTGATGCTTCTAAGTCTTGTTTTGTTTGTCTCAGTGCTCTCTCATGTCTTGCTACACTCTGTGTTGTCAGCTCCTCATTGTCAGTATTTACAATTTCAGTAGGGACATTATTAGTATTTTTGCTCACTGCAAAGGGAATAAACACTGTTAGTCCTATCCAAACTAATATCAGGACAACTATACTACATACACATACCTTGCAGCAAGTTTTGCAACAGCTGCGACTAGGTCTACCATTCACGTTTGAATCAGACATTTTGGCTCAGAAGAAGTTTCTCGACCTCTCTTTGTGACTTTACACGAGTAGCTTACTTTGTGCAAATTCACGGTGGCTCGTCTTCTTCTTCGGCAGAGTACTCAGGGACGGATTCTCCGTCGCTCTCGTCAGTTAGATCAAGATCTTCAAATTCTTCCAAAACAAGTGTCCATTCAGGTGACTTGTACTTTTTATTTTGTCTCTTTATTCGATCACTCCTTCTTTTGGAGGTACCTTCTTGTTGCTTAGCTATGCGAGCACTTCTCCTTTCTTCTGCACGTTTTTCTTCTACCGTTTTTATCCCTAGCCTCAATTTCTTGACAAATCCAGGCTCAATGTGTTTTCTTTTCTTAAGTCTTTTAGTTGGTACTTGGACTTCGTTTTCTTCTCTTGCCCTCTTGTTTTCATTAGTTTGTGGCAATTCTGCTACTTCGTCCCTTCCTACCTCACTAGTTCCAGGACTTGCATCTATTTCTTCTGCCTGGTTACTAATCTGGCCTTGTTCAGGAGAGTCTTGAGTTTGCTCTTTAAATGTCTATGCTTCTGTTTCCTGAACACGTTCTTCTAATCCTATCTGATCCTGTTCAAGCACTTCGATCTCTGGACTTTCTTCTGCTCGAACTATTACGCTATGTCTAGTCTGTCCCTTCCCGACTTCCGGAGTCAGTGGAGGAGTATCAATCACTTGCTCTGTATCATTCAGTTGTTCTGTCCCTGTCTGACCTTCTCCTTCCTCAGTTTTGATGTGAATCTCAAGATTCTGAGGTTCTTCGCCTGTGCCTTTCTTTTCCTCTCTAGTCCACTCTCTACCTTCCCAAATTCTCTCACTTGTTCGAATGGGGTCTTCAGTGAGATCAATCAATGGAATCCACTCCTCTGGCCATATGCTCAGCAGCTCGTCTTCAGCTACTTCTGGCTCAGCTTCTTGGACCCCTTCAGCAGGCTGGGCTCTTGGTAGTTCGTTATCAACTATTCTTGGGCCAACGTCTGCTGATTCTGCAGCTCGACTGGTACTGGGCTGTACGTCGTCAGCTACTTCTGGTCTGGCTCCTGCAGAGTCCTCCGCTGGACGCCCTTCTTCTTCAGGCTCCTCGTCTGGTAATACCTTCTGGGTGTGGCTGGCGTGTATCCAGCGTGGAACCCCTGCACACTTTACTGCTGTGGTAGTTACCAGGATCACCTGACATTTCTCTCCCCACCTTGGCTCCAGGCAGCTCTTCCGAGTATGCTTCTTTATCTTGACCCAATCTCCCGGGACCAGTTTGTGGAGAGGAGTCATTGGATTGAGGATGGCGTCTTCTCCGATCTGGCGAGAGATAGAACGCACTTGGTCACCCAATCTCTTGCAGTATTCAAGCACCAAATCATCAGTAATACTCAACAGTTTGCTTCCTGGCACCCATGCTTGTCTCATCACTCTTCCCATAATGATTTAATGGGGACTTAGGCCTGTCTTGCGGTCAGGAACACTTCTGAGTCCCATCAGGACCAGGGGCAGGGCCTTCACCCAGGTCATCTTAGATGCATCACACAGTTTTGCTAGTCTGTTTTTGATAGTTCCATTTATTTGTTCCACTATTCCAGAAGCCTCTGGACGGTATGCACAGTGAAGCTTTTGTGATATTCCAAAGGCCTTACAGAGTTCGGCGATCACCTCATTCTGAAAATGTGAGCCTTGATCTGATTCAATAGTGACTGGAACCCCGAACCGAGGTATCAGTTCTTTTAGTAAACACTTAGCTACTGTTTTTGCGTCATTTTGGGGAGAAGGGAAAGCTTCCACCCATTTCGAAAATAAACAGACCATGACAAGGACATATCGCTTCCCTTCACAACGGGGCATGGTGATGAAATCAACCTGTATTCTCACAAAGGGACCCCCTGACCTCCCAATTTTTCCCAGTTCCACCACAGTTTTCTTGCCTGGGTTCATCTTTTGACATGACAGGCACCTCTGGCAGAGGGATTCTGCTACTTTCCTGAACTTTTTACTGTACCAAGTCTGTTGGAACACTAGGATCATGGCGTCCCTACCAATGTGTGATCCTTCATGTATCAATCTCGCCATTGTGCTAAGTAAGTGTCTAGGTAACACAGGCATACCAGTTGGACCTAAGATGACACCATCCACACGTCTTGGTCTACACCCATCCTCCTTCCACTTCTCTCTCTCTTGCCAAGGTGCCACCTGCTGCCACTCTTTCACTTCATCCCATGAAGGCACTTCTTCAAACACCTGAAGTTGGCAGCTGGTTCCTGGCCCCCCTCGTTTTGGATTTACGATATACCGATCTCTGGCGCACCATTGGGCCACTCGATCAGCAAAATCATTTCCCAGTGATACAGTGTCCGTGCTCTTCTTATGAGCAACACATTTTACCACTGCCAGTTCCTTTGGTAACTGGATTGCCTCTAAAAGGTCTTGAACAACTTTTCCATTTCGAATAGGGGTACCTGATGAAGTCAGGAACTCCCTCTGTAGCCACAACTGGCCAAAGTCATGCACAACCCCATAACAGTACTGACTGTCAGTATACACTGTTATGTGTAGGTTTTTCCCAATTTTGCAAGCTTTTATCATAGCTATCAATTCGGCTACTTGTGCAGACTTTATATCAAATAGATAACCTGCTTCTTCAATTTTGGTTAAGGAGACTACCGCATAGGCAGCACTCAGGCCTCCTTGTTCATGTCTTAGACATGAACCATCCACAAATAATTCCTTGTCATGTTCAGGCAATGGTGTTTCTTTAATGTCTGGACGTGGCTTGGTATTGAATTCTGTTAAATCAATGCAATCATGCTCATCATCCACTCCACCTTCCATATCCATTGGGTCGGGGAGTAAAGTGGCAGGGTTCAAAATACTGCACCTAACAATGTTTACATTTGCAGCACCCACAAGAATCCTCTCGTATTTAGTCAGCCGACTAGGGGTGAGATACTGAGTTTTCGTCCTGGTCAGTAAAATTACCACTCCATGTGGAACATACACAGTTACCGGATGTCCCATGAAAATGGACTCACTCTGCTCTAAACTTGCGCAGGTAGCAGCTACTGCTTTCAGACAACCTGGTAATCCAGCAGCCACTGGATCCAGGGTGGCAGAGAAATATGCCACAGGCCTTCTGGTTGTGCCATGTTCTTGTGTCAGGACTGACAACGCGCTATTATCGCGAGTGTCACAGAATAGGGCAAATTCCTTGGAATAGTCTGGCATTCCCAATGCAGGTGCTGTACACAGACAATCTCGTAGTTTGGTGAAGGCTGTTAAGCTTTCATCATCCCATTCTACAACATCTGGTGTTCCTCTCTTGGTCATTTTTATCAAAGGCCTAGCCAGGACTGCAAATCCCAGAATCCACTGCCTGCAGTATCCTATCACTCCCAGGAACATTCTGATCTCTTTCTGAGTACGGGGTAACTGCATCTTTTGAATTATTCTCACTCTTTCTGATGTCACTTTCCTGACACCTTTCTCTATCTGGTGCCCCAGATATTTCACTGATTTTGCACAGAACTGTAATTTGTCAGGGGCCACTTTATGTCCCTTCTCACTCAGGTGATTCAGTAGGGCAATGGTGTCAATCACACAATCCCTATGACTTTTAGACGCCACCAAGAGGTCGTCTATGTATTGCACTAGGACAGAGTTTCCAGGTAAGACCAAAGTTTCCAAACATTTTTTCAAGATCTGATTAAAGATAGAGGGGCTCTCTGTGTACCCTTGAGGGACCCGGTTCCAGACATACACGTGACCATTGAAGGCAAATGAGAAAAGAAATTTGCTATCTGGATGCAAGGGAATGGAAAAGAATGCATGACACAGGTCTATCACAGTGAACCACTCAGCATCCCAGGGAATCTGATACAGAATCACTGCTGGGTTCGGGACAATAGGGCAGCAGGGGACTACTATCTTGTTGACTTTTCGTAGGTCCTGTACTACTCGGTACTTGCCACTAGGCTTCTTGATGCCCATAATCGGTGAGTTGCATGGGCTACTCAGTACTTCCTGTATGATGTTTCCTTCTAGCAATTTCTGTATTTCCAGAGTGACACCTGCTCTCACTTCTGCATTCATCCTGTAGGGTTTAGTATTGGGGTATACTGCATTGTCCTTGATTGCTATCTGTATGGGGTCCACGTTTTTCATTAACCCTACATCTTTCCCAGTAAAGTCCCATACCTCTGGCTTCACTGCTTCTTGGAGTTCTTGGGGCAAATCCTGCATGGTTATTCGTTTAATTTCTGAGTCAGGTCTGATTAACATTAATTTATAAATGCCGTCTTCATCTGGGGTCTGAATTTCAACACCCTTTGGTGTGCAAAAGATGGTACAGTTCATTTTGCACAGCAAATCACGTCCCAGTAAGTTCACTGGACTGGTGTCGCAAACGACAAATCTATGCATCTCCTTAAAGTTTCTCCATGGGCTTGGTAACAGGAGTACTAATCAATTGATTAGATACACCTACTACTTGGATGGCTTCTCCCGAGAGGGGTAGGTTTGGAACGTCCACTGTTCTCACAGTAGAACGGGTAGCACCAGTGTCCAACAGAAAAGTGACATCGTTTCCGTCAACCTTTCCTTCAATGTATGGTCCGGACTGGTCTACCGGCAAGGAGGCGCCAAGTACGCACTCCTCGTCCTCCCCTCTCAGGCCCCGTCAGTACTGGTCATCACAAAGGAAGGTATCATTTAACAAATACTGCGAAGTTGCTGCATTTCTGTTCTCATTGCTTTCCCAGACTTCTATCTCATCACCCTCTGTGCCTTTTCCCTTATGTACTTGCTTTGGAGCTCGGGGCACCTGAACCGTTTTTACCTGTGGTTGAGTCTTTCTTGGTCTTTCTTTCTGCGTCTGTGGAGTTAAATCAGGTGTTTTGGGGTTATCGTCAGGCAAATAAGGACACTCGTTACGCCAGTGTCCAATTTCTCCGCACTGGTGACAGGGAAATTTCTCCATAGCCTCCTCCCTGCTCATTTTGTGCCGGGGCTTACCTCCTCCCCCACCCCCAGGACTTTGGTTCTGAGTGTTTTTGACCATGTTACTCAACTGTTTTTCCTGCTGTTCTGCGAGCTTCACTTGAGCCCACATGACCTTTTCCTTGAGCGCCTTTTTCTTTTCTGCCATCTCGTCCTCGCAGTACTTTGCGTACCGCAGGACCTCGTCTATCTTTTTGGAGTGCCAACAAATTTTGTTATCTTTTATCCACTGACAAATTTCAGGCCTTAAACCGTTTACAAACCTGTAAATGAAATGCGTCATATCCTTCATCTCGATGTTATCTATACCACTGTATGTTTTAAACACCTGCAACAGCCTTTCATAATAGGAGTGCACTGTCTCGTCTCTCTCCTGCGTGGTTCTATCTATCCTGGTCCAATCAGTTTCCTTTGCGGGCACCTTATTTTTCAAATGCAGCATTACTTGTTCGTATTTTTTCATCACTTCAATCGACGGCTCCCCTGTGTTAGAGTCCCTTGGGTACTCCTCACTAGGCCAGCCTATGACAATTTTACACTCGGTCCATAGATCTACCGGGACCACAATATCGAAAAATCCATCCAGGTCTTTCCACAAGCATTTTTGCACCTTTACGAACCTTTCCACCTGCCGGTACCAGTCCACTGGCTTTTCGCGCAGTTTCGGGAAATCGTTAGTAAAGGACACAATATCCTGTCTGGACCATGGAACGTGCACATACCTCCCACCTGGCACTTCACGCATGGGGCATAATGTTTCGGGCTTGTCTACTTCTCTCAAAGGGAACTCAGGGGTGGCTTGTCTGGATCGAGCCTCATCTTTCTTTCGTGCCCACCTGCTTCTCCATTTTTCCACGTCTCCCCATTTTTGCAAAACTGCAAGCAACTCTTTAATCTGCAACTTTTTCCCTCACACATTCAAGTTCTCTATATCCTTGTCTGAGAATTCAGCTCTGTAAGGCTTTTGTAAGGGCTTGGATCTTGAAATATCTACCCCCATACTAGCTGCGGTGTCTGTCAGCTTTTCGTGGAGGACCCTGGTACTTCTGGTAAGGCTTTTACACATAAACAGCAACTCTTCTTCAGAGTAGGTATTTAATCTGTCTAACCCCACATTTCCTGCCATTAATTCCTCTATTTCTACCCTCAGTTTGTAGAGGTCTAAAGATTTCGTTTGCGGAGTCTGTTTTTCTAATTCACGACTCCAATTTTCAATTTCTTCCGGAGTTACCAAAGAAACACTCCTAGTACCTGACGTTGATTCTAATTTAATTTCTTTCGCATTAAAAGGATTATGCCTCTTCTGCACTCCCTTCCCGGTCTGTTTGTTTGGCAGGTCCAAGAACACAACTTCGGACTCGCACTCACTGGACTGATCGTCTATCAGTAGGGGCTCTTGCCTCGGCGGGGCCATGATTGGGTTCATAACTGGAGGGTTCGGACTTCCTTGATTATTCCCATACAACGGAACCACTGGTCCGATTGTTACCGGAATAGTCAAAGCCTCAGGACTGGCATTTAACTGGGAGATCTTCTGAATTATTTCTGTCCTCTGTCTAGCTATGGCCTCTTGCTCCCTTTCATCTAGTACTCTTCCTAAGGTTCGGTCAGGTATTATCTGTGGGGTCAGGTGAGGGGTAAAACTCGGGGCAGTAGGATGCGTTTCACTTGGTCCTCCACCATAATTTGGTTTTGGGAACAAAGTTCCTGTGCCAAATGACCTGCGCTCTTCCCCATATGGAGGCTGAAAAAAGGGCATTCCTGAACTTAATGGCTTTTCTTCGTTTTCATAAAGAGGTCTGGGAAAAAAAGCTCTTTCACGGGAATATTTTTCCTCCGGGCTCACGGGCATTCTAGGATATATATCTCGTATCTCCGCGGGTCCGGGATTCTCAAAATAGGGCAGTACCTGGCCACCTCCCCCCCTAATTAGGGATCTGTCCTCCTCCTTAATAGATGGACGCTGGGGATTCTCTCCTACACTGGAAGGTCGGGCTCCCTCATTATAAGGGGGCGGGCTTCGCGTAAAAATGTCATCTAATAATTCATCGTCTGACTCCCCAAGCGCTCCCCAGTGCTTACTCTTTTCTGTCTTCTTCTCTCCCGCAGAAGGGGTACCCGCTGGCATCATGGGAAACAGACCCTCCACAATCATGCTCTGTCTCCACTGTTTCATCCTCTTGTCCCTAGTCTCTTGTTTCAGCCTTGGGTACCACTTGGTCAGACCTTTGTCCAACCGGGGTTTCTCTCTTTCAAAAGCCTCAATCTCCCATTCCTCTAATGCCTCATACTGCGTTAGTCTCGGTCTGGGATGTAATTCATTCATTCGGGTTCTCAAATTAAATAAAATCCTGCCATTGAAAGTACCGTCTAACGGAAAAGCCAATATTCCGTCATCTTTTGTGTACTTCACCCAATTTTCCAACCACACACAGGTATTGTACCCTCGGTCAAACATCATGAACGAGGCGGGAGTATTCGGTGGCGGGACAATAACGCCCTCTCTGGACTTAATCGGTTTGTCCGTTTTGAAATAATTCTTTACCCTATTTACAAGGGACATTTTTCTCTTAGTTCCGTACATAATATCGTATCTCTTGGCTTTCCACTGATCCCTTTCAAACCCTTGGCTTCTTGGATCGGGTCTAGTCTCTGGACAATACGAGTGCCACATACGATTTCTACGCTTAACTCTGTTTACAAAGTCACCTCCAATCAGAACGCGTCTTGAAATTCCGTGCGACCAATGAGGTGCACGCGTTCAAATAATCTCGGCCAATGGGTGCGCGGCCCCTTCGTGAGACTGTCCTCACGCTCCGGCGCTTCACCCCTCCTTTACAATTCCAGCCCCGCTACCCGCCCGCTGCTTCTACCAATCCCAGCGCGGCACGGAGTGACGTCAGAGACGCTTCGCGGCTGACTCCCTCCCTTCACAAGGTAACGGAAACTTTCTTTCTTTCTAAAGTGCTAGTGCTTGGTTATTTAACAACGAATACACATTCGCCACAGTGCTCAAGTGTCTAGACAGAGAAAGAATAATTTTACTGCAAGTAAACTACTTCCATTAACTTTTCAAGCGCTGCGGGTAGATCTCTTCCGCCTACCCTTCACTCTAGCATCGGTGAACCTGTTATTCCCCTAAACTCATCCACTTCTCCGGGATATATCCGAGTCTAAGGTTTCCCAGCGGACACCTCTGCTTTCACCCTAGCTCCGAAGAACCTGCTACTCTTCCGATGTGACCCTTACTAGGTTACGCCACTATGGGAATTTTGCCAATGAACCTCGTTACTGACATTTATTCACACACGTATTCAGAAAAACCCTAGTTAGTGCTTCCCGGTTATCCTAACCTGCACCTAACTTTCCTTAAGCCTGCGACCTCAAGGCAATGGATTCTATTCACCACTTGCCTTTTCAATTCCCCGGGGAGTTCGGACAACAATGAACGATACGGTTTACAAACGCATGGATTAATACATATAACAATATAAGAACAAGAATAACAATGATAAAACAATTCATGAATTTCAAAAAGCAACCCCTTTCAAGAGAGTGATCAGTTCCCTCGGAATGGCCGCTCTTGTAGCAGCATTAATGTACTAGCAGCTACCGACTTAGCTAGCCTAACTAATCCTGCCTAACCTTCAACTAGTCCCTAACCATCCTCTGCTAGCCAGAAAAACTGATAGAGCGCGCGAGGTCACCCAGCCAATAATTTCGCCGTTTCCGGCTTCGGGCCCATATACTTTCAATTCACAATATTCATTGACAGGGTGACTCCACGGGCTGCTACCAATTTGTGTGAATTCCCTACTGTTATACCTCAGCGTACCCGACTTACCATCCACCGACACGGGTACCTATGACCACAACGGATCAGGGAGCTAGCTGTAAAGGAAAGACAGCAAAATACAAACTCAAAATGACATTCAATACTGTTGTAAATGACCACGGACAACTGGAAGTTTTAAAATCTTTATCTAAAGTTCGTTTTCGTTGAGCATTAGGTTTACAAGAATAAGACAATCGATAATCAAAATAATGAAGAGTACATAACTATAGAGAAATAAAGTCAGGGTAATCATGGAAATGCTAATATGAGATGCAACAGGAAACGCTATGCATTTAGGGCAATAGTTCTTTAGACAGTTCAAGTAAGGCCGTTCTAGACCATATCAGAAAATGACAAACTGCAATGCAAAATATGATTTCTAAAAGGTAGGGTAACATGGGAACACGTTATGAAAATATGCAATTGACTTTATGTTTCAATGGTTGCGGCAAAAGCATGGAAAAATCAACATATGCAAGGGTATGTCTTTATTGAAGCAAAAGACAGAAAATTAGAAAGGTGCAAGTTTAAAGAGTTTAGAGCAATATTTACCTAGACTGGTGTGGAAACCAAACCCTGGCCACGGGTCAGTTAAGGACAGGAAAACCCTCAAGGAAGGATACCCCTCAAAGGACAGCAGGTGCAGAATGGACACCCAGGACAGGACAGGATACCCTCAGAATTAGGAATCAGGACAGGACCTCAGGACAGGACAGCAAACCCTCAGGACAGGACCGCTCAGGACAGGACAGCAAACCCTCAGGACAGGACCGCTCAGGACAGGACCGCACCCGCAGTTTGGAAGCAACGCCTGCGCTCCACCCTCTCTGCAGCTATCGATCAAGACCCCGATTGGGTCAGCGAACTCCCAGCAAAGTGCTTCGCCAGCACTTTAAGGTTCAGTAGAACCTTAGTCTATGGTCAATTTCGGACAGAGTGCTCCGCAGCGCTCTGTATCTTCAGTCACCTATTGAGTACGATGGGTCAGTGACAGGTCAGCTAAACCAGACAAGTCGGACAATTCCCTAGGCGAACCCAGGGTAGATATACAGTTTGGGGACGGTGTACCACCCCCCAATGTTGCAAAGTGTCAGAATCCCTCAATTTGGATTGGTCCTAAGATAGGATTTGGGTAACACACCAATCAGAATACACTATTTGGAGGCCTTATTTACATCTCAGGGCACCGCCTAGCAAGATTGGGGTTCCCATGAGAAAGTTGCGCAGAATACAGGCAAAGAATACATTTTTGCAACATAATAGAACAATATCGTGACGTTGCGGGGCGAAGGTACTGCTTCCCAGGCTTGCTTCTGGTATCAACCTTCTTTGGCAGCCATTCAATGACAAGATGCTTTTTGTCGAGTCTGCGCACAAGTACCCTCCAAGATGGCTTTCGGCTCAGTCAGACCCCCATTCCCCGCGGTACATGAAAAGTAAGCGAGAACAAATTAATACATAGAAATAACATTATGAAAACACATCACAGGGTTTGTACTTTCAACTTATCACTAAGAAATATACTTATGCAGTCTAAATGTTAGCTACATATAAACAAGTACAAGAGCAGTGGCACGAGCAGTACCACGTTATTGGCAAAGCTATGCATTACGCATGCGCAACTATTTCCCTCCAAACCTGCAAACACATCAGGACACGTGAGTGTGACTGACGCATGCGCAGACACTTACTTCCAAGCAGCGGCCATTTTTAAAGACTCGAATTAATTATTTTAGTAAAACACATAGGCAAGCTTCGGGGAACCTCGTTTAAACATAAAATAAACATTAGTAAGACGTACAACTTATTACGTTATTACACATTAACGAGGTTCATGACAAAAGCACGTCGCGAATGCGAAGCTTTGCTTCATCAGATGTTGAGTGGTGATGAATTTAAGTACATCAAAAAGGACCACCCACTAACCCCATACATATATTTTATACCGAAGGTCCATAAAAATCTTACCGAACCGCCAGGAAGACCAATTATTTCGGCGTGTGGGGGACCTTTGGAAAATCTATCAAAATACATTGATTATTTTTTACAGGCACATATGAAATCTTTGAACTCATATGTCCAGGATACAAGTGACTTTTTGGGGAAATTAAATGATATAGAGTGGAAATCAGACTATCTTCTTGTAACATTGGATGTAAGTTCCTTGTATACATGTATTAAACACAGAGATGGCCTCCGAGCTTGCGAATATTATCTTAGTAGGAGGCCAATGGAACTCTCCAATCACACAAAAATGCTTCTGGAAATGTTAACATTTTGTTTGGAAACCAATTATTTTATGTTCAATGATCAATTTTTCCAACAGGTTCAGGGTGTAGCCATGGGGGCCAGTTTCTCCCCAAGTTATGCGTGCCTCTTTATGGGGTGGTGGGAGGAACTGGTCCTCAGGCGGAAATACATGCACTATTGCACATCCAATATAATCTCTTGGCTTCGTTTTATTGATGATCTTTTTATTGTGTGGCATGGATCTGAGGACAGTGTTTTAAATTTTATACAGGAAATAAATGTGAATGATCTTAACTTGAATTTTACTTCCAGCATTAGTAAGGAATCGATGACATTCTTAGATGTGCAGGTTTTTTTAAATAACAATGTTCTTAGTACTACCCTTTTTAGAAAACCAACAGCTGGAAATACACTGTTGCACGCAACAAGTGCCCATCCGCAACACTTGATCAAATCAATCCCATACGGAGAAATGCTTCGCATTCGCCGTATTTGTAGTGATGATAGTGATATGATCAAGAAGCAGCAAGAGAGTTTAACTAGATTTGTGGAAAGAGGCTACAGCACTAGAACAGTGGAAACCGCTATTAGAAAGTCCCGACAGAAAGCTAGAAGTGATCTCCTCAAGTATACTCCCAAGGAGAAAAGAATCCAGAGTGCGGATACCAATACAGTCCGGTTAGTTCTGACCTATTCCAAACAAGAAAGGGAATTAAGAAGTATAGTCAGACGAAACTGGCACTTTATACAGGATGACCCTACCATTGGAGACTTGATGCCCGCCAACCCATCGATAACATATCGTAAAGGTATGAGCCTGGGCACAATTCTAACCAGGAAAAGCCAGGAATGTCTGAAAAAAGAGCCCTGTCGGCCCACAAGTAGGGGATTCTATAAATGTTTTTCATGTAAAGCATGCCAACATGGGGTGAACACCAAACAATATACCACGGTCATCCCAAAGGTAACTCGAGAAATCAAACAACTTCTTACATGTAAAACTGAATACTGTATATATATTTTGGAATGTGAATGTCATTTAAAGTATGTTGGCAGCACGAAGTTGCAGGTTCACAAAAGAATCCTGCAACATTTGCGTGCAATAACTAATAAAGATCAAAACTATCCAGTTGCTAGGCACTTTGAGGCATGTCATAATAGTAAGCCTCAAGGCCTAAAATATTATGCAATTGAGTCTATCCCAGTGACAAAAAGAGGAGGGGATAGGAAGGCCAACATGCGAAGAACCGAGACAAACTACATTCTGGAATTCGATTCCAAGTGGCCGGGAGGTCTGAACACCACGGAGGACCTCCACACATATTTATAATGTGAGGCCACTTTAGTGTCTGTACAGGAAGAAGGACAGGTTTAAAGATTAGGATAGTGAATTGCGAGATTTGCACATATTTTGTACTAAAGGTATATTTATTCTCTTTTAAAACTATTGGAGGATTTAGGAAAAGTACATGTGCACAAAATTCACAATGGTTGACCTATAATTAATATTAGCCGACTTCTAAATATTAGGGTAGTTTTAGCCATATGTATTTTAGACTGTTGGGTTTTATTATGTCACCGATATTCCTTTTTATATTTTGGGCTTGTTCCTACAATGTGGTTTTATTCTTTTATCTGTCTTTACCATCAACTATGGTTCTGTATAGATGAATTGAATAGTGATATATAGCCAATCACACTAAGTACTGTATACATTTATCTGTCAAAAAAGCTGTCCCTGGATACGTATTATTTTGAAACTGGTTTTCTTTCCCCAAAAGTCCCACAGCAACATTGAACAATGAACTGAAACATTATTATTGTTAGTAAAATACATTTGTGTGTTTTATTAATTTTCTAAAAGCATGAGTCACTTTACCTTTATTGCACTATTGCACTAAGCCACTTTAATTCAATCATAGAGGGGGGTCCTTCTTTGTATACTACAAACTGTATGATCATCAATTGATATATTGTATATGTAGGTGTCTGATGAGCAATCACATATATTCTTTTGAGCAAAAATTGGCTCTGGTATCAAGTGACCTATATCATGCTTTTATAACCTCCTGTGCACTTTATAATGAGTAATTTTATAAGTTTTCTTTAGTATGAGTATATAATTTAGGCACGTTATGGTGAGCATGTGTGTTTTTTAGATATCTTTTTTCAAACACATGTCAAATGGATCTAGTCCAAGATATTATGCTACGGAATATGGATTATATATGTAGACAATATAAGTGCCACTGGAACAACTGGTTGCTACTGTACGTAACAGAAAGTTATCTTGATGGAAGTGAATTATTAACTGTCTTTTGTGCAAATTAATTACTGTATTCATACAGATAGAAAATGTGACAGTGACATTCAAATATAGCAAATGGTATTTATACTGTTAGTATTTCTTCTATGTCTATTTTTGACATGTGATGCACTAGCACTTTAAAATGGGCTGAGTATATTGTATCGTCATGTGACCAAGGCCGCAGGGACGGCCGAAACGCGTCATGACTGAGCTGTTTGTTGGGTGAATAATCAGTATACTGCGAAAAAAGTTGGTCCATGCCTTGTAATTCACTGGAATGGTGGAGCGCTGCGAGGTATTGCAGATATATATAGATATAGATATAGATATATATATATATATATATATATATATTCACTGAAAAAACCATAGGTTATAGACCATATATAGTTAGGAATTAGCATTTACAAAACCTTGAAAATTCACTGAAAAAACCATAGGTTATAGACCATATATAGTTAGGAATTAGCATTTAAAAAACCTTATTTTACTCACACAAAACCATTGAAATTCCATATATAGTTAGTTGCACTAACTATATATCGCGCACCTGCAATCCACTGCTGATGATGTCACATATTACATCATTCATGACATGGTCAGTGACATCACTGATGACATCACTGATGACATCTCAAATGACATCCTATGGTTTTTTCAGTGAATTTCAATGGTTTTTTAATAGCAAATATCATAAGCTGTCGAATGTCAAGTACGTGGTAAGTGAAAACATTTTCGTGTTTATGCACACTGATCTGCTTTGAATGGTGCCCCCCCCCCTCATTTCTATTAGGAGTACTCTCTCTTTGCAGATAGTGAAAGGTAGTTAACGCAGGTCTTTGCCCCCATTGTAATCCGTCGTGCCTGCTTCTCTCTCCATTTGATTCATTGTTATCCAAGTATTTACTGTTTTAGAATTAGTTCTCTTTGGTTCATTCTCTATTTACAAACAAACACAGAGTCGCAATACTCTGTTTAGTCTTTGCAGATAACGAAAAATCGTGTAAAAAAAAAGAAAAGGAATCGAGCAAAATCAGTAGGCCACTAATGGGATCTCTTTTTGACCTCGCTAAAATAGAAACATTAGGAACAACCCCTCATGACAAATACAAAACTAGTGAGATGAACTGAACTCCACACAATGATGGCTGCAAAACAGCTCGGCTCCGCCACCCACCCCGCCCAAAATAACGATAAAGAACGGCTGCCATGATTGGTTGCGGAATGACCACAACGGAGCTACGAAATGGTGCTGCTCTCATGCTAACCCCAGCTTCAGTCTGAAACATCCAGAAACACTGTAGACTACCAATTCGATCAGTTCCGGTAGCGCCCCAATGTAACCCGGTAGAGAAGAACTAGCCCTCCCCTCTTTGACTGATGGTTCTTGTTGCCTGTCCCTTCTGTTGTCATTTAACAGAACTATTTAGCCTGCTGAAAGGGGTTGTGTTCCGACCGCTGGTTGGTGGAGACATTTTGACTATATTCTGTACCTGCGTTGTCGCGTAATGCGTCATATGACGCGCCGCGTTAGCGCATCCGGAAGTCATCCGGGGCGCGCAGCGCGTAACGTAAGCATAACAAGTCATGTGACTTGTTAATAAAACTTTTCATTGGTTCATTTTACTTTTCTTATTGTAATGATGAAAGGCTTGGTCATATGACCTAAAAATTACGCTTTTCATTACTTCCGAACATTATTTTTTCTCAAATATATGTTATAATGTTCCAGGCTAATGTACTTTCCCGGAAATTTTACAACTGTCCTGCAAGTAAAATATATTCTTTTTTCGAGAAAAAGAGCGTTTCTTCGTCCCATGACGGAGCCGTTGAGCAAAAGAGGGTCGACCTGCTGTCTTAGTCGCCGATACGCCTGAATATGAGATTCTTATCGATCACTTTATGTTGCAGGAATAGAAAACACAACAGCCCTTGACCATTTATCTTTACTGCGTTCCTTCGTATTATACCTTTTACCCTTCATGTAATTGGTCTGCTTTATTTCACTTGCCTTTTAATGATTCTAAAACAGTGACTATTATTAAAAACTTTACCAATGTATATACTACTACCATGTTTTCTTTTAAAAACCTTTATTGTGAAAATTTCATTATACAAATACGAGCCTATAACCACGTGGGCCGGCCACGGAGCAAACTGTAATCGTATATGATGAATAGACATTTACACTGTAGAGGAACGTAACGGGCGGGCCATTACGTTGCAAGAACTAAGGTGTCTAACAGTTACGGAATCGGTGGACGTACATTTTATAATTAAAATACGACAGGGCCAGTTACAATAAAATTATCTAGATATATATTTGCGGGCAAGTACCATGGGTGACGTTAATTCGAACTTTCAACAGTACAGTAATCAATAACACATCAGAACTTAATATCAATAGGGATGTCGAAATATTCAATCAATTCTCGTCCCCGCCCGCCATTTGCTTCAAAACTGCATACGTATCTCGTGATTTCAAGGTTCTGCAACCAGTACACAACAAGGAGTTACGAGTCCCATTTATTCCGGCGCCATTTTGGGCGAGGACGGGCAGGTCCAGGATATAGTCAAAATGTCTCTACCAACCATCGACTATGATGATGTTCATATGCTGTATTTATTAGAGTAACACTCATCTGTCCACATGAAATTAATTTGCCACAATCTAAACATGTCATTTTAATCTTTCCAAAGTTCTTCTAAATATTTGGGACCGTTTCCCTTGCCTCTGAAGCTCTCAGTGCCACTTCTTTGATGAATGTACTAGCAGGTCAGGGGTTCTCCTCCAAATCTCTCTTTTATGCAGCACTATAATTAATTGGTGCCACCTCTCCATATGACGATGCATGGTATAGTTACCACAACTATATTTTTTTTCGGTTCCTCTGGAGAGTTCATCGTGGCAGATGAAGCGTGTAACGTACCGGGCATTTACCTTTTTTTGCATGTACAGGAAAGGAAAAAAAAATCGAGCGTCCGAGTTCTAAGGTGTCCCAGGGCCATTTTAGTGGACCAGGCCCAAATCCAAAGAACAGGCCGCCATTTTGAGAGTCCTGTTGCAGCCGCCTGTCGCTGTAGCATCAAGAGCAGCCGAAACTCAGCTGAATGGCAACTGAAACGGTAAAGGGGCGCCCCACTACAGCAGACGAGCCAGGCCCAAATCCAAAGAACAGCTATCTCACAGGCTAATGGGGCGACCCACGCCGAGTTTCAGCATTGTAGGATGACCACACAAGTACAGCAACTTGCTAGACATCACCTCGGTGCCATCCGGATCTCGGCGCCCCACTGCAGATGAAGTGCCTCTCAACTATGAAACCACCACGGTGACATCCGGATCTTGGCGCGTTGTGCTGCCTTCGGCCTATTCGCACATCGGTCCGCTACTGACGCCATCTCACAGGCTAATGGGGCGACCCACGCCGAGTTTCAGCATTGTAGGATGACCACACAAGTACAGCAACTTGCTAGACATCACCTCGGTGCCATCCGGATCTCGGCGCCCCACTGCAGATGAAGTGCCTCTCAACTATGAAACCACCACGGTGACATCCGGATCTTGGCGCGTTGTGCTGCCTTCGGCCTATTCGCACATCGGTCCGCTACTGACGCCATCTCACAGGCTAATGGGGCGACCCACGCCGAGTTTCAGCATTGTAGGATGACCACACCAGTACAGCAACTTGTTAGACATCACCTCGGTGCCATCCGGATCTCGGCGCCCCACTGCAGATGAAGTGCCTCTCAACTATGAAACCACCACGGTGACATCCGGATCTTGGCGCGTTGTGCTGCCTTCGGCCTATTCGCACATCGGTCCGCTACTGACGCCATCTCACAGGCTAATGGGGCGACCCACGCCGAGTTTCAGCATTGTAGGATGACCACACCAGTACAGCAACTTGCTAGACATCACCTCGGTGCCATCCGGATCTCGGCGCCCCACTGCAGATGAAGTGCCTCTCAACTATGAAACCACCACGGTGACATCCGGATCTTGGCGCGTTGTGCTGCCTTCGGCCTATTCGCACATCGGTCCGCTACTGACGCCATCTCACAGGCTAATGGGGTGACCCACGCCGAGTTTCAGCATTGTAGGATGACCACACCAACTTGCTAGACATCACCTCAGTGCCATCCGAATCTTGGCATCTCAACGCCTAGTGGTATCTTCCATACAAAAAATATTGTTACGCTGCCTTTGGCCCCATTCGCACATCAGTCCGCAACTTAGACATCACCTCGGTGCCATCCGGATCTTGGCATCTCAGCGCCTTGTGGTGTCAGTCAGAAAATATTGTTGTGCTGCCTTCGGCCTATTCGCACATCGGTCCGCTACTGACGCCATCTCATAGGCCAACGGGGCGCCCCACGCCGACTTTCAGCATTGTAGGATGGCCACACCAGTGCGGCAACTTGCTACACACCACCTCGGTCCCATCCGGATCTTGGCATCTCAGCGCCTTGTGGTCTCTTCTACACCGGAAATATAGTAGAAAATATTGTTGCGCTGCCTTTGGCCCCATTCACACATCAGTCCGCTACTGACACCATCTCACAGGCCAACGGGGCGCCCCACGCCGACTTTCAACATTGTAGGATGGCCACAGAAGTGCGACAACTTACTAGACACCACCTCGGTGCCATCCGGATCTTGGCGCGTTGTGCTGCCTTCGGCCTATTCGCACATCGGTCCGCTACTGACGCAAACTCACAGGCCAACGGGGCGCCCCACGCCGACTTTCAGCATTGTAGGATGGCCACACCAGTGCGGCAACTTCCTACACACCACCTCGGTGCCATCCGGATCTTGGCGCGTAGTGAAGCTGCAGCAGCTGCAAATAAGCTTCAGACAGTGTTACAACCGCTGCTCAGAACTCTCAACTATGACACCACCTCGATGCCATCCGGATCTTGGCGCGTTGTGTTGCCTTCGGCCTATTCGCACATCGGTCCGCTACTGACGCCGCCTCACGTGCCAACGTATTTTCTCCGCATTTTATACCCTATGCCGCATAACAGGTCATGTGACTTGTTTATAAAACTTTTCATTGGTTCATTTTACTTTTGGTTTCCTAATGATGGAAGGCTTGATCATATGACCTAAAAACAACACTTTTCATTGGATGAAAACTTTTTTTTTCCCCCAAACGATGAAAGCCCCACCTTGTTTCTGGATGTTTCAGACTGA
Organism: Lissotriton helveticus; assembly: GCF_964261635.1. Taxonomy (NCBI): domain Eukaryota; kingdom Metazoa; phylum Chordata; class Amphibia; order Caudata; family Salamandridae; genus Lissotriton; species Lissotriton helveticus. The sequence continues at coordinate 364,462,836 of NC_136068.1, read as the reverse complement.
AGCTGGCGTCACCATGAGAGCACCACCATCTCGTAGCTCCGTCGTGGTCATTCCGCGAGCAATCATGGCAGCCGCTCCCCACCAGAAGCCTGCAGGAGTCGGGGCCCCCAAAACTTTTGATGAATTCTCAAGGCGGAGGGGACGCTTTCGAGAATGGGGTCCAAGACCTAGCAGACAAGCGTCCGATTTCCAAGGTGTCCCAGGGCCATTTCAGTGGACCAGGCCCAAAAAGGAAAGAGCCTGCCGCCATTTTGAGAGTCCTGTGACAGCCGCCTATCGCTGCACCGCAAGAGTGGGCGCAACTCAGCTGAATGGCGGATTTTGACACAGTGGACCAAAAGCGGACGGAATGGCAACTGAAACGGTAAAGGGGCGCCCCACTACAACAGACGAGACTCCACCTGGAGAGGCCCGTTCACGCCGCCTCCCCCGGGGCGCTCCACGCCGTTATTCGGAGCAGCATTGTAGGATACCAAAACCAGTGCGGCAACTTACTGGACATCACCTTGGTGCCATCGTTCTGCTGCCTTGGAACTATTCGCACAACAGTTTGCTACTGATGACCCACCCCCCGCGACGCCCCACGCCGTTATTTGCTGGGTGGCAACTTACTAGACATCACTTTTGTGTCATCTAGATTTCGGCGCGTTCTGCTGCCTTGGAACTATTCGCACAACAGTTTGCTACTGATCACCCACCCCCCGCGACGCCCCACGCCGGAAATCTGGACGTTGTGCTGCGTTGGGACTATTCGCACAGCCGACCGCTACTTCGTTGTTTTTCTCTAAAAATGTTTATATGTTATTACTATTTTTGTTTTCTTGTATATATTTATAAATTATTAAAGTTTTATAATCTTACTACTTTGTCGGAGTGCTATATATTTTTAATGTGACACATAATTGTAAAAACTTTGATGTACAAAGAGTCATCCCTGGAATCTTCCGCTTCACGCTCGGTCCCCTCCCCAATCACAATACAGGATGGTTTTCAGATAATAGCAACGCTTCTGCTGTGACGGATCTCATCGAGTGTGGGCCTTGATCTACTATAACTCCTTTGAAGACGGGTGATTCTTTACAGCTGTGGCTATAAACTACATCTGCAGGGCTAGCTGATAGCCTAGGACCGGCCTGGACAATCGGACACAGAGGAAAAGGAGTGTCAGAGGGTGCGGTAGTGAATAGGGCGAAAGGGAGGTGTCGGGCGGGCACAGGGTGTGATTCTCAGGGAAGAACAGCGCAGATGGGGGGAGGTTTATTACCCATGCATAAAACAGAGAGCGGGGGTGACCACTGCCTGGGGGAGATGCTTGCGAGGGTGGGGAGCCATGCTAAGGATCGACAGCGTGCACAGAGTGGATCTGGTCAAGGCATCTAAAATGGCTGCCGTGCACGACAAAAGTGTGGCATTTGAAAAAAGACAAGATGGCGCACACAATGTTTTTCAACAATTCCTGATTTCCTTCGAATCGAACGTTAACAGACGTTGGGGCATATTACCAAAGTTAAGCGATATTTATCCCTAACGATGCATTGCAAAGATTTTTTTACCGTCAGAAATTATCGCAGATAAACCTTGCTATTATCAAGGTTTATCGCAAATACGATAAAAAACGAGCGCAATGCATTAATATCGCTGAAAACTCCGCGATATTCATGCATTACCGAGCTAATGCTCTTAGCCATGTTATCCACCTCCCATTGGATAACATGGCTAAGAACTGCTCAGGGCAGCTGTTACTTTTTGGAGATATTCGCGCTTATCTCGAATATTTCCAAAAGTTGATAATAGGAGATAGCGATGTTAGCGACTGTTTCCAGTCGCTAACATCTTGGCATGCCCACTTTGCATGTCATTAGTGATAAATATCACTCACATGCAAAGTGGGGCCCAAGATGGTCGCTATCTCCTACTAGCCGTCGCTAACTGGTGTTAGCAACAGCTACGTAATACAGATATAATTTTATCTCCGCGAAGCGGAGCGCTGTTACAGATATATATCTTGTTTTTGAACGTTAATTTCTCAAAATGCACTGAAGCACATATATTGAGACCTAGCAAAGGCACATCGGGCTACCAGTCCCTAATATTTTACCAAGTTTCGTGCAAATCCATTCAGCCGTTCGATTATTATTATTATTTATTTTTTTTGCCCCGCGGGGCCCTTTTAAAACCTCCACATCAAACCTAGGGGATCAGCGAGGATCTACTATGCCCCCTTATGGTCATTTGCCCCTTCGCTTTGGCCTCCTCTTGTCTCTCGATCCTACCGAGAGACAAGATGGCGGCCGCTACGGACTGTTTGGAATGTTTACAGACACCGGAGAGCCAATCAGCTTCGCTTCGCAAAGCTCCGTAACGCGAAAAGTACGCGAAGCGGTCCGCTGTTACAGATATATATCTTTTTTTGAACGTTAATTTCTCAAAATCCACTGAAGCACATATATTGAGACCTAGCAAAGGCACATCGGGCTACCAGTCCCTACAATTTTGCCAAGTTTCGTGCAAATCCATTCAGCCGTAAGATTATTATTATAATTTTTTTTTTTTGCCCCGCGGGGCCCTTTTAAAACCTCCACATCAAACCTAGGGGGTCAGCGAGGATCTACTATTCCCCCTTATGGTCATTTGCCCCTTCGCTTTGGCCTCCTCTTGTCTCTCGATCCTACCGAGAGACAAGATGGCGGCCGCTACGGACTGTTTGGAATGTTGACAGACGCCAGAGAACCAATCAGCTTCGCTTCACAAAGCTCCGTTGCGCGAAAAGTCCGCGAACCAGTGCGCTAACTGGTCCGCTGTTACAGATATATATCTTTTTTTAAACGTTAATTTCTCAAAATCCACTGGAGCACATATATTGAGACCTACAAAAGGCACATCGGGCTACCAGTCCCTACAATTTTGCCAAGTTTCGTGCAAATCCATTCAGCCGTTCGGGCTAAAAGTGAGGCCAACCGCCCTATGGAAAACTCAATGTTAAAAACACGTTTTGGGACCCCCCTTTTTTCTCGGCCCCCACTGGACGAACCCCCCCCAAATTTTCAAGGGCTGCTCAGAAACAAAATGTGCCATTTTCCTGACAATTTCAGCCAATTCCGTCCACAAACGCCAAAGTTATTAGACATAGAATTTTCAAAAAACCCATAGAGAAAAAATCCTAACTATATATACCTACTGGCGACCGCCAGTAGGTAATATATATATATATTCACTTAAAAAACTATAAGTTTAGGGGTGTTATAGTTAGCTGGACATTTCACTCATACAAAACCATTGAAATTGCTCCTATATAGTTAGTTGTACTAACTATATTTCGCGCACCCGCAATACACTGCTGATGATGTCACATATTAGATCATTCATGACATGGTCAGTGACATCACGGCTACAGCCCGAACCGCTGAACGGAATTACACCAAACTTGGCAAAATGGTAGGGACTGGTACGCAGTACAGCCTTTTGTTTAAATGATGTAAATCCCTCCAGTAGTTGTTGAGAAAATTGAATTTGAAAAAATGTATATATTTATATAAGCTTACTGTAAGCTTACTGTACTCTGTACCTTCCCGAGTACGAGCTGCATTCTGATTGGCTGCCAATGTCTGTCAACACTCCAAAACAGAAATTGTTGGCAGACATCTTGAACCTCGGCACAGGAAAGCAGAAAAACAAACGTGTATAGCTCATAAAGGGGGCAGGGTTTCTCACCTTGGTGGTAGTAATATTTTGTTACCGCCCTCTTCTTTGTATTTTTGTTTATTTAGTCACTCTTCTGTTGATTTTCATTGAACTCATAAAGGGGGCAGGGTAGAAGCACCCTGACCCCCTAGGCCTGCTCAGGGGTCCCACAAGGACCTCCCAGCCCCCCAAAAATTTACCGTACGAGTACCGTACGAGTCCCGTACGAGTACCTTATGCGTACGGTGCGCGCACCCCGCGATTAAAAAGAAAAATAATTTGGGGGGGGCCTGGGGGGTCCTTGTGGGACCCCCTGAGCAGGCCTATGGGGTCAGGGTGTTTCTACCCTGCTTTCTTTGCGTGTTTTCCACCTTTGTTCACTGCTTTCTTGTGCCTTGGTTCTACCGAGGCACAATATGGCTGCCAACACTTCCTGGTTTGGAGTTTTGACAGACAGTGGCAGCCAATCAGCATGCCTTCGCGAGAAAGCTGCATGCTCATTGGCTGTCAACACTTCTAACCAGGAAGTGTTGGCATCCATCTTGTGCTCGATAAACCGAGGCACAAGAAAGCAGAAAAACAAACGTGAAAAACATAAAAAGGGGGCAGGGTAGATACACCCTGACCCCCTAGGCCTGCCCAGGTGGTCCCACAAGGACAAAAAAGTCCCACATTTTTTTTTTAAAACCTGGTCTGTTTTTTTAAAAATTACCCCCCGGGGGGACCAAATCGCGGCGGCATAGTGATAAAGAAGTATGGGGGTCCACAACCCCCCCACATTGCCCCGGGGACCGCCGCCCCCGGGGCAAAGCAACCCAGCCCCTTGGCGCATACTGGAGGCTCCTGGTGGGCTACTTGGCCCCCAGGGACCCCCAGTATGCAAGGGGAATTAGTTCCTATTCTGCAAACACGCCAGGGGTTGCGTTGCAGAGAGGTGTAAAAAAGGGTGTGGCCTCATTACACCTCTCTGCAATGCAGCCCCTTGGCGCATACTGGAGGCTCCTGGTGGGCTACTTGGCCCCCAGGGACCCCCAGTATGCAAGGGGAATTAGTTCCTATCCTGCAAACACGCCAGGGGTTGCGTTGCAGAGAGGTGTAAAAAAGGGTGTGGCCTCATTACACCTCTCTGTAGTGCAGCTCCCTGGCTTATACTGGAGGCTCCTGGTGGGCTAGTTGCCCCCCAGGGACACCCAGTATGCAAGGGGAATTAGTTCCTCCTCTGCAAATGCCGTGTCTAATCTAATAGGTAATATATACATATATTTGCAGTCCGGTCTATTTTGCCAGCGTTTGTTGGATTGGCTGGAAGCCCGCCAGTGCAGCCGAGGAGAAAAGCGAGCAGTTTTGGAATGGACAATTTCATGCTGGGTAGAACACATTGCGGTTCAGCCCCTGCTTTAATGACTCTTTGGTGTTCGTGGCTGTGACGGTATTGGGGGACCGGAGGAAGCACCGGATGACTGGCACACCAAAGCGGTATTTCCATCATAGCAAAATCCAGAAGCTCACGCTGTTCCCTGCCCCTCCGCCTTTGACATTTCACCATTAACGGTAACATTCCTGCACCTAGGCTCCAGGCACCACTGAGTTGCATCCTGGGTTCTGTAGTCTTGCACTACATGCGGGACTACACAGGTGTGGGGACTTAACCCTAGGGGCGGAGCTGGCTTGCATTAGCAGGCGTTTAAAGGAGGGACTCACCTGCAGCATGACATCTCGCTGGTTGGACGCTTTGGGCGCTGAGGAAGGCAGAATTGCTGCCGAAATGCATTCGCATCTGTGCCATTAAAACCAGTGTTTCCACCGTTTCCTCCTGGGTCGCTGTTTTTCTTTCGTCTGGAAGAATATGTGTGTACAAATTACAGCGCTTTCCAGAGGCGCTTCCGCAGATGACCCCCGTCACGTTTTAAAGGGCGACCAGCGACACTGGAACTTTCGGACTCTTGCAGTCCGGTCTATTTTGCCAGCGTTTGTTGGATTGGCTGGAAGCCCGCCAGTGCAGCCGAGGAGAAAAGCGAGCAGTTTTGGAATGGACAATTTCATGCTGGGTAGAACACATTGCGGTTCAGCCCCTGCTTTAATGACTCTTTGGTGTTCGTGGCTGTGACGGTATTGGGGGACCGGAGGAAGCACCGGATGACTGGCACACCAAAGCGGTATTTCCATCATAGCAAAATCCAGAAGCTCACGCTGTTCCCTGCCCCTCCGCCTTTGACATTTCACCATTAACGGTAACATTCCTGCACCTAGGCTCCAGGCACCACTGAGTTGCATCCTGGGTTCTGTAGTCTTGCACTACATGCGGGACTACACAGGTGTGGGGACTTAACCCTAGGGGCGGAGCTGGCTTGCATTAGCAGGCGTTTAAAGGAGGGACTCACCTGCAGCATGACATCTCGCTGGTTGGACGCTTTGGGCGCTGAGGAAGGCAGAATTGCTGCCGAAATGCATTCGCATCTGTGCCATTAAAACCAGTGTTTCCACCGTTTCCTCCTGGGTCGCTGTTTTTCTTTCGTCTGGAAGAATATGTGTGTACAAATTACAGCGCTTTCCAGAGGCGCTTCCGCAGATGACCCCCGTCACGTTTTAAAGGGCGACCAGCGACACTGGAACTTTCAGACTCTTGCAGTCCGGTCTATTTTGCCAGCGTTTGTTGGATTGGCTGGAAGCCCGCCAGTGCAGCCGAGGAGAAAAGCGAGCAGTTTTGGAATGGACAATTTCATGCTGGGTAGAACACATTGCGGTTCAGCCCCTGCTTTAATGACTCTTTGGTGTTCGTGGCTGTGACGGTATTGGGGGACCGGAGGAAGCACCGGATGACTGGCACACCAAAGCGGTATTTCCATCATAGCAAAATCCAGAAGCTCACGCTGTTCCCTGCCCCTCCGCCTTTGACATTTCACCATTAACGGTAACATTCCTGCACCTAGGCTCCAGGCACCACTGAGTTGCATCCTGGGTTCTGTAGTCTTGCACTACATGCGGGACTACACAGGTGTGGGGACTTAACCCTAGGGGCGGAGCTGGCTTGCATTAGCAGGCGTTTAAAGGAGGGACTCACCTGCAGCATGACATCTCGCTGGTTGGACGCTTTGGGCGCTGAGGAAGGCAGAATTGCTGCCGAAATGCATTCGCATCTGTGCCATTAAAACCAGTGTTTCCACCGTTTCCTCCTGGGTCGCTGTTTTTGTTTCGTCTGGAAGAATATGTGTGTATATATATATATATATATATTACCTACTGGCGGTCGCCAGTAGGTATATATAGTTAGGATTTTTTCCCTATGGGATTTTTGAAAATTCTATGTCTAATAACTTTGGCGTTTGTGGACGGAATTGGATGAAATTTTCTGGAAAATGGAACATTTTGTTTCTGAGCAGCCCCTGAAAATTTGGGGGGTGTTCGTCCAGGGGGGGCCGAGAAAAAAGGGGGGTCCCAAAACGTGTTTTTAACATTGAGTTTTCCATAGGGCGGTTGGCCTCACTTTTAGCCCGAACGGCTGAATGGATTTGCACGAAACTTGGCAAAATTGTAGGGACTGGTAGCCCGATGTGCCTTTTGTAGGTCTCAATATATGTGCTCCAGTGGATTTTGAGAAATTAACGTTTAAAAAAAGATATATATCTGTAACAGCGGACCGGGCAGCTCCCCGGTTCGCGGACCGGGGCGCGTACCAGAACTTCGCGTAGCGAAGCTGATTGGCTCTCCGGCGTCTGTCAACATTCTAAACAGTCCGGAGCGGCCGCCATCTTGTCTCTCGGTAGGATCGAGAGACAAGAGGAGGCCAAAACAAAGGGGGAAATAACCATAAGGGGGCATAGTAGATCCTCCCTGACCCCCTAGGTTTAATGTGGAGGCTTTAAAAGGGCCCCGTGGGGCAAAAAAAAAAAAAAATTTGTTTTGTTTTTTTCGTGGGTAGCGCCCGGTCCGCGAACCGGGAAGCGTTCTGGGCAGCGTACTGCAATGAAAAATGAATGAGAGACTTTTCAAATGCAGTATGTTAATTGATTGTTGGTTTTGTTGATTATTTTTTATTTTTTTTATTTTTTAAGCAATTATTTATTATTGTGATTGTGTTTGAAAATGTAATAACATTTCTAACATTTAACTAGTTTATGAATTACATATAAAAATGATTAAAGACTCAAACAATTTTTTAATATTACATACAATTTTATTTTTCAGATTGTTTTTCAAAATTTAATAGAACGTCTAGCATTTGACTGTCCGGTATGTCCTCTTGTTGAGTGAACATAAGTTCCCACATTTGACCGTCATCATAATGAAGTAAATGATCCACAGATTCTACACATTGAACTAATTCATGGTCCCGTGATTCATCCATGAAATCTGAGTCATCATTGTCCTCAATATCTTTTTCTGTGTTGTTCTCCAGAACAATTTCGAAGGAAACATTCTGCTCACCTTCCATTTTATTGCTGTAATTTGCATAAAAAATAAATATATCAGTAGAGATAGGGCACTGTTGGGTTTAAGTTCAGACAGGTACTTGTGAGTTTATAACAGAGAAGTAATCTATGGGCACTGTATGGTTTCAGACGTGAAGTAGTACTATTAAAAAGTGCCTGTGAAGAAGCCTAAGTAAATTCATAATTATACCACAGAAACCTAAATCAATCCATAATTAAAATAAAGAAGCCTTTCTCAATGTCTAACTCTTACAGAGGGATAGTATATAACTATCTGAAAATGTTTTCAAATTTATAAAATAATATCTCACCTTCTAAAAACAAGTTTAAGTTGTGAGTGAAAATGATCTTGCAATGTAGTTCAGGAAGTAGTAGTCAAAATGGCTGTGTTTCTCTCTCTTCCTTTATATATATTCAGGTACATAACCAATCAAATGTCAGGTAAAAAAAGTAGAAAATGAAAGTAACATTTTCATTGGTTGTCAATTCCAACACTTCAGATGTGTTTTGTGAAGTAATTTACCTCAGGGTATTTAGAGAGGTCTACAGGCTAAATGACTAAATGGAATTCCAATCAAATTTGTGAAAATGGTAGGGATTGGTATGTAGTATGAGCTAATCTATATTTGGTGAAATTGTCTCCAGTGGCTTTTCTGTGAACTACTTTCCCACTTTTTTTGATGGTGCGCTTCCCAGGGAGCGACCCGGTACGCGAACCGTTGAGCGCCTCGGTTCGCGGACCTTAAGCGTTCCGGGAGTCCACCATTTTGTTTTTCGGTCGAATTAAGATACAAGATGGAGGGTAAATAATGTTCAGAATGGGTAGAAGGGGGCACGGTAGAGTTATCTTGACCCCCTAGGTTTTGTGAGGGTGGCTGAGGAGGCTTATATGTGCGAAAAAAAACCATTTTTTAAAAAAATTTCGCGAGGTTAGCTCCCGGTTCGCGTACCGGGTAGCGCCCCAGGGAGCGTACTTTGTTGAAAATTAGTGAAAAATGTTAGAGTAAAATAATAATTGTGAGTGATTAGATGTAGGGTAGCTCTGAGAAGAGCTTTTGGGTTTATGGTACATTTAGGTACTTATAAGTAGGTACCAATGCACATTCTTAAATTCAGAGTGAAAATTCTGTTGCCCTCATCTGAGAAGTGAACTCCATCTCCTCTGTAGATATCTTGCATGTAGTAATGCAAGTTATTGTTGTACAGGGAGCCCATTCCATGGTCTCTCATGTAAGCTGAAACAGATTTGTTTACATGCTTCCTCGACTTCTCAATTTGTGGACTAAATTGCTTGGACCACCTCCATTTCTGTCTTTGGCATATATTTGAATATACCAAGGCAGTCTGAGGAAAAAGTGCCATTAATTGCTCAAAGGTGTCCTTTAAAAGCATTTCCAGACCTACACCAGTCAAAGTGTCCAAGTCATTACCTCCACAGTGCACAATTAACAGGTCAGGTTTGGGCAAATGCATACAGGTTTTCACCAATGGTATCAATTGGTGACATTTTAATCCTCTGTGGCCAAACCACTTAATTTCCACATCTTGTAAATTGAGGTTAGGTAATTTCCTGTTTTCAACGTACCTTTGAGCCCAGTGAATATAACTATGTCCAACAATCCAGACAGAACACATGGTGAGAGAAGGTTCTCCTGCAGTCAGATGAAGTGTGGCAATGTAATGGCAGTTGAAAAAATGAGAGTGTAAAATGAAAAAAAACTGTGGAGTTTCTGTGTTCATGAAGCAGTAACAGTGATTGGTGGATTTTGATTGCTGAAAACAGAAAGTTAGGGTGCACAGATGTGTTCTTTGAAAGATGTATTTTGAGTGGTCAATAAAAAATCATTAAATGAAAGAATGCACTGGATATGCAGGTGCACTGAGAGTTCAGAGTTCAATTGCAACATTGTTGTGTGAACTTGCAAACAACAGAGGTCTTCCAAGAGGTGGTTGCCATGCAGATAAGGCAGAAATGGCAGAGGGGGGATGGGTTTTCATTTGAAAAAAAGTGAGGGAAGACTTTTCATTGGGTGACATGAGAGATATGTGTGAAGAATTACAGCATTTCTGTGCTTTTGATAGCTGCAGACTCTGGAGTGCATACCTTTTGCTCTGCTGAAGACAAATTGGTGTGTTTCTGAGACTGTTTTCAAACTCAAAGTATTTGCTAAGGTGAGAAAATATTTCTTTAATTTAGATAGAGAATAGTGTGCTTTAAGGAGAAAATTATGAATTATGTGGCGCAAATTGCTTGTAAATATGCTCCCACCTGTGCATGGAAAATTTAGATTTTGAATGTTTGTGTTACATAGCCATGTTAAAAGTGATACAAACATGCTGCAAAGGCAATCAAAAAACGCTTTCATGTGTCTTAAGGACATTTTAAGTCATTTTCCCATGTGCAGTGTTTTGAAATTATGATTTGAAAATCGTTTTTGGGGAAAAGGAATTGTTTTTAAATTTATGACAAGGACATAATGGTGTATGCTTCTTTATAAGGCAATTGACTGTCCCTGATGTTATTTTTCCCATTTTAATGTAAGACCTTTCTCTGTGGCGCAAATTGCTTGTAAATATGCTCCCACCTGTGCATGGTAAATTTAGATTTTAAATGTTTGTGTTACATAGCCATGTTAAAAGTGACCCAACCATGCTGGAAAGGTAATCAAAAAACGCTTTCATGTGTCTTAAGGACATTTTAAGTCATTTTCCCATGTGCAGTGTTTTGAAATTATGATTTGAAAATCGTTTTTGGGGAAAATGAATTGTTTTTAAATTTATGAGAAGGACATAATGGTGTATGCTTCTTTATAAGGCAATTGACTGTCCCTGATGTTATTTTTCCCATTTTAATGTAAGACCTTTCTCTGTGGCGCAAATTGCTTGTAAATATGCTCCCACCTGTGCATGGTAAATTTAGATTTTGAATGTTTGTGTTACATAGCCATGTTAAAAGTGACCCAACCATGCTGGAAAGGTAATCAAAAAACGCTTTTATGTGTCTTAAGGACATTTTAAGTAATTTTCCCATGTGCAGTGTTTTGAAATTATGATTTGAAAATCGTTTTTGAGGTAAAGGAATGTTGTTAAAATTTATGTGCGCCATATGCCCCCAAATTTCTTTTTCAGCGGTGCAGCAGGGTGTTATTGAGACACCCCTGCACCTTTGGAAAAATTCCTATTTTGTGATGAGCTAATTGCTAATCGCAAATTGCAACCTTCATTCCTATGAGCGTCCTAGCCCATGGAAATGAATGGGTAATTTGCAATTAGCAATTTGCTCATTGCAAATTAGGAATGGTAAAGAATCGCTATTTATGATTTGAAAATCGTTTTTGAGGTAAAGGAATGTTGTTAAAATTTATGTGCGCCATATGCCCCCAAATTTCTTTTTCAGCGGTGCAGCAGGGTGTTATTGAGACACCCCTGCACCTTTGGAAAAATTCCTATTTTGTGATAAGCTAATTGCTAATCGCAAATTGCAACCTTCATTCCTATGAGCGTCCTAGCCCATGGAAATGAATGGGTAATTTGCAATTAGCAATTTGCTCATTGCAAATTAGGAATGGTAAAGAATCGCTATTTATTCCTTAAAATTCGCTATTTTGGAAATGCAAAATAGTTGTATGATACATATGGCGGTTGATGTCTAACAAGATAAGAAGCTTAGGGATACATTTATGATGACTGGCGCAATGAAGTGGACATCACTTACTTCATTGGTAGAGCTTTACATGTATTATCTCCTCTGTATTCTTCATCAAGCGTAACTTTAATCTGCAATCCTGAGTAGGCCTCACCTTAAACAAACCTCTGGATAGGCCACATCTTATTGTCATCCTGAATTAATCATTTAAAATGCTAGGGACGGATTTATGATAGGTGTATGCCTCTTTTGCGCCACTTAGAAAACACTGTCCATGGGGAAATGACTTAAAATGTCCTTAAGACACATCAATGTGTTTTTTTAAAACGTTTGCAATTTTTTTGGGTCACTTTTAACATGGCTATGTGACTCAAACAGTCAAAATCTAAATTCGCCATGCACAGGTGGGAGCATATTTACAAGGAATGTGCTCCATGGGGAAAGGTCTTATAATGTAATATGGGAAAAATGACATCAGAGAAACTGAAATGCCTTATAGAGAAGCATACACCATTATGTCCTTGTCATAAATTTGCAAACCATTACTTTTCCCCAAAAACGATTTTCAAATCATAATTTGAAAACACTGCACATGTGGAAATGACTTAAAATGTCCTTAATTCAAAATTTGCTATTCCTTATTTTGCAATTGCACTGAAGGATTTGCAAATTGTGCGATTCCTTAAATGCAATGTATCAAACAAAAAATATGTAAAAAATGATATTAAGGATTTGGAAACTACCACCAACTTCTAGTTTGTGGTAATTTGCAAATTCTTTTCAAAAAGCATTTTTTTCTAAAAAACAAAAGGTCCCATATGACACCCATACATGCCCTTAGGGCATGTATGTGTGCCATATGCACCCAAATTTCTTTTTCAGGGGTGCAGCAGGGTGTTCTTGAGATACCCCTGCACGCTTGAAAAAATTCCTATTTTGTGATGAGCTAATTGCTAATCGCAAATTGCAACCTTCATTCCTATGAGCCTCCTAGGCCATGGAAATGAATGGGTAATTTGCAATTAGCAATTTGCTCATTGCAAATTAGGAATGGTAAAGAATTGCTATTTATTCCTTAAAATTTGCTATTTAGGAAATGAAAAATAGTTTGATGGTACATATGGTGGTTCATCTGTAACAAGATAAGAAGCTTAGGGATACATTTATGATGACTGGCGCAATAAAGTGGACATTACTTACTTCATTGGTAGGCCTTTACATGTATTATCTCCTCTGTATTCTTCATCAAGCGTAACTTTAATCTGCAATCCTGAGTAGGCCTCACCTTAAACAAACCTCTGGATAGGCCACACCTTATCGTCATCCTGGATTAATCATTTAAAATGCTAGGGACAGATTTATGATAGGTGTATGCCTCTTTTGTGCCACTGTGCGTCACTTTTATGATGCAGCGGCGGTGCAAAAGATTTGCTATGAGGCGACAAAATTACAAATTGATGCATTTAGGCAGATGTGTCATGGTGTAAAAAAAACGTACCACATGAAACCAATGCAGCAGTGATGCAAAAGATGCACCATGTCGCAAGACAGGCCTCACTTGGGGCCATATGTATCAAGCTAATTAGCATTCGCAAAGATCAAAATTCTACGAATTTTGGCCTTTGCAAATGTAAATTAGACAAATGGTATGTATCAAACAAGTTTGATGCAAAATAAGGAGTAGCAAAATTTGCTATTCCTTATTTTGCAATTGCACTGAAGGATTTGCAAATTTTGTGACTACTTAAATGCAATGTATCAAACAAAAAATATGTAAAAATGACATTAAGGATTTGGAAACTATTGTGGTAAATTGGTGGTAATTTGTGAATTCTTTTCAAAAAGCTTTTTTTTTAAAAAACAAAAGGTCCCATATGACGCCAACACATGCCCTTAGGGCATGTATGTGTGCCATATGCCCCCAAATTTCTTTTTCAGGGGTGCAGCAGGGTGTTCTTGAGACACCCCTGCACCCTTGGAAAAATTCCTAATTTGTGATGAGCAAATTGCTAATCGCAAATTAAACCTTCATTCCTATGAGCCTCCTAGCCCATGGAAATGAATGGGTAACTTGCAATTAGCAATTTGCTCATCGCAAATTAGGAATGGTAAAGAATCGCTATTTATTCCTTAAAATTCGCTATTTAGGAAATGCAAAATATTTTGAAGATCACTGTTATTGTTTTACTGTTTGGTAATAATGGTTAATACCATTTTTTAATATATTTTACCACAGATTCAACTGCAGATTATTTCAAGATTTCACCATGCCTACAATAGAAAGACAGAGAAAGGCTGCAAAACGTCAAAGACAGCAGGTGAAAAAAAATAAGCAGCAGTTCTCTAACAAAAAGATTTGTCAAGTCACGAAGAAAGCACCGGGTAAGAGCACAAAACAATTCATAAGAAATATGTGTAGTAAAAAAAATATTACTACAGAAAATGTTTCAGTCCATAAAACGAGAAGGAAATCAAATGGAAAGGAAAGACCAATGAAAAATATTACTGCTAGAGCAAGAGATAACTCTGTGCATGATAGTAGAAGGAAACAACAGTTTAGGGAGATTCGTAAACGAATGTTCCGCAACAGGATAATTGGCAATTTGTTAAAAAATATTAAGAAACGTCAACAGAAACTGGTTTTTTATAAGAGAAAAAAAAAAGTTGAGAAAGTTATTGATCAGGCATTTGAAATTAAACGTAAGTTATTTATTTTGATAATCAATAGAATTAGGAAGCTAAACAAGGCAATTTATGATTTCAAAAGAAATAGTAGATGGAAGAGAATAGTTAATCGTAGTAATTTTTGTGAAGTTTTTTCTGGAGAATGGATGCATAGTTCAAGCTGTGAGGCATTTTTTAATGAGGAGAGTTATTTCCAGGATAATGATTTGGTGCATGCAGTTGACACCAGTGGTCGTGCTTATGAAGTGAAAGATGGTTGTCCAGTTGAAAAAGAAAAACTTGTGACAACAGAGGCAGAAGAGGTGTTAGGTAATGAGGTTTTAGGAAGACGTGCTAAGGGTCCTGTGTACACCTGGAAGTGTAGTAGTATTTGCAGTGTGCGACAGGATTCCATCAATTTGCTTTGTGATTTTGTACGGTCATTTAATAAGAAAAGTTTGAAGCAGAAAATAAGGTTGTTGCAAGAATTAGATCCTTGCAGAGTGAGAGAAGTGACAGGTTTGCATGGTCATTCACTGGCTTGTCTTTCCAGGAGAGTATGCCAGAGTGTTTTTCATCATTTCAGGATGCTAGCAGTGCATCATAATAAAGTGAGGAAATTAGTTAGAATGTTGTATTATGCTAAGAGTCCAGCAATTATGCTTAAAAAATTATGTGCTGCTCTTTTGCATGGTTCTGAAATAGATGTGAAGAATATATGTGAAGAAATTGAGTTTTGTTACTTTGGAAGTAAAGAGGAGAATGTTGAAATTGAGCAAGAAGAAGAGGGTCATGTGGAAGATAGTGTACAGGTTTCCAGTACAGATAATTTCCAGAGGGAAATTGCGACATTTGAGGTGAAATCAAGTGAGAGGCCTAATTTCACTTGTGTGTGTTGTCGACGCACTTATTATAAGAATCAGACTAAGTTAGTGGATTTATATGCAAAAAGTGAAAGGGAAAATAATAGTGAATGGAAGGATTTTGCAAAATACTTGATGGTAGAAAATTGTTTTGATTTGGGATTGGATCAACGTGTGTGTACTTATTGTTGTTGCAAATTAAATCAAAACCAGATGCCTGCTAGAGCAGTTCATAATAATCTGGAATTGGTTGAGATTCCTTCTGAATTGAAGGATTTAAATACTTATGAATCTATTTTGATTCAAAGTATCCATCCCTTTCAGGCTATTGTAAGAATGGAGCCAAAGACAGGGAAATTGCCTCCATCAGATTTACAGAGAGGATTAAAGGGAAGAGTTGTTTATTTGCCTCTAGATTTGAAGAAAAACATTAACACAATTGGAGTAGAAAAAGTGGAAGAGGAACCTCTGGTTATCTTAGTTAATGGGGTTCCGACAAAGAATAAGAAAATATGGCAAGATTTAGTAGATGTTAGGAAAGTTAAAAAGGCAACATTGTATTTGAAAAAAAATAATAAATACTATAAGAATGTATATGTTGCAGAAGAGGAAGTAAGTGAGGAAGAGGATAGTGATTTGTGTGCTGGTCAAATTGAGAAAGTAGAACCCTCTACTAGTGAAGAAATATATGAACATTATAGTGTTCATCCTTTGCATTCCAAGGAAGTCATGGGGAATGCTATTGAGTTGTTTCAAATGAAAAAAGCCAAAGGGAGTCCCATTAGTGTTTGGGAGGAAAGTTTGGAAGCTCGGTGTTTCCCACAGCTTTTTCCAACAGGTCAGGGAGGAAGATATGATGAGCGACCTCATCAAATTCCTGCTTCTGAATACCGGACTTTGCGATTGTATGCAGGAGATGCTAGGTTTCGACAATGCATTCCTTATTTGTTTCATCTCCTGTTTGAAAGCGATCTGTCTGGACTGTCATATGCAGTGAACCACATCTTGAAAAGTGGTATACACATGCAAAACATCTCGGCAAGTGACTTAATGGATAAAGTCAATGTCCAAGACAGTATTTTGGATTCTCACCTAATTAATCTCATGGCGTGTCAGCGTGGTACTAATGAGTACTGGTACCGTCGTCATGGTGATTTAAAATGTATGCTGAGGAACTTAGGTACTCCCACATGGTTCCTCACTCTGAGCTGTGCCGAGTATGGCTGGGAAGACTTACTTGAATTTCTACGAGAGGCAAATGCTAACGTAGATAACATCGAATTCAAGACACCCGGAGAACTGTGCTCTTTGGATCCAGTCAATGTATGTAGGTACTTCAATCATAGATTTGAAGCTATGATGTCTTTCATCATGAATAAGAAGAATCCACCTCTTGGAGAGGTGTTGGATTTCTTCTGGAGAAAGGAGTACCAAGCAAGAGGTGCTCCTCATATACATATGTTGCTGTGGATCAAGGATGCACCTAAATTTGGAACGGATCCAGAAGACTCAGTGATGAGTTTCATCCAACAGTATTCTACGTGTGCTGTTCCAAACGCAAAGGAGAAGAAAAGCCTAAGAGAAAAAGTTCTGCGTTTCCAAAGCCATCGATGTGGAAAGTACTGCCGTCGTAAATTCCGAAACAAGGACAAGTTCTACACTAAATGTCGTTTCGGCTTTCCACGACCGGTGATTTCTAAAGGAAGAGTAAACAGTTTGATGTCTTCGCTGCGACACAATGTCATGAAGAAATCACCTAAAAACACTTACAATTTGAAGAGGAACGAAGAGTCCAAGTACATCAACGACTACAACCCGGTGATTTTGTCCATGTGGAATGCTAACATGGATATACAGTTTGTGGCTGATAACTGTATGGCTGTGGCTCGGTATGTGACGTCTTACATCACCAAAAAAGAGAAGACAGAATTGAAGGATATGTGGGAGGACATTTCCCATGAAAAGAGCCTCAGCAAGAAGTTGTACAGTTTCAGTCTGAAGATGTTGTCGCATCGAGAAATCGGAGCGTACGAATGTTCTGACCGGTTGTCTTCAGCAAGTCTCTATGCCAAGTCCAGGAGTATTATTTGGGCGAGTCTTGGTCTTGCAGCAACGCGTAATCGAGTTCTCAAACCTGTGCGGGAAATTGAGTATTTGGCAGAAAAGGAGCCAAACAGTACCGACATTT
This sequence comes from Lissotriton helveticus, assembly GCF_964261635.1. Taxonomy (NCBI): domain Eukaryota; kingdom Metazoa; phylum Chordata; class Amphibia; order Caudata; family Salamandridae; genus Lissotriton; species Lissotriton helveticus. Next base: position 364,445,364 of record NC_136068.1, on the reverse strand, counting down.
TGAAGACAAACATGTTGGATACATATTATCCAAATCGAAGCAGTCACCTCGAGAATGTTTGTCTGTATGAGGTTCTGCAAAATTACATATTCAAGAGGAACATCAAAGAAGATACTGAGAAAGGAGTGTATGCTGTAATAGGAAGTGAGGGATGTCTGGTCAAGCAAAGAAAATGCCACTTGGTAAACCATCGAAAATTGAGTGGCGAATCTCCTGAAAAAAAGGAGTTTTTCTATTTAGCACTTTTGCAACTTTTCAAGCCTTGGCGTGCAGAAGAGGAACTGCTTGGAGATTTCCTCTGTTACGAAGACTCTTTCAATGCCGCCAAGGAGACCATAGAATGTCCTGCTTTTCCCAAATATGTAGAAATGTTGAATGCGGAAATTGAGCAGGAAGCAACGATTGCAGCCGAGATTGCCAGAGACAGTTCTCAGGACAGTCAGAGTTCTGCTTCATTGAGTCAGGATCCACTAGGAGGACCTGTTATCGAAAATGAAGCTGCCACTGCTATGAATGAAGTGGAAAGAGCCATGGCACATGCTCAAGAGGATGCGGTTAACTTAGAAGAGTTGGAAAGACAACTCAACGTTGAGCAGAGGAAAATATATGACGAAGTTACCATGCAAATTGATCATGGATTAAGTCATGATAAGAAAGAGTGCTCATGTACGTCGTTGAAGCCTGTCCGACTGTACGTGAGTGGAGAAGCGGGAACTGGAAAAAGTTTCCTCATTAAAGCAATTTCATGCTATTTGCAGGAAAGGACAGAGTCATCGCTGTCTTGTGTTGTCACTGCTCCAACTGGACTGGCAGCACATAATATTAAAGGGATTACTTTACATCGTTTACTGATGCTGCCAGTGGAGCATGACAACAAATTACAATATCACAAGCTATCTGGAGATGCTTGTTTTGAAGTTTCAAGAATCTTGAGGAAAATGAAACTTCTTATCATTGACGAAGTAAGCATGGTTTCCAATGTCATGCTTGCCTTTGTGCATTTGAGGATGCAAGAAGTTCTCAAAACAGAGTATGATGTGTTATTTGGTGGCAAACACATCATTGTTTTCGGAGATCTTCTGCAGCTGACACCAGTGAAAGGGCAACCTGTGTTCAAAATGCTCACGCATGAAGATACCAGGAAGTGCCTAGGCAGCATTGGCAACGTCAATATATGGTTAAACTTCAATTATGCTGAACTGCATGAAAATATGCGTCAGGCGAAGGATGAAGTTTACAAGACTATTCTACAAGATGTTAGAATTGGAAAAGTGACCGAGCATGGGAAAGAAGCTTTACATGCACGATTACTGTCAAATTTATATCCAGAACAAGATGTTGTGCCTGAGAATATTTTTCAGAAAATTACTGAGAAGAAATCTGGAATATGTTTGATGCCAACTCTTGCAGAATGTGCCAAATTTAACAACAAAATGTTGCATTTAGAAAAGCAAGAGATTGTGAAACTGGAAGCTATTGATAGAGTAGAGCATATGGGATCAACAATTATTTTGTCTGAGAATCTGAAAACAAAATTGGATTCATTAGAGAAGAGTATATCTAAAACTGCAGGTTTTGAAAAGACTCTGAATGTGTGCTTGAACTGCCGTATAATTTTAAGAAGGAATTTACATGTTGAAAGAGGTCTGGTAAATGGATCAATGGGTAATGTTGTTGATTTTGTGAAATACAGAAATAGAGATGGAATTGAATTTTTAAAAATTAAATTTGATGGCATTGAGGAAGTACAGCTAATTGCTCGTTGTTCTGCTAGATTTTTGCTTGTAAAAGACTTATATGTTCGCCGTAAGCAGTTTCCTGTTTGCTTGGCATATGCGGTGACAATCCATAAATCGCAAGGTTTAAGTGTAGACAGTGCATTGGTGAATATTGGCAGTTCTGTGTTCAAGGAGGGTATGGCATATGTGGCATTGTCACGAGTTAGAACTTTATCGGGATTGTACTTGATTGAGTGTGATGTCACAAACATTTGTGCGGATCTAGATTGTGTTAAGGAATACAATAGGTTAAGAAGAGAGTATGCACCACATTTGCCTCAGTATCCTTTGTTTGAGAAACGTGTGGTAGGCCGGAAATGAAGAAATGAGAACAATACTGGGGAGGTTGTAGCAAAAAGACAAAAAGTCAATGAACCTAAAATTACAAGCAGAAACAAAAAGGATTCTGTTGAAGATGTTGTTGGTTTTCAGTTTGAAAACAGTTCTGGTGTCAACTGCTATGCTAATGTAGTGGTTAATGTTTTGTTTTCTCTAAAAAATGTAAAAGAAGAGATTGTGGTCAATTCTGATCAAAGATTTTGCAGTTTGTTAAATTCTGTGTTAGAGAAATGTAGCACTGATAGAAGAAACATAGAAAGTGTGTCTGAAATTCGAAATCTGTTAGACAGATGTTCAGGCCAAACACAATTCTCTCAAAATATTCAGCAAGATTGTCAGGAGTTTTTAATGTATATGCTTGATGTATTGCATGCTGAAGGTGTAGATGTAGATCAGCTGTTTGGGCTTTCCTATCAATGGCAGCATGACTGCGAGAACTGTATGGTATCAAGTACTACTAGTGTAGACTCAGAAAGATTTATATATTTAACTTTGCCAGACAGTAAATCAGTCTCCTTTAATAAGCTAGTAAAAGCAGCTGATCACAACATGGAGTGTAGCCAATGTAAATCTGAAATGATGTCCACATTATTTATACGAACATATGGCCAGTATGTCATTTTAATGTTCCAACGATGTAGGCCTGATGGAACAAAATTGACAACTTTAATTAAAAATGTTGTAGCTTCGCAGTTGTCAATATCAGGAAGGACTTTTGTAACTGCAGCAATTATATATCATGACGGCCCTTCAATAACATCAGGACATTACACAGCTTATTTAAAGTCTAGAAATGGCTGGTCATTCTGCAATGATTCTGTTTTAATTTTCAAAAAAAAATTGCCGTATGACCTTAAAAACTCTTACCTGGTGTTTTTAAAACCAAAAGTTTAGGGAAATAAGCTTGGGATGTGCTCTGTGGAATTTCAAGAAGTTCTAATGGCTCCTACACAATTTGGCCTTGAGGATAAGTGTAGTTCAGAGACATAACTTCTAACCATAGGACTGGACGTCAAGGAGAAATACATGCACTTTCAATGAGTTCAGAAAAACTGTTTCTTTTTATAAGCTAATTGAAGCAGCCAATCAAAACATGGAGTAGAGGGAATGTAAGTCTGCAATGCTGTCTACTGTTTTACATTGCTTTGTGATTAAAAGTGATGTAGAGAATTAAATAATTGTAGTAGTCATAGAGGTAGTGTAAGTCTGCTTCATAGTAAGCAGTATCAGTGTCATAGGAAATGTAGAACATGACTGAGCAAGAAGGGGAAGATATTACTATTCCAGGATTGTGAAAATGATCTTCAACATTTTAATTCTGAAAGTTGCGGAAATGCCAAATGACGGGATTGGCTTACAAGAAATCCAAGAGTTATAAATGGCTCTGACCAGATTTGGCCTTGTGGAAAATTGTGGTAGAGAGCAAGAAGTCATTTATTGCATGTAATGTGTTTTTAAAAACGATGGAGATTTTCTTTCAGAAAGTGGCGGGCTGAAAGTAATAACAGCACAAAAGAGTGTAAGCTGTTCATAGGACATCCTTGGACGTCATGAAAAGTAAGTTAACTTTAACGAGTTCTGAATTTTGATTTCTGATGTTGTATGGGTTTTTTAAACACAATCATTTTGATTGTGTTTTTTTTTCCCCGCTGTTACATGATGAATACCTTCAAGTCACTGTTTTTAGTGAAATTTGATACATTCTGAGAACAGCAAAAATAAACCATTTAACATGTATAATTAATTCTGTACTGTTTGCATTTATGATGTATATGTAGAACTGTGTAGGAGGCATGGAGAAGGTGAGGCTTCTGTAAGTGTCAAAGTTGTTGCATGCAGTGCTGCACTTCTGCGTATTCTTTCATATGCTAGACTACATCTGCACAATGAGATACCTAAGCAAAGGAAACACAAGTGATGTGATTGTGAAATGAGCAAAATAAATTGCACGTATTTCAATTACATCACCTGTGTTTCCTATCATTATGAATCACATTGTGCAGATCAAGTTTAGGTCTGTCCAGGGAAACATAGGAGATTTGGACTTTGTTGAAGAGTGCAGTGGACATGACTCACTTCATTGGTAGACCTTCACATGTATTATCTCCTCTGTACTCTTCAACAAGTGTAAATCTCATCTGCAACCCTGAGTAGGCCTCACCTGAAACAAACCTCTGGATAGTAGACATCTTATTGGCATCCTGAAGCAATTATTTAAAATTTTAGTGTCTTGCGACACTTTTCTGAAACAACAGCAATGCAAAAGATGCACCATGTTTTAAGATAGGCCTCACTTCATCTGCATCAAGATACTGTTAGTTTAAAATGTATATCTTTAGGACTGTGTAGGGGGCCTGGAGAAGCAGAAGCTTCTGTAAGTGTCAAAGTTGTTGAAAAACTGTTTGTCCTTCAATCTTTTCCCTTGTCTTTTCTAATTTTTAAATACATTTTTTAATATTTTTCAAATGTTTGTTCTCTCTTTCACAGATTGAAAGTATAAAAACAAAAAGTGAGTAATTTAACGACAATTATAAGGTAAATATTTTGTACTGTTTTTGTTACATTTCTATCACATTTAACTACTATTAGTTCCACTGCTTCATTTCTTTAACCCTCAGTTTCCTGCCTTTGCTACTTCCCTCATTCCTTTCTCTATTACCTACTTACTCAACTCCTTTCACTTTTTTCTCAGTCCCTCTCTTCTCATAGTTCCTCACTCTTGTTCACTCACTGCGTCTCTATTACTCTTAGTGTCTTTGACTGATCACTCTATCACTACTTGTTCATAATGCTTTCTCTGTGTAGTTGAAGCACACTAAGGGTAATATTATGAACACAGCCAATAAAATTATTGCTCTTTTTATTGGCATAAAACTGGTGCAAAAGTGGTTTTAGTGGCAGTTTTCTGCCACAAAAGCAGCTTTAGCGACACATTTCTGTCAATAAAAGCTGCAAAACTTTTATTGCCTATGTTGATGATATGGCTCTATGTTAATTACATTTCTTTGCTGTTTCAATTAATCTTTTTCTGTTATTTTTTGTTTTTTGTTTTCTATTTTTTCTCTCTGTTATTCCTCATGTTTTAATCTTATTTTGAACATTCACTCACATTCTCCAAGAAACTCTTCTTTGTTAATGTTATACTCTCTTTTTTTTTCTTTCACTTCGTTATCTATTTTGTTTTTCACAATTATACCCTCTTCTGTCTTTTCTTCGGTAAATAGATCTATTAAACAGTATCTCTTCTTTACTCCCTATAGCTGTCTTTCTTTTAACATCACTCTCTGTTTCCTTTCCTTATACTTACACTTTTTTTTTTTGGTTAGCTCCCGGTCCGCGTACCGGGAAGCTAACCCGAAAGCGAACCAAAAGAAATAGAGCTTGCCAGAGTGCTAAACATTCTAGCAATTTTTTTGGAAAGGGAAGGTAGTTCTGAAAAGAACTTTTTTTTAAATATTTTTGTTGTTTTATATTTTTTTTTATTTTTTGAACATTTTTTGTTTTTTTTTGTATTTTTTGAACGATTTTATATTTTTTGGGGGGTTTTTTGGGGGGGGGGGAAACAACAAAAAACAGGCGTTGAAAAGGGCTCAACAGGAGCAAAAAAAAATTACTGGGGGCGGTTAGGGCAATCATGGTGTTCATACGCCAGGTTCAGTGCATTGATGCTCATGTTGCCACAAGCTAATAATGCACGACAGTGCATACATAAGTGGATCATGTGCCCAAAATTTTGTTGAATATTTGGCACAGTTTCCCGTGCCTCTTCTGGTGATAGAGAAACCGGTATTGTTGGTCTGGCCACAGGAGTTGGTCTGGGATTGTCGTGCATATCCCTTAATTCCGCCCGGCTGTAATTTAGGGGATGTTTCCTCGTCATGTGCCTGTGCATAGTGTGATTGCCAAAGCTATATTTTTTGTCCGTCCCTCTGGACAATTGTTCCTTGCATATCAGGCAGGTGACATACCTCGCGTTGACTTTTTTTTGCCCACGAGGTATTGAAAAAAACTGCCAGATGAAACTGGCTTTCTTTCTGGAAACCCGGGGCAACTCTTCTAAAAATTGTGGTTCTTCTCCCTCCTCATCCATTTCTTCCTCTTCCTCCTCAGTGTTGGTAAGGACCTGGGGAGGTGGTCCTCTCTTCCCATGAGGAGGTGGTGGTGGTGGTGGGGGTCCACCAGCTGAAGCAACCAATGAAGCCATTTTCACACAAGCAAAATAGGTCTTCCAACAAGCAAAATAGGTCTTCCTCTCACAATGATGAAAGTCAGAGTGAGGAAAGAAGGAGGGGTTTTCATCATTTGGAAAAAACAATACTTCTCAACCAATGAAAAGTGTTATTTTTAGGTCACCTGACCTAGCCTTCCATAATTATGAAACTAAAAGTGAAATGAACCAATGAAAAGTTTTATTAACAAGTCACATGACCTCTCACGCTCATGTTACGCGCTGCGGAACGCTCCCCGGTTAGCTTCCAGGTCGCTCCGCTTCGCGCCTCGGTCCGCGCCCCGGGACACTTCCGGGTGCGCTAACGCGATACGTCACAAGATGCATTTCGCGGCAACGCGATACGTCGCGCTTTCGCGCCGCGGATCGCTTCCGGGGAGCTGCGTTTCGCGCCTCGGTCCGCGCCCCGGGGCACTTCCGGGTGCGCTAACGCAGTACTTCATAAGACGCATTACGCGGCAACGCGATACCGTCACTATGTTGATTTCTTACCGGTTCGCGGACCGGATCGCGGAATCAAATTGAGCTAACGGGAAGCTTCCCGGTTCGCGGACCGGGAGCGAAACAAAAAAAATATTTAAAAAAAATTATTAATAAACATATAAAATATATTTTTGGATTTAAAGAAGAATAAATTTTACAGCTATAGATATTAGCTTTTAAAAAACCAATGAAATTCACTGAAAAAACCATAGGTTATAGACCATATATAGTTAGGAATTAGCATTTACAAAACCTTGAAAATTCACTGAAAAAACCATAGGTTATAGACCATATATAGTTAGGAATTAGCATTTAAAAAACCTTATTTTACTCACACAAAACCATTGAAATTCCATATATAGTTAGTTGTACTAACTATATATCGCGCACCCGCAATCCACTGCTGATCATGTCACATATTACATCATTCATGACATGGTCAGTGACATCACTGATGACATCTCAAATGACATCACTGATGACATCACTGATGACATCTCAAATGACATCACTGATGACATCACTGATGACATCTCAAATGACATCACTGATGACATCACTGATAACATCTCAAATGACATCACTGATAACATCTTAAATGACATCACTGATGACATCTCATTTGACATCAATGGTCACATCACTGATGATATCATTCATGTGACAATACAATGCATCTCCTCACACTTTAATATAACCTCTGTTACACCCAGTGTTAAATACAGAATATATTTTTTTAAACAATTGACACACCAATACTAGTTACTACATACGCACTCACTGATTCCTACGTCTACACACACATTCACTCATTCACCCATACAATCATTCATACATACAATAACTCATCTTTACAACACTATCATATGCACTCATACACCCTATACAGACACTCACACTCTGCCACTCATCCTTGGAGTTACTCACACACCTGGTCAGTCCTGTAAAGAATCAATCACACTTCCTTTTTCTAATCTATACAGTTAAACATAGAGTACCTTACATTTTCAAACATATTCTAACACATACTTACTCTCTTATAAATCATTGATACAAGAACACATTGATCTGCACAGAGTCACACATCTCCCAGCCAGCCACACACACACTCAGTCTCCCATACAAATACTTGGACAATCAATCAATAACCCATATAGTTACTCATATAGCTACTGATCAACACATGCAGCAGTTTACAGAATACCAGACATAATGATGCACAAATTAAGACAGTTTAGTCACTAACCTATGCATTCAGTGAGACACATTTAATCACTCACTCATACAGTCAGTCACGCACCTACTAAAACCTTCATTCAGACACTTATACATCCACTCATTCAGTTGTGATGTGATGTCATCAGTGATGTCATTTGAGATGTCATCAGTGATGTCATCAGTGATGTCATTTGAGATGTCATCAGTGATGTCATCAGTGATGTCATTTGAGATGTCATCAGTGATGTCATCAGTGATGTCACTGACCATGTCATGAATGATGTAATATGTGACATGATCAGCAGTGGATTGCGGGTGCGCGATATATAGTTAGTACAACTAACTATATATGGAATTTCAATGGTTTTGTGTGAGTAAAATAAGGTTTTTTAAATGCTAATTCCTAACTATATATGGTCTATAACCTATGGTTTTTTCAGTGAATTTTCAAGGTTTTGTAAATGCTAATTCCTAACTATATATGGTCTATAACCTATGGTTTTTTCAGTGAATATATATATATATATATATATATATATATATATTCACTGAAAAAACCATAGGTTTCAGGCCTTATATAGTTAGGAATTAGCATTTAAAAAACCTTTGAAATTCACTGAAAAAACCATAGGTTTCAGGAGTTATATAGTTAGGAATTAGCTTTTAAAAAAACCTTTGAAATTCACTCAAAAAACTATAGGTTTTAGTGGTGTTATAGTTAGCTGGTCATTTTACTAATACAAAACCATTGAAATTGCTCCTATATAGTTAGTTGTACTAACTATATTTCGCGCACTCGCAATCCACTGCTGATGATGTCACATATTAGATCATTCATGACATGGTCAGTGACATCACTGATGACATCTCAAATGACATCACTGATGACATCACTGATGACATCATCCACGTGACAATCACATACACCTTTTCATACACTATTACAATTTTTCATCACTCTTTGTAAAATACAGAGTATAATATTTAAATCCATTGTCACAGCAATACAAGTATCTAAAAATCCACTCAGTGATTCATAGATGTATACACACATCTAATCTACTACTATATCGCCAGTATATATATATATATATGTATATATATATATATTCACTGAAAAAACCATAGGTTATAGACCATATATAGTTAGGAATTAGCATTTAGAAAACCTTATTTTACTCACACAAAACCATTGAAATTCCATATATAGTTAGTTGCACTAACTATATATCGCGCACCCGCAATCCACTGCTGATGATGTCACATATTACATCATTCATGACATGGTCAGTGACATCACTGATGACATCACTGATGACATCTCAAATGACATCACTGATGACATCACTGATGACAACATCCAGTGACTGTATAATTCTGTAAAGTTAAAATATGTCTTACATATTGAACAATGAGTGGATGTATAAGTGTCTGGACGAAGGATTTAGTAGGTGCATGACTGAATGTATGAGTGACTGATTAAATGTGTCTCACTGAGTGCATGGGTTAGTGACTAAACTGTCTTAATTTGTGCATCATTATGTCTGTTGTTCTGTAAACTGCTGCATGTGTTGATCAGTAGCTATATGAGTAACTATATGGGTTATTGATTGATTGCCCAAGTATTTGTATGGGAGACTGAGTGTGTGTGTGGCTAGCTGGGAGGTGTGTGACTCTGTGCAGATCAATCTGTACTTGTATCAATGATTGTATAAGAAAGTAAGTATGTGTTAGTACATGTTTGAAAATGTAAGGTGCTCTATGTTTAACTGTATAGACAAGAAAATGGAAGTCTCATTGATTCTTTACAGGACTGACTAGGTGTGTAAGTAACTCCATGGATGAGTGGCAGACTGTGAGTGTCTGTATAGGTGTATGAGTGCATATGATAGTGTTGTAAAGATGAGTGATTGTATGTATGAATGATTGTATGGGTGAATGAGTGAAGGTGTGTGTAGACGTAGCAATCAGTGAGTGCGTATGTAGTAACTAGTATTGGTGTGTCAATGGTTTCAAAAATTATACTCTTTTTAACACTGGGTGAAACAGAGGTTATATTAAAATGTGAGGAGATGCATTGTATTGTCACATGAATGATATCATCAGTGATGTGGTCATTGATGTCAAATGAGATGTCATCAGTGATGTCATCAGTGATGTCATTTGAGATGTCATCAGTGATGTCATCAGTGATGTCACTGACCATGTCATGATTGATGTAATATGTGACATCATCAGCAGTGGATTGCGGGTGCGCGATATATAGTTAGTGCAACTAACTATATATGGAATTTCAATGGTTTTGTGTGAGTAAAATAAGGTTTTCTAAATGCTAATTCCTAACTATGTATGGTCTATAACCTATGGTTTTTTCAGTGAATTTTCAAGGTTTTGTAAATGCTAATTCCTAACTATATATGGTCTATAACCTATGGTTTTTTCTGTGAATTTCATTGGTTTTTTAACAGCTAATATCTGTAGCTGTAAAATGTATTCTTCTTTAAATCCAAAAATATATTTTATATGTTTATGAATAATTTTTTTTAAAAATATTTTTTTTTCTTCGTTCCCGCTTCGCGAATCGGGAAGCTTCCCGTTAGCTGACCTTGATGCCGCGAAATAGACCGCGAGCCGGTAAACGTTTCTTTACCGCAAGTGCCGCGTTAGAAAACAACATCGTGACGCCTCCCGTCCGCATGACGTTTCACGTTCTCGCGTGATACGTCATATGACGTGCTACGTTAGCGAACTGGTACGCGAAGCGAGTCGCAAAGCGCAGGTTTCTGGAAGCAAACCGGGAGGCCCTGCAAAGCGCTTAACGTAAACACAGCAAGTCATGTGACTTGGTAATAACACTTTTCATTGGTTCATTTCACTTTTGGTTTCCTAATGATGTAAGACTAGGTCATATAATCTAAAATGAACACTTTTGATTGGTTGAGAACTCTTGTTTTTCCCAAATGATGAAAATCCCTCCTTCTTTCCTCACTCTGACTTTCATCATTGTGAGAGAAAGACCCTTTGTGATCACTGAGCAATGGCTTCTTTAGTAGCTTCAGCTGGTGCTTCCCCACCACCTCCACCACATCCAAGGAAGAGTGGACCACCTGCTCAAGTTATAATTCAACAAGAAGAGGAAGAAGAGGAACAGGACGACGAGCACGAAGAGAGGCAGTTTTTGCCTGAGCAGCCCAGGACGTCTCACCGGAAAGAAAACTTCATTTGGCAATTTTTTAAAATTCCCAAAGGTCAGAAAAAAGTAAATGCAAGATACGTAACTTGCCTTATATGTCAAGATAGACTGTCCAGAGGAACCGAGAAAAAATACAGTTTCGGAAACTACACAATGCATCGCCATATGACTAGGTGTCATCCTAACAACTACAGTGCTGCACAGTTTCGGAACGACCTAGATAATCTCCCTATTATGGCCAGAAGATCTGTTGTACCGGAAGTAACGGGACCAGAGGGCAGGGAGATGGTGCCAAATATACAAATGAGATTTGGTGAAGTAAAACACACCTGCGTATATTGCGATGGATTCATTTGCTACGGAGAAAGAAGCATCACTCTGATCAACAGAGCTATTGACTATCATATGCAAGTTTGTACGAAACGCCCAAAATAATAAATACTTTTTTTTTGTTTTGTTGCTCCTGTTGAGCCCTTTACAATGAATCGTTTTCATTGCCCCCTCCAAGAAAAACCCAAAAAAATATAAAACTGTTCAGAAAAATTCAAAAAAAATGTTCCGAAAAATAATAAAAAAAATATAAAACAACAAAAACAATAAAAAAAAAGTTCTTTTCAGAACTACCTCCCCGTTATTAAAAAATTGGTACAATATTTGGAACTGTGCCAACCTCTATTTCTCTTAGTTCGCTTCCCAGTTCGCTCGCCGGTACGCGAACCGGAAGCGAACCAAAAACAGTAAGTATAAGGGAAGGAAACAGACACTTATGTTAAAAGAAAGACAGCTATAGGGGAGTAAACTAGAGATACTATTACCCGTAATCCACTGCTGATGATGTCACATATTACATCATTCATGACATGCTCAGTGACATCATCAGCAGAGGATTGCGGGTTTTTTGGCAACGTGCCTTATCCACGGTTTAATAACGCTGCCTTTTGCTTTATATAAGTTTTCAAATTGTATGAAATATATACCAATAGGTCGTTATGAACCTTTAGGTAGTGCTTTTCTTCATGAGGTCTGGTCGCTTCCATACACATACAGATGTTTCAAAGATGATCAAGAAGTTTATCTGAATGGAGAGGAATGCACTGAGACGCCAGATCATTCACTAATGTGTAGGCACATACAGTTACACGGTTCATGCAACAAACACCGACCAAATATGGCTTGCGTGTTGCAAGGCACGCCAGTTCCTGCTATCATCCCCACGTTCAAGTTGTTGGCAAATGGTAGTTATTTGATGCTCAATAATGAAGATTGTTCTGAGTTAATTAAAAGTATTCCTTTTATCGTAACAGTAAGTGAACGGGTTATTTGCTGCAGAAATGTTCTATTTCCTCCCACACATGAACATAGGGAGTTTTCAATCTGGCCACAAATACCAACCTTGGGACAGATTTCAACGGCATGGCAAGAATAAGAGCTCTTTTGTCTCAGAGAGAGGTGGCCTTGAGTTCGGCCCGTGAAACTTTCGTGCTTCACATAGCGAACACCCGTACAGAGGTGCAACCCTTTTCAATTCAGATTTGCCTTTCAATTTCAGCAAGATGGTTCCGACTATCTTTAACGCATCCTCCACAAAGGCCCTGGCGCACTTTTTTAAAGTTGTTACCAGTGGTCTCGTGACTTCATTTGAGAAAATCTTTGGAGTCATCCCTGCTTCCTTTCATTCTATTTTCCCCACTCTGGTTCGTGGATTGGCATTTTTACTTGCATTACCAGCGGACGCTCTTGTGCTTTTTTACATTTTTAAATATGGATGTCCCTCCTATGCAACCTCCCACCCTGCAGCTGCTGACACTGTTCCGCAATCGCATGCTAGAATATTATGGCACAATGCCGTTGGCGATATTAAGCACGGCATATGGATTATCTTTTCGATTCTCCTACTTCACCTGTGTCCAGCCTGTATTTCACTGCCTGACCTGTGATTTCGATTGGGCCATTGATTTGTGTCTCTGCGGACCGGTTTCTCCTGACGTCGACTTTAATCAGCTGATGACTCCTATCATTACTCACGAGTTGGTTTGTCCTGGCGAAAGGATTATGGCTGTGGCATTGATGCATGGACTACTTGGTCCCTGGAATTTACTGGCGGCAGCACAGTCTTTCTTGGAACAGAGCTTTCTTGAAAACCCACCGAGCTGTCCTCTGATGGTGATAGAGGATCCGGTGCTGGGAGAGCACGTATGTTCTTTTCCGCTTTTAAATTGGATGGCTGAACTGTTTTCGGATGAAGACGGTGACTTCCTATTGGAGGCTGTTGCAGCTTATTTTGCATACACAGTTATGTCATAGACCTTTTTCATGTTTGATATGCTGAGTACTAGCATTTCATTGACAATTCATTGACTTATTTGTCAAGTTTTTATTATTTACCTTGCCTATTGGCTTAAGACTCGATAAAGTACTTGGCTGTTTTATTTTTCTTTAGCATTACATTTTCCTAGTTTTTAATGCTTTACCTTGCGGACCGTCCACATATAAACTTGCAATCTGCTCTCATGAGATGGCACTTCTATTATCTTATTCAGTTCGTTTCCGGATCATGGGGAGGTGTCATCTAGGTCCTGGATATCTTTACACCGTGTTAAGTTAGCATGGGCTCATTACCGGTTTAAACGCCATTTTTCCTTTTTTGCAACTTCTGCACACGACACTTAGTTGTTGCTTTAGCTTTCCACCTAGTAGTTCATCGTGGTTTACATGAGAATAATATGTTATTGCTCTACTATCTGCTTTGCTTGTTAAACTATATCTGTACAGCGAGTGCTAAAGTTTCAAGAACAACACGATACAGAATTGTTATGAGGTCTGATCTCCACGACTTCATACTCATAACATAAGTGCAACTTCTGCCAATTCTGGGCATGAGGCGGGTTTTATATTGCTTTGCCGAACACACATACACAACAGTTGATGCGGTTCACATGAAGAGAGAGCTGGTGTATGCTGATGTGATTCCTTCAAATCTAAGACACTAAAGTATGGGCACGCCCTAAACCAACACAAAGAGACCTTCTTAGCAAATAATATAATATGTGTATTAGGGAGGATGAGATATAAGCAGCCGCGGGCCGTGGAGGGAGTTACGGTGAGGCAGGGAGGCGGGGAGGGGGAGAAGCAGGGTGGAGCCCTCTCTACCTTGCCCCTCCCCCTCCCCGCCTCCCTGCCCCACCGTAACTCCCTCCACGGCCCGCGGCTGCTTATAAGTTTTGCTAACTCTTATTCATTTACAGCATGTTAACATACTGTCACCATTCGCTTTTTATGTACTAGTAACTATGCTGGTAATTTTGCTACTGATAATATGTGTACTTGTATTCTCCACCCTGCTTCTCCCCCTCCCCGCCTCCCTGCCTCACCGTAACTCCCTCCACGGCCCGCGGCTGCTTATAAGTGTTGCTAACTCTTATTCATTTACAGCATGTTAACATACTATCACCATTCGCTTTTTATGTACTAGTAACTATGCTGGTAATTTTGCTACTGATAATATGTGTACTTGTATTATCTAAGATACTACGCCTGAGAAGACGGCATTAGTAAATAAACATTTCAAATACACATGTGTTCTTCTTAACTCCATGTTCTGGTTTCTAAGAAATATATAACGACCGACTGTTCATGAGTTCCACGTATCCTGAGGTACTATAAGTTCATATTCTGGATTGTCTAAACATTGAGAGTTTGTTATATCCAATGTGACACTGTACCTAGCTTGCTAAGGAGTTTTTGATTACTAACGTGAGTTTTGGGACACCCTAATTCGCCGAGGTTTCAATCCTCTGTCCACAGTTCTGTGTGAGAACAGAAACCCTGCGACAGGGGCACCCCCGACCCTTGCTGGAGCTTCATCACACTTGCGATACAACTCCAGCAATGCGCCACTTTTACGGCACAGATACATCACGCATCTGTGCTGTTTTTGCCCCATGATGCGCCGCATTGTAAATGCAGCACACCATAGGTGACGGAACAGCGGCACAGAATGACTAACACATCCCTGGTGATGCGCCAGTCATCATAAATGTATCCCTATGCTTCTTATCTTGTTAGAGATGAACCGCCATATGTATCATCAAAGTTTTTTGCAAATCCTAAATAGCGAACTTTAAGGAATAAATAGCGATTCTTTACCATTCCTAGTTTGCGATTAGCTATTTGCCAATTACAAATTACCCATTCATTTCCTTCATTTCCATAGGGCGGTTGGACTCACTTTTAGCTCGAACGGCTGAATGGATTTCCACGAAACTTGGCAAAATTGTAGGGACTGGTAGCCCGATGTGCCTTTGCTATGTCTCAAGATATATGCTCCAGTGTTTTTTACGAAAATTAACTTTGAAAAATATATATTGGGCTACATTGGCCTATATATATGTTGGAGCCCAAATGTAGCCCAATGTAGCCCAATGAAGCCCAATGTAGCCCAATGTAGCCCAAAGATGGCCGCCAGACACACAAAAAAACAAATGTAGCCCAAATATCAGCCAGATGTAGCCCAACTATAGCCCAGTGACAGAATGACCAATCAGCTTCGCAAACCTCCGTTACGCGAAGCGGAGCGCTGTTACAGATATATATCTTTTTTTGAACGTTAATTTCTCAAAATCCACTGGAGCACATATATTGAGACCTAGCAAAGGCACATCGGGCTACCAGTCCCTAATATTTTGCCAAGTTTCGTGCAAATCCATTCAGCCGTTCGATTATTATTATTATTATTTTTTTTTGCCCCGCGGGGCCCTTTTAAAACCTCCACATCAAACCTAGGGGGTCAGCGAGGATCTACTATGCCCCCTTATAGTTATTTCCCCCTTTGTTTTGACCTCCTCTTGTCTCTCGATCCTACCGAGAGACAAGATGGCGGCCGCTACGGACTTTTTGGAATGTTGACAGACGCCGGAGAACCAATCAGCTTCGCTTCACAAAGCTCCGTTGCGCGAAAAGTACGCGTCCTGGGCCGCTGCCCGGTCCGCTGTTACAGATATATATCTTTTTTTAAACGTTAATTTCTCAAAATCCACTGGAGCACATATATTGAGACCTACAAAAGGCACATCGGGCTACCAGTCCCTACAATTTTGCCAAGTTTCGTGCAAATCCATTCAGCCGTTCGGGCTAAAAGTGTGGCCAACCGCCCTATGGAAAACTCAATGTTAAAAACACGTTTTGGGACCCCCCTTTTTTCTCGACCCCCCCTGGACGAAACCCCCCCCAATTTTCAGGGGCTGCTCAGAAACAAAATGTGCCATTTTCCTGAAAATTTCAGCCAATTCCGTCCACAAACGCCAAAGTTATTAGACATAGAATTTTCAAAAAACCCATAGAGAAAAAATCCTAACTATATATACCTACTGGCGACCGCCAGTAGGTAATATATATATATATATATATATATATATATATATATATATATATATATATATATATATATATATATAACTACCTACTGGCAATATATATATATATATATATATATATATATATATATATATATATATATATATATATATATATATATATATATATATATATGTTTGAGGGTCTTTCTGCTTTGGAAAGAAAAGGAGTCGCACACTCTGCACGATGCTTTCAGGCATTTATTTCAAGGAGTGTTGGGGCGCACCTGACGCGTTTCGTTTGACACTGCAAACTTCCTCAGAGGTAAATTCCCCGATGATAGAGCACTGTTCGTGGGCCATTCATGATCTGATTTAAAAGCAAGTCCGGCCCTCTAGTGGACAGCCAGGATGTTGGGTAGGTACGGCATGCTGGTCATTGTGGTCCACGTATTCAGTACTCCTGACGGCCTGATGATTGATGTTTGCCTCTTATTGCCAGTAGGTAGTTATAGTTAGGACCTACTTTCCATAGGAAATCCACAACATTCTATTTGGAATAACTTTGGCGTAGGTGGACGAATCTTCGTGAATTTCTCCAAGAGAATTGCCTGCTTGGTTCCGCTCATTCCCTGAAAGTCGATTCATCAAGTGGGGGCCGAGAAAAAAGGGGGTCCCAAAACGTGGTTTCCCCATGCAATTTTCCATAGGGACCTTTAGCCATGGCTACAGCCCGAACGGCTGAACGAATTACACCGAATTTGGCAGAGAGGTAGAGTTCGGTTCGCAGATTGTGCTTTTTGTTAAATGGTGTAAATCCGTTCAGTAGTTTCTGAGACAATTCCAAGTAAAATCATAGCGATATCTAGAGACAGAGTTCTACACGCAGACGGAGATCCGTTCAATTACGAGCACGAACTGCATGCTGATTGGCTGTGAACTGTCGGTCAACACTCAAAACCAGGAAGTGTTGGTGGCCATCTTGTGCCTCGGTAGAACCGAGTCACAAGAAAACAGTAAAACAAAGTTGAGAAATAAGGGAAGGGGGCAGGCTAGAAACATTCTGACCCTTTACGTTTGCTCAGGGGGTCGTACATAAATGTTTAGGCTCTTTTTTTTTCAAAAGTAAAATCTCGGCGTACGCGTACGGAAATACGTACAATTACGAGCAGGAGCTGCATGCTGATTGGTTGTCAATACTCCAAAACAGGAAATGTTGGCAGCCATCTTGTTTGTCGCGAGAGCCGAGTCACAAGAAAACAGTAAAACAAAGTTGAGAAATAAGGAAAGGGTGCAGGGTGGAAACATTCTGACCCTATAGTCTTGGTCAGGGGGGTGGTAAATGGATCTTTAGGCTCAATTTTTATTTAAAAAAAAAAAAAATGGCGGGGTACTCATGCAGTACTTGTACGCGGTGGAAAAGGTGAAAAAAAACTAGAAGTCCGTTTTATTTATTAGGTCCGGGGGGGGGCAAATTACGGGGGCAATTTTTAGAGCTATATTTCTATGACAGTATGTAAAACTTTCCTTTTTTTTTCCTTCATCAGTTGTACTCTCTACGCATGCGCAGCCTTGTTTGCAAGTGCACTTTTTTTTCTTTTTCTTCAAGTTCGCCAAGCAAACCTCTCCTGATTTTAGGTATTACATTTTCCACTTTCTTTTCCCGGGTGGTGTGTGTCATCCGGTGCTATACTTTTGTAATATATTAATAAACATATTGTATATTACGAGCACGAGTTGCATGCGGATTGGATGTCAACTGTCTGTGAACACTGCAAACCAGGAAGTGTTGGCAGCCATTTTGTTCGTCGCTAGAAGCAAGTCACAAGAAAAGTGTAAAACAAAGTTGAGAAATAAGGAAAGGGGGCAGGGTAGAAATATCCTGACTCTCTAGGCTTGCTCAGGGGGTCGTACATGGATTTTTAGGGTCATTTTTTAAATAAAAAATTACGGCGTACGCGTATGGTACTCGTACGTGGTGGAAAAGGGAAAAGAAACTAGAAGTCTGTTTTATTCATTAGGTTTCGGGGGGCAAATTCCAGGGGCAATTATTAGAGCTATATTTCCATGACAGTATATAAAACTTTCTGGGTTTTTTTCCTGCATCAGTTGTACTCTCTACGCATGCGCAGCCTTGTTTGCAAGGGCACTTTATTTTCTTTTTCTTCAAGTTCTCCAAGCAAATCTCTCCTAATTTTAGTTATTAAATTTGCCGCTTTCTTTTCCCGGGTCTTGTGTGTCATCCGGTGGTATACTTTTGTAATATATTAATAAACATATTGTATGTATATTTATTTGAAATGTAGTGTTGAGGCGCCAAACGTTGATTACATAATCCGTCCAAACGCCATTTTAGTAGTTTTCCTCTGTTATTTTTATTATACCTGTTACTTTCATTTTACCCTGCGCATATTTTCTCTGTGATCGATGAGATTTCGTGCCACAGATACCACGGTGTTTGTCCTTGGCCTCCGATCTTATCAGACTTGGTCATACGTATACCTAGAAACTAATTTGAAGGACGTAAGGCACAGCCATTACAACATGTGTTGGCCAACAAAAAAACATTATTAAGATTATGCATTTATCATGTGTGGTAAATGCATACTAGTTGTAAAAGCATGTGTGGAAAAGCGATATGCGTGCTAATGGTTTTGTGGTGACGATCATGCATGGTTATGAACCGGGTCTGGGCGTGGTGGAGTCTAGGGTACCAGGCGGAGGGGCACGCAGCTGCACTGATACAATATAGAAGTAATAAAGGATTTTTAAAACGTACAAAAAAAATATTCCATAATTATCCTAGATTAAATCTTCTGTTAGTATGTTCATTAAATACATATATGTTTTTAACCAATTAAAAACATTTGCGTTTGTTTGTATGGGGCGCCGTACATGACGTCACACGGAAGCTTTGATGCAACGTGTAACGTCAAAGGGTATTCATAGCGTATGCTGAGAATGATTAGCAGTACAAACTATGGTGCGATCACTCTCTCACTGTCAAATCAGAGCACAGGGCGCGCTATGAGAATGGTTAGAAGTGGTCACTCATTGGATATCCAATTCAGGTGTGTGGCTTATCCACAGTATCATAGCGTTATTTTTTAACCTGGTTAAGTTTGAGTTTTCCATGAAATACTATGCGATAGGCAGATATGGATGTTTAGGGAGCGCTTATCTGCATGAAGCTTGGTTATTACCATTTACATATAGTTGTCTGAGGGAGGGAAAAGAAGTCTATGTGAATGGTGAGGATTGCACAATAGTACCAGATCATTCCTTAATTTGTAGACACATACAATTGCATGGCTCTTGTATACAAGATGCGCCTAATTTGGACTGAGTTTTGAAAGGTAGTCCGACACCTACTATCATAACAACGTTCATTTTACTGGAAACGGGAGTTATTTACTTTGAAATAATGGAGATTGTTGTGCAATGTTAGCAGGCATCGCTTACATGATTAGGGTAACTGAGTGTGTGGTTTGATTAAAAAAAAGTTGTGTTAACTCCTCTGCATTGGAAGCTGGATGTTTCCATCTGGCTGTCGATTT
Source organism: Lissotriton helveticus (assembly GCF_964261635.1). NCBI lineage: Eukaryota > Metazoa > Chordata > Amphibia > Caudata > Salamandridae > Lissotriton > Lissotriton helveticus. The sequence goes on along the minus strand of NC_136068.1, from coordinate 364,425,217 downwards.
CGACCTTGAAAGCAGAGTCAACCAAATGAGTCGTATAAGAGCCCTATTGTCTCAAAAAGAGGTCGCTCTTATATCTGGTACAGAAACATTTGTCCTTCATGTAGCAAACACCCGCACAGAAGTGCATGATTTATTAAATACAGACGTGCTCTTGAATTTTGGGGAGTTAATTTAGAGTATCTTTAATGTGTCCTGACTACGGGGTTACCTTACTTTTTTAAAGTTAGAAGCAGTGGCCTTGTGACTTCTGTAGAAAGTATATTTGGTGTCTTTTTGGGATTTTTTCATTCGATTTTTTCCAGCATCTTTGGTAGATTGCGCTTAATACTCGCATTAGTTGCCGGTGTGCTTTTATTAATTTGTTTACATAAATATGGGTGCACATCCTGCAGCAGACGACAATATGTCCCGGCTGTTGTTGGTTCGCAACCGAATGATTAGTTATTACGGAGCGCTACCTTTGGCTACATTCAGTGCAGCTTATGGATTATCGTTTCGATTTTCCTTTTTCACATGTGTTCAACCTGTGTTCCATTGCCTGAGCTGCGATTTCGGCTGGGCCGTGGATTTGTGTCTCTGCAGTACGGTGTCTCCCAACGTGGATTATGACCAGCTGATGAGCCCCTTAGTGGTTCATGACGTGCTCTGTTCTGGCGGCGGGATTATTGCCTTAGCAGTGACACATGGAATATTGGGACGTCGGAATGTTTTTGTAGCGGCGCTTGAGTTCTTGGCACGCAGTTACATTGAAGGTCACCCGAGTTTTCCTCCGATGGTGATAGAGTCTCCGGTCGTTAAGGAACATGTATGTTCATTCCCACTATTGAATTGGATGGCTGAAATGTTTTCAGATGAGAACAATGACTTCTTGTTGGAGGCTGTTGCTACATACTGTGCTTACACGCTGTTGGATTAAGACTCCTTGATTTTTCTATGTATTCTTTAGCTACTGCTTTCTATCAAAGAGTGAATAACTTTTTTTTGGAAATGTGAACTTGACTCTGCTTTTTAGGTTTGCACTCTGCGTTCCTAATTCGCCTACGTTTATATCACGGGCTTTGATCAAGAAAGGGTGCCGTGGAGCTGAGCCTTGCACTCACACCCTGTTAAGTTAGCATGGGTTTATTAGAAGCTTACACGCTATTTTTGCTTTCCTGCTCTGCTTTGCACTCGACACGTACTTGTGATATTGTTGAGAGAAGGCTCAGTATTTTGCTTTATATGAGAATAATTTGGTATGCTAGATTTGTAAACTGCCTCGCTAGTTTTGTGTGTGTAGTGAGAGCATGGAACATCAAGGTTATCTTGAATACTGTGCTTGTGATTCAGAATGATCCTCGCACGTTCGAGCCATAATACATATGCAGCTGTGGCCACCTCTGATACTTGCACGTTTCATAATGCAGTGTGGAGGCAAAGTTACACACAGTTGGAGAACATTCGTATCTTGACAGTTTGTGGAGCACTGAATGTGATCCACTATTGCTGAGTACCAGAGGTATGGGTCTGCCCATGTATTCCTATGAGATTTTCTGTAGTTATAAACTAATCTGATAGGTAGGGAGGGTGAAAAGTAGGTATATTTTAAATTTGTTTACCTTTAGCATTATAGGATGCTTTTTCCGTTTGTATATCATAGATTAGTAACAATGCTGACAACCTTGTTTCTGATAATATGTTTGGTTGTATTTTCTAAGGTACTGTGCATGAGATTATGGCGTTAGAAATAAACATTTCAAAGTTGCACGTGTCTTTATTTACATCTTGTTTTGGACTGGTGTAAGACTATATTGAAAGAGTGTTCTTGTTATCCACTTTACTTCATGTAATCTAAGTCGCATGTTCTGGCTTGACTAGTCATTGGTGTTTTTGCTCTAAGGCGAAGAACCAATGAGTCACTGATTGCTAGTCTGGTAGGGGGTTTGTGTAGTAAGGTGGGTTTTGGTACACCATAATTCACTGAGGTCCTAAGTCTTCATGCACAGTTCTGTGTATGAGCAGAATTCCTGGAACAGTAGTTACAACAAAAAGGCTCGATAAAGGGCTTGCACTTTGAATATGAATATAAAATAGAAGAATAGTTGATAATCACAGCTAAGGAATGCAGCAATTAGATGTGTGTATGTGTGGATGATGTGTAGATTGAGTGGAGGATGAAAAACATGAAAAATAAGAAAGGTTGGAGAGACGCAAACTACCCACTGTATTGTCAGTGAAGTGGATCTTTGGATTTCCAGGTCATTACACAGATAGGGTGTTGGATTCCGCAGTGGGAGCAAGAGAAACTAGTACCACATCTAAGAAAGAAAGCTAGTGCATAAAGTACACACAGTTGGGCAGATTTACAAGGTCGTGGGAAAAATGATGCAAAAGTGGCGCAAGGGGCTTGTAAACCTGCTGCAGTGTGTGGTAGAAAAGATGCAAGAAAGGACGGAAGTGTGCAAATTACCCACTGCTATTCACGGGTAGTAGTTACCAAGAAGGCTGAATAAAGGGCCTGCACTTTGAATTTGAATTAAAGAAGAATAATTGATAAGCTCAGGCAAGAATGGTAGCAAGTAGGTGTGTGTATTGTGGTTGTTGTGTTGCTTGAGTGGAAGATGACTAAGGTGAAAAATTAGAGAGGTTGCAGAGATGCAAACTTTCCATTTCTTTGTAAAGGAAGTGGGTGTTTAGTTTTCCAGTGCATATATATATTCACTGAAAAAAACCATAGGTTTCAGGCACGTTATAGTTGGGAATTAGCATTTAAAAAACCTTAAAAATTCACCGAAAAAACCATAGGTTTCAGCCACCTTATAGTTAGGAATTAGCATTTAAAAAACCTTAGAAATTCACTGAAAAAACCATAGGTTTCACCCATGTTATAGTTAGCTGGACATTTCTCTCATACAAAACCATTGAAATTCCCCCGTTATAGTTAGTTCAGCTAACTATAACTTGCGCGCCCGCAATGCACTGCTGATGACGTCACATATTACATCACTCATCACATGCCAGTGCAGCTTTTTCAGCAATGGAGTGGCATGTTGCCACCTTGGTTGTCGATAAATCAGTCTGGCAGCTTAATTCTGCACTAACTGCAACCTTTTTGTAAGGTATAAAGGCATGCCAAGATAAACTGAATTGGCATAGTCTAAATGTGATAGCACCAAGGCTATCACTACCTGTATTAAGGCTGCGTGAGTCAAAAGTCTGCTTATTTTCCTGATCTTCCTCAGCTGGAGGAAGCAGGCAGACATCACTGCTCCCACTGCTAAGAGTGTGAAATACTGCCATTCCTTGATTTCCGATGCTAAGTCATATCCACTTTCATTTTCACTACCGTTGCTTCTTGTTCTGCTGCTTTGAATAGATAAACCAGTCTGCTTTTTTTCTTCTACTTGAAGCGGTTTTTATTGTGAAAGACTGCCAGCAGAGATTGCATTCGAAAGGTAGACCCGGATTGTGTTCACAATAAGAAAAGTTTGGCTAGGATTGTATTGTACACGGAGTTGTCACATTGCTTTATATCTTTGGAACAGTGTTTCCATCCTTGGTTTTTCCTTTAAAAAAATTTGTATAAGAATAAGAACGCGTATAGTACAAATTTCAGCATTCCCTATTTCATTAAATCATAGCCTAAGTTGTGTCCTGATTGCATGTGTGCGCTGATGAACCTGAAATTTTGCAGCACTTATGTGTTCAGAGCTCATGTGTGGGAGCTCATTCAGCTCATGTTTTTTTTTATGTTTGTATTTTGCCACTTGTAAACATGCTTTTATAAGGGAATAGCATTGACTTCAAGTCGCAGAGTGTGAAGTAGGAAAGACTTGCTTGGCTATTTATGAATGAAAATTGCAGATTGTGTGTCCTGTGGTAATCCTATTTGGCAGCACAGTTGACCAGAGTTTTTAATGGTTCAGTCACAGGATCATTTGTTTGTAGTCTGCTGTGCAGGGTTGTGCAGAGTGTCTGCAATGATGACTTGTGGTTTGCATGGTTTAATTCCATGTATGAACTTAAGCCTCACCATTTTCTGCAATCACCAGCCGCCACTGCACTGTATGCCAATAATAATCCACATTTGTAAAGCGCAGAATCACCCGTAAGGGTCTGTAGGTGCTGGGGGCCGTCGGGAAGATTAAGCGAGCTATTGCCCAGAGTCACATGGTGCTGAGCTAATCTGCCGCCGGTGCCGGGGATCGAACCGTGATCCCCAGATTCCGGAGTCAATCACCCGAACTGCGGCGCCACACCTCTCTACACTATTCCACTATTCCACTGTACGCAACTCCTCCTCATCACACTCCACTCTATGCTATCCCACTCTATACCACACCATTCTACCCCACTCCATTGCATTCCACTCTACTATAAGCTATTCCTTTTGTATGTGCCACTCCACTGTGTGCCACTCCACTCTACTATATCCCACTTCACTCTACACCACTCCACTTCATGCCACTCCTTTCTAGGCCACTCTAGTCTTTGCCACTCCTGTGTACCTCATTTTACTCTTCTTTATACCACTACGACAGTATGACAGTAGTCTTGACGACCCTATCCTCCACTGTACTGTGCCACACTCCACTTAATGACACTCCACTCAACAAAAGTAAACTATATGATTAGAAAAAAATATTTACAATAAGTAGCCCTGACCTTTGGTTGTGTGTGCCATTCCCCCATTGCTGATGCTGAGCTCCATGTGACTGAGACTGCACTCCTAGTACCTTCGGCCTCGAGATCGAGTTTGCTGTTTGAAGGCTCACTTGGCTTGGGGATTTAACTTTGTTAGTCTATTTTGGGTTTGGTTTAATTTTGGTTACTGACACATTCAATTACTTGGGCTAATTTGGGTTCCTCGCCTTCATTGGTTTTGCTCTGCCTTTTCCCACTCCAAATACTGCTCCCTTTCCCCGCCCTTCCGCCTACCTGCTAGTCCCTCCCACCACTACTGATGGAGGCAGCTGCGTGACCGCGATGTGTGACAAAGATGCAACAAATACAAGCCTGTCGGCGTTCATTCGCATCTGCACTGTATCCAGCACCAGGACCCCTGGAACTCCCGCCATCCACCGCTACACCCCCAAGGAGCTCCTGGCCCTGGAACCTGGACACCGGAACAACAGCTGCTGCTACACATCCTCCCCATACTGAACCACAGGACCCTTCACCTGCTGCTACTGCCACTTTTCATGCAACACAGGACCACCAGCCCCCACTGGATCCTGCGCTGCTTATGCCCAGAAGACCACAAACAACCTGGAACCACTTCAATGCATCCTGTTTAATGCCCGTTCCCTCTGCAAACAAGTCACAGAAATCTGAGACACCATCAGCACCCTCTCACCGGACATTGCCTTCATCACCAAAACATTGCTTAACCCTGCATCGAACCCAGACATCGTCACTGCAGCTCCCGATGGATAGAAGATGATCAATCGAGACCGTACAAAAAACAAAGCGGAGGCATTGTCATCATCTTCTAGGAAACCATCTGATGCACCATCACTAACGATGACTCCACGCCCCTCATGGAGCACCTCAACTTCTACCTACAGACCGAAACCGATTCAATGATAAGAGGCACCCTTGCCTACAGACCCCAGGGACCTCAACTGACTTTCTTCTACACCATCTCCAACCTCATTGTTCCCCTAGCCATCAACTCCTACCACTACGTCCTACTTCGCGACTTCAATTTCCACATCAACAGCCACAATGACCCAACTCTATCACCCTCCTAGAGAACCTAAACAACATCGGCATCATCCATCTGGTCCATGAACCCACACGCAAATACAAAAATACACTCAACCCCATCTTTACCTCCAGTGACCAAATCAAATTCAGCCATGTCACACAACTCACCTGGACCGACCATGCCATCGTTTACTTCACCATCTCCAACCCTCAGTACACCAAGCATCACAGCTTCCCGCCGAGGCTGGGGCAAAGTAACTGAGACTCAGTGGACACAGGCCCTCAGAACCACCCAGCCCGAAGCTTCATCAGACCTTGACTACGCCATCCAAAGCTTCTCTCCATGGATCACCAAATGTGCAGACAGAGTCACCAGCTGAAACCAGCAAAATCCAATATGACCTCAAAACAAGCCTGCTGGTCCACCCCAGAGCAAAAACAACAGTTGATGGACAGAATGCAGAACAATGTCATACATTCACCCCAGTACAGAGATCTGGGCCTAAATCCATCGTTTTTTTGCTTACCACACCACCCCAGTTCAGACATGGCCATATGCAAATCAGCCTTGGCCCTGTGCCTCATGGGACAGTCCAGCCCGAACTGCCAAGCCAGGTCTTCCCTGGACCGGAATCAAGCATCCTAGTACCGGTTTCTGGCTATCAGCCATCTTCAGCCAGGATAGCTTGACTCCAGTGGCGTGGAGAGCACAGGACTCACGTCTGAGCAAACCCGTCCCACTCGGGGTGACAAATGCAAAAACAACAGTTGATGGACAGAATGCAGAACAATGTCATACATTCACCCCAGTACAGAGATCTGGGCCTAAATCCATTGTTATTTTGCTCACCACACCACCCCAGTTCAGACATGGCCATATGCAAATCAGCCTTGACCCTGTGCCTCATGGGAACAGTCAAGCCAAAACTGCCAAGCCATGTCTTCCCTGGACCGGAATCAAGCATCCTAGGACCAGTTTCTGGCTATCAGCCATCTTCAGCCAGGATAGCTTGACTCCAGTGGCGTGGAGAGCACGGGACTCACGTCTGAGCATACCCGTTCCACTCGGGGTGACAAATGCAAAAACAACAGTTGATGGACAGAATGCAGAACAATGTCATACATTCACCCCAGTACAGAGATCTGGGCCTAAAGCCATCGTTTTTTTGCTCACCACACCACCCCAGTTCAGACATGGCCATATGCAAATCAGCCTTGACCCTGTGCCTCATGAGAACAGTCCAGCCCGAACTGCCAAGCCATGTCTTCCCTGGACTGGAATCAAGCATCCTAGGACCGGTTTCTGGCTATCAGCCGTCTTCAGCCAGGATAGCTTGAATCCAGTGGCGTGGAGAGCACGGGACTCGCGTCTGAGCATACCGGTCCCACTCGGGGTGACAAATGCAAAAACAACAGTTGATGGACAGAATGCAGAACAATGTCACACATTCACCCCAGGACAGAGATCTGGTCCTAAATCCATCTTTTGTTGCTCACCACACCACCCCAGTTCAGACATGGCCATATGCAAATCAGCCTTGACCCTGTGCCTCATGGGAACAGTCCAGCCCGAACTGCCAAGCCATGTCTTCCCTGGACCGGAATCAAGCATCCTACGACTGGTTTCTGGCTATCAGCCGTCTTCAGCCAGGATAGCTTGACTCCAGTGCCGTGGAGAGCACAGGACTCACCTCTGAGCATACCCGTCCCACTCGGGGTGACAAATGCAAAAACAACAGTTGATGGACAGAATGCAGAACAATGTCATACATTCACCCCAGTACAGAGATCTGGGCCTAAATCCATTGTTTTATTGCTCACCACACCACCCCAGTTCAGACATGGCCATATGCAAATCAGCCTTGACCCTGTGCCTCATGGGAACAGTCCTTCCCGTACTGCCAAGCCATGTCTTCCCTGGACCGGAATCGAGCATCCTAGGACCGGTTTTGGCTATCAGCCGTCTTCAGCCAGGATCCACCCCAGAGCTCAAAACAACCAAGAGCAACTGCTACTAACTTGAGAAACAATGGTGTGCCACAAGGAACCCCTCCATCAGAGCTGCTCACAAAGCAGCCCTCAGGGACTACCACCTGTGCATCAAGGAAGCCAAGAAAGCAGTCACCACAGCCCACATCAATACTGCAGCCAACCACACTTAGAAACTCTTCAAAATAGTCATGGATTTCTCCAACCCGAAAGCCACAGAGAATACCATCCAACCCTCCCAAGAACTCTACGACATCCTCTCAGACTACTTCCACAGCAAGATTGCCACCATCCACAACTTCAACCCCCAACCCACTGCTTTCATCCTCAATCAACTAGCGCACACCAGCCTACTGATCACCACCTGGTCTCCTCTCACCACTCAGACAACCACATCCATCATGTCTTCCATCTACTCCGGGGTGCCTACTGACCTGTGCCCCCATCGTCTCTTCAACCTCCAAACCAACCCTATCGGCAAGCAACTCACCAGCATCATCAACACCTTCATCTCCACAGCATCCTTCATAGATGGATTGAAGCAAGCAGAGGTCAGACCCCTCTTGAAGAAACCCTCCCCTGACCCCAGTGATCTAAATATCACCCAATATCCCTGCTCCCCTACCCAGCCAAAGTTCTTGAGAAAGACATCAATCTAACAGCACACCGAATACCTGGAACAAAACCACCAACTTGATGCCTCACTATCAGGATTCCATTTCGAACTACAGCACTGAGACCGTGCTGATCGCTCCCACAGATGACATCAGAACTCTCCTCGATGGCAGAGAAACGTTGGCCCTGATCTTCCTCTGCCTCTGTGTTCAACACTGTCTCCCACCACACCCTCATTGACAGACTCTGCAACATAGGCATACAGCACAATGCCCTCAAGGGGATTGCCTCCTTTCTTACAGGATGCACACAGAGCATCCGGCTGCCTCCCTTCACCTCTGAACCAAAGGACATCATATGCAGTGTACCTCAAGGGGCATCCCTTACCCCCACCCTGTTCAACCCCTACATGACCCCCCTCACTGACAACATCATCAGTTCCCACAGCCTCAACAAAATGTCCTACGCAGACAATACCCAACTAATCCTCTCGCTCACCGAGGATCCCTCCAATGCCAAAATCAACTTCTGCGATGCCATGACCAAAGTAACCAACTGGATGAGACACAACTGGCTCAAACTTAACTCTGACAAGACAGAAGTATGGATCTTTGAGTAGAACACTTCTGTTTGGGACCACAGCTGGTGGTCAGCAGAATTCAGACCAACATGCACACTAACAGACCATGCACGCAACCTAGGCATCATCCTCGACAGCGAACTGACCATGAAATGTCAAGTCAACATGGTAGCCTCCTTCTGCTTCCACTCTCTTTGCATGCTCCGCAGAATCTTCAGATGGATTCCAGTCAACACAAGAAAGACCATCAATCAGGCCCTTGTCACCAGCCGCCTTGACCGTGGCAATGCTCTCTATGTCGGCATCACCATCCAGCTCCATAGAATATTTCAGACCATACAGAACGATACATGACCTCCCCAAATGGACCCACATCACCCCCAACTCAGAAACCTCCGCTGGCTCCCCATATAGAAGAGATGCCAGTTCAAGATCATCCCGAACGCCTACAAAGTTCTACACGATCAAGGACAGTCCTACATCAATCATCAACTGAACTCCCACCTTCTCACTAGAAACCTGCGATCCCCCTCACTTGCTCGCGTACACCCTCTGTACCTATCACAGCCACAGTAAGGGACGCTCCTTCTCCTACATTACTGCCAAAACCTAGAAAGACCTGCCACTGCAGCGCCAAAAAGCGTCCTGACTGGCGGACTTCGGAAAGAAACTCAAATTTCTTCTTTAAATACAAACTCAACTTAAACTACACAAATATTAGAAAGTGTAAAGTTATAACTAGAACATAACTTTATGATTTATGCACCATATTCAAATTACTGTAAGTCACAGTTATATCTAAAATGTATACTTATGCACCACCTTCAAACTACTATATATTGTGCATCTCTTTAAACACTCTTATCACCTCACTTGTCACACTACATGGACTATAACATGCCCCTTTTCCATACACTAATTATACTCTTGTACATTACACAAGTCATAGCATGTGAAATCATAGCATTGATAACAACACTTATGACATCTAAAATCACATGATTTTTCAGAACACAGTGCATGGTAGAATGGCGAGTTATAGTTAATGTAATATGGCGGGAGAGTCCACTCCACTGTACGCTACTCTGCTCTTCACCACTCCACTCTGCACACTATTCCAGTGTATGCCACTCTATGCCTCTCCAGTGTATGTTACTCCACTGTATGCCACTCTGTTGTATGCTACTTCCCTGTATGCCACTTCACTGTATGATTTTCTAGTGTATGTCACATCATTTTAACACACACCACTGTACACCATTCCACTATACACTATTCCACTGTACGTTATTTCATTGTATGCACTCCACTCTACACAACTCCACTGCACGCTATTCCACTGTACGCCACTCTGGTCAAACCCACTCCACTCCGCCCTATAACACTGTACTCTATGCTATTCCACTCTTTGTAACTACACTCAGCTCCACTCTTACTCCACTATTTGCTGCTACTCCACTGTAGCTATTCTACTGTACGCTGCTCCACTCTACACCACTCCACTGTACAATACTCTACTCTACATCACTCTATTCCAGTGTACACCTCTCCACTCTACCCACCTCCGCTCATTGCCCCTCTACTTTCCTCCGCTCAACAACACTGTACTCCACTTAACAACAATCTACACCTCTCCACTCTACCACACTATACTCCACTTGATAATACTACACTATACAACAAGGTACTCCTGTCAATGCAAGTGTACACCACTCTACTTTACTTTACACCACTGTTCGACATTCTATTGCACTCCCTCTAGGACGTTAAATTCCACGTAACTATATTCTACTCTATCAGACACACATCCACTTTACTCAAACTACTACACTCTATGCCACTCCACTATACGCTACCCTATGGCACTCAATTCTACGAGAGTCTATGACACGTCACTCTGCCATCCTGTACCTCACTCTAATCTACGACAGGCTACTCCACAGTACAATACTGCAATCCACTCTGTGTTACTCTACTCCATTGCACAACAGTTTCCGTCACTATACAACACATCAGCGACTCCACTGTGCCACAGACCACTCTTCTCAACAAAAGTTTATGCCACTGTATGCTATGCTAGTCCACTATATTCCATCACTCTATACTTTACAACATGCTACTCCACTCTACACTATGCTACTTCACTGGACTATACCCCACTCTACTCCACTGCACAACCATTTACCCCACTCTATAGCACTTTAAAACACTCCACTTTACACCAGTCCACTCTAAAAAACTATTTTCCACGCTATGCACCTCCACACTACAAGACTACTACACTCTGTGCCACTATAAGACACTGCACTCCACTCTATGACCATACGCTACACTGTACAACCCTCTCTTCCACTCTATGCCACTCCACTCCACTATACAACACTCTGCTGCACCCTATGACATTTCCAAATACTACACAAAACACCACTTCACTGTACTGTGCAACACACCACAATTTATAACACTTATCTCAACTCTATGCTATGCCTCACCACTTTAGTGCACTCCAATCCACTGTAGTATACAGCATGCCACTGCACTCTATGACACCTAATTCCATTGTATGCAACACCACTCCACCGTCTACTTTCTACCCTGACACTACACTCTATGGCATTACATTACATGACTCTCTCCTCCTCTCTACTCTGTGACTCTCCACTTAAGGACACTCTACTTGACAACACTAGACTCTATAATTTAAAACACATTTTTAATTTTAAAAATATTCAAATTCAATAAAAAACAACGGTTACACCTTTGTTATAGTTAAGAAAACTTAATTTATTCTTTCTTTGAAAACTAAACTTAAGCTACACAACCATTAGAAAAGCTAAAATTATAGATAGACCTTAAATTTATAATTTACACACCACCTTTAAATTAATGCATCTTTATTCTTTCTATAGAAACAAATCTTAAACTACAAAAATGTTAGAAATTCTAAACGTATACCTTATATTTATAATTGTGCACAGTGTTATAACCTCACTTAGAAACAGCCTCATAAATTACCTTTGAACCCTTTCGCTGCTAGGCCTTTTCCCCCTTAGAATGAGAAGCCCTGTTTTGGCTATTTGGGGTAGTTTGTGATTAGGCCTCCATAATATTTTCCATATAAGGTTTCCACACCAAATGTACCTCCTTTTTTCCAACACCCTAAGGATTCCAAAAGTACCCAGGATTTGTAGATTCCACTGGAGGGGACATTGAAAATAGCCAAAATATAGCAACATTTTGGGGTTTTATGGGAAAAATAGGAAGAAAGTGTTTCACAAAAAAACTTTTTTTCTCTAAGAATAGCATTAACAAAAGGCTTACTGTGCTAAAACCACCATTTCCTAGGCTATCAGGAACATGCTGAACTGAATCAAAAACTATTTTTTTACAACAGTTTTTTTTTTTTCAATGAGGTAGCCTGTTTTTCTACATTTTTGAGCCTTCAACCTACTTCCAGTTTGTGATTTAAACCTTGGTGAAGCCCATGAATGATCTGGCAAAGCTATACATTTCTGAAAAGTAGACTAAATTCTAAATTTAGCAAGGGGTCATTTGTGTAGATCCTTTAACTCCTTCGGCGCTGATGACGAGCTCAGCTCGTCATCAGTTGCGCCGCTCGCACGCTGATGACGAGCTGAGCTCGTCATCTAATGCGGCTTTTTGAAAAAAGCTGCGTAGCGCGAAAATCGCCGCAGCGCGCATGCGGTTAAGGTTTTCCTAAAGACACTAAGGGGCCTATTACGATGGCGGGCGGGTCGACTCTACCGGGCCGGCGGTAGCCACTGCTGGCCCGTCGAGGGTGATCCGCCCGCCATCCATACATGAAAGACCCCCCGCCATAATATTTTGGCTGGGGGTCTGCGGTGGACATAAAGACCATCTGACGCTTTTCCTCTGGTCGACTCGTTGACCGGGCGGAAAAGGGGCATGATATGGTGGCGGTGTCTGCAAGACACCACCATCCATATTATGATGCAGGCAGAGAGCAGCTGTGGGCCCCCAGGATGTTGGGGGATGGGGGGTGCACATGGGGGGCACCTATTCCACCCCTGTGCATTTGCATGCACAAGGTGGCAGGCTTCGCACAGTGACTGTCACGTTGTGCATGCAAATGCACAACATGCATTTTTTACATTGCAGCGGGTGCTGCTTACAGCACCGCCCACCACAATGTAAAACAATGCGGGATGCACCCGCCAGTGTGGCGGGCAGATCTTAATTTGAATGGCGGGACTGCCGCGACATGGGCGGTTGGTCCTGTGCCCCGATGCAGTGGTGGGCGGACATTGTAATAGGCCCCTAACTGTTGAAATATTTATATATGGAAAATAAACACTAGAAAACGGCCATTTGTGACAACATTTTCATTTGTAACTTCTTGTCATGATGGCAGATCAACTAAAGCAATATGCAATTTCATCCACTAAACCCTTCTGGTTGTGGGAATTTATAGGGTTTTTTGGTTCTCCAAGAACACGAGGTACCGAAAGCCAAAAACTGAAGTACAACTTACAATGGTTTTTCATTGTGTACAGGATATAGAGCAAATCATATGGTAAAATATAAAGAGTGAAAAATTGGTATCAAAGAAACCTATGCTTTTCTGAAATAGACACCAGATACAGAGTTTATAAACAGTTGTTATTTGTACATCTCTGAATTTGTGGATACCCATACTACCATGTGAGTCAGAGGACGTTTAACAACATGTCTTCTTGTTTATACACTGTTTTACATTTGGAGGCACAAATGCAGAGAAATTCAAATGTTAATAACAAATGTTCTACTATTTTGTATATTTTCACATGTCTATCGATAAAAAAGGTATCCCACTTATGTGGATAGGCCTAGTACCTGCAACAGAAAAGGGTCCCTAAAAACAACATGGACACATCATAATTGTTTCCACTGAAAACTTGCCCTTTTGTTCAATGTGGGTAGCTGTGAATTATGGGCCCTAGCTCAACAGGCACCAATGGAAACCTAGCAATTCTGTACATTTTTAAAAACTAGACACAAAGGGAATCCAAGGTGGGAAGACTGGTGTGGCTCTCACCTAGGTTTCTTACCCGAAAACCTTTGCACACCTCATATTTTGTCAAAAAATACATACATTTTCCTCACATTTCCGTGAGGAAACCTTCTGGAATCTGTGAGAAGCCACATATTTTCTACCCCCGAGCAATACCCTAAGTCCTCCCGATAAAAATGGTACCACACTCATGTAGGTAGACTTAGTGCTCTCAACAGGAAATGCCCCAAAATGCAACAGGGATACATCACATTTTTCCACTGAATACTGACCCTATTTTTTGTAATGCAGCTAGCTGTGGATTTTGGGATGTAGCTCAGACTGCACCTAGGGAAACCTAGCAACCTGCACATTTTTTTAAAACTAGACACACCGGGTAATCCAGTATGGTATGGCTTGTGTGGCTTTCATCAGGTTTTTTTACCCAGCAGCCTTTGCAAATCTCAAACATTGACAAAAACACATTTCATCATATTTCTGTGATGGAAAGTTCTGGAATCTACCCACTACTTTTCTATAACCTGTCATTCTCCTGCATATCCCGATATAAATAGTACCTCACTTGTGTGGGTAGGTTTAATGCCTGCAACAGGAAAAGCCCCAAATCAAACACTGAAAACTGAGCTTTTTTTCAATGTGGCTAGCTGTGGATTTTGAGTCCTACCTAAATCAAGTGGCACTTAGGAAAACCTAGCAAACCTGCACATGTTTGAAAACTACCATTCGGTGGAGCCCTGGATGGGTTACTTGTGTGACTCTCACCAGGTGTTCTTACCCAGTAGCCCGTGCAAACCTAAAACTTTGACTAAAAACACATGTTCCTCACTCTTCTGAGATGGAAAGTTCTGAAATATGCAGAGAGCCACTAATTTCCTACCATATTTCATTTCCCCACATCTCACAATAAAAATGGTACCTCAGGGGGGCGTGGCCAGGCGCCAGTGAAGATGGACGCCTAACTCGGGAGCTCCGTGAAGCCGAGCCCTCACTCACCTAAATCCGGGGCAAAATCCGGCATCCATCGAACTTCTCTCATAGCTCCTGTACGGCGCTGCACGGAGCTACTGATTGCTCCAACCCCGGCGACAAAGCTCGCCTCCCTGTCTGAGATCCGGTCCCCGGGTGCTGGACTGCCTTGGAGCGGTGTTGCTGCGGAGGCGTGGGCGGACCGGGAACCTACGTGATAGCCCGGCTGGCTGGCCTGGATCATGCGAGCGGAATTGCGGAGAGGCCGGTGTGTGACCTGCGGCCGTGAGTGCTTGCCGGGGGTATTTGTATTTATTTTATTTGTAAAGCGCTAACATTCATCCTAAAAGGACATCACGGCGCTAAAGAAAATTTACAAGTGATTTAACGGCAACACTTTGGAAATTATTGATCTGGCCTGGGGAAAAGGAATGTTTTTAGTTGTTTCCTAAATGAAAGGAAGCAGTCAGTTGTTCTGAGTTTGTGGGGTAACTCGTTCCATTTTGTTGCGGCAATGTGAGAGAAAGCCCTCTCTCCCATCCTGACAGTCCGAGCTCGGGTGATGGATGCTCTTCCGGACGTCATAGATCGTAGGTTTCTAGAGGGTTTATGAAATCTGATCATATCATGTAGGATGATGGGGCCTGTATCGTGGAGTACTTTGTGTGAAATACACAACAGTTTAAAAATGGCTCGTTGTCGCATTGGGAGCCAGTGGAGCTCACGCATACATTTTTTGGCTGAGTCATATTTTCTTTTATTACAGATGGCTTTGGCAGCGGCATTCTGAACCAACTGCAATTTGGAAAATAGGTAGTCTGCCATTCCCACAAACAGTGAATTACCATAGTCCAACCTACTCAGCAATAGTGATTGGACTAGTGTTCTCCTACAATCTGTCGGAACCCAGGGAAATAATCGTCTGAGCATCTTCAAAAGGCCGAAGCCTCTGCCACAAACTATGGAGACATGGGATTTCATGGATAAGTCCTTATCCAGTGTTATTCCTAAGTTTTTAGCTTTTATAGTCGGGTTAGGAGGCAAGCCCAAATCGCTCGGCCACCAACTGTTGTCCCAGACCTGTGTGCATCTGCCAAACAATAGAATTTCGGATTTGTCAGCATTAAGTCTAAGACAATGGTCCTGCATCCATGTTGCCAGTTCAGTCAGGCAGTTCGTCAATCTAGTTTTAGAGTCATCATTTTCATCAATGGTGACCATCAGCTGGGTGTCATCCGCATAGGAACACATTGCGACACCCCACTTTTTGCCGATGGTTGCCAATGAGGAGACGAACACGTTGAACAGAGTTGGGCTCAACGACGCCCCCTGAGGAACTCCGTATTTTATAAGTCGCGGAGGAGATGTATAGTCACCCAGGCGAACTGATTGGGTTCGATCCGCTAGGAACGATTTTAACCATCCAAGTGCTTTATCTTGAATTCCTTTCTCTGCCAGAGTATTCAATAATTGATGGTGGGGTACGGTATCAAAAGCCGCTGATAAATCAAGGAGTATCAGAGCAACTGTACTACCTTGATCCACCTTGGTCCTAATACTGTCTGTCACCGCTAAGAGTGTAGTTTCTGTGCTGTTATTTGCCCGAAACCCTGTCTGTGAGGCGTCCAGCAAACCATTAACTTCCAAAAATGTGGAAAGTTGTCTATTGACCAGCTTTTCCAGAACCTTTGATAAGTAAGGTAACTGGGATATTGGTCTATAATTGGTTGGATTGTTAACATCTGTCCCAGCCTTCTTTACTAAGGGAGTAACTAGAGCCTGTTTCCATGATTTTGGGAATTCGGCAGAACTAAGGGAGAGATTAAATACTCTGGTGACTACTGGACATATTACAGGGGTAAGCTGGGAGAAAATGTGATGTGGACATGGGTCGAGTGGTGAACCGGACTTGACCTCAAGCATGACTTTTTCTACTTCTTCTTCTGAAAAAGGACCAAAAGTATGACAGATGGTATGTGCAACATTTGGTGCATATTGTTCGTTTTTTCCCATCCTTGATTTTGAAAAGGAGGCATAGATGGTATCAATTTTTTCGCAGAAAAAATCATTAAGTTTATTACAGTTCTCCTGTGAGGGAGTAAGATGTACGGAGAGATTAGTAGGGCTGCATAATTCTCTAACAATTTTAAAGAGTTCTTTTGATGAATTTTTATTCTCAGATACTCTGCGTGTGAAATAGTCCTTTTTTGCCTTTCTAATTGCTCTATGATAGAGTGCTTGAGCTTTTCTAAAACTGTCTTTAGTTTCATCTGTCTTGGATACTCTCCATTTATGCTCAAGGGAGGTACAATTTCTTTTTAAAAGTTTGAGCTCAGGTCCGTACCATCTCTCTGATTTTTTGTTGCCTGGTTTGTGACGGGATTGGGTGGTCGAACAATGTTCCAGTGCATTTTTAATGTTATTATGAAGCAGGTCTATTTCCTCATGGATATTAGTGCTTATACAAGATGGGTGTGAAAAATGATTACTGAATTTATCCAATGTAAAGGATTTCCAGTTTCTCATGTTTGCTATGAATGCACTATGTTTTTTGGTCTGGAGGATGGGGAGATTAATACGGAAGGTGATCATATAATGATCGGTCCATACCAATGGAATTAGAGGGTCGATGTCAATAGATTCGATGTTGGAAAACATCAAATCTAATGTATGTCCTGCAATGTGTGTTGGTTGATGGACTCTCTGAGATAGCTGCAGGATAGCCATGTCTTCCACCAATAGATTCGTCAAGGAGCTGCTACTAT
This sequence comes from Lissotriton helveticus, assembly GCF_964261635.1. Lineage (NCBI taxonomy): Eukaryota > Metazoa > Chordata > Amphibia > Caudata > Salamandridae > Lissotriton > Lissotriton helveticus. Next base: position 364,407,582 of record NC_136068.1, on the reverse strand, counting down.
TGTCCAGATGTATATTAAAATCTCCAAGGAGGAGGATGTTCTTGTTCTTCAAACAGACAGGCATAATCTGTGTGAGTAACTGTGAACTAAAATTTAATGTGCAGCCCGGAGGATTATAAATTAAAATGCCTCCAAATAGCACACTGGTGTTTATGGACACCGTAAATGCCAGAACGTCATAGTTTCCAACAGGTGCAATACTCTCTTGTCTGCATGAAAGATGGTCTCTGAACAGTAGAGCTACACCGCCACCCTTTTTCTTAACTCTGTTAACATTCAATATCTTATAGTCTGGGGGAAGGGCTATAACTATATCTGGGATATTATGCTCATCGAGCCATGTTTCAGATAAACATACTAAATCAGGTTGGTGTTCATTAAGAAGGTCCCAGATATACGTTGAATGTTTGGGTAATGATCTTACGTTCATATAAATGCATTTAAGAGGGAATGTATATAGATGTAATGGCACAGGGTTCAGTGTTGGGGTGCATTCCCATCTGCAGTTGTAACAACTAAATGGGCCATAAGTATCCATCGGACCCATGTGAGCACATTCAAGAGAGTTTGTGGTCGTCTTACCAATTACATCCAGCAGTTCGCGGCTTGTATAGGTAATATTTCCACTAGTGTCTGGGACCGCGCTGATAATTTGGGCAGGGGTCATGGCCCCTGGTCCCGGCCGGCCGCGGACGGGCGCAGACGGGCTTGGCTTAGGCGCGGCTTCGGCGCGCATCCGGCGCGCCTGCTGCGCCGTCTGGCCGGTATACACATTTTATAGTGTGTGAAGAGGGTGGGAGGGCAGCGCGACTAGAGCGCAGCCCCAGCCCTACCTAAGATGGCGCCCACCGCCGCAAACAGCAAGTCCCAAAAAACGGCTGGGGCGAGGCAGAACAAAGGAATTATAGCGTGAAAGAAGGTGTCAGTGTGCCTACATCAATTCCCCAACTAAAATTACTATTTAGAGCCCCCCAATGTAAAATCTCATAAAAACGCTATTTTGCCGTTTTCTCACCCAAATTCATCAATACAATTGCCAGAAGTAATACACCAGTAAAATCACTCGCAGCCCTAGTGTCTCTCACTAGGGAGAGCTCTAAAAAGGCAGCGAGGGCTTAGAAAGACCGGCTCTAAATAGCCTGGGAGGGCGGGAGGGCAGCGCGACTAGAGCGCAGCCCCAGCCCTACCTAAGATGGCGCCCACCGCCGCAAACAGCAAGTCCCAAAAAACGGCTGGGGCGAGGCAGAACAAAGGAATTATAGCGTGAAAGAAGGTGTCAGTGTGCCTACATCAATTCCCCAACTAAAATTACTATTTAGAGCCCCCCAATGTAAAATCTCATAAAAACGCTATTTTGCCGTTTTCTCACCCAAATTCATCAATACAATTGCCAGAAGTAATACACCAGTAAAATCACTCGCAGCCCTAGTGTCTCTCACTAGGGAGAGCTCTAAAAAGGCAGCGAGGGCTTAGAAAGACCGGCTCTAAATAGCCTGGGAGGGGGTGCCTGCAGCGGGATGCTATTGGGCGGGGGCCTAACCCCCGGGAGCCTCAGGCGCGGACCAACTGCTGCTGTGTGGAGCCCGCACCCGGATTGCCGCTGTTGGACTGCGATGGGCAGGCCTGAGGAGTACGTGGGGCCCCGGGTTGTGGGCCTGGCCCTGCACAGTGGACATGGCGGGGGCCAGTACCGGAGGCCTCTAAGGGCAATTGACTTTACAACCCTGGTGTCTGCTGGGGGGGCGGTCGCTGTGCGGCCCGGAGGACAGAGCCGAACACGCGGCCTGCGTGTGGAAGCCTCAACGGCTGGCTGACACGACGGACGGAGGCAACAGCGCCTAGAGGGGTGACAGCACTCGGGGCCCTGCGCTGGTAGCTGTGGACGCTCCCAGGCCGGAGCGGGCTACAGACGACATCGGCATCAGCTATCCTGACGCATGAGGCCCGGTGGGACACTGCCTACTAGACGAGGCCGGCTGGCGGGTGTGGATGAGTGCAGGTCAGGCCAAGTGGAGGGTCGCAGACGGCGGTGGTTGGTCACTTCCTGACGGATTCCCTAATAAGGGCTAGTGGTGTGTTGCTCCTGGAGTCCACGGATTGTACTGTTCAGCAGGGCTGGAACGCTTCGGGCATGCCCTCTTCGATCTCCTGGGCTGGCTGAGAAGGGACTGGACGGTTTTGCCTCTCCCTGTCGTCCTTTTGAAAACGTGGATCTCACACACATCTGACACTGCCTTGTGACCACCGCACGTCGGGGATACTTCATGACACCATGAGGCCCAAATCTGCTGTCCCCACACAATCCAACAAACTGGACAAATATGCTGTCCATAAAGGGACCCCTCCGGCGGGTGGTGCGACGGGCGATACCGCTGCCCCTCAAGAACCATCGCTGGCCTCCATCATGGCGGCCATACAGGCCCTGGGCACTAATCTGGAGACGAAAATAGACAGAGTCTCCATTGAGGTTAATCTCCTCCGTGCGGACCTCAGCAAGACCTCGGACAAGGCCCGGGCGAACGAAGACGGAATCAAGGAGCTTCGGACGTCGGCGAAAACGTTGGAGCACTGCGTCAATGAGCTAGTCCACCAACACCGTCAGATGGCCCTCAAGCTCGAGGACCAGGAAGGGCGGGCTCGAAGGAGCAATATATGCGTGGTAGGCGTTCCCGAGGAAACTGAAGGGCCTAGTGTGGAGCTGTTCCTAGAGGACTTGATCCTCAACCATCTGAAGCCTAAGCGCCTATCGAGTATTTTCACTATCGAACGCGTGCACCGGGCGCCCATCCCCAAGCCAAAACCAGGGGCGAAGCCTAAAACAATCATAGCAAAAATCTTGAACTATCGAGATAGAGATGTCATCTTACAGGCGGTGAGACTAAAAAGAGATCTCCAATATGAAAACACCACCATCCGTTTTTTTCCAGACTTCACGCTGCAGGTGCAAAGGGAACGCCGTTCCTTTACAGGTGTCAAAGCAGCACTGTGCGACAGAGGGATAAAATACATTATGTTCTTCCCAGCCAAACTCAAAGTCATTGCTGGGGGCAAGTCCCTCTTTTTTACCAACCCATCGGATGTGCAGAGCTGGCTAGACGAGGAAGCGTCAAGGAACCCGGACTGCCTCGGCAACGGTAGCTGGAGGGACACGCAGGTTGCCTCACCGGGATCGACGGCCGGACAGTAGGAAGTGGGAGGATGGAGTCAACGCTCCTGGAGGTTGAGGTCGGCCAGCCCTTGCAGGGACAATCTCCGTGAAGCGGGGGAGCAGCAGCGGTAGCCGACCTGCAGGAATGAACCTCTACGAACTGTAACGTATTGCAGGGTCTTAACTTGGGAGTCATGCCTTCTCTTTGGGGGGAGCCACCAGGTGGCAGGACACGGGCCGTCTGGAAGGTACACATTGGGTTGTGTTGAACGATGCTATATTTATTGCTCCCCTGGGGTAACTCACTGCACGGTCTATACCTTCCTGGGACAGGCTGGGACGTTGTTGAACTGTGGGTGGGCCGGGCTATTTGCTTACTGTCAATACGTGACTTTGGAGATGAAGTTTGAGTGGCACACAGTAATACTCAAGGGTTGGAATGAGTGGCAGCTAGAGCTGGGGCCGGCGCACGTTCCTCTTAGCATAAAGCTTTGTTAGAAGAGGGGAGCTTTTCTCCACTCTAGGTTGGGGATCTGGGCAAAAGGCGCTCTGCTAATTGAGGATGTGGGTAGTTCTAAGCCTACGGAGCAGGGAAGCAGGGAGGGGGGCTTGTTTGGGGGGTTGTGGGGGGGCGGGTGGGGTGTCTGGTTTGGGCGGTTGGGGCTGGGGGGAGTTTGGGGGAGGGGGTTGGGATTGTTTGCTGTTGTCACACTAGATGGAAATGATTGTACTACAGTGTGGTGCCAGGAGCATCGGGGCTTTACGCGCATTTCAGTATGTCTACCAACATGAAGTGGGACAAAAGCCTTAGAATTCTGAGTTGGAATGTCAACGGGCTGGGGGACAAGCTTAAGAAAACGATAGTCTTGCAATTCCTCAAAAGACACATGCCGGACGTGGTACTCCTGCAGGAGACCCATCTCCTGGGTAATACTTGTCACGCGCTTAACAGATTTGGTTACTCCCTTGTTATCCATGCAGGCTTCACTTCTGGCTCCCGAGGGGTTGGTATTATGATACGCCGGGGCCTACCATTGGTCATTGACTTTACCGAGACAGATTCGCTGGGCAGATATGCTGCCGTCTCAGGTCGATGGGAGGGTTGCAGAGTGAACCTCGTGACTGGCTATATCCCGCCGGGGCTACAGACCCGGTCTTTCCAGGCCTTGGGGAAATTACTCCTCTCCCTTCCGGAGGGTCAGCTCTTTGTCGGGGGCGACTTTAATGCGGTGGTCTCTGGTAAGTGTGATAGGCATCCCCCGAGGGACCTACCCTCCGGCCAGATGTGGCTAGCCGATTTTATAGACACGTTCGGCCTCACAGACCTTTGGCGTTTCAAGCAACCCACCGAGAGGCAGTATACTTTCTTATTGCTCTTTCTGCCGTTTAGATTATGTTTTCGCACCTTTACAGTGCGGCATGGCTGTTCGGGAGGCTACCCACCTGGCGCGTGGTATATCAGACCATTCCCCTTTACTGGTCCATCTTACGATCGGAGACAAGCGAGAGGGCAGCATAGCTCCGATCAGTGCCTGGCATCTCCGAAACCCTGATACACAAAATGCCCTTGCCACAGCGATAGACCGCTATTTTGAGGAGAACGATTGCACAGTGGACTCCTCGGTAATACTGTGGGAGGCGTTTAAGACGGTGCTGAGAGGGAGGCCCTGTCAGTAATTGCGGGCCGTCGTAGGGAGCGAGAGGCACAGATGCTCAAAGTGGAAGGTGACTTACATACCCTTGAGGTGGTGGAGCTTGCCGGGGATGACCCGGAGGGGACCCATCGGCTAAACCTCAAACGAGCCGAGTATAAGGCGCTGGCCATGGATGCAGCGCGCACTACCCTTAGGGATAGGGAGGGTAGGATCTATGATCAGGGAGACAAGGCTGGCAAGCTTATTGCATGGCTGGACAAAAACCAACAGATGCAGAAGGTAGTAGTGGAAATCTTGACTGATTCTGGAACAGTCGTCACGGAACCCTGGGGGGTGGTTAGGGAGTTTGAGAAACACTACCGACAGGTTTACAGTAGAGGTTCAGACCGGCCTGAGGAGGACTCGGTTGACTTGCTGGCCGACATCCGAATGCCTGCCCTTACGGATACGGAAAGGGAACTTCTGGAAGCCCCGCTCTCGGTGGAGGAGCTTAGCAGGGCCATTGGTGATCTCCATTCTGGAAAGGCTATGGGACCCAACGGGCTCCCTATCGAGCTTTATAAGCTCAAATCTGATGGCCTCAGTCCGTACCTTAAGCGGATGTTTGAGGAAAGTAAGGAGCAGGGACTACTACCCAGAGATCAACGAATAGCTACCATCGTTGCCATCCCTAAAGAAGCCAAACCCAGAAACCTATGTGCCTCCTATAGGCCTATATCCCTACTTAATTCGGAACCCAAGATCCTGGCTAAGGTTCTCGCTAACAGGCTCCGACCTGTCCTCTTGACACTGGTCCACCCGGACCAGTCGGGCTTTATGCCACATCGCAATACTGCTCTTAACCTCCGCCGAGTGCACGGTGTGTTGGGGCGCTGCCACGCCATCCGGGAGGACGCTGTGCTAGTGTCATTAGACGCAGCCATGACTTTTGATACTCTTGAATGGCCATACATGATAGCGGTCCTCCAGAAGCTGGATTTCGGGCCCGAGTTTATTAGCTGGGTCCGCCTCCTTTACTCTGAGCCACTTGCCCAGGTTACTATCAATAACAAACTCTCTGAGGTATTTGCTCTGGAGAGAGGGACGCGGGAGGGGTGTCCCCTCTCGCCGCTGCTCTTTGCTCTGTCCCTGGAGCCCTTAGCTGCCTGGATTCGACAAGACCTTTCTATAAAAGGACTCCGATGGGCACACGGCTGGGAGGACAGAATCTCGCTTTACGCGGACGACATCCTTCTGTATCTGGCTAGCCCTCGTAAATCACTCATGGTGGCCATGGACATTTTCACAAGCTTTGAGCGAAACTCTGGCTACAGAATAAATTGGAGCAAGTCTGTACTCTATGTCCTTCATGGCAACCCACCGGTTGTGCCCCGCAATTGCCCAATTACTATAGCTGCGGATCGGTTTAAGTACCTAGGGGTCTATGTCTCCAAGACTGCGAGCACTCGCTACGAGAAGAACCTCCTCCCTCCTTTGCAGCGTTTCAGGAGGGACTCGGCCGCGTGGCGCAGACCGCCATTGTCCCTGTTAGGAAGGGCGTCGCTGTTTAAAATGATGGCACTACCGAGATGCTTATATGCTTTACAGAACCATCCTGATCTGGTGCCACAGTCATACTTTGCGACACTTGAAGCCTCACTCCGGGAGCTTTTATGGGCTGGGGCGCCTCGCATCTCCCTTCAGAAATTGACGCTTGGTTGGTGTGATCGGGGTATTGCGCTACCCGATATCCGTAAATACTACTGGGCTGCACACCTCTCGGCCATCAACCAGGGCATGTACAGTGATGGTAACGACCCAGGGTATGGGATGGACCGGTGGCTGTTGCCGGGGGGGAACTACGAGAGAGCGCTGTATTCTAAGCCAGGCAGGTTCCCGCTCACCGGGCCCACCAAACACTCGGTGCAAATCTGGCATGTGGTGCAAAAGAAACTGGGCTGGGCTGACACTCTCACCATGTCTACCCCGTTGTGGGCTTCTGAGCGCCTGGGTAACCTGCACCGCACTAAGGGGTTCCATAACTGGGACTTGATTGGGATCTCCCACATCCGAGACCTATGGGGCTCTAAAGGGGTCGTATCTTTCGCACACCTCCAGCAGACTTATGAGCTTGCCCCGAGAGAATTCTATTTGCAGGTTCGCCACTCCCTCCAATCCAACATTCCCCCTGGGACCCTTCCCCCAGCATCCCCCCCCGGAAGACAGACTGCTGGATGGTCACATTCCTGACCACGCCATTTCCCTCACGAATAAAAAAGTTGTTAATAACTCCCCTGAGTTGCTGCATGATCTCAAGAGAAAATGGGTGGCGGACGGGCTGGAAATAGATGAGGAGGAGTGGAATGGAGCGCTGGCATCCCCTAGGGAAGTGGCCATATCGGCTAGACTTCGTCTGATTCAACTGAAAATACTCCACCGAGTGTATATCTCAGGAACAAGGTTGCAGCTCATGGGCCGTGGCTCTGACGGGCTCTGTTGGAGGGGCTGCAGGGAGGTAGGGACGTTTTTTAACATTCTGTGGGAATGTCCACTGTTACAGGTCTACTGGCAACGAATACACCAGTGCATGCATGAGGTTTGGGGGTGGAGTTGCGGGTGGAGGCGAAACGATGTCTGTTGAATATATGGGAACCCACTGATCTGTCTACATGGGGTAGAACATGGGCTACACTTGGGTTTGTGATTGCAAAGCGTAATATAGCCAGACTCCGGGGGGCGGGTGTGCCTCCAAAGATTGTTCAATGGAAAACGGACATGGACTGGTGCATGCTCCAAGAAAAGACAGTCTACGTGGCAAGGGGCTGCCAACAGAAGTGGGTTGTTATTTGGTCCAGCTGGAATGAGTACAGGGGCCATCTCTATGAACCCCCCGCGATGGCCAGAGTTGAAGAATCACTCGAAATGTTAAATGTATGATGTAATCCTGTATACTGTAAGGCTTAGATCTGTGATTTCATGTGCTATGCCTTGGTCTTGTCTGGTACAATTATGTGTACAGTGCTGCAGCTGTGATGTACACCACTGTGTTTTTTCTATGCAGTTAATAAAAAGATAAATAAAAATTAAAAGAAATGGTACCTCACCTGTGTGGGTAGGTGAAGTGCCCGCAACAAGCCCCAAAAATCAACATGAACACAACACATTTTTCACTGTAAATTGACCCTTTTTTCAGCAATTCGGCTAGCTGTGGGGTTTGGGCCCTAGCTCAGCCGACACCTAGGGAAACCTAGAAAGCCTGCACCTTTTTTTAAAAATATACACCTGGGGAAAACCAGGCTGGGGTGACTTGCGTGGCTCTTATTTTCTTACCCAGCAGCCGACACTTTAAATATTTCTACTGAAAACTGGCCCTCTTTTTTCAGTGTGGCAAGCTGTGGATTTTAGGCCCTAGCTCAGCCGGCACCTAAGGTAACATTGCAAACCTGTACATTTCTGCAAACTAGATATCTGGGGAAATCCATGGAGGGGCCATTTGCGTTGTTCCCATCAGATTTTCGTACCTAGAAGCCCTTGCAAATCTCAAAGTTTGACTATAAAGCACATTTTCCATATATTTCTGCATTGAAAAGTAATGGGATGGAATCTACAGGGAGCCACAGATTTCCTATCACCCATTGATCCCCCATTTCTCCTGATAAAAGTGTTACCTCACTTGTATGGGTAGGCCTAATACCCACAACAGGAAAGGCCCCAAAGTACAATGCAGACACATCAACATTTTCTGACAAAAGAATTTGATTTGGCAATGAGGGTAGCAGTGTTTCCTTGGCTGGGGATCGATGGCCATCAAGGGAAACCTACCAAATTCAGACATTTCTGAAAACTAGACAGTCAGGCGAGTCCAGGGTGGTATGCCTTTGGTGGATCCCACAAAGTTGTCTTCCCCACAATGCACTGCAAATCTCGAACCTGCTCTAAAATTGCACATTTTCCTTGCATTTCTGGGAGGTAAACTTCTGGAATCAGCCTGAATCCTTAAAATTCCTACCACAAGTATTTTCCCATGTGTCCTGTTAATAACACTACCTCACTTGTGTGCTGGATGGGCCTAATGCATGCGATAGACAAACATCAAACGAAGGTCAATGGTTGTCTTGTTGAACAACTCTCATTGACCCTGGTTTGATTTGTTCCTGTTGCGGGTATTTGGCCAACTAACACAAGGAGGGTAGAAGAAACCACGACCAAAAGGATAAAAGATATTCCAGCATAGCTGGCATGACATCTTCATCAGTATTATTGTGTGTCAGAGTATACTGTGATTGACCAGGGAGACTCTTCCTGATCATGGCATTTCTTCTTGGAAGAGAACTCCATCCCAGACGGCTCCCAGTCCGGATTTCGCAGCAACCACAGCACTGATACAGCCCTCCTTGATGCCACCGCCGACATCCACATCCTACTAGACCAGGGACACACTGCAGCCTTCTCTGCAGCCTTCAACATCGTCTCACATTGCACTCTCGCAGCCAGACTCCACAACGCTGGTATACGAGGAACCACCCTATCCTGGATCCAATCCTTTCTCTCCGGAAGAACCCAGAGGATCAGACTCCCTCCAGTCATCTCTGAAACCACACAGATCAACTGCAGAGTACCCCAAGGATCATCACTCAGCCCCACGCTCTTCAACATCAACATGGCCCCCCCTCGCCGCCATCGTCAAACAACACGGGCTCAGCATAGTATCATTCACCGATGACACCCAGCTCATCCTCTCCCTCACAAAGAACCCCGAAGACACCAGACACCGCTTCCAGGAAGGAACGAGGGACGTAGCCACCTGGATGAAAAGCAGCTAACTGAAACTCAACTCGGAGAAGACTGAGGTCCTTATCCTCGGGAGTCCACCCACCCCGACAGACCACACACGGAACCTCAGCATCATCCTCAACTCCTCCCTCACCATGGCCCACCAGATTAACTCCATCACCTCCATTAGCTTCAACTGCCTTCGGAACCTCCACAAGACCTTCAAATGGATACCCCCAGAATGCAGAAAAACCATCACCCACGCTCTCATAACCAGCAGACTGGACTACGGCAAAGCCCTCTACGCCAGAACCAACAAAACCCTTCTCTACAATCTTCAACCCATCCAGAACACCTCAGCCAGACTCGTCCTCGGAACCCCACGGCACAAACACTTGACCCAACACCTGGGTGACCTCCATTGGATTCCCGTTGAGAAGAGAATAACCTTCAAACTGCTCACCCATGCCTACAAATCATTTGACAATATCAGAACCAAATACCTCAACGAGAGAGTCTCCTTCCACGTACCCAAGAGGAACCTTCGTTCCGCAGATCTCGCCCTCGCAGAAGCCCCCTCTCATCCGCAAAACCAGAGCAGGCGGAAGAGCTTTCCCCTACGCCACAGCCTGGAACGAGCTCCCTATCAACTTCAGATGTTCCCCCAACCTCCACACCTTCAGGAAGAACCTTAAGACCTGGCTTTTCAACTGATACCGAGCTGCACCTCCCCACCCCAGTGCCTTGAAACCCTCATGGTTGAGTAGCGGGCTTTATAAATCCCTGATTGATTGATTGATTGATTTGGTAGTTCACAGAATCCTGTTATAACTGGGTGCATCTGCTAATTGTATGGTCTGCTGCAGAGGTGCTGACGTAAAAATTTTTTAGAGAATAATCTAAAGTACAGTTTAAATACTAGTAGGCCGTAAAACCCATGAGAGACAAAAGAATTTCAAGACCCTAAAAAACAACTTTTTAAATTCATTTGTTTTCCTTTTCACCCTGAATCCCTGTAGTTTTGAAGGGATTAACTGTCATAGAATGGATTCAAACTCTTCATAGGGTTTGTATGTTTTAAGTAGGCCTGGGCCGAATTTTAATTATGCTGGAGCATTTGGAGTAATTTTAGCAATTCCTTGATACTCTTTGATGTAGAATTACCAATAATAACTCAACTACGCCCACTCGAATAATTAAGATTAATTTGGGGGGGAAACAATCTCACAGCAAGGCAAGAGCACATTTAGTGAGCATGAGTGGCTGCTTGTGCTGCTGTTTATCTTTTATTGCATTTAGCCCTATTTTTGTTAGCGCAAAGTGCATCCTTGTATCCATTTTGAACACAGGGATGTATTTTGTGCTACAAAACTACCACTAAATAGTGAGTAGTTTCAAAATCCTACCCCACGTGAACATTTAGTGAGCGCTAGCAGCTGCTCATGACTGCTATTCATGTTCTGTTGCATTTAGTGACATTTCTTAGTAAAAAAAATGCCCCTCATATCCAAAGTGGATACAAGTGGTCATTTTTGCTCTAGGAAAATAGGGCTGAATACAGAATTACTCTTCTCTTGTAATTCTGCATAACTTTGCAGAATTTTGGGATAATTCTGAGTGATTACGCTACAGAATTTACCACGTACACCCATCCAAATTTTAAAAATAAGCTGACATACTTGATTTTCTTGATATAAACAGCAATGAAGCAGCATTATTTGCACTCCTTCCCTTGAATGTAAAACAAAAGACTCCAATCCAAAAAATACTGAATAATACAATATTGCCATGAGCAAAATAAATAATTTCTAGTCTTTTTTCGTAAACTTTACCTTAATTATCCGCAGAGATCATGCCACATCCAACACAGCTCTAGCATTAAGCAGCGTCAAATTGATCATGGTTCAACATCAGCATAAACCCACAGTGCAACATATTATCCCGCAGTGAACTGATATTCAGTCGCTATTCAATTAAGCTAACATTTTGATATACTATCAAGCACTTCCATCATTAACGAAGCAGACCTTTAAGTTAACTTCTTCTCTAAACCTCAAATAAAAAAAACACCTTCACGATTCCATTTTACTGAACAAAGCCAGGACACAAACTGTTACATTAGAGTTAGAGGTCATCACGGAATCACTCAGTAGCTGCACTTTTTATACACTATTGTTAGACCTTTCAGTCTTAGGGCGGTCTTCCCAAACGTTTGCTTGCTCCCTTCCTGTTTGTTGAAATTAGTTTTTGTTGGCTCATGGTGTATGTGCACTTTACCACTGCTGACCAGTGCTAAAGTGTTTTTGCTTACTCCTTAAACTGTGGTAATGCTGGTGTACACTTGAATGCACATTCAATGTACTTATAGGTCCCTAATAACTCTGTAGCAGAGTGGTTTGCAGAGACAGGTGAGTGCCTTTCTCCCTGCCCTGCTCGGGCTATGGACCCCCTGGCTGACGCCTGTCTTCTGTGACCAGGAGTGGTTCTGTGCCCATGAAGGTAATTACTGCATTGTGGTATCCTAGTGCTGAGGTCCGACAGTGCTCGCCCTTGGAGGCATGGTGGGTTCTGGATTGCAAGCTCTCCCTTGGTGCGGGTATTGAGAGCCGCTACTCCTTACCTAAACTGATGTAATCTGCCGCAGCTTGTGTCCTCTGTCTTCACTTACCAGCCTCACTTCAAGTGGTAGATGCTGTGTCTGATGTTGCTGCTTCCCGTCTCCTGATGGTCCCCTACACATTGACCTGAGTCAATGTACTATGCAGTGGATTGGAATTTATTTTTGTTGGAGTCCTCGTGAGTGTGCCTGCTGTTTCCAAACTCCTGTTGGCCCCATGGTATAGCTGGGCTTTCGCTGGTGTGGCCTTCCATCTATTTTGAGTTCCCCCTCTCCCCAGGTCTCACTCCTAAGATGCTGGTCTTTCCTAATAGAAACTGAAATAGGACTGCACACATGCAATTTCACTAAAAGCAAAGTAGTACTCTATCCTCAATAATTAGACTGCACTATGGAGCGGCCATCTTGGAATGCTATCACTCTAATCCATTCTCTAAACAAATCTAATTGTATCTACACTAACATTGATGCCTCTTCTACTACCACTCAGGAACGTGCCTAGCATCAGTTCTCTGTACTGAACTACACTGTTGACACTCCTTCCCCTTTTCTACATTCAATTTTTTTCCACTGGCTGCATACTGACATGCGATTGCTGCTGGAGTCCACCGAAGCTGCATCATCCAATCTCCTACCAGTGAGTAAAGATCTAAACCTTGAAGATCCCCTCTCCATCAAAGAAAGTGCTGCATCCTGCCATAGGAACCAACAGTGCCCCTAAGCCATCTTCCCTCCAACCATCCACAATTCTCCTGATGGCTCTACATTAAGAGGAGTAATACCAACATCGGGTGAATCAAGGGGTAATCAGTATATTTTCCATAGTTAATATCTAACTCAATACACCATGCTATCCACCCCTTTCATTGAACTGCTTACATCTACTTGGCAAGCATTCATATAGATGCTGCTGATCCTTCCATACATAATCCAACAGGTCACTGGAAATGTATATGAATTCCTGGTCAGAATCTACTGTCTAGTGAGCCAACCTCTGACTGGCCTTATGCTGCGCACTGAGACTTTTTCCCAGCATCTCCCCAGAAGTTTGGTTACAGCAGCAATGACTTACCCACACCCTAGACCCCCAATCTCCACACTTGAGAGATACTACCCCAATTCTTGGAGCATAAAACATCAAATAAATCTCTCAAGTCATGCTAGACAATGGTTTAAGCACACCTACTCAAACAGCATACAGAAACATGTATTTCTAATACCTACTATAGCATAAACGGCAATAAAAAGACCAAATGTATTTTCCACTCAAAACTCCCTGCAAAATGGAGAAAAAAAACTTTCTCCTCCACCTCCAAGTTATAAAAACAGTAAAAATTCCCTATGGCACTAAACTCACCACTGCTCCTTGCCAAAATGTCAGAGGGGAGATCTACATCTCTATCTTCAGGACGGGTAACATCGTAAAACAAGTGACAGACTGTCATCTATCTATTTTTGACCACCACTTCCCATCTCATCTAGCCTTACTATATCAAAATGGGTTTATCCCCCATGACTTCAATGATACACCATGCACCCCTACTGCACCTCTGGTTACACTCCCTTCGCAGGAGTGCACCTGTCTGCCCACCACTATACCAACCCTAGGGCACAGCCACCACAACACAAACCTCTTCAATGCACTCACTGGTCATGATAGCACCAATCCCAAGCCTACCTCTCTCACCACTGAAACCACCTTGACCATAGCAACCCCTACTCCCAATATGGAACTCTCCCAACCCAAACCATCCCTCTCCAGTTCCAGCTTCAATGACACTTCCCTCCTTTCAGCTGAACTCCACTGCCCTCTCTAGACATGGGACCTACAGCCTGTCCTCCCCCTTCAGAATAGGATCCCTCCCAACATGCTTCCCCAATTTCTCAATGGAATAGAAACAAAACTTGATTCTCTAACTTAAGACCTTTCTCAGATAAAAAGAGATCTCTCAAACTAGGCCAAATTAACACGCAACCTTACTCTGAAGGTAGAGAAACGGACTCGCCCTTAAAGGATCTTTGCATGTCAGCCGTCACTTTTGCATGACCTCCATCCCCCTCAGCCGCCTGTTCCACAGACCTTACCGAGCTCTCAATCGCCTATTCCCACTTAAAGGTGAACCACTCTGCAAATCAAACAACACAAACCCTCAACAAGTGGACCAAAAATCTCTGTCCTCAATCCCAGCAATCATGAGCACAAATAGAGTCCTTCAAGTTAATATATTGCCCAGACCATCTGCTCAATACAACACGATTCAGACACTACACACTACACTTAACAACCCGAACTCCCTTTCCTGCATGCTTCTAAACTGTAGGTGGGCACTATCTGAAACCATTCAGGCTGACAGCATTGACAACGCATTTTTAGTGGAAACCTGGCTTAACGAACGCTCAACCTCCATGCTGGGCTTGCTTACTCCCCCTGGCTATTCTATCATTAGATGAGACAGGCCTAAACAAATAGGGGTGGACTAGCGATCATCCACAAAGATGAAATTAGACTGAACACTCAAGAATCCCTGGACTACTCAACCTTTGACTATCTCGAAATTGAGCTCACGATAAAAGGCAGCACCCCTATCTTACTTCACACTATCTATTACTAAGGGTGGGCGGAGAGCTCAGCTCCGCCCACGGAGTGTGCAGAGTTTTGCCACCACCGCGCTCAGAGAAGTAGGCAGAGTAGGCAAAACTCTGTACACTTCGTGGCGGGTGAAGTTGACTAGCCCCCGCGCCTCCCACCCGCCCTATTAAACACTATTTTACAAGCCTAAAAAGCACGATAGCAAGTAGTAAAACACCTTATCTGAGCTGCGGCATCCCCAGGCTGCCCTCTTCCTCCATCTTGACTTCTTGATGACAACTGCGCATGCGCGGGCACCCTTCAGCTGAAACTACGCTGTAGACAAGCTGAAAGAACTTGGAGGAAGCACTATCTTGAGGCAGACAAAATTCTTTTTAAACATTCACTTCTGGGCTATAAAGCACAGATAAAATGCGCCAAAGCCAGGTACCTCGAGGACACGTTGGCACATGCAGCTAACAAGTCGCAAACTCTTTTTAAAATTGTTAATAATCTCTCTAACCCTGCCTGTGCCACTAATAGCATTCCAGCTTCGCAGGAATTGTGCGATTCCCTTGCCTCTACTTTTGAAGACAAGATTACCACTATTTTGAGTGGTCTCTCTGTTTCTAGTACTCTTTATACCCAGTCCACCTTTGAGCCTCCGTTCATTTTGACTCCAGCTGACACCAGGGAAGTTATTGCACACTCAACGCTGTCCAGCTTCACTCTTCCTTCCTACGAGGATTTCTGTATTTTGGCCAACTGTGTCTCTTCGGGTTCTCCTTTGAACCCGTTGCCACACAAGTTTTGGAAACTATTTCACGAGGAGCTTTTTCCTCCTCTATATTCTATTTGCTGCCAGTCCCTCAGCACTGCCATGGTTCCTGACAGCTGGAAACTGGCAGTGGTATCTCTATTACTAAAGAAAGCCACACTGGACCCCCTCTGTCCTGCGAATTACAGGCCCATCTCTTTATTGCCCTTTCCAATAAAAATCTTGGAAAAATATGTCACCAAATCTCTTTCTAGCTTTATAGAGACCAATGCCTGTTTAGATGTAGCCCAGTTCGGCTTCCGGCCAGCTCATGGTACGGAATCTGCACTGGTGGTGGTTCTTGATGAACTTCGTTCGTGTGTCAACAGTGGTCAAGCAGCATTTTTGGTGCTGCTTGACATGTCGGCCGCGTTCGACACGGTAAACCACTCTACTCTAATCAATAGATTGGAAGAAAACGGGGTGGTTGGCTTGGCCCGGGACTTGCTTGTCTCTTACCTTCACAATAGCCATCAAGTGGTGGCCTTACCTCCATTTAGGTCCGGCTCCAGAAAGGTGGGGCAAGGAGTGCCCCAGGGGTCAGCAATCAGCCCCATTTTGTTTAACCTTTATCTCTGCCCCCTGATTAGACTGATTAAATCCTTTGGCATCTATGTAAAAAACTATGCAGATGACACGCAGCTTATCTTCTCCTTTGAGGGTAAGGATGCCGTCTCTACAGAGACCTTTCATCGGTGCATGCTAGCCACTGCGGACTGGTTGAGACATAATTCCCTCCAGTTTAATGGATCGAAGACAGAGGTGCTGCATTGCTCACTGGATAAAATTTCTCGCCCTCTGCCTGTGGACTTTTGGCCACCAACTACCTTGGTCACTGTTGAAGCAGCGAACGCTGCTCGCAACCTTGGCCTCATCTTTGGCCCACAACTACAGTTGGATGCCTTTGTAAACAAGACTATTGACACCTGCATGTTGTTGCTATGAATACTGCGTAAGATCCTCCCCATGTTACCTGTATCGGCCAGACCTGAAGTAGTACGTAGTATCATACTCAGTAGACTTGATTACTGCAATGCACTGCTTCTAGGCGGCCCTAGTTCCCTGATTAGGCAACTGCTGTGGATCCTGAATATGGCAGCCAAGTTGGCCCTCTCTCGGATACGCTCAACCTCATCATCTTTGGCACTTAGAGACCTCCATTGGCTGCCTATTCATCAGCGGATCTGCTTCAAGGCTTCCTGCATAGTCTTCAGGGCACTCCATGGACAGGGGCCTATTGTACTTCAGGAACTTTTTTCATGGTATTCGGCAGCCAGACTTTTACGTCCCTCTTCTGCCTATTTAGTGGCAGTTCCTCGAATCCAGAGGACACGGATGGGCGGCGGCTCTTTTAGCTTTACTGCTGCTAAGTTCTCAAATTCTCTCCCACTTTCCTTGAGGAGTTTGAATGAATTATCTCTTTTCAAAAAGGGGCTGAAGACCCATCTCTTCCCTAGGGCTGTGTGATCCTGTCTGTGTGTGATGTTGGTAGAGTCAAAGCACCAGGATACCCTTTGGGTGACAGTTCACGCTATAAAAGTATGTCTTACATTACATTACATTACATTTCTTAGTAGACACCAGACTGAGAACCACAACGGCCTCCATCGACAGGACGACGCACCAAGAAGGTGACCCAATACACCAGCACCCAGATACCCACAATACACTTATGGCACCTTGAGGTCTTAGCTTCCTAACATGGAATGTTAGAGGGCTAAACTACTCAAGGAAAGCTCGCCTTGTCCACACGTACCTCAACAGACTCAAATAGATATCTGTTTCCTTCAGGAGATACACCCAACCCCGCCCAACTCCTCTCGCCTTCAGGCACGCTAGTGTGCGGAGGAACACTACTCCCTGAACTCCATATGCCTGTGGCACTGCATTACTTAAATGAAAGGGTACCCCATGGACGCTCACTGAGATAAAAAAGTACACTGAGTGGAAATATGTTACAGCGGCAGGCCAACTTTAATAGCAATCTGTCATACTGGTTTACTGTATGGCCCCAATATAGACAATCCTGACTTCCACAGTAAGCTATGGCACCAAATAGCAAAATTGGGCCAGGGAGCTATAATCTGGGGGGGACTTCAATGTGGTTCTAGATCCTGAACTAGATAGATCAGGAGCTGCCCGGCGGACCCACCCTAAATCAGCGGCGCTCCATGCCCCAGTGCTTCTGGAGCTCACCCTCCCCTCAATAACCACCGATGCACCTTCCTCCTGGCGCACTGCGGGATCAGGTATTCCAGGCTGACATAAAGAAGGCCATTACAGAATATTTTGCAGTCAATGAGGGTTCAGTCAGATCCCCACAGATACTATGGGAGGCCTTTAAAACAGTGGTAAGAGGGGTCTCCATTGCAAAACAAGCTCGGTACTAAAAGCGATCCGCTCCAGACTTGCCCAGCTGGAAAAAGTTCTGCAGGAACTCGAAGTGCTGCACTATAACTCGTGTTCCACCTAATCCAAGAGAAACTCACTGAAAATTAGGAGGAAGCAAACAGCGAACTCCGCTACTTAACTTGCAAATCTCAAGCGCGATGCTAAGGGGAGGGTGAGCATGCTAGCAAAATCCTGGCAGATAAGCTGCACAGGCCTAGAGCCCAACACTACATTATGGAACTCCAGGATGACAAATCACAAACCAGCCTTCGCCGCAGGCCATACTCGACACTATGACCTCCTTCTACTCTAACCTCTTCCATGGTACAGGAGAGGCACCTGAGGAAACGCTAATAGAATAATTCGATACTAATGAACTGCTGTGGCTTGACGATGGCTGGCAACAGTACTTGGACTCTCCCTTTACTGAAGAGGAAGTCCTACAAGTCATTCGCAGCCTCCCAAATGACAAAGCCCCTGGTCTGGACAGCGTAACTGCCTCCTTTTACAAAGAATATGCCACCCTGCTAATCCCCCATATGTTAGCTATGCACCAAGCGTCCTTAGAGGCCCAAATACTGCCCCACATCTTACGAGAAGCAGTGAATATTTCCATACTGAAACCCAGCATTTATGTGACTCCTACCACCCCTTGTCAATGATTAACATCAATAACAAAATTCAAGATAAACTAATTACCAACTGAATATGCCGCCTCTTACCAGATATAATCCACCCTGACCAATCGTGCTTTGTTCCATACCGATCGTCAGCACATAAACTCAGAACACTGCTCGCAAATATGCAATGTGTGGAGCCTACATTGGCGGCGCGTGCTGTCCTCTTAGACACCATAAAGGTGTCTGATTCACCGTAATGGCTTTTTCTATTTTGCTTCCACTGGTGATTAGGGTTTAGCCCCCACTTCATCCATCTTATAACTCTGCTATATCAATCCCTGATGGCACTTCTACGCCTTAACGGAATGGCATAAGCCCCATCTCCCATTACAAGAGGCACCCAACAGGGATGTCCTCTTTCTCCAATCTTGTTTGCCATGGCGATGGAACCACTAGCAGCCCGGCTATAACAACATCATGCGCACAGAGGGCTTAACTTTTGATCCCGCAGAGTGCTTGTCTCAATGTACGCAGATGACTTAGCACTTTATGTTCAAGAGCCCCACACCAATTTAAATGGGGTTATACAGGAGGTCATATACTTTGGGGAATTGTCGGGTGTCAAGATTAACTGGACTAAATCCATTATCTTCCCCCTCACGGACAACAGCCCACATTTTGAATTGTATTATTCACTAGCATGGGCAACAGAACTAGTTACAAATTTGGGAATATGGCTCAGCCACGACAGCAGGGAACTCTGGACGGCAAACTATGGCAGGGCAATCGTCTGGCTAGAGGACAGACTCCCTATATGGAACCTTTTACAGCTCTCCCTTTCGGGAAGGTTGGCAATAGCCGAGATGGTGGTTCTGCCAAAATTCCTGGATCTCTTTGTCAATTTACTGTTGATCCTACCCTCCCAATTCATAAACCATCTAAGTTCACTATGAATAACAATTGCGGGGGCTAGAAAGCAGCCCAGGCTAGCATTAGAAGTCCTCATCTGACTCCTAAAGCATGGTGGATTAAACACTCCGGACTTGACACTGTATGCACTATGCTCTCAGGCTCAATATATTCACTACTGGACATATCCCATCAAATTTCAACAGCATGAGGCAGTGAAGGCAGATCTGGCATGCCCCACCCCCTTGTCCATGAAACTATATCACGCATACAGGCACACACGCACAACAGCCACCACGGGCCGACTGCGCGAGATGGGCATGGGATGGCCTGAGTCATCGGTCTCGACTCCCATGCCTTTACGCTCTCTCCATTCCGATAATCAACAACCCACTGATAACGGCACTGGCGGAGTCTAATACTAAAAGTATGGCACACCAGAGACAGCTGCGCAGATTCGCAGACAATTGCCCCCCCCCCTCCTGGGCACTGAATGCCGACAAACAGTCAGTCACAGATATCTTCATGTATCAAGAGCTCATTGTAGGAGAGTAGGGTCTGCTTTCCTATGGTCACCCCAAATTTTGCTTTTTGCTTCACTGGTTTTCGACTTAATGTGGCTGTGGGCCTGCTAATCAGACCCACAGCCTGCTGTTCTCTCTCTAAATTCACATGCATGTACTTTAGGTACATCACCAATTGGGTATTGGGTCACCTTGTCAGCCGCTGTACAGTGTACTGTAGGTACCCAGGGCATAGGTGCATCCAAGGCCTACCAGAGGCTGCAGCATATCTTTTGCCACCTCTGGCTGGCCATCCAAACAGACACAACTGGCTGATCACTCAGCTGGGACAAGGTTGTGTAATCGCCCCTTGCTTAGATAGAGTATACCTATGTCTAAACCTATATCTGGACATATATACACCTATAAGTCACTCCTATGGCAGGCCTTAACAATCCTGGAGGCAGAGTGCTTGGTTTTATGTGAGATGGTGCTCTGGCATGAGCTGAGCCTGTCTGCAGCTTTCGGAACCATTTCCTTATAGCTGTTCCAGGGTATTGCCATACCATATACTCTTAAGTGCATTATAATCCTCGCGGTTATTGCTAACTTTGGTTTGGCTTTATCAAAACATGTTGTGTAAGGTGTCGTTCACTTTGGAATACTACCCCCTCGCCAGTTCTGGCGGCGGGGGTAGCATTCCACCCTTCTAGAGGGAGAAGACATGTTACTTTACTTAAACGCGGTTAAATCTAACCAGAGCCCCAGCATCACAAAATGGATGCTGCTGCCACAGACACATGTCTGGCCTCCTGCTGCTGACCGAAACTCTGGCAGGGGAGGCCTGGCCAAATGGTATCCTGTCACAGAGAGGTGTTACACCAACTCAGAAAGGAGATAGTGGATTGAGGCAGGCAGGGCGAGTGAAACTAGACACTGCCTGGGCCGCACAAGGCTCCACATGCATAGCCCAGTTCAAACTGGTGCTGAGGCACTCCAGTCCCAGCTCTGGCGCGAAACTGGACAAAGGGAAAGGGGTGTAACCACCCCCTTCCCGGGTCCCACCCATAGGAGGGACCTAGCAGGTTATCCAGTCCCTTGATTTGGACTAAAGGTAGGAGCTGTGCCCATAGACTTTAGATAATCCTGACTGAAACTTTGAAACGAAACTCTGGACCCTTCGACATCCCACTCGCCGTGGAAGACTGAAGAATCTCCCTTGTGGTCAAGGATGACCACCCTGTGCAAACAGGCACCATCCAGCACCCAAGGGTTTGCTTTGTTGCTGCTCCCGCCGGAGCTCAAGCGACAGAGATCGACAAGAACCGGATTCCCAGACATCCAACAGCCCGATCCACAGCCACAGCAAAGCTGAGACCCGTGGAGGCGACGTGAGACGTGGGACTGGCCATCTTGAAAAGACTGCGAAGTGCTGACAGTGCAGCTCCTGAGGAACTCTCGAAGCTGTGCATTGGGGTTTGAGAAGCCCCAGCCCGAGCAGCTCGTGCACCGAAGATCACCCCTCCACACTCACCGAGTGCTGCGTGGGGCCCTTTTGCATTTTCCTGCTCGACGCATCTGTCCGGTCACTTGCCCGTTGGCTAGTGGCCTCTACGACGACGAATCTTTGAAACTACTCTGCTGGTCTGGTTGCCCCAGACTGGCCCTCGCTCCCCTGAAAAGGAACAGTCTCTCTGACCTTGCTGGTCCGAGTAAGAAGCGATCTTCAAATCCTGTGTGGGTTGCATTTGCCAAGGTCTGTTGACTCCGATCCGGAAGCCGACACCGCCGACAGCGAGAGCCTTTGTGGGACAGTCCGTGATCCACTCCTGGTCATCGTCGATGCCCCTGAGTCCACGTGGCAGCGGAGACAAGCTTCTCAACAACCACCTGATTACGCCCAACATCGCCTGGTTCCTTCCTGGTTCCATCCTGGTCACTGGCTAGTGACCCAGACTCTGTCCCCTCTGCTTTCAGGTACTCTACATCTTCCATCCACCCTTGTATCCAATCGATCTCTTCTCTCCTGGCCACCTGCAGCATCTTCATCTCCAGGCTCCATAGAACTCCACGACGAAACCCGACACACTTTGGCACCTATGCACCCGCTTCCTGTGGGTGAGGTAACGATAAAACACCGGTGCTCCTGTGGTGGTTTACACCTCTAGTGTCCTAGTTTTAAGTGGCTAAATTCTAGTCCAGTCAGAAGACTTCCAAAACATTAACTTTGTAACTTTTACGCACCATTGACTTCGCATTGGTGCATGCGTGTGATTTTAGCGCTGCACCCGAATCCCGTGGGCCTCTCCCATCCTAACTACTGTTAGACCAGCGTAGCCCCAGCGATTCCCAAGGCCCTAGGCCTTACCATTGTTCGACACGTGGTACTTATACCACTATTTTAATATATGGTTTGAGTGGCCACCGGCCCTATCCATAATTGTGCAACTTCTGTATCTTTGACTGTGCTTTTGTTTAAACGCTTGGGCCTCTGTCCCCATAAAGAGTACAGAGGATTATTCTAGTAATAAATACATATATTTTTATAATATATAACTTGTGTGGTGTCCTTTCATTTGGTAGTAAAAGGATTGCATATGATAAAACAGCTGGCTTCACATGCCCTCTTGAGTTAAGCCTAAGACTGCTTAGGCCTATGCTACCCCTAGGATAGCTTGTCTATAAGGTTGACTTACAACCCCCACCATAAGGATTGCTTGGACTGATACAAGGTGCTCACTAGAATAGTGAACATCATACGTCAGTCCAACTTCTCACACTCAGAGCCACTTGTAAAGCGCTACATAATACCTTCCTAGAACCCCCACCCACCCTAGATGCCCTGGAGCACAAGCTGACTAACGCAATGCGCCATAAATTGATAACATTGCTGCACACTACTATGCAAAATAGGGCACCAGTGGGCACCCTGAGAGCTTAGGCCCAGTGGTCAATGGATACTACCCCCTCTATAATTGAGGAACAATGGGCGTACTGCTGTCGGCAGACTGAGGCCCTCTCCCCCATTGTAGACTGTGTCTTATACTTTTCAAGTACCTCCATAGAATATACCGCACACTTACACAGCTACTTCAAATGGGATTGAGGGAGGAGTCACAATGTGTACGCTGCCCGCTGCCCCATGCCTCCTTCATGACCTTGCCTGGGAATGCCCCAAAATTGCAGATTATTGGACGGCAGTACATCATACCCTCCAACAAATCATGGGACACACCACAACACGGACGCCTGCAGTCAGACTCTTGGGGTATGTTAAGGAAGATCCCCAAGAATGCTGACTACTGTTGGCCATTGTCCTCTTACTAGCTAAGCTGCAAGTAGCCAAACACTGGGGAGGGAGAACTACACCACGAGTAGACCACTGACTGCGAGATACAGCCTACTGCCATGAACAGTTAGCAGTTTAGTGGAAGATGATGCCACAGGCGTATTGCACCGGGAGATCTGGGAAACACTTCTGTCTTTTTTAAGACTACGAAACAACACCAATCCTGAGGAAATAGGGAACAACAATTAGGGAAATTAGGCTAAGGAGGGCTAAATGGGGATGGGATAAGTTGAGGAAATAAGAGGCATAGTTATACACTTAAAATCATAGGGTGTTGGCGACTACTGGAGACAAATAAGAAATCCATGGAAAAGCCAACTGTATGTTCAGTAACTGTAAAGCCAGATGGGATGTAGTATGTAGAGGGATGTACAGACGTCAATTATGCATGAATGCCTTCCTATGTATCCCCCTTTGTTCCTTCCCCCCTCACACACCCCTTTTTCTTCGTTTCCAATTCCCAAGTTGACACCTGCTCTTTAAGTTGTATGATTATTTGCAATTCTAATTAAAAAAAAAACTTTCCAGAGCAGGTAGATGCCAGGCACTGAGAAGTTCCAACTCACTTCTTCTCATACTCGTAAAGCTGACCAGGCTCAATCGATCTTGTATATCCGGACCGCACTTCGGCTCAGCTGATCATAACTTTTGACTTTTATCCGACTTGCATGACTAGATGTCTGCAGTTGGCGCTTTGATCATTTGGGCGCTAGTTTTTACAAAAAACTTTAAGGAATAACTCTGGTTCGCAAGTACCGCAAAATTGGTTAACGGAGAACCATCTACTGCTCAACACCACCAAAACTGAATTTCTTTTCATCTCTCCCCCGAACCACATGTCCAAGCTAGACCTTTGGCTGAATCCCCTCACTGCCTTCAACTGCACCCCTCTCATCATAGACTCAGCCAAACCTCTCGGAATCACCCTGGACAAGCACCTGAACATGCAAAATCATATCAGCAATGTGTGTAAGGGAGCTAACCACTTGATGAGGACACTTAGAAATATCAAGCCATTCCTTCTACAAAAGGACTTCAAGCAGGTGGTACAAGCACTGGTCCTGTCAAGGCTAGACTATGGCAGTGCTACACTCTGCGGCCTTCCCAAATACACCCTGGCTCCACTAAGGGCTTCACCTAATGCAGCGGCCAGACTGATCACAGGCACCAAACGAAATTAGCACATATCCCCAATCCTTAAATCTCTTAAATGGTTGCCCTACGAAGCTCAAATTCAGTTAAAGATTGCCGTTCTGACGCACAAAGCCCTACATTTCAAAACTACCAGGTACTTAGCACAAAATCTTAGATTATATTGTGGGGGGAGAGCCTCTAGAAGCGCTATCACTCTACTCCTGAAACCACCCATCCTTAGGAAAAAGAGAACCTGTCTCCGAGCCTTCTCTGGTGCTGCCTCAAGGATATGGCGCTCTCTCCCACTGGAAGTACGCAGAATCTCTTCAACGACTGCTTTCGAACTGGAAGTCAAAAGATTCCTAATTAACACATTTTTACCTTAATTTGGGCTAGGATCACCTACTCAAAATCATTGATCCTACATCCATTGTACCTTCTTGTGATGCTGGTTTTCTGTACAGTAATGTGTGCCCCCCCCGTAGCCTGCTATTTTCCTGCTTATTGTATCTCTCTCATTGATTCATTTGTCTAGGAATCAAGCGATTATTCATGTTGTGTATTCCTACTTGATGTCGATATTGGATCAATGCTCTTCTTTCCCGCATGGTTTGCCCCGCCTCGGAGCCTGCTATATACCTGTTTATTGCACTACTCTCCCTGATTCATTTGTCTGGGAGTTATGCGTTAATTCCTGCTTTGTATTCTTACTTGATGTTCGATATTTGATTTATATCCTTCCTTCCATTCTTTGTAAAGCACCCTGATATCCTTCGGGATCTTGTTCGCGCTATATAAAACTATATAAATAAATAAAAAATAAATAAAATAAAATAGTAACTGGATTTTTGTCATTTTGGTATCAAATAATGTATAAAATTGTTCTCTAGTTTTCTAAATTGGTATGGGGTTTTTCTTGTCTTGTGTTTTCACTTTATTACTATTTAAGTACTGAATAAACTTACGCATTGACGCTAAGTTAGGCCTGATTGCTTTTGTGTCACGCTAAAAGAGGATTAAGCACAGGTTAATTTAGAGACTTTTGTAGTTCGTCCTGACTGGGATTGTGGTGGCTGCTTGATAAGGGCTCACGCTCCTCAACATAAAAACTACATTTCTAACAACTATGTATAACCATATATACAGTCACTACAACAAACTTCTAAACTGCATACAGGCAGTGCCAAATTTACAATGGTGGTTGCTGGTGGGGCCCACCGGCACTCATTTTTGGGGAATGGAACTTATGGTTTTTATAAGACTTTCGCTCAGAACAAGAGGGAGAAAAGCACAAAATATGAAATGAAACAGGAAGTGATGACAGAAAATAGTGACAACAAGAGAAAGCAGAGATGAGAAAGAACCAGCAAGAGGGAGATAGCGGAGCATGGAGTTTCTGGTAGTGATTTAAATAAGCACGAGAAGCCATCAAGACTACGCAGCAGTCCCAATATTTGTAGCGCCGGCTGCTGAACTTTGGGCCCCATGACTAATTGTTTTACAAATTAAGCACTGTAAACAGCCAATCCTTAACGACAATCAGCTGCCTAAAATCGAACATCGCTCATGTTGGAAAAAACAACAAACATGGCCTTTCATGATGACAGAGAGTTATTTCTTGCCTTGGTAGGTTTGCAAAGTTATTCCTTCTCTTTCTTGCTCTGGTTGGTTTGAGTTATTTAAATGCATATAACAGAAAATGAAACACAATCATATTTAATTTACAGTTTGAACATACCTGTGGGATCCTACAATTCTGGCCACTTGAACATATTTAGATGATTGGGTATATCCATGTACAGCCGCCATTTTTAGAGGGTGCTGGTAGCTGTAGTTTGGTACGGTATCCCCCACTTCTGACAACAGCCAAAGACAGCCCTGGGCTGACAGACAGTCCCAGTCACAAGTGTCAAGAATTCTGAATCCCAGAATCAAATTACGCAGAAAGTTGGGAATTTGGTTGGTCTCCTCTATGGCAAATACCATGGCAAGGGCACGCTGGTGCATTTCTATCTAAATTCTGTAAAAGTGTAAACATGTTTTTTACTTTTCACCCCAGATATGACCATTGCACTGAAAAACAAAGTTTCATAGAAAGTCCATTAGCATCAGGAAACATTTACATATTAATCAGATTTGTGTCTGCTTTCAATTATGCAATTCATACCATGTAATGTCTGCAAACAGCTGAGAGTTATGCAAATATAATACAACTGTCCAACTGTTTGCACGAAGGTCCAGATCTGTGTACATGCTGGTGATCAGGCAGTTCAGCTGAAGACATCTTACCTATCCTCTGAGCCTGCTCCAAGATCCTATCATATTAGAATCAAATCTGGTGCACCATTAGAGAAAGTAGTGACGTCACCTTTATTCCTTTGGTGCCATTAGTATTACTACATGATACTCAAGACATAGTGGGACCAACTCATCAGTAAAAAGGTTGATGATTAGACTGTGGCAATGATCAAACTATGAGGCCTATTAGGATGGCGGACGGACCTGCGTCCGTCCGCCACCCCCGAGGTGGAGGGACCGTCCTCAGGGGCAGCGGCGGTCTCTCCATACCAATTAGGATGTGACCGCCACCCTGGCGGTCACATCCCGTATCTTTAACCTTGCGGCGGGTGCTGCTTGAAGCAGCACCCGCCGCAAGGTTAAAAATGCATGCTTTGCATTTACATGCACAAAGCGGCAGGCACCGCGCGGTGCCTACCGCTTTGTGCATGTAAATGCAGGGGGGCACCATAGGTACCCCCCATGTGCACCCCCCACCCTGACACCCTGGGGGCCCGCAACGGGCCCCCAAACACAAAAGACCACATGCTTTTCCACGGCGGAAAAGCCGCCGTGGAAAAGCATGTTTCAGCCTGCATCCTAATATGGCTGGCGGTGTCTTGCAGACACCGCCACCATATTTGCCTGCATACACCGTGGATCAGCGGCGGACGGACTTGCCGTCCGCCGCTGATCCCACCGCCATCCTAATGGGGCGGTGGGTGTTTCCAATGTCCGCAGCGGTGAATCCGCATCCCCCAGGCCGGCGGTGGCTTCCGCCGGCCCGGAGGATGCGGATTCACGGCCATCCTAATCGGCACCTATGTCTGCTTAGACTATGGAGGATGTCACCTTTGCCACTCATGAGAAATGGATGGACCCTATGGTCTTAATGGGGACACATTAACAGTTAATTTATAGACTTAATGATGAGGCTCATATTTTAAATTATATTTGCCGTCATTACCCGGTTAGGTTTGTGCGTGACTGTAACTTTACTTACCTGCATATCCAGATACAATCAGTTTATAATACAGCCTTTTCTGTGCTGTATCATGGGTTTAGATATCAGTGGTAAAATGTCTTGTAAATGCTGATGGTATTTTGGTATTTCACAGCTTTTGTGGATGACCACTGGCTGCAAACTATTACTGTTCTCTTTCCTGGTCATCGAGTGTCAATATACTTTGTAAGTGGTAATCTCTTTTGAGGATCTAGATCAGGAATGGTTGTATGTTTTTCCATATATAACGTAGTACACATATTTAAACACAGATCTGTATTCAGCACGTTTATTTGGGGAGTTTCTTCTGTTTCATTTATTTTGTGTTTGATGTACAGCAAATTCATATTAACTGAAAATGGTGAAAAGTAATGGATATTGCACAAAATAATATAGCATTATTAACCACGATAGCTTGTAATAATGTGAGTTATTGATTTCCGCCTGTCTAATGGATAACCAAGGCAAAACAGCACATGGGCAATAAGGAAACAAGTTATTAGTTGGCTCAAAGGTCAGTAATTCTATGAGCTTGTAAATTTCCCCTATAAAAACATATATGTGTGAAAGAGGGACTCAGGAGAAAGCCTATACCAACTTCATTCTGAGTAATCGAAGTGGCTCTTCAGGTCTCAACATCACAAAGAAGATTAATAATAAATAATATATATCATTCTTACCTGCAGCAGGTGGACGAGAACATCCCTCTTCTTCACATTCCGTAGCAAAAGATGTTGGTGGCTAAAACTCAGAGCTTCTTTCCAATAAAGATATTATTGGACATTTTATATCCCAGTATTTGATCTATGATTAATATCTGATTCCTAACCAATCGTTTCTTAAAGAACCCGATGTGACCATTGATTTAGAGAGATCATAAGAAAACCTGATCTAAAAATGCATTAACTGCTTTGGGTACATGACAAATTCATCTTGCCTTTAACATTTGGCCTACCAGATGTGAGATGCAGGCCTCACCCGTTAATTCTTTGAAGCAAAATGATTACTGGTACCATGAACTTCACTGCAAAACTTCAAAAGTGTTCATCTTCCTTGTGGTTCTTCTAGATTTCGTTACAAGACCGGCGGCTACCATTATGCAAACATCTTTTATTTGCCACTCATGCAGCAATTTCAAAGACTTCACAATAGCACAAAACACCAGAACTAGAAGAGAGAAGACCATTAGTATTCCTTTTAACCAACATTCTTCCTCTTTTATTCCTGCTCCTGAAAAGATAAGTCAAACTCTTTTTGTCTCCTTATGAACGTATTTTGAAAATTTGTTGTGGTTTGATTGTGTTAAAGTTTTAAAAGTAAGAATTAGCTTGTAATTTATGGAAGCATACTCTTGTGTAATTTTGTAGATAGTTTTTTTGAGGATATTTGTTAATGTAAAATTTAAGAAGTAAAAAAAGAGTAAATATTAAATCGTTATTTGAAAATGTATTTTAGAATTGGTTGAATGTATCAAGCATTTCTGGGGATTGTATTTGGAATGTGGAGTTAGTGTTTTTTCAATATACAATTGTATTGGTTTTAAAAGATGCATCTTTACTGTTAGCGCAGTGTAACTGGTGCACGAGTAACCGAGGTTGAGGCATGAGTTTGTGCTCGCTTGTCAGCTGAGGGGATCTCGTGGATGGTCTCGCGTCTGGACGCGCAGTCAGTTGGATGTATCAGGCCAGCATGGAAGAATGATTGCATCATCATGTGGATCATGCATGGGCATGTTTTATGTGCGTGATCTCATGAGAGGGATGCCATTTTGGATAGGGAAATAATGGATTGTATGAGTGAGTAATATGGGAATGTAGGGATCGGTTAAATGATAATTTCCCTAGCTTTACTCCCAAACTTTTAGGATCATCTGTTTTGGTGCAAATTGATTTTCGGAAGGGAAATTATTTGAAGAGATTATTTAGAGAAGAGATAGGAAGTTATAGAATTGTTTTTTTAAATCAATAGAAACTGGAAGAAGTTTAAATGTTTTTTAAAATAGGAAAAGGAGAGGAAATGAATCAGGGGAAGAGTTTTATTCTTTATCTGAGGGTGAAGGAATGAGTTCAGAGGTAGTAGGAAAATAAATAACAAAGAAAACAAAACGCATTGAGGACGTGGAGATGACACAAAAGGATAAGGTTGGAAGTTTGCCAACTGCAAAGAAAGGTGTCCTTAGCGGCACAAAAAAGAAAGGTCCCCTTGGCGGCACACAAGGAGAGGTTGCCCCTGGTGGCACACAGGAGGAAGACATTTTTTAAGAAGGAATGCAAAATTGTTCATCTGATAGAAATTATGATAATTTGGATGAATACATATTAGATTTAGAGGAAGATGATGGCTATGAAGATTTCGAGAATATGGAAGTAGAAGCCTCAAATGATAGTATTAAAGATCCTTTTGAAGGGGATATGTTTAGTCCAATGATAATAAACATCCAAGAAGTGGTGAATGGTGGCCTATGGACCACGTTGCAAAGTTTATTAAGAACTGGGTTAAAGAACCTTTGGACAGTGAAGTGAGGAGACTAAGGAGAGCGGAATGCTCAAGACCAAGAATAGAGGAGAAGGTCTGTGCTACCTCTAATTTGGACCCTGATTTGATAAGTTATCTGTTCAGACTTGGGAGAGATCCTGGGAAGGGTCTAGAGAGATCCCTGGAAATATGTCAGGACAAATTATTGGACGTATTGGGTCCATTAGCAAGAATTCTACATATGGCAGAGGATGCATATGCTAATGAAGAACAGGTTAATGTAGAACTATTGAGAGGATGTAGCCAGAGGGCAGTAGTTGTTTTAGGTAATGAAAATGCTGGACTACTGCAAGAGAGAAGGAAAGTTATCTTGATGAAATCAATCCCAAATTGGGAGATCTGGCTCAGAAAGAAGGACAAGAGGACTCAAAGGGTTTGCTATTTGGGGATGGATTAATTAAAGGAATAGGGAAATATGTAGGAACTTTCACATCTTTAGATAAGGTGTTGGGAAATATGCGTAAGATGTTTGAAGTTTTTGGAAGGGCCAGTAGAAGGGGACATTTTACTGGGCGTGGCATGCAGAGATCCTAATACGGCTCACTGTATAACATGCAATATGGTTGGCAGAACAGGGGAAGAAGATATCAACAGAGCTCAAGTTTTTATCCATCAAGAGGAAGATCAAATCAAGTCAGAGGAAATTCGAGAGGTCGCGGATTGCAAAGTGGTGGAGGAAAAGGTGAGTATGGGGATTACTTTTGATTTTTCCCCAAAAGGAGTAGGAGGTCGTCTGAAGTTTTACAAGGGTCAATGGAAAGAAATGACAAAAGATCCTTGGGTCCTGCAAACAATTCATGGTTTGTGATAGAGTCTATAAGCACTCCTTTTAAGATTATGGAACCCAGAGAGATAAAGATGTCTCAAGATCAAGAAGCAATAGTAGAACAAGAGATAATTTTTTTATTGGGAAAAATGCAATAAAGGAGGTGGAAGAATGGGAAATATGTTTTGTAAGCAATTTATTTTTGGTGAAAAAGAAGGAAAAAGGTAAATCTCAGAGGGCTGAGCAAGTTCATAGTGTATTGTCTTCTCAAGACGGAAGGGATACATTGCCTGAGAGATTTATTAATGGAAGAAAATTGGATGGTAAAGTTGGATCTAAAGGATTCTTACTTTACGATTCCAGTGACAGAAGAAAGTCAAAAGTTTTTGCAGTTCAAAAGGAAAGGGAAAATGTATCAATACAAATGTTTACCTTTCGGTCTATCTTCAGCACCTTGGCGTTTCACAAAGGTGATGAGGGTAGTAGTTGCTTATTTTCAGAAAGAGGAATGAAAAAGGTTATATATTTGGATGATATTTTGATTTTATCACAATGCCAAGAGGAGTTGAAAAACACTATAATGGAAGTAATGAAAATATTAGAAGAATTAGGTTTCATTTTGAATATGGCAAAAGTCTTGTATGGTACCTTAACAAAAGCTAGAGTTTTTAGGTTTTATGGTGGACACAAAGTTATGTCAATTAAGCCTTCCATGCAAGAAGTTGAAATAATCAAAAAGGAAATACATCAGAGTTTAGAAAGGGATTTGTTTTCTTTAAGGGAATTAGCCTTTGAATTCCTCTGTTCAAGCTATATTTCCAGGTCCACTGAATGACTGTGCTCTGCAGAGATTGAAAGGGGATGCACTAAGAAATGGATTTTGGTATGGAGTCAAGGTAGCTTGGGATGTGGAAGCAAGGAAGGAGCTTTGTTGGTGGTTGGATAACATGGAGGCATGGAATGGAAGAGCAATTTTTGGATTATCTCCAGATTTTGTGATAGTCAGATGCTTGTATGACTGGCTGGGGAGCACGTCTGGGAGATATGAAGACAGGTGGTGTATGGTTGAAAGAATAGAGATAAAACATATTCATTGTCTGGAGTTAATGGCTAGGTTTTATGCTTAGCAGAGTTTCAAGGAGAATGTAAAAGGGGAAACAGTTCTGATGAGAATGGACAATGTTTCTGCAGTTACGTATATAAACAAATTGGGGGGCACAAAATCTCGGAATTTGGCAGAATTAGCGAAGGAATTTTGGAATTTTTGTCTGGAGCACAAAGTGGGAGTGAAAGCTGAATATTTACCAGGGGTTTTGAATGTGGATGCGTACTGGAATTTGAGAAATGTGAAGGATTACAGTGATTGTAAGTTGGATGTGAGATTTTTTGTAAAGATACATTTATTGTGGGGGTCCTCTGGAAGTGGATCTCTTTGCGAGTTGATTGACTACCCAGTTGGAAGAGTATTACCGTTGGAGAGCGGATCCGAAAGCATCTGCAGTAGATGCATTTCAGCAGAAGTGGAAAGGGAAGACAGTTTATGCATTTCCACCTTTTGTGAGGGTGTTGTTGAAACTGAGACAGGAGAAGAGTCCATTGCTTTTAGTGACTCTGTTGTGGGTGACTCCGGAGTGGTTCCCATCAGTAATGGAGTTAGTTTGTGCAGAACCCTTGTGGATGCCTGCGAGGGTAGGTCTGCTCAGAGATGCAGAAGAGACGGAATACCCTTCAGTTATGAGCGGCGTTTTGAACCTTCTTGCTTCAAAAGTGTCAGGAGATCTTTCGGAGTCGAGGGTCTTTCGTCTAAGGCTGCAGAATTACAGGAGGATTTGTGGGCTCCAGGAACTAGAAGAAGGTACAGGGAAATTCAGAGAGTTTGGGCTAGTTGGCACTTGTCAAGGAGTCTGGATCCCGTGGAAGCTCCTGTAGTGGAGGTGGTTAATTTTTTAACAGAGAAATTTCAACAAGGATTAGAATAAAGGACTATTAATTGATATAGATTTACAAAAAACAGTTGTCCCTACATGTGGACAAGATAACATACAAAAAACAATAATCATACACCTGATAAGTAGTATGTCTTTTGTCCAGCCGGACAAGAACATTTATTTTAAATGTTCTGGTTGATAAAGTGAATTTTAAGAACCAAAAAAGATAACAAGTGGGCACAGCCGTGACCCACAACAATCAAGACAAAACAACAAAGAAATTGCCAAAAGGGCAAAGCGAAAATCTGTCTGTATACTTGTGGTCAGTGCTACAGACTCAATCTCTTAAACATAACCATACCATTGCATCAAATAATATAGCGTTATCATATTGCATATGGGGTTTTTAGTCGACGACGTTTGGATGCCTTTTTACATTTGTGACATCATCATCAGGACAAGAATTATCAACATTATTGTTTTGTACAACAGTTATTAACACAATGCCTATTATGATATAGGTCCTCTATTTCGGCAGGGCATTCACCTTCAAATGGAAAGTCTATAGGAAGATATGTGATGGTGTGCAGAATTCTAAAAAGTATGAGAGTTAGGAGACCACCTAAGGCACGATATAGGGTCTTATGGGATGTAAATGTTATGTTATCTATGTTTTTGCAGTGGCCATTTAATATGTTTTAGATATTAAAAGACTTAGTGAGAAGCTTGCTTTTTTGCTTTGCCTTGTGCCTTGTAAAACGATGTCAGATGTGAAGGCATTGGAAATAGATAAGGAAGTGTTGGGTCCAGACAGTACGTTTTTTTTAATTTATAAGAGAACGAAGAATATGTCCACTTCTGTCTTTTATCCTTTTTATCCAGAAGAAAAGAAATTGTGTGTAGTTGATTGTATTCAAGAGTATGAATGTAGAGTTGAGGAGCATATAGGGGATGCTGATAAGCAGCTTTTGATTTCTTATGTTAAACCCTTTTGTATGGTAAGGACTGCTACTATTTCTAGATGGGTGAAAAATGTGATGTCTGAATGTGTAACAGATATGGGAGAGTTTAAATCTCATTCCTTACGTGGTGCTATGGCAAGTAAAATGTATTGGTCAGGTGCTTCCTTAGATGAAATATTAAAAGCGGCAGATTGGGCTAATGCAGGCACTTTAGCAAAACATTATTTCTGGCCAATTAGGCATGTTTCCAATTTGTATTTAGAAGCTTTAAACATGCATAGCCTCCGGTCTTGTAATGAAATGGTGATTCTCCAAGTGTAGTGGGATGAGAATCGAGATTTCATTAAAGACACGGAGGCTAACATTATCCCTCCCTCTGCAACCTTTCGGTTAAGAATGGGGGATAAGGTTGCAGGTTGAAGTTATTTATTTAATTTACTTTTATAAGTGATGAGAGGTGTAAAGTTACATTTTTTTGTATTGATGTTGTTTTCTTTTATCTTATGCAGAATAATGGTTGGTGTTTTTAAAGAGGTCGCGGTTAAAGAAAATATGTTTTGGAGATTTTTCAGTTTTCAGCATTAAAAGAGGTAGAATGTTGGTCAGAAGGAATACTTATGGTCTTGTGTGTTCCAGATCTAGTGTTTTGTTCTATTGTGAAGTCTTTGAAGGTGCTGCAGGAGCGGCAAATAAAAGACGTTTGCATAATGTTAGCCTCCGCGTCTTTAATGAAATCTTGATTCTCATTTCACTACGCTTGGAGAATCGCCTAACCCTGAGAAACTTAGACAGATTAATACCTACCACCACTTAAGCTGTCACAGCAGTTCCCATCTCTCTAAAGAACTATGGAAACACTTATTAGCACAGTAGCATTTTGATCAATTGTAAATTAGAAGGCTGAGCAGCAACAAAATGATTCAGTTGGATTGGTTCTTGTTTGGTCAATATCCATCAGGGAGTACAAAAAGCCAGAACTTGAGTCAAGTCTCATCATAAAATAGATCACGTATCACTATGATAAGTGTGGACATAAGCAATTACTCATAATTGCCCTTTGTGAATTCCCAAAGTCGTAAAAGTAGACGTTGGAGCTAAGCTTAGTCCTAACGTCTAAATTTACCTTTGTGAATCGGGGCCAGTATATACAACACTCAAAGTCATTACAGTTGCAGTCTCTAGTCATGAATTTGTATCCTAAAAATTATGGTTTTCAAGTGCATTATTCACATTTGCAAGCAAGATAAGACTGCATACTAAAAATGTATTACGTGATCACAAAAATTCAGGAATCAAAACAACAACTGTTAAGACCTGGAGGGAGGTGGGCCCCCGAATAGCATTTTGTAAATTAGATCCCCATGTTAATTTACAACAGCAACATTATGAAAGGGAGAGGGATCTTCCAGTAAAGTAGTAACAAAGGGTTAGTGTAAGGTCCTTCCATTGTACACAACACTCACATAATGCTTACCGGTGCACAACATTCCAGGAGAGCCTACCAAGTCCTTGCATACATTGTTTCTTTCTAAATCAACCAACTGCGTGGTAAGACAATGCAGCATATTGTCTGGCTACTCACTGGTCAATATCTTGTAGGGAAAAATTGCTGGTTAAATTTAAAACATGTCCTTTACAGACAAATCATCATATCACTATGTCAGACTTACATAGTACCTGCTTTTCAAGACCAAGGGCCTGATGTATGACCCTTTTTTCCATGCGCAAATGCATCTGCAACCCATAAGCGCATGCAGAAAACAAATGGGCCACGTACTAATCCTATTTAGCGAGTCGCAAATGATTTGTTATTTTTTATTATTATTAATAAATGAAATTTGTAGAGCGCGCTGACACCATGGGTTTCCTGGCGCTATAGAACAGAGGTGAGACGCAGGCTGGAAGTTACAGGATTTAGCAGGGTGGGGGGAAGAGGAAGGTTTTGAGCTGCTTCCTGAAATGAAGGAGGGAGCTGCTGGATTTAATAGTCAGGGGAAGAGGATTCCAAAACTTCGGGGCCAAGAAGGCAAACCTTCGCCCACCGAATTTATTGGTTCTGGTTTTGGGCACAACAAGCATGTGAAGATGGGCAGAGCGTAAATTGCGATTTGGGCGGTAAGGATGGATGAGTGAGGTCAGGAAGGCGGGGCTGGTGCCGTGAAGAGTTTTGAATGTGAGGCAGCCCAGCTTGAAGGCCACTCTTTGCTCTATAGGCAGCCAGTGCAGTTTTTGCAGCAAGGGTTTGGCCGATTGCCATTTGGGGGATTTGTAAATGAGGCGGGCTGCTTGGTTCTGGACTACCTGTAGGCGGTAGAGAAGTGATTTGGGAAGTCCGTGATAGAGGGAGTTGGAAAAGTCCAAGCGGGAGAGCACAAGAGAGATGATTACTTGGATCAAAGCAGCTGGGGGGAGTAAGTGGCTGACTTTGCGAATCTTACGGAGTTGGAAAGAGCAGGATGATATCACGGAGCCGACTTGAGATCGGAGAGAGAGTTCGGCATCGATGGTCACGCCGAGGCTCTTTACAGAATTCGCGGGGGTCGGTGAAGCGCCCAGTTCAGTGGGCCAGAACTGGGTCCCCCAGAAAGTAGGGCTGGAGCCCGGAAGAAGGAGCTCGGTTTTCCCAGGGTTCTGGGAGTTGAGTGGAAAGATGATCTGCAGATCATAAGCATAGTTATATACTGTAATGTCCCAGTTTCGGAGTGAGTGGAGTGGGGCCGGATGTAGAGGTTGAACAATAAAGGTGACAGGGAGGAGCCCTGGGGAACTCCGCATGTCGTGGAGGTTTGGGGCGCTGTGTAGGGGCCTAGACGGACGGCTTGTGTTCTACCAGACAAGAAAGACTGTATCCAGCTGAGGGCATGGCCCTGGATACCAGCCTGTTCGACACGGTGAAGCAGGATGTTCTGGTCGACCGTGTCGAACGCGGCCGATAAATCCAGGAGTACGAGGGCCTGGGGGGTCCCTGCGTCGGCGTTCCTCCTCAGCGTGTCAGGGACAGCCAGGATGACAGCCTCGGTTGAAAAGGTAGACCTGAAGCCCGCCTGATTAGGCTCTAGGTAGCATGAGGTCTCGATGAAGTTGGAGAGGCATCGAGTAGCATGCGCCTCGATTAATTTGGAGAAGTAGGGCAGAAGCGATATGGGGCGGTAGTTGGACAGTTCTGCTGGGTCCGCGCCAGGTTTCTTCAGTAGCGGGACTAGGATGGTCTCTTTGAAAGTGCTGGGGACAGTGCCTGTGCTGAGCGAGCCGTTCAGCAGAGGTAAGATGCATTCGGGTAAAGAGTGACAGACGCTCCGTAGGATCGGGGGAGGACAACCATCATTCGGGGAGCCCGATTTTATCCGGGACGCGAGCTGGGCCAAGGAAGCAGGGTTGAGGGAAGGGAAATCGGTAAAGACAGATGAATTATTGAGGGGAGTATCGGGAGTGGGAGTCTGGGGAGAATTGGGGATCGAGGCCTTGATCTTATAAATTCTCAACAAAAAAGAGATTGAGAGCGTCACAAGTTCCTTAGGTTGGGGTTTGACCTGGGAGAGTTCTGTCATCGGAGGTAAGTTCGTTCATGATTCTAAATACTTCTTTAGATTTGTTGTCCAAAGATGAGATTCGGTTAGAGAAGTGAGCTGATTTAGCTGAGGAGATTGCGATTTTGTAGTCTCTACGGGCTAAGGTGTATTGCAATCTATCTGTTTTGGAGTATCTTGTGACTTGCTAAATTCGAGAGGTCACGGATTGCAAAATGGTGAAGGACAAGGTGAGTATGGGGATTACTTTTGATTTTTCCCCAAAAGGAGTAGGAGTTTGTCTGAAGTTTTACAAATATCAATGGAAAGAAATTACGAAAGATCCTTGGGTCCTGCAAACAGTTCATGGTTTGTGATAGAGTCTATAAGCACTCCCTTTAAGGTTATGGAACCAAGAGAGATAAAGATGTCTCAAGATCAAGAAGCAATAGTAGATCAAGAGTTATTTTTTTTTATTGGGAAAATGCAATAAAGGAGGTGGAAGAATGGGAAATATGTTTTGTAAGCCATTTATTTTTGGTCGCGGATTGCAAAATGGTGGAGGACAAGGTGAGTATGGGGATTACTTTTGATTTTTCCCCAAAAGAAGTAGGAGTTTGTCTGAAGTTTTACAAGGATCAATGGAAAGAAATTACAAAAGATACTTGGGTCCTGCAAACAATTAATGGTTTGTGATAGAGTCTATAAGCACTTCCTTTAAGGTTATGGAACCAAGAGAGATAAAGATGTCTCAAGATCAAGAAGCAATATTAGATCAAGAGATATTTTATTTATTGGGAAATGCAATAAAGGAGGTGGAAGAATGGGAAATATGTTTTGTAAGCAATTTATTTTTGGACGCGGATTGCTAAATGGTGGAGGACAATGTG
The DNA here is from genome assembly GCF_964261635.1 of Lissotriton helveticus. Classification (NCBI taxonomy): domain Eukaryota; kingdom Metazoa; phylum Chordata; class Amphibia; order Caudata; family Salamandridae; genus Lissotriton; species Lissotriton helveticus. Next base: position 364,369,251 of record NC_136068.1, on the reverse strand, counting down.
AGTATGGGGATTACTTTTGATTTTTCCCAAAAAGGAGTAGGAGTTTGTCTGAAGTTTTACAAGGATCAATGGAAAATAATTACAAAAGATCCTTGGGCCCTGCAAACAATTCATGGTTTGTGATAGAGTCTATAAGCACTCCTTTTAAGGTTATGGAACCAAGAGAGATAAAGATGTCTCAAGATCAAGAAGCAATAGTAGATCTAGAGATATTTTATTTATTGGGAAAATGCAATAAAGGAGGTTGAAGAATGGGAAATATGTTTTGTAAGCAATTTATTTTTGGTGAAAAAGAAGGAAAAAGGGTGGTGTCCATTGATAAATCTCAGAGGGCTGAACAATTTTATAGTGTATTGTCTTCTCAAGGGATGTATGACGTTACAACGCATACTTTTACAACGCATACCATTACAACGCATTTTTTACAACGCAACATCCATTACAACGCATTCCATTACAACGCATGCCATTACAACGAATATTGTTAAACTACCATTACAACGCATTCCATTACAATGCATACTACCTTTACAACGCATACCATTACAACGCAAAAAATTACATTGCATGATTGGTAAGTATTGGATAGTGTAGGGGTAAAAATTACTATTCTAACTCCAGGGGGTGCAACAGTAGGGTAAGTGTTGGATAGTGTAGGGGTAAAAATTACTATTCTAACTCCAGGGGGTGCAACAGTAGGGTAAGTGTTGGATAGTGTAGGGGTAAAAATTACTATTCTAACTCCAGGGGGTGCAACATTAGGGTAAGTGTTGGATAGTGTAGGGGTAAAAATAACTATTCTAACACCAGGGGGTGCAACAGTAGGGTAAGTGTTGGATAGTGTAGGGGTAAAAATTACTATTCTAACTCCAGGGGGTGCAACAGTAGGGTAAGTGTTGGATAATGTAGGGTAAAAATTATTACTATTCTAACACCAGGGAGTGCAACAGTAGGGTAAGTGTTGGATAGTGTAGGGGTAAAAATGACTATTCTAACTCCAGGGGGTGCAAAGTAGGGTAAGTGTTGGATAGTGTAGGGGTAAAAATTACTTTTCTAACTCCAGGGGTATGCGTTGTAATGGTATGCGTTGTAATGACTGCGTTGTAATGACATGCGTTGTAATGGTATGCGTTGTAGTGTCATTCGTTGTAATGGTTGCGTTGTAAAGACATGCATTGTAATGGATGTTGCGTGGTAAAAGTTTCGTTGTAATGGTAGTGCGTTGTAAAAGTTGTGTTGTAAAGGTTGTTTCCCCTTCTCAAGACGGAAGGGATCCATTGCCTGAGAGATTTATTAATGGAAGAAAATTGGATGGTAAGTTGGATCTAAAGGATTACTACTTTACGATTCCAGTGACAGAAGAAAGTCAAAAGTTTTTGCAGTTCAAATGGAAAGGGAAAATGTATCAATTCAAATGTTTACCTTTCGGTCTATCTTCAGCACCTTGGCGTTTCACAAAGGTGATGAGGGTAGTAGTTGCTTATTTTCAGAAAAGAGGAATGAGGAAGGTTATATATTTGGACCACATTTTGATTTGATCACAATGCCAAGAGGAGTTGAAAAACACTATAATGGAAGTCATGATAATGTTAGAAGAATTAGGTTTCATTTTGAATAGGGAAAAGTCTTGTATGGTACCTTAACAAAAGCTAGAGTTTTTAGGTTTTATGGTGGACACGAAGTTATGTCAATTAAGCCTTCCATGCAAGAAGTTGAAATAATCAAAAGGGAAATTCATCAGAGTTCAAAAAGGGATTTGTTTTCTTTAAGGGAATTAGCAAGGATAATAGGACTTTTGAATTCCACTGTTCAAGCTATATTTCCAGGTCCACTGCATTACTGTGCTCTGCAGAGATTGAAAGGGGATGCACTAAGAAATGGATTGTGGTATGGAGTCAAGATAGCTTGGGATGTGGAAGCAAGGAAGGAGCTTTGTTGGTGGTTGGACAACATGGAGGCATGGAATGGAAGAGCAATTTTTGGATTTACTCCGGATTTTGTGATAGTCAGATGCTCGTATGACTGGCTGGGGAGCACGTCTGGGAGATATGAAGGCAGGTGGTGCATGGTTGAAAGAAGAGAGAATGAAACATATTAATTGTCTGGAGTTAATGGTTGGGTTTTATGCTTAGCAGAGTTTCAAGGAGAATGTAAAAGGGGAAACAGTTCTGATGAGAATGGACAATGTTTCTGCGGTTACTTATATAAACAAATTGGGGGGCACAAAATCTCGGAATTTGACAGAATTAGCGAAGGAATTTGGGAATTTTTGTCTGGAGCATAAAGTGGGAGTGAAAGCTGAATATTTACCAGGGGTGTTGAATGTGGATGCGGACTGGAATTCGAGAAATTGAAGGATTACAGTGATTGGAAGTTGGATGTGAGATTTTTTGTAAAGATACATTTATTGTGGGGTCCTCTGGAAGTTGATCTCTTTGCAAGTTGATTGACTACCCAGTTGTAAGAGTATTACCGTTGGAGAGCGGATCCGAAAGCATCTGCGGTAGATGCATTTCAGCAGAAGTGGAAAGGGAAGACAGTTTATGCATTTCCACCTTTTGTGAGGGTGTTGTTGAAGCTGAGACAAGAGAAGAGTCCATTGCTTTTAGTGACTCTGTTGTGGGTTTCTCCGGTGTGGTTCCCATCAGTAATGGAGTTAGCTTGTGCAGAACCCTTGTGGATGCCTGTGAGGGTATGTCTGCTCAGAAATGCAGAAGAGACAGAATTCCCTTTAGTTATGAGCGGGGTTTTGAACCTTCTTGCTTGAAAAGTGTCAGGAGATCTTTCGGAGTCGAGGGTCTTTCGTCTAAGGCTGCAGAATTACAAGAGGATTTGTATGCTCCAGGAACTAGAAGGTACAGGGGAATTCAGAGAGTTTGGGCTAGTTGGCACTTGTCAAGGAGTCTGGATCCCGTGGAAGCTTCTGTAGGGGAAGTGGTTAATTTTTTAACAGAGAAATTTCAACAAGGATTAGAATAAAGGACTATTAATTGATATAGGTCCTCTTTTCCAGCAGGGATGGGATGGTGTACAGAATTCTTAATAGTATGAGGGTTAGGAGACCACCTAAGGCACGTTATAGGGTCTTATGGGATGTAAATGTTACGTTATCTATGTTTTTGCAAAGGCCATTTAACATGTTTTTAGATATTACAAGACTTAGTGAGAAGCTTGCTTGTTTGCTTTGCCTTGTGTCTTGTAAAACAATGTCAGATGTGAAGGCATTGGAAATCAATAAGGAAGGGTTGGGTCCAGACAGTACGTTTTTTTAATTTATAAGAGAACAAAGACTATGCCCACTTCTGTCTTTTTTATTCAGAAGAAAATAAGTTGTGTGTAGTTGATTGTATTCAAGAGTATGCATGTAGAGTTGAGGAGAATATAGGGGATGGTGATAAGCAGCTTTTGATTTCTTATGTTAAACCCCTTTGTGTGGTACAGTATGGTAAGGACTGCTACTATTTCTAGATGGGTGAAAAATGTGATGTCTGAATGTGGAATAGATATGGGAGAGTTTGAATCTCATTCCTTACGTGGTGCTATGGCAAGTAAAATGTATTGGTCAGGTGCTTCCTTAGAGGAAATATTGAAAGCGGCAGATTGGGCTAATGCAGGCACTTTAGCAAAACATTATTTTTGGCCAATTAGGCATGTTTCCCATTTGTATTTAGAAGCTTTAAACATGCATAATGATAGCCTCCGGTCTTGTAATGAAATTGCGATTTTCCAAGCGTAGTGGAATGAGAATCAAGATTTCATTAAAGACACGGAGGCTAACTGTGGTATCTTCCACCCCTTTCCCCCCGGCAGCCCTGCATGTAATGGAACTGCTCGCGGTGACATCACTTAGAATGTCACAGCGACCAGTGTTCCAAGGCGAGCGTAGTGGGGACAGAGTTAAGCTGTCACTCATTGTGGCTGCAGCTGTGGCTGGGGTCGCTGCCCTTCTTCTTAATGGTTTAGCTGGAATAAATACTTTATGGACCCGTTACCACTCGTGTCTGTATTTTATGACCATCACCACACTGGCGACGAGGGTCAACCAGGGACAGAGACCTCAACATGCAAGGAGCACAGTGAAGAGTATTCTATGAAAATCCTGTGGCAGTCGGAAGGAAAAGCGTACTGGGTGCGAATTATGGAATAGAGCGGCTGTGAGTCATCTTCAGCTGGTAGTGTATTGTGTGAGAGGCATCAGCTGTGATCACCGGAAAAAGGAACAAGCGTGGTTGATTTGAGGTGTCAGCAGTGTGTAGCCGTCCTGCGCTATTACCGGCATGCAAAGAACAGGCTGAGTGTGAGGTTGTGGCGGATCTCACATAAGAGTTGAAGACCGGCGGAGGAGTGAAGCGGCAGACAGCCGTGTTCTCTGTGAGGAGCATCGACTGCGACCATCGGGGAATAGGAAGCGGCGCGGGATGCCTGAAGGGTCTGCAGTGCGGAAAGCGGTCAACGTGTAATACCAGCAGGTGGGGTGCTGACGGCGCGTGGCCGCGTGACTGGACACCGGAGGTGTGTCGCAGCGTGACTATCTGGCGGGGCGGCTGCAACGAGCTGAACCACGTCAGCGAGCGGTGACTCGAGCTCGTTCTTGTTTGTTGGTGTAAAGCCCTGACTGTGGTACTCTGAAGTGACTGGTGGAGATAACTGCGCGTGACAGAGCTTTCCGTCTAAGATTCCTGGGAAGAGTTGTGAGTAATGAGCTCCAGGCGTCACATCTTGGTTGCAAATTGTCCTCAGTAAAGTAACTCACCTCCGTTCTACTTGTAGTCTAACATACGCTTCCCTTTCTGTCACCTATTCCACGGGGAAAAAGACTTTGTTGGACCAGCCCCACTGCTTTTTGAGGAAGGGAAGTGAGTTGGGTTAGCCGTCTATTGACTTGTGACGTCCTGCACATGAATGACAACGGACACGTATTTCAAGTACGAAATTCCCCTCAGTGGGAGCTGACTCTGGTGCAACAGTGCCACCCAGTGGTTTAAAAAAAATTTGTCCACACCACAAGTAGTATTACTGTACCAGCTCATTCAGCCAAATTTTCATTGTGATCTGTGCGTGTACAACACTCTGTTAAGGTATACAGGTTAATTTTACGTTTCACACCTCCTTTAAACCCAAAGCACACGCTTCCTACTGTTTTTGGGAGGGGCCCCTGGGACTGTGAAATTATGCAGAGTGTAACACCTCCACCCTTCTTCCTAACTAACCCAGGGGAACCTGCAATACAATGGAAAAAGTGGAAAAAAGTGTTTTTAAATGATGCTACTGTGTGTGGCCCAAATCTTGGGTTAGAAAGAAAAGTACCCCTTTTGTCTTATTACCTAGGAGCAGAGGGGGAAGAAGTTTTGGATCACCTCCCAGACCTAGGGGCACAGGAAGCAAGGGGTCTGAATGAGCTGGAAGTCAGCCTGAAGAAATTAGATTTGCACTACCTCCCCAAGACTAGCACAATAATGGAGAGATACCATTTTGGGAAAAGAGTACAGAAGGAAGGGGAATCTATTGAAGATTTTGTGTCTGATTTAAGTAAGCTAGCTGCAACTTGCAAATTTGGTGGTGCAAGTGAGGAGAGGATCAGGTATCAGTTTGTGCTGGCGTGTAGGATGGAACGAGTACGTGAAGAGTTGTGGCTGAAGGATGACCCACCTCTGAGGGAAGTCTTAATAGTTACAAAACAGGTAGAACACATGCTGCAGTGTGTCAGTGAAATCAAACAGGATAGTGGTGAGAAAAGAAGCGAAGACAAACCCAAAGTAAGCGAAGTCGTGACTGAATGTGAGGTTGTGTCTGTGATCAAAGGTCAGAAAATAGTCGGTAAAGAGCAAAAAGAGAACAAAATGGGATGGTCATTTAAAGATGCCTGTTATAGATGCGGGAAGCAGGGGCAAATGGCCAATGACAAGGGGTGTCCTGCCCTCAAGTTCACATGCAATAAGTGCGGAAAGAAAGGTCATTTCAGGCAATACTGAAAGAGTGGACAGGGATTTAGTAGACAGAGCAAGGACAGGACAAACACAGTATGCGACGAAATAGTGGTGCAAGTAAGTGAAGGTCAGATCGGCAGTCCAAAGGACACCATATGTGATGAAATAGTCGTGCAAGTTGGTGAGGGTCAGGTTTGCAGTCCTAAAGACACAATTAAAGTAAAAGGTACTGAATTAGAGGCATTGTTTGATTCCTGTTCAAGAATAACAATCATCAGTGCAAAGAAATTTTCACGGGTGTCCAAGGGGAGGATTAGTTTGAGAAGGATGGATGTAAGGCCCGGGGGGTATGCAGGTCGCCCCATCTCTATGAAGGGTTATTTCTGGGACACTATTGAATACAGGGACAGGACAACTGTGTCCAAGGTTTATGTGTCCACTGGTGGTGATAACATTTTGGGTTGGCAGGCACAGAAGGAGTTGGGGGTCTATCTCAATCCCAATAGTAATCCCCAAATCTTAATACAAGAAGTGCAAGAGTCAAAGGAAGATTTGGTGACAGAGTTCAAAGAGGTATTTAGGGAAGAACTTGGGTGTTTGAAGAATTACTGCCACAAGATCAAACTGAAAGAAATCGCAAAGCCTGTAGTAGCCAAAGTAAGGAAGCTACCCATTGCCATCCAAGAAGCGGTGAAGACTGAACTCAAGAAACTGTGCAAAGCAGGAGTCATCGAACCTGTGGAAGCGACAGAATGGCTGGCACCAATCGTAGCCGCCCAGAAAAAGGATGGATCGGTCCGGCTGTGCATTGATCTTAGGGCTTTAAACAAAGAGGTCGTGGTTGACCGTTTTCCACTGCCCAACATCACTCAGATGATGAGCATGCTAGAGGGCGCAAGAGTGTTCTCCACACTTGACCTTACCCCAGCCTATTTTCAGATCAAGCTGCACGAGGAGTCGCAAGAGCTCACAGCTTTTGTGACGCCCATGGGTGCGTTCAAGTTCAAGAGGATGCCTTTCGGTCTGGTATCAGCGGCAGCTGTGTTCCAGAGAATCATGGGCAACATCTTGAGAGAGATTCCTGGCGTCCTATGCTACCAGGATGATGTGCTGGTATTTGCAAAAGACCATGAGGAACATGACAAGAGACTGAGACAAGTGCTGTCCAGTTTTAGGTCGCAGGGACTAACTGTGAGAAGAGAGAAGTGCGTGTTTGGCTGCAGGGAACTCAATTTCTTAGGACATAAGGTAACAGCAGAAGGAATCCGTCCGAAAGCAGAGCTCCAGAACACCATCATGAACTTGATGCCCCCGAAGAGCAAGGATGAAATCAAGTCTTTCACGGGTATGCTGGAGTTCTACAGCAAATTCATACGGAATTTTGCAGGAAGGACTTATGCTATGAGACAGTTGTTGAAAAAGGACACAGTGTTCAGCTGGAGTGGTGAATGTCAAAGAGAGTTTGAGGACGTGAAGAATGCAATCGCAGAAGCACCCATCCTCAAGTCTTTCATACCTAATCGTGCAACTGTAGTCACCACCGACGCAAGCACTAAAGGGCTTGGGGCAGTTCTCTCCCAAGTAAACACAGAAGGGGAAGAAACAATAGCCTTTGCCTCAAGATCCCTACAGAAGTCAGAGAGCAACTACTCTGTGATTGAAAAAGAGGCCTTGGCAGTATTCTGGGCCTTGGGCAAATTCAGGGACTTTCTGTGGGGCACAAAGTTCATTCTTCGTACGGACCACAAGCCTTTGGTTGAAGTTTTCGGTAAAATGGGCCTGGATGCGATCTCTAGCAGAATCAGACATTGGGTGGTTGGCCTCCAGGAATACACATTCTGCGTTGAGTATGTCCCTGGAACACGTAATTTTGCATCAGATTGTTTGTCACGGTTGGTGAAAGAAAATGACGTGAACCCAACGCAAGACAAAGTGGAAGATGAAATTGAAGACTATCAAAAGGAAAATGCGTGCGCAATTCAGAGGGCAATTGGTGAGGAAACATGGAAAGGAGCACTAAAGAAAGATGAGGTCTTAGATGAAGTGTGCAAAAGAGTAAAAAACAGATGGAAAACTGAAGATAAACGGGACGAAGCTCTACGGCCATTCCGGATTGTCAAAGATGAGCTGTCCATAGTCGACGAATGTCTGTTCAGGGGAACAAGGTTGGTACCTCCCGCAGCAGTGAGAGAAAACCTGGTGGATATGGCTCACGATGGCCACCTGGGCATCACCAAGACCAAGCAAAGATTGAGAGAAGACTACTGGTGGCCGAGCATGGACCTTGCCATTGAAAGAAAAGTGAGAGACTGTATTCCATGCAGCATCAGCGATAAAGTGCTGAGACAACTGACGCCCCCAATGGTGTGCAGGCCACAACCATCAGGACCTTGGGAAGAGTTGGCGTTGGACATTGTTGGCCCACTGACGGGAGAAGTGCGCACGCCATACATTCTGGTGCTCATGGATCTGTACTCCAGGTGGCCGGAAGTGAAGTTTGTAAGTGAAATCACGACGAAGGCCGTCATTGAGTTCCTTCAAGGCGTATTCATTAGATAGGGATTACCCAGCAGTCTACTCACAGACAATGGGGTGCAACTGTGTTCGAAAGAGATGGAAGACTTCCTTGAGGAGAGGGGAATCACACATAAACGTTGCACTCTGTATCACCCTGAGACCAATGGCATGGTTGAGCGTTTCAACAAGACTCTCAAAGAGAGCATTCAGTTGGCCAGGACCAGCGGCATGAACTGGAAGGAGGAAGTATGGAGGCAGATAGAAGCGTACAGGTTCACTCCGCACCAAACGATGGGAGTCACCCCGTTTGAGTTGCTCCGAGCTAGAATACCCAACACCAAACTATCGCCAGGCTGGATGGGTTGACACAAAGGATGGTTGGATCACTCCAAAGAAGCCAAGGGGTTAGAGAGACAAAGGGAAGCAATGGTTGAGAGGAAAGAAAGGTTCAACAGGCTCCACTCTACACAGGAGGCTGGGTTCAAAGTAGGGGATGACATCAAGATCAGGACACCCACTGGCAGGGCAAGTTGGTCTGGATACAGTAGACCCACCAAGATCACTAAATTGTTTAGGAATGCCATCAAGACCCAGGAAGGGAAGATCTGGAACCTGGGAAGAGTAGTGAGCGTGAAGGCAATTCTGTGGGGAGTATGGGTCCCCCTCCCAGGGAACGGTCCCTCACCTGGTTGGAAGGACAAGCCAGAGAGTGACCAGACCGCCCAGACATTTGGAGCAGTATGTGATGATCAAATTTCTGTTGTACATTTAGTTTCTGATGTTTCATTTCTTATGCCTCATTCTGTGGGGAAGGGGGATGTGTGGTATCTTCCACCCCTTTCTCCCCCGGCAGCCCTGCATGTAATGGAACTGCTCGCGGTGAAAAAAGAAAGAAAGAAAGAAAGACAGAAAGAAAGAAAGAAAGAAAGAAAGAAAAGAAATGAAATTCTTGGATTCACCCTGGACAGCATCTTCTCTCACAAAAAACACGTAAAAACACAAAGACAGCTTGGTACTAGCTCTCTCTTCTAAAGAAAGTCAAACCATTTCTTTCACAAAGTGTCCTCAGAACTGTGTTTCCAGCCCTTGTACTTTTGTATCTGGATATTGATAATGTCTTAGGAGAGCTCAATATTAGGCTCGCTAACAGTAACCTTTACGAAAATGAAAGACAACTATAATTCAGAGTCTTTCCTTGACGAAATGAGCAAGCATTTGCAAGGAAGCTATATGTACAATTTAGGCATGGGTCACTCCCCCTGCTTCAGTTTTCCAACAAATGGGCAGGCACCAAGCTCTTCGGGTGCCCAGGTTGTACTAATGTAGAAGAAACTGACTCCATGTGTTCTTTTTTGCCTGGTTTCAAAAAAGCTAGGTCTAGATGGCTGATCCAGCCGAGCAGGAATCTGGGGACCAATCTGTGTGCAGCAGCCTTAAGAGTGCAGCAGCCTTTAGGCTCCTAAAATATATCACTCAACAGTCGATTGTATTTGCAGTTTCAAACTTCCTATTTTCTATGTGGTGTGCGCCCAAGTCTCTCCTGGGTTAACATTTAGATTTAAGCGAATTGACTTCACACTCGGGGGTAAGACCAGGCCACTTAGTTAGGGGGCAGGAACCTTAGTTAGAGTTGTGAGGTGATCACGCGGAGCTATTTGAAACCAGCTAATGACTAGCCTGCCAATGGCTCACGTTTTACATCCAACTTGTCATCAGAAGGGTGTACGTGTTTTCCGAGACTTCAGATTGCCCAACCAAGCCCAAGGATTATCCCCTCCCTAGTGGGTTTTAACTAAGATGGATCATATATCCACCAGCTCTAACAGGATCAAGCAACTTAATGGGCAGGATTTTTAGTCAGAGTTGTTAGGAGTTCTTCGGGATCCTCCCTGGATACATTGTAACCATTTAATGGTTAATATTGTTAGAAAGGGACCAAAGGCCACTGTCCAAATCTCAATAGTTCAATACTATGATCAGGAATTGTAAACGTTTTTTAACTTTGAGGGAAAATTCAACACTCAGGGGCATATGTACAAGGAAGTGGCAGAGTGAGGCGTTAGCTGTCATGGCTTAACGACTCTCTCCGCTACTTCAGAAACGGAAGGCTATACCATATTTACAAGGATATGGTGCAGCCTTGCATTTCCTCCAGTGCTGGCACCAATGCAGGCACCCTTGCACACTAGTGCAAGGGTGTCTGCATGCAGGGGAGGATTGTTAATGTGTAGGAAGGTGTCCCTTCCTGTACGTAAACAATCCTAAAATGCCATGTAGTCACTTTTATTTGTGCTGCTTCATGCAGCACACATGAAAGTCACAAAATGGAATTTGTTTTACAGATTGTTTATGTACAGGAAGGGGGACCTTCCTTTACATAAACAATCCATGGCAGTTTGCTTTTTCCATGTGTGCTGCGCAAGGCAGCACACATGGAAAAAGTCAAAACTAGGAGAAATAATGCATTTCCACTCGTTTCGCTAATTTAAGACAAGATTTGTCCTAGTCTTAATTTTGGTGCTGCCTCCTGTGTACGCTGCCTTGGTACAAAGGGATACGCAAACAAATGATGAACGGATTTGCATATGGCTGGGTCTAACTGGGGTGGCATCGTGAGCAAAAGAAGGATGGATTTTTACCACGATTTCTTGACTGGGGTGAATGTATGATTTATTCAGCATTTCGCCAATCATTTGTTTGCGTAGCACTTTTCACCATAAGTGGTATGGGTATTCCCAGATGTGAGTCCCTTGCTCACTGTGCCACTGGATTCAAGCTAACCTGGCTGATGAAGAGTAATACCCAGAAACCGGTCCCAGGATGATTGTTTCCAGTCCAGGGAGGACCTGGATTGGCAGTTTGGTCTGGACTGTTCCCATGAGGCAAAGGGTCGAGACTGATTTGCATATGGCTGGGTCTAAATTGGGGTGGCATGATGAGCAAAAGAAGGATGAATTTAACCCAGATCTCTTGACTGGGGGTGAATTTATGATTTATTCCTTCCATCATTTGTTTACGTAGCACTTGTACATAGGGGGCAGCATCAAAATCAATGGGTGTTGCTGTGGAATACACAACGCAACACCCACTGCCCACCAATTTCACCCTAACCATAGCATGAAAGGGGGTCTTATTTACAAGGCAGTGTTAAGCCACGTTAAGTGGCTTAACGCTGCCTTGTAAATAAGGCTAAACCCCTATCGCCACCACAAGGTCAGAAAAAGTGACGTTGTGGTGGCGATAGGGGCTTGTACATATGCCGCCTAATCTTAAGAATTTTTTAATAGGGCGCCTTACATTAGGTTGAATTCTTAGGGTTGTGGGTATATGCTGTCATGAGTGTCCATGTACTGTGTCTGGGTATTTTATACGTAATTAAGGATATCCCTGGGTCCCTTGAATGTGTATTTTAACAACAGTTATTTTAATGTAATGTATTGTACGTTTTTATTACACTTGCAGTTTTATGGTCTATCGACCGAAATAAAGTATTCAAATGGAAATGGTAATGCCTTAATCCATTACCCCCCAGACTCCATACTGGCAACCCTTAGGCACATCTTACGCATTATATCACGTCTCATCCAGGACCTGAAGAAATATTATCATATAACCATCACTCTGATGGTACTTTATTGGCTCCACTTGCCAGCCTGCATGTCTTCAAACTAGCAGAATCATTTACTAGCTCATTGAACACTTCTGCTTATCTTGCAGACAAGCTTGCCATCCCTAGTGGTTCTCGACACACTCACAGCCAGGACACCATCAGACTGCAGACTAAGAAGTGTAAAAATTAAAAAAATATTTGCCCTTTTCCACCTGTGCACCCAGGATCTGGAACAACGTTTCCGTATCCATCAGGACTGCCCCAATGGTGCTCCTACTTAGGAAAGAGTTAACAACTCACCTCTTTAAAGAACTCGACATCACAATGCATTAACTGACATTCCTCTCGTGTTACTACCCAACTTGATGCTTGCCTTTGACCTTGTACAGAGTTCTGCTGCCTTTAAACTTGTGAGTGATGAAAAGGAGAATAAAGTAAAGTATACATTATTTATCAACTATAAACAGTCTCTTCAGATCCACGAAACTCACACAAAATTGTTGTGCAAGGATTCTTGAAATCTCTTTTTTTCATCAATAATCTTTATTTTCATTTTCATTCAAATGTATCAGTCCAGCCAAATTATAAGTTCATGACCTAACAGACGCTACAGGTACTACCAGCATATGCACTAAGGGCCATATGTATCAAAAAGTCATTTTGCGATTCTCAAATAGCGATTTTTTGCGAATCGCTATTTGAGAATCGCAAAATGCTATGTATGTAGGATTTGCAATAGATTTTTCGAATCCTACATATTCCTTAATTGCGAATCTCAAATTGCGATTCGCAATTAAGGAATACCTCCCCATTCATTCCTATGGGCCTAAAGGCCCATAGGAATGAATGGAAAGACATTCTCAATTTGCGATTAGCAATTAGCGAATCGCAAATTGAGAATGCAATTTCAAAGATGCAGGGGTGTCCAAAGGACACCTTGTTGCACCCCTGAAATAAGCAGGGGTGCACATGTGGCGCACATACATGCCCTAAGGGCATGTATATGCTTCACATAGCACTTTGAAAAATGCATAAAAGTGCATTTTTCAAAGAAATCGCAAATTACCACCAACTTGAAATTTCGGCGTTTGCGAACGCATTTCTGCTTGATACATATGGCCCTAAATGAAGTATTTTGGAAGACTGCTTCAGCTATCTTTAAGAAATAATTATAACCCTGAGGAAGTCCATGTTTGGACAAAACGCCTTGGCTGGGCTGATGCATTTGACTGAAAACCAGAATAATGATTATTGATGAAAAAAAGAGATTTCAACACTCCTTGCACAATAATTCTGTGTGAATTTTGTGGATCTGAAGATATTGTTTATAATTGATATATGATTTATACTTTACTTCATGCTTCTTTTCATCACTCATTATTTGCAGAGAAATTCTTTCTCATACATTTGTGACTTCTAAGCGGTGGGGTCACGGAAAGTTGAGCATTCTAAATGTGAATATTTATGAGATCTAATATATTGGTGCAGCCTTCATTGCCTACACACCTGTCCTCATAACTCCAAGTGCCTTTTGACTAGGTTTGCTCTATAGAAATACCATGTGCATACATGTGTACAAACAATAAACATTGGACAGTGCACAATAAAAATTATTTTATCCCTTGTCATTATGACAGACGTTTCTAGGAAAATAGTCACCATTAATGTAGAACTTGTTATGACAGACTTCTGTCTTAATATATTTATTTTTAAAGGATACTATTCCTATTATTTTGATCAAACTCAGAACAATAAAAAAGAAAGTTAGCCTGCTGTGTTTCTATGGTGTGATTTTAAGCTTGCATGGTGAAGTATGCACCCTATATATTAAACCATCAAACCTCCTTAATTGACTATGAAAGGTATCATGAAAAAATGTGTCTACACACATAGATGGAAGTCTGCTGACTTTCTTGTCGTCCAGTGTGGTTTTTGCATATCTAGGATTACTTTAATGTAAAAATTTCAATAGAGCTGTAAGACAAGTGTTTAGTAAATGTAGGTAGACAGGTACCCAGCCATAACTAACTGCATTAGAATAGTATGTGCTTAATTTGTGCCAATGTTTGTAGGTTTTAAGCACCAGTACTTATTTAAGGGTATCAGGATTTAGTGTACATAATCAGACTTTGACCCAGAGCATGAGAGAGTACGGAAGAAATAGGAGGAAGGAGGAGCAAAAGGAAAATAGGAAAACAGTGACAAAGTAAGAAGGTAAGGTGGAAAAAGAATATGAAAGAATGAGATAGGAGGCCAGAGGTGTAGCGTGATAGAAGAAAGAGGCATGAAGTGGTTGCTAAAAGTTACAAGCACTTTATGTCAATTCCAGGATAAGGCGCAGGGCATGGTTGGCCACGAAATAAGATGGCCACTAGAGCTTAAGCTGTGGAATGGTGCATTCCCACATATCCTCCAGTCATCCTGACTGAGGGCTCCATTGGTGTGCTGCTCAGCTTCTGAGTCTCAGACAGCCCTACGGTGGAGTGTGTCATGACTGTTTGACAGCATGGCCTATATGGTGTCCCCTGGCAGTCACACTGTGGATAAATGGTCTGAGTGTATGCAGCATTGGCACACTCTTCAGCGCGCACCCTGCATGCCACAGGGCCAGTGAGCAAGCAGTGAGAACAGCAAGGGATGCCGCTGGGAGAATTCTGAGGGATAGAAGTAGCAGTAGGAGCCTGGAGGCGTAAGAGGAAGCCCAGAAGAAATAAGTGCCTGCCGTATTACAGAGAGGGAAAAAAGGTGCTTGTTCTAGCAGCGACAGGCCTGGATAGAGAGCTGGCTTTCCCCTGCGACACTCACAGGCACTGTCGTCCATTGCAGCACTGCCCCAGTGAGATAAAGAGGAAGAGAGTGTGCAGTGAGCCCAGCTGAGAGAGCGGCTGTAAAAGTCCCAGAAGGAAGGCATAGCAGCGGGAGTCCCGGAGGGCAAAAGGAAACCGCGAAAGCAGTGAGTCCCAGTTGGACTGCACAGAAGGGAGGAGACATCCTGACCTGACAGCAACAGGCCTGATAAGGGACCTGGAGGCCTGGTGAGGCCAAGGACAAAGAGAGCAATCCTTAGCCGCCACCCCCGGTGGCCAGAAGTTTGATCCCACTGAGGGCAGTGGCCTCGAGGATACAGGCTGGAGGCCTGAGGCAGCCTGTGTGTCCTGAGGTATCTCAAGTGAACTGAGTGGAGGACCATCTGGCCACACCTAGCAGCCCTACCAGCAGAGGGTGAGGAGGTGAGGGAAGGTGAGGCGTCAAGCAGGCCTAGTTAGGCATTCACTGAGGCCAGTATGGCTGCCGGGGTTCAAAGCATTGTGACATGGGGGTTCCCACATGTGACTGATGGGAAGCACCTGATGAACCGTGCCCTCAGCCGGCTAGTTAGGGACTAAGAGGTGCTGCTGAATTGGAGTGCCGGCTGGACTGGACCAGGTCCCGCTGACTTGGAGACCTGGGGATCAAGGTAGCGGGCTGGCCCTCATAGACACATTGGAACAGAACTGTTGCTTGGGCCCCAGGAGGTTAGGAACAAGTGAGAGGGCCACAGAAGGGGTGCTGAAGGAGGATCATAAAAAAGTGAACTGGTAAAGCGGAGGCACACACCCTATGAATTGAATTGTTGCCCTGGAGGAAGTGCAATGGGGCGCACCAGATCAATCAAGGATGGCACACTGTGTCGGGGAACCAGCCACCCCAGAATGAAGATAGACCAGACCAGCGTCATGCGGCGACTGGGCAGGATAAAGGCGTTGGAGATAAGCTCCATATCCTGAATTCAGTCAATGCCACTCAATAAGTACTAGAGGGGAAGATCGATAGTGGGTCTCTGGACTTAAATATCTTTAGAGACAACCATGGGACACAAGCGGACAAAGTCAAACATAACACAGGCTGTTGGAGAAGTCCGCCCAACAGGGACATCATAGCAAGATCAGATGCAGTCCCTACTCAAGTGCATGAAGGCACTAGATCGCAGGGCAGGTGATTGTCTAATTCCATAACCACTACAATAATATCTGAATATTTGGCCTGCCTGAATTGGTTGAAGGGGAGGACATGGTTATCTGGACTGATGGCTAAAAACCAAGGCGGCCACACATTGGCTCACACTGTTATTTGTGCTAAAAAGGACACATAGATGCCCCACCCAGCCTGCAGGTGGCAAGGCTGCTGCATTATAGAGACAGAGATGTTATCCTACGAAAAATAATTCACTGCTGGAGAATGCCAGCGTGGCCATTTATCCTGACTATACCCTGGGCATCCAGAAGCAGTGGTCCACTTTTGTAGCAGTCAAAAGAGAGTTGCAAGAGGCAGGTACACAGTATGCACTCCTGTTCCAGGTCTGACTGAAGGTTAGGATGGATGACCACTGCTGGTTCTTTCACAAGCAGGAGGTAGTATGGGCTTTATATAAGAAATGCAAAGTGAGATGGAATGCGAGCATTGTAGCAGGTCGCCTCTGTTCTATTGTCAGTGGCAGAGGGAAAAGGAGGGGGGTTGGACCAATCAACTAAGCCTATAGCATCACAAACAGCCATAGAACAGGCAGCAGCCATAGACATAATGTTCACCCTCCACATGGCAGAGGAGCAGGAGACGGATGACTTTCAGTCGGATTCTACCACCAGGTCTTTGGACTCTGACGAATCACAAGGCATGCTGCATGAGGGTCCACACATAATGCCCAGAACAGCGGATGATTTGCACTGCTACTGGACACTCTAAACTATTCAATTGGATGAGCTGTCAGTGCTGTTTCCGGCTTTGCCAATGGAGGACTGTCAAGTCAGACACCCCTGAGAAAATGGGATGAGTGGATGGACAGTGTGGAACTGCTCTCCAGGGATTGCAGACCATCTGTTGGCAAGGGGGGAGTATCTATGGTGACATAGCAGTAGAAGACAACAAGGCAGCCTCACCTCCAAAATCCCCACCTCAGAAGTACTCTCAAAATGATCTTTATGTACTGATAGATATTGACATTCCGGCCAGGGGATTTGGGAGCTATTGTTGTCCTAATATTGCCTGAGTACCAGTCTACATAAGAGTTATCATGAATGTGGTGTGTGAGATTCAACTCATGAGGTGCGACTCATGAGGATGGGTGTGGTGTCTGGTGGGATGAGCTGGGTCACAGGCAGTGGGAGGATGTGACACAAACCATGATGTGATATGTATATATAATGCAATCACAATTCACCGGGTACTCCCTGCTTGCCTGGAATTTGAGGGGAATGGATTTGCTTATTAGGGGCCACAAAATCCTGGTATACATAAAGCGCCGGAACTTAGATGTAGCTTTATCCAAAAGACTTACCTGGAAGGTGACCACGTAAATACACTGCAGCGGAGATGGCGTGGGTGGATCTATGCCATATCCTAGACTGCATTTTCCCAAGCTGCTATGACCTGTGGTAGGCCGGATGCACCGTTAGAGGCCACCAGGACCTGTACAGACAATGAGAGCAGATATTGTGGTACTGGTTGGCCACTTGGATGGCCTAGGGGTGGTCATGGGTAGGGTGTCTGTGCCCATCACTTGGCAGACACAATTTCATACGAAGTTGGCCCCAATTCTCACCATAGCCACAGACACGCTTATGATACTGGGAGGGGATTATAGTTGTGTAGCAGATATTTACCTTGATAGATCAACGTCCCCCTTGGTAGAATCCCCAACAATAAGTAAGGCACAGGACTTCCGCACGTTAATGTTCAACTGGGATCTGTGTGACTCATGGCATCTACGTAATGCAGGAAGGAGAGAGTGCTCATTATATACACCCATGTATGACTTGAATGTATGCCTTGACAAAATGTTATGGTCAGCAGATTTGACAGGGTAGATGGTACATATGGAGTATCTAGGACACACATACTCTAACCATAATCCACTGACTACATGGAAAGAGTGGAGTAGACATATGTCATCCATCTTCACTTGGCAAATATTGCTGGGTACCTTGATGAACATACATTCAGGGGCATCTGGCAGTTAGGATGGAGGACTATTTACGACACAATTTTCGTATGGCTATGCATAGAAATATTAAATGGGACACATTTAAATTAGTGATACATTGCCAATGTCTGAGTCAATCTGCTGTTGTGAAAAGGACACTGACCATTGAAATATAGTCAGTCAAGAATATCCTTCATATGACTGAGTACAGGAGGGCATGATGGGATCCGAGTCATACATCACAGATTTAACCAACATGTAAGGTCGGATATGCCTTTGGTGCATGCCCACCTCCTGATTCTAACAAAGAGTGTTGTTGTGGTACTCTTATTTCTATGCCTTAGAAGAAGGAATGGTCCTCACCTCTCTGATAAGGTTCCAAGGTCCCGAATCAACCTAGTGATGTGCATGTATTGTCCTATGAGTTTGTTCAATAAAAAGATTTCCAAAAAATTCGATACCATTCATAAGTTAGAAGTGGATGTCCATTGGAGTTCGGCAGGAAAACACAGTTTGAGGGAAGAAAGGACACAACATGCAAATCTTATAGGGAAAATGAACAGACTCACAAAATGTGAATATCTTTCCTCAGTGCACACAGAGTGGTGGAGAGCTGACCGACTCTTCTCATGGCTCATATCATAAGATTGCAAGATGCACCCCCAATGCATTTTTGAGATGCCTGAAGGGTGTAATTGCGTACACCCATCTGGACTTACACACAATGTTCACTTAGCACTGTTAGACCATTTACACTATGTATGCTCAATCCCCAGAGGATGTAGTAGAGGCATTCCTTGCCAGAGCGTCCTTGCCGTGACTGATGGTAGATGGCAGATGACAGAGACGCCTTGGGAGGATCCATCATCGAAACAGAGATCAGGGGAGCTCTGAAAGAGTTGGCCCGTGGTAAAACTACTGGTACAGATGGGTTGCTGATGAAGTTATATGAGACTTATGTGGCATTATTAGTGACCAAGCTTGCAGAAATGCATGCAGAGGCATACAAATGCAAGGAGCTTCCCAATACCACCAGCAAATCAATGATAGTGTAGGTGCTAAAGCTCTCTGGGGATGCATCCAATGTGGCATCATGCCGTGCACTTTCCATGTTAAATGTGGATTACAAGATTCTTAATACGCTGCTGGCTAATTGGCTGTACCCGCCCTTCTATGAGTTGGTGCATGAAGACCAGAATTGATTAATTCCCTAACACATCACCTCCTACAACATCAGGCGTTTATATCGGTTTTTTGGCAAGGCACGACAAACAGACCTTCCTTCAGCAATGGACCTCACAAAAGACATGTAAAGGCATTTAATACATTATACTGGGACTACCTACAAGCAATCATGTGAAGAATGGCACTGGGAGATGGCTGGGATAAATGGGCACACAAGTGAGGGCTATGCGCGGGAGGTGTATAATGGACTCACTCTCGGTCCATAGGGGAACTTGAATGGGATGCCCACTCTCACCGATGCTGGCTGTCGAATCATTTGCAAACATAATGAGGGCCATAGGCTGGGAAAAAGGGATCTGTCTAAGGGACAGAGAAAATGCAATTTCGCTATACGCAGATGATATGTTGCTTGACCTAGGGAATGATGGAGTAGGGATACAGTGGGCGATGGCAGTCCTGGTGGAGTTCGGAGAGATATCAGGTCTCCAAACAAGCTCGAGCAAAACATGTGCATATCCTATGATGGCTGCAATGCAAGAACCAATGGAGATTGTCATTCAGCTGGGGATTAAAAGGGAGCCCAGAGTCCTGAGCTACCTGGGGGTCAGAAGATACCCAGCAGATGTAGATACCAGAGAAGGCAACCTGGGTAGAGCCCTTAGAACCGTTCAGGGTAATGTAGCCCACTGGCAAATGCTAAAACTGCCCTCATGGTCAGAATTGCCAATGATGATAATGGTTGTCCTGACACGCGTATTGTACTACTTTGTCAATCTTCCAGTCTCTCTGGATCCAGCAAAAATGGTTGTGTTTCCTAAAGGAGCTCCTTCAAAAATTGGTATGGTATGGAGGATGCAATAGGGTATTCTTGAGCACTTTGCAAAGACTGACACGGGAGGGGGATCCTGGGTTGTCAAAGGGCAATTATTATTACTATTGTCATGTAGTTCCTATAAATCTATATAGGATCTGCGCGTTTAGACTACATAAACTGTGGGATCGGTGACCAGACTGATTCCAAACACCCCCACAGGATATGTTCGCCTGTATACCACCTAGCTCACAGTGCCACTATGAACTCCTCCTATCAGGGAGAAAATAGTTCCTGGCAACTATTGAAAATAACAAACCTGACCCCTCAGGGATCGTGGAAACAGTACAGTACTTTTTGCTCAGTCACTCATGCTCACCTTGTCTCAGAGAGATACACAGAATAAACGATGGGGAGGAAAAATGACAACCCCATTACCTGAAGTGAGAGTGCTGTGTCATGTCGACCGACGATGATGAAAGGGATGACCCTTATACATAGTTATTATGCAGAAGATGTAGAAGTTGGTCATCCTGCTGTGATTCTGGGAATACTCATACATAATAAATGAGGCTAGTTTTGGAGAAACCCACACGACATTTATGGAGCACCTAACTAGGAATAAAGTCAGCACAAAACCTATTATGTAGTACAATGGCAGGGTAAATGTAGGTGAAAAGGTTAGTGACTAAAAAGGCCAACATTGGGCTACACTATGAATCATAAAACCCACTCCTCATCCAACTGGACGAAATACTACAAAATGAAAAGGGAATGTATTTATAATCAATCATAAAAACATTGTTAAATGTTCCGAATAAAAATATCTAAAAGTTATAAAAAAAATGCTTAAAAACGTTATGTCCTTTATATATGTTAAAAAGCTCTATAAGTCCTTTAAAATATGTTCATATATAGTTTGAGAAAATGAGCCATGGTGCTCGGTAAGAGTGAGAAAAGAAAAACATTGTTTTAAAATTCCAATTTCTGTTGTTTTGGAAAAAAGGCAGAATTCTTCCCAGCACACAGAGAGCCAAATGTTTATGGATTGTTTGTGGGAGAAGCCACATCACTGCGGCTTTGCTTGATCAGGTCAATCAAGCAAAGGTGATCTTCAGTTCCCACAGCGGATGCTTAGGAAGCATTCAAAACATCCAAAGCCTGTGTGACTGCAGTGTAGCCGTGTCCAATCCAGCAGAAGCTGAAGGATCCTGTGGTCGCACTAAGAATGATGATACCAACATGGGAATAGGATGAGTGCACTGCCCTATGTGGGCCGTTAACGGGTCCAGCAATACATCCATGTTCAGAGGCGCAACCGATGAAAGTGTTAGACAGAGGTCCAATACGCATTCTTGTCTGCAGAATAAGCAGCAGAGAACAGACAAAACATAATCAATCCAGACTGGTCGGAATGATAGAAACCAAAACTCGTTTAACTCTCGAAGTCGAGGTATGCCCAGATGCAGTACCATGCGTTCACGGCAACGTCACTCCAACACCACTTTTTCCATCTCTTTGGTGATTGGGACATGCATTGTGTAGCAGAACATTTTTATTCCGTATAACCACTACCAGTAGCAGGATTAGCTGAAGCCCTCCAAGAACGCTTCCTTATAGGGAGTGTATGAAAGCTGGAATCACTCCAAAGACTGTCCGAAAGGCTTATAACAGTCCAGAACCTATGATCTTAAATAGGTGTACAATACCCTTCATATCAGAAAGATATGCTGTACTATTTCTCCAAAATGTAAAGGGCTGTTAGTTCGCTCTAATGCCTGTATCTCAGCTGAGGACCTTGCAACCTGAAGATCAAAAGTCTCTCGGGCTAAGGTTAAGGGCACATCCTTCTGTAAAAGCATGACTTTCAGTCGGCTCAGAGAATCAAACCGTATAATGGAAATATTCAATGAAGACCATAACGGCGCCTCCCTGACTGTGTTGGCCAGTGGAAACAATACTTGCATACAACAAGTAACCCTGGAACTTACTGTGGCCAGATATACAATGCATGGAAGCATACCACAACAACCTTGATCATTCAGCATTAAGTAACTCCCATTCGAGAGCAGCCTGAACACTGGATTAACCATGGCAGCTGGGGATTCCTTTAAATGTCAGGATAAGTTTGCATCTGAACCATTACAGACCCAGTGAAGCCTAATATCCTGGCAAATTAGAGACCCGCTAAATGAAGTCGTGCAGTCTGTACAGCTGGGAAACACTTCAGTGTCCCCATTCGTGCATCGACATCTATACAGTAATTCTCAAGAGTCATGGATAAAGTCCTTACCCATTGCTGTTGGTATTCTAGGCAATATTGAAATTGGAAAGTTGTTACTGGCAATGTTAGATGACGATGAATTAACCATTCTGTGGACGGTGACTCTGCCACAGTGAAAGGTAATTGGTCTAATTTTTCAATGTGCAGCATTGTATTTTTTGCATCTCTTTGTGCCATTCTTGTCTGCCTTTTTGATAGATTACATGTAGAGGATAGAACCGTACTGTTAGTAGATCGCTAGAGCACGTAACCAGAGCGCAATGAATGTAGGGTCCAGCTTTATAATAGAATGGATCATAACTGCAACTGCCCATGTTATAAGAAGGACAGATCCTGTTCCATTATATCTATAAAAGAAGACACAATGTTTCCCTGTGAATAAATCCTGTATGTTAGCGTGGTCATACCATTGTCAACCACAGCCAAAGTCTTTTCTAGGTTAACTCAATTTCACGCAATCTCTCTGCAGCTTCCTGTTCAGAGATTATCCAAACTCCGTTATAAATAGTGTATATAAAGCATTTACAATGTGGTTTCCAGGGACCTAGCAAAAAATCCCTTAAATCCATGTTATCTGACACTAAGGACAAGTGTTGTTTCACCTGTGACAGTGTTGACGTTCTAATCCAATATAGGCATAACTTCCCAACACTGTATGATGTCACTACCCCAGATGTTCCCATTTTACATAGCGTAGGTCTGGCCTATGGATACGAAACTTTTCGGAGGTACCC
The DNA here is from genome assembly GCF_964261635.1 of Lissotriton helveticus. Taxonomy (NCBI): domain Eukaryota; kingdom Metazoa; phylum Chordata; class Amphibia; order Caudata; family Salamandridae; genus Lissotriton; species Lissotriton helveticus. The sequence continues at coordinate 364,346,224 of NC_136068.1, read as the reverse complement.
TTGGCTGACACCTATTTATGTCGATATGCCAAACTAACCATCCCTTCCAATTGGGGTCTGATAAATTGTATGAAACCCCATGCATGATGTCATTTAGCGTAACCTCACTTTGTTCTGTATAATTTTGCCATCCTTCAAAGTGTGAAAGCGAGGGAATATGAGGTGTGTTCAAGTTCTTAATCTTGGCTAACCCAAGACAGCAAGTTTGTTCCACAGTGTCGTTTAGGAAGATAATTTCTTGTGGTATGAGGCATGCTCTACATAGTGCCTCAGTTCCTAGAACCTGACTTTAATTAGTCCCCCAGACTGTTTTTATGTATATAGTCTCTTTCCATAAGTCGAAACCCTGTTCAGACAGTAGGAAACAAAGGATGCAGAGTATATTTGTTTCATGTTAGTAAGCATATTTTTCTTTGTCGGTGTAGGTGCAAGCTTATAATATTATGAGTGTAGATCTGATGTATTAAACCCAGAAAAAAAAACATTTGTGCAAATTTCTTGAACTACCTTTTGGTGGTGTTGGGCAATGTTCCTATTGGTGGAAATATAAAAACATTACGTGCGACACTTGCTTTATGCAAAAAATTATGACCATAATGGGGGTAACAATACATGGTGTCAAAATCAGACATATCATCATACATTTCATTTTTCGAGAATGCAGCAGATTGTTCTAAATCAGACAGCATATAATTTACAGTTTTAAAGTCCCAATCGTCAGAGAAAGCACTGGAGGTAATGATATAAGTCAACAAAATTTTAAATACATGCAGTATTTTTAAAAGTTCAGTCGGACCAAATACATCATATGAAACCCTATCCCAATCTATTCCTTCAGAAACGGGAACTGTTGTAATGTTCACAAAGGACAGGTCTCTTTGTTCACGATGAGATGACGTATGTGGTTTTAGGACCAAGTTCACATGTGATACTGCGGAGCGTTCTGGGAGATAATGTTCGTTCACGAGCAAGAAACAGTCACTAAACCTATCCAGAGGACTAGGAACAGTAGGCCAGTTGCTATCCAGAGCTGTAGCCATGGTGAGACAAGGTATGCCTTTTTTAGGCAAAAGTAGAAATCATGAAGTTTTTTTTTAGGGAAACTGGAGCTGGAGGTGACTTGGGTTCACTTGGATCCAGGGAAAAGGTGTCAAAATTGATGAAATAGCCAGATGCAGTTCGATCTATCTTCAGTAGCTCAGCAGGCTTTGTTGAACTTGCAAATGTGTCCTGTAGAGGCATATTGATGTAGATGTCGGTGTTAGGCCGATTTGAATTCTGTGTTTCACTTTTGTTTTGTTATTCAATTTCAAGAGGGTCGAGGTTCATTTCATTGCTGGTAACTACACTATTTTGTGTAGTAGATTCTTCAAATGTTAGTAGTCTTTCTGGCTGAACCTCCTGTATGGTAGCGAGAGGAGATTAGCGGCTACCCAGGAGCCCATGTGGCCTGCTATTAAGTATCGGCCAAATAGTTTGGTTTGATCAGATCAATGGAGAGTAATCATTTTTCTTTTTTACCGGCAGGAGGCGGAAGAAGTATTGTCCTTGCTCCTTGGACAGCCTGGACAGGTACAGGCGTTCTGTAAGATGGCCCAAATTCTTTCTTGTCCTCAATCTTTTCTCTGACCAGATCTCTAACTTTTGGGACCCAGGCAGGTCTTGCTGTAACAGATTTTACTTTCCCTGTGGCGGCCTGTTTTACTTGGATGTTGCTTTGTTGAGCCTGGAATTCATTGAGTTCCTGTAAAACAGTCAAACGGTTATGGATGTCAAATGTTTTTTCATCCCCCACTGTGCTGCCACAATCAAGGTCAGGTACCCACATTCTTGTTCCAAATAGGACCTCATATGGAATGTGGCCTCCTTGAGAACTTATTGGCATGTTATTAAGTGCCTTCTGGACCCCATACAGGTGATTGACCCAACTACCACCCAAGCCTAATAGCCTTGCTGTTAAAGGATTGCTTTAAGTCCCGGTTTTTCCTCTCCACAATCGCATTTCCCTCTGGATGATAAGGAGATGAGTACTGCAGTGCAACACCCAAACTTCCCATGGCTTCCTTGTAAGCCCAAGAGCTAAACGTGGGGCCATGATCAGAATGTAATGGGCCAATTGCGTATGTCGCAAATCCTTTATAACTGCTCAAGCGCCAGCCAAGTGCTGTGACCAAACCCACAGGAATCTAGAGCATGAATCTACTCCCACCAAGATATACTTGTAAGCCCCATCAGATTGTAAGGGGCTGCAGTGGTCCAAATAGACACAAGTGAGAGGTCTGCCTGATATCAGTAGTGATGTTTGCAGTGGACGGGCTACTGTGGAACCCTTCATCTGCTGACAGATGTCGCTCCTAAGGACAAATGCTTTTGTCTGTATGGTAAGATCTGGCCACCAATAATGTTGTTTCAATAATGAAACTGTCGAAGTAATACCTGCATGTGCTGAACGTAGACCCTTTTGTGCAGCTATAATTAAACCTAATCTGTGATCCATGTTTGGTATTACTCTTATCACTCACTCTTGGAATTGGAGCATACAGAATATTTTGCGCACCTAACTTGTAGGAGTACTTGAGTGGAAAACCTTTTGGCAAGGCTGTGCTATTTTTGCATGAAGCTATGACAGAAACCATGTTATGTCCATCTATCCTAGTTTTAGAATGAGTGATTGCAGCTACGCAGCAGTTTGCCCTGTTGCCTTGGCGACTTCATCAGCCAATGAATTCCCTTCAAAGTACAAGCCAACACATTGATGACTCAGCGTATGAATCATGTGAGCCTGTGACAATCCTTTTTTTCTGCTCTGCTACTTGTTCCCAAATCAAATTTTACTTTATTGTGCAACCTTTTGATTCTTTAAAACCACCCTGACCCCAGTAGTGAAGAGATTCATTGTATGACTGCACACAATAAAATGAATCGCACACAATAAGTGTGGGGAATTCTCAATCCTTACTTTTGAGGGGCAGTACTAGAGCTTTTAGTTCTCCCAGCTGAGCCATGCAATCTCCTAGAGACTGTGTCTGCGTACTGCCTGAATGGAACCCGCATAACTCCCTTTACAATCGCACTGTATTTCTGTGTACTTCCTACAGCATACTAAGCAGATCCGTCAGTGTAATCTAGAGGCATAATTTAATTTGGGAGAGGATATTCTCGTTCGTACTGCCGAAATGCATGAATTTTAAAGGTAGAATCAAATTTTTAGTCTACAGCTGTTGCAGTAAAATAATTAGCTCATTGTATCCATCGTGAATACAGTGCTTGCATTTTGAACGCTAGCTTTTGTAACAGCCTCTAAGGCCGGTACTGGAGTCACGACAAGTATACATTTCCCCTGTGCCAGTGCTCTTTCTCTCACTACAGCAGTCAGTACTACTGTCAGTATTTTTTCAGTGGATGCACAACACATCTCAGAATTTGTGTACAAATGTGATTTATATGCAACTAGCAGCCTGTCTCAGCGTTGCCCGGGGCAGAAGGGGGCTGGGGCAGCATTTGAGGCTTGCGTGCACTAAGGGCTCCCGGCCGTCCCTCTGTGCGCACCCGCTCCCGCCCCGACCCCCTCCCGCCCCGACTCCAATGTGTGCCTTTTCCTTACCTTAGCTGCCGCTGGGGGCAACGTTTGAGGCTTGCATGCAGTAAGGGCTCCCGCCCGTCCCTCTATGCGCACCCACTCCCGCCCCGACTCCAATGTGTCCCTTTACCTTACCTGAGCCGCCGCTCCTCCCCGCGCTCCTCACTTCACCGCCGCTCCATGTCCGCCGCTCCTCCTCGTCATGACGCACCTGAGCCGCCGCTTCTCCCCGCACTCCTCACTTCACCGCCGCTCCATGTCGCTGCTCCTCCTCGTCATCACGCACGCGGCAGCCAGCGTTACGTCGCGGCCAGCACAGCTTCGTGGCCGGCGCTACTTTCAGGGCACTACTTTTTTTTAAAATTTATATTTTTAAATTTACGTTTATTTTTATTTTTTTTATAGTCTATGTCCATCTGCACACCCTGACAATTTCTACGATGTACATGGATCACCAAATTTGTAGTGTTTACACGTGTATGTTTAGAAGCTATCATGTCAGCTTGCAAGGAACATAGGATTTCTGTGTGTTCCTGTGTCCAATGGTGAACTGAAAAATCAGGTCTGATTAAGTAGTAAAAAGGTTTTACTTTTTCTGCGTCATCAAAAATGTATGTTCTGATAGAATTTAGGAATTCCAAAATGGACTGTAAGTTTTTCAGAGTTTTTGGAGGTTGGAGCAGTGCACACTTTTCTAAAAAGTTGGCTGCTAGGCTTTTTCCTTCCCTCCATAGCTCATATCCCAAAATTGGTCATTGAGGTGGGAAATTTTACATTTTTTTAATTTGGATTGTAGGCCTCACAGGTGAACCCCGAAATGATGTTGTTCACCCTGTTTAAGTGATCCAATAATTCATCATCAGTCAGATAAATATCACCTACATAGGACAATGATTCTTCATCAAAAGTTTGAAGCAACTCTGTTCTTCTTGCTGAGAACAACACCGGGTTATTCTTATACCTTTGGGACAATCTACAAAACTGGCGCTAAGATCCTAGGACTGAGAATGCTGTCAAATATCTGCTCTAAAGTGCTATATTTTGGCAGAAGGATCCATTTGAGATATCTGGTGTTGTTTTCGTATTTTTTCGGCATAATATTATTTATTAATGTGGCACTGTGTGCATTCTGTACCGCAAATGTCTTTGTGCAAGTGTTCAAATGCCTCTAGTCTAAAACTAGACGTATGAAGTGGCAGGTTTCATTACGGGAAAACTGATTATTCATGGAAGAGGTGCAATTCTCTATTACACCTTGGTATTCAAGTTGATCTAAGATCTCCCTGACTTGGTTTTTCACATCTTGTTTTAATGGGTACTGTCTCTGTGGAGTTGGAGTAGTTTTTACTGGGATTACATGGTGAGGTGACTCAGCATACCACCCTACATCATTGCGGTATAATGCAGGAGCAAGTGCTACCTCCCACTCCTGCGCGGATGACTATTTTAAGGATTCTGGAACGAGGTCAGAGAATGCAGGTAAAATTATCATTTCTCCTTTTGGGCAATCCATAATGAACTCAGGTGGCCCGTCTTTTTCAGGCAAAAGGATGCTGTATCCAAAAGTTAGATTCTCCCGAAAGAGATCTTTAACCTTCCTACGTATGTCCCCCTCCATTTGGAGTGTTATTTCATATAAAGGGTGTGGGACACTTACCCTAGTATCAGGTGTTTCAACTGTCATATGTTCATTCAACGCTGCTCTCACCAGAAATTCCATTAGGTTCTGGGGAGCTATTGTTACTTCTGCTAATTGTCAGAGCCCATTCGCCATTCAGAAGTTGAGCCCTCGGCAGCCTGGGCATTTCTTATCTTAAGGCCAGCTACTTTGTTCTTTTTAAACCGAGGATTTTATTTTGGCTGACCTTCCTTTTTGATATTGTAGTATGATGTGTACCTCTGGACTTTTTTTGCTCATCTGACCGGTGTTTTGACCGTCTTCCCTCTCTGAGTTTTTTGATGAAACCCGAAAGGAACAAGAGGAACTAGTATCAGTATCCTGATACCTGTCAGATTCTTTAATGTTATCATGATTTCTATGGTTATACATCCTTTTGGAGGGCTCCTTTTGAGGAGACCCACCCCTAGATTGTGATCTATTTTTTCTGTTTTACTGTTGTGTATTATACCATCTATTTTTAGAAGAATCAGGTGCTTGCTTGGAGTTATCCTTTTCAGGACTACTTCTTACTAGGGGTTTGTAGCTCAAGCTCCCTAATTATCTCTACATAATTCGGCGTATGTATCTTTGATAATTTTAGGTATGTCTTGCTCCTGTTGTGCAGGAGTGAATTCCCTTAGGTGTTGGCGTATAGCCACCATGGATGTATGACATTACAACGCATGCTTTTACCATGCATGCTTTTACATCGCAACTTTTAAAACGCATGCCTTTACAAAGCATAGTGGTAAGGGGTACTGGATAGTGAATAGTTTAATTTACTATTCCAACTCCAGTCCCCGTGGATAGTAGGGAAGGTGTTGGATAGTAAATTAAATCTATTCCCTATCATAGAACGCCCCCAGCGCAATGCGTGGTAAAGGTTTGCGTTGTAAAAGTTGTGATGTAAAAGCACTGCGTGGTAAAAGTTGCGTTGTAAAGGATGCTTCCCAGCCACCACTGCTACCTCCCCTTTTATATTGCTAACATAACTGTTGATACTGGGGAAAATTGCCTAGTTAGTTCATCTCCAAGTTAAGAGCAGGTTCGGCTCCATACCCATTCTGTATTTGTCTGGAACCTTCTTGTATCACAGCTACTTGTGGGCCTGTGTGTGGAAACACTGCCTCTAAATGTGTAATTTTCTGTGCTATCCAGAATGGCATGTTCTCACGTTTAGTGGGCATTTTTCCCATAACCACATTTAGCATTTGGGGGGTGATTTTAGTTGTAGTCTGTAGTAATCTAATTTACCTTAGTACATCCCCTCTGACAGCTGCTCAGCAAGGATGAATGAGTTATGCGTAGAATGTTAGGATGCCTGATGACAGTGTGTTTGGAATGTGTGAGAGTGCTTGCTAGTGAGAGAGAATGACAGTTGGAGAGAGTGGGCTGAGCAGCGGTCATGCAGCTCCTGGTGGGATTCCCTTTTCCAACTAAGATCTCCTATGGAGTAACTATGGATTACAAATAAACCTCTACATGATAATACCACTTGGCTACACCTTGTCATTCTATCCAGATTCAACTACAACATTTTGGCGACGCTTGGAAACGAACCCTATGAAATTTATTGAAGGTGAGAAGAATTGCGACATTTTTAATGGAAATATTATTTACATGTAACTAAATATAAACTGGCAATTTAAGTAAATTACAAGATAAGAAAAGAATGCCCTTGAGGATCCCACCAGTGTCCTTTAAAACACGGACAGCCTACTAAGGGCAAATCAACTTTCTTGTAAATATGGAATTAAAAAATTCATAAACAAAATTGCAGTCACATTTAGAAGTTGCTGTCTACATTTTTGGGTGAGCGCTACGATATTCTGCAGCTTCAAATTAGTCTCAAAGGATGTTAAAGGATTACCAACGAAATAATTATCGGATTGTTTATTAAACTTCTTGCCATCTGCTTAAACTTTTTAAAGATAACATCGGAGGTACTCGTAAATTTGAGCACAATTGAAAAACGAAGACAAACTTTAAGCATTTATTACTTTGACACGTCTGTAGAAATCACACGCAGCTTGTTATTTCAACTTTGAAATAGGAATTTCAAGAAAGGCAGTGACTCGTTGACTTCTTAATGAGAAGTGTTTCAAAGGTCTGAAAGAAACGTTTTGTAGCCTGGCAATATTTAAGGATGTTACCTCTTGTTTTCAACGTGTGCACTGCAGTATTTGTTGGCACTGTGGCAGTTGGTTGACATGAGCATTGGGACCGTTGGTTAACATAAGCAGAGCGATCCTTCCTGACTGCTGTCTGTCGTCTTCTGGTGACGTCGTGGAATGTCCGAGAGGAGTTTGTGAAGAGTGTCTCTGGCGTGCGAGCGTACGTCAGACGCTCTGCCTGCTCTAGGATTTCTACGGTGAGCATATGTGAGACGCTCTGTCCCTCTGGAATCTGGAGTCTCTATTATCAGCGTATGTCAGACGCTCTGCCCACTGTGAAGTTTCTACTCTCCCCATAGTATCTGGAAAATACCTACTGTTCGTGCTTCTGGAGGTCAATAAAATTAAAAGGAAAACGGTGGAAAAAAAAAACGGTGGAATTGCCTGCTGTTCACACTAAAGGATACTTTTGGAAGCATTGAGAGACATTGACATCTTTCTTTTTACTGTTCTGCGTGACATTTCTGGAACTAATTGATTGGAACAGAAGGTATTGGAACTTTGACATTTCATTCAAATCGTCTGAGAGCACAATCAATCTACCGTGATGTGTGACATTTTAGACTAATTAATTGGGGGAGAAAGCATTTGACATCTCGGGTGAGACAGTTCACTCACCGGCGTAACATTAACCTGTTTTCTTTGCAGGAACATGAGTTTCTATGTTAATTAACAGTATTTTAGCTACTATTTATTATCATTCTGAGTTGGTGATGTATCTGTTCATAATGTTCACTGCTATTATTAGCCTGTGTATGTGGTAGTTAGAAGAAAAGTCGTATTTTGGTGTTGCTTGGGCATGATTACTTTATGGGTAGAGGTGTGTAGGAGCAGGTCTCCTTACTCTAGTCTATTCTCAGTGTTGGGTGGTGCGCACACTCTTTCACTGTCCCTCCCTATATGTACCTGATCTTATGCATTACACAGAGTAAGTTTTTTTTTCTTCTCAGCTGTTGTTTTGTTGTTGCAGTGACTTTATTTTTATTGCACTTTAAATAGTGTAACTTAAAGTGATATTCAACCCATGTTTAAAAAATACAGTGGTGTGTCTTTTACTCTTTTCGCTGTACTTGGAATACAGCGGTGTGGGTTTTATTCCTTTTTACTGTGTTTTGGAATTTGCTTGTTTTTGACGTCCTTTAGTTTGAATACCTTGAGTATAGTATTCAAAGGACAGTGTACTCCATTTTGTGGCGTAGCTTATGCCTGAGCAGTGTTTGACACTCTTTATTTTGTTGTGAAGAGTACTTCATGGAGTTTGTGTTTTTTAAGAATGGTTTGCATACATTCTTCTGGTTTACACCCGTGGTGTCGTGGTGTGTGTTGTATTTTAAGCTAGTTGAACAATGACTGTAGTGTGGAGTATATTCTTCATGAATTTCATGGGTATCCTCTACTTTCTTTGTTCTGCACTTGCTTGAGCACCCGTTTAAGGTGCATTGTGAGGGGTGTTTACCTCCTGGTTAACAGTGCACTTTTGTGTACTGCATCATTGATGTTTGTTGATGCCTCAGTTGCATTTTGGTTTTAGATATCATCCATGATATTGGAGATTTTTGTGACATTGACGGTGCTGTAGGATATTTCATATCAATTTTTTTATGCACTTTGGTCTTTGTTCCATCCATGGATTCATATTTATTTTAACAATTTATGTTATTGGTGGAGGTGCGTGTGACATTGATTATACACACTATGCCTCCTTTGTGCGATGTGCAGAAACATAGTTGGGCTGGTACTTTTAGTACCTACTTTATTAATCTGTTTCCAACTATGCTTTTAACTCGCATCTTATTTCATTTTATTTCTTTATTTCTTGCTTGTACTCGTTGCTGGAAAGTTTATTTATGCACATGTTCATGTAATTTTTTTTTTCCCTAAGAGAGGAGAAGTGATGTGCTATCTTGTGCTTTCTAGCATTCTGTACTCTAGGCTGTGCTAATTCTTCTTTAGCATTTGCAGCTTCTAAATTCTCATCTACCTTGCCTTCTGATCTCTGAGCTGTGCTAATCCTTCCTTAGCTTTTACTACATTTACATTTTCATCTATAACTTTAGATGTACAATGCACTATGTATCTTGTTCATCATTTATCTTTATATTGGTGCATCATTGCAATCTTTATTGTTTGTTCACTCTAAGGGAAGAGGATATGTAGTAATCTAATTTACCTTAGTACATCCCCTCTGACAGCTGCTCAGCAAGGATGAATGAGTTATGCGTAGAATGTTAGGATGCCTGATGACAGTGTGTTTGGAATGTGTGAGAGTGCTTGCTAGTGAGAGAGAATGACAGTTGGAGAGAGTGGGCTGAGCAGCGGTCATGCAGCTCCTGGTGGGATTCCCTTTTCCAACTAAGATCTCCTATGGAGTAACTATGGATTACAAATAAACCTCTACATGATAATACCACTTGGCTACACCTTGTCATTCTATCCAGATTCAACTACAACATAGTCCCTTGAAGTTGACTTGCTGGTGTAACCCTTGTAGGTAGAAGTGTGAGTGTTCACATAACCAACTCTGTCAAGTTCCTGTAAAGCTTTATAATTTCTTTGTGAAGTGGATGTAAGTCTGCTATTGACAATGTGTCAATTTCTGGATACCTGTGTGTAAGCGGCTGGACAGGCCAAGTCACTTCGTCTCTTCTGAGCGGACTGAGTCTTACTTTATCTGTGGTGTGAAGGAAGGCACCTTTAAAACAGTTAATATGCTTCTGGTAATCTTATCAGAACTTCAATATCGGACAGTATTCTTTGGGTGTTTCATCCAGGGTGTATGAATGAAATGTTTGTGTTCGCTCGTCTGCAGGTGCAATTTAACCCATGAATAGAATACCTCCGTCCTGAATGACTCATGTGCCTCAATCATGAAGATTATAGTCCTACCTAATGCTGGGACTCCATAGTCTGCTAGTTATAAAGTAAGTGCGTTCCAAACATTTTCTGAAATGTCTATAGGACCTTCCTGCTCCCCATTCCCCACTGCATTTGCATGTAATGCTGGTGCAGCGTTCTCTTTGACAGACATTGTTGAAAGAGTTTCAAGAAAAATTAGATAAGGTTTTATGCACAATAGGGAACTATAATACCAAACCAATGCTGGTGGCACCATGTCATGTAGTTCCTATAAATCTATATAGGATCTGCGCGTTTAGACAACATAAACTGTGGGATTGGTGTCCAGACTGATTCCCGGTACCCCCACCGGACATGATTGCCTATATAGCACCTATCTCACAGTGCCACTATGAACTCCTCTTACCAAGAAGCAAATAGTGTCTGGTAACTATCGAACATGACAACCTTGACCCCTCAGGGATCGTGGAAACAGTATAGTACTTTTTGCTACGTCACTCGTGCTCACATTGTCTCAGAGAGATACACAGAATAAACGATGGGGATGTTTTCAATAAGTCTTTATTTAACCAGAATCATTCTAGTATAAAATAGGTGTGCTGCAATAGCCATAAGAAAGAAACAGATGTATATGGTTATAAGCACCAACAGAGTAAATAGATGACAGAATGCTACCATAGTGCTTAAACAATGAATATGTGCAGGCATATAAATACATGACAGTAGTAATGCATATTCCTACAATGCTAACCCTAACTAGATGTACCTAAGTGTACCTAGCATGTATGTAGGTGTATAGCCAAGAATCCCCCTAGGAAAATTCCAACCCCATTACCTAAAGTGAGAAAATGAAGGATCCCATCTTGCTCTCGAGTTGGACACCCCACGAGGGATGTCAGACCACTGCATGCTGGAGTATCTGCTTGCAGGGACCTCAGCGTCTCATGTCAGCACATCAGCACGGAATTCTTTCTGCTCTGTCTGCCCCAGCAAAGACATGGTACTTATATACCCGAAAGGTACCCTCATGGGCTCTACCTTGCCATGTCAGGTGGGGCGAGGATGACAATAGGGATGGCCCTTATACATAGTTATTATGCGGAAGATGTAGAAGATGGTAGTCCTACTGTGATTCTGAGAATCCTCATGCGTAATAAACAAGACTGGTTTTTGGAGAGAACCACACATTTATGCAGCACCTAACTAGGTAAAAGGTCAGCACAAAACCTGTTATGTAGTACAATGGCAGGGTAAATGTAAGTGAAAAGTTAGGTGACTACCAATGCCTATATTGGTGTACAGTACCAATCAAAACACTGTGTGGCACAACTCCCCTGGGTGGTCAGTGGAAGAGTTGCGGAAGTTTGGTGAACTCTGCAGACAGGGCACCCTAATGACTATGCTATTGGGTTTGAAAGTGCTCACCAAGTGGAAACCAAAATTGCTTGCAATAGACCTTCGATTTTGGAGGGGTGCTGTCAAATGGCATCCACTGTATGCACCAGCAATACTGCAGGTGGGGCTCCCCACTGGTAAGGGCAGTTCTACCATGGTACTGCGGATGGAGAAATGGATGATAGCGGGGGAGCTGCTGATCCTGGGGATTGTTATGAGGAGGGAACCTTTCGAAATCTAGCGAGCCTAGTTAAGGACTCTGCTCTCCAGACCACGCAATCCCTGACATAGACCTGAATGGGAAACATCCTTTACAACGGAACTTTTACCACGCAGTGCCTTTACGACGCAACTTTTACAACGCAAACCATTACAACGCATTGCGCTGGGGGGCGCTCTAGGATAGGGAATAGGTTTAATGTACTATCCAGCACCTTCCCTACTATCCACGGGGACTGGAGTTGGAATAGTAAATTAAACAGTTCACTATCCAGCGCCCCAAAGCACTATGCGTTGTAAAGGCATGCGTTGTAAAAACCGCGTTGTAAAGGCATGCGTGGTAAAAGCATGCGTTGTAATGTCATACATCCGGCCTGGATCACTGACAGAATATCGATCACAACAATATTATGAAACAGAAATATCATGTCAACAATATTGTTCGCAAAAGTATTGTTTCCCTATACTTATATATATATATATATATATATATATATATATATATATATATTATATATATATATATATATATATATATATATATATATATATATATTCACTGAAAAAACCATAGGTTATAGACCATATATAGTTAGGAATTAGCATTTACAAAACCTTGAAAATTAACTGAAAAAACCATAGGTTATAGACCATATATAGTTAGGAATTAGCATTTACAAAACCTTATTTTACTCACACAAAACCATTGAAATTCCATATATAGTTAGTTGCACTAACTATATATCGCGCACCCGCAATCCACTGCTGATGATGTCACATATTACATCATTCATGACATGGTCAGTGACATCACTGATGACATCACTGATGACATCTCAAATGACATCACTGATGACATCATCTAGTGTCTGTGTGTTTTTGTAAAGTTTAAATACGTTTTACATATTGAAGAATGACTGGATGTATGGAAGACTGAGTGTGTGTGTGGCTGGCTGAGAGGTGTGTGACTCTGTGCATATCAATGTGTACTTGTATCAGTGATTGTATAAGAGAGTAAGTATGTGTTAGTATATGTGTGAAAAGTATGGTGTTCTGTGTTTAACTATAGATGAGGAAATCGAAGTGTGATTGATTCTTCACAGGACTGACTAGGTGTATGAGTGCATATGATAGTGTTCTAATAATAAGTGACTGTATGTATGAGTAATTGTATGGGTGAATGAGTGAATGTGTGTGTAGACGTACGAATCAGTGAGTGTGTATGTAGTAACTGGTATTGGTGTGTCATGATGTCATCAGTGATGTCATTTGAGATGTCATCAGTGATGTCATTTCAGATGTCATTAGTGATGTCATCAGTGATGTCACTGAAGTATGGTGTTCTGTGTTTAACTGTATAGATGAAGAAATGGAAGTGTGATTGATTCTTTACAGGACTGGCTTGGTGTGTGAGTAACTCCATGGATGAGTGGCAGTGTGTGACTGTCTGCATAGGTGTATGAGTGCATATGATAGTGTTGTAATAATAAGTGACTGTATGTATGAGTGATTGTATGGGTGAATGAGTGAATGTGTGTGTAGACGTAGGAATCAGTGAGTGCTTATGTAGTAACTGGTATTGGTGTGTCATGATGTCATCAGTGATGTCATTTGAGATGTCATCAGTGATGTCATCAGTGATGTCATTTGAGATGTCATCAGTGATGTCATCAGTGATGTCACTGACCATGTCATGAATGATGTAATATGTGACATCATCAGCAGTGGATTGCGGGTGCGCGATATATAGTTAGTGCAACTAACTATATATGGAATTTCAATGGTTTTGTGTGAGTAAAATAAGGTTTTGTAAATGCTAATTCCTAACTATATATGGTCTATAACCTATGGTTTTTTCAGTGAATTTTCAAGGTTTTGTAAATGCTAATTCCTAACTATATATGGTCTATAACCTATGGTTTTTTCAGTGAATTTCAATGGTTTTTTAATAGCAAATATCATAAGCTGTCGAATGTCAAGTACGTGGTAAGTAAAAACATTTTCGTGTTTATGCACACTGATCTGCTTTGAATGCTGCCCCCCACCCCTCATTTCTATTAGGAGTACTCTCTCTTTGCAGATAGTGAAGGGTAGTTAACGCAGCCCTTTGCCCCCTTTGTAATCCGTCGTGCCTGCTTCTCTCTCCATTTGATTGATTGTTCTCTTTGGTTCATTCTCTATTTACAAACAAGCACAGAGTCGCAATACTCTGTTTAGTCTTTGCAGATAGCGAAAAACCGTGTAAAAAAACAAAAGGAATCGAGCAAAATCAGTAGGCCACTAATGGGATCTCTTTTTGACCTCGCTAAAATAGAAACATTAGGAACAACCTGTTGAAAATAGCAATGCGTATGTACATAAGCGGCGTTCATTTGTGTTCACAGTACCCCTTGTTGATTGTTTGAATCGAGCATTGAATTGTTCGAAGTTGGTTCTCTTAAGGATCTTCTCTGCCTGCAAACGAGGAAGAATAGGAATATTCTCTCTCCCTTTGCAGATAGTGAAGGGTAGGTAACGCAAGCCTTTAACACGTCGTACCTATTTCATTCCTCATTGATTGATTGATTGTCCGAACATTGACTGTTTGAGAATTAGTTCTTTTTGGAGGTATTCCCTGTTTGCAAATAAACGTAGGAAAATCTTTGCAAGTAGTGAAAGGGTACGTAATGCGGACCTTTCTCCCCAGTTGTAATCTGTCATGCCTATCTACTCCCCACTGATTGATGCACCTGTTTCACCCGGACCATTTACTAGACATACGTCATCTGGCCCGACCAGAGAGCACCCCTAGTGAAAAGGACATATGCAATAATAACGAAGTGATCACTGTATCCTGTTAACAGAAACTTTAGCATGAAACAACCTGGAAAGAAAAGAATAGGAAAACGAAAATCAGTAGGCCACTGATGAACATGAACTTTTATTAAACAACGAACAAAGAAACGATAACATAACGTAATGATAAAACCTATTAATGTCCTAGAAACAAGAAAACGTTAAAATATGCCATTGGTGAGAGACCAGAAAAACAGTAAGAGAAACCAAATCACCCCTCGCTGTCCCACCGCCTGCCACGCCAAAAAAATCAATAGACTAGGGAAAATGCAAGTCAGTAGAACATCCGCCCCCACTCTGGAAACTTTCAAGGTGGGGCAGGGTTCCGGCTACGCCCAGCCGGGAGCAGCCCATATAAGGCAGGTCCTGCTGCCACGCCTCGGCCAGGAGATCCTAACGTAGGGTGTAGCCGGAGGAGAGGCCGAGACCAGCGGGACCCGGCCAGGGGATTGCCTTTACAACGCTGAACAGTTGCAGGGGGGGGGAATGTCTCCTCGACCCTCCCCTCTCTCTCCCAGTCCGGCCGCGGTGGCCCTTGAGAGTTGCAGGTAGTCCCACCACATGCTCTTCCGGTCCGGCCACCAACGGTCGGGGGGCCGAGGCCGACGGGATCCGGCTGCAGCCGATAAACCAAGAAACCCGTTCATGGGGCCAGAGCCAGGGGCGTCCGGCCGACATCTACCGGAAGCCCGGCCCGAAGACGGACGGGACACTTCTTCTTTCTTGTATAATTGCTGCAACAACCCTGGGGGGGGATGTCTTGCACATGCCTCCGACCCCCCCCCCTCGTCCTCATCGCCTGGTCCGGCCATAACAAATATCAAGCGAGACGCCGTGGGGTGCACTGGGAGGGAGAGACGGTGCGAACAGGCCTCTCCCGCCTCCCCAGTGGAGGCTTCCCAGCTGCACCCTCAGCGCTCCAGGCGCCCGGAAAAGAGTTCTTCCACTGTGGCCATGCTGCAACGTCTCGCCCGGCAGGGTGGAGCCCGTCCGCTCATTTGACCCCGCGATCGCCAGTAGCTACCGAACTCTCAAAATGGCGGTCGACCTGGCAAGAGCGGGCCCAGCATAAAGAAAAGGCCCGGTCACTGGTTGACTCCACCACCGTAGTCCTCCACGACCTTGAAGATTCTAGAGGAGCCGCGGGAGTCTCCGACCCCCGATGGGGAATGACTGCCATGATCGCCCGTGGAGTGACGAAACTGTATCCGCGGGACGTCGGCGCCAGCCTCACTTTGAATTACTAGAATCCTGCAGACCTCACTTCCGGTAAAAGCACAGTGTGACCCGGTAGGAAAAATTGTTGCACCCCCTCCCCTTTTTGACTGATAGTTCCAACCACCGATCCTTTCCTTTGCCCTTTTAACGGAACTTTGGACTGCCTCCCCCTCTTTTACATTTTCTAGAGAAAACAAAACATTAACCACTACATTAGCATAGCAGTTGACACCAGAACTGTTTTCAAATTGAAAACAACCAACATCTTCAACAGAATCCTTTTTGTTTCTGCTGTGACCCTGCTACAGCACAGGCATTGTCCCCAGCAGTAATTCTGCAATGCCGGTAAGAATAGCTGTGGTGCCTACTGGACTCACTCACCCCCGCGGCGCCCCACGCCGTTATGTGCTGGGCGGCAACTTGCTAGACATCACTTTCGTGCCATCTAGATTTCAGCGCGTTCTGCTGCCTTGGAACTATTCGCACAACAGACCGCTACTGACAAGAATATTTCATTATTGGTGCTGTCAATTTCAATAAATCTATTGGATAATTCAAAAGAAATTGCCACGGTCTCTTCGTTGTTTAAATGTGTTTACTGTTTTTGTTTTGTTGTATATATTTATATGTTATTAAAGTTTTATATTCCTACTACTTTGTTGGAGTGCTATATATTTTTAATGTGACACATAATTGTAAAAACTTTGATGTACAAAGAGTCATTCCTGGAATCTTCCGCTTCAGGCTCGGTCCCCTCCCCAATCACAATACAGGATAGTTTTCAGATAGTAGGAACACGTGTGGTGTGACGGATCTCATCGGGTGTGGGCCTTGATCTACTATAACTCCTTTGAAGAGGGGTGATTCTTTACAGCTGAGGCCATAAACTACATCTGCAGGGCTAGCTGATAGCCTGGACAATCGGACACAGAGGAAGAGGAGTGTCAGAGGGTGCGGTAGTGAATAGGGCGAAAGGGAGGTGTCGGGCGGGCACAGAGTGTGATTCTCAGGGAAGAGCAGCGCAGATGGGGGGAGGTTTATTGCCCATGCATAAGACAGAGAGCGGGGGTGACCAGTGCCTGGGGAAGATGCTTGCGAGGGTGAGGAGCCATGCTACGAATCGACAGCGTGCAGAGAGTGGGTCTGGTCAAGACATCTAAAATGGCTGCCGTGCACGACAAAAGTGTGGCATTTCAAAAAAGGCAAGATGGCGCAGACAATGTTTTTCAACACTTCCTCATTTCCTTCGAATCGAACGTTAACAGACGTTGGGGCATATTACCAAAGTTAAGCGATATTTATCGCTAACGATGCTTACCAACGAATTTTTTACCGCTAAGCATCGTCAGAAATTATCGAAGATAAACCTTGCTATTATCAAGGTTTATCACAAATGCGATAATAAACGGCCGCAATGCATGAATATCGCTAAAAACTCAGCGATATTCATACATTACCGAGCTAATGCTCTTAGCCATGTTATCCACCTCCCATTGGATAACATGGCTAAGAACTGCTCAGGGCAGGTGTTACTTTTTGGAGATATTCGCGCTTAGCGCGAATATCTCCAAAAGTTGGTAATAGGAGATAGATATCTTGCATGTTGTAATGCAAGTTATTGTGGTATATGGAACTCATACCATAATCTCTCAGGAAAGCAGAAACTGATCCTTTTGGGACCGCCTAAAAAGGCCTAGGGGGTGAGGAGTACTCTACTTTGCCCCCTTTTCACGTTCCGAACTATTTTATTTTACTCTCTTCTGTAATTACACAAAATAGCACCGATAAGATGCATCGGAGACACACAGTGAGAGAAAGGAGGCCGGAGATGAAGAAGAGATGTCAAATACACATTGGAGATAATATAGTGGCAGAAGGGAAGTAAATATGAGTAAATTTACCATGTAACATAAAAATGTTGCACTCTATACTATAAGTCTCATTTTATACTACAATCACTTCGCTACAACCTCATAAATTAAAAATAAAAATGAATAATGTCTCAAACAATTTTTGATTTCTAAATATAAATTTATTCTTCAGAATTTTCTAAATTTGAAACAACTAGTAACATGTCCTCATCAGCAATGTCCTCATGAAAAGTCTGCAATAATGATTCTTGTAACTCTATCGTCTCCAAACACTCGATAAATTCGCCATCAAGAGATTGATCAAAAAAATCATTCAAGTCATCTCCTCCTTCTGACAATATTTCATTATTGGTGCTGTCAATTTCAATCAATGTAGTGGAATCATTCAAGTCATCTCCTCGTGACAATATTTCATTATTGGTGCTCTCAATTTCAATCAATGTAGTGGAATCATTCAAGTCATCTCCTCCTTGTGACAATATTTCATTATTGGTGCTGTCCATTTCAATCAATCTAATGGAATCATACAAGTCATCTCCTCCTTGTGACAATATTTCATTATTGCTGCTCTCAATTTCTATCAACGTAGTGGAATCATTCAAGTCATCTCCTTGTGACAATATTTCATTCTTGGTGCTGTCCATTTCAATCAATCTAATGGAATCATACAAGTCATGTCCTCCTTGTGACAATGTTTCATTATTGGTGCTCTCAATTTCAATCAATGTAGTGGACAATTCAAAAGAAATTGCCACGGTCTCTTCATTGTGAGCCATTTTATTTTGAAATTGCTTGCTGTAAATTGCAGAAAAAAATAATCACTTTCATTTATCGTTTTTAGTAATACATAATATAAAACTAACTTTATCAAGTATTTAGTATAACAGAAGGACTGCAAATAAATAACAGAAAACATTTTTCAAATTATCTTCAAGTGTACAACATAGTTCCCCTTACAAATTAACAACTCACCTTTTCAAAAGTAGGAAAAATGTTAGTACTGTGTAAATCAAACACCAGAAATTCACCACCAAAAATTCCTCACAAATGTACCTCAGACAGTAGTATCACAAAATGGCTGTGGTTTCCTCTCATTTGACATATATACATAACCAATTAACTTTCATCACACACAAATACAAAACCAAAGTAACATTTTAATTGGTTCTAAATTTCAACACTTTCAAATGTGTTTTCCCCATGCAATTTTCCATAGGACATTTACATACGTCTACAGCCTGAATGGCTGAACGGAATTACACCAAACTTGGCAAAATGGTACATCAAACCTAAGAGGTCAGGAAGGATCTACTATGCCCCCTTATGGTCATTTCCCCCTTCGCTTTGGCCTCCTCTTGTCTCTCAATCCTACCGAGAGACAAGATGGCGGCCGCTACGGACTGTTTGGAATGTTGACAGACGCCGGAGAACCAATCAGCTTCGCAAAGCTCCGTAACGCGAAAAGTACGCGAAGCGGAGCGCTGTTACAGATATATATCTTTTTTTGAACGTTAATTTCTCAAAATCCACTGGAGCACATATATTGAGACCTAGCAAAGGCACATCGGGCTACCAGTCCCTAATATTTTACCAAGTTTCGTGCAAATCCATTCAGCCGTTCGATTATTATTATTATTATTTTTTTTTGCCCCGCGGGGCCCTTTTAAAACCTCCACATCAAACCTAGGGGGTCAGCGAGGATCTACTATTCCCCCTTATGGTCATTTGCCCCTTCGCTTTCGCCTCCTCTTGTCTCTCGATCCTACCGAGAGACAAGATGGCGGCCGCTACGGACTGTTTGGAATGTTGACAGACGCCGGAGAACCAATCAGCTTCGCTTCACAAAGCTCCGTTGCGCGAAAAGTACGCGTCCTGGGCCGCTGCCCAGTCCGCTGTTACAGATATATATCTTTTTTTAAACGTTAATTTCTCAAAATCCACTGCAGCACATATATTGAGATCTACAAAAGGCACATCGGGCTACCAGTCCCTACAATTTTGCCAAGTTTCGTGCAAATCCATTCAGCCGTTCGGGCTAAAAGTGAGGCCAACCGCCCTATGGAAATTAACATGGGAAAAACGCGTTTTGGGACCCCCCTTTTTTCTCGGCCCCCCCTTGACGAACCCCCCCAAAATTTTCAGGGGCTGCTCAGAAACAAAATGTGCCATTTTCCTGAAAATTTCAGCCAATTCCGTCCACAAACGCCAAAGTTATTAGACATAGAATTTTCAAAAATCCCATAGAGAAAAAATCCTAACTATATATACCTACTGGCGACCGCCAGTAGGCAATATATATATATATATATACAAATGTATTAAGACCAGTGAAAAAATAAGTTATTGTTTGATTACCATGAAAAACTACATGTTGAAATAATTTTCTAATGCAAAGTACTGGAAACACTAACCATCTTTCCAATTGCAAGGCATAATTAACCTCTAGTGAGTCTCAAAAATCTATAAGAACTCCCAAAGGTATCACATGACAAAGTCAGCCCACCAGAGGGCCTTTATAAATTCTTGGAAAAGTCGTTTCTAATTTCAATTGTCTAAAATTATGATTGAGTTTTTCCGGTACATAGTAAATTCTTGTTGCAAATGTCATAAAACTTATGTTTTAAAAAATTGTCAACCAATAGGGAGAAAAGTGGTGCACAATTTGTTTTTCTGTGAAAATAACACGAAATAACATTTAGCAATGTGAATACTACAAGTCCCAGAAGGCCATAGTGTTAAAGAAAACCTAAGGTTGGAATCATGTGACCGATGGTAGGAGGGTCTCCCATTTTAAATTATTCTCAGCAAACAGTGTTTGTAACAACCGTGATCAAGTGAGTAGGGAGCTCACGAAACGCGTTGGTTTTACGCTGTGAAATATGCTGCATCGATTTGAATAATAAATCTATCAGTTTCTTAAAAATACTTGGACTGGAGTTGCGGCTTCTTTTGGTTTGAACCCGGGAGGCCCTGGGCTCAAGCAGAGATTGAATATTTTGCGGTTTGGTTCTACCGCGTGAAGCAACGCACTTGCCAGCAGCGCCTAAGCGAGAGGAGAGCGGAACCATCTGGGGATATATATATATATATATATATATATATATATATATACCAACACTCCAGTTGAGCCCTCAGTGGGAAGCAGCAACACAGTCGGAAAATTTGTATCCATTTCATTAAGGATCAGATGCAGCAGGAGACGCATTCGGGCACAGACATCTCGCCTTCATCTTGCCAAACCGGTTTCGGGATCATCATCCCTTTATCATTGGCAGCTGTTCACTCTGAAAACCTTGCGTGCACTTCCATATTAAAGAGCCTGCCCCAGTGGGCGTGTCCAAACGGCATTCTAGTTCTTGTAGTGCTTATGATAATATCTCAGGTGAGTAGGTTCAAAGTGGCAGCAAAATTAAAAGTTAATAAAACCCCTGTGGGCTGATGCACTGTGGCGTTGGGCATCCTGTTGTGCTTATTCATCTTTTCACAGGACTCCGACCTCCCGTCAAGGTGACACCGGTTGGCGCCATCACGGGTCCGCCCTGAAGCGGCTTGCTTGATCCACGCGGCTGGACTCGAGCCGCAAACATCCCAACACTCCAGTTGAGCCCTCAGTGGGAAGCAGCAACACAGTCGGAAAATTTGCATCCATTTCATTAAGGATCAGATGCAGCAGGAGACGCATTCGGGCACAGACATCTCGCCTTCATCTTGCCAAACCGGTTTCGGGATCATCATCCCTTTATCAATGGCAGCTGTTCACTCTGAAAACCTTGCGTGCACTTCCATATTAAAGAGCCTGCCCCAGTGGGCGTGTTCAAACGGCATTCTGGTTCTTGTAGTGCTTATGATAATATATATATATATATCAATACTCACTGTCCCACTGGAGAATCAAGGCACTCGCGGGTGGGTGCGGCGTGCGGTAATGGGTGCCCGCAGAAACACAGCGCTCAGCTTCCAAAATTCCACTTTAGAAGAACCACACTCGTAAACCAAGGATCGATGCTCACACCATCATTTTATTTTGTTTATCAGAACCAACAGACGCGTTTCAGCATCAAGCCTTCGTCAGTGTTAGTCACGCTCTGCAGGTAAGCCTGATATTCATGCAATCACAGGTTTTACTAAACACTGTTGATGGACTATTGACATTGCAAGTAAACAGCGCGCCATCTTTAAACATGCAAGAGCATCATTAAATCAATATTATGGGTACATATACCCCTCTTTGCACGCCAGCGCTCAGTTTAAATGCAATTGGAGATTTAAGCAAATCTCGCCGTGTATCGGCGTTGCTCCCAGCATTTTTGCCTTTACGGGGAGAAATAGAGAAGCACTGAAATCGTGCCTCCTTCCCAATTTGCAACAGTCCATGATGCCATGGATTGGCCCATTTCATACTTCAGCCAACGAATAGGCGCCAAATTTACAATACCACCCCGATCTTCTATACAACCAATTAAATCAGCTTAATGGGATTATTCATCATACTGTGTGAGGTTTGTTTACATTTTCATCTTACTTTACATTTCCAATTCTCAATACAAAATCAGTCCTCTTACATAATTCATTTCGCTTTATAGAGTTCTATGAAGCTCTTCATATTAATTCAAATTAGAAAGAATTTTTTAGAAAAGGTAAGAGTAAAGAAAAGGAAGGAAAAGGAAAAGAAAAGAAAAGAAAAAAGAAAAAAGAAGAAAAGAAAAGAGACAACAATAGTAGTAATTCTTGGAGTCCAAGTAATGTTACTCCTAAAGATCATGAGGCTTCAACAATGCAGTACAAGTTCCATATAGTTCAATCTTCTTGTTTATATCATCTCTACTCATTTTCCTAAATGAACAGCAAGCTCTTCCCCACTGTTCAATCCTAGCGGTACTTTCGTCATCAGATCTATGATGTACCTGGATTCTAGCCGTCTCAACTTTTTAAACTTTTTTAACCTATCTCCTCCCCTCACACTTTCCGGCACACAATCGAGGCCGAAATATTGCAATTTGCTTCTGTCTCTTTTGTGTGTCTGATCGAAATGTATTGCAACGGGGTAGGAGGGATCTGCCTTGTCGATCGCCCTAAGGTGTTCCAGGACTCTAACTTTTAACTGATGGTTTGTGCTCCCAATATATCTTAGGCCGCACGGACAGACA
The DNA here is from genome assembly GCF_964261635.1 of Lissotriton helveticus. Lineage (NCBI taxonomy): Eukaryota > Metazoa > Chordata > Amphibia > Caudata > Salamandridae > Lissotriton > Lissotriton helveticus. Next base: position 364,323,269 of record NC_136068.1, on the reverse strand, counting down.
AGGCAGTATACAGCATAGCTAGTGCTGCATGTCATTAACTTTCCAATAGGTTTAGAGATGCCTGCTCCTGGAACCCCATACGTTCGAACCCTTTTACTACCTGCACAGGCTTTGCATTTGCCACAGGTGTAAAAGCCCCCCATCTCTGCTATTTTGCCTGTCTTGGGAGTAACTTTTTCGAAATGGCTCCTCACTAGTGAGTCTTTTAAGGATCTTGCCTTCCGAAACGTTACTAGAGGTTTAGAAGGAATATCGTCCTTTAATACAGGGTCAGTTTTTAAAATGTGCCAGTGTTTTTGCAATATTCTTTAAAGTTTAAAGGATTCGGTGGTATATGGTGTTATCATCCGAAATTTACCTTCCTTGCTGGATTGATTATCTGGAGATTTCTGCCTGAGTAGATCGACCCTTTTGATCTTCCTTACCTTTGTTAATGTCTTTGCTAGAGGGATAGGATCATATCCTCTTTTGCAAAATCTCTCTACACAGCCCTGAGCTGCCATCTCGAAGTACTCCTATTTACTACTGTTTCTTTTAAGCCTCAGAAGTTCCCCATAGGGGATACTTTGTATCAACCTGTTGGGATGGTTGCTATCAGCTCTCAGGATGGAATTCCCTGCCGTAGGTTTGCGGTATAGTGAGGTGTGTAGCCTGTCTTGCTCCACAAACACCCTCAGGTCCAGATAGTCCGCTCCCACCAGACTAACTGTCCCCGAGAAGTGTAGGTTGCAGTTGTTGTCGTTCAGGACCTCAATGTATCGATGAGCCATCTCCATCGGCCCCTGCCACACGATGAAGAGGTCATCAGTGTAACGGTACCACCTCACTACCCTTCCTGCCTCCTGCCCCTCGATCTGGAGCGCCATGGGCACCCGCTCCTCCCACCAGCCCACGAACAAGTTTGCGTAAGCTGGGGGCGAAGCAGGTGCCCATCGCGGTCCCCGATATTTGTGCATAGAGTTGCTCATTAAACAGGAAAATGTTGCTTGTCAGACAGAATTCGATAAATTCAAGCAACATGCAGTTATGTAGTGCAAACCTGGCGGACCGTTTGTTCAGAAAATGTTCTATGGCAACTAGTCCCAGTTCGTGCCTGATGTTCGTGTAAAGGCTCGTTATGTCCAGTACCATTATTAGGTATGTAGGATCCCATGCAATGTCTTCAATTTTCTCCAAGAAATCTTTGGTGTCTTTTACATGTGATTTCAACTGGGTAACCAAGGGGAATATAAAACTGTCTATAAATATAGACATACTCTCAGTTAATCCGTTGATTGAGGAGACAATCGGCCTTCCCGGCGGTTCGATGGCATTTTTATGTAGCTTGGGTAAGTGATAGAAAGTTGGTATTGTTGGATTATTGCTACGTAAGTAAAGGTTCTCTTCACTTCCCAGCATTGCTTTTCAGTACCATTTATTCACCAGGTCATCGTACCTGCGAATACTATCTTTGTATGTCTTCTCATCAGTTTTTCCATAGTATTGGGTGTCCGAGAGTTGTCTTAGGGCTTCTTTCTGGTAATACTCCCTGGTCAGTAGCACCACATTACTGCCCTTGTCAGAGGGCTTAATGACGATCCTTTCATCTTTTTGTAGATTATGCAGAGCATTTCTTTCTTCTGCGGTTATGTTATCTCTCCCCTCTGTTGTATCCCGTTTACCTCTCAGGGTCACAAGATCTCTTAGGACAGTCTCAGAGAATGCATCTATCGCATCCCATGGCATCACAGGGCAAAATGTTGAGACAAGTTTGAGTCCGCTTTCTTCCCTGTCTTGCTCTATGTCATTGATCAATGCTCTTTCAATCATGGTATTACCCTGTGAGCTTTGAGTGTCCCGCTCAGTCCTGAGGTTTTCCAGGTTTTCAACTCCCCTAAGGTCTTCACAGGATAGTATATCAGTAGCAGTCAGTCTTTTATGTATTGTTTTCATCCCTTTGTTTGTCAGTCTCAGTTTATGATATTTGTGCAATTTGAGTTTCCTCACAAACGCGTGTAGATCGATTCTTGTCTGTGTGTACTCAATTTTGTTGTTTTGGCAAAAACTTAAGCCCATGCTTAACAGATCTTCTTCTGCCTTCGTCATTGTTCTATCAGACAAGTGTACCACAGTGAGGTCGTCTGTCATCCTTGTTTTTATTGTTTGTTGGTTTTCCTCCTGTTCCTCCAGGACTGGGCCCTTCCTCTTCCTCCCTCCGCCTGCCCTCCGAGTCCTCCTCCTGATTGGCTTTCGGGTGGTTTGTTCTTGCCACCTCGTAGCCAGGCCTGGCGGATTACTGTGCATTCGTCGTGAAAAGGGGGAGGGGGGTTGGTTTGTCCTCCCTTCCCGCAGTGGTTTTCTTTCGCAGCTCTTCCACAGACTCGCTGTATATATATATGCCTGCTTCCAAAACTCCATGATTTCCAACACAAAGAACGAAGCACTTGTGGTGGCGAGTCCCACGATTTTATTGAGGGCTCACAGTGTTCAGACGCGTTTCGGCTGTCGCCTTTTTTGATGGTAGCATGGCGTCACCGAAACAGCCGTTTTTTATGTTCATTGTGATACATCAACATTGTGGAAGGACAATAGTCACATACATGGCCGCCATCTTGGACTGTGCAAATACAGCGTGTGTTGCTATTTTCTAATTCGCATGCTCAATAACAATTCAAATGAAAACATTAGAGCATCACAATTATTAATAATGCCCATGGATGGGCTACCATTGCTCTGTGTGTTCCGATGGATCACGCCCACTGATGCTTCGTTCTTTGTGTTGGAAATCATGAAGTTTTGGAAGCAGGCATTAATGCGGGGACACCACCCGCTGTAGAGCACCGGCTCGCGAGTGCACGGATTTCTGGTGTAAATTCGGAGCAAGCATATTTATATATTTTAAAATAGTACATTCTAAATATTCTAATTTTCAGCATACTATGTATAAATCTATACTTATGTAAACATACACACATCAATATATGTGTGTATGTTTATATATACATATGTGTAATATGGCACTACTATTAAAATATACTTTTTACATTATTTCATATAAGATTTTTTTGTGTTTTTTCAAATTACTACTTTAGAAAGTGTCTGAATGACTACTGGTTGTGTAAGTGGGTGGCTGTATGGTTGTATAAGTGGGTGTGTGAGAAGTGGGGTGGGTGAGTGAGTGGGTGTCTGAATGGCTGTGTGAGTGAGTGACTGGATGTGTAAGTGGCTGCATGGGTGAGTGAGTGGCTCTTTGATTAGGTGCTTTGTTGAATAAGTTGCTGTGTGAGTGGTTGTATTGAAGAGTAAGTATATGTGTGACTGGCTTTATGGGTGAGTGAACGGATATGTCAGTACTTGTATGGATGTGTGAAAGGGTATGTAAGTGGCTGTGTGGGTGTTTAAGTAGGTGTGTGAGTGGTTGTATGTTTATGTTGTGAGGCTGTATGGGTGAGTGAGTGGGTGTGAGAGACTAGATAGGTGAATAAATGGTATGGAGCAGCTGTATGGGTGAGCATATGGTTGTGTGCGTGGCTGTATGTGTGAGTGACTAGTATGAGCAGCTGTATGGGTGAGGGAGTGGTTGTTTGAGTCACTGTATGAGTGTGTGAGTGGGTGTGTGAGTGGATCTATGGCTGAGTAAGTGGTTCTGTGAGTATTTGTATGGGTCTGTGAACGTGTATGTGAGTGGTAGTGTGGGTGAATAAGTGGGAGTTTGAGAGGTTATATGGGGGTGTGAGTGTGCGTGTTAGTGGTTCTGTGGATGATGTCATCAGTGATGTCATTTGAGATGTCATCAGTGATGTCACTAAGCATGTCATTAGTGATGTATTATGTGAGGCCATAAACAATGCATTGTGGGGGGGGGGTCAGTTATAGTTAGCTCAAGTAGCAATATTTGCTGAATTTGTACAGTTTTGTACCAGTGAAATCTGAGCCTAACCATAATGTTCCTGTAACCTTCAGATTTTCTTCAGTGAAATTCCAAATGTGTTTAATGCTATTTCCTAACTGTAATCTTTGAAGTTGAATATGTGAGGGAGTGCATAGGTGTCTCAGTGGGTATGCGAGTGAGTGTGTGTGTGTCTGAGTAAGTCTGTGAGTGCTTGTGTGAGTGTCTCAGTGGGTCCGTGAGTGGTTGCATGAGTGTTTGAGTGAGTTCCTGAATGACTGTATGAGTGGGTGTGGGAGTGTCTGAGTGGGTTTGTGAGTGCCTGCATGAGTGTGTAAGTCAGTTTTTGAGTAAGTGCATGAGTGTCTGAGTAGGCTTGTGAGTGGGTGAGAAAGAGTATGAGTGATTCTGTAGAGGGGTGCATGATTGTCTGACTGGGTCTGTCAGTGGTTGTACGTGTTTCAGTTTATCTGTGAGTGGGTGCATAAGTTTCTGAATGGGTATGTGAGTGGCTGTGAGAGTGTCTGACTTGTCCTGTGAGTGGGTGCATGAGTGCCTGAGTGGGTTCTGCTCATTATCTGCTCATTTTCTGCCTTTGTTCTGCTCACTTCTGACCTGTATTTTGCTTCTTGCTACTCGTTTCTGACCTTTATTTTAATCATTGCTGACCTTTATTCGTAATTTTCTGGCTCATTTCTCACCCTTTTTGCCTCATCGCTCATTTCTTACCTTAATGTTGCCCCTTTCTGCTAGTTTCTGACCTTTATTCACCTTCTTTCTCTTCATTGCTTACCTTTTTTGCCTCTTTCTGTTCAGTGCTGATCATTATTTTGCCTCTTTCAACTTGTTTGTCACCTTTATTTTGCCTCTTTCTGCTAGTTTCTGACCTTCATTCTGCCTTTTTCTGCTAGTTGCTCACATTTATTTTGCCTCCTGTTGCTTTTTTCCCCAAGACCAAGGGGTGAGCCTCAAGACCCCGTGGTCCCTACCACCTCCCTCCCTCCTGCGGAAGCCGGCCTTGCTCTCACAAAACATGTGGTTGTTAAACATGCAGCTGTCAGTGAGAGCTGTCAGTTTCCCTGCCTGCTTGACAGCGGGCAGGGAAACAGACAAAAACTCATTTTTGTCAGATTCCGCCTGCTGGAAACTGTCAATACTCCTGCCAAATCACAGCCAACAGCCTTATCCACCCTGGGACATAGCAGAAGCTGGCCCTGAGTGAGGGCAGTCACCAGGGCTATCTATGGTTCCAGCCCGCTCCTTTGTAGTTGGTGGGCCAGCCTTGGGGTAGTGGTGGTCCCCGGGTCCATTTAAGGTCGGGGAGGGGGGCCCCCTCCTATTTTAAAAATGCTAATTTTGGCCGCAGGAGGTTGATGGTCCCCGAAGGGGTCCACACAGCCCCCGTTACTTTTAATTTAGCCCTGGGGAGCTGGTGGTCCCCAAAGCTTGAACCTGCCCCAGGAGTGTGGTCCATACAGCCACACCCAAATGTAAAATAAAGCCTGGGGGAGGTGGTGATTCCGGGTTTCTCAAAGGAACCCATGGAGGGGAGTACGCGCTGCACCCTCCATTATATTATAAAAGCCTCTTCCAGGAGGTGGTCCCTGGGCCTTAAAGAGCCTCCAGAGGGGGGCCCTGTGGACTAAGGTTGGGCGTAGTTCGCGAAGTAGCGCTACGCGAAGCTACGCGAAGTGCACTTTGCACTACGCGAACTTCACGTAGCACTACGCGAGCTGCGTAGTAGCATGTTCGCACTGTGCAAGATGCATTTTCAATGATTGCACAGTGCGAACAAGCATCCGACACTGTGCAATCATTGAAAACGGCATCTTGCACAGTGCGAGCTGTAGTTTTCTGCCGTTCGAGTGGATTTTTACTCGAGCAGCATCTTTCTCCACGCGAACTGGTAGTTTCTCATCGCGAGCGGTCGCGAGCATGCACGGCCACTCGTAATGAGAAACCTGACCTCCCCGCGTTGAGAGTCTCGCCGGGATGTAATTTTGCTTGCTCGCGGTCGTGAACATGATGTTGAGGACCGCGAACAAGCATAAAATTACCGCTGCACTATGCTATGCTGCTCTACGCGTGTTCGCACTGTTCTACGTGCAGCTCGCGTAGTGCGAAGTTGCGCAAACTTCGCAAACTACGCGAGCGTAGCGTAGTGCTTCGCCTAGATGTACTGTGGACCCTTCCCTAATTTTTTTAATCCCACATGCCCCCTGAACCTAGCCCACCTAAAGGCTAAACAGTAGAGAAGCGCAAAAGCCCGCACTCCTTTTTAAACATTTTTGATTAGAGCCACGTCTCCAGTGTAACTCCTGCCAAAAAATAAAAATAAAAAAAGGCTTTTTTGCCCTTTGGGGACCCAGGGTGTCCCCATGACCAGAGCTAGGGGGTTAGGGTATTCTTACCATGCTCTCTTTACCTTTTAAAAACAGGTTTCTTCAGGGACTTGGCTGAAGCTGAGTCCCAAGATGGCTGCCAACAGTTCCTAGTTGAAGTGCTGGCAACCAATCACATTTCAGTAAGGGGACTGGCAGATCCTCTGAGGATTAGCGTCCCTATATATACTAATGTGGATTTCCCTTAATATTTACAAAACTACTTAAAGGCTTTACACCAATTTACAAAATGGTTGCTTTCTGGACCAACAGCTACCTTCATCACTTCAGGCTGTAGCTGTGTCTAAAATCTCAATGGGAAATTGCATGGGACGACTTGTTTTAGGACCCCCTTTATTTCAGCCCAACTTGAAGGATCACACCAAAACTGTAAAGACAGCACCTGAAGTGAGCGGCAAACTAGATTTGAAAATTTTGTTTGGATTTGTCAAACGATGCCACTGTTATTGGCAAAGCAAAAAATACTTTTCCTATTGTAAGTAGGTCCTATCTATATATATATAGATATATACTGTAAACTCCTTTCCCGCTAGTCACAGAAGAAAGCTTGGACATCCATGCACGGTGAAACATAACGTTTAAATGGCTTAGAGCCATTTAAACTTTATTTTTAACCGTGCATGTGTGTCCGAGCTTTCTTCTGAGACTAGCGGGAGAGGAGTTTGACATTTTTGGGAGTGCCGGTAACCTGTGCTTGGACCGCCCCTATCAGACACCCTTCGCTGTACCAGGTCTGTAGTAACATACATATATATATATATATATCAATGCTCGAAGGTGTCCACCTTTGAGTAGCACGCGAACAGCAGCTTGGTTTATGTATAGGTGAGGACGGGGATCCCCGTCCTCACCTATACATAAACCAAGCTGCTGTTCGCGTGCTACTCAAAGGTGGACACCTTCGAGCATTGATTTATACGCGGCCGTCCAGCCGCGGAGTATGCACCACCCCGGTAGCCTGGGGGTCACGAAAGTGAAGCAGCAGTCGTACTTGGAATCGAGGACGGGCCCACTTGTGGAGTCCATACAGGACTTGATTGTGTGCTTCCCGGACCACACTTCCCAGAATGCACAGTCTCATTTGAGCCTCCCATCGGTGGGTGTGTTATAAATAAAATGGGGAAGTGGGTCAGACAATAATGGACAGTGGAAGTAACAATAGCTCGCCAGACCCTGAAGGGACTTCTGGAGACAGTGGACTTGAATGAGGACATTCAAGTTGAGACTGTAGACACCAGGGTTAGCTTCCACATAGGTTATATGAAACAACACTCAGGATGGAGGGAGACATACCAAGAAAAATGAAAGCACTCTTTTGGAAGCATCTTTCAAATGGTTATGATATACTTCTAGCAGAATAGGACTGTCCACCTGAATTTGTCAGGGAGTGCCCACATGGCAAAGACAACGTTGCGAATAAAATAAGGCACAATGGGAGATCGTACTTAGTTTAAAATGCGCCAGGCATGGGGAGACAATGCTGCTGTTTACATTGCAAGTTATTTAAAGGATAAATATCGGGAGGGTTATGTCTCTGTATTGAAGTTGGGAGTTTGATGGAAAATAGAGGAAATCGGGGAAAAAGTTTGGTATACAGGAGGTTATAACCAAAGGTGCGTTAGATTGGTAAAGGTGTTCCCAGTTCGAGGGTGAAATTAACATCGAGGTTCATGTGCTTTGTAGGGTTTGTTTGGTGGGGAACTGGGGTAATGAGGGAGTGCTTTTGAATTATGTTTAATGTGTGAGGAGGGAGGAATATGAATCACGGCACAGATTAATATGTCATACCAATAAGTTTTGTTTTTGGGTGGTATGTTAAGGGTTTGGGATTAATAGATGTTTTAAAAACCATTTTAGATACCCCTGAAGAAGGTCTTATATTACCGAAATACATTGGGTAAATTGCATAACACGGAGAAATGAAGTTGATATGTACCTGTGAATAGGCCTGGATGGGCAATTCCTGTGCAAATGAAAAATGCTTGAAAACATGAAACTTTGTATCTTTGACGTGGCGGACAAAAATGGACAAACATTGAAAATAAATGGGATTAATTTTGAGAACTTCATCGAGTACGTGGGTAATTTGTTCACAAACATGTATCAGGCTGTGCAACTCTTTCTCGGCACGCAAAAGAGAGTGTCACTTCCTGGTGAGATATTGCATGGTGCTAAAGGAACGGAGCGCTTCAAGAGTGCATGCGCGCCAAAATTGATAGCCTTGTTCAACAGAAACCTTTGGGTTAAAGAAGGGTGTGCTTCAGGTCTTTTTGATTATGAAAGACATAATTATGCCACCCTTCTCCAACCATGTCCCAGTACATTTAAAATGTAAATGGGCAGTGGCCTAGGCCCCAGCATTATACGAAAATCATGTAGGATGGGATGACGATTCACCCCATCACAAAATCCAGTTAAAAAAATCAACCAACTGCACAAAGGCAGCACCCAATAAAGCAAGAAGCTAAAAAACAGGTCAGGGAGATCTTAGATCAGCGTGAATACCAAGGGGTGATTAAAACGTGCACCACATCAATGAACAATCCTTTGTTTCCTGTTTCCAAACCAGACAATACATATTGTCTTGTTTTGGATTACAGACACCTAAACTCTTGTTGTAAAACATTTGCAGTACAAAATGCACACAGTACAGCTTTAATGAATCACATTGCGCATAAAAAATATAAAACCACATTAGATATTTCTAACGGTTTCTCTTGTCAAACATAGCACCTGAAAGCAGGTATTTGATAGCTTTCTCAATAGGGTGACCCTTCGTCAATTTTGTCGACTCCCACAGGGGTTCAAGAACAGCCCAGGTTTATTCTCAGCAAGGGTAACATGGTTACTACAAATTTATGATGACGAGGAATTGTCATATGTTGATGATATCTATCTGACAGTCGATGACCTGGACAAACACTTGAACAGGGTGAACACCATGATACTGGCCTTCACCTCTGAGGGTTATAAATTCAATTTAAAAAAAATCAAGAGTTGCCCATCTCAACATCCTTTTCCTAGGATAGGAACTATCAAGTGAAGATATAAGCCTGGCAGCCATCTTTTTAGAAAAGTTTGTGCTGCTTCAACCTCAGAAACCGCTGAAAAACTTACAGTCGATTCTAGGTTTCCTGAATTTTGGAAGAACATACATTCTAAACTACGCAGAGAGGGTAAATCTATGACTTAATCAAACCTGTTTTTAAAATCACACATTGGACACAGGAACACACAGATATCCTGCGTTCACTTCACGCAGATATGTTAGCAACAAATCTCTTACAAACATGCATAAACATACGCAATTTAGTGATCTGACTCATTCTGGGTCAATGCGGATTCACCTACTTCACTTTTCACGAAGGTGAAAAAGTACAAATTGCATACAAATCACATTTGTATACACAAGCAGAAATTAAATTTACATCAACTGAAAAAATTCTAACAGCAGTTCAAACCGCTGTAGCAAAAGAAAGAGCCCTCGCACAGGGGAAACGCATTATGGTCATAACTCCTGTACCAGCCTTAGAGGCAGTTACAAAAGCGAGCATTCCGAATGCAAAAGCTTTACATCCACGATCGATACAATGGGTTAATTTACTTGCTGAACTACAAGCATTCAAAATGGCACTTGAAAATACGAATCGCGAATTCCCCACACTCATAGTATGGAATTCCTTTTACTGTGTTCAATCATATAATGAATATTTACAGAATTTATTTCAAAAATGTTTTAAAAGATGCAAAAGGTGGTACAATTAAGCACAAAAAGCTTTGGGAACAAGTATTTCAGTTGCGAAATGGACTACAAAACACTCATGTGATACACACGCTGAGTCATCAACGTGATAGCGTTCACGTTGAAAGAAATTCATTGGCTGATGAAGCAGCGAAGGGGGCTGTGAAAACGCCTTCCGTAGCTGCGATCACTTGTTCAAAAACGAAAATAGACAGTGAAATAATACTGCTGTCAATGCTTCAAGCAAAGGCAGTGGTGCAGCATTACCTAAAAAGTTTCCACTCAAATACTTGTATACAATTGATGCGAACAAAGTTCCGTTTGCGCGAATCCCTGGAGTGGGGGATAGGGATATACCTAACATGGAACATAGATTAGGACTAATCCTAGCAGCACATGAAGGGATCGCCTCTGCTCATGCAGGTGTTTCCTTCACAGTATCATTATTAAAACAGAGATACTGGTGGCCCAGCATTAGGAAACAGACCAGAAACATGTTTTGAACTGTGAAATATGTCAAAAGATGAAAGTCTCTATTTTGAAATGTCCTGCGCAGACGCCCCTGTTAATTTCAGATAAACCATTAGCTTCCAAAGGGATGGTAACTATAAATATATCATGGTCGCAGTGGATTCATGTTCAAGTTTCCTAAGGATGTGGTCTCAGCGCTTGGCTGATGCTCGAACTGTTAAAAAAGATTTGTTAGTCTTTATTGGCACGTACACAATAAGTACACTACACTCTGACCAGGGCCCTGCGTTTAGCTCTCAAGCTTACAAAGAAGCCATGGCCAGTTTGGGCAATGCATTGCGGTGTTCTTCTCCATTCCATCCTGAGGGAAATTCTGTTGTGGAAAGAAAAAACAGGGACATAAAGCAGTCTATAACAGCTAGGGTATTAGGTTTGGGTGATGGGTGGGTCAAATACCTTTATGGGGTCCAACACTCATTAACCAATTTGCCAAGAAGTTCTCTAGGGGGTGTCACTCCATATGAGGTCCTATTTGGGATTAGAATGTTGGTACCAGACCTTGACATGAAGAGCACGGTTGTGGAAAATAAAGAATTTGATATCAAAGATCATTTGGCTATTTTACAGGACTTAAATGAACTAAGATCAAAACAAAGCAATGTATTCCTGAAGCCAACCACCACTGGGGAAAAAACAGCCATCCCTGCAAGGCCTGTCTGGATCCCAAAGCCTGGTGATCTAGTCAGAGAAAAGATTGCGGACCAAAAGGAATTTGGGCCTTCTTACAGACAACCAGTACCTGTCCTAGCAATCCACCGATCAAGAACAGTACTTTTGCTGCCCCTTGCTGGTACAAAGAAGAAAAGATTTGTGTCCATCGACCTAATCAAACCGCACTATGTGGCCGACACTAAGCAGTAGGCCAAGTGGACTCTGTCAATGTATCAGACGCACTCCTCTAGCTACAATCAAAGAGGTTCAAACTGAGAGACTCATCACCTTTGAAGATTCTACAGTGAGAAATGAAGGACTAAGCAACAATGCTATGGAACTCGTTCCTCTTGAAACCCAAACAACAGTTCTTCCTGATACACCCGTGTAAAACAAAGTAACACATGATCAACTGGTTCCAACGATTTCAACGAATCCTGATGCAATTCCAACCATTGACAGAACTGCCTCTGGCTATTTCATGAACTTTGATATGTTTTCTGAGGATCCCAAGCGAACCTGAAACAACGCCAGTACAAAGAACTTTCAAAGAACAAGCAACAGATTTGTTTCATCTCCTGAAAAAGACTTATCTCCTTGCACCATGGATTGAACTATGGATTGTTTTGGGAATATTCCTCTTTCTACTTTTGTTAGCTCTGGTAATAACTCTGGGTATGCTGATAAATGGAAGATATATTCAAATGAACACAGAAAGTAAAAGAGTGAACTTACTTCTCCAGCCACACAAATCATCCCATCGTGAAGCAAGAGACTTGTCATCAGTGAACATCACAGCCGTTCCTAAACCAGAAGGTATAGTTTGGAACAAAACCAAATATGACATTTTTGGCCCGTCTGAACTTTTGAAGATTCTACACTTATTTAACATTTCTTTAAGTGACTTTATTACCTCTAGTACCTTTTCTGATGATTGGGACTTCGAGACTGTTAATAACATGTCTGAACTAGAAATGTCTGCAGTATTCACAAATCATGAATATTTGGAGGGTGCATCAGACTATGAACAAATGTATTGTTATGACCATTATGGCCATCATTTCTTGCATTAGACTGCAACACCTAGAAATGTATTTATGTATAACCAATCGGAACATTGTCCTACACCTCCAAAGGGTAGCTCAAAAACTTTTGCAAAGAAATTTGCATATTTTTGAGGGTCCAACTTGTCAAATCCAATAATCTTTTTCTTTAAAAATGTGAACAAGACAGGAACGAAAACAATTTTAACTAATACAAAACAGATTTATTCTGCAGCCTTTATTTCCCAACTGTCTAGACAAGGTGTGACTTTTGGAAAGACACCATTGAGACAAAATCTGTCTGGGGTACAAAAGATTGGCAAGTGCAGGAGGCAGAAGGTTTGTTTAGAGCCTGTATCATCCCTGAGCAAATTATGTTTTTGAATGACACTGTCCAACATACGTCTTGCCTTGTGATAGGCAAGATCAAAGACATGAACACTTTGTCCATACCTGCACCTGCAAGTAATAGCACTACACAGGGGGCGGTCAACTTACATACTATTTTGCACCACAACAGATCAGATCCAGAATGGAAAATGTATTTGCTCTGCCCCACAGACACAAACAACTGTCAAGATCGATTCCTGAACAAAACACAGGCTCCCGTGCTTGCTTTTAAACAAACCCACGGGCCAGTTCCTGGGGGAATATCATAAAAATAGAATTTGGCACATGGGCCCCCCCTCCTAGGGCTGCTGAAAGCCCTGGGAACCACCACCTCCCCAGGGCATATGTAAATAAATGCAGGTGGCCCAGGTGCTCCCCCGCTCTTCCGGGGACCACAACCTCTTTGGAGCTTCTTAAATTTTACTAAGTGGGAGTCCTCTTAGACCCCCGGGGATAGCTACCTCCCAAGAGCTTTTCTTAAAAGAATGCGGAGGCCAAACTAACCCACCACAGCCCCGCGTCTGCCAACACTCAGAGGTTCTGTTTTATTTATTTATTTTTTAGAGTTTTATATAGAGTGAACTAGTTCTGTAACATTGGACATCAAAGCGCTTTACATGAGCACCAGTTTTGTCACATGAGGACACATTTATTTTTGTTAAAAAAAAAGCAGGGGACATGCGGACCCACTGCAGGCCCGGGGACCGTCACCTCCCTGGAGCTTTTGAAAATTTGAATGCGGGAGGGATGCACCCTATATGGCCCTGGGGACAGCCACCCCCTGGGCCGGCCACAGCAATGTCCAGGGGTGCTTTCATTAAAAATCAAAATACAAAAAAACTCTGGGCCCCGGGGAAATAGGGTCTGCGGTGCCAACATCAGCCAGGGTGTAGGCCACTCGGACCCCCAACCTTTATTTAAAAATAAAAAACTGGGCCCGGGGGACGAGGCCCCTGGGGCCGAAATTGACCCGGGGACAGGGGGTCGTACGCAACTCGTCACCATACAAAAAAGGCCTGGACTCTGCGGATGGGGTCCTCGGGGATGAAAGCGGTCCAGAAAAGGGGGCCACACCCTTCAATAATATTTTTTTTTAAACAGAAGCATCAATACATAGCCAGAAGAATTAGTAATTTAAAAACCTTAGAAGCTCACTGAAAAAAACAAAGGTTGCAAGGATGTTGTATTTAGACTTAGGTTTCACTTATATAAAGCCAGTGAAATTCAGCAGTTACAGCTAGCTGAGCTAAATATAACTCGTGCCCCGCAATGTATTGCTTATGACCGCACATATTACGTAACTCATGATATGGTGAGTGACATCACTGATGACATTTCAAATGACATCACTGATGTCGTGTTGTGTAGTTCCTGTAAATCTATATAGGATCTGCACATCTAGACAACAAAGACTGTGGGATTGGGGTCCCGACAGTTTCCAGATACCCTCACAGAGTATGTTCGCCTGTATACCTGCTAGCTCACAGTGACACTGTAAACTCCACATACCAAGGAAAGAATAGTTCTTGGCTATTATCTAACATGACAACTCTGTCCCATCAGGGATCGTGCAAACAGTGCAGTATGTTTCACTCTCTCACACGTGCTCACTTTGTCTCAGAGATACACAAAATAAACGGTGGGGACGTTTTCAATAAACATTTATTGAACTAGCGTCATTCTAGTGTAAAATAAGTGTGCTGAAACAACCATAAGACAGAAACAGATATAAATTATTATAAGCACCAACAAAGTAAAAGGATGGTAGATTTCTACCAAAGTGCTAAAACAATGAAAACAGGCAGGTATAAAAATACATGACAGTAATAATGCGTACTCCTATGATGCAACCCTAACTAGATGTACCTAAGTGTACCTAGCATGTATGTAGGTGTGGAGCCAAGAATACCCCTAGGATAAAGCCAACCCCAACCCATTACCTGAAGTGAGAGACTGTGGGACCCCGCTTTGGTCTCCAGATGGACACCCCGCGAGGGATGTCAGAGCACTGCGAGCTGGAGTGCCTTTGTGCAGGAACCTCAGCGTCTTGCGTCAGAGTGTCAGCATGAAAGTCCTTTTTCTCCTTCTCCTTCCTCAGCAAAGATATGGTGTTTATATACCCAAAGTGGTACCCTCCGGGGATCTACCTTGCTGTGTCATGCCGGACTTAGGATGACGGAAGGAATGACCATCATATATAGGTATTATGCAGGAGGTGGTAGCCCTGCTGAGATTCCAAGAATTCTCATGCATAATGATTGAGGCTAGTTTTCGGAGAAAACCCCACGTCTTGTGAGCAGTACCGTAACAAGGTAAAAGGTTAGTCCCAAAAATCGTTATGTAGTGTAATGGCAGGGGAAATATAGGTAAAATGTTTGCTTGCCACCTGAGCCTATATTGGGGTACCTATATGAAACATAAAACACCCACTCCTCATCCGACTGGATGACATACAAAACATTTTATGTACTTCTAGGCATTGTATGCAAACAATTGATCAGTCCAAATATAGTGCATAAACAAATGAAAAAAATATTAAGCGGTGGAAGTCTTACTAAAATATGTTTGTATATATATTTCGAACAACTATGAGTGTCTGAAAACCATGCTGTTCAGTAAAAAAGATAGTGTTATCTATTTAAAATTTGAAATTTGGTTGTTTTAAAGAAGGCCACATTTTTACCGGCACATGATGAGCCAAATGTTTATGTGTCCTTG
Organism: Lissotriton helveticus; assembly: GCF_964261635.1. NCBI lineage: Eukaryota > Metazoa > Chordata > Amphibia > Caudata > Salamandridae > Lissotriton > Lissotriton helveticus. The sequence continues at coordinate 364,307,924 of NC_136068.1, read as the reverse complement.
CTGGGAGACGCAACATCACTGTTGCTTGTCATTGCTGATGAGGGTGCCTGCAACACCTCAAAGGTCAGGTCAATCGAACATAGATGATCTTCTGTATTGCCCACAGCCGATACTGGGGAAGCCTGTAGGATATTCAAGGCCTTAGTGTTTATAGAGGAGCCGTATCCTTTACAACAGGAGCTAAAGCATCTTGTGGTGGCTCTAAGAATGCAGACATCAACATGGGAATACACTGAGGTCAAAGCAGTACATGGGCTGTTATCGGGTCCAGTAAAGCCTCTATGTCCAGTGGCGCAACTGACAGAAGTGTTAGACAGAAATCCAACCTGCTTTCATGTTCTCAGCACAGGCATCGGAGGCCCGCAGGACACAGTTGATCCAGACTGGTCTAAATGACAGGAACCAAGAGTAGCTCAGTCCGCAAGGCGAGGTGTGCCCAGATGGAGTCCATGCGAACACGGTATTGGCACACCATGAGCCTTTTTTCCATCTCCTTGGTGACTGGGATATCCATTGCCTATCAGAATAATTACAATCAGGATTGTTGCTATTGTATAACAGGATTAGTGGAAGACTTCAACAAATGCTTCCAAATACGAAGTGTATGAAGGCTGGAATCACTCGGAAGACTGTCTGAAAGGTGCTTAACAGTCCAGAACCTATGGTCTTAAATAGGTGTACTATACCTGTTGTATCAGACATGTCAAAGATATCCTGTACCATTTCTGTGAAATGGAAAGGGCATTTTATTCAGTCAAGTGCCTGTATCTCAGCTGAGGACCTTGCGACCTGAAGATCAAAGTCTCTCAGGTGGAGGTTAAGTGCACTGTTTTCTGTAAAAGCATGGCTTTCATTTGGCTCAGAGTATCAAACCGTATAAAGGAAACATTCAACAAAGTTAATAATGGAGCCTCCCTGACTGTGTGGGTCGGTGGAAACAATACTTGCATAGAACAAGAAACCTTGGAGCCTACAGTGACAAGATATGCGATGCCCGGAAGCATTCCACAACAACCTTGATCATTCAGCATCAAGTAACTCACATTTGATAGCAACTTAAACACTGGATTAATCATGGCAGCTGGAGAACCTTTCAAATGACAGGATAGGTTTGCAACTGAACCATAACAGGCCCCGTTAACCTTGATATCCTGGCAGATGAGAGATCCACTTAAAGAGTTTTCACAGTTTGTACTGCTTAGAAACACTTCCATGTTCCCACTTCTGCATCAAAATCTATATGGCAATTCCCAAGATTCATTGATGAATTCCTTACCCATCGCTTCATATCGGCCTGCCAGTTGCTGTTCTACGCAATATCGAAACTGGAAAGTTGTGACCGGTAATGTTATACGGCCATGAATTAACCATTCAGTGGATGGTGACTCTCCCACAGTGAAAGGAAATTGGTCCAGTTTTACAATACGCAGCATTGTTTATTTTGCTCCCTGTTCTGCCATTGTTATCTGGTTTTTTACTTAAATTGTATGCAGAGAACAAGGATGTACTGTTGATAAATCACCACCAGCACATAACCGGAATGCAATGATTGTATTGTCCAGCTTAACAACATAATAGAATGTAATTGAGACTGTCTATGCTGTAGTTTGGACAAATCCTGTTCTATTACATCTGTAGCAGAAGATACAATATTGCCCAGTGAATATATCCTGGGTGTTATTGTAGTCATACCATTATCAACTACAGCTAGCGCTTTTTCTAGGTTAATTCTATCAATTTCACAAAGTCTCTCCGCAGCATCTTGTTCAGAGATTTTCCAACTTTCATTTTAAACAGTATATAAGAAATGTTTCTAACATGGCTTACGGGACTCATTAAAAAAATCCCTTAAACCCACCTCATCTGATAGTAAGGATAAGTGTTGTTTCACCTGGGACAGTGTTGAGGTTTTTAGCCAATTGTTTCACCTGTGACAGTGTTGAGCTTTTTAGCCAATCGATGCATAACTTCCCACCACTGTATGTTGTCACCACCCCTGGATGTTGTCGTTGTACATAGTGTTGGCCGGCCTAAGGATACTAAACCCTCCGGTTGTACCCCTGAACCTCGACTGACACCTATTTGTATTTGAGGGTCAAACTAACCATCCCTTCCAATCAGGGTCTTATGAATTGTATGAAACTGTATGTACGATGTGATCTACTGTATCCTCACCATGTGTCGTAAATTCTGCCACCTCACAAAGTGTGATGGTGAGGGGATCCGAGGTGCATTCAAGTCTTTGTTCTTGGCTAGTCCAAGACAAGAAGTCTGTTGCACGGTATCGTTCAGAAATATGATCTGCTGTGGAATGGGGCACGCCCAAAATATTGCTTCTGATCCCTGAACTTGCCATTTCTTTGAACCCCAGACTGATTTAATGTCTATAGTGTCCTTCCATAAGTTAAAACCCCGTTCAGAATAATTGGGAAATAAAGGATGCAGAGTAAATCTGGTGTGTTTCTGAGGTCGGGTCAGAAGTGTTGAACTGTTAAAAATAGGAAAGTTTCTGTGCAAACGTTCTCAAACTACTTTTCAGTGGTGTTGGGCAATGTTCCCCTTGGTGGTATGTAAAAATATTTCCTGGGATACTGGATTTATGTAAAATATGACCATAATGTTGATAGCAAGACATTGTGTGATAATCAGTTAAGTCCTCTAACATTTCAATGCTTGAAAATGCAGCGGATTGTTGTAAATCGGACAACATATTATTTACAGTTTCAAATTCCAATCGTCAGAAAATGTTACTGGAGGTAATTAAATAATTTAAACAAAATTTTGAATACATGAGGTATTTTCAAAAGTACTGCCCTTTTGTGGCTTCATCAGCCAATGAATTGTGCCCCCTTTTGAGTCTTTAAACCCATTTTGACTTTAGTAATGAAGATATTCATTGTATGACTGGACACAGTAAAAAGAACCACACACAGTGTGGGGAATTCTTGATCCGTATTTATTAGTGCCAGTAACAGGGGCTTGTTACAGCTGTAACAGCTGTGTTGTGCAGTCTCCTAGAGATTGTGTCTTCGTACTGCTAGGATGGAACTTGCCTTCCTGCATACTACCCTTCACAATCGCACACGCAGCGCTGTATTCTTGTTTACTTCCTAAGGCCGGCTGTGCAGAACCGCCTGTGTAAATAATATATTCAGACATCTAGAGGCATTAATTCATTCAGGAGAGGATATTCTTGTTCGTATTGCAGAAATGCGTGCGTCTTAAATGTAGAGTCAAATCTGTAATCTACATCTGTTGAAGTGGGAGAATTAGTCCATTGTATCCATCTTGGAATTAAAGCTTTAGCATTCAGAATGCTTGCTTTTGTAACTGCCTCTAAGGTCGGTACTGAAGTTACAACAATTATTCGTTTCCACATAGCCAGTGCTCTTTCTCTCACTACAGCAGTCTGTACTGCTGCCAGAATTTTTTCTGTAGAAGCAAAACGCATTTCAGCGTTTGTGTACAAGTGTGATTTGTATGCTATGGGTACTGTTTCATCTTAATTGAAGGTTAGGTAAGTATAACCTGATTGACCCGTTATAACATGAATCACTAAATTTGTGGTGTTTACACGTGTGTGCGTAGGTATTTTGAAGCTATCATGTCAGCTTGTGAGAAACAAAGGTTATTTGTGTGTTCCTGTGTCCAACACCTAACTGAAAAATCAGGTCTTATTAGGTCGTAGAAAGGTTTCACTTTTTCTGTGTAATATAAAATGTAAGTTCTGCAAACATCTAAGAATTCCAATTTGGGTTGTATGTTTTATAACAATTAATGAGGTTGGAGCAGCGCACACTTTTCTAAAAAGTTAGCTGCCAGGTTTTTCCCTTCACTCTAAAGCTCATATATCAAAAATAGTACATTGTGATGGGCTATTTTTGATTTTTTTAAATTGAATTTGTAGCACTCAGAGGCGAACCACAAAATGATGTTGCTCACCCTGGTCAAATGATCATTTAAATCATCAACCATCACTAAGATATCATCTACATGGGACAATGCCTCTTCATCCAAATTCTGAAGTACCTCTGTTACCCTAGCGGAGAACAACCCCGGGCTATTCTTATACCCTTGGGGGAGTCAACATAATTGACCCTGAGAACCGAGCGCTGAGAATGCTGTCAAGTACCTGTTTTCAGGTTCTATATTTTGGCGGAAAAATCCATTTGAGATATCTAGTCTTGTTTTGTATTTTTTCCGCACAATATTATTCATTAATGCAGCACTGTGTGCATTCTGTACTGCAAATGTTTTAGTGCATGTGTTCAGATGTCTGTAGACGGCATGAATTATCGAGTTTCATTACAGGAAACAAAGGATTATTCATCGAAGAGGTGCAAGTTTCAATTACACACTGATATTCAAGTTGATCTAAGATCTCCCTGACATGTTTTTTCACTTCTTGTTTTATTGGGTACTGTAGAGTTGGAGTAGTTTTTACTGGGATTTCATGGTGAGGTGATTTAGCATCCCACCCAACATGGTTGCAATATACTGCTTTCGCAAGTGCTATCGCCCACTCCTGCGTTTATGTTTGTTTTAAGTATATGGGAACGAGGTCAGAAAAAGCTGGTAAAATTACAATTTCTCCCTTTGGACACTCCATAACAATTTCAAGCATCCAATCTTTTTCAGCCAAAAGGATGACATATCTATGAGTCAGGTTCTCCCAAAAGAGACCTTTAATTTTTCTGGGTTTGTCCCCCTCCATTTGGAGTGTTATCTCATGTAACCTATGTGGGACACTTACCTTTGTATCGGGTGTTTCCACCGTGATAGGCTCATTCAACTCTGATGTCACCATAAATTCCATCAGGTTCTGACAAGCGATTGTTACTTCTGCTGCGCTGTCTAGCATCGCCCATTCCCCATTCAGAAGTTGATTCCTCGGAATTCTGGGCATGTCTAACTTTAAGACCTGCTACTTTCTTTTTAAATTGAGATTTAGATTTTTGTTTATCTTCTTTTTTGATATTATAGTCCGAAGTACGCTATGTGTCTCTCAACTTCGTCCGTTCTTCTTTTCTGTGTTCTGACCGTCCTTCCCTCTTGGCATGTTTTGATGAACCCTGAAAGGAACAAGAGGAATGTGTATCAGTATCCTGATACCTGTCAGGTTTTTTAATGTTATCACGATTCCTAAGGTTGAACCTCCTTTCGGAGGTCTCCTGTTGAGGAAACCCACACTTGGATTGTGACCTATTCTCTCTATTCTTTTTTTTTATTATCCCATGTCTTCTTGGAAGAATCAGGTGCTTGCTTGATGTTATCCTTCTCAGGACCAACCATGAGTTGAGGTTTTGTTGCTCTAGCTCCCAAACTATCTCTACCTAAGTTGCGTTAAGTATCTTCGATAATTTTAGGTAAAGCACGCTCCTTTCATAAAGGAGTGAAATCCCTCCGGTGTTTGCCACTGCTGCTGCATCCCCTTTTATGTTTGCTAATATAATAGTTGCCACCTGGGAAAAATGTCCAAACAAAGTATCTGCTCCATACTCATTCTGTATTTTAATACATATGGTATTACTGCTATTGAAGGGATACCATGAGTATTGGTATATATGGCAGTGAAAATTGTACCCCAAGAGGTACATTCCTGTATCTGGAAAGCTATCCCCCATCGGCAATCAGACTGTCAGCATTCTGTGTTGTTCTTGAGGTCTTGTGAGTGGAAATATTGCCTCTAGTTGTGTTATTTTCTGAGCTATCCAGAATGGCATTTCCTCACGTCTAGTGGGCATTTTACCAATAACTGCGTGTAGCGTTTGTGGAGTTATTTTTGTTGTAGATCCCTGAATCTGTCCTGCTGGTGTAGCCCTTGTTGGCTGAAGTGTGAGTGTTCTTATCACAAAGTGTGTCAGGTTTCTGTAAAGTTTTGTTATTTCTTCGTGTAGCAGCATTACGTCAATGTCTGGAAGCGGTGTGTAAGCCGCTAGGACTGGTAAAATCACTCCGTCTCTGCCAAGCGGACCGAGTCTTCCTTTATCTCTTGTATGTGGGAGGGTGCCTTTAAACCAGTTTATGTACTCCTGGTAGGTGAACAGAACTTCAATGTCCTCACATGGACAGTATTCCTCTGGAGTTTCATCTTCAGTGTAAGAATGAAACGTATTTGTTGAGGCCTAGGGAGAAGTCCTGATTTTCCAAAATGGGAGTGAGGGGTGAGGGGAAAGATGTCAAGCCATTGTGGAGAGCTATAGCATTCCATGCTTTCAGTGTGGTACGGGCAATAGGGGAGCCATATAACCCAGGGGGTCTAGAAGCCTTGTGAAGAAACTGAATGTTCCAGAGAGCCTTTCCCGCTAGCGCACGTTCCATATAAAGCCACCTTTTCTCTGACTCTGGCTGAGCCCATTCCAAAAGCATTCGCATCAGTGTTGCTTTATAATAAATGTCAAGGACAGGGATGCCCAGCTTCCCTTTATCATGAGATCTAAAATTCAGGTCTCTACTGAGTCGCGGTCTCCTGTCTGCCCAGACAAAGGCGTTGAATTTGGATTGTAGCGGCTTTAAAGTAGCCGGGGGAGGTTCCACCGGGAGAGTCTGGAAAAGGTATAGTACTTTAGGGAGAATGCTCATCTTGAGAGCAGCTATTCTGCCTAGCCATGAGAGATTAAATGGCCGCCACCAATGGAGCTCTTGTTTGGTGTGGTGTAGTAGCCGGGAGTAGTTCAGGGATACCACATCCACAGAGGATAAGGACAGCGTAATGCCAAGATAAGTCATGTCCTTCTGGTACTACCTAATAGGGCATACCTGAGACTGACGTAAGAGTATTTTGTTTCAATGCGAAGCTCAGTGCTTGGGACTTAGCCACATTGACCTTGAATCCAGAGGTTTCTGTGAATGCCTCTACTTCTGTTAGGAATGCCGGGACTGAAGTATGGGGGGTCTCCAATGTGGCTATGACATCGTCAGCATGAAGGCTAATGGTATGCCATTCCCCCCAAAAAGAATCCCCGAATCTGCTGATTCTCCCAGACCCATTGAGCCAGTGGCTCAATGTAGAGAGCAAATAAGAGGAGGGAGAGCGGACAGCCCTGACGTGTTCCCTTGGCTATAGTAAAAGGGGCAGAATTAACGCCATTTGCTCTGACCGTGGCTGAGGGGCGGAAGCGGCAGCCAAACCCAAACCTCTCTAACAGTCTCTAGGAAGGGCCAATGAACCCTGTCAAATGCATTGTCGGCATCTATCAACAGGAAGATACGCTCCTCCGACTGTCGGTGGGACTTGTCCAAGAGGTGCAGTAGCCGACTAGTGTTACTGCTGCACTGTCTTCTAGCGACGAATCAAGCTTGGTCCGAATCTATTAATCCCGGCATCAAAGGTCCTTATTGAGCTGCAAGGATCACTGTAAAAATCTTGAAGTCAATATTCAAGAGAGATATCGGCCTGTAGGAGGCACAATATCTATTATTTTTGGCAGGCTTGGGCAAGATAGCTATCAATGCCAGAAGCATTGTGGGGGGCAGCTCCATATCGTCATCCATGGCATTGAAAAGCTGTGTCAGTATTGGTAGCTACAAGTGAGCATAACGTTTTGTAAAAAAGGTCAGTGAAGCCGTCGGGGCCAAGAGATTTGAGGAGTTTGAGACGGGCTATGGCCGAGATTACTTCACTGATTCTAATGTGCTATAGAGGTATGCTACCTGGTCATCTGTAAACTTAAAGTGTGTTATGCCCTGAACATACCTAGAAGGGTTTTGCTCAGGTAAGGATTGTGTGGTATACAACTTTGCGTAAAACTCCCGGAATGTGTTTGCTATGTCTTCACCCCATGTGATCTTGGTGCCCTCGTCACTAAGAATAAGGGGGTCCGTCGCAGATTGCCCTTTGCACGCATCATTTATGGGCAAATAAACAGACGCATTTGTCCCCCTGTATAGAATGCATGTTTCAAGTGAAGTGCAGCATGTACCGCCTTATCAAGATCTAGGCTAGCTAATTGTGCCCTGACGGCTTTTAATTTCCTCCAAATTTGGGGAGCCCCCGTCCTCTTGTAGATCCCCTCCAGTTCAAGTACTTGCTTGGAGAGATCATCTCTCTTCTCCCTGCATGTTCTATTGTCAGCAGCCGATGTAGCTATTAAGTCCCCCCTAGCTACCAATTTGAGGGTTTCCCAAAGGGAGAAAATGGAAGTGGCTATATAAGCCTGTAGTGTTTTTATGAGGCGATCTATAACTTCGGGCCTATGAAGGAGGGTGTCCCTAAGTCTCCAAGAGTAGCACGGTCTAGGAGTAGGAGGGAACATCAAAGTCGTGGTTAGAGCCACACGATCTGAAAGCGCCTGGGGCTCAATAATAGAGGTCTGCACTAACCCTGGGCGCCCGATTCGGCTACGCCCACGGAGTAGGCGTAGTGTTGCCTTCTACGCATTTTGCGTAGACAGCGTAGCCGGCAACACTACGCCCACTCCGTGTGCGTAGCCGAGTCGGCCGCCACCCGCCTCCCTCCCGCCCTCCCCTAGATACATTATTTGAGCAATTAACCTTATTAAAACAATATTAAAGCACTTACCTTGTCCGGGGCTCGTCCGGGGCTCCCTCTTGAATAGCGTCCTTTTCCTGGATACCAATGCGCATGCGCGGGCGGCCGCGCATGCGCATTTCTCGGGAGAAATGCGCATGCGCGGCCGCCCGCGCATGCGCATTGGTATCCAGGAAAAGGACGCTATTCAAGAGGGAGCCCCGGACGAGCCCCGGACAAGATAGGTGCTTTAATATTGTTTTAATAAGGCTAATTGCTTAAATAATGTATGCGGGGGAGAGCGGGAGGGAGGTGCGTAGTGGGGCTACGCGGAGTGTGGGAGTGGGCGTAGCTTCTCGCCCTCTCCGCGTAGCTCCGTGGAGCCCCACTACGCCCACTACTCCCACCCTCAGTCTGCACCTCCTGGAGGAGAGATTGAGTCATCAGACAATAGTATAGCTGGGCGTATGTTCCCTGGACGTGTGAGTAAAATGTGTAATTGAGTGTGTGAGGGTGTAAGGGCCACCAAAGATCCACCAATCCGAGGTTGTGTGGCCATTGGCGGTGCGTATCGGAAAGAGTCCCTGTCTGACCCTGTTGTTGCTCTGGGCGATCCATTTGACCACCAAATACAATGTTCAAGTCACCCCCTAGAAGGATATGGCTATCCGGTGTAGAAGTTAAGTCTCCTATCGCCTTGCACAAAAAGGTCTCCTGACTCTCATTAGGGGCATATATAGTAGGCAGAATGAAAATGTGTCCCCCTATGATCACCGAATATGCCAAAAGCCACCCTTTAATGTTGACTCCTTGGCCCCCACCTTCCCAGGAAATGTACGAGCAAATAGGATGGCTAGCCCTGCCCTCTTGGAGGGGAAGGAAGAGTAGTATTGGTGCGGGAAGGCCTTGGAGCGCATTCTATGGGTATCACTGGACAGCAAATGGGCCTCCTGAAGATGGCAAAGGGCTCCAGAGTTTTCCAAATAAGACAGGATAGCCCTATGCTTAACCGGGTTGTTGAGCCCCTTAACGTTTAACGTTAGAACCTGAATACTCATTTACCGTGAATGGGGGAGGGGGCGCTATGCATTGAAGGTGTCCACAGGCCCGCTTAACTGTTATTTCCTTGCAGCCGGGGGGAGTCATTGAGAGGATGTCTCAGTGGCTGTCTGATGCGTGCATAAGAAGAGTGCAGAGAGGGGGAGGAGACCCCACCATGAAAAAACAAAACCTCTTATAGAACAGAAACATGAAGTGGAGTGAAGAATAAAAATCAATGTCCAGAGCGCCCTGCTCGTAGAAAAGAGAAAGAGAGAAGGGTACTCGTGGCCCAGAGATCCCCGCTCCCACCAGTGAGGTCTGCTAGAGTCTTCCAGCACCCCCGGCTAGACACGAGGCAGCGCCTCCAATGTACCCACATTCATTAATGGAAGGGCTGCTTCATTCAGAAGATTCCCCTGCGAGGGAAGTCAGCACAACCTGTCGCTCCTTGGCCATTGTGTCCGGGTCCGGGCGTGCTGTGGAGCTTGGCGGCCTAATTGTGGTCCAGCCATGGTCGCTTCTGCATCTACGAGGGCATGAGCTCTGATTAGGTTGAGTGGTGCAGGTTCATCAATGCCCAAAAGTTTATAGGCCACCGAGATAGAGTTGATTTGCAATAGCTCCCTTTTGTAAAAGAAGATCAATCTGAATGGGTGGCACCAGGAATATTTTATACCTGCGTCCTGGAGGTGACGCATGATCAGTCAGAAAGTCTATCTTTTGAGCAGGGTAGATGCAGCCAAACCCTGAAATAGAATGTTTTTCTTTCCCTGGTAAATGTGATGTGGGTGTTTGCTTGCTTCCCGGAGAATCCTCTCCTTCAGTTGGTAATCGTGGACACAAGTCAGAATGTCTGCCAGCAGCGCAGGGGGTGCACTGTGGGGGCCCAATTTGTGGGTGCAGTCCAGCTTGATCGGAAACTCCGGAGGGTCTCCTAAAACGGAGCGGAAGAGGCCTGCCGCGAGGGCCTTGATGACGCCAGAGAGAGAAGAGGGACTCCAAGTATGAACAGCTGATCGGGGCCTCCAAGCTCTCACGCCCCTCGATGTTGTCCGCGCACCCCCGGCTCATCTGGCGTTCTGACTGCGAGGTGGACTAGAGCAGGAGCTCTTTTAAGGACTAGTCCTTCCTGCCTTTGGGAGCAGCCATTGCTCCTGTGAACCTGGGATCCTTAGCCAGGAGGGAAGCGAACGGAAGGGAGGGCCACCAGCAGGGAGGACTGTGAATAAGCGGTTGAGGGAATCATCAGGCCGGAGGGCCACAGTCGCACAGTCTATCACTTGGGACCCCCTGGGGCGCCCGTGGTAATCCACACAGCAGAAGCGTAACCAGTGAGCAAGGCCCACGACCAGGCCGTATCTTCTCGATGCTATCATTTTGATGCCACCCTTACGTCCTGGGCACCCAAGGCTGTGCTGCCCCACTGCTAACAGAGGGTGCTGGCCATAGTGAACGTGGCACCTGGGGGCCCAGCGGTCAGGAGGCACACGGGTGGGCCCCCACTGTGGCCTCCAGCTGGTAATGGCTACGTCCGCCGGGTGAGGTGCATGTGGGCCGGTCTGGAGAGTGCTGCTCCCGCTGGGGCCCTCCAGAAGAGCACCCACCAGTTAAAGCTGATCGCCGCTCTGCAGGGCTGCTGTGAGATGGGGCAGGGGGGTCAAGTATGATGCTGGGTAGTCCAGGCAATCCCCCTGCCGGTCATAATGCTGTAGGCCCTGGCCATGTACCTCTGCTGTGTGCACTCACTTGCAGGATCTGCACCTCCAGGCCTTTGCTCAAGGCTGCACGTGTCTATTGAGCCACCGTGAATGCCGCTACCCACCACTGCCCTTCGGGCCGGGGCCGTGCCAGTCAGGAGTCTGGGAGGCCAGAGTCAGGGACCTCCCAGCGAGCAAGCAGAACCAGCGGCATATGGATCGCAGGATGCCTTAAAGGCCGCTGGCCCTTGCCGATATTGCTGGGATGAAGGCTTCTTCCACCCGGGCACCAGGGTCCCAAGTAGTTGCTGTGGCCGGGCTGCTGTGGGATGGGGTGGGTCGGATCAGTCGCCTTTCTGGGGCAGGGGTGGCCAAGTACAAGGATGGGGAGTCCAGGAAGTCCCCCCGCTGGTCCAAATGCTGTAGGGCCTGGCCATGTACCCCCTGCACGTACTCACTTGTAGGGTCTACACCTCCAGGCCTGTGCTCAGGGTGGCACGATTCTATTGAGCCTCTGTGGATGCTGCTACCCACCACTGCCCTTCAGTGCCGGGGCAGTGCCAGTCTGGAGAATGGGAGGCCAGAGTCAGGGACCTCCAAGCGAGCAGGGAGAACCTGCGGCACAGGGATCGCAGGACATCTTGAAGGCCTCTAGCGCAGCGGCTCCTTCCTCACCGATATGGCTGAAATGAGGCTTTCTTTCACCCCGGCGCCGGGGCCTTGCGTAGTCACTGTGGCCGGGCTCTCTGGTGCGGCGTTATTGAGACATGGAGCGCAGCTCGGCCGGAGCAGCACAGCAGTGCCCTCCCGCAGATGGAAGACTGATGCAGGAGGTAAGGCATCCAGCTCATCGTTGGTGACTTTCTGGTCTTCACGGGCTCCGCCGGGCGCCTAGTAGACCAGCATTAGTGTTCCAGCTGGGGAGGAGCAGGCTTGCACCGGAACGTCTGCACCGCCGCTGTGCCCCCCACTCAAGACAACACCACTCACCAGATGCTCACTGCCAAAATCGGCACCCCTGCGCTGCCGGGATCCTCACATTAGGCCGGGCAGGAGTGGAGAGATCCAAAAGCGTGTCTTACGAAGACGCCATCTTGTCCACAACCCCTGACAATGTAATTTAAAGATAATTTAAACAAATATGGAATTTGTAAAAGTTAAGTAGGGCCATACACATCCTATGATGCCCTATCCAAAACAATCTCGTCAGTAACTGGAACACCTGAAATGTTTACAAGGGAAAGGTCTCTTTGTTCTCAGTGTGATGGCAAATGTGGTTAGAGAACCAAGTTCACCAGTTGTACTCCATAGCGTTCTAGGAGATAATGTCCATTTAGAAGCAGAAAAACAACTGTCATCAAACTAATCCAGAGGACCAGAAGAAGTAACACAATTGTAATTCAAAGGTGTTACCGAGGAGAAACAAAGCATATCTTTTTCAGCCAAAGATAGAAAACACGCAGTCTCACCCAAAACAGTAGAGATGGTGCTGGATCAGATGAATCACAAAAGACCAATCTATTTTTGGCATCTCTGCAAGTATTAGAACTGGGAGCCCGACTCAATCTGTGGTACGTTAATGTAAACAGTATTCGTGTCAGGATTACAAATTGAAATCTGTGTTCCTGTACTAAGTGACTGTACAGTAGTTGTTGTAGTAACTGGCAAAAGGGATACTTCAATGTTGGTTACTGTTATCTCTCGTTAAAGAGGGGATGCTTCATCTGTAATTAAATTTTCCATCTGAACTTCCTGTATAGTAGCGAGAGGAGGCAGGTAACTACCCAGGATCCCACGAGGGTTACTGTTGAGAATCAGCCATATTGTATGGTTTGATCAGCTCAATGGAGACACATCTCTTGTTTTTGCAAACAGAAAGAGGTGGAAGAAGTACCATTCTGGTACCTTCAACAGCCAGGACAGTTACACATGCTCTGGAGGATGGCCCAAATTCTTTCTGCTCCCCAATTTTCTCCCTGACCAGATGTTTGGAATCCTGAAGACTGCTTTAAGTCCCGGTTTTTCCTCTCCACAACCTGGTTTTCCTCTGGAAGGAACAGGGAACAATAACGCAAGGTTACACCCAGGCTTCCCATGGCTTCCTTGTAAGCCATAGAGCCAAATGCCAGACCCTGGTCAGAATGCAGTGTGCCCACTGCATATGTCCTGATAAAGTAACTCAGATTTTTTTTAACAGTTTGGGCGTCTGCCGATCGCGGCTGCCATACCCATTGGAATCGAGAGCAGGAATCCACTGCTACCAAGATATACTTGTATGCCCCATCTGATGCCAAAGGGCCAGAATAGTCCAAATAAACACAAGCCTAAGGCTTGTTTGAAATCAGTAGAGGCATCTGTGGTGGATGCGCCATGCAGTAGTAAAGAGTACAGTGGTGTAGAGTTCAGTGGTGTAGAGTGCAGTGCTACGGAGTAGAGTGTTGTGGAGTGCAGTGGCATAGAGTAGAGTTGCGTCGATTAGATGGGCTATAGTAGAGTGCAGTGGTCTAGAGTAGAGTGGCATAGAGGACAGTGGCATAGAATACAGTGATTTAGAGTGCAGTTGTGCAGAGTAGGGTGGCTTAGAGCAGAGTGGCATATAGTACAGTGGCGTAGAGTGGTGTCGAGTAAAGTGGCACAGAGTGCAGTGGCATAGAGTGGTGAAAACTAGAGTATAGTGACGTGGAGTGGAGGGGAGTGGCGTGGAGTGCAGTGGTATAGAGTGCTGTAGTGCAGAGTAAAGTGGCATCGAGTTCAGTAGTGAGAGTGCAGTGTTGCAGCGGAGAATGTCATAAAGTGCAGTGTTGCAGAGTTGAGTGTCAGAAAGTACAGTAGCATAGAGTGCAGTGGAATAGAGGGGTGTACAGTACAGTGGCATAGAGAGCAGTGGTGCAGACTACAGTGGTGGAGTGTAGAGTGCTGTCATGTGGAGTGCAGTGACATTGAGTGCAGTGGAGTAGAGTAGATTGTTTCAGAGTAGAGTTAAGTGGCATAGAGTGAAGAGGTGCAGAGTAGCGTGAGGTGACATAAAGTGGAGTGGTGCAGGGTGGTGTGCAGTGGTGCAGAGTAATGGGGTAAAGTGGTGCAGATTGCAGTGGTATATAGTGCAGCTGTGTAGATTAGATTAGAGTGGTAACAAATGATTGGCAAAGAGTGCACAGGCATAGAGTGGAGTGATACAGAGTAGAGTGCATTGAGATAGAGTGTAGTGG